>NC_069688.1:14602500-17102500 GCF_023699985.2 Odocoileus virginianus | reverse complement strand
ATTGCAATATTTACACATTTTGGCAGTTAGGAATAATGCTTCTATGATCATTTGTGTACCAATTTTTGTGAAGATGAAAGTTTTCATTTACCTTGGGTATAAATCTACCAAGAAGCTAAAGGCAAAGGAGAGTAGGAAAGATGTATCCGTCTGAATGCAGAGTTTCAAAGAATAGCAAGGAGAGATAAGTGATCAATGCAAATAAATAGAGGAAAACAATAGAATGGGAAAGACTAGAGATCTCTTCAAGAAAACTAGAGATACCAAGGGAACATTTCATGCAAAGATGGGCACAATAAAGGACCGAATGGTATGGACCTAACAGAAGAAGATATTAAGAAAAGGTGGCAAGAATACACAGAAGAACTATAAAAAAAGCTCTTAAATAACCACGATGGTGTGACCACTCATCTAGAGCCAGACATTCTGGAGTCCGAAGTCAGGTGGGCCTTAGGAAGCATCACTATGAACAAAGATAGTGGAGGTGATGGAATTCCAGCTGAGCCATTTCAGATCTTGAAAGCTGATGCTTAAGAATGCTGCACTCAATAAGCCAGCAGATCTGGAAAACTCAGCAGTGGCCACAGACTGGAAAAGGTCAGTTTTCACTCCAGTCCCGAAGAAAGGCAATGCCAGAGAATGTTCAAACTACTGCACAACTGCGCTCATCTCACACACTATGAAAGTAATGCTCAAAATTCTTCAAGCCAGGCTTCAACAGTACATGAACTGAGAACTTCCAGATGTGCAAACTGGACTTAGAAAAGGCGGAGGAACCAGAGATCAAATTGCCAACATCCATTGGATCATAGGAAAAGCAAGAGGATTCCAGAAAAACATCTACTTCTGTTTCATTGATTACACTAACATCTGGACTGTGTGGATCACAACAAACTGTGGAAAATTCTTAATGGAAACACCAGACTACCTGACCTGTCTCTTGAGAAATCTGTCTCTTGAGAAATCAAGAAGCAACAGTCAGTACCGGACGTGGAACAATGGACTGGTTCTTAATTGGGAAAGGAGTATGTCAAGGCTGTATATTGTCACCCTGCTTATTTAACTTCTATTTTAAGTTCCTGCTCAATTGGAATTCCACCACCTCCACTAGTTTTGTTCATAGTGATGCTTCCTAAGGACCACCTGACTTTGTATTCCATGATGTCACGATAACCACCATTATGGTTATCTGGGTCATTAAGATCTTTTTTATATAGCTTTTCTGTGTATTCTTGCCACCTCTAATTAGTATCTTCTGCTTCTCTTAGGTCCATACCATTTCTGTCCTTTATTATGCTATTCTTTGCATGAAATGTTCCCTTGGCATTTTTGACTTTCTTGAAGAGATCTCTAGTCATTCCCATTCTGTTGTTTTCCTCTATTTCTTTGTACTGATCACTGAGGAAGGCTTTCTTATCTCTCCTCCTATTCTTTGGAACTGTGCATTCAGATGGGTATATCTTTCCTTTCTCCTTTGCCTTTAGCTTCTCTTCTTTTCTCAGCTACTTGTACAGCCTCCTCAGACAACCATTTTGCCTTTCTTTTTCTTGTGGATGGTTTTGATCACTGCCTTTTGTACAGATATCACGAACCTCCACCCATAGTTCTTCAGGCTCTCTGTCTGTCAGATCTAAGCAGTTCAGTTCAGTTCAGTCGCTAAGTCCTGTCTGACTCTTTGCGACCCCATGGACTGCAGCACACCAAGCCTCCCTATCCGTTACCAACTCCTGGAGTTTACTCAAACTAATACCTTGAATCTATTTGTCACTTCTACTGTATAGTCATATGGGTTTTTATTTAGGTCATACCTGGACGGTCTAGTGGTTTTCCCTAGTTTCTTCAGTTTAAGTCTGAATTTGGCAATGAGTTCATCATCTGAGCCACAGTCAACTCCTGGTTTTGTTTTGATGACTGTATACGGGTTCTCCATCTTCGGCTGCAAAGAATATAATCAGTCTGATTTCGGTATTGACCATCTGGTGATATCCATGTGTAGAGTCATCTCTTGTGTTGTTGGAAGAGGGTGTTTGCTATGACCAGTGTGTTTCCTTGGCAAAATTCTGTCAACCTTTGTACTCCTTCATTTTGTACTCCCAGGCCAAACTTGCCTGTTAACTCCAAGTATCTCTTGACTTCCTACTTTTGCATTCCAGTCCCCTATCATGAAAAGCACATCTTTTTTCCTGTTAGTTCTAGAAGTCTTGTAGGTCTTCATTGGACTGTTCAGCTTCATGTTGTTCAGCATTAGTGGTTGGAGCATAGACTTGAATTGCTGTGATATTGAATGGTTTGCCTTGGAAACAAACAGAGATCATTCTGTTGTTTTTGAGATTGTAGCCAAGACTGCATTTCAGACTCTTGTTGACTATGAGGGCTACTTTATTTCTTCTAAGGGATTCATGCCCACAGTAGTAGATATAATAGTCATCTTAATTAAATTTGCCCATTCCGGTCCATTTTAGGTCACTGATTCCTGAAATGTCAATGTTCACTCTTGCTGTCTCCTGTTTGAGCACTTCCAATTTACCTTGATTCATGGACCTGACATGCCAGCTTCCTATGCAATATTGTTCTTTATAGCATTGGGTTTTACTTCCACTGGGTTTTCACTTTGGTTCAGCCTCTTCATTCTTTCTGGAGCTATTTCTCTAATAGCATTTTGTGCATCTACCAACCTGGGGAGTTTATCTTTCAGTGTCCTGTGTTTTTGCCTTTTCATACTGTTCATGGGGTTCTCAAGGCAAGAATACTGAAGTGGTTTGCCATTCCCTTCTCCAGTGGACTATGTTTTGTCAGTTCACGGAATGAAGCTTCTAATTTTTCCCCGTGCTTGTCAGTACTTGTCATTGCCTTCTTTTGACTTTAGTGTGCTCAGTCATGTTTGACTCTTTCCAACCCCATGGATTCTAACCCACCAGGTTCTTCTGTCCATGGAATTTTCCAGGCAAGAATACTGGAGTGGGTTGCCATTTCCTCCTCCAGGGGATCTTCCCAACCCAGGGCTTGAACCCTCATCTCTTGTATCTCCTACACTGGCAGGTGGATTCTTTATCAGTGTACCATCTGGGAAGCCCTACTTTAATGAGTAGAAATTGGTATTTCATTGATTTGGTTTTGATCTTGCATTTCCCTAATGACTGATTATGTTGAATATCTTTTCATGTGCTTATTGGCCGTTTATTTATATTCTTTGAAGAAATGTGTATTCAAATTGCTTGCTTGTGTTTTAGTTGGACTTGTCTTTTTATTGTTGAGTTGTAAGGGTTCTTTATAAATCCTACGTATAGTTTCCTTATCGGATATGTGACTTACGAATATTTTCTCCCAGTCTGTGGACTTTTTTTATTTTCTTGATTGGGTCATTTGAAGCATGAATGTTTAAAGTTTTTGATGAAGTTCAGTCATTTTACTTTTGTTGCTTATGCTTTTGGTATCACATGTGAGAAATCACTTAGGTTTTTTGTGGTAAAGGTTTATTCCTGTGTTTTCTTCTGAAAGTTTTATCTTGTACATTTAGGTCTGTGGTTCAGTTTGGGTTAATTTTTGTATGTGATGTAAGAAAAGGATCTAGCTTCATTCTTTTACATGTTGGTATTCAGTTGTACTAATAGCATTTGTTGAAAAGATTATTCTCTCTTGAATTCTCTTTACATTTTCTTTTTAAGATCAATTGAACATAAATGTAAGGATTTATTTTTTAGTATGAATTCTGTTCCACTGATTTATGTGTTATGCTTATGCTACTACCAAACTTTCTTAACTACTGTAGCTTGGTAGAAAGTTTTGAAGTTACAAAGTCTCTGGCTTGTGTTCTATTTCAGGATAGTTTGAATCATTCTTGGTCCCTAGCATTTTCATGTGAAAAGTGACATTAGTTACTTTCTGAAACAGCCTTCTTTTTTTTTTTTTTTTAATTCGGTTATGGGATGTCTTTCCTTTTTTTTTCTTATTTAAAGCACTTCTTTATTTTATTTTATATTTTTGGCTGCACAGCATGTGGGATCCTAGTTCCCCTGATCACAGATCTAATCCACACCCCCTGCAGTGGAGGGCAGAGTCTTAACCGCTGGACCATCAGAGAAGTCCCCTCCATTTTATTTAGCTCTTTAATTTCTTTCACCTGTGTTTTGTAGTTTTCATTTTAATAAGTCTTGCACTTCTTTGGTTAATTTTATTTCTAAGCATCTTATTCTTTTTGATGGTATTAATGCAATTAATCATTTTTCTCTTGGTCACTGCTAGTGTATATAATTACAATTGATTTTTTATATTGAGATTGTGTCTTGCAACTTTGCTGAACTCATTCATTCTATTGTATGTGTGTGTGTGTGTGTGTGTGTTCAGTCACTCAGTCATGTCTGACTCTTTGTGACCCCATGGACTCTAGCCCACCAGATTCTTCTGTCCATGGAATTTTCCAGGCAAGAATACTGGAGTGGGTTGCCATTTCCTTCTCCAGGGGATCTTCCCAACTCAGGGCTCGAACCCTCATCTCTTGCGTCTCCTGCATTAGCAGGTGGATTCTTTATCAGTGTACCACCTGGAAAGCCCCAGGGATGACCGTATCATCTCTGAATATTCAGAGATAGTTTTACTTCTTCCTTTCCAATTTGAATGTCTTTTATTTCTTCTCTTTCCCTAATTGCCATGACCAGAACCTCTAGTAGTGTGAATGTAAGTAGTGAGGGCTGACATCCTTTTCTTGATCCTTATCCTGAGGAGAAAGCATTCAGTATTTTATTATTGTGTTATTGTGTATGAGGCTCTCTGAGTTCTATTTGGAATGCTAGTATCATGGAAGGACGTTGGCTTTTGTAAGTTGCTTTCCTGTTGACCCTGTGTTTCCCCCTTTTATTACAGTGATACAGTATATTGATTGAGTTTTGGATGTGGCATCAATCTTGCGTTGCTGGGGGAAGATCCCTATTGGTTACTCTGTATATTCCTTTGTATATGTTGCTGGATTCAGTATGCTAGTATTTTGTTGAGGACTTTTGCATCTGTATTCATAAGTAATAATGGCCCATAGTTTTTTTTTTTTTGTGATGTCTTTGGTTTTGTTATAAGAATGTTTGATTTCATAGTATGAATTAGGAGTTTGTGAAGCATTGATATTAATGGGTTTTTACGTATTTGGTTTAAATTACATCATAGCCATGTGAGCCTTGCTTTTCTTTGTGATAAGTTTCTGAATTACTCATTCAATCCATTTGTTATATCTGTTCAGTTTTTTATTTTTACTTGCGTCAGTTTTGTTAGTTTGTGTCTTTCTAGGAGTATGTCTGCTGTATGGTAGTTATTTACATTTTCAACATGTGGCTTTTTTGTGTTACTCTATTGTCATTCAGTCTCTCAGTTGTATCCAACTCTTTTCAACCCCATGGACTGCAGCATTCCAGGCTTCCCTGTCCATCCCCAGCTCCTGGAGCTTGCTCAAACTCATGTCCATCAAGTCAGTAATGCCATCCAACCATCTCATCTTCTGTTGTCCCCTTCTTCCCTCAGTCTTTCCCCACATCAGGGTCTTTTCTAAGGAGTCAGTTCTTCTCATCAGGTGGCCAAAGGATTGTAGTTTCAGCTTCAGCATTAGTCCTTCCAATGAACACCCAGGACTGATCTCCTTTAGGATGGACTGGTTGGATCTCCTTGCAGTCCAAGGGACTCTCAAGAGTCTTCTCCAACACCACGGTTCAAAAGCATCAGTTTTTCAGTGCTCAAGTTTCTTTATGGTCCAATTCTCACATCCATACATGACTCCTGGAAAAACCATAGCTTTGACTAGACGGACCTTTGTTGGCAAAGTAATGTCTGCTTTTTAATATGCTGTCTAGGTTGGTCATAGCTTTTCTTCCAAGGAGTAGGCATCTTTTACCTTCATGGCTGCACTCACCATCTGCAGTGATTTTGGATAATCTTATAGTGTTTCCTGTAATCCTTAGTTTGGTAGTGTTTCTCTTCTTTCATTTCTGATTTTTGCAGTTTGAATCTTCTCTCTTTCCCTATTTTTTTTTTTTTTTTTTTTTGGTCAGTTTAGCTAAAGTTTTGTCAGTTTTTTGAAAAATGTTTTTCATATTTATTTTTGTTTATTTATTTGGCTGCAGGGAATCTTTAGTTGAGACATGCAGGGTCTAATTCCTTGACCAGGGATTGAACTTGGGCCCCCTGCATTGGGAACACAGTCTTAGCCACTGGACCACCAGGGAAGTCTCAAGGTTTATCAGTTTGGTCTTTTCAAGGAATAAACTTTTGGTTATATTTATATTCTTTATTATTTTATACTCTATTTTATTTCTGCCTAATTGTTCTCATTTCCTTCTTTCTGCTTGCTTTGCATTACTTGGTCTTTTTTTCTAGTTTTCTAAGATGAAAGATTAAGCTGTTACTTTGAGGCCTTCTTTTTAAAAATAAGTATTTACAGTTATAGATTTCTCTGTAAACACTGCTTTTTCTACATCCACAAGTTTTATCTATTTTTTTTTTTCATTTTTCTCATAGTGTCTTCTAATTTTTCTTGTGATTCTGTCTTTGATCCAACAGGTATTTAGGAGTCTTTTGTTTAATTTCCATATTTTTGTGATCTTTGCAGTTTTATTTTTGTTGTTAATTTCATTGTGTTTTTGTCTAAGGATAGTAATAATATGATCTCACTCCTTTACAGTGTATGGAGGCTTGTTCTGTCTAGGAGTTTTCCTCTGTGTATGAGAAGAATGTATTCTGCTGCTGTTTGTTTGAAGGGTCTTCATGATTTCTTGTGGGTAGTCAGCTATTAATCTTACTAAAGATCCTTTTACACGGTGAGTCGTTTTTCTCTTGTTGCTTTTATGATTTCTCTTTGTCTTTCATTAGTTGGCATGATGTATTTACAGTTGGTCTCTTTGAGTTTATCCTCAAGAGTTTTTTGAGTTTCTTAGGTGTATATTTAATAGCTCATCACATTTGGGAAGATTTTGGTCTGTATTTCTTGAAATACTCTTTCTACTGCTTCTTTCCTTTTCTTACCTGATGGTGTCCCACAGGTCTCTGCGGTTCTGTTCATTTTTCTTCATTCTATTTTCTTTCTGTTCTTCACCTTGGATACACTCAATTTTCCTATCTTAAAGCTTGATGACTTTTTTCTGCTAGTGCAAATCTGCTATAGAGCCCCTCTTGAGATCTTATTTCAGTTATTGTACTATTTAAATCTTGAATTTCTATTTTATTGTTGTGGTTTTTTCCCTTTTTTTCTAAAGAATAATTGTTATGTCTTTATATTCTCTATTTGCTGAGGTATTTTCTTTTAATGTTTTAAGACAATTTCCTTTTTTTTTCTTTTAGCATATTTACAGAACTATTTTAAAGTTTTTGTCTAGTGCATCCAACTTCTGGCCTCCCTCAGGTACAATTTTTCTTGACTGCATCCTGTTTCTTCATGTGTCTTACAATTTTTTGTTGAAAACCAGACGTTTAAAATATAATGTGACCACTCTGAACATTGAGTTCTCCCACCTCCTCCTCAGAGGATATTTTTGGTTTGTTATTGCTGTTTGTTTAGTTTAGGGATTCCCAGGTGGCACTAGTGGAAAAGAAACGCGCCTGCCAATGCTTCAGATGACCCTCCTAGACCGGTTTTGTGATGTTTATGTTTCCCCTAGGAGAAGGGGTACCTCCAACTTTTCCTGCTGCCTCCAGGAGGTGGGTCCACTAAGGGACAAGGGGAAGACTGCCGTCCCCTTGAGCTGGAGGTAAAGGAGCCTTGCAGTCCCAACCCATGGCCTGTGGACCTGGACCCACAGACTGCATAAAATATAGTGTTAGTGGCTGTTTGAGGTAAATGCCAAAAATCTGAGGAAAATTTTCTGTCATGTGTAGCTGCTGAAGACACTACAATGTTAGTTTACTTGTCTATGAGTTATTGGACAGAGATTTCTTTAAATGCTTTGAGCCAGTAAGTCTTTCATTCTTACTGAGGAGCTCTCTGTGTGTTGATACATGCCTTCTGTACTCTGGCAATTTATAACCGACTATCCCCTGGAGGAGAAAATGGCAACCCACTCCATTATTCTTAGGGCTCACAGTGGTTAACGTTAAAGACTCTGCCTGCAATGCAGGAGACTTGAGGTTGATTCTTGGGTCAGGGAAGACCCCCTGGAGATGGAAATGATAACCCACTCCAGTATTCTTGCCTGGAGAATCCCATGGACTGAGGAGCCTGGCGGGCTACTGTCCATGGGCCACAAGAGTAGGACACACACACACTCGCACGCTTGGCATGTAACTCTGCAGGGCCTCAATCCTGAGCTACTAGGGTCTTCTCAGAGTTTCCTGGGCATACACACAGCCCTGCAAACACAAGGAGCATTCCAGATCCCCTGGAAGGTGTCAGATCTTCAGTGCTGCCTATGAACGTCTCATTCTTCAGATATTCCTTCTTGAGTATTTTTTGTCAGTGTGGTTTCTTAATCCACTGTTGCTCTCTCAGGCAGCTGTGATATTAATTAATTGCTGTCAATTGTTTTAGACAAATGCTCTGATGGTAGAGCTTTTCCACTGAGTGAGCTCTGAGTTATAGCAAATTTTGATAATTTCTGTGAGTAGTTTTTTTTTTTTCCCCCACTAGCTGCCGGGCAGTTCAGGTAAGGATGGTACTCTGAGGAACCAGCCTTTTGACAGCTGCAAGCCCAGTTTGCTCTCTCCTACGGGCTATATCAGTCTACACAGCTACCCGGGCTGTGAGGCTGCTGTTTTTCAAGGCTCCCATGGAGCTAAAGAGGGGGCATGAGATGAGGGCAAGTTAAAACACCAAAGGTTCACTGTTCTTGCTGATATTAAGCTTTTTTTTTTTTTTTTTTTTTTGAGTGAATGCTATTCAGATTATGAGCCTGTGGTTAATTTCCAAAGTTTTGAAAAATTAAACTTTGATTATTTTTTGCCACTATTATTATTCCTCTTATGGAGGAATGGGTTTTTAGAGGTTGTTATTGTCTTATTCTGGAAGTTTATCCATCACAATTTTATTTTAGCTGTTTTTATAGGTGTGACTTTACTTTGTTTTGCCATGATGGCTAGTAATGTTGAATGTGTTTTTATGTGCTTGTTTACCATCTTTCTATCTTCTTTGCAAAATATCTGTTCATGTCTTTTGCTGTTGTTTAGATGCCAAGTCATGTCTTTGTGACTCCGTGGACTGTAGCCTGTCAGGTTCCTCTGCCCATGGGATTTCCCAGGCAAGAATACTGGAGTGGATTGCCATTTCTGTCTCAGATCGACCATGTTTTGTCTTTTACCCATTTTTAAATCAAATTTTTTTTGGATATTGCTGAATTTTGAGAGTTTTAAAAATATTCTAGATATTAGTCCCTTGTTGGACATGTTGTTACCAAATATCTTCTATCAGAGCAACATTTTAAAATTTTTACCATGTCCATTTGATAGTTTGTACTTTTGCTATCGAATTTATAAAAACTCTTTGCCTAGCCATAGAACCCAAAGATTTTCTGATTTTTTTTTTTAAAAACAGCTTTGTCATTTAATGTTTTATATTTAAGTTTGTGACATATTAGATTGGCCAAAAAGTTTGCATGGTTTTCCCATAAAATCTAGGTTAATTTTCATATAAGGTGAGAGGTTTAGGGTTTTTTTTTTTTTTTTGGTCTGTGGATGTTTTGTTGTCCAGTACCATGTATTGAAAGTCTATTCCTTTTTCCACTGAATTGCTTTTGCATGTTTGTCAGAAACCAATTGCACTTTGGTTTTACTTCCGGGTTTCTGAAGCAGTCCAGTCATCTACATGTCTGTCTTTTTGCCAAATGTATTGTCTTGATTATTGGAGTTATATAGTAAGCCTTAACATCCAATAGAGTGACTTTCTACTTCATTCTTCTTCAGATAGTTTTAGCTCTTCTAGGGCCTGTGGCTTTCCCTGAAAATTTCAGAGTAGCCTGGCAATATCTATAAATATTCTGGAATTTTTATAGGAAGTGAATTAAAGCTGTAGATCAGTCTGGACCAGATAGATGCCTGTGAGTCTCCTAGTTCATGTTTCTCCATTTACTAATCTTTCTTTAGGTTCTTTCATCAGCGTTTTGAAATTTTTTAGCCTGTAGATTCTGTACATATTTTGGTAAGTTTATGCTTAATATTTCATTTCCTTTGGTGTGATTATAAATTGTATTCTGTTTTTAATTTTAGTTTGTACATGTTTATTGTTAGTATTTAAAAATGTATTGGTTTTCGTGCATTGATGTTATATCCTGTAGCCTCACTCCACTCACTTATTAGTACTGGTCATTGTAGGGGGTAAATTTCGTGGGATTTTCTACATAGACTATAATGTCTCTGTTGTTTTTCTTTTTTCTTTTTCAAGCTGTATGTTCTAAAATCCACCATCCTTCACCGCCTGCCTCCCACCCCATCTCCCGGTCCTATTGCAGCAGCTATAGCTTCCAGTTGTGGCTCAGCTGGTAAAGAATCTGCCCGCAATGCGGGAGACCTGGGTTCAGTCCCTGGTTTGGGAAGATCCCCTGGAGAAGGGCAAGGCTACCCACTCCAGTATTCTTGCCTGGAGAATTCCATGGATTGTATAGTCCATGGGGTCACAAAAGAGTCAGACACAACTGAGTGACTTTCACTTTCACTTCACAATAGCTTCCAGCACTACGTTGAAGAAGTGATGAGAGTGGACATCCTTACTTGTTACTTATCTGAGGGGGAAAGCATTCATTCTTTCCTGGTTGAGTATGGTGTGAGCTGAGGGTTTGTGGTAGTTGCTGTTTGGTTGAGGATGTTTACCTCTACTTGTAGTTTGTTTATAGTTTTTCTTGAATTGGTGTTGGATTTTGCCATATGCTTTGTTTTTGTATCAGATGGTGCAGTTTTTTTAACTCATTGATATGGTAGATTACATTGGCTGACTTTTGCATGTTGAAACATCCATGGACACCTGAAAAATTCCGCTTGACCTGGATGTGTAATTCTTTGGAAACATTACTGGATTCCTTTTGCTAATATTTTGTTGAGGTTTTTTTTTTTTTTTTTTTTTTTGCATTTAAATTCATGAGACATTTGGTCTGTAGTTTTCTCTTTTATACTGTTTTTACCTGACTCTATCAGGGTAACATTAGTTTTCTAAAATGAGTTTGGAAGTGTTCTCTCTTATTTTCCAGAAGTTGTTATATAATATTGACATTAATTCTTTGTTAAAGGTTTGTTAGAACCCTATAATGAAATCATTTGGCCTAGTGGTTTGTTTTCGGGGACTTTTAACTTCAGATTCAATTTATTTGATGGTTATGAGGTTTGTTCACATTATCCTTGATTGAGTTGCAGTTTTGGAGGAATTTGGTTGATTTCCTCTAAGTTACTGAATTTTGGGTGCAAAGTTTGTAGTGTTCTTTTATCTTCTTAATGACTGTTGAATTTGTAGTAATATCCCTTGTTTTAAACTCATATTGGTCATTTGTGTATTCTCTGTCCTTGTGTTTTGTCAGTCATGCTAAAAGTGTATCAATTGTCATTATCTTTGAAGAATCAGCTCTTGGTTTCGTTGCTTTAAAAAGTAATTGTTTTCCTATTTTCAGTTGAATTGATTCCTACTATTTATTCTCTTCCTTTTGTTTGCTTTATTTTTTTGTTCCTTTAGTTTCTTGAGATTGGAATTTTGTTATTGACTTGAGATTTCTTTTATTTCCAGTGACAGTAAGTTGACCCTTGAACAATGCAGGGTTTAGGAGGCTGATTCCTTGTGCAGTTGAAAATCCATGGTTAACTTATAGTTAGCCCTCTGTACCCACAGTTCCACATCCTTGGGTTCTGGCAACTGTGGATTATGGTCCCCTGGAGTAGGTATTTATTGGAAAAAAAAAATCCATGTGTAAGTGGACTCATGCAGTTCAAACCTGTGTTGTTCAAGGGTCAACTGTATTTAATATTACGAATTTCCCTCTCAGTTTTGCTCTGGCTACATCCCATATATTTTGATGTTTTCTTTTTCATTTAATTTTGTAAAAAATTCTGTTAAAGACTGTTTGATTCCTGAATCAGAAACTTGTTAATTTTTAGTCATGTGTTTAGCATTTATCTGTTTTATTTTCATTCCTGATTTCTAACTTAATTCGTTTATGATCAAGCCACACATTCTGTATAATTTCAGTCATTTAAATTTACTCTGAATCTGCTTTATTTGGGTAAATGTTCCTTTTTGTTTGGAGAAATAACATGTACTTTGTTTTTGACAGGTGGGCTGTTCTCTCTGTGTCAGTTAGGCATTAGGTTTGTTTTTGTGTGTGTGTGAGGTCTTGTATCCTTTAGCTTGTTTTCTCCCAACTGGTTCTATCAGCTGCTGAGCATGGTGGGCAGGTGTTGCAATCCCCAGTATTACATTGGTGGATTTAACTGTTTATTCTTTCAGCTTTATCAGTTTTATTTTATGCATTTGAGGCTCTGTTGTTGCGTGTTTATAAAATTAGTATTATATCTTGCTGAATTTATCCTTTTATCATTGTGTAATATCTATCTTCATTTCTAAAAATTTTCTTTGACCTGAGGTCTACTTTACCAGATACCAATATTGCAGCCCCTGTTTTTGTCAGTGTTTACTTGGCGTATCTTTCTATTCATTTACTTTCAATGTCACTGTAGTATTGAACTTGAGTTTCTTCCAAACACCATGTGACTGGTTCATGTTTTTAGTTTACTCTGCCAGGCCCTGTGTTTCGATGGATGTACTTAGGTCATTTACATGTAAGAGATAATTACTGATATATTAGTGCCATCTTGTTGTTTGTTTTTTGTGACTTTCTTTCTGTTGTTTCTTTCCTTTCTCTCTTCTTGACTTTTTAGAGCTATTTAAACATTATTAGGTTTCCAGTTTGATTTACTTATAATTCTTCTTAGCTTATCTTGTTTGATTGTGTTCTTGATGGTTTTTCTAGGTATACAATAATACGTATGTAACTTACCACAGTCTACATGTGCAGCATTTTACCACTTTTGGTAAAATGTAGGAGCTTCACTTTTATCTTTAATGTCAGCTAGTGTTGTAACTTGTTTCATATTTCATGTTTATTAAATGTGATTTGTACAATTCTTGAGGAGGATTGTCTTTAGTATTTACCCATATATCTGTAATTTCTGTTTTTCCTTTTTTAATCACTGTTGACAAGATTTTTAAAAAATCATTTTCTTCTCTTTGAGGACTTCTTTTTACCAATCTTTAAGTATACATCTGCTGATTTCTAAGTATTATGTATTTTTTTGGTCTAAAAATGTCATCATTTTCCCTTGACTGCTGAGGATATTTATTGTTTATTGTTTTTTGACTGTTATTGTTTATTGACTGTTTATTGGATATCAGGTTGTGAGTTACAGTTATTTAAGAACTGAAAAATAATTACTCCAGTTAATTCTGGCCTCTAAGGTTTCAGATGAGAATTTTGCCACTAGAATTGGTATTTCTATATAGGCAGTATGTTATCATGGCCCTTTTCCAAGCTTTTTTTTGTCTTTGAATTTTAAAAGTTTAATTTTGATGTCTTACCATTGGTTTCTTTACGTTTATCCTGCTTTGGGTTTATTCAGCTTATTAAATCTGTAGAAGTATTGTACCTTTTGCCAAGTATAGGAAATTTTAAGCTAATATGTTTTAACATATTTTTTCCAATCTCCTTTCTTTTTCTTTACCTCTGGGGGCACTGATGATATGAATGATGAATCTTGTTACTGTCTCACAGGCTCTGGGGCTTTAGTCAGTTTTTTTTTTAAACGATATTTTCTTAATCTGTTGCTCAGATTAGGTGAATTCTATCAATTGGCCTACAAATTACTGATTTTATCTTCTGTAATTATCATTTTACTACTGAGTCCACACAGTAGTGGTTTTTTTTTTTTGGTAATTTATTATTTTTTAATTTGATAATTGTACTTTTCAGTTCTGTAATTTCCATTTGGTCTTTTTAAAATAATTTTTTTTTTTTTTTTTTACTAATTTTTCATTGTTTCAAGAGAACTTGACGTTGATTGTTGAAACATTTATATGCCAGCTATTTAAAAATTCTTGTCAGATATTTCCAGCACAAGATTCATTTAATTGTTGGCATCAGTTAATTTTTTTCTTACTTGTTTTTTGATAGTATTGGTTCTTAGTGTGAAGAGCAATTTTTTAGTTGTATTCTGGACATTTTGTCCATTTTAGGAGATGCTGGGTTCTATTTAAGTGTTTTATCTTAGTAGTATGCTGCTATGATCAAGCACTCAGGTCCTGACCTACTTTTGTGGACGGTGGTTTCAGTGATAGTTTAATTTTTAGAATCTTTGTGATGGTGTTTGGTCTGCTTGGCATATTTAGTGGCAGGAACCTGAGGGAACAGAAGGTAGTTCCCCAGGCTGCCCTGCTGGGTGTCTCTTGATGAGGCAGTGGACAGTCTCGGGGCATAGAGTGACCAAGAAGCTTCCCTCATCAGGTTCATGCTGTGTTCCTGCCCCCATGCCTCTGACATGAGTGTGATTCTTCGGTTGTTGCGAGATTTGTCTTACTGACACTCATGTCTTCTCCACTTTTCTCCTCTCCCTTGTCCTGAAACCTCTAATGGAGAAGGAGGTCTGAGTGCATTGGGATTCCGCTGATCACTTATCTGCAGGGCTCATGATTGCTCTCTCCTGGTGATGCTGGGCTTACTTGATACTGTCAGAGAAACTCCTGCTTGATTGAGTGGAGGAAAGAGCTCGATCGCAGGTGGGGGCACATGGGATCTGGGTGACCTTCTGTTGGATGCTGGGACAGCAGGCACTCTGTTACTCTGTTACTCCTTCAGTCTTGGGCTCTTCTACCAGCTTGCCACTTTCTTGCCACCTTCCAGAATTCTCACCAGTCTCTGTGTTACTTGCAGGGATTATAGTTGTTCTTGTTTGGCAGAAGCTGGGAGAAACAAATCTATATCATCTTGTTTAGGTTAGAAGTTTGCAAATGACTAATTCTTTTAGCTATTTTTGGTGGAGTTTATTTTAAAAAACACGTTTTGGCTCAGCTGGTAAAGAATCCACCTGCAATGCGGGAGACCTGTATTCGATCCCTGGATTAGGAAGATCCCCTGGAGAAGGGAACAGCTACCCACTCCAGTATTCTGGCCTGAAGAATGCCATGGACCGTGTAGTCCAGAGTGTTGCAAAGATTTGGACACGATTGAGTGAGTTTCACTTTCACTTTCTTTAAATCTGTTGATTAGTATGGAAAATTAGGACATAGCTCCCTGTGAGCATTCCATATCTCTGTTACCCTTTGTTGTATATTTATGTTACAGTTTTTTGCTAAACCAGAAGTGAATATTAATACTTTGATCACATAAATATGGTCCATTGAAGACACAAGTAGTATACTCTTTCCTTTGTATGCAGCCATTATTTTAATATAGTAAATAATCACTGCATATTTTTCTTTACATCATTTTTTACTTAATTATAGGTAATTGAAGTTTTTATGCCTATTTCTAGTCAGGTATATGGCTTATTTCCTCCTTTTGCTGTGATATATCCTCCAGTATCTTCCTAATAAAGAGTTTTTTTGAGTTCTGCATGTCTGAAAATTTCTTTATTTTGTTTGCACTGTTGATTAATAATTTGGCTGAGTATAGAAGTTTAGATTGAAAACCAGGTTTCCTCAGAATTCTAAAGACACTGCTCCAGTGTCTCCTAATGTCCATTTTGTCTTAAATGACTTAATTAAAATATAAGTGCAGGTGGAGTTGGGCTTTCCTCGTGATTCTGAGGTAAAGAATCTTCCTGCAGTGCAGGAAACACAGGAGGGGCAGGCTCGATCCCTGGGTCGGGAACATCCCCTGGAGAAGGGAATGGCTACCTGCTCCAGTATTCTTGCCTGGAGAATCCCATTGACAGGGGAGCCTGGTGGGCTGCAGTCCATGGAGCGAGACGAGTTGGACACAACTGAAGTGACTGAGCACATATTTAAGGCCAGTGTATCTATTTAGGAAAAGAAAGTTAAAAATTCAGTACTCTTAATACTTTGCTTCATAATTTGGATTTTGATCAGCAAAGCTAATGGATTGAGATGTATGGAGAAAAAAGTTTGAAGGTATGGAAGATATTGAAAGAGGTAGCTAAAGAAACTTAGGAAAGAAACGCTTTAGAGTGGTTAAGTTGTTTCCTGATATCTTGTTAACTTGCTCTGATGTTCATAGTTCAGGTATCATTGTCTTTTTTTTTTTTATCATTGTCTTTTGATATGATTTGATTTAAGAAATCTGCCTTCTAACCATTGCTCTTACTTTTGGGGAATTATTTAAATAACCAGCAGGGGGAGTACTTAGGTTCCTTTTGGAACAGAGACTCAAGCTGGAAAGATACTTAGGATTTTAGGGTGTACACTTTAAAACAGTTAAATTTTTTTTTGTCTTTTCTGATAATAATACACACCTATTGTAAAATTGCTATAAAAGAATACGCTAGAGAATATCACCTGTCAATCTGCAGTCAGGTGACACAGGCACTTTCATGCATTTCCTGCAAATATTCTTTTCTATCAATGCTTGTATCTACATCAAAATTGATGTTACTGTTTTAAAACTTAAAGTCATTAGTGTTAATAGATATATACTTGAAAATCAATTCTGAATATTCTTTTCCATCCTGATACAATCAGAAACAGAACATTGATTCTTGTGTATAAATGATTTCCACTGGCTTCTCATAAACTCATAGGTTTGATTTCTGCTCTTTTAAGGGGTAGAACTTCTGTAGAGCATCAGAAAATTCCTATTGAGCAAAGAAAAGCAGGAGAATACAGCATTATCTGTTTTAAGGATATAGCTAAAATGTGTGTAATCAGAAGACACGAATAGGGCAGCAGTGTATTAAAACAGATGTGTCAGTGGCTAGCCTGGTCCCTGGTACACAGTTTTGTACTCAGTTTTTGTAATGGATAAATAGTGGAATAGAGTGATTCTTAGAAAAAAAATTATTGTAATGTCAAGACACAAAAAGGGAATACTTCTGTAAAGATTGAAACACACATGAACAATTTCTGTAAAAGTTATTTGTAAGAAAACCTGTCCAGTTTGTGTAACTCTAGTTTATCACCTCTTACAAACTATGACAGAGAAAAACAGTGTATATTGTATACCCAATAACTAATTTGTTTATAGAAAGAAGAGACGCATACTTAGTGCCTGAGTTCTTGACCACAGTTTTATGAAGATCTTAAAAAATTTCTCTTTGAACATTCTGTGTAAGTCCTTCCTTATTTTGAACCAGTTTATTGAATTCACCTTGGCTTCCTAGGGGGCTCAGTGGTAAAGAAACTGCCTGCCAATGCAGGAGACTCAGGAGATGGCGGTCTGACCCCTGGGTCGGGAAGATCATCTGGAGAAGGAAATAGCTACCCACTCCAGTATTCTTGCCTGGAGAATCTCATGGACAGAGGAGCCTGGTGGGCTACAGTCTGTGAGGTTGCAAAGAATTGGACATGACACATTGAATTCTTTTTTCAGTTCTTGTCATTTATTTATTAAAGTAATGATACCTGTACATTTTTGACTGTGAAGAAATGCATTCATCAAAGGGAAAACAGTTTTGAGGAGACGTTAGTGAAGAAATCAAGTTGCAGTAGTCTCTATGTAAGTGTGCTAGGGAAGAGAAGGAGCAAGGGATGGCTAGATGGGGTCATGGTAAGAGAGAGATTGAAAAAAAAAGATGAGAGAAACTTGTGCATGGTTGAATGATGGCCTGAGGAGTGGAACTGTCTTTGGTAGGAGAGTTTGGAACCTGAATATAGTGTCTTGGGACTGGCATCCTGGTCTTTGAAGATTTCCTTCTTAGAGCCTCTCGCCCCTGGGATGTAAAGCTTCATGTTTCTCCCTTGGCATTTTCAAAAGCTCAGCAGAGCCAATGGTATTTTTACTTGTTTTACCCAACAGTGTGGACTTTACAACTGTAGAAAATTCCAGGTATGTGCAGAGATGCTTGTTGCGTGTTTCGTTTCCCCTTACGGTTTGAATTTTAATCCATTGTCCTTTGCGGCAGTTCTCAAACTTTGATAGTGTAAGACTCACCAAGGTGGTTGCTGAAATGCAGATTCCTGAGCCTCTCCTCACTCAGGGTTCTCAGTCAAAGTTTGAGGATCTCCTGTCTCCAGAAGATGATGGTTTTGACGTGCATTGCCCTTGATAGCAATTTAAAAACTTGTGGTAAAATAATGTAGTTTACTATTTTAACAATTTTACATATATGGTCTGTGACACTAAGTACTATCATGTTGCTCTGGAACTGTCACCACTTCCCATCTCTAGAACTTTGCATCATCCCCAACTGAAACCCTTTGCACATTTGAACAACAATGCCTGTTTTTTCCCTCCCCTCAGCCCCTGGCCACCATAGTTCTACTTTATGTCTCTGTGAATTTGATGACTCTGAGGACCTCATGTAAGTGGAATCATATAGTATTTGTCCTTTTGTGTCTCTTTTATTTCACTTAGCTTAATGGCTTCAAGGTTTTCCCATGTTGTGTCTTGTGTCAGAATTTTTTTCTTTCTTTAAGGCTGAATAATATTCCCTTGTTTGTGTATACACTGACTTTTTCCAATGAGTCATTTGATTCCTTTCTGTGCCGTAAACTCTCTGAGAGACTATAGAGTGCTAGTCAGTAAGCTTCATTTTCTTTTTTTGAGTTTTGAAATATTAAAGCTGGTCATTAGATTAAAACAGTATTTTTGTGAATCATAGTAAACATCTTTATAAAAATGTCTAAAGTACATTCTCATATTAACTCTCCTGAATATTAATCAGCTCTTCTTTTTCCTTCTATTATGGTGGTATATGGTACTATTATCTCACAGTATCATTTTTTTTTCCATTTATTTTGATTAGTTGGAGGCTAATTACTTTACATCATTACAGTAGTTTTTGTCATACATTGAAATGAATTAGCCATGGATTTACATGTATTCCCCATCCCAGTCCCCCCTCCTACCTCCCTCTCCACCCGATCCCTCTGGGTCTTCCCAGTGCACCAGGCCCGAGCACTTGTCTCATGTATCCAACCTGGGCTGGTGATCTGTTTCACCCTAGATAATATACATGTTTCAATGCTGTTCTCTTGAAACATCCCACCCTCGCCTTCTCCCAGAGTCCACAAGTCTGTTCTATACATCTGAGTCTCTTTTTCTGTTTTGCATATAGGGTTATTGTTACCATCTTTCTAAAGTCCATATATATGTGTTAGTATACTGTAATGGTCTTTATCTTTCTGGCTTACTTCGCTCTGTATAATGGGCTCCAGTTTCATCCATCTCATTAGAACTGATTCAAATGAATTCTTTCTAATGGCTGAGTAATATTCCATGGTGTATATGTACCACAGCTTCCTCATCCATTCGTCTGCTGATGGGCATCTGGGTTGCTTCCATGTCCTGGCTATTATAAACAGTGCTGCAATGAACATTGGGGTGCACGTGTCTCTTTCAGATCTGGTTTCCTCGGTGTGTATGCCCAGAAGTGGGATTGCTGGGTCATATGGCAGTTCTATTTCCAGCTTTTTAAGAAGTCTCCACACTGTTTTCCATAGTGGCTGTACTAATTTGCATTCCCACCAACAGTGTAAGAGGGTTCCCTTTTCTCTACATCCTCTCCAGCATTTATTGCTTGTAGACTTTTGGATAGCAGCCATCCTGACTGGCGTATAATGGTACCTCATTGTGGTTTTGATTTGCATTTCTCTGATAATGAGTGATGTTGAGCATCTTTTCATGTGTTTGTTAGCCATCTGTATGTCTTCCTTGGAGAAATGTCTGTTGAGTTCTTTGGCCCATTTTTTGATTGGGTCATTTATTTTTCTGGAGTTGAGCTGGAGGAGTTGCTTGTATATTTTTGAGATTAATCCTTTGTCTGTTGCTTCGTTTGCTATTATTTTCTCCCAATCTGAGGGCTGTCTTTTCACCTTGCTTATAGTTTCCTTTGTTGTGCAAAAGCTTTTAAGTTTCATTCGGTCCCATTTGTTTATTTTTGCTTTTATTTCTAAAATTCTGGGATGTGGGTCATAGAGGATCTTGCTGTGATTTATGTCGGAGAGTGTTTTGCCTATGTTCTCCTCTAGGAGTTTGATAGTTTCTGGTCTTACATTTAGATCTTTAATCCATTTTGAGTTTATTTTTGTGTATGGTGTTAGAAAGTGTTCTAGTTTCATTCTTTTACAGGTGGTTGACCAGTTTTCCCAGCACCACTTGTTAAAGAGGTTATCTTTTTTCCATTGTATATCCTTGCCTCGTTTGTCGAAGATAAGGTGACCATAGGTTCGTGGATTTATCTCTGGGCTTTCTATTCTGTTCCATTGATCTATATTTCTGTCTTTGTGCCAGTACCGTACTCACAGTATCATTTTTAAATACAGATTTTATCTTGGTGGTGGTCTTGAGATAAGTGCATCTATTATCCATACTTTACTGACACAGAAGCTGGGTCTTGAGAATTGTAAATACAGCCAACTGGTAGCACAGCTGTGACTCAGGCCAGAGCAGTGTGACAGGACAGCCTGAAGATGAGGGCGAAAGGATTTGTGTTCTGCTTGTGAAGTTTCCTGGGTATTTCTGTGCTTGAGGAGGATAATAACTCATGACATTGACTAGCCTGGACAATCCAGGATCTACAGGTAGCTGTTACCAATGTATGTTTCTTCCTTTGTTCAAGTCAGAGCGAGCTTCCTCCAGGAAACATTCCCTCATGAGTCTGTTTCTGAGCTCATCAGCCCAATGTTGGTCTATTTCTTCCTCCACTCTAATTATGTCCTTAGAGCCCAAGGTCATTGAAGATGAAAACGGGTTTTGGCCGTGTACATTCAGAGGGCTCAGTGAGTCACTTCAGCTCAGTATAGGTATTTACTGAATACTGTGGTTCAGCTCTTTTAGTATCTGGTGGTTGAAGGCCAACTTAAGCTGGATAGAGGCTTGGAAGATTGATGCGTTGGCCTGCAGCTGACAGCATCTGTGCACCGGGATGCTTGGGGACCTGCCCTCTGGCCTGGAGCATGGTTTGTTCCTGTTTTGATTTTCTTAGGTTTCTTCCTATTATATGGGATAAGGTGGCTGGCTGCTTTGGGGACACACCCTTGACCGAGTTGAGAAGAGAATCTTCTCCAGTGGTCCCACTGGAGCGGGTCTCTGATTGCCTCGGCTTGGGTCCTGTGGTGTCCCTGGACCAGTCACTGTGGACTGGCCGATGTCCTGTGATTAACCTTGGCAGGGTTGGGTGCCCAAAACTGTGGTGGGGGAGTGTGTTTTGTCACTAGAAAAAGGTGGATGAATGAGAAGGCTGGGTGGTGAAATTGCCCTGTAAGCACCTGCTTGTGGCAGAGTGAACACTGGAGAAGTATCCATGATGTCTAGCCTTGTAGAGAGCTCTGCCGGAGGTACTGTTTTTGACCATAGGTGAATAAAATGGAAATGAGTAGGCTGCGTTTCCCCTTAGGCTTATACTTACTTTGGATATTAAAAAATTCTGTGACAGGTGTGGTGTAATAGTCACGGAATTTGCATATTTGTTCAGTAGTTATTTAAGGAGGACCTCAGTGGGGGTGCTGTGCAGTGGGGATGGGGTGCAGAGGCACGGGACTCCTGCCCTCAGGAGCTCTTACTCCAGGGCAAGGGGTAGGTTGGGCAAGAAGCCAGATGGGGTCACTGAGGGAGGGCGTTGGTGGAGACTTTGAAGGATATTTCATGGAAAAGATGAGCATGATCTGTGGAGAAATCTGTTAGATCAGAGGAGGAGGAGAGGAGATGTCTGGCAAAACGTGCCGTGGATGCAGGTGTGGTGTTGGAAATGCCCCGCCTGGCAGCAGCACTTGGAACAGAAGAGCTTGGCTGGGGGAGTTGGAGGGACCGCCGAAGAGGGCTGTGGAAGGCCAGGCTGGGAGGTGTCGGAACTGGGGCTCAGGCCCTTTTGTCCTTGCACTTGTGGGAGGGTCTGTGTCACTGCTGCCTGAGCTGCTGGAGGGTGGGGTCTTTCTTGCTCATTTTGTGTCCCGGGGCCTGCAGAGCGTCTGCACTGCCTGACTGGAAAGCAGGACCTTAGAATTCTGTCCTTTATATTAAGTTACAGGGTTCTAGTGCCTGAAGAATCTGAGTGTGGATGAAATCCAGAGAAGCAGTGGACGAGTCAGATGTAACCAAAGGTAGTGAGTGACAAGCCTGAGACATGTTCTGTTGTCAGAGCAAAGGAAGGGTCTCTGAAAAAAAACACCTGCTTAGTAAGCCTGACAGGACAGGCTCTGAGCACCACGGTGCAGGCATACTCGCTGATGTAGTTAAAACTTCACATCTGTTCCTCATTCTCTCTCCTTAATGTAGATCAATTCCTGGGTGAAAAAGTGTTGACATCCATTGAGTATGTGGCTAGAGCCACTGAGATTTATTCAGATACCCAAGTAAACTTTGTATTGGTAGACATTCGATTTGTTCTCCAAATTTATTGCATGACATCCAAAGCAATATTTAGAAATTTTCACTTCTTTCCAAAGGGAGTATCCCACAGATACATAGTGCCATGCCTTTGATATCAAGGAAATAAAGTTTCAAAATGAGTAAATAAAATACATACACATAATGTACTTCAAGAAGTGAAAACTTGAGCAGAGAGATGAGAAGAATGAAAAGTGTTCTGTGAGGGGCTGATGTGGATAGTAAAGCAGAGTTTAATGTTTTTGGGTTTTAACTAGTTGCTTCTTTCTAAGTATGCTCTGTTCGAAATACAGTCAATCCTAGTTTTTCAAAGATTGTGTATTTATAAAATTGCCTCCTTGCTCAACTTTATTTGTAATCCCTGAATCGGTGCTCATGGTGCTTTTATAGTCTCTTGCAGGCATATGTAGAGCAGGGAAAATTGTGCGTCACCTGACGTGCATATTCCCAGCTGAGGTTCATGGCCCCACTCTGTCTGCTTGTTCCAGTTCTCAGATCAGTTCAGTTCAGTCGCTCAGTCGTGTCCGACTCTTTGTGACCCCATGAACCGCAGCGCACCAGGCCTCCCTGTCCATCACCAACTCCCAGAGTTTACCCAAACTCATGTCCATGTTCTCAGATCAGTTGCCTAATAATGATGTTTTCCTGGTTCAGGATCCAGCACAGGATCACATGTTTTCTTTTCATCTGTAGCCCTACATTAATCTGGGTTAGTTCCTCAGATTTTCTCTGTGTTTTTTGGCTTCGTCATTGTTGAGGTGTGCAGCCCAGTTGATTTAGGTTTGTCTGGTATTTTCCGTGTTGAGACTTAGGTTGTTTGTCTTTGGTAGTAATACTGCGGAGGTTGGCTTATATCAAGAAGCACTTGGCGATGGTGTACATCAACATTCATGACTTGATTAAGATGGTGTCTGAAAGATTTCTCCACTGTAAAGTTACTGTTTTTCGCTTTGGAATTAGTAAGTAACTTCTGGGGAGATGTTCTGTGACCATATATATATTCCCTTCATCCTCAAACTTTCACCCACTAGTTTTAGCATTCATTGATGATATTCGAAATCTGTCATTTATTTGTTTATGTCATTGTAGACTTACATTCTTACTTTGATCAGTTGGTTATAATCCTTTACTGTCATTACTTGATGCTGGAATGTCCCACATTTGGCCGTGAGAGCCCCTTCATGCAAGCCCCTGTGTCTTTCTTGCATGCTCTCATTATTCCTCGAGCAGTTTCTTACTCTCTGGCTCAAGGTATTTCAGGCTCGTGCTGTCCTTCCCTGTCCCATCCCTCGTATCACCCACTTTACTGAGGAGCTGACCTGGACCGATTTATTGTATTAAAGAGATATTCTGGAGTTAAAAATATATGTATATATATAGACCAAGAACTGAATAGACCAAATGATGTTTCCAAGTTTCCTTACTGTTCTAGATAACTCAGTGAACCTCTCCAGATAACTGCACTCTGGTGGAGGTGGCACCTTCCTGAGGGTCGATGTCTCTTCTGCTTGCAGTTCTCCCCACCACAGGAATTTCTACGTAAGAGGAAGCATGCTTAGACCTCTTAAGTATTAAAATGCCACCTATGTTATGGCTGAATTTATTTTTTATGAATTTGTTCCCTTCTTCCTAATTAAGGAAGTTTTAATGGTGTATTTTAATCTTAGTTTATTTTTTAAAACTGCAGTGTTATTTTATGAGGGGTTTTATTTCTGATAAGGTGATCAGCTTCTAATAGGTTACCTTAATTTAATTCCTAGTGCAAATCTAAAGTTTTCCTTAAAATAAAATGCAAATTAAAGAACTTATACCGTGAATGTTTGTCATGTATTGTGTTAGTCATTCAGTTGTGTCTGACTCTTTGTGACCTCATGGACTGTAGCCTGCCAGGCTCCTCTGTCCATGGACTTCTCCAGACAAGAATATCACAGTGGTTTGCCATTTCCTTCTCCATTGTTTGTCATAGACATTAAAAAAAACTAAATAGCTTGAGGAAAGAAATCAGTGTTGTCCCCGTTTTTGGACACAAGCTCCTTGGTTCCCTTGGGTCTTCTCGGGTGGCGCCCTTGCCCTCCCACTTCTGGCGCATTCCCAGCTGCTGCTCTCCTTCCTGCTGCACACCAGCGCCTCTGTGCTTGGTCCTCTGTTTTCTTGCTTCTCTTGGCTCTTTCCTGTCAAATGGAACACCGTGCAGGACTTTGGAGGGTTCATGGTTTGTCCTCATCCACTTGTATTTTAGAGTTTCTAGTCTAGTTGTGTTGTCCAAGCCCTTTTAGTTTTGCCGTCTTCTGACTCTTCTCTCTGTGGAGGTTGAGAGACATTTGAAAACTGCCAGTTCTCTCTCTCCTCCTTGCTTCCAAAATGACCACGGAAAGAAAAAATGATGGTCTTGTGTCTAGGCAGGGCCGAGGCTACGTGCAGCCTGTTCATGCACCAGCTGTGTCCAGTGCGTGCCCAAGGACAAGGCCATTAAGAAGTTCATCATTTGGAACAAAGTAGAGGCCAAAGCCGTCGGACATTGCTGAAACGAGTGTTTTCAATGCCTGTGTGCTTCGCGAACTGTGTGTGAAACTACCTTACTGCGTGAGCCGTTTCACTCACAGCAAGGTGGTCAGGGTCATTCTCGGGAAGCCCAGAAGGACCGAACACCCTGAAGTAGTCCTGCGGGTGTTGCCCCACAGCCTCCACCAAAGCCCATGTAAGGAGCTAAGTCCCTGGAGACTGGAGAAATACTGTTCTCTAAAAAGACACTAAAATGGAAATTCTCCTTGAAAATGAAATAAAAACTGTGTCCTCACTGATGCCATTGCTGGGCTTGCTCCACAATACCATTCGTTAGTGTATATTTAATGAAATTGATTTCCTTATTTTTTTCTTTGAAAACTGTTTCTACAGAGAAAAAGAAATCGGAATGCAGAGTACCCATCCTTTCCAGGAGAGAGTCCCTTACCGTGCAGACAAGCAGGGCTCCAGACTGCAGGGGCCTTGGCTTCCTTATCTGAATCATGGCTCAGGTGTGGAGAAGGATTTCTGAAGAGTCCCGGCACTCCGGTAAAGTCATGATGCTGCCTTCCCTGAACACTGAGCGACAAATCCTAGCTTCCTCGGAGTTCATGCCACTGTACTTATATTTCTTTGGAATTCCTTTCCTTATTTTCTTTCAGAACACTGTAGTTGATGTGTTACTTGTTTTTCCTCATCCTTGAATTCCCTACGATTGTGGTATAGTAGTATTCACCTCTTTCTGTCATGTAGAACTTTGTACTTTGTAAGTAGGGATGCATACTGGAAATAGTCTCAGAAGATGACACTGTTGAGCATCCTACCTTTGAAAGAAGTCTATTTAATGACGTGCTTTTGTGTCAGAACCTGATGGCACTGGGGGATTCTGGTTGACTTTGGTTTATGTGGTAACTTTGAAGTGCTCACCATAAGAAGGAGTGCTCACCACTATTATCAACTCTAAATTAAAGACAGCCCTCTGTTTAGATTCTGGAAAAATATAAAAATGCAATTATAAGTATGTGCTTTGGGAATACTTGTTGGTAAATAAAGGAAAATAGATGAATATGTTAAAGGGGCGTAGTGTAAGTTCTTGAACATTTTATGTTGTTGGTTTTTAGCCCTTGTCACATGAATTACTACATCATTTTAATTATTATTATTACTGTTACCATTATCTGCCTGAAGTCATTAACAGCTGAAAAGAAGACTACTACAGAAAAACACCTTGAATTATCCTGTCGACCCAAGAAAGGTAATATTTGTTGATTTCTTGGCAGGAAAGATAAAAGGCTAATATATCCTCCTTTGATTTATTTGTTTTCTTTTAAAAAGTCATTTACATAATTTGGAAAAACTATATATTCATGGTTTAAAAAAACACCCAAACAATGTAAAAAGGTGTTTTTTGTATCTCTCTCATCTTTTTCACCATCTACCCCATTTTTTATGCCTCCTATAGATAGTTACTAAACTTTTTTGTATTTTGAATTCACTGTTATCAACAGAACCCAATAGGTAAGCTCAGATTCATGGCTGCAGGGTTTTAAAAAGAATCTGATTTGAGAAATAAAATTATGACTTGTAAATAAGGACTGTACTACTTAGTGATGGTTAGGGAAGACGTGGAGTTATGGATCATAGGAAAGTGTATTGAAGTGTTTGAAGGGATGGGTTGAATTTATTTCCTGCCACAAGAAGGTCAGGGGGCCAGACTCGTTTTGAGTTTTGCTGCCTTAGTGTAGGGTCTGTTTTTGCAGTCATGAGGTAGAAGCTGAATTCTGCAGGCCCAATTCTCAGGAAAAGTGTAGACTTGGGAGGATTTTCTCCAGATGAACTTTCCTCTGAGAAGGAGTACTCTCCCTCAGACCTCTACCTTTAGCCAGAATCTGTTCCACAGTGTCACCTCCACCAAAGAGACATCAGTGAAATTAAGGATTTTTAAACATATGTATTGCTGCTCCAACAAAACTGGGGTTTTGTTGGTAAGGAAGAAGGGGTGTGACTATCAGGGAGGCCCAGGTTCTGCTGCTACACTTTCTCACCCTGAGGGTGGGCAGGAATGGTCATGACTCCAGACTTTGGGGGTCTCATTTGACTGTGCCAAGTCCTGACTGTGTTTTGACTGTCGGATCTTGAGAAAGCAAGCTAATAAGCATGCTTTGTTTCAGTTTCTGCATCTGGAAAATAGGTCTCAGAATTGTGTATCTCACTGGGTTGTTGTGAATTAAAAAAAAAAAAATCCCCGTTCAAACCTTAACACTTAGTAGGAGATCATATCAGTCAATCCTAAAGGAAATCAACCCTGAATATTCATTGGAAGATCTGATGCTGAAGCTGAAGCTCCAGTAATATGGTCACTTTGTGCGAAGAGCTGATTGATTGGAAATGGGACTGATGCTGGGAAAGATTGAGGGCAGGAGGAGAAGGGGGTGGCAGAGGATGAGATGGTTGGATGGCATCACTGACTCAATGGACATGAGTTTGAGCAAACTCCAGAAGATAGCAGAGGGCAGAGGAGTCTGGCGTGCTGCTGTCTGTGGGGTCGCAGAGTTGGACATGACTTAGGGACTGAACGGTGGTGAGAGCTGCAGCAGTTGCTGTTATGTTTGAAGGCAGAGGCGAGAGCCTGCTCAGCGTCCTGCCGAGTGAAAAACTTTCTGTGAATAAGAGATTTAACACTTTAAGCTGTATTATTATTTTAAGGGGATTCCTTTTATGCAATTGAAAAATAAAATTCTCCTAATTTTTTTGATTCATAAAATACTGTATAATAAAGTAATACTGTAATCTTCTGATGGTGCTACAGAATTTAAATTTTACTATTATTAATGCCAAATGTAGTGATTTTCAAAGATCAATTTAAGTCTAATTTCTAAGCTGTCATAATATGAAGTATGGAGAAAATAAATAGTATAGTTGTCCCTTGAATGACTGGTATAGGGGGCTGTGGTGCTGACCCTCCACACAGTCAGAAATTCGCCTGGAGCTAACTTCACAATCAGCCCTATTTGCAATTCTGCATCAGCAGATTCAACCTACTCTGGGTTGTGTAGGACTGTAGTAGTACACTAAAAAATTTCTGTGTGTAAGTAGACCTGTGCAGTTCATGCCTGGGTTCTTCAAGGGTCAACTCTTCCTTTCTTTTACGCACTGTTGGTTATACCTTTTTCTGCAGGTATATACCAAATTTAACTTGGACCGAGAAGTATTAAATAAGCTGCTACCTTGTATTTAATTTCAAAAGCATCTTTTGAGATGGTTTTCCATACCAGTATATATTCAACCTAAAACCTACTCTGTTATACTTTCTTTTCTGTTGAATGACCAATATGTTGTGATAGATTGGAAGAGCTTATATCCATGTATAGTTAATTTGTTTACAGCATAAGCAGCTTGTTAAGAGAAGAAAGTGTTATTAATAATTTACCAAAACCTCGAAAATAGAAACTGATGGAAAAGGGAACTCAAGGCATTCCTTGAAACTGGTTTATTTTAAAAATAGTAACTTTAAAAGTGTTAGTTTAATTTAAGATAGGTTGTTAACAAAATTTCTAGGATGTGGAAGTAGTATTTTTTTGAGAACAGGGAAGCAAAAGTGGGGGAACATAATTTAGCAAAGTGTGCATAAAAGGGGGAGACTCCATTTCCTTGTCTCCATGTCTCTATTTCCTTACCTGTAAGGTACTGAGAACCAGAGAAGGAAGGGGGAGGAGATGGAGGAGAAGAGAAAGGGTGAGAGACGTGATCCTTTACTTGCCGGCAAAGGATCTTGCCAGAAGGTTTGTGGAATGTGGAAGAAGATAAAATTGAAATAAAAATAGGCTGGAACCTTTGTAAATAGTGATTTTCTTTAAAGTGAAGTGAAGTCACTCAGTCATGTCCGACTCTGTGATCCCATGGACTGTAGCCTACCAGGATCCTCAGTCCATGGGATTTTCCAGGCAAGAATATTGGAGTGGGTTGCCATTTCCTCCAGGGGATCTTCCCGACCCAGGGATCGAACCTGGGTCTCCTGCATTGTAGGCAGACGCTTTACCGTCTGAGCTACCAGGGAAGCCCTTTCTTTAAAAAGAAGAACTTTTTAAAAAATGTGAAAAAAATGTGTTTCCTAAGCAAATGAAACTATGTAAAAAAAAATAGTGTGTATTTTATTTTTCTTGAAATATTCTGCGGAATATGTTCTCAGAGCCTGTTTTTTGTTGAGGTCAGAAATCTCCTTGAAAGGCATCAGTAAATTTTTAAGTTGTTATTTGTCGATGTGTCTTTCTCCCTGTTGGACCATAGATTTTTTCAGGGCAGACCCTCCTCTCTTGCTCATCTTTCTGTCCTGAGTGACTCAGGTTAGAATAAGGCCAAGCCTGCCATAATGAAGTGCTATAGATAGGATGTTTTGAACAACAGAAACTTTCTCTCTCACAGTTCTGGAGGGTAGAATTCCAAAGTGAGATATTGGCAGGATTGGTTCCTTCCAGGAAATGTACTCCTGGCTTCTTTCCTTGACTTGTAGGTGGCTGTTTCTTTTCCAAGTATCTCTTTTCTAGGTCTTCCCTCTCTGCATGTGTGTTTAGGTGTCCAGATTTCTCCTTTATTTAAGGAGAGCTGTCATAATAGATGGGGGCCCACACTAACTTCTCACTTTAATTTGATTACCTAAAGACCCAATCCCCAAATAAGATTACGTTCTGAGATGCTGGGGTTAGAATTTAACATATCAGTGGGTTTGTTGTTCATTTGCCGAGTCGTGACCAGTTCTTTGTGACCCCATGGACTGCAGCACGCCAGGCTTCCTTGTCCTTCATTATCTCCCAGAGTTTGCTCAAAGTCATGTCCATTGAGTCAGTGATGCCGTCCAACCATCTCAGCCTCTATTGCCCCCTTCTCCTTCTGCCCTCAATCTTCCCAGCATCAGGGTCTTTTCCAGTGATTGGTTCTTCTCATCAGGTGGCCAGAGTATTGGAGCTTCAGCTTCAGTCCTTCCAAGGAATATTCAGGGTTGATTTCTTTCAGGATCGACTGGTTTGATCTCTTTGCAACCCACGGGACTCTCAAGAGTCTTCTCCAGAACTACAGTTCAAAACCATTAATTCTTCAGTGCTCAGCCTTCTTTATGGTTCAGCTCTCATATCTGTATCTGACTCCTGGAAAACCATAGCTTTGACTATACTGACTCTGTCAGCAGAGTGTTATCTCTGCTTTTTAGTACGTTGTCTAGGTTTGTCATAGCTTTTCTTCTGAGGAGTAAGTGTCTTTTAATTTCATGACTGCTGTCACTGTTATCAGTGATTTTAGAGCCCAAGAAAACAAAATCTGTCACTGCTTCCACTTTTTCCCCTTCTGCTTGCCAGGAAGTGATGGGACCAGATGCTGTGATCTTAGTTTTTTTGAATGTTCAGTTTTAAGCCAGCTTTTTCACTCTTCTCTTTCACTTTCATCAAGAGGCTCTTTAGTTCCTCTTCACTTTACAGGGTGCTAATTGCATTCCTGAGGTCTTCACCCTTATGACCTGATTACCTCCTGAAGAGGCCATCACACAGGATAAGGCTGCAATGTGTGAGTTTTGGGCCGACTCACACATTCAGTGTATATATAGACCATTCCACTTTTCCCTTTTGAATTACTTTTCCAGATGCATAATAATGAAAAAGATTGATAATGACTTTTGTAATTAAGTACACAGCTTAGTTTTATTAGCTCTTTAAATCAATATGCGTTCTTTGGTTATTCTGAATAGTTTATGTTTAATTTTATGTTTTAAAGGATAGACAGCTTTAGTAATTCCAGATGTTCATGGCACAAAGTAAGTGTTCAGTAAATGTTTACTGTTATTTCATGTCTTTGTGACTTTGTTTTGATTTTTCTGGACACCATTTGTCAGTGAATCTTCCTTTCCTGATCAATATAAAGTGGAACATTCACTTTTTTTGTGCTATCCTTAATATACTGTGACATATCTCTAATAAAGTATTTGATTTTTCTTTTCATAGCTAATTAATGTTGCATTCCTTGAGGGCAGGAATTTTCTTCTTTTTTTTAGTTTCCTCAAGGTTCCCTGTATCAAAGCTGTTATATAAATATGTATTTAATGAAGTCATTTAACTTCTGATACTGTTTCCTCATCTGTAAAACTTCAGTTGTAATATCTAATCTCTTATAGTGTATTGAAATGTGGTTAAGGGTTTTTCCTTGGTTTTAGCATTATAACTCATATCCACTCAATGTGAATAGGAAAATTGATTTTTATTAGATATCTATTCTTTTCCGATTAATATCAGTAAGGTTTTCTGTTGAACTTTGGTTCCACTGCAATAAAGACGCCCCATTCCTGCTAGATTTCCTGTCTGTAGAATGGACAACATAAAAATAGTGAGCACGCCATGTGCTGGTGATGTGGAGAACTTGTATCACCCTCACAGGGCTGTGGGACTGTAGAATGGCACGGCCGCTCTGGAAAACAGTTGGGCAGTTCCTTATAAGGCTTCCTGTGCAATTACCATACAGTCCAACAATCATACCCTTAGACATCCTGGAGAATGAAAATCACAATCACATGAAATCCTGTACACAGTGTTCATAGTGGCTTCATTCGTCATAGCCCCAAACTGAAAACATCCCAGATGCCCTTCAAGGGGTAACTGATTAAACATGTTGTTCTTCATCCACACCACAGAACAGTACTCAGTAATTTAAAAAAAAAAAAAAAAAAAAAGGAAGTGACTGTTGGTACACACAACAGCCTGGTGAATGTCCAGGTATTTACGCTAAGCTCAAAAAGCCAGTGATAAAAGGTGATGTAGGTGATCTCATTTGTATGTTATTCTTGAAATGACAAAATTAGAGAAGTGCAAAATTGCTTTGTGATTGCTAGGGAATAGGAATTGAGGTGGGGAGTCGAGCTCTGTTAATGGCTTTGAAAAGGCAGTGCAAGATATCCCCACAGTGATGGAGTTGTTCTCTGTTTTGACAGCATCACTGTCAGCATTCTGGCTGTGATGTTGTACTGTAGTTTGCAGAATGTTACCCTTGGAGCAGCTGCTTGAAGCATACAAGGGCTCTCTTGTTATTTCTGACAAGTGTATGTGAACCAACTATTATCTGAAAATAAGGTTAATTAAATTTAAAAGTTCGCTGTTAAGCATTTTAAGCAAACTGCTGTTACCAGGGCTCCTAGTATGATTTGGTAAAGGAAGCACACAGAAGCATTCATTTTGTAGATAATTATTGATTTTTGTGGTTTTTTCGTACTTTTTTACCCTTAAGGCTTGATGAAATATTCTGCAAAGTTATAGTTTTGTAATTATTTCAGGGTTATTTTTTGAGTTTTCATTTGTGCTCCAGTCATTTTCCTTGTCTTTTATAACTTTGATTTTATTTTTTTCTTCTTGTAGTTTGGATTTAATTTAGCCAGGTTGCACGTAGACCTTTAGTTGGAAAGATTTGAAATAAGACATTGTTTTCACCATCAACAGAATTTTGTATATTTGTGCCTTTGGCAAAGTAGCATGTATTAAACCTCATAGTGATCAATAACCATAATCAATTGGCCATTTTTTATATTTTTTTTTCTTTGTAGAACCTACCACCTCTAAGAGTACCAGTGGGCTTGCAGCTATAACGTGGAGTTCTAGTGGAAGTGATCTGTCAGATGAAGACAAAACCATTTTTAAATCACAAAGAGATAATGGACATCATTCTAAAACAGGCAGGTGTTGTAACAGCAACATTTTATGTCCAGAAGATGGGGCCAGTGAAGGTAAATTGATAATTTTTTAAAGAAATTTAGTTTCTATTATAGATTGTATTTTAATAATGCAAATAACATATACTTCTCTTCTAATACTTAGCATGATTTTGATATTACTGAATCCCAACCTTTTAGAAACATTTTCTCATAATAATTCTCACAATAACTCCCTCAGAGATAGGTATTACCAGGATTCTTTTTACAGTTGACAATTTAGACTTGAACATGTTAAAATTGATCAAAGCCAGTTGGAGATATTTGGGTTTGGCTCCAGACCAACACAGTAAAGTGAATGTTGCAGTGAAACAAGTTACATGAACTTTTTTGTTTCCCAGTGCATATACAAGTATGTTTTTATACTACTATAGTCTATTAAGTGTGCACTAGTATTATGTCTAAAAAAATGATAGACACACCCTAATTTAAAAACACTTTATTGCTTAAAACTTCTATCATCTGAGCCTTCATTCAGCAAGTCTTATATTTTTGCTGCTGGAGGTTCTTACTTCAGTGTTGATGGCTACTCAAGTGAAGGTTGGGGTTGGTGTGGCAGTTTCTTAAAATAAGGCCACAGTGAGATTTGCAACATCAATGGAGTGTTCCTTTCATAAACAATTCCTCTGAAGCATGCATTGCTGCTCGGTAACATTTTACCCACAGGAGAACTTCTTTCAGGATTGGAGTCAGTCCTCTCAGACTTTGCTGCTGCTTTATCAGCTAGGTTTATGTCATATTCAACAGTCTTCACAGCCTCTTCACGAGGAGTCAATTCCATCTCAAGAAACTACTTTCTTTCCTCATTCACGAGAAGCACCTCCTCGCCTGTTAGAATTTCATCCTGAGATTTGAGCAGTTCAGTCACATCTACAGGCTCCACTTCTAGTTCTCTTGCTGTTTCTACCACACCTGCAGCCCCTTGCTCCCATGACGTCTTGAACCCCTCACAGTTGTCTGTGAGGCTCCAAATTCACTTCTTCCTCACTCCTGTCACTGTGGGTGTTTTGACCTCTTCCCTTGCATGAATCATGAATGTCCTTACTGGCATCTAGGCTGCTGACTCCTCTCCAGAAAGTTTTCAGTGGACTTTGCCCAGATCTATCAGAGAATCACTGTCGACGGCAGCTGTAGCCTTGTGGAATGAACTTCTTAAATCATAAGGCCAGAAGGTTGAAATTATTCCTTCATGCATGGGCTGCAGAGTGGATGTTGAGGCATGAAAACAACATTCATTCTGTTGTACAACATCTTCATCAGAACTCTTGGCTGCCCAGGTATATTGTCAGTGAATATTAATATTTTGAGGGGAATCTTTTTTCGGAGGAGTAGGTCTCAACAATGGGCTTACAGTACTTAGCAACCTGTGTCGTAAACAGTTGTGCTGTCGTCCAGACTTTGTTGTGCTGTCACTGGAGCACAGGCAGAGTAGACTTAGCATTAGATTCTTAAGCACCCTAGGATTTTCAGAATGGTAGTTGAACGCTGGCTCACCTTCAGGCCACCAGCTACGTTAGCCCCTGACAAGGCAGTCAGCCTGTCCTTTGTAGCTTTGCAGCCAAGCACTGATTTCTGCTCATCTGCTGCTGCTGCTGTCACTTCAGCCATCTCTGACTCTGTGTGGCCCCATAGATGGCAGCCCACCAAACTCCGCCTCCTCTGAGATTCTTCAGGCAAGAACACTGGATATCTACGAAAGATCAAATTGCCAACACTTGTTGGATCATCAGAAAAGCAAGAGAGTTCCAGAACAACATCTGCTTCTGCTTTATTGACTATGCCAAAGCCTTTGACTGTGTGGATCACAACAAACTGTGGAAAATTCTTAAAGAGATGGGAATACCAGATCACCTGACCTGCCTCCTGAGAAATCTGATTGCAGGTCAGGAAGCAACAGTTAGAAATGTACATGGAACAACAGACTAGTTCCATGTTGGGAAAGGAGTATGTCAAGGCTGTATATTGTCACCCTGCTTATTTAACTTATATTCAGAATACATCATGAGAAATGCTGGGCTGGAGGAAGCACAAGCTGGAATCAAGATTTCCGGGAGAAATATCAATAACCTCAGATATGCAGATGACACCACTCTTATGGCAGAAAACAAAGAAGAACCAAAGAGCTTCTTGATGAAAGTGAAAGAAGAGAATGAAAAAGTTGGCTTAAAGCTCAACTTCAGAAAACTAAGATCATGGAATCTTGTCTCATTACTTCATGGGAAATAGATGGGGAAACAGTGGAAACAGTGACAGACTTTATTTTTCTAGGCTCCAAAATCACTGCAGATGGTGACTGAAGTCATAAAATTAAAAGATGCTTGCTCCTTGGAAGAAAAGTTATGACCAACCTAGACAGCATATTAAAAAGCAGAGACATTACTTTGCCAACAAAGGTTCATATAGTCAAGGCTATGGTTCTTCCAGTAGTCATGTATGGATGTGAGAGTTGGACTATAAAGAAAGCTGAATGCCAGAGAATTGATGCTTTTGAACTGTGGTGTTGCAGAAGACTCTTGAAAGTCCCGTGGACTGCAAGGAGATCCAACCAGTCCATCCTAAAAGAAATCAATCCTGAATATTCATCAGAAGGACTAATGCTGAAGCTGAAACTTCAATACTTTGGCCTCCTGATGCGAAGAACTGACTCATTTGAAAAGACCCTGATGCTTGGAAAGATCGAAGGCAGGAGAAGAAAGGAACTACACAGGATGAGATGGTTGGATGGCATCACCGACTCAATGGGCATGAGTTTGAGTAAACTCTGGGAGTTGGTGATGGACAGGGAGGCCTGGTATGCTCCAGTCCACGGAATCGCAAAGAGTCTGACACGACTGAGTGATTGAACTGAACTGATGAAAATCCTAGTTGGCATCTTCTTCCAGTAGCAGGTTATTTCACCTGAGTTGAAAATCTGTTGTTTAGTGTAACCACAATCATGAATTCTCTTTGCCTGATCCCTGGATGACTGGGTGAGGCTTTTACATCTGTACTCACTGTTTCACCTTGTACTTTTCTGTCATGGAAGTGACTTCTTTCCTTAAGCGTCGCAAACCAGTCTCTGCCAGCTTTAAACTTTCCTTCTGCAGCTTCCGCACCTGTCTAACCCTCACAGAACTGAGGAGAGTTAGGGCCTTGCTCTGGATTAGGCTTTGGCGTCAGGGAATGTTGTTTCTGGCTTGATCTTCTATCGAGATACTAAAGCTTCCTTCATATCAACAGTAATGCTGAGGAAACTCCAGACGAACAGAAAAGCAACGAATGGAAATTGAGAATTGAGGTGGCAGTCAGTGGTGGGAGAAATGGGATGCTTATGGATAAAAGTAGGAATGTACTTTCTTCTGCCTTTTAATATATTTTTAAATTGTTGAACAACATGGATCTTTTAAAACTACTGAGGATAAATAGATTTAATACAATTTAAGAATATTTTAAAACTATTTTTAGACGACCTGCAGGTTATTGACTGGGAGATTGACAGTGAGAGGGAAGATGCTTATGAATGTGATGAATTTGAAGACCGTGAAAGTGTGGTGGAAATATCTGACTGTGCTTCTGATGCAAGCAGTCGTTCTTTGACACCAGCAGGGACGCCACCTGAGCTTCCTAAGGTGAGGATGAATTGTTTCCAACTTTCCATTCCATTCAGGGCATGTGTTGATCACAACCTTTGGTGTTTTGTTTGCAACTCCTTTAAATAATATGCTGGTAATGTGCTTTTAAACATGAATAAATACGAGTTCTCTTCTTACCTGCTCTCACCTCAGTTACACATGGGTCTTTCCCAGAATCCTTCTGTTCCCTCAGGACAGGTGTCTTGTGGTCTGGTCAGATTAGATTCAGCAATGTGCAATCCTGAATAATAATATTCATAGCAAGACAACTATTAATTGTGATTTTCCTTTACAACTTTTCATTTTTTATGGAGTTAATTATTTGGGTTTATGTTGCTTTGTTTTACTTATGAATAAAACTCTTAAGTTTTCACTGTTGTTCTGTTCCCTCATTAAGATTTCCAGACATAGCAGGCATTCAATTAAGTTTTTAGAAAATTTAAAAAATATTTTATTGAAGTATAGTTGATTTACAATGTTGTGTTAATTTCTGCTCTGCAGCAAAGTGATTCAATTTTATATATATGTATGTGTGTGTGTATATATATATATATTCTTTTCTATTATGGTTTATCACAGGATATTGAATATAGTTCCCTGTTCTATACAGTAGGACATTGTTGTTTATCCATTCTAAATATACTAGTTTACATCTGCTATTCCCAAACTCCCAATCCATCCCTCCCCCATCCGCCTCCCCCTTGGCAACCACAGGACTGTTCTCTATGTCTGTGAGTCTGTTTATGTTTTGTATATTTGTTCATATGTGTCATATTTCAGATCCCACAAAGAAGTGATATCATGTGATATTTGTTTCTGTCTGACTTACTTCACTTAGTATGATTATCTCTAGTTCTGTCCATGTTGCTGCAAATGGCATTATTTCATTTTTTATGACTAAGTAATACTCCATTGTGATTATATACTGCATCATTTTTATTCATTCAGCATTTGATTAGTTTTGTTTTTGTGGAGAACTATTTCTCACAAACTCCTAGCCTCTCTGATTTCACCTGAGAGTCCTCTCTGCTTTGTGAACCTTGCCGCTCTTACGTTGCCCTTCACCCTCTTTTGGGGAATTCCCTTCACCTTATTCCTGCATGGAGCAACCTTATCCTGGATTCCATGTCTTTCTCTTTCTAGATTTTTACTCTCATTTTGATTGAGCACATCTTCCAGTAGCTTCCAAGGAAGGATTTATGGAAGACAATCTTTGGGGATTTGTCATGTCAGAAAACGCAGTCATTACACTTTGACCTGTGATTGAAACTTTATATAGAGTTTTTGGTTGGAAATAATTTTTCTTGAGAATTTTGAAGGCATTGCTTCCTTTTCTTCTAGTTCCAGAGTTGCTATCAAGAAGCCAGCAGCTATTCTTACTCTTGCTGTTTTAAGATTTCTCTTCCCTGTTTTAAACTGTTTTAGTTGTGATGTGCTTAGATGTGGTTTTCTGCTTGGAGTTTATCAAGTTTATTGGATCTGTGGTTGGTCTGGAATCCCCAAGCTCCCTTCTAGGTTTGGTGATTTGCTAGGAAGACATTCAGAACTTAGCATACAAAAGCAAAATCAGCACTCTTCCAAGAGTCTTTCTCAGTGGAGTCACACAGGGTATGCTTTATTGTTCCAGCAGTGAGTTTTGACAACATATGTGCACTGGTGTCTACCAGTGGGGCTCATCAGTGACTCCGAGCCCAGGGTTTTTTGAGGGTTGCTCTCTGCCTAGCATGTGCCAGAATTTCAGATTTCAGGAGAAAAATGGGTATTAAAACATAAGCTGCATTGTTGAGGTGCAGGGAGACACTCTTATCATTTAGGGCATGGTGGACTCATCCTGACATCCAAGTTCCCAGAGGTTGGCAGGGAGCAGCCTTGCAAGCATGGATCTCTCGGGACACCTGTCTCAGGTCTGCCAAGTTAGCTCTCTTCCTCACAAGTGGGCACAAAACTTTCATCACATTTGAAGAGATTTTTGCCTTTATTCAGCACTTTTTTTCTTTTTCTGACTCCCCTTTTCCTTCCCTTTTGTGACTGCAATTATCTGTGTATTAATTAGGCTGCTTGATTTTATGTCAAGGATTATTGATGTTGTGCCCATTTTATTCTCCCATTTTGAATGATTTTTATTGCTATATCAAGTTTAATAATCTTTTTTCCTATCATGTCTGATCTGCTGTTAATACTATCCCAGTGTATTTGCCATCTCTAAAAGTTTGTTATGAGTCATTTTATATTGTCCATGTTTCTCCTTAACACAATCATATGTTTATCTGTGTTTTCAGCATATTCTATTTATAATAGCTGTTTTAATGGCCTTTTCTATAAACCTATCATCTGTGTCATTTCTGTGTCTCTTTCTATTGATTGATATTTGTTTTCATTTTAAGTTGTATTTTATTCCTTCTTTACCTGCCTGGAAATTTTTGAGTGTATACCACATATTTTGAATTTTATGTTGTTGGGTACTAGATTTTTAAAAAATTTCTTTGAATGCTCTGAGGCTTTGTTCTGTGGTACAGTTACTGGAAACAGTTTCATCCTTTTAAATGTTGCTTTATGGTTTTTTCTGTGCGTCTGGAGGAGTACTCAGTCTTAGGTCTTAGCGCTGAAGCAGGACCTTCCCAAGTATTCTCTGTAATGCCCTGAGTTACAGATTTTCCTCTGGGTTAGCAGGGATAGCTACTGTTTCCTGACCCTGTATGAACTCTAGTCACTGTTCTTCCTCTGCTCCCAAGGGATTCTTTTCCTGATGTAGTTTCTTTATGTGCACATGCTGATCAGTACTTTGCCGAATACTTGAGGGGGATGTTTGGTTTCTCTGTGTAGCTCTGACTTTTCTGGTGCTCTGGACTGTGAACTTGAGCTCCTTCTGTCTCCATGGACTCTCGACCTTGTCCCTTCAACTCAGGGAGCCGCGCAGTCTCCACCTCAGTTCCACCTCCTCACTGTGTAGTTTGGAAATTCTTTACAGAACAATTGTAGAGCAGTTGTACTGTAGGGCAATTGTAGAGCTCAGTTCTTTGTTTCGTCTTTCAGGGGTTAGTATTCTTCTTGCCTAATGTCCCATGTCTTGAAAACCATTGTTTCAAGTATTTTGTCTCGTTTCTTTTCTTTTTGGTTATTTCAAGCAAGAGGATAAATCCATTTCCTATTATACCATCATGGCCATATTCTTGATTCTTTCCAGGCAACCTGCAACATTAAAAGATGTTCCTAATCGTTAGTCATTAGCTGATCAAAACCATAATGAGATATTACTATATACCCATTAGGATAGCTGTTACCCATAAATGGGAAAATAAATGTTGAGGATGTGGAGAAATTGGAACCCCTGTTACGATTGGTGGGAATTTAAAATGATACAGCCACTCTGGAAAACAGTTTGTTGGTTTCGCAAAAGTTAAAAATACCATGTGACCTAGTGATTTTGCCTCTGGACATACACCCCAAAGATTTGACAGCAGGGTCTCAACAGAAGTTGTACCTTGATGTTCACAGTGGCACTATTCACAGTGTCCTAATGGTGGAAGCAACCCAAATATCTACCCAAATATCTATCATCAGATGAATGAATAAACAAAATGTGTGGGTATGTGTATTTTCTGGGCTTCTCTGGTAAAGAATCTGGCTGCCAATGGAGGTAGACATGGGTTAGATCCCTGGGTCAGGAAGAGCCCCTGGAGAAGTAAATGGCAACCCACTCCACTGTTTTTACCTGGGAAATCCCATGGACAGAGGAGTCTGGTGAGCTAAGTCCATGGGGTTGCAAAAGAGTTGGACACGACTTAGTGAGTGAACAGTGACAAGTGTATGTCGTCTACTAAAAAAATATTCACAACCTAAAAGATGAGAGTTATATTTTATTTGGTGGGAATTTTTAGGACTTCAGGCCTGAAAGGCAGCATCACAAGTAACCTCAAGATAAACTGCTCTAATGAGGTGAGTGGGGGGTGGGTAGACAGAATATATAGGCGTTATACAACAAAGGGTAGGTAGTCTGAACATCAAAAGGTTATTGTTAATTAAAGAAAGCCTGGTATCTCAAGTTAAGGAATTTAGTGCTTTTCTGTATTTGGGAAGATACAAGAGTCTGAGTTCCCTTAAGTCATTCCTTAGATACACATCTTAACTGTCTAGGGCCAGTATCCTGTGTTTTCTCATCCCGAGTTTCCTCAGGGCTCCGTGTGGGGGTGACTGCAGTCTGATGGCTGCTAGACAACAGGTGCTTCCTTCCTGAGTTCCCTCAGGGCTCACCAGCTTACCTTCTGTGGTGGCTGAAATCAGTGATGACTGTGCCACCCTTTGTTTACTGATGTGGCAGGAAATGTACCATTTCTCAATGTGTATGTATGTATATTTGTGTTTTTGTGTACGTGTGTGTGTGTGTGTTACTGAATTAAACTCGGGTCTGCCTGCCCGGGTGTAGTAAAGCCAGTCTGTTGACACTGTGTTGTGGTGAGAGAAAGTACAGCCTTTGTTGCACGGCACCCCCAGTGCGGGGCTGAGCGTGGAGGCATGAGTTTGGATCTTTTGGACGCAGTGGCTTTCAGGGAAAAAATTTTAATAACAGTGTGAGTGACAGGGGGTTGCAGGGTGACTGATCAGCTTGTGGACATTTTTCTGATTGGTTGGTGCTGAAGTAGTCAGGAGTCACCATCATCCCACTTCTGGCAACATCCAGTCTGTGGCTTGTGTGCTTGTGGTCAGCGTGCAGCTAACTTATTCCACCTGGTGGGGGTTTCAGTGTCAGCAGAGCAACTCAAGGACGTGGCTAAGGATAATATGTCTGTCCCTTGCAGAAGAACTAAAGGTCCTTGACTGTGTTTAGTAGCTGAACTATTACTGTTATATGTTACTTGACAGTTTTCCTTTGTTTCTCCATTTTCTTACTTTTCTAATTAAATTTGTTCTTTGGAACTTGGGCAGGTCCTAGGTGAAGCTTTTCTACAAACGAGAGGCAGGATCCTATTCTGTTTCATATACAGTGATTATTATTCAGCATTCAAAAGGATTGAAGTTCTGATACGTGTTACAAGGTGGATGAAACTTGAAAACATTATGCTGTGTAAATTTTTTTCTTGGCTTTTTTGGGGGGAAATACTCTTGTTAATTAAGGTTATATTTATCCCTTGAAAGTTGTATAAATAACCACATCTGTTAGAAGAACTGTAATGGTGCATGGCAGAGATGCAGTTCATTGACTGGGGTTTACTAACTCAGCTAATTGAGAAACGCTTGCACACAGGTTTTGTAGTGCTTGCAGTTCAAATTCACACCTTGGTAAAATTACAAATTACAGTATAACACAGACTTTTCAGGGTAGCTCTTCAATAAGTATACTTTATAAGAAGTGAGTGACTGGCATCCATGGTTTTCCAAAATGTAAACTGTGTGTCTGTGGGTAGTAGAATTATTAGAGAAGTTTATTTTCTTCTTTGCTATATATATATATGTGTGTGTGTGTGTGTATAATATATATATTTCATAATAATAATAAAAAAAGACAGGACAGTCATTGGCTTTTCCCTCAAGGAAGAGGAAGAATCAGATCATATATATTGACCATATACTGGGCCTTATATTGTACTAATTGCTTTATGTATTAGTCTGTTTGAGCTGCTGTAACAAAAATATTATAGACTAAGTGGCTTATAAACCAGAAATTCTGACAGTTTTGGAGGCTGGAAGTTCTACCATCTAGGAGCCAGCAAATATGGCATCTGTTGAGGGCTCACTTCCTGGTTTGTAGATCGCTGTCTCCTCACGTGTCCTCAGTGATGGAAGGGGCTAGGGGTCTCCCTGGGACCTTCCAGGAAGGGCATTAATCCCACTCATGAGGGCCACACAGCATGGCTTCACTCCCAGGTGCTATCACATTGGGGATTAGATTTCAGCATCGAGTTTGTAGCAGTACATTTTCCATTTGAGCCTTAAAACAAGCTTGTGAAGTCAGTGCTGTTATGCCCCATTTTCAGACAGGAAAGTGTTTTATTAAAGGTATGTGACTGTGACCAGGTTACTGTATATAATAAACAAGGCAGCTCTGAAGCCTTGCAACGAAAGTATTGGGTGGTGGTTGAACACCTGAGGATCCATGTCGATTGCTTTCTTATATTGGAAGAAGTGTGCACATGCACGTGAGCAGAGCTTTGAAAGTTATGGTAATAGAAAAGGGAAGTCCGTGGCTTACTTTGTATCTAAAAAGTTCAAGATTTCTCTATGTAGTTTCTCATCAAGTATACTTGTTTTTTTTTTAGTAGTTATATATGTTAAAATATGACGTATTACGTTGTTATTAAAAAGTGACTCAAAAAATGGATTGCTCCAAGCAGGCACTGGGAGGCGTTCCTGTGATGTGGAAACTGTGGTCTGCCTAATCATAGCGGTGTTCTCTGTGGCCTTAACTCCTGCCTTCTTTTCCTCCTTTTTCTGCCTGGTATAGGAACAAAGACTCAGTTGTTTTCCTTATTATCTTCAAGCTGCTCACTGTTAAGTCTTTTTCTGACCCCCTTGCTATCCTGAATTCCATGTGGGTTTCTAACTGCCTGATGACATCTTTGTGTGGATGTCCTAAACATCCTGCCAGTCTCAGAGTTCCAAGTTCTGTCCCTCTTCCTTCTGACCCAGGCTCATCCTCTCCATGTGTTATGGTCCTAGTTCATTTTTTTTTATTCACTGCCTTAATCTATTCATTATCAGGTCATGCAGATTTGGCCTCAAAATCACAGCATCCCTACCACTTCTTCTCTGTATTGGGCCCCTTCACCTGTTGTCTGTTTTGTTTCCTTGCTTCATAACTGATTTCTTAGCTTATATCTTTTTGTTAGATTCACCTTAATAAACATTATGACCTCATCATTTACTTACTGAAACACTTTCACTGGTTCCCCACAGCCTGAGAATCAAGGTGCATGTAACTTGACCATCATAGTTTAGCCTCAGGTCCTTAAAATGAATGAGGCAGAATATATACTATATAATTCTATTTATATAAAATTCTAAAAAGTACAAATGATTTTAGTGGGAGAGCAGGTCAGTGGTTTATTGGGAATGAGGGTGGAGATGGATGGACTACAGTGGGACAAAGAGAAAAGTTCTGGGGGTGATGGAAATGTTTCTCTTGATTGTGGTAATAGTTTCAAATGTCAGTGAAATTGATAAAACATTTTCTAAAGTATAAGAAGGATATAAGTCTGTGTGCCTATGAAATATTCAAGATAGTTTTGTTAAATGACAAAAACGTAGACTAATTGTGTAGAAAAATGGAAAGAATGTACATCTGTATGGACTACCTCTGCATTGAGGAATCTCTGCGTTGAGGCAGCTTTTTTCTATGCTATTTTGAATTTCGAACCATGTATGTGCATTACTTGTATTAAAAAATTTTTAAAGGACACTTTACACTTCTATCCAGAATATAGTGAGAACTTCTACAGACTAGTAAAGAAAAGATAAATAGCTCACAGCTGTGGTCCTGTCCATTTTGTTATAGTACCAATAATAATAATAGCAATGATACCATTAATAACAGTACAGTAACTCTGAGTTATTGGTATATGCCACGTACTTTGGTAAGTGCTGACACTGTAATGTCGATATTGTTATTAGCCCCATTTTGCAGATTAGGGGATCGAGACATAGCTGGTAAATGCAGAATGAGGTTCTAACTGGGGTGGCATGATCCCCTGCAGTAGAGCATGGTTACACAACTTGGAGGAAAAGCATGGTGAAAATCAAAAGAGGACAGCTTCAGTTCATAATGTCGTCTTTTAGGACATGTGATTAACTGATTATTGATGTGACTTCCTATTCAGTATTGTTATCTGGGTTTTCCATTTATTTTATGTGTCTTCCAAGAACCCTTCCTATAGAGGGCAGCAGAGATACAGCAGTGAGTTTTCTACTAACCTACATTTTTCAGGAAGCATGAAGAAAATTGGCTTTAAGTGAGCTTTGTTATGTAATTCTCTTGTACTTTATATAGCGATTCCTATGCAAATACAGGCTTGTAGACTTAATAAATATCAGATAACCTGAGTGAGAGTTGGAGTTTTGTTGAAGGTGTGCAACCTAAGTGAGGTGACACAAACAAGATCTGAAAGTAGTAGTTTTAAAGAGAAAGCAAATGTGATTTTCAAATTTCAAATATGGATTCATTGTTATAAAACATGTTTTCTTTGTATTTTTAACAGTAAGGGCAGAACAAATGATTCAGTATCTTACAAAAGATGGAATAGGGAAAAATTTAACAAAAGTAGACTAGCAAAATTTTATATTTCTTGGGAGGATATTTAGAAAGTAATCTGGCAGAGTTTGAAAGTATTTCTAAGTTTAATGAGCATGTTTGTAATTGTTTATATTTATATGAAAAATTGAAAGTAGCACATGTAATTTAGCATTTAATCATTTTAAATGATGAATCAGAATAAATTGATGTAACTGAATATGTACTAATTGTTAATGTCTGTGAACTCCCCAATTTATCCATTTATAGATTTGATGGAATTTGATTATGATGATCAAAAGCACACATTTTAGAAATCCTCTCTAAAATGTAGTTATGTTTATATAAAAATGAAAATTTCATGCTTGTAAAGGGAAAATATAGGGGGTGTTTAGTCATGATTTTGTTTGATTATATTTTGAAGTTTTCAGTATAGAAACATTACGCTTAAGAAACAAATTCACAAAAAAAGAAAAAAAAGAAACAAATTCATGGCTTTCCTGGTGGTCGAGTGGTTAAGAATCCACCTGCTAATGCACAGGATACTGGTTCTATCCCTGGTCCTGGAAGATCCCACGTGTGCCACAGGGCAACTAAGCCTGTGCTACTACTCCTGCTGTGTGCTCTAAAGCCTTTGCTTTCGAGTCTGGGAGCTGCATCTGTTGAAACCCATGCACCTAGGCCTATGCTCCACAACAAGAGAAGCTGCCTTTATGAGAAGCCCATGCACTGCAAGTAGACAGTGGCTCCCGCTCACTGCAATGAGAAAACCCTCAGGAAGCAATGAGGACCAGTACAGCCAAAAATAACTAAACACAGGGCTTAAAAAAAAAGAGACAAATCTGTACTCCACTGTATTCTTATATTAAAAAGGTGGACTCTTAGGAGTATTGAGGAGTAGGTATTTTTTTGTTGTTATTTTACTTTATAGTTTTGTGTGCGTATATCTATGATCTATCTTTTCTTGATCTGATAGCGCTGTAGCATATTTTGGCCTTTATTTTCTTTAGGAAAGTGAGTATGTGCCAATATCATTTGTAGCATTTGTTTCAGAACTTAACATCCTTATTTTTCCACATCTCCCTTCTTAATTGGCTAAACCTTAGCTTATGACATATCGAGTCTGAGACTGTCATTTTTTGTTTTAGTGTAAAGCTTCCTCCTTTTTCACTGTCACCCTGTCATTTCTTTTACCTTCAGTTTTGTTTCTTCTTTTGCTTCTTTTATATATCTCAGGAACAGCTGAATAAAAGGAAGAGATGTATAGGGAAAGTTGTAATGGGGGCGGAGGTGCAGCAAAGGGTAGGGAGGTCTCTTGGCCAGCCACTCTCCTAGCTCACAGTTGTGTTCACCAATTTAGAAAGTCTTGCATACCTTACCATTTTGAGGTTTTTTTTTTTAATTTAAATTTTTAAAGTTTTTATACAGTTTTAAATTTTTTTGATTTACAGTTATTACAAAATATTGGTTATATTCCTGGTGTTGTACAGTGTATCATTGGGCCTGTCTTACACCCAGTAGTTTGTACCTCTTACTCTCCAACCCCTATATTACCTCTCCCAGCATCTACTTACTGGTAACCTGTAGTTTTTTCTCTACATCTGTGTGTCTGCTTCTTTTCTGTTGTATTCATTAGTTTGTTGTAGTTTTTAGATTCCACATAAAAGTGAAATATCATACAGTATTTGTCTTTCTCTAACTTCTCTCACTTACCATACTTATTTCACTATTATCTGTGTTATTGCAAATGGTAAAAAATTTCATTGCTTTTTTATAGCTGAATAGTATTCTGCTTTGTGTGTGTATGTGCCACATCTTCCTAACTCATTCATCTGTTGTTGAACACAGGTTGTTTCTATGTCTTGGCAGTTGTAAATAATGCTGCTGTGAATATTGGGGTGCATGCATCTTTTTAAATTAGTGGCTTTTGGATATGTATGCAGAAGTGGAATTACTGGGTCCTATGATAGTTCTGGTTTTAGATTTTTGAGAAACCTTGATATTGTTTTCCACAGTGCTGCCCCAATTTACATTCCTACCAACAGTGTACAGGGCTCCCTTTTCTCTACATCCTCAGTGACGTTTGTTATTTGTAAACTTTTTGATGATAGCCATTCAGACAGGTGTGAGGTGGTATCTCAGTTTGGTTTTGACGTGTGTTTCCCTGATGACTCAGTGATGTGGAGCATGTTTTCATGTGTCCATTGGCCCTCTGCATCACCGTAATGAGAACTTTTTAGAGATGTGCTCAGCCTTCAAGTTAGCAATACAGTATTTGTAACTGCAGTCACCATGCTGTACATTATATCCACATGACTGAATTATTTTATTGCTGGAAATCTGTACTTTTGGACTCTCTTTATCCATTTCTCCCTCCCCCTTACCCCCCATTTCAGCTTCTGCCTCTGATAACCACTGGTCTAGTCTCTGTATTTGCAGCTTGGATATTTGTTGTTCTTATTGATGTTTTAAAGCTCCACATAGAAAGAAGTGAAACTCGCTCAGTTGTGTCTGACTCCTTGCGAACCCATGGACTATACAGTCCATGGAATTCTCTAGGTAAGAATACTGGAGTGGGTAGCTGTTCCCTTCTCCAGGGAATTTTCCCAACCCAGGGATTGAACCCAGGTCTCCCACATTGCAGGCAGATTCTTTACCAGCTGAGCCACAAGGGAAGCCCAAAAATGAAAGTGAAAGTCGCTCAGTTGTGTCTGACTTTGTGTGACCCTACAGTCCATGGAGTTCTCTAGACCAGAATACTGGAATGGGTAGCTTTTTCCCTTCTCCAGCGGACCTTCCCAGCCCAGGAATCAAACCGGGGTCTTATGCATTGCAGGCGAATTCTTTACTGACTGAGCTATCAGGGAAGCCCCACACATAAGTTCTAACTTATTTAATTTAACATCCTGCCCTCAAGGTCCATCCTTCTTGTTGCAGATGGCAGCATTTCATTCTTTTTTATGGATAAATAGTGTTCTGTTTTGTGTGTGTATCTCATGTCTTTTTATGTTTTCCTGCATTGATGAACACTTAGGTTATTTCCATATCTTGACTTATTATAAGTATCACTGTGGTGAACTGGGCCAGGGGTGCATATATAGCTTCAAGAATTAGTATTTTTGTTTTCTTTGGATAGATACCCAGAAGTGGGATTACTGTAACTTTTAATTCCTTTCATGACTTAAAAAAATAAATTTATTATTTTAATTCTTTGCTTACATATTATATCTGTATATGTTATAAACCCATTGAGACATTGTTATAATTTGTGATTGATATAATTTATCTGTTTTATAGAAGTAGAGAAAAGAAAGGAGAGTTAAGTATTTTTTATAAAGTGCTACATGATCTTTCTTATTTATAATTTTTTCTGGTCCTTTTCATTGGTTCCTGTGGAATCATTACCATCTAGTGACATTTCCTTGGTCATTACAGCTTTGTTCCCACCACCTCCTTTGTTTTATTGACAAATACATTACTTTTCTATATGTTATATAATTATGTACATACTATTTTATGCAGCTGGTTTTCAAATCGGTTAAGAGAAAGAATATGCATTATACTTTTTAAAAATCAGGTAATCGCTTTCATTGACACTATTTTTTCATGTGAATTTGTGTGGATTTTTAGGTCACTTGCTTTCATGCTTAAAACCTTCAGTTAGATTATTTCATAAGTTGAGTCTGATACTTTTGATCAGTTTTTGTTTTCTGGGAATATTTTATTTTGCTTACATTTTGATAGATGGTTATATAAAAAGTTTTAGTTGATAGTTTTTTTTTTTTTAATTCAGTACTTTGAATATGTCATCTTTCTGCCTTCTGGTTTACATTGTTTGTGATGAAAAGTCAGCTATTAATCTTTTGAAAGTTCCTTGTACATGATAAGTCATTTTCCTCTTGCTTCTTTTTGGACTTTTTTTTTTCTTTTTCCTTCAAATTTTTATATGATGTGTCTGGACCCCTTTGTGTCTGTCCTACTTGGAGTGTTCATCTTCGCACACGTGTAGATTTATCTTTTTAACAGCTTATCAACCAGAGACGTCTTAGTACGTCTTTTGTTACCCTAACGTCATTGACCAGAGACATTTCAGTATTCACTTATGTAAGAAATCACTGGCTACAGGCATTAGTTTCTGTAAAAATCCCCTGGTCAATCATGTGCTAATTAAATTTAAGAGATTTATAGCCATAACTTTTTGGAAGGTTTTTTATGCCTCTTCCTCTCTTCTTTCTCTGTATTTTTATTAAATGTACATTGGTACATTTAATGGCATCCCACATTTCCCAGAAAGTTTGTTCATTCTTAATTATTATCTCTGTTCTTCATATTGCATAATTTCTATTGTTCATCAGTTTCTTCTTTCAGTTTATATCTGCTATTAAACTGTTCTGATGAATTTCTCATTCTAGTTATTGAACTTTTCAACTTCAAGATTTCTGTTTGGTTCTTTGTCGTCATACCTATCTTTACACTTTAAAAAAAATGAGATATAACTCAAATGCCCAAAATTTACCATTGAAAATGTACAATTCAATGTGTTTAGTTACATTTACAAAGTTGTGCAACTATTGCCACTTTTTAACCCAGGATATTTTTATAATTTCAGAAAGAAACCCACATTGATTAGCAGTCAATCTCATTTCACTCCTTTCACATCCCCTAGAACTTTCTAGTCTATATTCATTCACCATGAATTTCCCTATTCTAAGCTTTTTGGAGTCACAGTGGAATCATAAATATGTGGCCCTTTGTGTCTGGATTTTTTCACTAAGTGCACTGTTTTCAGGGTTCACCAATGTTGTGTGTATCAGTACTTTGTTCTTATAGTTAAGTAGTATTCCATTTCATTGATGCAATATTATATTCCATATTCCACAGTGTGAAATATTGATATACCACATTAAAAAAAATCCATTCCTCAATCGATGGACATTTGGATTCTTTTTAACCTTTCAGCTGTTATGAATACTGTTTCTCTATAATTAAAGTACGAGTTTTCCTATGAACATGTTTTCAGTTCTCTTATGTATATACTTAGAATAGCTAGATTAGTGGTCACTCTGGTTAAACTTTTGCAGGGACTGTGAGACTGCTTTCCATAATGGGCTCACCATTTTTTATTCCCACCAGCAATTTATGGTCTCTCCAGTTTCTCCATATCCTTGCCAACACAACCATACCGCTGACTTTTTTCTTCATTTGTTTTCTTAATAATAGCCACCCTCAAGAATATGAAATAGTATCTCATTTTGGTTTTTATTTGCTCTTTGATAGCTAAATGGTTATGAGCATTGTTTCACGTGCTTATTGGCTATTTGTGTATATGTTTATAATTTCTCTATTTAAATAGTTTCTTTATTCTCTCCTTCACATGGAATTTCTGTTCAGATCTTTTACCTATTTATCACTTGGCTTATTTGGGTTTTACTGTTGAGATATAAGAATTCTGTATATAGTGTATATATGTGTTATCTGATACATGAATTGGGAATATTTTCTCCAGTGTATGAGTTGTCTTTTCAGTTTCTTGATACTGTCCTTGGTTGCAAAAGGTTTTTATTTTGCAGAAGTCCAGTTTATTTTTTCCTTTGATTCCTTGTTTTGTGTCATACATAAAAAACTACACAACACATGGTCATGCAGATTTAAACCTATGTTTTCTTCTTAGAGTTTTTGTAGTTTTACCTTTTAAATACTGATGTATGATCCTTTTTGAATTAATATTTCACTTGGTTTTAGGCAGGGTGAAATTTGTTCTTTTTCATGAGTATGTCCAATGGTCCCAATACCATGTGTTGAAAAACTGTTCTTTCTCCATTTAAAGGTCATGGTATCCTTGTCAAAAATCAGCTGACTATATATGGATGGGTTTATGTCTGGGATCTAAATCATTTTCCACTCATCTGTATGCCTCCCCTTTTGCCAATTCCATCCTCTCTTAATTAGTATAGTTTTGTAGTAGATTTTGAAACTGGAAAGTTAGCGTTCTCTAACTCTGTTTTTCTTTTTCAAGATTGTTTTGGCTATTTTGGGTCTGTTGCATTTACATAGGTATTTTAAAATGAGTTTCCTATTTCTGTCCTCTTCTGCCCCACCCCTCCATGGCTGGGAGGACCTGTTTCCTTCTGGGGTTGGTGTGTCGGGGGCAGAGGAGCATTCCACATGAAAGAGACCACATTCTAGTAATGACCTAGTAGTGGTCAGGGCCTGAAGATTTCAGGAGAGGACATGGTTGGGAGAGTGCTGTTCTACTTTTATGCTGTGAAATTGCTAACTGTAAATGTAACATGACCAGAAAGCCTAATTATTCACACATTCCTGCTTACACTGCTGAAGACTTGAGGTCTTCAAACAAGTAAACAAAATCTAACAACAACCTTTGAGAGAATCGTTGGAAGTTAGCGTTCATAGGTGATAAAATGGAAAAAGAGTGTCATTAGTAGAGATATAACCAACTTTGACTAAATGGCATCGAGGAACCACAGCACACGTGTACTCTTTCAATATCAACATGTCCTAGGAGCATTGTGAGGGGTAACAGTAGTTAGCTTTTTCTTGAGTGGGAGTTATGAAATTCGTTTTGCACTATGACAGTAAAAACCACAGATATGATGTCTATACTACACCACAAAGAATGCTTATGTGCATGACTGCACAGTAGATAGACACTGAGTATCTATTTTTCTACTCCATATTTGAAAACATTGATAAATCACTGTAGCTCTCATGAGCCTATGAGAATTTTGTAAAATCAGTTATTTATTCAGACAGTTGCTTTACGAAAACTATATGCTCAGGACTGCCCATAGCCTAGGGGTTTACATCAGTGAACAGAATCCAAGTTGTCGGTGGGATGTCAGCCTTGGCGTTCTTTTATACTAATTGATGGCGTTCTTTTATACTAATTGAAAGCGTACCTGAGAACAGGGAATGTTTTCATGAGTAAAGGATAGAGTGAGTAATATCAGTTGAGCTAGCATTGTTTTGCTTTAAACAAAGGTATTATTTATAGTGTATCTTCATGGGTGAATGCACACTGAGAAGTATGAGTAAAACATTTCTTTAACTAGATCTGTGAACTTTGTGTTCTTATGACTGCCTCTGAGGGGCCTGCGCTGGGTAGAGAACAGGAACTACAGTGTTCAGGTGTTAATAATTACAACCTTCAATCCACAGTAGAATTCACTTTTTAATTATAACAAAATTTTAAGCCTAGGCCTACTCCTAGATGCAGTTTTGGTCCATGTATCCTTAGTTATCAGTTGGTATCAAGATATTTAGATAAGTTTTAACATTTATCTGAGTAAATCATATTTGATTGAAAAAAGAAGCTTTTATTAGAAGGTAAACCATATGTATTTCCAGTTCTTTTTCCTTTGACTTCCTATGCTAGTATTATTTACAACTTACTTTAAACATAATTTGAAATAACTATGAACAAATAATTATGTCATAGTTTTGAAAGAGTAAGGTTTAAAGTATATGATAATTTTGAAGAATAAATGTTCAAGATTTTTTAACGTTTTACTATGTTGAGGAAAATCGTTTGACCACGTGATTCTATCAGAGTTAAAGACGTGATAGGCCTGTTTGCTTTGACTTTAAGAGAGAGTTTTGTGCTGTTGTAAGATGAGAGACCTGTGAAAGTACTTAGTGAAAATTAAAACTGAAAACTAAAGGGTGAACAAACATCTGTGATTTCGTCGTGGCCTTCTGCCAGTGTAGAGTGCCGAGTGTTTGTGGGTTGAGTCTTGTCTCTGTGAGTACTGTGGGACTCCTGTGGGTCCGGATTAGGAGCTGGTTGTGAACTGCTGCAGTTCACGAGGATGAACTCTCCTAATGTTCTACCAGGGATGGCATTTTTGGAGTAGGAGAAAAAGCCGATGACAAAAACTACAGGAAAAGAGAAGCGTTTCTTTCTGAAAGTATGTAGACTCCCTGCATATGGTGTCTTCCTTGCCTTCTCATTTGCATCTTACCTTTGTGGATGAGTTAACGTAGCCTGTGTGAGAATGACATAACTTTACTATCTCTCACTTATTCTGACTGCATCGCGTGAGAGGACTGAACTGTGGCCCACATTTTTCTCCAGGGTTTTCTGCGGAAGTGAGTCAATACGTTGTTTCTGGCTTTACTTGCTGTCCCTCCCTACCATGCCAGCGTTGGTGCATTGGAATTTTCCAGGTATATCATTAGAGCAGGCAGCACAGGAAGGGCCGGAGCGGGATTCACAGTGCCTGGGGAAGTCCCAGGGATTGTTCCAGGAAGTACTGAAAGTGGGCCAAATGGAGTAGGGGTCAAAAAATGACCTGAATAAAAAATGGACAGAACACTGAAAGGCCTTCATCATATTTAACTATCTTTTATTATCATATTTAAAAACTGATTTAAAATGTAAGCTGAGATTTTTAGCGTGGATTTCAACACCTTTTTTTGTGCTTGTGCCAAGAACACAGTGTTCTGTTAAGTCATTCAGTGACGAAGACTACTGGCTTGCTGCCAACCAGGGTCAAGTTCATTCAGATAAGCTTCAGTGTAGATACTAAACTGAGTGAGGAACATTCCTCCGTCTTGGCATGTTAGGTGGGTTTGGAGAATCAGTTGTTTTCAAAGATTGTTGTGTTAATGTCACATTCTTGTCTGTTTGTTGACTCTGTGTCTGACTTAGTGAAATAGCGCTGCTCTCCTAACCATTTCAGACAAGTATCTAGCAGGCCCTGCATGAACTCTACTCTGTCGTGTGAACTGTTGCTTTACACCACTGAAGGGAACACAGGATTCCAGAAGTGCTGTTTTCAGTCACATATGCAAATTGAAGCTGGAAAAGGTAGATTAGAAGCAGGAAAAATACTATCAAATACCCATCTTTAAGGATTTTATTCATCCTTTCACTCATTGGAATGAATGGTTCTTTCTTAGTTCCTTGGTTTCGTTTCTTAGTTACCATCTTTGTTTTCCAGTTTCATAAATTCATTGACTCTGTTATATTAAAAATGCACTAAGTACACAGAAATCTAACTATTAGAGCAGTTTTGCCTGGAAATTGCATTTAAACAGGTTTTTTTTTTTTAAGTATTTTATTTGTCAATGTGTGAGTGAGCAAACATATCTTGGTTTGTAAGTGGCTTACTAGATCCTCAGAAGATTGCTTTTATTCTGTTCATTGTAGTATTTAACCAAGGGTATGAAGTTGGTGTTGCTACTGATAAAGGTTTTAAAGAACGCTTGCATTACTTAACTGTCTGCTGGAATATGTGGTTTGGGGGCCAGTGTCTGGTGATGGTCCTCTTTCTGTGACCGGTCACAGTGTCCCATAATGGTTCTCTTTCTGTGACTGATCACCGTCTTACTCATTAATGCCTGTCTGGACTTGAGCAGGATGCCTTGTCCTCATCAGGTACCAACCCTCACCGGGTACCAACAGTCAGCCAGTTGATGGATACCAGCCATGTCACGGGTCAGACATGTGATGATGGAGCAGTTAGGTCTGGAAACATATTTTATATCATAAAAAAATAACCCCATGAAGCAAATAAATCATAAACCTATGCTTTTACAGACTTATTTAAAAGCAAACATGTTATCAAAAGCTATAACATAAGTATTTGTTTAGCTCATTTTTCTGCATGGGTCACTTTGGGCTTCTAGTAAAGCTTGAGCAGAATAAATTTCTTCCATCAAATCTTCCTGTAGCAAGCATACTAATTTATCACTCTCCCAAGGACCTTTGAATAGTATTAAATATTGTTAATGCAGATAGAATATGCATGAATTTCTCAGAAAGCCTTAGAATTTAAGTGCTGAAAGGAATATAGCATTTCCTCCCTTCCTCAAGAGGCACGCTGTAGTGTTAGTAAGAGTTAGGGTTGGGTATTATATCACCATAGCACTCCTTTTGCTTCCATTGTGCCCTTTGTCATAGCTCCCAGCAAACATTGCCTTTCTCCCCAGGTAGACTGAAGTTTCTTGAAGTCCAAGGTATACCTGAGTGAGGAAATGAATGAATGAGTGAAACAGAGGCAAGACGTGAGGATAGACAGTGGCAGGGACTTTATAAAGACACTGCTGGCAGGACTCATATATTCTCAAGTTAAATACCTGTATCTGTGGTGAAAGCTGAACTAAATACAACTATTTAAACGTTCAGTTCTCATGAAAATTGAATTGCTGATATTATATTTTTTGTCTATTTATTCTCCTACATTTCTCTACTTTTATTGGAAAGCTTTATGCCTGCAATGAGGGTGACAGGACAGAGTAATGGGGTCAGAGTGCTGTCGTGGGAGCATGATTTCACATCCAGTCACTGTGCCTGTCAGTATCCAAACTCTCAGATTGTAGTTGAGGATACTTAACAAAATATGTGTCCTGATACCATCAAAATTTTCAACTGTGAGAAAAGCTAAGTGGAGAAAGATTCTGTACTTAATTAGGAAAAAGTTAAACAAATGACTGTAACAAGCATGCATGATCACATGGCTTAGCCACTTGAAAACGTTTTTCCAGAATTTTGTATGGTAGTTACATTCCAAGTAGAGAGCTCATTAACAAAGCACATGGGTCTCATAGGTTGAATGTGTGCTGATGGTCTATATCACTTATATTTCTAAGAGAAATTGTAATGGAAACACTCTTCAGTACACAGCACGTTTGTGGTGGCTGGGAGCAGGGGATGCCTGCTTGTAGTCTACTTAGCTTAGTTGAGTGCTCATGTAAAAGGTTTTGACTCTTAAATAAGTAGGAGTTTAAGGAGTGGGGGAAAGTGTGAATTTATCAACAGGGATTTTAAAGGAAACATGTTAAACTTTCGATACTATGATGCTTTCTGTTCATCTTTTACTGTGAGTCTTCCATCTAAATTGCTGGACTGTGACACACCTTGCTGTTTGGATCTGAGGGAGGGAACATCATTCCACCGTGTTTCCACATCACAGCACCCACTCCCTCCACGACCTGACACCCACTGCCTCCACGTCCGGACACCCACTCCCTAGCTACAAGTCAGAGCTTGTGCTTCTCTTGCCCGTGTTGGGGATACCAGTGCACTGCTCTGCTGCGTGCGTATCTTACAGGTTTTAAAGATGTCCCACTAGGTGCTAAGATTGTTGCCTGAAAAAAGCACTGAGTGGAGGGGTTTAGGAAGGCCAAGGGAAAGAGGACATTTGCTTAAGTCAAACTTCTTTCTTTTATCTTATCCATCCTTTCTCTTTGGCTATGAGTTACATTCTTTCTGTGGTATGATGGAGCAAGATAGCACTTATTTTCCCCACTGTATGATTTCTGCTTTTATTGAGCTAAACTTCTCAGAAAGAAAGCTCAAAGGGCCTTATTTCTTTAAATATGTGCCTTTATTTTGTTTACTTATAAGAAAGAAATTTGAAATCTGGAATTTGGAGTTCTGAAAAAAAACTGGAGAAGAAAATGAGAAAGAAAGGAAAGGAGATTTCTTATGTGTTGAGGATGTAGTGTTTTAAAGCTGCATTAAGGTCAGTAAATCATATTAGAAAGGATTAAATGTAAATATACTTATTTGTGATTCAGTAGATTTGTGAGTGTTTACTCACTGAAATGTGGCTTGCACATATTTTATTCTGACAGTTTTTGTTCTCCACCCTGGTAAAAATTGCCATCCTTATTTATAAAATCTGTTAACAAGTAAACTGGGCTCTGGGCATAACATTTTATTTATTTAATTAAAAAATGTTGAATAATTATCTTATTTTTTTTCCCCAAATAACTGCACATCCAAAATGATAGGTTTACACTGTATGGTTTACTCCTGAGTTTGGCGCATTTTCCTGTGGTGGCAGGAAGACAGGACCGGAAACAGATTTTCTTAAGATTCAGATTTAAGGCTAAGATCTCCTTCTGCCCATTACACAGCAGTCTTGTGACATGAAGACAATTAAATACATTCACATCTGTTCTGTCTATAGTTGTCTCTAATATGGAATGGCATTGGCTCAAACTGTCTCGTAAGAATTTCTCAATTCAAGAGCACTTTCTCACCTTTATATTACTTCAATAGGAAACTTCAGAGGTTCTATTTTCATGTAATCTTTCTTTTCTATGGGTTTTAGTCCTACCCATAGTTATTTATATTTAAGAAGTTAAGATGTAGGATACACACGTGAACACACACACACTCTTTTGAATCTTGTCTGCATTATTAATTCATAATCCAATAACTTTTCTATAGTCTCTCTAGCTGGACGTAATTAGAATCAGCACTTTTGTATAATTTATTTTCATTTTAAGATGTGAACTCTGTGTGACTGGGATTTCATGGACATCTGGTAATAAGAATGAGGCGTAGTGTCTCCCACCCTTTTACTTGTATAAGTTTTTATTCGAGTTCTATTTTTATATTATTATCGGTGGCACATTAATTGAAGAATTCATATCACCTTTGTTAACATTGTGTCAGAACACTGTCAGTCCCAAATGTTGACAGCATCACTCCTTTAAAAGTACCACAGACAAGGCCTCTGCTTGTTTGGGTGTCCCTGGTCCCAGTTCTGAGATGGCCTTTCCTTTTGGCTGTACCCACAGGGGCAGAATTGAAAAGAGAGTTAATGAATGCAGGAAGCAGGATAGTGATTTTATGTCTCAGCCTGTTCTGCAGGGATGAAGGTGGAGAATGAATATTTTAATTCTTTTTCTCATTTTCCTCAAAAATCAGCTTAACCATTGCAGACAAAGTTGAGATTTGATCACTCGACTTAATGCCTTATACAGTTTGTCGGTGTCTTCCAGTTTAAGGTAGAGAGCACCCCATCTCTGAGGAGAGTGCAGTCATTTGTGGGTGTATGTGTTTCAGGTATTTTGTGTGTATCAGGAATACATCATGAAAGGTAGTTCTCATTTTGGAATTTACCACTAGCTTTCTCCTTCCAGATATTCTTCCTGCTTCAACAAATGGATCCTCAGTAGCAACTAACCACAGCAGTGTGATCAGGGTTGACTTTCAGACTGAACAATACATATGTGTGTGTGTAAAACTGCTTGAAAGAGCCTGGGACGCTCCTTACAGAAATGGAAAGACTGGCTTTTCCAGAAAACAGTGAATAAGAACCATTGCTGTGTGGCTGGTTATTTCTCATTAGTTCTTAAGCAGCCAGAGGACAGTGCTCTCAATTGGTGATTCCGTTTATTGTGCTCATGTTGAAGCCTGGGGAGTTTACTCTGCTCCCCTGTCTCTGTCTGTCATTGATCCATCTGTTGTCCCCAGGTGAGAGGCCTGTGGACCAGGGGAGTGGTTCAGAGTGTCAGGCCTCAGAGGGCCTGCCAGGCCCAGGACCTGTAAGCTGTTAGGAAGCTCCTGCAGGTGCTGCTTTACTGGAATGTGGCTCCCACATCACCTCTCAGTTTCCAGGAAGCTCTCCAGATCTGTCTGTAAAAATCTCCCCATTTCTACATGTAGGCAGCTCATGCAAAGAAAATCAAAACGAAAAGTGAAAAACTCCACAGGGCAAAAAGCAAACATGGAAACCCTTCAGCTGACTGCCAGTCTGAGGCAGTGTCGATACCTCACAGCGCCCATTACCTTGTTCTTGGAACATTGCTTTGATGCTGTTTGTATTCATGGGCGAGTAGGACTGTGATTCAGCTTTTATTTAGTGTTATGGTGAGCATTCACATATGTCTTTCACACCTTGCTTAAATTCTATTGTGCTTTTTAATATTGAAAATAAGTGATAAGTGATGCTGATGAAACTGTAAAAAAACAAAAATTACCCCTGATAAATGGATTAAATGACCACAGTTACGCAAAAAGAGGCATCTAAAGTGCTAGTGCTGTGACCTTGAGTAGGTTCAAAACTGCTCTGACTTCACTTTTAGCCCTGAAATGCAGACGGTGATATCTGCTATTAGAACTTGTTGTCAAGTTCCAGTGACACCACATAAGAGGATGAAGGATTTGTAAATGGTAAAGCATTATATGAATTTATCATCACAGTAAGTCATTTTTATTAGTAACTGAGTTATTAATATATTGTTATTGTACAGTGAGTGCCTTCCACCCGTCTGACCATTAGTAAGGAGACAGGGTGGATGTACGCTGACCCTGGTCCACAGGTCAGTGATACACTGTGGCCCCCAGTGTACCCGCTCAGGAAGGGCCGGAGTGGGGGCTGCCAACCCCTACGCCTAGTTAGGGAGTTCACTGCCCCAGGGGAGACTACAGGCTTGGACTCAGTAAGGCTGCATCAGGCGGACAGGAGTTCAAACCAAGTATTCAGATGTGAGACCTCTGTAGAGAAGTCGTTCTCCAACCTGCAGCAGAGCACCACTTGGGAGCTTGTTAGAAATACAGATTCTCGGGCAAGCCACAGACCACTGAATCAGAGTCGGGGGTGAGGCCCAGCTGTCCTTAATGAGCTCTGCAGGCATTTTGTGACTTAAGCGTTGCCAAGAAGGAGAGGCATTCAGAGGGGCAGGAATATCTGTAGGAGAGTAGTCTTGGCACTGGCGTGTGTGGGGAGATCCGGAGCTCAGGGCTCCGGGAGTGCAGGAGCGCTTGCCTAGTTTGGCTCAGTAGGGTCTGGAAGAGCAGGCCCTCGGTGATGGGTGTCAGGAACACAGGGCTCCTCAGCTGTCAGGTCACGGCCAGTGCTCCTGGGCTTTCCTCCCCGGTGGTTGTCCAGTCCAGAGGCTCTGCATGCTGCCTGTCTTCTGACCCAAGTCTAGGTTTCGGAGTAGCCAGAGGAGCCCCAGGAAGGCATAGTGGTTAGTGTGAGCCTAATCGCAGTGTGCGAGAGGGCTGGGGGGCAGCGTGGTGTGTGTGTGTATGTATGTGTGCAGCACGGCAGGTGCAGTGGAGGGCTGTGGGACAGCTTGGAGGGAGGGAGTGTGTGTGTGTGTGTGTGTGTGTGTGTGTGTGTGTGTGCAGCATGGCAGGTGCAGTGGTGGGCTGTGGGGCAGTGTGGAGGGTGTGTGTGTGCATATGCACACACGTGCGTGGATGTGTGCAGCACAGCAGGTGCGGTGGAGGGCTGTGGGGCAGTGTGGAGGGTGTGTGTGTATGCATATGCACGCACGTGCGTGGATGTGTGCAGCACGGCAGGTGCGGTGGAGGGCTCTGGGTCTGTGTGGAGGGTGTGTGTGTGTGCATATGCATGCACGTGCGTGGCTGTGTGCAGCACGGCAGGGGCGGTGGAGGGCTCTGGGGCAGTTTTGGAGGGAGTGTGTGTGCGTGGATGTGTGTAGCACAGCAGGTGCGGTGGAGGGCTCTGGGGCAGTGTGTAGGGTGTGTGTGTGTGCATATGCACGCACGTGCGTGGATGTGTGCAGCACAGCAGGTGCGGTGGAGGGCTCTGGGGCAGTGTGGAGGGTGTGTGTGTGTGCATATGCACACACGTGCGTGGATGTGTGCAGCACGGCAGGTGCGGTGGAGGGCTCTGGGGCAGTGTGGAGGGTGTGTGTGTGTGCATATGCACACACGTGCGTGGATGTGTGCAGCATGGCAGGTGCGGTGGAGGGCTCTTGGGCAGTGTGGAGGGTGTGTGTGTGTGCATAGGCACACACGTGCGTGGATGTGTGCAGCACGGCAGGTGCGGTGGAGGGCTCTGGGGCAGTGTGGAGGGTGTGTGTGTGTGCATATGCACACACGTGCGTGGATGTGTGCAGCACGGCAGGGGCGGTGGAGGGCTCTGGGGCAGTTTTGGAGGGAGTGTGTGTGCATGGATATGTGTAGCACGGCAGGTGCGGTGGAGGGCTGTGGGGCAGTGTGTAGGGTGTGTGTGTGTGCATATGCACACACGTGCGTGGATGTGTGCAGCACGGCAGGTGGTGTGCAGGCTTCTTGAGGTTGGCGGGGAAGATGCCTGCTGTGTTGCCCCAGAAACAAGAGGCTGGGAGGGACTGTCTTGCGTGGTGCTGACAGAACGCTTGCATCGTGTTCACAGACGGCACAGTGGCTGTGATGTGTGGTAGGGTCAGAAGCCCCCCTCACAAGGCTGTTGCAGAGCTGTCGTGGGCCTGGCCTGGTGGGCCTTCCTCCGAGCCCCGTGTCTGCAGGCTTCCAGGCACAGGTCACCCGGTGCGGGTGTGTGTCCTAGTCCTACCTTGAGCCTTCCTCCCATCACTCTTGGACCACATACCTTTACACATCACCACATCCGATTTCAGCCATTTCTAGAATATGTGCGTTGTGTTTTTTGGTCTGTTTTTTAAAAATGAAATAAATTAGGTATACAAAAATAGAGAAAAAATCATGAGCACCCATGAATCTGCACGGCCTGGGAAATAGCACATTACAGGGAGAATTTAGGCACCCTTCTCCCATCTTTACCTCTGTTCCTGTTTTTGGGGGCCAGTATCACCTCAAATTGATCAGAGCCTCACCTACCCAGTCTTGTCTCGCCTCTGCCTAGTGAACCAACAATGCAGTGTCTTTTGTCAGAGGTCGTGTTACAGTAAGCTCCAGGGGAGACTCATGGGCTAATTCATGTTGCAAAAGTGTCTCTGGGGGAATTAAAAGGCATAGAAATTAGAGCTATTTAAAGAAATGTTATTTAGGTAGGAGAATATTTCAGACTCATCAGTGTTTGGCTTCCCCTCTGTCCTTGCCCCCAACCCCGCCTCTGGCAGTGACTCTCAGAGGGGAGGCTTGTTGGATGGCCCCTTTCCATGCCTGTTGGGAAGCATCACAGAGTTCTGCATGTTATTAAAATGATTCTTTAAAAGAAAGCATTTGCTTTCTGAGTTTGCTCTTCAGAAGAGCAGAAACACGCTTTGTGCTGCAATTCAGTTTGGGGGTGGCTGAGCTCACGTTTGGTTGGGAGAGCGTGGTGGCCTGCTGCCAGTCTGCTGTTTGAAGGGTTTCTGCCCTACCCCTACCCCTCCCTGCTCCTCTCCCTCCCTCTCTCTTTTCCTCCCTTTTGAGGAGTTAAGGAAAATCATTCCCTTCTAGCAGAGTTCTTCCAGCTGTTTTGGGGGCTTAAAGCAAGGTGGCTGAAGTGCCTGTAGAATACTGAAATCAAGGGTAGGGATCTGTTTCAAATATACCTGGGTCACTGTTTCCAAAGAGAACATGGAGAAGGGGGAATAAGTTCTCTGTGTTTAGTTGTTGCTCCTATAAAGCATTATTCTTCTGTTAATGTGAAATAAAACATTTGGTTCGTTGTGAAAGCATACTGCCCTGCAGAGGAAACGATCATCCCTTGAATGCCTCCCTGAACTCTTCCGTGGCCCCTGCCCTGCTGGCCATCAAGCCAAGGTTCCTCTGTGCTGGGTGTTCAATCCCAAGTCCTTGACTCTGGAGTTCGGGCCTCACTTTGAAGAGCCGTGGGTGTCTTGTTGGCTTAATCTGGGCCAGAAGCTGCCACAGGAACCCTCACTGTGGTTTCAAGCTGTGTTCTGGTTCTTTATTTTTCTTTGTTTCTTAAGTTGAGATGTAATTGGCATATAACGTTATAGTAGTTTCAGGTATACAGCATAATGATTTGATTCTTTTGTGTATGTTACAGAATGATCACCAGAAGTCTAGTTCAAATCCCCAAGCAGTGCTTTTGATCCTGTAACTTCAAAGCAGTTTTTGTTTTTGAAGAGCCTAGTCCTAGGTGAGGTACCAGCTCCACAAGCTGGCTAGGTCTGCTCAGTTGTTTAATTATCAGTCTCGGGCCCCACATAGAATTCTCATTTGGAAAATGCCCAGTGTTCATCTGATCTCTTTCAGCAGTAACGAATCTTACAGACTCTTTTGAAAATACCATGTTTCTCATGAAGTCTTCTCAGTGGTGTTTCTGGTAAAGCAGGCCTCATAATCCAAAAATGTTTATTAAAAAGTGTCTCCATCTCTAGTAGCTAGGTTTTTCCTTTGAGCTTGTGGTCAGACCTTGCCTTGGGTCCACAGCTGCTGCCCAGTCTCAGGTGAGTTTCCAGCCTTTCCCTGCATGCACTGGGGCAGGTAGCAGATGGATAGGCTTTATTTTTTTTTTTTTAACTTTTAATTGATTCAGTTTTTAATCGGAATAGCTTGGACAGATAACACCTGTAAATTTAAGGTGTACAGCATGTTAATTTGATACAATTGTATATTGCAACATGATTGCCCTTGTGGGGATAATTAGCACCTCTGTTATGTTACATAATTACCATTTCTTCTTAATTTTTGCAATTGTTAGGTGTCAGTCTCCAAGCCAGTTTGATGATGAGAACAGTTTTGTTATCTGTATTCTCTGCTGTGTATTAGATTTCCGGGGCTTACTTCCTGTTGGCTGCAGGTCTGTCCCTGTCACAGCGTCTGTCCCTGTCACAGCATCTGTCCCACCCCGCAACCCCCCAGCCCCTGGTAACCATTGTGTTACTCTCTGCCTCTACCAGTTCGGCTTGTTTGTTTAGATTCCACATATAGATGATACCACATAGGGCTTGTCTTTCTCTCCCTGACTTGCTTCACTTAGCGTAATGGCCTCGAGCTCCATTCATGTGGTCGCACATGGCACGTCTCATGGTCTTTATGGTGGGGTGGGCGGGTGCCACCTGACCACCCTCACTGCAGTCTGTGGCTCTTCTCCGATGTGTCTGTGCTGCGGGCAGCCCAGCACCCACTGCAGAAGCGGGGGGGGGGGGGTCCACAAGTGTTAGGGTGTGTAACCTCTGCAACTTCTCCTGCCAGAGAAGGTCAGGTAAAGACATAGGTGGGTTTCTGCGAGTATGAGGCGTCTCCTGGGGCACTGAGCTTGGTAACAAGCCGTAGGTCAATCTGTCCTGCTCCTGGGGTCACAGAGCAGCTCCGTCAGGCCTCTTTTGGAACCAGGTTCCCACGGTCAACGTGCCACACGCAGGGTGGCAGCTGCCTCTCTCCCAGAGTCCCCTTCCCCCGCAGGCAACTACTATGACTAAGTTTTCCCAGAGACGTTAGTGTGTGACGCTCTGTCCCCTGACCTCTGTAAATGAATGCCAGCATACCTGACATAGCACTGCACGTGGAGTGCACAGGTAGTGTGCCCGGCTCCTCCCGTACCGGACACCGCGCTGCACGTGGAGTGCACAGGTCGTGTGCCCGGCTCCTCCCGTACCGGACACCGCGCTGCACGTGGAGTGCACAGGTCGTGTGCCCGGCTCCTCCCGTACCGGACACCGCGCTGCACGTGGAGTGCACAGGTCGTGTGCCCGGCTCCTCCCGTACCGGACACCGCGCTGCACGTGGAGTGCACAGGTCGTGTGCCCGGCTCCTCCCGTACCGGACACCGCGCTGCACGTGGAGTGCACAGGTCGTGTGCCCGGCTCCTCCCGTACCGGACACCGCGCTGCACGTGGAGTGCACAGGTCGTGTGCCCGGCTCCTCCCGTACCGGACACCGCGCTGCACATGGAGTGCACAGGTCGTGTGCCCGAGTTGTCCCCTGAGAACGCAGGAGGTCCCCTTCCTCTGACCACTGTGGTGCGGGGCCCACACATGGTGGGACCCTCATCTCCTGAGCCGTTCCCCTGCGCATGGATGTTCAGGTTGTTTCCTGTCTTTTACTTGGGAAACAAAGCAGCCCCCGTGAATATAAGTTTTGGATATGAAAATGCAGATTTTCCAAGTTATGTTTCTCTCTCTACTTTAAAGCTTTTTTACTGTGTGTCCTTGATGTCTAGAAGAAGTCGTTTATTTCCTAGAATCTCTTTTCCATTATTTAATGTAAATATTAAATAAATTGACTTGGCTGTAACTCTGGATTGTCAGTTATGCTATTACCTCATTCCTATAGAGAGGAGAACGGGTCGCCTACTGTATTAGCCTCTGTTCTGAAGATGTTGTTCTTCCCGGCAGGGAGAAATAAAGAGATTATAAAAACAGATAAAAAATTAGGACTGGAGATATCAGTAAATTGGATAGTGGGGAAAAATGATGAATTCCGTAACTTCTTAGGTGTGCTACACAAGGTCTGAGGGATCTAGAAAAGAATGTGTGTGTGCGTGTATGTATGTGTATGTATACTGAACACACACACAGATCTGGACAAGGTGGAGAAGCACAGTGCCCCTATTAAATATGTGTGTGTGTGTGTGCATGTGTGTGTACTGAACACACACACAGATCTGGACAAGGTGGAGAAGCACAGTGCCCCTATTAAAAGGACAGGAGCCAGAGCCAGATGAGGCTCATGCTGGGCAGTGTGGGTACAGAGTGCCTGAGACAGGTGGGGCTGACAGTAACCAGAAAAGCGTCCGTGGAGCTGACCTGCCTGGCTCGGGAGCCTCTAGCGCTAAGGCATGTGTGCTCTGAGCCTGAGGTGGGCCTGAGGGGAGGAGTCCCTGAGGCCAACTCTGGTGTGAAATGGGATTGTGGGCCTGAAGTGTGAGTTCCGGGCCCAGGGAATGCCAAGTGTCGGCCTTGGGTGCTGGCATGAGGAGCTCCCTGTGACTGGGACAAGGGGGCCGCGCTGATTCCCAAGTGGGGGTGGCTGAGGGGGCTGTTGAGGACTTCACTGGCATGGGCAGAGTAGAGCCAGTCTGTGCATGGAGGGGAGAAGAAAAGAAAATTCCAGGAGGGGAGGTCAAGTTGGGTTTCTAATGACCCTGTTCCAGATGGAGTGTGCGTTGGAATGGAGAGAGGAAGGAGTATTAAGATCTATTAATGAATTAGTTTCGGTTTGGCTTGTTGTCACAGAGAACATAGAGGAAAAGATAAAGTCATCATGCTGAGGCTGGTAGCCTGGAACACTGGCTGCCAGCCGGTATAACAAAAATCTCAGAAAGGGGAAGGCTATAAATTGCTTGTATTATGTGAGGTTGAGAGAGAGATTCAAATATAAATGTCTCAGGCATTTGAAAAGATGAGTGATTTAAGGATAAAAAAGCAGGAGGCATAGATTTGACTATTGTCTGTAATTTTTTGGTTTTTGCAATCTCAAGTTTGAAAAACAAAATCCTTGCATAGAAAGAGACTTGTACTCTGTTTCTCATCGGTGCCATAAAATTCTTCCTGATGGCAAGTATTTTGATTCCAGCTTTTTGTGGTTTTTGTGTTTTGTTTATAAATTGTGGTAGAGTTCTGAAATGACCCCCGATACCCCACTCCTGCTGAATCCTGCACGGCCCCTGAAACTGTGACTCGGGTGGCATTTTATTCCCTGATTAAACTTTGTGTTTAGCTCAGTGGACTTGGAGACAAGAGTTGATCCTCTGGGCCTGGCCTCGTCCCACAAACCCTTTCCATCTGGGTCTAAAGGTCAGAGATGGGGCAGTCAGAATTGGAGGCAGAAGAGGGATTTTGTAATATTGTTGGTTCACAGTTGGAAGAGGCCACAGGGCAAGGACTGTGGTAGCATCTAGGAGCTCAGAGTGAGCCCTGACCCACAGCCAGCCAGGAAGTGGAGACCTCAGTCATAAAGTCAGAAGGGCCTGAATTCTACCAACAAGAAGATTGAGCTTAGAACTGGATTATTCTCTAGAGTCTGGGGGAGAACTAAGCCCAGCCATGCCTTGATGTCATTTTTGTGCTACCCTGAGCAGAAGACTCAGTTAAAATGAGCAAGGGACTTCGCCAGCAGTCCAGTGGTTAAGACTCCCTGCTTCCAGTGTAGGGGGTGCATGGGTTCAATCCCTGGTAGGGGAATTAAGATCCCATATGCTGCCTGACACGGCCACCAAAGCACAAGGGAAAAACAAACAAGACTTGTGGCCTGCAGAACTGCTAGGTAATAAGCCAGTGTGACTGCAGTCCCCCGAGTTTGTGGAACCTTGTTACACAGGATAGAGAGGAAACTCACGTAGAGCTTGTGGACAGCATTCAAAGGGCGTGTTTAAGACAGTGGACATACGTGGACATAATGAAGTTAAACAGTTGGCCAGAAACTCCACTGCCGGCGGCCAGGACGTTCACAGGGTCATCCTCTCTGTCTCTCCCGGGACCCCTCCCTGCGCCCACCCCGGGTGTGGCTCGGTGCCCTGCTCCTGCCCCCACCTCATAGCGCTCCGTTCTTCCTCCTGCCGTGGGGCGTGGTTTCTCGGTGGTGCGGTCACTCCCCGCCCACACCTCTCCCACGTCTGCCTCAGTGTTTGTGCAGCGGCAGCGAGCAGAGCACCTGGCACTCAGGGGTGTTTGTTCCGTGAATGAAAGTGAGGCAGGGAGATGGAGATCTAAGAACACAGGGGTTCAGAAACCATATTAAAAAGTGTAGGATGATGATGTCAGTGACTGTTGAGATATCAAAAATGCAGTTTTTCACACTCTTGAGTGCAGGTCATTTAGAGTAAAATAGTGAGTACCAGAACATGGTTTTGGAAATTAGAATAAAAAGCAGGTTCTGGTGCCTCACATTACTCTAAATGTTTACTTCTAAACATGCTGCGAGTCGGCTAGAGAGAAATCAACATGGTCACACTTACTTTCCAGACTTGGGAAAGAAAGTCACATGTGGTCTTGTATGAAACCTGTGAATAGTCTCCTTGTTAATGCCACTACTCATATTTGTAAAGCCTGTTATTGACTAAAAACATATATGCAATACTCTTTCTTGCTTAATGGTGGAAAGGTGTGTTCTGTGAATATTTATAAGCATCCTATCCCATCAGTCCTGGGATATGAAGTTTCTGTTCAGTTTCTGTTGTCTGTTACAGTGGTAAAGAATCCGCCTGTATTGCAGGATTCCATCCCTGGGTTGGGAAGATCCTCTGCAGGAGGGCATGGCAACTCACTGTAGCATTCTTGCCTGGAGAATCCCACGGACAGAGGAGCCTGGTGGGCTTACAGTCCATAGGGTCGCAGAGAGTTGGACACAATCGAAGTGACATAGCACACATGCATGCACAGACGAAGGAGACAGAAACAGCTTCTACTAGAGAGTCCTTAGGTCTCACTGTGAAAGTTGTTTTAAACTCAAAATGATCATTTGTGCTCATTCATTTATTGCCAAAGAGCTGACTAGTAGTATGTTCTTTGTGACACATCTTACCAGCAAATGAAAATAAACTTTCAGAGAATCTACCATTTTTTATGGAGACTGGAAACTCCTTGTGGGAGCATTTGAATGTGAGAAGGACAGTGCAGGACATGGTAAAATGAAGAGGAATATGACCAGGATTCTCATTGTAGGAGCAGATGGGTGAGAGTGGTCTTCCTCTGTCCCTTTAGTCAGTGTCCTCATAGACATTCTTACAGAAGAGCTCCCTGCAAGGAATAGAGGGAAACAGCAGCTCCTCACAGACAGTTAACGAAGACATGATTTGACTTCTCTAGGTAAAAACGTGAGGCCTATGTGCGTGCTCAGTTGTGTCTGACTCTTTGAGGCCCCATGGACTGTAGCCCTCCAGGCTCCTCTGTCCATGGGATTTCCCAGGCAGGAATGCTGGAGTAGGTTGCCATTTTCCACTCCAGGGGCTCTTACTGACCCAGGAATTGAACCTGTGTCGTCAGGCGGATTGTTTACCACTGAGCCATCCAGAAATCTCCACTGTGGGTGAACTTTACCCTGAGCTGTATTGGCAAAGTTTCAAATTTATAATTAATGATAACCTGAATATGCTACATAAGGTTTTAAGTATGTGTGAGACCACAAGTAGTTTCTTCAGTATTTTCTCAAGTTCTTAAGACACTTAATTCTCCCTCTTGACTTCCTCTTCATCTTAGAACCTGCAATTTCCTTTGTAGGAACAACTTCCTGCTGGGCTCCACTGTCTTTGGCCACTTCTGCCTTGATGCCCTGCGTTTTCACCCAAGCCATAATTGCATTGCAACACCAGGCCGTTTCATCACCCTCCGAGTTGAGAAAGTCTAGCAGGAAATCACCAGTTGACTGTCCCCAGCACAAGCTTCATGTTTCTTGGTTGCTGTGTCATGATAGGCAGTTATGGAGGGGATGCTTTGTAGAAAAAACTTCTTTTCTATGGTGTATTTAAGAGTCTTGTCATCTGGGGAACAAAATACATGTGGAAAGAGAAATATTTTCACCCTAGTCTGAAAAAGATCCTATTGTTCACGACTGTTTTCCGATGGTCACTTCAAGTCTGTTGCTTTCTGTTAATCTCATCTTCTCTCACAGGACCTGATTTCACATTTCTCTCCTGAAGAGTTAGTTTCCTGGATGTAACAATAGGTCAGAGCAGAGGTGGTTACCCTCTCATCTGAGTAGTATCTGTAAGTTTGGTTGTGGTCTGCCATAGGGTCTTATTTGTGTGTGTGTTATCTAATGTAGACAGAATCTGCTCTCCTCCCAAAGCAGAAGGAACCTCTTTAGCTTCCTTCTCTACCAACTGCAGAAGTGGTGCAAAGTTCATTTCCCCATTGTTGCTGTTCAGATGGAACTGTTGTACCTAGCATATAAAGGAAGGGTATATAGTGTAAAAAACTGATTTCTGCTGTTGTTATTTAGAGATCAGATAAAGAGAAGTTTTCAGTGAGTGATGTGGTCAGAACCTACTTATTTCATACTCTCTCTCACAGAAAATTTCTCTGTGCCAGTCTAAACTCTTGAAGCCATGCATACATAAAACAGGTTAGGCTTTTAAGCTCACAGTCTCAAAGAAGGATGGACATGTATACAAATAGCATAAAGAAATTCAGTAATAGAAGTGGTACACTGTGTAGTGTTGGCAAAAGAAAAGCCCTTTGTGGGTTAGGAGGAACTCTGTAGTAGATACATGCTATGCAAAGTGTGGGAGTATCCATGGGGTACCCTCAGTGGTAGATGTGTGGGTGTTCACTCATAATAGAAAGTTGGGGTAGAGAGGACTTTGTAGATGATGGATGGATTAACAAAGTCTTCAGCATTAAATAAGAATTTGCCTGGTAGAAAAGACAGAGGCAGGGCATTTCATGGGCTTCCAAGGTGCCGCTTGTAGTAAAGAATCAACCTACCAGTGCAAGAGATTCGAGAGACAATGGTTTGATCGCTGGGTGGGGAAGATCCCCTGGAGGAGAAAGTGGCAACCTGTTCCAGTATTCTTGCCTGGAAAAGTCCATGGATAGAGGAGCCTGGTGGGCTACGGGTCCATAGCGTCGAAAAGAGTCGGACAAAATTGAGCACAGCAACAAGAAAATGGCTTTAATTGGTTTATGGTCTCAAGTTGTTAGAAATTTCTTGTTTTGTTCTTTTGTGATAGTTATCAGTAAGGCAGCAAGTTGTGGAGATGAAGGAAGGAATTTATATAGATTTGGGGGCACTTAACAAGTATGATTAAGAACCTTGCATGATAAGCATGTTTGTTTGACTTCATTCAAAGTCATTACAGTCCCTGAACGCTTAGGGTTCGTGTTAGTGCTGCTCCAGGGTCTCAGAAGCTTGAGTTAAATGTTCTTAAGGTCAGACCATTTCTATAAAAAAGCTCATTTCAAAACCTCTCAGTGATTTTTCAGGGCTTTAATTTTTTTAGGCTTACTTTGAGATATTCATTGAGCAATTCTGAATCTAGTTGTTGTCTAAATTAAATGTTTACACTTTGACTGTAAGAACAAGTTGCAGGAGGTTATGTGGGGATTCCACAGGAACAGGACTGTTTGTTGCTGGATCTGAAGATGGGGCGGCCATGTGGAAAGTAATGTCAGCTGGGAGCAGCCCCCAGCTGACAGGCAGCGGGAACCTCAGTCCAGAGGCTGTGAGGAACTCTGTCTTCTACAGCTGTGGGGACTGGGAAGAGGACCCTGTGCCCCAATGAGAAGCGGCCCGCCAGCACCTTGACCGACCTTTAGGGACTCTGTGTAGAGACTTCAGCCTGGACTCTCTTGCCCTGGATAAAGGTTTGAACACCAGAACTGTGAGCTAATAAATGGATGTTGCCTCAAGCCTCTGACTTAGTGGTGATTTGTTGTGAAGCAATAGAAAACCCAGGCTGGAGTTTCCCAGTGCCAGAGAGCCAGGAAGTTACCCCTGGATTGCCTTTTCATGACTTTTTGGTATTATACTGAGTTCATAGAAAGTATCAGCAGATCCTAAGTTGATTTTTAAAATTTATGATTTAGGTAATTTGAGTTTTATTATAGGAACATTGAGTGATGAAGAAAGAATTTTGGTATTCTCCTTCATTTACTTTTTGTTTTATTATCTTTTTAATATGTGGTTTTCATTACTTAGGAAAGAAATTGAGAAAAATCATTTGTCCTGGAATGAGGTTGGCAAACTGTAGCTTACATGCTACATCACGCACCTTACCTGTCTTTACAAATAAAGTTTTATTGAAATGCAGCCATGCATACTGGTTTCTGCACTGTCTGTTACGGTGCTCAGGCTGCAGTGACACAGTTCAGTATTTGTGAAAGACACTGTGTGGCCCTCAGAGCCTAAAGTACTTACCATCTGGTCCTTTACAAAAAAAAAAAACACAACAAAACTGCCATCCTGTGTTACAGATGGTGATCTGATTTAAAACTATTTATCTAACTATAAATCGTTTCCATGAATGGAGATTGATATTTCTCTAAGTCATGTAACATATATGTTATTAAAAGAACTGTGTTTGATTGCCAGGGTTGTATAGACAACTTTGTCCCTCTCATTCTACTCAAATGATGGAAAGTGTATTAAAATCATGAACTCTGTGTGTCTAGAGTCCCTAAGACCCTCTCCAGATTTAGTGATTTGTCAGGAGGAATCATTGAATTTGGAAGTCATTATACTTGAGGCTGTGATTTATTACGACAAATGATACTAAGCACAGTCCACAGGGGAAGGTGTGTCAGAAGTTGGGTGACCAGGCACAAGCTTCAAAGAGTCCTCGCCCAGGGGTAGCAGAGGACACGCTTCATCTCGACCTACAGCAGCGCTTGCAGAGTGTAGTGAGCTCACTGGTTCCGCGTAGCTTTGGTTGTCCACATAATGGTGCCTGGTGACTGGCTGCAGTGACCAAACCCAGTTCCAGAAGGAAAACAGATGCTTGCCATGAATTACATTGTTTGCACCGACCATCTGGACAGAGCAATACAGTGTGGCCAAGGTACGGAGTGTGCAAAATGTTTCTATCGGTTTGAATATTGCGAGAGGTCAGTTCTCTAGTGCCAGTCAAGAGCCAGTGAGTAAAGCAACCCTTCTGGGCACACGTGGTTGGTTCACGTTGTGCGTTAATCCTGAGCACTCCATAGTACGTGTTCAGAAACACACACAGAATTTTTGCTGGTTGTAAATGTCCTGCTGTACAGTCTTTATGTAGTGTCATGTACATATAGGATGTTTTAGTTACAACTGTATTTCAAATATGTTCTTTTAGTGAATTAATTTTAGTCAGCATTATCTTTATTTTTCAAGTAAAATCTGTATTACTTCATGTATCAAGCCCAACATAATCTTATACAATCATGGGTCTTTAAAATTTCACAAAGATAAACATTGTTTTATTTGAATTTATAGTTTAAATCAAGTATCTTCTTAAGGGTGGACTACTCTACTGTTTCTGGCTTTTATAGGGACTGAAACAGACCGGTACTTCTTTTCATAGTTCATGTTCCTGCATGAATGTTAAAGAGTAATCATTTTCAGAGTTGACTTACCTCCATAATATTGTTTTGGCTCATTGTATCAAATAAAATTTCTAACTGTATTAAAAATTTTTTAGTTATTGAAATAATGATGAAATGAGCTTTATGAAACATTATACCCTTTAAATACCTTAATATAAAGTGCTTGCTGTATCACCTTTGTCAACCCTCATGTTATGGAAAAATAGACAGGACAGATTTCTTCTGTGGACAGAATTCTCTTAAGTTTTGCCTTCCTGTACTTCTGTAGCTGTCAAAGTTAAATATGTATATGTGTGTGTGTGCATGTATATATATGTGTGTGTATAAGATTTCCTCTATTCCTTTACCTGGCATTGTTTTCTAGATAGAGGCTGATAAGTGTTTAGGATTCTTTGTGGATAATGGGGATTCCTGAGATTATTCCCTTATCTTGTGTGATTGCACAACTGAGTTTAAGTCATTTTCTCTATTTCAGTTTACCTAATTTGTCCTCTTTCCTCTCAAAGGATTTTGTGAGGATTACTTTGACGAGATTTGATTATTTTGAAGACATATCTGTTTGTATATAAGATATGGTCAGGTGCTACCTTCCTGAAGTGCAGTTGGAACCCTTTCAGCTAACTTTGGATCTGGAGCAGGGCCTGGATCCTCTGAAATACTTGCTTTTAGATTTGCTTTACAGTGAGTGTTGTGGCTTCACTCAGTTGTAAGCAAGTAGCCAGACAGAGATGTCTAACGAGCAAAGTATATATTTTATTAATCTTTTTAGTCCTCCTATTGTCCAGCACTGAGCCTTGCTGCTGTTTCCTGGTTTCAAACCCAGAGCAAGCAAGAAGTCTGTGACTTTGATAGTCAGAAATGTAGCAGGAGCAAGCTTGAGCATCTCAAGTTTGAGGCCCACCAGCAGTCTTGTAAGTGGTGGGAAAGGAAGCCTATCTGGTACGTGCAGAACTGCACACCTCAACATCCTAAGTAATGTTTCTCTATGAGAACAGCTGTCAAGAAAATGTTAAAACTACTTTCAGTCTACAGTATTTAAACAGACAGAAGTAGAAGTTATGGAAAACTGCAGCCCTCTCTTAGAGATCACAGATGGAAGGATGTAGTCAAGTCTCCTGAGAAAGCTCAGCATTTAATTTCATTCATCCATGTTTGTTCCCATTGCCTTGACTGTGGAGCCCCCCTCTGCCTTTCTCTTCATGCCTGTTAACACCTCCTGGCACCATGCTTGGAGACTGCTTCCCTAGGCCCTGTGAGGCTGTGTACTGGCCTTTCACTGTATTGCCTTTGTTCACCGCCTTGGTCCTTAGGGCATTTCCCTGTCTTGTTTCCTTGGAAGCCTTCTGCCTTCTCCATACTGCTCCCTCCATTCTGGCTTCCCACCCCCACCCCATTCGGTACTGTGTAGGATTTTATTTTGCTTTAGTAGTTTTTTTTAATTGAAGTGTGGTTGCTGTGCAGTATTATATAGTTACAGGTATACAATATAGTGATTCAGAATTTTAAATGTTATACTCCATTTACAGTTATAAAATATTAACTATGTCCCCTGTGTTGTACCGTATACCCTTGTAGCTTTGGTTGCTTGCTTAGTTTCTCAGTTGTGTCCAGCTCTTCGTGACCTCATGGACTGTAGCCCTCTAGGCTCCTCTGTCCATGGAATTTCTCAGGCAAGAATATTGGAGTGGGTAGCCATTTCCTCTTCCAGGGGTTCTTGCCAACACAGGCATTGAACCTGCCTCTCTTGTGTCTCTTGCCTTGCAGTGGATTTTTTACCCACTGAGCCACAGGGGAACGCCCATGGTCTCATTTTGTACCTAATAGTTTGTGTACGATTCTAATTCTTTGCCATGAAAAAAAGCAGTCTGGCTCATAAGCAGCAACAGCCTGTGTCTTGCCTCTGATTCTGTTTGCAAATGAATAGATTAATGTTTTGAGTGTGCGGTCATTTTGCCTCTCTGTTAGATTTGAGGCTCCAGTTTTGAGCATGCTCTGAGTTGGATGTTCCTTAGCCTTCAGCTGACCAGGGAAAGGTATGCCACCCCTGCCTATTTGCCAAAAGACTGCATTGCAGAAAGACAGGCTGTGTCTTTCCCTGAAAATGTTTGAAACAGAGAGAGAGGCAGCCAGGTTGTGTCACAGACTGCGTCTGTCCTCCAGTCGAGCACCATCTTCCTGGGAGGAGGCGTGCTTTCCTTTCCTGTCCTGTAGTCACTCACTGGGCCGGGGGATCCTGGTTCTGGGTGGATCTCTGTTTCGAGGCCCTGCTGGCCCCAGGCCATCAGGCACTTTTGTGCTCTCAGCTGCTGCTCAGTGAACTTTGACCCACAGCTTCCTTTTTGAGTGCTGCAGTCACTGTCTTGCTCTGTCTCTAATGATGAGCCTTTCCCCTGCTATTTGCTGTTTTCACCTTGGGCTCCTCAGAGCAGGCACTTTCGTTGTAAAGATGAGGTGGAACGGTGCTTCTGTGAACCCACAAAACGTCGGTAGGACTTGAGTTCTGTTCTCATCGTGCTGGAATTTGAGGTTGGAAACATTTTGTTTGGGGAAGGCAAGCCAAGTGGTTTACAGAGGTGTAACTCTGGGTGTAGCTTGTTAAACCTGTTTACCTCAGAACAAAATTTTTTTTTCTTGAATGTGTGAGAAAATCTGTAGCTTTTGTTTTCCCTCTCACTAGCTGGCAGTGATTTTCGTGGATAAAGTTTCAGTCACAAAAAGCGTGCAAGTAAACAGTGAAAGTGTATCACCTATGATTAGTTTAAGACTATATTATCTAGAATTATGTTGCTTTTACTGATTTTTAATCCCAATAGAAAATAAAATTCTGTTAGGATCTGGAAGATACGCTCCTTCCATTCTTGATGGTTTTGCTGTCCTTTTCTACACATCCAGTGTTGTTCTTGATAGAGAATAGCCCACCAGAATTTAAAGACCATAGAGGTTAGGATTCTGGTGTCCACTCCCCGCACCGATCACCACCACTAGATTCATTGTACCCAGAATGATTTCTGATGCACAGCAGCATTCAGCTGATTTGTTAAAGGAATGAATTCCATTTTAGAGTTTTGAGTGGAAATGAAAGTGTCTTATAACTAAACTTGTTGGTTTATAAGCTGCCAATATTCTTCATTCCCATTAATTTTTAAGAGCTGTATTAGTTTTGGTCATTTTACTTGTCACAGCTGCCAGGGCATATCTTCTTTAGCATTTTAGCTGTTGCCCCCACCTTTTAACGTACGTAAAAACATTTAGTGGTTGTTATTAGATTCAAAAGCTCCTAAACAGACAGGACCTTTTACTTCTCTTATTATGTCCTTAAAATTCCTGTGACTGTTGTCACTTGTAGTGTGAGTTGAAGAAAGGGAGGCTGAATCAGGATAAACGTGGTGAACTTGGCGTGGCCTGGCCCTTGCTGATCTCCTCGGGCAGGTCTGGGCCGGCCAGTAATTGGGTGGGAGCCTCAGAGAGCAGAAACCAGTGCTTGGAGCCATGGGCCTGCCAGTTAGGGTGCAGCCGATAGCTGCCCCCACAGCAGGGCCCCGGGTGCACAGTGTGCTTCACTGACCCTGCTGGGCTGAGACCAGAGCGTGAGGCTTGTTTTTGCATAAAATACAGTAAAATGAGCTGTTTTTGTCCTGTAATTGGTTATCTCAAGGAGTGATTTTAGTTTAGTTATTACCTTTTGTTTGTTTTGCCAGCTGGGTAAGTAATTTAGCTTACAAAGGTGTCATTTAGAATTGAAGAGGTTATCATTTGTTACTGATATTCCACTGATGCTGTTGGTGCAACCTATCTATACATTTTAGAATTGAAAGCTGTAATTTCTGAAAGTTAGAGAGTTGTTTCATCTGGCTGATTGGTTTCACTTGTTTTACGGCAGCGTGTCTTAGTCTTACAGGTAGACGCTTGACTTCCTGACTCTGTTAGTGGACACGGTTTCTATCCAGGAGGACCCTGCATGTGTAGACATGGATTTAGATTGAGATTTGATATAGAAACTAGGATGCTTAGGTTCAGGGCTAGTTCTTTACTTATGAGAATCTTTCCTGAACATTTCATGCAGACATTTGTGGATAGGATTATAGGAGGTAACTTCAGCTTAAAGAATATCAGATGAATTACATAGAATGTTGTGTGAATTAATTTTTTAAATTAAAATTTTGTTATACTTATTTAAAAATCTATTTTAAATCAAAAATGTTGAATATCCACCTATTTAGAGAATTGAAGAATTTTTTTATTCCTGATTTTTCCACTGATTCCACAGCTCACATAAGTGTGTATGTATGCTTCCCATTTTGTCCCTGCTCTCGTCATCATGTATGCACTGCTGGATAACTGGCAGATTTTAAGTGTGAGACAGTGGAATCTTTTTTATCATTTTGGGTGCACGTGATTGCCGATTATCAAAGTAAGATGGAGTCATTGTGATTCCTATCATACCATCTGTAGGAGGTTGGTTGTCTGTGATGAGGCAGAAGTAATAAATGCACGTTGACTCGGTTCACGGAGCCCAGAAATTAGAGTGCTGCAGCCAGCTTGTCCTCACTCGTGTCCTCCCTGAGGATGTCTTCTGGGTTGGTGTCACTGGTGTCTTGAATCATTTCTTCTCCAGTGGCATCTTTGTCAAGGAGCTGAATTTCCGGTCTCCTGCTAGGTGGCTCTGTGTGTCTGTGCTCATCCTGTGGTCATCTAAAACTCCATGTGTTCCAAAGAACAGCTTCTCTCTCCATCCTCTGCTCTTGAATGTGTCCTCTATTTCAGTTGGTAGCACCACTGTCTTGACTGAAATTTGGCCTTGTGTAGTGCATTACTTGAACCGACTATCTGCAGTATTTTCATGAATGCTATTTGGTTATCGCACAGTTTTAGAATAATAATTATTAAAGTAGTAGGCTGTGAATGCATTTACACTTGCCAGTGTGCTGAATTTCAGCACATTAAAATTCTGTAGTAACTTAAGTTGCTGGACTTACCGGGTGACTCAGTGGTAAAGAATCCACCTGCTGATGTAGGAGACGTAAGAGACACGGGTTTGATCCCTGGGTTGGGAAGATCCCCTGGAGGAGGAAATGGCCACCCACACCAGTATTCTTGCCTGGGAAATCCCATGGACAGAGGAGCCTGGTGGGCTACAGACCATGGGGTCGCAAAGAGTCAGATGTGATTTAGTGACTAAACATCAACAAACTTAATTTGCTAGAGCATGTCTTCAGTGAGTTTGGGAATGGAAACAAATCTGAAGGCATAGAGCTTATCACTGACCCAGAGTAGTCCCTGGTACCAAGAAGCCACATGGAAAGTATGTGTGTGAATTTGCCCAAATTTATCATCATTCCAAGAAATAAATTTAGAACCTACTTCCCACTACTGATGGCTTGCTTGTTTTGTCTTTATGTGAAAGGACATTTGTGTTCTCTACACCCCCCAGTCTTGTCGCTTATGTTGTTATCTCTTGCCTCCCAGTGTGAACTCCACACTTGCATCTGTCAAGACTTGTCTGTGTATCTCGAATATCCCTGGTCCTTTCCTGCCTCATGTGCTTACTTTCGTCTTTTCTCATCTTTAAAATGCGAAGAATTCTTTGGTCCTTTGAGACCCAGTGTAGGTTTTGTCTCTTCCAGCGCATTTGCTGGTTTCTGATCAGCCAGAAACAGGGTCTCTATTCTCTGCTCATTTGGAACATCTCATGTGCTTACAATATCTCCTTTATTTGATTTCAGGTTTGTTATGGAACTGTATCTCATTAAATTTTCTCTCTTGTGTAACACCTTGCACATAGTATATCCTTAATTAGGTTGCTATTTCTTTAATAGAACACTTCCTGTACTTTGAGATATTTAGCAGATAGTTAATTTTTAGTTGCAAGTAACAAAAAGCAAATATAATTAGTTTAAGAGGAGAAGTAAAGGTTTTAGAACCATGCTAAGGAGAAGGCAATGGCAACCCACTCCAGTACTCTTGCCTGGAAAATCCTATGGGTGGAGGAGCCTGATAGGTTGCGGTCCATGAGGTCGTGAAGAGTCGGACACGACTGAGCGACTTCACTTTCACTTTTCACTTTCATGCATTGGAGAAGGAAATGGCAACCCACTCCAATGTTCTTGCCTGGAGAATCCCAGGGATGGGGGAGCCTGGTGGGCTGCCATCTATGGGGTCGCACAGAGTTGGACACGACTGAAGCGACTTAGCAGCAGCAGCAGCAGTGTACCTGAGATTGCTCAGGATATATTATTTCTGTAACTGAACTATAGACCTGAAGAAAGTAATTATATGTGAAAGTTTTCAGAGGGCTCCATTTGGTCATCTCTCCCAAGGAAGCTGGTGGAAGGCAGTCTCTCCATCTCCCTGTGTCTGTTGTCTTTTGCTCTGGCAGCCTAAGCAGACTCATCCAGAGGTTGGTGCTGAGAAGTGTTGTGCTGCTGTAGCAAATACCTTAAAGTGCAGAAGTGGCTTCAGAATTGGATGTGGGGAAAGGCTGGGAGAGTTTCGAGGTACATAGACACAAAAACAGACTGGTGTGAAGGGCCTGCTAAAGGTGATTCTGGTGAGACCTGAGAGAGAAGTGATACTGTTTTTATATATTTGGTTAAATAACGTCATTATATGAATTTCATCTGTTTCTTTTTATTTTCTTAATGTGGCTACTAGAAAGTTTTAAATTATATATCTTTCATTGGGCAGCACTGAAATAGAGCTACATGTATGAACATGAATAAATATTTTAAAAAAAGATAATGTTGATGGAAAAAGTAGGTCATTCAGAGCTATGTTCAGAGGATACCATTTAAAAATTTTATATAAAGTTTGAAAGCTCACAAAATAATACTCTATAGTATTTGTGTGTGTGGTAAAGAAAAATAAAAAGAGGATGTTGATGAAATGCCAAATTCAGGAGGGAGTTACCTCTAGGACAGAGGAAAACTAGAACATGAAGAGAGATGCAAGAATTTTCAACTGCCTTAAAAAAAAAAAAACTGAAGAAAAATTTGTACTGTGTTAATATTTGATGAAGGGTGATTAGGTAATGAACACAGGTATTTTTTACTTCTTAATGATTTTCTATGTGCTTAAATTATTTCATAATAAGTAGTCATATTATTTCATTCTTAAAATACTTCTGGAAGAATTTTTCCATTTAGCTAAGGAATGACAGAGCCAGTGAAGTGACTTGTGCAACTATGAAACAGTAAAATAGGGGACCTGTGATTCAAAACCAAGTCTTCTTTTGTTCCAAAACTCATAGCCCTCCTTTCTCATTAATCAGCTTCTACAGTAAAGATAAATTGTCCCCTGGAGCTTCTGAACCTGCAGACTCCTGTGAGCGGTCTTTGACTCTTTCCTTCTCTTCCTGTCCCGTGCACTGGCATCTCTGCATGCATACACAGGGACACACGGTGCATGCGCGCTCATGCACTCAGCATCCTTTGTGAGAGAATGTGAGTTCCTTACTGTCAGGCTGGGGCTAAGACAGTTGGGCTCTTGTGAGCTGCCATTTCTCGCTGTGACCGTGTGAGGAGAGTTCTTCCACATTCATCAGGATTTCAGCCTTTGGGGAGCAGTTCTAAAGGAAAATGTGCTGAAGTGCTGCTGCTTGCCATCTTTTCCCAAAGAAGTTTGTTATGGCTTTTGTTTCCTCTTAAAAATTGGACATGCCTACTTCATGTAGAATACATGGTGTCTTCTGCTGGCTAAGGCATTGTTTGTGTTTGATCGGCTGCTGATGACATTATTTGTTATGTTCCTCATTGTCATTTACAGAGATCCTCTTAGGGATGAAGAAAAAAACTTAAAAAAGAAAATAAATATAAAATTTAATACATTTATCAAATGCTTAAAACCTCAGTTGGCAAAGAATCTGTCTGCAGTATAGGAGACCTGAGTTTGATTCCTGAGTCGGGAAGATCCCCTGAAGAAGGAAGTGGCTACCCACTCCAGTATTCTTGCCTGGAGAATCCCATGGACAGAGGAGCCTGGTGGGCAACAATCCGTGGGGTTGCAAAAGTTGGACATGACTTAGAGGCTGAATGACGGTGAAATGCTTAATGTGTTAGATGTTATTTTTTCTCCAAATTGAAGATAAAGAAACAGGCATAGGAAAGTTAAGTAAATTGCTTAAGATAACCTGCGATTGAGGGCAGGGCTGAGCTTGAGATGGTGTTGGGTTCGTATCTGTGCAATCTCTTCCTTCTCAAATGAGTTCACTTTTCTGTTTCTTCTCACCCGAATACAGCTTAAATGTTGATGATATTCCCAAAGTTCCAGCCTGGACCTTCTCTTCTGTTACATGGTTTCTGTGGACCATCTTTCCCTTGAGCTGTCATATTTGAGTGCACAGTTTCTGTCCCTGTGGTTCCTGCACTTGGATCTCCATGTTGGATCTCTTTCTTTAAGCTCCAGGCCCGTCAAGCCGTGGCTGCCTCTTGGTCATTGTTACCTCAGCTGTTTCATAGGTGCTGCAGTATTAACATAGCAAAACCAAATTCAGTATTGGCAACAATCCTGTTCCAGATATATTCCCAGAATTCCCTTTCTTGATAAGTGTACTTCTCTTGTTGCCCAGACCACGTGCTTCGGGTTTCCTTTTATTCTGCCTTCACTTTCATTTCTGACATTTGGGAGTCCTCAAGTATTGTTACATTTTCTTCATTATTTTCTTTCCAGTCTGCTTCTGTCTCCTCCTGCTGCCTCTCACATCTTCATCTCTTGCTTTGATTATGGAGGAGACTTCTTGCTAGCTGCTGTCTCTACCTGCCCATGGTAGAGTCTGTTCTTCAGAATGTTGTCTGGGTGATCTCTCCACACCAGCATGCGCCTTGGCTTGCCCCTGGTAAAACTGCCCGTGGCTTGCCAGGGCCTCAGAGTAAAGCAGCATGCCCTGCTGTGGTCTGCTCGGCCTTCGACACCCCTCTCTTCTGCTTCTTGTAGATTACCCTGCATGTGCTCTGTTCTTTCTGGCCTCCTATTTGTGGTCGTGCTATTCCTAGTCCCCAAATGTACTTCCTTCTCTCTCTGCCTAATAACCTACAGTTAGCATTCAGCCTTAGGTAGCCAATCCTGATTCGAGTGGCATCTGTTTCCTTCTTCCCCTCCCCCTGTGCCCCAGCTGGCTCTGTTCTCTTACCTGTTCCTGTGCAGCCTGAACAACACTTCTGCTGCAGTACTTCCACCAGTTTGTTCTGTGACTATTTCATTTTGACCTCCCTGTATCCACAACAGTTGGAGTTTTTCACGTGAGTCCCTGGCACAGGCCACATGTAGCTGGTTATTTGTTGACCTTTTTCTAGGACAGTGGTTCTCAATCGGGGGACGCCTGGAGACTTTGACAGTCATGCTTGGAGGGGCAGTGCTCATTCCGCTAGTGGGTAGTGGCCAGAATGCTGCTAATCACCCTGCAGTGCACAGGACAGCCCCAACATTATCCAGGGTGAAAAGGCAGCAGTGCTGACCCGGAGCAGCCCTGCTCTAGCGGGAAGTGCACAACTTTAGAGTACTGAAGGAAAAGACATTCCAGAGCAAAAACATGGAATTAAATCAGGAGTTCTCAATAATATCCCAAAATTTCATGTCGAGAAACTTAGTTTTCAGCGTCCACTACTGTGGTTGTTTTTGTGGCCTGTTCTTAATGTTTACTCAGAAGCTGGGTCTGGCAGGGCAGGGTTGGGGGGAACATGTGCCCCTGATGAGCAGTCTGTAGTAACTGAATATTTTAGTAACACAGTACCCTTATGGCAGAAAGTGAAGAGGAACTAAAAAGCCTTTTGATGAAAGTGAAAGGAGCATGAAAAAGTTGGCTTAAAGCTCAACATTTGGAAAACTACGATCATGGCATCTGGTCCCATCACTTCATGGGAAATAGATGGGGAAACAGTGGAAGCAGTGTCAGACTTTATTTTTTTGGGCCTCAAAATCGCTGCAGATGGTGATTGTAGCCATGAAATTATAAAAGACGCTTATTCCTTGGAAGGAAAGTTATGACCAACCTAGATAGCATATTAAAAATGCAGAGACATTACTTTGCCAACAAAGGTCTGTCTGGTCAAGGTTATGGTTTTTCCAGTGGTCATGTATGGATGTGAGAGTTGGACTGTGAAGAAAGCTGAGCACTGAAAAATTGATGCTTTTGAACTGTGGTGTTGGAGAAGACTCTTGAGAGTCCCTTGGACTGCAGGGAGATCCAACCAGTCCATCCTAAAGGAGGTCAGTCCTGGGTGTTCATTGGAAGGACTGATGCTGAAGCTGAAACTCCAATACTTTGGCCACCTCACGCAAAGAGTTGACTCCTTCCTGAAGCTGGGAGGGATTGGGGGCAGGAGGAGAAGGGGACGACAGAGGATGAGATGGCTGGATGGCGTCACTGACTCGATGGACATGAGTTTGAGTAATCTCTGGGAGTTGGTGATGGACAGGGAGGCCTGGTGTGCTGTGATTCATGGGGTCGCAAAGAGTTGGACACGACTGAGCGACTGAACTGAACTGAACTGAAAGTGGGCACACAGTTGAGCCTGTGGAGAGGATTATGGGGTGAAGCTCTTCTTTTGACACTTTTTTCATTTACTTTTTCATATTTTAAACGGCACCTGATAACAGATGACTACCCAAACTTTTGAGATGTGGGAATAGGTGAAGTCCTTTTTAAGTTAAAAAGATTTTAACGATAAGATTCTCAAAAGGCCAAATGTGATAAATCTTTTGCCTTGTGTGTAGATTAGTAAATGATGAAAATTGTAATGCTAACCTACACACACACACACACCCACCCCAGTGCACATGCGCACACACATACCCACAAGTGATAACCTCATTGACGTGTGTCCATGTGCCTGCTACAGTGCCAGTGACACAGTCCAAGCTGACCATCAATAGGAAGGGCTCCTTGTGAGGGTCCCTGTAGCTACAGTATGAACTGATGGGGTACAGAACCCATTCAACTAAATGTACAGTTTACATTTAATGAGTTAAAAATTTAGTGTAGTGTTAAATTAGGAGCAGCTACTAATATACTGGAAAATTAGAATGTTGAAGGATAAATTGTTGCTGACATTAAAACAATGAGAGTAACTTGCTAAATCAGGTAATAGGAAAATATCTACCACATTTAAACGTTTTAGCACGTTTCTGGGCAAAGACAGAAAACATTACAAAAGAATTTTTTTGATTCTTCTCTCCAGGATTTGCCATTTATTTACTTATTTATTTATTGGCAGTACTGGGTTTTCACTGCTGTGCGAGCTTTTCTATAGTTGCAGCAAGGGAGCCTACTCTCTGGTTGAGATTCTCGGGCCTCTCACTGTGGTGCCTTCTCTTCAGAGCGCTGGCTCTCGGGTGTGTGGCCTTCAGCTCTGCAGCTGCCGGGCTGTAGAGCTCAGGCTCAGGAGCTGCGGTGCGTGACCTAGTTGCTCTGAGGCCTGTGGGACCTTTCTGGACCAGGGATCAACCCGTTTCTCCTGCACTGGAAGGCGGGTTCGTTGCTACTGAGCCACCAGGGAAGCCCCAGTTTTGGCTCTTGATGTGAAGTCCTGTTTTATAATCTGGTGCTCAAAACAAAAATTCTTACTTATTTGGTAGTTCAGAAATTTGAGTAGAAGAAAGTATAGGAAGTGTTAGGAAAAAGACTCAGTGACTCATTCTAACATAGTTCCTGTTTTTTGTTTTTTTTTAATTCCAAAGGTAAATATTTATTATGCTCTCAAGCATATTATTATTATATTATAATTATATTGTATTACATAACAGTTCTATCCACCATGCCCTGATGATATTTCCCTCAATTATCAAGATAGCACAAAAACACAAATTAATAGAACATTCTGAAAAACAAGACATTAAAAGGGTAATAAAGGCATAGGACCAGTTTCTTTTTTTTTGATGTGTGATGAAAAGAGGATTTTATTTTATTGCATTTATTTTTTAATTAATATATTTTAATTGGAGGATAATTACTTTATAGTGTTGTGATGGTTTTTGCCATACAATCACATGAATCAGTCACAGGTATACATGTGTGTCCCCCCCCGCCATCCTGAACCCATCTCCTTCCCTACCCCATCCCTCTGGGTTGTCCCAGAGTACCAGTTTTGGGTGCCCTGCTTCATGCATCAGACTTGCACTAGCCGACTGTTTTACATATGGCAATACGTATGTTGCACTGCTTTTCTCTCAAGTCATCCCACCCTCGCTTTCTCCTGCTGAGTTCAAAAGTCTGTTCTTTACATCTGTGTCTCCTTTGCTGCCCTGAATATATGATCATCAGTACCATCTTTCTAAATTCCATATATATATGTTAATATACATTATTTGTCTTTTTCTTTCTGACTTACTTCAGTCTGTATAATCGGCTCTAGGTTCATCCACCTCATTAGAACTGACTCAAATGCATTCCTTTTTATAGTGAGTAATATTCCATTGTGTATATGTATCACAGCTTCCTTATCCGTTTATCTGCTGATGGACATCTAGGTTGCTTACGTGTCCTGGCTATTGTACAGTGCTACAGTGAACATTGGGGTACATGTGTCTCTTTCAATTCTGGTTTCCTCAGGTGTATGCCCAGCAGTGGGATTGGTGGGTCATATGGTAGTTCTATTTCCAGTTTTTCTAAGAAATCTCCACACTGTTCTCCATAGTGTCTGTACCAGTTTGCCTTCCACCCAACAGTGTAAGAGGGCTCCCTTTTCTCCACACCTTCTCTAGCATTTATTGTTTGTAGACTTTTTGATGATGGCCATTCTGACCAGCATGAGGTGATACCTCATTGTGGTTTTGATTTGCATTTCTCTAATAACGAGTGATATCGAGCATCTTTTCATGTGTTTATTAGCCATCTGTCTGTCTTCTTTAGAGAAATATTTGTTTTGGTCTTTTGACCACTTTTTGATTGGGTTGTTAATTTTTCTGGTATTGAGCTGCATGAGCTATTTGTATATTTTGGAGATTAATTCTTTCCCAGTTGTTTTGTTTGCTATTATTTTCTCCCATTCTGAGAGTTGTCATTGCACCTTTCTTATAGTTACCTTTGTTGTGTAAAAGCTTTTAAATTTAATTAGGTCCCATTTGTTTATTTTTGTTTTTATTTCCATTACACTGGGAGGTGGATCATGGCAGATCTTGCTGTGGTTTATGTCCGAGAGTGTTCTGCCTGTTTTCCTCTAAGAGGTTTATAGTTTCTGGTCTTAGGTTTAGGTCTTTAATTCATTTTGAGTTTATTTTTTGTGTGTGGTTTTATGAAGTGTTCTAGTTTCATTCTTTTACATGTAGTTGACTGGTTTTCCCAGCCCCATGTTTTGAAGAGACTGTCTTTTCTCCATTGTATATTTTTGCCTTCTTTGTCAAAGATAAGGTGTCCATAGGTGCATGGATTTATCTCTGGATTTCCTATTTTGTTCCAGTGATCTAAATTTCTGTCCTTGTGCCAGAACCATACTATCCTGATGACTGTAGCTGTGTAGTATAGCCTAAAGTCAGGAAGATTGATTCCACCAGTTCCATTCCTCTTTCTAAATATTGCTTTGGCTATTTGGGGTCTTTTGTATTTCCATAAAAATTCTGAAATTATTTGTTCTAGTTCTGTGAAAAATACTATTGGTAGTTTGATAGGGATTGCATTGAATCTATAGATTGCTTTAGGTAGTATATTAATTTTTACTATATTGATTCTTCCAATTGAAGAACATGGTATATTTCTACATCTGTTTGTGTCATCTTTGATTTCTTTCATTAGTGTTTTATTCTGTATACTTGGTCTTTTGTTTCTTTAGGTAAATTTATTCCTGAATATTTTATTCTTTTCATTGCAATAGTGAATGGGATTGTTTCCTTAATTTCTCTTTCTGAGTTTTCATTGTTAGTATATAAGAATGCAAGTGATTTCTGTGTATTAATTTTATTAGCAATTTCAAACTTGCCTCTGGAAAATATTTCTTTGGAATTATATGGGAAAACTCAATTTTTCATCTTTATCCTTAGAGACTTCTTTGGTCAATTAAGTGGGTTACATCTGAAGAGGCAGTTTTAAAGAAAATTTGAGTTTTAACACATAGTAAATTACTATTATACCCCACATTAAAATTCAGAATCAAAAGATTACTTTTTTCCCAGTAGGTGTTAAAGGAGTAGTGGCATTCAGGTTTATGTTATTAGTTCAGTTTTTGAGACTGACAAATGTGTGGCACATTTCTTTTAGTTTATTGAAGGAAGATTGAAATGTTTGTACTGGGTTTGGTGGATTCTTTGAGATAGTGTCTGGCTTAGAATTGGTTTAATCTCTTCTTTGGGTATATGGCTTGCTTACTTTGGATTTTGTATCAAGAAAGAAGTTTAAGATACAGATATTATGTCTGCAAAGTTATTTCAATGAATATAATCATATGGGAGTAGAATAATAGGCATGGTATAAATATGGATTTGAATAAACAATTCTCCAAAGTTAATTGCATTTCTCTTAATTTTTTGTTTTCAGACAAATCCTACTGAGATTTTAGAGTATTCATCAGATAGTGAAGAAGATGATGGCTCTGAGAACATCTTGCTCATTGATTCAGAATCCTCTCACAAACATCACGTGGATTTTGGATCAGATGGAAGACAGGTTACAGAGAGACGAAAAAACCTGAGGGTAGAATCTACAGAAACCATTTTGCAGACACCCAAGAAACAGACAAAACTTCCCAAGACTCCAGAAAGTTCAGCAAAGAGGAAGAAGCTTTTAAGGTTAAATACTTTATAAAAGTTTTTTTTTTTCTTTTTCTTAAAAAATCCAAATACCTAAAATGTTAATTTAAAAATATCTATTTATGTGGGAAGGAAGATTTATAGAATAGAATTGTAATTCTGATGAGCAGTTATAGATTCATAGTTATAATTTATAGTTATAATTTCTGGAGATGATTTATGGATTTGTTCATCTAAGTTGAGCATCCACTGTTCAGTCATAACATAACTGTTTCAGTTCAGCTTATGTAACTCTTTTCCATAATGGAGATTGGTTGTTTGGGTTTATCAAATTTTATTTAGTAACCGTGTTCCAAGTGTTATCTTAGACAGTTAATACAAGTAAATGACTGTTCTTATTTTTGAGTGAGTTATGTCTAAAGAGGGAAGTAGAAATCAAGAGTATTGAGATTGCTTTTGTGATTGTAGTTGGCGAGAGCAAGGATTCACAGGCCTGAAACTGGCTGGTGTGTGTGTGAAGAACCATAGAACCTAAGCTACAGAGGGCCAGCAGGATGTGTGCAGGAGTGCAGTAGAGTGTTTGATCAGGCTTGATTGGGATCCAGTGTCTAAAAGAGATCCCAGAGAAAAAAGTGAGATGAGTTAGAGAATATTAGAGAAGACCCAGTAGAGACTGAGATGTTAAGAATAATCGCTGTCCATGTCCAGGGGTGGAAATGGGAGAAGGAGACCTGTTTTGAATAAAGGAGCAGGGGGGAGACTAGAAGGATGTGACCAATTCAGTGGGATGGATATAGTCTGGTGAGTTTATCGATGCTGTTCACTGTTATTGTTTTTTTTTTTTTTTGACATTAAGTAAGACAGAATGCCTCATGCCCAGAGTGAAGAAGTTATTAAATACCCTTAAATGAGAATAATGTCATAGTCTCTTGAGAAAACAGGAAAGGAATCTAAAGGGATTCGAATGTCCTTTGCTCGTGACTGAAGCAACTCTAGCAATATGCAAATAGTTGATTTCTTCTTGTGATTTCTAAGTGATAACTGAGAGATGTCTGTTTTGTGGTTATTCTTTCAGAGTTACTGTGTTGAAATACTAAGAGTGCGGTTGGTGTGATTAGGGCTGTCTGTCTTGGGCATCAGACTGGAAAACTTTCTGTTGGCACTAGGAGGAGCTTTACTGAACTTCCTGAAGGCCTATGGTTGCTGCCTGGAGCAGGTTTGCTAACCTGCTTGGAAGGAGGGGAAAGGTCACATGTTTCAGCTCATAGGCCGTTCTGTTTATAGCATCATGTTTTCAGTTGAGAAAATCTCTTAACTGGTTGTCTAGTAATGATGAAAGAAAGACTTGTTGAAGTGAACTTTTATGAAAATGCTGTGGATACAGACGTCTTGATAATCCTCACAGGGAAGGGTCACCAGCCGTTGTCACAGAAGTTCAGCCGGGGGTGGGGTGGGGTGGGGGACAGTCTGTGGAAAAGGAAACTGCTATGAGGAAAAAGGTGGGTGTAAGTTACAGGTTTCCATTATGTAGCACGAATAAAATATTTATAAATGCTATTAAAAGGATTTTTTTCTTTTTTTTTTAGCCTCATAAGGACTAGCTAGCAAGGATCAAGTTAAGTAGTTGGCATTTCAGGTCTGGAGCACATTGGCCCTCTCTCCTTGTGATTTGTCCAACAGGGACATATTCAGTCTCTTTGACCTTAATTCAGTCTCTTTGGGCCTTTTTCCTCATTTGTTTATTTTTTAAAAATTATTTATTTATTTATGGTTGTGCTGGGTCCTTGTTGCTTTACGTGGACTTTCTCTAGTTGTGTGGAGTGCGGGCTGCTCTTTGTTGTGGTGCACAGGCTTCTTGTTGCAGTGGCTTCTCTTGTTGTGGAGCACGGGCTCTAGGAGCACCGTCGTCAGTAGCTGCAGCTTGTGGGTGCTAGAGTGTGGGCACAGTAGTTGTGGCGCACAGGTTTAGTTGTTCCTTGGCATATGGAATCTTTCTGGACCAGGGATCGAACCCATGTCCCCTATGTTGGGAAGTGGGTTCTTATCCACTGAGCCACAAGGGAAGTCCTATTTTTATTTTTGTTGATTTATGGCACTGGAGGCATAACTAATGAAAGTCAATCTAACATTGCTTTGATATTTTAGTTAGGTTGTAAATAATAAGGCCATATTACCCCAGTCTTACGATCAGGTTTTGTTTTTTTTTTTTGCAGTGCTTGCTATATTTGATAGAAAGCAAAACTTGAAAATATTGTATAGTACATTTATTTAAATTATTTTCTCTTTACCTGATTTCTTCACTTGGTAGAGTGTATTAAAAGTATGTAGTGATTCTTTTTCTGGAAATTAGTTGAATGTTTTTGAATCTTTTTTTTTTTCACTTCACATTTTGTAGAAATGTTTAGCCTTGTTGAATTGATGCCAGTAAACTTTTCAGATATGGTACCAATCTATCTATTTTATATGAAAGATAATTGGACTGTCTTAACTTGCTTAGTGAATGTATGAGAGCCTCACCATAGACCCCACCCTGGCTCAGCAACACGCAATCAGTGGGGAACTTGTAACTCCCAACTACTCTGTGAGGAGCAGAGGATTTGGATCCAGTATGTAGCCCCTCAACTTTTAAAACTTTCACTGGAAGGACTAGCCCCCCAAACACCTAGCTCTTAAAGCCAAAGGGGCTTGTGTTTATGAGACCCACCAGACTCTCAGTTCAGTTGCTCAGTTGTGTTCGACTCTTTGCAACCCCATGGACTGCAGCACGCCAGGCTTCCCTGCCCATCACCAACTCCGGGAGCCTGCTCAAACTCATGTACATCCAGTCGGTCCTGCCACCAGCCTTTAGCAAACAGAGATATAGTTCTTAACAGACTTACCAGGACTCCCTGTGGCTATTCCTCTAGGGCTCAGCCCACAGTGAGCTGACAAAAACATCTCCCATTCTTTCTCCCAAAGAGGCTTATTTGCATATGATAAAAGCTGTTGCCTGAGGTTCAGTTCAGTTCAGTTGCTCAGTCATGTCCAACTCTTTGTGACCCCGTGGACTGCAGCAAGCCAGGCTTCCCTGTCCATCACCAGCTCCTGGAACTTGCTCAAGCACATGTCCATCGAGTCATTGATGCCATCCGACCATCTCATCCTCTGTCGTCCCCTTTTCCTCCTGCCTTCAGTCTTTCCCAGCATCAGGGTCTTTTCCAATGAGTCAGTTTTTCACATCAGTTGGCCAAAGTATTGGAGTTTCAGCTTCAGCATCAGTCCTTCCAATGAATGTTCAGGACTGATTTCCTTTAGGATGAACTGGTTGGATCTCCTTGCAGTCCAAGGAACTCTCAAGAGTCTTTCAACACCACAGTTCAAAAGCATCAATTCTTCGGTGCTCAGCTTTCTCTATAGTCCAACTCTCACATCCATACATGACTACTGGAAAAACCATAGCTTTGACTAGATGGACCTTTGTTGGCAAAGTAATGTCTGCCTTTTATTATGCTGTCTACCTATAAGACCTTCTAGAACTAACACCCAGAAAAGATGTCCTTTTCGTCATAGGGGACTGGAATGCAAAAGTAGGAAGTCAAGAAGTACCTGGAGTAACAGGCAGATTTGGCCTTGGAGTACAAAACGAAGTAGGGCAGAGGCTAGCAGTTTTGCCAAGAGAATGCACTGGCGATAGCAAAAACGCTCTTCCAACAACACAAGAGAAGATGATACACATGGGCATCACCAGATGGTCAATACCAAAATCAGATTGATTATATTCTTTGCTGCCAAAGATGGAGAAACTCTATATAGTCAGCAAAAGCAAGACCAGGAGCTGACTGTGGCCCAGATTATGAACTCCTTATTGCCAAATTCAGACTTGAAGAAAGTAAGGAAAACCACTAGACCATGCAGGTATGACCTAAATCAAATCCCTTATGATTATACAGTGGAAGTGACAAATAGATTTAAGGGATTAGATCTGATAGACTGAGTGCCTGAAGAACTATGGACGGAGGTTCATGACGTTGTACAGGAGGCAGTGATCAAGACCATCCCCAAGAAAAAGAAATGCAAAAAGGCAAAATGGTTGTCTGAGGAGGCCTTGCAAATAGCTGAGAAAAGAAGAGAAGTGAAAGGCAAAGGAGAAAAGGAAAGATATATCCATTTGAATGCAGAGTTCCAGAGAATAGTAAGGAGAGATAAGAAAGCCTTCCTCAGCTGTGGTACATATACACCATGGAATATTACTCAGCCATTAAAAAGAATTCATTTGAATCAGTTCTAATGAGATGGATGAAACTGGAGCCCATTATACAGAGCGAAGTAAGCCAGAAAGATAAAGACCATTACAGTATACTAACACATATATATGGACTTTAGAAAGATGGTAACGATAACCCTATATGCAAAACAGAAAAAGAGACTCAGATGTATAGAACAGACTTGTGGACTCTGGGAGAAGGTGAGGGTGGGATGTTTCAAGAGAACAGCATTGAAACATGTATATTATCTATGGTGAAACAGATCACCAGCCCAGGTTGGGTGCATGAGACAAGTGCTCGGGCCTGGTGCACTGGGAAGACCCAGAGGGATGGGGTGGAGAGGGAGGTGGGAGGGGGGACCGGGATGGGGAATACATGTAAATCCATGGCTAATTCATTTCAATGTATGACAAAAACTACTGTAATGATGTAAAGTAATTAGCCTCCAGCTAATAAAAATAAATGAAAAAAAAAAATAAAAACAACAACAAAAAAGAAAGCCTTCCTCAGTGAGCAATGCAAAGAAATAGAGGAAAACAATAAAATGGGAAAGACTAGAGATCTCTTCAAGAAAATTGGACATACCAAGGGAACATTTCATGCAAAGATGGGCACCATAAAGGACAGAAATGTTATGGACCTAACAGAAGAGGAAGATATTAAAAGGAGGTGGCAAGAATAAACAGAAGAGCTATACAAAAAAGAGATTTATGACCCAGATAACCACGATGGTGTGATCACTCACCTAGAGCCGGACATTCTGGACTGTGAAGTCAAGTGGGCCTTAGGAAGCATCACTATGGACAAAGCTATTGGAGGTGATGGAATTCCAGTTGAGCTATTTCAGATCCTAAAAGATGATGTTTGAGAATGCTGTACTCAATGTGGCAGCAAATTTGGAAAACTCAGCAGTGGCCACAGGACTGGAAAAAGTCAGTTTTCATTCCAGTCCCCAAAAAAGGCAATGCTCAAAGGCAAAGAATGCTCAAACTACCGCACAATTGCCTGAGGATCAGGTTCTAATTTATCACACATCTAGGCTGCTGACTGCCATTCTCCTTGGAGACCTGGGAGGCCAGCAGGTGCTATCTTCTCGCTCTCTCTCTACATTGCTGTGGGTTGATGATGTCTCCTAGAAGAGGCTTGTGCACATGTCTGGCATTTCAGCTTTTGTGACTGTCACCCAGAGGACATACCTTGATTGCCTATGTCTGATGGCTGGCAGGACTGGCATTTGTGGATTGAACAGGACAGTAGCAAATAAAGAAGCACTTCTTATCTGGCTATCCCCAAAGGGCTCAACACAGAGGAAGTGCATGGAAATGCCCAGCTCCCAGTATTTCCCTGACAGAAGTTTACTTGTGTACTTTAAAAGCTGTTGACTGAGATTCTGCCTTTGGGACACTGATAGGTCTTGGCACACTCTCAACTTCCAGGAACCACTGAGAAGAAAGAAGACATCTTGGATGTTCACAGAAGTTTGTGAGAACCAAGAACTCAGGACTGGCTGAACAATAAGGTTGTTCTCCTAAACACATAGAGTCAAGCAAAATGAAAAATAAGAGGAATACATTTAATAAAAGAAAACAATAGAAAACTCTGGAAACAGACCCTAGTGGCAGAGACATAAATGATTTGCCTGAAAAAGAGTTCAAAAATAATATTCCTAAGGATGCTCACTGAGGTCAGAAGAATAATGCAATAGCAAAGTGAAAATTTTAAGAGATAGAAGATATAAGAAAGTACCAAATAGAAGTCACAAAGCTGAAGAATGCAATAATTTCATTGGAAAACTGAGTGGAGGATTTCAGCAGCATTGTAGATCCAGTGGAAGAATGAATCTGTGAACTCAAAAACAGGACAGGAGAATTCATCCGAACAGAGAACCAAAAAGAGAGAGGAATGAAAAAGACTGAAGATACCTTCAGGGACTTGTAAGATACCATCAAGTGGGCCAGTATTTCATTGTAGGGGTCTCAGAAGGAGGAGAGAGAAGCAGGCAGAAAGTTCATTCAAAGAAGTAATGCCTGAAACTTACCTATGATGGGTAAAGAAACAGACATCTAGATCCAGGAAGTCTAGAAAATTCTTAGTAAGTTGAATCCAAACAGACCCATGTCAAAACATATAATGAAATTATCAAAAGTTAAGGTAGATCATCGTAAAAACAGCGAGAGAACATCAGTGCCTTATGTAAACCCAAGTAAAACTATGAGTAGATTTTTAGCACAGCATTGGCAAACAAGAAGTGTGTGGCATGATATATCCAGTGTGCTGAAAGGGGAAAAAATGCCAGCGTAGAATACTGTACCCAGCAAAGTTGTCCTTCAGAGTTGAACAAGAGATGAAGCAAAAAAGTTGAAGAAGTTCATCAATTACACTAATCTAGCCTTACAGTAAGTGCTAAGGGACGTCTTCAGACTGAAAAGAGGGATGGTAAAAGTAATGAGAAACATGTCAGAATAAATCTCACTGGTAAATGTAAATATATCATTACATTCAGAATATTCTAATTCTGTTGGTGAGTAAATCACTTCTAAAATATAGTATGAAAATTAAAACACAAAGATATTTAAAATGACTGTAACTACAGTGCTTTGTTAATGGATACATAAGATAAAAGCATGTAAATTGTACCATCAAAAACATAAAATGTCAGAGTGGGATAAAGTAAATGTATAGAATTCTAGAAAGCATTTGAACCTAAGTTGTTATCAGCTTCAAGTAGACTGCTTTAAATACCAGACGTATTATATAGCCTCATGGTAACCACAGAGTAAAAAACCTATAATAGATAATAAAGTTAAAGAGAAAGGAATAAAAACATACCATAGAGAAAAATCAACAAATTGAAATGAAAGGGACAAAGAGAAGACAAAAGGAACAAAGGGTTACAAAAACTGGAAAGCAGTGAACAAAATGGCGACAATAAATCCATATTTATCAGTAATTACTTTTGGTGTAAATGGACTAAATTCTCCAATGAAAAGACAAAGAGTAGCTGAATGGATTTTTTAAAGAAAAGTCCAACCAAATGCCGCTTGTAAGAAACTTCACCTTAAAGTAGAGAGAAACAGACTGAATGTGAAGGGATGAAAAAAAATATTCCATGAAAATGGAAACCTAAAGAAAGAGGGGTAGCTCTGCTTATATCATACTGTATAGGCTTTGAGCCAGGAACTATAGCAAGAGGCAAGGGAAATTATTTCATAATGATGAAGTCAACAATGTATGAACAACCTAACTTTACACCTCAAAGAATCATATAAAGAAGAACAACTTAGGCCCAAAGTTAGTAGAAAAAATAGTAAAAGTCAGTAGGGAAATATGTGATATAGATTGAAAAGACAGTTGAAAAGATTAGTGGAAATGATTAATGTTGTTTTGAAAAGCTAAACAAAATAGACACACACTTACCTAGATACAACAAAAACAGGAGAAAAGTCTCAAAACTGGAACTAAAAAGGGAGTCATTATAATTAATACCATATATATAGAAAGAATTATGATAGGTACTATAAACAATTATATACCAACAAATTGGACAACCTAGAAGAAATGGATAAATCCTGGAAACTTTCAACCTACCAAGACTGAATCAAGATAAAATTAAAAATTTGAACAGAGAAACTACTAGTGAGATTGAAAGACAGTGAGAGTTGCTCAGTCCTGTCTGACTCTTTCCAACCCCACCATCATTAGCCCGCCAGGCTCCTCTGTCCTTGGAATTTCCCAGGCAATATTGGAGTGGGTTGCTATTCCCTTCTCCAGGGGATCTTCCCTCCCTGGGGATTGAATCTGGGTCTCCTGCAATGCAGTCAGATTCTTTATCATCAATAATCAAAAACATCAACAACAAAGAAAAATCTAGGAACAGATGCCTTCACTATTTAATTCTGTCTCATAGTCAATGAAGAATTAATGCCAATATTTTTCAAACTCTTTCCAAGGGTAGAAAAGGAGGGAACAACTGCAAACTCATTTTATATAGCCCTGATATGGAAATCAGACAAGGACACCTGAAGAAAAGAAAATTATAGACCAATATCCCTAATGAACATGGACATAGAAATCCTTAATGAAAGTATTGGCAAATCAGGTTTAATAATATATTAAAAGGTTTATGCATGATGATCAATTGGGGTTAATTCTAGAGATTCAAGGATTGTTCACTCTTCACAAATCAGTCAACATGATATATCACATTAATAAGATAGACAAAAAAATCATATCATTTCAGTAGATGCAGAAAATGTTTTTAATCAACATCCATTTATGAAAAAAACCTCCAACAAACTGGGTGTTAAGAGAATGTACCTTAACACTGTAAAAACCACAGAGTGCAAACCACAGCAGACATCATACTTGGCAGCGAAAAGGTCAAAGCTTTTCCTCTAGTATCAAGGACAGCAAGGATGTTCATTCATTCCTGTCACTTTTATTTAACCCAGTACTAAAAGTCCTAGCCACAGTAATTAGGCAAGAAAGAGAAATAAAAGACATCTAAATATCAGAAGAATTAGAGCTTGTCTTATTTACAGATGACATGATACTCTACAGGAAAACCTAAAGACTCACTAAAAAAACTGTGAGAAGTAGCAAGTAAATTTAGTAAAGGAAACTAAATCAGTATAGGCCTACTTCATTTTTCTGTGCTTTGCTTCATTGTGTTTTGCAAATATTGTGTGTTTTTGTTTTACAGATTGAAAGTTTGTGGCAACCCTGTGTTTTTCTGCCATTTTTAGTAGCATTTTGAAATTAAGATATATACATTTTTTAAGACACAATGCTGTTATACATTTAATAGAGTACTGTATAGTGTAAACTTAATTTTTACATATATGAGGAAACCAAAGAGTTTCTTGTGATTTGCTTTATTATGGTAATAAATTCATTGTGTTGGTCTGGAACCAAGTCCCTAGTATCTCTGTGTACAAAAATCAGTTGCATTTCTGTATGCTAACCACAAACCTATCCAAAATAAAAATTAAGAAAGCAGTCCTATTTTATAGTTCCATAAAAAAGCATAAAATACTTGGGAATAAATTTAACCAAGGAGGTAAAAAAAAAATACACTTAAAATTATGACATTGATGAATGAAATTGAGGAAGACAAAAATAAATGGAAAGTTATTCTGTGCTCATGGATTGAAAGAATTAATATGGTTAAAATGTCCATACTACCCAGAGCTATCTACAGATCCAGTGCAACCCCTATCAAAATTGCAATCCTAAACTTTATGTGGATCCACAAAGACCCCAAATAGCCAAAGCAATCTTGAGAAAGATGAGCAAAGTTAGAGGCATCACACTTCCAGATTTCAAACCGTATTACAGAGTGGTAGTGGAGCATGATGGAGAGTCCAGAAGTAAACCTGTGCACATGTGGTCAATTAACTCATAACTGTGGAGCCACAAATATACTATGGATAGAGGTTAGTCTTTTCAATAGTGTTGGGAAATTTCTACAGCCACATACAAAAGAATGAAACTGAACCCCTTTCTTACACCACTCATTAGAACAACTCAGGTGTTAGACTTAAGCAGAAGACCTGAAAATGTAGAAGTCTTAAATGAAAACATAGGTGGTAATCTCCCTCACCTTGGTCCTGGTGATGGATTTTGGGGATATGACACCAAAAGAAAATCTAAAAAAGCAAAAATAAGCAAGTGGAATTTTTCAATATAGAAAGCTTCTGTAGAATAAAGGAAACCAGAAGCAAATGAAAAAAGCAACCTAAAGAATGGAAAAAAATACTTGCAAGTCATATCTGATAAAGGTTGATAGCCAAAACATATAATTAACTCACACAACTCAGTAGCAAAGATATCAAACCATCCGCTTTTAAAAATGAGCAGAAGAATTGAATAGACATTTTCCAAAGAAGACATTCAAGTGACCAAAGATGTGAGAAAAGGTGTTCAACATCAGTCGTCATCAGGGAAATGCAAGTCCAAGCTTACTGAGATGCCACCTAACACCTGTCAGAATATCATTAAAAAGACAAGCAATGACAACTGCTGGCCCGGATGCAGAGAAACAGGAACCCTTGTGGGCTGTTGGTGGGAGTGTAAATGGTGCAGCCACTAGGGAAAACAGTATGGAGGCTCTGAGAAAACTGAGTAGATTCTTCCATACTATCCAGCAGTCCCACTTCTGGGGATGTATTCATACGAAAAGAGTGCAAACTTTCAGTCATAAAGTGAGTAAGTTATGAGGATCTGACGTAAACATGGTGACCGTTATTCAGAACACTACATTGTACAACTGAAATTTGTCAAGAGTGGAATTTAAATGTTTACATCAAAAAAGAAAAAAAGATAAACATGTGAAGTGGTGGATCTATCAGCTGAGTAAATGGGGGAGGATCCTTTCACAGGTATACATATATCAAATCACCACTGTATACACTGTATGCACTTTACAAATTTATTTGTCAAATATGTCTCAATAAAATAAAATATTTTGCTTATATTATAGCAGAGCCTTATTGAATCTTTTTTTTTTTTTAATATACAAGATTTTTTTACTGGAATAGTGTTTGTTGACTAGAGGTCATGGTGTTTCCATTCCTGAGTTCTGGTGTACCTGCTCAGAATTCTCTGCAGGAATTCTCGGAACAGAGGAATCCTGTGACCTGTGTCTAAAGCCTGGACGGGAACGCAGGTTCTCTCTTAGGCTTCAGATGCTCCCGCATGTGAAGGACAGTTTTGCATTCATTCATTTTTACTCTTGATTTTTACCTTTCAATCCTAAAATTCCTGAAGTTCACTTGTAAGATAATGCTTTCAGACTGTATTTTGTCTTTTTTTTCCCTTCTCCCTTAAAGTCATAAGTTTGAAAACAAACATTTGGTTAATAATTAGATCGTTGTGCAGCGAATACAGTCTTCTGCTTTTCTATGTATTTTTAGTATCTTTAAGTACTTAGCAAGTGTTCTGAAGAGGCAGTAGGTGTAGCACTGAGTCTTGAGCTTGTGATCTCTGGAGCCAGACTGCCTGGTGTTCACCCAGCTGTGCTCCTCAGCAGATGTCTCTCCTTATGCAGTGTTGCACTCTCAGTGCTTCTGTTTATCATGTGTAACGTGAGGATGACACGAGTGCCCCCTTTCATAGTGTGGTTTAGAGGGCGTGTACAGATTAGTCACTTCACGTAAACAGAATGATCTGAAGAAAGGCTTACATGTATATAAAGTAGAGATGCTTTGGCATATATATGATTGTGAGAACTTTTTTAAATTTCCTGTTATATATACTGCTTTCACACAGATATTCAGAAATAATTAGTGCCTATAGAAAAAAAAAAACTACCTAATTGGAAAATGAAGTAATTTGTAGTGATTATATATATAATGTATATTAAAATGAGGTATTTTAATCATTGTGGAAAGAGTGCAGGGTGCAAGTAAAAATCAAACAGAGTCAGTAATGGCAGTGATTAGCATTTCTTGATGATTGACTAAATGCCAAACACAGTGTCCTTTCTGTTTCCTCATCTGGCTAGTTATACAATATTGAAGAATTTTCCTGACCTCTTTTTAAGCTCTGACTTTTTTCATGTATGAAGCAGGTATTGATATCTGTTGTTTCTACATCAAAGGAATATTATTAGAATAAAATGAGATACTGTAGTGAAATGATCAGTGAACATAATTTTATGAGATAATACACTGATGAATTACATAGTCAAATGGTGATTAACAGCTGATCATAGTTTCTCTTGTGGTCACAGATATGTTAGGAACTGGTGACTTTTCTGAATGAAGGTAGTTCATGGAAAAACCCAAATGAGCTTTATAATTTATCTATGTGTCTATTCATTGATAGATCAGGTCTCTTGTGAAGTGCCTGTGTATCCTTTACTATGAGTCATCTTCCTGCCATTCATAGAAGTTTTTTCCTTTGTATGATGTTGATATCCTTGCTGTATTTACAGTTAATACTCACTTTTCTCTAGGTCAAGTAATGAGCTTATACCCAGATCCTCTTATTTGAGTGTTCTGTCTGTCAGCTGGGTGCAGGTTTTATTCTTGATTACAACTTGATTACAACTCTGAACCCATTTTACACTTATATTTTTGCGGATTAGACTATAAGGTCCACCGTGATGTGGCTGGTTGCCTTCTTCACATCCTTGGCACCTGGGCTTGGCTTGGCATAGCAGGAAACACATAATCAGAATATATGTATGGAGTAAGTTAACTAAGAAGTCGGGAAGTCAGACTCATCTCAGAGGAGCCCACATTTCTAAGAATCAGAAAACTGATCATCCAAGAAGTCTTAAAAAAGGAGATAACTAACGTAGAAGGATTTGACCTGTAGGAAGAGAGTGTAATGCCACACAAGTTAAAACTTGCATACCCCTATTGGAGGGTATAAAGTGTAAATGTTCCAACTGTTCTGAAGCTTTTAGTTTCACTAAACTTAATACATTATAATTTGTTGAACAGAGGCGGGCTAGCAGAAAGACTAAATGGACTGCAGAATCGAGAGAGATCTGCCATTTCTTTATGGAGACATCAGGGTGTTTCTTACCAAAAGACACTTTCAGGTAAGGCTTGCACTGGCATATGTGAGTAAAGAATATGCCAGGTAAAAAGTATTTTTACATTAAAATATATAAAGTTGATCATTACTGTTTTTACCCCTTTTTCTCTAGGTGCCAGAGATCTGAGTTGGAGGGTTTTGTATTACATCTGTTTCTTCCTTTATCTGTTTCAGTAGCTTTCTGATTTTTGTGACTGTGACCCATAGTAAGCAGTACATCTTACTGCATCTCATAATACACACACAACATTCACACATATCACACACACACACACACACCTGAAACAGACATTCAGTAAACACTAACTCAACACTCACACATATCACTCACATACACACACACACACACACACACACACACACACACACACCTACCTGAAACAAACATTCAGTAAACACTAACTTCAGTAGTATCCCAAGTCCTTGTCTCACTAAATTGATGTAGGACCCTTCTAATGAGGTGCAGCATGCAGCTTAAAAGTTGCCACTACAACTTCTCATTACAGTGAATTAGCCAGATGGTCAAGCACAGAGCTGAGAGAGTATTTTCTGGAGGTTGGACAAGAAAAATACCAAGTGAAACAAGTATGACTGGGTGCTGAGACTGAAGGGAACAGATGAGCTTTTGTTTGGCTCCTCAACACCAGATAGCTTATTTGGAATCTTCCTTTTGTTTTCTTTTCTTTCATTTGAGAATAGAGGGTACTTACTTATATGATGAATAAAAGAGAAGAGCAAAATAAAAAAAACATAAAAATTATCTATTAATTTGAAAATATGAATAAGACCAACTCCAATAGATTGTTCTTTTAGAAATCTCTTATTTAAGAATTTGTATTTTGTTTTTCTCTTTGATGAATTTCTTATTTTTCAGACCTATGAATCGTCGATATTTGTAGTAAGTTGTATATTTTTCTTTACTTTTTATATACCTCACTATAAGCATATATTAGGAAGAACATTTCACTGTTTGGTGTTTTGTTTCCTTTGTGGCCTGGCAGAAGACTTTTTTTCTTTCAAGATAAAAAAGTATTTTCTCACTTTTTATGTTTATAGCAATTGGATAAATAAGATAAAAACTTGCAAATATTAAATAGAGGTAATTTCCTGTCTTCCCAGTCCCAGGAACTTACATGTAGTGAACAGCTGAAGTTCAGGGATAGACTCATGGGGTAGCTCTCTGATGAAACCCTCTGAGCCTAGAGCCTATTATACAAAGTGAAGTAAGTCAGAGAAAAACATCGTTTATTAATACATATATGTGGAATCTAGAAAAATGGTACTATGAACCTATTTGCAGGGAAGAAATGGATACACAGAGAATGTACTTGTGGGTATATCATGGGGAAGGAAAGGAAAGTATGAATTGAGAAAGTAGCATTGACACATATACACTACCATGTATAAAACAGAGAGCTAATGGGAAGCTGCTGAATAACACAGGAAGCCCAGCTTAGTGCTCTGTGACACCTTAGAGGGGTGGGATGGGGGAGAGAGGGAGAGGAGAGATAGATATATATGTATATAATTATGGCTTATTTGTGTTGTTGTACGGCAGAAACCATCACAACATTGTAAAGCAATTATCCTCCAATTAAAAAATATTTTTAAAAATGAGGCTGATTTTCCCAGTGAGGCAGTTGTTTCAACACAGAGTAACAAGATGCTCCTTGTCCTTGAGCATCATTAGCTGTGAGCACTCAGAAGTTTCATCTCCAGGGGCACAGCAGGTCCCCTGGGTACTGCTCCTGGAGCCCTCCTCGCCCTTTGCTGTGCCCCTGAGGCCTCGGAAGCTTCCAGAGTAGTGGCTCCTGTGGAGTGGGGCTCCCTCGGCCCTGCTGGAGCGAGAAGCCAGAAGTCTGGCCCCTGCCTGTTTCTCACTGCTTCCCAGGGATGCCTCTAAGACTAGGGAGGCCCCTGAAACAGGGTCGTGTTCAAGACTCCCCACTTGAGTGGTCAAGAGAGGAAGAAGGAATGACAGGGCCAGCATTTTCTTTGAAGTGACAGTGATGTGAACCCGAAGAACCAGGAATTTTGTGCAGATATGTGTTGTCTCCTTGTGCTGTGCTGTGCTTAGTCGCTCAGCAGTGTCCGACTCTTTGCAACCCCGTAGACTGCAGCCTGCCAGGCTCCTCTGTCCTTGAGGATTCTCCAGGCAAGAATGCTGGAGTAGGTTGCCATGTCCTTCTTAATTTCTTCATTGCAGTATTTTCTCATAAATAAAAAGTGTCTTGGTGTTAGTAAATGGTTGATTATTTCTGCCAAACCTAGTTAGTTGGTAAACTAAGATCCTTCAATTACTTGAAAAAAATACTTGATAGACAATACATATGACTTGGTCTAAGTATTCTAATATTGAGAGTTTAAAGCTAGGAAAGAGAGTTGTGTGGTTGGCTGTTTATTTAATTTGTCTGATTTTTGGCAGTATTGTGCCTGTTAAATTTTTAGTTTCTGTGAGGACATGGGGTTTTTGACATAATATGACAAGTTTAAAAACACTACATGTTTGTTCAGATTTATGGAATGAGAATGACATGGCTTGAAACAGGTTGCAGTTTCCTAGTTCCAAGTCTTAAACTCATTTAAAATGTTTTCTTGAACTCCTTGGTCTATCTTACTTATTTACCCTTTGCTTCAAGTGAAGGGACCCTGCCTGTGACCTGCTCAGTGTAGGTCAGGTCCGGGGTGCTAAGGAGGTCTAGCTGCAGTTCTTTTTCTTAACTTCCGCTTTCCTCTGGGGTCAAGGAAGCTGCCTCTGGAGTATTTCTAGCTTCTCTCTCACCAATAAAACCAGAAAGCCGATTAGTGTCTAAGCTTTATTTTTTCCCCTTTTTATATCCAAACCCACATTTAGGTGTGGCAGTGGTATTTAATATTGCTCTTTTTATTCATGGGCAAGAGGAACTTACATTAATACTCTTTGAGTTATTAGTCAGGAAATAAACTATGATACTAGTTTACCCACTGTTAGAACTGTGACTTCATGTCCCAGATGACTGTAATTTCCAGTGATCATTGTAAGTATAAGTTAGTAGTAAAGAGTTCATATGATCAAGTTATTTCATAATTATGTTAAAATATTGATGGGACCTGAGAGATAGAGGAACAGATACTGACACCAAACTCAACTCTCCAACTAATGTGTGTCATCCCTTAGCTGTTTCTGCCACGTCTGTTTTTTATCTTTTGTGAGTTTTTCTACCTAAAAACCTATGTAATGAGATTTGGTGGCACAGAAGAATTAAATGATGCTTTCAGATTTCCTGTAAATTTATTTAACCTGTGCTTTCTCCATTTCTTTTTACATGAAAAGAAAAACAGTAATTCTACAGGTTCTTTTCTCATAGATCTGAGGTTTAAAAGAATCTTTATTTCTGTTTTCTTTTGTCAATTATCCAAAAATAAGCCTGCACAGTTAGTCCCTTCTAAATGAATTATATAGTGCATAACACATATTTGCTGTTGAATTCTACATGTGGCTCAATGAATAAAAATTCATTCCTAGAGTTAAATTGGGACCTCATAATGACAAAAATTATCTGTATGTTCAAAATGCTAGTTTTGACCTTTAGAAAAACGTTGATATTGGCAAGGCAACATTCCCTTTGGCTTGCTCAAGCAACTGTCGTTTTACCCTCCAGCCTAGTTCAGTATCGTGTCGGCCTTTGTCCTGATGTGAAATCTTGAGTGTGTCATCGTAACCTTTTCACCAGTCTATCTTTCCAAACTCCTTCAAGCTCATTTTTACTTTCAGAGAGGTTGTAGTTTCCACTTGGGACCTTGGTGCCTGAAGGAGCCTGCTTGAAAGTAGGAGTCCAGGCTTGACTGCCCTTGTCTCCCCGGAAGATGGTGAGGAAGGAGAGTGTGCCGGCCGACTTGGCGGCCAGCTCCCCAGCTGTGCCCCATAAGTGTTGCTGCAAGGAAGGTGGTCTTAGAGTGGGCGGCTGCTTATCACACAGTGCTCCTAAGCTTTCCGAACACATTCTGTTACAAAATAGGAAACTTTTCAGCATGCATGCAAAATAAGTAAGTTCTTGGATTAGTAAAATGCCTTATAAAGTTTGGAAAACAAATTGGAAGCTGCCTTTGTACTGTGACAGCGACTTGCGAGGGTAGCAACTTGAGCACACCGCTTCCACCCCCTGTGACGCTGCTCCGTCTCCACCAGCATGCGGAAGTGGTCCTTCCTCAGAGCTGTGTGCATGCGGCCTTCACACAGCTGGTCGCCCTCCCTTCAAGGACACGCGCCCTCCTGGTCTGCCCCCTCCCGTGTACACTTTCCTCCTTTGTGACTCCTCTGTGTGCAGCTTCAGCAGGTGTTCGTCAGGCTTCTGCCTTGACCTCTTCTGTTCTGTGTCCCCTTCCTGGATAATCTAGGATCTCCACGCCAACCCCCCCCACTCCCAGGACTGCTGGGCAGTCTGGAAACTGTCCTGGCCCAGCGCCAGTGCCACCAGCACCTCAGTGCCTGCAGACCCAGCAGACCAGCGTACCTGCCACCCGCTGCCCTGGCCCACACACCGAGTGTCTTCCCCAGGCTCTCTCTTTTTTTTTTCTCTCCCCATGGTCTCTCTTGTACATGTTTTCAACCCATCAAGTCCCTCAGTGCTGGTGATTCTACCTCACAACTCTCTCTCAGGTCAGACCTCTTCAGTGATCCCATCAGCCATGAGCTCAGGCCCCTGTCCCCTTGCACCTGGATTACTGTGTCAGCCCCAGCCTGGCCTCCCAACACCTGCGTGGCCTAATTTTCAGCCTGTCGGGGTCATTATCCTAAGAGGCAAATCTGCTGTCACTTGTCTGCTTTAAAGAAATGTCCACTGACTGCCTCTTATGTTGGAGTAAGTGTCCCTCACCGTCAGAGCCTGTGGTGGGAGCTTTCTTGGTCCAGGGCTCGGCCCACCCAACTAGTTACTTCTCACACACGTACCACCCTGCACTGGTCACAGCCACTCTGCACCTGCCGTGGCTTTCATGATAGCCACTTGACCACTGGGCCCAGTATACTTTTCTCTGTTGGTAGTTGCACTGCTGGCGTCCTGTTGTTCAGTAGTTACACCAAGTAAAGGCAAATTCTAGCTCTACAAAGTGCCACAAGGATGTGCAGGGCCGACCCCGACCCTGAGCTGTGCCTGGGGACTCAGCAAGTGTTTATGAAGTAAATAAATGGTGTCAGTGGTAAATTTTAAATTTTTCCATGACACCAGCTTGCAGAAATGGTCCTAGCTCTGCTGGAGCGGAAGGCCCGTGCAGGTCACTTGATCTGTGCCTCTTTCTTTCCTGAGAAAATTTGTCTTAGCCAAACCTTTGGTGATCTCTCCTTGAGATCCTGTGTTGCCACTGTCTACTATCCCTGCATGAAGTCATCCTCCGAGTGCTTCCCCGCAAGCTCTCTGGTGATTGTACTCGCTGGTCTGTCCATGCATGCCCCTTGAGAGATGATAAACTTTTTTGATATCATCTCATTTTAATCCTTCAGCTGATTTCTCTCCTTTTCCCTCTCCTCCCACTTAGGGTCTATTACAATGTCCTTGGAAAGGGGATAGCACCCAAGACCAAAATACCTGCTCTTCTATAGTAGTTGTGAAGTCACTGTAATTCCTGCTGGAACATACACTGCTCTGTCTAATTATTGATACTGCCTGTGTGTGCGCTCAGTCATGGCCAACTCTTTTGTGACCCTATGAACCGTTGTCCTCCAGGCTCTTGTCTATGGACTGTGCCAGGCAGGAATACTGGAGTGGGTTGCCATTTCCTCCTCTAGGGGTTCTTCTCAACACAGGGATCAAACCCGCATCTCTTGTGTCTCCTGCCATGATGGGTAGATTCTTTACCACTATACCACCTGGTATTTTGACCCAATTTAAAGTGGCATAACTGATGGATTAGAAGTTCTTCACTAGAATATCCTTTATGAGTAGTTCTCAGAGAGTGGGAGGGGAGTAGGGTTGCTGTTGGAGTAAGTACCAAGAGCACCACGGCCTTAGGGACACCCTGGATTCTGTCCACACGTCTGTACATGTGTCTTTAGTTCTTTCTGCTGCAGGGTTTTCCGCATGTTGGACTCACAGTGAGCGTGCACTTTGCACAGATGCACACACACTCTAGCCTGCCTCAGGATGGCTTAGAGAAGGTGGATGTGAGCCCTGATTTCTAGAAGACTCTGCTAGTTAATAACTATCCAAAAGTAGTAATTTGCTGTTTTGTAGTTGGGTTCCTAAAAGTTTTCTCAAGACATTTGTTTGCTTTATAGTTGATGTCAAATATATATAAAAGAGATATTTAACAGCCCTATGACTTTTAAAAGTTGTTTTCAGCGTGATTTTTAAAATTTTTTTATTTTGAGGAAGTTGCTTTACAATGTTGGGATGGTTTCTGCTGTTCAATAATGCAAATCAGTCGTAATTTATACACATATCCCTTCCTTCGTGAGCCTCCCTCCCCTTCCCTCGTCTGACCCCTCTAGGTCATTGCAGAGCGCCAGGCTGAGCTCCCTGTGTCAGACAGCAGCTTCTCACCAGCTGTCTGCTTTTCACATGGTCGTGTGTATATGTCAGTGCTGCTCGCTCAATTCATCCCACGCTCTCCTTTCCCCACTGTGTCCACAAGTCTGTTCTCTATGTCTGCGTCTCCATTCCTTCCCTGCAAATAGGTTCATCAGTACTGTTTTTCTAGATTCCATACATATGCTAATGCATATATACATATAAGCAATATTTGTTTTTCTCTTTCTGACTTCACTCCGTATAACAGGCTCTAGCTTCATCCCCCTCACTACAACTTACTCAAATTCATACTTTTTTATGGCCGAGTAATATTCCATGGTATATACATACCATATCTTCTTTATCCACTCAGCTGTCAGTGGACATCTAGGTTGCTTCTGTGTCCTGACTATTGTAACTAGTGCTGCAATAAACACTGGGGTGCATATGTCTTTTGGAACTGTGGTTTTCTCAGGATGTATGTCCAGTAGTGGGATTGCTGGGTCATATGGTAGTTTTATTCCTAGTGTTTTTTTTTTTTTTTAAAGGAATCTCCATACTGCTATCCATAGTGTCTGTATAAATTTACATTTCCACCAACAGTGAAGGAGGGTTCCCTCTTCTCCACACCTTCTCCAGCATTTACTGTTTGTGGATTTTTTGATGATGGCCATTCTGACTGCTGTGAGGTGATACCTCTTTGCAGTTTTGATTTTCATTTCTCTAATAATGAGTAATATTGAGTATCTTTTGAGCATCTTTTCATGAATTTATTAGCTACTTGTATGTCTTTTTTGGAGAAATGTCTAGTTAGGTCTTCTGCCCATTTTTTGATTGAGCTGTTTGTTTTTCTGATATTGACCTGTATGAGCTGCTTATATATTTTGGAGATTAATCTTTTGTCAGTTGTTTCATTTGCAATTATTTCCTCCCTTTCTGAGAGTTGTCTTTTCATCTTGTTTATAGTTTCCTTTGCTGTGCAAAAGCTTTTAAGTTTCATTAGGTCCCATTTGTTTTTTTGTTTTTATTCCCATTACTCTAGGAGGTGGGCAATGTGATTTTTGAATACCATTTTAACACTGTTTTCTGAGCCAAAAATATTACCTACAGTACTATGAAGGAAAGTTTTTAAACAAGGAAGTTTTCAATAAAGAAAACCTTGCTTTGTGTGTACTTAGAGTGGAAGGGTCAGTTTGCCCATCAGGTGGTCGCATACACAGCTCACCTTTGGAAATCTAACCTGTACTAGATCCTGTGTCAGCTTGGGCAGCCGTAACTTAGTACCACAGACTGGGCGGCTTGGAGAGCAGACGTTATTGCTCACAGCTCTAGAGGCCGAAACTCTGAAATCAGGGTGCTGGCAAGATCTAGTTCTAGTGAGGCTCTCCTCCTGGCTTTTAGGCAGCTGCCATCTGGCTGTGTGCTTATGCCGAGAGAGAGAGAGAGAGAGGGATCTGGTTCTTTAGTTTCTCTTCTTATCATAAGGGCGCTTTGGCCATCTGATGCGAAGAGCTGACTTATTGGAAAAGGCCCTGATGCAGGGAACAGTTGAAGGCAAAAGGAGAAGGGGATGACAGAGGGTGAGATGGTTGGGTGGCACCACTGACTCAAAGGGCATGACTTTGAGCAAGCTCTGGAAGATAATGAAGGACAGGGAAGCTGGTGTGCTGCTCTCCATGGGGTTGCAAAGAGTCAGACATGACTTAGAAATTGAACAACAACAAAGGACACTAATCCTTTAAAATCAGTGCCCCAATCCTTATGACCTCATTTAAGTTTCGACCCTTCCTTAGAGGCCCCGTCTCTAACTATATCCACAATGGAAGGTGAGGGGGCTTCAGCATATGAATTTTGAGGGACCGAAGCATTCAGTCTCAAATATTCTGCCCCAGCCTTCAACAGTTCATATCCTTCTCACATTCAAAATGCATTCATTCTATCCCAGCAGCCCCCAAACCCTTAAGTCTTTCCAGCATCGGCTCTATAGTCTAGAGTTTTGTCTAGATGTCTGAATCAGCTGTAGGTGAGACTCAAGGTCCGATTCCAGCCTGAGACAGAATTCCTCAAAAGCTGTGAGCCTGGGAAACCAGATAGTAATGTGCTTCTGGATACAGTGCAGTCAGTTATAGGACAGACTTTGCCTTTCCACAGGAAGAAACAGGAAGGAAGAATGCAATGATAAGTCCCAAGCAAGCCCAGAAACTACCAAGGGTCATTCTATTAATTTTAAAGATCAAGGAAATTCCTCTTTGGTTCAGTGTTCTGCCATCCAGGCCCACTGGAGGACGGTGTCACCCCCACGGCTCTGTTGGGCCTCTCACCGAAGGCTCTCTGCAAAGACACCACCCCTGGGGCAGAGAAGGGCATCTTCTCCCCACAAACCCAAGACACAGCCCTGCCCTTGGAAGCAAAGAAGGGAATACCAGCCCTGCCCCAGCCTTGTGGTGAGAGTGGCAGCCCTTAGGATCTCTGGGTGGCCTTTAGGGTCATCATTCCCTTTTTCGAAGGGTGACACATATTTGTAGGCTAGCTTTTCTGCCCTGCGAAGAAGGCTCGCAGCCTTCCTTCGTTTCCTGTGATCTTTGTCTCCTCTGATTCAGACTGGTAGTGTCTGTGCTCACAAAATCTCTTTACTGAGTGATTGTTTAGCTACATCTTTGGTATCCTCTTCCCAGTATGCTTTTTCATTGTTTTGCAATATGGACAGGCTGAGAATTTTACAGATCTTCAAGTTTTGCTTCTTTCTGCCTTCTGCTGTGTGCTCACAGGCAAGGAGGCAGAGCCTCGCTGTGTCTCTTCTTACAAAGGTGCTGACCCCATTCTTGAGGGCTCTGTCTTCTTGGCATAATCACCTACCAAAGCTGCTCCTCCAAGTACCATCAAATTAGGGACCTCAATATAAAGATTTTGTGGGGACAGAAACATTTGGTCCATAGCAGTTACCTGTCTTCCACTATCCTTGACTTGTTCCTCATGTCTGCTTGATACCTCACCAGAATCACCTTTAACATCTATATTCCTACTATGTACCTCATACTTCTCCAGTCTCTGCCCACTGTCCAGTTACAAAGCTGCATCCACATTTTCAGATACTTATGATAGCAGCCCACTTCATGGTACTGAAATCTGTCTTACTCGGCTTTGGCTGCTGTACAAAATGCTGCAGACTGCAGGACTTAAACAGCAGACACTTATTTTCTCACTGTTGTAGAGGCTGAAAGTTTGGGATTGAGGTGCCACCATGGTCAGTTTCTAGTGAGAGCTGTCTTCGTGGCTTGGAGACGGCAGTTATCTGGGCATGTGCTCACATGGCCTTTCCTCTCTGCTCGGCAGAGAGATACAGGAAAACTGTGGCTCTGTTCTCCCAAGGAACCTCACTAATCCTGTCACATCAGCCCCTCCCCCCCATGACCTCTTTCAACCTTAATTACTGTCTTGGAGGTCTGTCTCCAAATATAGCCACAGCGTGGGTTTAGGGCTTCCACATGTGGATTTACGGGGACACAGGTGTGCACTCCAGAGTACTCCCTCTTCTCTGGTTTTGTACGAACTTTGCTGAGGGGTCTGTTGCTTTCCTGGAGCTTTTGTATGCTTTTTCCTTACTTGAATTTCTTAAAATATGAGACCTTCCATTGCCTATTTACCCTCTCCAGAACAGTGCAGGCTATCCCAGAGAACAGGTCCTCTGACACAGCTGGTGGCCACACTCTGTCCCTGTGATCCCAGGGGGCTGACGTGCTATCTCCATTGTTCTCATTGCTAGGGACTGTGATGAGCATTACAGTCTCTCAGGCCATGTTGTCTTGTCTGTTGTTTTTTTTTTTTTAAGACTTGGGTTTCAGATTTCTGTTTCATGCTTAGAATTATTGTGGCTTTTGGAAGAGAATATTTTAAACTGGGTGAAAAGGCCAAAACAAAAAAAAAAGTAGAATCGAGAAGTGAAAGCATAATTGTTTACAGTTCAGTAAGCAGTTGTGGTTAAGAAATGTGTCTGTTCATCATTGCCAGATGACTTAAAATTTTATGGGGGAGCATAAGTTTTAAAAAGAATAATTGTGCTTTTACAGGATAAAGATGTAAATTTCCTCAGAATTTAGTTTTTAGGTATTGTAATCTAGACCTCCTGGTTAGAGCTTTATGAATTTTATTGTGAAATTTTCTGTGAAATGAATCTGATGGCAACTTACAACATTTACTTAGAAACTAAAATTGTGATGTGCCAAGCACTAGTAATAATAAAATAATGTACTTGGGAGTACCAGACTACCTTACCTGTCTCCTGAGAAACCTGTATACAGGTAAAGAAGCAACAGTTAGAACTGGACATGGAACAAGGGACTGGTTCAAAATTGGGAAAAGAGTATGACAAGGTTGTATATTGTCACTCTGCAGAGTGACGTCTCTTAACTTATATGCAGAGTACATCATAAAAAATGTGGAGCTGGATGAATCACAAGTTGGAATCAAGATTGTCTGGAGACATATCAACAGCCTCAGGTATGCAGATGACACCACTCTAATGGTAGAAGGTAAAGAGGGACTAAAGAGCCTCTTGATAAGGATAAAAGAGGAGAGGGAAAAAGCTGGCTTGAAACTCAACGTTGAGAAAGCTTAGGATCCTGGCATCCGGTTCCAACACTTCATGGAAAATAGAAGAGGAAAAAGTGGAAGCAGTGACAGATTTTATTTTCTTGGGCTCCAAAATCACTGAGGACAGTGAGTGTAGCCATGAAATTAAAAGACACTTGCTCCTTGGAAGAAAAACTATGACCAATCTAGACAACATATTAAAAAGCATTACTTTGCTGACAAAGGTCCATCTAGTCAAAGCAATCGTTTTTCCAGTAGTCATGTACGGATGTGACTTGGACCGTAAAGAAGACTGAGCACCTAAGATTTAATGCTTTCCAATTGTGCTGAAGATGGATCTTGAGAGTCCCTTGAACTGCCAGGAGATCAAACCAATCAATCCTAAAGGAAATCAACCCTGAATATTCATTGGAAATACTGATGCTAAAGCTGAAGCTCCGATCTTTGGCCACCTAATGGCAAGAGTCAACTCATTGGAAAAGACCCTGATACTGGGAAAGATTGAAGGCAAAAGGAGAAGGGGGCAGCAGAGGATGAGATGCTTGGATGGCATCACTGACTCAGTGGACATGAAATTGAACAAACTCCGGGAGATAGTGAAAGACAGAGGAGCTTGGCATATTGCAGCCCATAGGATTGCAAAGAGTCAGACATGGCTTAGCGACTAAACCTCAACAACAACAACGAAGTTGAAGACTCAGTAACTGAACACTCACAGACCTATACTACTGCTGGGTGTTTGGGATCATTGGTAGAATTAGGCATAGTTGTAACCTCTCAAAAGAAAAGATAGTACAGTTGTGTACAAATAAATACAATTCAAGTTTCAGTATATATTAATGAAAATAAGCAATGGTACAATAGAGTGAATAGATCAAATACTACTTGGATTTGATTTTGGACTGTAGTGTTTATTACAGTTTACTTTGCATCCCTTTTCAAAGTTAATGATTTAATAGATAAAATTATTCATTTTATGTGTTAAAATCTTGGTAAGTAAGAGCTACAATGATGACATAACAGAGATAAACTACTGAATGGGAAACAACTGTGGTCATAGCATTCACCTGGGAGATGGTGATGAAGTGCTTTCTTAAATTGTGAGTATAGTAATAATTTAAAGCTTCTTGAGAGCTGTGGGACTTGAGGGCAGAGCAGGGAGAAGTAACTGGTTACAAAAGCGTTTCTAAAGAGTGGGCCGTTGTTTGGGTTACTCAGTGGTTGGCCCCTGAGGGGTTCAAGAACAGGAATGGCTGTCATCAGATTTATGCGGAGAGAGACAGCTCTGGAGGGCTTGGGATAGGGCTGAGAAGTCAGGTACCAGACTGAGAAGGTCAGTTAGGGCCAGGCTGCCGTAGTAACTAAGAGGTGTCTCAGTCTTCCTAAACCTAACACTGATATCTTGATGTCACTGTTGTCCCCTGTCCCTTGCCCATCACACACACACCTGCTCCTCTGTCTGCACAGGAAGCAAGTGAACTTTAAAGCCCCCCAATTTGCTGTACTGTTTTGCCCTCCCACCCCAGCCTGTGTGTGCACATGTGTGTTTTCATGTGTGCATGTGTGTTTATGTGTGTACATGAGGTGTGAGGACTGCAGGAAAAAGTCATGATGGGCACCTGCTGATGATTTGGCTTGAAGAAGAGAAAAAGTACCAATTTCAGAGAATAGTAGGACATGTATTTTAAAGCCAGACTCTTTATAGGTTAGCCTGTTGGAATATCTGTGAAGACAAAGAGTGATAACATAGGGAAAATCCCAAATTACTGTGTGGTCAACATTTGGATAAGTAAATGGAACAAGTTAAAGTTAATGCAACCATTATGAAAGGTATTTCATAATAAAAAATTACAGATGTTTCTGTCTCAATAGGATGATTTCAATATTTCTCCCCACATAGCAATTTACCTCACTTGTTTCTTTCTTTTATAATATTTGTTAGTTTTTTGCATAGTATTTTTATGTAGGTATTCATGAAAGTTGTCCTCACAATATATATATTAATTCATCAATGTAACCCACTGAGAAAGATTGGAATTAACATGTATTATAAATGGACTCTAGTCATCTGTATATTTCAGATAAATCAATTCAAGTATCAAAAATACATTGTGTTCTTATATTATTTGCTTGATTGTTTTTAGACCTCTTGTTTATTTAAAATCAAAGACTTTTTTTAGAGCAGTTAGGTGATAAAAATAAATCACTTACTGATGCATTCATTCAACAGATGTTTACCTTTAAGGTAACTATTTTCCTTTGTAACACAGAGTGTTTCATCTGCTCAGCTCTGGTGGTATATTTCTGTGAGTTGTCTGTTCGCATGTCTTCACCACTTTGGTGCTGTATTGATGTCTGTGCCCTCCATTTGGTCTTCGAGCACTTCTTCCTCAGAGTTTGGTTTCTGTCAGATTACACTCTTCCTTACCAGTGTTGAAATCCTGACTGTGTCCTGCCAGTGAGAAGCCTCACTGGAGTCCATTTCTCAACCAGGTGTACTTTAAAAAAATTTTTTTTGTTAAAAAAGTCCAATGTTTTAGTATAATAAAATAGGGGTAAAAGCATCCTCAGTTTCCTGTCTTTAACTAGCATTTACCCTCAAGACACTGCTTCCAGGACTTGTGAGAACACTCAGTTTTCTGACCTAACCCTAACCCCTGAGTCCTGCCAGTGATCCTCTCTGCCCTGAAGAAGTCATGTGAACAGCTGACTTGTTCAGTTTTCTTATTGGTCAAGATGGGAGATTAGTATATTCCTTACCTATTTCATAGAGTTATTGTGGATCAGGTAGGAGAACATCAATAGATTTAGAAATGCCTTGGAAAGTTAGTGTTGTGACAGTGCTGTAATGACAGTGGCCGCCTTTATTGCGCGGGTAACAAACCAGGCCCTGCACTGTAGGCTTTCTGTGTCTCTCTCAATGTTTGCTGTGTTCTAGACAATAGCTGAAACCATCTCCATTTTAAAAGGAGGGTTCTCATGAGAAAGATAAGTGTAGATAAGGCAATTGAGGGTTTCTGAGGGGAGGAACTCTGCCTGTGGCTGGGATTCAGGAAACACCTCCTTGACAACATAGATAGAAGCTTTGACTGAGTCGCAACAGCGTTTATGAAAAACTGTTGTCCCACTGTCACAGAATAGCCTTTTTGTGTTCCCCTCCATCTAGTTGCAAAATTGGTCATTTGTAAAACCAGTATCTCCTGTGCTCGGATTGAAACTTGCATCGAATGCATAACTGGTCTTGGATTGTCCAGGCTCTGTCTCCCGCAGAGGAAGGGGAGGTTACCCTGCTTCCTTTCTCCAGAGAAGGCTGACCTTGGCTTCCCCGCCGGCCTGTGGGAGGAGCTTCACAGCCCCCGCCCCTCCCCTCGCCCCAGGCCCCGCTTGCAGCCTAGAGGGCACTAGGGCACCAGACCTGTTAGTCGGGAAGCGTCCAGTGGTAATGGTCAGATCAGGGTTCATATTTATTAGGTATTGTCAGGAGTTCTCATAAAAATCTTCAAAGAAACTGCAGTCAGTAGCAGTGTGACTCAAATATATAGGTATTTCTTCTGTAATACTGTTTACGTGTCTCTGTAGTGTCTGGCCTTCTGTAAAATCTGTCAGGGACTGTAGAGTTGGAGGCAGACCATTGAAAACCTAAGTCACTCTGTGATCAGCCGCACGTAACAGTGGCTGGTAACCAGAGGGAGAACGGTGCTGCCTGGGCAGGCGCTGGCCCTTGAGCTCCAGCGGGGCAGTGGGCACTGGAGAGCACAGGCCTCAGAGTCCTGGGCAGCAGCTGCTGCCAGCGGCAGAGGATAGTGTTGGGGGTGAGCCCGGAGTGCGGGTACACGTTTTAATAATTTCTGAAATATATGCAGAGATGTGCCTGTGGCTAGCCCTAACCCTAGGGCTTTTCTCTGTGCTGCCGGTGAACTTGACTCCACCCACTGCTCTGCTGCCCAGCGCAGGCAAAAAATGTGTGCACCACAGTGACCCCACATGCGCTGAATTCTCTTCCTGTTCGCTTGCTGAGGGTGGACTGCCTTTTGCTTAGAGACGCCTGTAGTGGCAGAGCCGAGTCCGTCTTCCCTTCCTAGGCAGTGCTGTTCTTTCCCGGGTGTTTTCACTCCCCACAGGGACTGGTGCAGCCTAGCATTGTGCTTGTTCTCGGACCGCCCCCTCCTCAGGGTAGCCGCATACCTCAGAAATCCTTGTTCCCCGTTGTGCTCCGGGGAGGTGCTGCGACCTTACTTCATACATGAACGCTTGCTGTTGGCACTCAGAGAGAAGAGTGTGGAACAATTTGAGGAAGAGGGGAAAATGACGGAGAAAAGTGAAAGGGTGTTTTTTTTTTTTTTTTTAGAAATTTTTTAGAGATTTCTTTTTAGAAATGGAAACGAAATTAAACTGTATATCCACAGCCTTGGCCCCGTTAAAACCTTTAGTTAACTGGTTAGCTAAAGTGGTAACGAAACTTGTACTAGTATCTGTTATTAACAAGACACGAACCAGACCCTTAGGTTTTATCTCATTTAATGCATTTACTTTTTAATTAAAAAGCAGAGTGTAATAAAAGTAATAAGTAACCACTAACTAGGATTAACAGCACATTAATCTTTTGTCTCTTCTGCTTCGCATCTTTTTATAACAGTACAGCAGATAAGTTTGAAGTCGCCTGGCTTCCCTTCCTGAGGCACACTCCTTTCTCACACGATTCAGCGGTTATCACAAGTTTTCTCTGTGTTGTACTAGTCCATATTTATGTAACTGTCTGACATTTGTGTCTGTAATGATGTTTTATTGGTCTTTGTGTTTGAGAGAAATAGCATTAGGGTGTTAGGCTGCTCACAGCTCGTTTACCCCTTTTATTTACTGAGATCTCTCCGAGCTGATACACACAGACCAGGTCCGCTCATGTAGCTGGTATGGAGTCTGCTCTGTCCACCCCCGCAGCTTACCCACTGGGCACCAATTGATGTTGGGTTGGTTTCCTGCTCTTACAAACAACAGTGAGTTGTGCAGCTTTGTCCCGTTCTCCAGGAGCATGTGACAGAGTCCTTGGGTGCATATCTGGGATTTCTGCTATATGGTTACAGGCTATGCACACCATCAACTTTATTTATCTTACTTAAATCTTAAAAATATTAATCAAAGCAGGTGGCATGATATCCATGTTATGTATGAGAAAAATGAGGTGTTGAAATGCTGTGTAACTGGGCCAACTTAATAAGAGAGCCGGTGATCGAATCCAGATCAGATTCCATCCACTTCAGTCTAGAGCCCTAACTCCCATTATTTCACAGAAATCCACAACTTTTAATCTGTATGATTGTTACAGTATTTGCAGCTGGACAGGCATACTGCATCGTTTCAAAATAGGCAATCAAAGCAGCTAATGAAGTGGAAAGGCACGTGAGAAAGGGGGACCCCGGTCATGCTCCCTTTGTTGTTGTTTTTGAAAGGGTTCAAGTTTTAGACTAGAAACATGCTTTATGAAATGATTGGTTTGCCTTTGTTTGTCTCCTTCCAGGTACAAAATCTGGTGTATTAACTGTGAAGATTCTAGAGCTGCATGAGGAGTGCACTGTCCACGTTGCCACGTGTAGGCAGTTGTCAGAGCTCCCGGCTGATGGCCCTTGTCAGGGTGGGGCCGCGGGGGCCAGCCTGAAGGTTCTCTTCACCAAGGAGACTGCCCACTGCCTCAGGGGGCGCCCACAGGATGTTGTCCACATCTATCCTCCCTGGTGAGTGCAATCACCAACTGTGAGTATGTCTCAAAAGACTTGTTATCAGGAACATTTTTATCACTTTATTATATGGTGATGCCAGGGGAAGGGAGCCAGGATTCGACATAGGTTTTATGTAACAGAAGCTCTGAAGTGCCTCTCATGGCTTGTTGGTATTTCTGGCAACAAATTTTTGATAATTTAGTGGGGGTGGAGGTCCACATCAAGATTTCTGCTTAAGGGCTATGTTTTTATAAAATCTGGCTGTTTCTGTTTTTATTTTTCTTAGAAATGTAATTTTAGTAACAGTGATTATGTGACAATAGGATAATACACACTAATTTAATACTTATTTGCTAACTTTGTTGGCGGGGTAAAAATCATGAAGTAAGACGAAATCGGGGTTTGATCATGTGATATCTGGTTCCCCGACCAGGGATCAAACACACGTACCCTGCACTGGGATCGTGGAGTCTTGACAACTGGACCGACCACCAGCGAAGTCCCTCAGAGATACTGATTTTATCGGCAGTATTTTTTTTTTTAATTATTTATCTATTTATTTTTGACCGTGCTGAGTCTTCACTGCTTTGTGTGGGCATTCTCCAGTTGCAGAGCGAGGGCTACTCTCTGCTTGTGGTTCACGGACTCATCGTGGTGGCTTCTCTTGTGCATGGTTCCAGAGGACATAGGCTTCAGCACCTGTGGCGACAGGTTCAGTTACTCAGCAGCCTGTGGGATCTTCCTGAACCAGGGATTGAACTGGTATCCCCTGCATTTCAGGGCAGATTCCTAACCACTTGACCACCAGGGAAGCACCCCTACTGGCATTTTTAAAATTTCATTCATCAATAAATTCTTAGATTTGAATTCAGCTGGCTCAGATGGTAAAGAATCTGCCTGCATTGCTGGAGACCCAGGTTTGATCCCTGGGTAGGGAAGACCCCCTTGAGAAGGGAATGGCAGCCCACTCCAGTATTCTTGCCTGGAGAATTCCATGGACAGAGGAACCTCGTGGGCTACAGTCCATGGGGTCACAAAGTGTCAGACATGACTGAGTGACTAACATTGTCATTGTCGTCGTAAAGACCTCTAAGTTTAACTTCTTCCCCAGAGGAGGGATCTTTTCATTGTGTCTGTAGTGAGTGATCATTAGTCTCTAATTAAATTCTTCCACAACAGGCTGAGGATATCACAGGTAACTTGCATTACTTTATTTAAATTTCTAATACATTTTAAAATTGACCAATATAATACACATACAGAATCATACACAGGTTACAAGTTTATATTTCATTAACTAATTGCAAGGTAAATACATAATTGCTGATTTGCATGGCAGGGATAATCTGCTGTGCTTTTCCACAAGATGACTGAAGATCAGTTCAGTCGCTCAGTCGTGTCCAACTCTTTACGACCCCGTGAATCACAGCATGCCAGGCCTCCCTGTCCATCACCAACTCCCGGAGTTTACTCAAACTCAAGTTCATAGAGTTGGTAATGCCATCCAGCCATCTCATCCTCTGTCGTCCCCTTCTCCTCCTGCCCCCAATCCTTCCCAGCATCAGGGTCTTTTCCAATGACTGAAGATAAATGATAATAAATACTCCATTTTGAACCGGACTGTTTCTACATGTTTTTCTCTATGACATAAAACATAGTTATAATTGTGTGGTTCAGAGGCTTCAACTTCACACAGTGATTTTGAAAATTCTGTGAAGAATTAGGAAGTAGCCTTGGTGAGTATTTTAGGTAACAGAGCATTGAGTTCAACACTGCTTACTGAGGTGACACGTTTAGGGTAAGCTAAGTGAAATCCTAGGGATAAAGTGTCCTGTGGATTTGTTCTGAAAGAGGAAGACTTACTGAGGTCAGAGGATACTGCCCTTTTTCTGTCTTGAGCAAGGTTGATTTCTTTCAGAGAAGCTACAGATCAGTCATTTAGATCCAGCAACACAGGCAGCTCCTGGCAGGGGCACAAGTGCTGTGAAGGCCTGTTAAGAAACATTATGGTTCCAACACTAAGCTTATGGTTAAATATTATACATTAATGAATGAATGGAATGCTTCATGTCTAATGCAGCCTCCCAATTGGCCCACGTGTATTCTTTATCATAAAAATAAAGATTGGAAAAGCAAAAAGAAAAGTTGCCTTGTTTAAATATGTGTTTGCTTTCTGGCCATGGTCTTCCAGAGGTGAGCTGTTAGTGACCACAGAGCATAGCCCCTGAGCTCCTGGATGGAGAAAACGCGGCCAGCATCACTGCCCTGCTCTCCTGGTGTGTCTCCCTCTTGAAACGTAGCACACAAGTTCTGTCAGATAAATAGACACATCGTGACCTGTCAGATTAAATCCATGAACCCAGGAAATATCTCATAATTCTGTATAGATTTATTCTTAGTTGAAATGTGTTGGAAACAATCATGCTTTCTGCCTTCTGGGAGTTAAGATCATAGAAGCGTAACATGCCTTATCTGCACACGTCCTAGCTAGAATGATGAAGTTTTTCCTAATTTTTCTAAGTTGTTTTTTCTTTCATTATTTTTAACATAATGATAATCTGTGAGACAAAGACAAAAGTCAGAATAGAAAGTGGGTGACTTTTGCATGGTCTTGTTCTCAAAATGACAGTGGCTTATTGTGGTCACTGAGAGTCCACACACAGACACACACAGACACACACAGACACACACACACACACACACACACACACACACAGACAGACAGACACACACACCACCCCCCCACCCCTGCCTTTGTAGGCATGGTTCTTTCTTACTGGAGGGCTTTTCATGGCCCCAGGTCCATGTGACAAAACTTGTACATCTCCTAACCCTTCTCTTTATGCTTTCCTTGCCTCTTCTTCCCAGCTCAAGACATGCTTGGTTGCTCTCTCTTACATGCCACATTGTACCTTCCACATGCCTCTATTACAACACATCTAATAGAAAATCCCTTCTGTCACACTTTTATCTGTCCTCTACATGGTGAGCTTCTTGAGGGCAGGGCTCATGTGATTGGTGGTAGAAGTGGAAATTGGCTTTGCAAGACCATATGACCATAGTGAAGTGAAGATGTTAGTTGCTCAGACATGTCCAACTCTTTGTGACCCCCATGGACTGTTGCCCACCAGACTCCAGACTCCTCTGTCCATGGATCCATGTTTTCTCAGAAGATCTTGAGATTAGATAACCAGCTCATTTTTGAGGAATTGAAATGGTAGTGGGAATATGTGTACTAGTATTTGTAGCTGTGAAAGCACTCAGTTATTAGATCTTCCTAGCCTAGCTAACATGAAAATGCTTGAGAAGTTTTCCTTCTCTCTCCACAAGCTTACAGGACAGGTAGTGTTCACTCAACAGCAGTGCTTTCCTGATCAGTCAGCGCCAAGCAGACAGGAACAGTACTTCCACACAAGCAGGATCCTTGGGTCTCCTGCTGTTTTCATGGGAGCCATACTCTCGCTCAGCCCAGCATGGTGACACTGTAGAGACTCCATCACCATCCTTTAACGGCTGGAGAAAATGACCAGGAGAAAAAAATCAGACTAGTCTGGTTGATGATTGCGAAGTGGATATATGTTTGACCGCAAATCTTAAGCATATTATGGAGTTTTTTTTTTTTAATAGTATCAGGTTTGTTTTTTTTTTAAACTGTGTGGAACATACATGGTTATTTGGAGGAAGTTTAAAAATAACGTTGAAATGAATATATGTTAATTAATAGCTTTCTCAGTAATTTTGCTCAATAAAAATGCCATCCTTAGCTGTTTTAGGAATGTAATCTTGAAAGAATAATCCAAAGACTAGAATAGTGGGAATGCCAATATGTAAGGGATTTCTCTAACCCAGTCACAGCATCACCCTCTCAGTGATTCTGAGCTCTGGACCACTTTCTCATTGGGCTGAAGGTCAGCTCTTACCTTCTGTGATGTCTGTGAACAGATCAGCTTATCATTTTGCATACTTTTCTCCTTCAGAGAAGACGGTAATGTAAAAACAGTTCTGACTCTCTGTTTCCTTTCCAAAGTTGGCCTCAGACCCTTTTCTTTTTTCTGGTAACAGAAAATAGAAATGCCTGTTTGATTTTACCTGCATCTAGAATTCTAAGGATTTTAGAAATAATTGATTTAAGAACTATGACTCCAGTCCAATACAGAATTAACTTGTTACCTGCTCTCTTTTGTGGAATGTCTATAGAATTTTGTCATTTCCATACTATAGGTGAGAGAACAGAATTAATACAGTTTAAGTGTAGCTGTTGATGCAGGCAGTTGGGTCAGCCTCTGACTGGGTCATAACATTCAAAATTCTTGGCTCTCAGATCTGCTTGCATTGTGTCTATCACTATTTTTACTAACAGTGTCACGGACACTTAGTTATTTAAGTTACTTTGGATCTGTGGGGAAGCAGCTTCATGTTGTAGAAGCAGATGATTCATAGATTCTCTTCAGGTCCTGAGGAAGTTGCCACCGAAAGTGGGAGACTATGTTGGAAGATTGCTGAGAAGCCATGGTATTATTCTCCTGTGATGCTGCCCTGTGTATAGAGGCAGCTGGGTTGGTGTTGTCTTTACCCGAAGCCCCTACGTTAGGGAAAGCTATTGAGGAAGGTAGACTGGTGGTCCAGCAAAGGCATGTAGGTGCAGTTTGCTGTTCTCCTTATACCCTGGCAAGTATCCCAGAAACATACTCTGAGTAGAAGGTACTCATCCAGGATAGTATATTTTGTTGTCTCACTTTGTTTTGATTTTTACTCTTTTCCTATCTTTCGTATTTCTTTCTCTGTATTTTACTGTCACATTGCTAGCATCCAGATAGTCTGATTTCTGTACTGTACAGGGCTATGCAGAAGGCACAAAGTTTGAGTTACTTTGATTTAGGGCTTTTATGGGATAGTTCTGGTTACAGACAGACACTTTGGCAACTGTGATAAATTCCAAGTTTCATCCCTTAAATGCATTTTGTAGTGATATATTACAACACCTAACAGACAGAAGCTTATCAAGGAACTTGTTGTAGTACTTTCATGTCTGTTTTCTTATTTCCTCTTCAGATAACCTTGTAGTATAAATAGAACTAGATTCTTACAGATGAGGAAACAGGTTCAGAAAAGGTAATTACTTTTCTGGAGGCAGAACTAGGACTAGAACCTGAATCCCTTGACTTCTTACCTTGTGCTCTCTCTTTTCAACACACATCTAGTGGTAGGTGGGTGTGTTCACGCATACAGTGTGGCACACATGCCTCTATCCAGAAACTACAGTTCACAGTTCTGTTAGATATTGGTTGCCCCTAATTACAGCATATATGTAAGAATATATTTGCAAGTGAGTTAACAAACACACTTGACAGAAACCCAGGAAGTTTCAAATGAAAATTGTGTGTAAAAAGAGTATGTGCATGTTTGTATTTTCTTTGTAATATTTACACCTGCAGTTTCTATCTCTATGCAATAATTCTTTCCAGAGAAAATACATCTGCTCCTTTCTAAATGCCTCCACTGCTTGCTTTAGAAGTCCTTGAATGTGATTTCCATCTCTTCCTCCTATAAGAAGATTTGGAGACAGGTTCTGGGGTTGTTTAATTGAGGAAGTTCTGCAGGTGGAAACCCAGCCTATTTTGTTGTCCATCTTACCTGATCTGCATAGTAATGCCTAAGCCTAAGGTCAGTCTGTTGATTATTGTTGTTAAATCATTTTTTGTATTTTTTTCTCCCAAGAAACATATAAAATTTTTGAAGATTAGTGTTACATGTATTTTGAAGATTAATGTTATTTTATAAGTTTGCTCAGTCCCCTGCCATCTTAACTGTTCATGTTTAGAGCATCACATGAAGGCGTTCTTAATGAGATTTAGTGCAGGCCTCCGCTGTTATCTCACTGGAGGGTTTGCTGGAGGCTGGCTTTCCCGACAGCCCTGACCACAGAGCGTTGGAATGCGGGGCTGACGTCACAGCCGCTCCTGGGAATGTTCTGCATTCCTCTTCCTGGCAGTGGTCAGGTGGCTTCCAGCAAGAATGAAGGATAACAGCTTCCAAAGAAGAAAAAGAAAGAGGAGGAAGAGAACAGTTTATAATCAAACTATTGTGGGGGAGACACTTTTATTCTGAGCCAAAATTGAAATTAGAACCAGATGTCTAACATTCTGATGCTGCGTGAATGTTAAATGCATTTATTAATGACTGTAATAGCTGAGTTATTTGGCTTCTTATTGAACTTAAGTTTTGAAACTCTCTTTAAGAATTCTGGAAAAACAACTTCTTGTAGTTGACTTTTTATCTGCAGAAGCACCTTTTTGAGTATAAAGAGGGGGATGGCATACTGAGGCCCGGGTGCTGTGGTTAATGAACAGGCTGTGTAAAATCTGTTAATCTTCAGAAACATGACATCTGAAACATGAAGTCTCTGTAATGTGTTAATGTAGTAACTTCAGTCCATTAATTAGGGGAGTGGTATATTCTATTAAAATATATGCTACAGAAGTTTTTTTTCCTGAAAATATTTGCATTAACATTGTTGTTTCTGACTATTATGTTACTGGCCAAGCCAGGTATTCAAAACAAAACATAGCAGACTCTTAATATAATAAACACAGATTTCCCAAAAGTCGTTCAGCTCTGCAGTAGTGTGTGCAACAGAAAATTGGACAGTAACTGAGTTAAGTTTAAACTTAATTTGTGTTTTCCTGTCTTCTAGGCACTGAAGTGCTTTGTTCACATTGATTGTACTGGCTTAACATATCACAGTTTGTGTTAAAGTAAAATAGTTCTTTCTTCTTTTTTTTTTACACAGTGCCTTTCAGTAGATTCTCTTACTTCTGTATCATAGCAGTTACATTAAAACAGTTCTCCAGTTTAGGTGAAATATGTTTGAATACTTCCTGTTACATATTGAAATGGAAAGTTGGCATCCTGTTGTAGGTCATGTCGCTGGTAAGGAATTTCCAGAAATGTGGAGAAGTGCTGACTCATGGTGTACAGTGGACTGATCCCACTGCAGTAAGTCATGAGGGGGTTTTCTGAGCTCCTCTTTGAAGCAAGCAAAATATGCCTGGGTAATGTGCTGTTTTATTTTTAGATGTAGCAGTGGGGGTGGAAGAGAGGCTGTTGGTTGGAATATTAGCCTTGCTAATAGCTTTAAAAGTTCTAGGGTTAGGTGTGTGTCTAAATGTGTGTTTTTCTACAGGCTATTATTAGAATTTGGAAACCAGGTTGTTTTTGTTGTAGTCACCTACCATTGTTCCCTCTGAATCTTGCCCCCAACATGAACCCCATGCCCTCAGGCTGGGATGGTGTCTTACTGTGGGCTCTGTGAAATGTCAGTGATAGTGGTGCTTGCGTTGAGGGGGATGGTCCAGAAGGAGGTGTTGAATTCTTTGTGTATATAATTGGAAGTTTCTGAAACTAATAGTAATGATTTAAAACTTTAAACATTAGTGGGCAGAAGTTAGCAGAAAAACTAGGATTTGTTTCATTTAAAGTTCTTGGCTCTGTTCTGAATATTTTACGTGTGTTAAATTGTCTAAATCTGAAGTTACTGGTTGAAATTTATTTTTCATTCATTTGGTATGGAGATGTCTGCTAAATTTGAGGGAGAGAAGCTATCTATAACAAAAATTCACTTCTAAATGCATACCTAATCTCATCTAATGCGAAGTGTATCCATCCATCAATTCCACAAACACTTGCCGAGTAACTGTTCTGTTCCAGGCTGGTGCTGCTGAGTGCTGGGTACTAGGCACTGAGTGCTTGGTGATAGGTTCTGTGGAAGATGTACTTTTAGTTCCTTCTCTGAGGGCAGCGGTGCTGCATGTAGGACCAGAGCAGGAAGCACATGTTCATGGTTTGTGCAGCATTCTGTTATGGCTATTGTGGTAGAATTCTATAGGTACAGTGAGGTACAAAGAAGGGATTTACTTAGATCTATGCTAGATTCTGTCGGATTGTGCTATGCTTAGTCGCTCAGTTGTGTTGCTCTTTGCAACCCCAGGCTGTTCCTCTGTTCATTGGAGTTTCCAGGCAAGAATCCTGGAGTGGGTTGCCGCTTTTAATATGATTCTGAGGATGTCAAAGTTGTTGGCTGACAGTAATTTGAGTAGGCAGTGCTGAAAAAAACAAGCTTATAAGGGAGATGAGGGAAGTACTCCAGTATATGTGACAGTTACTCAGACTGCTTAAGAGGAAATTTAAGAAATGTAAATGATATTTCCTTACATCAAGTCATTTCCTCACATACACATGTACATCTCACAAAACAGCATGACCGTCGCCTTGTGTGTCTGAGTCTTCCCTTCTCACACACTCCTAAAGAGATTGAATGGCTCTTTGTTAACACTCATCATGGAATCATAGAGCATGTTTTAAAACTGTTTTCTGTTATGTGAAGGTTGACAGAAGGAAGAGTAGGTGTCCTTCTTGTGAGTAGCGCCCCTGCCGCTGGGGAGGCACATGGGACTCTGCAGGTGGCCTGCAGGCGGGAGCCCCAGCGAGCAGTTGTCACGTTTCCTGAACACCTCCAGTGTCCCGTTCTGCTGAGCTATAACCAAGGGAGTCATTGGCCTGTTTTGAGGGGTGATTGTGAGGAATTATTAACAGAACGATGCTCATATTTCAGAATGCAAGAATAGTTCCCTTCCTTTCGAAGTGTGTGTTCTCTAATTACATGGCAGATTGCCACCCTCTGGTAGGTGTTGTGCTTGAGAACTGGGTCAGTGCCGGCAGCGTGTAGCCAATAGCCTTGAGGCTGGAGGTGATGCAGAAGCACCTAGGGCCTGTCACGCCACCCACACGGGATCCTCCAGTAATCTACAAAGCCCAGGAGTGTCTAGAAATCTAATGTGTTTGTTGACTGAATAAGTGACATTTCTATACCTTGAGACAAAACTACATTCTTTACTTTGTAAACTCTCATATATGTATACACATAATCCATGAATGCTTTTAAAAAAAAAAACTGTGGCAAATATACATAACATAAAATTTACCATTTTAATATTTTTATATATATTCAGTGGCATTAAGTACATTTGTAACATGTTGCAAGCATCACCAGTGTACAGAGCTTTTCCATCATCTCAGACAGAAACTCTGTACCCATTTAATAATAATTCTCCACCTCTTTCCCCAACTGCCCCCCACAGCTCCTGATGACCTCTGTTATACCTTCCATCTCTATAAACTTGCTTATTCTAGGTAACTCGTATAAGTGGAGTTACACAGTATTTGTCCTTTTGTGTCGGACTTCTTTCACCTAGCTTAATATCCTCAAAGTCCATACCACTGTATGGATGGACCACGTCTTATTTATTCATTCATTTGTTAACAGACACTGGAGTTGTTAACAGACCCTGGAGTTGTTTCTACCTTTCATTTATTGTGGAAAATGCTGCTGTGAACATTGATTTACAAAAAATAAACAACCTATTTTAGTTCCTGCTTTCAGTTCTTTTGAGCATATATCTAGGAGTGAAAATAGTAGAGCGTATGTTCATTCTGTATTTAACTTTTTGAAGAACTCATAGTTTTCCACAGGGGCCCAGCTATTGCACATTCCCACCAGCAATGGGTTCCAGTTTCTTGACATCCTCACCAATACTTGCTATTTTCCTTTTTAAAAAGTAGCGATTCTAATGGGTGTGGGGTGGTGTTTCATCCTGGTTTTGGTTTGCTTTTCCATCCTTCATGACTAATGATGCTGAGCACATGATACACTTTGAAATTCCAAAATAACCCAGAAAACAATTAAAAGTCTCCAAGAAGATGAAGAGTTCCTCACTGGACCATCTTCACTCCAACTGTGGCCTTTCCAGCCCACACACACACAGTTTCTTGTAATTTGCATCTGTTACTAAAGGCTGGGACCACTGTTCCCAGGGCTCAGGAAAGTAGAAAAAGTTCTTTTCCAGCAAGGTAACCCTTCAACAACGTGTTCTTTTGCTGTGTTTGTATCAGATTCATTCAGTATGCACAATGATTATGTTCACTTACATTTACTAATTTTCTTACAAAAACCAAGCGTTTAATCTCAAACTATGTGCGTGTGTGTGCTTAATTGTGTCCGTGACCGCATGGAGTGTAGCCTGCCAGGCTCCTCTGTCCATGGAATTTCCCAGGCAAGAATACTGGAGTGGGTTGCCATTTCCTCCTCCAAGAGAACCTTCTGACCCAGGGATCGACCCAGGGATTGGCAGGTGGATTCTTTACCAGCTGAGCCACCTGGGAAGTCAATCTAAAGCTATATGTAGGCATTAAGTAATTGGAAAAGAAAGGGTCTGTACCATGAGGGCATGTGAAAATGATGAAGGCAATAAAACGTTTAATTCTGTACTGGTAATTTCATGATTTCACTATTTACATTTATTGCCTTAATATGTTTATATTTAATGCTTTAATATATTTTGGTGTATCATATGAGATATAGGGATCAATTTTAATGCTTTCCAAATAATTGTATCAGCTTCACTTCCTAAATAATTTTCCCTCACTGACTCTAAATATTTCTGTTATTACTTATTATATTCCTATATCCTAGGATTTATTTCTTCGCTCTCTATTCTGTTTTGTTGTGTTGATAGTAAACCTTGATATAAATCAGTGCCTTGCTTCTGTGTGTGTATGAATAATTTATAGATAAATACACTTGATCGGGGGACAAAATCATTAAAAATTTAAAAACAAAGTGCGTGATCAGTTTCAAAGACAACAGGCCACCCAGTCCATGAACAGAACATCTGGCAGATTTTTGATTTCTTTTCTTGCCCTTGGATTAGACTCTTGTTCATCCGTCAGCACAGATTCATCCCCCACCTTCAGGCAGGGTCATTACTTCAGAACAACCTGACTTTACTACAGATGCCCAGCCCACACTTGAATCTCAACAAAGGAGGGTACTTTGCTTGACTGTCACTTTTCTTTGTTGCTCAGTTTTCTTGAGAAACTCTACAAAGGAATTTTTAGAGCAATATGCTTCTTGTGACAGAGGGAGATGATTTTGTTTTTTTTTAAGTACTTTATTGATCAGCTAGGTCTTTAAGGATCCCCTAAGTTCCTTGGATTGCAAGGGGATCAAACCAGTCAATCCTAAAAGAAATCAAGCCTGAATGTTTATTGTAAGGACTGATGCTGAAACTGAAGCTCCATTATTTTGGCCACCTGATGCAAAGAGCCACCTCATTGGAAAATACCCTAATGCTGGGAAAGATTGAGGGCAGGTGGAGAAGGGGGCAACAGAGGGCGAGATGGTTGGATGGCATCACTGACTCAACAGACATGAGTTTGAGCAAATGCCGGGAGATGGTGAAGGACAGGAAAGACTGTAGGCGTGCTGCAGTCCACGGGGTCGCAAAGAGTCAGATACGACTGAGTAGCTGAACAACAACAAAGCTTGCTAATGATGAGTTTAACATTGGCCCCAAGGAGATCAAGTCCCTGTTCTGGTCACCTGTTTTTACTTCATGTTAAAATTGGCACACCTTTAAAAAATTTTTATTGAAGTGTAGTTAGGAATAAAACATAGCCATCCTATATTTTATTTGGTAAATCTGACAACTGTTTACCTTAAGCTGAATTATACATAATATATTTAAAACATTGTGTTACCTTCTGCTGTAGAGCAGAATGAGTCATTTATACACATATATGTATATATATATCTAGTCTATTTTAGGTTCTTTTCCCCTGTAGGTCATTACAGAGTGTTTAGTAGAGTTCCCTGTGCTACACAGGTCCTTATTAGTTATCTCTTTGACATATAGTAGTGTGCTTGTGTTAATCCCAGTCTCCTAATTTATCCCTCTCCCGCTTCCCCTTTGTTAACCATAAGTTTGAAACTGGCACATTCTGAGTGTTTGTTTGACATGAATGAAACAAAACTTAAATTGTTGAATTTTGTGCTTGTATCAAGCAAACTGAAGAGTGGTTTGTTCATTTTAGAGTTTGACTTGAGAATCTTTGTTCCCTGCATTTTCTCCTTTCAGTCCCCGGGGGTGATTCCCCCCTCTCCTGGTCTGCCCTATGACCACCCAAGACAGCACACAGCTGATGGCATGAACGTTCTTGTTCCTTTGAGAAGAAGCTCACCATATGTAATGTTTCATGTTTCATCCCTAGCACAAGTGTAAGAGAAGCATTACTATCTGAAATTTTCAGATAGGGAGACTGAAGTCAGGGAGATGAGGCCATTCACTGCATGTCCAGCACTCTTGAGGAGGCTTGCAGAGCCATGTGCAGGGCAGGTCGGCGCCTGGAAAGGAGTTCTGGTTACCTGGCTTCAGAAAGGAGCCACATCTTTGTCTTAGACTTGCTCTAGTATGGAGCATGTGGAGGGCAAGGGATATCAAGTTTTCCTGAGTTTTTGGTAGTCTGTTGAAATGACCTTGAGAAAATTTAAACCAACTGGCTGAGGCTCACAGAGTTTTGTAGGGACCTTTTCCTGATGTGCTCTGTGACTTCCATATTACTGTGGTCATGACCTTTCCCAGACTGCTCTTTCAGAGAAAAGGGTATGGGTAGCATTTTGAGAATGCCTCTTGGATCCTAGTCCGCCCCCAGCAGAGAGGCTCCTCAGAGTGGGTGGGACCCAGCAGAGGGCTCCAGGTGCATATTGAGGGTGACCTCATTCACTTTTACTGTGGACGTTTGATTAAGTAAGTTGCTTTGATGAATAAATAGTAGTAACTATTTTCCTTTCCTTACTACTTTCTCTTCAAGAGTAAATGATTAAAGCCAGAAATTTCTGTCTTGGGTATTATGGAATGTATGTTGGTATAAATGATGGAAATATGGAAATGGCGAGGAGGATTTTAGAAAAAATACCCAGATGTTTTTGTTGTTCTAATAGAGGGTCGATCCATTTTGTATTTGAAAGCATTTCAGGTGGGTTTTGTAGATGCATTTCAGTTAGTTTTAGGGTAGTGCTTTGTGTGGGCTTCCCTGGTGGCTCAGATGGTAAAGCGTCTGCCTGCAATGCGGGAGACCTGGGTTCGATTCCTGAGTGGGGAAGGTCCCCTGGAGAAGGCTAATGGCAACCCACTCCAGTACTCTTGCCTGGAAAATTCCATGAACTGAGGAGCCTGGTAGGTTACAGTCCTATGGGCTCGCAAAGAGTCAGACATGACTGAGTGACTTCACTTTCACTTTCATGTTAATGAAGGATGCTACTAGATCTTAGAAGTGTGTGAGCAGTAGAGAAATGATTTTAGCCCTGCTGTCCCGCCTGCTTGTTGCTTCAGTAAGCATGTGGCTTTGACTGGCTCTGCGGCACTGTGACATGTATGTACCCACACAGGTTCCCTCGCGTTGTCTCTTTCTCCAAACTTGTGAGGAAAATAACCATTGTAAAGTTCATTTATTTTCCCTGTTTGGTTGTCAGTGGCAGAAAAAGCTGAGGAAGGTTTGGTCAGAGCCAGCGTGGAAAGGCAAGGGCCTTTGAGCTCAGAGGCCCGGCTCAGAGGTTGCTGGCTTCCAGAGTAGCCTTGGGCTGACCGGACTCCCTTCCAAGTTTGCAGGACTGACTGGGCTATAGGTGTGTTCATGTCAGAAATCATAAAATACCACTGTGCTGTGTGCACCATATTCTATTGTTTTCCTTTTTTAAAAAGACAATTAAAAGTAGAAATTATTTATAGAATTTTAAAACATGGTTTTAAAATCCAAGTTTATATTATTATTTTTTAATCCTAAAAAGTATTTTATTTTCTGGATGTCCTTGTTTTTGGATAGTTTTTTTTTTTCTTCTTCTAGGTAGTAATATTCTGTTTCTGGGGAAGCTCTTTATTATGTATTATTAGTTAAATCTACAGTGATCTAATAATGTTTCTGCCACATTGTTTTAAAAGCAACATTTAAGATAAGGAATTTTTTTAAGTTTTAAGGCAACTTTTTCTTTCACAGTTTGAATCTGGCTACTAGTTTGGTGTATTTTCACCTAAGTTCTATCTTATGAGCTTCCTGGTGCTTTATTGAACTCCTGTTTTGTTGACCCTGACCGAATCAGTAAGGTGGAGGCATTGCACACAGGTAGACTTTGGTGGGATTGTGACCGCAAATGGTAGTTGTGTGTCCTGAAAATCTGGCTTGGGAGTGTGGAGCTTTAATGACTGTGCTTTAGAGGAGAGCCCTGCTGTGTGACACAGATGTGGAGCTGTGGCTGTGACACTTGAGCTGTTTCTCCCCTTAATTGAGCCACCAGCCTCAGGGTTGTCAGCTCAGCAATGTTGTCCTTGACCTTGACCTTCCGTTAACTCCTGAACCTGTCATGTCTGACTCTTTATGACCCCACGGACTGCAGCACACCAGGCTTCCCTGTCCTTCACCATCTCCCAGAGCTTGCTCAAACTCATGTCCTTTGATTTGGTGATGCTGTGTAACCATCTCATCCTTTGCCACCGTCTTAGTCCTCCTGCCCTCAATCTTTCCCAGCAAGATCCCTGGTGTAAATCAGATTGCACCCAGTTTTGCCACTCCTTGCTCTTTATTGATCCTTGCTGTATATCCTAAAGAAGCCTCTCAGTTTTTCTTCCAATAGTAATAGCACCTCTTGAATTCATATAAAATAATGTCCTTGACAGGATAAGAAACATTTCCCTGCTTCTTATTCCTCATCTAAACCTTGAAGTCAGGGAAGTCTTTACTTCTTTACTTCATATTATCCCCTCTACACTCCCCTGCCGTATGCCCAAATTGATATGTCTGTGAGGGGCACTTGGCCCCTGTGTTTCACATGTCTGACCCCTGGAGTCCCTGTCGTTTAGGTCAGGGCCAGCCGTGCCTATCTCTCCTGACCCCTCCCTCCTGAAACCGCAGGCCCAGCACTCCAATTTGTCCCTGGCAGCCAGAGGCAAGGGAGACAGGCACGTAAAACCCCCGGTGTGTTTCTGGGGCTGTGGTGGTCCTCCCTCCCTCGGGCTCTGAGGCCCCTGTGAAGTTATTCAGGTGACCCAGCGGACAAGCGCAGGCTGATACAGTGTCAGAGAGGGTTGCGGAGTGGAAGGGGTTGGCAGAACTAGATAACTTTACTGCCTTCCAAGACTGATAGTCAGTATCCAGAGGGGGCGGAGCAGAGCTCCCAGTCACTCCAGGGCCTGGCTGTGGGCCTTCAGAGGTCCCGCACAGTATTTCTCTGGATCCTCAGAGTGAAACAGCGTCTCTTGTATGGGCCTTTAGCAGACGGAAGCTCTTATTTCCAAAGGCTGTCAGTCAAGGTGTAAAGGCCCTGCTGTGAATTAAGGTGACACGCCCTGTTTTGAATTGGATTTCCTGCTCCTTCTGATGGCAGGCATTCTTCCCGGACAAGGGTGAATTCAGTTCCAGTGTTTGCTTGTAAAACTGAATCCAGTCATTGTATTTGCTGTTTGGCTTTCTGCCTGCTGTTAGAGCACAGAGCAAACTTCTGCTAGTCAGTCCCTATGGTGCTGAGTCCTCCGCAAAGAGCAGGGACGGGAGAGGGGAAAACCCAGAGGGTGACTGAGTTCATTTACATAGGGTGCCAGAGGGCAGCTGTGTGCTGCCTGGCTGTCACATGACCCCATGCAGAATCCCAGCATTCCACTTACTGGAATAGGAGACAGCCTGAAAAACCCAACACACAGGAACTGCCCGAGATCTCTTTTTATGGTTCTCAGCTTAGCGTTGGCAGCTTAATACTGCAGTTCTACTGTGTAGAAAATACAGGTGAAAAATAGGAGGTTTCATGTTTCTCCCTCTTTTCAAAGTTTGTTCAAGAAAGAACTTCTCTAAAGGAGCGGTCTCACAGCAGGACAGTGGCCCTGCTGGTTGGCTCAGCCCGACTGGACTCTGCCCACTGAGTCGTCCTGAGGGCCCAGATCAGCAGGCTGCTGTTGGGATTTGTGGGAGGTTGGCAAGGCCACGTCCTCTACCTGGACTAATAGAAGATGCGATTCAGTCCACTCAGTATGACTCTAGGTGGTCCACACATGGCTGAGTGCATCAGACACGTGGCTGAGTCTTCATTAAGAAGGATTATTTTTCCTATTAAATGTGAGGGCATCCAGAAGGGTCCAGCAGCACAGCCATCCCAGGTACCCATAGAAGTACAGTACTTAGAGTCATTCCCCTGAGTTAAACTCTGAGCCCTTCTAACCTGGGGAAAGGATAAGGTGGGGGGATGGGCTGATCAGCTGCAGCTCCGAATCTGATCCCTCTCTGAGGCAGCCCCGCCTGAAGTGAAATGAGGGGTGTGGTGGTGATGCCCCGGGGTGGGTTCCCATCCTGCCCTGGTGACCTTACAGCCTCTGTGTCCCTTGCTGCCCCGATTTTATTTAATTCTGGTCTGGCCCGTCAGGTTAGAGCTAGATCAGTTTTTCCTCGGACTTAGTTTATATAAATGGAAGAAATTTGAGTGTTTAATTGAGTAAATATCAATAAGTTTTGAGTTTTTTATTAGTGAGGAGCAGAGAGCCTTGCTGCCTTGCTGCTGCTTTGCTCAGTACTAAAAGAATATCCAAACGTCCGAGAAACAGGTTTTGGCCACAGGGAGCCATGGTCTTCTTTTGGGTAGAATACCTAAACCCAGCCAACTGTCATCTCAGAGCAGAGTATGAATGGAAAGAAAGACCCAGGTTCCCACGTGGACGTTTAGACGGGACAGTAATCAGATGTGGGAAAAAAAGAGATGGTGGGTGGTAAGCTTCCCAGAGCCACCATGGCCCGCCGCAGGCATGGTGCAAACAAGGGCCCAAGGATAGTAATAGGAGTTAAAAGGCCCAAATGAAGCCATCAGAATAGGAGTTCTGACTTCGTTTCTGGTCTGACATACGAGGAACTTGGAAGGCACTTCTATTTTCACAACAAGAAAAAAGCCAAAGAAACAAAATCAGTAGCTCCTTTAGGTCCAACAGAGAATTGAAGTCATAGGGCACATCCCTGCCCCACAGTTAGAGAGACAGGCTAGCAGATGGAGCAACTTGTAGAAGCTTCACTGGGACCAGAACTGGGGTGGAAGGGCCTTGAAAGTGCAAGTGTTGGTCACTCAGTCATGCCCTACTCTTGGCAATTCCATGGGCTGCAGCCCACCAGGCTCCTCTGTCCTTGAGATTTTCCAGGCAAGGATACTGGAGTGGTTTGCCATTTCCTTCTCCAGGGGATTTTCCTGACCCAGGGATCAAACCCAGGTCCCCTGCACTGCACCGCTCAGTCTTTACCAGCTGAATCAGGGAAGCCGGAAGGGCCTTAACAGTAGTGGAAGAACTGCTGGGGCTCAGTGTGGACGAGCCAGAGAGTTAAAAATCCCAGGGGCCCCGCCATGGGCGTGGGGGTACAGTTTTGTGAGACTACCTCTCTGAGCCCTACCAGATTCTCACAGTAAAGATCAGAGAAAATTCCCCTCAGGCGTCTTGGAGAGGGAACAGGAACCATTCTGAAAGACACCAGGGCACTCTACTTAACAGGTCCTGCCCTCAGGGAACTATGTAACCGGTCTTATCAGAGCCTCTTGGCTCAGCCCTAAAGAATCTGCCTGCAGTGCCAGAGAAGCAGGAGACAAGGATTGGATCCCCTGGAGGAGGAAATGGAAACCCACTCCATTATTTTTGCCTGGAGAACTCCATGGACAGAGGAGCCTGGCGGGCTACAGTCCATGGGTCGCAAAAAGACACGGCTGCACACGACTGTTAGAGCCCAGCCGGCCTGTGGAGAGGGAAGAGAGCCCACGCCAGATTCCTCCAGTCTTCCTGTCTCACCTGAGGAGGTCATAGTCCAGAGGTTCAGGCTCGGGACGACCTGAGACCTGATCATAGGCTCTAGAACATTTGCCTCACCCCTCACCTCCCGCCTCACCCCCACACCAGGTTTCCTTGTACTGTCATGGGAGTAAAACTGAAAGGGCCACATGTGTCAGACCTCCTTTAAGAAGCCTCTTGGGATAGGCAGAAACAACAGGGCAGACAAAAACAGTGACCACAGAGAAAATTTTTGTGTATGATGACTACAGCTACGCACGCAGTAAAGATAGTATAGATCTTCATGAGGTAGACATAAAGCCTCATGCTAAAGGCCTGCACACCTCAGTTCCTTGGACCCAGGACATCGTGTCTGGCTTTCAACAGTAAGTTGCAACGCATTCTACAAGGGAGAAATCATAATTTGAAGAACAGATCAAGCATTAGGACTGGGCAGAGATGTTGGAGTTACTCAGATCAGGAACGGAAAACAGTTGTGTTAGTATCCTGGGGGCTGTAAAGGAGAAAGTGGGCAACATGCAAGAACAGATGGATCGTGCCAGCAGAGAGAAGCCCTAAGAAAGAAGCCAAAGGAGATGAGAGAAATCAAAAGCACTGTGACATGAAGTGTGCCTTGGGTGGGCTCATCAGCAGACTGAACACACCCAAGGAAAGAATCCATGAGCTGGAAGAATGGTCAGTAGAACTTTCAGAACTGAAGTGTACAGAGAGAGAAAAGGAATAATGAAAAGGGAACATAGTATCCAAGGGCTGTGGGACAGTGGCAGAAGATAAAAGGTACGGGAGATGAGAGGGCCTTCCCAGCTGGCTCAGTGGTAAAGAACCTGCCTGCCAGTGCCGGAGACTTGCAGGAGATGTGGTTTGATACCTGGGTCAGGAAGATCCCCTGGGGAAGGAAATGGCAACCCACTCCAGTATTCTTACCGGGGATATCCCATGGATGGAGGAGCCTAGTGGACTATATCCATGGGGTCTCAAAGAGTTGGACATGACAGAGTGACTAATCTCTATGGAAACAGCATGGAGGTTCTGCAAAAAATTAAAAATAGAACTATCATATGGTCCAGCAATCCTACTCCCAAAGAAAACAAAAATGCTAATTTGGAAAGGTATATGCACCCCAGTGTTCACTGAAGCATTATTTACAGTAGTTAAGACATGGAAGCAACTTAAGTGTCCATCAATGAATGAATGGATAAAGAAAATGTGGTGTGTGTGTTCCACACAAAAGGGAATAATATTCAGGCATTAAAAATGAAGGCAGTCTTGCCATTTGTGAATATAATGCACTGTGCTAAATTAAGTCAGGAAAAGAAAGATAAATACCATATGACTTTACTTATATGTGGAATTTAAAAAGAACAGCAATAAAACAAGCTTATAGAGAGAACAGATTGGTGGTTACCAGAAACAGGAGATGGGAATGGGAGATGGCGGCAGAGAGGGTGAAAATGTATAAACCTGTAGTGCAGTTAATAAATCCTGGAGATGTACTGTACCCATGATGGCTATAGTTAATAACACCATATGCACATTTGAAAATTGCTGCATGAGTAGATCTTAAAGTTTTTGTCATAAGAAAAAAAATCTTGTAACTGTGTATGGTGATGGATGTCAACTAGACTTACTGTGGTGATGATTTTGCATTGTCTGTAAATATCATATTGCACACCTGGAACTGACATAATATTATATGTCAGTTATATCTCAGTATTCAAAAACGTAAATGGATGCAAAGAGCTAACAAGGTTCAAAGGAAGCTAGAGTAGCCATGTTAATTCCAGCCAGAGCTGATTCCAGAGTGAGGACGATGATCAGATATAGACAGGAGCATCACATAATTATAAGGTGATCAGTTCTCTAAGAGGACATAGCAGTTCTTAAAGTGTATGTGCTTAATAATTGACCAGCAACATATGTAAGGCAAAAACTGATGGAGCTGCACGGGGGAAGAGAGGAATCCAGAACCTTGGGTGGGACGGAGCGTGGGCCCAGGAAGGGTGAGAACGCCCATGCTGGCAGTGAGCAGTTTTGGCAGCTGCTCGAGGGATGAGCTTGGGCGGGGCTGAGTCTGTTGGGAGGGGCAGCTTGGGGCCGGTATTTAAAGTGACAGTACTCCATCAGGACAGTTCGGAGGAGGAAGAGGAACAGGTCTGAGACAATTCCCAGATCCTGACATTGACATTTGCATGTTGGTGGGACATTTAGGCAAGGCCAGGGAAGGCTTCCTGTTCCATTTTTGACAGGTTTTCATTTTAAATCCCACTTGGTCTAGTCAGTTGTTAGAGTCAAATATATACGGAGAAGCAGGTCAGCAGGTCGGGCCAGAGCTGAGGAGCCCATGGGGTGGCCATCCTGTGGAGTGAGGCTTGGGGGGAAAGATGCAGAGAGGGGAGAGGAAGGAATGGCTTTCAGAGGGGCCACAGCGGGCGATGGCCATCCAGTAGCCATGGGAAGGACAGTGGTCAACAGAAGAAATAAGATGAGGAGGTGCCCCTTTCGTTAGGGGTTGTGGTGACTAGGGGTGTTTCAGTGGATGCCAGTACTACTGAAGGTTGAGCAAACAATAAGTCTTTCAAGAAGCTTGGCTAGGAAGAGGCTTAAGAAATGGATGGTGGCTAACAGATATGGCAGTAAAAAGGGCTTTTTTCTTTCCTTTAACTGGGAAAACCATGGACATTTTCCCCCTGGCGGCAGGAAAACCTTGGATAGGAAGGGAATGAAGACAGAGAAGAGGCAGAGTTACGAGAGAAGGTTGGAGACAGCCAGATTGAGGGATTTAACCTTGGACAAGTGTGCGGTCTCTTCCAGGTCAGAGGAAGGGAGGATAGGAGGGCTGGGCCTTCTGAGAACATATGTTCTTGGGCTTCTTGTTAGCAGCGCTGGCTGGAGCAGTCGCCCCTCTTGTCAGAAAGGGGCAGTGCCAGTTTCTGACTTCCAGGGCTATTGTGAGACTAAATGAGGTCATTCATGCAAAGAATTGAGTACAAAGAGAGGTTTGTAGTATGTACTTTAAACAGTGTTAATTTAAATGTTAAGTGTTAATTTTGTTTCATCAGAATTAATTGCCATTACTCATTAATACACCTAATAACTACTTCATGAATACCTCCTGTTTCCCTGGGGTGCAGTGGGATGAGATACCACACAGGGTGGCAGGTGAGTGAAGAAGGACTTCACAGCCTTCTCCAGGGCCAGGTCTCTTTCCCATCTTGCTGTTCCAGGAGCACACCCATTTCTTTAGGGGTCACACCTACCTTCCTTTTACCCCACCCTACTCCTTAACCACGTATTAAAAAGCAGAGACATTACTTTGCCTACAAAGGTAATTTTCTAAAGGTAATCAACATTGAATATTCATTGAAAGGACTGATGCTGAAGCTGAAGTACTTTGGCCACCTAATGCAAAGAGCTGATTCATTGGAAAACATCCTGATGCTGGGAATGATTGAGGGCAGGAAGAGAAGGGGGCAACAGAGAATGAATGGCATCACTGATTCAATGAGCATGAGTTTGAGCAAGCTCTGGGAGATGCTAAAGGACAGGGAAGCCTGGCTTGCTGCAGTCCATGGGGTGGGTCGCAAAGAGTAGGACACAATTGAGTGACTGAACAACGACCTCCTTAATCACTGACAGTTGTTTATCTGTTTCCTATTGTTGCTATTTGGTATATCAACAACATTTCCTAAATGGAATTGTATGGTACGTAATGTGTTGAAGTTGGCTTTTCTCACTCAGGATGATTCTCTGGAGATGCATCTAGCTTGTCATCTGTGTCCATAGTTCCTTCCTTTTTGCTGCTCAGTAGTCTTCCCTTGTGATGAGCAATGTAGTTGTTTATCCTCCTGTTGAGGGTTTTGTAAATAAAGCTGCTGTGGACATCGATATACCAGTTTTTGTGTAAACATATGCTTTTGTCTCTCTTGGGTAAATACACTACACCAGAGTGTAGTTATGGGATCATATAAATAGTTACATGTTCAATTTTTTAACAAATGCAAACTTTTTCAGATTGGCTCTGCCACTGTACATTCCCACCAGTAATGGGGGCATGATCCCGGTTCTCCACATGCTCACCAGTGAGTGTATCTTGTTTTTACTTTTTATTTGAGCCACATGTGTCGTGATTGCCAGTGTGGTTTAAATGCCTTTCACAGATGACATTAAATATCTTTTGATGTGCTTGTTTGCCATCTGTGTGTCCTCTTAATGAAATGTATGTTCGTATCTTTTACCCATGTTCCAATTGGAATGTTTTCTATTTTCTGTTAAGACTTGAAGCTTCATTATGTATTCTAGGACTTCAAGTCCTAATCTCAGTTTCCAGTTTATCTTTTCGGCCTCCTTAACAGTCTTTTCACAGAACAACATTTTTCTTAAGTCAATGAAGTCCAACGTAACAGCTTTCCCTTTTCTGAGTTGTGTGTTTCTCCTCAAGTTTAAGAACTTTGTGCTTAGCCCTAGATTCCAAATATTTTCTCCTGTGTTGTTTTATAGTTCATTCCATGATGTGTTTGGAATCATTTTTTATATAAGGTGTGACACTTGTTTGGAGGTCCCTTGTTTTTGCCTGTGGACTCCTGGTTCCTTTAGAACCGTGTGCTGAAAGTCTGTCTTTTCTCTGAATTATTTTTGCCCCTTTGTCCAAAATAAGTTGAACATACGTGTGTGGGTTTATTGCTGGGTTCTTTATTCTGTTCGTTGAGCTACATGTGTGTCCCTCTGCCAGTACCATGCACTCTTGACTGTGGAAGCTCTTTAATGTCTTGAAATCAGGTAGATCAGTTTTCACCCCTGCGTTCTTCTTTTTCAAAACTATTTCAGCTGTTCTGGACAAACATTGCCTTTCCACATAAGTTTTAGCATAATTTTTGTTTGTGTGTATGAAAAACCTTGCTGAGATTTCAGTAGGAATTATGTCAAACATGTTTATGAATTTGAGAATTGACATCATTCCTTTATATAGTCTTTTAATCAGTGAACATAGTATTTCTCTGCACTTGTTTAATATTTCTTTGATTTCTTTCTTCATTTAAACTTTTTTTTAAATTTTTTAACTAGAGGATAATTGCTTTACAGAATTTTGTTGTTTTCTGTCAAACATCAACAGGAGTCAGTCATAAGTGTGCATATGTCCCCTCCCTCTCCTTCTTCCCATCTCCCACCCCATCCAGAATTTTGTAGTTTCAGCATGTAAGTCTTATACATGTTTTGTTAGATTTACAGTGAAATATTTCTCTTTTTAAAAGCAGTTGTACATTAGGAAAATGGAAATTAAAGCAATAACGAAATATCACTAAACATCTATGAGGTGGCTGAAGTCTAAAACTGACAGTATCAAATGCTGACAAGGATGTGGAGCAACAGAACTCTTATTCATTACTAGTAGGAATGCAAAATGGTGCAGCCACTTTGAAGACAGCTTGGCAGTTTAAAACAACAGTTCAGTTCAAAAAAAGAAAATAAAAGCAGTTGTAAAGAGTATTTTTAATTTTGGTGTTCATTGCTAGTATATATGAATACAGTTAATTTTTGTGTGTTGACTTTGTGTTCCTACGCTGATAAGTGAACTCATTTATCAATCCTAGAATTTTTCTGTAAAATCTTTGGGAATTTATATGTAGGCAGTCATGTCATCTGCAGGCAGGACAGTTTATGACTCCCTTTCTGATCTGTGCACCTTTTTCCCCCTCTGGCCACAGCCCATCATCCTGTGTTGAAAAAGAGCAGTGAGAGCACGTGTTCATGATCTTGAGGGAAAACTCGTAGTCTTTCCCCATTAAGTGTAAAGGTACCTGTATGTCTGTTGTGGATGCTCTTTATTAAGGTGAGGGAGTTTCCCTTTATTTCTACTTTTCTGACTTTTTTTAAGTCATGAATGAGTGTTGAATCTTACCAGAGAGCTTTTCTTTATTGATGTATATGATTGTATGATTTTTCTTCTTAGCATTTAATGTAGTAAATTATAATACTTGATTTTCAAGTATTAAACCAGCTTTGCATCCCTGCAGTAACCTCTACTTGCTCATAGAGTGTGTTTGTGTATGTGTATAAATTTTTTGTTACATATTGCTGAATTCTATATACTGTTATCTTGTGAAGGATTTTTACAGCTATATTTATAAAGCACACTGGTCTGTAGTTTTCTTTTTCGTGTGTGTGCTGTCTTTTGTTTTGTTTCTAGTATCAGGGTGATTCTAGCTTCCTGAAATGATAGACAAATGTTCCCACTTCTCTTTTCTGAAAGAGATTGTATAGTACAGTTACAAATGTTAATTTGTCTTCGTATGTTTGGTAGAATTCTCCAGTGAAATTGTCCAGATTTAGAGAGATATTTTGGAGCGTTTTTAAATGACGTTTTCAATTTTCTTACTGACTCTTAAGTCTAGTCAAATATTTTGTGTTGTGTGAGTTGTGGTAGTTTGTGTTCTCTCAAGGAATTGGTTTGTCTCACTGAATATGTCGTATTTATGTGTGTAGAGCTGTGTGTAGTATTTCCTTCCTTTCCTTTGTCTGCAGAGTTGTGTGAGATCCCTTGCTCCATTTCTGATACTGGTCGGTAGATTTTGTCCATGAACCATTTCTTTGTTATATTGATTTTCTCTTTTTTAAAAATTTCAACATCAATGATTTCTGTTCTTCTGCTTGCTTGGGTTTATTTTTATTTCCTTTTTGTAAGTCATTGAGGAGAGTGTTTAGATTATTGATTTAAAACTTTTCTTGTGTCTGTGGCTCATTTGCTCAGTTGTGTCTGACTCCTCGTGGCCCCTTGGACTGTAGCCTGCCAGGCTTCTCTGCCCATGAAATTTTCCAAGCAAGAATACTGGAGTGGGTTGCCATTTCCTACTCTTAGGGGATCTCCCTGACCCAGGGATCAAACTCGCATCTCCTGTGACTCCTGCATTGCAGGCAGATTCTTTACCGATGAGCCACTGGGATGCTGTAAGATTCCCTCTCAGCACTGCTTTAGCTGCATTTTACCAGTTTTGTTGTGTAGTATTTTCATTTTTGTTCAGTGGAGAGTATTTTTCTGTCTCCTTTAAGACTTCCTGTGTGACTCATGGACTTTTTAGAAGTATGTTATTTAGTTTCCATATGTTTGGAGATCTTCCTATAATTTTTCTATTGTTAATGAGAAGATAGGAAAAAGTGGCTTTTGCCTTAAATTAAAATCCAGTAATTATTGTGATACAGTACTATGCATGACACATGAAATATACAGATTATAGAAAATTGATAATCAAATATAGCTTAGATCTGCTATGTACATTAACACAAAGAGTGGAAGAACATAGCCTAAAACATCAACTTTTTACATTATTCTACCTGTTTTAACAAAAATGATAAAAGGATTGATTAAAATTATTTTAAGAAGCAAGTGGAAATACTCCATCCTGTATATTTGACTATCTTAACAGTTCTTTGTATTTAAATGTATTTTGTCCAGGTTAAATTTCAAATGCATGCATCCCATAATTTTGATTACTCAGAAATATCAAGTTCCTGTCTTGTAGTCCTTGGTCTAGAAACTTTAAATGGTCACGAGTTAATCTAGAGAACTTGTAGGTAAATGAATAGTGTAAACAGTTCCCTTTTTATTATCTTTTCTCTGTGCTTTGCTTTGACTTTCTCCCACTCTTTTCATGGGATCATTTTATTGTCCTAAAGCATGGATTTCAGAGACATTGTATATATTCTCTTAAAGAACAAAACTAGAAAATGAATTCAGCCATAGTAATCCATTAGGTAAAATAACTATCCTGGGATAAGAAGGACTTGCTGAAGGAATTGAGAAAAATTCATTCCAATATGTATCTGGTGATGCCTGTTAGGTGCCTAGCACTTACTACATTCCATGTGAGGTGAAAAAAATAGGAGATGTCATTCCAATCCCTAAGATCTCATGGGGTACACCCTACGGAAGGTACTAGGAGACAGGGTTTACCTGTAATGATGTGGTCTAGTAATTGGTTTGTCTTCACTGCGGCACGCGGGCTTCCTCTAGTTGCAGCGAGCAGGGGCTATACTCTTTGTTACTGTGTGTGGGCTTCTCATTGTGTTGGCTTCTCTTATTTTGGAGCATGGGCTCTAGGCGCTCGGACTTCAGTAGCTGTGGCGTGTGGGCTACTAGCTGTGATGTGTGAGCTCAACAGGTACATCTTGCAAGCCCTAGAGTGCAGGCTCAGTTGTCCCACAGCATGCGGAATGTTGCTGGACCAGGGATCGAACCCATGTCACCTGCATTGGCAGACGGACTCTTAACCCCTGGACCACCAGGGCAGTCCTCGGCATAGTTCTTCACCTATCAAATAAGAACAGCACTCTCTCCACCTTGGCAGGGTTGTTAAGAGGAGTGAATAGAGGACTGGAATCACCAGTCTTAGACAAATAGAGATGCCTCAGGCGTGTCCGTGAGTTTCTTGTACCCTCATACATATGCCCACATGCTAAAGCTCCCTGAAGGCCACGCCCCCTCCTGCTACATCATCTATTGTTAGCTGGGCATTGCTTTTAGTCTCTGCTAGGCCAGAGGGACTACTAATGAAAACAAACCGTGGGCCTGGTGACCTCAGATGGAGAGCCACGCTGTGGTCTGGAGGCAGGCTGGCCGCAGGTGGGTTCCAAGGGGCCTGCACAGGGGTGTGTCTCTAAGTTGGCTCCATCCTGTGTGATGCCTGTCCCATGTGGATTCTCAGCCTGCCTGCACCACTCTGTCCCACCAGTTCCTGTCCTGGGGAAAAACTGGGTACAGTCTCACACTCTGAATGCAGATGAGCAGCCTCCCAAGCCAGATGTGTCATCTGGGACCTAGATATTTGGGCTGAAAAATTCCTGGCTTTTGTTTTCTGGAGCACCAGTATGTTACATAACATATCTAGCCTTCACATTAATTGGCGAATGAAGTCCTCTGATTCGACATAAACAGATAATGCCCACACTACATGTTGTAATTGAAACCTGTAGGTGAGTATTTAGGACCAGAAATCACAGGTGACTATAGTGGTAGGAATAAAACTTGTTAAGTTTAAATCAGAGTGTTTGCTTGTCCCCGACCTTGCTACCTATTAGTATCTGGACCCAAAGTACACACCCTAAAGTATGAATGGGTTGTTTCCCAAGGGTTCCTTTCTTAGAACTTGGACTGCATTTGCCCAAAGAACAGTAGTAGAAATCATGGCTTCATTCCCAGGCCAGCTCCAAAACGTCTGTTTCACTTTAATGCATTCTAACATTTTACTGACAATGTAACTTGAGCTGCCACACTTATAACATTATTTCTCTAAGAAAAATTTGAGTCCAAGCTCAGACATTATGGGTGTTAAGTTCATGGGAGTGGGGAGAGAGAGAAGGGAAGAGAGAATCTGTTATCTGGAGGCTGGCATGTCTTCATACATTGGAGAAGCCATCCTGAGCACTGACATGTCTGTATGCCTTCTCTGAGAGGATACCTGTCCAGGCCAGACTGCTTCTCTCTTCTGAACTGGCCCAGAAGGGCTGTCGCCGGAAGACGGCCCAGGGGAAGTTCTGAGGAGTAGTGCTGTCTAAATGCTGTCAGTGCATGTGTTTGGTTATTTCCTAAGTTGGAGGCAGCTCAGAAACTGGTTGTACAATGCTTGATGTGTATGTTTCTCATTTTTAAAGCATGTTAACTGCATTATTGTCACCATATTAATTTGTAAATGATGGTGGGCGAAACATGCTTTGGCTGAACACTTCCCATGTAGCTGAAGCCCACACTACCTAATTGTCTTTCAGACTCTTAGTTTAGTTTGTTGGCCAGCATTGTGTACAGGTGTACTCATTTGAGGATATGAGCCTTTGATGTAGCCCTTGAGACACCTAAGGTCTTTTTAGATGTATACCAGACTTTCGAATTCTGTAATTGGTTTAAAGAAGCCTGCTTTGTATGCTGATGCTTCTGTTGCTGTGATGGTACATTTCTAACATTCTTAAAAAATGGAGCTCTTTGAGTTTGATACAAATATTCATATTATGCAAATATAAATATTGTGTTTTGAACCTTTATATAGTTCCAGCTGAACACAAATTGTATACCCCCAAAGAGAAAAAGTCCCACAATGTCTTTATTCCAGAAGATACTAATAGAAATGAGCAAATTATGGTTACATTCAGAACATGGGGATTATTGTTGTCTTTTCAAACCCAGTTCCAGGTAAGTACAAGCTCTCCTGATTTTAATCCTAAGGAAGGCTTGAATTCCACATTAACCTTGTAACAGCCAGTGAAATATGCACTGGTGTATCTTGTGCAGAATCTGACCTTATCTGTAGATTTTAATGTCCTTTGTGGTTGCTGGTGACGTGGTTTGTTTTAGGCTCTGAGGAGTGTTTGCTCTTGTTTCTTTCTCTAGTCTGGTGCTAGTTGCTCTGGAGCATTCTTTGAAGTGATTACTGTACAATGTAAAAGGAAAAATAAAAGCAATTTTGGGCATAGAGGTGAAAAAAGTCACCTGTTGGAAGAGTGGATATTTTAAAATTATACAGGTTTTTGGAATAATAACAGTTCTGTACTGAAAACCATGTTGCATTTAACTACCTGTGCCTGTATTCCACTGTGTCATCTGACTAAAACTGCATGTTCTTTTTTAAAATCCGTTTTACTCTGCCTAGACTTGACTTCTAACCAGCGTGGCTGTACATATTTTGTTGGAAGCAGTCGCTTTGAGCAGCCCAGTTGACCTGAGCCCCTGCCCCTTCCTGAGCTCTGGGACCCCCATGAGCCACCACCGGCTGTCTGGTGTGTCTGCTTCCCCATCTGTAAAGTGTCTGGTGGCATGAAGACAGCTGTGGTCAGGCAGGGGTGTTCTGACCGCTGGTGAGATTTCCTCTTCTCTCTGCCGCGGCTATTGAGAAGACAGGGGTCAAGTGCGGGTGACACAGACACTCCCCTGGGCTTGTTTGCAGTGGGTTTAAAGGTGAGGCAGGTGGCGGCAGTATATAGTGCTGTGTCTGTGGGACCTCACTCTCTTTGTGAAGAAGTAAATTAGGGAAGAAATCTTCATAGCAAAAACTGTATGGTAGTCTCTTGTATCTTCCAGAAAAGAAAGATAGCACTAAGTCATGTCTGACTCCTGCAACCCTAAAGACTGTAGCCTCCCAGGCTGCCCTGTGGGATTCTCCAGGCAAGAATACTGGAGTATCTTCCATCTGGGACCGAAATCCAAGTTTTTTCCTTCAGATCAGGTTGACTTTACCAAGCACAAGCAGAAACTGTGGTTCCTGATTTTGTTTTATGTAACCAACCTCTGAAGACTGACATGTAATACAGTGTTACTTGTTTGAAGTGAAATGCTTATTCTCTTTGGGGAAAATAAGCAGATATAACTCTCAGAGTGATAAAATTTCCTTGCTTATGTTGATGTGCCACACCTGAGAAAATTGCAGATGATCTTATCAAAAGTGGTTGTTGTTGTTGGATGCATTAAAGAGCATTTTCCAATTTCTCCTGTATTCATACTCTTCCTTGGATTCTGACCTGAACATGTCTGTGAAACTTGACATCTGTTCAGCTCTCTTGTTAAGGAACTGTCGTTCTGTTACAGCTTCACCTGGCATTTTCAAATCTGTTTTTCCACACCTTGTCCTGGTAAGCCAAGGAGACGACCTGTCCACTGGTGTTCAGATTCTTGCACCAGCGTCTTTCCTAGACGTCTTCAGGTAGCCACTCACAGTTCCATTTCTGTGTCTTCAGGAGCCAGGCATCCACACTTACTGTTTTTCTCATCTACACTTGCAGCTCTTCTTGCATTTAGCAGTTCGCTTAGAATTCTCTCTTCCATGGAAAGCCTTCCAGTTTCAACCAAGGGGTTCAGATTATATAATCATTTTGCCAAAACTCTGGGTTTGCTCAGGGACAGATGTTCAAGAAGCCCAGTGTAATTGTTTTTACATATTCCACCAGAATTAAGAAAATACACCAGCATATTCAAATGCCTGTCTCCTTGTTAACGATTCTTTCTTTTTTGTTCTTTTCTGATTTTCCCAAGTTGTCTATAATGACTGTTTATGATTTTCATAATCAGAACAACTGTTTTTCTTCCTGTTCTCCTGTCCCCTTTATCTATACCTCGGGGAAATCTATCTGTTCTTAAGTCTACAACAGTTCCCACATTTTACCACTTGAAGAGTTAGTATCTGTGTGGGTTTTCTTCTGAAAAAATAAGCGTTTCACTTTAAACAACCCCTTTGGACTGTTCTGTAAAATGACACTGACGATTCCTTTGTTTCTGGGGGTGTCCTTTCTAGGTCTTGTGTTCGATCCATGTAAGACAATGTTAGTTCACACCTAGTTTCTCTGTTCCTGGCTTTGTGATCTTGGTATGTTAACCTATTTCCACATTGGTTTCTTCACCTATATTTCTGATGCCAACAGCACCTCCTTTGGAGGACGGGCCTAACAGCTCATCCAGGTGAAACATGCAGCATGCTTGGATCAGGGCAGGTGTTTTATAAAACCTTCGCACTTGGAGGCTTGAACTGTTCATGCATTCAGATCCTATTTGAGGTGGCCCCAGGCTGCCCGATTAGGGCCTGTCAAGTATACCTGTATGGCTACATATCAAATAAAAGTGTTTCTCAATTCAGATATATTTCTTTTGTAATTTTCACAGGGAGCGTCCAAGCAGAATACTCTCTCACATCTTGACCTGAGTCCCAACTTTGCTGTTTTGACTTTCACATTAGCTTTAAAAGTGGTTACTCTACCACTCTGTTTAATTTAATATATTTGATACAGTAAAGAAGAGTGATTCTCATAAACATTTAGAAATGCACCTAATTAAATCCCACTATTATAATAAACTATCTAGATTTTTTTCGTTTTCGTATAGTATTTACTCATTTGTATCTTTTTTTACTGTTGCAGTTATTTTAACCATGTCATATTACATATTTTTACTATTTCAATAAACATTTAATGTATGACTCTATAGTCTTTATATAGTTTTAATATTTGTATTATATTAAATATAAATATAATATATATCCTAGTCCATAAATTACTGTTTAACTTGTTTATTAAGATTTACATATTAAATATTACTAAAAGGAGAATAAATTTCAAATGGGAAATTATTTTTTCTTTTTGGCTGAAAATTATGTAAACAGTGACTACCAGAATATTATTGACAAGGATCTGATATTTGTATTCGGATTTTTTCTTTCTTAAGCTTGAACTGTTTTCCTCCTCTAATCTAAAGTGATTTCCTCCCCTGAGTTTTCATGTCCAGCCACAGGTGCACATCTACTTTCTTTTCTTCCCTGACAGATAGTTTGCAATTTTAAGTGGATTGTCGTAGAACTGTAGGACTGGGAAGGACTGGTAGAGTCCAGCTTCTGTCTCCAGATGGGGTGACAGTAGCTTGAGGCAGATGACTGTCTCTTTTTTATCTTGAAAATCTCCTGGGAAAAAGATTTCAAAGCTCCCTGGAGCCATTGTTACATATTTTTAATAATTTTTCTGCTTTTTGCATTTATCTTGGATCATGTTCACTATAGTTTAAGCCGCTGTCACTTAGTACATACAAGACCCAGTGTTATGTGCTGATACCTATATAAATTAAAATTTCATCCCTGAAGGCTATGGCCATTTTTAGAAGTTGAAAGTGAAAGCGTAGTCAGTCGTGTCCAACTCTTTGTGATCCTACAGACTCTAGCCCGCCAGGCTTCTCTGTCCACGGGATTTTCCAGGCAAGAATACTGCAGTGGGTTGCCATTTCCTTCTCCAAGGGATCTTCCGGACCCAGGCATTAAACTCAGGCCTCCTGCATTTCGGGTAGACGCTTTACCATCTGAGCCACCAGGGACTCCCTAAAAGTCTGTTCCCGCCCGGTTTGGAACCGGGGACCTTGCGTGTGTCAGGCGAACGTGACAGCCACTACACTACAGAGACGAATGGGCGCAAATATCACATGAAGGACAGTGGATTCTATTCTGTATACGGAGCCATCAGGGATATCTCAGCATAGACGTGATGCAATGGCTGTCATATTTTAAGTAGATTTAACCTGTGTTTCTGGGCAGAAAGCTTTCACTTATCACTCACTAAGCAATTATTTGTTTTACACCTAATTTTATTTGTATATCCATAGGACAGATAAAGAGAAAACAATTTCTTTTCTCTTTCAAAGACTTTAAACACATGACTACATAAATAATTGTAATGTAAGGCAGTGAATTCCATGCAGGTAGTACAGACAGAATGGAGACTGCATTTACTGATTACAAATAACTCATAATAGTAGGCTTTCTGGAGATAGTGGAGATTGACCTGGTTTTGGAAGATAGGCCATATGTCTGAAGAATGTGAGTTCTGGACTCTACCATTGTTTCTGAAGATACTTCTACTGAGGCAGAGATTTTCCTGCAAATTCCAAATGCCTTGGTGCTCAGAGAAGTGAGGATGTATGGTAGACAACGGCTGGGAATTAGTAAGTGATAGTCATCACTTTGCGTTTATAGACTCTTCGTGTGACCTTTGGACAATTCACTAACTATTGAACTTTTGTTTTCTTATTTACAAAATGAGTAACCCAAACCTGATGATTTTTAAGCTATTTTTTAGCTCTACTGAAGTTCTTTGTGCAAAGTGTAGTGATTAAGAGAACAAATCTGATGCTAAACTGCCTTGTGTCCCAGATCAACTATTTCACGTCTCTTTGATTAGACTTGTTGCTTTGCCTCTGATCCCTCATTTGTAAGATGGGAAGCCTCGTAACACACTCTCACAGTGGGGAGATATGAGCGTGAAGACTGTTTAGTGTAGTACTTGGCTCAATGTAAGTTCTTAGTAAGTATGAGCTATTTTTGGAATCAAGTCAAGGAAGATGGCAGAGAAGATGGCAGAGCAGGAAGTTCCAGGAACATGTCCCTCCACCAAAACAACAACGGAACCTTCAAAAATGTCTCAGGCAACTGTTTGGAACTTTGGATTTAATAGGACACTTAAAATGTTCGGGGAGAACTTGATGAAGATAATGGTAAATTTCAGTAAATCTTGGTTGAATTCAGTGTTCACGGTGCTGTGGCTGCCATTGGCCACCTCCAGCCCTGTGGCAGGAAGCTATCAGGCGCTAAAGCATTCCTCATGCAGCTTGCTGGTGCCATGGTGGGCAATGAGGATTTTGTCCTCCAGCAATGAGGGTTGTGAGTTTTGATTGTTGGTTGCTGCTTTTGATTACTGTGGGCATGACAGAGTGGTCAGCCATTGTTTCACCCCACTATGGCTGAAGTTGCTTTCCAGATATTGGGGGATTTAAGAGACAGAACTCTCCCTTCCCCCACTCTTGGGAGTCAGACTTTTGAAGAATCCTTTGGTTAGGTCAGGCTGTTATCAGAGACAAATGAAGAGAAAGTTTAGTTTCTCACATACAGTAAGAATACACAGTTTGCAAAACTGCTTTGGAAGAGTCACAGAAGGATAGCTCCAGCTCTCAGCAAACAAAAATCGTTCCTGAGGAGTGGGGAAATTAGATTTCTAGAATTACCACAGCATAATATTCACAATACCCAGTTCTAAAGAAAAAACATACAAAGGAACAGGAAAAGTATTTCTCCTTCACAGGAAACAAGAATTTGACAGAAACCATCCCTGAGGAAGTACACACATTGGAATTATATCTCCAGATCAATGTCTTAAACTGCCCTATAACAGATGCTAAAGTGACTTCTTCAGGCTAATATGAAAGGATACTAAACAGCCTCTTGAATCCATAAGAAAAAAATGAACATCAGTAAAGGTAACTACATAGGTAAAATATAAAAGCTGGTATTATTGTATTTTAGATATTTGTAATTTCTCACTTTTCCCTATATACACCAATCATTATAAATCTCTGGATATATAATAGATATATAATATATAAAGTTATAATCTGTGACAATAGCCATATAAAGGGGAAGAGATGGAGATGTACAGGAGCAGAGAGTTTATATGATATTGAAACTACTTTGAGATTATTCAGACCAGACTGTTACATCTTTTAAGATGCTAATTGTAATTTCCAAAGTAACTACTAAGAAAATTTAAAAATACAGAATAGGAAAGAAGAGAATTAAAATGATACACTCCCAAAAAATAAACTAAATATTTAAAGAGCAGTAATAAAGGAACTAAATAAAGAACAACAACCAAAAGACACATACCTAAAAAGAATAAAAACGACATACATAAAAAGAAGAATAAAAAAACACTAGGAAACCAATTTATACATGCCTAAAGCAAATCTGCCTTTATCATTAATCACATTAAATGTAAATGAGTGAGACTCAGCTATTAAAAGGTAGAGATTGGCGGACTGAGTTTTGTTTTATTTTCCCAAAGGATCCATCTGTATACTGTCTACCAGAGATTCACCTTAGGTGTGAGAACACAAAGGGATTGAAAGTAAAGGGATGGAGTAAGATATTCCACGACAATAGTAATCAGATGATTGTGAGACAATGTCCACTTTAACTCAGATTATAAGAGATAAGGAAAGCCATTTATGTTGATAAAAGTTTTAGTACATCAAGAAGAGATAACAATTATAAACATGTGGGTGTCTAAAAAAATGTTCATGGATTAGACAACTAATAATATTAAGATGTCAGTACCACCCAAAACTATCCATAGAATCAGTACAATCTTTATCAAAGTATTTGAATTTAAGGGTTAGTTTTTCTATTTTTGTTTGTTTTACAAATACAGAAAACCTCATCTTAAAATTGATATGGGGCTTCCCTGGTGGCTCAGTGGTAAAGAATCCACGATGAAGGATACTCAGATTCCGTCCCTGATGTGGGAAGATCCCACCTGCCATGGAGCAACTGAACCCACATGCTACAACTATTTAAATAAATAAAAGTTTTTAAAAATTTCTTACGGTGTCTCAGGAGACCCTGAATAGCCAAAATAATCCTGAAAAAAAAGACTAAATCTAGAAGACTCACAATCTTCATTTCAAAATTACTGCAAAGCTATAATAATCAGTAATGTGATTGTGACATAAAGGCAGACGTATAGACAGTGAGTTGAACAGAATACCGAAGATAAACCCTTATATATATGATCAATGGAATGCTGACACAGGTGCCAAAGCCATTCATGTGGAAAGGATAGTCTTCTCAACAAATGATGGCTGGGAGAATCAGATGTCTGTATGCAGAAGAGTGAGGTTAAAGTAGACAAGGAATATGAACAAACATTTCTGCAGAGAAGACACACAAATGCCAGTAAGAATGATGGTTTTCCAGACAGACTGCCTCTACTCAGGTCTTGGCCTCCTACTTACTAGCTATGTATTCTTATTGCACTTCTCTGTGCTTCAGGGGGTCTCCTTTGAGGTTAAAGGCGTTCCTGAGTGGAGGGTGTCTGGCACCTAAGAAGCATGAGGAAATGTTTGCTCTCTTGATTGTCGTCATATGCTTGGCCACATCCAGGTGCCAGTGCAGGCGTCTGCACCCTGGTTCCTGTCCTGCTTTTCACTCATCTTCCAAGCAGACCACAGGCTTCACCTCTAAAATGCAGATGATTCTGTGTGCCCTACTTTCCTCTCAGGGTAGTTACCAGAATCAAGTGAGATAATTTAAGGGAAAGTAATTTATAAAATGTTCATTTAATTAGTGCATGAAACATAAACATAATAATAAACATTATTATAATTACTAAGCATTGATATAATTAACACAACAATGCATGTTATTTTTATGCTTTCCCTCTCCTAATAGACTAAGATTCTTATTGTGTTCATCCTATTCTTATTTGTATCATTTGGTTTACTGAGTAATTTCTTGTGTATAATAGTGTTCAGTAAATGTACTAGAGAAGAATTTAACTGATATGGTATAAACTTTTTATTTTTAAAATTTATTTATTTTTGGCAGTGCTGGGTCTTGCTTGCTCTATATGATCTCTTCTCTAGATGTGATGAGTGAGGGCTACTTTCTTTGTCGTGGTGCACAGTCTTCTCATTGCAGTGGCTTCTCTTCTTGCAGAGCACCATGGGTTCCAGGGTGTGTGGGCTTTAGTAGTTGCGGCACACTGGCCTTAGAGCACAAGCTTGGTAGTTATGGCACACAGGCTTAGTTGCCCCACAGCATGTAGAATCTTCCTGGACGAGGGATTGAATCCATGTCTCTGGGTATTGGCAGGTAAATTTGTAACCACTGGACCACCAGGGAAATTCTGAAATACTGTAGAATTTGTAATTATATGCAATACTTGAGTGTTGTTTTATTTTCTGAGAGGGTGCAGCAGGCTATTTTGAATTAATCTCGATAGCTGTTTGGTCTCTTTTGACAAAAATGACAAAAAGATCATCTCTTTTTATGCTTCCCTGATAGCTCAGACGGTAAAGAATCTGCCTGCAATGCAGGAGACCTGGGCTTGATCTCTGGATCAGAAAGATCCCCTGGAGAAGGGCTTGGCTACCTACTCCAGTGTTGGAGTGCTTGGAGAATTTCATGGACAGAGGAACCTGGCAGGCCACAGTCCATGGGATTGCAAACAGTCTGACACGACTGAGTGACTAACACTTTCGGAGTGATAATTTACAACCATAAGTATAGATATCTCTAAATATACATTTTAAGGGACTAAGAATTCAGTTTATATTATATTTAGTTGATAGTAATAAACTCATGAAAGAAGATAGAATCAATTGTAGAATTGTTTCCTTTGAAGATTCACTTTGCAAATTATAACCATTTTAAAGACAAAAATGAAATATGAAAAAGATTTCCATTTGTGTAAGTCTGTTCCCTCTTGCAGCTTCACACACATGGACTCAGTGTCTCTCTGGGAACTGGGGATCTGCCCTGCCTGTCCCCAGGAGCCCACTCAGTGGAGCCCAGAAAGAGGAGAGTGTTAAACAGTACCCATTGGATGGAAGGAAGGAACCCCATCATTGAGGAAAACAAATCCTTATGTGCTTGTCTTTGTATTAAGAAACAAGAATGATTTAAGTTTGTTAAGTAGAAAGTCATTTATGTTAATTTTTCAAATAGTATGTTGAATACAGGTGAGCCTGGTTCTATTTAAACATGTCTAAATTGCAAAGCGGAGCTTCTGCACGGTGAACTTACATCCTACTTGTCTCGATCAGGGCACTGGGCAAGCTCGTACCTGAGGAGACTTGGGAATGTGGGTGGGCGTTTGTAGCTTAAAGGTATGTTTCAGGCTGTGTTACTAGCCTTCCAGTGTGAGGAGTTGAAAGGGTAATGGCATACTAACTGCCCCATGGTCATACAGTCACTCTCAGATCAGGCAGGCTCAGGAGTCCTCGGTGATAAGTTGGGACCACCCTCAAATCCTGTTCTGCAGCCGTGTTTGTGGGACTGTGGCACCCAAGACCTGGTCTGGCAGCTCTGGGGGGACACGCTATCAGGTGGACTCACCTGGCGGAAGGTAGAGGTAGAAGCTAAGTGCAGGAGGTTTTGTCCCCTCCCCTGGGTTAATGCATAGGGCTGCAGCCTCAGCTCGTTGTGGGATCTCAAGGGAAGCTTATCTTTTGTGGGGCACACTCTCACTGTTTAAAGGCCCAAACTTGTATTTTTTTGTGTCTGGCTCTAGTTACTTTAGTATTTCTCCTGGGTGGGTGAAGCGCACAGAGATACTGGTTTTGATTTTGGCATATGACACACCCTGCTATGGTTTTGCTGTGCCCTGGTTGCTATGTGACGTTCTGAGGTTTCTGCCATTCTTGTTTGCCCTAATTTCTTTTTCGTGAAGGTAAGTTTTGCCATTCAAGAGAAATTGTGCTACTGCTTCTTCTAAGAGTGTTTTGAGCCCAGAACATTCTTATTCCTTTTATAATTTAAAGCGTGTCCTCTAATGAGTCTTGCACATTTATCTAATTCAGCTGACGCTCCTTCAGTTTGAAGCTAGACTAGGTTTTGTTTGTGGTAGTAATTAAACCCAGGCTTTGTGATTTTTGAGGACAGTCTTAATTTACTGATTCTCTGATTTTAGTAGTGTCAGCTTCAGTTCTTTTATGATCATTGTATTCCCAAATTTCTTTAAATGTCTTTTATTGTGAATCCTTTTGGTCTAAATTTCATAAAAATTTCAGTTTGGGACATTTTGTGGATTTTAGAAAAATATTTTTCAATTCACTAGAATTGTTTTTCTCCCTTTCTTTTCTTGACACACTATTCAAATACTATAGTCTGTTCCTCATTTTTTGTGTTATCTCAACTTTTATTTCTCTTTGTGAGCTCAAAGAATCAAACCATTAAAAAATTTGTTTTACATGTGAATACTGTCATCTTTTGTTGAGATGATCTTTGTTATGTATTATGTGACCATTATTAGAATTCCTTTTACAGAGCACTATTATGTTTCTGCCTTCATTGGTTTTTAGTGATCTGAATTTATTTGTAGATTAAATTATTTGTATGAATAGTTACTGTAATGTTTCTTGATAAAAGTGGATTTTTAAATCAACTTTGTATCTCCACTGGAATGAGAAACCTAGACAACAAGACAAGCTTAGCCGTTTTGACTGCTGTGGTTCTTCCGTCTGTCCTGAGCCAGGTTTTCCTTCAGAGCTCTAGTGAAGGTGAGCATAAGGAAAAACTTAGTCACTCCTCTGACTCCTGGCTTGCCTTGGGTCTTGTCACTTCATCTTTTTGTTTCTAAGTTTCATTTTTCTTTGAAAGTGGTCTCCACATTGAGGTTTGTGGTTATAGACATCTTAGAATTGAAGTTGGCTTTGTTACCTATGTATTCAGAAAGCCATATGTTTCTGATTAAAAAATCATATACCAAAGAGTTCTCACTTTCGATAGTTTTAGAAAAAACATCTTTTTTGTTTGTTTGTCTGTTTAAATAACATTAAGTTGTACTGAAATTGCAGCTTTAAATTGTTTGTAGCTGGAAAGATGCTATTTGGAAGTTTTCTAGAATGGATGAGTTTTTATACTCCAAGGTTGTTGTAGAATAATAATAATCATTTATATAAACCATTTTAATGTATCAAATACTTTGGTATCCATTGTTGTCTTAAAATCCTCAAACTTAAATGTTGTTATCCACCAGTACAAGACAAAAAGGATTCTGTTTGTTTAGGCAATGCAGTCCAGATTATCTGGCTTGTAAGTGACCAAATGGGATTTGAACCCAAATCTCTAGACTCACGTTCTTGTCCTACTCATGTACCAAACTGCTGCTCTGAATAGTCAATTTTTACCTAGAAAGAAGCATGGAGTGTAATGTTGCAAGTTTCTTAAAAAAAAAAAAAAAAAAAAGTGCATTTCATTGGGTTGGCCAAAAAGTTCATCCAGGTTTTTGTAAGATGTAACAGAAAAACTCAATTTTCGGCCAAGCCAGTACTTGCAGCCTTGTCTTCCAACTCTGGATGAGTTGTGAGGGAGGCGCTGTTCACTCTGTCACATGAAGAAAATGCTTCATCGCTTTGTGATTTTTATCTTGCAGCCATTGAGCTGTGGCCAGAGACATTAGGTATAATTTCTTTCTCTTTTTTTCTGCTGCGTGGAGTGAGATCTTTATTGTTAATTCAAAGGTGAGAAGGCCAAACCCTGCCAATCAGTGAGTTAAAGCCTTAGATTTGTACAGCTCACCAGATGGGATGGGAGAGCAAAAGAGGAAGTGCTGCCTTCGTACAAGTCCTGGCAAAGCCATAAGGCTCCGCCAAGAAGCTTCCTGCCCTTTATGCAGGAAGTCCTGACAGTGGAGCAGGTGTTTTGTAGCTAAAAAGAGTGAACTTGAGAGGGCTACCAGTCTCTTGAGTGAAGTTAGGAAGGTGTGATGGTCGTGGTGTGTTTCTAGAGCAGTAATCCTCAGAGTGTGGTGAGGGGACCAGCAGCGTCCCCGTGGAGCCTGTAACCAACACAGGTTAGGCCGCCCCTCCCCACACTCCTGAATCAGAGGCTCAGGGTGTGGGGCCCAGCAGTGGGTGTTATAACAAGCCTGTAGTTCTGATTCATGCTCCAGTTTAAACTTTCTGTGCTGGAGTCACATTAAAAGGTAAAGTCTGTAAGTAAAGGTTTCACATAGGCCCTGAGAGAGCAGTGTGGCAACGTGGGAATACATGTAGGTTTGTGTTCAGGAGATGCTTATGACTTTACAGATAGAGGCCAGCCGCAACCGATCCTGAGGCATTAGGTTTCTGACTGCACTGTCCTTGTTAATGCAGATATTAACATTGTCATAAAGATTGCTATTTCTGATTTTCAAGAAACAGAAGTGAATAGAGCAGGGAGAATCCTTTACCCAGAAACCACAGCTGTAGGAAGTCCAGCCACAGCACTGTGGTGTATAACCTGGTGGAATATGCTTTAATGAAGCAAAGTGGCTGAAAGATGGTAGTCCACTTTCCAAGTACTCTTTAAAGGTGGTACTGTTGTGGTGGAAATCTGAACTTAGAGACAGGTAGACAGACAATAGAACTGAGGTGCTGAGGAAGAGATGGGACAAGGAGCATGTTAACTTTTACTAGTTGGGTCAGTTTGGACTCATTTGAGAGTTACTCACAGGAAGTGGTTGTTGCTTAGTTTATTCAAGTAATGAGGCAGTCTATTGTTAAGTAAAAGGTTGAGTCAAGTCTCTTATTTCTATCTATTAAAGAATACATTTTTATGGTAGGAAAAGAAGTCAATAATATAAAGAAGAGCATTCAAACTTACTGGTATATAATCCTTTCATTTAAGGATAAATTGTTTAGTTTTCTGGTGCAATTCATCTCATCACTTCCTCCTTGTAAGAATATTATATAAACGATATGTAGTCTTACTACCGAATCTCATAGTTCATACAAGCCTGAGTCTGTGTCTCTAATTCAACAACGTAACGGTTGTCACCCACGGTGTCATTACCCACAGGGGCTACTCTTTGTTGCTGTGCACTGGCTTCTCATCACGGCAGCTTATCGTGTTACGGAGCCGGGGCTCTGGGGGCCTCAGCAGTGGTGGCAGGTGGGGTCGCTAGTTGCGGCTCCCAGGCTCTAGAGCACAGGCTCGGTAGCTGTGGTACACCGGCTTAGTTGCTCTGTGACACGTGGGATCTTCCTGGACCAGGAATCGACCTGTGTCTCCTGCATTGGCAGATGGATTCTTTACCACTGAGCCCTCAGGGAAGACCCCTACTTTTTCTTTAATTAGGATTCTTTATGCTAATCATTTGTAGAGCTGTTTCATTGTTTTTCTAGTTTTTATTAGAAAGTTAGCTTCTTTGCTGTATTTCACTATATGAGTATGACTAATGTTTTTGTGTGTGTTTTTCTCCACATCTCTGATTATTTCATTGGTATAGATTTTTAACAATGACTTTTTTGAATAAAAATGTATGAACGTTTTTAAGGCCTTTAATTACCCAGTTCTATGTAGAAGTACATATACTAGCATGAACCCAGAGGAAACTAAATTTTTTAAAGATTTCCTGTCTTACACTGGAAATACTGTTAACATCTAGAGATTTTTTAAATAGCTAATATATTAGGTACTATTTTAATTAGTAGCCAGTGTGCATGCCAAGCCTGGTATGTAGTCATCTCTGTTTCTGGCTTGTATATTGGAATGTATGCACCTAGTCTCACAGTAACAACATTAAGTAGGCATGACCCCCATTTTAGTTATGAAAAAATCTAAGTAATTTGAGAAAATCTAAGTAATTTGATGAAGATAAAATTGGCAGCGTGTAGCACAGCTAGAATTTAAACCGAGGTCAGTCTGACATCAGACCATGCTTTTCCTGCTTTCTTTTTTTCTGCATTTACTGTTATATTTTGCCAGAATTTTTGTTACTGAATAAAAGTGTGGGATTTGTGCCTTGAAGATAAAGTTTACACCTACTGCCAGAAAAGTGGTGGTTCTTTCTTTAAACTGGAATTTCCAGTGACCTATGCCTGAAAAAGGATATGGTCAGAAACTTATGTTAGTGTGGAGAATTAGGCTTCTGGTTTATAGAGGAAGAAACTTATGTTAGTGTAGAGAATTAGACTTCTGGTTTACAGAGGTCAGAAACTTATGTTGATGTAGAGAATTAGACTTCTGATTTATAGAGGAAGTCTGTCTCACATTTTATATTCTTCCATGAATTCATCTTTAATGTATTTTGCTGTCCACTTTAGAATGGAAATAAACTGTTCATCAGTGATGTGTTTATTTGGATAAAAAAAGGAATTAAACAGTGTCTACTCTGGGAATTTAAAATAACATAGTTATAAATATCTGTGTTCTACTTCAGTGTTTTTATCAGCTTTTTAGGTAATGTGGGTGTTATTTGGATAGGAAGGTAAAAAGAAACATATTTGAACCCAGGTGATAAATCTTGTCAAATTAGAAGTTGAAAATAAAGGGACTATGAACTGTAAACTTACTGTTTCTTAAATTGGTTTTATTCTTCAGTTTAGAGATATTTTCTAGACTATGGTTTTAAATTTTTTAGAATAAATCTGATTTTTGGTGAGGAGAGGAGTTGCCCATTCACTCTTTGAATAATTGAAAATGTGGGCAGGATATTATGCTGTTTTTAAAAATTCATGAAAACACTGCTAACACTGTCTTGTTTGCCAGCTTGGGTTTCACGCAGGGATTCATATGCTGGTATCTGGGGGAGGGGCCAGATGGGTCTGAGCTTGTGCCGTGGCTCAGAAGTCATGAGGTGCAATAGCCTTCTCAAATTCAACAAGTTGATTGATGAAAAAGGGCTTACCAGGTGAATGGAATGTGGCTTATTTTCTGTCTGGAGAATGAAGTTCTCTGATAGCTGCGTGGAACTCTGTGCGGTGATCTGTGCTGCCCAGTGTGGTACCGACCACATCGCAGACTGGACATGTGGTCCTGTACCTTGGGATCTGTATTGTAGATTTTGTTTTCTTTCATTTTATTTAAAATCTATTTGCCGCAACGGCTGCCTTACAGGTACGGGTGTAGAAAGTGGCTCTGAGGTTCTGTTGTCCCCAGAGACCTTTGTGCATCTGCTCTTATGTCCCTGCGTGGCAGCTTGTCAGATGGGCCCCCACACTGTCTCCCACTGTCCTGGTAGCTCCGCTGATTGGTGCGCCGGCCGCTGCCTGGCAACTGTGCCACTTGCTGTCCCGTGCCCTGTCCTTCCGGGAACAGTGCAGGACCTTTCTGGTCATATTCCGTGGTGGGTCCCATCCTCCCACCAGGAAAGAGAAGAGACTGGCTTTAAAGCCGTTGGCTTGTGTTTCAGCCTGTCGTGGACCCTTGCCGTGGACACGGTTGTTATCGTACTTCCTCTGAAAATGCAGACAGGCCTCCTCATTGTGAAGAGGACTGACTGAGAGTGTGGCCAGTGCAGTCGCGCCCAGAGCAGAATCCAACCAGAGAGGATCAACAGCACAGGAGTCTTCGTGCACATGAGCACATGGAGGCAGCGAGGGGGCAGGATTTTCTGCTCATGGCATAGACTTCTCACTGACCTTTAGGCGGAGAAAGAAGATGGGCCACAGGCAAATAACACTGAGTTACCCTAAACAAGAGACAGTGACTACTGTGAAGTGACTGAAGATGTAATTCTTGGAGGAGCAGCAGTACTGGAAGCCTCCATCTACTTGTGCAAAGCTGTTCCCAGAACTCCACACCATGCTGTTACTTCATCTTTGAAGACATCTCTGTGCTGCTTATAGCTACTCTTCATGCCCCCGTGTTATACAGCCTGAGTCATCAGTTACATTTGCCCATATTCACACAGCTAGTGAGTAGCAAAGCCAGGGTTCAAACCCAGGCCTCCTAGAATCCAAACCATGTCTTTCCTCCCACCTCCCAAGCCATCGCGTGCTGTGCACTGGGGCTCTGTGCCTGCACCTGTCCCCTCCGACCTTCCGTCCTTCCACGGCCTGATGTGAAATGTGTGCCACGGCCAGATTCCTCCTCTAAAGAACATGGACACGGTTGTGTAAGGTCTGGTTTATCTGTTGAGAAGGCACGCTCATTTCTTTATAAACACATCTGATGAATAAAAATAAAGTGGTTTTGGTTCCATTAATTTAGGAAGCATTTATTGAGTCCCTTACACATGTCAGGTACTGTCTGGCACTCAGAAACAAAGATAAAGGAGAGACAGATGATCTGTTCTAGGATTTGAGGGGTTTAGTTGTAGAGGCCAACATAAACATTTTGAAAAGCACTAGCAAGTCCAGAGAGAAGAGGTGCTTTTGCCACAGAAGCCAGGAAAAGGGGCGACATCCATTCAAAAAACATTTTTATTTGTATGAAATAATGATTGTTGTACCAACCAGACAAGACCTCTCACAGGGATAACAATCTCTAGATGACTTAATTACTTGGAGAGCTCCATCCTTTTCTCCCCTCAGAAGCCTGGGCTCCGGCAGCACCGGCGTTCTACTTCTCTCAGGTGTTCCCTTGGTGTCTGTCCCCTTGTGGACTGTCTTCCCCTCAGCCTGCCCCACATGCTGGTGGGAGACGTGGATACCAGCCAGCTCTGTCCTCGGGCTTCCCGTTGAGACGAAATTGTAAACAAAATTGATTGCTGATCTCAGGTATGTTTTCAGTGGAAAGTAGATTAAGACTAGGCTTATGTTTTTCTGACAACTACAGTTCTCAGTCTGACTTTTTAGCTAACTAGCCATTAAAATAGAGAAGGAAAGAAGGAAGGAAATTCCTTTCGTTTGTTTTCTTTAGGTCATAGCATCAATCCTAGAGTTGTCTTTGCCACCCACCAGATTTGAACACCTTCTTCCTAGACAGTAAATAAGCACATTGCTCTTCTTTGTGATGTGAAAGAAATACTGTTTGTTCTGAGCTGCTAATGGGATATTTCACACTTGGGCAGGGTTGACAAGCACTGGGAAAGAGATTTCACTTGGTTTTCCTTCTGGACCCTTGGTGACATTAAAAAACAGTCTATCTTTCCCTGTTTACCTGAATTCTGTTCATAACAGACTCAGTAAAGAACAATGGGAATGGTTCTTTGTGAAAGCAAACATTCTGACAAATTACTGTTTCTATTTGAATATACAGGGTTCTCTCTCTCTCTCTCTTTTCTAAAGTGACCTTCAGTAGAAGCCCTGGTGCTTGGCTCCACACCCTAGGTTTCTGTGTGTGTCCCTGTGTGTGACTCCCCGGCAGCCTGTCCCGCCACCGCTGCAGCCTCGTCAGGGAGCCCTGAGAGAGGGCTGGAAAGTAAACACATTCTTCATATTCCTTAACAGAAGAATCCGTACAGGCCCAGCCTCATGTTGATGTTCACTGCTGGTGTTGGTTGTCAGGTGATTTATCAAGTGAGCTTTAACACCTTGTTGTTCAGCTACTAGTCATGTCTCTTTGGGACCCCATGGACTGCAGCACACCAGTCTTCCCTGTCCTTCACCATCTCCGAGCTTGCTCAAACTCATGTCTGTTGAGTCAGTGATGCCATCCAACCATCTCATCCTCGGTTGCCCCCTTCTCCTCCTGGCCTCAGTCTTTGTGTAACAAGTGATTTTAGATGGTAACTGTGCATGTTAGGTATTATGAGGTCCTGGATCTTATTTAAACCAACTTTAGCTGGCTTTGTCTGATACGGCTCTGAGAAGAGAAGTGGGGGGTTGGGGGGATTCTCTCTACCAGGTGGAGGGAGATGTCAGGATACCCCTCGTCCCTGCCCCCTACTTGGCCCCCTCTGACTGCAGTGGACAGTTGTAGGAGACTGGGTTGTGGGAAAAGCCCTGACCCTGCTGCATGGGCTGGAGGTGGGGCTTGGTTCTAGGTGTCGGGCATCACTCCTGTGATGGCAGTGTGGGCAGCCCCATGACAGCCTGTCGAGGGCCATGTGTGGGCTCCTCTTGCCCTTGGCTGGTGTGTGTGGCCATGGGTCACGGTTTTTCTGTGATATTTGCCTAAAAGGAAACCGCTAAACACTTTCTGTCTCACTGGGCTGCCCCTTCCTTGTCTTCAGTCGGAGAAAGTGAACTTTTGAGGGTGTTTTTGTCTGCTCCTCTTCCCTTTCAGCATCTTCTCATTCTGTTTCTGTGCAGCATCAGGCATTCCCTGTGTCTAGGGGGAGAAACAGGGGAAAGTGTATCTCCTCCATCTTCCTGGGATGGAGGTCCTAAATCTCCCTTAACGTTATGCAGCTCCACCTGTGTGAGGAATGTGCCTTAAAGAGTCTGAGAGGCACCGGTAGAACCTAGTCCTGTGAGCTACTGCAGTGACTGTCCCTTTGGTAGCGAAGGTGGAGTTCCTTCGGTGTCTGACATCTCTTGTCTGAAAGAGGCGAGCTGTCTTGTAACGTTCCCTTAAGTGTCGGGCAGCTCTGTGCCCCTCACCTCTGGAACCAGCCCCGAGGGGGCCCTGAGGCTGCCTTCAGCGGCTCGCACTGGCTGGGGTGTGGTCGCCTCCTGCACCCTGACTCCTGAGGCAGAACCTGTTCCAAGCAGCAGAGCAGATGCACTGACGCTGTGTGAGGCCAGGGCGCTGTCCCTGGGGCTGGCTTATGTCTGTAGCCATCACGCCATTGCCCTTTGTACTCGAGATCTAGCAAGAAAGTGAGAGGAATCCAGCATTGCAAATAAATTTTTGTGTTTCTTTCCCTTTCTAGGCAAAAGCTTATTATTCCAGGTGGAAGTTGCCCTGTTATTCTGAATACTTACTTTTGTCAGAAAGTTGTTGCCAAAGGAGATTCAGAAGCATCACGTGATGGGCATGAGTGTGACACGCCCTGTCCGAGGAGGAGCAGCACTCTGGCTCAGGTGTTCCAGTTTAAGGGCCTAACCGAGAGGTCACGTGAAAACAAGGTAAACTGTCCTCAACTTAGAAGTTTTCACTTTGTAATAATACTGCATTTAAAGGCCAGGTATTTATAGGAGTGTTTTCCTTTGGTCTTCTTCAAGTATTCAACACACATCTATGTCATATTTAATTTATTAAAATATGAGTTTTTTTCTGTTCTCATAACTGCCTAAGAGCTTACTTAAGCCTCTTTTATTTATTTTAAAAAATCATCTTTTTCTTTTTCTTGATGTTTGTTACCCTGGGGATAAAGACAGTTGCGTAAACAAGGTTACACACTGGAGATTGCTTTTTGGAATGTTAGTGACCCTGAGCCATGACTGCCTATGATGATGAACTTGGGGAGCGCTAAGCCACACTTGCGGTGGGCAAGAGGACACTCCTGGGGTGCTGTGTGCTCCAAGTGTCTGACTCCAGCGCAGCTACCTCGGGTCGCCTGGCTCCCCGCATCAGCATTGAGGGGAATGTTGAGGGTGACCACCTGAGGGGAAACCAGAAAGCAAAGCAAATGGACTTTCATCCTGCTTTGTATCTGTGGAATCAAGCAGGGCCTCCCTTTGACTGTCAGAACATGTGTCTGGAGGGAATTATGTGAAATCTCCCTTTAATCAATTTAACAGATGTACAGTATATGGCCCAAAGTGTATTACTGCTTTAACACACAGTTTCAAACAAGTGTGTGATATTAAATTCATGAGATGTGTCTTCATCTGCCATCTGCGCCAGGGTAGCTGCCAGAGAGCTTGGTGTTGAGAGTGCGGACTGTGGACCTCGGTGCCGAGTTCGGGTCCTGCCTCAGCATGCCTGTCTGTATAACAGTGGTGATGGTGCAGCCTGCCTCCTTGGGTTGTGAGGGTCACATGTTTGTTACACAAGCACAGGATATAGAGAACAGTGCTGGGATGCAGAGGGCACAGTCTTCTAGAGGGGCTGTCCTCTTGTGAAGGTGTTCACCAGGATTGTTGAGGTGTCTCCTATGGTTCACAGGAATGTGCAGAGTGCTGGCACTTCACAGTAACCCTAGTCCTTCTTTTGTAGTTTGTACTTTGAGATTGTTACCTCATAGAAGAAAACTTTTTAAATTACCATGAGGTATTTTATTTTATTTTTTCCATTTATTTTTATTAGTTGGAGGCTAATTACTTTACACTATTGTAGTGGTTTTTGTCATACATTGACATGAATCAGCCATGGAGTTACATGTATTCCCCATCCCGATCCCCACTCCCACCTCCCTCTCCACCTGATCCCTCTGGGTCTTCCCAGTGCACCAGGCCCAAGCACTTGTCTCATGCATCCAGCCTGGGCTGGTGATCTGTTTCACCCTAGATAATATACATGTTTCGAGGTATTTTAATAGGAGTCCTTTCTGCATGTTCTCAAACCCCCGAGATGGTCTGTGCTCCTCAGCTCGCCATGGCCTCACAGGTGACCCACAGATAGGAGCCCTGAGCTGCGGGTGTGCATTTGTCCTGGTCATTCCTTGAGTGTCCTACAGTCACACCGGCTGCCACATTCAGGATGGTACCCTCATGAGCTAGACTGCAAGTGTTCCCTTTGCGTGTCTCGTCAGATTCTGTGTGAGGGTCACACTGCGGTGGGCACAGACCAGAACCTCCATCCTGGGCAAGCGGAGCCGTGCGTCCCCAGCCAAGCTCCCCCGAGGGATTCTCTGCTGGATGCAGTCGAGAGCCACGGAGCTGCTGCCTGGACAGGAGTGGGCGTGCGAGTGGTGGTGCAGAGAGTGTACTCCCTGCCCTGCAGAAGCCAGCAGGCAGACAGCACAGACCCACCCAGAGCACGGTGAGTACGGACATGGGTGCTGGGCCCACACATCTGCACAGAGGGGAGGCTCTTCTTAGAGCAGTTTCCTCACCATGCACAGGGGTGGTTTTTCTTTGGTTGGTTTTCGTTTATATCAAAATTTGGGACACCTCGTATGACAGAGGATTTTGTCCACGTATAGTTATCTAAATGTACTCAGTTGCTCAGTTGTGGCCAACTCTTTGTGACCCTGTGGACTATAGCCTGCCAGCTTCCTCTGTCCATGGAATTTTCCAGGCAAGAATACGGAGTAGGTTGCCATTTCCTCTTCCAGTTTATCTAAATAGACCTAGTAGAAAAGTTAGTCACATTTACTTTTACCTTTGATAGTTCATGTTATTGAAAGTCATACAAGTATGATTGGTATTATTCTAAAAGAGCCAAGGCAGGGTTAAAAAGACCATGGCATCAGATGTCAAGTTTTATGTCTTAGAAATGTAAAGAAATGGCAGCTGGTGAGCCTGTGGCTCTCAGATGGGGCTCTTGAGTCAGCATCGGTATTGCCACAGGATCTGTGAGCGGTGCGGACGCTGCTCACTGCCCTCGCCTGTGCGGCAGCCACTGACCACGCAGGCAGTATGGCTGCTGAGGCCAAGCAGCCACATTTATAATATCAGTGAAGTTTAATTAAGTCACTTTAGGTAGCCCCCTGTGGACAGTGGCTGCCCTGGTGCCCTGTGTAGCTCGACAGCTGTGGGAGCAAGGGCAGACCTGTGATTCACAGTGCTTCGCTCCAGCAGATGGTGGGAGTGGCATCTTTCTACTCACATTTAGACTCTTCCTGGTTGTGTGTTTTCACATAGCTGTAGACACACAGTTGAGTAAGAGTTTCATTATCCTTGTCAGACCCTTCTGAGGTTATCTTTCTATGTTAAATTGCCCTCAAAGCAGTAAGACATATTTATACAAGAATAGAAATTAAAAGCATAGATACCAGTTTATCTAACAATCATTTTGTCCCTCTACTGTTAGAAAAACACATATTGAAGAAATAATAAGTCACAGTCGTCCTGTCCTTACGGTGCCGTCTGATGTTATTCAGAAGGAGCGGCAGGAAGCACCGCTCTGTTACCTGTCAGTCTCCTTCCCGTGAACTGCAGCTTATTTTGAAGGACTGTGAATTTCACAAAGTCCTTTGAGGTGCAGAGTTTACAGAATATTTCTTGTGTAATTATTGAAAAGTTTATGTTTATTCTGTTTGGAATATGTGTGAAACCAGTTTATCCATCTTCAGGTCTTTAACACACTTGTAGCTGTCGACCAGTTTTGTGCTAGACTTAAAATTGTGCCCTTCTAAGCAGAATTACCTGAGACAGTTACAGATCAGACAAAGGTTTTGTCTTGCTTGGCTGCTTCTGCGGTCTGTGACCGGGCTGGGCTTTGAGGAGGAGATCCTAAGGCCCTCAGAGCACCACCCCCATGAGGTGGGCCCCGCAGGAGCTGAGGTAGTGGCACGAGGATCAGAAGAGCTGGCAGTGAGCAGCCAGCTCCTTGGATGCCGCCTGCCCCCCCAGCTCTGCGGTGACACCTGTTTTACCTGTTGAGCAAAGAGAAGACGTTAGAAGGGATACCGCTGCCAGTGGTCAGCCTGTGAGTACTTTGGGTTTGTGCCTTATAACACACCCGGGACATATTGACTGAGGCTGTGCTCACAGTGGATTGAAGGCAGGGCAGGCATAAAGTTCAGAAATAAGAAAGCAACACTGAGTTATTCAGATGTAATGAATATGCATCAGTGGGCATGGGGACTTCTTGTAGCACATGTGAGATTGTAAACAGAGGCTGGAGGACAGTAACCTAATTCACAGATGAGAGCGCTGGGCCTCGGAGATTGACTTGCTGACAGTTATACGTGGATGAAAGAAAACCATCATGAGATATAGAATCCCCACATGACAGAGTTGTAGAGAACACTGGAGCTGAAAGAAAGGGAAGAACATTGAGTTGGAAGCAGGCTCTGTTTAGATGCCAGCTGATCAGGGGCCAGTCACCCTGGAAAGCTGGCACAGGACCTGAGTAGACTGTGCACCATGAGAAAGAGTGGTCCTTCTGGATGGAGGTCGTAGCGTTTGGCCTGGGGTGGAAGACCAGGCTTCTGTGATGTCTTTGGGGTACAGAAAGGTCTTACTGTATAATCCATAATTAGTTTTTCTAGATTCATTTGCTGTAATAATGATCAGGTTCTCCAGTATACAAATCCAATTAATATAGAAGGAACAAGACCCTTAGCCCTCTACTAATTCTCTGCTGGTGTGTATAAGGCACGCCCTTGAGAGCCACTCAGCAGCATGTGTCCTAGCGTGGACCTTCACACCTGCATGTGCAGCACGATACAAGGGGAGACAGCCTCAGAAGACTTAGGTGTGTTGCCCGGAATGCTCTTTTTCTATCAGCGATTTCTGCCTGTAACTTCCTGTCTGCTGGTAACTTCGAGCAGCCGTGCAGTGCACGGAGTCAGTCTTGTCCAGAGGCCTGAGCACGGAGAACATAGCAGGGAGACTCAACAATGAGGGCCGCTCCCCTGAGTTAGCTCACCTGCTTTTCCCCAAGTACCTCTGCTCCAGCAGTGAACTGAAGTCTTCTCTGATCACCATGTATTTCCTTAGAGCCAGAAATTGCCATGTCAGAGTAAATTGAGGCCTGTGCCTGTGCATAAACAGAAGCAAGTTTGTTTTCTGGGACTCTTGCTACAGTGATTCTCCCTTCCTGCCCAACCAGGTCAGATGCCCCCCGAGGAAACGTTGTGATGACTCTTATGTCTGACTTGGCACCTTGACCACATTTTGTCTGTCTGCTCCCAGCACTCTAGCCGTGTCACTTTTATGAGATCAGTCACAGCTTAGCTTCTGATGGCAGACAGCCCGATTTTTGTCACCTTTGAAATTAAGAGAAATTTATTTGAGGCCTGCCAGTCTTGAAGAGGGTCAGATAGATTTGTCCTCTAAGCTGTTAAGCATTAGCAAAAGTTTACGTTAGATTTCAGAAACGTCATATGTAAGTCTGCTGTCCATTGTTCTTCTGGATGACTTCTTTTAACTCACGCTATTAAAAAAAACATTTCTACTTGGTTTCTCAAGGTGTTGTATATCAGAGTAAGCCACATGAACTTTAGTTTTATAAGTCATTCAATCAAAAGTAACAGAAGCCAGACCCGAAGCACTCCCTAAACAGTAAGCAGGAAGTCTGTTCAGCGCCAGAACACACCTTTATCTGGACCCACTGCATGTTGGATGAGTGCTAGGTAAACACATGACTAATCAGACCACAGGCTTTTTTAGCCCAGGGGGAGCACGAGTTTCTACTGGAGGGAACTGCAGCAGAGAGTGGTGTCTAGACCACTCTACTCCCTGTCCATGGTGATTGACTTTCTTCCTCCCTTTCTGAAGCCATCACTTTCTTTTTCCTTGAGATGCTTAACTTAGGGACAGATCATTTTATCCCTCAGAGACACACATTGTTTCTAGCCTGTCACTGCAGAAACATTTATTGCGGGAGAGTTAGTCTTTCATGAGGGCATTGAATTCATAGAACTTGCTCAATGGTCTTGCATTTGGAGGAAAGCCTGGAAGGGACAGACCCTTCGTATTTAACTCTTTCAGGGGATTAGATCTGATAGACATAGTGGCCAAAGAACTATGGACTGAGGTTCGTTACATTGTACAGGAGGCAGGGATCAAGACCATCCATAAGAAAAAGAAATGCAAAAAGACAAAATGGCTGTTTGATGAGGCCTTACAAATAGCTGAGAAAAGAAGAGAAGCTAAAGGCAAAAGAGAAAAGGAAAGATATACCCATCTGAATGCAGAGTTCCAAAGAATAGCAAGAGATAAGAAAGGTTTCCTCACTGATCAGTGCAAAGAAATAGAGGAAAACAATAAAATGGGAAAGACTAGAGATCTCTTCAACAGAATTGGAGATATCAAGGGAACATTTCATGCAAAGGTGGGCACAATAAAGGACAGAAATGGTATGGACCTAACAGAAGCAGAAGATACTAAGAAGATGTGGCAGGAGTACACAGAAGATCTGTACAAAACAGAGCATCATGACCCAGATAACCACGAGGGTGTGATCACTCACCTAGAGTCAGACGTTCTGGAATGCGAAGTCAAGTGGGCCTTAGGAAGCATCACTACAAATAAAACTAGTGGAGGTGATGGAGTTCCAGTTGTGCTCTTTCAGATCCTAAAAGATGATGCTGTGAAGTGCTGCACTCAATATGTGAGCAAATTTGGAAAACTCCAGTGACCACAGGACTGGAAAAGGTCAGTTTTCATTCCAATCCCAAAGAAAGGCAATGCCAAAGAATGTTGAGTTTACCACACGATTGCACTCGTCTCACACGCTAGTAAAGTAATGATTAAAATTCTCCAAGCCAGCCTTCAACAGTACGTGAACCGTGAACTTCCAGATGTTCAAGCTGGATTTAGAAAAGGGAGAGGAAGCAGAGATCAAATTGCCAACATCTGTTGGATCATCAGAAAAGCAAGAGAGTTCCAGAAAAACATCTACTTTTGCTTTATTGACTACGTCAAAGCCTTTGACTGTGTGAATCACAACAAACTCTGGAAAATTCTTAAAGAGATGGGAATACAGACCACCTGACCTGCCTCCTGAGAAACTTGTATGCAGGTCAAGAAGCAACAGGTAGAACTGGACATGGAGCAACAGACTGGTTCCAAATTGGGGAAGGAGTACATCAAGGCTGTATATTGTCATCCTGCTTGTTTAACTTCTGTGTAGAGTACATCATGTGAAATGCTGGACTGGCTGAAGCACAAGCTGGAATCAAGATTGCTGAGAGAAATATCAATAACCTCAGATATGCAGATGACACCACCCTTATGGCAGAAAGTAAAGAGGAACTAAAGAGCCTCTTGATTTGAAAGTGGAAGAGGAGAGTAAAAAAGTTGGCTTAAAACTCAGCATTCAAAAAATGAAGATCATGGCATCCAGTCCCATCAGTTCATGGCAAATAGATGGGGAAACAATGGAAACAGTGACAGACTTTGTTTTTGGGGGCTCCAAACATCACTGCAGATGGTAATTGCAGCCATGAAATTAAAAGACACTTACTCCTTGGAAGAAAAGTTATGACCAACCTAGACAGCATATTAAAAAGCGGAGACATTACTCTGCCAACAAAAGTCCCATCTAGTCAAAGCTATGGTTTTTCCAGTAGTCATGGATGGGTGTGAGAGTTGGACCATAAAGAAAGCTGAGTGCCAAAGAACTGATGGTTTTGAACTGTGGTATTGGAGAAGACTCTTGAGAGACCCTTGGACTCTAAGGAGATCAAAACAGTCAGTCCTACAAGAAGTCAGTCCTGAATATTCATTGGAAGGACTGATGCTGAAGCTGAATCTCCAGTGCTTTGGCCACCTCAGGGGAAGAACTGACTCATTTGAAAAGACCCTGATGCTGGGAAACATTGAGGGCGGGAGGAGAAGGGGTTGACAGAGAATGAGATGGTTGGATGGCATCACTGACTCAATGGACATGAGTTTGAGCAAGCTCCGGGAGTTGGTGATGGACAGGGAAGCCTGGCATGCTGCAGTCCGTGGGGTCGCAAAGAGTCAGACACAATGAGTGACTGAACTGAACTAATGTTGTGTTTTTCTCAGTTGTGTCCAACTCTTTGTGACCTCAAGGGCAGTAGCCCACCTGGTTCCTCTGTCCATGGGATTCTCTAGGCAAGAATGCTGGAGTGGGTTGCCATTTCCTTCTCCGTAAGTTGCATTTTAGTTTCATGGAAATTCATTGAACTGAACTCAGGAAAGAAAAACATTTTCCTTTCTCTCTACTTTGATGTTTTACTCTCTTTTCATCTTTTGACCCTTACTTAAGTCTCTTGGCTTACATTTCTTCCTCTTTTCACTTCCTCTGGTCCTGGGTTGGGTTCTGGTTCTACACAGTTGACAAAACCAGGCGTTGTTCTGTGCTCATGGAGCATTGTCTGGTGAGGGAATCTCATACAAACCAATTGAAAATAAAGTCATTTATGATTTAAAGTTGTGCTCAGTGCTCTGGTGAGAACAAATGGGATACTCTGAGAGACAGCGAGTCGACAGAATTTAGTTTGGGGATAGAAGGGCCGTGTTCTGAGGCAGTGCTTCTTAAGTGACACTGGAAAGCTTAGAGGGTGTTGGATGAAAAAGAGATGAAAGAGAAGTGCCCACAGAGAGGGGGGGACCTTAAAGAGCTCCAAACAGGAAGGAGGTGGCAGAGTGGCAAGCAAGTGTGGGCCACGGGTGTGCCTGTCCGACAGACATGTCAGCTGTGGGATGGGAATGGTTTGGGAATGAGAGGACGTGGAGCACGGCCCCACTGGAAGCAGAGAGGCCCCGAGAAAGCTCCTGCCAGGCCCAGCACAAACCAAGCTCCCATCTCACATGGCGCTGCAGGGAAATGGAGACACTTCTCATGTGCGTGTGACTGGATTGGGGGTTGGGGTGGTAAGGCAGAAGGAAATAGTAGGAGTGCTTCTCAGACAGGTTCAACCTGGGGCCTGTTCAGTTTGAGATTCCTTTGAGGCATCCAGGAAAGGGTTTCAGGTGAACAATCTGGATAAACAGATCTCACAGTCAGGGAAGACTTTAGCTTGGAGGTAAGTATTGAGTGGTTTTCAACCTCCAGCTTTCTGGTCTGTATATTTGTATGTGCATTCGTGTGTGGCTAATTGAAGAGTGCATTTTTCCATGGTGCCAGATTCCAGAGGTCCTGGGCCCTGGAGAGAGAGCAAGATGCCCTTGGCCCCCCTCCCCTTACACCTTCAGAGCTGTTCCGTCACAGGCGGAGACTGTCTAAAGCCAGGGCAGTAGATGTGAGCACACTGGGGACATAGCAGACACCAAGGAAGGAAAGCATTGGCTTCAAGACTTCAGGTCCTGCAGCACTGGAGGATGGGTGGACGAGGGAGCACAGAGGAGCCTGGAGGGGAAGGGCTGTTCGTGGCAGGACTCTGTCGTGAGGCGGTGCCTCAGGTGATAGAGGACAGCTGATCTGATGCTGCAGAGATGCCTGACAAGGTGACAGATGACGCCAAGTGAAGTTCCTGGGTGACTTACGCACAGGAGTTGCCGAGGGGGTGGGAGGAGGGTGGAAGCTAACTCCCTGGGCATGGAAGATGGTAGGATGCAAGGAGCATGGACAGGTTTTGATAGCAAGGTCTTGTTGATGCAGAAAGGAATGAGAATGCTCAGCATTCAGTGGTACCAGAGAACTACAGTGCAGGCATTCTGTCTCTTGCTCCCAAGATAGGTACCATTTTTCTTTCTTCTTGTGTGTATCAAGGCAGAGTGGCGTGGAGTTCCTCCAGAAGGGCAAATCATGCATGTCCGCAGGGAGAGAGCACAAAAGGAGGACAACCGCTCCTCCCACCAGGACACATGGGCCACCCCACGTGCTCTTCTGTGTCCCCCACACCCCACTGGTCTGTGCAGTGATTGTATGGATCGACTTGCTCAGCAACACATTTTCATAGGTTGTTGTTGTTACTTGTACTTTATTTTTTCATATTGTAGAAAAATTGGAATCACTCCTCTTCAATGGTTTGAGTATTTTTATTGTGATGCAAAGATATAAGAGCAGAGCATCATATTCGTAATGTCTCCTCATAAATGATGTCACAGCCCATTCTTTAGATTCTCCTTACTTGCCTATGCTCTCTCAGTAAATGCAAGTCTTCTCTTAATCATTAGCTCTGTGTTCATGAATCTTAAATAAATCCTCTAATCTCAGCTCCCCAGCTCCTACCTTTTGCCTATTTCATCTCTCAATCAGCTCTTGGTGGTCCTTGTGATATCACAGGGTCATTCAGCCCTGATTCCTTCTCAGCCTGTCTTATTACTGGTGATTCTACTAACTGACATCCAGACCTATTATGTTCTCTTCCCTTCCTTCTGTTCACATTCTGGAGTACTCTGAAGCGTAAAAACAGCATTGTGTCCGTGGAATTGCAGTTCTAGGTCTTGCTGTTCTTAATGCACACGAAGAGGTGTCAGCGTTGGAACTACCTTACTTCTATCTCCTCTTTTTTTATATAATTTACATGCTGTAAAAATTCACACTTTTAGTGTACAGTTCAATACTTTATATTTGCAGAGTTGGTCAGTCATGACCATATTCTAGTATTAGAACATTTTTATTGCCTCAAAAAGAAACTCCATACCAATTGGTTGCTAACTTCCCTTCTCCCAGCCATGGCAACCATTAATCTACTTTTTGTCTCTATGGATTTGTTCGTTTTGTAATAGTGCTGCTATGAACATTTTAATCCAAGTTTTTTTCTGTGGACATAATTTTTCAGTTTTCTTGAGTATATATCTGGGAGTGGAATATCTGGGCCATGGTAACTTTTTTTAAATTTTTTTGGTAACTCTTTTTTTAAATTCTCTGTGTTTTCCAAGGAAATTGCAGCGTTTTACATTCCCACCAGCACTGTGTGAGGGCTCCAGTTCGTCCACATCGTCCTCAACACTTGTAGTGGTCTTATTTCTGCTAGCCATCCTGGTGGGTATGAAGCTGTATCTCATTGTGGCTTTGATTTGTTTCCCTAAGGAGTAACGATGTTGGGCATCTTTTTGTTTCTTGCTCATCTGTATACTTCTTTGGAGAAGTGCCAGTTTAACTCCTTTCTTAATTGGGTTATTTGTCCTTTTTTGTTGAATTATAAGTAAGAGTTCTTTGTTCTGTATATAAGTCTCATATATATGATTCGCAAATATTTTCTGACATTATCTGGTGGGCTTTTTTTCCCCCACTTTTTTTTATAGCTCTCTTTGAAACAGAAGTTTATAATTTTGGTGATGTCCAATTTATCTTTTTGCTTGTTTGGTTGGCTGCTTGTGCTTTTGGTGTGGCATCTAAGGAACTGTTGCCTAATCCAGGGTTATAAAGGTTTACTTCCGTGTTTTCTTTTAAGATTTAATAGGTTTACTCTTCCATTTAGGTCTGTGATCCATTTCAGTGATTTTTGTTTATGCTGTGAGGCTGGGGTCCAGCCTCACAGTCATGCTAACATGACTACTCTTTGTCTATGGAATTTTCTTGGCAACTTCAGTTGACTGTACATGTAAGTGTTTATTTCTAGACTTTCATTTCTCCCCCCGTTGCTCTGTCTCCTTGTCTCTATGCTAGCACTGCTGTGATCTGAATTACTATATGTTTATATTATGTTTCAGAATCAGGAAGTATAAGTCCTCTAACTGTATTTTTCCGAGATTATGTTCAGAATTCCGAGTCTTTTATATTTACATATGAGCTTTAGAATCAGCTTGTTAATTGTTATTTTGCAGTTAATCAACTGGGTTTTTGATAGAGGTTTGTTGAATATGTATGTCAGTTTGAAGAAAATTGCTATCTTATCAGTATTTAGTCTTTGGATCCATAAACATGGGATGTCTTTTCAATTAAATCTTTCATTTCTTTCAGTAATGCTTTATAGTTTTCAGCCATAAAATTTATACCTGACTATTGTCTGTTTTTATACTATTGTAAATGCAGTTGTTTCCTTAATTTCAGGTTGTTTATTGCTAATGTGTAGGTATGAAGGTGATTTTTATCTATTGGCCTAAACTCTGAAGCCTTTTTGAATTTTCTTGTTAGCTGTCATAGTTTTTTAGTGGTTTCCTTAGGGTTTTTAATACATAAAATTATGTAGTCTTAAAAAAAAAAAGAAAAATCATGTAGTCTTTGAATAAAGATAGTTTTACTTCTTCATTTTCAATCTGGATATATCTTATTTCTTTTTCTTTCTTAATTTCCCTGGAAGGTCTCTTAATTGTCTTGAGGCAGAAAAACCAAAATGGTTATTTAATGCTGTGGTGTTTTCACAGTAGCTCATCTCCGACTCATTTTCTCAGTCTTTTGAGGCCTGTGCAGACTTCACTATGGTTGTATGCCACTTGCCCTGTGAAGTCTCTCATGGTTTTAGCCATGGAAATAGTCTCTTTATCAGTGTATTAGAATGAAAAAAAAAAGCAGATTTTGGAAGTAGGCAGGTGTGGGTTTGAATCTGAGCTTTGCTAACCTACTGGCTATATCTTCTTGGTTAAAGGTAGGTAGGTAGATAATCTTAACTCTCTTCATTTTTGTTTAACAGCCCCATGCAGTTAGTAACGTCATTGTCAGTCTTGTATAGTTGTTTTGAAGATTCAGTGAGATAAGATTTATAAAATGCCTGGTGCCAAGCATACGCTCTTAACACTATTTGCTTTATGACAGTTGTAGTCCTTTGTATTGTAGTTAGTTATAGAAGTGTCACTCTTTACTGGAAGGTTGTCAGCTCCTTGCGGGTAAGGATTATGTGTAGGAATATTTATTATTGCCTCCTGGTAGACATACCGTGCCTACTATATCTATATTTATATATCCCTAAATATTTTTCAGTTAGATGTATCTCTTTGGGCATTTGTGATGGTTTGTGTGAGTTTCATTTCTCCTCGATGGCACAAAATGGATCCATTTTCCTACCCTTTATCTTCTTTTTAAGCTTTTATCATTTTATTGGTCTAGTGTCAGGTTACAGGTAGCTGGTTGCAATTTTAAATGTTTCAGAGTAGAATCAGAGCTATGGATAATTTGAAAGCAGTATGTTCATGTTCTTTAAACTGTGTAATACCAACCTAAATCATTGATCCTGTTTATATTTATAGCATATATGTACCTCAAATGGGTATATGTATCCTTAATGAGCTTATTGATAATATGAAATAGTAATGAAAGTTCCCTCATTCTTTTTATATGTATTAAACCAGTGATACACTTGAAGGAAAAAATCAAAAGGAATGACAACAGCCTAGTGATACGAGTACAGACATTTAGGAAAATAAAATGTTCATAACCTGATGAAGATAGCAAGAGTAATTTTCCAGATTCATAGCCAGATGTCTGTGCTGCGTGTATCCATAGTTCAGAGTTTGCATCTTAGTCTGACCTTGGTGATTTTCCAGCGCCTGTTATCCATCAAGATCAAGAATGAGTTCAAGGTGGCCCTATATAAAAGGCGTGGAATTTTCTACTTGTTCCTGACCTCCTTTCTCTGGAAACTTCTGTTCCTTAAAGAGGCTGGAGACCTCTGATTGTCTGCACCCCCACCCTCTCGTGCCGGCAGCTTGATCTGGAGCTGTGCTGTGGTCACGCTAGAACTTTCCTGTGAGCCAGACAGCACTCCGGAATGTGTGCTCTGAGGGGACAGCGCAGAGCGGAGCCGTGGGAGACAAGGTGCCAGCCGGCAGCGTCGGGGTGGGGGCGGGGGAGAGGGGAGCAGATGCAGACACTCAGCCCCACAATGCCCTGCAGGCAGACGCACAGAGGGGCGAGGTCAGAGAGGCCGGACTTGACCTCCCACTCCAGCTGGGCTGCCACGCTTGCCGCCCCCTCTGCCCCTGTCCACCTCTGTCACGTGGCCCTGCTCTGCCCTGCCTCCCAGCTGCTGCTGGACCCAGAGCACTTGGGGCAGCCAGCTGGCAGTCTTGCGAGGCTTGCCCTCCTTGTGCTCATTTCTTGGCCCTGAAGTTCTAATTAGCTTGAGCCTGATGAGTGCCATGTGCCACTGAAAACCGCAGCAAACATGTCCTCCAAAACCATTCTTGGGAAGAGAGAGATACTGAACAAGGACCCCTGGTCTCTTCTGGATCAGTTGGCCTGGCAGTGATGAAAACATTCTGAACCTTCATGTTTATTTGCACAGATACAAAAAGAGAGGGGGATGGATACAAGGGCATCTAGACTGTGCTTGTTGTGTAGTTAGGATAACGGCCAGATGTTTTGCATTCACTGGTGCTTGTCAGTACTTTCAAAATCAGCCCATACATGTTGTTTTTAAATTTCACTCCTCCCGTTTAACCATCTGAGGTCGGGGACTGTGACTCATTGGTTTTGGTACAGGACCACGAAGGCAGCCTGTGGGGACGGGGAGAAACAGTAGCGGGTGAGGAGCTGAGGGCGCAGTGTATGGTTGGTTGTGTCGCCGTCTTCACGCAGGACTAATCAGGCTGTGGGCACAGTGGAGCACAGGAGCTCTCATTCCTCTAAAGAGACCTGTGAGGAGGCTTGGGGTGGGTGGCTCTGAACTGCCAGGGACATTGTGCTTCAGGAAAGACTCAGGGTCCCTGCAGGGGGGTCATTCAGTGTAAAGCAGCAGGCAGGGGGGCTTCTAGGGAGGAAGCAAAGTAGGAGGAAGAGCTGCTCTGGGCCCAGGGTGTTCATCAAGAGAGAAAAAAAACCTGTTGCGAATGACTGACGGGTTTTAAAGCATTTGTTACAATTAATGCAGAACTAAGTTAAGAAATCAAGATAAAAGCAAGCCCCCACAGGTAGAAGATGAAAGGATGAAAACAACATTTCAATGAAACTTAGTGAGAAGGAAGAAACCCATGACTTGCATGAAAGAGAGAAGGTCTGAGTCACGCAGGGGCAGCTGGCTGGACTGGTCTCCGGGTTTGGAGAAGCCCTGACTGTCAGCCCGCTGCTCTGTGGGGTCTTCAGCTGTGTCCTGGCCTGTCTTTCCTCTCCCTGCGGTGGAGTCTGAACACAGGGAGCAGAGAGAACCAGGCTGGCTACACGTAGGGGAGTGGAAAGAGAAGAGCCACATTTCCTGATGTCTTACCACTCATCCAGGGACTTCCCTGGTGGCGCAGCAGCAAAGAATCTGCCTGCCAGAACAGGAGATGCAGGAGATGTGGGTTTGATCCTTGGGTCACCCTCCAGGGAAGATACCCTGGGGAAGGAAACGGCAAGCCCTCCAGTATCCTTGCTGGGAAACTCCATGGGTAGAGGAGCCTCGCGGACTACAGTCCCTGAGGTCAGAAAGAGTTGAACAGGACTTAGAGACCAAGACCATCACACCACTTATGCAGCCTCTTGGAAAACTGGGAGGTGGCCTAGGCAGCTCTGCACCACGAGTCTACGCCCAGAGAAGCGGCAGTAGGACCCTGGTGTGCTGGAGACCATAGATGTTCTTTGAAGGCCTGTCTGTCTGGGAGCTGCAGAAAACTGGAAAACTGCAGTGACAGCAAAGACACTGGAAAATTTTATCTTTAAATCTTTCGAAAGCAAGTAATTCCAGTTTTTACTCTGCTCATTAACGCGTCATCTTCTCTTCAGAAAAGGCCAGAATGAGATTCCTACAGTGACATGCTTTGTACCAGGGCTACAGCATATTTGGTAGCTAGTGTCATACAACATGGGGACAGTCTGCCAGAGTCTGTTTATGTTTAAACTTGGAATTTCTTCCAGGTGCTTCCTAAGGAGGAGTTGGTGCTCTGTTCTGGGGTGGGGGCAGGTCGATGAAAAGTGGAGCAGAGACCGAACCCAGGACTGAGGTGTGGCAGGGAAGTGCCTCTCAGGGGCTCTCAGGCCGCCTGGAAGTTTACACGAGGAGGGGCTGTTTCCATCACTGCCTGGGGAGGAATTGCACATTGTGGGACCGGTTCCCTGAATGCCTGTTAGAACACATGGATTCTGTGTCCACGTCACCTTTTCTTTAAAAAAAATTTTTTTTGATTGAGGTGAAATTCACATTAAACTAACCATTTTAAAACGTGCAACTCAGTGATACTTAGTTCATCACAGTGTCATGCAACTACCACTTCTATTTAGTTCCAACATATCCTGAGCCCATTATCAGTCCCTCTCATGAACCTCCCCCAGCCCTGGCCCCTGGCAACCGCAGCCCTGCTTTCCGTCCCTACATCTCCACCCATTCTGGACATTTCGTGTAAATGGAGTCCTAACAGTGTGTGGACTTGTGTCTGGTGTCTTTCACTCAGCATCATGTTTTCAAAGTTTGTCCAGGTTGGAACCTTCTGTCCTTCTTATGACTGAATAATATTCCAGTGTATAGACATATCAAATTTTTATTGATCCACTCATCAGCTGATTTCCATTTGGGTTGTTTCCACTTTGGGCTAATAAATGATGCTCTGTGAACATCTTTCTAGAAGTCTTTCTGGGAACAGATATTTTCGTTTTTCTTGGGCATATCCCTAGAAGTAGTATTGCTGGGTTATCTGGTAATTCTGTGTTTAACTCTCTGAGGAGCCACCAGAGATATAGCATTTCATATTCCTGTATCAGGGCTGTGATTTCTCCACACCCTCCCTAACACATGTTACTGTCTTCTTTTAGTAACAACTATTGTAACTAGTCTGAAGACTAGTTTTACTTCTTATTTTCTAGTATATTTGTCATTTGTTTCTTATTTTTACCTAATTGTTCTGGGTGCAATTTCCAGTACAACAGTTAAAAGGAAGTAGCAAGAAAAGGTATTTTCATTTTGTTCCTGATTTGAGGGGGAACTTTGATCTTTCACCATTGAGTCTGATGTTGGTTGTGGACTTTTCATGTATGTCCTATGTCAGGTTGAGGAAGTTCCCTTCTATTCCTAGTTTGTTGAATATCTTTATCATGAAAGAGTGTTGGATCTTGTCAGATACTTTTTTTGCACAGCCTATTCTAACTTTTTTGGGATTATACATTTTAAGGTTAGGAATCCGAGAAGTTACTAACATCGTGATTCTTAGTAGAGAAGGAATTGTAACCAGATTATTAAAATAATTGCTTTGAGTCACCAGGTTATGGAACTACTTCTATTCTGCTTGATCCTTCTCTGCAATAATAGTCTCTGTAGTGGGAGTTTACAAGCATGCATATAGCTTTGCTTTTCTTAAAATTGATTTTAACACGGTTTTTATTTTAAAATAGTTTTAGATTTGTAAAGAGAGGTCCCACATATCCCATACACAGCTTCCTCTATTTTTTTTAATTGAACTATAGTTGATTTACAATATTATATAAGTTTATATAGGTTTCAGGCTATTTTTAATATGTTATTATCATGCAGTCTCATGGTTTTTGAACCAATAGTGATACTGTTCTTATTAACTAAAACTTACACTTTACTAGATTTCCTCAGATTTTCCCTAATGTCCTTTTTCTGTTCTAGATTCCATCTACAGACTGTACTATATTTAGTTGATATGTCTTCTTAGTCTACTTCAGACTGTCAGTGTCATAGATCTGCTTTCTGATGACCTTGCTAGTTGTGAGGATTACTGGCTGGGTGTTCTGTAGAATATCCCTTGTTTTGTGTCCTCCTGATATTTAGGCCAGTATGGGTTTGGGGAGGTAGATCACAGGTGAAGAGCCATGCTCACCACATTATATTAGGGTGCACCCTGTCAGCATAACTGAACCTCTGCTGTTGTTGACCTGCAAGCTGGCTGAAGTACTGTTTATCAGGTTTCTACACTGTGATACTAGTTTTTAAAAATTAGCTTATGTTTTAATTCCTGTTGGATAATGACAAAGCTAGAGCATTTACTGTTTCTTCCATTGGTATTGGAGGGAGTCTGAACTATGAGCACTTGTGACTTTTATAGTCTCAGAGCAAAGTGATATGTGAGCCAGATTTCTGAGTTGGTTGTCTTTGACGTCATTTATTATTCATGTTCATTTCTTTGTGGAAAGTACAGAATCCCATTCTTTACCCGCAAACATACTTATCTTCTGACCATCAGAAGACCCTCTGTCTTCCTTTAGAAGATCGTGGGGAACGATAGACCCGTGCTGCAAAGGAGTGGTCAGTTAGCAGATCTTCACGAGCCTCTTGTGGTGCATCACCCTGCAGTGCAAAAAATGGCATTAACAGAAAAGAATCTAGCACAAGTCACCTCTGCGCCCAGATTCACCCTTGATGGTCCTTGATCCCACGGAGGGGTTTGAGACTCTCAGGTGAGGATGTCCTGTGTGTGTCGGGGCATCTGTGTGCACGCTTGGTGCCAGAAGGCTGTGTGCTTGAAGTAGGCAGCGCCATGCGCGGTCCATGGGCAGCTAAGCCTCTGCAGAGTATGTGAGTCCTCAGAGGACTCCTTGAGGCTTCAGTGGGCCTTCCTGTCACAAGAAAGTCCTAACGGGGAGAGTGCTAGGTGACAGAGTTACACACTTTTATATCTATGATTTGTGTTTGAATCAGAATTCCTCCCATGTGCCATTTCTAGTTGATGGGTTCCGCTTGGTTTTTTAAATTAGTAAGATATCTTCTTTTATCTTCTACAGCTGAGATATATCTATCCATGATGTCTTTTCTTATCATTCAGTTCAACTAAAACAATTTAATTGCTTTATTTAGTCTTGAAGGAAACCTAAACTGAATTTATTTGAAATCTGAATCACTTGAATTACTGGTTTTTCCCTTTGGGTGCATACATTAACGGAAACTGTAATAGAATACCACCAAGGATGATAGGCTGTGCAGTGAACATTTCTGAAGTTTAACAGGTGTTAATTTCTCTTTATGAAGCTATATTTTTTCATAACTTAATTTTGTGACTATAAACTCTCAAAACACACTAGTATTTATCATGCAAAAAGAATATAAACAAATGTGTTGCTGTTTTATAATTACTTGAGAAGCAATTTATTACTTTACATAAGGTATTATTTTTTTAAATACATGAAAGCTGGCTTAAAACTCAACATTCAAAAAACTAAGATCATGGTACCCGGTCCCGTCACTTCATGGCAAATAGATGGAGGAAAAATGAAAACAGTGACAGATTTTATTTTCTTGGACTCCAAAATCGCTGTGGATGGTAACTGCAGCCATGAAATTAAGACTCTTGTTCCTTGGAAGAAAAGCTATGACCAACCTAAACAGCAGAGACATCACTTTGCTGACAAAGGTCCATATAGTCACAGCTATGGTTTTTCCAGTAGTCATGTATGGATATGAGAGTTGGACCATGAAGAAGCCTGAGCCCTGAAGAATTGATGCTTTCAAACTGTGGTTCTGGAGAAGACTCTTGAGAGTCTCTTGGACAGCAAAATCAAACCAGTCAATCCTGCAGAAAATCAACCCTGAGTATTCATTGGAAGGACTGATTCTGAAGTTGAAACTCCAATACTTTGGCCCTGATGCAAAGAGCCAACTCATTGGAAAAGACCCTGATGCCAGGAAAGACTAGGGCAGGAGGAGAAGGGACCAACAGAGGATGAGATGGTAGGTCGCTCAATAGCGTCTGACTCTTTGCAACCCAGTGGTCTGTGGTTGCCAGGGTCCTCTGTCCATGGAATTCTCCAGGCAAGAATACTGGAGTGGGCTGCCATTTCCTTCTCCAGGGGATCTCCCCAACCCAGGAATCGAACAGTTGTCTCTTGCATCTCCTGCATTGGTAGACAGGTTCTTTACCAGCTGAGCCATGAGGCTCAGAATATCTGATAAGGCATTAATTTATCTCAGATTTAATGATCAATTTTTCACAACATAAACCTAAGTATTCAAAGTGTGTATGTGTGCTTAAAAAATTTCTCAGAGTACTCTAGCTCTGCTTTTGAAAGTTTTCTCTGCCCCCTGTATGTTAGAGAACTAAATCTGGGATCAGTCTGAATGTTGGCCCCATGTGCTCACAGATCTTGTGGTTCCTCCCCTCCCACCTCTGCAGTGGTTCCTGCACACACTGTTCAGTAAACAACTGAGAGAACCGAGCTCAGCCACTTCATTCACAGAGTGTTTGGAAAGGGCTGCGAAGCCTGGACACGCTGGCTCAAGTGGGGTGAGAGGCAGTGCAGTGTTCATGTTTTCGTTAGTTCTTTTTATAGCATCCAGTCAGCTGTAGCTGGTTAACTGAAGCCGGGGCTGCTATTAGCGCACAGGTCTCTTACGCAGGATAAAGGGCCTCTGGTGGAAAGAGATTTTGTTACTCATGATGCCACGACCGTGTTTACATGAGCTCACCCTGTCGTCTGTTATTGGATGTGATTTAGAGTGGTTCCGTGAAAACACAGGAAGTCCCTGGGAGCTGTTCAAATCACCGTTGAAAACAGAAAATACAGATAGCTTTCCTGTGAAGCCAGCCATCCTTCATAGATTGTGCTCTCTGGGCTGATGCCTGTGAGGAGAGCGCGGACGTTTCCCATTGGTGTTAGAGAAACTAGGTGGAGAGAGTGGTTTTCCCTCTTCCCACAGCAAGGAATCGTCATCTTATTGGGGAGAGAGTTATTTACCCAGCTTTCTGGATAAGTTAAACACAGCTGTTTGTATCGCTGTAGCTTTTCATGGGCCGAACTCTGACTGAAGGCAGAGTTTAACTTGTTCAGTTCAGTTCAGTTCAGTTGCTCAGTCGTGTCCAACTCTTTGCGACCCCATGAATCGCAGCACGCCAGGCCTCCCTGTCCATCACAAACTCCCGGAGTTTACTCAAACTCATGCCCATCGAGTCGGTGATGCCATCCAACCATCTCATCCTCTGTTGTTCCCTTCTCCTCCTACCCCCAATCCCTCCAAGCATCAGGGTCTTTTCCAATGAGTCAGTTCTTCCCCTGAGGTGGCCAAAGTGCTGGAGTTTCAACTTCAGCATCAGTCCTTCCAATGAACACCCAGGACCTGTCTCCTTCAGGATGGACTGGTTGGATCTCCTTGCAGTCCAAGGGACTCTCAAGAGTCTTCTCCAACACCACAGTTCAAAAGCATAAATTTTTCAGCACTCAGCTTTCTTCACAGTCCAACTCTCACATCCATACATGACCACTGGAAAAACTATAGCCTTAACTAGATGGACCTTTGTTGGCAAAGTAATGTCTCTGCTTTTTAATATGCTATCTAGGTTGGTCATAACTTTCCTTCCAGGGAGTAAGCGTCTGTTAATTTCATGGCTGCAGTCACCATCTGCAGTGATTTTGGAGCCAAAGAAAATAAACTCTGACACTGTTTCCACTGTCTCCCCATCTATTTCCCATGAGGTGATGGGACCAGATGACATGATCTTAGTTTTCTGAATGTTGAGCTTTAAGCCAACTTTTTCATTCTCCTCTTTCACTTTCATCAAGAGGCTTTTTAGTTCCTCTTCACTTTTGCCATAAGGGTGGTGTCATCTGCATATCTGAGGTTATTGATATTTCTCCCAGCAATCTTAATTCCAGCTTGTGCTTCTTCCAGCCCAGCGTTTCTCATGATGTACTCTGCATATAAGTTAAATAAGCAGGCTGACAATATACAGCCTTGATGTACTCCTTTTCCTATTTGGAACCAGTCTGTTGTTCCATGTCCAGTTCCAGTTCCATGTTGTTCCATGTCCAGTTTAACTTGTTAGAGATCATTAATAGCTCGATGGAAATAAATGTGGGCCAAATTCATACTGCCACCTCTCTTTGTAAATAAAGTTTTATTGGGACCAGCCCATCTGTTCTGTTCTCTGACATTCTTGTCCAGAGGTGCTTTCACACCTCAAAGGCCGAGGTGAATATTGGCAAGAGCCTGAAATACTGTGCTCATTGACTCTGCTCCACAAGTGAGAACACAATGAAGCCCCAGTGAAAGCAGGCTCCTCCCCAGCTACCTCGTTTAATCCCCTGAACACCCAGTGAAGCGGATGACAGTCCAGCCCCTGGCACGACCCTGACAGTGGTGGCGGTGGTGGTTTAGTTCACTAAGTTGTGTCTGACTCTTGCGACCCCCTGGACTGTAGCCCGCCAGGCTCCTCTGTCCATGGGATTCTCCAGGCAAGAATACTGGAATGGGTTGCCATTTCCTTCTCCAGGGAATCTTCCCAACCCAGGGATTGAACCTAGGTCTTCTGCATTGCAGGCAGATTCTTTACCAACTGAGCTACAAGGGAAGCCCCACCCTGACCAGTGTAGCAACCAGGTCTCTGACCCTGTCAGAGTCTGCTCTGGGGAAAGAGAGGCACATGAGGAGGAACCAAGGAGAAGTCTGGATTGTGAGAACGGCCTGCATCTCCTCCAGCAGCTGCTGCCACTGTCAGAGGAAGAGTCTCAGCCCCTACGTTTTCAAGATGTCATCATTTCACATGCCGAAGAAGCTCACTTCTGCTGATAAATCAGGTTTGAAAGAAGAACGTACTTTCTCGCCTCTAGTGAGATGGATCCATCAAGGAGCTGAGCCCCACAGATTTTGGCAACTTCAGAATGCTAGCTAAATTGGCTTATCCTTTAATCCCCCAAAACAAGCAGCACAAGAATTCAGTGCTGCTGCTGCTAAGTTGCTTCAGTCATGTCTGACTCAGTGACCCAGGGTCCAGTGTCCACGGGGATTCTCTAGGCAAGAGTACTGGAGTGGTTTGCCATTTCCTTCTCCAATAAACACTCTCCATTCCAAATGCTTTTTATTTCCCATTTCCAGTTCTCTACATAGAATTGAATATATATACACATTTATTTCCATCTAACTATTAGTGATCTGTAAAAATTCTGCAATGGTTAACACTTCTCGTCACAATAACACATGAAGACGTAAGTATATGCTTTGAACTACATGCAAAAAATGTGTGAAATTAAAGTGTGCAATGGTTAATATATTAATTTTCAGATACAATAGCTCCTGTCACATGCGAAATGACCTGACTCTAGGAATGTTGGGATCTCTGTGTACTTGGCCTTCAGATGTGATGAATTACAGAGTGATAGAGGTAGCATAGCAAACTTGTGAGCCAAAGTAAGTAAAAACATGAAACTTTTATACCAGGATTTATGATTTATAAGTGAGAGAATGAACACAGGAGAATAGTAAGTACTAGGAAAACATGGTAATCAAATTATGGGTGAAAGCTGTGTTAATGTGAATTCTGAGTGAAGCAGTGGGGAGTGGGAAGCAGGGTGTGATTCCAGTCTCACCTTCAGCAGCCAGCCCTGGCTCTCCCTTGGCCGCGGCCCTGGGAAAGCAACGGGGGTGGAGGCTTCATGCTGTTGTGTGGGTGCTGAGGTGCATCACGAGCTTCCGGGTCCACCTGGCCAAGTGCAGGATGCGCAACCTCACTTGGTCACACACAGTCCGGGCAGCTTCCCAGGGCTGGGGAAACGATGCGCAGGCTCACCTGGTCACACATGGTCCGGGCAGCCTCGGGGGCTGGGGAAATAATACACAGGCTCACCTGTCCACATCCTCCTTGTCGGTCACAAACCTGCGCCCCTGCACCCAGGTGAACCTGCAGCCAGTCTGACGCGACTGGTCCTTACAGGGGTGTAGCCCAGACCCACTGACTCTCCTGTGGGCTCAAAAGCAGCAAAGCAGCTATGACCACCCTCAGGAAGTCAGGTGCCTCCTTCAGGGCTGGGCAGAGGTTAGAGCAAGCATCCAACCAACCCCGTGGCAGGGTGGTGGGTGGCTGAGGCAGGGGAGGTGGGCCCGCCCCCTGCAAGTCTGCTCTTCCCTGCAGCCTCTGCTGGCCTTGAAACAGTGGGGACTTCAGGCTGCAAACTTGTCATTACAGTAGATTTTAGGGAAAATCAGTATGGCACTTGTACAAACAGAAAGTAAGAATTTAGGCTTTCGTCCACAATCACATGGGTCTTACTTCCTCATAATTGCATATTTCATGTATTAATGGATTTTTTAAACTTCACAAATATAAATGTATACTGTAAAACTGAAAAGTAGCCCAAAAAAGTACTGGATTTAGGAGTCTTCACATTAGAGATATCAGGGCAAATGGTGAAAGAGGAACGTTGTATCTCAAAAACAAGCTTAGATTTATCTATTTCTAACATTTGGAAAAGGATTGAAGGGCAGATGAAGAATTCTTGTTAGATTTTTCAGAGTTCACAGCTCATGTAAAATTCAGAGAATCAACATACGGTTTTCATTTATAGTTGTCCTTTGCTTTCTGCAAGGCCAGTAAAATACAACTCCTTGATTTATATGAAATTTACCCCTTGACAAACTTAAGTCTTTCTGGTGAGACCAGCATCCAGGATTCAGCCATTACCTCCAGATGATCTGAGAAAACTGAAGAGCCAAATGTTTCATTGCTTTAGATTAGTTAAGTGATGATAACCATGAGCATTTATAATATTATTTTTAAATTGTCCCTGTGAGGTTTTAAGACACAGAACTGAATGTACTGCCAGATATTTTTGCAGGAGTCACAGATGTAAAAGAGAATTCTGCACACACATCCCGCTCCCCAACACCCAAACAGAACATATTTTGCGTTAAACCCTTTGGAATGGACTATTTTTAGAAAAATGACAGGGGAGTTAGGAAATGTTTTTTCACAACTTTTTGCATTACAGCCCATAAAAAACATGATTATGTTTTAATTTAATTATGACATGTCCTGTACTGTGATTGATTCTGCTGATAGTGAAGTACCAATGGAACGACCATGCTGTCTTTATGTCAAACATATGGCAGAGTTATACCTGCTCTGAACTTGGGGAGGTCACACGTGGTGCCCAGGCGTGGGCCAGGCTTGGCAGGGCTGCTCTGGGAGCAGCGTTGCTCAACATCGCTCGCTGCGCTGCTTGTGCTCACAGCCCATCTTGTGCATGAAGTAACATAACCATGGAAGGAACAGCCTGGCCCATTAATATTTTTTGTGTACTTTTAAACCATAAAAGTAACATGGTGACACCTATAGAAAATTCCCAGCAATAGAAAAATTATTCTAATTCTGTTCACTGTGTAATCATTTTGTATATTCCCTTTTTTAATGGTACTTCTTTCAAGCTAAAATCATAAAACCTTTTTTTCTTAGCCCAAAGAATGTCAGCAGACTATTATCATTTTTTTCTTCCTTTGTGGAACATTTCACTTTCACTCTGTATTCAAGGAACAAAAAAGGGAACTTGGTTGAGAACCTGCAGTGTGCCAAGTGCTTGCATTCTTGTGTGATTGTTTGAGGGGCTAATTGTGTGCATGTGTTAGTCACGCAGTTGTGTCTGACTCTTTGTCACCCATGGACTGTAGCCCACCAGGATCCTCTGTCTATGGAATTCTCCAGGCAAGAATACTGGAATGGGTTGCCATTTCCTTCTCCAGGGGATCTTCCCAACCTAGGGATTGAACCCAGGTCTCCTGCGTTGCAGGCAGACTCTTTACCAGTTAAGCCACAGGGTTGGTTAAGAATCCACCTGCAATGCAGGAGACCCGAGTTCGATTCTTGGGTCAGGAAGATCAGCTGAAGAAGGGATAGGCTACCCACTCCAGTATTCTTGGGCTTCCTTGTGATTCAGCTGGAGAATTCCATGGACTGTATAGTGCATGGGGTCGCAAAGAGTCAGCTCAGATACAACTGAGCAACTTCCACTTCACTTGAGGGGAATTAAGCACATAAATTATCCATGCAGTACCTGCCAGTAGCCCTCTGCACAGCAGCGACGGAAAAGGCCAGTGCCTGGGAGAGGTGGGTGTGAGTTTTCCTGTTGCTCAGAGGAGGCCACCAACTGGGCAGCAGGCCGAAGCTTGTCTCAGGCCGAGCTGGAACTCAGAACCAAGTCCTGGTGCCTCTGAGCCATTTGCCATCGTAAGTGTAGCAGCCAAGGTATGCCCCATTCCAGAGCTCAGTAGAACCATGTCTGTTTGGAACCACTGGGTATCATGTAAGCACTCTCACTCACTCTGGTGCAGCCTGCACTGGCATTGATACTAGAAAAACTACTAGTGACATTTGTAGTTGAGTGTAAGCAGTTACTGTCTGCACAGTACCTGCAAAGAACACACCTGTCCAAACAGCTGGCTGTAATCTAGTGTTTGGAAGATTAACATTGATAACATTATTTCTTGGCATCTAAAAGATTTTTAAACAAAAAGTCAGTCACGTGTCCAGTGGTAAAATTGCCTAAACTCTTTGATGACGAAAGAAATAAGGGTCCTTGAGCCCCTTGGTGTCACCTCCTGCTGCTACGGGCCCTATGGACAGCACTGCTTTTCAGAGAATGCCTCTGAGCCTGTAAGGGAGTAGGAGGCGTGCTGCAGACCCGCATCCTGGGTGTGGAAACTGGGTGCACACACGTGCTGGCTGGCTGTGCAGGCTCAGGCAGCACAGCCCATCCACATCGCGAACGATGTCCCTCTGTGAACAGAAATTCAGTCCGGAAAGCTTTCTAAGCAGTTCATGAATGCTTGACCAAGAAATGAGGTTAAATCTAAACCTGTAGCAATTTAGAAATACAAACCAGTAACAAAGTAGTACAATAGTCTCACTAGTCAAGAAAAATGTTATCCCATTATGCTGCATCAGTTCAGTTCAGTTGTTGCTCAGTCGTGTCCGACTCTTTGCAACCCCATGGACTGCCAGCATGCCAGGCCTCCCTGTCCATCACCAACTCCTGGAGTTTACTCAGGCTCATGTTCATTGAGTCAGTGATGCCATCCAACCACCATCTCATCCTCTGTTGTACCCTTGTCCCACCTTCGATCTTTCCCAGCATCAGGGTCTTTTCCAGTGAGTCAGTTCTTCCCACCAGGTGGCCAAAGTATTGGAGCTTCAGGTTCAGCATCAGTCCTTCCAATGACTATTCAGGACTTATTTCCTTTAGGATTGACTGGTTGTACCTCCTTGAAGTCCAAGGGACTCTCAAGAGTCTTCTCCAACACCGCAGTTCAAAAGCATCAATTCTTCGGCACTCAGCTTTCTTTATAGTCCAACTCTCACATCCGTACATGACTACTGGAAAAACAGTGCTATATGTCAGTTGTATCTCAGTAAAACTGGAAAAAATAAAACATAATAGAGCAGTATTGTTCCTTCCATGCATAGTGCTGAGCACAGAGCTCTCTTGAAGGCTACAGCTTAGGGCAAGGGGTCCTGGGGTCCACATGGACACTCACCATCGTCTGTGTGGACTGAAATCATGTCTGCTACAGTATAGACTACTTTCTGAAAGTATGTAGAGGTTAGTTTTTTAGTTTTAGTTTTGACTGTGCTGGGTCTTTGTTGCCGTGTGGGCTTTTTGCTAGTGAGGCCTGGGCTGTAGGGCACGTGGGCTTCAATAGCTCTAGCATGTGGGCTCAATAGTTGTGGCTCCTGGGCTCTGGAGCACAGGCTTAGAGGCAAGTGGGATCTTCTTTCAGGGATTGAAGCCGTGTCTCCTGCATTGGCAGGCAGGTTCTTTTACCACTGAGCCACCAGGGAAGCCCCAGAGGGTTTTTTTGTTTTTTAATTAACCAAAGTCCCTAATTTATTCAGTTTCCTAGACTTAATGTTTTTATTTTGCCCCTCGACCCTATCCAGGGAGCCCATCACATTTAATGGTCCTGTGTCTTTATAGTCCTCTGAGCTGTGACTGCTTCTAAGGCTTTGCCAGTTTCTGATGACAGTTTTGGGGGGCACTGGGTCGGGCGGGTATTCTGTAGAATCCTCTTAATTGTGGTCGATGACTCAGGATTAGACTGGGGTTGTGGGATTGTAGCAGCACGTGTGTGAGGGCTCACACATGAGCAGGGTGTGCCCCTGCTGCTGCTGTCAGCCTTAGCTGCTGGCTGATGGGGTCTCCATGTCTCCTAGGACCCCACTACACACCCCCCACCCCTCAGAGTCTTTGGGAAGAAGTTGGTCTGCACATCCCCAGCCTGAGGCACGAGTTCCAATGACATCCGTGTCTGTGGAGTCCTGACTTGGAGTTCTTCTCTTCCTCATGTGTTTATTCACTTATTTAGATCAGCATGGACTCATTATTTTTTTTTTATACTTAGATTATAATCCAGTACTGTTTTGCTTATTTTGTTGCTCAGATTGTTCCAGCTTCAGCCGCTGAAGCTCTTCGTGCTGACTCCTTGTCTCTTTGATGTACTCCCATCATTGTGAGTTTTCGGTTTGGTTGTGCTTTGTCTTCAGCATTTTCTTATTTCCTGGCACTGCATAGTGTTTATTGCCCCTATCTTAGAATCGGCCCCTTCACCAAGGAGTTTCTTTTGTTGGAAAATGGTTTGGAGATACAAGAAAACACAATTTTAAGAAAATACAAGTTCAGGACATCTCTGGTGACACAGTGGATTAGAATCCACCTGCCATGGGTTTGATCCATGGTACAGGAAGATGCCACATGCCTTGGGGCAACTAAGGCCATGCGCCACAACTACTGAATCCTGCACACCTAGAGCCCATGCTCAGCGAAAGGGAAGCTAGCACAGTGAGAAGCCCTACGACTAGAGAGTAGCCCCCACTCGCCACAGCTGGAGAAAGCAGCACACCCCAGCACAGACAGAAATAAATAAATAATTTTTTTAAAAAAGGAGAATGCAGGTTCATCTTAAAGCCTCATAGGGTTGCTGCCAGCTTCAGTAGTCAGAGTCAGATAGAGGCTCTAGAAAGAGGAGTGCCTGGTTCTGGAGTGTTTGTTGTATAGCCCTGACCGTGGGCAGGGGTTGTCTGTAGTCCGAGGAAGAGGCCCTCTCTCAGCATTGCTCGGTACACAGAGCTCTCTTCAGCTCTTGTACTCTCTTGTCCCTTAGACGGTTTTCACAGTCACGCTCGACCATCTTTCCAGAGATGATGTTTGTCTTCTACTCACTCGTCCCTTAGATGGTTTTCACGATCATGCCCATCACCTTTCCAGAGATGACATTTGTCTTCGACTCACTTGTCCCTTAGACTGTTTTCACGATCATGCTCATCACCTTTCCAGAGATGACATTTGACTTCTACTCACTTGTCCCTTAGATGGTTTTCACGATCACGCTCATCTTTCCAGAGATGACATTTGTCACTCACTGTTGTCCACAGTGTTTCTGGGCAAGCCGCGCTGTCAGCCTCCACTCCTCTCCTCCACCTGCCTTGCTGGGTCTCTCAGCCACGTGCCTGTGCCCTTGCGTCCTCTGGACCATTTCAGGGTATTTCTGCACACAAAGGCTCCTCTAAATGATTTACCATTTGTTTTATGTGTCTCTTGCTAGATACTATGGTTTCTATGATCTGTGACTTCTATGGTATTAGAAGAATGTGCATTCTCAAATACTTCTTAAAATAAATTGTTTGGCCAGATAACACCCAGGTATTTTAACTACTGGTTTCCAAATAGTAAGACCCTTTTTTTTTTTAAGTACCAGAAATGCTGTTTTTTATGAAAACTTGGTACTATTAGCTGAGATGTATTTTAGTGGTGGCTGTCTCATGAAAGTTGCACTAAGCAACAAAGTGAAGGAAAGAAAAACTCTGGGTACACCCTTTTTTCTTGTGTGTCACTCATTGTCTCAGAATATGCTACCATGTAATTACTCTATAGTTGTTGACACATAAGTAACATTTCTCATAGATTTTCTGCTCCATCGTCACAGCAGTTATATAGTAAAAAACCCAGTTTCAAAAAGCTTCGTGGGGTCCCTGCTCTCAAGGGACTCTGGGTATAGATGATATGAACTGGTGTGTTTCTGATCTCATTCATCTTTCAGAGATTTAAAATTATCTGCAGAAGTGAACACAAGTTTTTTTGTTAATGAGTTTGTTTTTGCCTTTTTGGTTGTTGTTGCTTTATCGAGGAAAAAACATACAGCATTCTCTTCTCCCACAATCTACTTCTTGTGAGAATCTTCATGTTGAAGAAGTTAGGCTCAGTGATAGGGATATCAACTCCTTTTAACCTAAACAGAAAGAGATTCATCAAAGAGTTCAGAAGGCTTAAAGAGTTTCCAGGAGAACAGACTGTATGCGGGACTTCAGGACAGACTCTCCGAGTGGCCCTGAAGAGCCAGGGTGCCGTGAGGACCTCCCCACTCCAGCCCTTCCCTCCAAAGCCTCTTCTTGTGATGCCTCATTTCTGCCTTCCACCCTTCACAGCGATTGGCCAGGCCCTGAGATCTCTGATAATGTCGTGTTTGACAGCAGAAGGGACAGGATCAGACCCTCTGCCTTTGATTCACAGGAGGAACTCTGCTGCAGGGAGCATGAGAAGTGCAGAGTTTGCTTTCAGCCTCTGGAGTCTAGGAAGGCCCAGAGAAGGCATTCAGAATCTTCTCATCCACCAGAACAGTTAGGAAAATTTGAAAAGAGAGAAGTAGAAATGTGTGAAAGAAATACAGGCCCACCTCGAAGACACGGAAGGTTTAATTCCAGACTGCCACAATAAAGCAAATAGCACAATAAAGTGAGTCACACAAGTGTTTTAGTTTTCCCATGTGTATAAAAGTTATATTTACACTATATTCTTGTTTATTAAGTGTGCAACATTATTTCTAAAAAAACAATATACATACCCTAATTAAAAAATACTTTATTGCAAAAAGAAAATGCTAACCATCACCTGAGCCTTTGGCAAATCTCCCATTTCTGCTGGTGGAGGATCTTTTCTAAGTGTTGACAGCTGCTCCCTGATCAAGGTGGTGGTTACTGAAGCTTGGGGATGGTGTGGCAGTTTCTTAAAATAAGGCCAAGCAGTTAGGTTTGCAACATTGATGGAGTGTTCCTTTCATAAACATTTTCTCTGAGGCCTGCATTGTTTCTTGGTAACATTTTACTCACAGGAGAACTTCTTTCAGGATTGAAGTCAGTCCTCTCAGACCTTGCTGCTGCTTTATAAGCTAGGTTTATGTCATATTCTACATCCTTTGCTGCCATTTCAACAGTCTTCACAGCCTCATCACCAGAAGTCAATTCCATCTCAAGAAACTATTTCTTTGCTAATGCATAAAGCAGCTCCCTGCTTGTTAGAGTTTTATCCTGAGATTTGAGGAGTTCAGTCACATCTTCAGGCTCCACTTCTAATTCTCTTGTGTTTCTATCACACCTGCAGCCCCTTGCTCCCATGAAGTCTTGAACCCCTCACAGTTGTCCGTGAGGTTCTGAATCCACTTCTTCCTTACTCTTGTCTCTGTGGGTATTTTGACCTTTTCCCTTGCACGAATCATGAATGTTCTTAAGTGGCATCTAGAATGCTGACTCCTCTCCAGAAAGTTTTCAGTGGACTTTACCCAGATCTATCAGAGAATCGCTATTGACAGCAGCTGTAGCCTTGTGGAATTCTTAAATCATAAGGCGAGAAGGTTGAAATTATTCCTTGATCCATGGGAAGCAGAGTGGATGTTGTGTTATCAAGCATGAAAACAACATTCATTCTGTTGTACAACATCTTCATCAGAACTCTTGGCTGCCCAGGTATATTGTCAGTGAATATTAATATTTGGAGGGGGCTCTTTCTTCTGAGGAGTAGGTCTCAACAATGGGCTTACAATACTCAGCAACCTGTGTCGTAAACAGTTGTGCTGTCGTCCAGACTTTGTTGTTCTGTCACTGGAGCACAGGCAGAGTAGACTTAGCATTAGATTCTTAAGCACCCTAGGATTTTCAGAATGGTAGGGGAACATTTGCTCAACTTTAGGCCACTAGCTGTGTTAGCCCCTGATGAGGCTGTCAGCCTGTCCTTTGTAGCTTTGAAGCCAAGCAGTGATTTCTGCTCATCTATGAAAGTCCTAGGTGGCATCTTCTTCCAGTAGCAGACTGTTTCACCTGAGCTGAAAATCTGTTGTTTAGTGTAACCGCAATCATGAATTCTCTTTGCTTGATCCCTGGATGACTGGGTGAGGCTTCTACATCTGCACTCACTGCTTCACCTTGCACTTTCCTGTCATGGAGGTGACTTCTTTCCTTAAGCTTCATGAACCAGCCTCTGGCAGCTTTAAACTTGTCTTCTGCAGCTTCCGCACCTGTCTCAGCCTTCACAGAACTGAGGAGAGTTAAATCTGCAAGAAGTCTGTTTTGCTTTCTTATCATTTGTGTATTCACTGAAGTAGCACTTCTAATTTCTTCAAGAACTTTTCTTTACATTCGCAGCTGGACTTTGGCTCAAGAGACCTAGCTTTTGACCCATCTCTGAACTTGCCTTCTTCATTAAGCATAATCATTTCTAACTTTTGACTTAAAGTGAGAGATTTGCAACTGTCCTTTCACCTGAACACTTAGAGGCCATTGGTATGGTTATTAACTGGCCTAATTTCATTATTGTTATGTCTCAGGAAAAGGGAGGCATAAAGAAGGGGAGAGAGGCGAGGGAATGGTCAGTCTGCCCAGCAGTCAGAAAACACATTTGTTGATTAATTTCTATGTCTCCTATGGATGCAGTTCACGGCACCCAAAAACAATTACAGTAGTTATTAGTAACACCGATGATGACTGATCACAGATCACTGTAAACTAATACAATAGTAAATGAAGTGTGAAATTACCAAAAAGTGATGCAGAGACACAAAGTAAGCAAATGCTATTCGAAAAATAGCACTGATAAACTTGCTTGACACTGGGTTACCACAAACCTTCAATTTATTAAAACACACACACACACACACACACACACAACAGTGTCTGCAAAGCACAATAAAGTGAAGTACAATAAAGAAGATCTCCCTGTGGAGGAGAACAGCAAAACCCCACAGTCCTAAAATTTCATTTTAGAATGCCATTAGTTATGGAATGCTATTGTTGTTCAGTTGCTCAATCAGGTCCGACTCTTTTGAGACTCCATGGACTGTAGCCTGCCAGGCTTCTCTGTCCATGGGATTTCCCAGACAAGAATACTGGAGTGGGTTGCCACTTTCTTCTCCAGGGGTCTTCCCGACCCAGGAGACTTGGTTTGAACACAGTAGGTGCGCATGTAGCTGAGGGCTGTGTTCAGTGCTCAGCCTCTGGGGGACAGAGACTCACTCTGGAGGGAGGGCACTGAAGTAGAGCTCCCAGTCCCATGCATGCTGGAGCTGGGTGAGAAGATGACAGATTCCCTAGACAGCTTCTTACTCAGTGATGAACAGAAATGGAACACCTGCCTGCACTTTGGCGAGACTGAATCTGACCTGGCTGTGGTCTTTGGGGCCTGAGAACAGTGGCAGGTCTGCATGGCAGTGACAGGCCTGCTGTGAAGTTGCAGCCTCAGTAATGTTGGCACACACCAATCAGTGTGCCGAGGAGGCCCGAGGCCTGCTCTGGTGTGATGAGCGGTGACCGTGGACAGGGGCCAGGCCCCTGCTCCGCTGCACCCAACACCTCCTGTCAGGGCAGCGCTGACACTTTTCTCTGAGGCCTCTTGTGAATGGTACCCCTAGTAAGATGTTAGTGCTTTTCTCATCTTAAAAGGTCATTAATAAGAGAGGAAATTTAGCAAAGGTTGAAAAAGCAGTCGTGAGTATGAGTCTATTCATGGAAAATTCTCAAGAAAAAAGTGTAATTTGGTAGAAGGCAAGATGTACAAATATTTCCAGTCTTTGTAATTTGGGAAATTATAAAGGTCTTGCAATGTGTCTTATTCATACATGAGGATTCTGGCATATTGAATCCAGAGCACTCTCATTTATTCTCCTTTGTCCTCCTGCAATGAAAATCAATGCCCCCGTGTCTGTCTTCTCAGCATCTAACCCAAAGAGAGCTGTCAAGGTTCACAGAGGCTTGAGAACATAAACACAAACTGTAATACACAAACTCCATGCATAAACTGTAGGACACGATCTCCATACACAAACTGTAGGAAACTTCTGAGCAGAATGTATTTTAAGCCACATTCAGCCCTTATCTATGTATCTGTGGTGGGAAGTGCTAATATTCAGATAATTAATGAGTGCAGTGTCCTGTTGTCTGTTCTGCATTATGTAGCTTTTTTTGTGCTGTAAGTATGATCATCTGTTTCAGAGAAAACTGCCGCTGAGTAGTTGAAATGTTTTTAGTATGTTATCTATGAACAAAGCATTTGCCATGACAAAACTTTGAACTGTGTATTCAAAAACATTCTTGAAGAGTGGTATTCAAAATGGGAAGACTTTGCTTCCTCCCTGAAATGGAATAGTAGTTCAGCTCTGTGCTGTCATGGCCTGGTAGAGCAATACCTAAAACATTCTTTCAGTTTATTAAAGGTTGGTTTTTTCCATGATATGTTTTATTCAGCTGTGTAAACTTTGAGGCCCTCCATCAGAGTTAGTGACATGCGCACGCTTGTCAATCACACTGTTTAAGTGCCAAGCACAGTGTCCCCAGAGCTCACATTTCTGGAACCTGTAGGCTCACCCTCTGTCCTGCCGGGCCCTCGGCGGTGACTCTTGGTGTCAGCAAAGCCGAGTGACGGCCAAGCCAGTGCGAGGGGTCATCAGGGCGGCAGGACCCTGGGGCCACAGCCGCCCCTGCTGGCCTCCTCTCCTGGATGGAGGCTGAGGTCACCTCCCTGCTCCTCGTAACTGAGGGCTCAAAACTGTTTGCTCTCCTTATGGGAAGTGATACCTTGGTGTGTATGGAGGAGCTTGGGTTGGGTGTCAGGGTTACCTGGAGTGACTGAGATGGAAGGCTGGCAAGAGCCCTTTGAAGAAGAACCTGAATGCATAGGTGGATCCAGCCTAGAAAGCTCCAGGAGACGCACTTTCTAGAAAGACCATCTACAAGGATGAACTTTGTGTTTCAGGAAGCAGGGGGCTGGCTTGGCTGGGGCACCACGACCCCAGGCCTGACACACAGGGGCCAGGGGAGGCAGGCAGCTTCCTCCCGTGCGCTGAGAGGCCCTGGGACTCAGGCCTGGACTTTTCTGATCTGTGCCTTGACAAGAACGCTCCTATTGTGCTGGATCACATGGAATGTGGAGGAGCAGGAACCCAAGGAGAGGGCCGAGGCTGTCTCAGGAGTCCAGATGGGAGGCAGGTGATCTGGGTGAGCTTGCTGTGAGGAACTGGAGGAAAGGAGAGAGACTCACGCTCTGTTAGAGGTGCCAGTGGCTGGATGTGGGGTGATGGAAGGAGGGGTCAGGGATGACTGTGTGCTGTTGGCTTGAGGGCAGCTCAAGTTACTGAGGGGAGGTGACCTGGGAGGCATTGGGTGGAAGTCGAGAGTTCCAGTACGTCCGTGAGATGGAGGTGCCTGTGAGAGACTGGACTAGGGAAGCCCAGCTGGATATGAACTTGCAGTGGAGGAGAGAGGTGAAGCCCTGAGTGCCAGATGCTGTGCCCAGGACAGAGAGAAACACCACAAGACAGGTCATATCTAACTGTTAGAACTTACTGGAAGGCAGAGTCTTCCCCCTTAGTGTAATAGATAAACCAGTGGAACAAGAGAGAAGATCCCAAATATATATAGGAATTTCATAAATAATATACTTATTTCAAAACAATGGGGAAAGATTAGCCATTCGATAAGTGGTGTAAGGACAACAGATAAGCCATCTGGGAAGAAAGAAGCTGGATCTGGCTTATCTCAGCCTGCACTGGAGAAGGAAGTGCTGGGTCCACACAGGACAAGCTGAAAACCCATGCTTACATGTGCACACCCCACCCCCTCTCCCCGAGTAACAGCTTGTCCTCTCCACCAGACTCCTCATGGAACTTACCTGCAGATGCACAGAATTGTACTCTTCCCACTGTTTCTGATAGCAAATGTGGCGGCAGCGTAAACAGTCAGCGTTAGAGGGTTAAGACTAAATCACACCCAGTGGGGTACTTACACAGCTGTCTGTCTATGCTGTTGTATAAAAAGAACGAGGAAGCACTCTCTGATCTGATAAACACGAACATTGATGTATTGGTTAAATACAGAAAGCAAGGAGCAGGGCAGACTTTAAAATGTGCTGTGCTCCTTTGAAATTTATAAACAGAAACTCTGGAAAGACATGTAAAAAGCAACAGTGATAATCTGTGAAGGGCATATGATTACTAGAGGACAGAGGACAAGAATGGGAGGGAATCTTTGTCACATTCCTCTGTATAATTTTAAATTTTTAATTATATATTATTTAGGAAAACAAAGGACTTTTATACACAGTCATTGCTCTTGGGAATTTTTACCATTACCCATGGTTTTGGAAAGCAGTACATAGAGCAATGAAGATACACTCTTTGACCCTAAAATTCTTAGAAATTTAATTCATAAGAAACACACAAAAAATCTCAAGAGTGCACACTATTCTTAATGGTAGCAATGCCTATAATAATGGAAAAATAGAAGCAATCCCAATATTCAGTATAAGGAAGATTATTTAACACAATATTATTTAACAAACCTCACGATATAGTATTGAGCTGCTGCATAATATACCAAAGAAGACCAGAGGAGACATTCATTCAGCACGCACCTTTGTGCCGCCTCCGTCATGCGTTGTTCTGGGTGTTAGGGATACAGCAATAAATAAGACCAAACAAGGCGAAGTCTGTGCACTAATGGAACCAACATTAGATCGGCGAACACTGGCAGCAGACAAACACATACTATATGAGAAAGTAATGCTGGTTCTGACTTCAGATAAACCTGGATGACCCAGTGGTTGCTGCTTTCACATAAGAATGGAGGAGAGCCTTGTGGGTAACATAGTATCTGAGTGAAAGAGGAGAATGGAAGCACACACACTACCATATGTAAAATAAGTAGCCAGTGGGACTTTGCTTGTGACACAGGGTGCTCAAACTCAGTGCTCTGTGACCACCTAGAGGGGGAGGTTTGGGTGGGAGGTGGGAGGGGGGTTCAAGAGGGAGGGGATACCCACATACCTATGGCTGATTTGTGTTGATGTATGGTAAAAACTAACACCATATTGTAAAGCAATTATCTGCTATTGGGAAAAAAAAAATCCCAAAGGTGAGAAGCCATGAGGCATTTGGAGAGAGTGTCCCAGGGGCAGGGCGGACCGGGGTCTGTCATAAGAAGGTCAGGAAGCTGTGGCTGGGCGGTTGACTCTATGCTCCATGCAACTCAAAGCTTCTGGGAGGTTTTGTTGGAAGAGGATGTATCATAAATGCCATGTGAGAAGCACGGGGAATGGTGGATAAAGAGGTAGTGTGCCCCGAAGATGTGGAAAAGACAGGACTGCGTGAAGCGTTTAATGTGAATAGTGGAATAAAGGGAGGAATCAAGAAGGATTCAGTGGTTTGGGCCACAAGATGAATGGTGGGTACCATAAAGAGACAGGGAACTGAAGGGCTAACAGACGTGGAGAGAACAAGAAAAGTGTGGGTTTTGTTGTAGATGTGTTGAGTTTGAGTTACCTGTGAGTTACAGATGTAGAAAGAGAGAACTAAAATGAACTGTGTGAGTAAACTTAGAGTTTTCCTGATGGGTACATGGGTGAGTAAGCAGAGGTGGACATGTGCTGATGTATGGGAAAGCGTGTGTATATACTCCCGCGTGTGTATATACTCCCTGGTCTGTCTTCTGTGAGGTCCTGTGCCTGTGACACTCCAGGAGCACTGAGCACATTTAGCACCTGGATATTAGCTTTAAATATCTGATGAAATGGGTGATTCCAGGGTGGGATGGGAGAAAATAGGATATGCGTCTTGAACATTTTATGTGGAAAAGAAGGAATGTTCTCAAAAGAATGATGGAGATATATCGGAAGGACACAGGAGCCAGCTTGAAAAAAGCCACAACCAGCTGATTCTGGGATAAGTTGAGCATCAAGATCATTGTTTTGGGTACAACCCATTGTTTGAGAATTTGTGAATCCACAGTTTTTAAAAATTAATGATTCAAAAATTCGACAAGGACTAAGATAGCTACATGGCCTGACAGTATTTGCCACACAGTTTGTTTTTTAATTTCAGAAGGAAAAAGTACCTTACAGTTGAGAAGGCTGATAGACATCACCTCAGTTAAGTAATAAAACCGATCATCATCACAAATGGTCCCTACTGAAATAGCATGGCAGCTGTTAGCACACAGCAGCAATACATGAGCTAGATCTCATCATGAGAAAATATTAGAGAAACCCAAAGTGAGAGTTTGTGTACCGCAAAACTGCATCCTTGAAGAATGTCAAGGTCGTGAAAGTCAAGGAAGACTCGGATCCGACAGCGGCGCACAGCTCTGAGTTGTCTTCTGCTGCAGAACACTGGATGGGCATAGTGGGGAGGCGCAGTGGGTGTGCGAGTGAGGGCAGACAGTGTTCCTTCCCCTTCTCTGGTCATTAGCAGTGATTTTCATAGGAGAAGGTCCTTGTTTATAGGGATGACCCTCATTTGAGAGTGAGGGAAACAAGACGACAGTGCCGCCAGGGCTACTCAATTGATTTTGAGTAAAAACTTTCTTAGCTAAGATCTGTCCTTCCTTCATTTATCTTGCTCTGATTTACAGCTTCACTAGGACACTAGTGATTCAGGGTGGGGGTCGGGGAGGGGGAGGAGGGACTGTTTTGTACCGTATTTAGAAGTTTTAGAAAATTCGAGATTGTGAGGCCTGTAGTTTCTCAAGACGACAGGAAAGAGGGCTGCAGGGCATCTGCTGGGAGAGGAGCATTGCGCTCGCAGGGGCTCACCATGCTGGTCCGCACACAGAGCTGGCCTGTGGAGATGGAGCAGGGCGGGGGGCGCTCACCGTGCTGGGGTGGGCTGCCAGCTGGCTGAGCTGGGGCTGGGAGCCGGGTGTGGCCACTGTCCTGCCCTGAGGTGGATTCACACCTGAGGACCTTCCTTCTCTCTGCAGTCGAGTCGTCTTCTGAGAGTGATCCCTCATCTGCTCTCTTGAGTATGATAAACTGAGTATGGTTTAGTCTCTGAAATTGAAATTATGTCATTATCAAATACCCTAAAACTATTTACTACTGCTTAGTGATAGTGTCCCTAGAACAGGTGTTCTTAGGATTACAGAAGAACTTAGAAAATCAATACTGATGTTTAAAAAAGAAGACAGCCTTGCATGCATGCCTCTTGCCAAGGTGGTTTGTGTTTTGTTTGGTAAGGTCAGAGCAGGTAGAACATGTACCTCTGCTTCACAAACACCGATGATTTACACGCCGCTCGTTGGAAAGGACCGGTTTCCAGGCCGGTTAGTCAGCTTCCAGTGTGAAACCCTGACTCAGAAGCCGGTCGTCTGGGGTGAGTCACCCTGCCCCTGCTGCGTCACGAGGTCTAGCGCAGCCTGGTTGCTCTCGACTGGCGCCCTTCCTGGAACCACAGACCCTGAGGATATTCAGGACTCTTCTCTTCCAAGACTACATGCAACCAGAGCCCCCGCGCTGCTCAGGAAGGTCGGAGCTGTTGCATTCAGTGTGGCCTCAGTGTGTCAGGGCTTCAGGCTTCACGGAGAACTCTGGACGAGAGAGGCAGTGAGACTCTGGATTTGGCCGCCAAGCCACGTGGTAAGCCAGGGAGCATCATGGAATGTGTGACCTCCCTCGGCACTACAGAAACACTCAATGTCTTCTTCCTTCTTTGCACTCATGCACAGGCCCTCGGCCCTTCAGGTTCAGCAGTAAGAGGCCACGGAACAGTGGGAATACCAAATGACCCTCATTTGAGAGTGACTGGGGAATGAATGAGGGAAAACAAGACCACTGCCCCCAGGGCCACTCAGTTGATTTGGCACATTTTGAGTAAAAACTTTCTTAACTAAGATCCCTTCTTCCCTTCATCTGTCTTACTCTGATTTAGAACTTCACTAGGACACTAATACTCCTACCCATTGTAGCAGTGTAAGGTCTCAGCTTGTGAACTAGCTGTATAAAGCATTTTAATACTGATTCTCGTCCACAAGTGTTGCAACTACTTCTGACACCTTCTGTCCCTACAAAGCCTGAATAAATGCCTGTCAGTTAACTCAGCTTGGTGCATCAAGCATGTGTCGATCATCTGTAATGCACAGCCAAGGGCTGCGATGGGCACGTGGGGAATACAAAGTATGTTCCCATCCCTCAGAAACTTGCAGCCAGAAAGGAGAGAGAAAAGATCTACTCAGGTTTTTGAGTAGAATGTGATTAAAATCTAACAGGCAAAAAATAAATCATTTTGCATACAAAGAAAAAGGAAGAATGGGGAACTTACATGGTGGTCCAGTGGCTAGGATTCCACGCTCTCAATACAGGGGGCCTGGGTTCAATCCCTGGTTAATAAACTGTATCCTGCGTGCCATAACTAAATATTCTACATGCCACAACTAAGATCTGGTGCAGACAAATAAATAAATAAAATACTAAAGAAAGGAAAAAAGAAAATTGTTTATACTATAGAATGAGGAAAATGGAGAAAGAAGTGGCATGAATTTGTCTTTGAAAAATGAGCATCTTTAGACAGGTATGGTGGTGGAAACTTGAGGTTTGTTTAGAGGAACTAATGGGAGCCAAGACTCAGTTGGGATGAGACTGCAGGAGCTTGATCTTAGACTCACACGTGCTTAAGTCAGGAGACCTGCAGGAGTCATGAGGATGCCCTGGACCTTCCATAACTAGCTGAGTGATATGACTAACTCTGTCCCTTGGGAAAGAGTGTTTTAGAGCAACCTGCAGGAGTGGTGAGAGGGAAGGACCAGGTTAGGAGATTGCTTAGGAGACATAGCCCTAGTCCGCACAACATGCAAAGCAAGAAGCAAAACAGGAATGAGAAGGAAGGATGATGTTAAAAGAGATAAACATGGAGCAAATGAATTGACTGCAGCAACTGGGTGTGGAAAAGGAAATAAAGGTCACTTGCAGATTTTGGAGCAGAGTGACCAAGAGAATGGTGGGGCTGTGGCTGTGTTACACAAAGAGGGGGGACACACAGGAAGAACCACAAGTCTGGACCACAAGACACAGGACATTGGGAGTCCTCTGATGGTAAAGTCATGGAACTGGATTAAATGAGATCCTGGTCAGTTACCTTTGCTCAGGTTTCCCTGGACCTAAACAAACAACAGCAACAGCTTTAGTCTGTATATCCTGGGAAGGATAGATGCATTTACACAGCTCTGTGCTAATGACAGGCAAAAAATCTAATTAAATCCTCTCCTTTGGTGGGTTTAGATTATTTCTTTCAAGACCTATACTCATAGAGTTCATTTTTTAAAAGATATCACTGGCATGATATATATGTTCTTTTAAAATTTATAATAGCTTCCATTTGTGATCTGGGCTTCCCTGGTTGCTCAGCTGGTAAAGAATCCACCTGCAATGCAGGAGACCTGGGTTTGATCCCTGGGTTGGGAAGATCCCCTGGAGAAGGGAAAGGCTACTCACTCCAGTATTCTGGCCTGGAGAATTCCATGGACCATATAGTCCACGGGGTCACAAAGAGTCGGACACAACTGAGCGACTTTCACTTCATCTGTGGTCAGCTGATTTTTTGACATGGAAGCTGACATTTTAGCTGGGAAAGAATAGTAATTCCCACAGATAGCCCTGAGACAAATGGATATCCACATGAAGAGTCAAGTTGACCCCTGCCTCACATCATAAATAAGAATTATTTCAAAATAGATCATGGGCCTAAATATAAGAACTAAAACTATCATATGCAAAAGAAAAAATAGGACTATGTTTTCATAACTGTATATACTGGGCAGTTGTTTCTCACATATGACACCAAAAGCATATACACCCCCAAAAAAATAAATAAAGGGGACTTCATAAACACAGAAATTTCTTTGTTTCACAGGACATTCAGGAAAGTAACAGACAACCCAGAGAACTGGAGAAACTTTTTGCAAATCACATATCTGGTAGGGGATTTGTAACCAAGTATATATAAAAACTAATGCAACTCAATATAAATAGATAACCCAAATAAAAAATAGAGGATGTGAATAGACACTCTGCCAAAGAAGTTGACCAAGGATCACATGATAACATCATTAGCCATCAGGGAAATGCAAATCAAAGCCACAGTGTGATATATCACTTCACACCCACTAGGGTGGCTGTAATAAAAAAGACAGCCAATAATATGTGTCTACAAGGATGTGGATAAAGGACCAAAACGGTATGAATCTAACAGAAGCAGAAGATATTAAGAAGAGGTGGCAAGAATACACAGAAGAACTACACAAAAAAGATCTTCATGACCCAGATAACCATGATGGTGTGATCACTCACCTAGAGCCAGACAGCCTGGAATGTGAAGTCAAGTGGGCCTTAGGAAGCATCACTATGAACAAAGCTAGTGGAAGTGATGGAATACCAGTTGAGCTATTTCAAATCCTGAAAGATGATGCTGTGAAAGTGCTGTACTCAGTATGCCAGCAAATTTGGAAAACTTAGCAGTGGCCATAGGATGGGAAATGGTCAATTTTTATTCTAATTCCAAAGAAAAGCAATGCCAAAGAATGTTCAAACTACCACACAATTGCACTCATCTCACACACTAGCAAAGTAATGCTCAAAATTCTCCAAGCCAGGCTTCAACAGTATGTGAAATGTGAACTTCCAGATATTCAAGCTGGATTTAGAAAAGGCAGAAGAACCAGAGATCAAATTGCCAGCAACCATTGAATCACTGAAAAAGCAAGAGAGTTTGAGGGAAAAAAACGTCTATTTCTGTTTTATTGACTACACCAAAGCCTCTAACTGTGTGGATCATGACAAATTGTGGAAAATTCTGAAAGAGATGGGAATACCAGACCACCTTACCTGCCTCCTGAGAAACCTATATGCAGGTCAAGAAGCAACAGTTAGAACCAGACATGGAACAGCAGACTGGTCCCAAATTGGGAAAGGAGTACATCAAAGCTGTATATTATCACCCTGCTTATTTAACTTATATGAGAAATGCTGGGCTGGATGAAGCACAAGCTGGAATCAAAGTTGCTGGTAGAAATATCAACAACCTCAGATATGCAGATAACACCACCCTTATGGCAGAAAGCAAAGAGGAACTGAAGAGCCTCTTGATGAAGGTGAAAGAGGAGAGTAAAAAAGCTTGCTTAAAACTCAACATTCAAAAAATGAAGATCATGGCATCCGGTCCCATCACTTCATGGCAAATAGATGGGGAAACAATGGAAACAGTAGCAAACTTTATTTTGGGGGGCTCCAAAATCACTGCAGATGGTAACTGCAGCTGTGAAATTAAAAGACACTTGCTCCTTGGAAGAAAAGCTATGACCAACCTAGACAGCATATTAAAAAGCAGAGACATTACTTTGCCAGCAAAGGTATGTCTAATCAAAACTCTTGTTTTTCCAGTGGTCATGTATGGATGTGAGAGTTGGACTGTAAAGAAAGCTGAGTGCCAGAGAATTGATGTTTTTAAAGTGTGGTGTTGGAGAAGACTCTTGAGAGTCCCTTGGACTGCAAGTAGATCAAATGAGTTCATCCTAAAGGAAATCAATCCTGAATATTCATTGGAAGGGCTGAAGCTGAAGTTCCAATGCTTTGACCACCTGATGCAAAGAACTGACTCATCGGGAAAAACCCTGATCCTGGAAAAGATTGAAGGCAGGAGGAGAAGGGGACAACAGAGGATGAGATGGTTGGATGGCATCACCGACTTGATGGACACGAGTTTGAACAAGCTCCGGGAGTTGGTGATGGACAGGGAAGCCTGGTGTACTGCAATCCATGTGATCACAATGAGTCGGACATGACTGAGCGACTGAGCTGAACTGAACAAAGATGTGGAGAAATTGGAGCCCTCATAATGGCTGGTAAAATGGTACAGCCACTTTGGATAACAGTCTGGCATTTCCTCAAAAAGCCAATCATAGAATTACCATATGATCCAGCAAACCTACTCCTCAGTATAAACCCAAAAGAATTGAAAATATACAGCTACGCAACTTGTACACTGACATTCATAGCAGTATTACTTGTAAATGTAAGAATGTGGAAACAACCCAAATGGCCATCAATGATGGATGGATAAATAAAATGTTACGTATGCATATAATGGAATACTGTTCAGCAACAGACAGTACTGGAGTTCAGTACTGGCACTTGCTATTAATATAGCTTGGATGCAACCTAAAAATGTTATGCTGTGTGAAATCAGCCAGTCTCAGAAGGCCACAGCTTCCGTGATTCCATTCCTGTGAAATGTTCAGAGCAGACAGATCCATAGACAAGAAGTAGATCAGTGTGTTTGGGGGAGGGGAGAGCAGGGAGGCCCTGTGACAGCTTGGGGCTTTCGGACTACTGTTTTGGGGCTAGATGGTGCTGATGGTTGGAGAACACGTTTATGTACGTAGTGCCGCTGAATTGTACACTTTAGAATAGTGGAATTGTATGTTTTATGTATGTTTTGACACAATATTTTTATTTGGGTGAATTTTATGGCTTGTAAATTAGGCCTCAGGAAAGCTGTTATAAAAATACAAAGCATATCAACCTGATTGTTTTCAGGGCATTGTGCTGAGGGGAAAAGTTCAATCCAAAGATCCTATACTAGATGACTCCATTTTTATAACATTTCAAAGTGGCCAAATCTTAGAAACCGAGGACAGATCAGCAGTTTGTAAATGTTGGGGATGGAGGGGAGGGGAGAGAGGTGGGTGATAAAAGACAGCCAAGGCGTCACTGTGGAGGACCTTGGGAGGTCCTCGTGGAGGTGGATGCAGGACATCCACAGTGCTGAGTTTCACAGCACCAGGCACACGGTCCACAGATACCATCGGGATGGGTGAGACCTGAGCCCAGGTGCACGGCAGCCGTGTGTCTGGTGTGATGTCTTACTGTCGTCAGCCTGGGCCAGTGTGCCACTGGAGGAGGGGCAGAATTGCCACATCTGTCCATGGGAATTTCACTTCAAAATATGTAGGAGTAGCTGGGTCTCTTTGAAAACTTGCTCTGGAGGCGACTTCTGTGGCTGTGAGATGTCCTCTTCTGACATGCCTCGACCCAGTCCAGTCTCATCTCCAGGGGCGGTGACTGCGGTCCAAGTCCAGGACTCCAGTCATATCCTGGTTACTTGTGTCCCCCTTCAGACCAAGCTTGCAGCAGGATTTGTTGCTTGGTTAATTTCACCAATGCAGTATTTTCCGAAAATAAAGAGGAAGTGCAAGTGTGGAAAAGGCCTTTCTCGGGACTTTTGCCATGCTTTAGTTACATTTAGCAAAAAAAAAAAAGATTGTTATTCTTTGCTATTCACTGATATTAGAAAGTTTCCATGTCACACTTTTATTTTAGCAAAGAGAAAATATGAATTTTCTAATGAATAAAACTACATTTCTGTGCAGTAGAAATCATCCTGCTAACATCTCATGTTGAAAAGATAAACAGCAGGATTAACTGTTTACTTTAGGAGCTCGGTCTGCTTGTTTTTCAGGAGGACACAGTGTCCTGCTGTATCTGGTTTCCCGTCTGCTTGCGGCTTGGAGCTGGGAAAGGCCCTGCCCCTCGTGCTAAGCACCCCCACCCCACCCCCCCACCTCCCGGGTCGGGTCCAAATTCCCCTCCCAACCTCTCCTCCCCTTTCTCTCTTTCCTGCTTTTTTTCTCACTTTATCCTGGAATTTCTTCTGTTTATTTCTTAGATTGGGCTCAGTAAGGGATTATAATGTGGCAAGAAAGACCCTTGTTGATCAGAGACTGCTTCGGTTGACTCTGACCTAGAATAGAGCAGCCGGACCTGACTCTGATTCCGGGAATTCTTGGTGAACTGCTCAGAACTGCTTCCACGACTCATGTAAACATCCACATGTCACTTCATCTGCTTCCCTCTTGGAACACGAGCATCCGCAGACACACGTGTGCACACACGCTCACTGGTTCTGTCCTGCTCTGCTTCTGTGTCTGTGATATAGAGCCAGTGAATGAAAGGAGGGAAAGATAAATATTTTTGAAAAGTTGGGAAGGGCCATTTGAAGCTTCAGAAATTAAATTATAGGGTCTCTGAAACCCCCTCTGTGTATCCACAGTTTTGTTTTTCTTCTTCCTTATGCTTGTTTTGTTGCTTTCACAGATTAACAGTACATGCACTTTCAGGATTTTTTAAAAGTTCTTTAATTAGCATGATGAGATGTTCAGCCCCTAAGAGAAGGAAAGAAAGAAGCATTCTTAAAGACAAACATTAACTCCAGGGTGGACTTTATCCTTCCATGGTGATAGGGCTGGGGTTGAACCCTGCACCTCTTATCTGTTATTTTGTTGCTGGGCAGGTGCTGTGCAGCATACCAGTTTTACTCCCTTCCTCCAGCCTCGCCCTCCTGGCTCATGAATGCAAGAAAGTTGAGGCGCTGCAGCCAAGGGCTCTGGGGCCAGGCGAGCGGCAGTCGAGGGTTTGTCATTGATTTCGACTGCTCAAGCAGAGAGGCGCTTTCCTTATGACAAACCTGGGTGGTGGGGTCTGCACCCGAGGCACCTTCTGAGCTGGCTTCAGGGGTGACGGCGTTGTTTCTGAGCCCTCTCCACTGCCTCAGTTGCTGTCCTGTGGGCCTTTCACGCAGGAGATCGGCCTTTTTACACAGGGGCTCACACCTCTTACCACTCAGGAGAGCTGATACCTGACCAGAGAAGGCCACCTTCCTGTCGATCAGCTCCGTCTGGTAGCAAAGTGGATTTGTCTGGTGGGTGAAGGAAACCGAGATGCTTAGGTGCGGAGTAGGGGCAGGCTCTCCACTGGGGGCCAAACAGATTGAAGTTACCTGGATTGTGCTGGTCAGAGCGGAGCTCCTAGCAGCCGGGCCAGTCTCCAGCAGTAGAGGAGCCCTTCCCCCACAGCCCAGCACCGTGTGCTGACTGCCGAGAGAGCGGGGGAGGGGTTTACTTGGTGAAGGTCAGTCTTTTAGGCTTGGGTGGAACCTTGATCTGAGATAAGTGGCATTCTCTTGCCAGACTCTTAACTTGGAGAGTTTTGAATGGCAGACTGACAGGCTCTTTAACCCTTCCTCCCTGGAGACATCTTTTCTGTGCTGTTTCAATGTTTATCAACGTTTATCCGAGTGGACCACGTCTGAAAGCAGCAGTTTCCCTCCATGCAAGGCTTGAGGTCCCAGCATCAGTGCTCAGCATGCATGAAAGTCACCTGCAGCCTGGGGCATGGTGTCACTGGGTGTCCTTGGCGTCCTGTCTGGGACTCTGAGCATCCTCTGTTAAAGCAACCACCTCCTGTGCCAGCGGCCGTGATTCTATAACAGCATTCGGTCTGAGCCCTCCCAGCATCCCCATTATTCCCCAGTGGCAGGAAGTGGGCATGCTGGCTGTTCCGGGCCAGTGATTGACCCACCTGGGCCTGGACCCAAACCCTCCACCCCACACAGGCTGCTCACTGCGGCTCCACACCCGCCCCCAGAGCTGCCCACCAGGGTGACATCTCTACCTCCATCCTCGTTTCCATAAACATAACTGATTTTAAATTAAAAATAATGCATGGGAATACCCGAATAGTAAGTAGTCTTTCCCCTTATGACCACTTTCCCTCTATCTTTGTGCTTGCATAGTGTTTTCCAGCCTTCTCTCAACTTCTCGAACATGGGAAAACTCCCATGTTGCTGTACCAGTTTTTGAGTGTGCTGAGCTCCCTGCTCCGAGTGTGTTCCTGTCAACCCTGCGCAGGACAGCTTTCAAGACCAGCCCTCGAAGGAGCCTTCCCCAGCCACCTGGCCAGGCCCTTCCACCCCAGCGCTTTCCTGCAGGCTCCGGCAGTCCTGCAGCCTGTGCTGTGTGTGTGTGTGCTCGGGCCAGGCCTTTCCCTGGGGAGAAGCCGAGGGCCCTGCCCAGGCCTGGGCCCGCAGAAGTCCCTCTGTACTTAGCACACAAGTAACCTCTTGAGGCCGGGGCACGGGGATGAGCGTGTTCGTGCCACTGTTACTGAGGATCTTGTGACAACTGATTCTGTGGCGCTACGGCTGCGTCAAGCACTCCTGCGTCTGACCCAGTAATTTTGCACTTGGCTCATTTCTTGTGTTCACGCAAGTCAAGATGTCTTTTAAGGAAAAAAGAACAAGTCACACTTAAGTCTGCGAACTCAGAGAGTTTCCAAATACCCTCATAACTCACAAATAACGGCTGAAGAGCCGGGCACATGCTGGCTGTCCAGAGGGTCTTTGTTTGGCGTGAATGTGAGTTGTAAAGTCAGATAAGAACCAGCTTCTGGAGTAGCAGTGAGGGTACGGTGGACTCTCCCCTCGCATACAAGCATTGTAGCTGCAGAAACTGAACATTTGAGCTTTTGGAAATTGTCCTAAGGGCACACAGCAGATGGAGGACATTCCATCTGTGGAATCATGGAAACCTACTATGTCTCAGTAAGAACAGCGAGTCTGTGGCTCTTGAGCCCTGACCCACTTCCTGCCAGCTGCTGCTGCTCTAGGCTCTGCTCCAGGGGCGCAGACAGTGCCCATTCCAGCACTCCGTCTCCCTCTAGGAGGGCTGTCCACCACATCCCTCATCCCTAGGCCTCTGTTGAGAGAATCTACCCCAAATGTGGGGGGCCAAGAGTACCTCCGCTAGCTCACCCCCAAGGTGAGAGGCTTGCCCAGAAGACCAGCGCCCACCAGCACCCATGCTGGGGCAGAGGCATCCGTGCAGGCAGAGGGGCACTGCCCAGAGGGAGGTGGTGCCCAAGAGTGACGGGAACAGGATCTGGGAGAGCAGTTCACACAGTACTTCAGGCAGATGACAGAGCCACAAGCAGGTAACAGAGCATCAGGGAAAGAGCTGAGGGCCGCCCCGGCATTGCTGTCAGACTTGAGAGACAGGAGGGGTGTGCTCAGGAGCAATCGGAGCACCCATGGGGAGAAGTGGGTGCAAAGCTCACTGCCCTGCAGGCCTCCACGCCGCCTCCACCCCCACACTGAACAGTCAGCTGCTTGACCCATGGACAAATCCTATAGCCAGTATCAATGTCTTATAGCCACAGCATATTAAAAAATGTCACATGTGTGGAAATTTAACACTAGTATCTTTAAGATAGATAGGGCATTCTTCTGGTTTCCACATGCCAAATAACCACTCCCGAACAGGCTGAAACCATAGTGCCTCAGGTGAGCAGACGGGGGTTTCCTGGTGTTCTTGGGTATAAAATACCATATTGTAAGGAAAATTGAACACAGTAATAATTATATATGATTTCGGTGTATTTTTTCCTCTGTCGATCTGACAAAGTAAATTTTAGAAAAATTATCGCTAGCAGCATTTTGGTGATGGTTTTCGGAATACCTATTAATATATTTGAATATTAATGTTTGGTAAAACATAATTTGATTGCTAAGTCATGTCTGACTCCTTGTGACCCCATGAACTGCAGCATGCCAGGCTCCCCTGTCCTCCACTGTCTTCTGAAGTTTGCTCAAACTCATGTCCATTAAGTCAGTGTTGCCATCCAACCGTCTCACCCTCTCTTGCCTCTTCCTCCTCCTGCCCTCAATCTTTCCAAGCATCAGGATCTTTTCCAATGAGTCAGCTCTTTGCATCAGGTACAGAAAGTATTGGAACTTCAGCATCAGTCCTTTCAATGAATGTTCAGTGTTGATTTCCTTTAGGATTGACTGGTTTGATCTCCTGGCTGTCTAAGGGACTCTCAAGAGTCTTCTCCAGCACCACAATTTGAAAGCATCAATTCTTCAGTGCTCAGGTTTCTTTATGATCCAACTCTCACATCTGTACGTAAAGGTTGACTAGCTGATTATTAAGTATAATATTTATAGTTTTTTGGATCCTCTAATTGTTATGCCTTTAGACTGTGCTGCCATATGTGGCTGTTTACATTTAAACTAATTACAGTTAGGTAAAACTTAAAATTCAGCTCCTCACCCATGTTAGCCGCATTTGAAGTCTCAGCCTGCGTGGCTGCCACAGTAGGTTCAGGGCCACCCATCAGCACAGTTTTTGAGCCCACACGCTGCTGTGGGCTGCCGTTCTCCACTTTGTTCCTCACTCCCACTATATGTTCATCTGGTTTACCTGTCTTGAAATAAGGAGTTTAGCTGGCTAATTTCTTAGCCTGGTTATTTCCCACATTTGTACTTTTAAAAAGAGGTTGATGTTAAATATGTTTATGTGTTCATTTTATCTTATTGTTAAGAGTTCTCTTATGTAACATTATGTGACCCGAAAACTTTCTGATCTTCTCTGTATGCTGAGTGAGGGTGAGAATAACCATGCTTTCAGAGGTCGTCTAAGGATAAAATGGTGCCCACGGAACAGGGCTTGGCACCCACCACCCACTGTCAAGATGATGTGTTTCTAACCCACGCCCACTCGAAAAATCTAATCTTTGTTATTTTAAGCTTCTAACTTGTAGAATGACTTGCTATGTAGCAATAGATAGCTAATCGGATAACCAGTCAGTGAGGCAGACAAAAGTTAGTGAAGGAACACAGACTTGAAGAATACACTTAAGTAACTTGACTTACAGATCTCATACAAAACTATCTTTAACAACTAGAATATGTGCAGTCTTCTTGGTTGATATTGTCTTAAAAATAGATTGTGTGCTAGGCCATACAACAAATCTCTACAAATGTAAGAGAACCATTATCAGAGAGCATATTCTTTCACTGTAGTGCAATTAAATTAGGGTTAATGACAAAAATATGTGCATTTTCAATCCTTATAGAAAAAATTTTAAATACTTCCAAATAATTCCTGGGTCAAAGAGGAGATAATAATGGAAATTTTAAAATACCTAGAACTGATGAATAATCATAAAAAGACTAAATATCAAATTTTATGTGATATCATTAATTTGATACTTAGAAGAAATATTATATTCTAAGTTCATTTTAGAAAGGAGGTTCGAAATTAAATGTGCCAAGCCTCTAACATAAAAAGCAATTTAAAAATAATAGGATAAATACAAAGAAAATAGAAGGCAGGAGATTATAAGCATAAGAGTAGAAATTAATGACACGAACTGAGTAAACAAAGTCAAGAGTTGGTTCTTTGAAATGCTTAATAATAATTCAATGAAAAAACTCATAGAGGAGAGAAGATATAAATAAGCAGTACTGAAAAGGGAAGATATGAGGATCAGCCCCATCTATTAGAGATGTAGTGAAAGGGTATTGTTCTATCTTTATGCTATGCTAATAAACTTGAAAATGTAAACAAAATGGATAAACCCTTAGAAAAATATAACTTACCAGAAAATCCCCAAAAGTTTAACTATTATTCAAGAAATTGAGAGCTAAAGTCTTCCCAGGTAAAGAAAGCCCAATAGCCAGGTCATTTTATTACTAAATCCTTTCAAACTGTCAAAAAACAGATGACTCAAATCTTATACAAAGTTTTCAGATGAAAAAGGAATTCCTGTCTGCTCATTATATGAAGCTGATATAAAGAATCCGGATACCAAATCTGAGAGAGAAAATTAAAGGTCCGTATCACTCATGGGTATAGATAACAAAAGTCTGAATACATAGCAGAATCGTTGCTCTTTCTTGGGAGTAAAAAATTGTTTTCACACTTGGTAAACTGTCATTGTCATTTACCACATTAGCAAAGGAGATGAAAACTTACACAGTCTTTTCATTGAATACAAAAAATGCATTTTATAAGCTCTAGGACCCAATCATTATTTTAAATTTTTCTCAGTAAACTTGGAATCTTTAACCTGATGAAGAATATCTACCACCAAAAAAAAAAAAAAATTGAGGATACATACTTTCTTTAAAACCAAAAACACAGTGAGGATGCCCTGTGTCACTGCTTCTGTTCACCGTGGCGCTGAAGACGTTCAAGGGCAATCAGAGAAGATGATACAAAAAGAGCATCAGGTCTGGGAAAGAAAGAAATAAAGTGAAGTCGCTCAGTCATGTCCAACTCTTTGCGACCCCGTGGACTGTAGCCTACCAGGCTCCTCCGTCCATGGGATTCTCCAGGCAAGAGTACTGGAGTGGGTTGCCATTTCCTTGGTGGGCGCTTTCCTTATGCACAGACCAGATGGTAATGTGAACCTCATTAGAAGTGTTGTGAATAGTAAACTCCATTAGGATTGATGGATTACAGGAGCTGATTGTACTTTCCATCCATTGGCCACAAAGAAAAACACTGTCCAAAACAGCAAGCACAACTGTAGGCAGTCTACTCACAGACCTTACAGAGGCGGAGCATGAGCTGTAAGGGAACCGTGTTCTAAAACCTGGCCTGAGTGCCCCTCCCTTCCCCCCAAGGCAGGACGGACTCCCAGTGCCGTCCCTGTGCCAGCCCGAGCTCACTCCCTACCGTCTCCTTACAGTGAGAACATTCAAGCTGCTGCAGTCACCCCCACGGTACTACCTCCCTGCAAGGCGTTTGTGTTCCCTGAATGTGATGTAATTTATGGGAAACAACTCTCGATTCAGAAAAAACCAGTTGATCGAGGGCCTTTTCTGTGCAGGCCTGCAGTGGTTTTTGGAGATAGCAGGTCATGAGCAGGAACCAGTTTAGTGCTTGGGGCTCCTGTGTGCTCCTCAGCCCACTCCCACTGGGAGTGTGTTGACCGCCCGGCTCCCGTCCCCGTGGGCCAGGGGGACAGAGCCGCCTGCGAGAGCCGACAAGGCAGGCAGGTATGTGTGGTGGGTGTGAAGACATTGAGGAGAGTAGTAGGGGGGCCTGAGTGCCTCCCTCCCCCCCAAGGCAGGACGGACTCCAGGCCGAAGAATAAACAGGAGCACCCTTCCTGGGTCATCTGCGACATGGGCAGGCTTAAGGTAAGGGTAGGATCCAGTTCCCCACCTCTCCCTTCTCCACACAAGCAGTCAGAAATCCTCTCTAGTTTCAGGTAGCATTGAAATATGTACATTACCATATGCAGAGTAGATAGCTAGTGGGAAGTTGCTGTGTGCCCTGAGGAGATCAGCCCAGTGCTCTGTGATGACCTAGTGGGGTGGAATGGGTTGGGGCGGGGAGGGAGGTTCCAGAGGGACGGGATATATATGCACACTTATGGCTGATTCCCATTGTTGTGTGGCAGAAACAAGCACAGCATTGTAAAGCAATTATCCTCCAATTAAGAAAAAAAATTCTAGTCTTAAAAAGCAGATCCCTTTGGACGCTGTGGGAGAAGGCAAGTGTGGGATGATTTGAGAGAATAGCACTGAAACATGTATATCGTCATATGTGAAATAGATGGCCAGTCTGGGTTCGATGCATGAGACAGGATGCTCAGGGCCGGTGTGCTGGGATGACCCTGAGGGATGGGATGGGGAGGAAGGTGGGAGGGGAGTTCAGGATGGGGAACACATGTACACCCATGGCTGACTCATGTCAATGTATGGCAAAAACCACCACAATACTGTAAAGTAATTAGCCTCCAATTAAATAAATAAATTTCAAAAAAAAAAACCAGATCCATGGAGGTTTTTGTACACATCTTGACTTCATATGTGTTAACAGTAATACAGAGCAGTATGAAATGCTCCAGGGGTCGGTCAGGCGACCGAGGGCATGGGAGTGGGTGTAGGACCCCCTGCCCTGCCCTCTCACAGCTGGCAGATGGAGCCTGGTCGCTCGGCTCTGCCTCAGCCTCAGTTAGACTAGGAGCAGAGGAGCAAGTCAGGGCAAACTAAAGGGCTTCCCTCGTAGAGGCTCTGCATTGCAGAATGGTCAGGGGACAAAACCACACGATAGGTATAACACAGAAATGCGTGCTGTCTTCATCCCTGCCTTTACACGGCAGGCTGCTCCAAACAGGACAGGATCGTGAGAGACCGTGGCTCCATGCTGAGCATCCGTACAAAACATAAATGTTTCTGTTACGGCAGCCAGGGTGAACAGGGGACGGGGGCTACTCTGTGTCCAGCAGTGGTAAAATGCTTGATTTGAAAGGTGCCTCAGTGTGCTCTTGTAAAGGACGTTGGCTTTAGGGAGTACTTATCTTCCTGAAGAGAATTCTGTCTCTTGTTTTCTGTGGGTGGTGGTCCACACACCTGCTTGTACAAGTCTAAGAAGTGCATGTTTTAGTTCAGTATCATTCCTTTATCCTGGTTCACCTATTTAGGAAGATGCCTACAGTGGATTTCTGTTGAAGGAGAAGGAAATTCTGGTCTCTGTACCAAATCAAAACCTGGTTCCTAAAGAGCAAATGTGGATGCTTTTTTGTAGAGTCTGCCTTCTTGTGCAAGATGCCCTTGGACTCTTCAGTGAGGTGCACTCGGAGGGTGACGTCCTAAAGGACAGGCAGCTGGAGGGGAAGTGCTGCAGGCTGTCAGGCATGAAGGTTCTGCAGAAGGTCACCAGAGCAAGGTGAGACATCTGTACTTTTATTTTTAAAGACAAACTAGGCCCTAAAGTTTGCCTCTAAAACAAGGCCCGGAGTTGGGTTAAGCCCATAAAGTACTTCTGAGAGAAACATTATGTGACAAGAGAAATAATGATGCAAGTTTAGTGATTCACAATTTTATTAAGATTAGGATTAAAAGTGCTATATATGTGTCTTTTAATTCTAAAGTTTTTTCTGTATATTATCTATACTAATAAGGTAGCTTTGCGTGAGTTCATTTATATAAATGAAAATACAACTTTGTGAAAAGGCATTTAAAAAGTCTTATTTTGTCATGTTTTTTGCTTTCCATGGCAAGAAAGCATATTTTCTGTTGAGTTGCATGACACCTCACCCTCAGTGTTGTTTTGGGTAGGGATGGTACATGTATCTGGCCCAGCGGTGGGTTGTTCCATTCCAGTAATCATCTTAGTCTTGAATTAGGGGAAAGAAGAACATTTTTAATGGAACTATCCAGTCATGTAGAGAATTGTAAACAGTGAATTTGGGGGTTTCTCATTGGAGCCTCTTTCCTCAAACAGCGTGTCATTGTATGTCTTGATGTCGGTGTTTTGCTGGAGTAATGTCTGAGCTTGCCACACTGTCTGAGGGAGGACAAGCCCATTATGTGCATATGCTCTCCGACTTGGAGCAGGTTAGAAGCCAGTGGTCTGCACAGCAGCCATCTGGCTGTGGTCTTCCTAAACTTTGAGCATCACCGAGCATTCCTCCACACGAACTCCATCCACACTCCGCTCTCCCCATCCCAGCTCTGTCTTTCACGTGGCACCGGGCAGGTGAGCAGTGGCTCTACCCAGGACCCTGCTTTCCTGAAGGACAGATCCCCTGTGAGCCCTGGGTTGATTTATACACGTTTGTCTTGTAGCAGATGCTTCCTCCTGTTTGTGGAAAGGTAGCTGTATTATAATGTAATCGCCTTATAGGTTAGGCACAGCACTGCCCAGATATTTGGAAAGCCGAACTGGGCTGCATGAACCTTGTCCTTACAAAGTTGAACCCCATTTAGCCCTCAGTTTCAGAATCACAAGCGTCTGGAAAGACATTGTGTAGTTGTAGTAAGCAAGGTGTTGCCCTGACATTAAGCCTGGTGGCAGTAACTCCACTGGCCCCATGTAGACCTCCCAGAGGTGCACGCAGCACAGTTCCCCCGCTTGCCACCACACGCCAGGTACAGGGGGCTCTGCGTCACGTGCATCTCAGTGGAGCCCCTCCAGCTGGCAGATCTCTTAGAGTGCTGCAGGGGGCTGCTCCTGGGGACACACTTCCTGCTGGTAAAGGCGGGACTCGCCTCCCGGGCCTCGCTCCTGGGGACTGACGGAGCCTGGGGCCTAGGGGCTCTGGCTCCATAAGGCACCTGCTGTTTACCATGAAGCCACAGAACCGTCTGTGTACCTGACATTTAATCGGGTTCTTGTGAGTTGTACTGGAGGCATACTGCTGTCTACAGCATTGCCATAGGACATATTTTTTCTGTAGGAAATGCACTGAGTAGTCTAAATAATTTGTTTACAGACAAACTTTTGGAATCCATTCCATTTTTAAGTTGAACCAAAATTTGACTAACTGTCATTTAGTTGCTAAGTCATGTCCTGCTCTTTGCCAACCCACGGACGACAGTCCCCCAGGCTCCTCTGTCCATGGGATTTTCCAGGCAAGAACAATGGGGTGGGTTGCTGTTGAAATAGTTGATACTTCTTTTTAGGTTGGAATTAATTTCTTTATCTTATGTATTAACTTTGCTTTGACATGTAACCATCCAAATAAATAGATTGTCTTTTTGTTCTTTTGTAAGCTATATTTCTTCAAAACAAATTATTTAATAGTTTTGGAATGCTGAATGTTATAATTGCCTATTAGTGACATCATCCACTGTCAGTCATCCATCCATGGCCCAGTAAACAAAAATTGTCTCTTTTTTTCCCCCAAAATTATTGTGTTTCATAGCAACTCATAAACCTTAACAAAATATATTTCTCATAAACCTTAACAAAATAGACTTACTTCCCAGAATTCAAACTAAAATGATTAATTATAATTATATAACTCCAATATCTAATATAGAAAGCTACTTCTTTGCTAGTTGGAAGGTAGTTTTATGTTTGGGCTAAGTCATGGAGTCTTTTACATCTTAGTTCCTGGGTTTCTTCTGGTCCACCATCACAGTGACATCTTTGGGTGGACAGATGGCCTTGGGGCTGGGCCCCTGTGCAGGGCACCCCACCCTGTTCACCTGCCCCCCTTGGAATGGTTGAACAAAAACAGCCGTCTTTTGTGTTTCTGTGACATATTTTTGGTGTTTTGTGTCCGTACTGACCAGTTAAAGTGAGAAGAGTCAGGAAAATAGTCTGGATGTAATGGAAAAGACCATTACAAATAGCCCTGCTGAGCCCACCCCTGCCCTGCTCTCTTCTTCCCCAGGACGCTGGCTGTTTGTCCAGGGACAGGCGTGTCCTCTGACCTTTTTTCTCTCAGGTGGCCTCTGCAACGGTTTAGAGGTCAGATAGGCTGAAAACTCACTTTACTTTGGTGTCATAATTCTGGGTATGAGCATTATCTTTTTATTACTGATTAGTATGTGATCTTATTTTTATGAGTTACGGCAATACTAAGGGAAAATAGAACTTTTCTGAAATATGTTAACCCTAGAAGTATAGAAAATATAGGTCGCAACATTTTTGCAGGGGAGGGGAACCTTTTTCAATTCAAAATCCTGCTAGTACTTATGTCCCAACTTGTTAGAACCAAAGCTACTAACCCGTCTAAAGTACATTATTAGTTTACAAGGTACTGTTTTGTTTAGATTTTTTCAGTGGCACTTTGAGAGTAATGTACTGAAGAAGACTGTTGAAGAGCGTTTGGTCAGCCCTCACTGTATACAGACAAGCCTGCCTGAGTGCTACCATGATGAGGAAGCAACTTACGTCATCTTTGACCTTGAATTGTCCCCCTTTATATTGAAGACTAGATCTGCCCAAGGACTGGGGCGGTTGTTGCTTTAAGTGATGAGGTCTTAAATGTGTGGTCTCAGAAGATTTCCTGAAAGCAGTGAGTGAGAAGAATGTTGAGACATCTTGATCTTGCAAATAGAAATTGTCTCCTCAAATTGGTAAGATGTTACTGTGAAGACATAAAAGTAGGGTTAGGAGAAAGTATAATTCATTTATTCTTCAAATATTTGGTGCCTGTTTGTGCTGTGCATCTGGCTAGCTACTGCTTTGCTAGATTTTGGGGACTTATCCTAAATCAGAAAGTACTGAAATAAAAAGTCAGTCAGATGAAGCCTCAGATCCTGTTAACTAGGAATTCTCCAGTGATCCAGGGAAAGTAAGTGCCCCTAGGAGTTTTTGAGAGAAGAAACAAAGAGGTAAGAAAATTGAAAATGGAGTACAGATGATTCTGCTCTTACATTTTTAATTTATTTGAAAGAGAGGGAAAGACTGGGGCAGAGGTACAGACCTGGGAATCTCTGCAGCCGCTGAGGGCAGAAGGAGGGACCTGGCACTGTGGATTTGTAACTTCCGGTAGCTCCGGGGTGGGAGTCGGGAAATTCTCCTGGGAGCTAGGCCTAATGCCAGGAGTGTAGATTAGCCCTTCCTGCCCGAGCTCACAGACCAGCAGGAGAGCCAGGAGGAGGTCCTGAAAGACACCAGCCAGCGAGTGCCAGACCCAGCAGCCATTTTGTAGGGCTCAGAGGGCAGGTTCAGATTTGGGGACCCTGGAGAGAACCACAGGAGTCTGGGGCTGAGGACTCAGGTGAGGGTGCGGGGGACACACTCCCCTGGTCTAGACATCCACTCCCCACCTGGGGTGGAGACTGGTGAGCTTTTGAGGATAGAGTGAGGGGTTGGGCATGCTGAGGAGGGTGTATTTCAGAGAATGGTCCAATTAATAGTTAGTGTTTACATGCCAGCTTTTGTTTTAAAGGTAACAGATTAAGTACCAATAATCTTTAAGTTCAAACCAAGCTTAGTTAGCTTGCTCACAAACTAACCCACAGCCAGGTCAGAAGCCCCCATCCCACCCCCAGCCCACGGCACTTCCTGCCCAGAGCACTCACCCTTTGTCCCAGGTACCAGCCCCTCCTGCCCTCACAACTGGGCTCTCTAAGGCCCTCTGTCTCCTGCAGCAGCTCCTTTGGCCCATCGCTCAGGGTTATGTGGGTTTCTCATGACCTGTGTCCCACCAGAGGGGTGTATTCTAAAGTAAACTTGAGCGACATCTTAGTGATAATATGCAAGTATCAACACCTGTCTGAGGAGCCCTGGAATGCCTCCCCTAGCTGGCCTGTGCCAGGTACAGGCTGCCCAGCCCAGGGTCCCAGTGGCTTACTGACATACAGGCTGGTTCTCAACCCAGTCACTCCCCTCTGCATGGTGGAGACCACTGTGGGTTAGCATACCTTGTGGCCAATGTCCAGGCTGGCCTGCCCATCGCCAGGCTCCGTGAGTGCAGGCTGTGTTTCTCACTCACCATTGTATTTCCTGTGCACGGGTCAATTCCTGGCACCTGAGAGGCTCATAATAAGAGTTTGTGGAATGGACATTAGTTGTTTGCTTGGATTCATCTTGGATTTTCCTCAACAAGATTTGAACTTGTACTTTCTTAGCAGCAGTCACTGGTGCACAGTTTAAGAGGGAAGGGTAAAGACTAAGTTGTCCGAAGACCAGGTGCAGATGGGAAACACGTCCTCTGTGTACCCTGGGCTGGGACCCTGGGTCCTCCCCACTGTGTCCAGGGGGACACACTCGAGGTTGTTGGGAAAGTACTTTATCAGGGATGCAACCCCAGCTTATGGAGGAGGGCCCGGAACAGGTGAGGGTGACTAGTCAGGCTCTGCCCTTACTCTGGGCCCTGGGGCGTCGGTCTCCTGGAGGCCCTTGTGTGACCAGGTGCATGGAGGGGCAGCACAGGGAGCTTTTAGGAACCGTCCAGCACGAGTGGACGGGGCTCGGGGGCCGTTGTTGAGGCATCATCTCAGATGCTGTTTCAGCAGAAAGCGTGTCTGGTGAGCGCTCTCCTGGGAACAGAAGCCTCAGTGACTTCCTCCTTTGATTCCCCTCTTCAAACGGCTGCCTCTTAAAGAGACACACTTCCCTTGGGGTTTGCTCATTGCTGTGGTTGGAATCCTCTTTCAAGAGACATACTCAAGAAATCTTTCATCATTTTGAAAAATTGTTCCTGGTAGGTTCACCGCCCAGTTAATGGCAAGAGAATAAAGTGTCACTGAAAAAGCAGGTACTAAATCCTAAAGCCAAGGATGCTCCAAAGACTGGCCCAAAGGTCAAAGCCCTGACCCGTGTAGGACACGATGCTGAGTGAAGGAGTCCACACAGAAGGCTGCATGCACGCTGTGGGGTCCCGCTTACATGAAACAGAGGAGACAAACCCTTGGCGACAGAGTGCAGGCTGGTGCTCGCCAGGAGGGACGAGAGCAGGGAGTGACCGCTGACGGGCACCATGTCTCCCTGGGGCGATGACAGTATTCCAGGACTGGACAACACCGTGAATGTGCTCAATGCCACTGAACTGTGCAGTGTTGACGTGGTTAATCCTGCGTCATGTGAATTTCGCCTCAGTCTTTTAAAGGGATGTATATGAATTCATTGCCTAAAAAGTACACTGAGTTATGAAAACAGCTACAAATGTTTCATGAGTCTAGTTGGAGAAGAATAGTTTCTAAATGAAATGTCTAGGTATAATTTCACATCATTCAAAAAGACCCAACTAGGGAGTTAGGGGCTCAAGAGGAAATGTCGAGTATTGAACTTGAACCGTAAAGATTATTTCTGGGTAACTAGAACAGATTTATCTAGTAAAATGGGCACTTCTAAATCATTCATTACCTTTATCATTCAATGAACAACCCTTAAGAAGAGAAAACTCTTGTCTATCTCTCTGCGTAATCAGTGATGGAGACATTGACAAAGGGGAAAACCGGCAGATTACAGAGAGGCTCAGTACACCCACCAGGTTGATCACAGGAAGAGGAGGAGAGAGAACCACAAACCACCTGAAAGAGGCGTTTGAACTGTGTAGGCCAAGCACTAACCACTGTCAAGATTACTGCCTTAACAGTGCTTCAAAAAAACCATCCAATAAAAAAAAAAATCCAATAAAAAGAAATTCAACCTGTCAGCAGTTAGGTACAGAAGTTCTGCCCTGAGGGTCCTCTGCATGTCTGTCCCTGTCAGTCGTTGACGAATGCGGCGGCTGAGTGTGGACGCAGGGCTGAAGTCAGTCCAGTCGGCTGGAAGCTGACCTTCCAGCGGGCCGCACGGACAGTCCAAGGAGGTTTTTGTGGGTGGGGCTTTACCCAGAGGCTTTCAGGGTGTGGCTTATGAGGTTCATCCAGTTCAGGGCAGACACCCCTGGGAGGGCACGGCCCCACCCATAAGTTCATTCCTGTTATCTCCTGACCAAAAATAGACTGTCTTGCTGGAGCCAAGTGTTACTTATCGTCCTGTCCTCTGTAGCAATTAAAAGAGCATGCAGTGAAAACCTGACTAAAAGGATGAGGTCTGAACCACAGCAGACTGTCACAGTAGTTCTTGACCATTTGAAAACATAAAGGAATTGTTAGTAGCAATCTCAGAACTGGCTCAGACAACCCCCGCCCCTTGCTCCACCCTCTTCCGCCCAATGACTTGAGGGACACAGTCGAACCCAGTTCAGTTCAGTTCGGTTCGGTCGCTCAGTCGTGTCCGACTCTTTGCGACCGCATGAATCACAGCACACCAGGCCTCCCTGTCCATCACCAATTCCTGGAGTTTACTCAAACTCTTGTCCATGGGGTCGCTGATGCCATCCAGCCATCTCATCCTTTGTCGTCCCCTTCTCCTCCTGCCCCCAATCCCTCCCAGCATCAGGGTCTTTTCCAATGAGTCAACTCTTTGAATGTGGTGGCCAGAGTATTGGAGTTTCAGCTTCAACATCAGTCCTTCCAATGAACACCCAGGACTGATCTCCTTTAGGATGGACTGGTTGGATCTCCTTGCAGCCCAAGGGACTCTCAAAGAGTCTTCTCCAACACCACAGTTCAAAAGCATCAATTCTTTGGCACTCAGCCTTCTTCACTGTCCAACTCTCACATCCATACATGAACACTGGAAAAAGCAGAGACATTACTGTGCCAACAAAGGTCCGTCTAAAGACGGCACAGTAATGTCTCTGCTTTTTAATATGCTATCTAGGTTGGTCATAACTTTCCTTCAGGGAGCAAGAATCTTTTAATTTCATGGCTGCAGTCACCATCTGCAGTGATTTTGGAGCCAAAAAAAATAAAGTCTGACACTGTTTCCACTGTTTTCCCATCTATTTCCTATGAAGTGATGGGACCAGATGCCATGATCTTAGTTTTCTGAATGTTGAGCTTTAAGCCAACTTTTTCACTCTCCTCCTCCACTTTCATCAAGAGGCTCTTTAGTTCCTCTTCACTTTCTGCCATAAGGGTGGTGTCATCTGCACATCTGACGTTATTGATATTTCTCCCGGCAATCTTGATTCCAGCTTGTGCTTCTTCCAGCTCAGTGTTTCTCATGATGTACTCTGCATATAAGTTAAATAAGCAGGGTGACAATATACAGCCTTGACGCCCTCCTTTTCCTATTTGGAACCAGTCTGTTGTTCCCTGTCCATTTCTAGCTGTTGTTCACTGGGGTGATTTGGCAGTGTTGGCCTGACTGATGCAAGGGGCTTGTTTAGCAAAATCCAAGCTTCGGGAGCGACACTGGTCACTGAGTAGAGGCGGTGGAGAGGGGAGAGCAGGGCTCTGAACCACCGTCTGTGAGTCTCGTCTCAGGCGTTGGTCAGTGCGCTGGGGGCTGACCCCTCAGGCATCAGGCAGGACAGAGAGCACTTGCCTTCCCAGGTGGCTGTGATTTCCTGAGCTCACACACAGAAGTGGTTCTGCACACCTAAAGACACCATAGTAGTGGTTCTGCCCTTGCTCCTCCTACTTTTTCTTTTTTTCAATTAACTAAAAAGTACAGCTCTGGTCAGCATTAATCTCTTTCTTTTCTTGTTTTTACAAACAAAATGGGAGGAGTGCGATGAGTAATTTAGAAGAATGATAACTAGAGGTTGGAAGTGTTTTTATTTTTTTCCAGGATAGAACAGAAATCAAGCTGTCTTTTTAATTATAACAATGGGCAAGAAGAGGTAATGAAGCCAGTGGAGTTAAAAGTACAGAGAGATTTAGCTAAAACAGGAATCCAGGAGACTAAATTCCTGGATTTAGCTAAATCCAGGAATCCAGAAGGAAGATCAGCTGATGCAAGAACATAAAAACATCTGCTGCCTAACCCTGGTTAGTAATTTATCCAGTGAATTTACCTGCAGCACAGTAAGTCTAGAATACAGCCAGTGGACAGGATTTTTTTGCTTTTTCATTCATTCCTTCTCTTACAAATCTCAGTACTCCCCTTCTTTCCACATCATCTCACGAAAATCATAATTATCTGCCTGTAGGGGACCAGCAGTTTTAAAGCTTTCAAACTTTTAAAAAATAGAAGTCCAAACAGCAAGCTCTGTGTTAATAACAAATCTGCACAGACCTCTTCTGTTTAGAACTGGGAGGTGGTGGGTTGGGCCACCATGGCCCCCACCCAGCTCCTAGGGCTGTGATTGGGAAGTGATCACTGAGGACTGAATTTTGTTCTGGACATTTCACATGTCAACATGGTTCTTTCTTGAGACTTCCCTGGTGGTCCAGTGGCTAAGACTCCTAAGGCAAGGGGCCTGGATTCCATCTCTGGTCAGGGAACTAGATCCCGCATGCTGCAACTAAGATTTGGCACAGCCAAATAAATAAAACTAAGTATTAAAAAATATATATGGTTCTTTCTCTCCCTCTCTCAGCATAATAGCCTGTGGCAGCAGGCCTTATTGTGGGGCACTGGGCCATGTGATTCAGAAGCTTGGTGGGATGTTACTTGTTCATCTCACATATGAAACAAATGCTTGATTTTGCTTTTATTAAGTGCCTTCTCAAATTTGGAGAATCTTACAGATTATAATTTTAGGTAGAACCCACTTAAATCTTTTTGTTTGCAGTAAAAACACTGTTCATATAGGACATGGAAGTGGAAAGAGAGGGAGTGTCACTGCCACCGTGGTCCTTCTTTCTTTCCCTTCAACTCTCTAGCCCGCTGGCAAATTAGGTCATGTTACTGTGTTTTTAAGTAAAGACTCAGAAGCTCCTGAGACTAAGTAATAACTTGGCTGCAGGTCAAGGGTGGGCCTGGAGCCCGGTCCTCCAGAGGCCAGCGCCTGCATCTCTGGTGCTCTGGCCTATGTGTAGTTACTTCCAGTTCCAGGGGAATTCACTTCTGTAAATTTTGTATTTGCTTTATAGTTGTAATCCCTGGACCTCAGATCAGAAGTCTGACCATTTCTTGTCAGTAGTGATGTAAATTTAGATTCTTGGTGTTTTCCGTTGTTTTTGTTAAACAGTAGCGGTGAGCCATCTCTGCTGGAATTATCTTGAATGACTGGAGGAGCATCAGATCCATACTAAATAATTGCACTGAATGCCTCAGGTTTAGTTCAACATTTTTTTTTCCTGTTTACTTAGACACTTATTAATGAAAATATGACTTTTAAGAACTGGACATTTTCATTACTATTTTTCATGATAGTATAATCATTTTCATTACTATTCTTTTTAAACCAGAGACTTTGCTCCTCTCCCTGGAATCACTGACAGTGGAGAGAGTGGTCCCAAGGGCGCGCTTGGGGCTGGACCACATGTTGGAGAAGCGTCAGACCAGGCCTCTCAGGATTATCTGTGGGAGATCATGGTACAGCTGCCGCTGTCACTGGTTGTTAATACATGGAGAAAAGGAAATCTAAACATCTCCTTTCTGCTGGGCATTTACTCCACATCTTTCTCCATGAATGCAAACTCGTCTATAAACAAAGAAGGATGGTTGCTTTTCTCTTTGTTGTTTCCAAGGGTGTCCTTTCCAGTTTCTGCCACTGCTAGTCACGGACATGTGTGTGTGCCCTGTGTCTCCTTTACTGACCTTTTCAGTGAGCCTTGTTCATGGGGAAACGTGACAGACGTGAGAGCAGTTCCTCAGCGCCGAGTAGAGTGAACGCAACTGTAGGGCTACCCAGGATGCCACCCCCAGATTCAAAGAACAAAACGTGCGGGGCATCCAGGCGCCACCCCATGCCCCAAGATCTCTGCAGTCCCGATTTCCTCTGCTGTCTTCTTTATAGTTTTACCATTTTATGTTTGTCCTCAGAGTCCAGTTACTTGACAGGGGGTTGTGTTGATTTGCTGCTTGTGCCCACATAGACTATCCCCACAGGAGAGCAGAGGGTCTTCAGGGGAGTCTGTGCAGGGCAGCTGCGTGGTATGTGAATTTGTGGTGACGGAGTAGATTGTGAAGAGGCTTGCTTGTTTCAAATATGAGAGCACACTGGTAATGTTGGATAAAAAGTGTATGTATCTGTCAGAAAATCTGGGCTGACAGATTTTGTGTGGAATGTGGGTGTTCCTGCCTCCACACTGGTAAGTAGGTCATGTGACACTGTTGAAGTGATAAAGACCTCCTGGGCCCTGAGACCAGCCTGAGAACTGTCTGCAGTTCTGGACAGCAGCAACTTGCAGCAAGAATTCCTTACTTCCCTTGCTGAGTGTGTGTGAGTCTGTGTGTGTGTGGCAGTTTCTGCCCAGGTAGAACAGAAATGCGCAAAGTACTTTTTATATACAAACTTGTGCTCAGTTCAGTTCAGTTCATTCTCTCAGTCGTGTCTGACTCATTGCAACCACATGGACTGCAGCACACCAGGCTTCCCTGCCCATCACCAACTCCTGGAGCTTAATCAAACTTTTTCTGTCGAGTCAGTGATGCCATCCAACCATTTCATCCTCTGTCATCCGCTTCTCCTCCTGCCTGCAATCTTTCCCAGCATCAGGGTCTTTCCCAGTGAGTCAGTTCTTCCCATCAGGTGGCCAAAGTATTGGAGTTTCAGCTTCAGCATCAGTCCTTCAAGTGAATATTAGGACTGATTTCCTTTAGGATAGACTGGTTTGGTCTCCTTGCAGTTCAAGGGACTCTCAAGAGCCTTCTCCAACACCACACTTCAAAGTATCAGTTCTTCGGTGCTCAGTTTTCCTTATAGTCCAACTCTCACATCCATACCTAACTACTGGAAAAACCATAGCTTTGACTATACAGACCATTGTTGGCAGAGTAACGTCTCTGCTTCTTAACATGCTGTTTAGGCTGGTTATAGCTTTTCTTCCAAGGAGTAAGCATCTTTTAATTTCATGGCTGCAATCACCATCTGCAGTGATTTTGGAGCCCCAGAAAATAAAGTCTGTGACTGTTTCCATTGTTTCCCCATCTACTTGCCATGAAGTGATGGGACCGGATGCCATAATCTTTGTTTTCTGAATGTTGAGTTTTAAGCAACTTTTTCACTCTCCTCTTTCACTTTCATCAAGAGGCTCTTTAGTTCTTCTTCACTTTCTGCCATAAGGGTGGTATAATCTGCATATGTGAGGTTACTGATACTTCTCCCAGCAATATTGATTCCGGCTTGTGCTTCATTCAGCCTGGCATTTCTCATGATGTACTCTGTATATAAGTTAAATAAGCAGGGTGACAATGTACAGCCTCGACGCACTCCTTTCCCAATTTTTAACCAGTCTGTTGTTCCATGTCCTGTTCTGACTGTTGTTTTTTTGACCTATATAGAGATTTCTCAGGAGGCAGGTAAGGTGGTCTGGTATTCCCATCTTTTGAAGAATTTTCCACAGTTTGTTGTGATCCACACAGTCAAAGGCTTTGACGTAGTCAATAAAGCAGAAGTAGATGTTTTTCTGGAACTCTCTTGCTTTTTCGATGACCCGGTGATGTTGGCAATTTGATCTCTGGTTCCTCTCCCTTTTCTAAATCCAGCTTGAACATCTGGAAGTTCACGGTTCACGTACTGTTGAAGCCTGACTTGAAGAATTTTGAGCATTACTTTGCTAGCATGTGAGATAAGTGCAATTGTGCGGTACTTTGAATGCTCTTTGGCATTACCTTTCTTTGGGATTGAAATGAAAACTGACCTTTTTCAGTCCTGTGGCTACTGATGAGTTTTCCTAATTTGCTGGCATATTGACTACAGCACTTTCACAGGCTTTCTTATCTCTCCTTGCTATTCTTTGGAACTCTGCTTTCAGATGGGTATATTTTTCCTTTTCTCTTTTGCCTTTCACTTCTTTTCTTTTCTCAGCTATTTTTAAGGTCTCCTCAGACAACCATTTTGCCTTTTTGCATTTCTTTTTCTTAGGGATGGTCTTGACCACTGCCTCCTGTGTCACAAATCTGCATCCATAGTTCTTCAGGCACTCAGTCTATCAGATCTAATCTCTTGAATCTATTTGTCTCTTCCACTGTATAATCGGAAGGGATTTGATTTAGGTCATACCTGAATGGTCTAGTGGTCTTCCCTACTTTCTTCAATTTAAGTCTGAATTTGGCAATAAAGGAGTTCATGATCTGAGGCACAGTTAGCTCCTGGTCTTGTTTTTGCTGACTGTATAGAGCTTCTCCATCTTTGGCTGCAAAGAATATACTCAATCTGATTTCAGTATTGACCATCTGTGATGTCCATGTGTAGAGTCTTCTCCTGTGTTGTTGGAAGAGGGTGTTTGCTATGACCAGTGCATTCTCTTGGCAAAACTCTTTTACCCTGCTTTTACGCCTTTACCCTGCTTCATTTTATACTCCAAGATGAAATTTGCCTGTTACTCCAGGTGTCTCTTGACTTCCTACTTTGGCATTCCAGTCTCCTATAATGAAAAGGACATCTTTTTTGGGTGTTACTTCTAGGAGGTCTTGTAGGTCTTCATAGAACTGTTCAACTTCAGCTTCTTCAGCATTACTGGTCAGGGCATGAACTTGGATTACTCTGATATTGAATGGTTTGCTTTGGAAATGAACAGAGATCATTCTGTCATTTTTGAGATTGCATCTAAGTACTGCATTTCAGACTCTTTTGTTGACTATGGTGGCTACTCCATTTCTTCTAAGGAATTCTTGCCACAGTAGTAGATACAGTGGTCATCTGAGTTAAATTCACCCATTCCAGTCTGTTTTAGTTCGTTGATTCCCAAAATATCAGTGTTCCCTCTTGCCATCTCTGTTTGACCACTTCCAATTTGCCTTGATTCATGGACCTAACATTCAAGGTTCCTATGCAATATTGCTCTTTACAGCATCGGACTTTTCTTCAATCACCAAAGTGGTGCTAGTTATTTAATTAGTTAGTTGTTTGGCTGTCCTAAGCCTTTGTTGCTGTGTGAGGCTTTCCCTAGTTACAGCGAGCAGGGACTCCTCTTCGTTGTGGTGCTCAAACTTCTCATTACCGTGACTTCTCTTGTTGTGGCAAACGGGCACCAGAGTGCATGGGCTCAGTAGCTGTGCACACGGGCTGAGTTGTTCCGTGGTATGTGGGGTCCTCCCGGACCAGCGCTGGAACCTGTGTCCCCTGCATTGCAAGGTGGAGTCTTTTTTTTTTAATCAATTATTATAACTTTATGAAAATAAACTCATGTTTAGCATTTGTTCACCAGTTTGAATGCTACAATTCCAACTTAAAAATATAAAAATGAGCATGTAAATTTCACTCTTGTTCCCTTGTAAATTCCGCCAATGTATCAAGAAAGACATTTTTTAATGAACATACTGAATTAGTTTTAATACACCACATCGTGGAATATCATGTAGCCTTTATAAAGAATTAAAACTATAACAATGAGTTGGAAGAGATTTAGCAAGGTGGATTCTTAACCACTGGACCACCAGGGAAGCTCTAGTTAATATTTTTATATCCTAGATCTTGAAGAAAGAATTAAGATTAGGAAGGACCTTTTAAAAATGCAACTAGCAGATATCCTGCAAAATGTGACGTATTCCAAAATTATAAATTTGGCTTACCTGGTTATATAATAAATTTAAGTGATGGTGCAAAGGAATAGTAAAAAAGGCTTAATTTCAGATGTGTATGCATTTATTTTTCTTTTTTTTAATGTAAAAAATTTTACTGAGTTATAATTAACATACAATATTATATTAGTTTCAAGTGTACAACATAGTGATTTGATGTTTATTCATCATGAAATGGTCACCACTGTGTGACCAGTTACCACGGTCACCACAAATTCTGTTCTGTTGCCACATCTCCACCTCTGTATTGAGATTGTGTCCCCGGATTCTTTCCCAGCTTCGCTGGATTTCTCTTCCTTTCACTAGCTTCTGAGGAAACCAGCTCCTCCGTCTTGCAGCACCGCTGTCTTGTCTGGAGTGTCTGTTTGTGGCTTTGTTTAACCTTGTCAGTTTACCCTCTGAGCACTTAATTTTCGTTTTTCAGTTTCTCTATCTACAATTTGAAGAATATCATCCTGAAATGCATTGAATTAACCTTGGAACATGTTTAGTAATCCCCACACCTGTGGGGTGTTTGTGGGGTGTTCTTAGCAGAGTGTGGTCCCTAAAGTCAGAGCGCCCAACTTGATGCCATCACTGTCTAATTCAGGAACAGCTGATTTCTAATTCAATTGATTTCTAATTCAGGAATCTCTCCCCAAAGAGGCACATCCCCATGAGCAGTCACTCCCTCCCCCACCCCCACCCTGTCAGCTATTCTTCTGCTGTCTGCCCCTGTGACTTTGCACGTACTGAACATGTGATGGCAAGGAACCATCTTGGCTCCTTCCATTGAGCAGCTTGTTTTCGAGGTCCATCCATGTTGCATCATGTATCAGTGCTTCAACCCTTTTCATGACAACCTGATGTTCTGTTACACGAATATAGCAGTCAGTAGTATTGTACCACTTTTTATACTCACCAAGATGGCCAGTCCAGTTCGTAAAACCAGGGGTTTAGCTTCAGACAGACATGCACAGAATGGCAAGGGGCGTGTTTGCTTTTCCTCCACAAGTTCACCTGGGTTTGCAGTTTTTGTTGTCCTTGCCCAGCTTTTCTTTGAGTAGTTTCATTACGTAGTGGGAGCAGGGAGAAAGAGGAAAGGAATGAGAGAACTTGTCTACAGTTGAGGGAAGAGGTTAGTGACTTTGACCTTCATCCAGCTTCACCAGTGTCCCGTTGCTGACATCACACCCCGACACTCTCCGGGTGCTCCTGGTCATGTTCTCTGTCCTTGATGTCCTCTCAGGGTTTGTTCATATCAGAGTGTTTAAAAGTGGAAGTTAAACGTTAGATTGTATATATATAAGTGGAAGTTAAATGTTAGATTCTGACAGAGTGCTTTAAAAATACTACACTGCACAGTGAGGCAAGGCAAAGCAAAAGAATCAGAAAGGAAGAAATAAAACTGTGAGATGACACAATGGTCTATGTCAGAAATCCCGAGGAATCTGCAAAATACAAAAAGGTTCCTAAAATAAGTAAGTCAGTTTAGCAGAGTCTCAGCATACAAGGTTAGCATTCAAAAGTCAGTCACATTTCCAGTGAACCCTTTGAAACCAAAATTTAAAATACAATATTTTTAGTTCCTGAAAAAGGAGTATTTAGGCATAACCCTAATGAAATGTGTCAGGAGTTGTATGCTGCAAACTACAAAACACTGATTAAAGAAATCAGTGGGCATCTAAATAAACATTTACCACGTTCATGGATTAGAAGACAACATCTTAAAGATGCTACTTCTCCCCAGAAGAGTGGATCGGCTTGACACAATGCACATTAAAGTTCCAACAAAAAAAATGTGTAGATGTATCTAGGCCTATTCCAAACTTTTATTTGGAAATGCAGAGGAACCAGAATAGATAAAACCACTTTGAAAAGGGATAGAGTGGGAGGAATGAATGGTACCCAATTTCAGAACTTATTAAATGGGTACAAGAAACTGCTGCATTGGTGGAGGCATGACTCATCAGTGGAGAGAACCTAGGAAGGGCTGTGGGATTACGGCCAAGTGACTCCTGACCAAGTGCAAATAAAGCCACTAAATGGAGGAAGGATGGTCTCAGCTCACTGCCCATGGATGGGTAAAAAATTAATCTCAACCTCTATCTCACACCTCACAAAATACCTTAGGTATAATTATGCCACATAAAACTATAAAGTTTTTAGTAGAAAACCATTGGGACCTGCTAAGAAAAGAGTTCTGAGATAGATGCCAAAAGTGTGATCCATGAAAGGAAAAAAATCAGTAAGTTGGACTTTATCAAAATGAAGAGAATGTTAAGAGAATGAAAAGATAAGCTACAGACCATGGGAAAATATTTGTAAATCTTATATTTTAGACTATATAATGAAATCTTAAGACTCAGCCATAAACAGACACACACTCAGTCCAATTAGAAAATGGCAAAGGACATGAAGAGACATTTCCAAAGAGGACATCACATGGCAGATAAATACCCGGAAAGATGTTTAACGTCACTGTCCTTAGGTTGAAGCACAGCGTGACCGAGGTGAATATTACTGCACTCCTATCAGAACAACTGAAATGAGAAACAGTGACAACCTTGGTTGCTAGTGAGGATGTGAAGAAACTCTCTCGTATGTTGCTGGTAGGGCTGTAAGGTGATGTGGTCCCCTGCAGGAACAGAGTTGGCAGTCCCTTTAAAAATTGAACACACTTACCCAAGCAGCTGCACCCCTGGGCACTTACCTGGAGAAAAGAACATCAGCATTCCCGTAAAATTCTGTGCCAAGTGTTTTTAATAGCCCCAAGCTGGAAAAAAAACCCATGTCCCTCAGAGGTGAATGGTAAACAAGCTGTGTCACATCCACACCATGGACAGCGCTCAGCAGTAAAAGCAACGGGCTGCTGGTGCCACTGCAGCCTGGGCGGATCTCGAGGCCACTGTGCTGAGTGATGGAAGCCGAGCTGAACACAGCAGGCACCGCATGACTGTTTACGCAGGGTTCTCAGGTTGTGTCAGTGCACATGAGACTTGTGAGTGCTGGTGAGTCCCTCACCGAGTCTCCAAGCCTCGACTGGGCTAGCACTTTGGTGCCCATCCCTCGGGGAGCTGTGTGGAAGGAGGAGGGGCAGAAGTGGGCAGACTGAGAGGCACAGCGGGCCCCCCAGCTTCCAGGGGGCCCCCAGCGTCCAGTAGCCACCTCTCAACCTCAGCTGGCCCTGGTCAGTCACCCAGCTCTGCCTGGTCACCTCCACAAACAGCTGCTGCCAGGAGAAGGGGAGAGTGACTTTTCACCAGCATGTCCCCATTTACTTACCACTTTTGTTCTTGATTTGGACCCAGAATCTTGGTGTTGACTGTAGACCATGCCCTGTGTGCCAACATTTCTGCTGTGATCCATGTGAGGGCCCAGAAGATAGCAGGGAAGCTTTGAGTCTCCTTCTCTGTGATGCCAAAACCCTCATTCTCAACTCTGAGTTTAACTGCTGGATCCTAAGCACTTAAAATAGTACATGCTATTAAATGTTGAGAAAAATAAGAGTATGTAATATTAATTCTTAAGACCACAAGCTTTTAAAAAAGTAAACAACATTATTATCTATTAACACTATTGAAAGTTAGGTCAAAATCTAAGAAGCCTTTGAGATATATACTTTTTTTTCCCAACTAAAACGGCAGTTTTAAAACTGTGGTAAAATGTACATAATATAAAAGTTTCCATCTTAACAGTTTTCAGTTAGCAGGAAGTACATTCACAGTGCCCTGCAGCCGTCACACCAGCATGTCCCAGAACCTGTCACCCTCGTGAAGTGAAGCTCTGTCCCCTGAACCGCTGGCTCCCCAGCCCCTGACAGCCAGCCTCTACCTTCTGTCTGTGAATTGGTCTGATTGGGGACCTCATATACATGGAATCACACACTGTTTGTCTTTTTGTGTCTGACTGTATCTTTTATTTTAGATAATATTGATAATTTTTCTTGTTCTGTGAGTAACACATATATGTTTTTGAAATATACAGGAAACACTTGAACCAAAGGAAGAAAATAAATGTCATCTTTAAGTTCTACTCGGATAACCACTAAAAACATTTTTTTGCTCTTTCAGAGAGAGACCTTATAATTTGTTGTCTGCTTTCCACTTAGCAAGGTATCATGAATATCTTTCCATGTCCATAAATAGTTTATGTGTCAACGTTTCAAAAGCTGTATCATATTTCATTGTGCAGATGCATCATAATTTTGTATATTTTTTTATTGAAGTATAGTTGATTTACATGGTTTCAGATGGATAGCAAAGTGATTCTGTTATACATATGTGCATATATATATATATATATATATTCTTTTTCAGTTTCTTTTCCATTATCAATTATTACAATTTATTGCATATATTTTCCTATCCTATACAGTAGGTTCTTATTATTTATCTGTTTTATATGTAGTGGTGTGTCTCTGTTAATCCCAAAGTTCTAATATATCCCAACCCCATTTCCTTTCCTGTCTGGTAAACATCAGTTTGTTTCTTACATCAGTGAGTCTATTTCTGTTCTGTAAATAAGTTCATTTGTATCATTTTCTTAAGATTCCACATGTAAGTGATATCATATGAAATTTGTCTTCTGTTCTGACTTCCTTCACTTAGTATAATTTCTGGATCCATCCATGTTGCTGCAAATGACATTATTTCATTCTTTTTTGTGGCTGAGTAGTATTCCATTGTATATATGCTCCACGTCTTCTTTATCCACCCCTCTGTTGATAGACATTTAGGTTGCTTCCATGTCCTGTCTATTGTGAATGGTGCTGCTATGAGAGTCAGAGTGCATGTGTCTTTCTGAATTAGAGTTTTCTCCAGACATATCAAATGCATGATAATTTAGTGAACAGTCTCTTTCCTGTGCTTACACATTCCAGGTTGCAAGGTCGGTCTGTCTGTCTGTGTGCCCCTGACTTCATCGCATATTCTGAATGTTGGCTTCTTGGTGTTCAGCCTGCATGTGACCGGCTCACTGACCAGCATCTCTTCTTTCTCTAGGATGGCTGAGCTTTTTAGTTTGATTGACACCATGTGGCCTCCACGGGCAGCTCTGAAAGCAACAGGCCCTGGCACAGCCTTTGAGGTAAGCCCAGCATTGAGGCACTGCCCTGCCACAATAGTGCACCTCCTGAGAAACCCTGTGAGGTTAGCCCGGCATTGAGGCACCCCCCACACACACACACAGTGCACCCCCCGAGAAGCCTGGATCCAGTAAGTGGGAGCCAGGACAGAGGTCACAGTGCTGCCTCACTTGTAGGCCGGAGCCTGGCTGCCTTCTCCACTGTGCCACATGTGTGCTTCCGGAGGTTCCTTTATGGTGACCTCTCTCCACCCCCATCATCATGGGCCACTGCACACTGAGGGTCTCAGCCTCGCACCCAACAAGAAGCAGGTGGTTTCCCTGCCTCCTTCCAGTCAGTAGTAGAACCACCACTGAGTGCCAGTTAGAACAAAGACTCAGTGAACGAATCCATGGGCATCAGTCCAACCGTCATCTCCGCTCAGCTCGGGGTCTCCCTTTCCTTCCCCCTCACCTCGTGTATGGTAGCTGGTTGCCCACAGGTAGCAACATTGAGGAAGCGTGTCTGTCCTTCCTGCTCTGAACCATGTCCAGCAGGCTGGCAGCTACTACTTCAGGCCTTGGCTCCCCAGGCTGAGAGCTGGCCCCTTGCTTGTGTGGTTCTGACTTCTGGCACAGGCGGACACAGTAGCTCTGTCCAGAGCTGGAGCAGTGGCCCAGTCAGAGATGCCATTTTTAGATGCCTCACAGGGAAGAACTTTGTGAATGGAGTCTTCAGTGCATCTGAAGAGTAAATTTCTAGAATAACATCTTGAATTGGTGATAAATTCAGGAGCACAGAAGCTCTCATGCTGGGTCCAGAGAGAAATAACCCCATCTGTAATGAGCCTTGCAGAGAGTTGGTCTGCATCTGTGAGCAGAGACGGCTCTGTTGAAGAGTCAATTTATGTTAATAGTGCTTTTGAGTCTTTCAGCAGTGCATTCACATTCTACTTTTGTCTTCATTTTAAACAGGAGAAAACTCATCTGCCTCCTCCTAGCTTCTGTTACATCCTCAGCGCTCATCCAGACGTGGGGCAGATTGATGTAATTGAAGACGACCCCGTTGCAGAACTTTACCAGCCACCGACTCCCCGCTTCTTAAAAGAAATTCTGCAGGTGGTGCCTTTGTGTGTACCATGTCTCCATTGCTTTGCTGTGTGTGTGGGCTTGGGGAGACTTACGCACTGTTTTCAATACATTCCAGACTGACGGCCTCTGTACCCATTGCAGCTTCTATGCCACAGTGATTTACCGGAGACCACAGGTGATCTGTCTCTCTTTCTCTTCACTTGTTGTACAACTTACCAAAGGATGATCTCGCTCAGAAATGGGTAGAGTACCCAAACAGAAAAGCATTGTTGAATGCCAGTTATGTGCGGTCTGTGCTGCCATGGTGCTAAGTGCGCTGCTTGTGCAGGTGAGGCTGTGGCCTTTCGTGAAGTCCTGGGTGTGAAGCTGCCAGGTACAGCCTGAGTGTGCTCTCAGCAGCTGTCACTCACTGGCTCCTGCCCACAGACCTGCAGCTGGGCCAGAGGTGGAGGGGGAAGGAGTGTTCAGATGCACTGCCACCTTCAGCTGGTCTGTGGAAATCTTTGCCCTTCCTGAGAAACTGACCATTTGCTAAGATGAACTCCTCCGTCCAGCGCAGGGCCATGTGCGGGACCTTGGGGTCCTGTCCCTTCTGTTTCCTTTAGATGGAACGTTTCTTCATCTTTCTTACCTTTTATGACCTTTATGTCATTTTTGAAGAAGAGGTTGATTACTCAACAGAATGCCCCTCCATGTAGATTTGCCTGATCACAAAGAGATTTGTGATCTATGCCACATAAAAGCACTGTGTCCATACCAGGGGCACACGGTTGAGCTGTCCCAGTGCTGTGATATGATATCAATTGATTAAGATGCTGTTTTCCAGGCTTCTCCACTCTAAAGTTAACTAATAAATATTCCGTACTTACTGCTTAATAACCGTGTAACAAATGTTTTGTAGGAAGATAGCTTAAGACAATTTTAACATCCTGTTTCTTATCAAACTTCTACCCATTCATTGTAAAATCTATATGAATCTTGCTTGAATTATTACTCTGATAGTGGCTAAATGATAATTTTCTAATTCCAGCCTTTTTCTACATTTATTAGTTGGCATTGGCTATACCTAGGAACTTTTATTTTCATGATTTATTTATGCATTCGGTCATTTATCTCAGCTTGAACCAGTAGATTGAATTTAATTCAATGAGTTGTTATCTGTAACTGTCACTTATTCCAATGCTTACGTCTCCCCAGATTCATGCCAGCTCCCATGTCCTTTGGACATGTCCCCATCACTCCTCAAGGGCTCCCTTACTTTCTGCAATAATAAGATGCTTCAGACTCATCTTGTGTTTCCTCTGCCCTGAAATCGGTTGTCTTCTAAGGAGCCCTGGTTGATTTTAGTGAAGAACGGCATTTAGAAGCCAAGATCTGGGTCCTCAGTGGGCTCATTGCTGCTGGGCCATCTCAGCAGACGGAACAAGGAAGTATGTGTGTGTACTCATGCACACGTACCTACCGATCCACATCTTTCTTTGCATCTGTCTCTACCTAAAACTCATCATCTTATACCAGTACTTCTAACTCTAGGCCATAACCATGGAACTGACTCTAGATTTCCTCACTTCCGTATTAATAACTCCTCATCCAGCTCTGAGAAACCTGGCTGTCACTTTCCTCAGTATAAACTTCTCTAATTTCTTATGTGTAATCAGCCTTCCATCCAACTGCCTTCTCCACTCAGCTCACAGTTCCTGACCTCACTGGTCACCTTCTTTGCCCAGTCATGTCCACCAGCCATGTGGGATCATCAGCCTGACCAGACCATCTATGCCAGCAACACCTTGACCCTCATGCCAACCAGCTTCTCATAGCCTGGCCCTGCTGACCCCAGGGCTATTTCCAGTCAGATCCTTGTCCCCATTTCATCTGCTGCTGCTGCTAAGTCGCTTCAGTCGTGTCCAACTCTGTGCGACCTCATAGATGGAAGCCCACCAGACTCCCCTGTCCATGGGATTTTCCAGTCAAGAGTACTGGAGTGGGGTGCCATTACCTTCTCTGCCATTTGCATCTACTGAGTCCTAGTGGCAGAAGACTCTGATGTAGTTGTGTCCTAGCCACCTCCCGAAGGCCCTGTGTCCATGACTATCACACTGGAGTGTAGGATTCACGATGTGCATCCATGGGGCTGGGGATGTGAACGTTCCATTCATCACACTTTCTCATCCTTGGGACATGTACATCTCGCAGGAGAGAAGAGTGTGTACTTCGTGGAAGCCAGTGTGATGACTCACATCCTCACTGTGTGGACGTGGGATTGGGAGGAAGTGCGTGACTTCTTCCTCGTGGGTCAGAGGACAAGGAGAGAGCAGCCAGGGAGGGGCAGGCCTCCCCCCAGCCGTGGAGCCCTTAGAACAGCGACAGGGCTGGAGCTCACTGGGCTTGGCCATGTCTGGGGTGCTGATGACCACGTATGCAAAGGCCATTGCATTTGTGGAAATACTTATTGAAATGATATCAGACATTAATGTTAATAATAATCATCTAAGATTATTGCCTTTAAAAATAATTTGGGATTTAAGAAGAGCTACCAGGTTAATAGCCTTGACAGTGACTTTGAATTCTAGGCAAACAGTTTGCCTCTGGAGCCAAGGGAGATGTGTCTCGTGGTGACCGACATTACTCTGCAGACGCTGGACAAGGACTCAGGTTTCCCCAGAACCATTCCTGTGCGTGTGGCCGCCTCATGCCTGCTGGACCAGGAGGTCCGGGATGCTCTCTGCGAGGCCACCTCCCAAAGCTTCCTCTTCCGGGACGCTCTCCAAGACCAAGGTATGCTTTCCTCTTACTGACAGTACTGGTCTGTCCGCCGGCCCAGAGTCCCCTGCAGACCAGGCCCCTGTGACAGCTGCCTAGACACAACAGAGCGCTGGCCTGTGGTGCTGGCATGCAGGAGTGATGCTGGGGTCACTGGGGAGGGTCTGTCGGGGTCACGCTTTATGGGTACAGAAGTAACAAAACTGCTGCCTAGAGCACCACTTTGTAAAACAAACAGAGCTCAAGCATTTATGTCCATTCTTCAGTAGCCACCCTCTATAGCACCAAGTCCCAGTCTAGAGAACAGTGGTGTTCGCGTGGGACCCACATGCATGCTCTTACCCTGTAAACCCTGTAAAACTTGTACCTCATGCCATGTCAGGCTGTGTGAATACTGGTTGATGTGCAGCAAATCCACATTTTGCTTTCTGGAACATTCCCCAAGTATTTTTCATCCATGGTTGTCTGCATCCGAGCTGGCTGGAGTCTGCAGATGTGAAGCCTGCTAGTACGGAGACCTGACTGTGTGCTTACACCCATCAGTGCTCTTTCCAGGAGCCACAGGAGGACCCTACCTGGACAGTGTATTTTCAGTGTTGAAGCTGCGTGACGTGAAGTTGGTCTTTCTGCATCGAATGTGAACACATGTTTGTGTGTGTTTACAGCTCTGTCTCCCTTTTTGCACAGGCTGTGTCCCTCGACATATGGGGGCCCCACGCCAGTGCCCCTGACCGCCCCCCCCCCCACCCCGCCCCAACTGCCAGAAGGCTGGCGGAGGATGTGTCTCTCCTGGCAGGAGAACTTGCTTGTTTCAAACCTAGAGCTGGAGTAATCCAAAGCATCTCTGTTGGCAGGTCAGATTGTCTGTGTTGGCCGAACTGTCCTCCTGCCTAGGAAACGCCATGGGGGTATGATGGTGGGTGCCTGGGAGCTGACGGGCCCCCTGCATCTGGATGAACTGGGCCCTGGCACTCAGGTCAACTCCATTTGCAGCATCCAAGGTGTGTATCAATCTTGATGGAAGAGAGATTTGTATTTTCTTAAATATCGTACTTACTTTGTGTTCGTTATTTATTTATTCACTGTTTGTTGAGTACCTGACACAGGGTACATGAGGAACAAAATGAAAAGATGCCGGCCTTTCAGACACAAGCAGAGCCAGGCTGGCAGCCTCCAGGGCTCTGAGTGTCTGTCCCAGGCCCTCCCTGTGGGGCACAGACAGGAGCCCTGAGCCGAGGGCGAGTGGAGGGTGAGCCCATCAGATGAGGTGGGGGGCGGGGTGCGAGCAGGGCTTGCCCAGGCTGCTGACGGGGCAGGGCGGGTAAGCACCGGAGTGGGAGGAGGTGGCAGAGGTGTGTGTGGGGGGGTGGCAGTCGGGGTTGGGGGGGATTCAGGGCGGAGGTGGATCTGAGGGAGGGTTCAGTCAGGAGAAGACCTGACACGCAGGGAAACAGTGATCTGTGACAGCATCGTGCTCGTCCGTTTCCAGAAAGTCCAGAGATTCCACACGTAACGTCGAGGGCCTGTGTCCTCCATCCCGGCCACTCGACCCAAACCCCGTGTGCTGTTTATGAACAGCGAAGGCTGTGACCCCACTGTTGCTCGAGCCCAGGCCCCCTGTGTGCTTGTGAGACTGAGCACGTGTCCATTATGTTTTCCTTCAGTACATTCCCTTTACCGTTAGTGTTCCTACCGAGATGTAGCTCCTCAAGCACGTGGACTTGAAGAAGGCAGGCTCCAGCCGTCAGCTGGGTCTGTTCTTGCCCCCACTCTCTCATCTCTGCTCCAAGGATGGCAGGACTGACCTCAGAGACTGGTTGAGGAGTAGGTGGGCTGACGGGGAAGCCGACGTTCCGTGCTCCCAGTGCCACCGGCGGGTGGCTGGCTGGGGGCTTGGGGGCTGGAGCCAGCGACAGCAGGGATGGGGCCCGGACTGCCATCCCTGCCCAGGCAGAGCTGGTGCAGGCCTTTCAGGAAGGTGGGAGGGCACGTGGGAAACCCAGGACAGCTGCACAAGCTCCATGTGCTGGAGGAGAGGGGCCAAGGTGGCCAGCTGGCCTTGTCCTGTCCTGCTATCCCAGCTGTGCTAACGGAGTGGAACAGTCAGATTTTTGTCTAAGATGAAGCCCTGCTTTCAGCACCACGGGTCGACTCTGGAGCAAAATGGGGGCTGCTTGTTGGCTGTTGGGAGGAGCACAGGAGAGGTTGGCTGAGAGTCTGGAGGCTCAGCGGACTGGTGGACAGGCATGAAGGCCGGACTCTGCAGAGCCGCACAGCCTGTCCGCGGCCTGTGCTCTCCAGGCTCCCATCCCTCGCATCTCCCAGGGTAGGTCATCCAGGCTCTGAGCCAGTGGAAGAAGAAGGAGGCGACCCCAGGTGACAGTTCCCACCCCCAAACCCCTCCCACATTTTATGAGAAAATGTACCTGAAGAGCTGGCTTCCTGAGAAGGGTTTGGAGCCAGACCACTCTTACCTGCAGCCAGGGAGTAAGAAGCATAGAGCTGCAGGCTATGCAGGAGCATGCAGACAGTGGTGAGGACAGAGACTTGCCTTTCCTGAAGAATCTCATATTTTAAAGAAATAATAATTTACAGTGAGATTTACAAAACATAAAATTTAACCATTTTAAAGAGAAATTCAGTGGCAGTCCATTTACAGTGTTGTACAGCCACCTCCTAGTTTACGTTTTGGCTTTTGTCGTCTCACTGGCTTTGAAAACAGAGTGGCAGTCTCATTTTCAATCACAGTGTCATTGAGCAGAAATTCACCCTTTTAAAGTGTGCAACTCATTTTTTGTAGTGTATTCATACAGTTGTGCAACCATCCCTACTAACTAGCTCCAGAGAGAAACGCTGTATCTGTCAGCACTCACATCCCATCCCCTCCCAACCCCTGGCTCCCGCTCCTCTGCCTTCTGTCTCATGGACGCTCATGTGAATGAATCATACATTGTGTGCTTCTTGGTTTCTGGCTGCTTGAACTCAGCAGGACATTTTCAAGGCGTTTCTCAGGCTTTGTTCCTTTCTGGGGCTGAATAGACCCTGTTTTATTTATCCATTCATCAGTTGATGCACACTTTTTTGATACTATAATTCATGCTGCTGTGAATTTTCATGTAAGGTCCTTGGGTGGGCATCTACTTCCTGTTCTTTGGGTATATTCCTGATGTCTGACATAGTTTTCATGTGGGCCACAATCACAAATAGACAGTGGCAGCAGAACTGAGAGGGAGCTGTGTTCCCTCCACGCGTGGTGGGGAGGCATCTGTAGGAAGTGACCCTTCAGAGGGCAGAACGTGAGGCTGAGACTGAACACCCCGTGTCCAGACGTGGTGACCAACAGGAGTGTCGGGAGCCCAAGATGAGGGAGATCAGGTAGCCACAGTGACCCGTCTGGAGAGGGGCAGTGCTGATGGAGGGTCTCTGGCCAGCGGCGCCCGTGGAGTGACCCTGGGCTGACACAGGCTGCCCGGAGCAGAGCTGTGACAGGTGACATCCCCCAGCACTGGGTATTCTCAGGTTGTAGATCGTCAGTCATTCTCACAGGCATGTGCTGGTGTCAGGTTGCTGATTGAGTTTGCGTTTCCCTGACAGCATGTGCTATGGAGCATCATTCCTATGTTTATTTGATGTCTGTATATCTTCTGTGGTGAGGTGTCTGCCAAGGGCTTTGGTCCATTTTTATTCAGGTTCAGTTTCTTATTGAGTTTTTTGTGTTTTTCATGTATTTTGGATAGCAGTCCTGTCCTAGATAAGTATTTTGCAAATATCTTTTCCCATTTGTGGCATCTCATCTCTTAACAGTGTCTTTTGTGGACCAGTTTTAATTTTAATGAAGTCCAACATAGGCTTTTTTCCCCCATGAATGGTGGTTTTGATGTTGTATTTAAAAACTCATTGCCAGACTAAAGTCACGCAGATTTTTTTTCCTGTTTTCTTCTAGGAATTTTATAGTTTTGCATTTTACACTTAAGTATACAGTCCATTTTGAGTTAAATTTTGTAAAAGAGGTAAGGTCTTTTTCTAGATTGATTTTTCCCCCCAGGTGTTTGTCAATTGTTGTAACACTGTTGGAAACACTGTCTTTTCTCTACTGAAATGTCAGCTCAGTTGACTGTGTTCATGTGGGTATGTTTCTGGGCTCTCTGGTCTGTTGCATTGGTTTTTCCTTTTGAGGGTAGGATGCTGTCTTGATGACGGTATCTCTGTCGCATGTCTGTCCTCCAGCTCCATTCTCCTCCAGTATTGTCTTGCCTACTCTAGGCCTTTCTGCCTCCCATGTAAACTTGAAACTTGGCTTGTGGTATCCGCAGAGTGACTTGCTGTGCTTTTGATTAGAATCGTGTTCAATCTGTAGTGCACCTTAGAAAAAATGTACATCTTAACAACATTCAGTCTTCCTGTACGTGAACATGGAATATCTCTCTCTTAATTTTGATCTTTGATGTTTCAGCAGTGTTGTAGTTTTTCTCATATAGATCTGTACGTATTTTGCTACACTTATACCTAAGTATTTCATTTATTTAGCTAATGTAAATGGTGTTGTATGTTTTTAATTTCAAATTTCACTTGTTCATTGTTAGTGTATAGGAAAGCAATTGACTTTTGTATTTTAACCTTGTATCCTACAACCTAGCCACAGTGGTTTCGTAGTGCTAGATTTTTTTCTTGTTGATTCTTTGAGATAGTCTATACAGGAAACTCACTTGTGAACAAGGACAAGTTTTTCTTCATTCCCAGTCTCCATCCATTTTATCTCCTTTTCTGGCCATCTCACCTTAGCTGAACTCCCAGCACCAGACTGAAGAGAAGTGATGAGAGAGACCGCCTTGCCCTGTTACTGATCTCAAGGAGAAAGCACCACTTCTCCCACCATTAGTCAGTGATGTCAGCTGTCAGGGTCTTGAGTGTTTGTTGTTTTTTCAGCTAAAGATAATCTCTCTTTATTCCACATATTGAAGGGAAAGAACGTACCGGTCTCTTACTTCCCCTCCAGTTGGTTCTGATTACTAAGATCGAAAATGTTCTGTTCTGTAGCTGTAAAGCTTTGCCCTGTGTCTGCAGGTTGATCCTCATAGATGAAAAACAGTAAATGGTATTTTTATTATAATGATTATATAAATATTTTTCACTGAACAGGAAACTAGTACATACTCTATTTCCTTTCTTGTATGAGTCTTTTCATGGAGTTTTGTGCTGAATTTTGTTTTACTTAACACTGCCTGCTCTACACTCTTAATTGTTTTCCAAATCCTCAAAAATGATGACAGATCTTTGGAGCCATCCTTTTCCTATGTAATTTCTCTCCTGGAGCCTTCTGTCCCTCTGAACCTTCCTTGACTGGTTGCCCTGCTGTCAGCTGTCATCTAGGCCTCCTCTGTATTAATCCTTTAGGGTCAGCCTTTCCTAAATCACAGAACTTCTTTGTTGGCTTATTCCAACTGTAGGCTTTTAATAAATGCTCTTTACCAAGGTGAAGAAACTTCCTCTGTTCCTAGATTGAGAGTTTTTATTATCAATCGGTATTGAATTTTGTTAGATGGCTTTTCTGCATCTATTGATATGATCATATGATTTTTCTTCTTTAGTCTGTTGATATGATAGATTGTTGTTGTTATTATTTAGTCTGTAAGTCATGTCTGATTCTTTGTGACCCCATGGACTGTAGCCCACCAGGCTCTTCTGTCCTTGGAATTTCTTGGTAAGAATACTGGAGTGGGTTTCCATGTCCTTCTCCAGGGGATCTTCCCGACCCAGGGATTGAACCTGTGTCTCTTGCACTGGTGTATATTCTCTAATGCTGAGCCTCCAGGGAAGCCCTGTGATAAATTACAGTAGTTGATTTTTTTAAATATTGAATTGGCTTATAAACCTGGAATAAATCCCATTTGGTCATGGTATAATCTTTTTTTTATATAGTTGGATTAGATTGCTAATATCTTGCTAAGGACTTTTGCAGCTCTGTTCATGAGAGATCCTGGTCTGTAGTTGTCCTTTCAAGTAGTGTCTTTATCTGGGTTTGGAATTAGGTACATGCTGTCGTCAGAGGACGTGTACCCCCTCTGCTACTGTCGTCTTCTGGGGGGAACTGCACAGGATTGGTATAATTTCTTTCTTAAATGTTTGCTCGGATTGATCAGTGAACTCCGCTGGGCCTGGTGCTTTGTTTTGGAATGTTATGAATTATTGATTCAATTTCTTTAATATAGGCTTACTTCATTTTATTGTGCTTGGTAGATACTGTGCTTTTTACAGATTGAAGGTTTGTGGCAGCCGTGTGTCAAGCAAGTCTATCCCTGCTGTTTGTTCAGTAGTTCACTTAGTGGTTTGGTGTCACATTTTGGTAATTCATGCAATATTTCAGTTTTTTTCATTATGGTTATATTTGTCATGGTGATCTGTGATCAGTGATCTTTGATGCTACTATTACAAAAAGATTTCAACTTGCTGAAGGCTCAGATGATGGTTAGCATAATTTAGCAATTAAGTATTCTTTAATTAAGGTGTTCGTTTTTTAGACATTATGCATTTGTTGCACATTTAATAAGTCATAGTATAGTGTGGACATAACTTTTATGCACGCTGGGAGCTAGGGATCAAACCCAGACCCAGCTGTCGCCTGGCAAGGGAGTTACCAGTGGTATGAAGACCCCAGACAAAATGTATTTCCTCAGCTCGAGTCTTGTTCCGAAATTGGAAGGAAATTGCTTAATCCCATGTAATTGTAAATGTTGTTAGCACTGTCGGGTACTAGGATAAAAGGAAATGTGGTTTGTAGCAGTCTTCTTTTTCTTAATTCATTTAGCAGACTCGCCATAACTGTGTGATTGAGTCTCTGTGCTGGGAGCCCTCCCCTCAGCCTGGACTCTGCCCTCTGTGAAGACGCGCCTTCCGGCAGTGCTTTGAGCTTTTACTGGCTTAACTTTCAGTCTTTTAAGCTTTCTACTGGCTTAACTTTGACTCAGTCTTGATTAGATTTGTAAGAACAATGAAATTAGCTAGGCAGTCTTTTTAAAATCAGGATGTATTATTTTCATTTTCAAAAAGTCATTCAAGGATGCATTGCAGGAATGCATTTTAATAAACCAAGCCTACTTAGTTCTCATCATTTTATCCTCTACAGATAAATTTTTTCCTAATGTTTGTTCTAGTGGAAAATTAAATTCTTTGCTCCAAGAGTAGGAAGGATGACTCTCCTATTTTTCTGGAAACTTGGTTCATATCTTACTTTTTCTCAGATGTCTCATTTCACCACTCTTCAACAAGGATGGTCTGAGATTTGCAATGTATCTTGATGATATGTACAGTGCTTCACACTCCAAGAAAATTAGACCAACTCAATCCCCTGTTTAAAATTCCTTTCTGGCTTCTCATCCCTTCCAAGATCAAGTCTAGAATCCCAGGGAGACTTGGAAGGTGCTGGCAGGCACAGTTCACTGCTGTCTCACCTGCCTTTTCCTCTGCCTCTCTGGCCTCCAGCCCCACCTCAGGGTAAAGGGTGGACCTGTGTCGTTCCCTACCAGCAGCCCCACCTCAGGTCCATTCTTTCAGGAAGCCTCCCCAACACTTAGGCCAGCCTTGAGGGCCTCTCTTCAGCCCCTCTTGGGGGTCTTTTCCATTTCTCAGTTTAGCATGTATTTTATGTTCTACTTTTTTTTTCAAGACACCATTTTTTAGAGCAGTTTTAGCAAAACTGAGCAGAAGGTTCAGAGACTTTGCGCATTCTCTCTACCCCCACACATGCACAACCTCCCCCACTGTCAGCATCCCCACCAGATGGCATGTTTGTTGTAACTGATGAACCTGTACTGACACGTTGTCATCACCCAGAATCAGAGCTACAGCCAGGGTCACTCTTAGTGACTATATTGTGTGGATTTAGGCAAATTTATGACACGCAGCCATCATTACAGTGTTGTACCAAGTGGTTTTCCTGACCTAAAACCTCTGTGTTCCACCTCTTCAGCCCTCTCTCCCCCTTAATACCTGGCAACCACTGATCTTTTCACAATCTGTATAGTTTTGCTTTTGCCACAGTGTCCTATAGTTGGAACCATATAGTCTGTAGCCTTTTGAGATTGGCTTCTTTCAGTTAGTAATATGCACTTAAGGCTCCTTCATGTCTTTTCATGACCGGAGAGCTCATTTATTAAAAATTACTGAATGATGTTCCATTTTCTAGATAAGCCAGAGTTTATGTATCCATTCACATACTGAAGGACATCTTGGTTGCTCCCATGTTTTGGTAATTAAAGAGTAAATAGCCACATGCCGGTGTTTATGTGGACCTATATTTTCAACTCCTTTGTGAAAACACCAAAGAGTGTGATTGGTTCATTGTATCATAGGACAGTGTTTAATTTCGTAAGAAATTGCCAAACTGTCCACAGTGGCCGTACCATTTTTTATTACCCCCAGTAGTGACTGCAAGCTCCTGTTGCTCCACATCCTCAGAACCATTTGGTGCTGTCAATGCTCAGGACTCGGCCGTCCCTGTAGGTGTGCCGCGGTGTCTCATTGCTGTGTTCATAGGTGTGCAGGGGTGTCTCATTGCTGTGTGCATAGGTGTGCAGGGGTGTCTCATTGCTGTGTGCATAGGTGTGCCGGGGTGTCTCATTGCTGTGTGCATAGGTGTGCAGGGGTGTCTCATTGCTGTGTTCATAGGTGTGCAGGGGTGTCTCATAGCTGTGTTCATAGGTGTGCAGGGGTGTCTCATTGCTGTGTGCATAGGTGTGCCGGGGTGTCTCATTGCTGTGTGCATAGGTGTGCAGGGGTGTCTCACTGCTGTGTTCATAGGTGTGCAGGGGTGTCTCATTGCTGTGTTCATAGGTGTGCAGGGGTGTCTCATTGCTGTGTTCATAGGTGTGCAGGGGTGTCTCATTGCTGTGTGCATAGGTGTGCAGGGGTGTCTCATTGCTGTGTGCATAGGTGTGCCACGGTGTCTCATTGCTGTGTGCATAGGTGTGCCACGGTGTCTCATTGCTGTGTTCATAGGTGTGCAGGGGTGTCTCACTGCTGTGTTCATAGGTGTGCAGGGGTGTCTCATTGCTGTGTGCATAGGTGTGGAGGGGTGTCTCATTGCTGTGTTCATAGGTGTGCAGGGGTGTCTCAATGCTGTGTTCATAGGTCTGCAGGGGTGTCTCATTGCTGTGTGCATAGGTGTGCAGGGGTGTCTCATTGCTGTGTTCATAGGTGTGCAGGGGTGTCTCATTGCTGTGTTCATAGGTGTGCAGGGGTGTCTCAATGCCGTGTTCATAGGTCTGCAGGGGTGTCTCATTGCTGTGTTCATTTGCATTTCCCTCATGACATGACACTGGACATCTTTTCATGTGCTTCTTTGCCATCTGTGTATCTTCTCTGGAGAGGTGTCTGTTAAAGTTTTTGGCTCATTTTTTAAATCAGGTTATCCTGATTCTTATTATTGAGCTTTAAGAGTTATTTGTATATTTTGGATAGATATTTGCAGATATTTTCTCCCATGTTTCATGATATTTTTACTCATTTGTTTATGTGCTTTCCCAGTCAGACTGTGGAGTCCATTAAAGTGTAGATTGTGGCTTTTATTCTTAAGTTCATAGTGCTACATGTATATCCCACACTAAAAAACATTGTATACATATTTGTTTGTTGAATAAATAAATCACAAATGTTGGAGTAAAGAGAAATAGGGAAACCACATAAGAGGAGATACTAACAAACTAGTAAGAATCTTTCCTTATCAAGAAAATGGAAACCAAGCTGTGGGATTCCATTCCACTGTCCAGGAGGCAGATACTTCCTGTAAATGTCCAGGCAGTGGGTGAGTGTGAACAGTGTGAGCCAGAGGTTCTGTGGGATGCACCTCTGGGGAGTTTTACCATCTCTGGGCTCACACTTTTGGACACAGTGACTCCACTCTGTGAGCCCATTCCAGAGGAAGGGCCCTTCACGGAAGGGGCCAAGGAGACAGATGCCTGCTGCCTTGTCCTAGAGCAGTTTGGATGCCTAGTGTCCAGTCTGGAGAGTGGTCAGGGGAACCGTGATGTAAATCTTCAGCCATGCAGAGTCTCAGGGAAGGACGTGACGGCGCAGGCATGGCGTGCTTGTCATGTACTCATAACACGCATGCTGGGAGAAGGCAAAGGTGAAAATACTCGGGGAGGTGGTAATAGGCCTAAGCTTTAAAACTTGTCCTTTGCTATAACTTAGTGCAATAAATGGGAATTATAATAAGTTTAAGAGCATTTATATAAAATCACAAATTGAGGAAACAAACCTGGGCACCTCTCGTCCCCATCTGTGACCTGAGGAGCACACTGAGGCTGGGGACCAGAGCCACCTCTGAGCCCAGCTCCGCTTCCCTGATCCCAGGCACCGTGGTCGCTGTGGACGAGAGCACCGCCTGCTCGTGGCCTGTGTGTGATCTGTGTGGCAGCGAGAGACTGGAACGGAGCCCGGCAGACAGGTAGGGGGCAGCTGCCAGTGACCCCGCGACCTTGGGCCAGGGGGCACTTGGGGCAGCCGAGCTGCCAGAGGAGGCGGGAACGTTTTCTCCGCAAGTCACCCCTGGGCTCCTGCTGCTCCCTGAGTCACCTCCAGTCCTAGAAGAGAAAAAAGAGCGGGGCTTCCTCAGCTCCTCTGTTGTCTGGTGGGAGAGAAAGAACTCAGGGCAAACACAAACATGTGGCACGTGGGAACCGCACGGCTGACCCTTTGCAAGCTGACGTCCCTTCCTGCTCAGCGTTACTGCCCCCCACCCCCCACGCACCCTGGGCCCATCCTCTGAGCCAGTCCTCTGGCCCCACTGGCCATTAGAGGCACCCAGGGCGCCCTCACTTTCCTGCTGCTGGACACCTCCTGGGTGGTGGCCTCAGGCCCAGACCAGACAGCGCAGGGCAGGGCTTGGAGACGACGGGAGCATGGATCTAGGTTTCTGGGAGGCAGGAAGGAGCAGGGACGCAGGTGAGCAGAGCAGGTCTGCCCGGCCCCGCCCTTTGTTGGCCGGGCGCTCAGCCAGGTGAGCCCTCTGCCAGGTCTCTCCCTCCTCCGGCCACTCTGCAAGTGGCCTGATCTCTGCGCCCAGGCTGCTTCGGGCCTGTGTCAAGACCTGGTTTCTGAACATGACGCCCAGACACCGGGGTGCAGGTAATGTCTGTCCCCACCAGGCTCCCACGCTCTGTCCTCTTGTCTCCAGCAGCAGGGGCGCCTTCTCCTGTGGGGACTGCTCCAGTGTGGTCACCTCGCCTGTCCTCAGGAGACACCTGCAGGTCTTCCTGGACTCCCCCTCGCGGCCCCGGTGCACAGTCAGGGTCAAGGTAGGAGCCGGCAGGGGCTGGTGTGTCTGTGTCCACCTCCAGGGCCCCTTCACCTGCGACCAGGTGGGGCCTGCCTCTCCTGGTCCCTGCCCGGGGAGGGAAGGCTCAAGTCTGCAGTGGAGCTGGTGGCCTCGAGCCATACGTCAGTCCCCGGGAGGGGTGTTTCTGGCGAGTGGGGTGGGGTGCTGACCCGGACCGCTTGGTGGTTCTTGCAGCTTCTCCAAGACAGCATCTCCTCGCTCCTGAGGTTCGCTGCCTGTGAGGATGGGGTAAGTGGGGGCCCAGCCCCTGGGCGCGCTTCTCTCCTCTCCCTGTCCCTTTTGTGCCAGGCACCACCAGAGGTCAGACTCCAGAGGCTCAGTTAGGTCCCTGCTTCCTCCTCTGACTCATGCCTTTCCCTTTCAGAGCCAGGGTTACTTCTCATCAGTCCTGCAGGAGATATGGGGCTCTGTCCCCTGGCTTCCATTGTGGTAGGACCATCTCAGGGTTTCAAATTAGACTTAATAGCACAGCTGTCTGAGACACAGTTTTCAAATTGCTGGGATTCTAGAGTCTGAGTGCATGGAAACTTCTCAGAGTTGCCCTGACTTAACGGTGGTAGCTTTGTGAAGAGGTCTGAGGCATGCTCCTGAAAGAGACTGCCACCTGAGCATACACACCTCACCTTACACACTGGCATTACCTTACACATCCACCTCACCTTACACACCCACCTTACCTTGCACACCTGTGTTCCCTTACACACTCACCTTACCTCACACACCCACCTCACCTACATGCCTACCTTACCTTGCACACCTATCTCACCTTACACACCGGTATTACCTTACACACCTATCTCACCTTACACACCCACTTTACCTTACACACTTGCATTCCCTTACCCACCTAACTTGACACACCTGCCTTGCCTCACACCCTTATGAAGCGGAGAGCTCTGTCCATGTCAGAGCCATGTGGAAACCTGCGAGGGGCCTGTGTGTCTGCCCTCAGCGTTCAAAACCCAGGTGGCAGACATGCGTAGCTCTTGCGGTTGCTGGCAAAGAGGACGCTCACATCGGCAGAGCTCAGGGTTCCCACAGCCACAGGCCCACTCTGCATCCAGCCTGAATTTGGAGGCTCCATGCTGCCCTCCTGGCTGCTTGCCAGCCCCTCCTGGGCTTCAGGGTAGGGGGAGAAGCAGCCCTTACACTCTTCAATTTACACTGGATGTCAGAGTTTTGAGTAAATCGGAATGTCTGTGCACAGAATCTGTAAGGAGCCCTGGTCTGGCTGCGGTTCCAACTCGAATCCCTGGTGTCATGCACCTCTTTAGAGCAACTTGGTGACCCCCCCTCCCCCTCCCCCTCCCCCACACAGACCTCATCCAAGGGGCTGCTGTGCCGTGGGGACCAGTGTCTAGAGGAGGGCTTGTGGACAAGTGTCCCTGATCGTGTGCAAGTGCGATGGAAGTCAGCAGTTAGAGCAGCCAGGCCCCATGCTCCCTGCTGTCCTCAAGATGGGCAGAGCCACGCTGACTGGAGAGGCCACAGGGACAGGGCTTCTGTCGGATGCAGAGACCCGCAGAGGGAAGGTCATCACAGTCTTCACAAGCGACACCGAGAGGGTAGCCAGCCCTGGTGGGGACAGCAGGGACCCTGCGTGTGTTCTCTTCTGATGGAAGTCCTGTTTCACGGGTGGTGAGCTCATGGTTCTGTGACTGTTGGTCCTTGGGTAAGGCTCGTGGATTGGAGAGTTCCAGGGTAGGGGGCTTTAAGCAGACACTAATGTGGCAGGCCCGCCTCACCTCGTGCCCTCAGGGAGGAGAGCTCTGTGTCAGGGCCATCTGGAGCTTGTTACTCTGGAGGATGCTGGGGGAGTCCTGCTCATGGAGACCACCACAGAATGAAGCCCAGGGCCAAGTGCTTGGAGATGGTACCCACAGGCCCTGCAGTAACCTGGGTGCCTTTCCTGGGCCCCAGGCTCCCTGGACAGTGGCCTTCGGCCCCCTGCTCTCTTCAGGGGCCTGGCAGGAACTCCCTCATCCACTTACTCCCTTTCAATGGAGGCAGGCTGTACCTCCCACACGTTGGACTTCTCGACTGCTTGCATCCTAGAGGGCGCAGGAGGCTCATGTATGCTCGTGTGTATGTGATCTGTGTGGGGGCGTGTGCAGCGGTGTGATCCGTGTGGGGGGCGTGTGCGGCGGTGTGATCCGTGTGGGGGCGCGCGCGGCGGTGTGATCCGTGTGGGGGGCACGTGCGGCGGTGTGATCCGTGTGGGGGCGTGTGTGGCCGTGTGATCCGTGTGGGGGCGATCCGTGTGGGGGGCGCGTGCGGCGGTGTGATCCGTGTGGGGGGCGCGTGCGGCGGTGTGATCCGTGTGGGGGCGTGTGTGGCCGTGTGATCCGTGTGGGGGTGATCCGTGTGGGGGGCGCGCGCGGCGGTGTGATCCGTGTGGGGGGCACGTGCGGCGGTGTGATCCGTGTGGGGGCGTGTGTGGCCGTGTGATCCCTGTGGGGGCGATCCGTGTGGGGGGCGCGTGCGGCGGTGTGATCCGTGTGGGGGGCGCGCACGGCGGTGTGATCCGTGTGGGGGCGTGTGTGGCCGTGTGATCCGTGTGGGGGCGATCCGTGTGGGGGGCGCGTGCGGCGGTGTGATCCGTGTGGGGGCGCGCGCGGCGGTGTGATCCGTGTGGGGGCGCGTGCGGCGGTGTGATCGTGTGGGGGCGCGTGCGGCGGTGTGATCCGTGTGGGGGCGCGTGCGGCGGTGTGATCGTGTGGGGGCGCGCGCGGCGGTGTGATCCGTGTGGGGGCGCGCGCGGCGGTGTGATCCGTGTGGGGGCGCGCGCGGCGGTGTGATCGTGTGGGGGCGCGCGCGGCGGTGTGATCCGTGTGGGGGCGCGCGCGGCGGTGTGATCGTGTGGGGGCGCGCGCGGCGGTGTGATCCGTGTGGGGGCGCGTGCGGCGGTGTGATCGTGTGGGGGCGCGTGCGGCGGTGTGATCCGTGTGGGGGCGCGTGCGGCGGTGTGATCCGTGTGGGGGCGCGTGCGGCGGTGTGATCCGTGTGGGGGCGCGTGCGGCGGTGTGATCGTGTGGGGGCGCGTGCGGCGGTGTGATCGTGTGGGGGCGCGTGCGGCGGTGTGATCGTGTGGGGGCGCGTGCGGCGGTGTGATCCGTGTGGGGGCGTGTGCAGCGGTGTGATCGTGTGGGGGCGCGTGCGGCGGTGTGTGCGGCGGTGTGATCGTGTGGGGGCGTGTGCAGCGGTGCGCTGAGTGAGAGGCCCAGCGGTGAGCACCTTGTGTCCCTTTGTACTGCTCTGCTGGCAGAGGGAGGCCAGTAGGACTGGGGAGGTGCCAAGCTCGTCACCCCCAACCCCACCTCTGCGCTCAGTGGATTCTCAGGCTTTATGTCAACCTGGAAGGAAGCGGACACGGGTGTGGTTGAGACCTGGTTGGGGGCATCGGCCACGAGGATCACCTGAACTCTGTCAGTTTTTAGGGTGCGGATGTACATTCACAAATTGCAAAGAATCAGATGACTCTCCGTGAGAACCACAACTCCATTCTCAGAACAAACTATGCCACTTATGGTCAGGACCCAGGAGTGTAGGGTCTCAGGCCTCCACTTAACAAGGTCCAGCTTCAGATGTGAAGGCAGTGGTCACACCCACCACTCCACCTGAGTGACATCACAGAAGAGTCAAAGAAAATACACTGTACCTTTTAAAAACAGAGGCACGTTTTATAGTCACATGCACAAATACATGCATTCATATGACCAGCACATGTGAGTTTGCTAGTGTGATTGTTTTTAACTTCTTCATGTTAATTTCCCCCAAATATAGGTATAATTTAATGTCCATTTATAAATGATGCAGTTATTATTGAAAATTTAACCTGGCATTTTAAAAAGAAGGTATTTTTCAGACTTTTTTTTTTTTTCAAGTCAGAGTTAGGTGCTTGTATCCAGGTGACCTGGGCCCCCCATGGACACACACAGGGGCAGCCCTCGTAGACGACACAGCGGCATACAGCATCACCATGGCCCTCCCAGCCCTGAATGGGAACCGCCCACCCCCCTCCCCAGCATCTCTGTTGCCTTCCTGCCACTGCGCCTGTGCAAGGCCCCTGAGCACAGAAGCCCTGGGAGTGACCAAGAGTCTGGGACCTTGATATCTTGGCCACAGGAGCCCAGCGGGAGGCCTCCACACTGTCCAGTCTCATCCCCTCATTTCCTCCCTTAACTTGCTTAGACCTCAGCTCTCTCCCCCGCTTTACCTGAACATGCTACCAGGGAGGTCAGAGCTCCCTGTGAACCACAGTGGGGAGACAGGGCATTTGGCGCTATGCCTGTCTTGTAGGTGTGAGACAGGGACTACAGTGAGCTGGCTTCACAGCATTCACATCCCAGACCGATCTGGACATTTACTGCTGCAGAAGGAGCGGTCTCAGGGCTCCTGTGTCCACACTGTGCACACAGACCCACTGTCTGGACACGGCTCTGCTGGGCAGCAGTCACAAGGCTAGACTGGGGTCACACATGTCCCCCAGTCCTTGGCCGGCCCTCATGCTCCTGTCAGCTGGGGCCTCGCTGGGCCCCGAGCCAGACACCCACACGGTCTGGACCCCCTCACGGCATGCATCTGGTCCTGAGCAGGGCAGATGGGCCTCTGTCCTGACCAGGGATGGGGCACACTCCATGCCCCTCCCACCACACTGCTCACAAGAAGCCAGACCCCAGGTGAGGGCAGTGAGGTGCCCATCAGGAACACAGACATGCCAACCCTGGCCATGCTGTCTGACTGCCCAGCCTGGGTTTCCCTGCCAGGACACGTTAATGATGGAAGGGGCAAGTTAGCACTGAACTCAGTTATCACAGACATCCATCAAGTGTCTGGCACAGAGCAAGGCTGGCAGGAGCCCCAGCACTGCTCCTCAGGTCCCGCAGAGGAACTTCCCAAAGAACACATGACCCTCTGGGGCTTCAGTTTTCCTTAAGACCAATAAGCCTCTCTTTATGTTCAGCCCTGTTCCCCCAAAAAAGTGTCCCGAGGTCTGATACCTGGAGACCAGGAGGGCACAACATACTGCCCCACCTAGTTACCGGGCCCCACCGCCTGGAGCTCTGCATTCCCACGTGGAGATGATGCTTGCCCGCGGCTAACCTGTTCCCTGAGACTGTCATCAGACAGTAAGAAGGAAGGCCTTTCTACAGTATGGGGAGAGGCGCTCAGCTCAGGGCAGCTCTGGGAGAGATGAGACCTTGTTCAGGCAGGCAGAGCTAGTTCTTGACCAGAAGTGCTGGTTGGCTGCGGAAGTGGGAGTCAGCGGCAGCATGATGGAGCTCCCGCTGGGGCCCGGGGCGCGGCTTCCCCTCCTCGAACGGCCAGCTGAGAGGTGTGCACCTTGTATCCACCGACAGACATCGATAAGAGACATTCTTGATGTTCTTGTGTAAAAACAAACTCAGCTACCAGAAAAAAGCAGTTCCTTCCTTGGCTTGTATCGCAGCCTATTCTCATCTCCGGAGGTCATGGGCCAGGGAAGAGCCTCCTGCTCTGGCTGTGGTGTGCTGAGTCGCTGGGGAACAGGGTGTCCAGGGCTGTTTGCTCTAACCAGCCTGCCTCTCCTCCCTGCAGAGTTATGAAGTGAGGAGTGTCCTCGGAAAGGAGGTGGGGCCGTTAACCTGCTTTGTCCGGTGCATCACCACCCACCCGACCAGCAGCGTGGGATTGGAGGAGGTTGAGCTCCTGAGCGAGGGGAGAGCCTCCTGAGAACTCTGGCAACGGCCACAGGATCTGTGAACTTTACCAAGTGGCTGAGAGGTGGTGGTGGTTTGGGTCATTTCTTAACCCTGGGCAGAGTGAATGTACTTTATGATCTTGAAATGGAACTTCATGTTAGTAAAATGGTTTTGTAAACTATAAATCAAAATACTTTTTTCTATGATTATATATATTTTTATTACCTTTCTGCATGTTAAAGCTTAAATAAGCTTCAGGCCTTCATATTGTATTTATTTTAGATAATACAGTATAAAAAATTTTGTCCTACTGTAATTTTGAAGTGTTCTGTTCAGATTTTACCATGATTCAGCAGGTTTTTTTTCCCCCCATTTCTTTTAACATTTCCCCAAAGAATACCCGGCAAAGGGCAAACCTTTGTCCTCTCTTGTCTATTACTGCTCTGCACAGTAGGTGTCCAACCTAAGTGCTTTGCAGTTCATTATTTTTTGGAAAATGTTCTGAGGGCACTGTGTCAGAGGTCAAACTGTTATGGGTAAAGTATAGATAAAGTGAGAGAACAACAGGTCTGGTTAGCACTGGGTGCACAGACAAGGCCACCCCGCCACAGAAGAGCTGGGTCATCGTTCACCTTGTTGGCAGAGTATCTGAGTTAAAAGTAAAACCCCGGATTAATTATCTCTGGACACTAAAGATTTTGTTTCCTCCCTCATGACAATATAATCATGACAAGCCAGGGTTAATAAATTACATAATATAGACGTAGCAGCCAAGACAAAGAAAGGCTGCCCAGTACCCTCTCATGGGGAAAAGGCAACTTTATTTATTCGTCCAGGTTAATCTTTGAAACATTACAAGTACTGGCAAGGTAGCCGGTTTTAAGTAGCTTTGTGACTGTCCTTTCCATCTCCTACATGACTTGTACTTTACGCACTTGGAAAATCTACTTGAAGCTGACTACAGAAGTGAGGAAAGTGAAAGCAAATCCCATGAAAGCCAAGATGAGTCGGGCTGGTTTTCGAGTAACCGAGCCCTCTTCTCCTTGCCCCTAGACCCCAACTCGAGGTGGGACGCACTCCAGTGGGTTTCCAACACGTTCCCGGGGCGCGGGCACCTTCCACCCGAGCGGGTCTCGGCAAGTTAACCAGCACGTCCGCAGGTGGAGTTCGGCCTGTTTGAGAAGCAAAGAAACCCGGGATGACCGGCCCCGGGGTGCAAGTCAGCCAGACGCGCCCTCCCCTGCGGGTTCGGAGGGCCGCGAGCGCAGGAATCAAAGTGGGTCTAACGCGTCTTTATTCTTACAAATACTGTAAAAATCAGTATAAAAAAAGTGAGCATGCTCAGTCTTTCCCTCGTATCTACAGTACAAAGGCTTGTCGGAAAAGTCTCTTTTACGAATGTACCTTAGCTGCATCCTAGGCGCAGGATGTAGAGAAGCTGCCGTCACAGTAACTGAGGGTCCACGCGGCAGCTGTCCGAGTCCCGGCCAAGCGCGGGAGTCCGGCCCGGCGGCTCCAGGCAGTGCGGCCGCAGCCCGCGCGCCCCCCGCGTCACCGCGCGTCCGCCGCCCCCGCGCCGGGCAGGAAGGGCGCGCCGGGCAGCTGCTTGAAGAAGCGCCGCAGTCCGGCCAGGTCCCGCGTGAGCTGCTCCACGCGCTGCTGCAGCTTCTCGTTCTCGGCCGAAAGCTCCACCAGCTTCTGCTGCATCTCCTGGTTGCGCCGCTTGGCCTTGTCGCGGCTCTTGCGCACAGCGATGTTGTTGCGCTCGCGTCGCTGCCGGTACTCGGGGCTTCCGCGGTCTGGGCCCCGCTTGCCCGCCGTCTTGTCGCGCGCGGGCCCGGGCGCTGGGGGCGCGGGGCTCCGGCGCGGCGGCTCTGGCGACGCGGGCGGTGTGGGTTGCGCAGCGGCCGCGAGGCTCACCACCGTCTGCGCGCACGCGGCCACCTGCGCGGGCAGCAGGGAGCCGGGCGTGTCGCCGTCGCCCCAGTCGGGCTCGCGCTTGAGGGGTCGCGGCGCCGGGCCAGGGCCCCCGAGGCGCGCGGGGCCACCGGGCAGTAGCTCCAGGGCGCCCGCTTTGTGGTTGCTGTTGAAGAGGTCGGCGAAGAGCTCGTCGTGGCACAGCTCCAGGGTGGGCACGGCGGCCATGGAGTCGATGTAGGCGCTGAAGTCGATGGCGCTCTCGTCGTCGTACATGGCGGGCGCGGCCGGCTCGGCTCCGCGACCCGGCTTCCCCACTCGGCCGGGCTCGTAGAAGGCAGTGGGTTCCGCCGTCCAGGGCGCGCCGCGCGCCGGGCCGTCCAGGCTGAAGAGCGCGGCGCTCATGGCGGCGTCCGGCCGGCGGCGAGCGCGGTCCCCCGGCGGCTCGGGCGCTGCCTTTTCTAGCCCGGCTGACGCGCACGCCCCGCCCCGGCCGCGAACCGCGGGACCCCCGCCCGCGCGCCTCCCCCGCGCTTCCTGCCCGCCGGCCCGGCCCGCGCGGCGCTGCCGGGAACGACCCTCCCTTGGCCGCGCCTCCTTCTTCCTGCTGGTGGGTCGGCGCCTCCGCGCCCGCGGAGCCGGGGCGGAACCAGAACAGGGCACTGGCCCGGCTCGCGAACTAGGGCACCGTGGCGCTACCCCGCATCTCAGGGAGTTCGGGCCGCGGTGCTTCTCGATCGCGGGGATGCCCCCTCGAGGCTCGGCCAGGTCTGGGGAGCGCGCTTGGGGCCAAGGAGAGCCTCTAACCCCGCGCGCCCACGAACCCCAAGAGCGCCCGAGAACTCCGAGCTGAGCTCCCGTGAGCCTCGCGCCCCGGACCCTACCTCCAGGGCCACAGAGCAGTGCCGTTTTTGTCGTGGTGTCTTACTTCGGTCCTGTCTTTACTTCCAGACTTTTTTTTTTTCTGTCTGTTCAGTGTTCCAAAAAGAAGCACCTTTGGATCCAAAGCAGTGGGGTAGTTCCCCTTTAGGAGAAAGATAATATTTAGACTAGTAGCTCTGACAAGGTATTAACTTGCTAGCTCTTCACCTTATAACACTCAGAAGACTGCCAGCTGGCTTTGCTGGTAAACATTTGCTACAATTCGGGTCAGGCATTTCGAGTTAATTCTATTTTTCACATCACAGTCCGTTTTCAGACCGGGCCTCCGTCCACATCCTTTTTCATTTTGCTGCTTCCCAATACCAGGCAGTCCACAAGCCCCACAACCCTCCACAGTATGCCAAAAGTAACTTCTAATATGTGGTTCATGCACAACCTCAGAAAAGACATTTATTTTGGAAGTCAGAAAAACGCTACTAAAGCCCTCTCTAGTCAGGGAATGCAAAATAAATACTTGCACGGAAAACTGTATTCTGTTGAAAATAATTTGGTGACATGATTAGTAGATTCGGATGTCAAATTGGGATTGAGTTTGAGATGCTACACCCATATTTTTTAGATGAAGTAACTAGTAATTGATAACTTTTCGATAAAAATTTTCTTCCCTTTTCCAAAAATGATAAAGGAAAGATCATAGACCAACAAAGTAGGAATTTATGACATTTAAAAGCAATCAAAATACAATAAAACGATTTAAAGTTTAGCTTTTGTGTCAGTAGTTTACACTCATTTCTTAAATGTCTCCACCTACTGTCTTTTCCTAACTATTAATTTATCCAAAGTAAATACAAAGTTGTTCATAATTTCTCATTGTTAGGAATCTTGAGTTTTCTGATTCTGAGTGATTTTGTGTGGTTTTCCGAGTAGGACTGTCCAAAGGAAGCAGTCACATAAAAAAGTGTTTTCTTGAAAATGTTGGAGCCTTGGATTTCCCCGGTGTTTATTTCCTCCGTTTTTTAACCGGAGTAAAGTTATCTCCCCTCCCCTCTCCGCCCCACCCCCCCCCCCCCCCCCCCCCCCCAGTCCCATAGAACGTTGCTATGGACATTCTTCAGATGGTGTACTTCAGGTGGACTTTCCAGATATTTCTCTAGAAATTCCGGGGACTGGGAGTGTCTGAACACATTTCAGCTAAGGGGCACTGTCAGGTTAGAAAGTGGGACTGGCTTGTTCCTAACACGGAGGGGTCACATGTCAGTCCTCAGGAGGGATCATTTTTCTGTGCTTCATAAGGTGTAAGATACAGGCAAGAAGAGTTCTCCGAATTAAAGTCTGAAAGTTTCTGCGAAGTGCCAGTGTCAAAAGCACAGAAAGTGTGACTTTAGTGCCCTCTTCAGGTGATGATTCTCCTGTTCTGTGTCAGGCAGTAGTGAAGTTACAAGGACAGACTTTTTGGATAAACCTCTTTCTCATATTTTTTGTGTAAGGACTAGAAGAATAAAGCTACTGAGTATTGGGGTCACACATCCATGGCACTGCTAAAGCCTGTGTATTTTATTAAAAACCTACTGTGATGAGTCAAAAATTTTGCATTCACTTCAGCCTCTGAAATTTAGGAGACAGAGCCCCCAGATGACAAAGCATCCAGAGCGGAGAACAGATTTATTCTGTGAGTCAGGTGTCCTCCTGCCACAGACTGGCTCATGTTCCCCGTAGTACAAAAGAAGAACTTCACCTTCCCAGCCCAGCCTGTCAGCACTGCCACAGCTCATCAATGTGCACTGAATTGGAGTACATTGAATTGGCAGATGGTCTTGGGTAGTATGTTCCTTTTAACAGTATTGATTCTTCCGGTCTGAGAACAAGGCATATATTTCCATCTATTTATATCATCTTCAGTTTCTTTCATCAGTGTCTTTTAGTTTTCAGATTACAGACTTTTTGCCTCCTTTTTAAAGTTGCTCAGTCGTGAAAATTCATCGAAAGAACATTTGAATGCTGAGCAAATTTCACAAAACAACTTCTGATCGCTAGCAGAGGACATCAGGCGCCCAGAAAAGCAGCCCATTGTCTTCGAAGGGAGGTAGGACAAAATATAAACGATAATAAGGGAGTCAAAAGAGCTACGGACGGAGACCCGTCCCGGGAAGGGAGTCTTAATAGAGGAAGTTTCCAATCAACAGGAAACCCTCTCACTGGCGGGACTGGGGGAAGTTTTCTGCATTCTAACTGGGAGGAAAAATTAAACAAGGCCCACAGATTACGTGCCTAAAAGCAACTCCCAGCAGAAAAGTACCCCAGACGCCCGTTCCCGCCAGCAACAAGCGGGGCGCAACGGAGAGGAGCGGGCGGCATTGCTTAGGGTGAGGACCGGCCCGAAGACCCTGAGAGCAATTGGAGGGAGCTTTTTTAAACTGTGGGACAGCAAGGGACAAAATTAACTGGCCTGAACACACTGCCGGTGGTTCGCAAAACAAAGGGACTGAAAATCTCCAGAGAAGAGCCGGCCCATTCCCGCTGGAGGTAGGAGGCAGGGGGGAGGGGAAAAGGGCAAACTCAGCCCCTGAGAAGCCACCCCCTCCCACAGTGCAAACAGGTCTCCGGGTTCTATCTAAAGACTTCCTGAGACCCGACTGGCGGTGCGTGCTGGGGCCGCGGAGGGGAAAAGCGCGCCGTACCCGGGGAGATTGCACCCAAGCCTCTGGCTGCCTGGGCCGCTCGCCGCGGAGGGAAAAGGCGTGCTGCACCCGGGAGAGTACGCCCAAGCCTCTGGCTGCCTGAACCGCTCAGGCCAAGGAAGGCACAAAACGCAGGAGCAACCGAATCTGCGCTTTTGTGGAGTACCCGAAAACTGGAACCGCACTCAACACAGAGCCCGCTCCATATAGAGCAGCCGGGAGCCTGAGCAGTGTAGACGGCGAAAGCACAGACACCCGTGAGCGGGGCAAACCCAGTGTGGCCGGAACACGGTGAGCGCTATCCACACGGAGCGGTATCTGTCTGCAGCGCCCCGCCCTCCCCGTAGCAGGACTGAACTGAACTAGAGAACCTAAATAAGAGATCGCCTCCGCCCGCCTGTGTCAGGGCGAAAATTAGACACCAAAGAGACGGCAAACAGAAGCCAAATAAACAAAGGGAACCGCTTCAGAAAGGACCGGTGCAACAGATTAAAACCCCTGAAGGTAACACCGTCTACACGGGAAGGGGCCTACAGATATCGAGAAGTGTAAGCTGGAAAGAGGAGCTATCTGAAATTGAACTGAACCTACGCTGACCGCAACAATCTCAGAGAAATTCCTAGATATATATGTCCATATTTTTTTTTTAAATTAAAAAAAAAATTTTTTTTTCTTTCCTTTTTTAAAAAAATTTTTTATTTTTTCTCTTTTATTTTCTTTTATAATTCCCTATTTACTCCCCCATTACTCCTCAACTTTCATTTTCATATATTTTTACGATTTTTTTAATTAGGGGAAAAAAAATTTTTTTCTTTTTTTCTTTTTCTTGTTTTTCTCTCCTATTTCCTTTTAGAGTCCTCTAATACTCCTCTATTATTCCTTAACTTTCATTTTCATTTCACTATAACCTTGCCAAAAAAAAAAAAAAAGAGAGAGAGAAACCCTATTTTTAAACTGAACTTCATATACAGTTCTAAATTTTTTTGTGTGTTTTTGTTTTTAAATATTGTATTTCAAAGAGTCTAACCTCTACACTAGATTTTCAATCTTTGTTTTTCAGTAGTATGTGATATAAATTTTGGTCATTTAAGAATCCAATATTCAGTTCCCATTTCTATTCAGGAGTGTGGTGATACTCTCCCACTTTTGACTCTCTGTTTTCTACCTCAGAACACCTCTATTTCCTCCATTCCCCTTCTCTTCCCAATCCAACTCTGTGAATCTTTGTGGGTGTCTGGGCTACGGAGAACACTTTGGGAACAGATAACTGGGTAGATCTGTCTCTCTCCTCTTGAGTCCCCTTTTTCTCCTCCTGCTCTCCTGTATCTCCTTCCTCCCTCTCCTATTCTTCATGTAACTCTGTGAACCTCTCTGGTTGTCTCTCACGGTGGAGAATCTTTTCACCATTAACCTAGAAGTTTTATTATCAGTGCTGTATAGTTGGAGAAGCCTTGAGACTATTGGAAGAATAAAACTGAAATCCAGAGGCAGGAGACTTGAGCCCAAATCCTGAGAAAACCAGAAAACTCCTGACTACACGGAACATTAAGGAATAAGAGACCATCCAAAAGCTTCCATACCTACACCAAAACCAACCTCCACCCAAGAGCCAATAAGCTCCAGTACAAGACATACCACGCAAATTCTTTAGCAATGCAGGAACATAGACCTGAGTGTCAACATACAGGCTCTCCAAAGTCACACCTAACACAGAGACCCATTGCAAAGCTCATTACTGGACACTCCATTGCACTCCAGAGAGAAGAAGTCCAATTCCACGCACCAGAACGCTGACACAAGCTTCCCTAACCAGGAAACCTTGACAAACCAATCGTCCAACCCCACCCACTGGGTGAAACCTCCACAGTAAAAAGGAACCTCAGACCACAAGAATACAGAAAGCCCACTCCAGACACAGCAATCTAAACATGATGAAAAGGCAGAGAAATACCCAACAGCTAAAGGAACATGAAAAAAGCCCACCAAGTCAAACAAAAGAGGAGGAAATAGGGAATCTACCTGAAAAAGAATTTAGAATAATGATAATAAAAATGATCCAGAATCTTGAAAACAAAATGGAGTTACAAATAAATAGCCTGGAGACAAAGATTGAGAAGATGCAAGAAATGTTTAACAAGGACCTAGAAGAAATAAAAAAAAAATCAATTAAAAATTAATAATGAAATAAATGAGATCAAAAACACTCTGGAGGGAACCATGAGTAGAATAACAGAGACAGAAGATAGGATAAGTGAGTTAGAAGATAAAATGGTGGAAATAAATGAAGCAGAGAGGAAAAAAGAAAAAAGAATAAAAAAAAATGAGGACAACCTCAGGGACCTCTGGGACAATGTGAAACGCCCCAACATTCGAATCATAGGAGTCCCAGAAGAAGAAGACAAAAAGAAAGGCCATGAGAAGATACTCGAGGAGATAATAGCTGAAAACTTCCCTAAAATGGGGAAGGAAATAGCCAACCAAGTCCAAGAAACCCAGAGAGTCCCAAACAGGATAAACCCAAGGCGAAACACCCCAAGACACATATTAATCAAATTAACAAAGATCAAACACAAAGAACAAATATTAAAAGCAGCAAGGGAGAAACAACAAATAACACACAAAGGGATTCCCATAAGGATAACAGCTGATCTATCAATAGAAACCCTTCAGGCCAGAAGGGAATGGCAGGACATACTTAAAGTAATGAAAGAGAATAACCTACAACCTAGATTACTTTACCCAGCAAGGATCTCATTCAGATATGAAGGAGAACTCAAAAGCTTTACAGACAAGCAAAAGCTGAGAGAATTCAGCACCACCAAACCAGCTCTTCAACAAATACTAAAGGATCTTCTCTAGACAGGAAACACAGAAAGGTGGTATAAACGTGAACCCCAAACAACAAAATAAATGGCAACGGGACCATACCTATCAATAATTACCTTAAATGTAAATGGGTTGAATGCCCCAACCAAAAGACAAAGGCTGGCTGAATGGATACAAAAGCAAGACCCCTATATATGCTGTCTACAAGAGACCCACCTCAAAGCAAGGGACACATACAGACTAAAAGTGAAGGGCTGGAAAAAAATATTCCACGCAAATGGAGACCAAAAGAAAGCAGGAGTCGCAATACTCATATCAGATAAAATAGACGTTCAAATTAAGTCTGTGAAAAGAGACAAAGATGGACACTACATAATGATCAAAGGATCAATCCAAGAAGAAGATATAACAATTATAAATATATATGCACCCAACATAGGAGCACCGCAATATGTAAGGCAAAGGCTAACGAGTATGAAAGAGGAAATTAATAGTAACACAATAATAGTGGGAGACTTTAATACCCCACTCACAACTATGGATAGATCAACTAAACAGAAAATGAACAAGGAAACACAAACTTTAAAGGACACAATGGACCAGCTAGACCTAATTGACATCTATAGGACGTTTCACCCCAAAACAATCAACTTCACCTTTTTCTCAAGTGCACACGGAACCTTCTCCAGAATAGATCACATCCTGGGCCATAAATCTAGTCTTGGTAAATTCAAAAAGATTGAAATCATTCCAGTCATCTTTTCTGACCACAGTGCAGTAAGATTAGATCTCAATTACAGGAAAAAAAATTATTAAAAATTCAAACATATGGAGGCTAAACAACACGCTTCTGAATAACCAACAAATCATAGAAGAAATCAAAAAAGAAATCAAAATATGCATAGAAATGAATGAAAATGAAAACACAACAACCCAAAACCTATGGGACACTGTAAAAGCAGTGCTAAGGGGAAGATTCATAGCATTACAGGCCTACCTCAAGAAACAAGAAAAAAGTCAAATAAATAACCAAACTCTACACCTAAAGCAACTAGAGGAAGAAGAAATGAAGAACCCCAGGGTTAGTAGAAGGAAAGAAATCTTAAAAATTAGGGCAGAAATAAATGCAAAAGAAACTAAAGAGATCATAGCAAAAATTAACAAAGCTAAAAGCTGGTTTTTTGAAAAAATAAACAAATTTGACAAACCATTAGCAAGACTCATTAAGAAACAAAGGGAGAAGAACCAAATTAACAAAATTAGAAACGAAAATGGAGAGATCACAACAGACAACACTGAAATACAAAGGATCATAAGAGACTACTACCAGCAGCTCTATGCCAATAAAATGGACAACTTGGAAGAAATGGACAAGTTCTTAGAGAAGTATAACTTTCCAAAACTGAATCAGGAAGAAATAGAAGATCTTAACAAACCCATCACAAGCAAGGAAATCGAAACTGTAATCAGAAATCTTCCAGCAAACAAAAGCCCAGGACCAGATGGCTTCACAGCTGAATTCTACCAAAAATTTAGGGAAGAGCTAACACCTATCTTACTCAAACTCTTCCAGAAAATTGCAGAAGAAGGTAAACTTCCAAGCTCATTCTATGAGGCCACCATCACCCTAATTCCAAAACCAGACAAAGATGCCACAAAAAAAGAAAACTACAGGCCAATATCACTGATGAACATAGATGCAAAAATCCTTAACAAAATTCTAGCAAACAGAATCCAACAACATATTAAAAAAAATCATACACCATGACCAAGTGGGCTTTATCCCAGGAATGCAAGGATTCTTTAATATCCGCAAGTCAATCAATGTAATACACCACATTAACAAATTGAAAGATAAAAACCATATGATTATCTCAATAGATGCAGAAAAAGCCTTTGACAAAATTCAACATCCATTTATGATTAAAACTCTCCAGAAAGCAGGAATAGAAGGAACATACCTCAACATAATAAAAGCTATATATGACAAACCCACAGCAAGCATCACCCTCAATGGTGAAAAATTGAAAGCATTTCCCCTGAAATCAGGAACAAGACAAGGGTGCCCACTCTCACCACTACTATTCAACATAGTTTTGGAAGTGTTGGCCACAGCAATCAGGGCAGAAAAAGAAGTAAAAGGAATCCAGATAGGAAAAGAAGAAGTGAAACTCTCTCTGTTTGCAGATGACATGATCCTCTACATAGAAAACCCTAAAGACTCTACCAGAAAATTACTAGAGCTAATCAATGAATACAGTAAAGTTGCAGGATATAAAATTAACACACAGAAATCTCTTGCATTCCTATACACTAACAATGAGAAAACAGAAAGAGAAATTAAGGAAACAATGCCATTCACCATTGCAACAGAAAGAATAAAATACTTAGGAGTATATCTACCTAAAGAAACAAAAGACCTATACATAGAAAACTATAAAACACTGATGAAAGAAATCAAAGAGGACACAAACAGATGGAGAAATATACCGTGTTCATGGATTGGAAGAATCAATATTGTCAAAATGGCTATACTACCCAAAGTAATCTATAGATTCAATGCAATCCCTATCAAACTACCAACGGTATTTTTCACAGAACTAGAACAAATAATTTCATAATTCGTATGGAAATACAAAAAACCTCGAATAGCCAAAGTAATCCTGAGAAAGAAGAATGGAACTGGAGGAATCAATCTGCCTGACTTCAGACTCTACTACAAAGCCGCAGTCATCAAGACAGTATGGTACTGACACAAAGACAGAAATATAGATCAATGGAACAGAATAGAAAGCCCAGAGATAAATCCACGAATGTATGGTCACCTTATCTTCGACAAAGGAGGCAAGGATATACAATGGAAAAAAGACAACCTCTTTAACAAGTGGTGCTGGGAAAACTGGTCAACCACCTGTAAAAGAATGAAACTAGAACACTTTCTAACACCATACACAAAAATAAACTCAAAATGGATTAAAGATCTAAATGTAAGACCAGAAACTATCAAACTCCTAGAGGAGAACATAGGCAAAACACTCTCCGACATAAATCACAGCAGGATCCTCTATGACCCACATCCCAGAATTTCAGAAATAAAAGCAAAAATAAACAAATGGGACCTAATGAAACTTAAAAGCTTTTGCACAACAAAGGAAACTATAAGCAAGGTGAAAAGACAGCCCTCAGATTGGGAGAAAATAATAGCAAACGAAGCAACAGACAAAGGATTAATCTCAAAAATATACAAGCAACTCCTCCAGCTCAACTCCAGAAAAATAAATGACCCAATCAAAAAATGGACCAAAGAACTCAACAGACATTTCTCCAAGGAAGACATACAGATGGCTAACAAACACATGAAAAGATGCTCAACATCACTCATTATCAGAGAAATGCAAATCAAAACCACAATGAGGTACCATTATACGCCAGTCAGGATGGCTGCTATCCAAAAGTCTACAAGCAATAAATGCTGGAGAGGGTGTGGAGAAAAGGGAACCCTCTTACACTGTTGGTGGGAATGCAAATTAGTACAGCCACTATGGAAAACAGTGTGGAGATTTCTTAAAAAGCTGGAAATAGAACTGCCATATGACCCAGCAATCCCACTGCTGGGCATACACACCAAGGAAACCAGATCTGAAAGAGACACGTGCACCCCAATGTTCATCGCAGCACTGTTTATAATAGCCAGGACATGGAAGCAACCCAGATGCCCATCAGCAGATGAATGGATGAGGAAGCTGTGGTACATATACACCATGGAATATTACTCAGCCATTAAAAAGAATTCATTTGAATCAGTTCTAATGAGATGGATGAAACTGGAGCCCATTATACAGAGCGAAGTAAGCCAGAAAGATAAAGACCACTACAGTATACTAACACATATATATGGACTTTAGAAAGAGGGTAACGATAACCCTATATGCAAAACCGAAAAAGAGACTCAGATGTATAGAACAGACTTGTGGACTCTGGGAGAAGGCGAGGGTGGGATGTTTCAAGAGAACAGCATTGAAACATGTATATTATCTAGGGTGAAACAGATCACCAGCCCAGGTTGGGTACATGAGACAAGTGCTCGGGCCTGGTGCACTGGGAAGACCCAGAGGGATCGGGTGGAGAGGGAGGTGGGAGGGGGGACTGGGATGGGGAATACATGTAAATCCATGGCTAATTCATTTCAATGTATAACAAAAACTACTGTAATGATGTAAAGTAATTAGCCTCCAACTAATAAAAATAAATGGGAAAAAAAAATAAAAAATAAAGTTGCTCAGTCGTGTCCGACTCTTTGCAACCCCATTGACTATACAGTCCATGGAATTCACCAGGCCAGATTACTGGAGTGGGTAGCTGGTCCCTTCTCCAGGGGATTTCCCAAGCCAAGGATCGAACACAGGTGTCCCACATTACAGGCAGATTCTTTACTAGGGGAGCCGCTAGGGAAGCCCAAGAATACTGGAGTGTGTAGCCTATCCCTTCTCCAGTGGATCTTCCTGACCCAGGAATAGAACCAGGATCTCCTGCATTGTAGGTGAATTCTTTACCAGCTGAGCTACCAAGGAAGCCCTTAACCTTCTTGGGTAAGTTTATTTCTGTGTGTTTTATTCTGTCTATTCAGTTCAGTTCACTCACTCACTCACTTGTGTCCGACTCTTTGTGACCCCATGGACTGCAGCACGCCAGGCCTCCCTGTCCTTCACCAACTCCCAGAGCTTACTTATACTCTTGTCCATTGAGTTGGTGATGCCATCCAACCATCTCATCCTCTGTTGGCCCCTTCTCCTGCCTTCAGTCTTTCCCAACATCAGGATCTTTTCCAATGAGTCAGTTCTTTGCATCAGGTGGTGAAAGTATTGAAACTTCAGCTTCAGCATCAGTCCTTCCAATGAATAGTCAAGACTGATTTTCTTTAGGATTGACTGGTATGATCTCCTTGCAGTCCAAGAGACTTTAAAGAGTCTTCTCGAACACCACAATTCAAAAGCATCAGTTCTTCGGTGCTCAGCTTTCTTTATGGTCCATCTCTCACATTCATGCATGACTTCTGGAGAAACCATACCTTTGATTAGATGGACTTTTGTAGGCAGAGTAATGTCTCTGCTTTTTAATATTCTGTCTAGGTTGGTCATAGCTTTTCTTCCAAGGGGCAAGCGTCTTTTAATTTCATGGCTGCAGTCACCATCTGCAGTGATTTTGGAGCCCAAGAAGATAAAGTCTGTCACTGTTTCCATTGTTTCCCCATCTACTTGCCATGAAGTGATGGGACCGGATGCCATAATCTTCATTTTCTGAATGTTGAGTTTTAAGTCAGCTTTTTCATTTTCCTCTTTCACTTTCATCAAGAGGCACTTAGTCCTCTTCGATTTCTGCCGTAAGGATGGTGTCATCTGCATATCTGAGGTTATTGGTATTTTTCCTGGCAATCTTGTTTCCAGCTTGTGCTTCATCCAGCCCGGCATTTCTCATGGTGTACTCTGCACAATTGCACTCATCTCACATGCTAGCCAAATAATGCTCAAAATTTTCCAAGCCAGGCTTCAACAGTACGTGAACCGTGAACTTCTAGATGTTCAAGCTGTATTTAGAAAAGGCAGAGGAACCAGAGATCAAATTGCCAACATCTATTGGATCACAGAAAAAGCAAAAAAGTTCCAGAGAAAAATCTACTTCTGTTTTATTGGCTACACCAAAGCCTTTGACTGTGTGGATCATAACAAACTATGGAAAATTTTTCAAGAGATGGGAATACCAGACCACTTGACCTGCCTCCTGAGAAATTTGTATGCAGGTCAAGAAGCAACAGTTAGAACCGAACATGGAACAACACACTGGTTCCAAATTGGCAAAGGAGTACATCAAGGCTGTATATTGTCATCCTGCTTATTTAACTTATATGCAGAGTACATCATGCAAAATGCCAGGCTGTATGAAGCACAAGCTGGAATTAAGAGTGCCAGGAGAAATATCAACAACCTCAGATATGCAGATGACACCATCCTTATGGCAGAAAGCAAAGAAGAACTAAAGATCCTCTTGCTGAAAGTAAAAGAGGAGAGTGAAAAAGTTGGCTTAAAACTCAACATTCAAAAAGCTAAGATTATGGCATCTTATCCCATCACTTCATGGCAAAAACATGGGGAAACAATGGAAACAGTGAGAGACTTTATCTTTTTGGGCTCCAAAATCACTGCAGATGGTGACTGCATCATGAAGTTAAAAGACGCTTCCTCCTTGGAAGAAAAGCTGTGACCATCCTAGACAGCATATTGAAAACCAGAGACATTACTTTCACTACTTATTCCTTTCCCAATTTGGAACCAGTCTGTTTGTTCCATGTCTGGTTCTAACTGTTGCTTCTTGACCTGCATACTGGTTTCTCAGGAGGCAGGTAAGATGGTCTGGTATTCCCGTTTCCATCTCAAATAATTTTCCTTAGTTTGTCGTGATCCACACAGTCAAAGGCTTTGGTGTAGTCAATAAAACAGAAGTAGATGTTTTTCTGGAACTCTCTTGCTTTTTCTAGAAGCAAATGAATGCTGGCAATTTGATCTCTGGTCCTCTGCTTTTCTAAATCGAGCTTGAACATCTTGGTTCTTGGTTCACAGACTGTTGAAGCCTGACTTGGAGAATTTTGAGCATTGCTTTCCTAGCATGTGAGATGAGTGTAATTGTGCAGTAGTTTGAACATTCTTTGGCATTGCCTTTGGGATTGGAATGAAAACTGACCTTTTCCAGTCCTGTGGCCACTGCTGAGTTTTCCAAATTTGCTGACATATTGAGTGTAGCACTTTCACAGCATCATCTTTTAGGATTTGAAATAGCTCAGCTGGAATTCCATCATCTCCACTAGTTTTGTTTGTAGTGATACTTCCTAAGGCCCACTTGACTTCACATTCCAGGATATCTGGCTCTAGGTGAGTGATCACACCATTGTGGTTGTCTAGGTCATTAAAATCTTTTTTGTATAGTTCTTCTGTGTATTCTTGCCACCCCTTCTTAATATCTTCTGCTTCTGTTAGGTCCATAACATTTCTGTCCTTTATTGTGTCCATCTGTGCATGAAATGTTCCCTTGGTATCTCTAATTTTCTTGAAGAGATCTCTAGTCTTTCCCATTCTATTGTTTTCCTCTGTTTCTTTGCATTGATCACTGAGGAAGGCTTTCTTATCTCTTCTTGCTGTTCTTTGGAACCTTATATTCAAATGGGTTTATCTTTCCTTTTCTCTTTTGCCTTTAGCTTCTTTTCTCAGCTATTTGTAAGGCCTTATCAGACAACCTTTTTGCCTTTTTTTTTCTTGGGGATGATCTTGATCACTGCCTCCTGTACAATATCTCAAACCTTCATCCGTCCATGGTTCAGAAAGGCACTTGGTCTATCAGATCTAATCACTTGAATCTATTTGTCACTTCCACTGTATAACCACTGTATTGATTTTGGTCATACCCTAATGGTCTCTTGATTTTCCATATTTTCTTCAATATAAGTCTGAATTTTGCAATAAGGAGTTCATGATCTGAACCACAGTCAGCTCCTAGTCTTGTTTTTGGTGACTCTGTAGAGCTTCTTCATCTTGCGGCTGCAAAGAGTATAAGCAATCTGATTTCAATGTTGACCGTTATCCTGTCTACTGTGATGGTATATGAGATTGTTTCTTTCATTTCTTTTTCTGATGTTTCATTGTTAGTGTATAGAACTGCAATAGATTTCTGTATATTAATATTTTATACAAACTGCAGCTTTACCAAATTCTTTGATTTCTGCTGGCATCTTTAGGAATTTCTATGTATAGTATCATGTCATTAGAAAACAGTGACAATTTTACCTCTTCCTTTCCTATTTGGATTTCTTTTATGTCTTTTTCTTCTCTGATTGCTGTGGCTAGGACTTCTAAAACTATATTGAATAGAAGTGGTGAGGGTGAGCATCCTTGTCTTGTTCCTGATATTAGAGAAAATGCTTTCATCTTTTCAGAGTTGAGCATGATGTTGACTGAGTTTGTCATATATGGTCTTTATTAGGCAGAAATAAATTATGGATCGTGAGTTTACCTCTTAGTGGAGGAAATTCATCATTTTCATTCAAAAGATACTGATGGAAAGTTAAGTACAAAATTTAAACCCTCTTTGTATTTTTAACAAAGTATATTTGATTTGCAATATTTTGTTAGTTTCAGGTGTATAGAATAGTGATTAAGTGTTTTGTACATTATACTCCATTACAGGTTACTACAAAATAATGGCTGTAATTCTCTGTGCTATACATTGTATCTTTGTTGATTATCTGTTTTCTACATAGTAGTTTGTATCAATTCCATATTCTTAATTTGTCCTTTCCCCCTTCCCTTTCCCCTTTGGTAACCATGCATTTGTTTTTTATTTTTTTATTTTTATTTTTTATTTATTTTTTTTTGCATTTGTTTTTTAGATCAGTGAATTAGTGAGTCTGTTTATGTTTTGCATATTAGTTCATTTGTATTTGGACTTTCCTTGTGGCTCAGCTGGTAAAGAATCCACCTGCAATGCGGGAGACCTGGGTTTGATCCCTGGGTTGGGAAGATCCCCTGGAGAAGAAAAAGGCTACCCACTCCATATTCTGGCCTGGAGAATTCCATGGACTGTATGGTCCATGGGGTCACAAAGAGTTGGACATGAGTAAGCGCCTTTCACTTCATTTCACTTCATTTGTATTATTTTCTGGAGTCTACATATGAATGATATTATACAGTATTTGTCTTTCTTTGACTTATTTCACTTAGCATAGTATTCTGTAGTTCCATTCACATTGCTGCAAATGACAGAATTTCATTGTTTTTTATGACTGAGTAATATTTTCATTATATATATATCATTATATATGTATGTATATCACATCTTATTCCAGTTGTCTGTTGACAGATACTTGGGATTCTTCCATGTCTTGGCTATTGCAAATAATACTGCTGCATACATTGGTGTGCATTTATCTTTTTGAATTAGTGTTTTCATAACCCATGATTGGAAGTGCTGGGTCACATGGTAGTTCTATTTTTAGTTTTTTGAGGAACCTCCATGTTGTTTTCCATAGTGACTGCACCAATTTGCATCCCTATTCTCATTATACATTATGAGTTCCCTTTTTTCCACCTCCTCTCCAATATTTGTAAATTTTTAGACTTTTCAATGATAGCCATTCTGCCTCGTATGAGGTAATATCTCATTATTGTTTTGATCTGCATGTCTGTAGTAGCTAGTGATGTTGAACACCTTTTCATGTGCCCATTAGCCATCTGTATTTCTTCTTTGGAAGAATATCTGTTCAGGTATTTTGCCCATCTTTTGATTATTTTTTATACTGAGTTGTATGATCTCTTTGTGTATTTTGGAGATTAACACCTTGTCCATCATATCATTTGCAAATATTTTCTCACATTCAGTAGGTTATCTTTTCATTTTGTCATTGGTTTCCTTTGCTGTGCAAAAGCTCTGAGGTTTAATTAGGTCTCATTTGTTTATTTTTGCTTTTATTTCTCTTGCCTTAGGAGACTAGCCCAAAACAAATAGTGCTACTATTTATGTCAAAGAGTGTTCTGCATATGTTCTCTTTTAGTAGTTTTTTGGTGTCCATCCTTCCTTCTAGTGACTTTGAGCTTTGTTTATGCTGCTGCTTCTAATTCCTTTAGGTGGTTGACTAGGTTGTTTATTGAAGATTTTTTCTTGTTTTTTGAGGAAATCCTATATTGCTAAAAACTTCTTAGAACTGCTTTGCTGCATCCCACACATTTTGGAAAGTTGTGTTTCCATTTTCATTTGTCTTGAGGTATTTTCTGATTTCATCTTTGATTTTATCAGTGACCAATTGTTTTTCTTTTTTGTATCATGTTATTTAATCTCCACATATTTATCCATTTTCCCATTTTCCTTCTGCAATTGATTTTTAGTTTCATACTGTTGCTGTTGGAAAAAAATAATTGATACAATTTCTCTCCTCTTAAATTTTTTGAGGCTTGTTTTGTGATCCATACCCAGACACATTACAATTAAAATGTCAAAAATTAAAAACAAGACTATTAAAAGCAGCATGGGAATCCCCATGAAACTATTAGCAGATTTTTTCAGCAGGAATCTATAGGCCAAGAGAGGAGTGGCTGAAATATATACAAAATGATTTTTAAAAAAACTTCTAGGGAGGTGGGAGGGGGGACCGGGATGGGGAATACATGTAAATCCATGGCTAATTCATTTCAATGTATGACAAAAGCCACTGCAATGTTGTAAAGTAATTAGCCTCCAACTAATAAAAATAAATGTAAAAAAATAAAAAATAAAAAAAACCTTCTAACCAGAAATAGTCTACCTGTAAAAATTATAATTCAGAACTGAAGGGGAGCTAAGGAATTTTAAGACAAGGAAAAGCTAAAGGAGTTGATCATCACTAAAATGGCTTTATACGAAATGATAAAAAAAACTTCTTTATGTTGAAAAAAAAAGCACTAAATACAAGAAGATATAAAGGTATACATCTCATCAGTTTCAGTTCAGTCGCTCAGTTGTGTCCGACTCTTTGCGATCCCATGAATTGCAGCACTCCAGGCCTCCCTGTCCATCACCAACTCCCAGAGTTTACTCAAACTCATGTCCATCGAGTTGGTGATGCCACCCAGCCATCTCATACTCTGTCGTCCCCTTCTCCTCCTACCCCCAATCCCCCAGCATCAGGGTCTTTTCCAGTGAGTCAACTCATCACATGAGGTGGCCAAAGTATTGGAGTTTCAGCTTCAGCATCCATCCTTCCAATGAACACCCAGGACTGATCTCCTTTAGGATGGACTGGTTGATCTTGCAGTCCAAGGGACTCTCAAGAGTCTTCCCAACATCACAGTTCAAAAGCATCAATTTTTTGGCACTCAGCTTTCTTCACAGTCCAACTCTTACATCCATTCATGACCACTGGAAAAACCATAGCCTTGACTAGACGGACCTTTGTTGGCAAAGTAATATCTCTGCTTTTTAATATGCTATCTAGGTTTCTCATAACTTTCCTTCCAGGGAGTAAGCGTCTTTTAATTTCATGGCTACAATAACCATCTGCAGTGATTTTGGAGCCCCCCAAAATAAAGTCTGACACTGTTTCCACTGTTTCCCCATCTATTTCCCATGAAGTGATGGGACCTCAGATGCCATGATACATCTCATAGGTAAAGGTAAATAGACAGTAAAATTTAAAATAACCTAATGTTGTGAAGCCTTTGACTGTGTGGATCACAATATACTGTGGAATATTCTTCAAGAGATGGGAATACCAGACCACCTGACCTGTCTCCTGAGAAATCTGTATGCAGGTCAAGAAGCAATAGTTAGAACTGGACATGGAACAACAGACTGGTTCCAAATAGGAAAAGGAGTACATCAAAGCTGTATATTGTCACCCTACTTATTTAACTTATATGCAGAATACATCATGAGAAATGCTGGAGTGGATGAAACACAAGCTGGAATCAAGATTGCCGGGAGAAATACAAATTACCTCAGATATGCAGATGGCACCACCCTTATGGCAGAAAATGAAGAGGAACTAAAGAGCCTCTTGATGAGAGTGAAAGAGGAGAGTGAAAAAGTTGGCTTAAAGCTCAACATTCAGAAAACTAAGATCATGGCATCTGGTCCCATCACTTCATGGAAAATAGATGGGGAAACTGGAAACAGTGGCTGATTTTGTTTTTTGAGCTCCAAAATCACTGCAGATGGTGACTGCAGCCATTAAATTAAACTACTCATACTCTTTGGAGGGAAAGTTATGACCAACCTAGATAGCGTATTAAAAAGCAGAGACGTTACTTTGCAGCAAAGGTCTGTCTAGTCAAGGCTATGGTTTTTCCAGTAGTCATGTGAGAAAGCTGAGCACCAAAGAATTGATGTTTTTGAACTGTGGTGTTGGAGAAGACTCTTGGGAGTCCCTTGGACTTCAAGGAGATCCATCCAATCCATCCTACAGGAGATCAGTTCTGAGTGTTCATTGGAAGGACTGATGTTGAAGCTGAAACTCCAATACTTTGGCCACCTCATGTGAAGAGCTGACTCATTGGAAAAGACCCTGATGATGGGAAAGATTGAGGACAGGAGGAGAAGGGATGACTGATGATGAAATGGTTGGATGGCATCACCAACTCAATGGACAAGAGTTTGGGTAAACTCTGGGAGTTGGTGATGGACAGGGAGGCCTGACGTGCTGCAGTTCATGGGGTCACAAAGAGTCGGACACGACTGAGCAACTGAACTGAACTGACTGAATGTTGTAAAGGTGGTAGATTAATCACTTGTAAAGCTAGTATAGAGATTAAAAGATAAAAGTAGTAAAAAAAAATAATAACCATAAAATTCATTATAAAATAATTAGTGGTTACACAGGATAAAAAGATGTACATTGTCTTTTATAGCAATAGATATTGATACAAAACACCACAAACACAAAATGTTGGTGGGAAATAAATATGTAGTTTTAGAATAGGTTCAAACTCAAGTTATTATCATCATAAAGTAGACCATTATAAATACAAATTGTTATATGGAAGTCTCATGGTACCCACAGAGCAAAAACCTATAGTTGCTATCCAAAAGATAAAGAAAAGAGCATTTAAGCATGCCACCAGAAAAATGTCAACAAATCACAAAGGAAGAGAAACAAGGAAAATAACAGAGAAATGTGAAACAATTAGAAAATAATATGGTAATAAATACATACCTATCAGTAATTACTTTCAATGCAAATGAACTGAACAGTCTAGTCAGAAAATATAGAGTAGGTCTTAACAGATAAAAAGCAAGACCCATCTATATGTTACCCACAAGAGACTGATTTCAGATTTTAGGGCATTCACAGATTGAAAGTGAAAGAACATATACATATTATACACAGACTATACTTTAATAAAAAATTAAAGATTTATAGACAATAATTTAAATAATTGGGGAAAAAAGAAAAGCGATGGCAAAAGATATTCCATGAAAGTGGAAATCAAATGAAAGCTTGGTTAGCTATACTTGTATCAGACAAAATAGACTTAAAAATTGTAATAAGAGGGCATTACATTATGATAAAGGGATCAATGAAAAGGATATAACATTTATAAATATTTATACATCCAACAAGAGTACACACACACACACACACACATATGTAACCTATAAGACTGAATCATGAAGAAACAATATCTGAATATTCTTATACACACACATACACATGAAGGTTAAGTTAGTAGTGGATAACCTCCCAAAAAATTTTTTTTGGACCACATGGCTTCACTGGTGGATTCTACCGAATATTCAAAGAATTAATATCAATATTTCTCAAATCCTTCCAAAATATAGAAGGGGGAATCCTCCAAACTTATTTCACAAAGCCAGCATTAACCTGATAAGGTTCCCCGATGGCTCAGCAAGTAAAGAATCTGCCTGCAATGCAGATGACATCTGCATTGAAATGGGTTGGATCCCTGGATCAGGAAGATCCCCTGGAGAAGGAAATGGCAACCCACTCCAGTATTGTTGGCTAAAAAATCCCATGGACAGAGGAGCCTGGCAGGCTACAGCCCAGGGCTAACATGATAGCAAAAGCAGGCAGGGTATCACATGGAAAGAAAAATTCAAACTAGTAATTCTGAAGAACATCAATTCCAAAGTCCTCATCAAAGTATTAGCAAAGCGAATTCAAAAATATATTAAAAGGATCATACACCATGACAAAATGAGATTTATTCTAGGGCAAGAATGGTTCAACATTTGCAAACCAATCAATGTGATATACCACATAACAAAATGAACTATAAAAATTATATGATTATTTCAACAGATGAAGAAAAAGTGTTCTACAAAATTCAACATTTATTTATGATTAAAACTCTAAACAAAGTGAGTATAGAGAGGAAGTTACCTTATGGTCCAGTGGTTAGGACCCAGCACTTTCACTGCTGTGCCCCATGTTCAGTCCCTGATCAGAGAACTAAGATCCTGCAAGCTGTACAGTACAGCCAATAAAATAAAATAAAACTCAAGAAAAAGTGGGTACAGAGGAAATATATCTCAATATAATAAAGGCCATATGTGACAAGCTCACAGCTAATATTATACTCAATGGTAAGAATTTGAAAGCTGTTGTCTAAAATCAGAAACAAGATAAGAATGACCACTGTCACCACTTTCTTTCAGCATAGTATTGGAAGTCCTAGGCATAGAAATCAAACAAGAAAAATAAATACATTGGGAAAGGAAGAAGTAAAAATCTTAGCACTTGCAGGTGACAGGATGTTACACATAGAAAATCCTTAAGACTCCACTCAAAAAACTTATTAGAAGTAGTAATCTATATAATAAAAAATAATTGATTCAGACTAGAGAGGATATTGTCTAAGACTATAAAAAACATTTTTATAGCTACTTTACCTGGTGAATTAGACGGTATTTTTTGAACATGTGAGTTCTGGTTGAAAACTTACAATATCCATTATATTTATATGACTTTTCTCCTGTGTGATTTGTCTGATGACTTGTAATGTGTGAGCTCTGACTGAAAGATTTTGCACAGGTATGGCATTTACAGAGTTCTCTTGACTGACTTCTCTGATATATTGTAAGGTGTGAGCTCTGACTGAAGCTTTTCCCACATTTATTCCATTTAGAGTTCTTTTCTGGAATGACATGCTTGCTGTGCTTTTTCAGAAGCATTTTTTGCACGGCAGTTACCTTGGTGGTTTCTCTCCAGGGTGACCTCTCGGATGTGTTGCAAGGTAGGAGCTCTGCTCGAAAGTTTTGTCACAGTCATTGCACCTGTGGGGTTTCTCTCCTGTGTGTTCCCTGATGATCAATAAGTGGGAATCCTGACTGAATGCGTTCTCACTCTCACTGTATATGTAGGGACTGGGTTTCTCTCCATTGTGCTTTTTGATGTTCACTGAGAGCTGAGTGGCCTTGAAAGGTCTTCCCACATTCAAAACATACATGCAGTTCCTCTTCTGTGTGAATGGACTGCTGCTGATTATGGCCTGTGAGGTCACTGAAGCCTTATCCACCTCTACCACATTTTTAGAGCTTCTCTGCACTATGAATTCTCTGGTGCTCAGTGAAGGATGAAGCTTTGGCTGAAAGCTTTTCTACATTCACCACATTCATAGGCTTTCTCCCCAGTGTGAATTCCCTGATGGTGAGTAAGGGATTTTTAAAAAATATTTATTTAATTTTGACAGTGCTGGGCCTTCACTGCTGTGCGCAGGCTTTCTCTCATGGTGAGCAAAGGCCATTCTGAATTGCAGTGTGTGGGCTTCTCACTGCGGTGGCTTCTCTTGTTGCAGAGCAGGGGCTCCAGGGCACGTGGGCTTCAGTAGTTGTGGCTCGCAGGCACAGTAGTTGTGGCTCATGGGCTTGAGAGTGTGGGCTCAGTGGTTGTGGCTTATGGGTGTAGTTGCTTGGTTGTGGAATCTTTCTGGACCAGGGATCGAACCTGTGTCCCCTCCATTGGTCCACCAGGGAAGTCCTTGAATAAGGAATTGTTCTGAAGTCATTCTCTGAGTTTGCTGCATTTGTACATTGTCTCTTTAATGAATTAACTGGAGCTGAATGAAAGATGTGTTGAGGCTGAAGAGTTTTCCACACTCATTACACTGAAAAAGTTTTCCCCTAGAATGGCTTGTCAGGTGCTGAGTACGGTGTGCTCCGCAAATGAGGCCTTGCCACGTTCTGTGCATTTGGATTTCCCTCCCACGTGAATTATGTGGTGTTGTGTTACTGATGAACTTTTACTGCTGAATGCTTTCCCACATTCATTGCAATCACAAAAATTCTCTCTGGTACCAATTGTCTGCATCTGAATAGGGCATTCTCTGATGAGGGCTTTTTCTGCATCCAAGGACCCTTTTGAGTATGAATTATCTGTGTTTCAAAAGAAAAACACTGCTCTGGCTGATGGCTTTTTCATATTCACTGAACACAGCTTCTTTCTAGCACGAGCTCTGTCATATCCAAAAGTCTGAGAAGACCATCAATTTGTTGGCACATTCCTAACACTCTGGAGTTTCTTCCCTGAGCTGACTGAGCATCCCATTTCAGAACCTTTTTCTGGTAGGGATGCTGGGCTGTCTACACAGAACTGACAATGCTGGTAGCCCCTATTTCCATCAGTAATATCCAAGTGGTGTTTGTGACTTGCTCCAGAACTGTGCTGAGTTGCCTCTGCCCCCCAGCCTTACCTCCGGCTGCCTTGGCACTCCCAGGTCTCATATACTCTGGTGTCGAGGAGATGGTTCTTGGTGAGGAAAGATGATCTCTCATCCCACGTGTCTTTGTGAAGCCTTCGGTCTGAGAGATACAATCAATTAAAAGTTCTTTTGAGTACTGTGGTGGGAATTAGATAATATGGCAATAATGAGACTGGGATAACAAGACAGAACTTAGTGCCTGGTGACATTAATTGCCATGTTATTAAAATCCACAATTAAAAAAGTTTCCCTTAATTAAATGCTTTTTATGGTCCAGACATATTTATAGCACCTTTTGTGTAATTAATACATTTAATTCACACCACTGCCTTACCTCTGAAGTAGGTCCCATTATTATCTCCATTTTATAGATGATGAAACTGAAGAAGTTGCCAAAGGCTATATAACAAAATACAAACAAAAGCAGTCTGGTTCCACAGATATTGCTTTAAATGACTTCATTTCTCAAAGGAAAACAGGAGACAACTCAAATGTTCAATGGTTACAATATTACATTCCGTAGAAATTTTGGAAAATAATGTGGTCTGGGTAGATGTCAGTTTTTATGTTAGATTAATGTAGCAGAACACAATTTACTTATAAATACACTTTTAAAAGTTATGTTAAAAGCCCTTTGTGAAAATGAGATTAGCTCCTACTTTGGGTGTGGTGAGGGATTACAGGTGACTTTTTCATTTAAAAAATTAATTGTAATTAATTGATCTTCTTTTTCTGAGAATCTGGCAAGCTAGACTACTCAGACCAATCGTCATCCCCCAATCATCATCCCCCCAAGAAAGTAAAAAGTGCTATGTGATATCGTGACTTAGAAGAAATACATATTTCTTATATGTATACATATACATATTCATAGGACCCAATATATTTTTCATGTATTTGGCCTCCATCCTCAGCTTCCAGCTCCAACTCCCAAATCCCTGGAATGGTCCAGGTGTTGAACGTGACCAGTTATCTTTTGTTATGCGACTGAGGTGACTATTGGAAGCACTTCAGAATGGGGCTGGCTGCCAGGGGAAGCAGCCTGTGAACAGAGGTTGGGGTTTTCAGGACCACCCTGATTTCTGGGAAGGGGAGGGCGGCTGGGGGTGTCTGTCAGTCACCCGTAGATAATGATGTAGTCAATCTTGACTACGTGAAAAAGCCTCCATAAAAACCCTAAAGTCAGCTTTCTGGCCCCTTTGCAGAAAGCTTTAAATGCAGGGAACCCACATGCTTCCACCCATCTCCACGTCGGGCCTCAGGCCTCAGAGCACAGACGCTCCTTTGTTTGGAACCTTGCCCCATGTAGTTCTTCACTTGGCTGTTGAGTCATATCTTTTAATATCCTTTTATGATAATCCTAGATCTAGAGAGTCACTGGGATAGTAAGAAAGAAGTAATAAGCAGGAGGAACGAACAAAACATTAAAAAAATTTATAATAGGTTAACAAAGCCAAAACTTGGTTCTTTGAAGAAACAGAGTTTACAAATGCCTATTGAGACCAGTCAACGAAAAGAGAGAAAAGCACCAAAAGCCAGCATCTCAGATGGAAACATGTTGCACACACAAAAAAGATGTGTAATTTTGCCCATGATTCAGTGCTATAGTTTCTGTGAGACAGAAACTAATTTAGGTATTAGAGGATGTGTCCCTCAGGAAGTGACCTGTATGATGAGAAGTGTGTGTGTGTGTGTGTGTGTGTGTCTGTGTCTGTGTCTGTGTGTCGTGTGTCTGTGTGTATTGTGTGTGTGTCTATCTGTGTCTGTGTTTTGTGTTTGTCTGTATTGTGTCTGTGTGTGTCCGTGTGTGTGTCTGTGTGTTGTGTGTGTGTTTGTGTGTGTCTGTGTTGTCTGTATTGTGTCTGTGTGTTGTGTGTGTGTGTCTATCTGTGTCTGTGTTTGTGTTGTCTGTATTGTGTCTGTGTGTCTGTGTTGTGTGTGTGTGTCTGTGTGTGTGTGCTGGTAACAGCACAAAGGCCCGAGTGCTCTGGTAGAAGGGCAGGAATGGCGGTGGGCTGGAGCGTGAGGATCTTGGTGGGCTGATGGGGCACAGCTGTGGATGGGGAGGGTCCTGAGAAGGCCCATCAGAGGCGGTGGTGCTGGGATGACGAGGGAGGGAGGGGAGACGTTTCCAAAATGGTCACTGTATCTCCACACTCTGGCCAGGCCAGGTGCAGGACTCCTTCCCCAGGCTGCCCATCTGCTCCCAAGATGACCCAAGGCTTCCTCCAGGCTCCGGGCTGCAGCCTCTCCCTCAGCACTTGGTCCAGGGAAAGGTTCCCACGGGACTGGAAAGGCACGGGCTGGGCCAGTCTCTGACCTGAGGGCCTGCTCGGCATCCTCTCCTCTCCTTGGACTGGGAAAAAGGAACATCCGCGATCCCAGCTCCTACTTCCTTTCCCTTCATCTCCTGCCCACTGAACAGACATGCAACTCCTCCCCAGGGTGTGGACATAGCAGGGAGGCCCCATTCACACACACACCCCCACCAGACCACCAGCTCACTTCACAGAAGGTGCAAATCTAAGAAGCGACGGCACAACTATGAAAACTTCATGAAGCAAAGGAACCGTAGCTGGGGGGTGAAGGTCTGGTTAGACGCCATCAAGGCTGTGTCAGGATCATGGAGGCTGGAAGATGTTTGCAAACCCCTGACATCCTGCATACACGGATGAGACTGGAGGCGAAGGGACCAGGACTGCCAGAACTGGAAACACAGCACCTGCCCCTGGCTGGGAGCGGTGGTGCACAGCTCAGGACCCTCTATGGGTCACCTTGAACTTATCAGAGGGACATCCCTGTCAGAAGGGACAACAGCAAGCCCACGTGGGGGACCCAGCTGGGACGGTCCCTGTCCCCCACTGAGCAGTACTCCCTTCCCCCCAGTTGACATAAACCTCCCCCTGTATCCCCAGGAGCTGGAAGACCTTCCGTTCGGCAGTGCATGCTGCTCATTAGGCCTCCTGCTTAATCACAGGTAACTGCTGCTGTACTCGCACCTGGGACACACGTGCATACTTCCCCGGAGATACCAGACTCCCTGTTCAGTGTCAGGGCAGGTGACACAGTGACAGCCGCTCTGGGGGCAGACTTGAAAAGCCCATGCCTATATCAGTGGCCGCGGACACGCCCTGCACATCCTACCAGTCACTCCCTACCCAAGGCCCAGCAGCGCAGGTGAGTCTGAGTGTCCTCGGGGCTCCAGTCAGGGCTGGGCTGCAGATGGGCTCGTGCTCCCTGGCAGAGGTGCTCGGGGCTCAGATCTGAGCCCACAGGAGGCTGGCCTCCAGTCTCAGGTGGCACCCAGTCTTGCCCAGGCCCCGTTTCAGCAGGCTGCGCAGCTTGTAGTGGGTACAATGTGAGGACGGACAGTGAAGTGGGGACTCTGACTCCCCAGAAGTGTGGGGAAGGTGTGTCTGTCCTCAAGTCTCCATGCGTGCTGAATTTCAGCCTGCCTCTGACTCTCTACTTTTCTGCCTTCTCAGTGAAGAAAGGGCGGTGCTGTGATTTGGCTCATTGCCGCCTGCCTGGACATGGTCTCAGAGAGAGAAATGGTTTTGCTTTTAGCATTTGAGGTCATAACACAGCCCATAAATCATGACAAAATCTTTGTGTGAGAATGTGAGGGTCTCTGCTTTGAATTATGTCATTTCTGGTGTAAGAAGTGACAGATTCCCTAACATTCCATGCAATGAGACCGCAAAGGGGAAGGAAAGAAAGCAGAGCCCGAGAACAGAAGGAAGTGAGCATGGTCCCAGCAGCAGCTTACGACCTGATGACTGTGTGCATCACACAACATTTATGACTTTTCCTCCAAGCCTCTTACATACAGATGAGAAGTATAGTTTGCAGCAAGTTTGTAGGTTAAGTAAGGTGACTATAAACACTATCAAGTATTCAGTAAATTACTTGGTGTTGGAAATCTCGAAGCAGACGTATCCAGATTTCTGACTGTCACTGTGTGTGTATGTTTGTATGTCTGTATTTTTATAGATATATTGGTTTCCCTATTATTTTTCTCTTCCCTATCTTTGAATGTATCTCCTGTATCTTCAATTGCTAACTATTGACCATGTGTATCCAGTAGACCTCACACATAGCTACTGATGACCAGAGCTTCTGTATGTCATGCTCATTTCATTGCTCATTCAGCATTTTTGGTTATCATGCTAATCCCCCTGGCTTTGCCCCTGCTGGTCTCCTTTTCATTCTAAAACTAAATTCAGATATCCTGGAGTCTAGACAACCTTCACATATTCCTTGATGTTACTTCCTCCACACATTTGCACATTTCTTATTCTGATAATTTAAATTTACTTGTTAAATGTGTTTATGAGTTTTTTCCCCCTAAAATCAGAAATGAAGACTTCACCAATCATTGAGTTGAAAATAAGCAGGAGTTCAATAGAGTGGGAGAGAGAAGGCATGAGCCTGGGTGAGCATAAACTGTCCCTCTGCACGCTCTGCTCATGGTGAGAGAGGTGCTAACCATTGGCCATCCTGGTGAGCCGGTTAATTACCTTGGTTGACAAACTCTCTCAGGCCTTCAGTGTCTCTTCTTGGTCATTGCAGATGGTGAGGGCCAGGATCCCTGTGATTCCTTCTCTGTCTGTGCAGATGGTGAGGGCCAGGATCCCTGTGATTCCTTCTCCATCAGTGCAGATGGTGAGGTCCAGGGTTCCTGTGATTCCTTCTCTGTCTGTGCAGATGGTGAGGGCCAGGATCCCTGTGATTCCTTCTCCATCAGTGCAGATGGTGAGGGACAGGGTCCCTGTGATTCCTTCTCCATCAGTGCAGATGGTGAGGTCCAGGGTTCCTGTGATTCCTTCTCTGTCTGTGCAGATGGTGAGGGCCAGGATCCCTGTGATTCCTTCTCTGTCTGTGCAGATGGTGAGGGCCAGGATCCCTGTGATTCCTTCTCCATCAGTGCAGATGGTGAGGTCCAGGGTTCCTGTGATTCCTTCTCTGTCTGTGCAGATGGTGAGGGCCAGGATCCCTGTGATTCCTTCTCCATCAGTGCAGATGGTGAGGGCCAGGGTCCCTGTGATTTCTGGGCTTGCCATGCTATTTTATTATGTTCCAGGAGGCCACCTGGTTCCCCGGCCACACACCTGCACAGACATGGCACAGGCGACTACTGATGTCATGGTCCTGAAGGCTGTGTTCCTCTTCCAGGCAGGAGCTGGCATTCTGGGAAACGCCTTCCTCCTGTCCACCTACAGCTCCTCCTTTCTCACTGGGCACAGGCCAAAGCCCACAGATGTGGTTCTGTCCAACTTGGCTGTGGCCAACTCCTTGGTTCTCATCTCCAAGGGGACACCTCACGTGGTGGATGTGCTGGGACTCCCAGGTGCCCTGGGGCCCTCTGGGTACAGAGTCTCCTACTACTTGCACAGGGTGTCCCGGGATCTTTCTCTCTGCACCACCTGCCTGCTGAGCTGCCTGCAGGCCATCACCATTAGCCCCAGGAGTGCGGCATGGGCAGCCCTCAAGGGCCGGGCGTCAAAGAACATGGGCTCCTCCTGCCTGTTCTGCTGGACCCTGAATCTGGCAATCAACTCCTTCTTTCCCATGCAGATAAGTGTCTCCTGGAACAATAGCAGTGTTTCCAGAACAGAGAATCTCCTCTTTTGCCAATACAAGTTCTCCCTGTCTGGAATATCTGTAATCCTAGTCTCCTTTGTGGGTGCCACGTTAATAGTCCTTATGGTCTTGGCTAGCGTCTACATGGTGTGTCTCCTGCATAGTCACCGCCGGAGAGTGCATTACGTCCACCACTCTAGCCTCACCCGTAGGACGTCTCCTGAGAAAAGGGCCACTAACACCATCCTGCTCATGGTGGCTAACTTCATTCCCTTTTACTTCCTCAATTCCATGTGTATATTCTATGACACGAAGTCTTTTAGTTCCTACTTGTGGCTGCAGCACATCCTAAAGCTCCTTGGTATATGTTTTCCCTCCCTCAGCCCCTTGGTGCTGTTGCTTCAGAACTCCAGAGTCCTGGGGTCTTGCTCTTAGACCCTGGAGGTGTCAGCCAGTCTCTCCTCTCTCTTGCGTGCCTGCTTAGCTTCCTTCCTTTCTTCCACAGGCTTTTCATGAAACTCCTGCAAGGTGCTTGTTATTAATACAAATAGATCCAGAACACTCTTACCAATCTTTGCACTCTCTCACAGCCTATCTCTTTACCAATCTCTCACAGCCTATCAAAGAGACAAAGTGTAACACTAATAAATCCAGTACAACACAGTGTGGTTTTAACTTAAGATATTTAGAGGAAAAATAATTTATCTTCCACATATCAATATTAATATTTTTCTTTCTCTTCCATGTGTATGGGAAGAAAGGTATAATCTGGGAGAACTCTATTGGGATTTTAATAAATTCCTTTGCTGTTATAAGAAATTGAGTAAAATAAAGCAAGTAAGAGCATAGCGTTGGCATTTATCAGATATAGTTTTCATCTGGATCACACCACTTCTTCAGGGCTGTGTGATTTTATACTATTTAGCGATTTTGAGTTTCTGTGTATTTTATGTCATAGAATTACAATGAAGGTAACTGTGACTCTGTGAGTCTAGGTATCTGTGTCTAATGCTGTATGTCTTTTTAGTTACTATAATTAGCAAAATACGTTATTAACAATAATAATAATTGATAGATACATGACAATTATGGAAAATTCAAGAATATTGGAACCACATTTCACATTAAGGTAATACTGATTTCATTAGTTTTAACAAACTCCATGATTTATGTTCATTCATCACATATTCTAAGTCAGATATACTGTATACATTGTTAATATTAGTATAACTCTCTAGCACACATGATAAAATTATTGTCCTTTCCCATGTGGATTGTATGACTCCTGTATCATTTCCTAAAGCCCAAGGTTGCAGAGGAAAGAAGTACAATATTTTTTTTCGGTGTTAAAAAGTATGCATTTTATTCAAAGTACATTTTTTAATAGTGTTTCGTTTTATTTTTATTTTTTAATTTTAGATATTTACCTCCAGGCATATTTTCACCAATACAAATCAGACTATTGCTGTGTCTATCATATATACAACATGAATTATGGTCAGACACTCTTATAGGTACATTGTGACTATTAACTTATGTGATTCTTTAACAAACCCCATGTAGCAGTTGTTTTATTTTATTTTGAATCCAACACACATCTTTTATTATTCAAACATTTTTAAACAGGCTATTTGCCAACACTTGGATAATTTAATATTTCACAAACAGATATTTAATAAAGAGTAGTAAACTATGAATTTTAACAAAAAAAAAGGGAGAGAAGATTTCCATTGGCTTTCTTAAAAACGAGGTCTTCCCTGGTAGCTCAGCTGGTAATGAATCCGCCTGCTTTGCAGGAGACCCCAGTTCAATTGCTGGGTCAGGAAGATCCCCTAGAAAAGGGATAGGCTACCCACTCCAGTATTCTTGGACTTCCCTGGTCGTTCAGATGGTAAAGAATCCACCTGCAATGCAGGAGACCTGGGTTCAATCCCTGGTTTGGGAAGATCCCACTCCAGTGTTTGGGCCTGGAGAATTCCATGGACTGTATTGTCCATGGAGTCCCAAAGAGTTGGACACAACTGAGTGACTTTGACTTTAACTTTCACTTAAAAAGGAAGTAATCATCAGTTAAATCCTGTGACCTGCCTTGATTGATCAAGCTCACTTTACTTGTTGCTGCAGAAGACTTGTATGTCCTTCAAATGTAATCGAAACAATGTTTGCTCAAGTTGTTTTTGTTGAAGGAACTTGGAGTCAGATGGTGCATTTGAGCTGAGCTACTAAAGGTGGGCTAAGACCAATGACCCTCCAGCTGGGCATGTGCAAGTTTCCACTCACTGACCTGACTTCAGAAGGCCAAGAGCAACCCCCTTGGAACACCCTGATGTGACCACTTCCTGAGCGTGTATTCTAAAGAAGCGTGCATCTTAGGTGTGCCTGTGCTGGACGATTACCTCACCTTCTCATTACCCATTACGTTTCCCCACACTTCCCACATCTCAGCTTTACCCACACAGATCACAAACCCTTCACCTTCTGGGAGGCTGGGGATGAGACTTGTTCCCCAGTCTCCACACTTGGCTGCCTCATGGATAAGCCCCCTCTCAGATGCTCGGCTTGTCTTCTCAGCATTTGGCTTGCTGCAGATGGCTCAGTGGTAAAGAATCTGCCTGTCGATGCAGAATGCCGGAGATGCAGGAGACGTGGGGTCAACCCTGGGTCAGGAAGCTTCCTGGAGGAGGGCATGGCAACCCGCTCCAGTATTCTTCCTGGGAAATCCACGGACAGAGGAGCCTGTTGGACTACAGTCTGCAGGGTCACAAAGAGTCGAACATGCCTGAGCACACATGCACCGCGGGGAAATCAAACCTGGTGCGGTAACTTATATAACTCAGAGAATTAAAAGTTGCAATATCTGTGAATTCCTAATACCCAGCCTAGTGTGTGTTAAATGCAGAGAAAATGCTCCCATTTGTCACTCAACTCGGGGGAGCTCACTGAAACGTTTTGCTGCTCACACCAAGGGGCAATTCAGACGCTCACCTTGGTGTGTAAATAAGTAAAGCTCAGATGAATCCATGTTAAATGATACAGCATAGAGGTATTCACTTTTATTATTTATTTTGTGGTTCCAGTAACTATTTGCTCCAGGAAAAGCATAAACAATTCTGCTAAATTTTGGGTTTCTGATTAGCTATAACTTTTCCAAAACCACGGATTCTCTGATGGCTCCATGTGGCTTCTGAAGGGAGTAAATAGTGATCCCACAAAGAACAACTTTGAACCACATCCTAGTAAACAGGCAAAGCTAGTGAAAAGTAAAAGAAGAAAAAGCAGACCATCGCAGGTCCTGGAAATTGACGTAGGAGCAGGCAAAAGTGAAGACACAATCACTCTGAAAAGTCAGCTGCATCTTTGAAGAACAGGGAGGTCTGTGGCACCTAACCCTGACCCAGGCCCTCTTTCCCCTGACACGCCCCCTCTCTCCTGCTGAAAACTTGGGTTGACAAAGATTCACTCCATCGGGTGTGACTAGGAGGATGGAGATTCCTCCTCTTCCATCTCCAGGCAAGAGACTGGAAAGAATCTCCCTGAAAGAGTCAGGCTACCAATCCTTCTCATATCCTCAGCATCATGTGAAAAGGGCACAATTCAAGGGTTAAGGTTAAGGGTCCCATCTCCTGTCTGTCTCCTTGGAAGCAGGAAATTAATCTCTCCTGTGAAAGGTACACCACCTGGGAGCTGAGGCCTGAGGGTGGAGGGCTGTAGGCATGCTGGCTTCTGCACATGAGTTCCTTCTGGAAGCCTCTGTCATGACTGGTGAGGTGCCACTACTTTTGTGACAACCGAAGCCAACTCCTCTCTGTGCCTATTTCTGAGGAAAGCTGAGTCTGAGCCTCTGCAGATTCTCTGCATTTCTTGGCACAGAGACTGACCCGCACCCTCCCATCCTGCCAGACCCCTTGTACAAACACCTCCCTTTTAAGAGTTCTTTTTCCTCATCCAGATAATAACACCCAACTCAGCAAACCAGCTGACAAATCTCCAGCTGGTCTCTTTCTAACTTAGAACTTCAGAGTCACTCTCTCAGAAGTGCTTCAACTCAATGACTCGCTGCTGTGTCCCTCTCTCTGGCACAATGCCATCCCCGGTAGGCCCCATTTCCTGTCACCATGACGGCCTTGCTCTGGTGAGCTGGACACAGTGCCCCAAAGTGGCCTGATGGTAGCACCGTACCTTCAAAATGACCAACACCCCAAAGCCACCATCAACATGGTGGTCCAGAGACTGGGGATGTGTGTGTGCCTCCCACAAAACTTGCTCAGGAGACCCCAGCATCTATCAACAATCTTCTCCATGTTCTCCTGACCTTTTTTCTTCCTCTTTTCGGCTGATATCTTGCTAGACTGTTCATAGAAAGATTAGATACCATCCAGCAAGAGCAGACTCATCTCCCCAACACATGAGAAAAGAACAGACATTGGCTTGCACCCATTTTATCCTCCTCTGCCTGCCTGGCCCATCATGGCAGCAAAAGGTGTCCCTTCCCCCATCAGAAGCAAACCCCAGGTAAAGGACTTAGATGTAAAGGAAACCAGATTATTGTCTTGAGCTTCAGACACTTTGGGGCTTCCCAGGTAGCTCAGATGGTAAAGAATCTGCCTGCAATGCAGGAGACTGGGGTTTGATCCCTGGATCAGGAAGATCCCCTGGAGGAGGAGATGGCAACCCCCTCCAGTATTCTTGTCTGAAGAATTCCATGGACAGAGAAGCCTGGGGTCCATGGGGTTGCAGAGAGTCAGACATGATTGAGTGACTCACACATACATATACATACATACATACTTTAAAAAATAGCAAAAACAAAGCAACCTTCTCAGGACACCAAGTGCAAAAAGGGTGTGCTGAGCTCTTTCTTCCTGGAAGCAGGAGAGAAAATAGCCACCCCCAGCCCCACGGAATATGTCCTTCATCTGCTGGAAGGTGAATGACATTGTTATTGTCAAGGGCAGAGAGTTGAGAACAAGAGAAATCTGTACAAACAGACCTTATTGAATATAATCCTCATCCTCAGTCTCCCCACATGGTGTACTTCCTTTTTCATAATCACCTCTCTGTTCAACTCAACAGGAAAGCATTTAGGTTTTGCCACTTCTCCAGGTCTTTCTTCATTTCCTTAGGAGGGCGCCCTGGGTCACGTCAAACTCAAGGGAAACTCTTGAAAGCTTTCAAACTCTCTCCTGTGCATTGGTCTTATGTCCACTTTGTTCTCAGCATCAGCTGTCAATCCTCAGAGGGTGGAAGTGTGGTTTTATCTTGGCGACATCTTTCTTGCTGATCATTGAATTCTACCTTGTTCCTTGACTTAATTTCTCAGTATGCTGACATGCTGTCAGCCACCATCTTCAGAAATCCTGAAAATGAAACACGTTCTCACCGTATGATCCAGCCATCGAACTCTTTGGTTCCATGGACCCAAGTGAGCCAAATGCTTGTATCTAATGCTTGTAGAAGTCTATATAGAACTTTAGCGGCAGCTTTACTCATAACTGGCAGAACTTGGAAGCCACCGAGATGGCCTTCAGGAGCTGAATGGAAACAGACTGGGCTTCACCCACGACAGGACGTTCTTCAGTGCTGAAGTCATGAGAGAGATGGAGCCATGGGGAGACAAGAGGGGACCCTTCAGTGCATTTTATTCATTTAAAGAAGCCAATCTGGAGACGCGGCAAAGCCCAGGATACCAACTACCTAGGACATTCCTAAAAAGGCAAACCACGAAAAGGGTGAAAAGATCAGTGCATAGCCAGCGGTTTGTGGCAGCGTTGAGGGGTGGGGAGTGATAAGTAAGTCAAGCACAGAGGGTTTTTAAGACAGGAAATTATACAGTGTGATACACTGATGGTCAGATAAGAGTCGTCAAAACCCATAGAATGCACAACGCTAGGAGTGATGCCTAATGTAGAGGCTGGACTCTGGCAACCATGATGTGTTCATGTAGATTCATTCATAGTAACTGACATACAGAATGTTGATAGGATAGTTGGGGGTCAGGAGGCTTTGAGCCCCTGGGTGGGGGGTGGGAATAACAGAGCAGGGAGCTTATGGCACCTCCCTGTGCTTGTCGAATTTTACTGCGAACTCAAAACTTCCTTAAAAAAATGATAAAGCCTGTTTGAACTAACAAACAAACATTCCAGTAGTATGCCAATCACTGTTCATCTTCAGTTCCTCAATTTGTCTGATCCGCTTGAGAGTCAAACTTCAGCAGATATTTTCCTTTCAATCTGCATCCTTTCCAAGTTTCATGTGACATCTGGATTTTAATCTCACTACACTCTTTTACTTTCTAAAGATAGAAGTTTTCTTCTTTTTAAATTTATTTATTTAATTTTTGGTTTACATGATCTTGGTTCCCCAACTAGGGATTGAAGCCAGGCTCTCCCAGTGAAAACACTGAGTTCTAACCACTGGACCACAAGAAAATCCCCCTTTTAAAAAATTGATATATAAATGACAGGCAATATTATATTGGGTTGGCCAAAAATTTCTTTTGGTTTTTAAGTAAAAATAAAAGACATAGTTTTGATTTTCACCAAGAGCTTTACTGAACAATGTATTCACCGTTTTGTTTCACTGCCTTCTGCCATTTTCCAGGCAACTTTATAATTCTGTCCTCCAAAAACTTTTTATCTTTTTGCACAAAGAGCTGTTCCAGGTGCCTTTTACAGTTGTCCATGGAACTGAAATTTTTTCCATTAAGATAATTTTGTAAAGATCGAAATAAATGGAAATCTGAAGGTGAAATGTCTGCTGAATATGGTGACTAAATCAGAACTCCTTAGCCAAGCTGTAATAGTTTTTGCCTGATCATCAAAGAAACATGTGGTTTTACATTATCCTGATGGAAGGTTATGCATTTTCTGGTGACTAATTCAGGACAATGCGAGTGCTGCTTTCAACTGGTCTAATTGAATGTACTTGTTGGAATTAATCATTTGGTTTTCTGGAAGGAGCTCATTAAGAGAGGACTCCCTTCCAGTTCCACCATATGCACAACATCACCTTCTTTGGATGAAGATTGGCCTTTGGTGTGGTTTGTGGTGGTTCATTTCACTTGCCCCACATTCCCTTCCACTCCATATTTTTGCACAGTATCCACTTTTCATTGCCAATCAAAATTTGCTTTAAAAACAGGATGCTTTGTTATATTTCAGTAGAGAATTGCATGTGGAAATATGGCCAAGAAGGTTTTTTTTCACTTATGTGGAACCCAAACATCAAAGTGATTAACCAAGTTAATGCAAATGATTTTCAACACTTGATTTGGATATTTTGAGTATGTCATCTATCTTCTGTGTGGTATAATGTTGACTGTTGATTGTTCTCAATTAATGTCTCTATTTGATCAGAGTTAACTTCAACTGGTCTACCTGACTGTGGAGCATCGTCCAGTGAGACATCTGCAGCATAAAACTTCACAAACCACTTTTGATATGGTGAAACAATCACAACAGTTTCTCCATACACTGCACAAATGTTTTTTTGCATTTCAGTTGTTTTTATATTTCTTGAAATAATAAAGCATAATATGCCAAAATGTTACTTTTTCTACCATGTTCAGTATTAAAATTGCTATATAAAAATTCACCAATTTGGTAAGTTTTTAAAGTTTTCATTTACTTTAATTGGAGGGCAAGTACTTTACAGTATTGTGATGGTTTTTGCCACACATCAATATGAATTGGCCATAGGCATACATGTGTCCCTTCCCTCCTGAACTCCCCTCCCACCTCCCTCCCCACCCCATCCCTCCAGTTCATCACAGAGCCCCGGCTCTTGGTGCCTTGCATCATAAATCACACTCCGACTGGCTATCTGTTTGTATATGTTTCAGTGCTGTTCTCTCAAGTCATCTCACCCTCTCCTTCTCCCACTGAGTCCAGAAGTCTGTTCTTTTTGTCTGTGTCTCTTTTGCTGCCTTGTATGTAGGATCATCAGTATCATCTTTCTAGATCCCACATATTTGCATTAATAAATGGTATTTGTCTTTCTCTTTCTGACTTACTTCACTCTGTATAATAGCCTCTAGGTTCACCCAACTTATTAGAACTGACTCAAATGCATTCCTTTTTATAGCTGAGTAATATTCCTTTGGGTATATGTCCCACAACTTCCTTATCCATTCATCTGCTGATGGCTATCTAGGTTGCTTCCATGTCCCAGTTTTTGTAAATAGTAATGTAATGAACATTGGGGTGCATCTTTTTCAACTATGGTTTTCTCAAGGCATATGCCCAGTAGTGGGATTGCTGGGTTGTATGATAGTTTTATTCCTAGTTTTTTAAGGAATCTACTGCTGTTTTCCATACTGGTTGTATCAATTTGCATTCCCACCAACAGTGTAAGATAGTTCCCTTTTTCCACACCCTCTCCAGCATTTATTGTTTGTAGACTCTTTGTATATGTGCTGCCAAAGCAAGCATATTTGTAGACTCTGTGATGATGGCCTTTCTGACCAGTGTGAGATGATACCTCATTGCAGTTTTGATTTGCTTTTCTTTAATAATGAGCAATGTTAAGCATCTCTTCATGTGTTTCTTAGCCATCTCTGTGTATTCTTTGGAGAAATGTCTGTTTAGGTCTTCTGCCCACTTTTTGATTGGGTTGTTTATTTTTCTCATACAGAACAGACTTTTGGACTCTGTGGGAGAAGGCGAGGGTGGGATGTTTCGAGAGAACAGCATCGAAACATGTATATTATCTATGGTGAAACAGATCACCAGCCCAGGTTGGGTGCATGAGACAAGTGCTTGGGCCTGGTGCACTGGGAAGACCCAGAGGGATCGGGTAGAGAGGGAGGTGGGAGGGGGGATCGGGATGGGGAATACATGTAAATCCATGGCTGATTCATGTCAATGTATGACAAAACCCACTACAATATTGTAAAGTAATTAGCCTCCAACTAATAAAAATAAATGAAAAAAAAAAAAATGAACTGCATGAGCTGCTTGTATATTTTGGAGATTAATTGTCAGTTGTTTTGTTTGTTATTTCTCTCATTCTGAAGGTTTTCTTTTCACCTTGTGTATAGCTTCCTTTGTTATGTAAAAGCTTTTAAATCTAATCAGGTCCTATTTGTTTATTTTGTTTTTATTTCCATTACTCTAGCAGGTGGGGCACAGAGGGTCTTGCTGTGATTTGTGTCAAAGGGTGAGTTTTTTTTTGGGGGGGGCTTTATTATGATATAAAGCACAGCTTACGATCACTCATCTAAAGTGTACAATTCAATGGTTTTTAGTACGTTCACTGTTTTTTAGTCGCTAAGTTGTGTCTGACTCTTTTGCAACTCCATGGACTGTAGCCTGCCAGGCTCCTCTGTCCATGGGATTTCCCAGGCAAGAATACTGTTAGGCAGCTATTAATTATAGAACATCTTCATAACCTCAAAATGGAAAGCCATACTCATTAGAAATCATTTCTCATTCTCTACCTCACACTCTTGCACACCCCAGACTAAGACAACCACTAATCTACTTTCTATAATGCCTATTCTGGACATTTTATATAAATCGAATCATACAATATTGGTCTTCTGTGACTGGCTTCTTTCACATAGCATGTTTTCAAGGTCCATCCATGTTGCATGTTTCAGTATTTCATTTCTTTTTATGGCTGAATAGTATTCCATTGTAGAGATATACTACATTTTATTAATCTATAACTTGTTAAGAATTTGGATTGTTTCCACTTTTGGGCTCTTATGAATAATGATCATGTGAACATTTGTGTACAAGTTTTTGTGTGGCTGTATGTTTTCATTTCTCATGGGCATATACTTGAGAGTGAAATTTCTGCATCATAGGGTAGCTGTGTGTTTAACATTTTTAATTACCAAACTGTTTTTTAATTTTATTGATACAATCTCACCAGTAACATATGAGCATTTCAATTTCTCCACATCCTTATGAACATTTGTTATTGCCTGTCTTTTGATTTTAACCATGTAGGTGGGTATGAAATGACATCTCATTGTGGTTTTTAATTTATCTTTTTATTGAAGGATAATTGCTTTACAGAATTTTGTTGTTTTCTGTCAAACCTCAACATGAATCAACCACAGGTACACATATATCCCCTCCCATCACTCTCCCCATCCCACCCCTCTAGGTTGATACAGAGCCCCTGTTTGAGTTTCCTGAGCCACATAGCAAATTCTCCTTGGTTATCTATTTTACATGTGGTAACGTAAGTTTCCATGTTACTCTTTCCATACATCTCACCCTCTCCTCCCCTCCCCTCTCCCATGTCCATAAGTCTATTCTCTATGTCTGTTTCTCCATTGCTGCCCTGTAAATAAATTCTTCAGAACCATTTTTCTAGATTCTGTATATGTGCATTAGAATATGACATTTTTCTTTCTCTTTCTGATTCACTTCACTCTGTATGATAGGTTCTAGGTTCATCCACTTCATTAGAACTGATTAAATGCATTCCTTTTTATGGCCAAGTAATATTCCATTGTGTATATATATACCACAACTTCTTTATCCATTCATCTGTCGATGGGCATCTAGGTTGGTTCCATGTTCTAGCTTTGTAAATAGTGCTGAAATGAACAATGAGATACATGTGTCTTTTTCAACCCTGGTTTCCTCAGGGTATATGCCTATGAGTGGGATTGCTGGGTCATATGGTGGTTTTATTCCTAGTTTTTTAAGGAATCTCCATACCGTCTTCCATAGTGGCTGTATCAATCAACATTGCCACCTGTATCAATCTACAGTGTCTTCCATAGTGGCTGTATCAATCTATATTGCCACCTGTATCAATCTACAGTGCAAGAGTGTTCCATTTTCTCCACACTCTCTCCAGCATTTATTGTTTGCAGACTTTTCGATGATGGCCATTCTGACTGGTGTGGGGTACTATCTCATTGTGGTTTTGATTTGCATTTCTCTAATACTGAGCGATGTTGAGCATCTTTTCATGTGTTTGTTAGCCATCTCTATGTCTTATTTGGAGAAATGTCTGTTTAGGTCTTTTCCCCACTTTTTGATTGGGTTGCTTGTTTGTCTTGTATTGAATTGTATGAGCTGCTTGTATATTTTGGAAATTAATCCTTTGTCAGTTGTTTCATTTGCTATTATTTTCTCCCATTCTGAGGGTTGTCTTTGTACCTTGCTTATAGTTTCCTTTGCTGTGCAAAAGCTTTTAAGTTTAATCAGGTCCCACTTGTTTACTTTTGTTTTTATTTCTGTTACTCTAGGAGGTGGGTCACAGAGGATCTTGCTTTGATTTATGTCATTGAGTGTTCTGCTCATGTTTTCCTTTAAGCATTTTATAGTTTCTGATTTTATATTTAGGTCTTTAATCCATTTTGAATTTATCTTTGTGTATGGTGTTAGGAAGTGTTCTAATTTAATTCTTTTACATGTAGCTGTCCAGTTTTCCCAGTACCATTTATTGAAGAGGCTCTCTTTGCCGCATTATATATTCTTGCCTCCTCTGTCAAGAATAAGATACCCATAGGTACATGGGTTTATTTCTGGGCTTTCTATCTTGTTCCATTGATCTATATTTCTGTTTTCGTGCTAGTACCATACTGTCTTGATGACTGTAGCTTTTGTAGTATAATCTGAAGTTAGGAAGGTTGATTCCCCCAGTTCCATTCTTCTTTCTTAAGACTGCTTTGGCTATTTGGGGCTTTTTGTGTTTCCATATGAATTGTGAAATTTTTTGTTCTAGTTCTGTGAAAAATGCCATTGGTAATTTGATAGGGATCACATTGAATGTATAGATTGTGTTTGGTGGTATAGTCATTTTCACAATATTGATTCTTCCTACCCAGAAACATGGAATATCTATCCATCTGTTTATGCTGCCTTTGATTTCTTTCATCAATGTTTTACAGTTTTCTGTATACAGTTATTTTGTCACCTTAGGTAGGTTTATTCCTAGATATTTTTTTCTTTTTGTTTCAATGGTGAATGGGATTGACTCCTTCATTTCTCTTTCTGATTTTTCATTGTTAGTATATAGAAATGCAAGTGATTTCTGTTTATTGATTTTATATCCTGCAACTTTGCTAAATTCACTGATTAGCCCTAGTAATTTTCTGATACTATCTTTAGGGTTTTCTATATACAGTATCATGTCATCTGCAAACAGTGAGAGCTTTACTTCTTCTTTTCCAATATGGATTTCTTTTATTTCTTTTTCTTCTCTGATTGCTGTAGCTAGGACTTCCAGAACTATGTTGAATAATAGTGGTGAAAGGGGACACCCTTGCCTGTTTCTGATCTTAGGGAGAATGCTTTCAGTTTCTCACCACTGAGAATAATGTTTGCTGCAGGCTTATCATATATGGTCTTTACCATGTTGAGGTAGATTCCTTCTATGCCCATTGTTTTGGGAACAGTTTTCATCATAAATGGGTGGCTGAATTTTGTCAAAGGCCTTTTTTTTTTTTTTTTTGCATCGATTGAGATGATCATATGGTTTTTATCTTTCAACTTGTTAAAATGGTGTATCACATTGATTGATTTGCATATATGGAAGAATCTTTGCATTCCTGGAATAAACCCAACATGATCATGGTATATGAGCTTTTTGATGTGTTGCTGAAGTCTGCTTGCTAAAATTTTGTTGAGGATTTTTGCATCTATGTTCATCAGTAATATTGGCCTGTGGTTTTCTTTTTTTTGTGTTCCCTTTGTCTGGTTTTGGTATCAGGGTGATGGTTGCCTTGTAGAATGAGTTTGGAAGTGTTCCTTCCTCTGCAATTTTTTGAGAGTTTTAGAAGGATAGACAGTAGCTCTTCTCTAAATGTTTGATAGAATTCTCCTGTAAAGCATCTGGTCCTGGGCTTTTGTTTTTTGGGAAATTTTTGATCACAGCTTCAATTTCAGTGCTTGTAATTGGGTTGTTCATAATTTCTATTTCTTCCTGGTTCAGTCATAGAAGATTGAACTTTTCTAAGAATCTCTCCATTTCTTCCAGATTATCCATTTTATCGCCATAGAGTTGTTCATAATAGTCTCTTATAACCCTTTGTATTTATGCATTGTTGTAACCTCTGCTTTTTCATTTCTAATTTTGTTGACTTGATTCTTCTTTTTTTCTTGATGAATCTGGCCAAAGGTTTATCAATTTTGTTTATCATCTCAAAGAATCAGATTTTAGTTTTATTAATCTTTACTATTTTTTCTTTCATTTCTTTTTCAATTATTTTTGCTCAGATCTTTATGATTTCTTTCCTTCTACTAATTTTAGTTTTGTTTATTTTTTGTTGCTGTTCTTCTCTTTCCAGTTGTTTTAGGTGTAAAGTTAGACTGTCTATTTGATGCTTTTCTTGTTTCTTAAGATAGGATTGTATTGCTATAAACTTCCCTCTTAGGACTGCTTTTGCTGCATCCCATAGGTTTTGAGTTGTTGTGTTTTCATTGTTGTTTGTTTCTAGAAATTTTTTTATTTCCCTTTTGATTTCTTCAGTAACCTGTTGGTTATTTAGAAACGTGTTGTTTAGTCTCCAAGTGTTTGTGTTTCTTACAGTTTTTTTTCTTATAATTGATATCTAGTCTCAGAGCATTGTGGTTGGAGAAAATGCTTGATATGATTTCAATTTTCTTATTTACTGAGGTTTGGTTTGTGACCCAAGATGTGGTCTATCCTAGAGAATGTTCCATGTGCACTTGAGAAGAAGGTGTATTCTTCTGCATTTGGATGGAATGTCCTGAAGATATCAACAAGATCCATCTCATCTAATGTATCATTTAAGACTTGTGTTTCCTTTTTAATTTTCTATTTTGATAATCTGTCCATTGGTGTGAGTGGGGTGTTAAAGTCTCCTACTATTATTGTGTTACTGTCAATTTCTTCTTTTATGTCTGTTAGTGTTTGTCTTACATATTGAGGTGCTCCTATGTTGGATGCACAGATATTTACAATTGTTACGTCTTCCTCTTGGATTGATTCCTTGATCACTATGTAGTGTCCTTCCTTATCTCTTGTAATCTTCTTTATCTTAAGGTCTGTTTTGTCTGATATGAGGATTGCTACTCCAGCTTTCTTTTGCTTCCCATTTTCATGGAATATGTTTTTCCATCCTCTCACTTTCAGTTTATATGTGTCTTTAGGTCTGAAGTGGGTTTCTTGTAGACAGCATATATATATGGGTCTTGTTATTGTATCTATTCAGCCAGTCTGTGTCTTTTGGTTGGAGCATTTAATCAATTTACATTTAAAGTAATTATGATATATGTATTCCTATTGACATTTTCTTAATTGTTTGGGGTTGATTTTATATATCTTTTTTCTTCTCTTGTATTTCTTGACTGTATAAGTCGATTTAACACTTGTTGTAGAGCTGGTTTGGTAATTCTCTTGACTTTTGCTTGTCTAAAAAGCTTTTTATTTCTCCATCAGTTTTGAATGAGATTCTTGCTGGGTACAGTAATTTTAGTTGTAGATTTTTCCCTTTCAGTACTTTATATATATCCTGCCATTCCCTTCTGGCCTGCAGAGTTTCTGCTGAAAGATCAGCTGTGGAGCATATAGGGTTTCCCTTGAATGTTACTTGTTGCTTCTCCCTCACTGCTTTTACTATTCTTTCTTTGTGTTCAGTCTTTGTTAGTTTGATTAGTATGTGCCTTGGCATGTTTCTCCTTGGGTTTATCATGTATGGGACTCTTTGTGCCTCTTGGACTTGACTGACTATTTCTTTTCCCATGTTGGGGAAATTTTCAACTATTATCTCTTCAAAAAATTTCTCATACCCTTTCTTTTTCTCTCCTTCTTCTGGGACCCCTATTATTTGAATGTTAGTGTGTTTGATATTGTCCCTGAGGTCTCTGAGACGATCCTCAGTTCTTTTCATACTTTTTACTTTGTTCTGCTCTTCAGAAGTTATTTCCACCATTTTATCTTCCAGCTCACTGATTCATTATTCTGCTTCATATATTCTGCTATTGATTCCTTCTAGAGTATTTTTAATTTCAATAATTGTGTTGTTTGTCTCTGCATGTTTATTCTTTAATTCTTCTAGGTCTTTGTTAATTGATTCTTGCATTTTCTCCATTTTGCTGTCAAGGTTTTCATCATCTTTTCTATCATTATTCTGAATTCTTTTTCAGGTAGTTTGCCTATTTCCTCTTCATTTACTTGGGCTTCTGTGTTTCTAGTTTGTTCCTTCATTTGTGTAGTATTTATCTGCCTTTCCATTATTATTATTTTTTAATTTATTGTGTTTGAGTGTTTGAGCTTTCGTTTTCCCAGGCTTCGAGGTTGGATTCTTTCTTACTTTTGGTTTCTGCCCTCTCAGGTTGGTCCAGTGGTTTGTGTAAGCTTCTTATAGGCTGAGATTTGTGCTGAGTTTTTGTTTGTTTGTTTTTCCTCTCACGGGCAAGGCTGAGTGAGGTGGCAATCTTGTGTGCTGATGACTGGGTTTGTATTTTTGTTTTGTTTGCTGTTCAGATGTCCTTCACAGGGTGCTGTGGGTGGCTGGGTGACGCCGGGTCTTGTATTCCAGTGGCTTCCTCTGTGTGAGTCTCACTATTCGATACCCCCAGGGTTCGTTCCCTGGTGTCGAGGGTCTTGGAGTCAGTGCTCCCACTCCACAGGCTCAGGGCTTCATCTCTGGTCAGGAACGAAGATTCCCCAAGTGGTTTGTTAAGGCATTAAGTGAGATTAAAACACATATCCCCAAATGAGAAACCAAAGATAAACCCCAGACAAATGGCAGTTACAAAATCAGGCAAATAATAATTAAAATAATGGAATATACACATATACATGTACATCCATGAGTAAAATCAAAACAGTCCAACAAAAATAAAGTACAATAGATTGACCCAGCAAACAAAGGAAATAAAAAATTATATCTACCAGTTAAGAATAAAGCTAACTAAAGCATGAACTGGGAAACAAAACTAAAGCAAGGTGCCAAGTGGGAAATAAAGCAATGAAAACAAAACTAACAAATATGTTGACAGGAAAGGAAAGAAAGAAAAAAAGAGAATAGATATGCAAAGTTAAATAGAGGTAGATAAAGAAGATTTATATATATTAAAGATTAATTGCAAGGGTAAAAGAACAGAAGGAAAGGCAAACAAAGGAATAAATGTAGGAAAAACATAACAGATTAAATTAAAAGTTAAAATTATGAAAAAGAGAAAAGATAAAAAAACGGAAGAAGAAAGAAAAAAGAAGTAAAAAAGGAAAACTTCACAGAACTGCAAAAGCCCAACATAGATGCAGAGGTTTATAACAACAATAAAAAGTGGCATCTGGTCCCATCACTTCATGGGAAATAGATGGGGAAACAGTGGAAGCAGTGTCAGACTTTATTTTTTGGGGCTCCAAAATCACTGCAGATGGTGATTGCAGCCATGAAATTAAAAGATGCTTACTCCTTGGAAGGAAAGTTATGACCAACCTAGATAGCATATTAAAAAGCAGAGACATTACTTTGCCAACAAAGGCCCATCTAGTCAAGGCTATGGTTTTTCCAGTGGTCATGTATGGATGTGAGAGTTGGACGGTGAAGAAGGCTGAGTGCCGAAGAATTGATGCTTTTGAACTGTGGTGTTGGCGAAGACTCTTGAGAGTCCCTTGGATTGCAAGGAGATCCAACCAGTCCATCCAAAAGGAGATCAGTCCTGGGTGTTCATTGGAAGGACTGATGCTGAAGCTGAAGCTCCAGTACTTTGGCCACCTCATGTGAAGAGTTGACTCATTGGAAAAGACCCTAATGCTGGGAAGGGTTGGGGGCAGGAGGAGAAGGGGATGACAGAGGATGAGATGGCTGGATGGCACCACTGATTTGATGGGTATGGGTTTGGGTAGACTCCAGGAGTTGGTGATGGACAGGGAGGCCTGGCGTGCTGCGATTCAAGGGGTAGCAAAGAGTCAGACATGACTGAGCGACTGAACTGAACTGAACTGAACTGAAAAAGTGTGACTGAACACACACACACACACACACATACCCGTAAGCAAAATCAAAACAGTTCAACAAAAATAAAGTACAACCTGGTGAACAAAGGAACACTAAAATTATATCTACCAGAACAAAACTAGCTAAAGCACAAATTGGAAAATAAAACCAAAAGCAAGGTGCTAATTGGGAATAGAGCAATGAAAATAAAACTAACAAATATGTTGAGAGGAAAGGAAAGAAAGAAAAGAAAGAAAGAATAGCTATGCAAAGTTAAATAGAGGTAGATGGAGATTTATATACATTGAAGATGAACTGCAAGTTGAAAAAAAAACAGTAGGAAAGGCAAACAAAGGAATAAATGTAGAAAAAATATAATAAGTTTAAGAAAATTAAAATTATAAAATAGAGAATAAAAAAATATGGAAAAAGAAAGAGAACAAAACTAACTTAAGCACAAACTGGAAAACAAAACTAGAGCAAGGTGCTAGTTGCTGTATAAAGCAATGAAAATAAAACTAACAAATATGTTGAGACTAAAGGAAAGAAAGAAAAGAAAGAATAGATATGCAAAGTTAAATAGAGGTAGATAAAGAAGATTCATATAAAAATTAACTGCAAGGGGGAAAAGAACAGTAGGAAAAACAAATAAAGGAATAAATAGAAAAAACAATAATAGAAAAAATAATATAGATTTAGAAATGTAGAAAAAATGTAGAATGTAGAAAAAATAATAATGGATTAAAACAACAACAACAACAAAAACAAAACCTCCCCAGAACTGCAAAAGCCCAATACAGAGGCAGAGATTTATAACAACAAAAAAAAATGTGACTGAGAAGAAAAAAAAGCTCAAAAGCTTAGTTAGATTTGATAGTGCCAATAAAATTGACAACTACAACAAAGGGAGGGAAAAGGAAAAAAAGGAAGAGAATCCAAAAGGATCTACAGAACAAGTCAAAACATAAGAATAATAAACGTTTTTCTTGAGTCACTGCTGTCAGAGTCCTTTCCCTCGCTGGGAGTCACCATCCACCTCACCTCCCTAGGATGTCCTCTAACACTGTGCTGATCTCTGGACCTGCTGCAGGGGCAGCTCAGATTCTAATCTGCTCCTATGCCTCTGTGTTGTTGCCTCCAATGTCCACAGCTATCAGAACTAGTGCATTTTCTTTCGTGGGAGCTCTCAATTACCTTTTATATATTCCACAGACACAGAGTTTGCCTAGTTGAGCGTGTGGATTTAATTTGCAGCTTGTACAGCTGATGGAAGTGTTTTGGGTGTTCTTCTTTGGTCACACTGCCCCTGGGTTTCAATTGTGGTTTTATTTCCACCTCTAGATATGGGTCGTCCACTGGGGTTTGTTCCTGGGGCTGCCCTGGAGGAGTTAGGTTTGCCCCTGTGAGGGCCGGGTGTAGAGGTGGTGTAGCTGCTTGAGTCTCAGGGGTTCTGGCAGCACCAGGTAGGTACCCAGGGGAGTCGGCAGATAGGGCAGCAGGAAATATAGTGCTCTAGAAGGGTATGCAACCAGTATTGGCCAACACACTCCAGTATCCTTGCCTGGAGAACCCCTCTGTCTGACAGAGAAGCCTGGCAGGCCACAGGGTCGCAAAGAGTCGGACACTACCAAAGCGACCTTGCATGCCTAGGCGAAAGACTTTTTTTTTGCCTGTGGCAGTTCTGCCCCAGTGAGAGTTGGTCGTGAAGGTAGCACAGCTGCTTGGCTTGCAGGGGGACCCTGGCAGTGCCGGGTGTGCAGGGACACGGACTGCCTCTGCTGTAGGAGTTACGGCCCTCTCAGAGTCTTTTTTCAAGCCTCTTGCAGCTGGCAATCAGAAGGCCTCTTTGACCAGTCTTTCTCCACAGCTCCACCCATTCAGGCACTTAGAGGGTTTCATTGCCTGGGGTCCTTCTCTGTTGCTGGAGCATCAGGCACATAGAGGCCCTCCCCACCTCCACCCCGCCCCGCCCCCAGGGTCCTACTCTATGGAACTGCGTGTCAGGCACTTAGAGGGGCACCCTGGGTGACCACTCTGTGGTCAGGTGTTTGATGGGCCAGCCTCTCTATTGTTCAGCTGCCAATGCTGGCTTGTGGGGAGAGAGAGGCTGTGGTGATGGCTCCACCCCCTACGCGTGACTCAGCAGTATCGTCTTGTTTCCATGGCTGCCTGGCTTTCCTCCACAGGCATTTCCCCCCACAATCTCTTCCCCCCAACAATCTCCTACCTCACATCCCCTCAACCTGTCTCTCCACAGTCAACAGCAGCCCTTGCCCTGGGATTGCTCCACAATCCCTAAACTCCAACTCCCAGCCATTGCGACATCTCGGGTGTTTATGGCTGTGTCAAGGACTGTCTGATTCTCATTCCACTTAGGCTGCCACAGATCAGCTGTTTCTCTCTCAGCCTTAAATGTTTCTCCTCTGACTCAGACAATTGCCCTGATGTGGGGATAGGACCCCTGCTTCAGTTCCCTCACCCGCTGAGGACAGGTCTAGTCCTACTAACACTCCCATTTCCCCCATTAGTTCCTTCATTCTACTGAGTTTTGTGTGGCTCTATATATTCTTTCCCCCTGGTCAGGTACTCCTGTCAGCTCTCAGCTGGTGTTCTGCATGCACTTCTGTGTCTGAAGGTGTGTTCCTGATGTATCCGTGGAGAGAGGTGTATTCCATGTCCACCTACTCCTCTGCCATCTTGTTGATCAGAGGGTGAGTTTTTAACAGTTGCATTCTGACAGCTGTCAAAATACAATTAAAAAAATTGTTTCTAATAAAGTTAAACAAAACTGAGCCCTACTAGAGCCCACTCCAGTATTCTTGCCTGGAGAATCCCTATGGACAGAGGAACCTGGTGGACTTCAGCCCATGGGGTCTCAAAGGGTTGGACACAACTGAGTGACAAGCACAGAGCCACCTCACTGAAAAAATGAACAAAGTGTTTGGCCAACCCAGTGTTACTTGTCTGGTACACAACGTAGTGATTTTGTTTTTATACATTACAAAATGATGACCAAGATATGTCTAGTTACCATCCATCACCATACAATGTTATTGCAATATCATGGACTCTATCCCCTAGTCTGTATGTTACATCACCATGACATTTGTTTTACAAGTGGAATTCAGTACCTCTCAATCTTTCTCACCCTTTGCACTCATGCCCCTACTCCTCTCGCCTCTGTCAACCACCAGCATGTTCTTGGGATCCATAAGTCCATTTCTGTTATGTGCTTGTTCGCTTGTTTTATTTTCTAGTTTCTACACGTAAGTGACATCATAAGGTGTTTCTCTTTCTCTAGCATATCTCACTTTCTCTGCCATTTCTGCTTCTAGGTCCATTGATGTTGTAAGATATCATTTTTTTGTGGCTTAGTCATATACCAATGGGGCTTCTCTGGTGGCTCAGATGGTAAAGCCTCTGCCTGCAATGCAGGAGGCCAAGGTTCAATCCCTGGGTTAGGAAGATCCCCTGGAGAAGCAAATGGCAACCCACTCCAGTACTCTTGCCTGAAAAATTCCATGGATGGAGGAGCCTGGTGGGCTACAGTCCATGGGGCCACAAAGACTCAGACACGACTGAGCGACTTCATGTCACGTATACCATTGTGTGTGTATGTATATGTATGAAAACGTCTTTATCTACTTATCAGATGATGGACATTTTGTGGCTTGCATATCTTGGCTATTGTCAACAAAGTGCCATGAATATAGGGGTGCGTATATAATTTTGGATCTGTGGTTTTGTTTCATCAGAAAGATTCTCCCAAGTGTAATTCCTGCATCACATGGTAGTTCTAGTCTTAATTTCTTGAGGACCTGTATACTGTTTTCTGTAGCTGTACCAGTGAACATTCCCAACAAAATGCATGAGGCTTCTCCACATCCTCGCCGATACTTCTTATTTATTGTGTTTTGGATGATAGTCTTTTTTATTTTAGGTGTGAGATGATAACCTAAATTCCCTGTTCTTTTGATGTGCATTTCCCAGATGACAACTATCAATGGTAGTTTCATATGTCTCTTTGCCATCTGTACTCACTCATTGGAAAAATGTTCAGTCCCAATTTTTAATTGGGTATTTGGAGGTTCGATTGTGTCAGTTCTTAGTCCATTTTGGATATGAACCCCTTTTCAGAGAATATTGTTTGCAAACATTTTCTCACATTCAGGTTGCCTTTCATTTTGTGAATGGTTTCCTTTACCACTGGAAAGCTTTTCAGCTGGATGGAGTCCCATTCTGCTTTTGTTTCTCTTGCTTGGGGGGACAGATCAGGAAAATATTTCTAGGACTGATGTCTGTGTACTGCCTGTGTTTTCTTCTAGCAGTTTTATGGCTTCAGGTCTTACACTGAAGAGTTTTATTCATTGTGAGGTTCCTTTTGCAGATGGCACGAGAAAGGATTCCAGTGTGCCTCTTGTGCATGTACGTGCAGTTTCCCACCACTATTCCCTGAGGAGACTCTCTTCTCCCCGTTGTGTAGCCCCACCTCCTTTGTCACAGATGAATTGACTATATATATATATATTCGTATTTCTGGGCTCTCAATTCTGTCCCATGGGTCTATGTGTATATCTTGTTCTCATACCATACTGTCTTGATTATTATTATTGTAGTATATTTTGAAATCAAGGAGGGCTTCCCTGGTGGCTCAGCATGGTGAAGAATCTGCCTGCAATGCAGGAGACCTGGGTTCAATCCCTGGGTCGGGGAGATCCCCTGGAGAAGGTAATGGCAACCGACTCCAGTATTCTTGCTGCTAGACCATGTTGCATGAAAGTGGTGAGAATGGTCGGGGTTAGTTAGGTGTAAGCTCAACTGGCTCTCTTCCCCTTCCTCCCTCTCTAGCTCTCTGAGGCTTCCAGGAGGGACAGGACTAGTCCAAGGTCACACATGGCTCAAGGAGTCGACTGGACCATTATTTTTCTACTCCCCAGTCCTGGGCATAGTTTTGTGTACTGTGTGCCTTCTTTGACCCAGTGTCCAATTAGAGCTTTCCTAATTTTAATGGGGTTGTGTTAGAGTTCTTTGTATATTTTGAAATAAAACCTTTATTAGATATGTGTTTGCAAATATTTTTTTTCCCAGTTGTGTTGTTTCTTGATTTTTTGAATGAAGTTTTCACAACAGTAGCAATCTTTAATTTTATAAAGTCCATGGTATCTCTTGCTTTTCTTTCTGGAATGGTGTGTTTTGTGTTGTGTGTAATAACTACAAAGCTTGTGATCTACATGACCAAACCCAAGCTCATGTCAATTTTGTTTTATGTTTTCTTCCATAATTTTGAATAGTTTTGCATTTAAAATTTGTGAGAAGGTAACAGGAAGGCCAGAGGTCCCCAAGCAGCAGAGGGAAATAAACTGCAAGTGGCAGACATTTTTTGTTTTCTTTTGTTTTCCCTTTCTCTGTTGATGAAACAGGTTCTGCCTAAGACTAACCTTTTGTTTTTTTCTTCTTCTTCTTTTCTGAAACCTTGGGCTGATAATGTCTCAACAAACCAGTATTCATGTCAATTGTTTTATGGCCAGGGATGACACACCTTGTGCCATCCTATCTCAAAAATGCATATTGTGAGAGGGGGGCCTGGTGAAACTCCCCCCACCCTTGAGGTGTTTCTTTTATCTAATCAGAAGCTCACTAACAGACATAAAATGCCTTGCTAAAAACTAGTAAGTGGGCATTCTATCTGCCCCCTTCTGATGTCTATGTCAGACGCTTTCTCTATCTCTCTTATACCTGAATAAAATTCTGTTACACAAAAAGCTCCAGTGATCAAGCCTCATCTCTGGCCCTGGATCAAATTCCTCTCCTCTGGAGGCGGCAAATCTCAGTGTAGCAAGTGGATAGCAGCAGCAACCTTTCAAGTTGTCTATAAATAATTGTGAGTGAATTTTGTGTACTTCATAAAGTTTGTGTCTATATTTATTTCATTCTATATGGTTTTCAACTTGCCAACATCCGCTGGATCATCGGAAAAGTAAGAGAGTTCCAGAAAAACATCTATGTCTGCTTTATTGACTATGCCAAAGCCTTTGACTGTGTGGATCACAATAAACTGTGGAAAGTTCTGAAAGAGATGGGAATACCAGACCATCTGACCCACCTCTTGAGAAACCTATATGCAGGTCAGGAAGCAACAGTTAGAGCTGGAAATGGAACAACAGACTGGTTCCAAATAGGAAAAGGAGGACGTCAAGGCTGTATATTGTCACCCTGCTTATTTAACTTATATGCAGAGTACATCATGAGAAACGCTGGGCTGGAAGAAGCACAAGCTGGAATCAAGATTGCCGGGAGAAATATCAATAACCTCAGATACACAGATGACACCACCCTTATGGCAGAAAGTGAAGAGGAACTAAAAAGCCTCTTGATGAAAGTGAAAGAGGAGAATGAAAAAGTTGGCTTACAGCTCAACATTCAGAAAACTAAGATCATGGCATCAGGTCCCATCACTTCATGGGAAATAAATGGGGAAACAGTGGAAGCAGTGTCAGACTTTATTTTTGGGGCTCCAAAATCACTGCAGATGGTGATTGCAGCCATGAAATTAAAAGATGCTTACTCCTTGGAAGGAAAGTTATGACCAACCTAGATAGCATGTTAAAAAGCAGAGGCATTACTTTGCCAACAAAGGCCCATCTAGTCAAGGCTATGGTTTTTCCAGTGGTCATGTATGGATGTGAGAGCTGGACTGTGAAGAAAGCTGAGCACGGAAGAATTGATGCTTTTGAACTGTGGTGTTGGCGAAGACTCTTGAGAGTCCCTTGGACTGCAAGGAGATTCAACCGGTCCATCCTAAAGGAGATCAGTCCTGGGTGTTCATTGGAAGGACTGATGCTGAAGCTGAAACTCCAATACTTTGGCCACCTCATGCAAAGAGTTGACTCATTAGAAAAGACCCTGATGCTGGGAGTGATCGGGGGCAGAGGAGAAGGGGACGACAGAGGATGAGATGGCTGAATGGCATCACCGACTCGATGAACATTGAGTTTGAGTAAACTCCAGGAGTTGGTGATGGACAGGGAGGCCTGGCGTGCTGCGATTCATGGGGTCGCAAAGCGTCGGACACGACTGAGCGACTGAATTGAACTGATACAGTTTTCAATTCTTTGTTTTTACCTATTTTTGAAAAGTTATGGGATATTGTCTTCAATTTGAGTTTGAATTTCCAGTTTAATGGGCTTCCCTAGTGGCTCAGCTGGTAAAGAATCCGCCTGCAATGCGGGAGAATTCGGTTCGATCCCTGGGTTGGGAAGATCCCCTGGAGAAGGGAAAGGCAACCTACTCCAGTAACCTGGCCGAGAGAACTCCATGGACTGTATTGTCCATGGGGTCGCAAAGAGTCTGGCAAGACTGAGCGACTTTCACTTTCCAGTTTAACAGACTCAGCTGTTCCGCCAATAGGGGCCGCTGTGCCCCGTGACCTGTGAGTGAAGCGTGGCCGGCACTTTCCTTATTGACCACAGGGTGGCGCTGAGCCCGCATCACTGACTCAACAGCGCATGCGTGTTCCTTGCCTCCCCGGCTTAGCGTAGCTGAGGGGAGTTTTGTCTCCTCAGGCACGGCAGGACTTCGTCTGGGACTCCCAGGTCAGCGCTCAGTCTCCTTGGAAGTCGCTGGGGTTTCGGCTTCAGGACAACACGGGGCGGCGTCCACACTGATGGGAGCTGAGTTTCCTGACGACTCAGGCGACATCGAGAGGAAAAGGTGAGGAAAATTCAGGAGAAGTTTGGTGAAGTTTCCTGTGTGCGAATGACTGCTGTTTTCAGATGACCCGGAAGGCTTGGTGTGGAAAGCTGGGGTTTTAGTCAGTTTTATGTGCGGTGTAGACGGTGTCCAGGGCCCGTCTTTGAATGTGGTGTCCAGTTTTCCCAGCACTGTTTACTGTGGGGACTGTCCTTCCCGTTGGTGCGTCCTCGGCCCCTTTGTCATGGATAACGGACCATCCATTTGGGCTGAATTCTGGGCCCTCTGTCCTGTTCCCCTGGCCGTGTGCCTGTTTTTGTTTAGCACAGTTTTGGTGACTGTAGCTTCACCAGATTTAGCGTGGAGTCAGGGAGGGAGATGCCTACAGCCTGTTCTTTCTCAGGGTCACCTTGGCTATTTGGGGTCCTTTGTGATTCACACAAATGTTAGGAGGATTTGCACTTTCTGTGAAAACTATCATTGGAAATTTAGGAGGGATTGCATTCACTGTGTGCTTTGGGTAGAATGGACATTTTAACAGTGGTATTTGTTCTGTTCCATGAACACAAGTTGTTGTTCCTGTCGCTCAGTCGTGTCTGACTCTTTGCAACCCCATAGATTGCAGCATGCCAGGCTTCCCTGTCCGTCATCAACTCCTGGAGCTTGCTCAGACTCATGTCCATCCAGTCAGTGATGCCATCCAACCATCTCATCCTCTGTCACCCCCTTCTCCTCCTGCCCTCAGTCTTTCCCAGCATCAGGGTCTTTTCCAATGAGTCAGTTCTTTGCATCAATACTTTGGCCACAAGGTATTGGAGCTTCAGCTTCAACATCAGTCCATCTAATGAATGTTCAGGATATTCAATGAATATTCATGATGAGCAGAAGTATCTTTAACTAATTCTTCTCTTCCAGGAGCACAGGTATCTTTGCAGTGATTTGTGTCTTCTTTGGTTTATTCATCATTGTCTTAAGGTTTTCAGTGTACAGGTCTTTGATGTCCTTTGTTAAATTTATTCCTTGGTATTTTGTTCTTTTTGATGCAATTGTAAATAGAGTTTTTTCTCTTTTGGATGGTTCATTATTATAGTTTAGGAATGCAATTGATTTCTGTGTATTTATTTTGCATCTTTACTGAATTCATTTATTATTTCTAGTAGTTTTTTTGTGGAATGATATGGAAAATTGGAATTCAAAATTCCAATTTCTGCCACCTCCAGGTTATCCACAACAGGGAGGAAAGGGAAGTCCTTTATGTTGTTGTTCAGTTGCTCAGTTGTGTCCAACTCCTCGTGACCCCATAGACTACAGCACACCAGGTTTCCCTGTCCTTTACCATCTCCAGGAGCTTGCTCAAACTCATGTCCATTGAGTCAGTGATGCCATGCAACCATCTCATCCTTTGTCATCCCCTTCTACTCCTGCCTTCAATCTTTCCAGCATCAGGGTCAGGCTTCCCTGGTGGCCCAGACGGTAAAGAATCTGCCTACCATGCAGAGGGCCCTGGTTCAATTCCCGGGTCAGGAAGATCCCCTGGAGAAGAAAATGGAAATCCACCCCAGTGTTCTTGCCTGGGAAATCCCATGGACAGAGGAACCTGGAGGGCTTTAGTACATGGGGGTCACAAAAAGCTTTTATAGGGAAGCCCTAAATACAGTCTTACCACAGTGCCTTCAAAATTCCATGTGGATTTTGAGTGAACTGGATCTGGATAAGGCTTGGCCTCTATATGGAAGTTTAATGTTTTCTTTGCTTTTCTGGCGTGGTTTTGACATGGTGTTTTGAAAAGTATTTTATTTTCCAGTAATTTCAGATATACAGACACCCTTATGTACACGAGAGCAAGTTTAATACATTGATTAGATATATCTCTAAATATTAATGTTAACATTTAAATGGAATTACTTTTATAAGCTCATTTCTAGATTATTTATTGCTAGTGTATATGTATAAGATAGGTTTTTGTAAAGTGATATTTTGTCCTATGACTTTGCTGAATTAGTTGACTAGTCAAATAATTTTTTGTTGTTATAGGAAGTTTTATATATAAGATAGTGTGATCTGTGTTCTGTGAGTAGACACAGTTTTAATTTTTCTGTTCACATATGGATGCCTTTTATTTCTTTCCTCAGACCTCTGGGTAGAACTTCCAGTACCCTATTGAGTAACAGTGGTGAAGGCCAGCTTCCTCTCCTTGTTCCCAATTTCAGGAGTAAATCTTGCACTGTTTTACATTGAGCATAAAGCTTGCTGTGGCTTTGTATGCTACTCTCACATTGAACAAATTTCCTTTTATTCCTACTTTCTTGCGTGTTTGTATCATGAAATAGCACTGGACTTTGATTATAGATTCTTCTGCAGTAATCGAAATGATCATGGGTTTCTGCTTCACAGCTTATAGTGGTTCAATATACTGCTTAGTTTTAATATGTGGAACAACCTGACATTTCTGGTGTAGAGATACTTGCTTATGGCACCATCCATTCAATGTTCTGATGGTTTCATGTTGCTCTAATTGTGTGGAGAATTCTTGCTTTCACATTTATATGGTATACTGGTGTAGTTTTCTTATTATTATGTACTTGTGTGATTTGATTAGATTTGGCTTGGTGTCGGTGGTTTGAAGGGTTAGCATTAGGGCTGAGACTGGTGTGCGGGCTGGGTTATGGGTTATAGTTGCTGTTAAGTGACACCCACGTTGCAGACCAGGCCACCCGCCTCTGACATCCCCATCCTGCCTGGCCCTCTAGAGACTGCTCACTCCCCAGAGGGCAGGGGTAGTCCCCTACTTGGCCTCCCTCCTGCGTCTGCCTGTCCATTTGTCCTCCCTGAGTCAGGACACTGCTTCCTCCATGAGGCTTCTGGATTCCGGCCTTGGAACCCCGCCCCACCCCCCGACAAGTCCGTACAAGCTGCGTTGACCACCAGGATTTTTCACCTCAAAAGGCCCAGGAACGTGGACTCCCCAAGACCTCAGAATGGGGCTTTGTGTGCAGATGGGCCACTCCAGAGCTGCCCAGGTTGAGATGAGGTCACCGACCTCTATGTGAGGCGGGCGCAGTCCTCATGGGGGAGAAGGCAAGGTAAGAGCAGAGACAGAAATGGGCAAGGAGAGACCTGGGACCGGCTGACCCCAGAACCTGTGGGAGGAGCAGGCCCCCAACACCGGGACCTCGGGCTCCAGGCCTGAGGGTAAGTGTCCCCTGTTACACCCCTCACACCTCCCCCTGTACTCATCTGGGGTTCTGTGTGGGGGCCACAGGAATCCTAAACCGGCCCTGTGGAGGCTGAGGCGTTGTGCTTGTTGAAACCCAGGGCGATCACTAGCTGCCTCCCCTCTGGAGGTAACCCCCCTGTTCCTGGAGGAGGGACCCGGGGTCCAGGAAGACCCACTCTTCCCTGTGGTATGGCTGCCTGCCCCCTATCCACGGGGCATCTCAGGCCCGAGAAAGAAGCCACAGTGGTGTAGTGACCACAGAGAGTGCCTGCAGGCCACCCTCACCCGACCTCCTGCCCTGGTGTGGCCGTCTGAGAACTGACCTGTCAGCCCCCGGAGGCAGGCGCCTCGTTTCACAGGGTAGGTTCCTGTGCCTTGTTCTCAGAGGAGGGTGTCAAGAGAGCCGTGGTGACTGACGCTTGTGAGTCTGTGGGCCAGAGAGGTCTTCCCCAAGAGCCCAGGCACAGCTGGGCCAGGACGGATCCATCCCTCCCCTCCCGTGTCCCCCACGGAGTGAGGATCAATTCCCACCAACCCCCAGGAAGAGACATGACCCCCAGAGGACTAGACTATCCACAGATCGGGGACTGAGTGTGCGCCTCATTCCCTCAGAGAGAGCGATGTCTTCACCAGGGCCGCCAGATTGGCCCGTGTCCCCACCAACATCCAGCCTCAGGGAACCATCCAGACAGAAACCCCCTTCCAGGGGCAGGGGCCCTTGTGCTTATAGACCCTGACTTCGGGAAAGGGGGCCGGCCTGAGGGATGATGGATGTGCCCCAGTGCCCCGCACTCGCTGACCATCCCCCCCCATCCCCCTGCCCCCTCCTGCTCCCTGTGGCCTCACCCCCTCATTTTTTTTTAAATTTTTATTTATTTTTTTTATTAGTTGGAGGCTAATTACTTTACAATATTGTAGTGGGTTTTGTCATACATTGACATGAATCAGCCATGGATTTACATGTGTTCCCCATCCCGATCCCCCCTCCCACCTCCCTCTCCGCCCGATCCCTCTGGGTCTTCCCATTGCACCAGGTCCAAGCACTTGTCTCATGCATCCAACCTGGGCTGGTGATCTGTTTCACCCTAGATAAATCACGTGTTTTGACGCTGTTCTCTTGAAACATCCCGCCCTCGCCTTCTCCCACAGAGTCCAAGAGTCTGTTCTATACATCTGTGTCTCTTTTTCTGTTTTGCATATAGGGTTATCGTTACCATCTTTCTAAATTCCATATATATGTTAGTATACTGTAATGGTCTTTATCTTTCTGGCTTACTTCACTCTGTATAATGGGCTCCAGTTTCATCCATCTCATTAGAACTGATTCAAATGAATTCTTTTTAATGGCTGAGAAATATTCCATGGTGTATATGTACCACAGCTTCCTCATCCATTCATCTGCTGATGGGCATCTAGGCTGCTTCCATGTCCTGGCTATGATAAACAGTGCTGCGATGAACATTGGGGTGCACGTGTCTCTTTCAGATCTGGTTTCCTTGGTGTGTATGCCCAGAAGTGGGATTGCTGGGTCATATGGCAGTTCTATTTCCAGTTTTTTAGGAAATCTCCACACTGTTTTCCATAGCGGCTGTATTAGTTTGCATTCCCACCAACAGTGTAAGAGGGTTCCCTTTTCTCCACACCCTCTCCAGCATTTATTGCTTGTAGACTTTTGGATAGCAGCCATCTTGACTGGCGTGTAATGGTACCTCATTGTGGTTTTGATTTGCATTTCTCTGATAATGAGTGATGTTGAGCATCTTTTCATGTGTTTTTTTTTGCCATCTGTATGTCTTCCTTGGAGAAATGTCTGTTTAGTTCTTTGGCCCATTTTTTGATTGGGTCATTTATTTTTCTGGAGTTGAGCTGGAGGAGTTGCTTGAATATTTTTGAGATTAATCCTTTGTTGCTTCGTTTGCTATTATTTTCTCCCAATCTGAGGGCTGTCTTTTCACCTTGCTTATAGTTTCCTTTGTTGTGCAGAAGCTTTTAAGTTTCATTAGGTCCCATTTGTTTATTTTTGCTTTTGGTTCCAATATTCTGGGATGTGTCACCCCCTCATTTGGAAACTCTCCTCTCTAGGCTCCCAGCACCCACGCTTCCCACCTCATCCCTATCTCTCTCCAGTTCAGTCTGCCCTTTTCCAAGCTGGGTGAAGAGGAGAGTGAACGCCTCATGCCAGTGTTTGTAGCTGTGTAGATGGGCTTCCCTTGTCTTCCTGGCTGCAGTCGAGCTGGACACCGCGTGGTTTCCAGGGGCGTGGGGCTCGGCGTCGCCCAGCAGGGAGCAGCTCTGACACCCGCGGCCCACACCCCTCATCCAGCCTCAGGGGTGACAGGACCCTCCCTGGGCTTCCCCGACCCTTGGTCAGTGTCCTCAGTCATGTGCTGACAGGCGAGGGTTCCCTCCAAATGCTGCTAAATGCTTCACCCCAACACCCTTCCCGGGGTCGGCCCCTTGTCCTGTCGGGATGCTCCACCCTCACCAGGTCTCGGCTGCAGGGCAAGGGTGGACATCAGGCCTGCTGTATGCACTGCTGTGCATCCTGCTGTGTACACAGGCATGACCCTGCCCCAGGACTGGGAAACGCAGCCCTGCAGGGGATGTGGGGAGACATGACTGACCACAGGGCGGATTTCAGCTTTTGGCTCATGGGCAAGGGCAGCTGGCTTCTCGCTCCTGGGACCCTTTCTCACCCAGCCTGACCGCGACCTGGCTTTGTTCCCGCCCTGTTGTCCCTCCGCTGGCCTCGCTCGTGAGCAGATGGGACAGTGTGGTCAGTGGTCACAGACTGAGGCACACGGACACTAGCGGACCCACTTGCACCCCTGCTGACTGCTCGGAACAGGCGCTGCACTGGGGCCCGTGTGCTGTGGGCTTGCCTGCATGCAGAGAGGCCAGGCCTCTGCTTCTGGCTCTGGAGTCACCTTGAGTCTGATGGGAGTGTCTCTGCTCCCTGGGCCTCTCTCCAGGCTGGTCTGTCATGATGGCATGGTGCATGGTGGGGCTGCCTGAGTCCCCATGGGGGCTGGAGGCTGAGGTTGGGCACATTGTGGCCCCACATTGATGTGACAGACCCCAGTAAACCCTGCACCTCAGGGCTCAGGTGGTTTTCCTGGGCTGCTGCAGCCAAGGAGGTGGGACCCTGCTCCACACCTGTCCTCGCTGAGTTTAACTGCATCCTTCATCATAACTAACCTGAGTATAACAGCTTCAGGGACTTCTGGGAGCCTCCAAGAAAAGCATCTTGGAGGGGGTCTCTGGATCCCTGACTCTGCAATCAGGGTCAAAAGTGGTGGGGGGTCTTGGGGCCCTGGAATCTAAGGGTCTTCTACCGGGGGCGGGGGTAGGAGACCCCAGGTGGTAGTTAACTGAGTCCAAGGCCCTCCCAGTTATGAGGCATCCTAGCCCCTGCGCATCACAAAGAGGCCAGCTCCCTCCTCCCCTCACCCCCAGGCCTGGTCCCTGCTTCTGAGGAATTCCCTAGGGTGGGTCCTGGTGCCAGAGATGCCCCTATGCTGTGGCTCCTGAGTTTCCAGGGAGGATAGAGGAGTGAGGAGAGACTTGTCCACAGAAAGGGAGCTTCTGCAGAACAGAGCCTGGGGCTGCCACACCCCTACCTCCACCATCAGCCCCAGGTGCACTGGGGCATGACTGTGAGAGCGAGGCTCCTTCCCCCCACAGGACACGCAGGACACATGGGGCACTGGTCATTGGACCCCCACTCAGCATTAAAACCTCCCACACAGGCCTGTTGGGTGAGAGACACCATTTGAAGATGATTAATGGGGTGGGGTGGGCTGGGAGTGAACGCCAGGGGGGTGAAGCTGGGGTGGAACAAGTTGGAAGGTCACCCAAGGCCAGGCTTTCCCTGCAGGTGAGCCCAGGTGGAGGTGGACCCCTCGAGTCAGGGGTCTGAGCCCTGACAGCTCAGACACTATATTCTGGGCCTTTGGGGCACAAGTGCCCAAGCAGCCCCCATTTTTGTCTATACCTGCTGCAGTCAGGGCCGGCCCTGTCTTCATCTTCTTACTAGTATTTTATTTGTATTTTTTGAGAATATTTAGTTTTACAAGAAACACTAATTTTGTTTTTTTCAAGCAAAAGGTTTACAAATAAAGAATCTATTGTCTTGGAAGAATAGAACAAGTCTCTTTGGCTAGCAAGGGGCAATTTAGATAGGAGGAACTAGTGAAGCAAGTTATATCCTGGAAGTTCTGATTGATCTAGTTTTAGGAATAAGATGAATGTCTTATGTAGTTGTGTAAGGCTCCTTGATGTGCCGTCTTAGCTCGAGACTGGTAACACTCACAACCGAGCCTCCATGGTCCCATCTGGTGTGGACGCCGGGCTGGTTCACTCTCCAGGAGGCTGCGTCTGTTCCCAGAAGCCACCAAGCTGCTCCCCAGGTGCCCCAGTCCTGTTGTGACTGTTGAGGGCACAGACCTCTGCTCTCTGTCTGCTCCCCTTCCTGCTGGGCTGACTTCTGCTTGGCCTTCTCCACTCTGCTGACAGGCTCTTTAACTCTGGGTTTTTCTTTCCATGCAGGTGGATCCATGGCTTGGCTTGTATAGACTTCGTAATCAGTGCTGACCTGGATGGGACAGAAGAAGGTTGATCCCTGGGCCTGGAGTCTGAGCCCGCCGCTGCCCTGTCTTCTTCATGGCCAAGTTCTCACCCCTCCCAGCAGGCCTCTTGGACGCCAGTGGGATGGGGTGTCCATGGCAAGAGCAGGGGTCCGTGACTGGATGGGGTGTCCACACTAGGACTGGAGGGTCTGTGGGGGGCTGGAGGCCAGGGGGCAGGCAGGAGGGCTCCCAGCGTTCAGGCGGGTCCACACATCATGGTCGTAGGCCCGCACACAGTGCACCAGGCTATCGATGTGGTAGAAGGTGCAGTGGTCCAGGGACCAGTCCAGCCCGTTCAGGTGCCTGACCACCCACTGGTCAGTGTAGAGTGTGCACAGGGAGCCCAGGCCATGCTCCCGCACTTCCGGGAGGACATTCAGCATGGTCCCTGGGATCACCAGAAGGTCAGCCAGCAGGGCCCCCCACCCAACCTCACCAAGTTACAGTAAGAAACAAAAGACGCTTCCATGCAGGAAGACGGAAAGTCACCAGCCTGAGTGCTGTCCTGAGGAAGGCAGGCTGGCGTCTGGAAACTGGGTGCTATAGTGGGATGAATGGGGGGGGCTCCCAGATGCTATGTCCATGTCATGACCTCAGAGTCTGAGACTGGAACCTTATTTGGAAGTAGGTCTTTGCAGGTATAATTGGTTATGCATCTGGAGAGGAGGTCATCCTGGATTGGGGTGGCCCTAAATCATTGAGAGCATCCTTCTAAGAGACACAGACACAGAGGAGAAACCAGGTGAAGATGGAGCCAGAGATGGGAGGGACGGGGCCACAAGCCCAGGAACACCTAGAGCCCAACGCTGTGCTGAAGCCTCTGGAGGGAGCACAGCACTGGGGCACCCTGACCACAGACGGCTGATCTCTAGCCTGAGAGAGGACAGGCTTCTGTTGTTCGGAGCCTCTGTGTGTGGTCGTTTGCCACCACTGCCTCAGGAAGCTTATGCAGCTGGTGGGAAGCTCCCTGCTCTGATCTAAAACCTCCCTCCCATTAGGGGCAGCCCCCTGCACCTATGCTGTTTGCACTAACCATAAGGTTCTTGCTGAGCCCTGGCTCCCCTTCTGGGCACTGGCATTTTGGAGGGGGAGGGCAGACACCACCACATGACCAGCCCCCAGCCAGGTGCCAAGTCTCCATTGAGCTTCCCTGGGGAGATGGGGTGGCAGTGACTGTCAGGGCTCTGCCTTTTGTCACCAGGAGAAGAGACACCCCAGACACCCTTGATGGGGGAGAGGCACGATGGATGAGAGACCGGCTCAGGGCTCCTTCCACTGTGCCTCCCCACTGCCCCCTGAGGCCCCTCTCAGCTGTGAGCACCCCAGCTGGTGCTGAGCCCTGGAGCCTCCCAGCAGGCTCCACCCCTTCCTCCACCTCTAGTAGGTGGGACACCCCTTCTCCTCCTCACTCCAGGATCACTGCGCACCACATCCCCTTCCTCTACCTCTAGTAAGTGGGACACCCCTTCAAGAGCACTGCAGGCCCTGCCCGCTTTGTCCTCTCCTAGTAGGTGGGACACCCCATCTTGTCACTCCAGGAACACTGCAGACTCTGCCTCTTCTTCCACTCTAGTAGGTGGGACACCCCTTCTTGTCTCTCCAGGAGCACTGCAGGCCCTGCTCCCTTCCACCATGTCTGTTAGGTGGGACACCCCTTCCCCTTGTCACTTTAAGAGCACTGCAGACCCTGCCTCCTTCCTCTGCTTCTAGTTGGTGGGACACCCCTACTTGTCATTCCAGGAGCACTGCAGACCTTGCCCTCTTCCTCAATGTCACACCCCTTCTCCTTGTCACTGCAGGAGCACTGCAGACCCTGCCCCCTTCCTCTGCTTCTAGTAGGTGTCACACCCCTTCACCTTGTCACTGCAGGAGCTGAGCAGACCCCACCCCCTTCCTCCCATCTAGTAGGTGGGACACCCCTTTTTGTCATTCCAAGAGCACAGGAGGCCCTGCACCTTCTTCCATGTCTATTAGGTGGGACACCCCTTCTCCTTTTCACTCCAGGAATAGTTCTGGAGCAGATGTGTGAGTGGTTCTGGGGTTTGCAGGCTGAGCCCCTGATTCTGTGCCCCACTTCACCACATGAACACTAAGGCAAGCTGTCTGCCCTGCTGCCTGAATGCCCTCACCCCAACTCAGTATTCTCAGGGAAGGATTAGGGGCTTCTGTAGCAACATCTGAACCCCCTTTAATAGGGGTGTCCTTGTTCACAACCCTTTAACCCCAACCTTTAGCAGGAGATAACAAAAGTCTTTAAGGTAAAGGTTCCAGAGAGAAGAATGGTAACTACAAGCAAAACTAGATGGAACCAGCTGGGACCAAGCTGGCAATGGATCTGACTTCCAACAGACATTGTATGTTGATTTTACTATATTATTGATGTAGGAGATAGATGGGCTCCAGATTAGACATAACTGACCTCCTGTTTGCATTTCATGGGACACGAATAAGTGGACTTCCTGGTGGATACTTAACAACTGTTAGCATGTCTGAGGGAAGAGTTAGGTGGGCTTCAGTCTAGGTATTTACAATCAGCCTCCCGTTTGCCCTCCAAAATGGAAATAACAATAGAGTAAATAGCCAGTGTTTGTCTCTTGTAAACACCCTAAGGTAATAGTCATGGCAAGGACAAAATCCTGTATGAGTAAAGAGTTAAGGGATCTTTGCCCCCCACTCTTTTGGGACAAGGGAGACACCACACGTGCACAGAAGGTCATCTTGTGGGTCAAAACTCAAGAGGTAATGCCAGGAGCAATGAGTCTTGTTCCTCCCAGAAGACTTCACTTCAAGATCTATCCTGGCTGAAGGGTGAATGTGCACCCAGGGGAGGGTCCCAGGGTAGGTCAGGTGTGGGAAAAGAAACAAGATAATTAGCCTGAAGGAAAACAAAGACTCTGAAGAACTGCCCCATATAAATGACTTAACCATCTCTTTACTCTGCTCCTCCTCACTAGGGGGGATGCCCACACTCTTTCTCTGCTGTGCTTCTATCTTAACAACCCATTTCTCCATGTGCTTTCCTGCTTGTTGTTATTCTATGTCTCTAAAAAATTTATACTTGAACTTACAGTTTCTGTCTCTGTGATAAATACACTTTTCACTGTGGGCAAAGCTCCAGGGAAAAATAGCTTCTAGCCCTTGCTGATCTGGTGGCTGGGATTCATGGTTCTCATCCAGGCTTCCCAGGTTCAATTCCTGGGCAGGGAATTAAGATCTCACTTCATGTCACCACTGGCTGCTAACTTGATCATTATATTAAGTGACATACCTACCGGTGGCCATAACCCAACATGAAGAACCAAAACAAGGTAGAAATGAGGTGGCCACCTGCTAATTCGGAAAAGCCCTGCCCTTCCCCTAAATGTACCTGCCTCCCCAGCATTAGCCCCACTCCTCCTCCCTTTGTCTTTACTGTTTAAAATCAAACCACTTTATCCAGGTGGGTGAGAAGTTGAGCTGTGAACTTAGCTCCTGCTTCTCTGTTCTTTGGCGTCTGAGTAAAGCCTGTGCTGTATTGCTCTTGGCTTTGATTTCATAATCGCCTACTGGAGCCCAAATGGAAAAAGGAAACCTTCCCTGTTGAGGCAGAGAGCCTTGGCCGGGCTAGGGCCTGAGCAGGGTCCGTAGGACTTAACTTGGTGACAGTCTGTGAGGGGACGGTGGTCTCTGCCTGTGGGGTGGGTGGAGGGTGCACCTAGAGCTACAGTACTGGCTCTGTGGATGAGTATAAGGATGTAGAGATGATGTGATCCAGGCTCTTGTGAGGACAAGAGTCAGGCCCTAGTGAGGACCACATTCAGGCTGTCTTGATGACCAGAGTCAGGGCCCAGTGAGGGCCAGAGCCAGGCCCTAGAAAGGATGAGATTCAGGCCCTAATGAGGATGAGTGTCAGTGCCTAGTGAGGCCCTGAGTAAGGCTGTAGTGAGGATCAGCATCAGTGCCTGGTGAGGACCAGACTCGGGGCCGAGTGAGAACCAGAGTCATGTCCCAGTGAGGCAAAGAATCAGGCCACAGTAAGGCAAAGTTTCAGGCCATAGTGAGGATAAGAGTCAGGCAATAGTGAGGACCAGCTTCAAGCCCTAGGAAGGACCAGATTCAGGGCTCAGTGAAGACCAGACCAGGGCCCAGTGAGGACACAAGTCAGGGCCACGTGAGGCAAAGCGTCGGGCTTATTGAGGCAAAGAGTCAGGCCGTAGAGAGGACCAGAGTCAGGCCTTAGGACCAGAGTCAGGCTGTAGAGAGGACCAGATTCAAGCCATAGAGAGAACCAGACTCAGGACTTAGTGAGAACAAGAGTCAGTGCATAGTTAGGATCAGAGTCAGTTTTGAGTGAGGATTGTAGTCAGGTCATAGAGAAGCCTTGTCAGGACATAGTGAGAAGCTGTGTCATGCAATAGATAGGAAAAAAGAGGATGTAGTGAAGACCAGAAGGAGGCTGTAGTGAGGACCACAATGAGGACATAGTGAGGGCCAGAGTGAGACCATAGTGATGACAAGAGTGAGGACATAATGAGGACCAGTGTGAGGCTGCCATGAGGATGAGAGTCAGGCCTCAGTAAGCAGGAGATCAGAATCCAGTGAGCATGAGAGTCTGGCCCTTGAGCGGAGCACAGTCAGACTGTAGTGAGGACCTGAATCATGGCCCAGTGAGGAATCGTGAGGGTCCAGTGAGAAAAGAGTCAGCCCACAGAGAGGACGAGAGTTAAGCTGTAGAACCACTGACAGGGCAGAATCAGTGCACAGTGAGCAGCAGAGTCGGTCCTAGTGAGCATGAAAGTCAGGCCCTGGTGAGGATGAGAGTCATGTTGTAGTGAAGACTGGAATCATGGCCCAGTGAGAAACTGTGTCAGGATCCAGTGAAGAGAAGAATCAGGCCCCAGTGAGGGGAGGAGTCAGGCCATAGTGAGGCAAAGTTTAGGCCATATAGGAAAGAGTCAAGCCATAGTGAGGAGGAGAATCAGGCCATGGTGAGGAGAGTCATGCCAGGGTGAGACCTGTCAGGTCCTAGTTAGGACAAGAGTCTGGCCAAAGTGAGGATGAAAGTCAGGCCCTAGTTAGGACCAGAGTCAAGCCACAGTGTGGACCAGAGTTAAAACCCCATGATGACCAGATTTAGGGTCTAGTGAGGAAGAGTGTCCGGCCCTACTGAGGACAAGAGTCATACCATAGTGAGGATCAGAATCATGCTGTAGTGGGAACCAGAGTGAGGCCATACTGAGGATGAGTCAGGCCCTTAGTGAGGTCAAGAATCAGGCCCTAGTAGCATGAGAGTCAGTGCCTTGAGAGGATGAGATTCATGCCATAGTGTGGCAGAGCCAGGCATAGTGAGGACCAAAATCAGGGCCAGGGGAGGAATCATCTCAGGCTCCAGTGAGGACAAGAGGCAGGCCCCAGTGAGTCAAAAAGTCAGACTCAAGTGAGACAAAGAGTCAGGCAGTTGATAAGGCAAAGAGTCAGGCTGAAGAGATGACCAGAGTCAGGGGCCTAGTGAGGACTGGAATCAGGGCCCATTCAGGAACAGACTCAGGGCCCTGTGAGGACCAGAGTCAGGCCCCAGTGAGGCCAAAAGTCAAGCAGTAGAGAGTAAAGAATCAAGCTGTAAAGAGGACCAGCGGCAGGGTGTAGTGAGGCACAGCATCAGGTCATAGTGAGGCAGGGTCAGGCAGTAGAGTGGACCAGATCCAGGCCACAGTGAGAACCAGAGTCAGCCTGTATTGAGGACGAGTGTCAGGCCAGAGAGAGGACCCCGTCAGCGCTCAGTGAGGGCAGACTCAGGGAACACTGAGGTCCAGAGTTAGGGCATATGGAGAAGCATCGTCAGGGCCTAGTGAGAAGAAATGTCAGGTAATAGAGAGGAAAAGTGTGAGGATGTAGTGAGAAGCAGAGTGAGGCTATAGTGAGGACCAGAGTGAGGCTGTAGTCAGGATGAGAGTGAGGCCAGTTTGAGGACAAGAGGGAGGCTGAAGTGAGGACAAGGGTAACTACGTAGTGAAGGCCAGATTCAGGCCATAGTGAGGACCTGAGTTAAGGCCCATTCAAGATCAGACTCGGGGCCCAGTAGGACCAGAGTCAGACTGTGGGGAAGACCGAGTCAGGACCCAATAAGGACCACAATCAGTGCCTATTGAGGAGCAGAGTCAGGCCCCATTGAGGCAAAGAGTCAGACTGTAGTGAGGCAGAGTCAGGCAGTTGAGAGGACAGTGTCAAGCCATAGAGAGGACCAGAGTCTGGCTGCAGTGAGGACCAGACAGGCTGTAGAAAGGACTAGAGTCAGGACCCAGTGAGGACCTGAGTCAGGGCCAGTGAGGCAAAGTATCAGGCTGTAGTGAGGCAAAGGGTCAGGCCATAGAGAGGACCAGAGTCAGGCAGTAAAGAGGACCAGTGACAGGGCCCAGGGAGGAAGAAAATCAGGGCCCAGTGAGGACCAGAGTCAGGCCCTCGTGAGTATGAGAGTCAGGCCCTAGTCAGGATTTGAGTCATGTCATAATTAGAACTAGAGTCAGGCCACAGGGAAGACCAGACTCATGGCCCACTGAGAAACAGTGTGAGGGTCCAATGAGGACAAGAAACAAGTCCCATTGAGGCAAAGATTCAGGATAGAGGAAAGAGTCAGGTCATAGTGAGGACGAGAGTCAGGCCATGGTGAAGAGGAGAGTCATGTCAGGGTGAGGACGAGAGTCAGGCTAAAGTGAAGACAAGAGAGAGTCAGGCTTGAGTGAGAACCAGAATCAGGCTGTGTTAGGGACCACAGTCAGTTTGTAGTGAGGACCAGATTTAGTGACCAGTGAGTCCAAAGTCAGGCCCTTGTGAAAGGAGAGTCAGGCCTTAGTGAGGACCAGAGGTAGGCTGTATTGAAGACCAGCATCAAGGCCCAGTGAGGACCAGACGAAGGGCCTAGGGAGGACCAGACGAAGGGCCTAGGGAGGACCAGAGTCAGGCCACAGTGAGGACCAGAGTCAGGCTGTGGAGAGGACCAGACTCAGGGCCCAGTGTAGACCAGAGTCAGGCCCAGTGAGACAAAGTGTAAGGCCATAGTAAGGCAAAGAGTAGGCCCTAGAGAGGACCAGAGTCCGGCTGTAATGAAGACCAGTGTCAGGCCATAGAAAGGACCAGATTCAGGCTGTAGAGAGGACCAGAATCAATCCATGGTGAGGACCAAACTCAGGGCACAGTGAGGACCAGGGTCAGTGTGTAATGAGGACCAGAATCAGGACATAGTGATAAGCTGTGTCAGGTAACAGAGAGGAAAAGAGTGAGGATGTATTGATGACCAGGTGAGGCTGTAGTGGGGATCAGAGTGAGGACACAGTGTGGACTAGAGTGAGGCTATAATGAGGACCAGAGCCAGGCCGTGGAGAGGACACATGTCAGGGCTCAGTGCCCAGAGAGGACCAGGGTCAGTGTGTAGTGAGAACCAGGGTCAGGGCATAGTGAGAAGAAATGTCAGGTAATAGAGAAAAGAGTGGGGATGAAGTGAGGACCAGGATGAGGCCATAATGAGGACCAGAGCGAGGCCAAAGTGAGGACAAGGGTGCCAATGTAGTGAAGATCAGAGTGCGGCCATGGTGAGGGCTAGAGTCAGGCCCTAGTGAGGGTGAGAGACAGGCCATGGTGAGCACGAGAGTCATGCCGTAGTGTGGATAGATTCAGGCTGTAGTGAGGACCAGAATCAGGGCCCAGTGCAGAATTGTGTCAGGCTTCATTGAGGACAAGAGTCAGTGAAGCAAAGAGTCAGGCAGTTGGGATGCAAAGAGTCAGGCCACAGAGAGGATCAGAGTCAGACCCTAGTGAGGACAAGAATCAGGCTTTAGTGAGGACCATAGTCAGGGCTTATTGAGGACAGAGTTAGGCCCCAGTGAGGCAAACAATCAGGCAGTTGAGAGGACAGGACAGAGTCAAGCCACAGAGAGGACAAGAGTCAGGTCGCAGTGAGGACCAGACAGGCTGTAGAGAGGACCAGACTCAGGCTCTTGTGAAGACGAGAGTAAGGCCCTAGTGATGAGCAGAGCCAGGTTGTAGTGAGGCAAAGAATCAGGTCGTAATTAAGAACAGATTCAGCCACAGAGAGCAGCAGAGTCAGGCCATAGAGGAAGAGAGTCATGCCACAGAGAGGACCAGTGTCCTGACATAATCAGGACCAGACTCAAGGCCCATGAGGACCAGAGTCAGGGCCTAGTCATAAGCAGTGTCAGGTAATAGAGAGGAAAAGAGTGAGCATGTAGTGAGGACCAGAGTGAAGCTTTAGTGAGGACCATAGTCATGTGGGAATGAGGATCAGAGTTTGGCCATAGTGAGGAGCAGAGCAAGGCCCTAATATGGAAGAGAGTCAGGCCCTAGTGAGGACCAGAGTCAGGGCTTAGTGAGGACCAGAGTCAGGTCCCAGTGAGACAAATAGCCAGGCCTCAGTGTGGCAAAGAGTCAGGTTTCAGTGAAGATAGCATCGGGCCATAGACAGGACATGGTCAGGACCTAGAGAGGACCAGAGTCAGGCTGTAGGAAGTACCAGGGTTAGGCCGTAGTGAAGAACTAGGGTCAGGCCATAGTGAGGACCAGAGTCAGGGTGTAGTGAGGAACAGAGTCAGGCCATAGAGAGGAGCAGGGTCAGACTGTAGTTAGGACTAGGTCAGGTCCTTTGGAGGACCAGACTCAGGGCCCAATGAGGACCAGAGTTAGGCCATTAAGATGACCAGTCAGGGCCAGTGAGGACCAGAATCAGGCCCCTGTGACAAAATAGTCAGGCTCAAGTGAGGGAGAGTCAGACTGAGTGAGACAGAGAGTCAGGCCACAACGTGGTCCAGAGTCAGCCGCAGTGAAGATAAGAGTCAGCTCAAGTGAGGACAAGGTCAGGACAAAGTGAAGACCAGAGTAGGCACAGTGAGGACCAGAGTCAGGCCATAGTCAGGCAAAGACTCAGGCCATAGAGGACAGAGACAGGCCATAGTGAGGACCTTTGTCAGGCCATGGTGAGAATGAGAGTCAGGCCAAAGTGAGGATGAGAGTCAGGCCGTAGTGATGACCAGAGTCAGGGCACAGTGAGGAACAGATCCAGGGCCCAGTGAGGACCAGAGCCAGAATCTAGTGAGGACAACTGTCGGGACATAGGATGAAAGTCCTAGTGAGGCCCGGAGTCAGACTATAGTTAGGACCAGTTTCAGGGAGCAGTGAGAACTAGTGTCAGCATTAGTGAGAACGAGAGTCAGGCTCTAGTGAGGATGAGAGGACCAGAGTCAGGTCCCAGTGAGGCAAAGGGTCAGGCCATAGAGAGGACAGAGTTGAGCCATAGAGAGGGCTGGAGTTAGGCCCTCATGAGGAAGAGAGTCATACCCTCATGAGGACCAGAGTCTGGCCATAGTGAGGCAAGACTCAAATCATAGTGAAGACCAGAGTCAGTCATACAGAGAAGAGGAGTCAGGCTGTAGAGAGAAGAGAGTCGTGCCATAGAGAGGACTAGTGTCTGGGCCCAGTGAGGAGAAGACTCAGGGCTCAGTGAGGACAAGAGTCAGGGCCTAGTGATAGATAGTGTCAGGTAATAGGAAAAGAGAGGGCATACAGTGAGGGCCAGAGTGAGGCCTCAGTGAGGAGCATGGTGAGGCCCTACTGTGTACAAGAGTCAGGCCTTAGTGAGGACGACAGTCTGAGACCAGTGAGCCAAACAGTCAGGCCCCTTTGTGGCAAAGAGTCAGGCCACAGTGTGGCAAAGTGTCAGACCACAGTGTGGCAAAGTGTCAGACCACAGTGATGCAAAAAGTCAGGTTGTAGGGAGGCAAAGTGTCTGACTCTTTGCGACTCCATGGACTGTAGCCTGCCAAACTCCCATCCGTGGGATTTTCCAGGCAAGAATACTGGAATGGGTTGCCATTTCCTTCTCCAGGGGATCTTCCCAACCCAGGGATTGAACCTGGCTCTCCTGCACTGCAGGCAGACTCTTTACCATCTGAGCCACTAGGGAAGACCAGAGCCATTATAAGAGCTATGCAGTTGGATATTTGAACAATTTATCTCCAATATGAAAATAAAAGTGAAGTTGCTCAGTTGTCTCAGACTCTGTACGACTCCATGGACTGTAGCCTACCAGGCTCATCCATCCATGGGATTTCCCAGGCAAGAGTGCTGGATTGGGTTGTCATTTCCATCTCCAGGTGATCTTTCCATCCCAGGGATCGAACCCGGGTCTCCCACATTGCAGGCAGATGCTTTACCATCTGAGCCACCAAGGAAACTCATATCTCCAATAGAGAGTTTGTTAATGATGTACTGTAAACCTCTTGGAGTTGTCACCATCTTTGTTTAGTTCAGTAATATCTTGTGGTTTAGCTTCTGTCTTCTGTGTGTAGTAAGCTAATCACTGATTGAAAATATATATAACTTTGCTTTACGCTATTTTATATTTCACAGCAATATTCCTGTTAACATCTGTCAAAGAAGTTGCTATGGAAAGTGAAGCATAACATACCATATTATACATGCAGATTTAACGTTTTGTTTCATATCCTTTCTGGTGGAAATTTTGTCCATATGTTCAGTTTTATATTACTCTGTATTTCAGTGTTTTAATTTTCTTTTCAATAAAAGAAGTTATTTGATATACTGATACTACACTGTCATACATAGGGAATTTCTTTCAGCCTTTAAAACTAAACTATTTTTGCTGTATGGTTTTAGAAAATAGAGTATATGGGAAAAGACAGCTAAAGCAAATTATGCTTTAGAACACACTTTCCCATATCTAGAAATATGGGAAATTAATAATTTTAAATATTGAAAGTTAATAATTATCTAGAAAATATTTGAACTATTAAGATTATGTTATTCAAAAAGGGATTGTGATGTTGTTTAAGAGATAAAATGATCTTTAACCTTCATAAGTAAAATAAATGTATTGTATCTAAAATACTTTATGGTAATATAGGAATCGGGTATTGATTCCTTTGATATTTTATTGGAGCATAGATACTTTAATATGTTGTGGTAGTTTCTGCTGAATAGCAAGGTGAATCAATTATACCTATACATATATCTACTCTTTTTTTAGATTTCCTGCTCATTTAGGTCACCACAGAGCATTGAGTACAGTTCCCTGTGCTATACAGCAAGTTCTTATTAGTTACCTATTTTATATATTGTCATTGTTGTTTAGTCCTTAAGTCATGTCTGACACTATTGCAACCCCATGGCCTGTAGCCCACCAGGCTCCTCTGTCCATGGGATTTCCAGCAAGAATATTGGAGTTGGTTGCTATTTCCTTCTCCAGGGCATCTTCTCAACCTCAGGAGTTGAACCCATGTCTCTTGAGTTGGCAGGTGACTTCTCTACCACTGAGCCACCAGGAAAGCCCATTTTATATGTAGTAGTGCCGGGAGCCAGCACACAAGGTCATGAGGGAGAAAACCTGACAGGCAAGGCAGATCAGGTTTTCAGGGATTCCGGAAAGCTGCCCCCGGCGCTCACCTTAAAGATGATATCTGACTTTCTGATGCTTGCTTCAATAGACTACTCCCTAATTTCTGTGACACAGGCAGAAGGCCTTCCCCGATCTCTTCCCAAATAAGAATCAATTTAGAGCTTTAATCAATAAGTTTCCCAGGTGGTGGTATTTTATGAGATTATCCAGGGTGAAAGGAGTGTTTTAATTTAAACTCCTTTGCTGGTATTTTAATTTGTTTGGCAAATGTGTTTATGCCCTTGGTACTAATATGCATGATTGCTTATAATACCCTAATCATAAAATAACATAAAGAACCTGATCATATAAAGGCCCTAATAGACATAGAGCCCTTCGGGGAGTGAGGAAGCCCTATTAGAAAACATAAGAAAAATTATTCTAAAAGTGGTTATTGGGTTAACATTTGCTTGCTGTGTTTTTACTCTTAATGTACTAAAGTTGTGTTATAGAAACCATTGTTAATATAGTTATAGATCTGGAAAAATAAGAGCTTAGCCCTAGTGTGGTAACAATGAGATGGTTGTTAATTGTCAGCCAGGAGTGCTAGGCAGAGGCTGCCTCACCAAAGTCGCAGTCAGTGTGGGGTAAACTTCTAAACGCAACTGACAACTTCTGCAGAAGGATTAATTTTTGTGTTAACAAGTTTATACTTCTACTCTGTACTGTTGCCCTATGAGACTGCTACCTTTCAGTTAAGGTCACCATAGAAACAGGAAATAGGTTTACATTCACCTGACCTGCATAAAATGTTAATAGGCCCCAAGGCCAGAAGATAATGTACAAGACTCTCATAAACAAAGAAGTATGCAGAAAACACCCTGATTTCGTGAAGAAAAAGCTGATGTAATGTTAAACTATCTTCCCCTTAGAGATGTACTAACTTAGGGTATAAAAGCTACAGTAAAAAATAAAGCATTGCCAGACCCTGCCAGACCCTGCAAACACCCCTGTCTGGTCACTCTCTCTCTCTCTCTCTCTCTCTCTCTTCTCTCTCTCTTTCTCTACCTCACAGACTTGGCCCTATCAAGTCTGGTCTCATATGTCTTCTCTCTCTCTTTTGCCGACACCGTTCATCCTGAGGGTACCCCCTGGATCCTGCTGAGGCTGGATCCTGGCATAGTAGTATATATTAATAAATGTAAATCCCAATCTCTCGATTCACTTTAAAATAAAAAAAATGCTGGTAGAACAGAGGAGATAAATTAGACTTATAAAACAAGCATTTAAAATTATTTAACTGGCTACATTGATTTGTTTCACTCAAGATATTTACTGATTACTGAGTTGATTTCTTAGTGGATTAGTGTTAATATTGCACTTTGCAGCATAGGTCAAAACTATGGTCTTTCAGCCCATTTCAACCAGTTTTAGGTCTTTCTGGAGGACAGGAAACTGAAGATGGGGAGATGGTCTGAATTGGATTATCCATTTGGTGTATCACAAAGCATTCCACATTGACTGTTTATTGTATCATTGAGCAGTATATTTGTAATCAATTACACTGTAATTTTGCCTCAAAAATAATAAAACAATTGTTTAAATGCAAACTCCCATTTTAAGAAAAAAAATCTATCAAATTATATTTTAACTAAATTCTACTTTAAACTGCTTGATGCCTTTGTTTATTATTCCTGAGTTGTTTCATATCTATTTTCATTAAGTACTCAATGCCTAGTCTTCAGGACAGAAACTTCTTTTCTGTGCATTCCTCTGATACACAATAGATCTTGCTTTTGACACTATACTAAAAATCTCCCTGTAACCATTGTGTGGTAGGCAGAATCTGAGATGGCCCCCTAATTCCCTCCTGTTGATGCACAAGACCTGCACAACCTGAAGAATAGAGAAGACCTATGAATTTGAGGGTTATTATTCCCTTGATTAGGTTGTTCTGTGTGGAGATATATCTTCCTGCTGGCTTTAAGGAAGCTGCCATATTGTGACAGGGCCAAGGTGGCTAGGACCTGAGGGTTGTCTCTAGTGTCTGAGATTAGTCCCTGGGGACTCCATTCCTACAGCTGCAAGAGACCAAGTCCTACCAACAACTTGAATGAGCTTGGAAGAGGACGCTGAGCCCCAGATGGGAATGCAGCCTAGGCCAAAATCTTAGTTACATCCATGTTAGACCCCAGCAGAGATCCCATCTGCATTGTGCCTGGACTTCTGGCCTACAGATACTGTGAGACAGTAAGTGGATGTTGTCTTAAGTCTAAGTTTGTGGTAATTTGTTTATAGCAATAGAAAACTAACACAATCTGAGTTCCTTTTCTATACCCTTTTCATTTCTTTTCTGCCATAGATTAACTAGTAGCAAGTGGGCCATATGTGATTAATTTCAAAATGGGCAATTAAGATAATGATGGTAATGGAAACTTGGCTAATCAAAGCTGGTTTACCTTGTGTTAATGGAGAAGGAAATGGCAACTCACTCCAGTACTCCTGCCTGGAGAATCCCATGGACAGAGGAGGCTGGCAGGCTATAGTCCATGGGGTTGTAAGAGTCGGACACGACTTAGTGACTAAACCACCACCGTCAAGGCAACATTCTGTAAGTGCTGCTTACCTGAGTCACTTCTATATTTATACTTGTGTGTTTTCTAAATTCAGATATAATGTTCTTAAAAATCCCTTGTTGTTGTTCATACTGTTAATGCTGTTTATGGGGTTCTCAAGGCAAGAATACTGAATTGGTTTGCCATTCCCTTCTCCAGTGGACCACATTTTGTCAGAATTCTCCACCATGACCCATCCATCTTGGGTGGCCCTACATGGCATAGTTTCACTGAGTTAGACAAGGCTGTGGTCCATGTGATTAGTTTGACTAGTTTTCTGTGATTATGGTTTTCATTCTGAATGCCCTCTAATGGATAAGGATAAGAGGTCTATGGAAGTTTCCTGATGGGAGAGACTGACTGTGGGGGAAACTGGGTCTTATTCTGATGGGTGGGGCCATGCTCAGTAAATCTTTAATCCAATTTTCTGTTTTTGGGCAGAGCTATGTTCTCTCCCTGTTGTTTGACCTGAGACCAAACTATGGTGGAGATAATAAAGATAATAGTGACCTCCTTCAAAAGGTCCAGTGCATGCACTGCCACACTCTGCTCCCAACCCTGCAGCAGGCCACTGCCAACTCATGCCTCCTCTGGGGACTCCTGGACACTCACAGACAAGTTTGAGTCAGACTCTTGTAGGGTCACTGCTTTCTCCTGGGTCCTGGTGCACACAAGATTTTGTTTGCACCCTCGAAGAGTCTGTTTCCCCAGTCCTGTATAAGAACATTTCATTCAAAGATGGGCACAATAAAGGACAGAAAAGATATGGACCTAACAGAGGAAGAAGATATGGACAGAAGAGGTGGGAAGAATACACAGAAGGACTATACAAAAAAGATCTTCATGACCCAGATAACCATGATGGTGTGATCACTTACCTAGAGCCAGACATCCTGGAGTCCAAAGTCAGGTAGGCCTTAGGAAGCATCACTATGCACAAAGCTGGTGGAGGTGATGGAATTCCAGTTGAGCTATTACAAGTCCTAAAAGATGATGTTAAAGGTTTCCACTCAATATGCCAGCAAATTTGGAAAACTCAGCAGTGGCCACAGGACTGGAAAAGGTCAGTTTTTCATTCCAATCCCAAAGAAAGACAATGCCAAAGAACGCTCAGTTTACCACACAATTGCAATCATCTCACACACTAGCAAAGTAATGCTCAAAATTCTCCAGGCAAGCCTTCATCAGTATGTGAATTGTGAACTTCCAGATGTTCAAGCTGGATTTAGAAAAGGGAGAGGAAGCAGAGATCAAATTGCCAACATCTGTTGGATCATCAAAAAAGCAAGAGAGTTCCAGAAAAACATCTGCTTTATTGAGTACACCAAAGCCTTTGACTGTGTGGATCACACAAATTGTGGAAAATTCTTCAAGAGATGGGAATAGTAGATTACCTTACCTGCCTCCTGAGAAACTTGTATGCAGATCAAGAAACAACAGTTAGAACCAGACATGGAACAACGGACTGGTTCAAAATTGGGAAAGGAGTATGACAAGGCTGTATATTGTCACCCTGCTTATTTAACTTCTTTGCAGAGTACATCATTCAAAATGCCAGGCTGGATGAATCACAAGCTGAAATAAAGATTGCCAGGAGAAATATCAACCACCTCAGATAAACAGATGACACTACCCTAAAGGCAGAAAGCAAACAGAAACTAAAGAACCTCTTGATGAAAGTGAAAGAGAAAAGTGGAAAAGCTGGCTTAAAACTCAACATTCAGAAAACCAAGATTGTGACATCTTGTTCCTTCACTTCATGCAAATAGATGGGTAGAAGTGGAAACAGTGATTTCTTGGGCTCTAAAATCACTGTGGACAGTGACTGCAGCCATAAAATTAAGAGATGCTTGCTCCTTGGAAGAAAAACTTTGACTAACCTAGACAGTGTATTAAACAGCAGAGACATCACTTTGCTGACAAAGATCCTATGGTTTTTCCAGTAGTCATGTGTGGATGTGAGAGATGGGCCATAAAGAAGTCTGATGTTTAAAACTGTCATGCGGGAGAAGACTCTTGAAAGTCGCTTGGACAGCAAGGAGACCAAACCAGTTAATAATAAAGGAAATCTACCCTGAATATTTATTGGAAGGACTGTTGCTGAAGCTGAAGCTCCAATACTTTGAATACCTTATGCAAAGAACCAACTCATTTTAATGAGTCTTTTAGACCCTGATGCCTGGAAAGGTTGAGGGCAGGAGAAGAGGGTGACAGAGGATGAGATGGTCCATGGCATCTTTGACTCAGCGGACATGAGTTTGAGCAAATTTCAGAAAACAGTGAAGGACAGGAAAGCCTCGCATGATGCAGTCCAGGAGGTCACAAAGAGTCGGACATGTCTTATGACAGAACAAGAGAATTTTAAAGATAAATTTCAAAGTCAAAGAGACATCTTAAAGAAAGAGGGGAAAGGAAAACACTTTACTCATCTGTTCCCTTTAATTTATGGAGAAAAGTTTACAAATCATGGCCATATACAAGGCACTGGGTCTGATGCTGGGCCTGAGATGGGGCAAGTCATGTCTCTCCAATGAGCTGAGTAAAGCCAACTATTTAATACTTGGGCCAATGTATGTCTAAAAGGCTACTGAGAATGGGTAAGAAAGATGTGTAGCTTGGGAGATGAAACTTGAACTGTACCTGAAAGAATGGACTAGGGAGCAGAAAAAGACAGGTAGGTGGGACATCTGCAAAATCAGGAAAAGATGAAAGGACAAAGCCACAACCATGCTGGGAGCAGAGGGCAGGTGGCTTCTCAGGGACAGCACTTGTGCACCACAATGGGACTAGTGGACTTCCCTGGAGGCCATAGAGAGTAATAAAAGGAACTTAAGCAGAAAACTGAAAGATGGCTACAAAGCTCCTACCAAGACCACCAGAGACTGATCATATGAAGCTGAGTTTATTCAACTTTCTGAGCAAAAGTGTGTATCACCTCCAGGAAATCTTGATAACATCTCAAAGGGAGAGTGAGGGCAGGGTGCTGAAAGGTTTCAGATGGTTCTGGGGCAAGTTTGGGCAGTGAGGACCCGCCAGAATTTGTAAACCAAGGGAGTTGCTGGCACAGTCTCATTTTTGGAATCCTTGAGTCTTTGTGGAACCCCTGAACTCTAAGGGCTTATCTTGGAATATACAGACCTGAAATAGCTTGTGTTAGGCCAATTTGAGCTTGATGTAGTTTTTCTTCTCATGTCATAGTTTGAGACAGTTTATCAGTTTTGAGATTCACACTGTTAGTTTTATAAATTGTGGTTTCTGTTTCATTTCTCACTATTTTGCATTTTAAAAAGATCATTAAGAAGTAGTATGAGGAAGGGATCATATGGGGATAGATAAGAGGCAAGGAGACTTTGAGATTGTGGAGTAACACACAACAGCTAAAGGACAAGGTGGAACCATGGAGCAGTGAGCAGGTGATGGGTGAGGAATAATATAGAGGAACTGCAGCAAGTTGTGGAAACCAAATAATTTTGGGAGAGGAATAGGGCAGGATGAGGGAGAGGGAGAATTTGGGGGTGATACCAGCCTGCCAGCTTCGATGGATGGGGAGGGGAAAAAAGCTTGGAAAAATATAAATAAGTGCAAGGTGGAACTGTTGCCTGTGGACATCTGGATGCTGCTCAGAAGACACTCACTCATTTTCCAATAATCATTTCTTGAGAACTCTCATGTGCCTGGTTCACTTCTAGTTACTGGGATAGATTAGTGCTTTGTCTCCTGCAAAACACCCAGATCTCTGTCCATGTGTAGCTTATACTTGAATAAGAGGAGATAAAAATAAACAATGAACACAACCAGTGAATTATCTGGTGTGTTAGAAGGTGACGAATGTTGTAAGGAAGAGAGTAAGAAAGGTAAAGGATCCAAAAGTCTACAAGCAATAAATGCTGGAGAGGGTGTGGAGAAAAGGGAACCCTCTTACATTGTTGGTGGGAATGCAAACTAGTACAGTCACTATGGATAACAGTGCGGAGATTTCTTTAAAAACTGGAAATAGAACTGCTATATGACCCAGCAATACCACTTCTGGGCATACACACTGAGGAAACCAGATCTGAAAGAGACACGTGCACCCCAATGTTCATCGCAGCACTGTTTATCATAGCCAGGACATGGAAGCAACCTAGATGCCCATCAGCAGACGAATGGATAAGAAAGCTGTGGTACATATACACCATGGAATATTTCTCAGCCATTAAAAAGAATTCATTTGAATCAGTTCTAATGAGATGGATGAAACTGGAGCCCATTATACAGAGTGAAGTAAGCCAGAAAGATAAAGACCAATACAGTACACTAGCGCATATATATGGAATTTAGAAAGATGGTAACGATAACCCTATATGCAAAACAGAAAAAGAGACACAGATGTATAGAACAGACTCTTGGACTCTGTGGGAGAAGGCGAGGGTGGGATGTTTCAAGAGAACAGCATCGAAGCATGTATATTATCTAGGGTGAAACAGATCACCAGCCCAGGTTGGATGCATGAGACGTGCTCCGGGCTGGTACACTGGGAAGACCCAGAGGGATCAGGTGGAGAGGGAGGTGGGAGGGGGGATCGGGATGGGGAATACATGTAGATCCATGGCTGATTCATGTCAATGTATGACAGAAACCACTACAATATTGTAAAGTGATTAGCCTCCAACTAATAAAAAATAAATGGGAAAAAAAAGGAAAAAAAAAAAGAAGGTAAAGGAATTTGGGTGTGGTAGGGAAAGACCTAGGTGGTAATTTTATTTATTTATTTTTTAAAATTTTTTTGTATTTATTTATTTTTTCCATTTATTTTTATTAGTTGGAGGCTAATTACTTTACATCATTACAGTAGTTTTTGTCATACATTGAAATGAATTAGCCATGGATTTACATGTATTCCCCATCCCGGTCCCCTCTCCCACCTCCCTCTCCACCCGATCCCTCTGGCTCTTCCCAGTGCACCAGGCCTGAGCACTTGTCTCATGCACCCAACCTGGGCTGGTGATCTGTTTCACCCTAGATAATATACATGTTTCAATGCTGTTCTCTTGAAACATCCCACCCTCGCCTTCTCCCAGAGTCCACAAGTCTGTTCTATACATCTGAGTCTCTTTTTCTGTTTTGCATATAGGCTTATCATTACCATCTTTCTAAATTCCATATATATGTGTTAGTATACTGTAATGGTCTTTATCTTTCTGGTTTACTTCGCTCTGTATAATGGGCTCCAGTAGGTGGTAATTTTAAATGGGGACTAAGGGTGGGCCTCACTGGGAAGGAGACCTTTCTGAGAAAAGGCTTGATAGAAGTTAGGAGCACTCCATGAAGTGCTGGCAGGCAAAATATAGGATACCCAATCACAGTTGAATTTCAAATAAGTAGGGAGTAATTTTTTCATGTCAGTATGTCCCATGCAATATTTGGGACATAGTCAAATAAATTATTTGTTTACCTGAAATGAATATTTAACTGGGCATCTTGTATTTTTATTTGTTAAGTCAGGCAGCATGACTCCAGGCAGAGAAAATATTCCATGCAAAGCCTCTAAGGAGTGTGCCAAGGAAAATCAAAGGCCTGTGTGGCCAGTTCCATGTGGGTGGGGATGGGGTGGGTACGTGGGCTGACAAGGCCACTATGGGGTCATGGCTTTAAAAGGGATAAAACGGGCAGCTGCTGCGGGGCTGAAGGCAGAGGGGTCAGAACTGCCCAGCTTGTTAACAGGATCACTCTGGCTGTTGAGTGAGACTAAACTGTAGGGAGAAAGGGAGGGAGCAGGATAACCCCTGGGTGACCTCTGGAAAGAGACTGTGTGTGCAGAAAGGTGGGTGGTCAAGATTCCTTAGCTTTTCTGTACTTCAGAAGAATATTTTAAATTTAAGAAAAATGAAAGGAAGAGACTAGGTTTGTTTGGGATTTCATGGGCATTTGTCTTGCTGTCTCAAAATAAATAGACACAGACCCAAATCTCCCCTCCAGGAGTCTGCAAACACTTTTTTTTTTTTTTGCAAACACTTTTTATAAAGATCTAGATGGTGAATCTCTTTTAGGCTTTACAGGCCAAGTTGCAAAATTGAAGGTATTAAGTATATATCTACATGACAAGAGAGAAACAAATTTCCATGAGATTTCATAAACAAAAACTAAGCATGATATTTTGCAATAAAGGAACATTAATGGAAAGAATGGTAGTATTTGGGGGATGACATCATGCTTAGTTGGGGTTCAAAGTTGCTGTTTCCTGTCATCAAAATTGATTGTAAGTGTTCATCTATTACTGCCGACCTGTAATAAGATTTTACATATTTTACCTTTGATTTTTTTTTTTTTTTTCACGCAGGTGAATACTAGCAAATACTGGCCCCTAAAGATATGGTATTAACTGAGAGTATTTACCACTTGGGAGACTTTTATAGAATTCTGTTAGATTCTCCTCTTGGTATCTGTCTTTTAGCATGTCATTACAATGTAGATTATCACTTCCAATCAAAAGTTAGGTGGAAGCCCGTCAATTTCTTAGGTAAATGGAGTTTGCAATAAGGACTTTGCACTTTCACTGCAGTCCAAAAAATATTGTTACAACTGTAGTTTCAGTTCAGAATGTATACTCACACAAATTTGTATGGGAATAGAGTTTGCACCTCTTTTTCTTTTTTTGGTTTTTAAAATTTATTTATCTTTAATTGAAGGATAATTGCTTTACAGAATTTTGTTGGTTTCTGCCAAATATCAACATAAATCAGCCATAGGTATACATATGTTCCCTCCCTCTTGAACCTCCCTCCCACATGCCTCCCCATCCCACTCCTCTAGGTTGTTACAGAGCCCCAGTTTGAGTTCTCTGAGTCATATAGAAAATTCACATTGGCTATTTATTTCACATATGGTAATGTAAGTTTCTATGTTACTCTCTCTATACATCACACCCTCTCCTTCCTTCCCACCCCCACCCTTGACTGTGTCCGTAATTTTTGATAGCACAGGAGGTACATAAAGCAAATTGCCTTTACTTGTGATTTAAACATTAGCTGTTGTCTAATTTGCTTTTCTACAGTATAAATTTTACACACAAGCTCTATGTTTCCTTAGATTTTTAGGTCAATTTCACTAAGAAACACTATCAAATCTGTAACCAAAACTAACCTAACTTTCAAATTCAACCCATGGTTAATAATAGTGATTATCTTAGAAACAAAATTCAATTCAGCCCTGAGCTAAAAAAAAAAAAAAACAACCACAATTAACATGTTACAATTGCTAACCTATTGAATTACTATGCGGTTGAGAAAGTTAGGATATTCAGTTTTTATTCTGACAAAAACTCACAAAAGTAATAAATGTTAAGTCCAAATGAGGGTCACTGCTGACTCTATAACACATTATAGATTCCAATTTTTTTGCAAAGTCCCTGCTGTTGAATAACAAAATGACTAACCATTCACATTAAAGGGTTTGTATTTTCAGAAGTTTTGCAAATTTGTCCAACTAAGCCTTCTTTGGCTCCACAAATGTTTTTACCATCATCTATTATAAAGCAACTTAACAATTTGCATTCAGGTTGTACTGAATTTGTGTTTTCTGAACCTCTTTGAAAATGTCCCTGCTCCACACACACACACTAGTTACAGTATAACTCAGGTGCTTGAAATTCAGTATTGGTTTCTCAAATAAGCAACACCTATCAAGCAACCCCATTAGGCTTATCAAAGGCCAGAGACTATCACTTGAAAACATTTGCCCTATTTTAACTAGCTGTTAATGTTGCTCACAATGTCCTCAGCTCTTCAAGAAAGTTATAGTTGAATGACCAATAGTCTTAAACTAGTTTATTTTCAGGTACTGCAGTAAATCAATTTAATTAACTCACTGTTAGTAAATGACTCTTCTTATTTGTCCAACACTTGGAGGCTTACTTTAGTTGCAGCCTCATTTTTATTTTTGTGAAGCAATTCTGCTCTGATGAGCTATTTCATTTTAAGATTTCCATATTTTTTTCTGACTTGTCTTCCTGTGAGTTGGGAATGCTGTGGTGAGTGCTTAGTCTCGTAAGGTCAACACTTTATTCTTTTTAGCCCAGTTGCTGTTGCATAATAAACACAATTCTTTGCCATCTAATTGGATAACAAAATAATTGACACTTCAATGTGCTTTAAAAATAAAACATGAAGTCCATTCTTCTTTCTTTCTTTTAATATGATGGGTATATACCAATAATAAAAGCAAATATAATGTCACAGTACATGGCACTGGGACAAATGTCTAGTTGCAACTGAATTGGTTACATTTTGAGTGCACCAGGGAGCTTTCCAAAGTGGGTAACTGAGACATTCTCTATCTCAATTACCCAACTCTGCATATTTTTCAATTCTAAAATTTTCCTTTAGTTATTCTTTATCTTCTATTTCTTTGCTGGAGATTTTCCTTTTTTTTTTTCATTTATTTTTATTAGTTGGAGGCTAATTGCTTTACAACATTGTAGTGGGTTTTGTCATACATTGACATGAATCAGCCATGGATTTACATGTGTTCCCCATCCTGATCCCCCCTCCCACCTCCCTCTCCACCCGATCCCTCTGGGTCTTCCCAGTGCACCAGCCCCGAGCACTTGTCTCATGCATCCAACCTGGGCTGGTGATCTGTTTCACCCTAGATAATATACATGCTTCGATGCTTTTCTCTTGAAACATCCCACCCTCGCCTCCCACAGAGTCCACAAGTCTGTTCTATACATCTGTGTCTCTTTTTCTGTTTTGCATGTAGGGTTATTGTTACCATCTTTCTAAATTTTTAAATGTATGTTGATCATGTTGATGACTGGTCCTTGAAATATTTTTAGGATGACTCCTTTAACATCCTTGTGAGATAATATCCTTGTCATCTTGGTGTTGGCATCTATTGTCTTTTCTAATTCAGGTTGAGATTTTCCCATTTTTTGGAAAGAGGAGTGATTTTAAACTGAAATCTGGACATTCTGGGTATTATGAGACTGAGTCTTTTTTAAAATTTTTATTTATTTGGTTAGTAATTTTTGGCTGCTCTGAGTTTTCGTTGCTGCTCAGGACTTTTCTCTAGTTGCAGCAAGCAGGGGTTACTTTCTAGGTGTGGAACACGGGCTCTAGAGCACACGGGCTCAGCAGTTTCAGTTCTCAGGTTCTAGAGTGTGGGCTCAGTAGTTCTGGTGCTTGGGCTTAGTTGTTGTGCAGTATGTGAGATCTTCCTGGGTCATAAGGAAGACTTCCTTCCTGCATGTAAGGAAGACTCTTAACCACTGGACCACCGGGGAAGACTGAGACTGTCTTTTTACATCTTGCATTTTAATTGGCCTCCTGACACCACTCCAGTAGTGCCACCTCCTTAGTGCTAGGTGATGAGGCAGGATGTGTGAAGTCTATTTTCCCACCGACTTTCTGCCAATGTCAAGACCCAAATAAAATTCACGTTCACTGTTGTTTCTTTAATTTCTGGAAATTGATCCATGGATAAGGGAAATAATATAATTTTCAAGAGTAATAGGCTAGTTGTACTAGAGTTATTTCAGGCTTTCACAGTGGATTTACCAGAAGTCTTTCTAAGCTTTGTGGAAATTTCAGAGAACTAATTGTGCTGCCAGGAACCACAGTGGACCCACTGTAGACAGGCGGGGCACACTGACCTTGGGATGAGTCAGAATCATCATTCTGAAGCAAAGGACCTTTTCTAAAGCAACAGGAGAGAGAAACAAGAACTAACATTTTAATTCTTTCAAGAGACGTGAAAGTTAGGACTTCAATATGGTAGAAATTTGTTAAAAGAACATAAACTTGGACCTAGATGCAAGTATATCCAACTACATAAAACAAACAAACAAAAAAACTGCAATGTAAACCAAAACATAAAAAGTACTTAATATTGTTACCAGTGGTAGTCTTTGTAGGAAGGCATATCTGTCCTTTGACTATTCTCCTCCAACTGTGTTGTAAGGTGCATGGATATTTTTAAAATGAGAAAGATACAATAATCTGAACATTTAAAATCCATACACAGTGTGTAGTTTGTGTAAAGAAATGCTCAGGTCTGACAAAGTGAGAGAGAAGAGACGATGAGGCCTGATCTGAGTTATACTGTTCCCATTGGTAACAGACAGGCCTGGGTAGCAGACAGTGCATTACACTCCTCCACATCACTGCACTATTTGCAAGTATCTTATTTTTAAATTAATATGCTATATGGTCATTTTTTTACATTTACACCATAGAAGTAAAGTTGGGGAGCCCAGCCTGGGACTCTATGATGACCTAGAGGGGTGAGATGGGAGAGGAGAGGGAGGTTCAAGAGGGAAGGGATATACATTATGACTGATTTGCATTGTTGTATGGCAGAAACCAGTGTAACATTGTATATCAATTATCTTCCAACTAAAGAAAAGTGTGTAAAGTAGTGAAATTTTGCTTCTCATGCACACAATCCATTGTCCCCCCTTTTACCCGTGGAATAGTCTAAAACAAACATTTAAAAATCTTTTAACAGGATAGTCATTTTTATCAAATAAAAATTTAAGTGGATCACTTAACATGTAAAAGATAAATTGGGGAGATCTAGTGACCCCACCAGGCTTTCCAGGTAGCGCTTGTAAAAGAATGCCTGTCAATGCAGGAGACAGAAGAGATGTGGGTTTGATCCCTGGGGAAAGATCCTCTAGAGGAAGGCACAGTAACCCACTCCAGTATTATTGCCTGGAAGGTCCCCATGGACAGAGGCACCTGGCAGGCTCCAGTCCATAGGGTTGCAAAGAGTTGGACACAACTGAATCACACACAGTGACCCCTCCACCCCCTGGATAGTGTCAGAAAGACCTTGGGGGGATATAGTGCTCATTCATCCAATTAGTATGAATTACAGGCTCTGTGCAATGTGACAGAGATACACAGAGAACATTGTGTACAGTACCGTCTAGCAGACAGACACATAAACAAACAGCTACATGCATATATTTCAACTGGTGAAAGCACTCAGGGGAGAAATAAGCCTGGATGAATGAGACAGGGTGAGACGGTCCGGGAAGTGTCAGCACAGGGAACACTTGCTCAGGGAGGGCCTCTCTTGCAGTGATGTTTTGAGCAAAGACTGAGACGGTTGGGGCAGCAATTCCAAGCACATCTGGGGAGAAGCGGAAAACACTCTCAGGTGGATAACACAAGCGCAGAAGCTCTGGTGGGAAAGTTCTCTGCATTTAAGGGAGAGCGAAAGGACAAGCCTGGTGAAGGTGAATTCTGAGAGGAAGCCCTGGTACATGGTGGTGGGCATGAAGGCCACTTGAGGCTTTTGGTCTCTATTCCTACAGAGTTGGGAGCCAGAGGAGAGCTTTGAGTTGAAGAGAAATATAATGCCTCTTATATTCTGAAGTGAACCATCTTGCCACTGTGTGGGGATCAGCATATGGGCTGAAGTCAGGCTGAGAACATGAGCTTGTGGAGGGCTGGTGTGCTACTCAAGTGATGGAGGGTGCTACTGCCTTACTCAGGCCAACGGAGCAGTGGAGGAAGCACTGAAAAGGGGGTGAAGTCGATAGTATGTGCCACCAGACTGGATGTGAGGGTAACAAGAAAGAGAAGAGTCTGGGATGACTCCAGGGTTTGGGTGTTTCCAAAATGCTGGTTGATGAGAAGAGCTGGTTGGTGCATAGTTCACAAGAGCAGGGCCCAGCACCGAAGCCACACACACACACACACACACACACACACACACACACACACACACATCACCCTTTATATGTCTGTCACCAATTCTCACTCATTCTCTGATTAATACAAAATGCTTATCAGAAAAGAAACATGCCACAAGTCAATAAGTTAAGTGAACAGTAGTGATTGTTATTTTTACTTTATATATGATACCATTGACCTTGTTACTTTCTGTGCTCGGTTGATGCATTAGCCTTTATTCCTTTTTTTTTTTTTTTAAATAATGAAGTGTTTGTGGTTTAATACTGTGTGGTAGGAAGGAAGACGAATTTTAATTACTGGCTCCTAATTGGACAGATGGCTTGTTAATATACTCCTGATGGGTTGTCTGAGCCTTTTGCTACCCACCCACCCAGGCCCAGGTGTCTGCTGACCTGTGCCACAGGGCACCTCCAGGAGCCTTTCCGTCTGCCCTTGCCAGGGGTCATGCTGGGCATCCCTCTGCTTTTGCTTTTGAATCCCCACACAGGCTTGCAATTTCTCTCCTTCTCCCTCTCTGCCTTTTGCAGGGTCTGAGGGCTCACATTCAAACCCCCACTGTGATGCTTGCTTGCTGGGTGACCTTGGGCAAGTCTCCTGCCCTCTCTGAGCCTTGTGTTCTTCAGGTTAAGTGCTGAAGAGCATGAAGCAGGGGCAGTGGGAAGTTGTCAGAGCTGGGTGTTTAGGAGAGGGTGAGCAGGGGAGGTCCTTCAAGACACTAAGCATCCAGAGATAGCAGGAGAGAGGGAGCCCAGCAAGAGTCTGGGGAAGAGAGGAAAGCTGGATGTTTGGGTGAGCTGAAGATGCATGCCACCCCAGAGTCAGGGGACAATGAGGACCATCCCCTCCCACTCATCCCTCAGGGCTCTGCTTGGGCGGCTCCCCTCCAGGACATCCTCTGTCCCCCGGGGTCCCTGGGTGGAAGGCCCCTATCCTGGGTGTGATGGAGAACGGCTGGGTTAGGCGACTGCCCCCATCATCCTGTCTGTCACCCGGAGCCATCACTGCACATTCATCATATGTCCCTCCCCCATCAGACTGCAAGCTTCATGGGGGATCGGGTGTCTGTCTGTCTGTTCTGTAGCCTAGTGTCCAGCACAGTTCTGGGATCCTCTGTTCATCCAAGACAAATTTGTCCAGTGAAAGAAGGATCAGTAAGCAGGACAGGTTCAGCCTGGACCTGTCTTCTGAAGACACTCTAAGCAGGGTGCAGTCTAGGTTCTGGAGAAGACTGGCAATAGGGAGCCATGGAGGACTCTACACAGGGAGCTGATGAAACGCTGTGATAAACGGCATCTTTGTGCATCCCTCTGCCTCCCCTCTCACTCCCCTCCCCTTTGAACATCCAAATCTTTACATGATCTTGGGTCACCAGATGATAAATTTAGAAGCATTTATGGATCTGCTAGCTTCCCTGGTGGCTCAGTGGCAAAGAATCCACCTGCCAATGCAGGAGACCCAGGTCTGATCCCCAGGTCAGGAAAAGCCCCCAGAGGAGGAAATGACAAACCACTCCAGCATTCCTGCCTGGAGAACCCCATGGACAGAGGAGCCTGGTAGGTCCCAGCACGTGGGGTCACAAAGAATCAGACACGACCCAAAGACCAGTCCAAGAGTTAGTCAGTCAGTTGTGTCCAGCTCCCTGTGACCCCATGCATTGCAACTCACCAGGCTCCTCTGCCCATGGGGTTCCCCAGGCAAGAACACTGCAGTTGGCTGCCATTCTCCTCTCCAAGGGATCTTCCCAACTTGGGGACAGAACCTGGGTCTCCTGCCCTGCAGGCAGACCCTTCACCGTCTGAGCCATCAGGGAAGCCTGTTCATTTCAGTCACTCAGTTGTGTCTGACTCCCTGCAACCCCGTGGACTGCAGCACACCAGGCCTCCCCATCCATCACCAACTCCAGGAGTTTACTCAAACCCATGTCCATTGAGTCGGTGATGTCATCCAACCATCTCATCCTCTGTTTTCCCCTTCTCCTTCCACCTTCAATCTTTCCCAGCATCAGGGCTCCTTCCAAGGAGTCAGTTCTTCACATCAGGTGGCCAGAGTATTGGAGCTTCAGCTTCGGCATCAGTCCCTCCAATGAATATTCAGGACTGATTTCCTTTAGGATGGACTGGTTGGGTCTCTTTGCAGTCCAAGGGACTCTTAAGAGTCTTTACCCAACACCACAGTTCAAAAGCTGGTGCTCTTGAAGAGCTGATACTCTTTGGCACTCAGCCTTCTTCAGAGTCCAACTCTCACGTCCATACATGACTACTGGAAAAACCATAGCCCTGACCAGATGGAACTTTGTTGGCAAAGTAATGTATCTGCTTTTCAATATGATGTCTAGGCTTGTCACAACTTTTCTTCCAAGGAGCAAGTGTCTTTCAACCTCATGTCTGCAGTCACCATCTGCAGTGATCCTCCTTTCAAAGACAATGGGCTGCTTTTCTGAGTGCCTGATGTCCTCTACCAGCATTCAGAAGTTGTTTTGTGGAGTTTGCTCAGCGTTCAAATGTTCTTTCAATCAATTTGTTGGGGAGAAAGTGGTCTCCCCATCCTATTCCTCCACCATCTTAGCTCCCATCTCTGCCTTTATTCCTAATCAAGAGAACTAAGTCTGAACTACACAGTTTTCTCTACTTTTCATTAAGTCAAAGAAAAAGAATTGAACTCCAGCTCAATGTCTATCTTGTTGAGATAAATTTTCTCTGAAAATGGGAAAAAGTACTAAATAATAGAATACTCCACTTGAAGTAGCTTAAATAGTAAGGGTACATGATATTCTCATTACAAGGAATCTGGGAACAGGCAATTACAGGAAGGTTCATCAGTGGCTTGACCTTGTTACCAAACCAAACTTGGGTCTGCTTGCATGTGTATAATAAAGCCAATCTACAGATATGGGGTTTGGTGAAGGAAAGAACAGCATTTATTGCAAGGCACTCAAAATGGGGCCAAGCAAGAATGGGCAGCCCACACACAAAAGACCCAAGACCCTCAAAGTCTTTCAGGGAAAGGTTTTTAAAGGTAAGTTAAGGAAGAGGTCAAGGGGTATGTGGATTGTGTATTTCTTCTGATAGGTTGGTGGTATGGTAACAAGGAGGTAATTTGGGAGTTAGCATAATCAACTTTCTGATTTCAAGCCATCTGGGGTCTATGTGCTTATATTCTGCATACAGCTAACTTCTATCTGATGGAGGTTTTAGTATCTGCAAAACAATTCTAGACTATGACTCATAAGGTTATCAGCCAATTTTTTGGTAGAAATTCTGTACTTCAAAAGTGAGTTGCAGGATATATTTAAAGTGATGAAGGGGAAAACCTACAACCAAGAATACTCTACCAGCAAGGTCTATTCAGATTCAACAGAGAAATCAAAAGTTTTTCAGACAAGCAAAAGCTGAGAGAATTCAGCACCACCAAACTAGGTTTACAACAAATACTAAAGGAACTTCTCTAGGTGGGAAACACAAGAGAAGGGAACTAAAGAGGAAGGGAAGAAAAAAGCCCTATAAAGCAAACCCAAAGCAATTAACAAAATGGCAATAGGAATATACATATTTATAACTCCCTTAAATGCAAATGGATTAAATTCTCCAACCAAAAGATGTAGGCTGGCTGAATGGATATAGAAAGAAGAACCAGATTGTCTTTTCAATCACAATGTAATGAAACTAAAAATCACCAATAAAGGGAAAACTTCAGTTCAGTCGCTCAGTCGTGTCTGACTCTTGGCGACCCCCAAAATTAGTTTGTTTCTACTGATGAAAGAAATCAAAGATGACACAAATAGATGGAGAAATATACTATGTTCACGAATCAGAAGAATCCATATAGTAATAATGAGTATACTAACCAAAGCAATCTACAGATTCAATGCAATCCCTATCAAGCTACCAATGGCATTTTTCACAGAACTAGAACAAATAATTTCACAATTTGAATGGAAATAGAAAAAACCTCAAATAGTGAAAGCAATCTTGAAAAAGAAGAATGGGACAGAAGGAATCTACCTGCCTCACTTCAGACTATACTACAAAGCTACAGTCATCAAGAGAGTATGGTACTGGAACAAAGACAGAAATAGAGATCAATGGAACAAAATAGAAAGCCCAGAGATAAATACACACACCTATGGACACCTTATCTTTGACGAAGGAGGCAAAAATATACAATGAAGAAAGGACAATTTCTTTAATTGTCCTGGGAAAACTGGTCAACCATCTGTAAAAGAATGAAACTAGAACACTTTCTAACACCATACACAAAAATAAACTCAAAATGGATTAAAGATCGAAATGTAAGACCAGAAACTATAAAACTCCTAGAGGAAAACATAGACAAAACACTCTCTGACATAAATCACAGCAAGATCCTGTATGACCCACCTCCCAGAGTAATGGAAATAAAAGCCAAAATAAACAAATGGGGCCTAATTAAACTTAAAAGCCTTTGCACAATGAAGGAAACTATAATCAAGGTGGAAAGACAGCCTTCAGAATGGGAGAAAATAATAGCAAATTAAGCAACTGACAAAGAATTAATGTCAAAAATAAACAAGCAGCACATGCAGCTCAATACCAGAAAAATAAACAGCCCTATCAAAAAATGGGCCAAAGAACTAAACAGACATTTTTCCAAAGAAGACATACAGATGACTAACAAAGAAATGAAAAGTCACTCATTATCAGAGAAGTGCAAATCAAAACCACAATGAGGTACCATCTCACACTGGTCAGAATGGCTGCTATCAAAAAGTCTACAAACAATAAATGCTGGAGAGGGTGTGGAGAAAAGGGAACCCTCTTATACTGTTGGTGGGTATGCAAACCAGTACAGCCACTATGGAGAACAGTGTGGAGATTCCTTAAAAAACTGGAAATAGAACTGCCATATGACCCAGCAATCCCACCAAGGAAACCAGAATTGAAAGAGACACATGTACCCAATGTTCATCGCAACACTGTTTACAATAGCTAGGACATGGAAGTAACCTAGATGTCCATCGGCAGATGAATGGATAAGAAAGTTGTGGTACATATACACAATGGAATATTATCCAGCTATTAAAAAGAATGCATTTAAATCAGTTCTAATGAGGTGGATGAAACTGGAGCTTATTGTACAGAGTGAAGTAAGTCAGAAAGAAAAACACCAATACAGTATATTAACGCATATATATGGAATTCAGAAAGATGGTAACAATGACCCTATATGTGAAAGAGCAAAAGAGACACAGATATAAAGAACAGACTTCTAAACTCTGTGGGAGAAGGTGAGGGTGGGATGATTTGAGAGAATAGTATTGAAACATGTATATTACCATATGTAAAATAGATGACCAATCCAAGTTCATTGCATGAAACAGGGCGCTTAAAGCCGGTGCACTGGGACAACCCTGAGAGATGGGATGGGGAGGGAGGTGGGAGGGGGGTTCAGGATGGGGGACACATGTACACTCATGGCTGATTCATATCAATGTATGGTAAAAACCACCACAATATTGTAATTATCCTCCAATTAAAATAAATAAATTAATTAAAAAAATTAGTTTGTTTCTATACTCTAGCAATGAATGATCCGAAAAGAAAAGAAAGTCATCCCATTTACAGCAGTGTCAAAAAGAGGTAAGTTTATCCAAGAAAGTAAGTCTTGTCTACTGAAAAGTATAAAACATTGCTAAAAGAAATTTTAAAAGACTTAAATAAATGGAAAGACATTAATGTTTATGCATTGAAAGACTAAATATCATTAAGATGACAATATTACCCAAAGTATTCAGATTCAAAGCAATTCATATCAAAATTCTAACAGTTTCTTGCAGAAATAGCAAAGCCCATTTTAAAATTAAAGGGAGTCAAATAGCCAAAACAATCTTTAAAAAAAAAAAAGGACAAAATTGGAAGACTCACACTTTCCAATTTCAACTCAATACTAAGCTAGAGTAATCAAGACACATGGTACTGGCCTAAGACGAGATAGACCAGTGGCATAGAATTGAAACCCCATAAATAAATCCTCTAGTGTATGGTCGATTGATTTTTAATGAGAATGCCAAAACCACTCAAAGAAAATAGTCTTTTCAACAAATGGTCCTAAGAAAACTGGATATCCACATGCAAAAGAAATGGGCCTTTACCTTATACCACACACAATATTAACCAAGTGAACCAAAGATACAAAGTTAAGAGCTAAATCTATAAATCTTTAGAAGAAAACATAGTTAATCTTCATGGTCTTGGATTAGACAATGGCTTGTTAAGTATGACCTCAAAAGGATAGGCAACAAAATTAAAAAAAATTTAGATAAATTAGACTTCAAATTTTAAAACTTTTGTTCATCAAAGTACATTAACAAGAAAATGAAAAGATAATCTACAAGATCAATTTAAAAAGAGGGAAAGCTTTAATAGACATTTACCTGAAGAATGTATATAAATGCCAAAAAGTACTTGAAAAGATGGTCAACATCACATTAAGGAACTGCAAGTCAAAACCATAATGATTAATCACTTCAAATCCATTAGAATAGTTACTATCAGAAAAAAGAAAATTACAAATGTTGGTAAAGATGTACAGAAATTAGAGCATTTCTGGTCAATATGTAAACTAGTGCAGCTACTGTGGAAAATAGCTTGATAGTTCCTCAAAAAGTTAAATATAGAATTACCATATGTTTCAACAATTCTAGTCCTAGGAATATACTCAAAAAATTAAAACACAAAGACTCAAATTCAGGTATTTTTACACCAATGTTCAGCAAAGTGGGCTTCCCAGGTGGTGCTAGTGGTAAAGAACACATCTGTGAATGCAGGAGACATATGAGATGTGGGCTCATTAAAGAATTATTTCCAATAGTTAAAAGGTGGAACCAAGCCAAGTGTCCATCAACAGAAGACTGGATAGGAAATTCCCTGGCAGTCCAGTGGTCAGGCCTCAGTGCTTTCACTGCCAGAGCCTTGATTCCATTCTTGCTTGGGGGAACTAAGATCCGGCAAACCACAGGGAGCAGCCCAAACCACCACCACCACCAACAACAAAAAAACCCAGAACAATGGATAAATAAAATGTGGCGTGTGTGTGTGTGTAAACGTATTATACACAATGAAATATTAACCATCAAAAGGAATAAAGTTCTGATACATGCTACAACATGGATGAATCTGACTATATTATGCTAAGCGAAATGAGCCAGAAGAATAATGAATGATTCCACTCATATGAAGTATCTAGAATTGGCATTATTCATAGAGACAGAAAGTAGATTAGAGGTTACCTCTGGCCAGGTAGGCAGGCAATGGTGAGCTATTGCTACACGGGTACAGTTTCTTTTGGGGTAATGAAAATGTTTTTAATTAGTGGTGATGGCTGCACAATATTATGATTGTACATATATGATAAAATGACAAATTTTACTATGGACTGAATTATGCTATGTGAGTGTGCTTAGTCGCTTGTCCAACTCTTGGTGACCCCATGGACTGTAGCTTGCCAGGCTCTTCTGTCTATAGGGATTCTCCAGGCAAGAATACTGGAGTGGGTTGTCATGCCCTCCTCCAGGGGATCCTCCCAACCCAGGGATCAAATCCAGGTCTCCCAAATTGCAGGCAGATTCTTTTTTTTTTTTTTTAATTTTTATTAGTTGGAGGCTAATTACATTACATCATTACAGTAGTTTTTGTCATACATTGATATGAATTAGCCATGGATTTACATGTACTCCCCATCCCAGTCCCCCCTCCCACCTCCCTCTCCACCCGATCTCTCTGGGGTGGCAGATTCTTTACCATCTGCGCCACCAGGAAGCCCAAGAATACTAGAGTGGGTAGCCTATCCCTTCTCCAGGGGATCCTCCTGAGCCAGGAATCAAATCGGGATCTCCTGCATTGCAGGCTTATTCTTTACCAGTTGACCTGCCAGGGAAGCTCGAATTATGCTATCAGTTCAGTTCAGTCGCTCAGTGGTGTCTGACTCTTTGTGAGCCCATGAATCGCAATACACCAGGCCTCCCTGTCCATCACCAACTCCCGGAGTTTACTCAAACTCATGTTCATCGAGTTGGTGATGCCATCCAGCCATCTCATCCTCTGTTGTCCCCTTCTCCTCCTGCTCCCAATCCCTCCAAGCATCAGGGTCTTTTCCAATGAGTCAACTCTGCATGAAGTGGCCAAAGTATTGGAGTTTCAGTTACAGGATCAGTCTTTCCAATAAACACCCAGGACTGATCTCCTTTAGGATGGACTGGTTGGATCTCCGTGCAGTCCAAGGGACTCCCAGGAGTCTTCTCCAACACCATAGTTCAAAAGTATCAATTCTTTGGCGCTCAGCTTTCTTTATAGTCCAACTCTCACATCCGTACATGACCACCAGAAAAACCATAGCCTTGACTAGATGGACCTTTGTTGGCAAAGTAATGTTTCTGCTTTTTAATATGCTATCTAGGTTGGTCATGAATTTCCTTCCAAGGAGTAAGCATCTTTTAATTTCATGGCTGCAATCACCATCTGCAGATTTTGGAGCCCCCCAAAATAAAGTCTGCCACTGTTTCCACTGTCTCCCCATCTATTTCCCATGAAGTGATGGGACCAGATGCCATGATCTTAGTTTTCTGAATGTTGAGCTTTAAGCCAACTTCTTCACTCTTCTGTTTCCTTTTTCACTATCCTATTTCCTTTCCTCTTTCTGCCTTTAGGGTGGTATCATCTGCATATCTGACGCTGTTAATATTTCTCCTGTCAATCTTGATTCCAGCTTGTGATGTGACAAATAGATTTAAAGGATTATTTCTGATAGACAGAATGCCTGAAGAACTATGGACAGAGGTTCATAACATTGTACAGCTGGCAGTGACCAAAACCATCCCAAAGAAAAAGAAACTCAAGAAGGCAAAATGGTTGTCTGAGGAGGCCTTACAAATAGTTGAGAAAAGAAGTGAAAAGCGAAGGAGAAAGGGAAAGATAAACTGAATGCAGAGTTCCAGGGTATAGAGAGGAGAGATAAGAAACCATTCATCAGTGAACAATGCAAAGAAATAGGACCCATCCGGGCAGGTTCATTCCAATCCCAAAGAAAGGCAATGCCAAAGAATGCTCAAACTACTGGACAATTGCACTCATCTCATACACTAGCAAAGTACTGCTCAAAATTCTCCAAGCAAGCCTTCAACAGTACATGAACCATGAACTTCCAGATGTTCAAGCTGGGTTTAGAAAAGGGAGAGGAAACAGAGATCAAATTGCCAACATCTGTTGGATCATCAAAAAAGCAAGAGAGTTCCAGAAAAACATCTACTTCTATTTTATTGAGGATGCCAAACTCTTTGACTGTGTGGATCACAACAAACTGTGGAAAATTCTTAAAGAGATGGGAATCCGAGAACACCTGACCTGCCTCCTGAGAAATCTATATGCAGGTCAAGAAGCTACAGTTAGAACTGGACATGGAACAACAAACTGGTTCCAAATTGGGAAAGGAGTACATCAAGGCTATATTTTGTCATCCTGCTTATTTAACTTATATGCAGAGTACATCATGAGAAATGCTGGAGTGGATGAAGCACAAGCTGGAATCAAGATTGCCGGGAGAAATATCAATAACCTCAGATATGCAGATGACACCACCCTTATGGCAGAAAGTGAAGAGGAACTAAAGAGCCTCTTGATGACAGTGAAAGAGGAGAGTGAATAAGTTGGCTTAAAACTCAACATTCAGAAAACTAAGATCATGCATGGCATCGGGTCCCATCACTTCATGGCAAATAGATGGGGAAACAATGGAAACAGTGACAGACTCTATTTTATTGGGCTCCAAAATCACTGCAGATGGTGACTGCAGCTATGAAATTAAAAAACACTTGCTCCTTGGAAGAAAAGTTATGACCAACTTAGATAGCATATTAAAAAGCAGAGACATTACTTTGCCAACAAAGGTCTGTCTAGTCAAGGCTATGGTTTTTCCAGTAGTTATGTATGGAGAGCTGGACTATAAGGAAAGTTGAGCACTGAAGAATTGATGCCTTTGAGCTGTGGTGTTGGAGAAGACTCTTGGGAGTCCCTTGGACTGCAAGGAGATTCCTTAGACAGTCCATCCTAAAGGAAATCAGTCCTTAATATTCACTGGAAGGACTGGTGTTGAAGCTGAAATTCTAATACTTTGGTCACCTGATGCAAAGAACTGACTCATTGGAAAAGGCCCTGATGCTGGGAAAGATTGAAGGTAGGAGGAGAAGGGGACGACAGAGGAGGAGATGGTTGGATGGCATCATTGACTCAATGGACCTGAGTTTGAGTAAGCTCAGGGAGTTGGTGATGGACAGGGAAGCCTGGCATGCTGCAGTCCATGGGGTTGCAAAGAGTTGGACGTGACTGAGTGACTGAACTGAACTGGGCAGGTTTAAAAAATCCTGATACCCTGGGGTTTCTGAGCAAAGGAGCTGAAGTGTGCTCTAAGTGCATTTTAAGTTTCCAGGAAACCCCTAGTAGTATACATCAAAGATTCTCTGGAAAGTGACTCCCAAAGAATTCCTTCACACCTAATTGGCAGAGAACATTTTCCTCAGTGATTGATGTACTGAAAATAGAGAGATGAGGTGGTCTCCAGTCTTCAGACAGGGTTTTCCAATTCCCACACATTTCATGTCAACTCAAAAGGTGTCAGCAGTCTGATGGGAGTGCTGGCTCCAGTCTTATCTGTTTACAACTGATAACAAGAAAATGGACCTTCCCCAACTTAGGGGAGTTGGTAGGGGGTGGTGGGATCTGCCTGCCAACCACTGCACCTCCAGCTGTTTCCAGACAGCCCTTTCCAGCAGGGCCTTATTAACTAAGCAAACCCGGGCTCCTCTTACTGAAATGGCCCCCTTATAAGACCTTTAAGTAAATGAGAGCAAGTGTCAGAGTGTTTTATCACCCCTAGGCTTTCAGCCCTTTCCCTCCTCAAAGCTGATTTCAACTCTTAAGCAAACACCCAGAGAGGGGCATTGGTCTTATATTGAGCCTCAGCCCTATCTTGCTCGTAAGACATTTCCCTTCCTTTTTCTAAAGTTTCCATTTGTAAGACACACATTTTCAAAACCTTATTTGACATGGGAAATATCATGATGTATGTGATTTGTCTTAAAAAAACTCCATAAAAAAAAAGGTGGGAGAAAAACAATGAGGAAAGATTGGCAATGATTGGCTGCTGAACTCAATTTTATTGACTCAATATTTCAGCTTTTGTGTATGTTTGAGAATACAAAATTTAATAAAAGAAACTGTAGATTTTAGAAAATACTTATAAAACTTTAATATTATCAGAAAGCTTTGGATTCAATATCATCCTATAAACTGAACAGTTTTAAAACTTGTTTAAAGAAATATTCTTTAGCTTACCCATGGTTTTTAGTGTTCAATCCATGTTGCTCATAAAGAAGTTACTATTGACTTAAAGTCATAAATGTAATTCCTTTTGTATATAACTAAATAATGCAACTAGCAAGAAATAACCATTACATCTAAAAGTATATTTGTCTTGACTCTCATTACAGATGTTTCATGAAGGCATGAGACAACCTCCTCTGTATGTTTTGCCTGCTCAGATCTGTGGGTTCTGGTCTTTGCAGCTCGTGGACCCAGCTTTTGGGAGGTCTCATGGCAGCCAAGCTCATCAATTTCCTAATAGTTTATTTAACAGCATCTTTAATTAACTTCCCATTTAAAGGTTTAAAACATTAAATCAGTATCAAAGAATATTTCATCTTTGGAGGATACATATCATTATTGGAAAACACTTTTTATACTAAAATCATAGGACAATTTGTATCAGACTTGCAAAGCATCCTCTGTACTGTGAGGCAAGGGTCCCAGTCCCTATTTTGGCAATTAGAAAAACTGAAAATTAGCAAGTCCCAGAAGAAGCCCCTAAACCACTCCCCTCTTGGTTCAGAGCAGGCTCCTCATCAGACACTAGTGAAACAGGGAGGGGGCAGAGCACAACCTTTGAAAGAATGAGGACCCAGCATAAGACAGAGTCCAATGGGTCCAAGTCTAGTCAACCTGGACTAGACCTTGATCCTCAGTATAGGCTCAGTACACATCAGCAAGGTAATGACACACTCAGAGATGCCATGACAGTTGAAGGCCCACCATCAAAGATCAAAATGTGGGTGGTGACCCAATTCCTGGAAATCTCCACCCTTTCCCCCAAATAGTTGGAATAATCCTCCCACTCATTAGCCTATGAAATTACTCAGCCTCTCTCCTTCTGAGATAGCTTACACTCTGTCTGCAGCGTGTTTCTTTTAAAATAAATCCACTTCTTACCTATCACTTCATCTCTCACTGAATTCTCTCTGTGATGAGACATTAAGAACATGAGCTTCTTGAACCTCCAGGGAGGGGACATATGTCCACCTATGGCTGATTCATGTTGATGTTTGACAGAAAACAACAAAATTCTGTAAAGCAATTATCCATCAATTAAAAAAAAAAACCACAAACCTGAGTGTCATTAGGTCTTGAAACCAGGTCTGTGAACTCAGTTGGAAGACTGTGGCTTTTGGCTGGGTTTGAGTTCCCGCACATGAGTTCAAGTCCCAGTGAGGTGAATAGTTTTACTAGCAGGAGGCACTTACCTCTGTGCTCTGTGGTCTTCAGATACCCAGTGTAAGGCTTGCCTCATTGTGGGCCATATCACCCAGCACACTACAGCTTTCTTATAATATCTGTGCATTTCACATTTTTCAAATATCTAAGTGCCAAAGGTTTGGGACTTCAACTCAAAGCCTCAGTTGCCTCAGCAAAATATGGAGGGTAAAAATAGTGCCTCCCCTGAGGGGCCCTGTATTAAGTGGGTAATGAATATGATATAGTGATCATTATACTAGGCACAGAGAAAAGGCCTAGTTTGTAAAAATACGATGCATTCCCAGAAAGGAGGTGTTGAAATGTGTCTCTTTTATATTCATGCTCCCCATCTGAGGCTTGGAATCAAGCCAGCTGGTTCTTTTCCACACAGCAGCTCCCTTCTCTAGCTGGGCCCCTCACCATCTCCTCAGTGCAAGGAGTGTGCAATATAACATCTCTATTTCCACATGAAAACTTTTTGGTTCATGTTGAGGTTTTATTGATAATTTTTTGTTTTTTTCCAGGAAGGGAAAAGGCTATTGCCTTGTAGTCCCCAGTGTTTTACATTAGGGGTTGGCTCCTCCTGCTACTATCAGCACTGTAAAGTCTGCAGGGGAAGAGAACCAGCCTGTCTACACAGGCCCCGCCCCTGGCCCTAGCAGGGTATCATTGAGGGGATGGTCCCCGAGGCTCTGTGCTGGACCCTGCCTGTCACAGCACAGCCTTTGCCAAAGCCATTGCACAGCAGAACCCAGAGGAGACCGCATCGCTGTTTCTCACAGTTATTTAGAGGCCAAGATAGACAGCAGGAAACACCTGTGTCTTCTGCACTTATCCATCTTGCGTCCTGAGGCAGTTCTTCCGGTAACTGCAGTAAAGACACCTGCAAATACAAAAGCTGTTCAGACTCAGTCCCGTGGAATTGATCTTCAATGTATCCATGAGAGGAGCCTTTTTTATACCAGACGTGTCAGTGGGAAAATGACCTGGAGCCATTCTGTTAGGTAAGAACAAGAATCATTTAAGTCTTAGAGCCAAGAGGGGTGTTTAAGAACCTGGAATAAATTGCAATGCATGCTTAGTGTTGCTTCTCTTAAAGGGATGGGTACATGCTTGGCCTAAAATCTTTGTAAGGAATGACAACATTAATCAAAATCTACTAGTTACAAAATGATTGCATAATTATCTATTGTACATTAAATATATATTTATACATACATTTGTATATGAATGCATTACATTTTATACATATGTAAATTTCTGACTAAATTTCTTTAAATATTCTAGGCTTCTGTTTATGATCAGTTTGATATTACAGACCATCCCCATGGGAAACAGTAAGGAGCATTTTGTTTATATTCTCTTAGTTTTTATTGCATATTTGTTTGTCAGTCATTATCAGTCTCATATTTTCAATTAATTTTTAAGGCTGTCATACAGGGAAATATAAAATTAGTAGAGAAGAAAGCAGCAGTGGTAAAGCTCAGAAGTTCCAGCAGAAAACACTCAACTGGACCTTGAATAATTTAAGGGAGGAGAATGACAGCACAGAGGGCTGGAAGCCTCAGGGTTCATTCCCCTACTCCTTGACTTTCCAAGAGCTAAGCGGCAATGCTGCAGACAAAGGCCATCTCGGTCAGTGAACTCCGAGTGTGTGTGTGTGTGTGTGTGTGTGTGTGTGTGTGTGTGTGTGTGTGTGTCTGTGACTGTGTGTCTGTGTGTGCGCGCCTAGTGGGGATCTTCCAGACTTTCTCCTTTGTCTCCTTCCTTGGTAGGCAGATTCTTTACCACTAGGAAGCCAGAACCCTGAGTTTAGAATCGAAAAAAAAAAAAAAAAAAAACCCAAAACAAAAACTAGGATAAGTTAATAAAACGAGAAGTCCAATGAATAACATTTTACCATCTTTAAATATATACTATAAAGTAAAAGGATAAAGACACTATAAAGTATATACTTTTATACTATAAAGTAAAAGTATAAAGACAGAGGATGAGATGGTTGGATGGCATCACCTACTTGATGGACATGAGTTTGATCAAGCTTCGGGAGTTGGTGATGGACAGCGAAGCCTGGCGTGCTGCAGTCCATGGGGTCGCAAAGAGTCGGACATGAACGAGCGACTGAACTGACAGATTGATAAAGTAAAAGATATTTCCTAGTGAGGTGTTCTTTTACTCTGAAAAAAGTTTTAATATTTTATTGGTAAAACTTGGCTTTGGCTTTTAACTGGTTATTTTTCTGCAGGTCCAGAGCTATCCAAGCCCAGATAATAGCGGACCTTTGCTAGGCTTATCGCAGTCTCTCAGGCTCCAGTGGTAGATTTTTTTTTTTAATTGTTTCGGTGTCTTTGCACCCGTGGGTGGTCCCTGCTCTCTCGCCGCTCTCCGGAGAGGCCAGTCTGTAATCACTGTCTTGGGAAGTCACAGCCTAATTTTAACATATGAAAGGAAGGAAGAAAGAAAACGCTACTTGCAGGGGGCAGGGTTTCCCATCTGTCTCAGGGAGCCTTCCTGACCCGCCCGCACCCCTGGTAGTTTGTTTTTAATCCTTAAACTAACAAACAGGGTTTACCTGAGCAAACACTATTAGCAGGAAGCCAATTTTATTGCCTCCCCGAGGGGATCTCCCTCGGCCCTTCTGGGACGTAGAGGGTCCCGCGCGGAGCTGACCCCCGGTGACGCCCCCACAGGTGCACCTCCGCGGCCGAGCTGCTGCCGGAACGGCGGCACCTGCGTGCTGGGCAGCTTCTGCGTGTGCCCCGCTCACTTCACCGGCCGCTACTGTGAGCACGACCAGAGGCGCAGGTAGGCGCGGGGTGGTGCAGGCTGGGGGCACAGCGGGGCCTCCGGGGAGAGGAGACCGGGAGCCTGGGGGCACAGCGGGGCCTGCGGGGAGAGGAGACGGGGAGACTGGCGGCGGCGGCGGGGCCTCGCGGGGCGGGGCCGGGGGTGCGCGCGCCGCCTGCACTAACGCCAGGCCTGGGCTTCCTCAGCAAGTGCGGCGCCCTGGTGCACGGAGCCTGGACCTTCCGCGGCTGTCACCTCTGCAGGTGCGTCTTTGGGGCCCTGCACTGCCTCCCGCTGCAGACACCCGGCCGCTGCGGTAAGAAGAACCCGGCCCACCTCCTGTGCTCACAACCCACCCTCAGGCAGTTGCTCCTTTATAGGTACCGACCCGTAGAGATCTACCTGTGCCAAACGACAAACGAATGAGCGATCGGCATGGATTCATCACACGGGAAAGTCACATTCGTGGTGAATCACATAGTGTTTTATCATTATAGTCGTTGAAAAATTTATTCCTAGGTTTCCCATATCCTACTTGAGGAATTTAAATGTGATTTCCAAACAGTGTCCTTAAATGTTCTTTACAGAGTGCAGAACTTTGGAAGCACACAAGCTGGTAATTAGAGCCCTATCTGGCAGACAGGGTCAGTTCAGTTCAGTCTCTCAGTCATGTCCGACTCTTTGCAACCCCTTGGACTGCAGCATGCCAGGCCTCCCTGTCCATCGCCAACTCCCAGAGTGGACTCAGACTCATGTCCATTGAATTGGTGATGCCATCCAACCATCTCATCCTCTGTCGTCCCCTTCTTCTCTTGCCTTCAACTTTTCTCAGCATCAGGGTCTTTTCAAATAAGTCAGTTCTTTGCATCAGGTGGCCAAAGTATTGGAGTTTCAGCTTCAGCATCAGTCCTTCCAATGAACACCCTGGACTGATCTCCTTTAGGATGGACTGGTTGGATCTCCTTGCAGTCCAAGGGACTCTCAAGAGTCTTCTCCATCACCACAGTTCAAAAGTATCAATTCTTTGGTGCTCAGCTTTCTTTATAGTCCAACTCTCATATCCATTCATGACTACTGGAAAAATCATAGTTTTGACGGGGTACCCAAACTAAATGTCTAGGGACTTCTCTCCACTGGGCCGACACCCACCTTCTCAACTGTGAAATGTAGAGGGCGCCCTGGAGCAGGACAGGAGCAGGCCTGAATGGCCAGGTGCAGGGCTTCAAGGCCAGCCTGGCAGTGCTCCAGGAACCAAGGTACCTGGTAACCACAGCTCAGGCCTGCCACATAAATAAAAGTCAGTGGGGTGTGGACAACACGCAGGGTGAACACTTATTTGTGATGACTCTGAGCAGTTCCCAGCTCAATGCAAATGTTTTACTTGTAAAACTAAGGAACACGAATCTTCTGAGGTCAGAAAATGGACAAAATGCTCGGCTGCAGAGTCGTCATCTCAGGCAGGGACCAGAGACACAGGTATGACAGTTATAGCGTTTCCATGGCCTTTTCCCCTTTGCAGTAAGCTCTGGCTGGGATAGCAGTAAGGGACTTGGTTAATGCAGGCAGAGCTCTTCAGTCCTCTTTGTTAGCCCTGGGTGGGGTCCACGCGAAGGCCGTGGGCCTACTCTCCTTTTCCTTCTTGCACTATAGTCGACCCTGGGCCAATCCCACAGTGTAAGGGTGTGCTTAATGGTGGTACAGCCCTTCACCCCCACTTCACATCCCCTTGTCCACTGTTAGATTGCTGTAGAGAGGCAGCACTCTGGAGGGTGGAGCCCTTCAAGCCACCCTCCTGGTGGGGTTCCCTGGGTGGGGTGCCTGGTGGAGGAACACACATAATGAGTGCTCAGCTTCAGACCCATCTCCCTCCCTTCCTTTCTCCTCTGCAACCTGGGATAGGAGCAACATTCTAGTGACATTCTTGGTGAAGGTGCAGCCCGTCAGCCCCACTTCTGCCCCCCATCCTCAGCCAGCTCTGTGTGGGACCAGCGATGTGTGCTGGGGGTGGGGGGAAGGAGTAGGGGGTAGGGGGAAGGGGCGGGTGCGTGGTGGTGATTATAGTGCAATATACTTTTCCTTCCTCCCTCTCCTGTCAGGCTCTTCATTTGCTGGGCCTGTGCCACTGATTCAGTAGCTGGTCTTTGAATGACCCAGAGAAAGGAGGACACAAATTATGGCGTAAGCATCAGAATTGCGGACGGTGGTTGGTGCTGCTTGCAGTGATGTGGGGAAAGGCCTAGCTGTGATCATTTTCAGTCTTCTAAGCAAGGGCTTCCCTTTTGGCTCAGCTAGTAAAGAGTCTGCCTGCAATGCGGGAGACCTGGGTTTGATCCCTGGGTTGGAAAGTTCCCCTGGAGAAGGGAAAGGCTGCCCACTCTAGTATTCTGGCCTAGAGAATTCCATGGACTGTATAATCCACGGGATCTCAAAGGGTCGGACATGACTGAGCAACTTTCACTTTCACTTTCAAGCAAGGCCAGCTTGGGTTCTAAGCAGCAGAGCAGGAGCTAGGCTCCAGGATGTCTGCTCACATCCTGGAGAACATACAAGGCTGGGACTGCTGTCTGCCTAGGGCGATGACAGTGACTCTGAAAATGTGGCTTGTGCTCATCAAAGGTGAACCATCTCTCAGAGTAATTTGTCAGGTGCACTCTGTGACCCATTGATTGTGCATCAGGGCGGATGCCAGTGGTAGGGGCTGTGCTGAATGGTGGTTATGACCTGAGGATGACAATGATAATGGTAGCAGCAGTGCTGATAGATGATTATGATGTTGTGAGGATGACAGTCATCATGATAAGCATCTTTATTAGCCCTCAGTTTATTCCAGGGACTTTATATACTTAATCCCAGTCAATTCTTAACAAGCCTTTGAAATAAGTATTATGCTTTTTATATTTGAGGAAATTGAAGCTTAGAGTGGTTAACTTCTTCAGCTATGCTTTTTTTTTTCTTAAGAGATAAATTATCGTATTTTATAATAACATTTAAATTATTTTAAAATATAAATCAACATACAATAGTATGCTGGTATAAACATTGACATAATGATAATTAATATACAATTAATATTAATTGGAATAAAATTGCTACCATTCAGAGTACATAAGCACATCCCTGAACTATGTCAGACAGTTTTTAAAAAAAATGAGATAGTTCAGTTCAGTTCAATCACTCAGTCATGTCTGACTCTTTTTGACCCCAAGGACTGCAGCATGCCAGGCTTCCCTGTCCATCTCCAGCTCCCAGAGCTTGATCAAACTCATGTCCATGGAGTCGGTGATGCCATCCAACCATCTCATCCTATCATCCACTTCTCCTGCCCTCAATCTTTCCCAACATCAGGGTCTTTTCCAATGAGCCAGTTCTTCACATCAGGTGGCCAAAGTATTGGAGCTTCAGCTTCAGCATCAGTCCTTCCAATGAGTATTAAGGACTGATTTCCTTTAGGATTGACTGGTTTGATTTCCTTGCAGTCCAAGGGACTCTCAAGAATCTACTCCAACACCACAATTAAAAACCATTGATTTTTCAGTGCTCACCTTTCCTTATGGTCCAACTCTTGACATCCATACATGACTACTGGAAAAACCATACCTTTGACTCAATACACCTTTGTTGGCAATGTAATGTCTCTGCTTTTTAATATGCTGTCTAGGTTGGTCATAACTTTTCTTCCAAGGAGCAAGCATCTTTTAATTTTATGGCTGCAGTCACCATCTGCAGTGAATTTTATGATTACCATGTAGCATTATATTGGTTTCAGGTATACACAATGATTTGGTATTATATACAAATATATATAATTGAGAAATGATAACCATAGCAAACCTAGTTGACATCCATCACCATACAAACAATAATGACTTTCTTTTTCTTGTAATGAGAAATTTTAAGATCTACTCTCATTGTTGTTGTTCAGTCGCTCAGTCATGTCCAACTCTTTTCAACCCCATGGACTGCAGCATGCCAGGCTTCCTTGTCCTTTACCATCTCCCAGAGCTTGCTCAAACTCATGTCCATTGAGTCAGTGATGCCATCCAACCATCTCGTCCTCTGTCATCCCCTTCTCCTCCTGCCCTCAGTATTTCCCAGCATCAGTGTCTTTTCCAATGAGTCGGCTCTTCACATCAGGTGGCAGCTTTAACATCAGTCTACTCTCTTGGTAATTTTCAAATATACAATGCAGTATTATTAACTGTAGTCACCATCTTGTACATTACATCAGTTTCTTTTCTTTTTTTTTATTTTTAGATTCTACAAAAAAGTGAAATCAGCTGGTATTTGTCGTTTTTGTCTCAGTTATTTTGCTTCCCATAATGCCTTCAAGTTCCATCTATGTTGTCGCAAATGGCAAGATCTCCTTCCAGACTTTTCCTATAATTTTTAGTGTAAAATAAATATTCTTCGTAGTGATTTTTTTACACTGAAATTTTATTATGGATATAATTAGAACTCTTATTGGTAAAGCTACATTTTTTATTGAATTTTCTCTGAGCCACTGAGTAGATTTGCCCTAAATATGTCTTTTTTTAAATTGAATGAAAGATTTTTTCAATTCTATAGTGTTTTCTAAATTTTTTGAAGTCTCACACACATGATTTCACATAATAGTCCTTTTATTTTCTGAATGCTTATATTGCCCCTTCCCTCTTTCTTCTCTCCTCTGGCAAGCACTAGTTTGTTTTCTGTACCAGTGAGTCTGCTTCCTTTTTGTTTTATTCAATACTTTGTTGTGTTTTTTAGATTCCGCGTATAAATTCTACCATTCAGGATTTGTCTTTCTCTATCTGCCATTTGACTAAGAATAATACCCTCCAAGTCCATTTATGTTGCTGAAATCACAAAATTTCGTTTTATGGCCGAGTAGTATTCTCTCCTGTGTGTGTGTGTGTGTGTGTGTGTGTGTGTGTGTATCACATCTTCTTTATCTATTCAACTGTTGACAGACACTTAGGTTGCTTCCATACTTTGACAATTTTGAATAATGCTGCTATGAACATTGGAGTGCATGTATCTTTTTGAAGTAGTGTTTTGGGGTTTTCTGGATGTATACCCAGGAGTGGAACTGCTGGGTCATATGGTAATCCTATTTTTAGTTTTTTGAAAAAAAACCTGAAAATACTGTTTTTGACAGTGGCTATATCAATTTATGGAGAAGGCAATGGCACCCCACTCCAGTACTCTTGCCCGGAAAATCCCATGGATGGAGGAGCCTGGTAGGCTGCAGTCCACAGGGTTGCTAAGAGTCAGGCACAACTGAGCGACTTCACTTTCACTTTTCTCTTTCCTGCATTGGAGAAGGAAATAGCAACCCACTCCAGTGTTCTTTCCTGGAGAATCCCAGGGACAGAGGAGCCTAGTGGGCTGATATCCTATGGGGTCACACAGAGTCTGACATGACTGAAGCTACTTAGCAACAGCAGCAGCATACCAATTTACATTCCCATCAATACTGTAGAAGGGTTCCCTTTTATCCACATTCTCAGCAGCATTTGTTATCTGTATTCTTTTTGATGATGCCCATTCTGATAGGTAAGAGATAACATCTCATTGTGGTTTGGATTTGCATTTCCCTAGTGATAAGCCATATTGAGCATCTTTTCATGTGCCTATTGGCCATCTACATTTACTCTTTGGTAAAAGGTCTGTTCAGTTCTTCTGTCCATCCCTTAAATCTGGTTTATTGTGAGTTTTTTTTTTTTTTTAAATACTGAGTTGCATGAGCTGTTTATATATATTGGATATTAATACCTTATATGTCATATCATTTGCAAATATTTTCTCCCATTCAGTAGATTGCCTTTTTGTTTTGTCGATGGTTTCCTTTTCTGTGCAAAAGTTTTTATATTTGATTGGATTCCATTTGTTTATTTGTGCTTTTACTTGCTTTGCTTTAGGAGACAAATTCAAAAAACACTGCTGCAATTTATGTAAAAGAGTGTTCTACCTCTGTTTCCTCTAGGAGTTTTATTGTATCCATTCTTCTGCATAAGTCTTTAATCCATTTTGGGTTTATTTTTGTGTATGGTATGATGTTAGGGAATTTTCTAATTTCATTCTTTTACATGTAGTTGTCCAGTTTTCCCAGCACTGCTCATTGAAGAGACTGTCTTTTCTCCATTATATAATCTTGTCTCCTTTGTCATAGATTAATTGATCATTTATTAATGGGTTTATTGTGGGCCTCTTTAAGAATATTTTGGATAGTATTATTTAGAATATTGAAAATTTGACCACATTGTAAATCCAATAGCAGAATAATAGGTAAGTAAATGTTTTAATTCCTTTAATGGAATTTTATGATGACTTTGAAGAGTATATAGAAGATAGAATGGAAAACTGTATTTCCAATATAATTCTAATGTGAAAGGACACAAATGGATGGGGGAATCACAAATATTGGGTTGGCCAAAAAGTTCCTTTGGTTTTTTATAACATCTTATGGAAAAATCCAAACACTTTTTAGCCAATCCGAAAGATAAAAAGTATGCTACAGAATCAGGGTCCTTTGGCTCCTCTAGACACCTAAAAGCCAGAGGATCTCCAAGTGCCCTCTTTACTTGACATTCTATGGGTCCACGTACAAGAGACTTTCTTAATCCCAATATAATATCTCCTCAAGGACATATTTTTCATTCTGTTTCAGAGGAACATTGTTTATTCTCCAGTTTCCTCATGTAAAATGAAGATAATCTGCCCTGCACTTTCACACAGATATTGAAGAATAAAATTTATGCAAAACAGTCTTATTTGTTGATGTGAGCTGTTTTGTAATTTTTCTCTTCCATGACCTAAAATAATGCTCTGTGTATAATAATTCTAAATAAATATTAAATGGATGACTGTTGACCTTTTAGTTCCAGATATAGTGCCAAAGAAGAAACACCATAAAGGCCATTGCCTACTATAATATTACATTAAAACAATCTATTTTCAGTATTCTATTAATAAATACAGTATATTTTATACAGGTAAATATCATTCTACCATTTTCTTCATTTACATTTGTTAATTTTGTGTTTAAAGAGGAAGTTTGGCATAATAGAAAAAGCATGGGAAATCCCCAAAATACTTGTTCAAATCCCGAAATACTTGTTGTAATGTTTACCATCTTTATAAACTGTGCTTCAGTCTCACAGCAGAAATAATTTGCCCCATAGATTTGTAAAGATGAAAAGGCCCTATACCTGTTTTATATTATACATAAAATAAAATATTGTTGCATTATTGTCACCATCAACAGTATTCACATCAGTACAATGAGTTAGAAAAAATTGCTTCATAATCTAGCACTTATATGCAAATTTACCAAAATGTGTTTTTTCAGGTTGTGAGAAATATCCTCTATACACATTAATTGGTGAGCATTGCTAGGTTAAAAAAAATCAAGAAGAATGACAGCCTTGGAGCTAGCAGTCCTTAAATCAACCCATTATCTCCTTTAACTGAGAGGGTGATTCTTCCTACATTTAACCCAAAGAATTAAGTATTTCTTTAGCATCAAGAACCAATATGTTCTAAAATTTAGAGTCTAAGTAATGACACAGTGAAGAAGCAATTTAGAACTTCTTCAGAGAGAAACAGATCATGTAAATGTCAGATTGGGGTCAGGTCAGACCTCACCTCATCCTTCAAACGCAATTTAAAAAGTACAGTTCTGTCGCATAGCAGACAACCAACCAAACAGCAAGCAAGTGAACGTCTGCAGGCCGGAGCCAGATTGTGGACATGTTGAAAGGATGGCCTTCCTAGGTCCTGGCCCCAGTTGGCTGTCAGCCGAGGGCATGCTGACTGGGAGAGAGCAGACCCTTTGTCAAATCCCTCTGGAACATACTCCCGTGATAGATGTCATTTCAGTGGGGTAGCTTCTCTGGGTGTCACGACAGGAGAGAAAGCAGTTTGGTTTTCCAAGGGCATTCAGGGGTGTCTGTAAACTGGAAAATTTGGGGAATGCTAGCTCTGGACCTCATATTGAAGTATGATTTTATCCTCACCCAAGGTGGTCTCCAAACTATTTTTAAATCACCACTTAGTGGTGGTGACATGTGCCACATGCTGAGCATTCACAAATTTGATTTCACTTCTATCTTCCTTTTCACACATGCTTAAGACTAAAGTAATGATAAAAATCTCTGCGATGTGTAAGTCTAAAAAGAGAACTTCTGGTAAGTATATAATTAAAACCCCATGTTATAGTATATCATCATTGGTAGCTGAGTCTCCTTTTTGGCAGGAAATAAAATAATGATGGGCTTCCAGGTAGCGCTAGTGGTAAAGAACCTGCCTGCCAGTGCAGAAGATGCAGGAGATGTGGGTTTGATCCCTGGGTTGGGAAGATCCCCTGGAGGAGGGCATGGCACCCCACCCCAGTACTCTTGCCTGGAGAGTCCCTTGGACAAAGGAGTCTGGTGAACTACAGTCCATAGGTTCGCAAAAAGAGATTTGGACATGACTGAGTGACTTATCTCAGCAAAAATGATGATAGGCCACAGAACCATTGATTTTGTAGGTTCCAATAAACAGTGAATGTGAATAAAGCTCATTTTAACTTTTCCTATCGATATATAGTGGAATTTCTAATATTTTCTCTCTTAGCTCAGTGGGTGACCTTGGGCCCCTTAGGAGGGACATTGCCTGGTGCTCACAGCCCGTTTGGTGACCCCTGCTTGAGGGACTGGCTCATAAAGCTGACTCTAACAATGGCTTTTGAGTTCATATGCAAGAAAAGACTGCCAACAGGGTCTGAATCCTCTCTGTGGTCAGCCTGTTCCCTTTCACCAGGGGAAAAATCAACAGTGAAGCTCAGTATGGGCTGACCTGTAGCTGCTTCTCACACTGAGAGCACCTGTTGTATCATCAGCTTTTCTGGAGCTTCCTCTGAGCCTGCATGCTAAGGCTTCTGTTTTGTGGGGTTCTCGTACCCTGGAACAACCCTCTCCCATGTGGGGTGATGTGGGGAATGGTGCCCAGGTCTGCAGTGGGCCTGCCCTCAGTCTTGGGCTGAGTGTGGCCTCCTGGCCGTGCTCACCAGTCACCTGCAGAAAGAGGCAGGGCAGGTCTCTGCTGCGGGGGCTTGTCTTTGTCTCTACTCATTAGCTTTTGATGGTTCAAGCTGACCATAGGTTTTGGCGTTCAGAAGGCACTTTCTGGCGGAATCCTAGAGGACAGGGCTTGGCAGGTTTGTCAGGGGGAAGCGCAGGCTGGCCTCTGCCAAGCAGCCTGGGGAAAAAGTCCCTGTAAGTTGGGCCTCTGTATGCTTCCCTGCCCAGCCGGTCCCACGTCCAGCAGATTTGCTTGGGAGACTACTTAGTGGCATTGGTACGCCTGCCTACAGCCATACCTGTGGGGCTTTGTCGGTTTCCCATGGTAACCCTTCACCACCGGGGAGTTTAGCCAACACCCTTATCTGGTCTCACTACCCCAGAGATTCCCACTCAACACCTCTGGGGTGGGGTCCTGGCTATAGAGAAAGCCAGGCCTACTGAGTCTGGGGCTCAGAGTGAGGCCTGCAGTGGAGGAGCCACAGTGCCTCAGTGGGGTGGTGAGCACGCCAGCCGGGGCACAGTCCCCAGTGCTCCGCAGCTCTGCCTCGTTGTTATGTCCTTTGTGAGGATGTCCACCATTGACTGTAGGAAAGGGTGCTTTCCTCCTTTTTAATAAGTGGTCCCTAGCCAAAGAAATAGTGTTAGATGACAACAGATGGATGCAAGCTGTTTTATTTTATTCAGGATCCACTAGCCTGAATTGCTAAATGATGGTATAGTACTCTGGACCACCACCTTGGTTAGCTCACGTGCCAAATGAGAAGGGCTGAAGGACTATTTCTTTGTGAGCCTTAAAAGCAGCAAACAGACTCTCCTTCAGCTCTCCAGGTTACATAAAAATCCCTCTGTTTCCAGCTGCAGTGAAAGGAATGTCCAAGCTAAAGGGAAGCACATCTCCCTGGAGCTGTGCTGTGTTCTCTACAGCTGGTGCCCACCCATGCTCTGTGCTGCCCCCAACGTGGCCCAGTCCACAGGGCAAGGCCCAGTAAGGAGGCCCAGGCAGAAAAGAGCCTTTCCTTGAGCAGGTGCAGACATTTCTAGCTCATTCTCTTAAAGCAGACCTGCCACAGCATGTCTCATAACTCTCTCGGGATTTTTTTCCAGACTTGAAAGACTTTCTCACCTCACACTCTAATGGACCTAGAACCCAGCTCACGTGGAGTGTTCTCCTCCTCCTGTCCTGCTTCCTTCTGAAATCCATCCTCAGTGAAGGGGGAGCCTGCTGATCAGACCACATTTCACCCACCAGAACCAGAACTATTCCTGGCCTCCCAGCGTGGCTGAACCATATGGTGCTGCATGGGGAAGCCAGGGATTGTGTGTCCTCTTGCATTGTCTATGTTGTATGTAATAGGCTGGTTTCATTTCTTATAAACTAGAACATTAAATGAATATTTGTAATGCTTAATAAACTTTTTCATGAAAGATCCTTTATTGCTTTCCTAGTTATTTCAAGGTACAGTAAGTCTCCCACATACAAACAAGTTCCATTCTAAGAGCATGTTTGTAAATCCAGTTTGCTTGTAAGCCCAGCAAAGTTAGCCTAGGTACCAAGCAAATACAATCAACTATGTAGTAATAGTCTTTAAATACTATTCACACAAATAATACATAAAAACAAACACAAGAAGTAAAGAAAATATTTTTAATCTTACAATATAGTCACTGCTACATCACCACTGCTTTTATGCTTGCTTCTGGACATCTTGGGTTTAAAATATAAATACTGTATTACTGTACTCTATCAATGCAGGAGACCCCAGTTTGATTCCTGGGTTGGTAAGATCTGCTGGAGAAGGGAAAGGCTACCCCACTCCAGTATTCCTGGGCTTCCCTTGTGGCTCAGCTGGTGAAGAATCCACCTGCAATGCAGGAGACCTGAGTTCGATCCCTGGGTTGGGAAGATTCCTTGGAGAAGGGAAAGGCTACCCACTCCAGTATTCTGGCCTGGAGAATTCCATGGACTGTATAGTCCATGGGGTCACAAAGAGTCGGACACAACTGAGTGACTTTCACTTTCACTGTACTCTATAAAGTACTATACAGTGAAGAACACAAAAGCAAAACCACTTGTAGAGAATGCATGTGCTTGACAATGTACGCCAGACCCTCAAAATAACATGATTGGACATGTGAACACATATTCATGTCTTTGAAACCTGACAAAAGTTTGTATGTAGGGGACTTACTGTATATGACTAGATGTGCAGGAGTAAACACTAGAGGCTGGGACCTATTCAGTTGGAATCTCTGATAATTCAGAGTAGACCAAACATGTGGCCCTCAGGTAACAGCTCCCTTTTACACACTCCTTGAGCCCCACACATAGATTCTGTAACACTTGACATTATTTATTTGTTCACTCAGTCTCTTCACAAGTTCTAAGCCCTGGGGGGCAGGGACAGTGCCACATGTGTGTCCCCAGCACCACTATGCTGTGAATGTGGCAAGGAGCAGATGCCAAAAAATGTTCCATAGACAGAGAAAGGAGGGCAGGAAGGGGAGGGAGCCATGGCTGGAAAGGGCAGCTAGGCATCCTACCTCCTTTTCTCCAGCTTCTAATAATGACTCAGTTGTGACATGCTTTTAAGACAGTTAGCACTTTTTGGAATTATCACCAGTATCTCCATAAAATGGAACTCTTTAAGTGGACCAAGAAGTCTGTTTTCCTACCTATCACACAGAACTTGGGAGTTAGGTGTTTCTCAGTTGGATCTGTCAAATACATTAGCTCTCTATTGATTAAACACAGCCCTATTTGGACAGATACCATAACTAAAAATCACAATAATGAAAACAGGAAGATTATTGCAAATTATTCAGTCAAACAAATCAATGACTAAAATATGAGAGAGAAAAAGACTCTGGGATAGACAATACAGCCTGAATTAAATTAATTGATCAAAATATTGGTATTTTATAAACCTTGTAGAAGTTCCTTTAAAATATTCAAAGCTGAATGCAATGCAAAGGCCATCTCAGAGCTTATTGTGCATGTGATATAAAGCTATATATCCTGAAGTGATTTTTGTGGACAGAAAAGTGGCTTTCAATCAACACTGAAACCTCCCTGCCCAGAGGGAGTTATCCCAGTGCACTACACATACAGCTAAGTAGAGAGTTCTGTGTGAACACTGAAATAGGATCTTTGCTGAGTTAAATGGGCTTCTATTTTTGGGCTTCCCTGCTGGCTCAGACAGTAAAGAATCTCCCTGCAGTTGAAGATACCTAGATTCGATTCATGGATCAGGAAGATTTTCTGGAGAAGGGAAAGGTTATCCACTCCAGTATTCTTGCCTGGAGAATTCCATGGACACAGGAGCCAGAGAGGCTACAGTCCATGGGGTCGCAGAGTCAGACACAACTAAGCAACTAACACTTTCACTATGAATACTGTGGAAAATTCTTAAAGAGATGGGAATACCAGACCACCTTACCTGCCTCCAGAGAAACCTGTATGCAGGTCAAGAAGCAACAGTTAAACTGGACATGAAACAATGGGCTGATTCAAAATTGAAAAGGAGTATGTCACGGCTGTATATTGTCATCCTGCTTATTTAACTTCGATGCAGAGTATATCATGAGAAATCCTGGGCTTGATGAATCACAAGCTGGAATCAAGATTTCTGGGAAAAATATCAATAACCTCAGATATGCAGATGACACCACCCTAATGTCAGAAAGCAAAGAGGAGCTAAAGAATGCTTGATGAAGGTGGCAAAGGAGAGTGAAAAAAGCTGGCTTAAAACTCAACATTCAAAAATCTAAGATCATGGCATCTGGGTCCAGCACTTCATGGCAAAGAGATGGGAAAAAGGTGTAAACAGTGACAGATTTTATTTTCTTGGACTCCAAAATCACTGTGGGCAGTGACTACAGCATGAAATTAAAAGACACTTGCTCCTTGAAAGAAAAGCCAAGACAAACCTAGATAGCGTATTAAAAAACAGAGACATCACTTTGCCAACAAAGGTCTGTATACTCAAAGCTATAGTTTTTCCAGTAGTCACCTACAGATGTGAGAATTGGTCCGTAAAGTAGGCTGAGCCCCAATGCTTTTGAATTGTGGTATTGGTGAAGACTCTCGAGAGTCCCTTGAGCAGCAAGGAGATCAAACCAGTCAAACCTAAAGGAAATCAACCCTGGATATTCATTGGAAGGACTGATGCTGAAGCTCCAATACTTTGGCCACCGGATGGGAAAGACTGACTCATTGGAAAAGGTCCTGATGCTGGGAAAGATTGAGGGTAGGAGGAGAAGGGGATGGCAGAGGATGAGATGGTTGGATGGTATCACCAACTCAATGGACATGAGTTTGAGTAAATTCTGGGAGATAGTGGAGGACAGGGGAAGCCTGGCGTGCTGCAGTCCATGGGGTCACAAAGAGTTGGACACGATTTAGTGACTTAACAACAGCAGTGAATACTTTAGTACTTTAGAGTTCTACAAAGCAAGCAGGCATGCGTGCATGTGCGCACGTTCACACACACACACACACACACACACACACACACACACAGCAAATATCTTCTTAGGCCCGCTGTAAGTTGGGGTTGGTGGTCCCACCCTTCAGGCTTGAGTAGGAGACAGAAGTGAAACAGTGCCAAAGTCAGTGACTATGGAAGTTTCCCAGGATTCTTCAGAACACAAAGGAGCCAGGCTGGCTGAGAAAGGCGCCATGCACATGAAACTGCACACTTTAGAATGTTCAATTTGAAAGCTCACAAGTAGGTGATATTTTCATTGAATTTTTCAATTTTTTAAATACTCCTTAGTTCCTAAGCCTATGAAATGCAGTTGTTTTAAAAATGTATGTTACATTGCAGCACTGTTTATAATAGCCAGGACATGGAAGCAACCCAGATGCCCATCAGCAGACGAATGGATGAGGAAGCTGTGGTACATATACACCATGGAATACTACTCAGCCATTAAAAAGAATTCATTTGAATCAGTTCTAATGAGATGGATGAAACTGGAGCCCATTATACAGAGCGAAGTAAGCCAGAAAGATAAAGACCATTACAGTATACTAACACATATATATGGACTTTAGAAAGATGGTAACGATAACCCTATATGCAGAACAGAAAAAGAGACTCAGATGTATGGAACAGACTTGTGGACTCTGGGAGAAGGAGAGGGTGGGATGTTTCAGGAGAACAGCATTGAAACATGTATATTATCTAGGGTGAAACGGATAACCAGCTCAGGTTGGGTACATGAGACAAGTGCTCGGGCCTGGTGCACTGGGAAGACCCAGAGGGATCGGGTGGAGAGGGAGGTGGGAGGGGGGACTGGGATGGGGAATACATGTAAATCCATGGCTAATTCATATCAATGTATAACAAAAACTACTGTAATGATGTAAAGTAATTAGCCTCCAACTAATAAAAATTAAAAAAAATAAAATAAAATATGATAGCAAGAGTTTGCAATTTAAAAAAAAAACATGTATGTTACAAATTAGTTTCTGGGCATTTTCAAATTTTTCCACCACTGGCTATGGAAATATGAATTCGAGGTAATATTCAAATGAGAGTTAAAGAAAAAAGTTGAGTTCAGCCAGTTTTGACTGAGACTATGGTTTGGGAAAAAATAATTATTAAAGGTTTGAGACATAAATATTTCTGGGTAATAATGTCTTCTGATAGCAATACTGTCTTTACATAGTTTCAAGTACATTCTGAACAGTACTATCTGTTGTAACTTAATTTTCTAGAAATAAACAAGTGATGAACTTTGCAAATTTTTCCTAAGAACCTGATGAATGTGTTTATATTATGTGTAAAATGTTTACAAATGCATATCTTCTACACTTTTATATGAATATGAAGTTTGCTAAAAAACAAAACAGACAAAAAGATACATTGTCTCATTGTCAATAGCTCCACTTAAGGAAATTGAACTAACAGGGCTGTTCCACACTTGAGAGGTTACAATTGTGATAAAAAGGAAAAGCAAGACATATTCATTTTTAGTAAGAATATCCAGGATATAAATGCTCATCTACATTTTAAATAGAAAATTAGGAATTAGGACTATGGATTCTCTTAAGAAAATAATCCCTGATTTTAAGCAAGAAAACCAACTTAACCATTTTCTTTATCTATCTATCCATTTATACATCCACTTAACTAACCAATTGAGAAACTTTGATTTACCTAGATCTGAAAAGAACAGAAATTGTAAAAAGTAAGCTGCCAGCTTTTTCTATAGTGCATGAAAAATTTGAGTGTAAAAGATATTTCCCCTGTAAATGGTTCCCCAGATATTCAGAAAGATCATTAAAAAGTAGAAACTTCCCAGGAGACAAATGACGATCCTGGATTCCCGGTTGGAAGCTTCATTCACATAAATGTGTCATGGATCTTACCTATCTCCTGCTGTTGAAGAGAGTGGTTAGAGACAGTCTTCCTGGGCCGTTATCTCAGAGCTGCCCCCACCACAGGAAAGAGCTTTTTCACACCCTGGTTTTTCTCACTCTGACAGAGGGTGAGGAGTCCTCCCTTTGGAGAAGCAATAACAAGCTCTCTCCAATTCTGGATTGTTTATAGAAGCCCACTCTTTCCTTTCCAGCTTTGTTCTCACTCAGTCTATGCTTGCACAGCCTAGAAAGCTAGGATCTGCCACAATGTCGTGTGTATTCTCGCTAAGGACACACAGAGGCACTGAAAGAAGGAACAGAAAAAGCCACAGGAATTTATACTAGTCACATGATTTCAATTCCCTGGCTGTTCAGACCTTTCAGCCCAGCCCTGCGTTGGTTTACTTCAGAGCCAAAGCAAGAGCCTGGTGGGGAGGTGCCCTCTTGTACTTCTCTGCCGCATCACAGTTGCCCCTTTCTAGCATGAAAACAACAGACTCTAATCTTGGTTAAGAGCATTGAAAACCAGCTTCTGAATGTATTTCCAATTTCTGCTGTCTTCAAAATCCACTCTGGCGCATGTAGCTTTATATCACACCAGTCATAGGTCCTGTGACAGATCTATTAAATTTAGCTTTGAATAGCTAAAAGTAAGCTTCATAAGCACAGCCTTTTCCATTTCACCTGGACTGTCTGCTCTTGGGAAAGGAAAATGAGGGGCTGTGTTTCTTCTACTTAGAACTGTTGGCTGACTGCTGACCTCCTGACCAGCAACTGGATCCCTGCAGGACCCCAACTAGGTACAGTGGAAATCTGTAGTCACAGAGATGGCTGAATGCCCAGCAGTTGAACACTGCCAAGCTGAGTGAAGGTGCTGTGCTTGGAAATGTCTGCACACTTCCAATGGAATTTGTAGAATGATGAGCAAGTAAATGTTTAATAACTAGCTCTCCAGAAAAAATTACATATACATCAGTTTATTACAAGTAAAGTGGTTTATTACACATAGAGTATAAAACAAGAGGGAAGCAGGCAGGGCACAACTTTTGAAAGAATGACATAGCTCAAGGACATAAAATAAACTGATTAGAATCAAATGGGCCCAAGATGGTTGACAAGTCAACTTCAACTAGACCTTGATCCTCAATCAGCAAGCTAAATGACACACCCAGAGGTGCCATGACAATTCCAAGGCACTGTCTAAAGACAAAAAGTGAGTGGTGGCCCGATTCCTGGAAATCTCCACCCCTTCCCCCAAAATAGTTGGAATAATCCTCCCAGTCATTAGCCTATGAAATTACCCAGTCCATAAAAACTCACCACACCACTTTGCGGCCACCACACTCACTCTCTACAATGGCCCACGCTCTGTCTGTGGAATGTATTTCTGAATAAATTCACTACTTACCTATCACTTTGTCTTTTACTAAATTCTTTCTGTGATGAGACATCAAGAATCTGAGCTTCATTAGGTCCTGAAACCAGGTACTGTGGGTTTCGGCCGGGTTCAAGTCCCAGCACATGGGTTCAAGTCTCATCTGAGGTAAATGGTTTCATATACAGCACAGAATTTGGAAATAGTAATAAACATTTATAATGTTCTATGTTGTAAATTCTAATGTAGTGGTAAACTTTTGTAGATTTTTACCAAAATCTACAATGTATATCCAACCTATAGTTGTGATTCAACCATAATTTGACAAATGGTACTACGTCCTATCAAAGGAAATAATCACTAAATAATCTATAACAGGAATAGAAAGAAGTTTTATCTGAGCCAAACTGAAGACTATAGCCTAGGAGACAACCTCTCAAATAACTCTGAGGTACTACTCCAGAGAACCACAGTTTTCCACACAGTTTTATATCTTTTCAGAACTAAGAACATCAAACAAGTCAGGGATAGATTTCTTCAAGGTTTAAAAAACAATAGATCAACGTATACACAGCAAGTCAGTGTAGACTTGGCACCTGGGAAGAGAGCCTTTATCATCAAATAAGTGCCATCATTGGCACAAGGGAAGCTAATCTTTATTTTTTATTTTTAATCTTTATTTTTTAATTTAATCTTTATTTTTAACATGGACAGTCTTCATTTCTGGTCAATGTCTCCTTTTCTTTAATAATTAAGCAGATGTACAATGTATGTTTGAGAGGCCACAAACAGGCTGTTTTAGTTAGCAAAACATTCAGTTTAACTCATGTATTAGCCAGAATGACTCCTTTGATATGTGAAAATTGCTTTGCACCAATCTTAATTCACTGACTCTTCTCCCAATAAATGTACTGTCATTAAATCTGGCAGGGACCTAATATGAAACTATTTCTAATCCTCATTTTGTTAATTAACCAAACTCTCTGAATTTTAGCATTTCAGTTTTTTTGTCGACATGAATAACTTCTTTGCTGTGTTAAAATTAGGCTTGGTAAGACACACAGACACAGAAATGACTGTCATGAAGGAAGTTCTCTTTATCATTTCATTTTTGGAAAAAAGCACATTATAATACCTGAAGTATGTCAAGAAGATGCACTTTAATTTTCTGCAGTGATGTTATTCTGAAAGTATGTCCTTTTGCCCCCTGCAACTGCTGCCTGGAATTCAACATCAATAGTTTATGTCACTAAATTTTATATGAAATTTGTTTTCTTGAGTTTGTAGAAAGCCGCATAATTTAAATAGATTTTCTCTCCTGTTGTTATGAAATGCTAGCAAATATACGGTATCTTGCTTCTGGAGTGTTCTCAGCTCTGTTCTTCTGCTTCTCCTCCATGGGTGCCTGTCTGTTCTCTTATTTCTGTCACTGCAGCTGCCCTTCTCTGTTCCAGCTTTGCTCTTTGATATAGGGAGCAGCTTGTATAGTTTATGAGAGAACAATGGCCAAGTCTTCCCCAAAGCTCAAGCTATTCCTTTTAACTGGTTTTCAGAGTCAGCTTTAAAGTTATTTTCAACTACACACATATTTTAAAATGATTTAATGTCTGAGTTATTTTACCTTATTTTTAATACATATTTCATTTGTATAATTATGAATTTTTGGTTTCTTATTTGTTTTAATCATGGATTTAAAATAATTTTTAAAATTTACGTTAGTCATTTGATTTTAGAGTTGTTCATTTTAGTTTTATTTATTTAATGAAAAATTATAATAGATTTATTTATTTAGCAAGCACAATCTTCCCTGTGCTAGATTTTGGGAAAAAAAATTGGTAAGATTAGGATCCCAGCACAAAGAAGCTTACAGTCTTAGACTACCTCAAACATATTGCAATGTCATAAATGCTGTTAAAAAGTATACAAATGAAGATGTGTGTAAAATGAAAATATACACAAAATGAAAAAAATATATACTAAAGAAGAACTTTTAAACAAATTTTATTTCTGATAGCCTTTAGGTAATGCTACTGAACTAAGTGACTAAATCCAAACTGTAATGAGAAAATCTGATTATTTTATGTGGATCAACAGGAATCAACTACATGGGACCAAATGAACTCATAAATATGATTTATAACCTTGACTTTGAAAAATATACTAGCTTGAATCTGTTTCCCTCTTAACCTTTTTTTCTCTTTTGCTGGGAACTACAGCTGGTTAATGAAGTATATGTCTTTGTAAATGGAGATGGGACATTGGTCTTTTTCTCTCTACCTGACCCTATCAGGATTTGGCTTCTCCAGCTGCCTACCCTGTGGACTTGATAGTTTATTGCAACTAGAGTACAACTTAGTTATACTAATCATTGTTTTAATGTGTTCTTTGCTTCCAAACAGTTTATACTTGTATCTCTGTTACACTATGACGGTGTCAAGGTTACTAGCTACATTCACTCAGTTCAGTTCAGTTTCTCAGTCATGTCTGACTCTTTGCGACCCTATGGACTGCAGCATGCCAGGCTTCCCTGTCCATCATCAACTCCTGAAGCTTACTCAAACTCATGTCCATTGAGTCGATGATGCCATCCAACCATCTCATCCTCTGTCATTCCATTCTCCTCCTGCCTTCAATTTTTCCCAGCATCAGGGTCTTCTATTTTTATAATACTGTTGTCTCTTATAATATGTAACCAAGCCTCCAACAAATGTAATGGTGAGTAGGCGACTTGAAGCAATTTATGAAAAATATAGTTCTGCATTCCACCAAAAATTGTAATAGCGTAATTCTTGGCATGGGAAGAAGCAACAGGGAAATATCTCCTGAATCTTAATAGATTAGAAGATAAGAGAATCCAGAGAATATTTTACTATCTGTCAATGGGCCTAAGCCAGAATTAATGTCTGAAGTGACATATTGATGAGAACTTCCACCTGATCTGAGTTTTCCAGCACCGTGGGACAAAAATTGTCATGAAATGTCTCCCAAATATTGGTCGAATTTTCAACCACAGGGAGGGACTGTGAAATGGAGTATTTCCTGCCATATCAGTAAACAAGAATGTCACAGTCATTAGCAATTTGGGACCTCCAAATGTGAATTTCTGATCCCAGAGGGCACCCAAAAGGGAGAATAAGCCTGCAATACAGGAGCTGTTGGCTGCTGCCACATGCTACAATCAGCAAGGAACTAAGGTTGTGAAAAATCAGGAAGCAGGATGCTGGCCCCAGGTAGCTGAGATGCATATGAAAGGAATGATTTCAGTGAGCCCAAATGCTTGTATCTTTTCATACATAGAAGAGTGCTAAATTCCTTGACTTGAGAAATCTGGTTTTCCTTAATTAAGAACAATCTTTTGATGTTCAGACTACACACCTCTTTTTGCAAACTCATATATAACCAAACTCCTCAACCCACATTCTGGGAGCAATTTCAGAATCTATCTCCTGAACTTGAAGTCCTAACAATTCCCACCAAATAAAACATGTGTGTGTGTGTGCGCACTTAGTTGCTCAGTCATGTCCAAATCTTTGCAACCCCACTGATTGTAGCTCACCAGGCTCCTCTGTCCGTGGAGATTCTCCAGGCAAGAATACTGAAGTGAGTTGCTATGCCCTCATCCAGGAGATCCTCCCAGCCCCAGGATCAAACCCAGGTTTTCTGTATTGCAAGTGGATTCTTTACCATCGGAGTCACCACTTTTAGGCTGTGACTACCTTTATTTAGTTGACACAGGTCAACTTGCCTAAAGTCACAGTGACCAGATATTTGGTTAAACATTATTCTGGATTTTTCTATGAAGGTGTTTTGTTGAGATTAATGTTTAAATCAATGGACTTTGAGGAAAGGAGATTGCCTTCCATAATGTGGGTGGGCCTCATCCAATCAGCTGAAGATCTGAGTAGAAGAAAAGAGAAACTGTTCTGGAGTAAGAAGGTATTTTGCAAGCAGACTGCCATCAAACTTGAGCTGCAACATTGTCACTTCCTAGGTGGTCAACATGACAGCCTTTTTGGATTTTCTATTAAAATGTACCTGTGGGATTTTAGCTTACGGGGTGTTAAAGAAAGTAAATGGAAGTAGTCGTGTTCAAGCTTCAGAGGCAAGAAAGCAGAGCAGGCCTCTGACCTTGCTTCTGACCGCTCTGGATACTGCCCTGACCCCGTGCCTGCTGTGAGTGCAGGACTAGCAGCACCACAGATAAGACAGGGGGCAGATCTTGGAGTTGTTGAGCCCTTGGAGGCGGTCTGGCCAACCATGGCTAAGGGTTTACCAACATTCCAAGATTTGCAAAACAAAACAAACAGCATTGTAAAAAAGATTAACATAATTCAGTGCTGCAATTTACTGGCAGACAGATGATGGTATCAGTTTGTGGCCTGGGATTATAAATGGGAGCACCCAGACTGTAATTTTGAAGTCTTCCCCATGGAGCAAACATGCTGCCCTGGACCTTTCCCCAACTGAGACACCAGATTGCTATTACGCAGGACTTCCCAGCACTGTTTTGAGTCTGGATGTTGATCAGTGCAATTTGTTGACGTACATACTGTTACTCTCCTTTTGTGGTTGTTGTTTAATCACAGAGTCGTATCCAACTCTTTTGTGACCCCATGGACTGTAGCCCACCAGGCTCCCCTGTCCATGGGCTCTCCTAGGCAAAAACACTAGAGTTTGTTGCCATTTTCGCCCTTAGGGGAACTTCCTGACCCAGAGTTGACTTCAATTTCCCTACATTGGCGAGTGGATTCTTTACCAGTGATCTACAAGGAAAGCCCCCATCCGAAGGATATCCATACGAATTCCAGGGGCAAGATTCCATCAACTTCCAAATAATTGATAGCCTGTTTCAACCAGTGTTTCTCCACCTTTTTTCATTAGTACTCCACTAAGGAGCTGTTTTTAGTCTTTTTAATCCTAGTCAACACTCTATTAAATTAAATTAAATATTACAGATATAATGTATATCTGTTTACATATTATGTATATCCATACCTTATACATAGAAAGAATAAGATTTTTGCCACCAAGGACAAATTTTCACCAAAAACAGTCTAAGCAATGAATGGTTTACAATATTAAAACTTTTTAAAAATGAATAAATATGGAGAAGAAATGATGTATTTCAGCACTTAGTTATGTAGATTATTTCCAAAATAATTCAATTAGTCAGTTGTATAAAAATTAATTTTTCCTAAAGTGAGTACTATTCTCAACTACAGGTAGTCTTTGCCTTGCCTGGGTGTTAGGGAGGGACCATAAAAATGGCAATGAAAGCAATTTTAATAAGGAATGAGGAAAATTATTATTGTTCTGTGACCTTGAAAAAAATTTGTCAAAATATTTAAAAAATGTCAGCTATAAACGTAAAAGAAAATGAAAAAAATTTAAAAATAAAAAAAGGGAAAATTTTGCTTTTTCTTTTATTCTACTGTTTCTATTTCTTTTTGTATATTGAAAGTAAGATAATTCTTCATTAAATATGGAAACTGTTTACTTGTTCATAACAAGTGGTTTCTTTTATGAAGGAACCCTTTGAACCTAGAACAAAAGTTAAAACTTTCACCAAAGCCAGGTGATGGCACAGAGAAAAATTGCCACTGAGAGAAGACTTTGTTTACTTATAATCCCCCAAAGGAGGGGCCCTCTGCCCCCACGAAGGGCCACATGATGAAGCAGCAGTCTGGTCAAGAGACAGAAGCAAGGGTGAGAGGAAAGCATGGCCCAGAGCCTTTATTGTGTTTTCCATGGAAAAAGCAAGGCAGGCAGGAAAATAGCTTAGGAATGGCTAATGTGAATAAAGTTGGGCTCTAGGCTACATTGGTGGTCTCCAGTTTTCTGCAGTGGTTTAGGGCAGGGGATCTATTGGCTTGGAGTGTGAGAGTTGGATAAATTTAGCTGTTGTGGGTATGTACTTGGGATTGGTTGTTTGCATATAAAAGGTATGTTTACAGTTGATTATTATTCCTCCCTGGCCAGGAAGGGCTCCCAACATGTCAAAACATAATGAAATATAGGACATTTAAAATATGATTCATATGGACTTGAGCTGTTGTATCTGTTCTTTCTGAGTCTTCAGACTGCTGGCACATCCTGCAGATTTTGGATTTTCAGTCTCTATAATGAGTCAATTCCTTAAAACTAATCTATGTATATAGATAGATATAGATATATAAACATGCAGCTGGTTCTCTGGAGAGCCCTGACTTCCTGTTGCAGGTGTTTGCTGAAGACCAGTTTTGACCTGCATGTTAGAATACTCTTGCAGCAAAAACAACTTTGGATCTCACATATTCTGATTATTTTCTGATTGTAGGCTTTCTTCCAGAATTTTGTCTGGAAGATCCCACCTTTTTTCTACCTCTTTCAGTTCAGTTCAGTTCAGTCGCTCAGTTGTGTCTGACTCTTTGCAACCCCATGAACCGCAGCACGCCAGGCCTCCCTGTCCATCACCAACTCCCGGAGTCCAACCAAAACCATGTCCATTGAGTTGATGATGCCATCCAACCATCTCATCCTCTGTGGTCCCCTTCTCCTCCTGCCCTCAATCTTTCCCCACATCAGGGTCTTTTCCAAAGAGTCAGCTCTTTGCATCAGGTGGCCAAAATATTGGAGTTTCAGCTTCAACATCAGTCCTTCCAATGAACACCCAGAACTGATCTACCTCTTTATGAAGATTTTATTTTAAATAAATTGATTCAAACTTTTAATTTCTTCCTTTTTATTTTTTGGCAGAAGAGTCAATCCAAATACCGTAGACCATCTGTGGCAGTTGTTTCTCCAGAGGCCCTCTCACCCCTCCCACTGATCTTGGGGTGGGGCATCCCTCCAGTTGAACTCTTATACCCTCTTTCTTGTCTGTGGGGTGGGCTGGGAAGGTGTCAACAGGCTCCTATTTCCTCTGGCTGCACCTGGGGTCAGCTAATTGGAAGCCTTAGCTGAAGATTTGAGGAAGGAAATAAAATGGTCAGGGCATTTATTCTACGAAAACCCCCCTTGTGAGGTTTCCTAGGCTTGCTATGTCCCTCAACTGCAGGTCTTCCCTTCTCTCAAGGCAGATTTCTCTGTGACCTTCCCATCAAGACCCATAGGGCCTTGAGGTGGCAAAGTCTCTATTGCTGCTGCTTAGGGCAGGATCCTGAACTGGGCCTTCACTTTTCCTTGTACCCCAACCATACTACAGTAATTAGTTCTTTTGTAAATAAACACTCTACAGTTTACCCTCCCTTAGTGTGTGCCAGCTCCAAAGCCCAAACTTTGTAATGTCCATTCAAGGTAATGTTCACATTTTTCTCTCATCTGTGTTTATCCTTTTATTCACTCAATCTAGTGTGCTCTTTAATTCAACTATTATATTATTCCTTGCTTTTTTGCTTGCTTCTGGGAAGAAAAGTAATGACAAACCTAGAGAACATATTAAAGCAGAGACATCATTTTGCCAAAAAAAGTCTCTCTAGTCAAAGCTATGGTTTTTCCAGTAGTCATGTACAGATGTGAGGACCATAAAGAGCTGGACCATAAAGAAGGTTGAGAGTTAAAGACTTGATGCTTTTGATTTGTGGTGCTGGAGAAGACTCTTGAGAGTCCCTTGGGCAGCAAGGAGATCAAACTAGCAAATCCTTAAAGAAATTAACCCTGAATATCTATTGGAAGGACTGATGCTGAAGCTGAAGCTCCGATACTTTGGTCACATATAGGAAGAGTTGACTTACTGGAAAAGACCTTGATGCTGGGAAAGATTGAGGGCAGGAGGATAAGGGGGCAACAGAGAATGAGGTGGTTGGATGGCATCACCAACTCAATGGATATGAGCTTGAGCAAATTCTGGGTGACAGTGAAGGACAGGGAAGCCTGGTGTTCAGAAGTCCATGGGGTCACAAAGATTCAGACATGACTTAGCAACTGATCAACAATAAATGTTACTCCTATGAATTATTTTGACTTTGTTCTTTTCTGTGTTTCCTTTGTCTTGGGTCTTATTGTTAATAGTATTTTCCTATATCCATAAGGATATTCATTATGCCTATTAAACATTTTTGATATGTCTTTTCCAACAAGTCTATTTCAAATACAGTAAGGCCCCTATGTATGAATGAGCTACATTCTGAGAGCATGTTCATAAGTCCAATTTGTTTGTAACTACAACAAAGCCTAGGTACCCAACTGACACAATCAGCTATATATAACTGTACCAGGTTTATAATGTGCTTAGTTGCTCAGCTGTGTCCAACTCTTTGTGACCCCACAAACTGTAACCTGCCAGGCTCCTCTGTCCATGGGGATTCTCCAGGCAAGAATACTGGAGTGGGTTGCCATTTCCTCCTCCAGGAGATCTTCCCAGCCCAGGGATAGAACCAAAGTCTCCCGCATTGCAGGTGGATTCTTTGCTGTCTGAGCCACTAAGGAAGCCAGGTTTATAACACTTTTCACAAAAATAGCACATTAAAAACCACAAAAATAAAGAAAACATTTTAAAATCTTACAGTACAGTACCTTGAAAAGTACAGTGGTATACAGTACAACAGCTGGCGGACAGGGGCTGGCATCTAGTGAACAGGCAAGAAGTGCTACTGACTGGAGGAGGGAGAGGTGGCCGATGGTAGAGGTGAAGGGTCGTCAGCAACAGGAGACAGAGGGCAAGCTGCAGCTTCACTCCTGCCTGACGTTGATGGCACAGGTTCTGATTCCTTGCTGGATTCAATTCTATCTACCCTCTTGAAAAAAATGATCCAGTGATATCTAGGCAGTAGCTCCTTTTTTCTTGTCAGAGATGACATGGTAGTACTGGGTTGCATTCTGAAGAGCTGCTGCAAACTTCATGTAGCATTCTACATTCGGGTCCTGCCCCTCTCACACTAATGGTGCCTTCTCAAATAAATAAACCCCCCCCTGCCATTTCCTGCATCATGAATCTCTTCAGTTCAGATACCTCTTCTTTTTGTCTCTTTTCATCCTTTCTCTGGTAATGTACACAAAAGCACAACCCCTTGTAGAGAGTGTACACACCAGACACATGAACTAACTTATGTGATTGGACACGTAAACACACATGCACAACACTGAACGTTTATGACTGGAAGCTTCGTATGTAGTGGACTTACTGTAACCTATAACATGCAGTCTGTCGTATTTCTCATGTGGCAGTCACACTCAGCGTGTAGCTGTGTGAACATGTGGCTATTCCCCATGGTTAATAGCTACTCTGTCACTCTGGAGCAGTGCACCAGAGAAGGCCTGAGGTCCTAATGAGTTTAAGGAGAAGGGAGGGTGTCCCCAGAGCAGAGGGCCCCAGGCACCAAAGGGTCACTCTTATGCTTTCTTCAGTACTGGCTCTACCAATCAGCTCCTATAGTCAGGGCTTCAACTGTTAGCCTGAGAATATATCACTATGGAAGGATCAAGTCTCCCTAGGAGCAATGCCCCTGTCTTTGGGGATAGAACTAAGGGGATGGAGGGCAAAAGCTCAAAGGTGGATGGTGGGACCTACACACCTGTTGACATGGCCACCCTGAAGCACAGTGGCAACAGACGAGGATTATGCAGCATTTATCATGAGGATGTGTGTGGGGGGTGTAGGAGCAGAGCATGTGGAGAGATGGACTCTTCAAGTCAATCCTCTCACCTCCTTGCTTTCTCCCCGCTGGCTACAGATCACTTCAAGTTCTCTGGTTTTTCTCTTGATTTTGGTTTCTGAAATCTACATTTTCTTGTCACCTCCCCAGTTCATCCAGGGTTGATTCTGGGGTGAGAGCCAGAAGCCTATGGGAAGCTCCTGCTGCCATGTCTGGTGAAACCCACCTCAGGGGCCGCTCCCGGCCTGTCCCCCAGACCCAGAGTCAATTATCCTTACAGATCTGCCTTCCACTCTGCCCTCAGTTTTATTTGGGATCTTTCTTTGCCACTGACCAGAGGGAATTCTGAGCCACATTTGGGCCAGTCAGTCCTGAGAGAGTCAGAGCCTGAGGAGTCTGTGAGGGGCCTTCATTGAGAAGGGAACGGAGGTTTCCAAGCACCCTCAAATGTCAGGGCTGGAATTCCTGTTCCACTATTGACCTCTCAGGGCCACAGACACCGTCACTTACCCAGACTAAGCCTTGTGTCCTTAACTATAAAAAGTTGAAAGGTTGTTGCTGAGCCATGAAAGATGCTGGGATTCTTGGCCTCCAGAGGAGAGGAATTCAACCCGGGGCCAATGATGAGGTTTGATCATGCAGAGCTTTTGTGTGATAAAGTTTTATTAAAGTATAAAAGAGACAGAGAAAGCTTCTGACACAGACATCAGAAGGGGCAGAAAGAGTGCCCCCCCTGCTAGTCTTTAGCAGGAAGTTATATACCTACTAGCAGGCTGCTAATTAGAGAAAGGAAATGTCTCAAAACTCAGAGAGTGGACCAGGCCCCTCACCCACAACATGCATTTTGAGATAACATTGGCACAAGGTGAGTCATCCCAGGCCATAAAATGATTGACATGAATCTTGAAAGGCAGGTTTCCAAGCAAATACATAGTCTCATTAACATAGCTTAAGAGAACATTTGCATGAGTAAAACATACTGGTTTGTCAAGTGGGTTCTGAGTCTTAGGCAGAACCAACTTGAAGAAAGACAGTCTAAGGTAAATACATAGTTCATTAACATAGCTTAAGAAAAACATTTCCATAAGAAAAATGCATTGGTTAGCTCAAGGCTTGAGAAAAGTTAAGTTCAGGTGGAAGCAGGTGTCTTCACAACAACAAAGAATTTTGAAAGAAACCTCCTTTTAATTTTGTATAGAGAAGGGAAAAAAGCCTGACTTGTAGTTTGTTTCCTCCTGCTGTGTAAGAAAGAGAGAGAGAAAAAAAAAACAGAAAAACATCTTACACCTGCAGCCTATTTCCTCCCTTTGGAGACCCCAAGCCTTCCTGCCTGTTACCCTCTCAAAGTGACCAAACCTAGATAAATAATACTGTTGACTAAAAAGATGCACAATATGAGAGTTGCAAGTTAAATTTTATTTGGGGGCGAAATGAGGACTGCAGTCTGGGAGACAGTACCTCAGATAGCTCTGAGAGACTGCTCCAAAGAGGCAGTGGAGGAAGGTAAATATATAAGATTTTGGTGAAGGGCATTCAATGCAATCAAGCACTTACTGTGCAAAAGGTTTTCTGCTAGTCAAGAGGAGCTGATGTCACTATGAAGGGATTTAGTGCTTTTCTAGATATGAAGAGATGCAAGGATTAAGGATCATGGAATCAGTTCCTGAAAATATCCATCTGAAGACCTGTTCCACTAGTTTCCCTGGAGCAGAGTGCCTCACTCTCCATCCTGGATTCCCCTCAGTAGGTGTTCAGCAGCAGTAGCAGCACAGGTTTCAATCTCCTCAGAGGCAGATGGCAAATGCTGCTGTTGTTGTTTAGTTGTTGACAAAGGCTCTTGGCGAGTGCCAACTTTTGGTTGACAATACTGAGCATTGAACCTGATTCCAGGTAATAGGGAGGTGGGCTGGGATTGGAGTTGTGACTTTTCAGGTCTCCAGAGTGTCCAGATAATGTTTTTGTATCCCCTAAATTGGGGACCCAGGGAGCTTCATAGAGAAGCAGTCACATCTCTCCATGCTCCAAACAGAAACATGCTGTTGGACAGAACAGAAGTTTCCATATTTGAGAAATCCAGCACAGCCAGCATGAGGCCTCTGTGCATTGAAAGAAAGCGATGTTTCCCAGGACCGTGGGTGGAACTGTGGGTGGTTGAGACGGCAGATCTCACCTGACCAAGTCCTCACTTGCATCTCAGGTCCAGCAGCCCTGCTCTGCTATCTATAACTTAACACAGTCAGGGGAGGTCTTTCTCACTTCCAGAGACTTCTGAACTGGGGACAAAATCTCTGTGTGAGTGGAAACAAGATTCTGGTGACCATGTGTGTGTGACTTTACCTGCTGTCACATGCTGGCAAGAGGGCAGGGCTATTTGGGTGACAACATGTTTGGAAAGAATTTTCACAGACCACCTGATGGCACTTTGGACACAGTGGACTTGCAATGAATAGGGCTCTTCCCTGATCAACAAGGGTCCAGGCCGGGGGCTGTGGTTGTTCGTCTGAGAGCTCTGCTAACTGACTAAAATTCTGTGTCCCAGATGTGCTTGCCAGGCACAGTTCAGGACATGGCTTATGGGCTTGCGGCTGGGCCAGCAAGTCCTGCGTCAGCCCAACCTCAACCACTGCAGGGAATGGCAAGTTCACAGGGTGGTTGGAGGTTAGGCCTCTGGAGACCAACAGAGGACAGAGCTGTGGGTACAGGAAGAAAAGGCTGGAGTTGGGCCATGGAAGAGAGCTCTGACTATTGACATGAGCCTGGTGGCCAAGGTCTCTTGCTCTTTACTTCAAATCAAGCCTTTCAAACACAGCCTCAGTGGCCTATCGGCTCAGGGAAGATCTTACACCTCTAGAGTGACTGCTATGCTGACTCAGTGCCCTGCAGGCCCTGGGGCGTAACACTTTGTCCCTGAGCCATGCCAGCTCTTCTGGAAGACTCCCCTAGGAGGATTCAACTCCAAATGACGATCATACACCTCTAGAGTGACTGCTATGCTGACTCTCAGTGCCCTGCAGGCCCTGGAGCATAACACTTTGTCCCTGAGCCATGCCAGCTCTTCTGGAAGACTCCCCTAGGAGGATTCAACTCCAAATGACGATCATACACCTCTAGAGTGACTGCTATGCTGACTCTCAGTGCCCTGCAGGCCCTGGAGCATAACGCTTTGTCCCTGAGCCCTGCCAGCTCTTCTGGTAGACTCCCCAAGGAGTATTCAGGACACGGCCCACCAGTCACTCAGTGTCCCTGTCTTTTCCCATCTCTTCCCAAGGAGGAGCTCAAAGCACATTTGGGGTGAGGGTATGAGGTGGTTCTAATGACTCAGAAACAACAGCAGAGGCTTCTTCCATTATTTTTATTTTATCAGGCTTGGAGCAGAGTCAGATTTAGGGAGGACTCAGAGTTGAACACATTCAAGTACAGCCAGTTGGCAAAAATGCAGTGGGCTTCTGAGAAGAGAGCCAGGGGGCCCCATGTGTCTGTCAGAGCCCCATCGTCAGAGGAAAATCAGCAGCAGGAGGAAGGTTTGTGAAGCCGCAAGGACTAGGAAGCTCCTGGGCTTGTGGACATTGCCAAGAGAATTAAAGTTGAACAGAGCAGGAGGTTTCTCCTCAGCAGGAGCAGTAGAAGGGTCAGGATTGGGCGAGCTTTTCTGCTTCTCACTGATCCACTGGTTGTAGTAGGAGACTTTGGTGAAAATGCTGGGGCCTATGGGCTTCTCACAGGGCGTGCTAAAGCTGGACAGCCCCATCAGATACCAGGTGTCATTTAAGTTGCAGACAAGGGGTCCCCCAGAATCACCCTGAGGAAAGAGAAGGCATGAGTCATGCGGACCAACTTGGAGATGGATGGGCGTTGTTCAGAAAGTGTGCGGAGAACACAGTGGAGTTTAGAAGGCCTCACGGCTACACGGGAATAGGAGTGAGTTGTTATCAGAATTACATGGGCAGTTTGAAAGGTCCAGACACAGGGGTTCCACTGCAAACCTTCTGCATCAAAATCTCAAGGGTGAGGCCTTAGAGCTCATTACATGTCTACAAGAAGAAACAGGCTCAGGATGTGAGTTCTCTTCCCTCCCAACCCCATGTGAGAGAAGGTACCCTCTAATGTCCTGAAGAATGGCTGTGGCAGGCCTAGAAGCTGCCAACTACCTGCTCAGCCTAGCACTGCATCCCAACCATCATTTTTGTTGTTCAGTCACTAAGTCATGTCCCACTCTTTGTGAGCCCCACAGACTGCAGCCTGCCAGGCTTCCCTGTCCTTCACTGTCTCCTGGAGCTTACTCAGACTCATGTCTTTTGAGTTGGTGATGCCTTCCAACCATCTCAAGCTCAGTCATACCCTTCTCCTGTCCTCAATCTTTCTCACTGTCAGGGTCTTTTCCAATGAGTCAGCTCTTTGCATCATGTGGCCAAAGTATTGAACCTTCAACTTTAGCATCAGTCCTTCCAATGAATATTCAGGGATGATTTTCTTAAGAATTGACTTGCTCTCCAAGGGACTCTCAAGTGTCTTTTCCAGCACTACTTTCAAAAGCATTAATTCTTTGGCCCTCAGCCTTTTTTTATGGTTCAAATCTCATATCTGTACATGACTAATGGAGAAACCAAAGCCAGCTTGTTCACTGTCCTTTTTTGCCCTCATCAAGTGGCTCTTTAGTTCATCCTCATTTTTTGCCTTTACAGCAATATTATCTGCTTATCTGAGGTTGTTAATATTTCTCCTGGCGATCTTGACTCCAGCTTGTGATTCATCCAGCCCAGCATTTCGCATGACGTATTCTGCATACAAGTTAAACAAGCAGGGTGACAATTTACAGCCTTGATGTACTCCTTTCCTAATTTTGAACCAGTCCGTTGTTCCATGTTCTCTTCTAACTATTGCTTCCTGACCTGCATGTAGGTTTCTCAGGAGATAGGTAAGTCCCATCTATTTAAGAATTTCCGTTTGTTGTGATCCACACTGTCAAAGGCTTTATTGTAGTCAGTAAAATATGTTTTTCTGGAATTCCCTTGCTTTTTCTATGACCCAGCAGATGTTGGCAATTTGATCTCTGGTTCCTCTGCCTTCTCTAAGTCCAGCTTGAATATCTGGAAGTTCACAGTTCATGTACTGTTGAAGCCTGGCTTGGAGAATTTTGAGCGTTACTTTGTTAGCGTGTGAGATGAGTGCAATTGTGCGGTAGTTTGACATTGCCTTTCTTTGGGATTGGAATGAAAACTGACCTTTTCCAGTCCTGTGGTCACTGCTGAGTTTTCCAGATTTGCTGGCATATTGAGTGCAGCACTTAAACAGCATCATCTTGATGTTCTTTGTTCATGTACTATTGAAGCCTAGCTTGAAGGATCTTGAGCATTGCTTGCTAGCCTGTGAAATGAGCACGTTTGAACATTCTTTGGCATTGCCTTTCTTTGGGATTGGAATGAAAACTGACCTTTTCGAGTCCTGTGGTCACTGCTGAGTTTTCCAAATTTACTGATGTATTGAGTACCAGCAAACAGCATCGTTTTTTAGAGTTTGAAATATCTCAGCTGGAATTCCACCACATCTACATCTAACTGTGTTCACAGTGATGCTTCCTAAGGTCCACTTGACTTCGCACTCCAGGATGTCTGACTCTAGGTGAGTAACCACACCATTGTGGTTATCCAGGTCACTAAGACCTTTCTTGTACAGTTCTTCTGCATATTTTTTCACCTCTTCTTAATCTCTACTGCTTCTGTTAGGTCCTCACCATTTCTGTCCTTTATTGTGCACATCTTTGCAGGATATGTTCCCTTGGTATCTCCAATTTCCTTAAAGAGATCTCTAGTCTTTCTCATTCTATTGCTTTCCTCTATTTCTTTGCATTATTCACATAAGAGGGCTTTCTTTTCTCTCCTAGATATTCTTTGGAACTCTACATTCAACTGGGTATATCTTTCCGTTTCTGCTTTGCCTTTCTTTTCTCTTTCCTCAGCTAATTTTGAGGCCTCCTCAGGCAACCATTTTGCCTTCTTGCATTTCTTTTTCACCTGAGGCAAGTCTACACATAGACATCACCAGATGGTCAATACTGAAATCATATTGATTATATTCTCTGCAGCCACAGATGGAGAAGCTCTGTACAGTCAGCAAAAGCAAAACCTGGAGCTGATGCTGGCCCACATCATTAGCTCCTTATTGCAAAATTGAGGCTTAAACTGAAGAAAGTAGGGAAAACCACTAGGCTATTCAGGTATGACTTAAATCAAATACCTTATGATTATACAATCTAGGGTAAGAATAGATTCAAGGGATTGGATCCAGTAGACAGAGTGCCAGAACTATGGACTGAGGTTCATGATACTGTACAGGAGGTGGTGCTCAAAACCATTCCACCTGAGCTTTTGTGTTTGATTTACTACGGTTTCTAGTTTTTCCTCAGTTTCTTGGTTAAACTTCTTTAGAAAATGCCAAGCTGCTAGATGTGCTCAGAAGAAAAGAAGTGAGGCCTATGCTGAGGCTGGCAGGATGGCTGGAATTGAAGGGAATCCCAAGGGACTTCCAGGAGAATGTGAGGAGCTTTGAGTGTGGGACACCAAGACAGGAAGTCACCTGCCACTATGGGGCATAATGTTTCCATCTCACAGGGCAAAAAGTGGAGCCAAGGAAACACAGCACCCCTCCACCCTTCTGTAATTCAGCATGGGTATTCATTCAGAACATGACTGAGCACATTCTGCATGTGAGACAAGGTGATGATGCACAACACAACATAGACAATACATTCTCCACATCTGCAGACTCAGAGGTGAAACAGAAGTGCCCAGAGGAGGATCTTCAGAGAGTTTCTCTAAGCTAAAACTGGAGAGATGAGCAAGGCCTGACTCTGGGAGATGCAGGCAGAGGTGGCCTAGAGTGACAAGCTCTGCCCTCAGTCCTCATCAGCCAGGAGCTGGAGGTGAATCGAGCACTTAAGGACATCCAGCAGGGAGCTGATGTGACCTAAATTGGATTCTAAATGGATGGTAGGTTGGTTCTGGGGCTGGACAGAACATAGTCAAGCAGGAGGTCACGAAACTGCAGGGACAACAATGAGGACACGACTGTGGCAGCAAGGGTAACAAAGACAGGCAAGAAATGGTTGAGGCACAGAATCTGCCATATCTGACCCTTCCTCTCTATCTAAGGAAAGAATGGAGCAAGGCAAGAAAAGCAGGATGAGGATGAGTGCTAAGGGAAGGGTCCTTGGGGGGTTGGTGTCAGAAGGAGGAGAAAGGGAGCAGAAGACACCAGAGGGACCACCATTAGAATCTGATGAAAAATGCTGCAGGCTGCACTGCTGAGTGGGTGTGGGAGGAAGTCTGATATCTACTCGCAGCCCCAGTGAGGCTGAGGCCTTTGGTTATCTTGATAAAAGCAGTGTGGGGGAATGGCAGGTGCTGATGTTTGATGAAGTGAGCTGAGGTGAGAAAGAGAAGTGAGTAAGCAAGAGAAGGCAAGTGCAGACATCCTGGGATGAGCTCTGCTGGGAAGGCAGGCAGAGAATTAGGGCAGTGGGAAGAGGAGAGAAGGGTCATGTGGCATGTTTGAAGATGGCAGTATGCTTCTGAGACAGAGAAAGCACTAGAAAGAAGGTGCGGGAAGAGAGGAGAATGTGTGAGGAAGCTGGTGGGGGCACAGCCTCAGAGAAGGACATGGTTCTTCTAAGGCTGACTTTGATCATCCTCTGTCCTCTTCCCTTTCTGGACCTCAGTTCCCCCACCATAAAAAGCAGCCCATAATTCAGTTTGAAATAAGGGCAAAATACTTGGAAAGATACTACAAAAAGGCAATACACATATGGAAAAAACCTTGCCTTCATTATTCATCAGAGAAACACAAACTAAAAATCCTCACAGTGGTTAAAACTAAAATGTGGACAGTGTGAAGTCCTGGCGGCCACGTGGAGCAGCCATTGTTGGTGGGAGTGCAAATGTGTCCATGCAGGGTGGAAGGCTGGTCTCCTGTATCTAGGAGAGATGAACACGCGCACATTTTATGGTATGCTAATTCTACTCCTAGCATTATACCCAACTAAAACATGAACCCATGAACTTTAAAACACATGCACCAGGATGCTATCTGCGAGGGTCTCAAGCAGAAACTACCCAAATGCCATCAACACTAGAATAGAAAAAGAAAATGACGGTACATTCACACAACACTAAGCAGGTAATGCTCTACAGCAATATGACACATAAGAGAAACTCCACGCAAGACAAACGGAACTCACACACACAATGGTGCCTGAAGGGGACTGAAAGTGTGTCCTGTGAGATTCCATTACGTCCTGACAAGCATTTATGTTCATTTATGTCAAGGCTACTCTGGGGTAAGAGGAAAGGGTATGAGGAAGCCCATTTGGATGCTGGTTACTTGAATGTGTCAATTTCTAAAAGACACATCCAATGATACACTTGTAAAGTATGCCCTTTTCTATGTATTCTATCCTTCAACAAAGCTTCTAAAAGTTATAAAGAAAATGGAAGGAATGGATCAGCACCCTTTGAGGACTTCTCTGCTTCAGCTCTGATGCATTGCTCTGGGGTGGGCCTGGGAAGAGGAACTCAGGGACTGGGGAAGGGTTCAGAGAAGACAGGAGAGGGGACAGAAGCCACAGGAGAGGAGAAGCAGCCCGTGTCACTTACTCGGCAGACAGACTTTCCTGTCAGGGAGTCTGCAGCGCACAACATGCCGTCCTTTATAGCAATTGATTGGTTGCTTGTTTCTGGCGGTTTCAAAATCGATTCACAAAATGAATTATCCAAAAAGCCGACCTCTGCTTCCTGCAGTGTTTTGGGAGTAGGTAGGAACTCTGCAGGTGAAGGGAGAGGAGTTCAGATGTGGGGTGGACCCTGAGAGAGAGATCAGCTCGCTCCCTAACTTTCCTGCTAATAGAGCTGCTGCCAGTTCTAGTTGCCAGGATCGGGGAAGCCTTCAGTGGATGTGCAACGATGAGGGGGAAAGATACCTTGCAGATGGAAGAGCAAATGTGAGGGGCCCGTGGTGGGGAGGATGAGGAGGGAAGTCATTGTGGCTGCAGTGGGTACAGTAGGGGGTGAAAAAGATAAGGCAATATCACAGCCGAGTCCAGAGCAAGCAGGGCCTCCTCACCAGGATGTGGAGCTTGGATTTCATTCTAAGCACATGAGGAAACCACTGAAGGATCTGCTCACCTTTAAAAAACAACTAATCTTTTGCCCTGTGGAAGCAGAAGCAGAGGCATAGACGGTGGAAGCTGCGTCTTGGCTTGGCCAAGGCGTTGCAGTGCCTTGTGATGCTTAGGCGGCTTGAAAAACGAGGCATGGCTCTGCCTCCTAGAGGAGCACACGTCTAGGGACACTGTCCATGCAGGTGCTAGTTCTAGATCTTGTTCACAGATCGGAGGCACCCTCCTGTGGCGGCACAGTGTGCTGCTGATGGCTGGCTCCTATGCAGTGCTTGCCCCGTGTGCCTCACAAGTCACAGGGCTGGCACAGGCCCAGCATCTGTGATCAGCAGAGGATATGGAGAGGCAAGGACAGTTGCCAGCTGGGAATCTCTTTAGTGCCAGCTGCTCCCTATCCTGGTAGCTGCTCCAGCCTGTGACTTCCCTTCATGTCCCAACACCTATCGTCTCACCTGTCTTGGAGAATCTTTCTTGCTTTGCCAGTGGTTCTTAACAAGTGACAGCCCATCCCAGGAGATGTCTTTGGAAATGTCTTTGGAAATGTTGGAGAGTTGGCTGTTCTCATGATGAGGCATTGTGACTGACATTTGTGGCCAGGAGCAGGGATCCTGGCACTGGCCTGCTCAGCAAACAAAGTCCTGCCCCAAATGACTCCACTGAAATATGGTCTGCAAATCATGACCCTACAAATCATGTCAAATTTACATTCCACATTTTTTCACTCAATGTTATTATTTTTCTGAATCAAAGGCATTCACCCTAGTGCAAAAGTCTCTCAGTCTAAAAAAAGCATGCCCAGCACGCTGGCAGAATGGGTAAGCTTCACTTGAGTTAAGGGATGAGGGACATGAGATTCATTGATGTAAATGTTCTTAAGCCTTAAATGCTCCAACTTAACCTCCCTGGGCAGAGAGCAGGCCTACCTTCATTCCCTTACTGCTGCCCAAGTACCTCTACCTGCAGTGGAAGCTCAAGAGGTGTCCTGAAGGGGCTTGCCCAAACAGGACCAGGGAATCAAGTTGGAATCCTGAGTAGCTGAGTCAAAGAGCTCAAGATCCTGGTTTCGAAAGTTAGAGATACTCAGGCTGTTTCGAGCCATGGGCTGAAGGAAACTGGAAGCAGAAGGGCTGGAAGGGCCCCGCAGCGGTTACTGTGTCCCCTCTCCCCCTCCTCAGCCCTGGCTGTTTGTGCCTGCCCTGCCCCCACTCACCTTGCTCAGTGACCATCCCCCAGCCGGTTATCCAGCAGAAGATAAGATCGAGCGACTGGATATTAGCTTCAGGGAGGCAGACAGTGCGGATGGAGTCAGAAAACTTTGCAGGATGATACAGCTGCAAGAGAGTTATGTCACTCTCCTGGAAGTAGCGTTTGTTATAGTCAGCGTGGATGAAGAGTCTGTACACTGCTGCCAACTGACTGTATGAAGTAGGTTTTTCTAGTTGGTAGTACCCCAGCAAGATTTTGTAGTCAGTTGGATTATGGGACCTGTTGTAGGAGGCTTAGTTATTATCCATATCCTCTGAGTGCTGGGCCATCATCCTTACCCTGGCTGCCTACCTCCCATCCCCTCCTCCTGGTACACACCACCATTATTCCAAAGGATTCTTCCTCCTTCTTCCCTAATATTGATTGAGGTAGGTTTGATTGCTGTCCATAGTCTCAGGACATTTGTACTTTGAAAGTTTCTGATGGCTTACCCAGCATGTAATAGAATTAAAGGAGCAGAGTGTCTTTGTGCTGGAAAGAAACTTCAGATACACATCAAATGGTAACCCTTTAGTTTAGATGAGCAGTCCCTTAGACAGCAAGAAGGTCAAACCAGTCAATCCAAACGGAAATCAACCCTGAATATTCACTGGAAGGACTGATGTTAAAGCTGAAGCTCCAATACTTTGGCCACCGGGTGCAAAGAGCTGAGTCATTGGAAAGACCCTGATGCTGAGAAAGACTGAACGTAGAAGCAGAAGGGAATAACAGAGATGAGATGTTTGGATGGCATCACCAACTCAATGGACATGAGTTTGAGCAAGCTCTGGGAGATAGTGAAGGATAGGGAAGACTGGCATGCTGCAGTCCATGGGTCCCAAAGAGTTGGACATGACTTAGCGACTGAACAACAACAAACTGCACCCCTACAGTTTAGGCAGCAGATACTTGGCTCATTCCCAGCTCTGACCAGAACACTTGGAAGTTCCCAGGACCAGAAATGATTCTCAGATTTCTCAGCCCAGAATGATGCACCCCTCTCCTGCCCGGACCTCTCACACTGTTTTCTCTATAAGCTGGTCCTCCTCTTTTGACAGGCACTCAACAAGTCTTTGTGGAATAAATAGAGGAGTTCATGGAACTGAACTTCTCCTTGCTGCTGGAACATGAGAAACTTTCTACCTATATGTTCTGCTTAGACTGTCTATCTAGCCAAACTCCTCCTACAAGGCCCCTCCAACTTCAAGCCCCTCATCTAACATCACCCACAGACTTCCTTTAGCAGTGGCTCAAGATCTACTTTCTTGCATATTCTGGCCTCCCAACCTGTATCACAGGAGTTGGGCTTGTGTCTCACTTTCCTGGTAGGATCAGAAACTTCAAGATGGGCTCTGCATCTCCAGTTCCCCCACAGTGGACCTCACGTGGGGCCTGGCACCTAGGGGTGCTGAATGAATAAACAGAACCAAAGTAGGATCTCAAAGCCAGCTGATGCCAGTAGCTCTAGACTCCTGACTTGGAAGGTAACACTTTCCACCCACTCCAGGTACAGAGCAAGCCCAGGATGCACCTGAGGAGCAGCTCACTCTCTTGACTGCCCTGTCCCATTTCTCTGGACAGAGGCCATCTGCTTTATGCATCACTCTGGCCTGTGGAGATGGTGGTGACCACAGCTCCTCTTAGGCACATGTTTCAACAAAAGTGACAAGAAGAGCTGGATTCCAAAATGCCTCCAGAAAGAAACTTGCTAGTCTGTGGAAGAGGTCAGGACCCAGGGAAGCCTCTAGCAATTGTGCTGAAGATGGCCTGTGGATTGCCTGGTTGGAAGAGGGCAAAATGTTTGTCCACACCAGGACTTGATGGATGCCCCCAGCTCTGGCAAGCCTTGGGACTATGGTTTCAATACTGAGCCTGAAGCTTGTGCCTGGCATGTGACCAGAGACATTACACATCCACTGCTTTTCACAAAAGGAAGGTAAAGCTGAGATCTCGTGCACTCTCTAGACCTGGGCAAGATGTAGAAATCAGAGTCCATGTTGAGTGGGAATAATATCTAACTCCTAAGTTTAGGGAAGATGAAGAGTAGATTGGAAGCACTTAAAATGGAAGTAAAGTCCACTTCCTAGTATTTACTGATCATCACAATTAGAATTAATTTCCACTTAGCTATTTCCATGCATATTACATGCAGCCGAGACAACGACAGCATCTTGGCAAGTATTACCAGAGTATGAAAGGGTATCCCCAGAGGGAGAATGAGGCAAATAGCCCCTGTCCTGGGATTCAGACAGGAAACTGGAGTCTAGTGAGGATCAGGGATGGCCTTCCAGGGAGAGGGGACTTCGGAGTCAAAGGCAGGGGCAACTGCACACACAGAGATCCTTGGTGGCAGCAAAAGATGGTCAAAGCCTAAGAAAGAAAGACTAGGACAGCCTTCATCCCCTTCTGTCCTGCCCATCTGTGCTCCTTCCCCATCCCACCCAGCAGCAGGCTGTGGGAAAGACGTACATTTGGAAGCAGTGGGCAGCTGAGATCACCCAGTAGTCACTGATGAGGGAAGCTCCACAGATAAACGTACCCTGGTAGAGAAGACCAGCTTGCCAAGGCCAGCGTTTGTCAACTGTGTTCTTGCCACCAGTGATCCTCCCAGTTACGGCAGTCTTCCCACATGCTGTAGAGACAGTCCCAGCCATGAGATCTCTGTGTTATGGATGCCAACTTTGGTGCCTCCAAAGGTAAGTATCCATAGAACCCAGGCCACCACAGCCCATCCTGCCACTTCAAGCTGGAAAATCCAAGAGCCAGGCTGAAATGATTTGGCTCACATGACAAAAGGCCACCTAACTTTGCTGGTGATGGTGGTGCTACAGAAGCAGCCGTGGATCTGGAGGGGGCAGGAAGGGAGGCAGTTGCAGAGGGGCTTATCAGCACAGTAGCCAGGGCAGAGGTCCAGGATGGGCAGTGATCCAGACACTTTCCCAGACCTAGTTCACCTAACTAGCACACTGCCTTTGAAGTGCCAGAAACTGAAGCCTTCCAGAGTGATGACACTGAGATGAAGTAGAGGCACCTCTTCTCACCCATCCTCATATTCTAGACAGACTGAGGCCAAATAGAACATGCTCTGCTTGACAGCTCTCCCTCTGAAGCGGTACTTCCTCATTCTCCAAATGAAGAGAGTATGGGGGCCAACAAGGACAGGAAGTGCAGGCCGCTGATCCTTGGACAGGGGAAAACTGAAATCTAGTAGGAAGACCTTGCAGGGAAGTGGGCTATCACTTCCTCCACCTCTCATGCCCCACAGAGACTCAGGGACTCCAGAAACCACCGGGCAGGTACAGAACCTACCGGTCTACTGTCAGGGCGGAGACGGGAACAGCGGGGAGCAGAGGGACCGTACACATGAGGGCAAGCGACCTTGACCCCCTGACCCTCCTGCTTACTCACATGACACGGCAGACACTGGTGGTCCATCTGTGGTCCCAGCCACCTTGGTGTGCGGCAGGAGTGAGTGCAGGCAGAGCAGGACAACAGCCAGGGTGCAGGCTACCTTCCAGCCTGGCCCCGAGCCCTCGGCCGCCGTGATCTCCATCCGGCCGGTCCTACATCTGCGATCTGACTGAGCTGACCGCGGCTCGCGTGGGCCCCGGGGCATGCTGGGAAACCGTCTTCTTGTGCGGGCCACACCCGTGATCTGGACCGGAAGGCCTGCATGCAGTTGGAGAAGCGGCCTGCTATGGGTGTCTGGAGCTCGTAGCCCCTGGTCCCTGGACGGTAGTCATCGCTGGGAGTCGGCAGGTTGATGGGGGGCAGCAGAGGGCACATAGGATCCCTCTCCAGTGACCACATTTAGCTGGGGAGTCATCATGGACAGCTGTGGCAGTATGACAAAGAATATATACTAATGCGCAAACGAATATGTACTAGGAATATGTACAAGGAATAGATACTAATGCTCAGAGGAATATATATTGGGAGTATAAACAAGGACTATATACCAATGCTCAGAGGTCAGGTGCTTCTGTAAGTGTCTTCAAATGTGACCAACTTGCTTTCAAGATCCAGTGCACTTTGCACTCATCTGTTCCTCCATCCCCCACTCCCCATGTGATCAGGTCAGGGCCACCAAAGGTAATATCCCTTTCTTAAACTCACTTGGTATTATACAACATGACATGATCATGGGATGGATAATCACAGGTCTTCCCCACACCCAGCAAGAGACAATTATACGAGAGAATGGGTCTTTTATACAAGAGTATGGGAGTCTTTTGACTTCCATGGTGGCTCAGGCGGTAAAGCATCTGTCTACAATGTGGGAGACCCGGGTCTGATCCCTGGGTGGGGAAGATCTCCTGGAGAAGGAAATGGCAACCCACTCCAGTATTCTTGCCTGGAAAATCCCATGGATGGAGGAGCCTGGTCGGCTACAGTCCATGGGGTCATAAAGAGTTGGACATGATTGACTGACTTCACTTTACTTTCCTATGGGTCTTTAGGGGGTCCAACTGCTGACCTCTAATGACTAATGTCCTCAAATGCAAAATCATTCACTCTTAAGGTTCCCAAGAGTCTCATCCTGTTAAACTTGAAATTTGAAGTCTCATCTGTTGGAGGATGTCATAAAGAGGATATAATCACAAATTGACCCTGGAGCTGAACCTGGGCAAATGGAGGCTCCTCACCCCTTCCCTGTTCTTGGAATGTAGGTTCTGCCCACAAAGGGTCTGCTCCAAGGATGCAGCCCTGAGGGAGTAAGGTGTTGGTGAGACCATCTGGACAGTTTATATGACTGAACCCAGTTAAGATCTCCATATAATCTTTAAGATTCTGGGTGGGGAGTGGGGTGGGGCATGGGTGGTTGCAGAGATCTGCTTGTCTTGGGACCTCCAAGCTTGTTAAAGCTTAAAAATTGTTAAAGTTAAAGTTAAAGCTTGTTAAAGCACAAGTTAAAGTTTAAAAATTGTATTCTAAATTCACTTGAAATAATGGAGACTTGGCTGTAAGAAATATGAAGAAAATGATCATTGTGGATGCTTATCATGGCTTTTTTTTTTAAAGAAAGTAACATGTGTTTGCGCTGAAATAGTTCTATATGGTTGCTTCCTGTAGTAGAAATCTGGGGTCCAACTTTAATTTTGTACCTTCTTTGTCCCTTTTAGTAAAGATGGTAGTGTTTCTACTGTCATAAACTTCTCAAGAAATTTGTGGTCTTTGCTGTGGCTCTCACTAGGTTTAATTCCATTAGACAAAGTCACAAAACAGATTGTTGAGATTATTGCTTTCTAACTTGGCCTTTTGTTGAGATATTATGTATATATCACTGCAATAAAAAGCTGGAAAAAAGGTAATATGACTGTCCCAAATATATCCAGAGACATAGAGGAAAGATTGGAAATTTTGAAGAGAAGTTGGAACAAGTGAACAGAGTGGGAACAGAAAGGTGGTAAAGCATGGTGACTGAGATCAAAGGTGGCATCAGGTGCGGGATACAAGAGTATTTCGATGCTAAGTGGGACAAGGGGTGGGACACAGGACACTCCAGGCAGGTGGGTCTGAGGACAAAGGTGGCCTCTCATTAAGTGGCTGCAGAAAAACAGTTTTCAGCAAACATTGGGAGATGAAATGGACTTTGGTGAAGATGGGGTCCAGATTTGCTGCTAACCATCTAGGCTGTGTCTGATTTTGTTCAGAGGAAAGAAGGGCATGAATGTCACTGGAAGAGATCCCTTCCATGCACTCCACATGTCATCTTCACAACTATAAGCATTCCCAGTTTGCAGGTGAGGAAACTGAATCCAAGGATAAACCAACATTATACAGGGCTTGCAGGGTTAGGACTCAAGCTCAGCTCTGCTGGTGGCTTGCTCTTTTGTGTCCTGCTCCTGATCAGTCAGAACCCTAACATTACACTGCCTGCCCAACCCCAGTCTGTTTTCAAGGAAGTACAGAAGATAGTCTTCAGCCTGTGCCTATGACAGGGCTGCCACCACTTTGAACTGGTTAAGTGTGGAGAGGAGAAGGGTGCTGTGAGCAGTGGCAAGGTACTGGGAAGGCTGTGGACACCTGGAAAGGAGGCTTCAGAGCCACCTGGGGGATAGACTGGCCAGACCCCCTTCACAGATAAGGAAGAAACTGCATTGAGAGGGAAAGTGACCTGCAGGCAGGTTCAGTATCAGGACTGGACCAAGCTAGCAGGCTCTAGAATCCATGGCAGTAACTACTGCCCCACACAGCCTCTCTCTACAGTCCTGAAAAATGCTGGGACAGGTGCAGACTTCCCCTCTGGCTTTTTGTAAAATGAGAAGTATATTTGATTTACAATGTTATATTAGTTTCAGGTGCACAGCATAGTGATTTGATACAGTTATGATTGTTGTTATTGTTCTTTGGTACCTAAGTTGTGTCTGACCCTTTGTGACCCCATGGACTGCAGGGTACCAGGTTTCCCTGTCTTTCACTATCTCCTGGAGTTTGCTCAGATTCATGTCCATTGAGTCAGTGATGCTATCTAACCATCTCATCCTCTGCTACCCCCTTCTCCTTTTGCCTTTGATCTTTCCCAGCATCAGGGTATTTTCCAATGAGCCAGCTCTTCTCATCAGGTGGCGAAATATTCAGCTTCAGCATTAGTCCTTCCAATACATATTCAGGGTTGATTTTCTTTAGGATTGACTGGTTAGATCTCCTTACAGTCCTAGAGACTGTGAAGAGTTTTCTCCAGCACCACAATTTGAAAGCATCTATTCTTCAGGCCTCAGCCTTCTTTGTGGTCCAGTTCTCACATCTGTATATAACTACTGGAAAAACCATTGCTTTGACTATGTGGACCTTTGTCAGGAAAGTGATGTCTCTGTTTTTAATATGCTGTCTAGGTTTGTCATAGATTTTCTTCCAAGGAGCAAGCATCCTTTATTAATAATTTCATAGCTGAAGTCACTATCCACAGTAAATTTGGAGTCCAAGAAAATAAAATTTGTCAGTTCTTCCACATTTTCCCCTTCTACTTGTCATGAAGTGATGAGATCAGATGCCATGATTTTAGTGTTTTGAATGCTAAATTTAAAGCTAGATTTTTCACTCACCTCTTTTACCCTCATTAAGAGGCTTTTTAGTTATTCTTCACTTTCTGCCATTAGAGTGGTATCTGCATATCTAAGGTTGTTGTATTTCTTCCAGCAGTCTTGATTCCAGCTTGTGGTTCATTCAGGCAAATATTTCACATGATGTACTCTGCATATAAGTTACATAAGCAGGGTGACAATATACGCAATTATCATACTCATTTTCCAATTTTGAACTAGTCAATTGTTCCATGTGCAGTTCTAACTGTTGTGTCTTGACCTGCATACAGGTTTCTCAGGAGACAGGTAAGGAGGTCTGGTATTCCCATCCATTTAAAGTTACTATAAAATGATCCAAAATCTTGAAAACAAAATGGAGTTACAAATAAATAGCCTGGAGACAAAGATTGAGAAGATGCAAGAAATGTTTAACAAGGACCTAGAAGAAATAAAAAAAAGTCAATTAAAAATTAATAATGAAATAAATGAGATCAAAAACACTCTGGAAGGAACCATGAGTAGAATAACAGAGACAGAAGATAGGATAAGTGAGTTAGAAGATAAAATGGTGGAAATAAATGAAGCAGAGAGGAAAAAAGAAAAAAGAATCAAAAGAAATGAGGACAACCTCAGGGACCTCTGGGACAATGTGAAACGCCCCAACATTCGAATCATAGGAGTCCCAGAAGAAGAAGACAAAAAGAAAGGCCATGAGAAGTTACTTGAGGAGATAATAGCTGAAAACTTCCCTAAAATGGGGAAGGAAATAGCCAACCAAGTCCAAGAAACCCAGAGAGTCCCAAACAGGATAAACCCAAGGCGAAACACCCCAAGACACATATTAATCAAATTAACAAAGATCAAACACAAAGAACAAATATTAAAAGCAGCAGGGGAGAAACAACAAATAACACACAAAGGGATTCCCATAAGGATAACAGCTGATCTATCAATAGAAACCCTTCAGGCCAGAAGGGAATGGCAGGACATACTTAAAGTAATGAAAGAGAATAACCTACAACCTAGATTACTCTACCCAGTAAGGATCTCATTCAGATATGAAGGAGAACTCAAAAGCTTTACAGACAAGCAAAAGCTGAGAGAATTCAGCACCACCAAACCAGCTCTTCAACAAATACTAAAGGATCTTCTCTAGACAGGAAACACAGAAAGGTGGTATAAACGTGAACCCCAAACAACAAAATAAATGGCAATGGGACCATACCTATCAATAATTATCTTAAATGTAAATGGGTTGAATGCCCCAACCAAAAGACAAAGGCTGGCTGAATGGATACAAAAGCAAGACCCCTATATATGCTGTCTACAAGAGACCCACCTCAAAGCAAGGGACACATACAGACTAAAAGTGAAGGGCTGGAAAAAAAATATTCCACGCAAATGGAGACCAAAAGAAAGCAGGAGTCGCAATACTCATATCAGACAAAATAGACTTTCAAATAAAGGCTGTGAAAAGAGACAAAGATGGACACTACATAATGATCAAAGGATCAATCCAAGAAGAAGATATAACAATTATAAATATATATGCACCCAACATAGGAGCACCGCAATATGTAAGGCAAAGGCTAACGAGTATGAAAGAGGAAATTAATAGTAACACAATAATAGTGGGAGACTTTAATACCCCACTCACAACTATGGATAGATCAACTAAACAGAAAATGAACAAGGAAACACAAACTTTAAAGGACACAATGGACCAGCTAGACCTAATTGACATCTATAGGACGTTTCACCCCAAAACAATCAACTTCACCTTTTTCTCAAGTGCACACGGAACCTTCTCCAGAATAGATCACATCCTGGGCCATAAATCTAGTCTTGGTAAATTCAAAAAAATTGAAATCATTCCAGTCATCTTTTCTGACCACAGCTCAGTAAGATTAGATCTCAATTACAGGAAAAAAATTATTAAAAATTCAAACATATGGAGGCTAAACAACACGCTTCTGAGTAACCAACAAATCATAGAAGAAATAAAAAAAGAAATGAAAATATGCGTAGAAATGAATGAAAATGAAAACACAACAACCCAAAACCTATGGGACACTGTAAAAGCAGTGCTAAGGGGAAGATTCATAGCATTACAGGCCTACCTCAAGAAACAAGAAAAAAGTCAAATAAATAACCTAACTCTACACCTAAAGCAACTAGAGAAGGAAGAAATGAAGAACCCCAGGGTTAGTAGAAGGAAAGAAATCTTAAAAATTAGGGCAGAAATAAATGCAAAAGAAACTAAAGAGACCATAGCAAAAATCAACAAAGCTAAAAGCTGGTTTTTTGAAAAAATAAGCAAAATTGACAAACCATTAGCAAGACTTATTAAGAAACAAAGGGAGAAGAACCAAATTAACAAAATTAGAAACGAAAATGGAGAGATCACAACAGACAACACTGAAATACAAAGGATCATAAGAGACTACTACCAGCAGCTCTATGCCAATAAAATGGACAACTTGGAAGAAATGGACAAGTTCTTAGAGAAGTATAACTTTCCAAAACTGAATCAGGAAGAAATAGAAGATCTTAACAAACCCATCACAAGCAAGGAAATCGAAACTGTAATCAGAAATCTTCCAGCAAACAAAAGCCTAGGACCAGATGGCTTCACAGCTGAATTCTACCAAGAATTTAGAGAAGAGCTAACACCTATCTTACTCAAACTCTTCCAGAAAATTGCAGAAGAAGGTAAACTTCCAAGCTCATTCTATGAGGCCACCATCACCCTAATTCCAAAACCAGACAAAGATGCCACAAAAAAAAGAAAACTACAGGCCAATATCACTGATGAACATAGATGCAAAAATCCTTAACAAAATTCTAGTAAGCAGAATCCAACAACATATTAAAAAAATCATACACCATGACCAAGTGGGCTTTATCCCAGGAATGCAAGGATTCTTTAATATCTGCAAATCAATCAATGTAATACACCACATTAACAAATTGAAAGATAAAAATCATATGATTATCTCAATAGATGTAGAAAAAGCCTTTGACAAAATTCAACATCCATTTATGATTAAAACTCTCCAGAAAGCAGGAATAGAAGGAACATACCTCAACATAATAAAAGCTATATATGACAAACCCACAGCAAGCATCACCCTCAATGGTGAAAAATTGAAAGCATTTCCCCTGAAATCAGGAACAAGACAAGGGTGCCCACTCTCACCACTACTATTCAACATAGTTTTGGAAGTGTTGGCCACAGCAATCAGGGCAGAAAAAGAAGTAAAAGGAATCTAGATAGGAAAAAAAGTGAAACTCTCTCTGTTTGCAGATGACATGATCCTCTACATAGAAAACCCTAAAGACTCTACCAGAAAATTACTAGAGCTAATCAATGAATACAGTAAAGTTGCAGGATATAAAATTAACACACAGAAATCTCTTGCATTCCTATACACTAACAATGAGAAAACAGAAAGAGAAATTAAGGAAACGATACCATTCACCATTGCAACAAAAAGAATAAAATACTTAGGAGTATATTTACCTAAAGAAACAAAAGACTTATACATGGAAAACTGTAAAACACTGATGAAAGAAATCAAAGAGGACACAAACAGATGGAGAAATATACCGTGTTCATGGATTGGAAGAATCAATATTGTCAAAATGGCTATACTACCCAAAGCAATCTATAGATTCAATGCAATCCCTATCAAACTACCAACAGTATTTTTCACAGAACTAGAACAAGTAATTTCACAATTTGTATGGAAATACAAAAAACCTCGAATAGCCAAAGTAACCTTGAGAAAGAAGAATGGAACTGGAGGAATCAACCTGCCTGACTTCAGACTATACTACAAAGCCACAGTCATCAAGACAGTATGGTACTGGCACAAAGACAGAAATATAGATCAATGGAACAGAATAGAAAGCCCAGAGATAAATCCACAAACCTATGGTCACCTTACCTTCGACAAAGGAGGCAAGGATATACGATGGAAAAGACAACCTCTTTAACAAGTGGTGCTGGGAAAACTTGTCAACTACCTGTAAAAGAATGAAACTAGAACACTTTCTAACACCATACACAAAAATAAACTCAAAATGAATTAAAGATCTAAATGTAAGACCAGAAACTATAAAACTCCTAGAGGAGAACATAGAAAAACACTCTCCGACATAAACCACAGTAGGATCCTCTATGACCCACATCCCAGAATTTTAGAAACAAAAGCAAAAATAAACAAATGGGACCTAATGAAACTTAAAAGCTTTTGCACAACAAAGGAAACTATAAGCAAGGTGAAAAGACAGCCCTCAGACTGGGAGAAAATCATAGCAAATGAAGCAACAGACAAAGGATTAATCTCAAAAATATACAAGCAACTCCTCCAGCTCAACTCCAGAAAAATAAATGACCCAATCAAAAAATGGGCCAAAGAACTCAACAGACATTTCTCCAAGGAAGACATACAGATGGCTAAAAAACACATGAAAAGATGCTCAACATCACTCATTATCAGAGAAATGCAAATCAAAACCACAATGAGGTACCATTACATGCCAGTCAGGATGGCTGCTATCCAAAAGTCTACAAGCAATAAATGCTGGAGAGGGTGTGGAGAAAAGGGAACCCTCTTACACTGTTGGTGGGAATGCAAATTAGTATAGCCGCTATGGAAAACAGTGTGGAGATTTCTTAAAAAGCTGGAAATAGAACTGCCATATGACCCAGCAATCCCACTTCTGGGCATACACACCAAGGAAACCAGATCTGAAAGAGACATGTGCACCCCAATGTTCATCGGAGCACTGTTTATCATAGCCAGGACATGGAAGCAACCCAGATGCCCATCAGCAGACGAATGGATGAGGAAGCTGTGGTACATATACACCATGGAATATTACTCAGCCATTAAAAAGAATCCATTTGAACCAGTTCTAATGAGATGGATGAAACTGGAGCCCATTATACAGAGCGAAGTAAGCCAGAAAGATAAAGACCATTACAGTATACTAACACATATATATGGAATTTAGAAAGATGGTAATGATAACCCTATATGCAAGACAGAAAAAGAGACTCAGATGTATAGAACAGACTTGTGGACTCTGTGGGAGAAGGCGAGGGTGGGATGTTTCAAGAGAACAGCATCGAAACATGTGTATTATCTAGGGTGAAACAGATCACCAGCCCAGGTTGGATGCATGAGACAAGTGCTCGGGCCCGGTGCACTGGGAAGACCCAGAGGGATCAAGTGGAGAGGGAGGTGGGAGGAGGGACCGGGATGGGGAATACATGTAAATCCATGGCTAATTCATTTCAATGTATGACAAAAACCACTGCAATGTTGTAAAGTAATTAGCCTCCAATTAATAAAAATAAATGGAAAAAAATGTTACTATAAAATATTGGTTATATTTTATGTCTTTTATAATACATTTTTGCATTTCATTTATTATATATTGAATACTCTGTACCTTTTAAGCCCCTATCCCTGCCTTGCCTTTCCTTTCAATCCTCCCCTCACTGGTAACCACTAATTTGTTTCCTGTGTCTATGATGCTGTTTCTGTTCTGTTATTTTCATTAGCTTGTTTCCCTTTTTAGATTCAACATATAACTGAAAACATAAAATATTCATCTGTGTCTGGGTTACTTCAAAAGCACATAATACCCTCCAAGTCAATCGCATTTTTTCATATGACTTATAATATTCCATTGTATGTATATATACCACATTTTCTTTATCCATTCATTTGTCAAGTTACACTTAGGTTGCTTCCATATTGTGGCTAGTGTAAGTACTGCTGCTATGAACATTGGAGTGCATGTATTTTTTCAAATTAGTATTTTAGTTTTCTTTAGATATTTACCCCTGAGTGGAATTGCTTAAACCATATGACAATTTTAATTTTTATTAGGAACCTTCATACTGTTTTCCATAGTGGTTGTACCAATTTACATTCTTCCAACCATGAACTAAGATTCCCTTTTCTCTACATCCTCACCAATATTTGTTACTTGTTACATCCTTGCCAATATTTGCTATTTGTAGATTTTGTTCTTGGTAGCCATGCTGACAGATGTGAAGTGATATCTCATGGTGGTTTTGATTTGCATTTCCCTGATAATTAGTGATGTGCATCTCTTCATGTGCCTGTTGGCTATTTGCATGTCTTCTTTGGGAAACTGTCTCTTCAGTCCCTCTGCCCAGTTCTTAATTGAATTGCTTGGTTTTGATGATTTGGTTTTGAGTTGTATGAACTGTTTATATATTTTGCATATTATTAATCTCTTATCAGACATATCATTTGCAAATATCTTCTCCTATGCTATAGGCTGCCTTTTGGTTTTTTTTGAGGGTATTTCTAGTTGTGCAAAAACTAAGGTTTAATTATGTCCCACTTGTTTATTGTGGCTTTTGTTTCCGTTTGGAAGCCTGAGGAGACAGATCCAAAAATATATTACTAAGACTGTATGTTTTCTTCTAGGAGTTTAATGAGGCTATTTTGCACTTATGTCTTTAAATCATTTTATTTGTTTATGTAGTATAAGAAAATGTTTAAATTTCATTTGTTTACATGTAGCTGTCCAATTTTCACAGCACCACTTACTGAAAAAACTATCTTTTCTCCATTGTATATGCTTGACTCCTTTGTTGTAGATTAATGGACCGTAGCTGAGTGGGTTTATATTTGGGCTCTTTATTCTATTTCATTGATTTATGCATCTGTTTTTGTGCCAGTACCATACTGTTTTGATTACTGTAGCTTTGAATTATACTCTGAAGTCAAGGGGAGTGATACCTCCAGCTTTGTTTGTTTGCTTTTTCTCAAGATTGCTTTGACTATTCAGAATAAAATTGGCCCATAAATTAGGATCATTTGTTACAGGTCTGTGAAAAATGCTTTGGGTAATTGGGTAAGCATTGCACTAAATCTATAGGCTGATTTGGGTAGTGTGCATGTTTTAGCAATATTAATTCTTCCAATTATGAATGCAAAATATCTACCTATTTATTGTATCACCTTCAATTTTCTTTATCAGTGTCTTATAGTTTTCAAACTATAGGTCTCTTACCTCCTTGGTTAAGTTTATTCCTAGGTATTTTCTCTTTTTGACAGGAGTGTAAAATGGGATTGCTTCTTTGCTTTCTCTTTCTGATAGTTCATTAGTACATATACAAAACAACCAATTTCTGTATATTTATCTAATACCCTGTAGCTTTACTGAATTCATTCATTAGTTCTAATAGGTTTTTAGTAGACTTAAGGTCTCCTATACATAGTGTCATGTCATCTGCAAATAGTGACAGTTTTATTTCTTCCCTTCCAATTTGAATGCTTTTAAATTTCTTTTGTCTGAATCCTGTGGCTAGGACTTCCAATACTAGGTAAAATAGAAATGGTGACAGTGGACATTCTTGTTCTGTTCCTAATTTTAGAGGCAAAGGTTTCAGTTTTTAGCTTTTGAGTATGATGCTTGCTCTGGGTTTGTCATAAATGGCCTTTATTATGTTGAGTTATGTTCTATCTATATCATGTAACTTTTGTTCATTTCTTTTGTTAATGTGCTGTATCACATTGATCAATGTGGGTGTTGAACCATCCTTATATTCCTGAATAAGTCTCACTTGATCATGATGTATGATTCTTTTATATATTGCTTGATTTTGTTTGCTAATATCTTGTTGAGAATTTTTACATCAATATTCATCAGGAATATTGGACTTTATTTATTTATTTTTTTCAATAGGTACATCATTTATTCAAATAGTTACATATAAATCAAATGACCATGCCTTTGAACATGACAAATTTTCCTGTTTATCCCTGCACTTTTTTGGGAAGATACCTTTAACATTGCTAAATGCTTGATTTGACAGGAGCCATGTGCTAACAAAGGATGGAACAGAAAAATGAAAGTTCTTTCACTGGATTTATCTTACTGGGGTTTTCTGACAGGCTTCAACTTGAGCTAGTCCTCTTTGTGGTCCTTTTGATCTTCTACATCTTCACTTTGCTGGGAAACACAACCATCATTGCATTGTCCTACTTGGACCCATGTCTTCACACCCCTATGTACTTTTTCCTCTCTAACCTGAGCTTTCTGGACATGTGTTACACCACCAGCATTGTTCCCCAGTTTCTATTTAATCTCAGCGGAGCAGACAAATCCATCTCCTTTGGTGGATGTATAGTTCAAATGTACATGTCTCTGGCATTGGGATGTACAGAATGTATTCTCCTAGGAGTTATGGCATTTGACCGCTATGCAGCTGTTTGCAGGCCCCTTCACTACACGGTAATCATGCACCCCGGTCTGTGTGCCCTGATGGCTTCTGCTTCATGGATCACTGGTTTTGCCAACTCCTTATTGCAGACAGAGCTTGTCTTCCTTTTACCTCGTTGTGGAAGAAATAAATTAGACCACTTCTTTTGTGAGATCCCTCCATTTCTCAAACTTGCCTGTGTTGACACCACTATAAATGTGTATGCAAGCTTCTTTGCCAGTGTCATCATTCTTCTCACACCTGTTGCGTTGATTGTGTTCTCCTATGGTCAGATTGTCAGGGCCGTCATAAGAATCAAGTCCACTGCAGGACAGAGAAAAGCATTTGGCACATGTGGATCCCACCTCACGGTAGTCTCCCTGTTCTTTGGCACAGCCATCTATGTGTATTATCAGCCCAGCAGCAACAACTCCCAGGATCAGGACAAGTTCATGTCTCTCTTCTACACTGTCATTATCCCCATGACCAACCCCCTCATTTATACGCTGAGGAACAGGAATGTGAAGGGAGCGATGAAAAAGGTGCTTTGGAAGCAATCTGACTCCAGATGATCGGTGACGAGGACAGATTTATGACAGGGTCTTGAACATCAGTTCTCTAGATATATCTGTGTCTCCTGCATGAATCATCTAAAATTCCCTTTGACAACTCTGAAGGGCATTTGTTTCCTTCATTCCCATTGGAAAGTGAGTGTTCAAATTCTAAGTTCATGTATTAATTTCAACTTCCAGAGATGCTGATTCAGTGATCTGACAGCATCTGCTTTGTAGTAACAGTTTTAAGAGCTCCAGGGAATATTGGACTTAATTTCCTTTCTTCTAGTGTTTTGTAACAGGCTTCCCTGGTAACTCAGCTGGTAAAGAATTCACCTACAATGCAGAAGACTCTGGTTCAGTTCCTGGGTTGGGAAGATCTGCTGGAGAAGGTATAGGCTACCCACTCCAGTATGTTTTGAGTTTCCGTGGTGGCTCAGTGTTTTGTATGTTTTGGGTATCAGGGTAATGGTAGTTTTGTAGAATGATCTTGGTAGTATTTTCTCCTCTTCATTTTCTAAAATAGTTTGAGAAGGATAGATGTTAACTCTTCTTTATACATTTGGTAGAATTCCCCTGTGAAACCATGCAGTCTTGAGCTTTTGTTTGTTGGGAGTTTTTTGATTACTGATTCCATTTCACTACTCATCCGTTCAGATTATCTGTCCTTTCTGATTCAGTTTTGGAAGATTGTATGCTTCTGGGAATTTATCCATTTTTTCTACTTTGTCTAGTTTGTTGGCAATTTGTTGTTCTATTATTCTGTTATGATTTTGTTTTTTGTATTTCTGTGATATTGGTTATGATTTTTCCTCTTCCCCCCCTCATTTTGTGTATTTATATATCTCTTTTTTCTTTGAGCCTGCTAAAGATTTATCAATTTTGTCCATCTTTTAAAAAAATACAATTCTTTTTTTATTAATGTTTTTCGTCTATTTTATTCATCTCTGATCTTTATTATATTTTTCTTTCTGCTGACTTTGGGCTTTTTTCTTCTTTTTCTAATTTCTTTAGATGATAGAGTAGTTTATTTGATATTTTTCTTATTTCTTAAAGTATGCCTATGCTGCTATAAACTTCCTCTTAGAACTGCTTTTGCTGGGTCCCATAGATTTTGGAAAACAGTGTTTTCATTTGGCTTAAGGTATTTTTTGATTTCTTCTTTTATCTCTTTGTTGCCCTATTGAGATTTTAGTAGTATATTTTTTAGTCTCCACATGTTTGGTTGTTTTCCAATTTTTCTTCCTGTAGTTGATTCCTAGTTTCATATTGTGTGTTTGGAAATGATACCTGAAATAATTTTTATTCTTTTATATTTGTTGAAGCTTGTTGTGGTCTAGCATTTATAATTTTTATTCTTTTATATTTGTTGAAGCTTGTTGTGGTCTAGCATTTATAACTTCTATTCCTTTATATTTGTTGAATCTTATTGTGGTCTATGATTTATCTTGGGGAACATTCCGTGTACACATGAAAAGAATGTGCATTCTGTTATTTTTTAATGGAATGTCCTAGAGATAGCTTTTAAGTCCAACTGATTGACTGTCATTTATGGCAAATGTTTGCTTATTGATTTTTTATCTGGATATCTGTCCATTGATGTAAAAAGGATATTAAAATCTTCTATTGTTATTTTATTGTCAGTTTCTCCCTTTGTTTCTGTTTATTTAGGTGCTTCTGTACTGGGTGAATGTGTTCAGAGATATTATATCCTCTTCTTCTATTGATTTCTTTACCATAATATAATGCCTTTCTTTGTGTTTTTTCTTTTTAACTTATTTTTTATTGAAGGATAAATTGCTTTATAGAATTTTGTTGTTTACTGTCAAACCTCAACATGAATCAGCCATAGGTATACATATTCCCCTTCTTTTTGAACCCCCCTCCCATCTCCCGCCCCATCCCACCCCTCTAGATTGATACAGAGCCCCTGTTTGAGTTTCCTAAGCCATACAGCAAATTCCTGTTGGTTATCTATTTTATATATGGTAATGTAAGTTTCCATGTTATTCTTTCCATACATCTCGCCCTCTTCTCCCCTCTCCCCATGCCCATGAGTCTATTTTCTGTGTCTTTGTGTTTTATTTTAAACTTTGATTTAAATTCTTTTTTGAATGATATGATATTGCTATTCCATTGTCCCTTTTGTTTGCATTTGCATTTTTCATCTCCTCAACTTCAGTCTGTGTGTGTTACCTCTGAAGCTAGTCTCTTGTAGGCAGCATATAGATGAATCTTGTTTTTCTCTTTTTTCAGTTCCAATCACCCACCCTATGTCTTTTGCTTGGAGCATTTAGTTCATTGGCATTTAAAAATGATTATTGATAGTATGTATTTAATGCCACTTTCTTGTTTTCTGGTTGCCTTTTTGTAGTTATCCTCTGTTCTTTTCCTCTTTTAGTTTCTTCACTTGTAATTTGATGATTTCTTTAGTGTTTACATTTGTGGTCCTTTCTGATTTTTACTGAAGGTTTTGATTTGAGGTTACCATGTAGTTCATATATGCTGACTATAACTAATTCTACTTATTTTAAACTGATAGTCATTCGGGTTCAAGCATATTCTAAAAGCCCTACATTTTCTACCCCCTTCTTCATGTTTTGTGTTTTCAATGCCATATTTTACACTATCACTCTATCCTATAGCTGTTTATTGCACTTACAATTGGCTTTTACAATTTCGGTATTTTAATCTTTGTTAAACTTATTCAAGTGGTTAATCCACAGCCTTTACTATATATTTGCCTTTACTGGTGGAAAGTTCTGCCACCTACATTTTCTTTCTTGTTGTAGTCTTTTTTTCCCACATAAAGAAGACCCTTTAACACTTCTTATAAGGTGGGTTTAATATTGATGAACTCTTAGATTTTGCTTGTCTGAGAAGCTCTTAATAGTCAAATATGAAAGATAATTTTACTGGATAGAGGCATCCTAGGTTGTATTTTCTTTCCTTTCAGCACTCTAAATACATCAGATAACTCCTGTCCTGCCTAGTTGGCACAGTTTTTGCAGAAAATCAACCAATAACCTTATTGGGCTCCTTTATTTATGACTCTTTATCTCTTATTGCCTTTAAAATGATCTCTTTAATTTTAACTTTTGCTATTTTAATTATATGTCCTCATGTGGGTCTCTTTGAATTCATCTTGTTTGGGATCCTCTCTGCTTCCTGTACCTATATGTCTGTTTCCTTCTACAGTGTCAGCAAGTTTTGAGCCATAACTTCATCAAATACAGTTTCTATTTGTTTCTATCTTCTCCTTCTGACACCCCTATAATGCAAATATCAGAACACTTGATGTTTTCCCAGAGGTCCCTTAAACTAGCTTCATTTTTTCAAATTTGTTTTCTTTTTCATGTTTCAAACGTGTGATTTCCACTATTGTATCTTTCAGTTTGTTTATGTGTTCTTCTGTATTACCTAATTGGCTTTTGATTCCCTCTAGTGTGTTTTTCATTTCAGTTATTGTGTTCTTCATCTCTGAATTATTCTCCTTTATACTTTCTAGTTCTCTGTTAAAGTTCTAACCATGTTCATCTACTTCTACCCAATTTAGTTGGCATCCTTATTACTGTTTCTTTGAGCTCTTCCTCAGGTAGTTTATTAATATTGATATCTTTTTCATTTGCATATTTTTTCAGGTTTTTTTTTTTTAACATATTCCTGTCTTCTCATTTTAACTTTTCATGTCTATATGAAATTAGGCAAAGCAGTTACTTTCCTGGTCTTGAAGGTGTGTTCTTATGTGTGAGTGTCCCTGTGCAGTCTGTGTGTGTCCCATGGCTTTGGTGGGACAGCTAGATCTGAAGTGAACATCTTCCTACCTTGGGTGGGAGGTCGGGCTGGAGCACAAGTGGCTAGAACCAGAGCTAGGTGTGAACGGGAGCTGTCACTACCCTCTTGGAGGTAGAGTCAGTGGTTGATTAGCTGGAGCAGAAGCCTGGGGGATCTTAATTTCTCCCAGTTATGACAGTAGTTTGCATCTTGGTTTGGGCCATGGCCAGGGCCTGAGAGCTTGGGCCTGCACTTGGGCTGGTTTCACCTTAGCCCCCAGGGTTTGTGTCTTGCTTAGTGACTTGTTCAGGGCCACAGGGATTGGTACCACAACGCTGAGCTAGCCTCACCCCCTATCAGATTTTCATAGCGCCGGGAGCTCAGGTGTTGGTGTTCTCTGCCCTGGAGCTAGCTTCACCCCCTCTGGAGTCTATGCAGGGATCCCCCCCTCCCACTTCACAAATCCCAAGATGTCACTGGCTGCCTCTGCCCTGTTCAGAGGCAGGGCAAGGGTTAGAACTAGATATGTTCCTCACAAGTATATGCATTCTCACTGGCAACAGTAGCCTCTGCTTTAGTGGAGAGCTGTGCCAGAACAAGAGGAGATGGAGAGGAACCCTGGCACTAGATGGAAGTTTCACTGGGGCGGCTCTGGCAGATCACCAGGCAGTTTTCAATATGTTTCCTTAGCACTGTGATGAGGAAAAAGCAAGTCTGTGTGTGCACTCTTGAGAAGTGGAATCTTAGTTTCTAATAGCCCTCAGGTTAGCCCCAGTGGTTTTAAAATCAGCTAAGGGGGGTTATTTTCTAGGTGTTAGATGCCAGGGCTGAAGTGACTTGAATACCTCACTCCCCAAGGAGGATCCCCAAGCCCCTGATATCCTTGCATCTTCTGTGTCCCCCATTGTGTCTCAACCAGGTCACTTTCCCCACCTTCCTATTAGACTCCATGTGGATCTGTCTTTTCTTTGGTTGTAGAAGAGCTGCTCTTCTAGTCCCTAGATCAATTTCAGCAAGAGTCACTCTACATGTAGTTGTAGTTTTGATGTGTTTTTGATAGGAGATGAGCCCAGAGTCCTTTACTCTGCCTCTTGATCTTCTCTCTTCTCCTGTTTGCATTTTCATGCCCAGTTCGGTTTTTCTCTTCTCTTTCCCCCAGGAATATGTTGCTCTGAGCCTTGCCATGAGGTGGCAGTATTAAACTGTTTGTCATTGCCTTAGCAAGCTTGTATGTTCAGACCTAGTACCTAAAATCATGGTGTGCATGCTCTTGGGTACACAGGTTTCCTTGTACCTACTCTTTTCACTATTGCTAGCTGTGGCTCCTCAACATTTATGCCGTCCACACTGTCCCAGACTCCCTAGTGCCTCCCCTTTTACCCTTACCTATCAAGTGGAAACTTGCTTTTCCATTTTTTTCTTTTGTCTAAATCCACTGGCCTTAAGGACAAGCCATTTAACCCCCAGCTTCATATTTACATGAGCCCTCTGCATGACTGACCCTAGGAGTGTGTTGGAGAGCAGGACAAACTGAACTCATTATTTCCTTGGAGCCGATTCTGACAGCAAAGTTAGACGCGAGTCATGCAAGGAAACTGAAACAAATTGTGGTAAATCATATGAAAGAAATAAAGAGCAATATATGAGTATAAAACAGAGAGCTGTGTTCCATTCTAGGTATCAAGAGATATTTGCCTGAAGAGTCTTTCAAACTGACATTGGCTGATCTGCAAAGTGGGCAATAATATTCCCAGGTGGCAAGGTTCTTGTGTCATTTAAGTAGTCAAGTGAGGCAAGTGAGCTGGAGTTTAGAGACTGAAGAGGGAGGGAGGGACAAGAGGTGGGCTGTACATGGTCTCAGGTATTAGGTTAAAGACCTTAGTCTTTATCTTAAGAGCAATGAGAAACCAGTTGAGAGTTTTATTTAATGGAAGTAACATGCTGATGGTGTGTTGGTGATCAGGGTGATGGTGAAGATGGTGAAGAAGAGAAGGAAGATGATGGTGATAGTGATGATGGTAGATGACTATGGTGATGGTGAGGATAATGATAGTAATGAGGTTGTTTACATAAGGATGAGTGTGATTATGACAGTAAGAATGATAATGACATGGTGATAACAATGAGGATGCTGAGATGCTGATGAGGATGGTGCAGATAATGAAGGGTCCAGCACCACTACCTGCTAAGAAGGCAGGAATGAGAACGGAAACAACACATTATTTGAAGGGAGACACATCTGGTACTCTGCCACTTACTTGCTGGCTGGAATGAGAAAATACTTTGACCTCATGTGTGCTTCAATTTATTTATCCTCAGAAGGGTTCCTGAAGATGAAGTGAGGTGTATAGGGTTGCTTGGTACCCAGCAGTTGCAAAGTTAGCTCCCTGGTGTCTCCGTGACGCACAGGCACGCAGCCAAGCATGTGACAATGAAAGCCTATGGGTGGAGAGTCCCTCCACTGCTTCATTTCTGCAGCCTGGGCAGGTGACATGCTCAGAGACTGAGGGGCATTATACTGCTGTCAAAAAAAGAAAAGCCTCTGTTTAGATCATCTCCAAATTGGCTGTCCTGCTGTCTGTAGGAGTAGTTGTGTGGTGGGAGCCCTGCTGGGAGTATCTCGGTACCTCATCCACTGCCTGCTGCCCTCACCCTCTGGCAACTCAACTCAGGGGGACACAGCAATGGGGACTCTGCATGTCTAGGGAAAAATCCTAAGTCTGCTCAAAATGTGACACTTGGCAAGACACTTGGCAAGACCTCGCTGGGTCTGTGTCTCATCTGAAGCCAGTTTGGCAGCTTGAGGTGGCTTCCTGGGAGATTGTGCACAAGTGGATGCTCCACAGTGAGGTGCCTGCAGTCACTCTTAGCTTACCTCTCCCTTGGGGGCAGGATTGAGGGCTCCATTTATTGTCAGTTTGAATCTGTTTGCATTGAGCCTTCCACAGTTTCAGTTTGGCTCTAGTTTCCTGGAGGTTACCTTTTGGCCAGTCCCAGGACAGAGACAGTCCCAGCACCCCAAGGTCCTTGCTGTTGCTGCTGCTGCTAAGTTGCCCAAGGCCCTTGAAATGACACAAATGTGAAGACTTTATTTCCAAAGTGACATGTAGATCACTAACTTGTTCTGCACATCTGTCCTGTATCAGCACACGTGTAGTGGTGAGTGGCCCCCACAAGGCAGACAGGTCATGCTGTTCTGACCTGTAATGAATGCAGAAAGTGGAAGGGACAGAGCATTTTAAGGCTCTGGGGTCACTAGCCAGGAACAGGTAGTGCTAGGCCATCTTCTTGGTGGCCAGTGCAATTTGAGTTGGTCCAACAATAAGGCAGATTCTTTAACACCTAGCAGTTCACGCATCGTGGAGATTATTCCCTTTCTGTTTCCCTGGAACTGTTGACTACCACTGGCTATCAGAAGGCTTGAGCTCCCTCCCGGTCACATTTTTACTGAAGGATTGTCATGCAACAGGCTTTCCTCTCCCAGGGAATTTGCATTATAACACAGGGATCTTTGAGAGACAACACAGTCAGGGGCTGGGAGGGGCTTTCTGCTGGGCTCACAGCAGAGAGCACCCTAACCTCTGCCCAGTTGTGTGACATGCAGATACACATCAGGCAGGGTTCTGCTCTGTCTCCAGGCCTGGGGTCAGTGGAAGTGTGGAGGAGACACCCCAGTGAGAGGCGCAGGCCCTGGCAGAGGGGACAGGGAGTTGGGGTCAGCCTTCTGGCAATTGCAATTTCTCCAGAGGAGGGAGATGTGCTTTCTTAGAATAACTTGCCATCAGAGCTCAGGTACCGTTGCTGTTCCTGCGAATGCTGTAATAGATCCTCAGGGAGGGCGTGGCCTTTGAGCTAGGGGCTCTCTAGGAACACGGCCTTTGGCTGGCTCTGAAGGATGGAATGATCCTCATGCTCCAGAAAGGGCCTCCTGGGTGAGAGGAACTTCTCTGGCATCCCACTTTGCAGGTTAACACAACAGCTGTCCAACCTGAGGTGATAGCCCCAGGAACACCCTCCTTCTCTGCTTCTCTCACCTGGACCCTACAGTGTAAAGTGGAACCAGTGTAATCCACGTCTCCCCTCCAGGTTGGAATAGTTGTGGTTCCGTTCTCACAGTGGACCCCAGGTGGGGCCATGAAGGGGCTAAGTTATTCAGCCAAGACCACACTGCTAAGGACAAGAGGCAGAGCTGCTGAGAAAGAAAAGGGAGGTAGGACGTGGGGACCCAGTGTAGTCACAGGGTCCATGACTGAGAGATGCGGCAGGGTTCTGGGTGACACCCGGTGGTTCTGGCCCAAGTGACATTATATCAGGCTGGGACACTTATGGCTCTGTGTCCTGCCTCCCCCAGATCCCAGTGCTGAGGGAGGCTCTAGCTCCAGGCTGCTCTCTCAACCCCACCCGAACCCCCTGACTGTTGGGGGCAGGGGTTGCAGGGGCACAGAGCAGCTCGTGCAGCTCCCTCTGTGGTTAGGTCTGTGGAGCAGAGAGCACTGCCGCCTCTGAGCTCAGTGCAAGGTGAGAGTGGACATGGATGCTCATTTACCTCGGGCTCCCATTGCACTACTAAGTATTCAACCTCTGAATTCTCCTGACATTTCTACAAGGTCCACGAGGTCCTCGTGCACAGCATCCACATTTCACAGATAAACAGTGTAGAGAGATTAACAAAGTTTCTCAAGGCCATTACAGCCAGGACCTCCAGAGCATGCGGGCTGCTCACCTGAGCCAGAGCCTGCCAGTGGTGAGTGCATTATGAGTGCATAAACTTGCGACACCCTCAGACAACCCTACACGTTCCAGCTGCCCAGTAGCCTCCCACTCCAGTCTCCCCCCACCTTTCGGCCCTCCCACCTCTGTTCCAGTGCCTCTGTCAGACCAGGACAGGAACTTCCCAGGGTTCAGGGACCCCACACAGGGCTCCCTTCCAATGGCTTCCATACACACCACGGCTACTGATGAAGCATTATTGCTGAAAAGCGCAGAGAGGCTAAACCTTTACTGAAAGCTGCAACCTGGGAAGTAAGCAAGCAGAGCTGTGGAATCTGGGACTGCAAACCTCCATTTTACACCAGCTCAGGATCTGGGAGGGGCAGAGCAAAGGTAGGACATGCCTCTAGTGCGGAGTGTCACGGAGACATCTATAAAGCTGGAGTCCCAAAGGATTACAGTCTCAGAATAAGGGTACATGACAACCAGGAGACCATTAAGAGAGCTGGCCTGCAGTGATATCAGTACCATGAGGAAAAGGAAGAAAATTCCTTGAATATTCCTGAGTAGAAGCCATTCTTCTGACAGGATTAGAACTAGATTAAAAACCATTTTAATGGTTAAAACACTTATCCTGTGGTTGGTGTGGTGCTTCTGCAGGATCTGAGCTTCTGCTCAGGGCTCAAAGCAGTGAAACCACCTAAATAAAATGAGTTGCATTTGTGAAAACTCACAAAGTCACACAGGGGAATAAGACTCCAGGAATGAGAATGAGAGGAAATAAGAAGATAGCCGCATTGTGTCTAGCACCTTGGATTAGTAGATTCTTGGTTAATACAAAAATGTTTAATATATTTTAAGGCATTAAAATGACTTGAAAGTAAGCAGTTAGGAACAGCAAACTTTTAAAACAACCAAGTAAATTAAGAATTAAATAGAACTTCTAGGAAAGAAAATGAAATAACGAGAATTGCAAATGGAGCAGAACCTAGGTGGCAGAGAGGGAGGATGTAGAGTCCATGTCTCCCCACAACTAGGGCATCTGCTGGACACTGCTGGAGAACCTCGACACCCGGGTGGATGGGACGAACCCCCCAGAGACGTGGTACAAAGGGAGGCAGGTGAGTGGGGAGAAGCAGCAGAGGAGGTGGAGAGCAGCGCGCCCGAAGGCGGCTGGGAGAGGAGAAGGGTTGCCGTGCGGCAGAGGCGCAGTTGCGCTGAGAGGGTCAAGGGACTGGGGACGAGCGTACCTTCAGGGCTGTGGGGGAGCAGAGGGGCATGTGCCTGGCATTCCCCTCGCCCACTTGCCACCTGGGTGTCTGCTGGGACCCTGGGCCTGGTCATCCTTCCTCCAGCGCAACCTTCGCTCACATGGGTCTTGGGCTGTGAGAGGGAGTGGGGAAGAGGAAGTGCTGAGTCTGATGGGGAGGGGTCCTTGGGGGTTAGAGAATCGGGGCAACATCCCCCCATCACTCAGCCTGGGGAGTCAACTGAGCGCCCAGGCCCGAGCCTCTGCACTCGGAGGCTGGAGGCACCCCGGGGCCCTCTCCATCTTCATTAAGCCTAGGCCCAGCCAACACCCCAAACCCTGGGCCATTACCAGCTGCATGCATCCTGTGTATAGGCCTAGTTCCCACCTAAGCCCCACCCCTGACTAAGCCCTTCATAAGCCACCCCACCCCCCCACCCCCAGTCAAGGCCTTTTTCTCTGTTTTTCTTTTTTCTTTTTTTGCTACTGTGGTTCTGGTTTACCTTCTGGTAGTTGTTTCATTTATAGGTTTATTTTTTCTAGTATACCTATTAGTTCTCTATATTTATTTTTTATTATTTGTTGTTATTCTCTTTTAGTATCTTTTTGTTATTAGGATTCTATTTTACCTTCCAGTGCTTGACTTTATTTATTTATTTTTTAAAGACTTTATTTTTAAAAAATATACTTGTTTTTATTTATTTCTTTTTTACATATATCAGTTAGTTTTCTAAATTTAATTTATTTTTTCCCCTGGGTCAGAAAGGTTCCCTGGAGTAGGAAGTGGTAGCCCTCTCCATTATTCTTGCCTGGAAAATTCAATGGACAGAGGAACCTTGAGAAGATAGTCCTTTGAGTCACAGATAGTCAGACACGACTGAGCGTGCACACACACACACACACACACACACCATTAGGAACAACACTACCTAAAGATCAAGGGATGATTTCAAGGGGAAAATAAAACAATTATTAATATTTTTGCACACAACATAAGAGTACTTCAATATTTTAACAAATACTAACAGCCATAAGTGATGAAATTCCAGTTGAGCTCTTTAAAATCCTAAAAGACGATGCTGTGAAAGTGCCACACTCAACACCAGCAAATTTGGAAAACTCAGCAGTGGCCACAGGACTGGAAAAGGTGAGTTTTCATTCCAATCCTAAAGAAAGGCAATGCCAAAAATGTTCAGACTACTGCACAATTGCACTCATCTCACACACTAGCAAAGTAATGCTCAAAATTCTCCATTCATCTGTTGATGGACATCTAGGTTTCTTCCATGTCCTGGTTATTATAAATAGTGAGGAATGAACATAGGGCTATGTCTTTTTGAATTATAGTTTTCTCAGGGTATATGCCCAGTTGTGGGATTGCTGGGTCTTATGGTACTAATAGTCAACCAAATTCTGTAGAGCAATTATCTTTCAATTAAAAAATAAGTAAAATAAAATAATAATTTCAAATACAAAAATAAATAAATAAATACATTTCATCACTATTATCCCATGAAATTTAACCAAGGTTTAGCCTCATATTGTGTTAGTAACCATGATCAATGAAATGAAAAACCATCACTGTGTTTCTAATATAAATATATTAATGACCCATATCCAAACATCCCATCCACTACTTATTGACAGCAAAATCATTTGCTTATTTACCAGTCTTATCAAATGTTTCATCATGATAAAATTTTGACTCTCTGTTAATCCCTTGTGGCTCAGCTGGTAAAGAATCTGCCTGCAATGTGGGAGACCTGGGTTCAATCCCTGGGTTGGGAATATCCCCTGGAGAAGGGAAAGGCTACCCACTCCAGTATCCTGGCAGAAAATTCCATGGACTGTGTAGTCCATGGGATTGCAAAGAGTCGGACACAACTGAGTGACTTTCATACTCGACTATGAATCTTAATCTTACAAATTCTAACGAGACTATTTCAAGTCATACACTACATATCAGACACAATAATTCCTTTCCTTCTGTAACCTACATCTACTATGACATTAAGATGGACTATTTGGTATTTACACATCAAAGGAACATCTATATTTTTTTCCTGTCTTTTTATTCACATAGGACCAGGCCTGTCCAATGAATCTTCTTTTTTTCTAGAAACATGAAACATCAGAATTATTATGTTATCCAAAGTGATAACCACAGCATTCATATGTCCTAACATGAAGTAAAGAGCCTTTCGATCAGGGTGAAAGAAGTGAGTGAAAAAACTGGCTTAAAACTCAACATTAATAAATGAAGATCATGGAGTCCAGTGCTATTATTTCATGCAAATAGATGGGGAAAATGAGACAGTGTTAAATTTTCTTTTCTTGGGGTCCAAAATCACTGCAGATGGTGATTGCATCCATGAAATTAATAGGAACTTGCTCCTTGGAAGAAAAGCTATGATAAACCTAGACAACATATTAAAACACAGAGGCATCACTTTGCCAATAAAGGTCCATCTTATCAAAGATAACATTTTTCCAGTAGCCATGTATGAATGTGAGAGTTGAACCATATAGAAGGCTGAGTGCCAAAGAACTGATGCTTTTGAATTGTCTTGAATTGTACTGTTGGAGAAGACTCTTGAGAGTCCTTTGAACTTCAAGGAGATTTAGCAAGTCAAGCCTAAAGGAAATCAACCCTGAATATTGATTGGAAGGACTGACACTGAAGCTGAAGCTCTAGTCCTTTGGCCACCGGATGCAAAGAGCCAACTCATTGGAAAAGACTCTGATTCTGTGAAAGATTGAGGGCAGGAGGAGAAGGAGGTGGCAGACGATGAAATGGTTGAATGGCCTCGCTGACTCAATGGACATGAATTTGAGCAAACTCTGGGTGCTAGTGAAGGACAGGGATGGCTGGGGTGCTACAGTCCATGGGGTGGCAAAGTGTTGGACATGACTTAGTGACTGAATAACATCAACAACCATGAGGTCAAATATTTTTCTGAGAAATAGTGGTCATTAAAAATATGTATACCCATGGCTGATTGATGCTGAGGTTTGACAGAAAACAACAAAATCCTGCACAGCAGTTATCCTTAAATTGAAAAATAAATTAATTAAAAAAGAATCCCCTTCCTGCCAATCGTTATATTGATACACCCAATCAAATGAATCTGAAAAGGATTCTTAGTAAATTCCTACTCTATTCTTTGCTTTTGCCTTCATCCTGTCTTTCAGTAGTTAAGCCCCAGTAATTATTTATCTATTATTTTTTTCATGAAACAGGATGTAATAACACAATAAGAATCTCATCTGATGTGAAGAAAGTTCCATTTCATCATACTACACAATAAACAATATCTTAAGATTTTATTTTTAATTTGAACACTATCCATATTAGTGCTGTTTCTCCCAACTTTATAGGATATCCAGAGAACACTACTCCTGCCAACCCCCTGGTCACTTGTCCAGACATCAAACCGTAATGATATTACATATTCACTTATGCAATTGCACAGCCTGTTCCTAAATAGTAAATCAGGTGATGTGCTTGCTCTAATTTTCTCAATTCTGATTCTAGCAATCATCTCAGCACTTTATACATCATCATAATAAAGTATAACATTTCAACCCCTTAATCAATGTTTGTTCTGATTATTAATATCAGATATTACCAATGCTAGCACAAATCAGAGGACAACAAGCTGAGCACTTATTTATAATCCCCAGACAACTAGCATAGATTTTACATTTATTTTTCTCATTCTCATGCTTGTATCACTCACAAGCATTATTGAGAATAATCTAAAATAAAGAGTCTTCATAGTATATATATATTACTTTGGTCTTCAAATCAGAAAAGGAGAATAGCACTTCTCCCTAACACTCAAGGTAGAAGCTCCAGCTCCACCACCAGCACCCAAAACTGAAATTCTACTTAAACTACTCATTGAAAAATTATACATGAACAGTGAAACTTTATTACCTTGTGCTATGCTAGTATTAGGAATATATTCTAGACAAAGAACTTTACACCTTTCACAAAAGTTAATTCAAAATGAATCATAGATCTAAATGTAGAATGCAAAACTATAAGACAGAAGAATATGTATGACAATACAGATAACTTTGAGTTTTTTGATGACTTTTTAGATATAACACCAAAGGCACAGACAATGAAAGAAATAATTGATAAGCAGGACTTCACTAAAACAATGTGGATAGAGTGAAAAGGCAGAATGTAGTTGGGGGCTCCAGAATGTAGTCTGGGAGAAATATATGCAAAAGACAAATATCTGGACAAAAGACAAAAAAGGACAGTTATCCAAAATACACAAAAAACTCTCCAAAAAGAAAACCAACAACTTGACTTAAAAATGGGCCAAAGACTTCAGGAGATATCTAACTAAAGAAGAGAGACAGATGGCAAGTAAGCATATTAAAAGATGCTCCGCACCATGTCCTAAGACAGCGATTCCCAGCCTTTTAGGCACCAGGGACCAGTTTCGTGGAAGACAATTTCTCCCACTGATTGGCAGTGAGGGATGGTTTGGGGATGATTCAAGCACATTACAGTTATTGTGCACTTTATTTCTATTATTATTGCATTGTGATATACAATGAAATACACAATGTACCAAAAATGCAGAATCATTGTGAGCGCTGAGCTTGTTTTCCTGCAACTAGACAGTGCCATCTAGGGGTGATGGGAGACAATGACACCCGAAGTGTGTGGCTTATTTCCAGAATACTCGGTAAACCTCGTTCTGGTTGCCATCACTACAGTAAATTCTACCTCACAAAAATAGGATGTTGCAAATGGAAGCAGGATTTCCACTGCTTCTGTGGCAGTCTCAGGATATTCAACCTCGACTTTAATCCAGAATATATGGCGGTTTGAAGTTGTCTTAAACGTACATTTAAGGCCACGACCATTTGTGATCTCAAGCAGTTGATCTTCTAACATGAACAAAGTTGATTCACCCGACTTATTCACAAATGGGTCACAGATCTATTCCTCCCCAGTTTGGGGATTTTTTGTGATTTGGAAATAATGCTCAAACTCTTGAAAGCTGAGATAGATTCATATACCAGCTGGAGAAAGAAGGCCCTGGCTTGGTCTCCTTCAAAATCTCTGCTAATGTTTGAATCCCACTTCTCACCCCCTATAGTTGCAGTTTGACTTTGGATGTCACTTTATCTGTTGACTTGAATATGGTTGACGTTCAGTCCTGAAGTGACAGATTGAGTTCACTGAGCAGGTTGAATATGTCACCCAAGTAAGCACATTTTGCGACCCATCTTGTGTAATTGGAATACTCATTCAGTGGTGACAGTTTTTCTCAAAGAAATCTCTGGAGTTGCTCTCATAACTTGAAAATTCTGTCCAGTGATCTACCTTTAGGAAGCTATCTTAACTTTTGTGGAAGGACTGATGTTGAAACTGAAACTCCAATATTTTGGCCACCTGATGTGAAAGAGCTGACTCATTTGAAAAGACCCTGATGCTGGGAAGGATTGAGGGCAGGAAGAGAAGGGGACGACAGAGGATGAGATGATTGGATGGCATCACCGACTCAATGGACATGGGTTTGGGTAAACTCCGGGAGTTGGTGATGGACAGGGAGGCCTAGTGTGCTGCAGTCCATGGGGTTGCAAAGAGTTGGACACGACTGAGCGACTGAACTGAAGTAACTTCTGTGTATGAAAGAAGACACATGTGCTCTGTGTCCATCTCTTCACAGAGTTGCACAGACAGATCTGATTTAAGGACATGTACTTTAATGTGGTTGATAATTTTAATCACATCCATGCAAAACATTAAGTTCAGGTGACATTTTTCAGCTGTGCAGCATTTCTCCTTGCGTGACACAGTACACAGACTCACATTTAGAAGCAGCCTCTTTGACTTGAGTAGTGAAACCAGAAAACCATCCAGTCACGGTAGCCACTCTGTCCATGTATATACCAACACAAAATGACCAATTCAGTTTCCTTAAAGGCTTGAATAGTTCTGCAGCTGTACTGTTGGTTGGCAACAAAAGTGCACAAAACATGCTCATGCACATCTTCCTGAAAAAGACAAATCACACGGACACAAGCACTGTGACCTTGTTGCCAACGTTGGTGGACTCATCAACCTGGTCGTGTACCACAGTGACTCATTAATCCTCTCTAAAAATCATACCTCAGTATCCTCTGCTACTTCATCAGTTATGGTGCCAGCTGAAAGAGGAATATGTGCCACATTTTGAACTACAGCTGTTATAGCCATGCTTTCTGGGAAACAAACTCACTCAGAAGGACAGTGCAGATAGTGGAGTGCAGTTTATTACACCAGCGGGCCCAAGGCAGAGTCTCCTCTTAGCTAAGGACCCCGACCAGCGTTTGTGAAAATCTTTTATACCCCTTGTGTACGTGTCCAACCACCACCCCAATTTCCTTGAGACTTACATAAACAAAGGAAGGGTAAATACAACTACAATAACCCCATCATTCACATGTTATGTGTTCAAACAGTTAATAATCAATAACCCGCAGTTACATTCCAAACAGTTAATAATCAATAAGCCCGCGGTCACGTTCAAACCAGTTAATCGATAAGCCTGTGATTACATCCTGATAGATACGAGAAAAAATTTATGACCTGTCCAGAGACAGGGGTGATTACGGTATGTTTCCTCTTAGGCAATGAGTAACCTGGATGTGATCTTCAAGATTCCCCTGCCCAGAGGGGGTCTTATCCTTCCATTGTCATTCCCATAGGCACAGAGTTCAGAGTCCACTGGAGAGGTGGCCATGCACGACCAGCACGGACAGGCCTGAGATGGAGTCCAGGCTCTTATGAATTCCTTCTTCACAGCCTCTCCTAAAATTTCATGACAAATGTCCTAACCAGCAGTCAGGATCAATTCTTCTATAATAGTAAATGGCTTCTTAGCTTTAACGACGCAGTGAGCCACTAAGAATGATTCTGTCAGTGCAGGTGCATTTGATGAAGTGGTGGCCTTCTGTAATTGCTTCTATTCTTCATGTTCATTTTTCTTTTTTAAACTCCAGAGGCATGTCTTTTAACACAGGATGGATGGGCTCCATGTAGTGAAGCAGTTTTGAAGGTTTCATTGTTTTATTAAATAGCTCATGGCCACCTATTATATTATACAAAGCAGGTTGAGAATGTGACTCACCTGTTGCAATGAACCCATAATTTAAGTAGGACTCTGGTATTTTCTTTAAATGCAGCTTACTTTTTGTTGGCAGTCTTAGAATCTTCTGCTGTCTCATCGTTTGGTCTTTGCCCCTTTACAAAGAAGCTCTCCAGAAACATTTTTTTTTTTTTTTTTTTACTAATTTTGGGTAGGGTTAGCATGTGGCCTTACAAAAATTGTGACCAAGGCAAGTGCAGTGTGGGAAAGAGGCACAGACAGAAGTGGTACATAAAATAGTGGGCAGGTTTCATGCAGACTAAAATAATTGTCAGAATCTGCCTGCCACCAAGTGCAGTTTAGTTGTCACTTGCCTCTCACAGATAGGGTTTTGATATGAATTTGAAAGTAATTAATTTATTATGGCTTCTGTGGGGTCAGACTTCTCTGCTAATGATTTTCTGTATTTGCAGCTACTCTCCAGTGCTATCATCATCACTTAAGCTCAGTTCATCAGGCATTAGATTCTCATAAGGAGGATGCAACCTAGAGCCTTCACATGGCACAGTTCACAGTAGGGTTCATGCTCCTATGAGAATCTAATGCCACTGCTGCAATCGACAGAAGGTGGAGCTCAGACAGTAGCGTGAACAATAGGGGACAGTTGTAAATATAGATGCTTCATTCATGCATCTGCTGCTCACCTTATGCTGTGCAAACCTGTTCCTAACAGGTCATGGACTGAAACTGGTCAATGGCCCAGGAGCTGGGGACCCCTGCCTTAAGAGAATTGCAAATCAAAGTAACAAATATCACTACATACCTATTAGAATCCTGGGCTCTTTATTTTCCTGGGCTCCAAAATTGCCACACACGTGACTGCAGCCATGAAATTAAAAGATGCTTACTCTTTGGAAGAAAAGTTATGACAAACCTAGACAGTGTATTAAAAAGCAGAAACATCACTTTATGGACAAAGGTCCATACAGTCAAAACTATGGTTTTTCCAGTAGTCAAGTATGGATGTGAGAGCTGGACCATAAAGAAGGCTGAGCACTGAAGAATTGATGCTTTCAAATTATGGTGCTGGAGAAGATTCACACAAGTCCCTTTTACTGCAAGGAGATCAAACCAGTCAATCCTAAAGGAAATCAACCCTGAATATTCATTGGAAGGACTGATGCTGAAGGTGAAGCTTCAGTACTTTGGCGACCTGATGTGAAGACCCGACTCTTTGGAAAAGACCCTGATGCTGGGAAAGATGGAAGGCAGAACGAGAAGGAGATGACAGAAGATTAGATGGTTGGATGGCATTATCGATCAATGGATATGAGTTTGAGCAAACTCTGAGAGTTAGTGATGGACAGGGAAGCCCGGCATGCTGCAGTCCATGGAGTTGAAAACAGTCATACAATTGAATAAATGAACAATGGCAACCTATTAGAATGACCAAAATTACAAAAATGACACTGAATACACCAAATGCTGATGAGGATGTGGAGCAACAGGAATTCTCAGTCATTACTAATGAAAATGTACAATTGTACAGTCTCTTTGGAAGACAGTTTATCAATTTCTTACTAAGTGAAGCATACTCTTAACATAAGGTTCAGCAATCATACTACTTGGCATTTATCCAAATGAGTTGACAACTATGCTGACCCCAAAACCTGCACACAGATGTTTTTAGCAGCTTTATTCATAGTTGCTAAAATTTGGAAGAAATTAATGAATGTACCAGTTCCAGATAATGGAATACTATTTAGTGCCAAAAAATTGAGTAATCTATCAAGCCACAAAAAAGACATGGAGGAGGGATGAACCACTGTCCAGAGGAGAGGAGACTTGGAGTCTGCCTGCCTTTAGCCCAGACCCTGTTTGGGGTCCTCCAGCATCCATGTGGGAGCTCTCCTGAGACTGTGTTACAAGCCCCTAGGCTCTGGCCTGCTGGTCCTCCTGCATCCAGACCTTCTCTGGGATGGCACTGAAGGTAAAGCCCTGAGCCTTTGGAGTGGGAGCATTGACCCCAAAACCCTAGACTACCAGAGAACTAGGGGGATCAAATAGTGAGAACTCACACAAAGGAAACCTCCTGAATACAAGACCCAGCATCACCCAACCACCAGTAGCACCCTGTGCAGGACGCCTCATCTAAACAACAAACAAAACAAAATTACAAACCAAATCATCAGCAGATAGGATTACCACCTCAGCCTTGCCCATCAGAGGAAAAACAAACAAACAAACAAAAACACAAACCACTGGACCAACCTTAGGAGGGCAGAAACCCAAAGGAAGAAAGAATTCAACCTTGAAGCCTGGGAAAAAGACACCTCAAACACAATAAATTAAAATAAAATAATGAAAAGGCAGAAAACACTACACAAATGAAGGGACAAATTAGAAACACAGAAGTTCAAATAAATGAAAAGGAAGGAAATAGGCAAACTACCTAAAAAAGAATTCAGAATAATGATAGTAAAGGTGATCAAAAACCTCAAAAACAAAATGGAGAAAATGCAAGAATCAATTAACAAAGACCTAGAAGAATTAACAAATAAGCCTGCAGAGACAAACAACACAATTACTGAAATTAAAAATACTCTGGAAAGAATCAATAGCAGAATATCTGAAGCAGAAGAACGAATTGGTGAGCTGGAAGATAAAATGGTGGAAATTACTTCCGAATAGCAGAATAATGTAAAAGTAATGAAAAGAACTGAGGATAGTCTCAGAGACCTCTGGGACAAGAGCAAATGCACCAACATTCGAATTATAGAGGTCCCAGAAGGAGAAGAAGAAAAGAAAGTGTGTGAGAAAATTTTTGAAGAGATTCTAGTTGAAAATTTCCCCAACATGGAAAAGGTAATAGTCAATCAAGTCCAAGAGGTGCAAAGAGTCCCATTCAGGATAAACCCAAGGAGAAACACGCCAAGACACGTACTAATCAAACTAACAGAGACTAAACACAAAGAAAGAATATTAAAAGCAGCGAGGGAGAAGCAAGAAGTAACATACAAGGGAAACCCCATACGTTTACCAGCGATCTTTCAGCAGAAACTCTGCAGGCCAGAAGGGAATGGAAGGATATATTTAAAGTACTGAAAGGGAAAAAGCTACAACCAAGATTACTGTGCCCAGCAAGGATCTCATTCAAAATTAAGGGGGAAATAAAAGGTTTTACAGACAAGCAAAAGTTAAGAGAATTCAGTACCGCCAAACCAGCTTTACAGCAAATGTTGAAGGGACTTATATAGTCAAGAAATACAAAAGAAGGAAAAAGATCTACAAAATCAACCCCAAACAATTAAAAAAATGTCAATAGGAACATATATATCAATACTTACTTTAAATGTAAATGGATTAAATGCTCCAACTGAAAGACACAGACTGGCTGAATGGGTACAATAACAAGACCCATATATATGCTGTCTACAAGAAACCCACTTCAGACCTAAAGACACGTATAGGCTGAAAGTGAGAGGATGGAAAAATATATGCCATGCAAGCAGGAAGCAAAAGAAAGCTGGAGTAGCAATCCTTATATCAGACAAAGTAGACCTTAAAATAAAGATTACAAGAGATATGGCTTCCCTTGTGGCTCAGCTGGTAAAGAATCTGCCTAAGGAAGGACACTACATAATGATCAAGGGATCGATCCAAGAGGAAGACATAAAACTGTAAATATCTGTGCACCGAATATAGGAGCATCTCAATACATAAGACAACACTAGCAGACATAAAAGGAGAAAGTGACAGTAACACAATAATAGTAGGAGACTTAACACCCCACTCACACCAATGGACAGATTATCAAAACAGAAAATTAAAAAGGAAACACAAGTCTTAAATGATACATTAGATGAGATGGATCTCATTGATATCTTCAGGACATTCCATCCAAATGCAGAAGAATACACCTTCTTCTCAAGTGCACATGGAACATTCTCCAGGATAGACCACATCTTGGGTCACAAATCAAACCTGTAGTAAATTTAAGAAAATTTAAATCATATCAAGCATCTTCTCTGACCACAATACTATGAGATTAGATATCAATCACAAGAAAAAACCTGTAAGAAATACAAATACTTGGAGATTAAACATCACCTTTCTAAATAACCAACGGGTTACTGAAGAAATCAAAAGGGAAATAAAAAAATTTCTAGAAACAAACAACAATGAAAACACGACAACTCAAAACCTATGGGATGCAGCAAAAGCAGTCCTAAGAGGGAAGTTTATAGCAATACAATCCTACCTTAAGAAACAAGAAAAGCATCAAATAGATAGTCTAACTTTACACCTAAAACAACTGGAAAAAGAAGAACAACAAAAAAAAAACCCCAAAATTAGTAGAAGGAAAGAAATCATGAAGATCCGAGCAAAATAAATGAAAAAGAAATGAAAGAAACAACAGTAAAGATTAATAAAACTAAAAGCTGGTTCTTTGAGAAGATAAACAAAATTGACAAACCTTTGGCCAGATTCATCAAGAAAAAAAAAGAAGAATCAATCAACAAAAATAGAAATGAAAAAGGAGAGGTTACAACAGACAGTGCATAAATACAAAGGATTATAAGAGACTATTATGAACAACTATATGACAATAAAATGGATAACCTGAGAGAAAAGGACAGAGTCTTAGAAAAGTTCAGTCTTCCAAGACTGAACCAGGAAGAAATAAAAATTATGAACAATCCAATTACAAGCACTGAAATCGAAGCTGTAATAAAAAATCTCCTCCCAAACAAAAGCCCAGGACCAGATGGCTTTACAGGAGAATTCTATCAAACATTTAGAGAAGAGCTAATGCTTATCCTTCTAAAACTCTTTCAAAAAATTGCAGAGAAAGGAGCACTTCCAAACTCATTCTAAGAGGCAAGCATCACCCTGATACCAAGACCAGACAAGCACAACACAAAAAAAGAAAACTACAGGTCAATATCACTGATAGATGCAAAAATTCTCAACAAAATTTTAGCAAACAGAATTCAGCAATACATCAAAAAGCTCATACACCATGATCTAGTTGGGTTTATTTCAGGGATGCAAGGATTCTTCCATATATGCAAATTAATCAATGTGATACACCATATTAACAAATTGAAAGATAAAAACCATATGATCATTTCAATAGATGGAGAAGAAGCCTTTGACAAAATTCAGCACCCATTTATGATTAAAACTCTTCAAAAAATGGGCATTGAAGGAACCTACCTCAACATAGTAAAGGCCATGTATGATAAGCCTACAGCAAACATTATTCTCAATGGTGAGAAACTGAAAGCATTCCCCCCTAAGATCAGGAACAGGACAAGGGTGTCCACTTTCCCCATTATTTTTCAACATAGTTCTGGAAGTCCCAGCTACAGCAATCAGAGAAGAAAAAGAAATAAAAGGAATCCAGATCAGAAAAGGAGTAAAACTCACTGCAGATGACATGATACTTTACATAGAAAACCCTAAAGATAGTATCAGAAAATTACTAGAGCTAATCAGTGAATTTAGCGAAGTTGCAGGATACAAAACCAATACACAGAAATCACTTGTATTTCTATATAGTAACAATGAAAAATCAGAAAGAGAAATTAAGGAATCAATCCCATTCACCACTGCAACAAAAAGAATTAAATATCTAGGAATAAACCTACCCAAGGAGACAAAATAACCATATACAGAAAACTGTAAAACACCGATGAAAGAAGTCGAAGCCAACATAAACAGATGGAGAGATATTCCAAGTTCCTGGGTAGGAAGAATCAATATTGTGAAAATGACTATACTATCAAATGCAGATTCAATGCGATCCCTATCAAATTACCAATGACATTTTTCACAGAACTAGAACAAAAAGTTTCACAATTCATATGGAAACATAAAAGACCCTGAACAGCCAAAGCATTGTTGATAAAGAAGAAAGGAGCTGGAGGAATCAACCTTCCTGACTTCATATTATGCTATGAAGCTACAGTCATCAAGACAGTATGGTACTGACACAAAAACAGAAATATAGACCAATGGAACAAGATAGAAAGCCCAGAAATAAACCCATGCACCCATGGGTACCTTATTTTTGACAAAGGAGGCAAAAATATACAACGGGGTATAGACAGCCGGTTCAATAAATGGTGCTGGGAAACCTGGACAGTTACATGTAAAAGAATGAAATTAGAACACTTCCTAACACCGTACAAAGATAAACTCAACATGGATTAAAGACCTAAATGTAAGATCAGAAACTATAAAACTCTTAGACGAAAACATAGGCAGAACACTCAATGACATAAATCAAAGCAAGATGCTCTATGACCCACCTCCTAGAGTAGTAGAAATAAAAACAAAAATAAACAAGTGGGACCTGATTAAACTTAAAATCTTTTGCACAGCAAAAGAAACTATAAACAAGGTGAAAAGACAATGCTCAGAATGGGAGAAAATAATAGCAATGAAACAACTGACAAAAGATTAATTTCCAAAATATACAGGCAGCTCACACACCTCAATACCAGAAAAATAAACAACCCAATCAAAAAGTGGGAAAAAGATCTAAACAGACATTTCTCCAAAGAAGACATACAGATGGCTAACAAACACATGAAAAGATGCTCAACATCACTCATTATTAGAGAAATGCAAATCAAAACTACAATGAGATATCACCTTGCACTGGTCAGAATGGCCATCGTCAAAAAGTCTACAAATAAATGCTGAAGAGGGTGTAGGAAAAGGGAACACTCTTGCACTGTTGGTGGAAATGTGAATTGATACAGCCATTATGGAAGACAGTATGGAGATTCTTTAAAAAACTAGGAATTAAACCACCATGTGACCCAGCAATCCCACTCCCAGGCATATACCCTGAGGAAACCAAAATTGGAAAAGACACATGTATCCCATTGTTCATTTCAGCACTATTTACAATAGCTAGAACATGGAAGCAACCTAGATGTCTATCAACAGATGAATGGATAAATAAGTTGTTGTATATGTACACAGTGGAATTATTACTCAGCCATAAAAAGGAACACATTTGAGTCAGTTCTGATGAGGTGGATGAAACTAGAACCTATTATACAGAGTCATAAAGAGAAAAAGCAAAGAAAAAGCAAGTCAGAAAGAGAAAGATAAATATGGCATTCTAATGCATATATACGGAGTCTAGAAAAATGGTACTGAAGAATTTACTTACAGAGCAGCAATGAAGAAATAGAACAGAGAACAGACTTGTGAACACTGGGAAAAGGGAGGAGAGGGTGAAATATACGGAAAGAGAAACATGGAAGCTTACATATTACCGTATGTAAAATAGATAGCCAATGGCAACTTGCTGAATGGCTAAGGAAACTCAAACAGGGGCTCTGTGTCAACGTTGAGGGGTGGGATGGGGAGGGAGATGGGAGGGAAGTTCAAAAGGGAGAGGATATATGTATACCTATGGCTGATTCATATTGAGGTTTGACAGAAAACAACAAAATTCCATAAAACAATTATCCTTTAAAAAATTAATTAAAAATAAGAAAAAGGCAAAAAAAAAAAAAAAAGATAGAGGAGACTTAAATGCACTTTACTAAGTCAAAATCCATTGAATGTACAACTAAGAGTGAACTGTAGGGTAAATTATTATTCTGGATGATAAAGACTTATCAGTATAGGTTCATTAATTGTAACAAATATAGGTCTCTGGTGGAAAATGTTGACAATGGGGGAGGCTATATATGTGGGGGAGTGGGAGTATATGGAAAATTTCTGAACCAACATGCCAATATTTCTGTGAACAAAAAACTGCTCTAAAATAGTACTTTGGCCGCCTTATGAGAAGATCTGACTCATTGGAAAAGATCCTGATGCTGAGAAAGATTGAAGGTGGGAGGAGAAGGGGACGACAGAGGATGAGATGGTTGGATGACATCACCAATTCGATGGACACGAATTTGATCAAGCTCCGGGTGTTGGTGATGGACAGGGCTGGCGTGCTGCCGTCCATGGGGTCACAGAGAGTCAGACATGACTGAAAGACTGAACTGAGCTGAACTGAATGTACACACACGTGCTTTATTGTACATGATACATAATCACACATTATTTACCCCATGCATATAAGCACATCCACAAAACAATTAATTTGCACAATATATAAAATAATTCACCACACATACCATTCTTTACCACATAGATATCCACTGTACAGCATATATGCTTAATATTGCACAAGACAGAACAATAATTGTGCACGCCCTCTTAAGTCAGATCATTTCCAGTCAACATTCTCCAGTTCAGTCCAGTTCAGTCACTCAGTTGTGTCCGACTCTGCAACCCCATGGACTGCAGCACGTCAGGCCTCCCTGTCCATCACCACCTCCAGGAGTTTTCCCAAACTCATGTCCATTGAGTCAGTGATGCCATCCAACCATCTCATTCTCTGTCGTGCCCTTCTCCTCCCGCTTTCAATCTTTCCCAGCATCAGGGTCTTTTCCAGTGAGTCAGTTCTTTGTATCAGGTGGCCAAAGTATTAGTACAACACATAATCATTTCTTAATTACCAAGCTTTATGAAACCAACATTGAGGAATTCCCTGGTTGTCCAGTGGTTAGGACTCTGTGCTGTCACTTCAAAGGGCTCAGGTTCAGTCACTGGTCAGGGAAATAAGATCCCACAGCTGGCTGGCACTTCTCACTCTGATACCATAGCACACCAGGGTTTCTGAAGAAGAATTCTATGGGGCATCTGCTTCTTAATTCAGAACACTCTCTCCTAAGATTGCTCACTCTTTTTTTATAATTAAGTTTACTTTTAATTGAAGGATAATTTTTCTATAATATTGTGTTGGTTTCTGCCAAACTTCTGCATGAATCAGCCTTTGGTATACCTATGTCCCCTCCTTCTTGAACCTCCCACCCCCATCCATCCCCATCCCATCCCTCTAGGTTGGTAAGAAGCCCTGGCTTGAGTTCCCTGAGTCACACAGCAAATTTCCACTGGCTATCTGTTTTACACATAATAATGTATCTATTTCCATGTTACTCTCTCCATACATCCCACTCTGTCCTTCCTCCCCACTCCACATGTCCATAAATATGTTCTCTATGTCTGTGTTTCCACTTTGCTGTTCAGTCTCCCGGTCGTGTCCAACTCTTTGTGATCCCATGGACTGCAGCACGCCAGGCCTTCCTGTCCCTCACCATCTCCCAGTGTTTGCCCAAGTTCATGTCCACTGCATCAGTGATGCCATCCAGCCATCTCATCTTGTGATGCCCTCTTCTCCTTCTGCCCTCAGTCTTTCCCAGTATCATTGCTGCCCTACAAATATGTTCTTCAGTACTATTTTTCTAGATGCCATATATATATATATTAATACACACTATTTGTTTTTCTCTTTCTGACTTACCTCACTGTATATAATAAGCTCTACATTCATCCACTTCATTAGAACTGACTCAAATGCATTCCTTTTTATGGCTGAGTAGTACTCCATTGTATGTATGTACCACAGCTTCTTTATCCCTTCATCTGTCGAAGGACATGTAGGTTGCTTCCATGTCCTAGCTATTGTAAAAACTGCTGCAATGAACATTGGGGTACATGTCTTTTGGGTACATACATTTTTCAGTTTTAGTTTTCTCAGGGTATATACCTAGCAGTGGGATTGTTGGGTCATATGGTGTCTTTATTCCTAATTTTTAAAGGAATCTTCATACTGTCTTCCATAGTGGCTGTACCAGTTTACATTCCCACCAACAGTTTAAGAGGGTTCACTTTTCCCCCCACTTTCTCCAGCATTTTTTGTTAGTAAATGTTTTGATGATGGCAATTCTGATTGGTGTGAAGTAATGCTTCATTGTAGTTTTGATGTGCATTTCTCTAATTTGTTGAGCATCTTTTCATGTGTTTGTAAGCCATCTTTATGTCTTCTTGGGTGAAAAGTCTGTTTAGGTCTTCTGCCTGCTTTTTGGCTGGTTTGTCTGTTTTTCTAATATTTAGCTGTATGAGTAACTTACATATTTTGAATATATAGTTTGTCAGTTGCTTCATTTGCAATTATTTTCTCCCATTCTGAGGGTTGTCTTTCCATCTGGCTTATGGTTTACTTTGTTGTGCATAAGCTAAGTTTAATTACATCTCATCTATTTTTGTTTTTATTTTCATTAATCTAGGAAGTGGGTCAGAGAGAATCTTGCTGTGAGTTATATGAATGAGGGTACTGTCTATGTTTTCCTCTGAGAGCTTTATAGTTTCTGGCTTTGCGTTTAGATATTTAATTCATTTTGAGGTTTTGTGTGTGTGTGTGTGTTTATGGTGTTAGGGAGTGTTCTAATCTCATTCTTTTATACATAGCTGTCCAGTTTTCCGAGCACCACTTACTTAAGAGGTTCCATTGTATATTCCTGCATCCTTTGTTAAAAATAAGGTGCCCAGAGATATGTGGGCTTATCTCTGGGCTTTATATCTTGTTACATTGGTCTTTATTTCTGTTTTTATGCCTGTACCATGTTGTCTTGATGGCTGTAGCTTTGTAGTATCACCTGAAGTCAGTGAGGTTGATTTCTCCAGCTCCATTTTTCTTTCTCAAGATTGTTTTTCTATTCAGGGTCTTTTAGTTTTTCATAAAAGTGTTAAATTTTTTGGTTCTAGTTCTGTGAAAAATGCCATTGGACATTTAATAGGGATTGCATTGAGTCTGTAGGTTACTTTGGGCTGTAGAGTCATTTTCACAATATTGATTCTTCCAGTCCAAGAACATGGTATATCTCTCTATCTGTTTGTGACATCTTTGATTTGTTTAATCAATTTCTTATAGTTTTCGGTCTACCAGTGTTTTGTTGTTTTAGGTAGATTTATTTCTAGGTATGTTATTCTTTTTGTTGTGATGGTGAATGGGATTGTTTCCTTAATTTCACTTTCTGATTTTTCATTATTAGTGTATAGGAATGCAAGTGATTTCTGCATATTAATTTTATACTCTGCACTTTACTAAATTCATGGACTAGCTCTAGAAGGTTTTTGGTGTCATATTTATGACTTTCCATGCGTAGTATCATATCATCTGCAAGCAGTGAGAGTTTTACTACTTTTTTTCCAATCTGGATTCTTTTTCTTCTCTGATTACCATGACTAGGACTTCCAAAACTATATTGAAATGGTGGTAAGAGTGGATACCCTTGTCTTATCCCTGATCTTAGAGGAAATAGTATTTCTAATATAATATTTCTAATATTAATGGCATGGCCTGAAACTGACATCTGGTTAACAGCTGTGGTATCCTGGCCATGCAAAGGCAGCATGAAAAGGACTTGTTTGAATGTCCTCCTGAGGTTTTACTGTCTCTCACTTTTAATCAGTGACATTGACCTGCCTGTGAATAGGCAGGAACAACCAATATGATGAGAAGACTCTGTGGAGTTTTAGTTAATCAGTCCAAAAATAACAAACAGCAACCAAATCAAGGGATAGCAAAACTTCAAATGGGCTAGTAATTTTGATTGGAGTGACTGAAGAATAAAATAATCTCAAAGTGTTTAAAATCTACACCAGTTAGTCATATATTAATCCAAAATAATGACCAGTGGAACAAGCTGCCCTAGAAATTACAGTTCAATCCCCCCTAGAATTTATATAAATAAAAGAGTTTATGACCTTGAAGTTAGATCAGGACATCTCAATGCTACAGGCAGTGTTAATGCTTTGTTTGTACAATGATAAGAGTTCTGCGTGATTTGAGTTTAGACCAAAGCAATCCAGATCAATTTCTATTGATTCTACATTTCTTCCAATAGGGAAAGGCAAGAGAAATATGACCTCATTTACAAAAGTGCCTTCAACTAACAGATGATACAATCTTAATCTAACTAACTTTTATGTTGTCCTGCCAAAGAACAGGAATTGTTAGGGTGGCAGAGACCAGTAATTGCATGAAACTTAAATCTTTATTACCAGAAGGTCAATTCTTCTCCTTAACAGAATGTTCATAACCAATTTTCTTCCATTAATTGTCTGTATTGTCATGCTACAGCATTCCTTAGACTAATTGACCCAAAGCTTTAGGTTATATCCAACTCTTTGAGGGACCTCATGTTAAAACCTATAGCTGAAGTCAAACTATTCAATGAAAACCTCTACAACCACTATCATCCAGGTCTGTATTCATTATTGAACCAACTCTCACTTTCACTCTAGCTCTAACAAAATGACTAAATACTATGTCCCATACCACAGGCATTTATTAACATAAACATAGGCATAGTATTTATATTAGATATATTGAGTTGGCTGAGCTTCAAATTTAAGATACATAAAAATATTTCAAAATGTATTCAATTTTTTAAGTTGGGAATATCAAGTAATTTGTAATGAAAATGAATGTAACAAAAATAATTCTTGTGTTCCAGAGATAAATTCTACCCAATACTGGTATATGATCCTTTTTAAGAGATGTTGAATTCAGTTTGCATGTATTTTGTTGAAGATTCTTGCAGTGATGTTCATCAAGAATATGCACATGTAGTTTTCTTTTCTTCTAGTGCCTTTGTATGACTCTAGCATTAGTATAATGATGGTATCATAAAGTGATTTTAGAAATGTCTCTGCCATTTCAAAGTTTGGAAGAGTTTGAGAATGACTGCTATTTATTCTAAACAAAATGAGCATATGGACCTCAGCTTTGCATAACTTAATGAAATTATGAGCCATGCCGTGTGTGCCACCCAAGATGAATAAGTTATGGTGGAGAGTTCTGACAAAAATGTTGTCCATTGGAGAAGTGAATGGCAAACCACTTCAGTATTCTGTCTTGAGAACCCCGTGAACAGTGTGAAAAGGCAAAAAGACATGACTCAGAAAGCTGAACCACCCCTCCACCCAGGTCAGTAGGTCTCCAATATGCTCCTGCCGAGCAGGTCATTTGCTAATAAAGATGCTAATTGTGGAGCTCAGACTTAATTATGTGAGGAAATACCCTTGAGAATTCCCTAGCTTTCTGCTGAGGAGTGACTGCAAGATGGGGAGTGAAAGATGAGGAGCAGCAACTGGCAATTCCCCCAAATTACCCAGTTGGATATCTTCTTGGTCAGAAAATCCATTCTGCAGCACTCTTGCAATGAAAGGAAACAATCTACATGTAATATTTCAAATGTACCATTGTTAACTTTGAATATAAATATTAAGTGATAAAAATTTCTTTCTAAGTGATCTATTTAAGAGCCTCTCAAAGAGGGGTTATCAGCTTTTAAAGGCAGAAAAGATGCTTTGACTTTTAACTGTTGGGAATTTAACTCTATAAGTATTGCTATTGTCAGCTAAAAGTCTATATTGATGAACTGAATATATTTTTACATTATAATGCAATATTTACACAAAAATATTTTATATATTTTATATGTTTTATATATATATAACACAATATTTACACAGATAATTTTATATATATATAATATATATATTCTATAGGATTGATATATAATAGATACCAAAACTATCTTGAGAATTGTGGCTTAATGAAGATTCAAACTGAGTAAAAGATTAGTCTCTAAAGTACATTTCTTTCACTGTAAAAAGAGATAATCCTAGCATTCTGTAAATAGAGAAAGTCCCACATTTTTTGGGCATGTTCTAGGAATTCTAATACATTTAGATGAAAGAAGCTGACCATGAAGGACCTCACTGCGTGCTCATCTAGACACATCTAGCTCATCTAGTAGTGCTGGGAAAAAAGACACACGTCTTTTTTCTAAATATCTGTTTTTACTTTTCCTGGGTGAAGAATACCTGGGAGTGGCACTATTCAGTAAATATGTGCTAAACAAATATAAATACTGTTTGACGATGTAGATTTCTTGAGGTATACTTTGCAAGTCATATTGTCACTCATTCAAATACGCAATTCTTTGCTTTTGTGTGAGTTAATGCACAGAGCTGTGTCTCCATGAAGATCCCACTTTGGAGCAATTCTTTCGTGGTAAAAAATATTCTCAATCCTCAGCACTTTCTACTGGCTTCTTATGGCACTCAGTCTCCCTTTCTTTGAAATACTTCCTTCATTTCAACTCCAGTTCTGGTGGCTGAGACAGTAAAGAATCTGCCTACAATACGGGAGACCTGAGTTCAATTTCTGGTTCAGGAAGATCCCCCAGAGAAGGGAATGGCTACCCACTCCATTATTCTTGCCTGCAGAATTCCAGAGACAGAGGAGTCTGGCAGGCTACAGTCCATGGAATTGCAGAGCATCAGACACGACTGAGCCACTAACACTACTTACACATTCTACAGTTTTTATCATTGTCTTTGTTGTTTGGTGCATTTTTCTAAACTCACCTGACTTTCTTTATCTGGCTCCATGGATGGCCTCTATTTCTCTCCCTAACCTCTTTGCCTTAGTTTTGACCTGGCACATAGCTCTTGGACCAGTTTTCTTTCTCAGTATCACAGCCCCTTGCTGACCTCATCCAATCTTGAGTCATTAGTGATAGCTAATATAGTCATGACTTCCATATATATTTATCTTTTCCAAACCTTTCCATACAGTCCAGATTTACACACACCCACACCACTGCCTCCACATCTCTGTGTGGGCACTGAACAGGCCAAAGTCAAACTAGATTTCTCCCCTGAACCTGCTCGCCCTCTGTCTCCCATGTCCCATGACTAAATCCTTTCTGACAGGTATTTCAGAACCCAGGCTTGTGATTGCTCTTGACTTCTTGATTTCCACCTCATCTCATTCCCGTCAGAAAAGGCTCCATCGACAGCTCCAAAAATGACCCATACTTGCCTCTACCTGGTCAAGGTTGCTATCACCTCTTGACAGGATAGCTGGGGCTGTTGCAGCTAACTACCCTCCTTCTCCTGCCCTAATCCTGCAGGCTGTTCTCTACCCAGCACAAGCAATCCAGTCAGGCCACTCCTCACCCCATTCTCCCAATAGATTTCTGCTCATCAAGCCAAAATGCACATGTCACCCATGAGTCCTAGGCGTCTGACACCTGGTTACTTCTCCACAGGCTGGCCAGGCCTCATTCTGCTCCAGCCTCACAGGCCTGCTTGCTGCTCCTGGAGTGTGACAGGATGCTCCTGCCTCAGGGCCTGGCATTAGCTCTTACCTCTGCCTAGAATTCTCCCCACAGCACTCACGTGAGGGTCTCCCTCCTTCCCTTCAGGTCTCTGATCAAATGATGGTGAGGAAGTTCTCCCCAGAAGATCCCACATAGTGAAGACCCAGTAGTTGTTCTCTCATTATGTTACCAAATGGGCTTGATTGCTCATTCCCCAGGAAGTTAACACTGACAGGAGAATGTTGGGCAAAGGAAAAGTAGCTTTATTTAAGGAAGCCAACAACCTGGGGAGAAGGTGGACTGTCCAAATGAACCAACTCCCAACTCCCCAAGTGTTAGTCAGAATTTGTATAAGAGGTGAAGCAGAAATGCCTGCAAGCTTTGTGCTGGGGATAGGCTGCTTCTCTATTTTTGAAGACTTGCATAATCATTGTGAGGTGCCTTCCTAGCATTGGAACCTGAGTATGGATGTTACATGGTCTAGATCAGCACATTTGTTCTATGGCTCAGTGGAACAAAGGAAGACAAAGACAAGAAACAGAGCAAAACAGGACAAACAAAACAGGAACCAGTCCATAAAACACTGGACTGTGTTTAAGTATCAACAAGCCTTTGGCTGTTGTGGGGAAATTAACAAGATGGTGCCAGTCAGGTCCTCTTGCTTCACACTCTCATGTCCTCTCACCCCTTGTTTTATAAACAATGACTTTTCACAGCTGTATAACAGCTGAGATCACTTATGACACTGCACATGCACATCACAAGGTGCTTACTTGGCCACGGGCTACTTTTTTTTTTTTTTTTTAAATTTTTATTAGTTGGAGGCTAATTACTTTACATCATTACAGTAGTTTTTGTTATACATTGATATGAATTAGCCATGGATTTACATGTACTCCCCATCCCAGTCCCCCCTCCCACCTCCCTCTCCACCCGATCCCTCTGGGTCTTCCCAGTGCACCAGGCCCGAGCACTTGTCTCATGCATCCAACCTAGGCTGGTGATCTGTTTCACCCTAGATAATAACATGTTTCAATGCTGTTCTCCTGAAACATCCCACCCTCGCCTTCTCCCAGAGTCCACAAGTCTGTTCCATACATCTGAGTCTCTTTTTCTGTTTTGCATATAGGGTTATCGTTACCATCTTTCTAAAGTCCATATATATGTGTTAGTATACTGTAATGGTCTTTATCTTTCTGGCTTACTTCGCTCTGTATAATGGGCTCCAGTTTCATCCATCTCATTAGAACTGATTCAAATGAATTCTTTTTAATGGCTGAGTAATATTCCATGGTGTATATGTACCACAGCTTCCTCATCCATTCGTCTGCTGATGGGCATCTGGGTTGCTTCCATGTCCTGGCTATTATAAACAGTGCTGCGATGAACATTGGGGTGCATGTGTCTCTTTCAGATCTGGTTTCCTTGGTGTGTATGCCCAGAAGTGGGATTGCTGGGTCATACGGCAGATCTATTTCCAGCTTTTTAAGAAATCTCCATACTGTTTTCCATAGTGGCTGTACTAATTTGCATTCCCACCAACAGTGTAAGAGGGTTCCCTTTTCTCCACACCCTCTCCAGCATTTATTGCTTGTAGACTTTTGGATAGCAGCCATCCTGGCTGGCGTATAATGGTACCTCATTGTGGTTTTGATTTGCATTTCTCTGATAATGAGTGATGTTGAGCATCTTTTCATGTGTTTGTTAGCCATCTGTATGTCTTCCTTGGAGAAATGTCTGTTGAGTTCTTTGGCCCATTTTTTGATTGGGTCATTTATTTTTCTGGAGTTGAGCTGAAGGAGTTGCTTGTATATTTTTGAGATTAATCCTTTGTCTGTTGCTTCGTTTGCTATTATTTTCTCCCAATCTGAGGGCTGTCTTTTCACCTTGCTTATAGTTTCCTTTGTTGTGCAAAAGCTTTTAAGTTTCATTAGGTCCCATTTGTTTATTTTTGCTTTTATTTCTGAAATTCTGGGATGTGGGTCATAGAGGATCCTGCTGTGATTTATGTCGGAGAGTGTTTTGCCTATGTTCTCCTCTAGGAGTTTGATAGTTTCTGGTCTTACATTTAGATCTTTAATCCATTTTGAGTTTATTTTTGTGTATGGTGTTAGAAAGTGTTCTAGTTTCATTCTTTTACAGGTGGTTGACCAGTTTTCCCAGCACCACTTGTTAAAGAGGTTATCTTTTTTCCATTGTATATCCTTGCCTCCTTTGTCGAAGATAAGGTGACCATAGGTTCGTGGACTTATCTCTGGGCTTTCTATTCTGTTCCATTGATCTATATTTCTGTCTTTGTGCCAGTACCATACTGTCTTGATGACTGTGGCTTTGTAGTAGAGTCTGAAGTCAGGCAGATTGATTCCTCCAGTTCCATTCTTCTTTCTCAGGATTACTTTGGCTATTCAAGGTTTTTTGTATTTCCATACAAATTGTGAAATTATTTGTTCTAGTTCTGTGAAAAATACTGTTGGTAGTTTGATAGGAATTGCATTGAATCTATAGATTACTTTGGGTAGTATAGCCATTTTGACAATATTGATTCTTCCAATCCATGAACACGGTATATTTCTCCATCTGCTTGTGTCCTCTTTGATTTCTTTCATCAGTGTTTTATAGTTTTCTATGTATAGGTCTTTTGTTTCTTTAGGTAGATATACTCCTAAGTATTTTATTCTTTTTGTTGCAATGGTGAATGGTATTGTTTCCTTAATTTCTCTTTCTGTTTTCTCATTGTTAGTGTATAGGAATGCAAGAGATTTCTGTGTGTTAATTTTATATCCCGCAACTTGACTGTATTCGTTGATTAGCTCTAGTAATTTTCTGGTAGAGTCTTTAGGGTTTTCTATGTAGAGGATCATGTCATCTGCAAACAGCGAGAGTTTCACTTCTTCTTTTCCTATCTGGATTCCTTTTACTTCTTTTTCTGCCCTGATTGCTGTGGCCAACACTTCCAAAACTATGTTGAATAGTAGTGGTGAGAGTGGGCACCCTTGTCTTGTTCCTGATTTCAGGGGAAATGCTTTCAATTTTTCACCATTGAGGGTGATGCTTGCTGTGGGTTTGTCATATATAGCTTTTATTATGTTGAGGTATGTTCCTTCTATTCCTGCTTTCTGGAGAGTTTTAATCATAAATGGATGTTGAATTTTGTCAAAGGCTTTTTCTGCATCTATTGAGATAATCATATGGTTTTTATCTTTCGATTTGTTAATGTGGTGTATTACATTGATTGATTTGCGGATATTAAAGAATCCTTGCATTCCTGGGATAAAGCCCACTTGGTCATGATGAATGATTTTTTTAATATGTTGTTGGATTCTGTTTGCTAGAATTTTGTTAAGGATTTTTGCATCTATGTTCATCAGTGATATTGGCCTGTAGTTTTCTTTTTTTGTGGCATCTTTGTCTGGTTTTGGAATTAGGGTGATGGTGGCCTCATAGAATGAGTTTGGAAGTCTACCTTCTTCTGCAATTTTCTGGAAGAGTTTGAGTAAGATAGGTGTTAGCTCTTCTCTAAATTTTTGGTAGAATTCAGCTGTGAAGCCATCTGGTCCTGGGCTTTTGTTTGCTGGAAGATTTCTGATTACAGTTTCGATTTCCTTGCTTGTGATCGTTTTGTTAAGATCTTCTATTTCTTCCTGGTTCAGTTTTGGAAAGTTATACTTCTCTAAGAACTTGTCCATTTCTTCCAAGTTGTCCATTTTATTGGCATAGAGCTGCTGGTAGTAGTCTCTTATGATCCTTTGTATTTCAGTGTTGTCTGTTGTGATCTCTCCATTTTCGTTTCTAATTTTGTTAATTTGGTTCTTCTCCCTTTGTTTCTTAATGAGTCTTGCTAATGGTTTGTCAATTTTGTTAATTTTTTCAAAAAACCAGCTTTTAGCTTTGTTAATTTTTGCTATGGTCTCTTTAGTTTCTTTTGCATTTATTTCTGCCCTAATTTTTAAGATTTCTTTCCTTCTACTAACCCTGGGGTTCTTCATTTCTTCTTCCTCTAGTTGCTTTAGGTGTAGAGTTAGGTTATTTATTTGACTTTTTTCTTGTTTCTTGAGGTAGGCCTGTAATGCTATGAATCTTCCCCTTAGCACTGCTTTTACAGTGTCCCATAGGTTTTGGGTTGTTGTGTTATCATTTTCATTCATTTCTATGCATATTTTGATTTCTTTTTTGATTTCTTCTATGATTTGTTGGTTATTCAGAAGCATGTTGTTTAGCCTCCATATGTTTGAATTTTTAATAATTTTTTTCCTGTAATTGAGATCTAATCTTACTGCACTGTGGTCAGAAAAGATGACTGGAATGATTTCAATCTTTTTGAATTTACCAAGACTAGATTTATGGCCCAGGATGTGATCTATTCTGGAGAAGGTTCCGTGTGCACTTGAGAAAAAGGTGAAGTTGATTGTTTTGGGGTGAAATGTCCTATAGATGTCAATTAGGTCTAGCTGGTCCATTGTGTCCGTTAAAGTTTGTGTTTCCTTGTTCATTTTCTGTTTAGTTGATCTATCCATAGTTGTGAGTGGGGTATTAAAGTCTCCTACTATTATTGTGTTACTATTAATTTCCTCTTTCATACACGTCGTTAGCATTTGCCTTACATATTGCGGTGCTCCTATGTTGGGTGCATATATATTTATAATTGTTATATCTTCTTCTTGGATTGATCCTTTGATCATTATGTAGTGTCCATCTTTGTCTCTTTTCACAGACTTAATTTGAAAGTCTATTTTATCTGATATGAGTATTGCGACTCCTGCTTTCTTTTGGTCTCCGTTTGCGTGGAATATTTTTTTCCAGCCCTTCACTTTTAGTCTGTATGTGTCCCTTGCTTTGAGGTGGGTCTCTTGTAGACAGCATATATAGGGGTCTTGCTTTTGTATCCATTCTGCCAGCCTTTGTCTTTTGGTTGGGGCATTCAACCCATTTACATTTAAGGTAATTATTGATAGGTATGGTCCTGTTGCCATTTATTTTGTTGTTTGGGGTTCACTTTTATACCACCTTTCTGCGTTTCCTGTCTAGAGAAGATCCTTTAGTATTTGTTGAAGAGCTGGTTTGGTGGTGGTGAATTCTCTCAGCTTTTGCTTGTCTGTAAAGCTTTTGAGTTCTCCTTCATATCTGAATGAGATCCTTGCTGGGTAGAGTAATCTAGGTTGTAGGTTATTCTCTTTCATTACTTTAAGTATGTCCTGCCATTCCCTTCTGGCCTGAAGGGTTTCTATTGATAGATCAGCTGTTATCCTTATGGGAATCCCTTTGTGTGTTATTTGTTGTTTCTCCCTTGCTGCTTTTAATATTTGTTCTTTGTGTTTGATCTTTGTTAATTTGATTAATATGTGTCTTGGGGTGTTTCGCCTTGGGTTTATCCTGTTTGGGACTCTCTGGGTTTCTTGGACTTGGGTGGCTATTTCCTTCCCCATTTTAGGGAAGTTTTCAGCAATTATCTCCTCGAGTATCTTCTCATGGCCTTTCTTTTTGTCTTCTTCTTCTGGGACTCCTATGATTCGAATGTTGGGGCGTTTCACATAGTCCCAGAGGTCCCTGAGGTTGTCCTCATTTTTTTTGATTTTTTTTTCTTTTTTCCTCTCTGCTTCATTTATTTCCACCATTTTATCTTCTAACTCACTTATCCTATCTTCTGTCTCTGTTATTCTACTCATGGTTCCCTCCAGAGTGTTTTTGATCTCATTTATTTCATTATTAATTTTTAATTGATTTTTTTTTATTTCTTCTAGGTCCTTGTTAAACATTTCTTGCATCTTCTCAATCTTTGTCTCCAGGCTATTTATTTGTAACTCCATTTTGTTTTCAAGATTTTGGATCATTTTTATTATCATTATTCTAAATTCTTTTTCAGGTAGATTCCCTATTTCCTCCTCTTTTGTTTGACTTGGTGGGCTTTTTTCATGTTCCTTTAGCTGTTGGGTATTTCTCTGCCTTTTCATCATGTTTAGATTGCTGTGTCTGGAGTGGGCTTTCTGTATTCTTGTGGTTTGAGGTTCCTTTTTATTGTGGAGGTTTCACCCAGTGGGTGGGGTTGGACGATTTGTTTGTCAAGGTTTCCTGGTTAGGGAAGCTTGTGTCAGCGTTCTGGTGCGTGGAATTGGATTTCTTCTCTCTGGAGTGCAATGGAGTGTCCAGTAATGAGCTTTGCGATGGGTCTCTGTGTTAGGTGTGACTTTGGAGAGCCTGTATGTTGACACTCAGGTCTATGTTCCTGCGTTGCTAAAGAATTTGCGTGGTATGTCTTGTACTGGAGCTTATTGGCTCTTGGGTGGTGGTTGGTTTTGGTGTAGGTATGGAAGCTTTTGGATGGTCTCTTATTCCTTAATGTTCCGTGTGGTCAGGAGTTTTCTGGTTTTCTCAGGATTTGGGTTCAAGTCTCCTGCCTCTGGATTTCAGTTTTATTCTTCTAATAGTCTCAAGGCTTCTCCAACTATACAGTACTGATAATAAAACTTCTAGGTTAATGGTGAAAAGATTCTCCACCGTGAGAGACAACCAGAGAGGTTCACAGAGTTACATGAAGAATAGGAGAGGGAGGAAGGAGATAGAGGTGAGCAGGAGGAGAAAAAGAGGACTCAAGAGGAGAGAGACAGATCTACGCAGTTATCTGTTCCCAAAGTGTTCTCTGTAGCCCAGACACCCACAAAGATTCACAGAGTTGGATTGGGAAGAGAAGGGGAATGGAGGAAGTAGAGGTGTTCTGAGGGAGAATAACAAAGATTGAAAATCTAGTGTAGAGGTTAGACTCTTTGAAATACAATATTTAAAAACAAAAACACACAAAAAAATTTAGAACTGTATATGAAGTTCAGTTTTAAAATAGGGTTTCTCTCTCTCTTTTTTTTTTTGTGGCTATAGTGAAATGAAAGTGAAAGTTAAGGAATAATAGAGGAGTATTAGAGGACTCTAAAAGGAAATAGGAGAGAAAAACAAGAAAAAGAAAAAAAAAAAAAAAAGAAAAGAAAAAAAAAAAAAAGAAAAGAAAAAAAAATTTTTTTTCCCAAATAAAAAAATCGTAAAAATATATGAAAATGAAAGTTGAGGAGTAATGGAGTAATAGGGAATTATAAAAGAAAATGAAAGAGAAAAAATAAAAAATTTAAAAAAAAAAAAAAGGGAAAGAAAGAAAAAATTTTTTTTTTTTTAAATTAAAAAAAATAAAAAAAGTACATATATATCTAGGAATTTCTCTGAGGTTGTTGCGGTCAGCGTAGGTTCAGTTCAATTTCAGATAGCTCCTCTTTCCAGCTTACACTTCTCGATATCTGTAGGCCCCTTCCCGTGTAGTCGGTGTTACCTTCAGGGATTTTAATCTGTTGCACCGGTCCTTTCTGAAGTGGTTCCCTTTGTTTATTTGGCTTCTGTTTGCTGTCTCTTTGGTGTCTAATTTCCGCCCTGACACAGGCGGGCGGAGGTGATCTCTTATTTAGGTTCTCTAGTTCAGTTCAGTCCTGCTACGGGGAGGGCGGGGCGCTGCAGACAGATACAGCTCTGTGTGGATAGCGCTCACCGTGCTCCGGCCACACTGGGTTTGCCCCGCTCACGGGTGTCTGTGCTTTCGCCGTCTACACTGCTCAGGCTCCCGGCTGCTCTATATGGAGCGGGCCCTGCGTTGAGTGCGGTTCCAGTTTTCGGGTACTCCACAAATGCGCAGATTCGGTTGCTCCTGCGTTTTGTGCCTTCCCCGGCCTGAGCGGTTCAGGCAGCCAGAGGCTTAGGCGTACTCTCCCGGGTGCAGCACGCCTTATCCCTCCGTGGCGAGCGGCCCAGGCAGCCAGAGGCTTGGGCGTACTCTCCCGGGTGCGGCGCGCCTTTTCCCTCCGCGGCGAGCGGCCCAGGCAGCCAGAGGCTTGGGCGCCCTCTCTCCCCGGGTACGGCGCGCTTTTTCCCTCCGCGGCCCCAGCACGCACCGCCAGTCGGGTCTCAGGAAGTCTTTAGCTAGAACCCGGAGGCCTGTTTGCAGTGTGGGAGGGGGTGGCTTCTCAGGGGCTGAATTTGCCCTTTTCCCCTCCCCTCTGCCTCCTACCTCCAGCGGGGATGGGCCGGCTCTTCTCTGGAGATTCTCAGTCCCTTTGTTTTGCGAACTGCCGGCAGTGTGTTCGGGCCGGTTAATTTTGTCCCTTGCTATCCCACAGTTTAAAAAAGCTCCCTCCGATTGCTCTCAGGGTCTTCGGGCCGGACCTCACCCTAAGCAATGCCGCCCGCTCCTCTCCGTTCCGCCCCGCTTGTTCCTGGCGGGTGCGGGCGTCTGGGGTACTTTTCTGCTGGGAGTTGCTTTTAGGCACGTAATCTGTGGGCCTTGTTTAATTTTTCCTCCCAGTTACAGTGCCGAAAACTTCCCCCAGTCCCGCCAGTGAGAGGGTTTCCTGGTGATTGGAAACTTCCTCTATTGAGACTCCCTTCCCGGGACGGGTCTCCGTCCGTAGCTTTTTTGACTCCCTTATTATCGTTTATATTTTGTCCTACCTCTCTTCGAAGGCAATGGGCTGCTTTTCTGGGCGCCTGATATCCTCTGCTAGCGATCAGAAGTTCTTTTGTGAAATTTGCTCAGCATTCAAATGTTCTTTCGAAGAATTTGTAGGAGAGAAAGTGGCCTCTCCGTCTTATTCCTCCGCCATCTTCCACGGGCTACTTTTGTTCTGTAAGTATATATAAGCTTTACCTGGAGGATTGTGTGTGGTTATGCTGTGTTGGCTACTGCTATGGCTGCTGGGCCAGCCATGAGAGAATAGATGTGTCTGCAGTTCCTACAGCTCCTTGAGTCTGCTTCCAACCTCTTAGCTCATGCATTGCTTACCCTGGGTTCAGTGAACAGTGTAAACAGTGAAACAATTGGTGTCATGAACAGGATCAGCAATACAGTTGTAAAACAAGAGCAGTTGCAATGATACTCTTGTACATTACTACCCTTACCCCTCTCTGTCTCATTTGCCTTCACTGCCCTCATTACAATTTCATGTGCACACAAGCACTGTCTTATGAAATGTCTAGTTTGTCATTAAACTGGAAGTTTTATAAGGACAGAAATTTCTTCATCAATTTACTATTGCTTTCTTTCCAACACCCATTACATAATTGTTGCACTGTAGTGCAAATTAAACATTGAACAAATTGCATGGGAATAAAAAATGTATTTCATTTTATTTTAATAAATCTATGCTTCCCAGGTGGGGTTCTTTACCATTAGTGGTAAAGAACCTGCCTACAAATGCAGGAGACATAAGAGATGCTTGTTCAATCCCTGGGTTGGGAGGATTCCTTGGAGGAGACAATGGCAACCCACTCCAGTATTCTTGCCTGCAGAATCACATGGACACAGAGGAGCCTGGAGAGCTATGGTCTGTGGGGTCACAAAGAGTTGGACATGACTGAAGCAACTTAGCATGCATAACTTTTTCCAAAGCTGCCTATGGAGGTATATGCCAGCATATTTCAGTTACCCTTTAGTCTTCTGATGTAAAATTAATATCTTTAATATCTTATTGGGAAGTAACTCTAGGTTTAGGAAGATTTCATAGTAAATAGTAGAGGAGAAAGTAAAAAATAATAACTTAGTAAATGCTTAAATGTGCCTACCAGTGTGCAACTCACCTAGTGGAAGCTTGAAGAAGGGTAGTTCCTGGGAAGGAACATAATCTGCCCCTGCATCTCCCCTCTTATTATGAGGAATGTTTGCATGTCCAAGGATGTGTGACCAGTGTGAGAAATCATGGTACTGAAAGTCTTCTCAGTATCTGCTTCTGCACCTCCAGGCCTGGCCTCCAGCAGATCAATAGTCAGGTTCAGTCTCTCAAAATTTTCTGGGGGAAAATTTCTTTTTTTGAAGTTAGACTTCAACAGAGCATGAACTGAGAACTTCCAGATGTACAAGCTGCCTTTAGAGAAGGCAGAGAAGCCAGAGATCAGATTGCCAACATCTGCTGGATTAGAGAAAAGGCAAGGGAATTTCAGAAGAATATCTTCTTCTGCTTCATTGACTGTGCTAAAGCCTTTGACTGTCTGAATCACAACAAACTGTGGAAAATTCTTAAAGAGATGTGAATACTAGACCACCTTACCTGCCTGCTGAGAAACCTGTATGCGGGTCAAGAAGCTACAGTTAGAACCAGACATGGAACAATGGATTGATTCGAAATGGGAAAGGAAGTATACAAAAAGGCTGTATATTGTCACCATGCTTATTTAACTTATGCAGAGTACATCACGTGAAATGTAGCACTGGATGAATAAGAAGCTGGAATCAAGATTACCAGGGGAAATATCAACAACCTCAGATATGCAGATGATGCCACTCTAATGGGAGAAAGTGAGAAGGATCTAAAAAGCCTCTTGATGAGGGTAAAAGAAGAAAGTGAAAAAGCTGGCTTAAAACTCAGCATTCAAAAACTAAGATCATGGCATCTGGTCCCATCACTTCATGGCAATTAAATGAGGAAAAAATAGGAAACACTGGCAGATTTTATTTTCTTGGGCTCCAAAATCACAGCAAAAATGGCTGCAGCCATGAAATTAAAAGATGCTTGCTCCTTGGAAAGAAAGCTATGACAAACCTAGGCAGTGTATTAAAAAGCAGAGGCATTACTTTGCTGAAAAAGGTCTGTCAAAGCTATGTTTTTTCCAGTAGTCATGTATGTACTTGAGAGGTGGACCGTAAAGAAGGCTGAGAGCCAAAGAATTGAGGCTTTTGCACTGTGGAGCTGGAGAAGACTCTCAAGAGTCTCCCTTGGACATCCGGGAGATCAAACCAGTCAGTCCTTCAGGAAATCAACCCTGAGTATTCATTGGAAAGACTGATGCTGAAGCTAAGTTCCAAGACTTTGGCCACCTGATGTGAAGAGCTAGCTCATTGGAAAAGACCCAATGCTGGGAAAGATTGAAGGGAAAAGAAGGAAGGGACAAAAGTGGATGAGATAGTTAGCATTGGGCATCTATTTGAGCAAACTCAATGGACATCAGTTTGAGCAAACTCCATGAGATAGTGGGGGACAGAGGAGCCTGAGATGCTGCAGTCCATGGGGTCTCAGAGAGTCAGACACAACTTAGTGACTGAACAACAGCAAGTAACTATACTTTGTTAATAGTGTTACTAAAGAATTTTCTTCTTCATCTCAAACGTTGGTGCAAAAACATAGCTAGAAATAACAGGATAACTTTTAACTTTGATAGAGAGACAGACATGTTTGGTAAACATGGCCACTACCCCTCCCATTCTACCCCTCTAGTTTGTCACAGAGTGCAGTGCTGGGCTCCCTGTGTTAACAGCAGCTTCCTACCAGCTATCTACTTTACACATGAAAGTGTGTATGTGTCAGGGCTACTCTCTCAACTCGTCTTACTTTCTCCTTCTCCTGCTGTGTCCACAAGTCCATTCTCTAAGTCTGCACCTCCATTTTTTCCATCTGCAAATGCATTCATTAGTACCATTTTTCTAGATTCCATATATATGCAATAATATATAATATTTATCTTTCTGACTTACTTCACTCCATATAAAAGGCTCTAGGTTCATCCACCTCAGTTCAACTGATTCACATTTGTTCCTTTTTATGACTGAGTAATATTCCATCATATATATGTACCACAACTTCTTTATCCATTCATCTGTCGATGGGCACCTAGGTTGCTTCTATGTCCTGGCTATTGTAAATAATGCTGCAATGAATGTTGAGATATATGGGTCTTTTTGAATTATAGTTTTTCCAGGGTACATGCCCAGTAGTGGGAATGCTGAGTCATATGGTAGTTTTATTTCCAGATTTCTAAGGAATCTCCATACTCTTCTCCACAGTGGCTGTATCGGTTTACACCCTCACCAGCAGTACAAGAGGGTTCCCTTTTGTCCACATCATTCCCTGAATTTATTGTTTGAAGATTTTTTTGGATGATGACCATTCTGACTAGTGTGAGGTTGATACCTCATTGTAGCTTTGATTTGCATTTCTCTAATAATGAGCGATGTTGAGCATCTTTTTATGTGTTTATTGGGCCTCTGGAAGTCTTCTTTGAAGAAATGTCTGTTTAGTGCTCTTGCTCAGGTTTTGATTGGGTTGTTTGTTTTTCTGATATTGAGCTGTATGAGCTGCTTATGTATTTTGAACATTAATCCTTTCCTGGACAGCAATGTACGAAAAAATGAAATCAGAATATTTTCTAACACCAAACATAAAAATAAGCTCAAAAGGGGTTAAAGAGTTAAATGAAAAGCCAGAAACTATAAAACTCTTAGAGGTAAACATAGTCAGAACACTCTTTGACATAAATCACAGAGAGATCCTCTTTGACCTACCTCCTACATGTGGCACTAGTGGCAAAGAACCCATATGCCAATACAGGAGATGTAAGTGACAAAGGTTCAATCCTTGGGTCAGGAAAATCCCCTGGAGGAGGGCCTGACAACTCACTCATTCTTGTGGGGAGAATCCATTGGACAGAGGAGCCTGGCAGGCTACAGTCCACAGGATTGCAAAGAGTCAGACATGACTGAAGCGACTTAGCATATACACACGCATACTAATGGAAATAACAAGAAAAATAAACAAATGGGACTTAATTAAACTCAAAAACTTTTTTCACAGCAAAGGAAACTATAAACATGATGAAAAGACAACCCTCAGATTTAGAGAAAATAATTACAGATGAAGCAACTCACAATGGATAGGGTGCATATTTAAAGCTGCCTCTTTGGCTGCACAACAGCAAGCTGATTTCTTTTAGCTTCCATAGTGTCAAATTTGGAATGCCCTGTTGTTTTAATAATTGCCAGTTACATTGACAGTTGCATAACAATGAATAATTCTGCAATCTGTTTTTAAAATTCTTTTGTAGTCTGTATTAAAGAGGTTAAAACCTCGTTTCAAAGTTGTGTGCCGCTTCAAAAGCATAGCAACTGTTGGTATAAATATTCATTACTCCATCTTTGGCTAGTTGGCAAGCTAGAGTTCAGGCAATTAATTCAGCTTGTTGTGCTGACTTTGTTTCTGGTAAATAAAAGTTTTCAATTATGTATGCTGTGGACATTATTGCATAGCCAACTCAATAATGTCCTTGTTTGTCTTTTAAGTACGACACATTTCTAAATTAAATTATATCAGTTTTATCAATAGGGGCTTTTTAGAAGTCATTGCTAGAAGCAAGAAGGTAATCTGTTAAGAAAATGAAGTTGTGATTGTTTCCTTTCTGTAGTGCTGGAAGCAAAGTTGCAAGGTTAGGTTAATACATGGAACCAAAGAAGTATCCACAAGTGGATACTTTGGGCTTTCCTTGTGGCTCAGCTTATAAAGAATCTGCCTGCAATGCAGGAGACCTGGGTTCGATCCCTGAATTGGGAAGATCCCCTGGAGAAGAAAAAGGCTACCCACTCCAGTATTCTGGCCTGGAGAATTCCATGGACAGTCCATGGGTCATGGAGAGTCGGACACGACTGAGCGACTGAACTGAACTGAACTGAACTCTAGATATGGGAAGAAGCAATAAGAGGAAATATTTTTCTGGACCAAGAGGCTAGTAAGACAGGTATGGTTCAGAGACTTTTGCTACTTACAAGGCCTGGTCTAGTGACAACACATTGAGCGGCCTGTCAGTGGAATCTTTGTTATACCTGGGAATGATCCTTTCAGCATCTTGAGACACAGTGACCATGAAATGCCCCAGAGACATGGTCAAATATATGGCTCTGAAGGGGTCCTGCTGACTGGAAGTTGGCCCTTGACAGCTGCCTCTACAAAGATTAAATCATGACCACTACAAATGCTGACCTTCCTCACCAAGCCTTGAAAGGTGTTCAGGGTGGAGACAAAAAGTAAGGCACTCTGTGCTCTGGGAAAAACCCAGAAAAACAGGCCTTCAGATAGTCATATGTTTTCAGGTAAAGATTTTTATGAATCCAAATTCTTGCATCTTCTCATACCTAGAGAAACACTAATGTCACGAACCCATCTGGACCTGGTTCTCCTGGCTAGCCCCACCAAAACTTTCCTACTTCTACTAATCTTTGGGCCATGTATCTTTAAATTTCTTGTTAAGTTTGTTTCTCCAAGTAGCAATACAACAAGAGTATCCCCCAGCCAACACCCAGACAGTGCTAGAACAAGCAGCCTTATCATTCTGTGGACTCTCATCTCCCTCTGTAAATGGACCCCAAGGTCCTCAGGCTATTCTCCCTTTGAGATCTTATATGGGAGACCACCCTCAGTGATAGAAAAGCTCAAGGGAGACCACCAACAACTAGCTGATCTGGGGCTGTCCCAACACCTCCAGGCCCTGGGAACAGCCTTCCGCCACATCGTCCTAGAAACCTGAGAAAGGACACCCATTCCTTTGGGCAATTGGGTTCATCCCTATCAGCCAGGAGATGAGGTATGGGTTAAAGATTAGGGGAAAAAATCCGCTTCAGCCAGTTTGGACAGGCTCTCACGTGGCCAGCCTGGCAACCCCTACTGCTGTTACTCTATAGGTGTCATCCCTTGGATACCACACCAGAGTCAAGAAGGCAGCGACGTCCTGTAATGAGGACACCTGGGAAGCAGTGAGGACCCCAAAAACCTCCTCAAGGTCTGGTTCCAAAGACAACAGCCCAAAGGATGCTGAGCCCTGCTCTAGTCACTCTGGAAGCTGACCATTCAATGCATGGCAGAAGCTTGAGGATCTGGCTATCAAAATACCAATGAATTTTCATTGTCAACCCTGACCTCTACCCCTAATCAGTATTATTGTTGTGCTCTTCATTACAGGACCAACTAGAATTCCTGGCTGAGGTGGTTTTGCGGAAAATGAGAGGGCTAGACCCACTGACAGCTGAAAAGAGAGGAGTTTGCCTCTTCTTGAATGAAGAATGCTGCTTTTATATAAACCAATCAAAATAGTCAGGGACATGGCCCAACAGCTAAGGGAATGAATCATTAAGAGGAGAGAGAAACTAGCTAATTCCTGGGGTAATTGAAACAATATCTGGAGCTGGGCATCGTGGCTTCTCCCTTTAACAGGTCCTCTCTTCATGAACTGAACTGATACTGTAATAAAGTAGCTTTTTAAAATGGAGATAATGCTCCCTAATGCTCCATTGGCTAAGACTGCATGCTTCCAATGCAAGGGGCAGAGGTCCCACATGAGACATCAGTTCATTTCAGTTCAGTCACTCAGTCATGTCTGACTCTTTGTGACCCCATGGAGTGCAGCATGCCAGGCCTCCCTGTCCATCACCAACTCCCAGAGTTTACTCAAACTCATGTCCATTGAATCGGTGATGCCATCCAACCATCTCATCCTCTGTCGTCCCCTTCTCCTCCTGCCCTCAGTCTTTCCCACCATCAGTGTCTTTCCAAATGAGTCAGCTCTTCACAGTAGGTGGCCAAAGTGTTAGAGTTTCAGCTCCAACATCAGTCCTTCCAATGAACACCCAGGACTGATCTCCTGTAGGATGGACTGGTTGGATCTCCTTGCAGTCCAAGGGACCCTCAAGAGTCTTCTCCAACACCACAGTTCAAAAGCATCATTTCTTCAGTGCTCAGCTTTCTTTATAGTCCAACTCTCATATCCATACATGACCACTGGAAATACCACAACCTTGACTAGACAGACCTTTGTTGGCAAAGTAATGACTCTGATTTTTAATATGCTGTCTAGGTTGGTCCTAACTTTCCTTCCAAAGAGCAAGTGTCTTTTAATTTCATGGCTGCAATCACCATCTGCAGTGATTTTGGAGCCAAAAAAAAAAAAAAAAAAAAAAAAAGTCAGCCACTGTTTCCACTGTTTCCCCATCTATTTCCCATGAAGTGATGGGACCAGATGCCATGATCTTGGTTTTCTGAATGTTGAGCTTTAACCCAACTTATTCACTCTCCTCTTTCACTTTCACATATTGCTGAAGCCTGGCTTGGAGAATTTTGAGCATTACTTTACTAGCGTGTGAGATGAATGCAACTGTGCTGTAGTTTGAGCATTTTTTGTCATTGCCTTTTTTTGGCATACAAATTTGGAAAACTCATCAGTGGCCACAGGACAGGAAAAGGTCAATTTTCATTTCAATCCCAAAGAAAGGAAATGCCAAATGATGTTCAAACTACTGCACAGTTGTGATCATTTCACATACTAGCAAGGTAATGTTCAAAATCCTTCAAGTTAGGCTTCAGTAGCATGTGAAATGGGAACTTCCAGATGTGCAAGCTGTATTTAGTAAAGGCAGAGGAACCGGATGTCAAATTGCCAACATCAGTTTGATCACAGAAAAAACAAGAGAATTCCAGATAAGCACTATTTCTGTTTCATTGACCATGCTAAAGCCTTTGACTGTGTGGGTCATAAACTGTGGGGAATTCTTAAAGAGATGGGAATACCAGATGACCTTACCTGCCTCCTGAGAAACCTCTATGCAGGTCAAGAAGCAACAGTTAGAACCAGACATGGAACAATGGACTGGTTCAAAATTTGGAAAGGAGTACGTCAAGGCTCCATATTGCCATTCTGCTTATTTAACTTATATTCAGAGTACATTATGCGAAATGCTGGGCTGGATGAAGCACAAACTGGAATCAAGATTACAGGGAGAAACATCAATAACCTCAGATATGCAGATGACACCACCCTAATGGTAGAAAGTGAAGAGGAACTAAAGAGCCTCTTGATGAAGGTGGAAGAGAGTGTAAAAGTTGGTTTAAAATTCAAAATCCAAAAAACAAAGACCATGGCATCTGGTCCTATCACTTCATGGCAAATGGTGGGAAAAAATGGCAACAGTGAGAGACTTTATTTTGTGGGGCTTCAAAATCACTGTGGATGGTGACTGAAGCCAGGAAAACTGTGACAAACCTAGACAGCATATTAAAAAGCAGAGACATCACTTGACCAACAAAGGTCCATATAGTCAAAGCTATGGTTTTTCCAGTAGATATGTATAGGTGTGAGGGTTAGACCATAAAGAAGGCAGAGTGCTGAAGAATTGATACTTTTGAACTGTGGTGTTGGAGAAGACTTTTGAGAGTCCCTTGGACAATAAGGAGATCAAACCAGGCAATCCTGAAGGAAATCAGCCCTGACTATTCATTGGAAGAACTGATGCTGAAGCTCCAATACTTTGATTGCCTGATGTGAAGAGCTGACTCAGTGGAAAAGATCTTGATGCTGTGGAATGATTGAGGGCAGGAGGAGAAGGGCATGACAGAGGATGTGCTAGTGGGATGGTATCACTGACTCAATGAATATGAGTTTGAGCAAACTCTTGGAGACAGTAAAGGACAGGGAAGCCCGGTATTTTGCAGTCCGTGGGGTTGCAAAGGGTCAGACATGACTCAGTGACTAAACAAAGTCATATCAACAATTAGTGATATTGAGCAACTTTTCATGTGTGTCTTGGTCATCTACATGTCTTCTTTGGAGAAATGTCTGTTTAGGTCTGCCCATTTTTTGATTGGGTTGTTTGTTTGATATTGAGTTGAAGTTTTTTTTTTTTAATAAAATTTTGGAGATTAATCCCTTGTCATTCACATCATTTACAAATATTTTCTCTTATTCAGTAAACTGTCTTTTCATTTTGTTTATGAATTCCTTTGCTGTGCAAGGCTTTTGAGTTTAATTAGGTCTCATTTGTTTGTTTTTGTTTTTATTTCCATTACTATGGGAGACGCATCAAAAAGATCTTGCTGTGATTCATGTCAAAGAGTGTTCTGTCTATGTTTTCCTCTAAGAGTTTTGTAGTATCCGGTTTTACATTTAGGTTTTTAAATAAATTTTGAATTTATTTTTGCATTTGGTATTATTAGTGAATGTTCTGAAAGTGTTGTGAAAGCGTTAGTCACTCAGTCCTGTCCGACTCTTTGTGACCCCATGAACTACAGCTTGCCAGGCACCTCTGTCCATGGAATTCTCCAGGCAAGAATACTAGAGTTGGTGACCATTCCCTTCTCCAGGGGATCTAGTGAACTCAGAGATCAAACTCAGGTCTCTTGCATTGTAGGCAGATTCTAGTTTCATTCTTTTATATGTAGCTGTCCAGTTTTCTGAGCACCACTTATTGAAGAGACTGTCTTTCCTGCACTGCATATTCTCACTTCCTTTGTCACAGATTAATTGGTCAAAGGTGCATGAGTTTATTTGTGGGCTTTCTAACCTGTTCCATTAGTCTGTATTCTGTTATTAATGCCAATAGCATACTGTTTTGATTACTTTGATAGTCTGAGGTCAGGGAGCCTAATTTGTATCCCTTTCTGATTTGCATTATAAATGATATTTATTGAGGAAATGCCACAGACCCACAGTTGATGGTGGTACTTTGAGGGCAAGTGGGGTGTTTGATTGACTTCTTACACTACCCTCCCCACCCTCACCTCTTCACACTGCCTTTCACATATTGGACAATGTGTGCTTTCTGAGAACACAGTACCAGGCCCCAGAGCTGTACAAAGGACAGGGTCTCTGCTGTACTATTTTGTTATTATAAATATATGTATTATGAATATATCCTTTCTGGAACAGCTAATACCACTGGCATTAATAGTAACAGGTAATGTTAGCTCTCTTCTGCCACAATATATAGGTAATTTGGAGAAACAAGATTGAAACACATTAGACAAGAAAATGTTTAAGCAACATGCCAGAGAAGGTGAATTTTAGAGGCTTCATGGTGGAGGCAAGGAATGAGCTGGTGTTTGAAAGGATCAACTGGGTTTGTATGAATAGAAATATAAGCATAGGAGAAATTCCAAGCTCAGGCTCTGTAGGTGTTAAATACATCATCTTTAAATCAGTCGCACTCAGTTGGAATTTTGACTTCTTATCATTTTAAGAAACTGAATGATGTCTTTCAGTTGAGTGATGTGGGGCAAGTGATTTAATTCCCTATTTCTCATCTGTAAAGTGAGATAATAATATTTACCTGATCTTGTTGTGAGGATTCAATTAGGTAAGTGCCAAAAAAACTCATAAATGCCAAAAAACTCATCACAGAGTCAGGTACTTTGTAACCACTCAGTACAGACCAGTCAGACTTATTTGGAGTGGTATTGTATTGTCAGCATTGCTTTCCCACTTGTATGGATTTGCTATGTCTCTTTTGCTTATGGACCCCATGGCAGCCAAAACACTGTCAGTCTAGTAATTTCTTGCCAAATTGCCTCTCTTATTTCTTCTTACACATTCTGCCTGACCACCTTGCCTCCTGTTCTGCTATTCAGGTACAGGTCCCTTTGTACCCTCCATGACTTGTGAGAATAAAATGTAGCAGTGAATCAGTCATGGCATTAATTACGCACGGTTCATGCAGGTTCTGATGTGAGTGAATGAGGAAGGAGAATTTGAGTACTCCAGAGCATCAGGTCTTTCAGCCAATAATAATTTACCATTTCTACTAAGTACCTCTAGATGCTTTCTAGAGGGGAGGGACTATTTCATATACAAGTGGCAAAATCCATTCCTATGAGATTGTGTAGCCGGAGAGTCAAATGTCTCCGCTGAGTGGAGAAAGGGTATGGTTTCCCTTTCCCAATCAAGTCACAGTTTTTCCTTTCCTAAAGTTGTAGCCAGCACACCCAGGAGGCAGCAATAATCCATGAGGTCATTATGAACGGGGATGTATTAGAGCAGGAAACTATTGGCTACAGGGACAGATATTGGAGACTGATGCTAATTTTTGGAGACTCAGAATGCAAAGCAAGGTTGGACATGTATGCGTATGTGTGTGTTTGAGTGTTTGCTCTGGGTATATGTACACACATGATGCTTGTATGTGTACATGCTTAAGTTTGTCTACAAGTTTGTGTGCATATGTGAGTGCCCTTTATGTATATGTTCTGATGCCTGGTCATGTGGTCCTCTGCTCCTTTCTCTTCTGCTTTTGCTGAGTTACTAGCTATCTATCTGTCATCTATTTTTATTAAACAGACATACCATACCATTGGTATGGTCTGGTATGTACCAGACATACCATACCACTCTATGGCAGGCACTCAGCTAAGTATATCTGTATAAGAATCCCCTGAGGTTGCTTTTATAACCCCAAGTTACCTCGAAGAACCAAGACTTAAGAAAGCAGAGTAATTTGCCCAAGGATAGCAACTTTGTGAGTGGCCCAGTAGAGGGATCAAATTCAAGCAGACACAACTCTATATATACAATCTGCTTGAAAGACTTCACCTTCGGGCCAGTGTGTCTTCTCTGCCATCCTCTCAGGTTTTTCCAACATCCTCTTTGAAGCATCCAGAACCCCAGTTATAGTCCTTATGTGATGGTCTGTCAAGTCAGTGTCCAGTCAGGTCACCTTCCTTCCCCCAAGGCAGCATTTTTAGTACCTGGTCCAGGGCAGTGGGCTTCTATTTCTCTGACCTTGTACAGAGAGCATTGCTTTTCAGTCCTCATTTTCAGAGCCCTTGGGAATTTCCACAGCTTATTTATGAAGCGTGAAGATCAGGTACAGGTCAGGAAAGGTGGCGAGAGGTCAGCACTGACTAGCTGTTTAGAGAGAGGGAAAGGGTAAACAGGTTCATGTGACATCAGACCTCCTGGGTCCTTCAGGGTTGTCTTGGTGCCAGCAGCTGGCCGGACAGTGCTGGGAAGACCTTTGAGCACAGAGATCTGTCCAGACTACAATCCCATCAGCTCTTCCAAAATGGTGAGAGGAAACTATCTGAGGGCTCTGGGAAGTGTGAAGGGTTCCAGAGTGTAATGGGAAATTCATAAGCAGGCTTCCACTCACTCAGTTGGATATGAACATCACATTCTTCCTGCCCGCAAGGTCTCTCTCTTTCAGTGTGAAAATTCCCACTCTAAGGTAAAATATTGTCCGAGAGGGCCGATGTAGCAAACAACGGCTGTCAGTTAGCAGCATCTGGGGATGGATCAGTTTATTGGACTAACCTTTAAAGGGAGCAATGAGCTGAAAGGCTGAAACTGGAGACTGGTGTCTCTAGAGCTGAGCTAATATGTTAGCCGTGAGCCATCTGGGGCTTTTGAGTTGTTAAATTATCGCTAGCCTGAGCTGATAGGTAAGTGTAAAATACACACTGGATTTTGGAAATGTAGTATGATAAAATGAATTTAAAATATTTCATTAATAACTGCTTTATATTAACTTCATATTGAAATAATAAATTTTGGGTGTGTTGGGTTAAATAAAACATGTTAAAATTAGTTTCAGCTGTTTTTATTACTTCTAAAAATGTGGCTACTAGAAAATTTTAAATTGCATATGTGGCTTGCATTTGTGGTGTCTATTATACATCTGTTGGATGTTGCTGCTCTAGAAGTATAGTCTGGTGAGGTTCTTCAGACTGCAGGGTAGCTTGAGAGTCTTGGCATTGCTGTGTGCAGGGTTGATAGTGGGTGCTAGCAATATATTTTTCCAACATTCCACCTTCCCTTTCTCAGAACCTGCATGCATTATTGTATGATGGAGGTCTCTTCTGTCTCTTCTGGTGAAGCAAATATGTATCCTACACATGCATGACTTGGCACTTTCTTCTCCTAATGATTAAATAAGCCATTCTCTCCCTAAATCTAAAACATCTTCTGGGGTTATATATATGTAACCTAATAAAGCAAAAAATAAAGTAAAAAAATAAACTTATATAAACATATTATCTCAGTTGTTTCTAAGCATTAAGCACTCTTCAAGTCTTATGAAATCTTTCTTGAATGCATGGATCCTCATTGATCTCCCTTCATTGGCCTTCTCGGATACTTGATTCCTGAACTATAGCTACGATCACATAGGGGCTATTTTTTTTTTTATGTCACCTGTGGAAGTCCTGTCTTCCAGGTTATATTTTGTCCCCTGTGGAGCCAGGCAGAGTTGGTGCTTTAATAAATACTTGATTGCTGGCATCATAGCTTTGCTCTTCCTCTTCATGTCTTCCTATGAACTTTGTACCCCTCTTGGAAAAGGGTGGCAATGCAAGCAGCTTGAGGCCAGGTCTAAAGCCTTCTGAGTTTCGGGGTTCATTTTTAAGCTTGATGTTATTCACTTAAAACATTTCCCTGTTTCTTCCTACAAGAAGAAGACCTGATGCTTCTGATCTAGTATAACCTGTGAGTGGTTGGCTGAACCAGGTGCCATAAATGTCACCCATGGGCCTGACACACAGTGCTTGTTACTCATCCAGTAGAGATGCTTCTCTTTATCACTTGGTTTCTTTGAATAGGTAATGTTCCTATGAGAAGGGATGCTTATTAACCCCATACCCCAGAAAACAGTGAGTCTGCTGGAAGATGATAAGGGGGAGAGGGGATAGGTGCAAGAGAGAGAGCATTAAGGAAATGTAGGGAAGGCGTAGCTAAAACCACGGTTCACCTTTCTCCCAAATTTCCTGGGTCTTGAAGGAGTTCACAGCCTTGCTTTATTTCATCCTGGCTAAGGCAGGGCTGGAGAAATAAACCTCATATCAGTAAATCAACAGAGCTGAGAGCTCAGTCAGTCAGTCAATCTTAAGAACATTCTTGGGTTTGTGGATGCCTTGAGAAGGATGCTTAGAGAAACCAAAGATAGGGTAGTTATTAAAAGAGATTAAAAGGTATTAGCTAGTGCCTCAGCAAGTTATAATTAAAAAAGGGAACAGAAAAGAAACAGGAGGCTAATTTTTCCAGCCACTGAAATTTCAAGGAAGGGTGAGCTGGCCTCTGAACCATTACTGTATTATACTAATTTTCCTGTATGCTTAAATCTAACCCAAAGTCTTGTCTTTCTTGGTTTGAAATGTCTAGTCAATTTCACTGTATGATACAGAAAGTTGGCCTCCTGGGAGACCAGGCAGTCATATTAGCCTCATATGGTATTATTCTCTGAAAGATTTTGACATCTGATTTGAAAAATAAATGAAATGTTTCTAGGACATACCCTCGAAGTGAGAAAGAGGAATTATTATGATATCCATCTGGGGATGTTGAGTCCAGGAAAAGTAAAAGAATAGGTCACTCTAGGACCCAGCAGTCAAGTGTATTGTTTAGCAGCACATTGTGACATGGGTTGTAATGACTTAGTCCCTTTGCTGGTTGTTAGGACTGCACAGGAAAGGCAGGGGACCATATTCCTGATGAGGTTTAACAAGGCTTTTCTAGTCCCTCACTCTCAGTATGAGTCTACTTCAGTTGAAGGTCTAAGATTCCCCACTAGATATTCTGTTTTATGATTTAAGATGTCTCTGTTAGCATGCAAACTGCATAGCACTATACTTAACTGATGCCATTCACTTACCTTTAGTCAAGAATTAGAGATCTGAGACTGATTTTGGAGAGAGAGGCTAGATTAACAGATTACTGGGTAACTGGCACACTAGAGAGATATACCAAATTTGTCACCCTCAAATTTTTGAACAAGTTTAGTTTTGATTTGTTATTATATATCATTTTATTTTTTTAAAGGATTTGGCAACAATGGAGTTAAAGCTCTTGGTGAGAAAATATTTTAAAAAAATAAGCATGTGTCAAGATTTACATGGTTATGTAGAGCCCTCTGGACTAGTGATTTACTTTCTTATCTTGAAACCTTATATTCAGAGTTACACGAATTTAGTGTATTCTCACAGTGGCTGTCTACTACATAGAAGATTACAAGTAGCACAGACAAAAATGGCAGAATCAGAAAGTGGCAGCTGACAGTCTGACAGGGGGAGGAAAAAAGCAAAAAAAAAAAAAAAAAAAAAGAAAAGCATAGCCAACATTTTTAAAAGGTTCAGAATTCTGACATCAAGTGCCATTGAACGAACAGTGCTTTCTATGTCAAGACCCCTCAGAGAGCGCTATGTTCTAATGACATAACCACTGATTTTCATGAGGGGTGACTCTGAGACATAAGAAAACACTGGAATTAGATGCAGTCTCCTGGGTGGGCTGGGGGTAGGTACAGGTAGGGTGGAATTCAATGTATTGAGCTACAGACTGTGGTAGGTGATATACATCGATCATCCTCTCAATTTCTCAATATCTCTATGCAGTAGGCATTCTAGAGAAGAGAAAACTGAAGTTGGGAGAAGGAAAAATATTCAGTTCATTGATGTAGGTCCACATCTCTCTCCTCCAAGCACATGCACTCTTTGGCTCCAGGGATAGGTCGTTGCATCCTTCCCCTTCATGGTGACCACTTCCCTCACCACTTTACACTCATTCATATCCTTAGCTCAGGGTGCCTACTGCTTTCTGTCCACATTTCCACGTTCAACACTCATCTCCTCCAGAGCACTCCCTACCTCACATCACGTAGCTTTCCTCTGATAGCACTTGTGGCCGCTCTGCTGGTCCTCAGTGATCGCTGCCCCTCAATCCTTAGTGTTTTTCATGCCTCATTCTGTACAGTCTGTGGTTGGCTTTGCTTTCTCATCTAAAGGCTTGCTGCCTTAGGTCAGGGACCTTGTCTTTGCTTTTTTCTGTTTCCCAGTTCCCCATGAAACATTTATTGACTCCTTGTCAATTCTTGATGTTTACAATACACAGGGGTGAATCTAGGCTGTCTCTTCTGCACTTATGCATTATGGTTAGCTGACATTCATCTGAGCCCTAGTTTGTGAATATATACCTGCCTTCCCTCTGCACTGCCCCCACCAAATCCTGCTTCAGGAATATCTGAAATGGTTTCAAGAATTTTTTCTTCACTGCTTGCAGGCTTGGCCCATGAGACACGTGGTGACCTTGTTTCCTAAACTGTTCTCAATCAAGGAGAGAGTCATCTTCCAAGGATTGAAGTCCCCAAGAACAGTAAATATGTTAATCATTCCATTAATTGCTTGTTGCAGTCCTAAACATTAGAGCTAAAAAATACGTGCATGTATTTTAGCCTCACTGTTTCAATATTTTTGGCCAGAGTACTTTCATCCAGTTTCCTCTGCCCCTTACCTCTCTCCCTCCCTCAGAGTAAGCACCCTGCTTGCATCTTCCTCCATCTCCAGGACTCACTGTCCTTTGCTAGCATGGACCCTTTACTCCTTCCATTCTCTGCCAGTAAGGTCACTTCATCAAACTAAAGCTCATTAAAGGCAAAGGCAGAGAGGCGATTCAGCAGTCTGACCCCAGATACTGTAGCTGAAAAAGCCCTTTGCCTTTTATATTTCAACCTGAAAATGTGTATGACTCAGTAGTGAAGGTTTGTAGCTGACACTCAGTAGAAGCTGCTCTCAAATTTTGACAAATCCCGTCTTGAACCAGGAAGGGAAGCAGATATTGATCCTAAATGTACCTAATTCATCTCTGCACTTGTAATCCCCAAGGGAAATGCCTTCTTTGACCAGAGGGCAGTCAATATTTCTTCCATCTTGTAAAATAAATAGCAGTTATTTTGGTGTGACTTCATGCATCTGGGGAACCAGAAGTGAACAAAGAGTTGATTTTTCCTTTTCCCATAGTCAAGCTATAATAAATACAGTGCTTCTTGTTTGGGCTAATTAAAACTACATCAAATAATTTGGATTGATGAATGACCAGAGGTGATTGTATCATACTTTGTCCACATGAATGAGGAAGCCTCATTCCCCAGGCTGGGGAGGGCCATATCTATCAAGACTTAGCTGGAGACATACAATAAATTGCAAGAGAATTCATTTCAGGGACTCTCTCTGATTCTAGCAGTATTATGGTTTTAGCCACACAGGGGAGGTGTTCATATCAATCAGGAATCTTCTTACAAACATGGTTTTGTTTATCGTCCTTCCTTTCCTTTACCTGTGAGATGAGAGTTAGTTATGGGAGAACTTCCAGAAGGTCAGCAGGTCCGGCCAGACAGAGAACAGTTCTGTTTCCACAATCATTCTGTCTATTTTCAACCCAGATGGAGGGTTACAAGTTGTTGGAAATACCAGAAATCTGATTTGTGTCTATATTGGTCCAAGCTCCACATCCTTTCCCAACCACCCTAGGTCAATTCCAACAAACAAGCCCAGAATCTCTTTGAAGTGATGCACAATCAAACACTGTGCCTACATTTGGGCAAACCATCTACTTAGTTTCATTTTTTTCCTTCACATTAATGATTGTTTTGATTATTGTATCTGACTAGTCTATCAGATAAACCAACCTTCTAACTTCTTGAAAATGAAGAACAATTTCAGGAATCAAATTTGGATTATTCAAGACTTTGAAGGGATATTAGTTTTAAATGACAAATCATTTTTTGGCAGTCTAAGAGAACTATTTGGATGTTCCCCAAATTTTCTTTCAATGCTTTGTCATAAATCTTATTTGAATAGAATATGAGTCTTACCCAGAGAAGCAGTTCTGATTTTCTCAGAATTTGCCAGACCCATTGAGCACTGGGAAACCAAGTCCTCGTGATACAGCAATCAGATATTTGGGGATTGAGTCCACATATTTCACTCTCTAGCCAAACCAGCCTTACTCCTTTTTTCCTGGCATGGACCTCACAGTCTTCCTTGTAGGCTGCTGCTTGCTCCTGAATTATCCTCTCTTCCACCAGTTTGTATTAAATTAACATTCCAGCTAGTTTCCCCATGTCCTCATGAATAGGCCTGTAGGTTCTATACACCAGCTCTGAATGCTTCCTCCGAAGGCAAGGCAAGGCAAATTCAAGTTCAAGGTTCAATGTGGAGATGAGTGCTAAATATGCTAGGCCAAACCAAACAAAATTATTTTAAAATTTATAGAATTTTTACCTAATATGTGAGTGTATAACTACATGTTAACCACCTTAGTAAAGATAATAAAACCATGAAGCTCAAAAGAAAGGATAAGTGACACATTTAAATGAAAAAAATATATAATTTGATGAAGAGTTAGAGGCATTGAAAACTGTCTCAGCCTTGGCCCAAAGTAACCATGTCCTTATTGAAGTCATTTTGTATTTCTGGGTTTTAATGTCCTTGCTGTCAAATGAGGGGGTTGGGATTAGATGATCTCTAAGTCTCCCTGCTACTTTAATATTCTATGATTCTGTATCTCAAAGACATGTAAATAAGTCATTTGGGAAGATTTACATTGTTTTTTTTTCACAACTGTAATGCAAGAAAAGAGTTACTGGGATTATCTCAGCATGGTTAAAACTGAAGAAATATCAAGCTTGTGCTGTGAATCTCCTTAGTGAGTCAAGGTATTTACCAAGGTTCTTTTTTACCATTTTCATCTTCTAGAGTCTTAGGGATGAAAAATGTGGTTCACACTTGTAAAACGAATGCTGTTACTAATGAAATTGTCTTATAGTATTACATTTCATAACACAGCTAGTGCATTGACACACAAGTATATGATGTGCACATATTCATGATCATGGATTCTTATGTTAAAAAAGACAGCCCAGAGATGACTTCATCTAGTCTTTCCTTTCATAGATGAGACCATAAAGCCCCAGAGAAGAGGAGTCACCTAGTCACCTGAGTAATTTAAACTTTGAGAGCCAATGGCTTAGCTGACTCTTGTCTAATCTTTTTTTTTTTTCCTGCTTCCTTCTGAGATGTATACATCGTATATAGACATCTATTTCATTGAGGTAGTATGCAAATATGTCTTCATTATTTGTATACCTAAAATGTACCCTCACCAATAAAAAACTGCATTCTTAAGACTGATGCAGAGTGATTAAAGATCATCCATAGACTTCAAACCTCTTTCTAGATTCCCTGGGAATCTGACTTAGCCAGTACTCCCCATGGCTTGTACTTAATCCAAGTCACATGGTAAACCCAGGCTGGTTAAATCAAGATTTCTCCCCTGACTAGTTATTTTAAGACTGGACCTGGAGCATGGGGCTTTCAGTTCTGTCTGTGTTTCTTCTCACTTATCAAACTAGCATTTATCCAACTTTTATCATTTTTCCAACTTCTTACCCAGTCTTTGTTTAAATACTTTCAGTAAATAGAGTCTACCTATTTCCACCATAAAGGAAACAACTAATTCCACCATAAGAATATTGTTTCTCATGTATATTATCTAGGGTGAAACAGATAACCAGCCCAGGTTGGGTACATGAGACAAGTGCTCGGGCCTGGTGCACTGGGAAGACCCAGAGGGATCGGGTGGAGAGGGAGGTGGGAGGGGGGACTGGGATGGGGAATACATGTAAATCCATGGCTAATTCATTTCAATGTATAACAAAAACTACTGTAATGATGTAAAGTAATTAGCCTCCAACTAATAAAAATAAATGGAAAAAAAAAAAAAAGAATGTTTCTGATTTTGACTTGAAATGAGATTCTCTGTGACTCTACTTGTGGCCTATTTTGTCCTCTGCTCCTGTGTATAATGCCACACCCACCATCACATCACTTATATATTAGAAGTCAACCACCCTGTTCCTTTCCTCACTGTGCCTGGCTTTCCTATTCTGTTCTCCCTTTCATCCTTCACACCATGTTTTCCCTCCTTTGGGTATTTCTCATTGTCCTCGGGAAAACGTTGTGCCCCAAATAGAAAACGATTCCCTAGGTATTCTCTGATCAGTGTAGAGTGTAGTGAGCTTTTAATCACTGTGAACAGGATATTACCTTTCCATCAAGCCCAGAGACTCATCAGTTTTCCCTTACTGCTTTGTTAAGGGGTGATAAATTCATTCAATCCTTGGTTTCTCAGCAGAAGGCAGGCAGAGGAGCAATGGGCTTGATTTCAAGAGTCTCTTTTCCTGCTAGAACACTGAAGAGCTTGTCAATATCTTTTCTAGGTGTGTTTTGTCAAACCGATATTCCAATAGACAGCCATTAGCACCTCACCCTCTGCTTCAGAATCACATTTCGGGGAATTTACTTTGACTGATCACAGTTTGCAAGGATCATTTGTTTGTATGGATCTAATCTTAAGTTTCAAAAGCCATTTCCTATCAGTGATGATGTGTCTACCTCTTCTTACATTGATTTGCAAACAGCAGTATAGAAATGCATCTTTTACTTTTCTTTGAGGCTTGTCTAAAGGAAAAAATCTGTCTCCCCACATCTCCCCAACCCCAGGAAGAACCAGCCACTGAAGATAAAAGATATCACACCTCCTAAGAAATCTGATGAAAGCAAATTGTCACCCTATTGACATATTGAGATGGCAAATCACACACTGCATTTCCCAGGCCCCAGCAGTGTGAATGTTTTACTTTCTTGGACTGTATCTGATTGGGTAAGTTTATTGTCCTATAGATTTTAATGTGGTGCTCAGTTAGAAAAATCATCAAAGGCAGAGTAGCTCTGATTCTTAATATAAGCAGGGGCCATATTTTCATCAGGACACCAAAAAAAAAAAAAAAAAAAAAAAAGGAAGAAAAGATGAATACCCCTAAGCAGAGGAAATTCTAGGATATGATTCCCTTCTGTGGTAAGAACAGTAATATAAGAGGAAAACAGTGTAATAGGCCAAGGGAAAAAATGCAGTTGGTGACAAGAACAACAGATTTTACAGGAAAATATGTGATAAGAAAAAAATATTGCATTGTTTGGGACACCTAGGTAATTATTGCAGTTAAAGACATTAAAATCAGTTTCTTCACTCATGTCTTCATAGACTGTTTGGCAATATTAAATGACAAAAGCTTAATAATCAAAAGTACTGAGTTAGCAAATGTTTCCTAATTTTAATAACTTCTTGTTGTAATTACCAAGTCTTAGAGTGAAATGAGTTAATTAGAAAGTAATCAAGAAGTATATACTGTTAATTGAAGGAATTATAAAAGATCTAAAATTTTAATATATTTCTGGGGTGATAAAATTGGATTTACCGTAATTGTTTTTCAACCACTTGATGGGGAATTTTTGACACTACAGCAAAGTATTTGATACTTTTAAGAGGGACATCCATCACTGTGAACTACATGGATTATAAGATCTCATTCCTATTGTCTTGGAAATAATAATAATAGGGGTAATAATAAAAACTAATATTTATTGAGAACTTATTGTATGTCAGAAAAAAGTGGTTCAGAGTAGGAACCATATCTGTTCTATTCACAGTGTATCTTCTGAACAAATAATAGGTCTCTGATAAAGAATTTTGAATCATGCTGAACACCAGGCAGATTCAGAAAATAACAAGTGTGATGAGAATCCCAAGCTCACATTTAATGGAGTTGGTCAGCTGATTCAGTCTTCTCATTTGAACCCTCCTGTTGGCACATACTTCTTTCACGTGAGTAGACTTATTTATATTTTCTCTCAGAGAATAATACACATTAATATACACATAAAGTTCAGCTGAAGTGGCAAAGATCTTGCCAGAGACCCTAGATAACAAATGTTTACTGTCTGCTGCTTCTGGTTTACCCTTCCAATGTGTAAGCAATCAAGTACTGGATATTAATGGGTATTTACAGAATAGAAGTAAGTAGTAAGCAAGGGAATGAAGATAAATAAAAAGAAAGTGAAAGTGAAAGTCACCCAGTCATATCCAACTCTTTGCGACCCCATGGACTTTAGCCCGCCAGGCTCCTCTGTCCATGGAATTCACCAGGCAAGAATGCTGGAGTGGGTTTCTATTTCCTTATCCAGGGGATCTTCTTGACCCAGGAATTGAACCCTGGTCTCCTGCATTGCAGGCAGATTCTTTACCATCAGTCACCAGGGAAGCCCTAAATAAAAAGAAGTTAGTGTCAATTCCATCAAAGTAGGAATGGTTCTGATGAATGCTATAAAGGGGAAAGCATTCAGCTTAATACTGCTGATGTGGAACTGGAATGTGAGATATGCCTTTAAATATCTAGCTGTAGACAATCAGTCCTTTTCAAGGAAACTGCAAAGTTCACATCTTCACTGAACCACCAGTCTCCTGCTGTTCCTCCCAGGCCCATCACTATGACATGCCTGCCTTGCCATCCACAGTTTTCAGCCACAGTGAATTACCAGGGCGTAATAGTTATCCGAATGGTCTAGTGGTTTTCCCTACTTTCTTCAATTTATGTCTGAATTTGGCAATAAGGAGTTCATGATCTGAGCCACAGTCAGCTCCTGGTCTTGTTTTTGCTGACTGTATAGAGCTTCTCCATCTTTGGCTGCAAAGAATATAATCAATCTGATTTTGGTGTTGACCATCTGGTGATATCCACGTGTAGAGTCTTCTCATGTTGTTGGAAGAGGGTGTTTGCTATGACCAGTGCATTCTCTTGGCAAAACTCTATTAGCTTTTGCCCTGCTTCATTCCATACTCCAAGGTGAAATTTGTCTGTTACTCCAGGTGTTTCTTGACTTCCTACTTTTGTATTCCAGTCCCCTATAATGAAAAGGACATCTTTTTTTGGGTTTTTGGGTTCTTCGTAGTTCTAAAATGTCTTGTAGATCTTCATAGAACCGTTCAACTTCAGCTTCTTCGGCATTTCTGGTTGGGGCATAGGCTTGGGTTACTGTGATATCGAATGGTTTGCCTTGGAAATGAACAGAGATCATTCTGTCATTTTTGAGATTGCATCCAAGTACTGCATTTCGGACTCTTTTGTTGACCATGATGGCTACCCCATTTCTTCTAAGGGATTCCTGCCCACAGTAGTAGATATAATGGTCATCTGAATTAAATTCACCCATTCCAGTCCATTTTAGTTCGCTGGTTCCTATAATGTCGAAGTTCACTCCTGCCATCTCCTGTTTGACCACTTCCAATTTGCCTTGATTCATGGACCTAACATTGCAGGTTCCTATGCAATATGCTCTTTACAGCATTGGACCTTGCTTCTATCACCAGTCCCATCCAAAACTGGGTATTGTTTTTGCTTTGGCTCCATCCCTTCATTCTTTCTGGAGTTATTTCTCCACTGATCTCCAGTAGCATATTGGGCACCTACCGACCTGGGGAGTTCCTCTTTCAGTATCCTATCATTTTGCCCTTTCATACTGTTCATGAGGTTCTCAAGGCAAGAATACTGAAGTGGTTTTCCACTCCCTTCTTCAGAGGACCACATTCTGTCAGACCTCTCCACCATGACCTGGCTATCTTGGGTGGCCCCACACTGCATGGCTTAGTTTCATTGAGTTAGACACGACTGTGGTCCTGTGATCAGATTGGCTAGTTTTCTGTGATTATGGTTTCAGGGTGTCTGCCCTTTGATGCCCTCTCACAACACCTACTGTCTTACTTGGGTTTCGCTTACCTTGGACGTGGGGTATCTCTTTATGGCTGCTCCAGCAAAGCCCAGCCGCTGCTCCTTACCTTGGATGAGGGGTATCTCCTCACGGCTGCCCCTCCTGACCTTGAACGTGGAATAGCTCCTCTCGGCCCTCCTGCAGTTGACAAACCATGGCCTGTCATTTGACAGTATTTCTTCCTCAAGATTCTGATCATGAAATTGCCCTCTCTCCTAATACCATCTCCACACAGGGTTTAGATCACTGGTTTATTACAAAGGATCTAATTTGAAGAAAGTAGGGAAAACCACTAGACCATTCAGGTATGATCCACATCAAATCCTTTATGATTATACAGTAGAAGTGAGAAATAGATTTAAGGGACTAGATCTGATAGACAGAGTGCCTGATGAACTATGGATGGAGGTTCATGACATTGTACAGGAGACAGGGCTCAAGACCATCCCCATCGAAAAGAAATGCAAAAAGGCAAAATAGTTGTCTGAGGAGGCCTTACAAATAGCTGTGAAAAGAAGAGAAGCAAAAAGCAAAGGAGAAAAAGAAAGATATTCCCATTTGACTGCAGACTTCCAAAGAATAGCAAGGAGAGATAGGAAAGCCTTCCTCAGCGATCAGTGCAAAGAAATAGAGGAAAACAACAGAATGGGGAAGGCTAGAGATATCTTCAAGAAAATTAGAGATACCAAGGGAAAATTTCATGCAAAGATGGGCTTGATAAAGGACAGAAATGGTATGGATCTAACAGAAGCAGAAGATATTAAGAAGAGGTGGCAAGAATACACCAAAGAACTGTACAAAAAAGATCATCATGACTCAGATAATCATGATGGTGTGATCCCTCACCTACAGCCAGACATTCTGGAATGTGAAGTCAAGTGGGACTTAGAAAGCATCACTATGAACAAAGCTAGTGGAGGTGATGGAATTCCAGCTGAGCTATTTCATTTCCTGAAAGATGATGCTGTGAAAGTGCTGCACTCAATATGCCAGCATATTTGGAAAACTCAGCAGTGGCCACAGGACTGGAAAAGGTCAGTTTTCATTCCAATCTCAAAGAAAGTCAATCCCAAAGAATGCTCAAACTACCACACAGTTGCACTCATCTCACACGCTAGTAAACTAATGCTCATAATTCCCAAACCAGGCTTCAGCAATATGTGAACCGTGAACTACCAGATGTTCAAGCTGGATTTAGAAAAGGCAGAGGAATCAGAGATCAAATTGCCAACATCTGCTGGATCATTGACAAAGCAAGAGAGTTCCAGAAAAACATTTACTTCTTCTTCACTGACTATGCCAAAGCCTTTGACTGTGTGGATCACAATAAACTGTGGAAAATTCTGAAAGAGATGGGAATATCAGATCACCTGACCTGCCTCTTGAGAAACCTGTATGCAGGTCAGGAAGCAACAGTTAGGACTGGACATGGAACAACAGACTGGTTCCAAATAGGAAAAGGAGTACGTCACGGCTGTATATTGTCACCCGGTTTATTTAACTTATATGCAGAGTACATCATGAGAAACACTGAGCTGGAAGAAGCACAAGCTGGAATCAAGATTGCTGGGAGAAATATCAATAACCTCAGATATGCAGATGACACCACCCTTATGGCAGAAAGTGAAGAGGAACTAAAGAGCCTCTTGATGAAAGTGAAAGAGGAGAGTGAAAAAGTTGGCTTAAAGCTCAACATTCAGAAAACTAAGATCATGGCATCTGGTCCCATCACTTCATGGGAAATAGATGGGGAGACAGTGGAAACAGTGTCAGGCTTTTTTTTTTTTTTTTTTGCTCCAAAATCACTGCAGATGGTGATTGCAGCCATGAAATTAAAAGACACTTACTCCTTGGAAGGGAAGTTATGACCAACCTAGACAGCATATTAAAAAGCAGAGACATTACTTTGCCAACAAAGGTCCATCTAGTCAAGGCTATGGTTTTTCCAGTAGTCATGTATGGATTTGAGATTTGGACTGTGAAGAAAGCTGAGCACTGAAAAATTGATGCTTTTGAACTGTGGTGTTGGCGAAGACTCTTGAGAGTCCCTTGGACTGCAAGGAGATCCAACCATTCCATCCTAAAGAGATCAGTCTTGGGTGTTCACTGGAAGGAATGATGCTGAAGCTGAAACTCCAATACTTTGGCCACCTCATGCAAAGAGCTGACTCATTGAAAAAGACCCAGATGCTGGGAGGGGTTGGGGGCAGGAGGAGAAGGGGACGACAGAGGATGAGATGGCTGATTGCATCACCGACTCGATGAACATGAGTTTGAGTAAACTCTGGGAGTTGGTGATGGACAGGGAGGCCTGGTGTGTTATGATTCATGGGGTCTCAAAGAGTCAGACATGACTGAGTGACTGAACTGAACTGAACTGAATAGTTATCTGAGGTTAAATGACTTTTCTCTGCATCTTGGACCATCAACTCCTCCTGGACTCTCATTAATCCCAGGGACAATGTCTTAGACTGTGATCATTATTGCTTTAACAAATAGTTCCAGGATACAACAAGACTGACTTTTCATTTATCTTCCATGTAAATTCAGTTTGCAGGAGTGACACTGTCAGCTTAAGAGACACAAGTTATTGTTTCAAAGTTTAAAAAAATGGTATTATTGCTCTCTGTACTTATTGTATTGAAAGACAAAGGCCAATTAAATGTTTTATTTCCTTGGAGACAGAGAAATGCTGGCCAACTTGCTTTAAGAAAGTTTTGCTAATATTGTAAGGATATTTATCCTTTATACAGGTAAAAGCTAGTAGGGATGGTAAGAGAGATGTGTGTGTGTGTGTGTGTTGGGGGTGGGGGGTAAATTATGATGAATTAATACCTAGAAGAGTCAGTTTTTCAAGAACTTCGAACTGCAAAATTTAACTGAGTAAACCAGAGAACAAGTTAATGAAAGGACCAATATCTATTCATTAACAAATTCCTGTGTTTGTCATTTATTTTTAACTTTAGATTTGTAGACTCAGTTTACAAAGGCTGTTGATTCAGTCACTAAAAACTAAAAATGAAGAGCTAAGTTCACAGTTCATGCAGTGACAATAGGTGGGAGAATTTGTCTCAGTCATGTGGCTCAGATGGTAAAGAATCTGCCTGCAATGAGGGAGACCTAGGTTCGGTCCCTGGGTTGGGAAGAACCCCTGGAGGAGGGCATGGTAAACTACTCCAGTATTCTTGCCTGGAGGATCTCCTTGGACAGAGGAGCCTAGTGGGCTACAGTCTATAGGGTCACAAAGAGTCAGACATGACTCGACTAAGCATACATATATGCATGAAATGGCTTATCAAAGATCCAGATTACAATAATAAACTTTCTAAGGCATTATTATTAGAGAATATACTAAAATTGATTAGCATAAAAAACATCAAGTGAGGAGTATATTCCAAAGTGCTCTTTGAAAGTAAGATTTAAATGAAGAATAAGTCCAAGGTATAATTGAATACTTTGATACCAAAGCCTAGTATTTATGTCTTAGAAAGTAAATTCCAGCCCTCTCATCTATTTTCAGAATCTCAGCATCTGATTCTAGGCCATTGTTACTTTATTTGGAGCCAAAATATTTTACACTTCATCAAAGACATTTGTTGTAAGGTTTACCCTCATTGTAAATTATTTCATTTAACAGTGGTCCAATCACTAGGTATAAGGAAGAATCTTCTCTGTTTCCCTGTTTGCATGCTTCCTATGAACACATTTTTTTACTAATATTGTAGGCCCAGGAAGAAGAAAATCTTATGGGACATCTCTGTGTCTAGTTTTTGCCATCCTGCCCTCACATTAATGTGTAATATAGGACAAACCATGTAACCTGTATGGTTGATTCATTCTTTAAGGAGAGGACATATAGAAGATGCTAAGAATTGCTAAGATCTCTTCAAGTTTTAAAGGATATGATTAAAGAGGAGAAAATATGTTTTCACTTTGCTGTTTTAAGAAGACACCCATTTCTCCTATCCATTTTCAAACATATTAGAGGGATGGTACCAAGATGGTGTTATGCTTCGAAACCAACCACTCTTTCATCCAATTAGTCCTTGATACTGAGTTCTCAGAAAGTCTTTTTGGCAATTATTTGCACTATTAAAACTAGATTAAATGTCTCAGGAGAACAGCATATTTTTATAAGTTCACAGAAGCTCGCAGAACCTGGAGTAGAAGTAGCCATCATTGTCATTCTCACCTGGAAGAACTTATTTTTTTTTACAACTTTCCCCATAAATCATGCTGCAGGGTGCTAATTGACAACAGTACTATATTAAGTACTTGTTTTCCCAATTAATTAATCAGAGATCTACCTGATTGCCATTAGAACTTAGACTCAGATCAAAATAATCAAATTTATACTTGGTGTTCCTGTAATTCCACATCCAAATATTAGTCCAAACAATATCATGGTAAGGTAAGTATCTGATTCTCATTTAGGTTTTTCAGATATGGAAGATAGCTTCTCAGGCTCACATCTGTTTTAAATGTCCAGATTCTGTGTACCCAAGGAGTTGTTGTTTTTGTTCAATTGCTCAGTTATGTTCAACTCTTTGTGACCCCATGGACCGCAGCATGCCAGTTTTCCCTGTCCTTCACCAACTCCTGGAGCTTGCTCAAACTCATGTCCATTGAGTTGATGATGCCGTCCAACCATCTCATCCTCTGTTGTCCCCTTCTCCTCCTGCCTTCAATCTTTCCTAGCATCAGGGTCTTTTCCAATGAGTTGGCCCTTCGCATCAGGTGGCCAGAGCATTGGAGCTTCAGCTTCAGCGTCAGTCCTTCCAATGTATATTCAGGGCTGATTTCCTTTAGGATTTCCTGCTTTGATCTCCTTGCTGTCTGAGGGACTCTCAAAAGTCTCCAACACCACAGTTTGAAAGCATCAATTCTTCAGCACGCAGCCTTCTTTATGGTCCAACTCTCACATCCATACATGACAATGGGAAAAACCATAGCTTTGACTCTACAGACCTTTGTTGGCAAAGTGATGTCTCTGCTTTTTAATCCACTGTCTAGGTTTGTCATAGCTTTTCTTCTAAGGAGAAAGCATCTTTTAATTTCCTGGTTGCCATCACTGTCCACAGTGATTTTGGAGGCTAAGAAAACAGTCTCACTGTTCTCATTTTTTCATTTTCCCCTGTCTATTTGCCATGAAGTGATGGGACCGGATACCATGATCTTAGTTGTTTGAATGTTGAGTTTTAAGCCAGTTTTTCACTCTCCTTTTTCACCTCCAAGAGGCTCTTTAGTTCCTCTTTGCTTTCTGCCATGAGGGTGGTGTCATCTGCATATTTGAGGTTATAGATATTTCTCCCTGCAATCTTGATCTCAGCTTGTGCTTCATCCAGCTCAGCATTTCGCATGATGTACTCTGCATAGAAGTTAAACAAGCAAGGTGACAGTATAGAGCCTTGATATTGTTCTTTTCCAATTTTGTCCCAGTCCATTGTTTCATGTCTGGTTCTAACTGTTGCTTCTTGACCTGCATACAGGTTTCTCAGGAAGCAGGTAAGATGGTCTGGTATTCCCATCTTTTTAAGAATTTTCCACAGTTTTTTATGATCCACACATTAAAAAGGTTTAGCATAGTCAATGAAACAGAAGTAGATATTTTTTTCTGGAATTCCCTTGCTTTTTCTATGATTCAACAGATGTTGATAATTTGATCTCTGGTTCCTCTGCCTTTTCTAAATCCAGTTTGTACATCTGGAAGTTCTTGGTTCAGGTTCTGTTGAAGCCTAACATGAAGGATTTTGAGTATTACCTTGCTAGCATGTGAAATGAGTGCAATTGTACAGTAGTTTGAACATTCTTTGGCATTGCACTCTTTTAGGATTGGAATGAAAACTGACCTTTTCTGGTCCTGTTCCTGTGGACAATGCTGAGTTTTCAAAATGCTGGCATATTGCGTGTAGCACTTTAACAACATCATCTTTTAGGATTTTAAGTAACTCAGCTGGAATTCCATCACCTCGATTAGCTTTGTTCATAGTAATGAGGTACCTCATTTATCAGATCGCAAAGCTGAAATTGGTGATTCATGCAAGGTAACAAATAAAATCCATGGTAGTATCACATCCTGCTGTGGTCATTACCTTTGGTCCTAGGAAATTGGGGAGATATCATAAACTCTTTGTGATCCCAGGTGCTACTAAGACCTGGTAGAACTTCTTATAAACCTTTAGATTTTCTCCATAAACATGGCCACTACATTAATTCAGTCTCTGTTCAGTTTCTTCCCTGGACAATTTCAGTTTCATTAGTTTTACTGAAAAATTAGTCTTCAATAATCTCCTCCAGTATTATCTCTGACATCCCCTTGAGAATCAGGCAACCCACCTGTGCTTCCACAGCACACTCTTCCATGATAGCAATATTTGACCCACTAGTATAATCATCTATTTGTGGTTCTGTTTTCTCTAATATTCCTCAAGTCACACGCATTATATCAGGGGATTCAGTGTCTTGTACTTTGACCCTATTTGACACTTGTGTGTGATTTGTGTATTCATGAAGAATTAAGATATGTAAGACTGCACATTTGGGAATTGGGAGAAGCATCGTCTTCCTCATCATTTGTCCAAATATGATAAAAAAAGGAATGTTCTTCATATCATGGTGGAGGTAAGATTAAAAAAAGAAGCAAGCCCTGCTCTAAATACCTGGTTGTCAGTTGATGGGAGCCATCTCTCAAAGAGGAAAGTTTCCCCAAATGATTGAGCCATCTTGGATTATTGAAGAAAAAAGAGAGATTTGTGAGGCAGTTACTTCCCTTAACGAAGTAATTTCAATTGTAACTTCTACATACATTCCGTTAGATCATACTCCAGGGGGCTAATTTATGACAGGATCCTGAATTGAAAGGTTGCTGAAATTGTTGATAACATACAGAGGCAGTGGAGGTGATGTTTCCCATACTTCTCCCAATCTCTCTATTTGAGCAAACAGGATGTGAGTAAGCCCAAAGAAATTCTCTCCATTATCTTCTACTTGCACCTTTTTGCATTTAATTTTCCTTTTCATTCCCTCCACATCAAAAGTATTTCTGATTTCTCTGCCCCCAATATATGAATATATGCCCTTTTTTCTCTCCTAGGTTTTTTTTTTTTTAATATATCATCTTCTGAGTTTCCATTGCCGGGTGGAATTAGGGAAAAACTTTGTCAAAGATCTTCAAGTTTAGCAAGGAAAGTTCTTGTGCAAAAAACACAATCTTGAAACTTTCCTCAACAAAATTTCTAAAATTATCTCCCTTTCATCTAAGTACAAAGTAGAGTGACTGGTGTTTTAAAAGCAAAACACTGTTCAGCTGTCACCAAAGTGATACAGTATCATCCTCCTGCTTTCAGAGAAGTGTAGGATATGAGACCCATCTGAAACACATTATGACCTAATGAAGAACATTTCTCCACATCTGAATTTTCCAAGGAATAACAAAATGTTTTGAACAAATTTGGAGTACTCCAAGGACTGTTTGTGAAGAGAGTGGGCTCAAGTGAAAACATTTCAAAAATGCAGATGAATTTTAAAATGATTCCATGCAGGTGTATACATTTACGTATGCTAACTGAAAAAATTATGAAGAGAATAGAAAGGATGGACATAGTCATGTTTAACAAATCTCACACACCTAAACTAGGAGCCCTCAATTTTAAAAGCTAAAAGAGATTGCAAAAACAAGTATCATATGATATCACTTATATGTGGAATCTAAAAAATGGTACAAATGAATTTGTGTACAAAATAAAAATCGTGTCACAGATGTAAGAAAAAAACTTATGGTTACCAGGTGGGAAAGGGAGGGGGTGATAAATTGGGAGGTTGGGATTGACACATACTATATACACTATATATAAAATAGATAACTAATAAGGACCTACTGTATAGCACAGGGGACTATACTCAGGACTTGTAATGACCTATATGGGAAGAGAATCTAAAAAAGAATAGCTATACATATAATTGATTCACTTTGCTTTACAACAGAAGCTAACACAACATTGTAAAGCAATTATATTCCAATAAAAATTTAAAATAAATAAAAGGGACTGCACTGAATTTAAAGGTGCCACACACTCCCGAGAAAAGTAAAATCCTGCTGCCTTCCTTCCAGTTTTTGTGTTATCAAGAAAGAAACCATTCAGCACTGGTTTCTCAGTCTGCAAAGAAAATTCAGGAAAATTTACTGAGATAATAATATACTTAAAAAAAAATTGAAAGCATCCCTATTCACCAGCAGTAATCTAAAAGAAAACTGCTCCTGCAAGCACAGTATTGTCACTTTCTTCTCAATTCTTACACTTCTTACCTCTGTTTTTGTCACATTGAATTGGTATGGGGCTCTGGTACAATGTTGATTGACAATATGATAACATATTTCATTTTTTTCCCCTAATATCCATGAAAATGATTCTAAACTTCCATAATCAAATTCAATGTTTGGTGTAAGCTTTGATAGATATCTTTTATTAGGTTAAGGGTGCCCTTACTTAAGTATTCTTAGTTAACTTGAGAATTTAAAAATTTGAATGAACTAAATAATTTTCCTGCATTATTGAGATGTGAGTAAGTTGACATTTTAATCTTTCAATAAATTTAATAAACTAATGTTTCTGACTTTGAGATAATCCTGCATTCATAAGTAAAATGCTACCTTGTAATAGTGCAATCTTTAAAAATGCACATAAAGTTCAAAGTTTTAATGCTTTATTTACAGGATTTATAAAATAGGTTTTTTTGAACATCTTTTGTTCAAATTTGGTGTTAAAGTTATTCTAGAATAATAAAAAAAATTGGAGTCATTGGAGTACTTCTACTGTTTTTTTTTCCTTAAAATGATTCATGTAATAAATAACTATCTCTTTTTGGCATCTGTATGTTATTTTCACTAGAGTACTTTTCTGTATTTATAGTTTCTCTCTGTTCGATTTCATTGTTAAAGATTGTATGTATTGTTTATTTCATGGCTAAGTAATCATATATGCATTTTAACAAATGTCTTGGAACAATGAAAAGTACATAAGTTAAAATTTAAATTATGGAAATATCGGTCAATTGTTTTACATGTCATATATCTGTTGTGTGTGTTGCATATGTTCAGTCACTCAGTTGTGTCCAACTCTTTATGGCCACATGGACTGTAATCCACCAGGCTCCTCTGTCCATAGAATTTTCCAGACAAGAATACTGGAGCTGGTTGCTTTTTCCTCCTCCAGGGGATCTTCCTGACCCAAGGATCGAACCTGCATCTCTTGCATCTCTTGCATTGGCATGCAGATTTTTTACTACCAGATCCACCTGCGAAGCCCTCATATATATGTTGATCCCTTATTAATTCTCTTATTAATTATTATTTTTTGCCTTTTCTACCTTTGATTTTTTACATGTTCAAGTTAGAAGTTTATTTAATATCTTTTTAAATTTTGCTAATTATCTGCATTGCTTCTTTGTTTTCTTTCTATTTAATTATAAATGTTATAAAAGTGCAACTAATGATTAATTACTTTCTGATCTTATCATTGTTATCTCCTTCTACTTTTAAAAGATTTATTCTTTTCCTTATCAGGCTTTTCAGTTGAAAGTCAATTCATTTATTTTCCATTATTATAATTTTAAATGAATACTTTTATATCTAGAAGCTGCTTTCAAAACATTCTATAGCTTTCATCGTAATTTTCTTTTTAACTCACAAGGTGTTGAGCAATCATGAAACAATCTGAGCTTCTTTCTGTCTTGTTCCTCTTAATTCTTAATTTAATGATATTGCACTCAGTGAATATGATTTTTATGATACTGAGTGTTTGAAATTGACTGAACCTAGTTTTGTGACTTTATTCATATACACTGAATTAAAAATGTTTTATATGAACTTGAAAACATCATGCAATCTTTATTTTTCCAAGTAGAGTTGTGTAAATGGCTATTAGATAAGTATTTTTATTTTGTTATTTAAAACTTCTATATTGTTGAAGATTTGCTGTCATTTTCATGTGTCAGTCCCTGACAGATATGCTTTAAAATTTCCACTATAATTATGTATTAGTCATTTGTTCTGAAAATTCTGTCAGTTTTAGCATGACATATTTCTTCACCAAACAGCCCTCCCCTCTACATTATTAGCTTAAAAAATTATTTTTACTTTTAAAAATCAAAGTTAAATTTATTTATAATCCATAGTTAATTAAGTTTACTGCTATTTAAAAGCCATTTCTGGGCTCATCTTTGTGAAACTTACTTCGAAGTACATATTCTGTCTGAAGTGACTACCTTAATGATTTTTATGATGGGAGTCTATAGGTAATAAACTCAGCATTTATATTACTGAAACTGTCTTTTCCAAAAAACTTCTGGAAAGAGTTGTTCACATTATCCTGTTTGCTTTTTTTCCCCTTCCCAGTCAGGTCACCGTTACTTGCTATTCACTGAATCTTTTCTTGTTAAGTAATGACCTCCCATGTCAAATCCAGTGGTCATGTCTCTGGTTCTTCTTCTTTGCTTAAAAGCAACATCGGACATAGTTTCCCACTTCTCTTTTGTGGAACGCATTTCACATTTCGTCTTTATGGTGCTCTGGACTCTCCATTTACCTTGCTGGCCTCTGTTAAGTGGGTTCCCGCATTGGTTCTGCCCACCTTTCTTACTTGTACATCCTTCCTTCATTCCTCAAGGTTCAGCTCTGAGATGTTTCTTTTTATCTTTATTTGTACTTAGCACATGACTTTAACTAATAAATAGATGCTGATGTGTGTCTCCCATTCCAACCTTTGCCCCTGGATTCCAGATTCCTATATCTAGCTGCCTATATAATGCTCTCATTTAAATGTCTTTTGGATGTCTCATGTATAGCAGCAGCCTCTTGGGTTTTCATCTACAAACTGGCGTCTGTTGAAGACAACTCCATTCTGTCAATTCCTCTGACCAAAAACTTGAGTTGATTTTTCTTCTCCTTCCCTGCTCCTCCTCTTTTTAAAAGTCATTTTGAGTACTCCATCTGGAATTCATTGTCTCAGACATATGTATGGATAACTTCTTGATTCCTTAAGGAGTTTCGTCAAATGTCATGTCTTTGGAAAGGGCTTTCTTTATGCCACTTCATAAATGACATGTTCCCATTACTACTGTGTATCCTTCATCCTACCTTTTCTTTTTTATGTCACTTAACCACTTCATGACGCAGTATCTCTTTATTGTCTGTCTGTCCTCACAGAAAAGAGGCCTGGGAAAATGGGCTTTGTTTCTTACTTCCTGCTATATTCCAAAGTTTAGGACAGGAGTTGAAACAGCAAACTCAGAAAATTATTTGCTGAATGAATAAATTATGTCTTTGTTTTATAATCCTATATAATTCTGTAATTTTAACTTTACAGTTATTTCCTTAAGTATTTCTAACATATTATCCATTATATTTTGGCACCTATGGATGCTAAAGGGAATTTCACTTGTCATCATGCTGTCATTTTCTTTTATTAAAAAGAAAATTTTCAAAAGCTTTTAAAATTGTCATTTAATTCTTAGTATTCTATAGTTTTGCTTCTCTATGACTTGGAGTGGATTTTAAAGTTTAAATGAAAGTTTAAATAAATAAATAAGTAATCTCTAGTATATACAGAATATGTATCATCTAATATCTAACTTTTTTAAAAAAGCTTCTTTTAAATCTGAGAATGCCCATTAGATAAACATTTTTATTTTGGTTTTCTTAAATTTTGGATAATTCTGTTATTACTTTTTAAAATATTGTTACTTTAACGTTTCTTCTTACTCTTTTCTAGAAATTGTTCATCCTATTTTACAGGCCCTTGATGATTTTTTTTTTCATATTATAATAGGAAAAGTCTTATTTCCCTAAAATATTTTTATTCTTGATTGTAAATCACTAATGTCCAGAGTAGAGTTTCAAATCTCCTTTAAATTTCAAAAATTAAATTTTTATTTTCAAAATTTTTGAATTTTCTTTTTTATCTTTTGGCTTTTGCTTTACTCCTAAGTTTGTTTCATAATTTCTTGTTTATTTTTTTTAAAAATTGTGTGTTATGCCTTTTTGTGTAATTTAAGCATCATAAATGTTTAGATAAAAGTCTCTGTAGTATTTTTCTAAAAGTGAACTTTATCCATCTTGAATTCATGTTAAAATTTTATTCAAGTTACAAATGATATATTTTATTAAAAGTTTGGGGGCTCTCTGGGTTATTGGTGAAAATCCTTGACCTAGAACAAACCTTCCAAGCTTTTTCTCAAAATCCGCGGGTAACATGACTCAGATTAAGGGACAATCTTTAATATTGGTCTCCATGTTGATGACAAATAGGGAAATCTTTTGATTATAGTTGGGGTTTGAATAGTTGAACTTGTTTCTGTTATCTTATTTTGCATTTTTCACTTTACTAAAAGTCAATATAGTCAAAGCCATGGTTTTTCCAGTAGTCATGTATGGATGTGAGAGTTGGACCATCAAGAAGGCTGAGCACTTAAGAACTGATGCTTTCAAATTATGATGTTGGAGAAGACTCTTGAGAGTCCCTTGGACTGCAAGGAGATCAAGCCAATCAATCCTAAAGGAAATAAACCATTGGAAGGAATGATGCTGAAGCTGAAATTCCAATATTTTGGCCTCCTGATATAAAGAGCCAAGTCAATGGAAAAGATTCCAATGCTGGGAAAGATTGAGGGCAAGAGGAGATGGGGGCAGCAAAAAGTTTGACATGATTTAGTGACTGAACAACATCAACGTTTTGGGTTACAGATGATTTCTTTATAACTCCCTTTTTTTCTCAACTGAAATAAGAAAGTATACATTATATTTTTATCCTTAAACAGCAGTGTCTAAAATACCTATTTATATCCAAATAATTAAAAGGATAATCTTATTCTTGAAATGTGATAAGTAAAACTGTTAGTAACTCAGTTATGTCTTACTCTTTGCTACCCACGGGCTGTAACCCACCAGGCTCCTCTGTCCATGGAATTCTCCAGGCAAGAATACTGGAGTGGGTAGCCATTCCCTTCTCTATGGCATCTTCCCCACCCAGGGATAGAATTCATGTCTCCTGCATTGCAGGCAGAATCTATACCATCTGAGCGACCAGGAAAGCCCAATCTTACTCATATTCTATGCCAAAATATATGACGACTTGAGTCTTTAAAACTCATATTTCCTTCACTTTCCATTGCCCTGTTTCCTGTCTTATTGCTAAAACCCTCAAATCTTATTTTTCATTATTTTCCATCAATACTTTCAATGCACAAACATGCTTGCTATGTTCATCATTTGATATTTTGCGTGTATGCCACTCATTCCTTCTATCAAGTTGTGGGACATATATTATATTCAAAATACTGACTGTCTCTTCCCCTTTCCTGACGGGAAACATGTTTTGCCAAGAACTGTGAACAGAAGTGTGAAATGTGTTGCTGCCCAGGAGCTGAAGTTCTGAGCTTGCTCTGAGGGCCTCTGGATCTGGAGCACAGAAGATGTGGGGCTAAGTTCCAGCTACACACAACCTTTCCTGGTAGTAAAGCCTAGCCTCCCTCCAACCTCTCTCTTGAGAGACTTTGATATATAAAGTGTCTTTTAATAGCTCTCTCGCTGGCAGCTTGCTTATGATAAAATCCTGTAGTCTTTGCCTGAAAAAAAGCTTATTTTGCTTCAATGTTTTCTGTCTTTAAAAGTTTCAAATTCAATACTAACACTTACTCCATAGTTATAAGATGTATAAACTAAAAAAAAAAATATTGTTATAATTCAACTCAACACAAAAACTTCCAAACTTGGAAGCTTCCTCAATTATTATTATCTTGACACTTTTGAAGACTCAGTTCAGTTCAGTTCAGTCACTCAGTTGTGTCTGACTCTTTGCAACCCCATGGACTGCATGCAGCATGCCAGGCCTCCCTGTCCATCACCAACTCCCAGAGCCCCTCAAACTCTTGTCCATTGAGTTGGTGATGCCATCCAACCATCTTATCCTCTGTCGTCCCCTTCTCCCCCTGCCCTCAATCTTTCCCAGCATCAGGGTCTTTTCAAATGAGACTGTTCTTTGCATCAGGTGGCCAAAGTATTGGAGTTTCAGCTTTAGCATCAGTCCTTCCAATGAATATTCAGGGCTGATTTCCTTTAGGATTGACTGGTTTGATCTCCTTGCAGTCCAAAGGACCCTCAAGAGTCTTCTCCAATACCACAGTTCAAAAGCATCAATTCTTTGGTGCTCAGCTTTCTTTATAGTCCAACTCTCACATCCATACATGACTACTGGAAAAACCATAGCTTTCACTAAATGAACCTTTGTCGGCACAATAATGTCTCTGCTTGAAGACTACTGGCTGGTTATTTTGAAGAATGTCTCTTAATTTGAGTTCTTCTGATATTCATAATTTTCAGATCTAGATTTTATATCATTGGCAGAAAAGTCACAGAGTAATATTGTGTTTTCTCATTGCTTCAAGACAAGCTTCACTGTTTTGATTTGTCCCATTAATGGTAATGTTTAATCCTTTTACTAAGCTTGGTGTATGCCTGGTTTCTCCATTATAAAGTTATTCTTTTTGTAATTTTTAAGAATTCATGTGAAGTGACTTTGAGACTATAAAAATACCCCTTTCTCAATGAACTTCCAAGGAATCCAAATATATCTTTGTACCCATGGCTTATTAATTTCATTCAGTGGTTTATAATCAGATACTAATGGTATTTATTTTGATGCTGAAATTATCTCAGGCAAGGTCAGTGGAAGACCTTCAGAAGGACTCTGTTCTTATGACAAATCCTTGTCATTCTCTGAGTATATTTCTGTTTTCAGTCACAAGGAACATTGGTTTATTCTGGTGGGCAGTAGCATTTAGAAAACCAGATCTGGATTCCAGCTGTGCTCACTCCTATTAGGATGTCACTTCTCTCAGGAAGTGATCTTGAAGTGGATCAAGCTAAGGCATACATGTATATGTGAAGAGGAAGTGGGTGAGTAATCATATATATTTAGATTTCTCTCTCTATTTATCATTGTCATTTACCTATTTCTAAAATCCGGAATTTATATTGCTGTATCCAATATTACAGAATTCATTCTTATTTATGCTTTTGTATGTTTATAATTGTCTTCCTTAAAAAATGAGCAACCCATTATCTTCAATATATTTATTTGATCAATCAATTTGCATATAATCAATCTTCTATCACCACTAATAGCTATAATTGCCAACTTTGCTGTCATTCCAATTGGCATTACTTGATAGAAAGTATTTTTTTAATATATTTTATTTTTTAGGAAAGTTCTAGGTTTATGGAAAAATTGAGAATATATTAGAGAGGGTTCCCATAACCTGACACCTACATTCCTTTTTATTAACATCCTACATTAGTTTGATGCATTTGTTATAATTAATGAACCCATGCATCTGTGATAAGTCATTTCAGTCATGTCTGGCTCTTTGTGACCCTAAGGACCTTAGCCCATCAAGCTCCTCTGTCCATGAGATTCTCCAGCAAGAATACTGAAGTGGGTTGCCATGCCCTCCTCCAGGGGATCTTCCCAACTCAGGAATTGAGCCCATGTCTTTTGCTTTGGCAGGTGGGTTCTTTACCACTAGCACCACATGGGAATTCCAATGAACCTATGTAAACACAGTATTATTAACTAAAATCAATGGCCTGCTCAGATTACTGTGGTTTTTACTTGATGTTCATTATATGTTTTAAGATCCCATTCAAGATAAACATATTATATTTAGTTATTATGTTTCCTTTTTGGGCAGTTTCTCAGGCTTCTCTTGAAGAAGAGAAGTCTCTTGACTTTGATAATTTTGAGGAGCAATGATCAGATATTTTGTAGGATGCCCCATTACTGGAAATTGTCTGATCTTTTCCTCAGTATAAAACTGGAATATGGATTTTGTGGGAGGAAACCACAGGGGTAAAGTACCATTTTCATCACATCATGTCAGGAGTATGTACTCTCACTGTGTTTAATGACTGTTGATGTTGACCTTGATCACCTGGCTGGGACAGTGTTTGATAGATTTCTCCAACATAAAGTCACTCTTTCCTTCTTTTTACACTTTTTACACTTTTATTTGGAAGGAAGCCATTATTTGTAGTCCATGTCTCAGGAATGGGGAGCTATACTTCACTTCCTTGAAGGAAGACCATCTACATAAATTACTTGGAATTCTACTCTATAAGAAATGTGTCTCTTCTCCCATATTTTAGTTTTTTCAACCATTTATTTCTATCAGTGTGGATGTATAGATATTTATTTTATGCTTTGAGTTATAATTCAGCACTGCTTCATTTACTTTATTGCTCAAATTATTTCAGCTTTGGCCATTGGGAGCTCCTGCACTCCTTTGACATAATCCCATCATTGTGGGATTTTGGCTTTTTTCTCCTTACTTTCTGGTACTATAAAAGGTTCAATGCTCACCCTTTTACTTCTTGATCCAATCCTAGAATCAGTCATTTCTCCCAGGACCCTTCTTTGTCCCTTTTATTAGAGATGGTATGAGAGACCAAGATTTGGGCACTAGATTTGCTTGTCGGCATTAGACTTTTTTTTTTTTCTTTTAGTCTTTCTCAACTGACAGCAAAGAAACATATATGTGCATATTAACCTTTGTATATATACATGTCAACAAATATTTCTATAAGTTATCATCTGTATCTAAATTAAACATGAGTTCATACTTATATCCCCAACTCTAATCCATCGCTACATAGATTATTCTAGGCACCCTTGCTAATATGCAAATTCCCACTCTATCAGTGAGAACTTTAATTCTGGCAATTTTTAAGATTTTTTTTTTCCTTCTGGCAATCTGTCCTTTTATTACATTGGAACTGGGTGTAGATTTAATTTACTCTATTTAAAATTCAATGTTCTCTTTTAATTGAAAGATATCTTTTATTAAATTACGTATGTGTCTCAGACATTATATCTTTGAGTACTACTGTTTCCCTTTGAGCCCCCAGAAGATATATATGTATTTTTTCATTCTGTCTTTCATCTGTCTTCTAATTTCTTTCATAATTCTCATCTTATTATATCTTTACACTCATTACATTTTTACAAATAAATGATTTCTATTTGAATCAAGTTTAAGTTTTCAGCCCTATTTCTTCACCTTCTCTTTATATAAATACTATATAAACACAACCTTGAAAAAGATATAAAGCATTTCTAGTACCAGAGAAGACTCATTTTGTCCCTTCTGAGTAATGGTACTCAAAGGGACTCTCTATAGTCATTTATTATTCTTGTTGAATTCCATACAAATGGAAACAAGTTTATATTACTTCTGTCCAGCATTTAAAAAAGTTAATTTTGTTTAATTTGAGGTAATTTTAGAATTATAGAAATGTTACAAGAATAGTAGAGAAAGTTTCTATAAACTTTTCACTGAACATCACTTTATATCAACAGCTTTTTTAAACCATATATCTTAGGGAGACATAAATACACTTCAATTATGTATATACCTATATATTGAAACACTGGTCATAAGTACACATGGGCTTAGCTTTAATTGTTGCTGCAAAACTATTTTCTAAAGTGAGCATAACAATATGCAGTCAAATTCATCAATATATAAGAATTCTAGTTGCTTCACATCCTTGCATATCCTTGGTATTGACAGCCTTCATAATTTTAGACATTCTCCTGGATGTGCAGTGGTATCTCACAATGTTTTAAATTTTCATTTAAACTAAGTGTTAATCATTCAGTCATGTTTGACTTTTCATGACCCCATGGACTGTAGCCCACCAGGCTCCTCTGTCTATGGAATTCTCCAGGTCAGAATACTGCAGTGGGTAGACACTCCATTCTCCAAGGAATCTTCCCCACCTAGGAATCTAACTCAGGTCTCTTGCATTGTAGGAATATTCTTTACCATCTGAGCCACCAGGGAAGCCCAAATTTTCATTTCGGTTGTAGCTGATGACACTGAACATTTTTTCAAATATTCATTGGCCATTTTGCTATCCTTTTGGTGAAGTACTTTTTCAAGTTTTTGCCTACTATTTTATTGGGTTATCTATCTTTCTCTTATTGACTTGTAGTATTTTTAATATATGCTGGATAGGAGATTTTTGTCAGTATATGCATTGAAAATACCTTCTACTCTACTTTTTGACTAATATGAAAATTAAAACAATGTTTCTAGAAGAAAACAAAGGAAAATGTATTTATAATCATGGAATATGCAAAAATTTGTTAAACATGACACAGAAAGCATTAACTTTAAGAAAACATTGTTAAATTGTATTCATAAAGCCATTTTAATATTCTTATTTTCAAGAGTTTTACACAATCTCTCCTTTTTTTGTTCTTGGTGTTATTATGTGTGATCATTCTCTCTCTTGGAGATTTGTCTCTTAAAATGCCTTGTGATTTATTATTATTATTATTACCTAGTCAACAGAATTTATTTTCTGTTGGAGTCCAGCAGTTTCTGTACTTCGGAAAAATCGTTTAACAACAAAGTATTCTTTTGTCACTTCTTCTGTCACTTCACTAGTTATGGGTATATTTTATGTTTTTTCCCAATTTGGGTCTCTATTCCACATAGATAAATTTAGAACTCGCAGCTACACTTGGAGCAGGCTTTAGTATCCAATATATTTCGAATGATCACATCCATAGCATCAGGGAAATAATAAGAATTCTTATTATCTGTCCAGGCTGATGGGTGGAATTTTCTAGTCTCCCTTTAATGAATAGGAGAATGATGATAACGCCCAGATTTTACAGGTAGATCAGCTCCAGTTCTCACAGCAGAGACCTGTGACTACGCTGCTCCCTTGAGTGGGAAGCAGATGGTTATGAATCAGTTCAGTCTTCAATTTTGCCCCCCAAATGTCTGCTGTGTGCTTAACTGTGTTTACAAAACACAGATTTTATGGCTACATCAAGGAACAACTCTGAAAAAAATACATTTTAATAAATACTGGACAAGGCTATGCAATCAAGTCGTAGTCATCTTTGTATGCCTATCCCTTAGCCTAATACATAGTTTATTGATTATGTGAATAAGATTAAATTTTCATCTCTATAATGTTGACTGAAGCATGAGAAGATGCAGCTGAAATCTATTTTCCTGAAAACTGCCTTTAGAAGAATTCTGTTCTTATTTGTAGTTATGACCATTTGACAAGAGTCCATGAAAAAGAGAATATGATAACCCTTTTGTCAATATCAAGGATGTGTCAATAATGGAGAAACTCTTCTGTGCAACATGTCCTGGGAACAACAAAGCAGACAATACCCATTATTCATGTGTCATTTCTTGGTTGAGGACATAAAAACAAATCAAGGCAAAATCCACTGTGTCTTTAAATTAGTGGCACAGATCGATGCCCATATTTCTCAGTGTTGTTTCATTATGTTGAACTATTTATGCCATCATAAACCAAAGCATCTTTTTTTTTTACAATAAATGCATTTCATCATTTATTTAATGTTTAAGCTCTTGCATTAGATTTTTACAAGCTAGTGAACACTGACAAATTATTTCTTCCACAGAACTATAACCACATGTTCCCAGAGAGTATAAATATGTGGTTGAGCTAACATTAATGCAAGTCACCATTTTATCAATTACATAATAAAACAAATTGTCAAGTATCCAAGTATTAAGTTACGCAGCTCAAAAGGTATGTAAAGATATAAAAATGTCTGCTCAGTTCATTAGCAGAAACCCACTTTTTTTTTTTTTTTGCAAGAGAGGCTGGGAATCATATTTCAAACAAAACTAAGTTGGTAAACAACTTCAGGTAAGTATGAAAAAAGTTACAAGAATTTCAGAAATTTTGATTAAAAATTGTTTTAATTACAGTAACAAAGTGGTTCTACCTTTTAAAAAATATTTGCTAAATTAAAGCACATATTCTACATGTTCTGCACAAGACAAAGGCAACATTTTACTAAAAATACTTAATAGCCCCCTCCCATTCTTTTTTCAGGCCCTCCCTGTAAGTTGCACCCCAAAGTGCAAACATTAAAATGAACTGTAAGGCTTTTGTCTGGAGACATTAAAGACACGTACTTCTGTACAATGTAGATTTTCAAAATGGAGGCCTTCTACAACACAAAGTGAGGTTTATAGAAAGATATTAAATAATCACTGTAAGACTTGGTTAATTAAAAAAGTGGCAAATCTGATGTATACTGGTATGAATGTGGGAGATTTAAACATATTGTGAGCAAACAAACCTCATAGGCCCTACTTTCTATGTTTGAAATGATGCAGGGAATAAACCACATATGATCCAGAGTGTTCATAGTTCCTGGGATTCATTCTATATGATACTAAAAATATACAAGTATTGTGCTAGGTATTTATTTTGGCACCTGGTCTTTCTAAATTTATTACTTATTGGTAAGATTTTGGCATGGAAACAGATTTAAAAACACGACTCAATACTGCATGATTTCAGGAAAGGTCAATTGTTTTACCGACTATGCTGAAGCCTTTGACCGTGTGGATCACCTCAAACTGTGGAAAATTCTTCAAGAGATGGGAATATCAGACTACCCCTGCCTCTTGAGAAATCTGTATGCAGGTCAGGAAGCAAATCTGTATGCAGGTTCAGTTAGAAATGGACATGGAACAACAGACGGTTCCAAACAGGAAAAGGAGTACATAAAGTCTATATATTGTCACCCTGCTTATTTAACTTATATGCAGAGTACATCATGAGAAACTCTGGGCTGGAGGAAGCACAAGCTGGAATCAAGACTACTGGGAGAAATATCAATAACCTCAGATATGCAGATGACACCACCGTTATGGCAGAAAGCAAAGAAGAACTAAAGAGCCTCTTGATGAAAGTGAAAGAGGAGAGCAAAAAAGTTGGCTTAAAGCTCAACATTCAGAAATTAAGATCATGGCATCCGGTCCCATCACTTCATGGCAAATAGATGGGGAAACAGTGGCAGACTTTATTTTTTTTGGCTCCAAAATCACTGCAGTTGGTGATTGCAGCCATGAAATTAAAAGATGCTTACTCCTTGGAAGGAAAGTTATGACCAACCTAGACAGCATATTAAAAAGCAGAGACATTACTTTGCCAACAAAGATCCATCTAGTCAAGGCTATGGTTTTTCCAGTAGTCATGTATGGATGTGAGAGTTGGACTATAAAGAAAGCTGAGCACCAAAGAATTGATGTTTTTGAACTGTGGTGCTGGAGAAGACTCTTGAGAGTCCTTTGGACAGCAAGGAGATCCAACTAGTCCATCCTAAAGGAAATCAGTCCTGAATATGCATTGGAAGGACTGATGCTGAGCTGAAGATCCAATACTTTGGCCACCTGATGCAAAGAGCTGATTCATTCAAAAAGACCCTGATGCTAGGAAAGATTAAAGGCAGGAGGAGAAGGGGATGACAGAGGATGAGATGGTTGGATGGCATCACTGACTCAATGGACATGAGTTTGAGTAAACTCCGGGAGTTGGTGATGGACAGGGAGGCCTGGCATGCTGCAGTCCATGGGGTCGCACAGAGTTGGACTTGACTGAGGGACTGAACTGAACTGAATTAAATATAAAGCTCCCTTACCTTCCTGAAGAAAAAAACATGGTTATTACAAGAGGGAGCACAACCACAAGGAGATTGGTTACAAAAACAGGGCTGCTATGTCCTTCCCCAATCTCAGGCCACACAGATTCTTACAGACATTCATCAGGCCCTACACATAGACACTAAACCTCTTTATCATCTCTTAAGGCCTCTTATCATTTTTCCTAACCTTCTTTCGCTCCTACAACAAGTCACTCACTCGCGGATTGTGCATTATCGGCTCCTCAGTCTCACCGCAGGGAGCCCTAAAGCCTATTCCCTCATTCCCAACACATCAGGCTAGAGGACATATCCCAGGAGAGGACTGGCAAATTGACTTCACTCACATGCCTCCAACATGAAAAATAAAGCACATGCTTGCTCTAGTTGACACTTTTTCAGGGTGGATTGAGACTTTTCCCATGAGATTAGAAACTGCCTCAGAGGTAGCACAGTTTCTCATAGGAGAAATCTTCCCTCGCTTTGGCCTCCCACTCTATCTCCAATCTGATAATGGGCCAGCTTTTATCTCCCAAATCACTCAACAGGTAGCCCAATCACTTGGCATAACCTGGAAATTACATATCCCAATCCCAGGGAAAAGTAGAAAAGGCAAATTCTATTCTCAAAACGCACCTAACCCAACTCTCTCTAGAACTACAAAGGCCATGGACCGAACTCCTTCCCATGACTTTGGCTCGCATTAGGGCTGCTCCACGGGCCCCATATTTCCTCAGTCCTTTTGAGTTCATGTATGGATGCCCTTTTCTCTTAGGTCAGTTCCCTACTGTGAGCCCCTTGCTGGGAGATTATCTTCCCACCCTTAACCTTATTAGACAGCTCATGAGAGAACATGCATATCGCTCTCTCCCAAAGCCTCCTGAAATGAATTCAGCTGACTTAACACTCATACCTGGGGATCGAGTCCTGCTTAAAACCTTACACCATAAGGATGTGCAACCTCGGTGGACTGGTCCGTTTGAGGTCGTTGTAACCACACCAACAGCTGCTAAACTAGCAGGTCATTTCTCTTGGTTTCATATCTCTAGTTTAAAGCAGGCCCCAGGAGACTCTCCATCTGTGCCAAGAAACATTCCCCACTCAGAAGCTTCTCGCTACATCATCACTGCTCTGGGACCCACCAGGCTTTAACTGGATTGAATTCCAGAAGAAACAGAACAGACAAAAACAAATATCAATAAATAAAACAAAAACAGATGTATTGGTTACTAATTGGACTGGGATTTCCCCTACTTACCCTATTCACAGTAAGACTTTACTCTGTCTCCCCCTGAGTGGACTATCATTCAAAAGCTTTCCCTCTGTTTTGCCTGCTTCTCCATGGGTCTTGTTTTTTTGGACATGGCCCTCCTCTTACTGTGATCAGCCCAGATGAATTCATTATACACTTTCCTTCACATAGTAACACAAGCCGTTACCTTTCCTGGAAACACCACTGTTACTGATCTCCCCTTACTCCTTGACTTTATAACTGATCTTTGGCTCCAGGGAGATTTCATAGAGTTCACACAAACCCAAATTGATTTCTACACCTGGATTCTTATTTTTATCATTTTCTCCCCTTAGACATGAGACATCACATCATGATTTTATTCTTATTCCTTCTTCTTTTACAGTCCAAACTTCCCACCTCACTGACAGCCTAGAAGAAATAGCTAACAGCCTTATCACTATCTGAAACCAGCTAGATTCCCTGACAGCCGTGGTCCTCCAAAACAGAAGAAGATTAGACCTCACAGCAGAAAAAGGAGGCCTATGCCTATTTTTGGAGGAAGCCTGCTGTTTCTCTGCCAATAAATCAGGTGTTGTAAAGGAAGCAACAAGAAGTCTGACAAACAGGGCCTCGAGAATACATCAACACCTCAGTAACTCATGGGAAAACTGGTTAAGCAATTGGAATTGGATGCCCTGGGTCCTACCTTTTCTAGGACCTCTCCTTCTACTTACCCTTATTCTAACTTTCAGCCCATGTTTAATGCATCTTTTTTCAAAATTTCTTCAGGATTGCTTACAGGCGTTCACCAACCAAACTATCCACGAGCTACTTCCAACTCAGATTATCAAAAACTTCGACCCCACACAAATCCCCTTGACCTGCATTCCAGCCTTTTCTTATCTTAGCCCCATGACACCCCTGTCCTGCAGGAAGCAGTTACAGAAGATTGACCTTTGGCCCTTATCCTAAATCAAAAAGGCTGGAATGATAGGGCTCACATGGGGTCTTATTGATAAGATGGCTCATTATGTCGACCTTGCAAACAAAGAATAAAATCACAGTGATCCATGAGACTGACCAAATTGCCCAACTGGCATCCTGTTATCTCACTGGCACCTATCTTCTCAAAACTACAAGACCACCAGATTCCAGACCTCCAGTTACATGACCATTCCTTCAGAGTTTTTCATTGGTGGGGTATAAGAAGGACTCCATCAGAAAAGGAGGACGCTGGTTCTCCTTAAGAGCCAGTCACCCTCTCTTTTCCCTCTAATAAATTTCCCTTTTCTTACCTGACTGCCCGGCTGACTCTCTTTCTCTGCACTCACCTTACAAGAGGAACTAAAGAGCCTCTTGATTAAAGTGAAAGAGTGTGAAAAAGCTGGCTTAAAACTCAACATTCAAAGAATGAAGATCATGGCATCTGGTCCCATCACTTCATGGAAAAGAGATGGGAAAACAGTGGAAACCATGACAGACTTTATTTTCATGGGCTCCAAAATCACTGCAGATGGCAACTGCAGCCATGAAATTAAAAGACACTTGCTCCTTGGAAGAAAATCTATGACCAACCTAGACAGCTTATTAAAAAGCAGAGACATCACTTTGCCAACAAAGGCCCACCTAGTCAAAGCTATGGCTTTTCCAGTAGTCATGTATGGATGTGAGATTTAGACCATAAAGAAAGCTGAGCACCCAAGAATTGATGTCTTTGAACTGTGGTGTTGAAGACCCTTAAGAGTCTCTTGGACAGCAAGGAGATCCAACCAGTCAACCCTAAAGGAAGTCAGTCCTGAATATGCACTGGAAGGACTGATACTAAAACTCTAATACTTTGGCCACCTAATGCAAAGAACTGACTCATTGGAAAAGACTCTGATGCTGGGAAAGACTGAAGGGGATGACAGAGGATGAGATGGTTGGATGGCATCACTGACTCAATGGATATGAGTTTGAACAAGTTCTGGGAGTTGGTGATGAACAGGGAAGCCGGGCATGCTGCGGTCCATGAGGTTGCAAAGAGTCAGACACCACTGAGTGACTGAACTGAACTGAACAACAGAGGATGCAATATTTTTATGGAATCCACTTTATTGAAATATTATCAGATTGTGAGGTTTTTGTTGGTTTTGGATATGAATTGCTTGTGGGTATCTTGGTTTGCAAATATTTCTTTTCCTTCTGGCTTGCCTTCTTCATTCCTGAAGGATTTCTTTTTTGGACTCCTGCTTTGAAATTGAAGTTAGGTTGTATTTTCCTGGTTTTGGCTTATTTCCCATTGCTCTAGGAGATGGATTCCAAAAGACCTTGCAATGAAGTCATCCAAACCCCAAAAGACCTTGTAGTTTATATCCTCACGTATCCTGCCTATGTTTTCCTTAAGACTTTCATAGAAGCCCTCCTGATCTTTAGATATTTATGATTTGGAGCTCATGTCGTGTATGGTATTAGAGAGTATTGTAACCCCATTCTCACTTTCTTTGTGAGACCTTCATAGTGTCTCTTACCAATAACCATTGCCAGCCTCAGGCCCCTTTTCTTCATGCCTTCTCCATCAGTTGGTGTTTGTCAAGTTTCTGACAATGGCCCTACTGAGTGCTGTGAGGCAATTCCTTCCTGTGGTTTTGATTTGCATTTCTCATATTTAGCAAAATTGACCGCTTTTCATGTGCTTTCTTTTCAAGCATGAGTTCATGTTATCTCTTGATGCCGCTTCCTGTAACTCGGCCCTGTTTTAAATTCTTTTCTGATGACCACCCACAGGACATTTGTTGAGATTAGCTGTTTTTACCTCTGGCTGGGCAATGGGGGATGCCAGAGGGCTGCCTCCCTCAAGCCCCAGCAAGAGTAGGCCCTCTTGCCTCTGACTGGGCCATGGGGGAACCCAGGATAGTCACCTCCTCCAAGCCCCAGCAAGAGTAGGCAACCACCTCATCCTCTGTTGTCCCCCTCTCCTCCTGCCTTCAATCTTTCCCAGCATCAAGGTCTTTTCCAATGAGTCAGTTCTTCGAATCAAGTGGCCAACATATTAGAATTTCAGCTTCAGCGTCAGTCATTCCAGTGGACATTCAGGACTGATTTCCTTTAGGATTGACTGGTTTGATCTCCTTGCAGTCCAAGGGACTCTCAAGAGTCTTCTCCAACACCACAGTTCAAAAGCATCAGTCTTTGGCACTCAGCTTTCTTTATGGTCCAACTCTCACATCCATATGTGACTACTGGAAAAACCATAGCTTTGACTATATAGACTTTTGTTGGCAAAGTAATGTCTCTGCTTTTTAATATGCTGTCTAGGTTGGTCATAGCTTTTCTTCCAAGGAGCAAGCATCTTTTAAAATAGATGTCTTTTAAAATAGACATATAAAATAAGGGACAAATCTTGAGACTCTTGAGCCCCTGGAGGGGCGCTGGCCGACTAAACCCCAGGCTTAACAACATTCCAAGTTTTACAAGACAAAACAAACAGCATTAACATGAAACCAGAGCTGCAATTTGCTCACAGATTGATGAAGTTAATAGTTTGCATCCTGGGATTAATAGCAGGAACCCTGAACTTCAATCTTTGACCTCTCACCCAGAGAGTGGACTTACTGCCTGGGACCTTTTCCCAACTGGGACTCCAGATGTGCCGTGACAGGGGACTTTTTGGCATGTCTGGATGTTGGTCAAAGCCCATTTTGGTGATGTATCCTCTGCTGTTTTTATTTCTCTTTTCTTTAAATGTTAGTATATTGAAAGTCAGCTAGATATTTCTCTAATAAATATTGGTATTATCCATTTGTATAGAACAAGTGGCTTATTTTGTTAACAAATCCTTTGAACCTGAAACGAAAGTGAAAACTTTCAGCAAAAGACTAGCTCTCCCTCCATCACTGTGGGGATGTTGTTTGTATTTTTGATGGAGGTGGGTATCTTTGTCTGCAAATATTTTTCCTATTCTGAGGGTTGTCTTTGTCTTTCCTTTAGGGTTTCCTTTGCTGTGCAAATGCTGTTGTGGTTAATTAGGTCCTGTTTTCTTCTTTCTGGCTTATTTTCCATTATTCTAAAAAGTACTTGTAAAAGGTACTTAATGCAATTGCTGGCAAAGTGTGTCCTTCTGAAATATTCGTCTGGAACTTCCTAGGATCTGTGCTTACACTTGGAACCTTATATTACTTGGAGTTTCTTTTGGTGTATGGTGTCAGCAAGTCATCCCACCTCATCCTCTTTTTCATGGTTTGAAAAACCTCCACACTGTCATCTGTTGTGGCTCTTGCCAAGTTCCATCCTCAACCTCAGTGGAGGTGAGTTCACTTTTGTCCACACCCTCTCCACAACTTACTGCCTGTGGAGCTTTGACAATGGCCATTCTGACTGGTGTGAGGTGATACCTCGTGGTACTTTGGATTTCCATTTCTCGAACACTTAGCTATGTTGACAACCTTTCATGGGACTTGTTTAGAATGGTGTGATTGAAACTTACCTGTTGAAATTGGTTTCAAAGGTCTGCCCAAGTTGGACTTCCTTTTCGCTGACCAGCCCTAGGGCAACTTGTGAGGGGAGGTGTTTCTTACAGGCTGCCCTGCAGGCCTTGTGAATGTGGAGTGCCCATCTGCACCCCTTTGCAAGTGGTTTTATGGCAGAAAACCAGAAGGTGACCACTTGTCTTCAGGCCTCACGCTGATTTTTTTTTTCCTGCTGTAATTTCATTGCTCCAAATGGGAATGGAGTACTCTGAGTCCAGGAGATAGCATTTCAATAGCTCTGAGAGAACTGTTTCAAGGAGGCAGGAGGGGAAGTCAGGCTACAAGCAAATTTGCAACAAAGGCAACAGGCACTGTGAATATCAAAGATCAGTTATCAAATTAAAGACTTTAGCATTCTGTGTATGGGAAGATATAAGCCTCTGGGTTCGCTGAATTCATATGCATCTCAGCTATCTGGGGTGAATCCTGTTTCCTGGTTCACCTTGCTTCCTGCATCGTTCCCCAGCTCCTCAGCAATCACTTTGAGGGGTGGCAGTGTCTGCAAGATCGCTCTTTTGGGAGTCTTCATTCCCATTTGGAGGCCAGAAATCACTGATGGCTGTGGCATTTCTTGTTTATTAATACGGCAGGAGGTATTTGCATTTCACAGGAGGTTCTCTTATGCTTAGTTTCTTTTTCTTTTTTTTAAAAGAAATCCCTACGCTGCTTTCCTTATTTCCTGTACCCATTTACATCTGAACAAAGAGGGAAGGAGGATTCCTTTTTCTCTGAGTCCTCTGTGGGATTTAGTTTGAGTAGATCTTTTTGATATGGTCTTTCTGAGCAATATGAGGTGATTCCTTGTGGTGGGTTTGATTGGCCTCATTTTAGGAGGTAGTCATGTGGAGTAGATTTCCAAGTGCTTTTGGACTTTACACAGTGTGAGTACAATGTACCTCTTGAAACTGGGCCCTGTTTTGAATTCTTTTTTGATGATTTTCCCAGGGACATTACTTGAAGGGCAGGTGCCATTTACAGCCTCTTAGGCTTTTTGAATAAAATTAGGCTTCTCTGGTAGCTCAGTCAGTAAAGAATCTGCCTCCTATGCAAGACATCTGGGTTCCATCCCTGGGTCGGGAATTTCCCCTGGAGAAGGAAATGGTAACCCACTCCGTAGTACTCTTGTTTGGAAAATCCCATGGACAGAGGAGGTTGGCCGGCTACAGTCCATGGGGTCACAAAGAGCTGAACACGACTGAGCAACGAAACCACCACAGGCATCCTGAATAGTAAGACTCTCTGCTGCTGCTGCTGCTAAGTCACTTCAGCCGTGTCCGACTCTGTGCAACCTCATAGAGGGCAGCCCGCCAGGCTCCCCCGTCCCTGGGATTCTCCAGGCAAGAACACTGGAGGGGGTTGCCATTTCCTTCTCCAGTGCATGAAAGCGAAAAGTGAAAGTGAAGTCGCTCAGGAATATCCGACTCTTAGCGACCCCATGGACTGCAGCCTACCAGCCTCCTCCGTCCCTGGGATTCTCCAGGCAAGAGTACTGGAGTGAGGTGCCATTGCCTTCTCCTAAGACTCCTTCTTGAGAACTGGTTTTAAAGTTGTTTTACTGGATGCAGCCACAAGGTGGCAGCAGTTCCTCATGCTCAACTCGTTCCTTGGGCAAGCAGAGCCTCTGGGAAAATCCTGTGCATAGGCTTTCAAAGTGGAATACTTTGGCCACCTGATGCGAAGAACAGACTCATTGGAAAAGAGCTGATGCTGGGAAGGATTGAAGGCAGGAGGAGAAGGGGATGGCAGAGGATGAGATGGTTGGATGACATCCCCGACTTGATGGACATGAGTTTGGGTAAGCTCTGGGAGTTGGTGATGGACAGGGAAGCCAGGCGTGCTGCAGTCGATGGAGTTGCAAAGAGCCGGACACGACTGAGCGACTGAACTGTGCCAGGGAAAACACCAAACACCCACAGGTTTGTATTTCATTATTTCTTCCCCCTTACCCTTGATCCACAGGACTCTTCCTAACTCCTCTTCCCTGGGTTGGGAAGATCCCCTGGAGAAGGAAATGGCAACCCACTCCAGTCTTCTTGCCTGGGAAACCACACTGACAGAGCCGCCTGTTGGACTGCGGTCCATGGGATCACAAAGCCAGAGAACACATGAACCATGGGGAACGCAAACCTGCTTTAGTAACACACGTAACTCAGATAATTAAAAGTCACAATATCTGTGAATTCCTAACACCCAGCCTAGTGTGTTTTAAATGCAGATAAAATGCTCCTATTTATCACGCAACTTGGGGGAGCTCATGGAAAGGTTTTGCTGCCCACACCAAGGGGCAGTTCAGATGGTCACCCTGGTGTGTAAATAAATAAAGCTCAGATGAATCCACGTAAAATGCTACGGTGTAGAGGTATTAAGTTTCATTATTAACTTTGTGGTTCCAGTAACTATTTGCTCCAGGAAAAACATAAACAATTCTGAATAATGAACATTGGGTTTCTGACTAGCTATAACTTATGAAATTCACAGTTTCTCTGATGGATCCTTGTGGCTTCTGAAGTGAGTAAATTGTAAGCACACAAAGAAAAACTTTGACCCACATCCTAGTAAACAGGCAAAGCTAGTGAAAAGTATAAAGAAGAAAAAACAAAACAAAACAGACCATTGCAGGTCCTGGAAATTGGCCAGTCCTTCTCCAGTCCCCAGCATCATGTTAAAGAGCACAATCAAGAGACTAGTTTAAGGGTTCCATCTCCTGTCTGTCTCCTTGGAAGCAGAAAATAAATCTCTCCTGTGAAATGCACACTCTGGTAGCTGAGGCCTGAGGGTGGAGGGCTGCAGGCCCAAACATCAAAGTGATTAATCTAACCAAGTTAATGCAAATGATTTTTAGCACTTGAGTTGGATATTTCAAGTATGTCATCTATCTCCTGCCTGGTATAATGTTGATTGTCCTTAGTTAATGTCTCTATTTGATCATGGTCAACTTCAACAGGTCTACCCGAATGTGGAACATCATCCGGTGAGAAGTCTCCAGCATAAAACTTCACAAACCACTTTGGACACAAACAATGTGGGCTCTGGGGACTCCTGGAGCCCCCAAAATTGAGAGGCAGGAAGGACCCTTGACTGGAGCCTCTGAAGGGAGCACAGCACTGGGGCACCCTGACCACAGACGGCTGATCTCCAGCCTGAGAGAGGACAGGCTTCTGTTGTTCGGAGCCTCTGTGTGTGGTCGTTTGCCACCACTGCCTCAGGAAGCTTATGCAGCTGGTGGGAAGCTCCCTGTTCTGATCTAAAGCCTCCCTCCCATTAGAGGCAGCCCCCTGCACCTATGCTGTTTGCACTAACCATGAGGTTCTTGCTGAGCCTGGCTCCCCTTCTGGGCACTGGCATTTTGGAGGGGAAGGGCAGACACCACCACATGACCAGCCCCCAGCCGGGTGCCAAGTCTCCAGTGAACTTCCCTGGGGAGATGGGGTGGCGGTGACTGTCACGGCTCTGCCCTTTGTCACCGGGGGAAGAGACACCCCAGACACCCTCGAGGGGGGAGAAGCATGATGGGTGAGTGAACAGCTCAGGGCCCCTCCCAGCGGTGCATCCCCACTGTGCTCTGAGGCCTCTCTCAGCTGTGAGCACCCCAGTGGGTGCTGAGCCCTGGAGCCTCCCAGCAGGTCCTGAGATGAGGTGGCTGTGCAGACCCCACCCCTTCCTCCTTGTCTAGTAGGTGGGACACCTCTTCTTGTCACTTCGGGAGCACCGCAGATCCCGCCCCCTTCCTCCACATCTAGCAAGTGGGACACCCCTTCTCCTTGTCACTCCAGAAACCCTGCAGACCCTGCCCCTTCCTCCATGTCTAGTAGGTGGGACACCCCTTCTTGCCACTCCAGGAGCGGTTCTGGACCCGATCTGTGAGTGGTTCTGGGGTTGCAGGCGGAGCCCCTGTTGCATCACCCCCACTTCCCTATATAATCATCCAGAGCAAGCTGTTTGCCCTGTGGCCTGAATGCTCCCCTCCACTCAGTATTCTCAGGAAAGGATCAGTGGGTACTGTAGCAGCATCTGAAACCTTCTTTAATAGGGGTGTCCTTGTTCACAACCCTTTAACCTTGTTCACATCTTTAGCAGGATGTAACAAAAGTCTTTAAAGAGAAGAGAGAAGCTACAAACAAAACCAGATGGAACCAGCTGGGACCACAATGGTGGTGAATCTGACTTCCAACAGGCCCCGAATCTCGTTGTATGTTGATTTTAGTGTATTATTGATATAGGAGATAGATGAGCTCCAGATTAGACATTTATAACTGACCTCCTGTTTGCATTTCATGGGGCACGAAGATATGGGCTTCAAGCTGGATGCTTACAACTGTTAGCATTTCTGAGAGAAGAGATGGGTAGGCTTCAGTTTAGGTATTTATAATCAGCCTCCTGTTTGCCCTCTGAAATGGAAGTAACAACAGAGAGTAAATAGCTAGTGTTTGTCTCTTGTAAACTCCTTAAGGTAATGGTCATGGCAAAGACAGAGAGAGGCTAAAAGCCTGTATAAGTAAGGGATTAAGGGATCTCTGTACCCCCCCTCCCCAACTCTTTTGGGACAAAGGAGACGCTACATATGCGCAGGAAGGTTTCTTGTGGGTCAGAACTCAGGAGAATGCCAGGAGCAATAAGTCTTGCTCCTCCCAGAAGCCTTCACTTTGAGATCCATCTTGGCTGAGGGGTGAGTGTGCCCCCAGCGGAGGGTCCCAGGGTAGGTCAGGTGTGGGAAAAGAAACCAGATAATTGGGCTGAAGGAAGACAAAGACCCGGAAGAACTGCCCCATATAAATGACTTAACTGCCTCTTTACTGTACTCCCCCTCACTGCCGGTGGGTGGATGGGGGGGGGGTGGGGGGTGGTAACGCACACACTGTTTCTCTGCCTTGCTTCTATCTTAACAAACCATTTCTCTATGTACTCTCCCACTTGTTATTCCATGTCTTTAATAATAAATTTTAACCTGCATTTGCAGTTTCTACCTCCATGGTAAAAACATTTTTCACTGGAGGCGAAGATCCAAGGAAAAATAGCTTCTAGCCTCTATCCCTTGCTGGTCTGGGGGCTAGGATTCCTGGTTCTCATCCAGACTTTCCAGGTTCAGTTCCTGGGCAGGGAATTGAGATCTCTTCACATCATTGCTTGCTGCTAACTCATTTGTTATATTAAGTGACACACCAATTGTTGACCATGCCCCAACACGAAGAACCAAAAAAAGGTAAAAAGGAGGTGGCACCCCACCAATTCGGAAAACCCCTGCCCTTCCCCTAAATGTACCTACCCCTTCTGCCTTTGTCTTTACTGTTCAAAATCAAACCACTCTCTCCAGCTGGACGAGAAGTTGAGCTGAGAATTTTTTTTCCCACTTCTGCATGCTTTGGCCTCTGAAGAAAGACTGTCTATGTTGGTCTCAGCTTTGGTTTCATCATTACCTGCTTGAACCTGAATGGAAAAAGAGCACCTTCCTGGTTGAGGCAGAGAGCCTCAGACAAACTAGGGCCTGAGCAGGGTCCGTAGGTCTAACTTGGTGACAGTCTGTGAGGGGGCGGTGGTCTCTGCCTGTGGGGTGGGTGGAGGGCGCACATACAGCCGCAGCCCCTCCTGGGCCTGGATTGTGTGCTGTCGTCCCCACACGCCTGACACCACTGGCAGTCTGACGCGGTGACACTGGCTGCCGGGCATCCCGTCAGGAGGGACCCAGAAGCAGCGTTTGGAGCCAGATCAGATGCGCCTTTTCACGGGCTGTGGGTGTCCTGGGTATTAGGACTTTGCGTGTAGAAAACAAAGCTGCTAGAACTCAGGTGCACTGTGGACTTGAAACCTACGTGCAGGGCAATAGCTCCTATTGGACCCCGGGTTGGAACTTCTGCACAGCTGATGGTCACAGTAGTGCTTCCTTACCAAGTCATCCAGGCCTTCCTGGTGGGCACAGCTGGACCCACACCCCACAGGCTTCCCGACCCAGAGCCTGAAGGGCTAACGCTGGCAGGGCCTGGGGACGAGAGCGGTCACTCCACCAACCACCAAAACTGAGCCCACCCCAGGCTCTGCTGCAAGTCTGCTCGCATTTGCTCTCCAGATCCTGAAGACAGACCTGCAGGAAACAGCGGCTCTGAGTCCCATATTGAGAGCCCTTTCTGAGACCCCTTTCTGCCCTGTTCTGAGCAAATGACTAGTCAGTCCATGCTACCATCACCCCAGAAGTAGGCTGAGAGGCTGAGGCTCCAAGAAGCCAAGTAACCCACCCAGAAGGACAGATGTGCAGCCCTGGAGTGGAGTCTGTGCCCACCACCCACCCGGGGTGACTGCCCATTCACAGCACGTTCACATCTTTCCCCTCAACCCCTCTTGGGGCAGCTCCCAGAGCCTCCTCTCAGGTGGACGCATTCACCTTCTTTCACCAGGACTCTGGTCTCACAGTTCTGTTTCTGGGATCATCCGGAAGGTTTGTCACTCTGACGCGGATTCAGTCTCAGGTCACCAGGGCCGCTTTCTTGGATCACATGCACCACCTGCTTGTCCACTCCCAGCTCAGACCAGAAAGGCCCCCTCGGGCCCCGAGCCCCATGGCTCTGCCTGGGGCGCTCACTCCCCTCCAGCCTGGCCCTTCCCTCTCATGTCCCCTGCAGGGTCATCAGGAGCTCCCACTGCCGGGGCAGGCTGTCTGTCCTGGGGAGGCCTCCGTGGTGTCAGGCGCAAGAAACAACAGGCACCCGTGGGGCCTCCCCACACAGCACAGCGGCCAGCTCCTGCCTCCTGACCTCTTCACTCTGGATGGGCCCAGCTTGGGCTCAGGGGCCCCACTGTGGGTCCTGGTTCTCATCTCATCCCAGTGCTGCCCATGGAGGAGTTGCTAAGCTACTCTGTGCCTGCTGCACAGAGAGGGTCCTCGTTCACACCCCCCCCCCCCCCCAGGAGCACAGGGTTCTGGTGGGCAGGTGTAAGAACCTGGGGAGGCATGTGCAGCCAGTACCCCTAGGGACAGGGTTCAGACTTGACCCCTCAACATTTGGGGGTCCAGCCACTGCTTTAGCCTTTCTGAGGGCCCAGTGCTGACTCTAAGGGTTCTGTAATCCAGCCTCCATCTTCGTTTAGTGAGACCCACACTTCTAGGATCCTACAGAGCAGGGCCTGTGTGAATTCTCTGTGGCTTCTCTAACAGACGACCACATGTTGGGTGATTTAAAACAACAATTCATCCTGCCCCTGTCCTGCAGAGCAGATTTCTGAAATCAAGGTGTTGCAGGCCTCCAGGGGCTCCGGGATGGGGTCCTTCCTGCTTTTTCCAGTTTCTGAGGCTCCAGGGATCTCTGGGCTTGTGGCTCCCTCACTCCCATCTCTGCCTTCATCTTCATGCGGGTTGTCCTCTGGGTCTCCCTTCTTTTGTCTCTTATAAGGACACTGCTAATTGGATTGAGGGCCACCCACACCCAAGATGACCTCACCTCAACATCTTTAAATGCATCTACAAAGACCTTTTCCCAGATATGGTCTTGTTCACATATTCTGGGCTGACATATATTTTGGGGCCACCATTCAACCCATTGAAAGTGAAAATCAGTCGTGACCAACTCTTTAAGACCCCATGGGCTACAGCCCGCCAGGCTCCTCTGTCCATGGAGTTCTCCAGGCCAGAATCCTGGAGTGGGTAGACATTCCCTTTTCCAGGGGATCTTCCCAACCCAGGGATCAAACCCAGGTCTTCTGCATTGTGGGCAGATTCTTTACCATCTCAGCCACCAGGGAAGCCCATTATCTGTGTATAAAATCTTGCTCATTTTAGGAGAGTACCAATTCCCATATTGACTGGCACAGACAGCAGCCATGTGAGTGGACGTCTGGGGAGAATGAGGACCATGGAATCACCTGGAAAGGATCAAGGCCTGGCTTTGTCAGAAGGTGAGCCCTTCCACCATGGGGCCCATGAGAACAGTCACTCCATCCTACCTATGGAAAGTGGCCCATGGTCAAGTTCAGAAGTGTCTACCTTGAAAAACTGGCTCTTCTGGATATCATCATCAATACCATGTTTAACCAGTAACTACTGGATTAGGAGTAGAGGAGAATTAGTGTGGGGACTGGCCATGGGCTCTGGGGGAGGTGCTGACAGTCACTGGGGCACAAGGAAGTGGGAGCCTGGGAGGCCCCCGTGTTACTGAATCAAACCTGGGTCCACATGCCTGAATTCAATAAAACCAGTCTACTGAGGCCAGGTTGTGGTAAAGGAAAGAGAAGCGATAATTATAAAAATACTGATACAAAGAGGACAGGCGGCTTGTGCTCCAAACCCTGAACTCCCTGAAGGGTTTCAGGGAATCAGTTATACTGAAGAGGAAAAGTTAAAATTTTACATAACCTCCTGCTCATTGTGCCTCTGTAACTCAGCTTGCTCCTTGCATAATCTGGATCACATAGGTCACGTAGTCTCAGAAAGTGGGGACTTACAATACTAGGAACTGGAGCTTATCTCACTCACCCTTGTCCTGCTCTTTGCAATCACTTAGCCCCTGCAAACCTGCTTAATCATGCCTGTCCGTGTAAAGGTCAGGCATCCCCCTCCCCATCTTGACCACTGTCCCCACACATGCAAAACCCCTTAGTTTAAACCAGTCTATTACCAGCTAGTGTTGTCCACTATAGTCTGTCTATAAAAACTCTGTAACCTCTTTGTCTGGGTCTCAGAGCTTGGAGTGTTAACTCCTCTGGGCCCGCCGTCGTAATAAACCTGAGTTCTCCAATTCTCTGAGTGTGGTGCTTGGTTTCTTGAGTACTGGTTTCTGCAACAGTACAGGCCACACGAGGGAGGGGGTCACAGAGTACGTGATCCACTGGTGATACACGGTTCTCTGGTTGGTGAGGTAACAGGTGGCTAACCTCACAAATTCTCAGGCACTGGAAGCTCTGGGGGTTACGTGTTCATGCTCATCAAGTAGTTTAACTTTTTCCATTCAGTGGGGGTTTTAGCATCTGTAAAACAGCTCAGGGAGTGTGCATCAGACACTGTTATCTCCATATTTCAGAGAGGAGCTACAGCAGAGGATACGGGACGGGGTCTGTCCTGGGAAGGCCCCACAGGCTCCTGCTCGGTTACACCAGGTGTCTGGGCTCAGCAGCTGGAGAAGCTGGGGCTGCCTCCTGGGCTTGGGGAGCAGCAGGATCGCAGTCCTCCAAGGGGCCTGTTAACCTCCAAGGTGAGATGGGGAGGTGGTGGATGGACAAATGTATCTGGCCGGGGAGAGGTGTCCGGCCTGGAAATATCACTGGAATCATCTCCAGAAGGAAGAGGAAAGGCCAGAAGGTGGCAGGTGGGTCACAGCCAACACCATGCAGGTGATGGTGGTCTTTTGGAAGCAACTCAGAGCTGGAAGGACTGGCCCTCAGGAGCTCAGCTTCATTCTCTCGTTCCTTTGTAAAACATGGTGTCCGAGTTTGAGACACCATCAGGAGACTTCTGAGTCCAGTGCTGTTGTGGCTTCATCAAAAGGGCTCAGGCCCTGCCCACATCCCCACTGGGGATGAAGCCCATCAGGGCACTGGGGTCCACAGACTTCAGGGAGCCCTCTGCCCTCAGGAATGGTCTCCCTTCTTCCAACCAGCTGCTGGTCAGAGGACAACATTGTCCCATCCTGATTCCACCCCCAGAGCCTGAGGATTAGTCCAGTGTGTATCAGTCAATCTTCATGTTCCTGTTGCTGGACATTTCAGTGGACTTTGTGTCTTGGCTATTGTAAATATGCTTCCCTGAAAACAGGGGTGCACATGTCATTTCCAATTGTGATGTTCTCCAGATCTGAGCCCAGAAGTGGGGTTGCTGGAATCCATGGCCCCTCTGTTTACTTTTTTAAGGAAACTTCCGTGCTGTTTTGCATCGTGGCTGCACCCTTTGCATCCCCACTCAGAGTGTAGGAGGATTCCATTTTCCCTACATCCATTTACTCTTTGGAGATCCCTGATGATGGCCATTCTGACCGGTGGAAGGGTTTCCTCAGTGTAGATTTGATTAGCATGGATTTAATCATGAGTGGGTCTTCCCTGGTGTGGCTCAGCATTAAAGAATCTGTTTGCAATGCAGGAGATGTGAGAGATTCAGGCTTGATCGCTGAGTTGGGAAGATCCCCTGGAGAAGGAAAGGGCAATTCACTACAGTATTCTTTTCTGGAAAATTCTATGGACAGAGGAGACTAGCAGGTTACTGTCTACAGGGTTGCAAAGAGTCAGACGTGACTGAGAAATTGAGCACAATCATGAGTGAGGGGGGATGTCTTTCCAGGTGCTTGATTCACGTACGGCTAGACACACTCATGTTCTTTTTCAGGTTCTCTTCTGACATAAGTTATCATGGAGTGTTGAGGAGGGTTCCTTGTGCTATGCAGTGGGTCCTTGTGGATGATTTTATAAAGAGCAGTGTGTATGTGTAAATCTGAACCAGCTCATTTTCCCCTGGCCTCCTCTTTTCCTCCTTGGGAACCATAAGTTTCTTCTTGGGAACCATAAGTCTGTGAGGCCGTTTCTCTTTGGTAAAGAAGTTCATCTGTCTCCATTTTAAGATTCCACCCAGAAGTGATACTATATGATTTTTGTCTTGCCCTATTTCTCCTACTTCACTTAGAATGATCACCTCTACTTTCCTCCCTGTGGCTGGAAATGTCATTATTTGATCCTTTTTAATAGCCCCGTATGCTTAACAGTTGATCTTTCAGCACAAACTCTGTAGGACAGAAGGGAATGGCAGGATATATTTAAAGTACTGAATGGGAAAAATCTACAACCAAGATTACTGTACCTGGCAAGGATCTCATTCAAAATTGAGGGAGAAATTAAAAGCTTTTCGGATGATCAAAAGTTAAAAGAACTCAGTACTACCAAATCAGCTTGACAACAAATGTTAAAGGGACTTATATAGTCAAGAAATACAAGAGAAGAAAAAAAGATCTACAAAATCAATCCCAAACAATTAAGAAAATGGCAATAGGAATACATATATATCAATAATTATTTTAAACATAAGTGGATTAAATGTTCCAACTAAAAGACACACACTGGCTGAATGGATAAAAAAACAAGACCCATATATATGCTGTCAACAAGAAATCCACTTCAGACCTCAAGACACATAAAGACTGAAAGTGAGAAGATTGAAAAATATATTACATGCAAATGGGAAGCAAAAGAAAGCTGGAGCAGCAAACCTCATATTAGACATAATAGATGCTAAAATAAAGAAGATTGCAAGAGATAAGGAAGGACACTACATAATGATCAAGGGATCAATCCCAGAGGAAGACATAACAATTGTAAATATCTATGCACCCGACATAGGAGCACCTCAACACATAAGACAAACACTAACAGACATAAGAGGAGAAACTGACAGTAACACAATAATAGTAGGAGACTTTAACACCCCACTCACACCAATGGACAGATCATAAAAACAGAAAATCAATGAGGGAACACAAGTCTTAAATGATACGTTAGATGAGATGAATCTCAGTGATATCTTCAGGACATTCCATCCAAATGCAGAAGAATACACCTTCTCAAGTGCCCAGGGAACATTCTCTGGGATAGACCACATCTTGGGTCACAAATCAAACCTCAATAAATTTAAGAAAATTGAAATTATATCAAGCATCTTCTCTGACCACAACTTTATGAGACTAAGCATTAATTACAAGAAAAAAAAACTGTAAGAAACACAAACACATGGATAATAAACAATACATTTCTAAATAACCAGCAGGTTACTGAATAAATTAAAAATGAAATAAAAAAATTTCTAGAAACAAATGACAATGAAAACATGACTACTCAAAACCGGTGGGATGCAACAAAAGCAGTTCTAAGAGGGATGCTTATAGCAATACAATCCTACCTCAAGAAACATGAAATACATCAAATAGACAACCTAACTTTACACTTAAATCAACTGGAAAAAGAAGAAGAAGAACAAAAAATCCCAAACGAAAATTAATAGAAGGAAAGAAATCATAAAGATAAGAGCAGAAATAAATGAAAGAAGCAAGGATAAAGATTAATAAAACTAAAAGCTTTTTTTTTGAGAAGATAGACAAAATTGATAAGCCTTTAGCCAGACTCATCCAGAAAAAAAGAGAGAAGAATCAAATCAAGAAAATTAGAAATGAAAAAGGAGAGGTTACAAAAGACAATGCAGAAATACAAAGGATTATAAGAGACTATTATGAACAAATATATGGCAATAAAATGGATAACCTGGAAGAAATGGACAGATTCTTAGAAAAGTTCAATCTTCCAAGACTGAGCCAGGAAGAAATAGACATTATGAACAACCCAATTACAAGCATTGAAATTGAAGCTGTGATCAAAAATCTCCCAAGAAACAAAAACCCAGGACCAGATGGCTTCACAGGAGAACTCTATCATTTAGAGATGAGCTAGTGCCTATCCTTCTAAAACTCTTTCAAAAAATTCCAGAGGAAAGAACATTTCCAAACTCATTCTTCAAGGCCACCATCACCCTGATACCAAAACTAGACAAAGACAACACAAAAAAAGAAAACTATAGGCCAATATCACTGATGAAACAAAGATGCAAATATCCTCAACAAAATTTTAGCAAACAGAATTTAGCAATACATTAAAAAGCTCATGCACCATGATCAAGTTGAGTTTATTCCAGGAATTCAAGGATTCTTCAATATATGCTAGTCAATCAATGTGATGCACCATATTAACAAGTTGAAAACAAAAATCCATATGATGATCTAAATAGACGCACTAAAAGCCTTTGGCAAAATTCAGCACCCATTTATGATTAAAATTCTTGAAAAAAAATGGCATAGAAGGAACCCACCTCAACATAGTAAAGGCCATATATGATAAGCCTACAGAAAACATTATTCTCAATGGTGAAAAACAGAAAGCATTCCCCCTAAGATCAGAAGCAAGACAAGGGTGTCCACTATTATTCAACATAGTTCTGTAAGTCCTAGCTACAGCAATTAGAGAAGAAAAATAAATAAAAGGAATCCAGATCAGAAAAGGAGAAGTAAAGCTATCACTGTTTGCAGATGACATGATACTGTACATAGAAAACTCTAAAGACAATATCAGAAAATTACTAGAGTTAATCAGTGAATTTAGCCAAGTTGCAGGATACAAAATCAATACATAGAAATCACTTGCATTTCTATACACTGACAATCAAAAATCAGAAAGAGAAATTAAGGAATGAATCCCATTTGTCATTGCAACAAAAATAATTAAATATCTAGGAATAAACTTACCTAAGAGACAGAAGAACTGTACACAGAAAAGTATAAGACACTGATGAAAGAAATCAAAGAGGACATAAACAGATGGAGAGATATTCCATGTTCCTGTGTAGGAAGAATCAATATTGAGAAAATGACTATATGACCAAATGCAATCTACAGATTCAATGTGATCCCTAACAAATTAACAATGGCATTTTTCACAGAACTAGAACAAAAATTTCAGAATTCATATGGAAACACAAAAGGCCGTGAATAGCCAAAATAGTCTTGAGAAAGATGAATGGAGATGGAGGAATCAACTTTCCTGACTTCAGATTATACTACAAAGCTACAGTCATTAAGACAGTATGGTACTGTCACAAAAACAGAAGTATAGACCAGTGGAACAAGATAGAAAGCCCAGAAATAAACCCATGCACCTATGGGTAACTTGTTTTTGACAAAGGAGGCAACAATATACAATAGGGCATAGACACCTGTTCAATAAATGGTGCTGGGAAAACTGGAAAGCTACATGTAAAAGAATGAAATTAAAACATTTCTTAACACCATACACAAAGATAAACTCAAAATGGATTAAAGACCTAAATGTAAGACCAGAAACTATAAACCTCTTAGAAGAAAATGGAGGCAGAACACTGGATGACATAAATCAAAGCAAGATCCTCTATGACCCACCTCCTAGAGTAATGGAATAAAAACAAAAGTAAACAAGTGGGACCTGATTAAACTTAAAAGCTTTTGCACAGCAAAGGAAACTATAAGCAAGGTGAAAAGACAACCCTCAGAATGGGATAAAATAATAGCAAATGAAACAACTGACAAAGGATTAATTTCTAAAATATACAAGCAGCTTACACAACTTGGTGCCAGAAAACCAAACAACCCAATCAAAAAGTGGGAAAAAGACCTAAACAGACATTTCTCCAAAGAAGACATACAGATGGCTAACAAACACATGAAAAGATGCTCAACATCACTCATTATTAGAGAAATGCAAATCAAAACCACAATGAGATATTACCTCATGCTGGTCAGAATGGCCATCATCAAAATGTCTACAAACAATACATGCTGAAAAGGGTGTGGAGAAAAGGCAATGCTCTTGCACTGTTGGTGGGAATGTAAATTGATACAGTCACTATGAAAGACAGTATTGAGATTCCTTAAAAAACTAGGAATAAAAGCACCAGCAATTTCACTCCTAGGCATATACCCTGAGGAAACCAAAATTGAAATAGACAAAAGTATCCCATTGTTCATTGCAGCACTATTTACAATAGCTAGAACATGAAATAACCTAGATGTCCATCGACCAATGAATGGATAAAGAAGTTGTAGTACATATACTGGAATATTCAGTTCAGTTCAGTTGCTCAGTCATGTCCGACTCTTTGTGACTCCATGAACTGCAGCACGCCAGGCCTCCCTATCCATCACCAACTCCTGGAGTCCACCCAAACCCATGTCCATTGAGTTGGTGATGCCATTCAACCATCTCATCCTCTGTCATCTCCTTCTCCTCCTGCCCTCAATCTTTCCCAGCATCAGGGTCTTTTCAAATGAGTCAGCTCTTCGCATGAGGTGGCCAAAGTATTGGAGCTTCAGCTTCAACATCAGTCCTTCCAATGAACACCCAGGACTGATCTTCTTTAGGATGGACTGGTTGGATCTCCTTGCAGTCCAAGGGACTCTCAAGAGTCTTCTCCAACACCACAGTTCAAAAGCAGCAATTATTCTGTGCTCAGCTTTCTTCATAGTCCAGCTCTCACATCTATACATGACCACTGGAAAAACCATAGCCTTGACTAGATGGACCTTTGTTGACAAAGTGATGTCTCTGCTTTTTAATATGCTGTCTCGGTTGGCCATAACTTTCCTTCCAAGGAGTAAGCATCTTTAAGTTTCATGGCTGCAATCACCATCTGCAGTGATTTTGGAGCCCAGAAAAATAAAGTCAGCCACTGTTTCCACTGTTTCCCCATCTTTTTGCCATGAAGTGATGGGACTGTATGCCTTGATCTTAGTTTTCTGAATGTTGAGCATTAAGCCAACTTTTTCACTCTCCTCTTTCACTTTCATCAAGAAGCCCTTTAGTTCTTCACTTCCTACCATAAGGGTGGTGTCATCTGCATATCTGAGGTTATTGATATTTCTCCTGGCAATCTTGATTCCAGCTTGTGCTTCCTCCAGCCATAAAAAGGAACACCTCTGAGTCAGTTCTGATGAGATGGGTGAACCTAGAACCTATTATACAGAGTGAAGTGAGTAAGAAAGAGAAAAATAAATATCGCATTCTAACACACATATATGGAATCTAGAAAATGGCACTGAAGAATTTATTTACAGGGCAGCAATGGAGAAACACACATAGAGAAGACGATTATGGACATGGGGAGAGGGGAGGAGAGGGTGAAATGTATGGAAAGAGTAACATAGAAACTTACATTACCATATGTAAAATAGATAGCCAATGGGAATTTGCTGTGTGGTTCAGGAAACTCAAATGAGGGCTCTGTATTGACCTAGAGGAGTGGAATGGGGAGGGAGATGGGATGGAGGTTCAAAAGGGAGGGGATGTATGTATACCTATGACTGATTCATGTTGAGGTTTGATGAAAAACAACAAAATTCTGTAAAGCAATTATCCTTCAATTAAAAAAATAAATTAAAAAGAAAGTAAATCACCCAAATCTCCCTGCTGCCAAAAAGAAACAAAACAAAAATGATAAGTGTACAGATGTCATCTTGAAGTCCTGGCAAGCACTATCAAGATTGTTCCATCATCAACTGCAATCACTGACACATGGAAAATTCACTCTTGATAGACCAGAGACTGGGTTTACAGAATATTCCAACTTAGTGTGCTCCTTCTGTCATGTTCTCTTTCTCCAATTCTCCTTTTTAGGTGAGTAAATAAGTCTGTGACCTAAGCAGAGGTTCATCTGGAGAAGAGATATTAGTCTTTTTAGGTAGGTCTCTCTAACTTTTAGGATCAATTATGTTGGACTTTCCTTCTCTTGTCTTTGCAAGAAAGAGTGCAAGCCTCCCTCTACTCTTCTTTATGGTAGGGAGAAGGAAAAGCATTCCATTCTTTGGCTTCAAGAACACCATATTCTGTTATATTCTCACCAACTGCCCAACCCCTTAGGTTTTCCTTTAGAAAGTAGGAAGGGGTGGGGATTGGGGAAAGGTGTTAGATGTCAACAAAACCCATTTTGGTTGCTCATTTGTCTGGTGCTCTATTTATATTAATGCCTTACAATCTATAACTCCTCCATACAAATCTTCCCACTTTATTTATTTCTCTCTGTAGTAGGTCTTTCATTTTTCTTTTCCCTTACTTCCTGACCTACTCAAAATCTTCACAGACCATCCAGTGTATATTATCTCAACCACTTCTGCTTTGCTCTGCAGTTTATCACCCAATAAGGGAAGTTTATGGATCTTACAATTTAATTGTTCTACCTCACCAATCAAATGGCAAAGTAGTTGAACAGAAACTCTACTGTGTCCATTGTCATCCTCATTGTGCTTATCCTCAATCTCTGCAGATGGCAGATACTCATTAAACATTTAATCTCGATAATGGTGCTAATAGCATCCCATAAACAGTCTGGTAATCACAGAGTTCATGAAACTGCAATTCCAGAAGCCACAATTTTACTTTCAAATTTATTTGTGCCGTAGTATGACTTTTAGTGTGACACTTGGCAACATTTTGCCACAGTGGGTGAGTATAAATTCTGGAATCAGATTACCAAGATCCAAATTCTGCCTTATATCAATTCTTAGTCATGATCTCTTGGGAAGTTACTTAGTGTTTCAGTATTTTCTTATCTTTAAACTCCTACTTATATAATCCTTCATATAATTTTTAATAGGACTCAGTGAGCTATTATATGAAAAACATTCATCATAACTTTTCATTTTTCAATGTCTGAAAAGAAGATTATAGGAAATTTTCAATTCTTTTAGATCACATTTTAACCCTGCTTAGATTTTTTTTTCTACTTCTCACATATGACCCTACACAATGTGACCTCTGTACACTCCCCTAAACCCAATCATACCATTTTCCTCTATCATATAATCCCACACATGCCCAGTGTAATCTTCTTTCCTTCAAGTATTTGCACATGTTATTTCTTCTGCCTGGAATGTGCTGCCCCAGTACTTTTCTTGGTGTTTTCTTCTCATTATTCACATCCCAGGCTAAATATTACCTCCACTGAGACACCTTGCCTCACCATTCTCTGAAAAATATCCTGCACATTGCCAATAACTCTATCCAATTATTTTACCTTATTCCACTTTAGACATTGAGTTACCCTCTGAATCATATTACTCATTTGCTTATATGTCTATTTTCTATCTTTCTTCAGTACAGTGTAAGGTTTGCTAATGCAGAAATTTTGTGAGTATTTTTCACTTCTGTACCTGGTCCCCAGCATGGTTACTGGGTTTTAGTAGATACTCAATATTTGCAGAATGAGTCTACTGGAAACTTGGCCATGGTAATACAGTTAGAGTTACAATAAATAGAGAAGCAAGTTATCAGTTAAAGCAATAGAAAAATAAAAAGGATATTTCCAATCACTGTCACCAATGCCATGACAGTGGCCAACACAAGGTATTGCAACAACATTTACCCAGCCCCTTATATGTGGTTGTTGGCTTCCTAAAGGGAGGCATGCCTTCATATGAGGTCTGAATGACAAGTAAGAATTACGTAAGTCAGTGAGAGAAGATTGGGTGTTTGGGGAACAGGATTCTCAGAAGGACTAACAAAGGGATAAGACAGAAGTGATAATGGCACTTCATGGGATTATCAATAGTTAATGTGGTTTAGATCAGGATATGAGGAAGGAAGTAGTGAAAGAGCACAATCAGAATAAATAAGTGAGCTTAAATGCACAATTTACTTAGATTCATATAAAGTACAATATTTTCAGAATCTATCGTTTGAGTAATAACAATAATATTAATAAAGCTAATTTTTTGAGTGTCTACTCTGTGTAAGGAGATGTAAAAGTTCTTCTCTCTCCTCCTAGTCTGGAGACATGTTGGTTAAATGGGTAGAAAAGCAGGACATAATAAATTAAATGGTAGCTAGTCTCAAGTGGTGCTAGTGGTAAAGAATCTGCCTTCCAGTTCAGGAGACATAAGAGATGTGGGTTTGATCCCACGGTTGGGAAGATCTCCTGGAGGGTGTCACGGAAACCTACTCCAGTATTCTTGCCTGGAGAATCCAATGGACAGAGCCTGGCAGGCTGTAGTCCATAGGGTCACAAAGAGTCAGACATGACTGAAGTGATTTAGCTGCAGCAGCAGCAGCAGTCCTTTCAAGGCATAGGATGGTAAGGCTCTAGGGTAAAAGGTTTAGACTACGTTGTATAAGAAACATTTGAAGTCTCCAAGGCCTTATGTTTTTCAATCAAGAAACTCTGGAATGTTGGGGGAAATAGTTGCCATGGCAGCTAGCAGTTTTCTCCTGAGGAATTTATTTGTAAGATATCTTGCTAAAATCAGTAAACTTAGGCAGCATATGAAATACACTTGTAGAAATATGTATGCATGAGTATACATATATATGAATGTCTAAAAATATAATCACATAGTTTCAGTAATAAATAAGTGTGTGTGTTTGATGTATATCAAATGAAATAGCTAAGTTTTTCACATGGCCAAAAATTTTCCTTTTTAAGCACCAAAAATATTTGAATTGCTAATGTATTACATTAATACATTTATATTAGGTAAAAATAGAAGAAACTTATGCATTATACTTGTAACATATATAGCAATTACAAAGTTATTATTTATCTATTAACCATATATAATTATTACTTACTGTACAATGTTTGGATCTCTTGTAGAATATAAACCATGAGAGCAATGAATGTCGTATTCCCAATAACACCTCAGAGTTTTGCACATGAACCATGCTCAGTAAACATCTTTACTATTTCATCTTTGAAGAGGTAGGTGAATAAATGGATTAAAGAGGTGACCAAGAAGGAATCAGCTGCTATAGCAAAAACTCCATGAATCAATTAAAGAATTCAGAAGCTAGAATTTCACTTGAATTGTTGAAGGTTTTAACTCTTTTCCGTTAAAATTTATTGAATGTTTCAGTGTCTTATTATGTATACTCTCTGTGTAGAACATGTGCACTGTGGAATCTCTAAACAGAAAATAAAAGAAGGCATAGGCATGATGATTTCTTGAATAGAGTCTGGGGATCACATTGGCAGATGAGTCTGATGATATCTAAAATAAAGACAGAGATATCAAGGTTTCCTTCAAGCTCATGGCCAACCTACATATCCCTTTGGATTATATTTGGAAAGTACATACCACGAGAAGGACAGACCTGAACAAAATAAGTTTGACATAAATTCTAATCCCAGGATCTACAAAAGGCAAAAATGAGCCAATGTTCCTTTTCTCTGGCTCTACACAGAGGATGATGGACACTTTTTAAAAATGTATAACCCTATGCTGATTGTAACTACTACTATAAATATAGTTTTCAATCTTAGTAGAGACATCAGTGCCCTTATCAATCATTTTACTTTATATTACAAAGTGCCCTTTCATATTCCTCAATTAGTTCTTCAAAATCTGCACTTCTCTTCTCAGATCTTTGACCCTATCCTCACTTTTCAGTAGATTTTCTTGGCCTCTTACTTTAACCTCAAAGAGAAAATAAAAGCATGTAAAAATAATGACTTTAACATCTAGGACTAGCATTTAGAAGCTCATCTGCATCATTACCTATCTTATTTTACTCTCCTCAGTCTCAGATGAAGAGAGGTTACTGATTCTGTTGTGTCTAGTACTTCCATCTGGGCACTGAGTCTTCTTTAATATCTACTTCAACTCTGTACTATTAGTTGTTCTGGCTCCATTCCATATTTTCAACTTGCCTCTCTAGCAGTCCCTTTAGTCTCAGAAAAATATGCAATCATCTAGGTCACCTATTTTTAAGAGACCATTTCTAGTCACTTCCTTACATCTGTTTTTACGTTCACCATCAAATGTAGATTATTCAGATAATTATTTATACAAGCTCAAAAAAAGAAAATGTGAGGCTGAGGCACATAATTGATTTGGGGAGGAGTGCACAATCTCAAAACAAGACACATCATAGATTTATGTGCTGATTTCTCTTAATCACTTCTGATTTGCACATAAATATTCATAATCTGAATTCTGCCCTCTTTCCCACCTCATCCAATCATTCACCTAAAATGATTTAATAAGGTATAAATTTCACCCCTGGTGTCTAATGTAGTAGGTGTTTACCATGCTCTTCACCATCTGCTGTATTTGACAAGTTACTATCCCTTCCTTAAATTCTGTCCTTTCCCTTGTTGATCTTCTTTCTTGATTTTTACCACTTCTTTTTGATTACTCTTTCTGAGTATTTTGTATGAATGTCCTGAACTTTCTAGTGATCTCTCACTCCTCTCATAATTACATGCACATTAGTTCTTCAAAATCTTCACTTCTCAGATATTTAGATTCAGATTCTGTCTAAATATATCTAATATTTTGATTTTATCCTTGACTTTGTTTTTATTCTTTTTTGAAGTTTTTTTTTTCTCCTTATATATTCTTATTGAAATCCATAGCATTGGTCATCATTAGAGTATTCACGAGTCCCATATTGTTGTTTTTAAACCTCATCTCTTGGATTAAGTCCAGAATCACATGTATAGCTCTCTGTTGGGGAATCCTTTTGGAATGTCCCATATACACTTCGAAATTAATGTAGTCAAATTATTTTTACTCCCTTGGAACATTTTGTTCCATATTGACTAATGGCACCAATATACTTAGTAATCCAGGTGAGAATCTTGGAAATCCTTTTAGATTCTTCTGTCTCTCACATCCCTAAATCAAACTGTTAATCATCTCATTTCTATCCCTTTATTATTTATGCCTACATCTTCCCTCTCTATTGTCATGGCCATTGCCTTAATGCAGACTTTAACTTATCCTCTAATGATTTTCCCACCATCAGATCTTATCCCCTCAAAGGACAGGATCCCCTATCCTTTATACTCTAGCCAGAGGGGCATTTTCATAACATGAAGACAAATATTTCACGCTCCAACTTAAGTTATCTCTATGACTTCCCCATTGTTAGTAACACAAGAAGTATATAATAACTGCTCAAAAATAGCTTTATTAATCCCGCATCTATTAACTACATAATAAATTCAGATTCCCATCTTTGAAAAGTAACTTGCCTCTCAAATACCAATTTTCACCTCCTTAAGACAAAAAATAAGCAGCATCTGCTTCAGAAGGCTTGTAAGAAAATTACAGTAGATTATGCTGTAACACGGTCAATAAATTTCTAGCACATAGAATGTAGCTAATAAATATATGCATGCATTCATGCCAAGTCACTTCAGACATGTTTGACTCTGTGACCCTATGGACTGTAGCCCATCAGGTTCCTCCATCCATGGGATTTTCTAGACAAGAATATTGGAGTAGGTTGCTAAGTCCTCCTCCAGGGGATCTTCCTGACCCAGGGATCAAACCTACATCTCTTATGTCTTCTGCAGTGGCAGGTGAGTCCTTTACCCCTAGTGCCACCTGGGAAGTCCTAATAAATGTACAATTAGTAATAATTAGTGATGGAACAGTCTGGCCCTTAAAAAATAGAGGGCATCAGTTGGGTTAACAGAATAAAAAGGGTTTGGCATATTTTCAAAACAACAAAATCTATAATTGTAATGGCTTCTAGGGCTGTCTTCAAGTCAGCACTGTGTATGTCTCTTCTGCATGTCTGTCAATGACTAATTTCTGCAGAGGCACACTTACTGTACCTTCCTTTTGTAAAAATGACTCTTTATGTCAAAGGTTCTTATATTTAGTCAAAAGGGAATTTGAATTTTAGAGCTGCAGCTCTCTTTAGACATTATTCATTCCAAATTCATTCTTAAATAAATTAAATACACTGAAAGTTTGAGAATACTTCAATTTTTAAGATGCAGTAGTTCTTCAGCACTTCAGTTGGCACTAAAATCTGGCACTTTTTTTATCACCATATCCACCTCTTCATCTAAAACACAAAGACTCTGGTGATGAAAAGCTGGTTCATGGGACAAGAAGAGCGCATTGGAAATAAATGTTTAGAGAAGAGATTTCCTGGGGCAATCACGTTTGCATGGAGATGGGAAGGAATCTGGACATCTGTTGTTGTTGCTTCTCAGTCGCTCAGCCATGACCAATTCTTTGCTACCCCATGGACTGCAGCATGCCAGGCTTCCCTGTCCTTCACTCTCTCCGTGAGCTTGCTTGAACTCATGTCCATTGAATTGGTGATGCCATCCAACCATCTTGTCCCCTGTCATCCCCTTCTCCTCCTGCCTTCAATCTTTCCCAGCATCGGGGTCTTTTCTAATGTCAGATTTTCACATCAGGTGGCCAAAGTATTGGAGCTTCAAGTTCAGCATTATTCCTTCCAATGAAGATTCAGGGTTGGTTTCCTTTAGGATTGACTGGTTTGATCTTCTTGCAGTCCAAGGAACTCCCAAGAGTCTTCTCCAACACCATGGTTCAAAATTCTTTGATGCTCAGGTTGCTTTATGGTCCATCTCTCACATCTATACATGATTACTAAAAAAAAAACATATAGCTTTGACTATATGGATGTCTGTATGTAGGGCTTTAACTTTTTAAAATTCAAATTTATATTTTAAAAATTTACAGTATTTCATTTTCTTTCATAACAAAATGTATATCTGCAAGTTTCTCTTCCTCTATATTTGGCAGATATATGTAGATTCAAGTGGTTGCACAGATGACAGCTTTTAGCTGTTACAGGAAACTAATCTGTGGCCCTTAGCAACTTCATCCATTTATTCCTTTTCAATCTCATTTGCCCAACCCCTTCCTAGGTGAGCAAAATGACCTGCCTCTTAATGCTGGACACACAGCATGCCAGCACAAGGAAGGTGATCTTGATAAGTCTATTAAGAAGCAGCTGCTTGAGGCTGCATCTCCAAGTCAGTGACACTTGTTTTTTCTTCCAAATTCTGGTCATGTCAGAGTACATGGCAAACAACACTATCACCACACTGACTTGTCAGCTTATTGGCATTATTTGTGCTCCATTCTCTGCAGAAGCAACTAAGAACGTAGTCTGCATTAGTCAAAACAGCTGGTTTTACTAAGATAGAAGAGGGAAAATTATCCTATTTAAGAGAATTATTTCTGAAATAAAATGTCCTGAATTCTAATCCTATATGTGCTACTTAATGGTTGAGTGTCTAATTGATTAACTTTATAAACCACTTCCCTGTCAATTAACAGAATATTTACATTAGGAGTTCGATTTTTCTTAGTTTAGTTACCTTCAATAGTATGTAACTATCAAAACAACATAAATCTCCCCTCAAAATCAGATCTCAAGGTCTTTCACAGTGTGTATTGCTGATCCTGTTGACAGCGCCAATTGTCTCACTGTGTTTCATTGTGTACACAGTTTGCTGAATCCAGGGTAGGCAAGGCTTGAGCTAAGAGGCTGGAGGAAGACTCAAGGAGTTATAGGAACTGTAGACATGTTTATCCTCTCCCGACAACAGCCATGGCATAAACTCACACAACACAACCTTCCTCCTGGCTGACGCAGCAGCCGTAGCAGTAGACGCACTATAAACTCTGCTCTCGTGGCTGACCCAATGGACGCAGCTGTGATGCAGCAGTAATGCCACCCCTTTCTAGGTGGAGCTCACACATGAGCATAGCACAAAGTAGTCCATGACCAAGCAAACACCTCGTGATGTGCATGCGCAATGCTACAAATGATCTCAGCTGTTACATAGTCATTATTTACAAAACATGGGGCGAGAAAGCCTGAACATGCCATCTTGGCCAATTTGCTCTCTTCCCACACAGTGGTACCTAATGGCAAAATTTCCATTTTCTTTAACCATTGCGATTTGTCAAAGTGCAAGTAAGCCATTTTCAGTAGAGAGGTAGACCATAAAATTATGAATCATAGACATTAGACATTAGCATTGTTAAGGATATCAGGCACCATTGCTTCTAAAGCAATGAGATATGAGCATGAAGCATACAAACCTTTTTTTGGAAACTTCCAGGGATAATTTTATTAACACATAAGAGAATTTAAGGCCTTATTACATATTTGTCACTGGGTGAAAGTCAATCATATTAATAAGAACATGTTTTCCCCAGATTTTCTATTATCTTAATTTTGGTCTTGTAAAGACATTTAGAAAAATATCCCCTTCCTTTCTTTACATATGACAGCTCTAATGTTGGAAAACATAGCTGTTGTGTTCCACTCATGGCTTTCCCACTGATTGTATTTAGAAAGGGGCTTCCCTCATAGCTCAGTTGGTAAAGAACAACCTGCAATGTTGGAGACTCTGGTTCGATTCCTGGGTTGGGAAGATCTACTGGAGAAGGGATAGGCTACCCATTCCAGTATTCTTGGGCTTCCCTTGTGGCTAAGCTGATAAAGAATCTGCCTGCAATGTTGGAGACTCTGGTTCGATTCCTGGGTTGGGAAGATCTGCTGGAGAAGGGAAAGGCTACCCACTCCTGTATTCTGGCCTAAAGAATTCCATGGACTCTATAGTCCACGGGGTCGCAAAGAGTTGGACAGGACTGAGTGACTTTCAAAAAGTGACTTTTGATGATGTTGTCTTATTTTCTGAAGACAGTCTACATCCTGTAGAATGTTACACTGAAAAAAAAAAAAGACTCATAGAGAAGAAAAATAAGTAGATGATGACTCCCTTTTGATTTGCTCTTATATTATATATCTTTAGAACATAAATAAAAGGGAGCAACAACAATACAACTTTGGTTGTAAGATCATTACTTATCTAATCTCAGAGGTTGTAAAACTATTTGACCACACTAGGCACTAAAAGTTTTTTAAGCTATGATTATTACTCCCTCTACTAGAATAAAGGCAAATAGTTGAGTCACTGAATTTTAATTTCTTTGTTGAATAAACAAGCCAAAATATAGGAGGCTGAAATATACCATATATTTTGTCATCATCCCCCTTTATGGATCACAGCCTTGTCATGGGGAAGGGGCTGGTGGAACTTAATTAAACTATGAGTCTTGTTCTGCAGGGCCACTGAAGATGGTTGTGTCATAGTTGGATAACAGAGAAAGAAAGGGAATTTCAGAAAAGCATTTACTTTTGGTTCATTGACTATGCTAAAGACTTGGACTGTGTAGATCACAACAAGCTGTTGAAAATTCTTAAAGAGCTGAGTATACCAGACCACCTTACTTATCACCTGAGAAACCTGTATGCAAGCCAAGAAGTATCAGTTAGAAGTGGACATGGAACAATGGACTGATTCAAAATTGGGAAAGGAGTATAACAAGGCTGTACATTGTCACCCACCTTATTTAACTTATATGCAGAGGACATCATGCAAAATCCCAGGCTGAATGAACCAAAAGCTGGAATCAAGATTGTTGGGAGAAATATTGACAGCATCAAATATGCAGATGATACAGCTCTAATGGCAGAAAATGAAGAGGAGCTAAAAAGCCTCTTTTTGAGGGTAAAACAAAAGAGTGAAAAAGCTAGCTTGAAACTCAGCATTCCAAAAACTAGGATCATGGCATTCAGCCCAATCAATTTGTGGCAACCTGTCCCACCACTTCATGGCAAACAGAAGGGGAAAAAGTGGAAGCAGTGACAGATTTTATTTTCTTGGGCTCCAAAATCACTGTGGTACATGAGTACAGCCAAGAATTTTAAAGATACTTGATCCTCAGAAGGAAAGGAAAGACAAACCTAAACAGTGTACTAAATAACAGAGACATCACTTTGCTGACAAAGGTCCATATAGTTGAAGCTATGGTTTTAGAGTCTCTTGGACTACCAGGAGATTAAAAGAGTCAATTCTAAAGGAAATCAAATCTGAATATTCATTGGAAAGGTTGAAGCTGAAGCTCCAATACTCTGGCCACCTGAAGCAAAGAGCCAAGTCATTGGAAAGTCTCTGATGTTTGGGAAAGATTGAAGCAAAAGGAGAAGGGAGTGGTTAGATAGCATCACCAACTCAATGGACTTGAATTTCAGCAAACTCTGGGAGACAGTGGAGGAGAGCGGAACCTGGCGTGCTGCAGTCCATGGGGTCACAAAGAACTGAACATGACTTAGAGAGTGAACAGCAACAACAAATACATACATTTGATGTTTACTTGTATTTTTATTATTTATAAAGCATATAAATACACATATTTTATATATAATATAGTGTGTATAGTGTTTGTGGATATATATGTGTGTGTGTATGTGTATATATATATATATATATATATATATATATATCTGTTTGAGGTGAAAAAAGAGAGATTGCTCCATATCCTTGTGTCCTTGACTTATTCTTACAGGAGACTTTTGCTTCTTACCCTTGTTCATCTAGTTAAATTTGTCCACCTACCTTCCTAAATGATCTTGTCAGAATGTTACTGGAATTATTCCAAGACACTGTATACAGAGTAACTCCATATCATTGCAGCTCCCCCTGTAGCTCATTTGGTAAAGAATCTGCCTGCAATGCAGGAGACCTGGGTTTGGTCCCTGGGTTGGGAAGATCCCCTGGAGAAGAAAATGGCAACCCACTCCAGTATTCTTTCCTGGAGAATCCCATGGACAGAGGAGCCTGGCAGGCTACAGTCCCTTGGGTCACAAGAATTGAACACAACTTAGGAACTAAACCACCACCATATCATTGGTGAAACCATCTAAATCAGGAAGATAGATCCAAGTGCAGGTCTCAAGGCAACCTAGCAACAGATTGTCCTCTGGGTACCTGATTCTGCCAACCACCAGTCATTAGACATTCAGGGTTTCCATGGATTTATTGTCCTAGGTACAGGTGAAATTATAACTATTCAAAAGCCCATTTCACAAATAAAATGGATGGTTCAGAATTTGGTAGGCATTAATTTAAATAGTTATTGGAGGGAAGAAGTTTTCTATGAATGGCTTACAAAGCCCGCTATAATTAGAGGATAAAAAGCCATGAGAAAGTGAATTGTGGAAGTCTGTAGAGTAAAAATTTAACTTTGATTTGATTTTATTGCTTCTTCATTAATATTGGTGATTCCCTGTTGCCTGAAACAGAAATTTCCAGATTTCTGGTTCTTTCATGTAGAATTTTTTTTCAATTGTGGATTGGATAGGATTTTGTAGGAATTTCAGTGATAGCCAAACAGTATTTTCACCTTCCCAGAAGGCTTTCTCCCTTTTTTTGAACAACAACAACAACAACAACAACAACAACAACAAAACCAAAAACCAAAAACAAAAAATTATCCAATCTCTTCAGATGGGTACATTTCTCTATTTCTCAGCCCAACAGTTTGGATGGAATTGACTCTATTTTGGACTCAAGCATAAACAAAGAATCCAGGCCTGGCCATTCATGTATCTGTGTCTCTCTTTGTTGTTGTTTGCTTATTCAGTTGTGTCTGACTCTTTGTGACCCCATGGACTGAAGCATGCCAGGCTTCCCTGTCCTTCACCATCTCCCGGAGTTTGTTCAAATTCATGTCCATTGAGTTGGAGATGCCATCCAACCATCTCATCCTCTATCATCCCCTTTTCTTCCTGCCTTCAATCTTTCTCAGTATCAGGATATTTTCTTTTCTTTTTTGTGTGTAATAAAGTTTTATTAAAGTATAAAGGAGATAGAGAAAGCTTCTGACATAGACATCGGAAGGGGGCAGAAAGAGTACCTGCTTGCTAGTGTTAGCAATGGAGTTATATACTCTCCAATGAATCCAAAGAATGTCTGTAGGTTGTAAAGACCTCACCAGATCTACTCCCATAATTTACATTTTAAGGTAACAGGATTAGCCAGAAGGTTTAATCCAGAGACTGTCCTCAGGCAGGGTTCATTATTATTATATAATCCTAAGGAATGTAGAGGGAAAAAAGTAAAAAGTTTGTCCTTTCTCCCTCCTTGAGTATTCCAGATCTCTCTCTCCTTGGGGACCCCTAGACTTCTTATCAACCTACCTAGGAAATGACTCTCTCATTCCCCCTTTTTCTTTTAGGAGAATTATGTTGCCAAGGGAAAGGGGTGACATTTTCATTCCATAACTACTTCTGTTGTTAAGGGGTGTGGTCCCTAAACTGTTGAGGCAAACTATTCTCCTAACCCTCATATTCAGGGTCTCTGATCCAGGGGCCCCAAGTAATAGTTGGAGGAGGCTGTGGCACTCATAGGAGCTTGGACAACCATTTGTAACTTAAAAGCTTTTAGACTTTTAGAAAACCCCATTATACAGTTACAGGCAAATAGTCATTAAACCAAGTTAAAATCAAAATGAAAAGTCACATTATGTCTACAGTTACATCAGTCCATCTTAAGGTTGTTAGATGTCATCAGTTTAAGATGAGGCATCACATGTGATTGTTGTTGAAGGTATTTGCAGACTTGGAGAAAGTCTTTTCCTTGAAGTGATGTCCACCACGGGAGGCCTTCCACTGATGAAGAGGGGAGCACTCCACAGACCAAGCAGTTAGACTGATTGTGGAATTCAGTGTAGGAATGAGCCCAGGACAGGAAGGCATTGTTTTGAGGATCAAACGGCAGACTCTGGATTTTTAGAGTCAGCAGAAGTGGGCTCACATAGATTATCTGGCCCATCTTTTGGCTCGTCCAGACAGTCCCATTACATAGGCGGATCGGGAAGAAAGTGGGCCAGGGACTTCAGTAAGCACGGAGTAAATTGCCCCAGTGTTTAAAAGGAAATCAACGGATTGCGCCCCCCCCCCACAGTTATTAATACCTGGGGTTCTTCAGGTGTAATTAGGATGAAAGCTTGTGTGGGGACCCCTGGACACCTTCAGTCCTGATTGTCTTGAGAGTCTGACCCCTGAAACCTACGCCTCTGGGGGCAGTCTCTCTTCCAGTGTGGTCCTTTGCAGACTGGACATGGAGCTGGGGGTGGCTTAGATGCTTGAGGGCAATCCTGCTTGAGGTGCCCCTCCTTTCCACAGTAATAGCAAGCCCATCCCTTTTCACCTGGGTCCCTCTGGGCATTTTTCTCAGGCTGTTTTCATTGTGAAGGCTTACGCCTTTTCCTTTGTCTTTTTCTGCCTTTCTTTCTTTTCCTCATAATCCCTACCATAATAGACTGTTTGAGCCAGTTGTAACAGACTATCTAAAGACTGATTTGGTCCATACGCCCATTTTAATAGCTTACGGATGATATCTAGAGCCAACTGAGTGAGAAATCTATCCTTTAAGATCACTTTTCCCTCTTCACTTTTGGGATCAATCTCAGTGAATCTGCTTCTCTCAGTCTATCTAGGAATTTACTAGGAGCTTCCTTCTCCTCCTGTTCTATGTTGGCCAATTTGCCATAGTTTAAAGGCTTAGTTTAATGAGTTTTCTGGTGGCTCAGACGGTAAATTGTCTATCTGCAATGCTGAAGACTCGGGTCGATCCCTGGGTCAGAAAGATCCCCCAGAGAAGGAAATGGCAACCCACTCCAGTACTCTTGCCTGGAAAATCCCATGGATAGAGGAGCCTGGTAGGCTACAGTCCATGGGGTGGCAAAGAGTCGGATACGACTAAGTGACTTTACCTTAAAGGCTTAGCACACCCCTGCCTGAGTCCTTCAAGAATATATCTGACAAAATGACTCTGATCCCATCTTCCCTTAGCTGTGTTGTAGTTCCAGTCTGGTTCTGTAATTGGGACCACCTGATTCCCAGCGGGGAGGGAGGTTATCTCCCTCTTCCTTACTGATTCATTATCAAGCCATTCATTTCCATAAGCAACCACTTTTCCCAAAACTTTTTTGTCAGGAGTCAGCATTTGTCCCAAGATATACATCACATCCTTCCAAGTAAGGTCATAAAGCAGAGTAACACCTTTTAAAGCTCTAGTATAATTTTCTGGGTCCTCTAAATAGTCTCCCAGATCCTCTTTGATTCTTTGTATTCCTTGATAAGAAAAAGGCTTATTAATTCTCATAGACTGATTATTTCTCCCGGTGGGTGCTTCATGAAGAGGGAAAAGCTTGTGTGGCTGTTCCTCGGTCTCTCTGGCTGCTCTGCATATATGACCCCAGGGATACATTGGAGAAACCTGCTTTTCTTTATCTCTTTGTCTCCTGTCCTCCATCTCCTCTAGCAAACTAGGAGGACAGGAGGGAGCTGAAGGTTTCACACCCAAATCTATACCCTTAGGACATAAATCTGGCATATTTTGCAGAGAGAAAAAGAGCAACACATATGCTACTTCCACCCATTTCCCTTGTTTTCTACAGAACCGGTCTAATTGTAAAACAGTTATTATACTTAAGAGACCCTCCAACCGGCCACCGTTCGCCACCCTCCAGTGGGTACCATGGCCATGCAGTATCACATAGGAAGACCAGGTGTGTCTTCTTTAAGCCCTGGGGATCAAATCTATCCCAGCTTTTCAGGATACAGTTCAAAGGAGTAAGGCTGCAATTGTTAGCTCCCATCTTGTCCTGAAGAATCCCGGATGAGCCCCCAAGATGAAAGGTTGTTGCTGAATCACGCAAAGATGCTGGGGTTCTTGGCCTCTGGGGGAGAAGAATTCAATCCGGGGCCAGAGACGAGGCTTGACTGCTTAGAGCTTTTGTGTAATAAAGTTGTATTAAAGTATAAAGGAGATAGAGAAATCTTCTGACATAGACATCAGAAGGGGGCAGAAAGAGTACCCCATCAGGATCTTTTCCAATGAGTTGGCTCTTCACATCAGAGTATTGACCAAGTATTGGAGCTTCAGCTTCAGCCTGGAGAATTCTGTGGGTGGAGACATTGCTTTGCCTACAAAGGTCTGTGTAGTAAAAGCTATGGTTTTTCCAGTAGTCATGTATGGATATGAGAACTAGACAATAAAAAAGGCTGAGCACCAAAGAATTGATGCTTTCAAGTTGTGGTGTTGGAGAAGACTCTTGAGAGTCCCTTGGACTGCAAGGAGATAAAATCATTCAATCTTAAAGAATATCAACCCTGAATATTCATTTACCATCTGAGCCACCGGGGAAGTCCCTCTGCAGCTCTCTACCCAAACTTTTTGTTGTGAGATTAGAAAGCTTCCCTGGTAGCTCAGCTGGCAAAGAATTTGCCCACGATGTGGGAGACCCTGATTCAATTCCTGGGTCAGGAAGATCTCCTGGAGAAGGGATAGACTGCCCACTCCAGTATTCTTGGGCTTACTTGGTGGCTCAGCAGGTAAAAAATCTGTCTGTAATGTGGGATACCTCAGTTCAATCACTGGGTTGGGAAGATCCCCTGGAGAAGGGAAAGGCTACCCACTCCATTATACTGGCCTGAAGAATCCATGGACTCTACAGTTCATGGGGTCACAGAGAGTTGAACGTTACTTCATTTTCAGACAAAACTAATGAAAACCTCTTTCTTGGAACTTTGCTAGCTGTATTCAGAAATAGTCATGTTTCTTGATAGCAGAAGTTAAATTTGTGGATGTAAATGCTTATCTAAGGATAAAATAATCATAAGAAGTGTGAGAAAAATAAAGAGGAATTTTAACAATATTGTTAGCAGCTTTGAATCCATTTATGCCTGAAGCCAAATGATTTGGGCTTCCTAGTTAAAAGAGCTAATAAATTAATTTTTTAGAGTTTTCTTGTTGCTTAAACTGTATTAATACATGTCTTTAAGAACTGAATGGATTTTAACTAACACAATTGTCACGTTTTTGTCCCAGCAAATATTATACCATGATGTAAAGTATTGTTGGGGCTCTTTTCTGGTCCTTTGTAGTTACCAAAGACTATAAAATTACTCTAGAAAATTAGAAACAAAAAAGATAAATTTCAAATGGCCAGGTTCAATGGGAGCTTGATTCCATGATGTTGGCTTTTTATAGCTTGCATCAAGTTTCAAGGACTAACTTTGGGTTATTTACCTCCAGAAATCTTTTTAAAAAGTTAAAAAGGAGAAAAAAAAAACCGCTTTCTCGCCACACCAGACATTGGTAAACAGGACACTATCTATTCCTTCTTCTCCTCATCTCATGAGATTTAGTGTACCACCCTATCTAGAATTACTTGCAAAATATGATTTTGTCTGTAAGAATGGAGTCCTGTTTCCTACCTGAAGACTGGACCTGTTCCTATTTCCTAGCTGGAGACTATTTTCTGAACTATTGGCTATGCTTCTATGCTCATTATGGAGAATAAACCTTAGGGAGAGAGTCGAGTGACATAGTGCTTTGGGAGAAATCCAATATTGGTTTCCAAGGAAGTCAAGTTCAAATCCAGATCCAAGGCAGTCATGGCTAAAATTCCTAGGCTTTCTTGTGGCCTATATACAGCATATTAAAAAGCAGAGACATTGCCGACAAAGGTCCGTATAGTCAAAGATATGGTTTTTCCAGTAGTCATGTATGGATGTGAGAGTTGGACCGTAAAGAAGGCTGAGCGCTGAAGAATTGATCCTTTTGAACTGTGGTGTTCAAAAGGGACTCTTTTGAGAGTCCCTTGGACTGCAAGGAGATCAAACCAGTCAATCCCAAAGGAAATTTGGGATTGAATAATGAATATTAATTGGAAGGACTGATGCTGAAGCTGAAACTTCAATACTTGGCCAGTACTCTGATGTGAAAAGCCAACTCATTAGAAAAGACCCTGATGCTGAGAAAGATTGAAGGCAGGAAGAGAAGGGGATAATAGAGGAAGAGATGACTGGATGGCATAACCAACTCAATGGACATGAGTTTGAGCAAGCTCTGGGAGATGATGAAGGATAGGGAAGCCTGGCATGCTGCAGTCCTTGGGGTCATAAAGAGTTAGATATGACTGGGTGACTGAACAACAAATTCTGAATTTGGGAAGAAACTGCAGATTCCGGTGGGCTACTCAGACACTGCCCGAGAGAGCCAAATATTGGTCTCTGGAAGATCTGCAGAGATCACTGGATGAAAAAGGGGAAGAAATGTTACTAGTATCTCAAAGGGTAGAATTCTTCCAGGCCATTTGGACATTAAAAGACAAGGCATATAGCACAGATATTTCAGGTTACTGTCAAAGCAGAGTTTAGCCTAGTCTTTAGTATTCACAGTCAGGATAGAGCTGACAATGACCACAAAGCAGAGTCTTTTATCCAAATAAAACAGATACTAATCCCTTCTCCATATCTCCCTCACTTACTACCTACATATATTTATGCAACTTCTATATAGAAAGAAAGTTGACAGAACAGGTGAGGGTGAAAGAAATGTGAATGAATGTTCCTTTCCTCTGGCATAAATCTCATTCTAGATGCAAAACCTCAGCTCAGACTCTTGAAGATATAAATTAGACTGTGACAAGCAATATCACCTAGACCTGGTTAAATGCTTACCTGAAGTATAAGATCCATAAATAAGAACTACTTAAAAAGCCAAGGGGCAAGATTGATATTTTTTGAAAGGGATGGATAGATTGTTAATAGACAATTATCTCCTTTCCCATGCCAGTTTACAATGGGTGGAGGCTTAGAAAAATGAAATAGATTTTGATTAGATCTCTGAGTTAAGCCTTACCAAAACTGTCTCCTACCCATGTACAGATGCTAAAAGAAGAAGGACAGAAGGAAAACAGGAAGAAAGGAAAAGAAAAGAGTCAGCCTGTTACTAGCATCATTTCATTTTTGAAAAAAGGTGACTTTCAAAACAAATCATAAAATGCACAATTCACAACCACAAAAAGCAACTTAATTAAAAGATAGGCAAAAGACTTGAACAGATCTGTTAAAGCACTTTGAAAAATACTGAAAATCTGTAATTATTAGGAAACTGTAAATTAAAGCCATGATGAAATACCTCATACCCACTAGGAAGCTTAGTATAAAAAATGGAAGTAAAAAAGAAAATAAGTGTTGATGAGGATGTGACAAAATTGGAATCCTTGTGCATTGTTGGTAGAAATTTCCCAAGTAGAACAGCCTCTATGGAAATATAATAGTTCTGTGGTGTTGGAGATGAAGAAAATAAAGACTGTTACTGTTTCAACTTTTTCTTCTATTTACCATGAGGTGATGGGACCAGATGCCATGAATTTAGTTTTATGAATGCTGAATTTCAAGCCAGGTTTTTCATTCTCTTCATTCACCCTCATTAAGAGGCTCTTTGGGCTTCTCTGATATCTTAGTGGGTAAAGAGTATGTCACAATTCAAGAGACAGAAGACATGAGTTCAATCCCTGAGTCAGTCTGAAACCTTGGTGAAGGAAATGGCAACCCATTCCAGTATTCTTGCCTGGGAAATACCATGGACAGAGGAGCCTGGTGAGCTACAGTCCATGGGGTCACAAAGAGTTGGACACAACTGTGAGACCATGCATGCCAGTGTTTGATAATCTTCTACCTTTAGATTCAGTGGAATTGAGTCAACTCTCTCTTATTGCAGTAGCCTTGACTTCTAGTCATAAAGCCTCCCCCCCCGCCCCATTTTTAGTAAATGCCTGCTACAATTTTTCTTTTACTATATTAAAATCTGTGAGGGACGTAATAGAACTATAAACACTGTTCTTATCCTACAAAGCTTATTATATGTTAAACAGAAATAAAAGTACTCAAAAGTATTACCAAAAAAGTAAGAGTTGGACACAACTGAGTGACTTCACTTTCACTTTTCACTTTCATACATTGCAGAAGGAAATGGCCACCCATTCCAGTGTTCTTGCCTGGAGAGTCCCAGGGACGGGGGAGCCTGGTGGGCTGCCGTCTATGGGGTCGCACAGAGTCGGACACGACTGACGCGGCATAGCAGCAAGGGTAACAGAGGGGCTTCTCAGATGATTCAGTCTGCAAAGAATCTTCCTGCAACACAAGAGATGCCGGTTTGGTCTCTGGGTGGGGAAGATCCCCTGAGGGAGGAAATTGCCATCCACTCCAGTTTTCTTGCCTGGAGACTCCCATGGGCAGAGGACCCTATGCGGTCACAAAGAGCTGGGCATGGCTGAGCACACACATGCAAGATTAGTAAAGATTCTATGAAGACAGAAGTCTGTGTGATTTAGAAATAGACTATAAATAAGATCACTGATTAATACCTGTATGAACCCAAAGGTAATATTGTATAAAGAGTACCTCTGACTTTACCATTGACTAGTCAGTAACCTTCATCAGGTTACCTAATATCTGTGTATTTAGATTCCTCATCCATGAAATGTGAAGAATAGCTGATTAAACTAAGTTATGAGACTTGAAAACAACCAAAAATTATGAGCACTTACGGTATGGCATATGCTGGAGGTGGTTTAGTTGCTAAATCGTGGCCGACTCTTGCAACACCATGGACTGAAGCCCACAAGGCTCCTCTGTCCATAGGATTCTCCAGGCAAGAATACTGGAGTGGGTTGCCATTTCCTTCTCCAGGGGATGTTTCTCACCCAGGAATCGAGCCCGTGTCTCCTGCATTGCAGGCAGATTCTTGACCGACTGAGCTATGAGTGCTTATATATATATATATATATATATATATATAATTCAACATAATATATATATATAATTATATCATTTGATGTAATATATGTATTATATCATCCAATCCCTTTCACCCCTATTTTCATATAAGGTGACTGAGGCAAAACAACAGTAAATATCTTGTTCAAGTTTATCACCTGATGAATGGCTGACCTACAGTGAAAAATCTAAGCAGTATAATTTACTTCACTAAAATAAAATCTCCAAAGGTGTTTTCAAACTGAAAAAAGCAAGTATGTATCCTAAGTACAGGGTAGCAAAGGAGACATAGATATAAACTGCACCCTTTTGTACTCAGTGGGAGAAGGTGAGGATGGGATCACTTGAGCACTGAAACATGTTCATTGCTATGTGTAAAATAGATGACCAGTGCAAGTCCATTTGATGTACAAAGCAGGGCACCCAAAGTTGGTGCTCTGGGACAACCCAGAGGGATAGGGTAGGGAGGGAGGTGAGAGGGGGCTTCAGGTTGGTGGGGGAAACATGTGTAGCTGTGGCCAATTCATGATGATTTATGGCAAAAACCATCACAATATTGTAAAGTAATTGTTCTCCAATTAAAATAAATTAATTAAAAAAAAAGAAAAGACAAATATATAAAAAATAAATGTCTACTCTATGAAAACAGGAAGACTAATTGACTTGTGAAATTTCTTTGTTCTTATGCATTGTGATATGTGGGATGTAATAAACATTAGCTATAAATTGCACTTTCTACATATTCCTTACAGTTTTTACATTTTAAAATAGCACAAATTCCTCTTTTTCCTACTTATTGGAAAACTACTTAAGTATTTTCATTCTTGGATCAGAAGCAACATATCTCAGTGCAGTGTTGTTGTTTTTCTTTATAATACTGAGAAGGACAGATGGGAATTTGTGCCACCATTTCTCACTGAAAGCAAAGGAGAGAATCTTTGAGGCTGTGAGCTTTTTCTTTTGTTTACTTTGCCTGACACTCACTCATATAGCCTCTTGGATCTTTCCCTGAGAGCCTCAGTCACAGCTATTCTGAAAGTCAGGTCTATGCTCCACATATCTGTCACCATATTCCTTGTGATTTTTCAGGCATCACAGATGGTAACATTTTGATTTGTTTAGCTTCACTGTGCATCAGGCAAATGAACTTTGGTTTGGCGATACTTTGATTTATCTTAGGACTTCCTTGGTGGCTCAACAGTAAAGAATCTGCCTGCAATGCAGGAGACACAGGTTAGATTCCTGGGTCAGGAAGATCCCTTGGAGAGAGGCATAGCAACCCACTCCAGCATTCTTGCCTGGAGAATCCCATGGGCAGAGGAGCCTGGTGGTTCATAGGGTTGCAAATTATCTAGTATTCTTGGGAAGTTAAATAAAATTTTGATACTGTATTTATAGAACATAGAAACTGCTTTGAATTCAAAGAGATCTATACTTGAATCCCTTCTTTGTCATTTCCTAGCTATGTATTTTTAAACTAATAGCTATAATTGATGAAATATGAGGATGCCCAAGTTTCAAATGAGAACATCCAAAAAAAGTTTAATTTTATAAATTGTTACATATTTGCTTATAATGTTTAATTTTAAATTTAGTTCTAGATTTAAAAAACATTTATTAAATGAAATAGTGTTTTATTTTAATTAATCAATTAAATTGCAGTATAGTTGATTTATAATGTAGAGCAAAGTGATTCATATATATATATAAAGCATTATATATACACATATATGCAATCCATTTTATAGACATAGATAGATATTCACTAACTCATAATAATAATAGTTGGATTATTTCAATCCCTAATTATTCTAATCCCTAAAAATCATAATTGGATTTCATTCCAATCCCTAAGAAAGGCAATGCCAAAGAATGCTCAAACTATAGCAAAATTGCACTCATCTCCCACTCTAGCAAATTAATGCTCAAAATTCTCCAAGCCAGGCTTCAACAATACATGAACCGTGAACTTCCAGATGTTCAAGATGGTTTTAGAAAAGGCAGAGGAACCAGAGATCAAATTGCCAACATCTGCTGGATCATCGAAAAAGCAAGAGAGTTCCAGAAAAACATCTATTTCTTCTTTATTGACTATGCCAAAGCCTTTGACTGTGTGGATCACAATAATCTCTGGAAAATTCTGGAAGAGATGGGAATACCAAACCACCTGACCTGCCTCTTGAGAAACCTGTATGTAGGTCAGGAAGCAACAGTTAGAACTGGACATGGAACAACAGACTGGTTCCAAATAGGAAAAGGAGTAAGTACATCAAGGTTCTATATTGTCACCCTGCTTCTTTAACTTGTATGTAGAGTACATCGTGAGAAACGCTGGGCTGGAGGAAGCACAAGGTGGAATCAATTGCTCGGAGAAATATAAATTACCTCAGATATGCAGATGGCACCACCCTTATGGCAGAAAATGAAGAGGAACTAAAGAGCCTCTTGATGAAAGTGAAAGAGGAGAGTGAAAACGTTGGCTTAAAGCTCAACATTCAGAAAACAAAGATCATGGCACCTGGTCCCATCACTGAGACAAATAGATGGAGATACAGTGGAAACAGTGGCAGACTTTATTTTTTTGGACTCCAAAATCACTGCAGATGGTGACTGCAGCCATGAAATAAAAAGACACTTACTCTTTGGAAGAAAAGTTATGACCAACCTAGATAGCATATTAAAAAGCAGAGACATTACTTTGCCAACAAAGGTCCGTCTAGTCAAGGCTATGGTTTTTCCAGTAGTCATGTATGGATGTGAGAGTTGGACTGTGAAGAAAGCTGAGCACTGAAAAATTGATGCTTTTGAACTGTGGTGTTGGAGAAGACTCTTGAGAGTCCCTTGGACTGCAAGGAGATTTAACCAGTCCATCCTGAAGGAAATCAGTCCTAAATAATCATTGGACTGATGTTGAAGTGAAACTCCAATACTTTGGCCACCAAATGCAAAGAGCTGACTCATTTGAAAAGACCCTGGTGCTGGGAAAGATTGAAGGCAGGAGGAGAAGGGGACGACAGAAGATGAGATGGTTGGATGGCATCACCGACTCAACGGACATGAGTTTGAGTAAACTCCGGGAGTTGGTGATGGACAGGGAGGCCTGGCTGTGCTGTAGTCCATGGGGTCGCAAAAAGTCAGACATGACTGAGCGACTGAACTGAGCTCATAGTAACCTATAATGGAAAAGAATCTGACCAAGAATATATTTTCTCTTTCAGATTATTTTCCATTACAGGTTATTGCAAGCTACTGAATATAGTTTCCTGTGCTACAGAGTAAGTCCTTGTTGTTTATCTGTTTTACATACAGTAGTATCTGTTAATCCCAAATAACCACTTTATTCCTCCCCCACCCTTTCCCATTTGGTAATAGTACATTTGTTTTCTGATGATAGATATTTAGATTGTGTCTTCAGCTTGGCTGCTGTAAGTAGTGTTGCAGCACTGTGAATATTAGGGTACCGTCATCTGTTTGAATGACAGTTTTTGTCTTTTCCAGATATATGCCCAGGGGTGGGATTATGGGATAATATGCTAACTCTATTATTAGTTTTTAAGTACTTCATTATAGGTCTCCATAGTGGCTGCACCAATTTGCATTCTTATCAAGAGTGTTAGAAGGGTTCCGTTTTTCCCACACCCTCTTCAGCACTTATTATTTGTAGATGCTTTGATGGTGACTATTACTGACAAGTGTGAGGCGGTATCTCACTTTGGTTTAATTTGCATTCCTCTGTTAATTAGTGATGTTGTACATCTCTTCATGTGCCTGTTGGCATCTGTATGACTTCTTTTGAGAAGAGTCTATTTAGATCTTCTGCTCTTTTTGATTAGGTTATTTGTTTAGTTTTGATATTGAGTTTTGTAAGTTCTTTATATATTTTGAAAATTAATTCCTGTTCATCTCATCGTTTGCAAATATTTTCTTCCAATTTGTTTGCTTTTTAATTTTGTTTACAGTTTCCTTTTCTGTGCAAAAGCTTTTAAGTTCAATTAGGTCACATTTATTTATTTTGCTTTTGTTTCCATTACTTTAGGAAATGGATCTAAAGGAAGATTTCTGTGATTTATGTCATACAAGTTCTGCCTATGTTTTCCTCTAGGATTTTTAGAGCATTTGTGAGGGAATGTTCTGATCTCAGTGATCCAGCTTTACCAGCACCAATCATTGAAGAAACAGTCTTTTCTCCACTGTATACTCTTCCCTCCTTTGTCATAGATTATTTGACAAAGCATGCTGATTTACCTTCAGATTTCTATTCTCTTTCATTGATCTGTGTGTCTACTTTTTTCCAGTAACACACTGGTTACTGAATCTTTGAGGTATAGTCTGAGATCAGGAAGCCTCATTTCTCCAGCACTGTTCCTCTTTCTCAAGATTGTTTTAGCTATCTATGTTTATGCGTGTGTTTCTATACAAAATTTAAAACCTTTTGTCCCAGGTCTGTGAAAAATGACATTGGTAATTTGAAAGTGATTGCATTGAATCTGTAGATTTCCTTGAGTAGAATGGTTATTTTAACAATATTAATTATTTTAACCTAAGAACATAGAATATCTATCCATCTGTTTGTGTTCTCTTCAATTAGGTTCAACAGCATCTTATTGTTTTCAGAGTATAGGCCTTTTGCATCCTTAGGTAGATTTACTCCTAGGTATTTTGTTCTTTTTGATGTGATGCTAATTTGGAATGTTTCTTTAGTTTCTCTTTTGGATATTTTGTTGTTAGTGTATATAAATTCAACAGATGTCTGTATATTAACTTTACATTCTGCAACTTTATTGTTGCAGTAGTCATTTTCCAGTAGTATCGCTCAGATTTTCTATGTATATTGTCACGTTATCAGCAAAAGTGACAGTTATACTTCTTTGTTTTTAATTTGGATTTCTTTTTCCTCTTTGATTAATATGTCTAGGACTTCCAACAATATGTTGCATAAAAGTGGCAAGAGTGAGCATCCTTGTCTTGTTCCTGATCTTAGAGGCAATGCTGTCAGCTTTTCACTATAGAGTGTGATGTTAACTGTCAGCTTGCCATGTATGTTAGTTGCTCAATCATGTCTGACTCTTTGTGACCCCATGGCTGTAGTCCACAAGGCTCCTCTGTCCATGATATTCTACAAGCAAGAATATTGCAGTGGGTTGCCATTCCCTTCTCCAGAGCATTTTCCCAACCCAGGGATCAAGCCCACATCTCCCACTTTGTCAGCAGATTTGCAGATTCTTTACTGTCTGAGACACCAGAGAGCCCACATATGGCCTTTATTATGTTGAGGCATATTCCCTCTCTGTCTACTTTCTTGAGAGTTATCATAAATGGATGTGGAATTTATTAAAATGATCATATGGCTTTCACTGAGATGATTATATGAGATGATCTATAGTAAGTCCCCTACATAGGAACTATTTCCATTCTGAGAGCACATTTGTAGGTCTGACAAAGTTAGCCTAGATACCCACCTAACACAATCAGCTATATAACACTGTATTGTAATATGTTTATAATACTTTTCACACAAATAATACATAAAAAGCAAACAAAAATAAACTTTTTGAATTTGTACTGTAACTTGAAAAGTACAGTAGTACAACACCTGGCACTTCTTATCAGTACCAGCTACATCACCACTGCTTTTACACTTGCTTCCGTACATTCTGTGCTTGAAATAAAGATACTTTACTATTGTAATCTATAAAGTACTGTTAAGTGCACAATAGCACACCACTTGCAGAGGATGCATGCACATGACAATGCACACCAGACCCATGGACTCACTTATATGATTTGACACATGCATGTATCTTTTCACTCACTTTTGAAAGTTTATAACTTGTTTTGTATGTAGGAAGCAACGTATTGAGATGATTGTATGATTTTCATTCTTCACTTATTTAAAATGTTATTCATCAAATGGATTGATTTGTGGGTATCGAAAACTTCTTGTATTTCTGGGATAAATCTCACGTGATTTTGGTTTATGGTCCTTTTAGTATATTGTTGGATTCAGGTTGTTAGTATTTTGTTGAGGATTTTTACATCTATGTTCAGCAGTGATATTGATCTATAATTTTCCTTTTTGTGACATCATTGTCTGTTTTGTTATCAAAGTTATGGTGGCATCATAAAAATGAGTTCAGAAGTGTTCTCTTCTTTGCAATTTTTTATAATGGCTTCAGATGGATAGGCGATAACTCTGCTCTAAATCTTTGGTAGAATTCACTTGTGAAACAATTTGATTGTGTACTTTTTGTTAGTAGTTTTTAAATTATACTTTCAATTTCAGTACCGATAATTGAATTGATCTGTTAATATTCTATATTTCTTCTTGATTCATTCTTGGAAGATTGTACCTTTATAAAAAATTATGCATTTCTTCTAGATTGTCTGTTTTATTGGTATAGTCTCATGATGCTTTGTATTTTTGTGGTGTCAGTTGTACATTCTCCTTCATTTCTGCTAATTATGATTTGGGTCCTCTTTTTTTTTTTTCTTAATGAGTATGGTTTAAAGTTAATCAATTCTGTTTATATTTTTTCAAAAGAATAGCTTTTAGCTTTATTAATATTCTCTATTTTTGTCTTTCTTTTATTTATCTCTTTCATTATCTCTCTTTCATTTCTGTTCTAATCTTTATGATTTCTTTCCTTCTACTAACATGGGTTTTGCTTGTTCTTCTTTCTCTAGTAGCTTTAGGTGTTTGATATTTTTCTTGTTTCTTAAGGTAAACTTGTATTTCTCTAAAATATCCTCTTAGAACTACTTTTGCTGCATTCCATAGGTTTTGGATTGTCATGATTTCATTGTTGATTCTCTCTAAGTAGTTTTTAATTTTCTATTTAATACTTCCAGTGATTCGTTGGTTGTTCAGTAACATATTGTTTAGCCTCCATATATTTGTGTGCTTTGTAGCTTCCGCCCACCCCCTCCCCCCTTTTTCCTTCTTGTAGTTGATTTCTACTCTCATGACATTGTGGTCAAAAAAGATGCTTGGTATGATTTCAATTTTTTAAAGCTGACTGAAGTTTCTTTTTTTTTTTTTTTTTCCAGCCCAGCGTGTGGTCTATGCTGGAGAGCGTTCCATATGCACTTGGAAGGAAGGTGTACTCTGCTACTTTGGAGTCGAATGCTCTATAAATATTAAGTCTGTTTGGTTTAATGTTTTAAGTCCTGTATTTCCTTATTGATTTTCTGTCTGGATGATCTATCCATTAATATAAGTGAGTTGTTAAAGTCTGCTACTATTATTGTGTTACTGTGATTTCCACTTTAATGCCCTTTATCATCTGCCTTATATATTTAGGTACTCACAATAAACTGGAAAATTCTTGCAAAATGTGGGAATACCAGACCATCTGACCTGTCTCTTGAGAAACCTGTATTTAGGTCAGGGAGCAACAGTTAGAACTGGACATGAAACAACAGACTGGTTCCAAATAGGAAAAGGAGTACGTCAAGGCTGTATATTGTCACCCTGCTTATTTAACATATGCACAGTACATCATGAGAAACACTGAGCTGGAAGAAGCACAAGCTGGAATCAAGATTGCTGGGAGAAATATCAATAACCTCAGATATGCAGATGACACTACCCTTATGGCAGAAACTGAAGAGGAACTAAAAAGCCTCTTGAAAGTGAAGGAGGAGAGTGAAAAAGTTGGCTTAAAGCTCAACATTCAGAAAACTAAGATCATGGCATCTGGTCCCATCACTTCATGGGAAATAAGTGGGGAAACAGTGTCAGACTTTATTTTTTGGGGCTCCAAAATCACTGCAGATGGTGACTGCAGCCATGAAATTAAAAAATGCTTACTCCCTGGAAGGAAAGTTATGACCAACCTGGATAGCATATTTAAAAGCAGAGACATTACTTTGCCAACAAAGGTTCGTCTGGTCAAGGCTATGGTATTTCCAGTGGTCATGTATGGATGTGAGAGTTGGATGGTGAAGAAAGCTGAGCACTGAAGAATTGATGCTTTTGAACTGTGGTGTTGGAGAAGACTCTTGAGAGTCCCTTGGACTGCAAGGAGATCCAACCAGTCCATCCTAAAGGAGATCAGTACTGGGTGTTCTTTGGAAGGACTGATGTTGAAGCTGAAACTCCAATACTTTGGCCACCTCATGTGAAGAGTTGACTCATTGGAAAAGACTCAAATGGTGGGAAGGATTGGGGGCAGGAGGAGAAGGGGACAACAGAGGATGAGATAGCTGGATGGCATCACCGATTTGATGGACATAGGTTTGGGTAGACTCCAGGAGTTGGTGATGGACAGGGAGGCCTTGCATGCTGTGATTCATGGAATCACAAAGAGTCGGACATGACTGAGAGACTGAACTGAACTGAACTGGACTGAAGTGACTCAATGAATCTATGAGACAAACTTTTCTCCCTGGATAAACAGATTGACCCAGGGAGTCACACTGATTGTCTCAAAGTACTTTGTGTGGCAAGAGGGAATTGATATTAATGTGATTTGGAGATAGTAAACTGAGTTCCACAAGCAACTGTTTTCTTGGTTGGATTAATTGAATACAAAGAGAAAAATAGCATTATTTTCTGCTTACCACTGTCTCCTCGGATGTGTTGGCTCTCTCTTCCCTGTCCCTTGAAAATGTCTTGGAAAAAAATCCCGTAGCTGTCATATCACTTTAACAGAAAATAATGGTCTTATTTCAAGCATGAAAAATATAGTCAGGTCCAAGTCAAAACTTCAATCTCATATCCTAATCAGGGTAGTATTGGGCTTCCGTGGTGGCTCAGACAGTAAAGAATCTGCCTGCAAAGTAGGAGACCCAGGTTCGATCTCTGGGTTGGGAAGATCTCCTGGAGAAGGGAATGCCAAACTACTGTAGTGTTCTTGCCTGGAAAATTCCAATGGATGGAAAAGCCTGGTGGGTTATAGTCCATGGGGTTGCAAAGAGTCAGATACGACTGAGCAACTAACATTTTCAATACTTTCCATGGTCATATAACTGTGAAGATGTAGATGCACCCTGACCTTGACTATCTGCCTTATCAGTTTCTCTTCTTTCTTTTCCAGTTGTTGAGTCTGGAAGGAGCAGTTAGAGAAGAGCAGGAGGGTCTTAGGTGTTTCGTGCTATTTTAACCTGACCTCCCTAGATGGTTTGATCAGAAACAATCTGTGTGTCTTCACATCTTTCGTGTGAGAAAGGCATGATCTGACTGTCTCTGAAGCAGGTTCATCCATCTTACCTTTTGATTTTGGGTACAGTCCCTGTCTCTGGGCTTTTCAGCCCATTAATAATCCCTTCTTCCATCTTGCCTTTGTTTTTTCAGTTGCAGGACTTCCCAGGGTGGTCAGTGATTTTAGAAGAACTTTGATTAATGTAAAATCTACACTTTTGACTTAAAGGGTAGCTTTATCATTTTCAGATCTCCACCTCAATTTTATGTTATTTGAACCTAATTTAAGACCACTCCACTTTTCTTGGGCTTCCCTCGTGGCTCAGCTGGTAAAGAATCTGCCTGCAATGTGGGAGACCTGGGTTCGATCCGTGGGTTGAGAAGATCTCTTGGAGAAGGGAAAGGCTACCCACTCCAGTATTCTGGCTTGGAGAGTTTCATGGACTGTATAGTCCATGGGGTCACAAAGAGTTGAACACAACTGAGCGACTTTCACTTTCACTTTCTGTTGGAATGAACAGACTAGGTAGGTTTTAATGAACTGTGTAACTTTTTTTCTGAGTTTCCATATTATATGACTGATCAGATCATCGTGCTATTTTATAGTTTACCATACAAAACACTAATTTTGTGTGTGTGGAGGGGGGTTGTGGGTTTTTTTGTTGTTGCTCTATCAGTACAGCCTTGGAGAACCTTGACATCAAGATAGGTGATTTTTCAGTCTCTGTTTAGCTGTATAATCCCATTATAACATGATTTAATCACATTATTTTAACTGTGGGTGAAATTATTATTATGATTTTCATTATTATATCAAAAGTCTGACAAACAGCAGTTTTTTTTTCTGTGGCAGATAATTTGGGTCTGTTTGCCTACTGGAGTCATAAAGACTCTTGTCCAATTAGATCCACTGGGCTTGCACTGTGTTTAAGTTTAATTATTGGGTTTAAATGATCTTTTTCTTAAGATTGAACCCATGGTAAAATAAGATGATGGGGTAAGCAAAGGACGACCTAATCATCTGGCTGCTAAAATTTGGCAACTTTTCCATTAAAATGATTGATTTTTGAACAGGTTATTTTAGAGTCAGCCTGACTTGGTCCAAATAACCCTTCTAACTCCAGGGCACTGTTAACTGCTCTCCTAACGGGATGCTTTGGGCACGACTCCTGCCCCAGTGTCAGTTGCTATTCAAATGGCTCTGTGCTCCACGATGCCACACCAGGTAAATTACCAGCTTCACATTCCCAAGGTACTGCTTTGAACAAGCCAACACCAGCATGTGGAGGCATGTACAGACAATGGTGCAAAATGTTGGAAATCCTATGTGAAAGTAGCACTTTCCTTTTTTTTTTTTTTAATGCATGTATATAAACCTCTAACAGTTTACTACCTTTTAGATTTGAAACTCCAAAGAGAAACAATGTTTCTTTGCCCAAGTTGCTATATTTTATAAACTGAGGGGAGAGGGAGACCCAGGGATTAAAGATAAAGTATGAAGTTATATAAAATGTCATGTAACAGTGAACTTTAGGATTCACTGGACTTGCTTGGAACTTGGGATGTTGTACATTCAAAACTCTGCTAAACCAGGAGGCTTAGGGTGAGCATATTGGAATTCAGGGGTGCAAGATCCATGGTCATACCTTAAAGGTGAGATAACTCCTGATTTGGAAACTACTTAGCAGCTATTTGGTTCCATGCAGTACATAACAATTCAGTTCCATTCTGTTTCATTCAATTCAGTTTATTGGATTCATTTTTGTAGTTTCTGCTGGTGTTGGTATCAATATTATTACAATACTGAATGCATTAGGTATTTATAAACACCTTAAACAGTGTCATTGTATCTTGTCTTATTGGGGAAGTGTTTTAAAAATACATTACATTTATACGACAAAATGTAAGGCAGTTATTGGGTGATAGGATGATTTTCACCCTCTTCATTCAGTCAGTTCAGTTCAGTTCAGTCTCTCAGTCATGTCTGACTCTGCAACCTCATGAATCGCAGCATGCCAGGCCTCCCTGTCCATCACCAACTCCTGGAGTTTACTCAGACTCATGTCCATCAAGTCGGTGATGCCATCCAACCATCTCATCCTCTGTCCTCTGTCATCCCGTTCTCCTCCTGCCCCCGATCCCTCTTAGCATCAGGGTCTTTTCCAATGAATCAACTCTTCGAATCAGGTGGCCAAAGTATTGGAGTTTCAGCTTCCACATCAGTCCTTCCAATGAACACCCAGGACTGATCTCCTTTAGGATGGACTGGTTGGATCTCCTTGCAGTCCAAGGGACTCTCAAGAGTCTTCTCCAACACCACAGTTCAAAAGCATCAATTTTTTGTTGCTCAGCCTTCTTGATAGTCCAACTTTCACATCCATACATGACCACTGGAAAAACCATAGCCTTGACCAGATGGACCTTTGTTGGCAAAGTAATGTATTTCAAATTTTTACGAGTATCTGCAGGATGACGTATGTGTATGCATACATATATACACATATATTGCTATACATACATGTGTATATATATTGAATGTGCATACACACAAATGATTTTTAAATTTTACACCTTTAAGTTTGTAAGTATTTGCATGTGTGCTTATTGAGAATTTTAAACTTAGTGGCCTATAAACAAGACATCAATGCATTCTCATCTTATTCTATCAAATCTCCCTTTTCCCTCCCATGTTGATACACCAGGCAGATTCCACAATTTCTGGATTCTTTCAGGGATTTGAAAACTCAGTCTTTGCATTTAAAGAAATTTTATTTTATTTATTTATTTCTGGCCTTGCTGGGTCTTCCCAGCTGCTTGAGCTTTACTCTAGTTGCAGTTAACGGGGTCTACCCTTCCAGTGGCCTCACATGAGATTCTCATGGCGGTGACTGCTCTTGCTTAGGAGCAGGGACTCTGTGGTACACGGGCTTCAGTAGCTGCGGTTCCTTGGCTGTAGGTACAGACTCAGTAGTTGGGGCACGCAGGCTTAGTTGCTCTGCAGCATGTGGGATCTTCCCGGATCATGGATCAAACCCTAGTTTCCTGCGTTGGCGGGCACATATTTTACCACTGAACTACAAGTGAGGTCCCCAGTTTTTTCATTTTAAAGCAGAATTCCTTCTCTGATCCAGGACCTTCTCTTGTTCCAACAACTGGTAGTGTGCCAGCTTGGGGTCCCCTAGGTAGACAGGGGGCCATGGCCTGTACTTGCTCTAAATTGGGGTGGGGCAGGACATGGTGGCTCATGGGGTACCCCATGCTCTCCTTCTTATGGACTCAGCCCGTCCTTTTCGAGGGGCAAAGAGCCAAGGAGGCTCCATAGTGGGCTTCCTGATTTGCAAGATCAGGCTGTACAAGTCCTGCTTCTGTATCCCTTCTTATTTCCCCTGGTTCTGACATCCCAGAGCCTTTTATTACTGAGTTGCAATAGTACTGATACAACTAAAAAACTTTTGTCAGTATGGTGTGTGAAAATTGAAACTCATAGTTCACTTAATTGGCATTTCTTTTATTACTAGAGAACCTGCATGTTTATATTAGGTATGTTCTGTTCCTATCTATTACTTCTGTGTTTTGACTATTTACAACTACTGAGTATATTTTAAAATTAAAGTGTTGATTAATTTTTATTTAGAAGAAATATTTATATACTAAGACCATTCATCTTGCATAATGTATTTTGAAAATATTTTTCCTGTTTGTCTTTGGATTGAATTCATACACAGTACTTTTTTGTGCTACAGATGTTTCTAATTGGTATGCAGTCAAATATATCAATAATGTTCTTTAAGATGTTTCCTTTGTTTAACTTCAAAAGGCTTTCCCCACCCTGAGTTCAGAAAAATCTTGCCTATATTTTATTTTATTTGGTTTATTGTTTCATTTTTAAACATTGAGTTCTTTCATCTGCCTCAAACTAATGTTGATTTATGTTCAGTGGGAGAAATTTACCCCTCCTTCCATAGTTAAACTGAGTATCAAGTAACATTTATTAAAAGTGTATTCTGATTTAAATCCATTAAGGGTGTGTTTCTTCCCCCATTGTAGAACATTGATATGATGTGGAGTAAAGAACATAGACTCAACAATCCAAATGACCTGGCCTTACCTTTCTATTATAATTTGCTAGCTGATGACCAAGACAACTTACTTAAAATTCTCATTTACTTCATAGTATTAAATAAGCCTAATAGTATTCCAGATGGCTATGAAGAGGATTCCGTGAGATAAGAGGTCTATAATTCCTTGTTAGTGAGTGTTAAAACATTTAGTTTTATGCTTTTGTGTGTTGTTTACTTAAAGGCGTTCTGGGCTGGGCTGGAGCCAGAAAACCTGAGAACTTTCATATCCCCACTCTTTCTCTAAGCACCTCATTTCACTCCTTTCTGTGTCCAACAGCTACTATGTCACAGAGTTGGAGAGCTGTTTGTTTTATTTTAATCTCAACTGAGAATGGTTCTCTCCCTCTCCACACACACACACACACACACATATATGAGTGTGTATTTACATAAACCCAGAAGCTTGTGTGTGTGTGGTTTGTGTGTGTGTGTGTGTAGAAGGAGAGAGAGAGAGGAAGTACTTTAAAGACTGCAAAGTGCCACACACAAGAATAAGGCACATTTATAAAAATTTCCTTGAAGATTGGAAGCATAGGCTATTTTAAAGACCAGGTTCTTAGTCATATCCTCAAGTTGGCTTTATTAAATTGAGAAAAAAATTGAACCTATTATGCAGCTGTTGGTCTCAAGTATCAGAAACTGACTGTGGTTAATGGATTCAGTGAAGGAATTTCTTGGAAGGATATGGAGTTTCTCATAAAACAGAAGGGAGGCCGAAAACCAGGACAACAGCATGTATCTGTGTGTGTTGGGGGCATCAAAGGTGGACCAGTGGATTCTTTATATCAGGAGCGGAGAGCATATCTTTCCCTAAACACTCCTCTTCCTCAAGAAGTAAATCTAACTGTGTTTAGTTTTGTAAATCATCCAGCTGAAGATTAAAATTTTAGGGAGAGAACATGTATCCTCAGTTTATGTCATGAGCGTACCCATTGGTTAGAGATGGGCAGGGGGATTCTTTGACAGTTGTCAGATTGTGTCTAGAGAGGATAGAGTGAACTCCTTAATAGGAAGTTGAAGGGGAAAAAAGGAAATTGGGGAACTTCCCTGGTGGGCCAGGGGTTAGGACTCTGCTTTTCCACTGAATGGGGGACAAATTTGATCCTTGGTCAGGAAACTAAGGTTCCCCATGCCACATGGCCAAAAAAAAAAAAAAAAAAAAAAAAAAAAGGGAAATTGGGGTGACATTTGTTTAAGAAAAATATGATTATTGCGTGGCCTACATACAATAAATGTCACAAAGCACCCTCAGGTTTGTCTTCCTGGTCTAGCTTTAGGGGAGCCCAACAGAAAGAAGCAATCAGGAGAGGAGTGCTAGAACAAAAGCCAAAAAACTCTTAACCCAGCTTGACTAATGAACTTGCGGCCCTGGGAGGTAGCCAGCATTGCCCCTGACCCTGCTCAACAGCAATCTACCTCTTCAAGAAGGATGAGGACAGGCAGGGGCTCTGTGATGCTCACGCTGTGAGGTGCAGGGGGTCCAAGTGAGGGAAGGTTGGGTGTTGGGGACACTGTGGCCTGGGACCATGGCCGCAAACAAGTGCCAAATTTCCCACAGCTGAGACGTGGTGGAGGGGGAACCCACCTAATTGCTGTCTTAGTCTTAAGACTCAAGACTTTTCTGCTTTGGCATAATTAAATTGCCTTAAGACTGTTTCTAAAGGGAAGAAAAAGAAATGGAAACATGGATTCATAAGGCTGCACCTTTCCCTCTGTGTGTATTCCCTGGGGAAGGTGATCCATTAGAAACAGAGGCAGAAATGCCAAGAGCAATAAAGAGGCAGGCTCTGTGCGCTAAGCAGGCTGTAGTCAAAGGCTTTCCCTGAGAATCCTGCTCATTCATTAATTCTAGCCTTGGAAGGGGGCCAAGCTGTGTGGTTTCACCACAGCAAGGGGCAAGATCCTAATGATTAAATGCTCTTTGTTGCCTTGCGTTTCACTTTTTCTGGTAATGCACTTTGAAGAATGGAAAATTGAGTTTTCAATACGTGGTTGTTTGTTGAAGCTAAATCTAGAGGTAATTGAAGCCAGTTGAAAGCTGAGGGGAACAGCCAAGTAAAGCCTCCATAACACAGGAGGCTGGAGGACTCAAGTTCGGTGCCTCAGTATGTTAGGCCCTTGCCTTCTGTGCTATTTCTCTCTCTTTCTTGTGTAGGTGAAATTCATGTTGGAGAATTGGGTTATTCACTGGAGAATACATTTCTTTCAACATTCTTTTTTTGGGTTGGTACTTTCGTGTGTACAGAAGACATAGTGCCAGAGTAGTAAGAAATGGTTTCTCATCTGACAGTTAAGTGTCATTCTTCTTTACTTAAAAATCTTAAGCAAATAGAATATGCTTTTTACTTTTTCTGGATAGCTGACCAGACCTTAACTTAATTAAATTTGCATTCCTGTTTGATTTCCCTGAGCACAGGAGAGTCAACTTGGAAAAATCAAATTCTTCTGTGTGATGATGTCCAAGTAGATCAATAATTTGAGTACATGCAACATTTGGAGTTGTTCTTGGCACTGTGTAGGTCATCTAAAAATATTAAATAAATAAATAAATATAATTAATTATATTAATTAATATAAATTAATTAAATAAATTATTAATTAATTAAATTATTTAAACATAATTAAAATTATGTGTTTTTTTCCCCTCAAACATTCATTCAAATCATGGTGTGCTGACTAGGTCATTGAAGTCTTTTAGTCTGATGACCTTGTTAAAACAATATTCTGACCTTCAAACTGTTTGGCTGTATGAGAGAAGGTGTGTATTTGTAGGTGACAGATTATTACTCTTTTAGACCAAAGAGCCAACCAGCATGTGTATAGTTCCTATACAAATACCTACTGCAAGAAAAATGTCCCCTCTTTCAACTTTAGGTTTGCTTGGGCACTTGGTTCAACTTCATTTCTGGCCAGGAAGGGAGGGAAAACTCTTTGGCAGTGGCAGAAAATTTTAGAAAAAATTTAGGCTTCTCTATTTTGCTTTTCATTCAATAGCTACATTTTGAATGTTTATAACACAAAAACCAATATGTTGGACACCCCAGCTAGGAACCTATGGTAGATATAGTTTCCATTACCTATACCTTGTTTTATTTTATTGTGTTTCATAGATATTGTGTGTGTGTTTTACCAATTAAAAGTTTGTGACCACCCTGAGTTGCCAAATAATGGTTAACATTCTTTAGCAATAATTAAAAAAAAATTTTTTTTTTGGCTGTGCCATGCAGCATGTGGAATCTTAATTCACCCATCAGCTCCCTCTGAAGTGGAAGTGTGGAGTCTTAACCACTGGACTGCCAGGGAAGTCCCAGCAATAAATTGTTTTAAATTAAGGTACATACATTGGTTTTTGTTTTTTAGACACAATCCTATTGCACACTTAACAGACTACTATGATGGAAACTGAACTTTTATATGCACTGGGAAACCAAACAATTTATGTGACTTTATTGCAATATTTGCTTTATTGCGCTGGTCTGGAATCAAACTTGCAATGTCTCTGAGGTGTGTCTATACATTCTTTGCAAACAGCTTTATTGAGATGTAATTTATACTTCATTCAATTCACCTGTTTAAATGTATAATTCAGTGGTTTTCAGTGTATTTACTAAGTTATACAGCCATCATAACAATAGAATTTTTGAATATTTTTGTCACCCCCAAAAGAAACCCTACACCAGTTTACTCCTTTTTCCCACCAGTTATTGGCAACCATGAATCTACTTCCAGTCTGTATATTTGCCTATTCTGTATATTCCATACAAATGGAATCATACATTTACACACTGCCAGTCTTCCCTTGTGGCTCAGATGGTAAAGAATTTGCCTATAATACCGGAGACCTGGGTTCAATCCCTGTCTTGGGAAGATCCCCTGGAGATGGAAATGGGCTACCCCCTCCAGTGTTCCTGCCTGGAGAATCCCGTGGACAGAGGAGCCTGGCGGGCTACAGTCCATGGGGTTGAAAAAGAGTAGGACATGAATGAGGGACTAACATTTTCTGTGTACTTATTCTGTGCAGATATAAAGTAGAAAACCAATAAGGACCTACTGTATAGCACAGGGAACTATACTCAGTATTTTACAATAACCTATAAGGAAACTGCTGTGCTTCAAACCTGAAACTTAACACAATATTGTAAATCAACTATACTTTAGTTAAAAAAATGGAATTACACAACATGTGGTCTTTTGTGTCTGGTTTCTTTCACTTAGCCTGAAGTTGTTGAGGTTCATCCATGTTATATAATGTATTAATACTTCATTTCTTTTTATTGCTGAATAGTATTTGATAGTGTTTATTCATTCATCAGTCGATGGACATTTGGGTTGTTTTCCCATTTTAGATATTATGACTCAAGCTTCTGCAAACATTTGTGTATGTGCTTTTTTGTGGACATATGTTTTCATTTTAGGGGGAGTATATACCTAGCAGTACAATTGCTGGATCACATAGCAATCTTATATTTAACTTTTTGAGGACGTGCCAAACTGTTTTATGTAGTGATTGCATCATTTTACGTTTACACTGACCATGTCTTTATTTAAAGAAAAAAATTAGCATCCATTGGGAGGCTTAAAGGATTTCTGTACTCACTGAAGACTGCGTTGTTTGTAAAATGTTTAGCGTAATGTCTGTCACATCAGATTTAATCCTCATTGTAGGCCTATAAAAGTGGTGTTGTTATAAAGCCCATTTAAAGGCTAGAATTCTGAGCACTGGAGAAGCTGACTTGTCCAAGGGCACACAGAATGTGGGACTCTTAAGATGTGTCTATATGACTCCCAAACTAAGCTTTCAACAATTGTACTGAAAGGCTTTTCCTCTCTTTTAGTTCTGGAGGTACAAATTAGCATCACATTAATCACATGCTGAGTGAGCAGGATAAACTTAGTTGGGAGGATATACTTTCCGGAGCTGTGGGGCCATCATTCTGATATAGAATGAGAGAGGTTCTACCCATAGGTTGAGAATCATACTGTATTGATTGATGGGCTCAGGATATTAGAAAGAGGAAATTTCTGTCCAATCCATCATGCAGGGTCTAATCTAAGAAAATAAATGTGAACATAAAATGCTGTATTAACAGGTAGGGAGCTTCCCAAGTGGCACTAGTGGTAAAGAAACAATTTGCTAACACGGGAGACATGAGTTACGGGTTCAATTCCTGGGGCAGGATGATCCCCCGGAGGAGGGCATGGCAACCCACTCCAGGATTCTTGCCTGGAGAATCTCACAGACAGAGGAGCCATGTGGGCTACAGTCCATTGGGCTGCAAAGAGTCGGCCATGACTGACAACTGGTGGGAAGCTCTTGCACAGAACAGGGAGTGCAGCTTGGTGCTCAGTGATGACCTGGGAAGGTGGGATGGGGGGTGTGGGAGGAAGCTCAAGAGGAAGGGCATATATGTATACATATAGCTGATTCACACTGCTGTACAGCAGAAATGCACTCAACATTGTGAAGCTATTATACTCAAATTTAAAAAAATTAAAAAATAAAATGAAATGCCTTACTACCTTACATAATACAGTGAATGCTTACCAAGTATTATGCTGAGTGATCATGTCAGTAACCCTCAGTCCTTTGAACTTCACAACAACACTCTAAATTAGGTACTGGATTTGTTCCCATTTTACAGATTGAAAAATACTGACATAGAGAAAGTCAATCCCTGTGCCCTGGTTGCACAGCTAGCAGAAATAACAGGACTGGGATTTAAGCATATGCAGCCTGGCCCCAAGGCCTGGACTCATAAGTACAATGCCATGAAATCCTTTCAGAAGGAGCAACCACTGTGAAATTTACTCTGATATGAGACTCCACTGTGAAAAATTGGTTTGTGGTTACTTTGAAAATAGAAGGTTTTAAATCTATGTCCAGCAAATGCAATTTTAGTTTTCAACTTCAAAGTAGTATATAAGTAGAATTATAGCTTTTTATTCTTGACAAATGTCACCATTTTATGGAGACTTCTAGGGAGACATATTGTATTCCAAAGCTACAAGGACCTTATATCTTTGGCTCAAAAAGTAAAAGCCCATTTTTCTCAGTGGGGTGTTTTATTGTGGAATTCCTGGATAACCCACAGCAAGAATTATCTAGAAAATGAGGTAATCCAGAGATGGCATCACTCAGGCCAAAATAACAGCCCATAAGTTGTCTGGGGGCCTTTGCTGGCATCCAGGGGACAACTTAGTTCTGCTCCTGGGACAACTGGCAGGAATCATCCCCTGAGTCTCATCTCAGAACTTGACTTTAGGGTTGAACACAAAGCTGGAAAGTCTTGGGAAGTTGTCAGGATCAGGGTCTGGGATGGGAAGATTCAGATCCAATTCACACTCATCACCTAATTGTTCTCAACAAGCTGTTTGATCTTTCTAGGTCATGTCTATCAAACAGCAGGACTCATCTCACAAAGTTGTTCTGTGAATAAAGTGATGTGGAACATGGACGGCACATAGGGCAGTACTGGGCCATGGTAGGGCTTTATGATCACCAGCCTGTAGAAACACTGGACTCTGGAGACAGACAGACATGGGTTGGAATCATGCCTTTGATGCTTACTTTTTGTCTAGAGAAGACTGAAGAAACACAAATATGAATGCTTCCCATTCCATAAGACAGAGTTACTGGCTGAAGGTGGCTGCCCAGCCAGAGCTTCTTCCTGGAGTGAAGGGTGATCACGTGTCTAAATTCTTCACTATGGAAACTTAGGAGAAGGAATGTGTACCACTTCCAGGCCTGGCCCAGTAAGTCTCCCATGTACCCTTCTACACCCTCTTTCTCTTCTCTCTTTTATTAGAATATATATGTGGACAGAACTTCTGGCAACCTGTGTCTCTGCCTTCCGGATTGCCAATTCAGTATATATTATAGGCAAGAAGCTTCTATTGTGTTTGTGACACTGCACAATTTTGAGTTTATTTGTTAGAGCAGTTGCACTTAATATGTGACTTGGTTGCACTTGAAGTTGGAGGAGGTTATCAGGATGGTGTGACTGTTGGTTGGCCAAAGAGCTGGAACTTGGCAGTCACAGGCTCTTCATCACTCCCTCTGTCCTTGGAAATATACATTCCACCCATAGTTCCTGTAACTGGGGTCATTTCAAGGACTGAACCTTGAGAGAGTCAAGTTGTTGAGACCCCCTGGGCTGGCATATGTGACTAAGCTCAGTGAAGGCCTCTACACAAACTTAAAAAATTTTGGAAGGCAGATGCTGAAGTCTCCACATCTTGTAGCTGCCCAAGACCAGCTTCATATGTAAGTTCCTTTGATTATTATACCTGCCACCTAGCACTCTGGAGGGGTCTGCCTCTTTCTTCGGTCTCCTCTTGCCCTCCACGTTTGGGACCAATTTCAGATTTTACCTGGGAAGCTCCCAATGTTGGGAACCAGTAACTGATTTTGAAATGGATCTCAAGAAAGATGCCTCTGTGGGGAAATCTCAAGTTGGCCATCGAGCACTGTGTGGGAAGAGGTGGCCAGTATGTTAGATGCCTGTGTACCACTGAGCACGTATTGGGATGCCCCCAAAGAATTGGCTGGTTTGATGTGAGTGTTTGAGGAACTTCAAGAAGTTCTTTGCAGGAGTGCAAAGAAGGGAAATGCCTGGCTGGGCAGCGTGCTGACCTCTACCATGAGCAGCTCTGTGGCCACTGATACCCAGCTGGAGGCTGAAGATCTTGTGAGAAAGTTGGAAGAAAAGCTGAGATTGGAGAATGACATGCAGTGTCTGGGCTGGCAGGAAAGGTGAGAGAATAGGATGATAAGCCGGAGACCTCAGTGTGCCATTTTGCAAAACTGGGGGGTGAGGGGGACAAAAGCGGCTTGGATTAAGGTCCAAGCACTTGTGACACAGCCTGATTGGGATGCCAAGAGGTGGAAATCCTGGGAAAGCAAGAGAACAAAAAGGAAGATGTTATGCTGGCCTTGTGCCATAGGATTTCTAATACAAAGGACAACAAAAGCACAGCAACAACCACGCCAGCCAGCAGGGTAGCCTCTAATTCAGGAAATGTTCATGATGAGAGAATATACTCCTGCTGTGCTTGTTGGCTTAGCTGCCAAGTTCCAGCAAAAGGCCAGGGAAAGTGTCCAGGCGTGGTTACTGCAGTCATGGGATACACTGGATATGGCAATTATTTATGTTCTCTGAATGTCAATCAGTAAATAGAAGGTAACCATACTTATTTTGCTATTTTGTTCCAAGGATAAAATGAGATAAAATATAGGATTTTCAGCATGGTCAGGTTATTATGATTATTATTAATATTAGCATTTATATCCAACTACATCCAAGAACTGAAGTATTAGAAGCCATTTAATAGTCCATGTACATGGCTGCTATAAAAATCCTTTTTCTCTCAGTTGTGTTCTGGTCCAGATCTCTGGGAGAATGAGGGAGGGAAAGCGTAACTATTCTTGTTATCAGTTACTCAGATTGAGACCCCCTTGTGCCTAGAATCTAAGTTCCCTGAGGACTGGAATTGGGTCTTGTCTCTTTTCCATTGCAGCTTCCCTGGTGACTCAGATGGTAAAGAATCCGCCTGTGGTACAGGTGACCTGGGTTTGATCCTTGGGTCAGGAAGATCCCCTGGAGAAGGGAACAGCTATGCAATCCAGTATTCTTGCCTGGGGAATTCTGTGGACAGAGGAACTTGGTGGGCTACAGTCCATGGGGTAGCAAAGATTTGGACATGACTGAACGGCTAGCACTTTATTTTTCACTTTCTTTCCCATAGCAGCTAGCTGAGGTTCTGGTATACAGCAAGTGATGAACAACTATTTCTCTGGTTTTCTTTATTTTCTAGTATTTATTGAGTTCTTATTGTGTTCCCACCACTGTGTATCTGTTCCATTTTCTTGTACTATTTCCAAACATAGCATCTCATGTAAGCCTCATGAATCTTTGAAGTGAGTGCTATTACTTTTCCATTATGGGGATAAAGTAATGAGGTATTGAGAAATTAAGTTCCATGCAGGACACAGGGAAATGGTAGCAGAATTGGTATATGATTCTAGGTAATCTGGTTTCAGAGTCACTCTTCTGCTTCTTATAAATAAATAATACAATCTTTAGCTTATTGAGGATGTGAATGCTAAAATCCCTACATGTGTAAATCCATTTCTCACTGCAAAACTGTATTATGTGGAACTGTGTTATCTAAAAGTGAAAAATGATGCCTTAGTGTTTGTGGCCTTTGAAAAAATACTCACAGCAGAGGAAAAAATCTGTCCTTGAAAACTGGATAATCATATGGGGAAAAAAACTGGCTGTGTGTCCTGTTATGAGAACTCAAATTCTCCTTCATTCCTTCATCATTGATCGAGCACCTCTGTATGTCAGGCACTGAACTAGATGCTGAAGATACAGCAGCGAAAAAGTCAGTCCCTGCGCTCAAGATCTTTTCTTTCTAGTGAAGAGAGACACATATAAACCCAGTGAACCCAAGACATAACCGAGTTGGAGTCAGCTGAACTCCTTATGCCAGCAACAGGTGGACTTACTGTGGCCAGTTTGCACCATCAGAAATAGCCAAGGAGAAGGTACAATTGTGCTTATACATAAAATGGATGATTTATGAGTGGGGTTTTTTTTGTTTTGTTTGTTTGTTTTTGTCATTGGGGGCAGGGAAGCCAAAAAACAAATGTGATTTACAAGTATTTGTTGGGTTCACTTATTTTAACATTTTGCATATGCTCAGAAGATAACAAAAATGGAATGGTTCCATACTGAAGACTCTGGCAGGTTTTTCTATTTACTCCTGATTATGAGGTCTGTTAATATTTGTTATATGTTTGTGCAAAAACTGACAACAACAAAACATATACACACAATGAAGACAATTCAAGTTGTTTCTAATTCAGATTTTCCTGAGAATGTATTTGCTGTAAGGAAGTGAATTAATTCTGTAGAATTAAACTTTACAAACCACTAAAGGTCTGTATTGCTGCTAATAAGATCTTTGATTTCTAGAGTACTTTAGAGCCCCCCAGTGCTTGCTGTGTGCCCTTTCATCTTTTGTCCTATATAGTGATTTGGGGAGATTTGCAAAGCAAATAAAATTATGTTCATTTTCAAGGAAGCAAAATCTCGGAGAAGCTACAGCAACTTGTCTCAGATCAGATTAATAGGAAGTTGCAGAATTATGATCTAAACCAAACTCTTTCTCTACAACTTTGTTTCAATGCTGCAGTTACTTTGCCTTGAGTTATGGCCAGAAACCAATGTTTTAATAATTGTCATCTATTTTTGTATCAAATTTTGCAACTAAAAAAATAGTTCTCTTAGGTAGATGATGCTGTGTGTATTTCAACAGATCCTGCAAGAGCATTTAAAAATTAGTTTTCTGCTTCTTACCCATCTATCCATTTAACAAAGGTTGCTTTCCTTAGTCTTCTCTGGAAAATATGTAAAAAGATTTTCTGGGTGAATTCACCAAGTTTGCCCAGGTCTTGGCAAGGATTAGGTGTTTCAGACCTGTCTACACCTCAGCATCCCAGCAGTTCGATTGGAACAAGAATGGGTAGCTCACGGTAGGTCCTTCCATCCCCTGCTATGACATCCACGATTGTACATTGCTGACAGCTCCCCTGCAGATCTTGTTAGTGGGGGTCTGTGCTCATTTATTGCTTGGCAAGGCACAAGACCAATCTTTCTAATCTCAGCATTGAGTTTTCCAGGAGTGCTGTATGAATATTTATAACCCAACCACCCTTCAGTTATATGTGGAATATAAAATCATCAACCTCATAGAAGCAGAGAGTAGAATGGTCATTGCCAGGGGCTGTGGGGAGGGGGAAATGGGGGAGGTAATAGTCAAAATGTACAAAATTTCACTTATGAAAGATAAAGAAACCCTAGCGATCTATGATACGGCACCATATCTTTAGCTAACAGTACTATATTGTGTTCTTAAAATTTCCTAAGAGGTAAATATTATGTTAAGTTCTATTAAGTTTTATTAACTCACTCGTGTGCACATGCAGAGTACTAAAGAGGGAACTTCGGGGAGTGATGGGCATGTTTGTGACCTTCATGTTTTCATGGGTGTATATTTATCCTCAATCTCATCACATTGAATACACTAAATTCACACATTAAACATCCCTATTTATGTCAATCATACTTAAGTAAGGTGGTTTTAAAATTTTTGTAGAAAATACATACATTCTTGGCAATTCTTTTTCATTTGTAAAGAATGAAGGGCTCCTTCCAACTGTCTCCTTTCCATTGGTAGCATAGACCTTTGCCCTTGGACATTATTGACTATTTTCTGAGGGTTTCCCTCTGTCTCTTGTCCCTCTCTTCTCGGATCCATTTGCCACATTACAACTGGACTTATTTTCTTTCTGGAATTCTAGAACTGATTATATAATTCTCCAACTTGAAAACCTTGAAAGGTTTAGTATATCCAGTTCAAGATATCCAAATTTAAGGAATTCAGGCTCCCAGAACACCCCAGTAATTGACCTCAAGTGACCTTTCTGGGTTCATCACCACCACATCATTTACAGCACCCTACATTCTAAACACTGTGGCCTTTCTGCCTTTTCTCCATCAAAGCCAGCATTCTCACATCACAAATATTTTCTTGTGATGCTTCCCAGCCAAGAATGCATTTGGCCACCCTCTCTCCCTATAAAAATGTCTTCACTTATTTAATATCTAGTTTATTTTTTATTTGTTTTGGTTGCCAGAATGTTCTTAAATTTTGTTTTTTATTATTGTTTATAGTCCTATTGTCAGTTGCTTACCCTGATTATCCTTCAGAATTACATGTCTATACAATAGCATGTTACTTGTATAGACATTTAACATAAGTGCCATTCTTTGTTGCTTTATAAGGTAGCTAACTTGTGTCTATGTCATCCACTGGATTATGAAGACTGGCTTCATAGCTATGAGTTGCACACAGTACCCTGTGTTTAGGACCTCACACTTAGTTGAACGCTATGTTATCACCAGCTTAAGAATTTTCCAACAAGCGGTCTTGCACTTTCATTTATCACCAAGTCCTGCAAATATTGCAGATGATGCTGTCCTTAAGAATAAGGGCTGTTTCAAATTCATTTTTATCTGTAGCAGCACTATGGCTTTCACCTAGTTGCTGCAAGCATTTTAAAATGCTTGTTGGAAAGAAAAAAAAGGAAATGCATAGTCAAGGGACTTGCTTAATCAAAACATGTCAAAGCAGAAAATAAGCTTGAAACCTCTCTGAGGAGTCTGGCTATCAAGGGAAATAAGATTTCCCAAGGTCTAGTCTCTACGGCATGAGGTTCCAAGAATTTTCCACAAACCACATTTACTAATTATTAGGTAGCAACATATTTCTACCAGAAGCAAATAACAGGCTTTGAGATGAAGCTACCTCTGGGACTGCCCAGTGAAGCTCTGAGGCATGAGATTGGAATCTCTTGTAAAGATGGGAAGCAATGAATTTCCTTCCAAAAGCTCACATGATGTGAGATTCTTGGCATTCTTCTTGAGTAGCTAGCCACACATTTGGCCAGACTAGTCCACGCATTTGGTTTCCTAAGGAATCATCTTTTGCTTGTTTTTAGACCAAATTGTTTCAGGGAGAGTGAATACAATTATTCCTAGAAAGGATTGCCCCTGAGTTAGAACAAGCATGAAGGATAGGAAGCAGGAGGCAGAAAAGAAGGATAGGAAGCAGGAAGCAGAAATCTGTAAAAAGAACCACCCTTTCATTTCTAAACAGCATGTTTTACTTCTGTTCCTTTCAGTCATGTCTAAATTACTATCCCCAAGAGGAACAGAAAGATTTCCCTTTATCTTTCAGAGTGTTTGAAATTTAATATTCTTGCCTTCAAGAAAAGGGAATTAATTTTTAAAAGCAGTTGCGTATAATTCAAACTGTTTCTTTAAGAGACTATAAAGATTATGATATTTTTAAAAGGTAAAAAAAAACTAGACTGAGTGCAGGGATAAAGAAATTTTCTGTTGTAAACTAGACAAGGGAGGCACCATTCAGGAGAGCAAATGGGATCTTGTGATGGAGTAGTGGTAAGCGATCATAGACAATATATAAATGAACAAATGTGAATATGTTCTAATAAAATTTTATCTGCGAGAACTGATGGCAGGCTGGATTTAGCCCTTGAGTTGTAGTTTGCTGACTTCTGCTCCAGAAAAATTGACAATGATACACTGGGAGAAACTGTACAGACATGCTTCTTTTAATATCTTCATGAGAACAAGAATCTCAAATGGCCCATCACTAGTAGAATGTATGCCTATGTTGTTTTATATTCAATCAGTGAGATGCTAGATAGACGTGAAAAGAAATGATCTCTAGCTGCATACATCAGTGTGAACTAATTCTAGACACCACGTGCAAGAAGTGCAATAGAGCAAAGAAGGTACACATAACATGATTCTACGCTTCAGAACAAGTAAGCACTGTAAGTCCATTTAGGGATATGTGGGCTGCCCCAGTGGCTTAGTGGTAAAGAATTTGCCCGCAACGCAGGAGATACCAGTTGGATTCCTGGGTCAGGAAGATCCCTTGGAGAAGGGAATGGCAATCCACTCCAGTATACTTGCCTGGAGAATTCCATGGACAGAGGAGCCTGATGAGCTATAGTCCATGGGGTCACAGAGTCGGACACTACTGAAGCGACTTGGCATACTTGCACATAGGAGAGGATGTGTAAGGGAAGCTTGGAGTTACCACCACGGAGAAAAGGCGTATGAGACTGGTTGAAGTTCTAGGTGCTTCAAGACTACTGGTCAGTTCATTTCTTAAGCTGGTAGGTTGAACATAAATATAATTATTATTCCCTTTATGAAGCAGGGCTCTTCCTCCTTCCTCCAGGGGTTGCTGGAGGAGAAGAGCTGAATGCGGTGCTATTTTGTCCCCTGCCACGACCCCTTCTCCCGCGGAGGCGGCGGCAGTGGCCGCCGTCCTGGTGGTGGTGACAGGGACACTGGATCGCTGACTGAGGCCCGGCCACGATCTCAGCCTGCCTTACTACCAGGGATGGGAAGAAGCACACATTTTTCGACACGCATTATTGGGTAGATATATAGTTTAAAATAAAGTAGCGCTAAGTATAGTCATTCCTTGGTCTGAGAGGGGAGATTGGTTTCCGGACCTTCCTGAGGCACCAAAATCTGAGGATGCTCAAGGCCCTGAGATTCAACCACACAGTACAGAAGGTGCTCTTTATTCTGAGTTCTGCAATCACTGGATACTGAGAGCTGACTGTTAACTTGTCTGAGGCCATTTAACTAGGAAGAGGTAGAACTGGGTTTTGAACTTTGGTCCCTTTGGCTTCAGAGCTCAGAATCTTTTTACTCACCCATCCTGTACCTGGGTTTAAGCCAATATTATTTTATTGTAGTCCTTGCACTTAATCACTTCTTTATTTACACCAATCAGCCAGTCAGTTTAGTTACTCAGCAGTGTCAGACTCTAGGACCCCATGGACTTCAGCATGCCAGTCTTCCCTGTCCATCACCAACTCCTGGAGCCTACTCAAACCCATGTCCATCACATTGGTAATGCCATCCAACTATCTCATCCTCTGTCATCCCCTTCTCCTCCCACCTTTGATCTTTCCCAGCATCAGGTTCTTTTCCAAAGAGTCAACTCTTCGCATGAGGTGGCCAAAGTATTGGAGTTTCAGCTTCGGCATCAGTCCTTCCAGGGAACACCCAGGACTGATCTCCTTTAGGATGAACTGGTTGGATCTCCTTGCAGTCCAAGGGACTCTCAAGAGTCTTCTCCAACACCACAATTCAAAAGTATCAATTCTTCAGCACTCAGTTTTCTTCACAGTCCAACTCTCACATCCATACATGACCAGTGGAAAACCATAGCCTTGATTAGACAGACCTTTGTTGGCAAAGTAATGTCTCTTCTTTTTAATATGCTATCTAGGTTGGTCATAACTTTCCTTCCAAGGAGTAAGCATATTTTAATTTCATGGCTGCAGTCACCATCTGCAGTGATTTTGGAACCCAAAAAAACAAAGTCAGACACTGTTTCCACTGTTTTCCCATCTATTTCCCATGAAGTGATGGGACCAGATGCCATGATCTTAGTTTTCTGAATGTTAAGCTTCAAGCCAACTTTTTCACTCTCCTCTTTCACTTTTATCAAGAGGCTCTTTTGTTCCTCTTCACTTTCTGCCGTAAGGGTGGTGTCATCTGCATGTCTGAGGTAATTGATATTTCTCCCGGCAATCTTGATTCCAGCTTGTGCTTCTTTCAGCCCAGCGTTTCTCATGATGTACTCTGCATATAAGTTAAACAAGCAGGGTGACAATACACAGCCTTGATGTACTCCTTTTCCTATTTGGAACCAGTCTGTTGTTCCATGTCCAGGTCTAACTGTTGCTTCCTGACCTGCATATAGGTTTCTCAAGAGGCAGGTCAGGTGGTCTCATATGCCCATCTCTCTCAGAATTTTCCACAGTTTATTGTGATCCACACAGTCAAAGGCTTTGGCATAGTCAATAAAGCAGAAATAGATGTTCTTCTGGAACTCTCTTGCTTTGTCGATGATCCAGTAGATGTTGGCAATTTGATCTCTGGTTCCTCGGCCTTTTCTAAAATCAGCTTGAACATCTGGAAGTTCACTGTTCATGTATTGCTGAAGCCTGGCTTGGAGAATTTTGAGCATTACTTTACTAGCATGTGAGATGAGTGCAATTGTGCCGTAGTTGAGCATTATTTGGGATTGGAATGAAAACTGACCTTTTCCAGTTTTCTCAGTCCTTGCCTTGCCTCATATCTAGAGAAGCACTAAATCCTTTCATGGTGACATAAGATCCTCATGACTAACAAAACCCTTTTGTGAAATGAGTGCTTCATGCTATTGGATCCTCCTTCACCAAAACCTTATATATTGACTTTCCCCCACTGCTGCTTTGGAGCATCTCTCAGAGCTATCTGAGATGCTGCCTCCCGGGCTGCAGTCCTCATTTTGCCCCAAATAAAACTTGACTCACAACTTTCAAGTTGTACCTTTTTTTTTATTCAAAAGAACCATTCAGGTTCAGCTTCTTCAACATTACTGGTCAGGACTTAAGACTTGGATTACTGTGACATTGAATCATTTGCCTTGGAAACAAACAGAGATCATTGTGTTGTTTTTGAGATTGCATCCAAGTACTGCATTTTGGACTCTTTTGTTGACTGTGATGGCTAGTCCATTTCTTCTAAGGGATCCTTGCCCACAGTAGTAGATACAATGGTCTTCTGAGTTAAATTCACTCATTCCAGTCCATTTTAGTTCACTGATTCCTAAAATGTCAATGTTCACTCTTGCTGTCTCCTATTTCACTACTTCCAATTTGCCCTGATTCATGGTCCTAACATTCCAGGTTCCTATGCAATATTGCTCTTTGCAGCATTGGACTTTACTTCCATCACTTGTCACATCCACAACTGGGCATTGTTTTTGCTTTGGCTCCCTCTCTTCATTCTTTCTGGAGTTATTTCTCCACTCTTCTCCAGTAGCATATTGGGCACCTACTGACCTGGGGAGTTCATCTTTAGTTTCATAACTTTTTGCCTTTTCATACTATTCATGGGGTTCTCAAGGCACGAATGCTGAAGTGGTTTGCTGTTCTCTTCTCCAGTAGACCACATTTTGTCAGAACTCTCTGCCAAGACCCATCTGTCTTGAGTGGCCCTACAAGGCATGGCTCATAGTTTCATTGAGCTAGACAAGGCTGTGGTCCATGTGATCAGTTTGGTTAGTTTTCTGTGATTGTGGTTTTCAGTCTGTCTGCCCTCTGATGGAGAAGGATAAGAGGCTTATGGAAGCTTCCTGATGGGAGAGACTGACTGAGGGGGAAACTGGGTCTTGTTCTGATGGGCGGGGCCATGTTCAGTAAATCTTAAATCCAATTTTCTGTTGGGTGGGGCTGTGTTCCCTCCCTGTGCCTTGACCTGAGGCCAAATTATGGTGGAGGTAATGAAGATAATGGTGACCTCCTTAAAAAGGTCCCATGCATGCACTGCTACACTCAGTGCCTCTGAACCTGAAGCAGGCCACCAAAGAAGGCCACCACCAACCCACCCCTCTGCTGGAGACTCTTGGACACTCATGGGCATGTCTGGGTCAGTTTCCTGTGGGGTTACTTCTCCTTTATCTTGGATCCTGGTGCACACAAGGTTTTGTTTGTGCCCTCCAAGTGTGTGTTTCCCCAGTCCTGTATAAGTTCTGGTGGTTCTATGGTGGGTTCTATGATGGGGTTCTATGGTGGGGTTAATGGTGATCTCCTCCAAGAGGGCTTATGCCATGCCCAGGTATACTGAGATACCACAAAAACAGATTGGAACAGCCGTCATTTCTACCTGAATCAGTGAAGCTTGTCAAGTTAACTGGTTGTGACACCTAGCTTCCAGAATGTGTAAGTATCAGCTGGATTGAATGGGAAGCTCAGATGACAGTTAATAGTACATATAGACACAAATCTGTGTGTTTCAGTAATTGAAGAATAGCCAAGAATGTAGCATTAATCAGAATGTCCATAGAGTGTACCAGAAAGTTTTTTATGTGGAAATGCAAGCCAGAGCATTTATATATCTATAAACATTCATGTTAATAATTCATAATTAATCTCTGTGCATCTTATTCTCTTCTCAAATGTAGATATAGAAGATCAGTATATCCTACTGGGCTCAGATGAAAAAATATCCTTATCTCAGCTTCACAGTGAAGCCAGTTTCTGTGCTTGACCCCATGCAGCAACTGATAAGTGAGTGTGATTGATCAGCCAAGCAAATTTTCAAATATGAGCAGCCACAGCTTTGAAAATAGTACCAGGCACCTGATAATGTGTGGGAGTTTTTGTACTACATATAGTAGAAGGCATTTTGCAGCTAGATCACCAGAATTTGTGTTCTGGTTTTGCTGCCTGAGATGGATGTGATCGTGGGCAAATTATTTCAACTGAGTCTGTATCCTCAGTGATAAAAAATTTATAAATTAGCTCATAGCTTTTAATCCTGGCCACTTGTTAGAAGTTTTTGGACCATTGACCAATTTTGGGAGAAGAGGAGAGTCCTAGACGTTGGCATTTTGGAAAAGCTTAATAAATTTTATAAAATGCATCAGAGCCTCTGTCTTATGGATGGTTGTGTGACTCTTGCCCCAGAAGAGAAGACCTTACAAGAGCAGCTGTATTGATTCTCTCATTTATGATGGGACAGTGACATCCAGAGAAGTGAAGTGACTCAGCCAGTGTCCACACCAGTTAAGTAGCAGAACCAACTCTAGACCAAAGTTCTCCTAAACTCTAGCCTTATATTCATCAGAGAGACACCTGAATCTTCAAACTAAATTCACCAATGAGAAGAAAATAGTATTAATATAACTTCTTACTTTCAAAAGTGTCTGGTCTGGATGATAAATTACACGCTACCTATATGTTAAAAATGCATTACAGACAAAAAGGTGAAACAAAACGAGTGCTTGTGTGTATGCATGTGTGTGTATGGGAACTACTAGTAGTGAGAAGTAGGACTGAGGAGTTTTGAAGAAAACTGGTGTATATTAGTCAGGTTGGGCTTCCAAAATAAAATGCCATAGGTTAGATGGCTTAAATAAAGTATATTTATTTTTCACATTCTGTAGGCCGGAAGTCCAAGATCAAGGTACAAGTAAGATGGTTTCATTCTGAGGCCTCTTCTCTTGGCTTGTAGATGGTCACTATTCTTCTCTGTGTTCATACGACTTCTTTTTTGTGGGGATGTGGAAATGGAGAGAAAGCAAGGTTTCTGGTGTCTCTTAGAAGGGTAGTAATCTTGTCATGGAGGCTCCACCCTCATGACCTCATCTAACCCTAATTGCCACCTAACTGCTCCATCTGTAAATACCTTTATGTTGGGAGCTAAAGCTTCAATATATAAATTTGGGGGGGAGGGACACATTCAGTCCATAACAAGAAGTATGTGAATCTCTTTACAGAGTGGTTCACTGTTAGCAAAAATAATGTCTATTATCCTGGTCCATGGACTATTATAAAAAAAAAATCCTATGTTAGAGATTCTCATTCTTGGATGTAAATTAGAATAACTTGGGAGATTTTACTTAGTACTAACCCTCAAGAGAAACACTGGGCTGGAAGAAGCACAAGTTGGAATCAAGATTGCTGGGAGAAATATCAATAACTTCAGATATGCAGATGACACCACCCTTATGGCAGGAAGTGAAGAGGAACTAAAAAGCATCTTGGTGAAAGTGAAAAAGGAGAGTGAAAAAGTTGGCTTAAAGCTTAACATTCAGAAAACTAAGATCATGGCATCTGGATCTGTCACTTCATGGGAAATAGATGGGGAGACAGTGGAAACAGTGTCAGACTTTATTTTTTTGGGCTCCAAAATCACTGCAGATGGTGACTGCAGCCATGAAATTAAAATATGCTTACTCCTTGGAAGGAAAGTTATGGCCAACCTAGATAGCATACTAAAAAGCAGAGATATTACTTTGGTCAAGGCTATGGTTTTCCCAGTGGTCATATATGGATGTGAGAGTTGGACTGTGAAGAAAGCTGAGTGCCGAAAAATTGATGCTTTTGAACTGTGGCGTTGGAGAAGACTCTTCCTTGGCCTGCAAGGAGATCCAACCAGTCCATCCTAAAGGAGATCAGTCCTGGGTGTTCATTGGAAGGACTGATGCTGAAGCTGAAACTCCAATACTTTGGCCACCTCATGCAAAGAGTTGACTCATTGGAAAAGACCCTGATGCTGGAAGGGATTGGGGACAGGAGGAGAAGGGGACGACAGAGGATGAGATGGCTGGATGGCATCACCGACTCAATGGGCATGAGTTTGAGTAAACTCCAGGAGTTTGCGATGGACAGGGAGGCCTGGTGTGCTACGATTCATGGGGAAGCAAAGAGTCAGACATGACTGAACGACTGAACTGAACTGAACTGAACTGAATCTTCAAGACCTCTTCTCCCAACGACTGAATTAGAATCTTTGAAGAGGGTTGGGGAACAAGGTTGAGGTTTGCAGCTGAAGTTGGGAACCACTGATCTCTAGACACCTGGGCCCTGGAGTTGAAGGAATCAGTGATTGTCACCTAGTGACAAGAAGGAAGCAAGACTCATATGCCATGAATGTCTGAATATAAGGGGAGAACTTTTTCCAAACTCATCCTTCATAAAAGAGAAAGGATTATGTTCCAGTCCTTACAAAGCTTCTCATGTTGTTGGACACCTCATTTGCTGTGTTTTGCACTATATTGATTTTACACTTATTTTAACACTGTACAAATCCAGTGGCTTGGTATTGCTCTATACCTGTGTGTGTGTGTGCTCAGTCATGTCCAACTCTTTGCAACCCCAGGAACTGTAGCCTGCCAGGCTCCTCTCTCCATGGGATTTTTCCTGGCAAGAATACTGGAGTGGGTTACCATATTCTCCTCCAGGGGATTTTCCTAACTCAGGGATCAAACCTGTGGCTCCTGCATCTCTTGCACTGGCAGGCAAATTCTTTACCATTGCACCACCTGGGAAATCCTGTTTATGTTTAGACAAATATGATTTATATTATCACCAAACTTCCTTTCTTTCCACCATACTTCTTAATTCACAAACTAGCAGGTTATTGACTGGTCTACTTACTTTCAGGACCTTGGGCAAGTTCCTTCTTCTCCCTGGGCTTCAGTTTTTATTTTCATCTCATAAAATAAGGGTATTGAATGAGACTAGGAAATTGATAAAATTATAGGAGCCTCCAATTGTAGTAACTCAAACTCTACCCTTTCATCCCTTCCACACACATGCTTTAGACAAACCACTTATATAATTTCATTTTTTTTCTTTATGTTTGCCACTGTTCACTGTGGAAGGTTGTGTTTTATTCAAAATACTGTCTGCCCCTCCTTGGGGGTTATTATCCTTTCTCATCCTACAGAACCCAGGAGTGGATATTAGACTTGCTTTACCCAATGAAATGTGGGCAGAAGTGACCTGTATCATTTCTGAACAGAAACTTTTAAGAGACAGCTTGTGTTGTTTTGTGACCCTCTCTCTCTCTCTCTCTCTCTCTCTCTCTCTTTTTTTGGCCAGGAAATTATCAACAATTCAGAAAGCAAAATGACATATAATTTATTGTCTAAACCAGGCATTTTTGAAAGTGATAAGGTGAACTATTGAGAGTGAAAAGATATGCTATTAACAATTACTCTGGAACAACAGGCATAAACTAGGACAGTGTTGGATAAACTGTAATGTTGAGTCTGGATAGTGGCTGCTGTCAGCTCATTTTCTGGAGGGAAGAAGACATGGAGCAGGACCAGAGCCAACCCTCATGGAAAACATGAGAGGTAAATCACCCTTTGTAAGTCACTAGGATTTGGGGGTCCATTGTGACTACAGTACAACTTAGTCAACTGATAACAGAAAGGTAAATGATATAGCTGATTGATGGAGAATGCTCATTGCAAAGTGGCCTTCTGTTGACTTGAGTGAGTGCTGAACACTGAAGATATGTTCAGTTTTCTGGAGTTGCTGGCAGTTTCTTCCAGTTTAAAACAAGAAAAGCCATTCCATACTGTATAAATGGGCCTTTTGATTATGTTCTGAACAGACAAAATTTGAGAGTTCCTGCATCGCCCCAATATCATTCCTAGGGGTTTCTTTTGTAAGCATCAACATTGTTTTATTTGACCATTTTGGCCATTTTACTCTGACCAAACCAGAGTGGAGACTCAAGTGTGAGCAACCTGCAGGGTGGCCAGCAAACCTTCTTAGTGACATTGTATAAATGCTTTGGTAATCAGAAGGAATGCTGCCACTGGAGTGTTCAGATCTTCTCCAGAAAATATGATCAAGATACACGAGGAAATAACATGAATTTGCAGAAGTTCAAAGTCATACAGAAGAAGGGGCAAAGGATATAACTGAGTCATGCTAACAGTAAATAAGAGAGCATGGTTTAGCAAACTTGTGCTGCTGAAGATGCAAGCAGTTTACTTGACTACTAGAAATGTTGCTAAGGGAAATCTGTGTATATCTCGATCTTAGTGAGGCTGTCATGGTGGTTCTTCCTGGGTTGCCATGAAACTTTCCCTTTCCCTCTTCCTTGCTCTCCCTAATGCTGACAGCACAGGTAATATTTTTATCATCCTTCCTTCTCTGCATCCTTTCAATGCCACCGCTTTCCCTTTCCAAGATATGAACCAGCATATCCCTGTTCTTGAAACCACAAAATGTTTTAACACAGGCCAGAAAGGACAACAAAGTCTAATTACAAATATCATAATTGACAATAGCAAAACCACACACACGAAGTTAAAATTCCTCTATTTTGAGTGTGGAGCTTCTGGGTCCAGCTCGTCAAGAACCTTGCACCATTTGCCTTTGCCTAAATGAAACTGCTTTGCATTGGCTTGGACTTTTAATTTGTCTGAATTTTGTTTTGTTTTGGGAGGTTGGCTTGAATCTCCTCATAAAAAAAGTATTTCCTCTTACTTCATGTGGTTTGTCCCACATCCAGAAAGCGTCCTTTGTATTTTGCTTCTGAGCCAATATTTCTTTTTCTTCTGTTTTTAAAGCTGTTGCTTAGAAGTGCTGTGGCTCTTTCCTCTTCACCTCGGTTAGGAGGGGTTCTTGTACCCTGGAGGTTCATTAGCCTGTGAATTAACTCCTGCAACACACAGAGACTTAGGTCATGGGTTAGCTTGTTGAGCTCTTTCAAACCCTACAGTATCTTAGAGTAGAAAGGGGTGTGGGAGATCCTTGGGTCTAGACCTGAGGGGTAAAATGACACCTTTATAGCCACATGGCTAGTGAGTGTCATAGATGGACTGATGCTCAAGTCTATGGATTCTTAATGCTGTGTCCTTTCTCCAAATCAGATTCTCATTCTCCTTTGCAACTTTTACTTTTGTGTAATTCATTCATTCATGCTGTATATGCTTTCCTTCAGATATCTTTTCTAATCCTCATAACAGCTGTCTATGCCAGGTAGAGTGCCAAGCACTGGAGGTTAAAAAGATAAAGATAACACAATTTCACTCCTGTGGAGTGGCAGGAACTGAAAAAGATATGACAATTCAATGTATCAATTGTTGTGGGAACTCAGGGTAGGTATCAATGAACTGGGATGCTGGGAATGGGAGAAAAAATGCTGTTGGAGAGGAAGTTACATTTAGCAGTATTTTGAAGAATGCATAAGAGCTTGACAGATGTGGCAGGATTGGGAAGAGGATGAAAGAGAAGCTTGTACAAAGGGTCATGAAAGGAATGGTGATAATGTCAGGTTGGCAGAAGTATAGACTGAGATAAAGGAATTGAACTAGATGCAATTGGAAAGGAAGGTCAAGAAATTGTCAGGCCTGATCTGTCTTTTAAGGAGTTTGGAATTTGTTCTACAGGAAATGTAGCTGAGAACTCTCTAAACAAGGGTAAAGAAGGAGAAACAGATGGAGTGTTGGGAAAATGATACATCTAATTAAAGAGTAAAAATTTCCAGCTCTCTCATCCTACCAGTGGTAGGTAAGCTTTGAGGCAGGGGGCTAACATAAGGGCTTCCTAGGTGATGAAGTTGTAAAGAATCTGCCTGCCAATGCAGGATTCTTAGGTTTGATCCCTGGGTCAGGGATGATCTCCTAAAGAAGGAAATGGCTACCCATTTTAGTATTCTTGCTTGGGAATAGGAGAGAGGAGCCTATGGGTGGCTCCAGTCCAAGGGATCTAGTTGGGTACAGTCCAAGGGATCAAAAAGAGTCAGACAGGACTGAGGGACTGAAAATGTAGGGGGCTAAATGCAATCAATCTTGAAACAATGTATTGGGTCGAAGGGGAGAAGAAAATGAAAGGTAACTGAGGACCTTAATTTTGGGAAACTAGATGGATGATGGCAGCAAATTGTGGGGAAAAAAAAAAAATGGAAAAAGCGGCAAAGTAAGATTGGAGATTTAGACTTGTCCTAAAGATGGTGATGCTAAGGTGGTAGCTATGATTATTTGAGTCTCATTTGCTGAAAAGGATTAAAATAAGGTCTGGATGGAAGAAAGCAGACATTCGGCAATTTAGTTTTAGTTCAAAATTTAAAAAGAGAAAAATAAAGATACTTGAGTTTTCTTCCAAATTGCCCAGATTAGGTCACATATGAAAGAAGGAGAAAAGGAATTTGGGACAGTTTGTACAGTGGGGAGGGTAGGAAAAGACTTTATTTTAAAAATTAGGTGGTCTTTGAGTTGATCATCTCTCTGCAATACATTCTAGGACTGCTGTAGGATTAGTAGAGACAAGAGAAATGAAACTGTATTAGACTATATACACTCTCCTTCATTGTGGCAAAGCGACAAAACTCCCCAAATTGCAATGGTTTAAGATAACCAATGTTTCCTTTCACTCAATAACTTTATGAAAAAGATAGACTATCTTCATTTTATGGATAAAGAAACAGACTTATTCAAGAGCATATGAGAGGGAGACTTCTGAGATCTCCATTTCTCCAAAGCCTATGTATTCTTTCTATTTCATTATTCATAAAAGCCTCTCACAAGGAGGGCACCTCCAGTCTTAAGACTATGGGATCCTGGCCAGAATGGAGCTCTGGGGATGAAATAGCTTTACTATTTTCTACCTATTTCCTAACTGTGAAGTTCTTCCCTGGGTGTCAAGGGAGGAGAGGATTTATCTCCTACTTCCTCTGTCTCATTGCCTCCAAGAAGGAGTGTAGGGTAGGCAAGTGTCCACAAAGTTGACATGGTAATGAAAGGGTAACAGGCAGGAAGGCCAGGGGTCTGCAAATGGAGGAAATAGGCTGCAGGTGTCAGACATTGTTTTTAACCTCTCTTAAGTGGCAGGAGGAAAGAAACTAGTGTTATATTTATCCCCCTTTCTATACAAATTTAAAAAGAGGTTTCTCTTAAAATTCTGTGTTGCCATAATGACACCCGGTTCCACCTGAACTTAACTTTTCTCAAACCTTGAGCTCACCAATGCATTTTTCTTACGGAAATGTTTGTCTTAAACTATGTTAATGTTTACCCTAAACTCTGTCTTCAAGTCAGGTTCCACCTAAGACTCAGAACCCACTTGACAAACCAGTATAATTTACTCATACATTGTTCTCCTAATCTGTTTTAATGAAACTTTATATTTGCTTGGAAACCTGCCTTCCTTCAAGATTCATGTCTATCATTTTATGACCCAGGATGACTCACCTGGTGCCAAAGTTATCTCAAAATGCATGTTGTGGGTGAGGGGCCTGGTGCCAGTCTCTGAGTTTTGAGACATTTCCTTTCTCTAATTAGCAGGCTGCTAGTAGCTATATAATATCCAGTTAAAGACTAACAGAGGGGCACTCTTTCTGCCCCCTTCTGATGTCTATGTCAGAAGCTTTCTCTATCTCTTTTATACTTTAATAAAACTTTATTACACAAAAGCTCTGAGTGATCAAGCCTCGTCCCTGGTCCCGGGTTGAATTCTTCTCTGGAGGCCAAGAATCCCAGTGTCTTTCATGGTTCAGCAACAACCTTTCAGTAAGTTGACATATTTGGGTTTAAATCCTGATTCTAGCTACTTGTTAGCTGTGGGGACCTAAATAAGATACTTAACATTTTTCTGTCTCAGTTTCCTTGGCCTTCAAAATGGGAATACTAGTGGCATTTATTTCAGGTGTTTGCTGTGAGGATTAAATTAAATAGTACCTTACCACATTGCTTAATGGGTAGTAAATAACCCATATATATATCTCCACTGTTATCATGACTCCTTTAGAAACTCTTTACCTCTTGCTTTCCATTTCTGTGTCTGATGATTCCCACAAATCCCTGACCAGAGAAAACTGGATTGCAGACAATTCAGCTTATAAGTATTTTTTTTGAAAAAGGTGGCCTGGTGAGGATGAAGTATGAAAATGTCGTCTATGCATGGGGTGAATTCCACTCACATTTACAAGCTTATTCTATAAAATCAGAGGTGTTTATATGGAATTCTTGAGTCTTAATTAGAGATATGAAGAAGGATGTGGATTTTTTTTGTTGTATATTTTATGGATGTATAAACTAAATTTGGTAAACTGAACAAATCTCAAGTTACAACTTGATTAGCTTTTACAAAAAATGGACATATTTGGGTAACACCCAGGTAATACGCCAGATAAAAATAGAGATCAAGGCCAGCACCATGGAACTGCCCCCACGTCTCTCCCGGTCAGCCCCTTCCTCCACCCAATGTAGCCACTCTGTTGACTTCTTATTATCCTAGATTAGTTTCCCCCCCTTTGAACTTTTTTTAAAAAAAGGAATCATGGAACATATATTGCTGACTAGTTTTAAGCTGGTGAAATTCCCCACCCATGCCACTGTGTATAGGAGTAGTTTATTCCTTTGTATTGTTGTTTGATTGTCTATCATATGAATCTACCACCACACTTTTATTTTCCAGTGTTTTTGTGTGTTGCATTCGTTCTCATTTTTGATTACCACAATGAATACTTTGAATATCCTTAAATATACCCTTTCCTCTTGTATGAACACATGCATTTCTATGGGAGTATACCAAAGAGAGGCACTGCGGGGTCATAGAATATGTGTTTATTAAGGTTTAGTTCAGTTCAGTTCAGTTGCTCAGTCGTGTCTGACTCTTTGCGACCCCATGAATCACAGCACGCCAGGCCTCCCTGTCCATCACAAACTCCCAGAGTTTACTCAAACTCATGCCCATCGAGTCGGTGATGCCATCCAGCCATCTCATCCTCTGTCGTCCCCTTCTCCTCCTGCCCCCAATCCCTTCCAGCATCAGAGTCTTTTCCAATGAATCAACTCTTCGCATGAGGTGGCCAAAGTATTAGAGTTTCAGCTTCAGCATCAGTCCTTCCTTTAGGATGGACTGGTTGGATCTCCTTGCAGTGCAAGGGACTCTCAAGAGTCTTCTCCAACACCACAGTTCAAAAGCATCAATTTTTCATCACTCAGCTTTCTTCACAGTCCAACTCTCACATCTGTACATGACCACTGGAAAAACCATAGCCTTGACCAGATGGACCTTTGTTAGCAAAGTAATGTCTCTGCTTTTTAATATGCTATCTAGGTTGGTCATAACTTTCCTTCCAAGGAGTAAGCGTCTTTTAATTTCATGGCTGCAGTCAACATCCGCAGTGATTTTGGAGCCCCCCCAAAATAAAGTCTGACACTGTTTCTACTGTCTCCTCATCTATTTCCCATGCAGTGATGGGACCAGATGCCATGATCTTAGTTTTCTGAATGTTAAGCTTCGAGCCAACTTTTTCACTCTCCTCTTTCACTTTCATCAAGAGGCTTTTCAGTTCCTCTTCACTCTCTGCCATAAGGGTGGTGTCATTTGCATATCAGAGGTTATTGATATTTCTCCCAGCAATCTTGATTCCAGTTTGTGCTTCTTCCAGCCCAGCGTTTCTCATGACGTACTCTGTATATAAGTTAAATAAGCAGGGTGACAATATACAGCCTTGATGTATTCCTTTTCCTATTTGGAACCAGTCTGTTGTTCCATGTCCAATTCTAACTGTTGCTTCCTGACCTGTATACAGGTTTCTCAAGAGGCAGGTGAGGTGGTCTGGTATTCCCATCTTTTCCAGAATTTTCCACAGTTTATTGTGATACATACAGTCTAAGGCTTTGGTGTAGTCAATAAAGCAGAAATATATGTTTTTCTGGAACTGTCTTGCTTTTTCGATGATGCAGCAGATATTGGCAATTTTATCTCTGGTTCCTCGGCCTTTTCTAAAACCAGCTTGAACTTCTGGAAGTTCTCGGTTCACATATTGTTGAAGCCTGGCTTGGAGAATTTTGAGCATTACTTTACTAGCGTGTGAGATGAGTGCAATTTTGTGTAGCTTGAACATTCTTTGGCATTGCCTTTCTTAGGGATTGGAATGAAAACTGACCTTTTCCAGTCCTGTGGCCACTGCTGAGTTTTCCAAATTTGCTGGCATATTGAGTGCAGCACCTGCACAGCATCATCTTTCAGGATTTGAAATATCTCAACTGGAATTCCATCACCTCCACTAGCTTTGTTCATAATGATGCCTTCTAAGGCCCACTTGACTTCACATTCCAGAATGTCTGGCTCTAGGTGAGTGATCACACCATTGTGATTATCTGGCTCATGAAGATCTTTTTTGTACAGTTCTTCTGTGCATTCTTGCCACCTCTTGTTAATATTTTCTGCTTCTGTTAGGTCCATACCATTTCTTTCCTTTATCGAACCCATCTCTGCATGAAATGTTCCCTTATTATCCCTAATTTTTTTGAAGAGATCTTTAGTCTTTCCCATTCTGTTGTTTTCCTCTATTTCTTCACATTGATCGCTGAGGAAGGCTTTCTTATCTCTCCTTGCTATTCTTTGGAACTCTGCATTCAAATGGGAATATCCTTCCTTTTCTCCTTTGCTTTTTGCTTCTCTTCTTTTCACAGCTATTTGTAAGGCCTCCTCAGACAACCAGTTTGCCTTTTTGCATTTCTTTTCCATGGGGATAGTCTTGATCCCTGTCTCCTGTACAATGTCACAAACCTCTGTCCATAGTTCATCAGGCTCTCTATCAGATCAAGTCCCTTATATCTATTTCTCACTTTCACTGTATAGTCATAAGGGATTGATTTAGGTTATAGCTGAATGGTCTGGTGGTTTCCCCTACTTTCTTCAGCTTAAGTCTGAATTTGGCAATAAGGAGTTCATGATCTGGGCCACAGTCAGCTCCTGGTCTTGTTTTTGCTGACTGTATAGAGCTTCTCCATTTTTGGCTGCAAAGAATATAATCAATCTGATTTCTGTGTTGATCATCTGGTGATGTCTATGTGTAGTCTTCTCTTATGTTGTTGGAAGAGTGTGTTTGCTATGACCAGTGCGTTCTCTTGGCAAAACTCTATTAGCATTTGCCCTGCTTCATTCTGTACTCCAAGGCCAAATTTGCCTGTTACTCCAGGTGTTTCTTGACTTCCTACTTTTGCATTCCAGTCCCCTATAATGTAAAGGACATCATTTTTGGGTGTTAGTTCTAAAAGGTCTTGTAGGTCTTCATAGAATCGTTCAACTTCAGCTTCTTCAGCGTTACTAGTTGGGGCATAGGCTTGGATTACCATGATATCGAATGGTTTGCCTTGGAAATGAACAGAGATCATTCTGTCATTTTTGAGATTGCATCCAAGTACTGCATTTCGGAATCTTTTGTTGACCATGATGGCTACTCCATTTCTTATAAGGGATTCCTCCCCACAGTAGTAGATATAATGGTCATCTGAGTTAAATTCACCCATTCCAGTCCATTTTAGTTTGCTGATTCCTAGAATGTTGACGTTCACTCTTGCCATCTCCTGTTTGACCACTTCCAATTTGCCTTGATTCATGGACTTAACATTCCAGGTTCCCATGCAATATTGCTCTTTACAGCATTGGACCTTGCTTCTATCACCAGTCCCATCCACAACTGGGTATAGTTTTTGCTTTGGCTCCATCCCTTCATTCTTTCTGGAGTTATTTCTCCACTGATCTCCAGTAGCATATTGGGCACCTACCTACCTGGGGAGTTCCTCTTTCAGTATCCTATCATTTTGCCTTTTCATACTGTTCATGGGGTTCTCAAGGCAAGAATACTGAAGTGGTTTGCCATTCCCTTCTCCAGTGGACCATATTCTGTCAGACCTCTCCACCATGACCCGACCGTCTTGGGTGGCCCCACATGGCATGGCTTAGTTTCATTGAGTTAGACACGACTCTGGTCCTGTGATCAGATTGGTTAGTTTTCTGTGATTACGGTTTTAATGTGTCTGCCCTCTGATGCCCTCTGGCAACACCTACCGTCTTACTTGGGTTTCTTTTACCTAGGACATGGGGTATCTCTTCACGGCTGCTCCAGCAAAGCGCAGCCGCTGCTCCTTACCTTGGAGGAGGGGCATCTCCTCACGGCCGCCCCTCCTGACCTTAAACGTGGAGTAGCTCCTCTCAGCCCCCCTGCAACCTCTAGCAGCCGCTCGTTGGAGGTGGGGTTGCTCCTCTCGGCCACCGCCCTGACTTCGGGTGTGTGTTAGCTCTATAGATAGCATCAAATAGTTTCTACAGGGCCGATTTTCACTACCATCAGCAAGATAAGAGAGTTCCATCTCCCCATACTCTCTAAGACTGATCCATTCTTTTGTATTTTAAAATTTCAGACATTTTAATGGGTGTGTGGAACTTTTTCACTGTGATTTGAATCAGCATTTCTCTAATAATGGTGATAGTGAACATCTTTTCATGTGCTGTTTCATCATTTAGATTTCCTCCTTTGAGAACTATCTGTTTAAGATTTTTCTCAGTCACTCTGTCCTGGCTGAACCTTTGTGCCCCTATAGACTGTAGAACAGCAGGCTCCTCTGTCCATGGGATATTCCAGGCAAGAATACTGGTGTGGGTTGCCATTTCCTTCTCCAGGGGACCTTTCCTACCCCAGGATAGATCTCATGTCCCTTATGTCTCCTGCTTTGGCAAGGGGGTTGTTTGTCACTGAGCCACCTTGAAGTTTTTTACCTATGTAAAAAAAACCAACCAAACAAACAAAAAAATGAGCTGTCCTTTCTTATTACTATAAAGTAGATTTTTAAAAATTTAGAATTTAAGTTCTTTGTCACATTTATGTAATGCAAATATATGCTTGCAGCATTTTTGCTGTCTTAGTGATATTTTTTGATGAACAGAAGTTCTTAATTTTATTAAAGTCCCACTTAGCAATATTTACCTTAGTGATAGTGTTCAGTTGTCCTGTTTTCTTTGCGGGGAACTAGACACTTATGAATCAGCTATGACTGTTGATGGGTGATTGGAATAAAAGGGAAGCATTGAAGATGTTTGATTAAACTGAAGGGAGTGAGGACATGCTTTTAAAGGCAGAGGGGAAGAACATCACAAAGACCAGCAGGGTCATGATTTGAGGTCAGGGAGTTTATACTGGAGCAGGACAATCTTGAAGAGACTACAGAGGTCCCACATGGGCAAGGGCCTGATTACTCCTTTATTTTGCAGAAGAGAGACATTTTCTAAGACTTTAACTTCAAGACAAGACCCTGGATAGAGTCCAGAGTTATGGTTTGATTTTTCTCTTTATTTTTATACTTGTGCCCAATGTATGGCAAGGTGGTGCAGTGCTGATTCAAAGCTTAAGTCTGAGAGGTTGCAGATGGTGTAAAACCAAACTTAAATTGCTTTCAGGATCCGATGAGTTAGTGGAGGTCATGTTTTTATGCATTATATGCTTAGTAAATGCCTCTTCCTTTCCTTGCACATAATTATATTAACTTAAGTAACAGTATGAGGATGATTTAGAATTGTAATGGGGTGAAAGCCAAAGTAAGTTTTTTGTTTTTTGATTTGTATGTGTGTATGTGTGTGTTCTTTTATTTAAAGCATGGGCCATTGTTTTCTTTTTATTTTGAAAAAGAATTTCATGTTTATTTAATTAGTATTACATGACTCAGTTAATTTTACATGTGTTACCTAGGTGTTTCACATATGCTATCTCACTTAATCTCCACAATAAAGGGTATGTTATTGTCACTGTTTTACAAATGGGGGAATAGAGGCTAAGAGAGATGAAAAAACTTGCCCAAGAACCCTTGTCTAAAAAATATTTAAGAGTTCAGAATTTAGCTATGTTTTTATTATGAAAGTACCTATCATAGTTTTGAATTTTAGGATTAAGAATTATTCACTACTACACACCACTATTTTATTTTAGAACAACTTACATTTTAAATTATTTGAATATTCTGATACCATTAATAAATTATTTTCCGATTCATAAGCTTCAGATGGCAAGTGTGAATGTGAAATAGGGCTACACTGTGTCAAACAGCAGGAACAACATTTAAATGCATGCTGAGCTCAGTGGTAACCATGTATCTTTGGATGAATAACTTTCTAGGAAGACATAACTTGATAATAGGGGGGATTTTGGATGAGATGTTGTGTCTTGCTAGGAACATCAGTTCAACAGGGAGAAATGTGTATACTAGTGGGATAAGGTCAAATGTGATTCCATAATTACAGGGCCACATATAGTCCCAATGGTCACAGGACTGACATTTCCCTCAAGTAGTTGTGTTGGATTTTGGTTGTCAGCTTAGCACTGCTGTTACTCACTTCTACATTTTATCTACATTCAAGAAGCATATCTGAGCTGAATTTCTTTACATGGTAGCTATGAGGTAGGATTTTCCAATGATAGGTATTTGAACAATACTTGGAAGGTATAGAGGAAGAAAGGCTGTTATTCTCTGGGGATGGTGTCTCAGACATCTCTTTCAGCTGCTATTTTGTGGCCGGGATGATCAGACATGTTAGCTTTTCAGACTTCTCTCTTAAGGTATCATTTTGTATTTTGGTGTCCTGATGTGGAAGCATCTCAGATTTTCCCATGGGCTTTTGCCTTAAGGACACTGTAGGCAAACACAATGTCCTACAGTTCTTCCAGCTTCCCTGAGCCCTAGCATCTCTACCCATGCCTGAGCATTAATAACTCTAAAATTCTCAGTTGCTCTCTTATGCTGACTTAACTAGGCTATTCAGCCTCTGTACCTCATTTTCCTTAATTGTTAAATAGGATAAAATAACGCCTACCTTATGGGATATATGTATATCTATGGCTGATTCAAGTTGAGGTTTGACAGAAAAAACAAAATTCTATAAAGCTATTATCCTTCAACTTAAAAAATGAATAAGTTAAAAAAATTATTCTACACTTGCTTATTCTTTTTTTCTTTTATTCATGCACCTATGCATTCACTCAGTCACCCACAATGAAAGGATGAATGATGCCCTTTCATAGCATTACCATCAAATTACAACGTGGTTAAACTCCTCCTTAATGCAGTGCTTAATGTCTGTTTTGTGGTCTAACAGGCTTAGGGTCTCCTTTTCTCTTCCATTCCTATCCCTCCCCACCCATTTAGTCAGAGGTTGGTCCTCGTCAGGTCACATTCAACATGCTTTTCTGTAATTTCAGCTTCTACCATTCATATTTTCTTTTCAATTATTGTGTTTTTTTTTTTTTTTTAAATTCAGCATCTCATTTTCTGCTTCATTTAGGTAAGTTTTATTTAGAGGATTGCTTCTCTTCAACTCTCAGTCTGTATCATTTGGGCAGAGGTGACCCCATCCTTGGACTCCAAAGACAAGTACATGTCTTAATCCTGAGCAATCAGAGCAATGGATGCATCATCTCGGCCACAATGATTGGTTTAGGGATGGGCAAATGACACAAGAAGCCCCAACAAGATGGTAAGAGGGGCGAATTCGTGTTTAGAATCAAACCCCATTCCCGCCAGAGCCACTCAGAGGGCTCAAAAAAAATGACGTGCGCACCAGGACCCAGGGACCCCACAGGGACTGAGACAGAACTCTGCTTGAGTGTCGCCTGAGGAGGTACGGGTTGTCGGTGATCTGCCGCAGGGACAGGCTCTGTGTGCAGCAGATGGCATAAGCCCTCTTGGAGAAGGTCACCATTAACCCCACCATAGAGCTGCTAGAACTTATACAGGACTGGGAACTATGGACTATGGATATGCTGTATGCAGCAGATGGTATAAGCCCTCTTGGAGAAGGTCACCATTAACCCCACCATAGAGCTGCCAGGACTTATACAGGACTGGGAACGATGGACTCCAGATATGCTGTGTGCAGCAAACGGTATAAGCCCTCTTGGAGAAGGTCACCATTAACCCCACCATAGAGCTGTCAGAACTTATACAGGACTGGGAACTATGGACTATGGACGGAGGTTCATAACATTGTACAGGAGACAGGGAGCAAGATCATTGCCAAGAAAAAAAATGCAAAAAAGCAAAATGGCTGTCTGAGGAGGCCTTACAAATAGCTGTTAAAAGAAGAGAAGCAAAAAGCAAAGGAGAAAAGGAAAGACACATCCATTTGAATGCAGAGTTCCAAAGAATAGCAGGAGAGATAAGAAAGCCTTTCTCAGTGACCAATGCGAAGAAATAGAGGACAACAATAGAATGGGAAAGACTAGAGATCTCTTCAAGAAAATTAGAGATGCTAAGGGAACATTTCATGCAAAGATGGGCTTAATAAAGGACAGAAATGGTATGGACCTAACAGAAGAGGAAGGTATTAAGAAGAGGTGGCAAGAATACACAGAACTGTACAAAAAAGATCTTCATGACCCAGATAATCACGATGGTGTGATCACTTGCCTAGAGCCAGACATCCTGGAATGTGAAGTCAAGTGGACCTTAGGAAGCATCACTACGAACAAAGCTACTAGAGGTGATGGAATTCCAGTTGAGCTATTTCAAATCCTAAAAGATGATGCTGTGAAAGTGTCGCATTCAATAAGCTAGCAAGTTTGGAAAACTCAACAGTGGCCACAGGACTGGAAGAGGTCAGTTTTCATTCCAACCCCAAAGAAAGGCAATGTCAAAGAATGTTCAGACTACTGCACAATTGCACTCATCTCATATGCTAGCAAAGTAATGCTCAAAATTCTCCAGGTCAGCCTTCAACAATACATGAACCGTGAACATCTAGATGTTCAAACTGGGTTTAGAAAAGGCAAAGGAACCAGAGATCAAATTGCCAACATCTGCTGGATCATCGAAAAAGCAAGACAGTTCCAGAAAAATATCTATTTCTGCTTTTTTGACTATGCCAAAGCCTTTGACTGTGTGGATCACAATAAACTGTGGAAAATTCTGAAAGAGATGGGAATACCAGGTCACCTGACCTGCCTCCTGAGAAATCTGTATGCAGGTCAAGAAGCAACAGTTAGAACTGGACATGGAACAGACTGGTTCCAAATAGGAAAAGGAGTATGTCAAGGCTATATATTGTCACCCTGCTTATTTAACTTACATGCAGAATTCATCATGAGAAATGCTGGGCTGGGTGAAGTACAAGCTGGAATCAAGATTGCTGGGAGAAATAGCAATAACCACAGATAAGTGGATGACACCACCCTTATGGCAGAAAGTGAAGAGCAACTAGAGCCTCTTGATGAGAGTGAAAAAGGAGAGTGAAAAAGTTGGCTTAAAGCTCAGCATTCAGAAAACTAAGATCATGGCATCTGGTCCCATCACTTCATGGCATGATGGAGAAACAGTGACAACAGTGGCAGACTTTATTTTGGGGGGCTCCAAATCCACTGCAGATGGTGATTGCAGCCATGAAATTAAAAGGTGCTTACTCCTTGGGAGAAAAGTTATGACCAACCTAGATAGCATATTAAAAAGCAGAGGTATTACTTTGCCAACAGAAGTCTTCTAGTCAAGGCTATGGTTTTTCCAGTAGTCACATATGAATGTCAGAGTAGGAGTATAAAGAAAGCTGAGCACAGAAGAATTGATGCTTTTGAACTGTGGTGTTGGAGAAGACTCTTGAGAGTCCCTTGGACTGCAAGGAGATCCAACCAGTCCATCCTAAAGGAAGTCAGTCCTGAATATTCATTGGAAGGACTGATGCTAAAGGTGAAACTCCAATATTTTGGCCACCTGATGTGAAGAGCTGACTCATTTGAAAAGACCCTGATGCTGGAAAAGATTGAAGGTGGGAGGAGAAGGGGACGATGGAGGATGAGATGGTTGGGTGGCATAACCGACTCAATACACATGAGTTTAAGTAAATTCCAGAAGTTAGTGATGGACAGGGAGACCTGGCGAGCTGCAGTCCATGGGGTCACAAAGAACCAGACCCAACTGAGTGACTGAACTGAACTGAACTGAAATGATACAAGCGGGACAAATAGGGGAAATCCAAAAATTTTTAAGCTAGAATGATTGGAGAATTTCTTTATCCATCAGGCTTGCTAAGCTTATAGAATATGAGTTTCAAGATGCTGCAAACCCATTTAGCTGAATCCAAATGAGATAGCTGAATCAGATAGCTGATTCAGATAGCTGAATACTATCTGAGAATGAAGCCAGATGCAGAGAAATCTGAAGCAAGGCTGGAGAGACAAGCAGTGTCTTGATAACATTTTTTTAAGCATTGACTTCAGCGTTTCTTAAGCTTGGGCACATTTCTTATGCTCCCCTGGTGGCTCAGATGGGAAAGAATCTGCCTGTGAGGTGGGAGAACTGGGTTTGATCCCTGGATTGGAAAGATCCCCTGGAGGAGGACATGGCAACACTCTCCACTATTCTTGACTGGAGCATCTCCATGGACAGAGGAGCCTGGAGGGCTACAGTCCATGGGGTCACAAAGAGTCGGACACAGCTGCGTGACTAACAGTTTCACACTTTCATTTTCATGGTCATAAAACTAGGCTTAAAATGAACAAGATTTACTCAATCTACAACTTGATTTAGCCAGTTCCAAATCCTTGCTCAGTTGTCTTTTTAAGGCTCAACTCCTTGAAAATAAAGCTGTCAAGTGTTGGGCACCACGTACAATCTGCTGTGCAATCTGCTGTCCTACTATGGCACTTCTTAGCTTTCAGTCTGTAATTGGATATCTAAAATGCAGTCAGCGTCTCCGTTCATCTGTTCCTTTATTCAGCATTCTCTAACTGCACTGGGTACACAGTGGTGACAAGACATAGCACTTGCCCATATAGGTGCTTATGTTCTGCTTATAGCCTCTTACTTTCAGAGTCTCACGTAGCAGCTGCATCTCTGTGTATGTACGTGTGTTTGCAATATCAAAATTCATATTTTTGTCAGGGATTGGCAGGACACTCACTTAAATAATCACAGTCATCTTAAAGCTCCAGGACTCTGGCCAATGAAAGGGCTTCAGAAAAGATACTGATAATCTTCTTGTTTCAGTAGCTTTGTCACCAGGATTTCTGTCTCTGCCTTTCATAGAGGGAGTATTGTCTAGTTCTTAAGAGTGCAGTCTCCCATAACAGGCTGGATTCAGCTCTCAGATCCACTGTTGTGTATACCTAGGCAAATTTACCTAACCCTGGTAACTCTCCGCTTTTGCCTTTGCAAAATGAGATAGCATGTCTACTTATTTGGGTAGTTGTGAGGATTAAGGGAGGTCGTGCATGTAAGTACTTTGTACTGTGTCTGGTAGTAGTCACGTCCAGATAAATTACAGCTTTTTCTTATTCCTATGATTCTTAATATTTGACTAGAAAGATACAAGTCTGCTTGTCCTTTAGGAATCAGCTTGAATGCTCTGTCTTTTCTTTCTTTTTTTTTTTTAAAGATACCATAGTTTTATCTAATATATAACCTATTTTCAAATTTCCATGATTTTCCTAACAATGACTTTTATAGCTTTTTTGTTTTTCTTTCAGCATTCAATCAATGGTTCAGCATTGTATTTTCTTTATCACATCTTTAAAGCTTATTTAATTTAGAACAGTAGCCCTTTCTCTTTTGGTCTTTTATGACACTGATCTTTTGCAGAATCTGGAGCAGTGGCTTTAAAGAATGCCTGATGATTTGGATCTGTCTGAATGCTTCCTCATGATTAGATTCAAGATGGTGGGTGTATTTCAATTTTCAAAAGGATAATGACAGTTACAGGACTTATTGAACTTAATTTTTTTAAATGTTTGAGCCCATAATGATAATAAAAACAAAATTTGAAGGAACGTTCTTTTTTAGAGAAGAATGACAGCTAGCAAAATGCAGAAAGAATTACGTGACTAGAAAACCTCCATTTTTCAGCCACAGATGCAATATTTACTTCAGGCAACGATAATCAATGTAAGCTAAAATATTCAATGAATGCAATGTTCTGTCATTTTTAAGGAAGTTAGTTGTTTAAGTCTTCTCATTCATTCTCGTCTTAATCTTTATTACAGTGTATATAATGATTTTTCCATATGTTTTTTTCTTTTTTTTTTCCACAGAACAGGTACAATGTCTTTAAAAAAAAAAAAATCAATTTAACACCGGTATGTTAAATCATGTATAACTTTAGACATTCATTAATTTATATATATAATGGGCACATAATTTGCTTTGAAAGAATTGCTCTGAATGTTGTGCATGACTGATGTGGCAGAAGCAGGGGACTAGTTAGATTACTGTACTGATCCAAGGAGAAGTGATGGTGGTACAAGCTGGTGGTGGAGGAAGAAATACCTGGTCGTGTGTTGGATGTGCTTTAGAACTAGAGCTATACATTTGGACGAAGAAAATGAGAATAACAAAAATATAAAAATAAGAGTAGTAAAAAATTAATGAAAAATCCTTCCTGTTCTGTGATGATCAATTGAAAAATGAGTTTTGTTTTATGGTAAATTGATTTGGCCTCTAGATGGCTCCATTCTGCTAAGGAAACTTCAGGATTCTTTGGGTGTATGGGTGTTCTAGAAAATTTCACTGCTGATGTATGTTTGGTTTTCCAGATTGATATTATGGCTTCACTGTAAATTAATAAGCAGTTTTGAATTTTTTGTTCAGATAGAGTTATGTGCATTGGCTCACATTTCTAACATAAATTTCTTCATTTTTGAGCCACTAGTTAAGAACCACTAAGAAACTTTAGAAGCCAGGGAAACCTTGTGTATGTTGGTTACTTGAATGGGTTTCAAAATGTTTAAATTTACTCATTCACTCATTCATTTATTGAATTGTTTCTGTATTCCAGGCACAATATTGGAGGCAGTGAAAAATATTGCTATGAGTAAAAATATATATTCTATCCTTTATCTATGCTGTGCCACATTAAGTCACTCCACTTGTATCCAACACTTTTGACCCTGTGGACAATAGCCTGCCAGGTTCCTCTATCCATGGGATTCTCCAGGCAAGAATACTGGAGTGAGTTGCCATGCCCTCCTCTAGGGGATCTTGTCAACCTAGGGATAGAACCTGTATCTCTTAGGTCTCCTGCATTGGCAGCTGGGTTCTTTACCACTAGCACCACCTGGGAAGCCCAGCCTTTATCCATTATAATTTAAACAAAAGCACTAAAAAGCTTGTTTTTTTTTAAATTTTTTAATTTTTTAAATTTTTTTAGATATTAAATTCATTTTTTCATTAATTTTATACTTGAGGCAAATACTGGTACATTTACAGTGTTTAAAACATGAAACGAAATTAGTAACCTGGTAATTTAACTGTTTATTCCTGTCCGAACCCATCGCCTTCTGATTTACCTCCCTGAGCTATTCCAGTGTGCCCAGTACTCAGTGGCATTGTTTCTATCATCCAACCTTGGACCCATGGATCTGTTTCCCCTAGATTGCTTCCATGGTTTTCGAAGCTTTGCGTGTTGACATCCATTCCAGAAGCATCTTCCTACCCAGGAGCACCGTCTGTTCTTATGCTCCTGATTCATTTTTATTTATGGCACTTAGTTTTTTATCTATTTAAAAACCAATAAATAGCTGTTAGTTTTACTAGTAAATGATTATTTATTTATTCTGTTGTACTTTTCGTATGCAATAATGGCTCCATTTTCAGTCCCTTAGTGAATTTGATGACAAAGATTCTTATTTATAATGTCCCCTTAGAATATTTCCATGGTGTATATGTTCAGTTGTTCCTTTATTTCTTCTGCTGATAGGACACTATGTAGGTTGCTGTTGATGGTGCTTGGAATTATAAACAGGAGCTTTCAATGTTATTAAATGGGAGTGAGGACTGCTTTCAATAGGCGGATTGGGTGAATGACCCAAGAAGTGGGCATTGTGGGTCATGGAGTTTATATGGTCAGCATCTTGAAGTAAATCCCACATCAGGGCTGTTTCCATAGAGGGCTTTACTAAATTTAATTCAAAAAACCACAGTGTAAGCAGGTTATTTTATTTCTCTTTTATACTTTCCAGATTATTGCATGGTAGACTTGTGGATTCAAAGCCATTCTGACTAGGCGTTGAATGGTAACCATCTATTGTGGTTTTGATTTGCATTTCTCTGATAATAAGTGATGTTGAGCATCTTTTCATGTGTTTTTTAGCCATCCGTATGTCTTCCTTGGAGAAATGTCTGTTGAGTTCTTTGGCCCATTTTTTGATTGGGTCATTTATTTTTCTGGAGTTGAGCTGGAGGAGTTGCTTGTATATTTTTGAGATTAATCCTTTGTCTGTTGCTTCGTTTGCTATTATTTTCTCCCAATCTGAGGGCTGTTAAAAAGCTTGTTTTTTAAGAACATTTATTAAACATTCCCCATGTGCAAGGGCCAGTATCTTAGCACATTAAATGCATCTTTTCATTGAAATCTTCAAAATAACCCTACGAGGCAAAAGTGGTCCACATTTTACAGGTGAAAAAACTGAGGAACAGAGAAGTTAAGTAACCTGGTAAAATTCAACCTAGGATTTTTCTTGTGGAAACCAGCGCTTCTGATTTACCTGCTGGTGAGCCATTCTCTCAGAGGTTGTGCTCAGTAGCTCAGTTGTTGTTTGGTTTCTAAGTCATATCCAACTCTTGTGACCCCATGGACTGTAGCCCTCCAGACTCTGCTGTCCATGGAATTTTCCAGGCAAGCATATTGCAGTGGTTTGCCATTTCCTATTCCAGAAGATCTTCCCTACCCAGGGAGGGAGCTCATGTCTCTTATGTCTCCTGTATTGGCAAGGGGGTTCTTTATCACTGAGCCACCTTGAATTTTTTATCTATTTGAAAAAACAAACAAATGAGCTGTCCTTTATTATTACTATAAAGTATATATTTAAAAATTTAGAATTTAAGTTCTTTGTCACATTTATGTAATGCAAATATATGCTTGCAGCATTTTTGCTGTCTTAGTGATATTTTTTGATGAACAGAAGTTCTTAACTTTACTAAAGTCCCACTTAGCAATATTTACCTTAGTGATAGTGTTCAGTTGTCCTGTTTTCTTTGCTGGGGACTAGACACTTATGAATCAGCTATGGCTGTTGATGGGTGATTGGAATAAAAGGGAAGCATTGAAGATGTTTGATTAAACTAAAGGGAGTGAGGACATGCTTTTAAAGGCAGAGGGGAAGAACATCACAAAGACCAGCAGGGTCATGATTTGGGGTCAGGGAGTTTATACTGGAGCAGGACAATCTTGAAGAGACTACAGAGGTCCCACATGGGCAAGGGCATGATTACTCCTTTATTTTGCAGAAGAGAGACATTTTCTAAGACTTTAACTTCAAGACAAGACCCTGGATAGAGTCCAGAGTTATGGTTTGATTTTTCTCTTTATTTTTATACTTGTGCCCAATGTATGGCAAGGTGGTGCAGTGCTGATTCAAAGCTTCTGAAGTCTGAGAGGTTGCAGATGGTGTAAAACCAAACTTAAATTGCTTTCAGGATCCGATGAGTTAGTGGAGGTCATGTTTTTATGCATTATATGCTTAGTAAATGCCTCTTCCTTTCCTTGCACATAATTATATTAACTTAAGTAACAGTATGAGGATGATTTAGAATTGTAATGGGGTGAAAGCCAAAGTAAGTTTTTTGTTTTTTGATTTGTATGTGTGTATGTGTGTGTTCTTTTATTTAAAGCGCGGGCCATTGTTTTCTTTTTATTTTGAAAAAGAATTTCATGTTTATTTAATTAGTATTACATGACTCAGTTAATTTTACATGTGTCACCTAGGTGTTTCACATATGCTATCTCATTTAATCTCCACAATAAAGGGTATGTTATTTTCACTGTTTTACAAATGGGGGAATAGAGGCTAAGAGAGATGAAATGACTTGCCCAAGAACACTTGTCTAAAAAATATTTAAGAGTTCAGAATTTAGCTATGTTTTTATTATGAAAGTACCTATCATAATTTTGAATTTTAGGATCAAGAATTATTCACTATTACACACCACTATTTTATTTTAGAACAACTTACATTTTAAATTATTTGAATATTCTGATACCATTAATAAATTATTTTCCGATTCATAAGCTTCAGATGGCAAGTGTGAATGTGAAATAGGACTTCACTGTGTCAAGCAGCAGGAACAACATTTAAATGCGTGCTGAGCTCAGTGGTAACCATGTATCTTTGGATGAATAACTTTTTAGGAAGACATAGCTTGATAAAAGGGGGGATTTTGGATGAGATCTTGTGTCTTGCTAGGAACATCAGTTCAACAGGGAGAAATGTGTATACTAGTGGGATTAAGGTCAAATGTGATTCCATAATTACAGGGCCACATATAGTCTCAATGGTCACAGGACTGACATTTCCCTCAAGGAGTTGTGTTGGATTTTGGTGTCAGCTTAGCACTGCTGTTACTTACTTCTATAGTTTTATCTGCATTCAAGAAGCATATTTGAGCCGGATTTCTTTACACAGTAGTTATGAGGTAGGGTTTTTCCAATGATAGATATTTGAACAATACTTGGAAGGTATAGAGGAAGAAAGGCTGTTATTCTTAGGGGATTATTAAAACTTCACACTTACGATGGTGTCTCAGACATCTCTTTCAGCTCCTATTTTGTGGCTGGGATGATCAGACATTGTAGCTTTTCAGACTTCTCTCTTCAAGCTATCATTTTGCATTTTGGTGTCCTGATGTGGAGGCATCTCAGATTTTCCCATCAGCTTTTTGCTTCAAAGACGCTGAGGTCAAACACAGTGTTCTACAGTTCTTCCAGTTTCTCTGAGTCCTAGCATCTCTACCTGTGCCTGAGCATTAAAAAATCTAGCTCCACTGTCTTTTTTCTTTTAAATTTTAAAGTTATTAACTTTTAATTGAAGGATAATTTGCATTTCAATGTTGTGTTGGTTTCTGCTATATATCAACATGAATAAGCTGTAGTATACACGTCCCCTCCCTCTTGAATCTCTCTTCTACCTCCCATACCAGCCCACCCCCTCCAGATTGTCACAGAGCACCAGTCAGTAGTTCCACTGTCTTGAGTAAGCTTCTATTTTAATGCTCCGTATTAAAAAAAAAAAACAAACAACAAACAAATGAGTCAGCTCTGATGCAAAGAGCTGACTCATTTGAAAAGACCCTGATGGTGGGAAAGATTGAAGGCGAGAGCAGAAGGGGATGACAGAGGATGAGATGGTTGGATGGCATCACTGACTCGATGGACAGGAATTTGAGTAAGCTCTGGGAGTTGGTGAAGGACAGGGAGGCCTGGCATGCTGCAGTCCATGGGGTCTCAAAGAGTCAGACACAACTGGGTGACTGAACTGAACTGATTTTTTTTAAAAAAACATCTCTTTATTTATGGCTGCTCAGGTCTTTGTTGCTATGTGCAGATTTTCTCTAATTGTAGTTCACAGGTTTCTCATTGCAGTGGCTTCTGTTTTTGAGGAACACAGGCTGTAGGGTATGTGAGCTCAGTAGTGTGGCTCTCAGGCTTAGTTGACCTGTAGTCTGTGGGATCTTCCCCAGCCAGGGATCACCTGAGTCCCCAGCATTGACAGGCAGATTCTTAACCAGTGGACTACCAGGGAAGTCTCATGCACACCGTTTTTAAATCACTCAGCCAAGAGGTTGAGTTCTCAGCTAAAATTCTCAGTTGCTCTCTTATGCTGACTTAACTAGGCATTTCAGCCTCTGTACTTCATTTTCCTTAATTGTTAAATAGGATAAAATCATACCTACCTTAAAAATTTGTTCTACACTTGCTTATATTTTTTTCATGCACCTATGCATTCACTCAGTCACCCACAATGAAAGGATGTATGATGCCCTTTCAAAAAATTACTATCAAATTACAACTTGGTCAAACCCTTCCTTAATGCAATGCTTAATTACTGTATTACTGTTTTGTGGTCTAACAGGTTTAGGGGCTCCTTTTCTCTTTCATTCCTATCCCTCCACACCCATTTAGTCAGGGGTCAGTCCTCATCAGGTCATACTTAGCATGCTTTTCCATATTTTCCGCTTCAACCATTCATATCTTCTTTTCAATTATTGTGTGTGTGTGTGTGTGTGTGTGTGTTTTCCAAATCCAGCATCTCTTGTTCTGCTTCATTTAGGTAAGCTTTATTTAGAGGATTGCTGTCTTCAACTCTCAGTCTGTATTGCTTGGGCAGAGGTGACCCCATCCTGGGACTCCAAAGACAAGTACATGTCTTAATCCTGAGCAGTCAGAGCAATGGATATATCATCTCGGCCACAGTGATTGGTTTCAGTTCAGTTCAGTTGCTCAGTCATGTCCGTCTCTTCACGACTCCATGAATCACAGCACGCCAGGCCTCCTGATCCGTCACCAACTCCCAGAGTTTACTCAAACTCATGCCCATCGAGTCGGTGATGCCATCCAGCCATCTCATCCTCTGTCGTCCCCTTCTCCTCCTGCCCCCAATCCCTCCCAGAGTCAGGGTCTTTTCCAAATGAGTCAACTCTTCACATGAGGTGGCCAAAGTATTGGAGTTTCAGCTTCAGCATTAGTCCTTCCAGTGAACACCGAGGACTGATCTCCTTTAGGATGGACTGGTTGGATCTCCTTGCAGTCCAAGGGACTCTCAAGAGTCTTCTCCAACACCACAGTTCAAAAGCATCAATTCTTTGCTGCTCAGCTTTCTTCACAGTCCAACTCTCACATCCATACATGACCACTGGAAAAACCATAGCCTTGACCAGACGGACCTTTGTTGGCAAAGTAATGTCTCTATGCTATCTAGGTTGTTCATAACTTTCCTTCCAGGGAGTAAGCGTCTTTTGATTTCATGGCTGCAATCAACATCTGCAGTGTTTTTGGATCCCCCCAAGATAAAGTCTGCCACTGTTGCCACTGTTTTCCCATCTATTTGCCATGAAGTGATGGGACCAGATGCCATGATCTTAGTTTTCTGAATGTTGAGCTTTAAGCCAACTTTGTCACTCTCCTCTTTCACTTTCATCAAGAGGTTTTTTAGTTCCTCTTCACTTTCTGCCATAAGGGTGGTGTCATCTGTGTATCTGAGGTTATTGTATTTCTCCTGGCAATCTTGATTCCAGCTTGTGCTTCTTCCAGCCCAGCATTTCTCATGATGTACTCTGCATATAATTTAAATAAGCAGGGTGACAATATACAGCCTTGACATCCTCCTTTTCCTATTTGGAACCAGTCTGTTGTTCCATGTCCAGTTCTAACTGTTGCTTCCTGACCTGCATACAGGTTTCTCAAGAGGTAGGTCAGGTGGTCTGGTATTCCCATCTCTTTCAGAATTTTCCACAGTTTATTGTGATCCACACAGTCAAACGCTTTGGCGTAGTCAATAAAGCAGAAATATGTGTTTTTCTGGAACTCTCTTGCTTTTTCGATGTTCTAGCGCATGTTGGCGATTTGATCTCTGGTTCCTCTGCCCCCTTTTTCTTTCTTTCTTTTTTTTTTCCTCTGCCTTTTCTAAAACCAGCTTGAACATCTGGAAGTTCACAGTTCATGTATTGCTGAAGCCTGGCTTGGAGAATTTTGAGCATTACTTTACTAGCGTGTGAGATGATTGATTTAGGGATGGGCAAGTGACACAAGATGGGCAATTAGGGGAAATCCAAGAAATTTTTAGCTAGAATGATTGGAAAATAGTTTGTTTACCTACCAGGCTTGCTAAGCAAATAGAATATGAGTTTTAAACTGCTGGAAACCCATTTAGCTGAATCCAAATGGGAATCTATCTGAGAATGAAGCCAGATGCAGAGAAATCTGAAGCAAGGCTGGAGAGACAAGTAGTGCCTTGATGACATTTTTTAAAGCATTGAGTTCAGCGTTTCTTAAGCTTGGGCACATTTCTTATGCTCTCCTGGTGGCTCAGATGGGAAAGAATCTGCCTGTGAGGTGGGAGAACTGGGTTTGATCCCTGGATTGGAAAGATCCCCTGGAGGAGGACATGGCAACACTCTCCAGTATTCTTGACTGGAGCATCTCCATGGACAGAGGAGCCTGGAGGGCTACAGTCCATGGGGTCACAAAGAGTCGGACACAGCTGCGTGACTAACAGTTTCACACTTTCATTTTCATGGTCATAAAACTAGGCTTAAAATGAACAAGATTTACCCAATCTACAACTTGATTTAGCCAGTTCCAAATCCTTGCTCAGTTGTCTTTTTAAGGCTCAACTCCTTGAAAATAAAGCTGTCAAGTGTTGGGCACCATGTACAATCTGCTGTGCAATCTGCTGTCCTACTATGGCACTTCTTAGCTTTCAGTCTGTAATTGGGTATCTAAAATGCAGTCAGCGTCTCCGTTCATCTGTTCCTTTATTCAGCATTCTCTAACTGCACTGGGTACACAGTGGTGACAAGACATAGCACTTGCCCATATGGGTGCTTATGTTCTGCTTATAGCCTCTTACTTTCAGGGTCTCACGTAGCAGCTGCATCTCTGTGTATGTACGTGTGTTTGCAATATCAAAATTCATATTTTTGTCAGGGATTGGCAGGACACTCACTTAAATAATCACAGTCATCCTAAAGCTCTAGGACTCTGGCCAATGAAAGGGCTTCAGAAAAGATACCGATAATCTTCTTGTTTCAGTAGCTTTGTCACCAGGATTTCTGTCTCTGCCTTTCATAGAGGGAGTATTGTCTAGTTCTTAAGAGTGCAGTCTCCCATAACAGGCTGGATTCAGCTCTCAGATCCATTGTTGTGTATACCTAGGCAAAAGTGGTAACTCTCCGCTTTTGCCTTTGCAAAATGAGATAGCATGTCTACTTATTTGGGTAGTTGTGAGGATTAAGGGAGGTCGTGCATGTAAGTACTTTGTACTGTGTCTGGTAGCAGTCACATCCAGATAAATTACAGCTTTTTCTTATTCCTATGATTCTTAATATTTGACTAGAAAATGCAAGTCTGCTTGTCCTTCTGGAACCAGCTTGAATGTTCTGTCATTTTAAAGGAATTTAGTTGTTTAATTCTTTATCCTTTAATCTTTATTATAGTATATACAATGATTTTTCCATAAATTTTTCTGTTGTCTTCACAGAACAGGTACAATGACTTTTTTAAAAATCAATTTAACACAAATACTTGAAATCATGTATAACTTTAGACAGTCATTAATTTGTGTATATAATGGACAGATAATTTGCTTTGAAAGCATTGCTCTGACTCATTGTGTATGGACTTGTGTGACAGAAGCAGGGGATTAGTTAGATTACTGTACTGATCCAAGGAGAAGTGATGGTGGTACAAACTGGTGGTGGAGGAAGAAATACTTGGTCGTGTGTTGGATGTGCTTTAGAACTAGAGCTATATTTTTGGAAAAAGAAAATGAGAATAAGAAGAAAAAAAATAAAAATAAGAGTAAGAGAAATGAATGAAAAATCCTTCCTGTTCTGTGATGACCAATTGAAAAATGAGTTTTGTTTTATGGTAAATTGATTTGGCCTCTAGATGGCTCCATTTTGCTAAGGAAACTTCAAGATTCTTTGTGTGTATGCTTGTTCTAGAAAATTTCACTGCTGCAGTGTGTTTCGTTTTCCAGATTGATATATGGCTTCACTGTAAATTAATAAGCAGTTTTGACTTTCTTTTTTCAGATGGGATTATGTGCATTGGCTCACATTTCTAACATAAATTTCTTCATTTTTGAGCCACTATTTAAGAACCACTAAGAAACTTTAGAAGCCAGGGAAACCTTGTGTATGTTGGTTGCTTGAATGGGTTTCAAAATGTTTAAATTTACTCACTCACTCATTCATTGAATGACCTCTGTGTTCCAGGCACAATGTTAGAAGCACTGAAAAATATTGCTATGAGTAAAAATACATATTCTGTCCTTTATCTGTGCTGTGCCACGTTAAGTCACTTCACTTGTATCCGACTCTTTTGACCCTGGGGACAATAGCCTGCCAGGTTCCTCTGTCCATGGGATTCCCCAGGCAAGAATACTGGAGTGAGTTGCCGTGCCCTTCTCTCCCGACCCAAGGATAGGACCTGCATCTCGTAGGTATCCTGCATTGGCAGCTGGGTTCTTTACCACTAGCACCACCTGGGAAGCCCAACCTTTATCTATTATAATTTAAATAAAAGCACCAAGAGGGTTTTTTTTTTCTTTTTAGGTTACATTTATTATACATTCTTCATGTACAAGGCCCAGTATCTTAGCACATTAAATGCATCTTTTCATCGAAATCTTCAAAATAACCCTATGAGGCAAGTGTTGTCTACATTTTACAGATGAAAAAACTGAGAAACAGAGAAGTTAAGTAACCTGGTCAAGTTCATCCCGGGATTTTTATCGTGGAAACCAGTCCTTCTGCTTCACCTGCCCGTGAGCCATTCTCTCTGAGGTTGTGCTCAGTCACTTGATCATTGTTGTTTAGCTTCTAAGTCATGTCCAACTCTTGCAACTGCACGTGTAGCCCTCCAGGCACCCATGTGCATGAAATTTTCCAGGCAAGAACACTGGACTCAGTTGCCATTTCCTATTGCAGGGGATATTCCTGACCCAGAGATCAAACTCACATCTCCTGTGTTGGCAGGTGGGTTCTTTACAACTCTGCCACCTGGGAAGCCCCTCAGAGGTTGTGCAAACCTGTAAAGTCTGAGTAGCTTGGACAACTCCTCTGACCAGTCTTCACAGAAGCCTGACTCCCTTCTTCTGTGCTTCTTTATTCCTTTTGCATTCACCTCAAGTCTTGCTTCTTTTGTAAAACTATTCCAGATTATGTGAGTTAGTCCCCCTTTTTGAGCCCTTAGAGTATCTATGTCACATGTATGGAAAAGCCTCCTTCTTTGTAGTATGCATGTCTAACAGAACAATGGAGGATGAGTCTAATCATCGAAATCCCCAAGTGGCAGATGAGCTTCTCTGTGATCTGGGGAAGTGTCCTTTAGAAGTTCTAGAAACTTAGGGCCTTAGGAAGCATCACTATGAACAAAGCTAGTGGAGGTGATGAAATTCCAGTTGAGCTATTTCAATTCCTAAAAGATGATGTTGTGAAAGTGCTGCACTCAATATGCCAGCAAATTTGGAAAACCCAGCGGTGGCCTCAGGACTGGAAAAGGTCAGTTTTCATTCCAATCCCTAAGAAAGGCAATCCCAAAGAATGCTCAAACTATGGCACAATTGTACTCATCTCACACGCTAGTAAAGTAATGCTCAAAATTCTCCAAGCCAGGCTTCAACAATGCGTGAACTGTGAATTTCCAGATGTTCAAGCTGGTTTTAGAAAAGGCAAAGGAATAAGAAATCAAATTGCCAAAATCCGATGGATCATCAAAAAAGCAAGAGAGTTCCAGAAAAACATCTATTTCTGACTTTTTGACTATGCCAAAGCCTTTGACTGTGTGGCTCACAATAAACTTTGGAAAATTCTGAAAGAGATGGGAATACCAAACCACCTGACCTGCCTCCAGAGAAACCTGTATGCAGGTCAGGAAGTAACAGTTAGAACTGGATATGGAAAACAGACTGGTTCCAAATAGGAAAAGGAGTACATCAAGGCTGTATATTGTCACCATGCTTATTTAACTTAAATGCAGAGTACATCATGAGAAATGCTGGGCTGGATGAAGCACAAGCTGGAATCAAGATTGCCAGAAGAAATATCAATAACCTCAGATATGCAAATGACACCAGCCTTATGGCAGAAAGTGAAGAGCAACTAAAGAGCCTCTTGATGAAAGTGAAAGAGGAGAGTGAAAAAGTTGGCTTGAAGCTTAACATTCAGAAAACTAAGATCATGGCATCTGGTCCCATCACTTCATGGCAAATAGATGAAGAAATAGTGGAAACTTTATTTTTTTGGGCCCCAAAATCACTGCAGATGGTGACCTTTGCTCTTTGGAAGAAAAGTTATGACCAAACTAGACATTGTATTAAAAAGCAGGGACATTACTTTGCCAACAAAGATCTGTCTAGTCAAGGCTATGGTTTTTCCAGTAGTCATGTATGGATGTGAGAGTTGGACTATAAAGAAAGCTGAGCACCAAAGAATTGATGCTTTTGAACTGTGGTGTTGGAGAAGACTCTTGAGAGTCCCTTGGACTGCAAGGAGATCCAACCAGTCCATTCTGAAGGAAATAAGTCCTGAATATTCATTGGAAGGACTGATGTTGAAGCTGAACCTCCAATACTTTGGCCACCTGATGCAAAGAGCTGACTCATTTGAAAAGACCCTGATTCTGGAAAAGATTGAAGGTGAGAGGAGAAGGGAACTACAGAGGATGAGATGGTTGGATGGCATCACTGACTCAATGGACATGAGTTTGAGTAAACTCCAGGAGTTGGTGATAGACAGGGAGGCCTTGCATGCTGCAGTCCATGGGGTAGCAAAGAGTCAGACATGACTGAGCAACTGAACTGAACTGAACTGAACCTTTTAGAAGACAAATGGAGGACTCATTGAAGAGGGAATTGTTCCTAATTAACTGACAGCTTCAGAATGTCAAATAGAAAGTTCAGGAGAATTTTCTTAACTAATCATTCACACTGCTTCCCTCTGTGAGTTCTTTACTCCCTTTCCCTCTCTTGGCTCCTAGTCTGATTACTTGATGGGTAATGGTAATAGAGATGGCTGATTCTCTGACACTATACACCCCCTCTTCTTCTTTAATAATAGAAAACCCATGGCTACACGAGTAGTATCTATATATTCCCACTATCCTTGCAGCTTCGTGTGACCATGTAAGTCCAGTCCAACTTGATGAAAATAGAAAGTTTATATTTCTGTGTTTTATAATTAAAATGAATAGGTCTATACTGGCTTTGCCCATTTCTTTCTGTCACTTGGGAGGTGATGAGAAGTGGTACTGTCACTTTTAGACCTAGAGTTTTAAGTTGTCTGTTGAAAATATCAGAGCACTGTATTTTGAGTCTTACATAATTGAACTTATTTTCTTCAATTAATATAAAAATTGATACTTAAAATTGGGCCACTGCCCTAACATTTGACTTAGCATTTGTTCTTAAAGAGTAGGGTAACATGCTGGGCTGGAAAACTGGTGATCTGTGTTAATGCTTTATTAAAACATTTGCTAAAACTCTCATTTGTAATACCTTGAAAAGTAGTCCATATGTCAACAGAGTCTTTATCTGGCTAAATTTATTGGAAAAATTACACTGAAGATGTGTGCTGTCTTCTTTTTGCTACATTTAGAAAAGTTCTATAAGAGAGAGTTGAAGTCAGACTATTATAGCTATTAGAGGTTATGCTGATGAAACCATTTTTATAAGGGTGGGCCTTATAAAACCTTTGATGCTTCCCTATGATTACATGTTATTCAGAAATTAGCAGACAACCCAGTGCAGGTAAATAGATCAGATGAATACTATTTACCATTTATAATTGTTTTATAATAGTATTATGATACTATTATAGTAGTATTACCACCTACCTAAACCCTTTGTTTCAAATCATCTCAAGGTAGATACAATTATATTGAGAGAAAGAGGGATGGGAGAGAAACTTCTGGCTGTGATTACTTATATAAGAACTAACTGAAAACCAATAGGCTAAATGCTATAAAGATTATGAGGGAATATTACTACCAAAGAAACTGGAGCCTGGTCTGAAAAAGCTTGTGATTCTTTGATGAAGAGGCTCCCAAACAACACAACCTGTGGGTGGGATTATGGCTAGTGTGAAAATAACAATTCTTATAGTGTATGCCATTTAAAATTTATAAATGTAGCTAACAAAAATATTAAATGGTGCCCTTTCTATTCTCCTATCTTGAAAAGCACATATTTTTGTAATGATCTGGATGTCCAGGTTAGAATTTAGAACTCTGAAACTGATTTGGAGCTTCACTGCAGTGGTGCATGGATAGTCACCCCATGGCCCACAACACATTCTCCACTCTTCCCAGTCTTACGTCTGTCCTGCATCAAAGGGCCCTGTTAGAACGTGTTGTTGTGTAGTCACCACGTCACTAAGTTGTGCCCAACTCTTTGTGACTCCATAGACTGTTGCCCATCAGGCTCCTCTGTCCGTGGGATTTCCCAGGCAAAGACACTGGCATGGGTTGCCATTTTCTTCTTCAGGTGATATTCACAACACAGGGCTCAAACCTATGTCTTTGCATTGGCAAGTGGGTTCTTTACCACTGAGCCACCAAGGAAGTCCAAACATATAGATATTCTATTCCTTATGCTTGCATCCAAGATCCATACACAACTCTTATATCTTTCACCACCACAAATAATTTAAATGTTTAGCAAATCACCATTAATGATGCTCGTGTGGCACACATTTCTGAGTAATGTTTCAAGGCTACTTATTATACTTGGATTCTTTCTCTTTCTCTCTACCAATCTACTTCTTCCTTGTTGTTGTTACCACTACAGTCATCAGCAGTGGGAAAAAAAAATATGTATATATATATATATATATATATATATATATATATATATATTTGTTTTCCAAGGAGCTATACACATTTATCACACAGAATTTTGTTTACACATCATTTGCTTCACAAAAAGTTGTTTACACATTTCTAAAATCTATGAGTTTCTTGAAGATGGGGCTGATATGGGTGTTTTCATGCCAGAATTTTGATGGATCAATTATCTTGTCTTACACAAAGGGTTCGGTGAGTACTAGTTGAGAATATGCAAGTGAATGGATGAATGTGTTTTCATATTGCTGCCTCTTTGAAATAATTGGAAATATACCAAGACTTCTAGGGTTTCTCATCTAAGAGAGATTACACTAAAATTTGGATAACTAGATTAAGGTAGAAGGTTTAGAAATGTGTCATCCATGCAAAGACCCCAAAATGGGCAACCTTGTTTATGTTTCAAATTGCCCAGAAATATTTGATTTTGCTTCAGTTCTAGGAAGGGCTCAGGTTTGGAGTGAAGTCACAATTTTATCAGCAACAGTTCACTTAATATTGCTTATACAAACTCTCTAAAGCAGTGGCTAGGGCATATGTTTAGACTTTCCCAAGTGTTTGGGCTAAAGAAACCACATATATTTTAATGCAGTGGTTCTAAGTAGTTATTCCAGAGGCTTCTAAGGTAAGAGAATCACATAGTATGGTTTAGTAACACTGAAACCTTTCCATGCCCCTTGTCATTTTATCTTTGTTCTTTTAGAAAAACTCAGAATGGTACGAAACATATCTTTATTTTCACATTTCCAACTTTCTTTACACATATATACTGAAACCATCTGTCTAAATTGTGACAAAATCTGCCAGTTCCAGATTGGCCTCATTAGTCATTTGAGCACACATAAACAGAGGGATTATGGAAAAATAAATAGATCTTGGATAGATCATCTGGGTCTGGGAAGGTTTTTTTCTCATCATCAGCATCATTGCCAGACATGAAAAGGCACAGGTTTACATTTTAAAAACACTTGGAGGAGTTTTTGTTTTAAAAACTGGATAAAAAATTTCTAGTGACCTACTTGATAGTCTTTATTCTTGACCAAGTCCATTCGGCTGTGAAACAAAGGAAAAACTAGTATCTTATGGAGCCGGCAAGGTCTTTCAGAGTGAAAGTCTATGGGATTGTATCTAAGGGGTGAGATGAGACATAAGGAAGGTGTGAGAGTACATGAAAATAAATTTTGAACATTATCATCAAAGCTAGTATTTGTCTAAGCCAGTCATAAGCTCACCTACCCGGATGTTTGGATGTGCTCCTACCAGCCACCTCTTCTCTGTGAATAGTAGTAGTTTAATTGTGAAATCGTATTGTCAAAAATATATGTCATGCAAGTAAGCCTCTGCCACAATAGGAAGTCAGTTCATCTGTATTTTCCTTGTAACTAACAGAGCCCCAAGGGACTAATAGATCCCTTCAGGAAGATGTAGTAAGCTGGGAGAGAGAGGACTGCTAACATGGTATAAAATGAGGGGGAATTTTATCCTCAGTCTTCAATAAAAACAGCAACAAAACAATCTCTGTCACTAGGCTTCTGTCATGTCCTAAATTTCATTATTTGAGATTCATTCTTAGTTTATTTTTCATTCATATCAAAGGTCAGTGAAAATCAAACAGTTTCCTTTCAAAAAACCCCCCCCAGGGGACCATGCTCCTTCCATTTTGTGATATTGCCATCATCAGCACATGCTGTTGCTGGGGAAGGGGAAGGCAAGCTGCAGAGTATATGCTACACCTGAAAGTGCCATGAGTCCAGGCCCTTAGATCCCAGCTACCTACAGGAAGTTTGGGAAATGTAGTTCTGCTTTATGTCCAGAAAGTGAAAGTAGGATTTGTGAATATGTAGCTGGCTTCTGCTACAAAGAGAGTTGGATTAATGTTAGATTGAAAGTATAGGTGTACACATTAACAAATTGAAAGATAAAAACCATATGATTATCTCAATAGATGCAGAAAAAGCCTTTGACAAAATTTAACATCCATTTATGATTAAAACTCTCCAGAAAGCAGGAATAGAAGAAACATACCTCAACATAATAAAAGCTATATATGACAAACCCACAGCAAGCACACCCTCAATGGTAAAAAATTGAAAGCATTTCCCCTGAAATCAGGAACAAGACAAGGGTGCCCACTCTCACCACTACTATTCAACATAGTTTTGGAAATGTTGGCCACAGCAATCAGGGCAGAAAAAGAAGTAAAAGGAATCCAGATAGGAAAAGAAGAAGTGAAACTCTCTCTGTTTGCAGATGACATGATCCTCTACATAGAAAACCCTAAAGACTCTACCAGAAAATTACTAGAGCTAATCAATGAATACAGTCAAGTTGCAGGATATAAAATTAACACACAGAAGTCTCTTGCATTCCTATACACTAACAATGAGAAAACAGAAAGAGAAATTAAGGAAACAATACCATTCACCATTGCAACAAAAAGAATAAAATACTTAGGAGTATATCTACCTAAAGAAACAAAAGACCTATACATAGAAAACTATAAAACACTGATGAAAGAAAACAAAGAGGACACAAACAGATGGAGAAATATACCGTGTTCATGGATTGGAAGAATCAATATTGTCAAAATGGCTATACTACCCAAAGCAATCTATAGATTCAATGCAATCCCTATCAAGATACCAGCGGTATTCATCACAGAACTAGAACAAATAATTTCACAATTTGTATGGAAATACAAAAAACCTCGAATAGCCAAAGTAATCCTGAGAAAGAAGAATGGAACTGGAGGAATCAATCTGCCTGACTTCAGACTCTACTACAAAGCCACAGTCATCAAGACAGTATGGTACTGGCACAAAGACAGAAATATAGATCAATGGAACAGAATAGAAAGCCCAGAGATAAATCCACGAACCTAGGGTCACCTTATCTTCGACAAAGGAGGCAAGGATATACAATGGAAAAAAGATAACCTCTTTAACAAGTGGTGCTGGGAAAACTGGTCAACCACCTGTAAAAGAATGAAACTAGAACACTTTCTAACACCATACACAAAAATAAACTCAAAATGGATTAAAGATCTAAATGTAAGACCAGAAACTATCAAACTCCTAGAGGAGAACATAGGCAAAACACCCTCCGACATAAATCACAGCTGGATCCTCTATGACCCACATCCCAGAATTTTAGAAATAAAAGCAAAAATAAACAAATGGGACCTAATGAAACTTAAAAGCTTTTGCACAACAAAGGAAACTATAAGCAAGGTGAAAAGACAGCCCTCAGATTGGGAGAAAATAATAGCAAACGAAGCAACAGACAAAGGATTAATCTCAAAAATACACAAGCAACTCCTCCAGCTCAATTCCAGAAAAATAAATGACCCAATCCAAAAATGGGCCAAAGAACTCAACAGACATTTCTCCAAGGAAGACATACAGATGGCTAACAAACACATGAAAAGATGCTCAACATCACTCATTATCAGAGAAATGCAAATCAAAACCACAATGAGGTACCATTATAAGCCATTCAGGATGGCTGCTATCCAAAAGTCTACAAGCAATAAACGCTGGAGAGGGTGTGGAGAAAAGGGAACCCTCTTACACTGTTGGTGGGAATGCAAACTAATACAGCCGCTATGGAGAACAGTGTGGAGATTTCTTAAAAAGCTGGAAATAGAACTGCCATATGACCCAGCAATCCCACTTCTGGGCATACACACTGAGGAAACCAGATCTGAAAGAGACATGTGCACCCCAATGTTCATTGCAGCACTGTTTATAATAGCCAGGACATGGAAGCAACCTAGATGCCCATCAGCAGACGAATGGATGAGGAAGCTGTGGTACATATACACCATGGAATATTACTCAGCCATTAGAAAGAATTCATTTGAATCAGTTCTAATGAGATGGATGAAACTGGAGCCCATTATACAGAGCGAAGTAAGCCAGAAAGATAAAGACCATTACAGTATACTAACACATATATATGGAATTTAGAAAGATGGTAACGATAACCCTATATGCAAAACAGAAAAAGAGACTCAGATGTATAGAACAGACTTGTGGACTCTGGGAGAAGGCGAGGGTGGGATGTTTCAAGAGAACAGCATTGAAACATGTATATTATCTAGGGTGAAACAGATCACCAGCCCAGGTTGGGTGCATGAGACAAGTGCTCGGGCCTGGTGCACTGGGAAGACCCAGAGGGATGGGGTAGAGAGGGAGGTGGGAGGGGGGACCGGGATGGGGAGTACATGTAAATCCATGGCTAATTCATTTCAATGTATGACAAAAACTACTGTAATGATGTAAAGTAATTAGCCTCCAACTAATTAAAAAAAAAAAAAGCATAGGTGTATTATTTTCCAGCCCTTTGCACCAAGAGATGAAGGCTATAACCCAACTCCTTCAACCTAGGCTAACCCTGGTGTCTTGCTTTTACCAGTAGAATGTAGTTAAAGTGGTGTCCACAAATTCTAGAGTCTAGCTATCCAGAGGCCTTGTTGCTTCTGCTTCTGTTTTTTCTTGGAATGCTCTTTTGGTATAGCATTCCCATCTAAGGAAGTAGTCTCCTGGAAGGGAGAGGCTACAGGCAGGGAAAGATCACTCTAGTCAGCAACAAGCATCAGTTGTCATACATGGTTAGGCCAGCTTGGACGTTCAAGACCAACTGGCTCTCTAGGAAGGTAAGTTACATGAATGAACCAGGTGAAAAGAGAGGAATATTGCACAGCCAGTGAACAGAACTGTGATAAATAATAAATCAGTGTTTCAGGTCACTGAGTTGCGGTGATTTGTTATTGTAACCATAGACAACTGATACAAGTTAAAATTTTTTTCAGGTTAAAATGGGAGAGTCCACCTTTGTAAACCTGAAGCTAATGACATATAAAGGACCCCACTTTAATGTTACTTATAGCATTTCTAATGTGCATGTGATCTTGTGATTGCATATGTCTTCCTGAGGAAAGGGTGTAGGTTGGGTTGTTTGTTTGGGGGCACTAATGGGTGAATGGGAGGTATTACAAGGAAAAGAGGAAAGCCAATGCAGGTATATTATTGAACTTGTTATTTCTAGACAATTAAATCTCAATTTTGCTGCAGAATTCTGGTGGATAGAGTAGGTCTTAACTCATAGTTATTCCAACAAAGAGGTGAGTAGCTGAGGTATCTACCCACCAAATCCCATCAATTTTTGATAAAGGTTTTCTGAGTGCTGAGAAGAGTAGCTTACTCAGTATTTCTGTTTTACCTTGTGCACTGGCTGAGTGGGCTTCTGTGATTAGAGAAAGCCTTCGTGGGAAGAGTCCCAGAGCTCCTGTTTAGAACAATTCCAGTTGGCCTTTTCTGCAGTATGAGTGAATAATGAAGCAAAAAATCACTCAGTAATGTCCAACTCTTTGTGACCCCATGGACTACACAGTCCATGGAATTCTCCAGGCCAATTCTGGAGATTCCAGCATTCACTGGAGTGGGTAGCCTTTCCTTTCTTCAGGGGATCTTCCCAACCCAGGGATCAAACCAAGGCCTCCACATTGCAGGCAGATTTGGGTTGAGTACCGGCAGTGACATTAGAGTTTATTGTCAATATCTGAAAATTATAAATATTAATATTTAAATATATAATGTTTATGTCTCAAATAGTAAATTCTCAAGCTAGGTAGAACTTGTCGTGAAAAATTTCCTTGTGTTCTTCTTATGAAAATTGATTTTTTAAATGAAAAAAATTACCTTGGAATTATTCACAAATAAAAGACTATCAACTTAGTTATCTAAAATTTTTAACAGTTGGAAAGACCTCAAACTCATTTGTAAACCACCTAGGATATACATTCTTGATCCAAAAATAATAAAAACTTCAGAGGCAGGAAGAAGAACTTCTTTATTTCTTGAAATTCTGACAGTCCATTGATACATAAATGCATATTCATTATTGCACAAAACTGGCAAGTGTTAGAGGAGAGGGTTATAATAAAATGCATACCAAAACACATTTTGTTCACTCAATTCAAACTTCAAAATAACAGTCTTCACAAGAATGCTTTTAAAAATTTCTTACTGTTTTGAGGCTTTATTTTGGTTGTGATGAGGAGGAAGAAAAGCTTAGTCACTTTGTGGCAACTTACCATTAGCAGCACCTCAGAGCCAGCCAAATTGTTCCCCTCCCCTAGGCAACTGAAACTAGGCTTCTATTTTGTGTTGTTAAGTGCAATTCACTAACCATGAGTGCAATCAGGCAGATGACAGGGCTGAGAAATCATTATTCCTGTACTATTGATGTAACTTTATATCTGTAACCTTGGCCGCCACTCAAATTTGTAATAATCAGATAGTATTAATGACGATGAAAAATTTGTATCAAATTTCAAATGTATTTCTGTATTCCAGAGGTTCCTTCCATGATGGTGATTCAACTTTAGTTAGGCTGTGGTCCAACCATGATTCTAACTCTTTGCCCTTTGGCGCTTGGCAAAAAGTACATTCCACACAGCTCTACTCTGTGTGTGCATGTGTCTTGAAACAACAAACATTTGTTCTCTTGGTACATGTTGGCAACTACAAGCTGACTGTTGGGACTTCACCAGGTCTGTTTAATGCTTCCCTAGATTAAAGGAGTAGTTCTGATATGGAACATGTAGGAACTTGTCCTTGTCCTCATAGTTCTGAAGACTACAGTTCAATATCAAAGTGTTGGCAGGCTTCATTTCTTCTGAAGCCATTCTCCTTGGTTTGTGGATGGCCACCTTCTCACTGTATCCTCACATGGTTTGCCATCCATGAGTGCACATCCATAAAAAATGTCTCTTTTGATGTCCAAATGTCCTCTTCTTGTAAGGACATTTGGTCAGATTTCATTAGGACCCACCCAAATGGCCTCATTTTGACTTAATCACCTCTTTAAAGGCTTTGTCTCCAAATACAGTCACATTCTTAAGTACTAGCAGTTAGGGCTTCAACATATGAAGTTTTAGGGGACACAATTCAGCCAACAATATTCTTTTAGTTACCCCTTGGACATGGCATAAGTCATGTCTGCTCAAATGCCACTGGTCAGCACAAGTCACATGATAATGAATGGCAATGTAACCCTCTGAGGATTATTGTAATTTCCAAAATCAGCTTGAGATTTTCCAGGATGGGTCTGCAGATTTGTTGCAAAGGGTCTCTTACTACATGTTTGAACAACTATTTTCTGTATACCACATTAGTAACATATGCTTCATGCAAATTTTTAGTAATTATAAAGTAATTCAAGCATCAGAAAAATTTAAGCATACAAAAAAATAACACAAGACACCATCTGGTGCCTACCATCCAGACTTAACATTGTAATGCATTTGCTCTAGATCCCTTCCCCTTTAGGGCTTTCCAGGTGGTGCTAGTGGTAAAGAATCCTCCTGCCAATGCAGGAGACTCAAGAGACCTGGGTTTGGTCCATAGGGTCGCCATAGGGTTGCAAACAGTTGGATATGACTGAGGCAACTTATCACAAATGCCTACTCCTTATCTTAAGAAGTAGTAGGAAGTTAGGTGATGAGAGAGGAGGAGGGAGGGAGAGTTTTGGGTGCAATTCTTAGTCTCTCCTCTAGAGTCTGATCATTTTCAGTAATCAAGGGCTTAGCCTATCCTACAGTTGTAGTGAAAGTCACTCAATTGTGTCCGACTCTTTGCGACCCCATTGACTAGAGTCCATGGAATTCTCCAGGTCAGAATACTGGAGTGGGAAGACTTTCCCATCTCCAGGGGATCTTCCCAACCCAAGGATCGAACCCAGGTCTCCCGCCTTGCAGGAGGATTCTTTACCTGGTGAGCCACAAGGGAAGCCCAAGAATACTGGAGTGGGTAGCCTATACCTTCTCCAGCAGATGTTCCCGACCCAGGAATTGAACCGGGATCTCCTGCATTGCAGGTGGATGCTTTATCAACTGAACTATCACAGAAACTTAATCAAGGGCTGCTGCTGCTGCTGCTGCTAAGATGCTTCAGTCGTGTCCGACTCTGTGTGACCCCATAGATGGCAGCCCACCAGGCTCCACCGTCCCTGGGATTCTCCAGGCAAGAATACTGGAGTCAGTTGCCATTTCCTTCTCCAATCAAGGGCTACATCTCCTTTACTCAACTCTCCTTTTTTTTTTTTGGTTTAAAAAAAATGATTCTGAGACCAAATAAATTCTCTTAAGAGCTGACTTTTCCTTCTTCTTGGATGATTTATTTTGCCCTGGACCTTCTTCCCCAACCATCCTGCCTGGAAAAACTTAAGGAGGAGTCAAAGAGTACCCTTAAGTATAGATGCTAGTCCCATTGCAGGTGGAACAGTTGCTGAAAGCAGAGGGTTGAATAATAAGCATATCTATTTATGAAATATATAAAATAATAAATTGCAATGCAACAATTGTATTTAATGTCTGTCACTTCATGTGTGTTTCTGCAAAATATGTATCATCTAATTTCAGTTATGTAATTGTATCTTTTTAATCTCCACAAATATTATAAAGTATATTATTCCTCCTCTTCTTTCTCCTTGTGGGGGAAATGTCTATGCAATTTAACTAAGTTAACTTGTACTAGTTTCATCCAGATGGTCATAGGAACATACATTAATAAATTTATTTGAATTGATAACTAATAAGTAATGAAATATTTACTTACAGAAAGTAAATATGGGATCAATAAATTGGTTAGACAATGAGGACTGACTTTGCCAGTTAGGTTATGTAGTGGATAGTTTCTGAAAATGAATGAGTTCAATTTGTAGTGCCAAGGTTTTGAGGAAAATATACTTAAGCCACATGATGAGACAAAATTATTTTATTAAAAATTGGTATTGCCAAAAGTGTATTGAACATAGCAATATTTTGATTTCTCAAACTTTTCTGAGGATATTGGGTTAAACAAGGTGCCACAGTGTGAAAGACCAAGACTCATTTAATGAGACTTGGTAAAGCCTTTTTGGTATATTTCCCAGAAACTGAGAAAGTGAATGACTTTCATGACCGGGATAACAAATCATTTCACAGGTCAGGTACTTTCCAATTCTTGGCTTTCAACAAAATTGAAGGAGGAAATAACTAAGTTGTCAGTCGAGAGACTATTAAAAATAATTTTAGATGATAGATTGCTATATGAATTTTGGCATGTAACTTGGAGGGAATTCAAAGAAATGGGTGAGATGTAATAAAAAAGCTCTTATGCACAATTCAGCTTGTTGTAAGAGCAAATTTTCTCAGAATTTACATCTATAAAAATGAAAAAGAATAGACATGGTACTGAAGACCATCTCATTCTAAAGACATTCATGGACACTGAGGGAAAAAAATTCTTTTTAAGAGGTAAACGTCCCCAAATTAATTTTTGTTTAATGAGTTTCAAAATTTTAATATATGTATATTTGTTTTAATTGTGGACTAAATAATAATTATGACAGGATTAATGCAAAATTTGTTAATAGTTTAAGCCTAAAATCTTTGTTTTAAATTCATATAAATGTTTTTATTATAGAATATGAAAGGTATGACAAGTGTGATAAAGTGATCTCTCCCTGGTGGCTCAGCTGGTAAAGAATCCTCCTGCAGTATGAGAGACCTGGGTTTGAACTCTGGGTTGGGAAGATCCCCTGGAGAAGGGAACAGCTACCCATTCTAGTATTCTGGCCTGGAGAATTCCATGGGTGTGTATAGTTCATGGGGTCGCAACGAGTTGGACATGACTGAGTGACTTTCACAATCATAAAAGTATATTACCCTAGGGTACTGTGTGTGTGTGTGTCTGTGAGAAATGGAATGGGAAATAGGTTTAAGGAGATAAAGGAGAAAAGAAATGAGATAAAATTCTTGTTAAGGAAGATTTTTTTTTCGTATATATTTAAACATGGCAACTATCTATCATTATGATATTAGACTTACCGAACACATTTAAAAACATGATATAACCAATATTTACAATATACCAAAAATCATAGACATTAACTTAAATTTTGTGCATTTTGGGAAGAATGTAAGTAACACATTTTGAAGACCACCAGACTAACTTACACAGTGGGCAGGAGGCAGAAGGCATTTAAAGCCAGATTTATTTACTCCAGGTTGCAGCATTTTGTATCCATTAAAATTCAATAAAAGGAGGAACATATGACAGTAGGAAGCATCTTTGCTTTATTTGTTTTTCTCACCAACTAACTCAGAACTTGAAGATAGGAAAGAGTGGAATCAACATGCCCAGAGATCCTAGGAAAGACTGTCAGAGTTACAAATTTTATGTATGCTTCTTCTAGCACAATGCTTGCCACATATTACTAAATATTAAGAAAAGTTTGTTGAATGAATGGATAAGAATAGAGTCTTGGCTTTTTTCCACTGATTAATAAAATTTCCTTAAAGATGATAGTTTTAGTTTATGACTATGTTTTTATATCTAGAATCAAATCAGGGATTACTCTAAGTGATAATTTTTATAAGTTTCAGCAATGACAAAAATATCCCAAGCAAACAAATAACAACAAAAAACCCCTTACACCTTTTTTCCAGACTAGTGCCTATTTTTACATCTAATCTTATATCACAATTAAAGGTAGTAACTTTCCTGAATAATCTAAATTATTAAATGTAAGCTAATTCATCCTGTATTCAGAACAAGGTCAACTCAGTCCTTAATAATATCATACAATAGAGATTATGCTTAACTGACAAGAGAACTTTGCAACCAACTCTCATTTGTATGTAGGAAATGGAAATAGGTTAGAAGTATTGTTGTTCATAATCACAAAATAATTTAAACCACTTGTCCGTGTGTTTATGACTCCTTATCTTTCACATCTTTCTATTCTTCCTCATTTCTTTCTTAAACCAAAAGAAAAGGGTTGAGTTATAGCTATTTTCAGAACCAGTTTTGGAATTAGGAAGATTTAAGACAGAAATGGATTTACCATGAAGATAATAAAACTTAAACTTTAGACTCCTCATTTAATGGTATCTTTTCAAGATCTTGGAATGATCCCTGGCAATATCTTCATAGGGTTATAGATATATATATCTATATAACAAGCATACACATATGTATATATGTATATATATATTTAATTTGAGAAAAGTAAGATATATTTAAGTGGAGTTTTCAGTTTAATGGGCTATATTTCTGTGATTTGCAGTATCTTCTAAGTATTGTTAAATTACTGCTAGCCATCTCATAACAGGAATGGTTTTCAGGAATATACCTACCAGCTATTTTCTGATTCCCTCAAAGGTGCCAGAAATAATGTTGCATTAGATTAGCAACTGGCTTGGGTGTATATGGATAGTAGAGAAGATACAAAGTTTCAAATATATGAAGTCAGAAGCTGGTCTATGGATCTGAATTTTATAGCTTGTATACAAAAGATGTTTCCCTAAATTTGACAACATATTAAATGTTTATGTAAGATTATTAACAATGAGTTGTGAACCTGAAAGAAACTTTTCTAAACAATAAACAAAAAACAACACAAGTTTTGATCACCTCTGCTAGAGAAAACACTGAATTGTCTTTCTCCTCTCTCTGTAGAGAATAACATCACAAAACTATGGTCAAAATGAAGAGTCAGACAAGAATATGCAGCTAAAATACATAAGAAAATAAGTAATGCAGAGATGTACCAGGTAATTAATAAAAATATTTGTTTCTTTTATTTCTGTGATGTGTATGGTAATTGTCATCCTTTAAAAATTAGCAAACAATTTTTAATCCTTAGTGTAAATAAATATTTTCTTATACATAACTTTATGTTCACAATTTCAAATTTATTTTTCTTGTAAAGAACCCCTAAATTGTATATACTTCAGACCTCATAAAACCTTCAGATTTGCCCCTGGACTTAGCTATTATTTGGCAGAAGATTCTTACTATACAGACAAAAAAACAGGCCTAGAGAAAATTTATTACTATTTGGAATCACCTAATAAGGACAGGATTTACATCGATTCAGATCTTTGGGCAGTGAATCAAATCTCTCACCATTCATTTATGGATAGAATAATTTAAATTTTCTGTGTATATGAATCTACACCTAAAATTTTAGGTGAGAAAGCAATATTATATAGTTGAACTCCTGGACTCAAAGTCTGCACAGAGATTGTGCAGAAAAAAATTGTAGACATTTGTGCATGAATTTCTTAGAGGAAAAGTCATTTGTCAAAGTGGCTGGAATGAGAAGGGAACCACTTTAGTGTTCTGTCAATTCTTACCAGCTGGAAATTCCCAGAAACCTTGGCCATGAAACTAAACTCTAGAGATGCAAATCAAAATGGAGTGCAATTGACTGAACAAGCGAATCTAAACAAGAGACCACCTCCGCCACCTTGTGTCAGGGCGGAAATTAGACACTGTAGAGACCTGCAAACAGAAGCCAAATAAACAAAGGGAACCGCTTTAGAAGTGACTGGTGCAACAGATTAAAATCCCTGTAGTTAACACTGACTATACTGGAAGGGGCCTATAGATCTTGAGAAGTATAAGCTGGAACAAGGAGCTATCTGAAACTGGACTGAACCCATACTGCCCGCAACAGCTCCAGAGAAATTCCTAGATATATTTTTACTATTATTATTATTTTCTTAATTAAAAATAAAAAATTTTTTCTTTCTTTTTTATAAAGTCCTCTATTACTCCTCTATTATTCCTTAATTTTCATTTTTATAACCCACTATAACCTGCCCCCCCAAAAGACCCTATTTTTAAAGCAAACTTCACATATATTTCTTAAATTTTTTTTTTTAATTTTTATTAGTTGGAGGCTAATTACTTTACATCATTACAGTAGTTTTTGTTATACATTGATATGAATTAGCCACATATATTTCTTAAATTTTTTAAAAAATAATATTGTATTTTTAAGAGTCTAACCTCTACTCTAGATTTTTAATCTTTGTTTTTCAGTATTTGATATCAATTTTGGACATTCAAGAATCCAACCTTCAGTACCCATTTTTACTGGTTTGATCACTCTCTTCCCCTTTTGACTTTCCTTTTTCTCCCCCAGATCACCTCTATTTCCTCCCTCCCCCTTCTCTTCTCAATCCAATTCTGTGAATCTCTGTGGGTGTTCTGGGTTGCGGAGAACACTTAGGGAACAGAGTACTGCCTAGATCTGTCTCTCTTCTCTTGAATCCTCCTTTTTCTCCTCCTGCTCACCTCTATCTCCTTCCTCCCTCTCCTCTTCTTCATGTAACTCTGTGAACCTCTCTAGGTGTCCCTCACTGTAGAGAATCCTTTCACCATTAACCTAGAAGTTTTATTATCAGTGCTGTATGGATGGAGAAGTCTTGAGGCTACTGGAAGAATAAGACTGAAATCCAGAGGCAAGAGGCTTAAGCCCAAAACCTAGAACACTAGAGAACTCCTGACTACAGGGAACATTAAGTAATAAGAGATCATCCAGAAGCCTCCATACCTACACTGAAACCAACCGCCACCCAAGAGCCAATAAGTTCCAGAGCAAGACATACCACGCAAATTCTTCAGCAACGCAGGAATATAGTCCTGAGTGTCAATATACAGGCTGCCCAAAGTCACACCAAACCCATAGACCCATCTCAAAACTCACTACTGGACACTCCATTGCACTCCAGAGAGAAGAAATTCAGCTCCATCCACCAGAACACCGAGGCAAGCTTCCCTAACCAGGAAACCTCGACAAGCCAAACGTCCAGCCCCACCCACTGGGAGAAACCTCCACAATAAAAAGGAACCACAGACTACCAGAATACAGAAAGGCCAACCCCAAACACAGCAATCTAAATAAGATGAAAAGGCAGAGAAATACCCAGCAGGTAAAGGAACATGAAAAATGCCCACCAAGCCATACAAAAGAACAGGAGATAGGGAATCCACCTGAAAAAGAATTTAGAATAATGATAATAAAAATGATCCAAAATCTTGAAAACAAAATAGAGTTACAGATAAATAGCCTGGAGACAAGGATTGAGAAGATGCAAGAAATGTTTAACAAGGACCTAGAGGAAATAAAAAAGAGCCAATTAAAAATGAATAATGCAATAAATGAGATCAAAAACACTCTAGAGGGAACCAACAGTAGAATAACGGAGGCAGAAGATAGGATAAGTGAGGTAGAAGATAAAATGGTGGAAACAAATGAAGCAGAGAGGAAAAAAGAAAGAAAAATGAAAAGAAATGAGGACAACCTCAGGGACCTCTGGGACAAAGTGAAACGCCCCAACATTTGAATCATAGGAGTCCCCGAAGAAGAAGACAAAAAGAAAGGCCATGAGAAAGTACTCGAGGAGATAATAGCTAAAAACTTCCCCCAAATGGGGAAGGAAATAGTAACACAAGTCCAAGAAACCCAGAGAGTCCCAAACAGGATAAACCCAAGGCGAAACACCCCAAGACACATATTAATCAAATTAACTAAGATCAAGCACAAAGAACAAATATTAAAAGCAGCAAGGAGAAACAACAAATAACACATAAGGGGATTCCCGTAAGTATAACAGCTGATCTTTCAATAGAAGCTCTTCAGGCCAGAAGGGAATGGCAGGACATACTTAAAGTTACACAAGAGAATAACCTATAACCCAGATTACTGTACCCAGCAAGGATCTCATTCAGATATGAAGGAGAATTCAAAAGCTTTACAGACAAGCAAAAGTTGAGAGAATTCAGCATCACCAAACCAGCTCTTCAACAAATGCTAAAGGATCTTCTCTAGACAGGAAACACAGAAAGATTGCATGAATGCAAACCCAAAACAACAAAGCAAATGGCAATGGCACCATCCTTATCAATAATTACCTTAAATGTAAATGGGTTGAATGCCCCAACCAAAAGACAAAGGCTGGCTGAATGGATACAAAAGCAAGACCCCTATATATGCTGTCTACAAGAGACTCACCTCAAAACAAGGGACACATACAGACTGAAAGTGAAGGGCTGGAAAAAAATATTTCATGCAAATGAAGACCAAAAGAAAGCAGGAGTCGAGATACTCATATCAGATAAAATAGACTTTAAAATAAAGGCTGTGAAAAGAGACAAAGAAGGACACTACATAATGATCAAAGGATCAATCCAAGAAGAAGATATAACAATTATAAATATATATGCACCCAACATAGGAGCACCGCAATATGTAAGGCAAATGCTAACAAGATGAAAGAGGAAATTAACAATAATGCAATAATAGTGGGAGACTTTAATACCCCACTCACACCTATGCATAGATCAACTAAACAGAAAATTAACAAGGAAACACAAACTTTAGATGACAAAATGGACCAGCTAGAACTAATTGATATCTATAGGACATTTCACCCCAAAACAATCAATTTCACCTTTTTCTCAAGTGCACACAGAACCTTCTCCAGAATAGATCACATCCTGGGCCATAAATCCAGCCTTGGTAAATTCAAAAAAACTGAAATCACTCCAACCATCTTTTTTGACCACAATGCAGTAAGATTAGATCACAATTACAGGAAAAAAAACTATTAAAAATTCCAACATATGGAGGCTAAATAACATGCTTCTGAATAACCAACAAATCATAGAAGAAATCAAAAAAGCAATCAAAATATGCATAGAAATGAATGAAAATGAAAACACAGCAACCCAAAACCTATGGGACACTGTAAAAGCAGTGCTAAGGGGAAGGTTCATAGCAATATAGGCTTACCTCAAGAAACGAGAAAAAACTCAAAGAAATAACTCTACACCTAAAGCAACTAGAGAAGGAAGAAATGAAGAAGCCCTGGGTTAGTAGAAGGAAAGAAATCTTAAAAATTAGGGCAGAAATAAATTCAAAAGACACAAAAGAGACCATAGCAAAAATCAACAAAGCTAAAAGTTGGTTTTTTGAAAAGGTAAATAAAATTGACAAACCGTTAGCCTGACTCATCAAGAAACAAAGGGAGAAGAACCAAATCAACAAAATTAGAAATGAAATGGAGAGATCACAACAGACAACACTGAAATGCAAAGGATCATAAGAGACTACGACCAGCAGCTATATGCCAATAAAATGAACAACTTGGAAGAAATGGACAAATTCTTAGAAAAGTATAACTTTCCAAAACTGAACCAGGAAGAAATAGATCTTAACAGATCCATCACAAGCACGGAAATCGAAACTGTAATCAGAAATCTTCCAGCAAACAAAAGCCCAGGACCAGATGGCTTCACAGCTGAATTCTACCAAAAACTTAGAGAAGAGTTAACACCTATCTTACTCAAACTCTTCCAGAAAAGTGCAGAAGAAGGTAAACTACCAAACTCATTCTATGAGGCCACCATCACCCCAATACCAAAACCAGTCAAAGATGCCACACATAAAAAAGAAAACTACAGGCAAATATCACTGATGAACATAGATGCAAAATTCCTTAACAAAATTTTAGCAAACAGAATCCAACAACATATTAAAAAGATCATACATCGTGACCAAGTGGACTTTATCCCAGGAATACAAGGATTCTTTAATATCCACAAATCAATCAATGTAATACACCACATTAAAAAATTGAAAGATAAAAACCATATGATTATCTCAATAGATGCAGAAAAAGCCTTTGACAAAATTCAACATCCATTTATGATAAAAACTCTCCAGAAAGCAGGCATAGAAGGAACATACCTCAACATAATAAAAGCTATATATGACAAACCCACATCAAACCGTATCCTCAATGGTGAAAAATTGAAAGCATTTCCCTTAAGTTCAGGGACAAGACAAGGGTGCCCACTGTCACCACTACTATTCAACATAGTCTTGGAAGTGTTGGCCACAGCAATCAGAGCAGAAAAAGAAATAAAAGGAATCCAGATAGGAAAAGAAGAAGTAAAACTCTCACTGTTTGCAGACGACATAATCCTCTACATAGAAAACCTCAAAGATTCTACCAGAAAATTACTAGAGCTAATTAATGAATACAGTAATGCTGCAGGATATAAAATTAACACCAAGAGATCCCTTGCATTCCTATACACTAACAATGAGAAAACAGAAAGAGAAATTAAGGAAACAATAGCATTCACCATTGCAACAAAAAGAATAAAATACTTAGGAGTATATCTACCTAAAGAAATGAAAGAACTATATATAGAAAACTATAAAACACTGATGAAAGAAATCAAAGAGGACACAAACAGATGGAGAAATATACCGTGTTCATGGATTGGACGAATCAATATTGTGAAAATGAGTATACTATCCAAAGCAATCTATAGATTCAATGCAATCCCTATCAAGATACCAGCGGTATTCATCACAGAACTAGAACAAATAATTTCACAATTTGTATGGAAATACAAAAAACCTCAAATAGTCAAAGTAATCTTGAGAAAGAAGAATGGAACTGGAGGAATCAACCTGCCTGACTTCAGGCTCTACTACAAAGCCACAGTCATCAAGACAGTATGGTACTGGCACAAAGAGAGAAATAAAGATCAATGGAATGAAATAGAAAGCCCAGAGATAAATCCACGTACCTATGGACACCTTATTTTTGAAAAAGGATGCAAGGATATACAATGGAAAGAGGACAAACAACCTCTTTAACAAGTGGTGCTGGGAGAACTGGTCAACCACTTGTAAAAGAATGAAACTAGAACACTTTCTAACACCATACACAAAAATAAACTCAAAATGCATTAAAGATCTAAATGTAAGACCAGAAACTATAAAACTCCTAGAGGAGAACATAGGCAAAACACCCTCCGACATAAATCACAGCAGGATCCTCCATGACCCATCTACCAGAATATTGGAAATAAAAGCAAAAATAAACAAATGGGGCCTAATGAAACTTAAAAGCTTTTGCACAACAAAGGCAACTATACGCAAGGTGAAAAGACAGCCTTCAGAATGGGAGAAAATAACAGCAAACGAAGCAACAGACAAAGGATTAATCTCAAAAATATACAAGCAACTCCTTCAACTCAATGCCAGAAAAATAAATGACCCAATCAAAAAATGGGCCAAAGAACTAAACAGACATTTCTCCAAAGATGGTTAACAAACACATGAAAAGATGCTCAACATCATTCATTATCAGAGAAATACAAATCAAAACCACAATCAGGTACCATTACATGCCAGTCAGGATGGCTGCTATCCAAAAGTCTACAAGCAATAAATGCTGGAGAGGGTGTGGAGAAAAGGGAACCTCTTACACTGTTGGTGGGAATGAAAACTAGTACAGTCACTATGGAGAACAGTGTGGAGATTCCTTAAAAACCTGGAAATAGAATTGCCATATGACACAGCAATCCCACTCCTGGGCATACACACCGAGGAAACCAGATCTGAAAGAGACACATGCACCCCAATGTTCATCACAGCACTGTTTGTAATTGCCAGGACATGGAAGCAAACTAGATGCCCATCAGCAGATGAATGGAAAAGGAAGCTATGGTACATATGCACAATGGAATATGACTCAGCCATTAAAAAGAATTCATTTTAATCAGTTCTAATGAGATGGATGAAACTGGAGCCCATTATACAGAGTGAAGTAAGCCAGAAAGATAAACACCAATACAGTATACTAACACATATATACGGAATTTAAAAAGATGGTAACAATAACCTTATATGCAAAACAGAAAAAAAGACATAGATGTACAGAACAGACTTTTGGACTCTGTGGGAGAAGGCGAGGGTGGGATGTTCTGAGAGAATAGCATTGAAACAAGTAGGTGAAACAGATCACCAGCCCAGGTTGGATGCATGAGACAAGTGCTCGGGGCTGGTGCACTGGGAAGACCCAGAGGGATGGGATGGGGAGGGAGGCGGGAGGGGGGATCGGGATGGGGAACACATGTAAATCCATGGCTGATTCATGTCAATGTATGGCAAAAACCACTACAATATTATAAAGTAATTAGCCTCCAACTAATAAAAATAAATGAAAAAAAAAATGGCGTGCAATAGTATTGTCGAATAAAGCAGGAAAGAGCCAGACAATGTGAGACATTTATTATTGATTAAAATGACATGGACTGTGTCCATATTCCCTAAGGCTGAATTCTCTTTCACTTATACACAAGGGAAACCAGAGGTTGTTTCTGAGCTTGGAGACTGAGAGGGAAGTTCATTAACACAGGTTTGTCATTGCAATCTCACCACAAATATGGTCTAGAAATCCTTTTTAATTATATTCTATAAGTGTCTCTGCACAGCTAAAATGAATGTGTGTTTGGCGACCTCTAGTTAACTAACCTTGTGCAGAGGAGAAACAAAATAATGGTTTTATTTTCTAGCAAGACAGATACTTTAAACGTGAAAAGCACATAAATCAGACTAACTGGACTCTAATAGAACTTAAACCCATCAGTGGGAGTTATTTACTGAGAGGGCTTACAGTAGCTGTCCCAAGGATATTAGACTGCCATTAAAGGCAGGCTAAGCAGACTTGATAGCAAAGGTACTATAAAGCCTTCTCAAATTTCAAAGGTGATTTGAAAGCACATTTAAATGATAGGTCAGACACAGCCCCTGATGGAGGAAGGGCTGTCTAGTGCTTATTCCTTGTTTTTGACATCAGGGCAAGAACTGGGTGTTCATTCTGCTTATATTTCTTTAATGGTAACTGGTCTCTCCAGGCATCTCCAATCTCAAGAGTTCTCTTGGAAAAAGTCTTCCTCTCCCATCCTCAGCTAGAGTTTTTTGTTTGTTTGTTTTTGGCTAAGTGGCATGTGGGAGCTTAGTTCCCCAACCAGGGATCAAACTCACACTCCCTTCTTTGGAAGCATGGAGTCTTCACCACCAGACCGTTAGGGAAGTTCCAGCCTGAGGTTATGTAAGAATTCATCCAGGTGGTGCTAGTAGTAAAGAACCCACCCGCTCCATGCAGGAGCTGCAGGAGATGCTGGTTCGATCCCTGGGTGGGGAAGGTCCCCTGGGAGGAGGGCATGGCAGTCTATCCCAGTATTCTTGCCTAGAGAATCCCATGGACAGAGGAGCCTGTTGGGCTACAGTCCATAGCATTGCAAAGAGTTGGACACGACTGAAGTGATTTAGCTTGCATGCATTTGAACAGCTAGAATCCTCTGCCTTCAATGAGTAAATGAGAACAGTGAAATAGAAAATAAAACAAGTCCTAATAGAAGTGGTTAAAAAGTTACACTGGTAAGGATTTATACCAGGGAGTGAAAGATGTAAACTGGCTGGCTGTGGGCGAATCAAGATGGTGGATATATTGTTTGGTTTGCAGATGATTGTTAAGAAAAAATTTAAATGGTAGTTAAACATCCTGAATTAGGCATGGAAAAGTGGATTACGATTTCTTCAGAAGTATTTGGCATTAGGCACACGCTCCTTAGTTATCTGGCTTCTCAGAGCTGACCTTGCTAAACTCAGGTCAGAATTGCAAGAGCCCATGAGGAGAAAGGGAGAGAGAAATCCAGGAAGTTGAAAGAGTGTGATCATGACACCGACTGGATCCTTTGAAGGAAAGAGGGAAGGAAGAGATGTTGCTTAGGAGGAAGAGCCAAACAACAATGAAGTTCTAAGAAAGTTCAGCAAGGCTGATGGAAAAACTTAGAAAGTTGCCTGCCCCCAAAGTTTCATGAACAGGCTTCCCTGCTGGCTCAGCGGTAAAGAATAATCTGGTAGTGCAGGAGACGTGGGTGGGTTCAATCTCTGGGTGGGTTCGATCCCTGGATTGGGAACATCCCCTGGAGAAGGAAATGGCAATCCACTCCAGTATTCTAGCCTGGGAAATTCCATGGACAGAGGAGTCAGATGAGGGTTGAAAAATCTATGGGGTTGCAAAGAGTCAGACATGATCTAGCGACTAAACAACAAAAACAACAAAAATCTCATGGCTGCTAGTGAAGGGTCTTCCTTGGTATCCCTGTAGCAGGTCAAGGCTGGGAGCAGCCTTTGGGAGGCCTCTGATGGACTTGCTTCTGGGATGCTTAATTCATTAGCTGCCCCCTGGCAGGGATTTGAGATGGGTATTCTTGTAGCCCACATAGCATCCTGGCAGTTTCATGAACAGGCTTCCCTGCTGGCTCGGTGGTAAAGAATAATCTGGTAATGCAGGAGACATGGGTGGGTTCGATCCCTGGGTGGGTTTTTCCCATGTCCAACCATTTCCTTATTTCCCAAGCCATTGTTGGCATTGTATTTGCTTCTTCTCTTTCAAGTCTGAGAATTTTAAGGCCATAGCAGCTATATTCTTTTATTCTTTAAACGATGAAAAGCTAGAAAAGGAACAAAAAAGGAATGATTAAACAGCAGTTAACTTTTAAACAGCAGTCCAAATGTTATATTTATATTGTGAGGAAGCAGTATTATCATTATTGCAAATGTAGATTCATTTTGGTTTATTTAATAAATATTGAATACTTACTGTGATTTAGACATATAGAACATATATGAGGACTCTCATGTTACCTCTTGAAGTACCCCTAGCCTGTTGGTTTGGAGAAATACTAAAGTAATAGACTTCACCAAGTTAGTAGAATAGGCCATAGTATTTCTTTTCCAAATATGTCAGTACCTAAGCAATTTTGTCACTGGCATATTTTCCATGCACACTGACAGCTTTTTTCTTTTCTTGTAGCTGAGACATCCTGACTCCTGTGGTGCATCTTTATGCTGGGTGCTTTCTTGGCTGGTGAAGACATGTAGTTTTATTTCTCTTGTTGTTTTTCAAGGAGAAGTTTCCTTCCTTTCATCAGTTAAGTCACTTTTTAGGCACTGGATTTGTTGTCAGCCTTTCCACCTTTTTCCACATTATATCAAATAATTGACAGTTGGTGGGAGCCAGTCTGTGTTAAAGTTTGTGGGTGGTTCCATGTTGGGGGAGGGTCTGTAGGACATCTGATATTTACAACTGTGGCATCAGTGAGTCCACACACAGTGCCAGCATCATGGTAAATAGAGAAGAAAGATGTCATGAGCCTGTTCCTGAATCCAGAAGCGGGAGAAAGAAAACTGACATGTTGCAAGTTACCTGTGAAAGTGATAGTCGCTCAGTCTAGTCTGACTTTGCAACTCCATAGGACTGTAATCTGCCAGGCTCCTCTGGCCATGGGGTTCTCTGAGCAAGAATACTGGAGTGGGTAGCCATGCCCTTCCCCAGGGAATCTTCCCCACCCAGGGATCTAACCCGGGTCTCCTGCATTGGCAGGCAGATCTTTTAGTGTCAGAGCCACCCTGGTGGCTTAGATGGTGAAGAATCTGCCTGCCAATGCAGGAGACCCAGGTTCGATTCCTGGGTGGGGAAGATTCCCCAGAGAAGGGCATGGCTACCCACTCCAGTATTCTTGGCTGGAGAATCCCATGGACAGAGGAGTCTGGCGGGCTACAGTCCATGGAGTTGCAGAGAATCAGATACAACTGAGTGATTAATACTTTCATATGTATCAGTCCTCTCGAAAGCTTCCAGCTGCAGCTCCTCCATTCCCAGGGAAAGGCCCATTCTTTGTTTGCATCCTTACAGTTGTTGGTTCTTCCAAGGACCTCATGACAGGTAACTTCACATTTGGAAACCCAATATTCCTCTGGAAAACTCTCTTGGGAAGAACTTTAAAAAAAGGCTCTAGGCTCCTTTTTCTCTTCCTCCAGACCATGATCCATAGGAAGCATGCTATACTTCCAGACCACCTCTCAAAGGCAAGTGCAATTCCAGATGCACCTGACCACAGCTTAGCTAGTGAGGTAGCTTTTCCACCCACCTGTTCTGCCCTCTAGCCTTCTGGGCAGGGGACAGATCTCACCCTAGCATGCCTAACAAACTCACCTGAAGCTCTGCAAGAAGTCCTGATGGGGCTTCTCTTACTAGGCCAAAAGCAGAATGGTAGCCCCCATGTGATTCAGAGATGGTGGCAACTCTGTTTGAAGTCTCTCTTTTCACTCTATTGAACTTTTAATTAATACTTACTTAATTTGGGACAAGTATCATTTTTCATGCAGGGACCAAGGTTTGAGAAACCAGTCTACAACATTAACGTTGACAGTTTCCATTTTAGTCTGGCCCTTTGGAATGCTCTTTTTGTTTATCTTGGTGTCTCCACTGAAACACCAATGATCTTATTTTGTTATGCTATCTATAATGCGTTTGATGTGCTAGTAATCTCTTCTCAGTTTCCTCACTTATAATTTTGGTATAATAATATCAGCCTCGTGAGGAATAGATAAATGTGAGAAGCATCAACCACCATATCTAGCACACACAAGGAATTTAATAAAAGTTAGTTCCCTTTCTCTCACTCTTCCACCCTCTCCCACTTAAACAAAAAAGCATTGTATTTTTTTATAATAAAGGTAAATTTTGGGCCCAAGTTAATTTACAGAAATAGTCAAAATAGGCCTTTGACTCATGTATGATTCAGTGATATCTTTCCAACAGATTTGTCTTTTAAAAAATCTTCAGTGTGTGACTGTGTAGTGTCAGATATGGTCACTGGCATCTTTTCTACAAGCAATGTATGTATATGCGCTCAGTCGCTCAGTTGTGTCTAACTCTTTGCAGCCCCATGGATGATAGTCCACCAGGCTCTTCTACCCGTGGGATTTTCCAGGCAAGAATACTGGAGTGGGTTGCCATTTCCTTCTCCAGATGATCTTCTCAACTAGGGATCAAAACTACGTCTCCTGCATCTCCTGCATTGACAGGTGGATTCTTTATCACTGACCCATCCAGGAAGCCCCTCTATAAGCAATGTTGATTAGTAATTATCAAGAGAATGCAATAAAGGTTTCATCAAAGAAGGAGAATTTGAGCACAAAAAACCTAGTTGTTTTCAACCTATTTTGTTATTTCCACTGGATCACAGACGTATTTTTAATCACAAGAATAGTTACAACACTACTCAGTTGATGGTCAGTTAAAGTCGAATTCTAGTTTATGCAAACTGGAAAAATTAATATTCATAAATATTTGTGAAGAATAGGGGGAGCTTTTTCTTCCATTTCCTTTATATCTGGGTCTATTTTTCCCAGCACTACTAGGGATGAATACTTTCATGATAATTAATCTCTTTCATGATCTAAAACTGAATAATAGCATATGAATTGCTACTTGTTTTTTTTTTTTTTTTTCCTTTGTGTGTAACTACAAGCATAGATTCTGTTTTACTCTAGGGAAAGCAAGAGTTATTCTGTTTTGAAGGACTCTACACTTTTATATTATATCCAGAATAGGCAAAAAAAAAAAAAAAAAGATAGAACAGCTGTTTCATTGAATTACTTTTTTCCCCTCAATCATTTGCTGTATAAATCTTGGCTTTTTCAATATCTCCTTTTTTTTTCCTCCCCCAAAGCATATAACCTTCTTATTTGCCTGTTTCCTGATGTTGCATTTTGATGTGGTTAAGCTGATGAATTACAAATGAAGTTCACACAAAAAATTTATTGCCCCCAAAGAGTATTTATTTCGGATGGAGATGCATTTATAAATACCCACTTTCTCTCCCTTGCAGATGTTTAAGAACTTATTACTTCTTCTCTGTTGCATTTAATTTTAATATTAAGTTACTAAATTAATAATGAGCAATTATTAAATGACTAAATTTTTCTTTAGTAATATAAAGACTCTGAAGGCTTCTCCTACTTGTTCTCCATTCTAGAGAGTTTCTCAGTTTTAAATATGGTTTAATCTTTCTGCTTCAGTGATGCAGAATCAAGAACTTTCAAGATTACTGATTTGAAAAGGATAGATTTCAAAATATATTGAGGATATACATATCCTCACTTGACCAGAATACACAAAATTTTAGAAGAGAGAAGCTCAACAAAAGGGAACATGAAATGTATCTGTATGTCCAGTAAAATATAGTCAAGTTAGTATTTTGAGTCATGCAGATGATTGACTCATTGACTAAAGTAAATAAAATATTTTTTGCATCATAAAAGCATAAAGTGAAGCTTTTTAAAAGCTTTTTTATAATTATGCTTTTTAATACATATTTATAAAGTTATAAATAGTTCAATATTATTATATTCATGGAATAACCAGAGCAGCAGGTTAAGTTTCGGGGAGTGAGGGAGGAAGATGAAGAGGCATCAATTCATTTGCAATTCAGCACAATGTGACACCATTATTAAATACGTATTGTATTCTACACCTTTTGCTAAGCCCTGGAGTTGAGCAACACTTAAGTCAAATAATTTATAACTAAAATGTATAGTTTCAAATTTGTTTTGTTTGAAGAGAGAAAAGAAATTCTGTCACCTGAGACAGAGATATCAAACACAAAACCACACTGTGACCCACTTTACTCCACCCAAACTCATATGACTCTTCTCATATAATTCAGATTCACTGAACAACTCGAGTCCATTACATCAGCATTTCTCTCTGTTGAAAGAAGTGTTGGCTTGAGTGTATTCCCTCTGGACAGCACATATGAGGTAACACTGCGTAGGAGAGTTTATTATTTTAGGATGATGCCAGTAGTTTAATCCAAAATTAAACATTGATGGAACTGCACTTAAGGCGGAAGCTGGACTTTGCTCCTTTTCTGTTTCCAAACATTCAGGTCATGGTCAGCAGTCTAAACATGCACATCAAAATTGAGTCTTTTCTCCCTTAAAGGCATCCCAGTAATCTGATCTTTCCTGAGAACATTTTTCATTCATCACTTTCTACAGCCTCCCCTACAGCATGGGAACAAAATCTGTGGCTGTTGTTGTGCCCTAGGCAGAGCCATTTAAACTTTGAGGAAATGCATATCCTGTTGTGTAACACATGTCCTACTCTGTACAGGGCTATTTTCTTCTATCTGTAGACACTCTTGGAGCACTAATTAGAGACAGCAATATTAATGCTGCAGACATGATTCAATCTGACCTCTGCTCTATGAGAGTTTACAATGTAATGCATATGTGGAGACCTGCAAATAAATAATGAAAACAAATAGACACATAGAGGTACACAGTGGTTTGAGACTGATAAGTGCCCCCACAGGAGTGAGAAAAGCTCCCTACACAGGTAGTATTTGAGTTTCTTTTGGAGGATGGTAGATTGTCCTTTTTATTCTCTCCAGTTTTCTATGTGTGCAGAATGAAAGCACTGACCAGGTAGAAGACATTTCTAGTGTTGGGTTGAACCAAAGTGGTCAGGGGTAAGGTGCCACCGAGGACACTTTTCAGAAGTCTTATGTATCTGAAAGGCAGGACACCCTGAGAGTATTTAGTTGGGAATGAATCTAGAAAGGTAGATTGGGACCAGATGTGATGGATTTTTCTGGAATCAGTGAATAGTTCTTAAATATTGAAGAAAAAGTATCTGTCCTGGCAGCAGCCTGAACATTGGATTCGATTGTTGAAGAGCTAGAGGCAGGAAAACCATAGAGTTCATCCTTGGAAGTTGTGATGAGGGCTTGATTAGGGGAGAATGAATGAAAAAAGAGAGATGGATGAGCCAATGGAGTGTACGTATGTATGTATCTATGCAAAGTAATTTTCCAGAAATAGTTAAGAAACTGAGACTATCCAATTCTGTAATGAAGTTCCTCTCCCTGAATCTCTGCCCATGAAAGTGGTGGAGGGTGTCATGTTCCAGGAAATCTCAATTGACACTGGGAAAGTGAATCATTCCCCTTCATGTACAAATTATAGTAAAATGCAGTATTTTTCTGTTCCCATATATCAGTATATATGTGATATATATTGGATGTGTGTGTGTTAGTCGCTCAGTCGTGTCCGACTCTTTGTGACCCCACGGACTGTAGCCCACCAAGCTCCTCTGTTCATGGGATTCTCCAGGCAATATACTGGAGTGGGTTGCCATTTCCTTCTCCAGGGGATCTTCCTGAGCCAGGGATCAAACCTGGGTCTCCTGCATTGCAGGCAGATGCTTTACCATTTGAGCTACTAGGGATCCTACTTGCAAATGGCAGAGTCACCCCTGGCTAGTTTAATTTAAAAAGAAAGAGCTTTATTAAAGGAAATTTAGAAGTTAAAGAGACATGAACTCTGAAACTGTGAAGCCAGGCACAATGTAGGACAATGTGGAAGGATCTTCTTAGGGTCACTGCTATCCATCTCCTTTCAATCTGGACAGAACACAGAACTGTTTCCCATCGGCTGCTACTTCTGAAGAACTAAATGTCTCTGGTCCACGTTTGCTAAAAATCAGTTTCTCTGAATGAAGTTTCCGTAGATCTTTGCTTCATTCTAACTTCAAGTCTCACATACCTGTATCAGGACAAAATTCACGTGTTTGCACTGAAAGGATATGTTCTGAATTCTACTCCCAAAGTGCAGGCTTTATAATGTGGGAATGATTAAAATACAGGGAGGATGTTCAAAATATATACTGCTATTATATGCTAGTAATCCACAAATGAAATGTTACTATATATTAGTAATTTATAAGTGAAATATATCTACTACATACATTGGGATTAATCATTGTTAGGCAATGTGCTTTTTTACTTTTGGGAGAATTGAAGTGGCATTTGTATGCACAGCATATTAAATGTAATACCTCTCCTGTAGATTAATGATCAGTTTTTGTTGGGTTATGGTATGATAAAAATGACTCCCAAATTTCAGTGTCTTAAAAATAACTAAGTTTTCTTTTTTACTTGTGTTACATAACCTTTGTGTATTTTCTGTAATTCTATTACTGCTCACTTTGAGATGGTTGTGATTCTGGTCCATATACTTTCTCCGTTGTTTGATCCAGACAAAGGAGCTGCCATTTTGGAATGATGTTTCCACAGAAGAGGGAAAAGAGACAAAAAAAAAAAAAAAAAAAAAGAACCGTATAATTGCTCTAAAAGCTTCTGCTTGGATATGGCACCTGCGTGTGTGTGCATTCTCAGTCATGTCCGACTCTGTGCGACCTCGTGGACTGTAGTCTGCCATGTTTCTCTGTCCATGGGATTCTCCAGACAAGAATACTGGAATGGGTTGCCATTTCCTCATCCAGGAGATCCTCCCGACCCAGGGATGGAACCAGCATCTCCTGCATCTCCTGTATTGGCAGGAGGGTTTTCTTTTACCCCTGAGCCACCTGGGAAGCCCCATGGGTATGGCATACATCACTGTTAATTTCATTGGTCAAATAAAAAAGGTTACACTGTTAAACTTCATACTATCTGAGTAGGAAAATAAAATATTCTTATACAAAGGACAGTGAACACTTGGCCACAATAATAAACTATTTGAACCCTCCTTCATCCTCAGTTGTTTCCCAGACTTACTAAAAAAAATCGACCATGTCTGTAAAGAATATCCACCACATTTGCAGCCAATCTGAGCAACTGGTCTAATCTAGGATACTGCAGTAATTGATGTCTCAGATTTTTATGTGATTCTCTTTGAGACCCATGAACAGAAAAAAAAAAGTTTTTTTTCTGACCCTTCCTTTGTGTGTGCTGAGTTGCTTCAGTCGTGTCTGACCGACCGACTCTTTGTGACCCTATGGACTGTAGCCCACAAGACTTTTCTGTCCATGGGATTCTCCAGGCAAGAATACTGTAGTGGTTTGCCATTTCCTACCTCAGGGGATCCTCCTGACCTAGGGACTGAACCGCATCTCTTACATCTCCTGCATTGGCAGGCAGGTTCTTTACAACTAGCGCCACCTGGGAAGCCCCCCCTACATTTGTGAGCTACATATAAAGGCATATGTGGGAAAGGAATCCATGGGAAGTATACAGGAGTCACTGTTCCATTGCTTTTTGTTTTTCAGTCACTAAGTCACGTCCGACCCTCTGCCACCCAATAAATTGCAGCACCCCAGGCTATCTATCCTTCACTGTCTCCTAGAGTTTGCTCACATTCATGTCCATTGAGTTGGTATTGCTATCTAACTATCTCATCCTCTGCCACTCCCTTCTCCTTTTGCCTTCAGTCTTTCCCAGCATCAGGGTCTCTACCAATGAGTTGGTTCTTCATATCAGGTGGCCAAATATTGGAGCTTCAGCTTCAGCATCAGTCCTTCCAGTGAATAGTCAGTTGATTTCCTCTCAGGATTAACTGATTTGATCTCCTTGAAATCCAAGGACTCTTGAGATTTTTCTCCAGCAATGCAGTTCAAAAGCATCAATTCTTCAGTGCTCAGCCTTTTTTATGGTCCATCTCCCACATCTGTACATGACTACTGGAAAAGCTGTTGTTGCTGTTGTTCAGTCAGTCATGTGCGACTCTTTGCAACCCAATGCACTGCAGCACTCCATGGAATTAAGATGCTTCCTCCTTAGAACAAAAGCTATGACCAACCTAGGCAGTGTACTAAAAAGCAGAGACATCACTTTGCCAACAAAGGTCTGTATAGTCAAAGCTATGGTTTTTCCAGTAGTCATGTATGGATGTGAGAGAGAATTTTTATCTCTTTATTTGTTTGTGCATATTAATTTTTCTTGCAAAGAATCAATGAGATAGAAGAGGTAATTTAAGTAAATATATTTCAGGGTGTCTCTGAATAAAAGTGCTTATGCTTGATAACAATGTATAATATTACAAAAAATATGACTGATTCTTACAAGCCTTCTAAAATTATTCAGAAGGGATCAATCAACAATCAGTGTCAAACTTTTTGAGAAATATGGTGTCATTTGAAAAATGAATTATCTCCAAGTGGAATTATGTGGAAGTATTAATAATAAAATGATGTAATTTTGATAGCCAATATCTCTTGAGTGTATACAGCTCCAGATACCGTGTTTAATTTCATTCCAAGTTTATTTAAATGAGAAAACTGAAGTTGACCCAGGTCATGTAACTAGAAGGCAAAGAACAAAAATATGATGTCAATCCTATCTGACTCAACAGACCAGTTCCTAATCATTAAGTTTAGATATACACATTGCATATATATATCCTTATTTCATAATATATTTCTGGTCTAAATTTAAAAGTGACATTAAGTGAAGTGATCAGCAGTGAATTCTGTTTGGTTGGGGTTTAATTCATCTGGTGGGAAGCTTTTGAATCCATGTTAATGACTGCAATTCCAAATGCTGGGTAAGCAAGGAACTGAAAATAGAGGCAAACATTGTCTTCAGATTTTACCTAAAAACAATCATCCAAAGAATTGAATATGAAAATTCTGCTTACTCCTGGGAGGTACTACAGGATGAAGCTACACTCTCATGGTCACACCTAATGCTGCTCTAGAGAGATACACATGGAAAATTTGGCAGTGGTCTGGAGTCTTTGTTCACATTGAACCTTCTGTTAACAAGATGAGTGAGTCATTTTTGCATACAGATGCTATTGCACAATCATCTGCATCTGTAGCACTCTGGCTAAAGATGATTTAATAGAAAATGGAATCCCAAGAATTCTGTTTAATATCTGTTTTCATCCAGGTAGGAATCTGCCTCCAGAAAAGTCTTAGTTTCCTCTGATCCTGAGACCCAAAAGAGGAGAACTCAAGGCAGGAAACAACATTAAAAGAGCCTTGAGAACAGGCTTTCTTGGCCCTCTTCATCGACTGCTTTGCTTGAGTCAGTTGAAATTCCCTTGTAAGCCCTGTTAGAGTTACATTTGCCTGTCAATCTGGGCATGTGAACATAGAACTCTTTCTAAACCTGGGAAAGAATGAGTTGGTAGGGACTCATTCCCCTCTTCCAGTTTTATTGATGTATAACTATGAAAAATAGAATTGCAATATATTTGAAGTATACAGGTGATGATTTGATATATGTATGTCATGATATATGCATATGAAATGATTACCACAATCGAACTAATTAACACATCCATCACCTCACTGTTACTATTTTTTGTTTTTGTTTTTGGTGGGAACATTTAAGACCTAGTCTCTTAACAAATTCCAAGTATACAATACAGCATTATGAATGTAGTCAAGATGTTAATACCTTAGAATCTCAGAACTTATTCACCTTATAACTGAAACTTTGTGCCCCTTGACTATCTTCTCCGCGCTTTTGCTAGCCCACAGCTCCTGATAAATACCATTTTACTCTCTACTCCTTTGAGTTTGACTTTTCTTTTTTCCTGATTCTACATATAAGTGGGGAGCTTCCACAGTAGCTCAGTCGGTAGAGAATCTGCCTGCAGTGCAGGAGTCCTGGGTTCAATCCCTGAGTCAGGAAGTTTCCCTGGAGAAAGAAATGGCAAACCACTCCAGTATCCTTGCCTGGAAAATCCCATGGATAGAGGAGCCTGGTGGGCTGCAGTCCATGGGTTGCAAAGAGTCAGGCAAGACTGAGTGACTAACACACATATAAGTGATGTTATATAGTATTTGTATCTGTCTGGTTTTATTTCACTTAAAATAATGCCCTCAAATTTCATCCATGTTGTCACAAATAACAGCATTTCCTTAATTTTTAAAGGCTGAATCATGTTCCATTCTATTTATCTATCTTTCTTATCCATATATATACATCTATGTTTAAACTTATTCATTCATCAGTGGACATTTAGGTTTTTTCCTTATCTTCCCTATGTGAATAATGCTGCAATGAATGTGGGAGTGCAGGTATATCTTCAAGATAGGGATTTTATTTCCTTCGGATAAATGTACAGAAGTAGAATTGCTGGATCATATGCTATTGTATTTTAAATTTTTTGAGGAATCTCCATGCTGTTTTTGTAAGGTGGGGGTTTCTTGATTAGCTACCATGTAGTCAATGGATCAGGCAAAAGCCAGCTAAGTTATTTTCAGAAAAAAAATTTGTAGTCTATCTCAGCTACCTTTAGGAGTGTGTATTTGTGTTTGAGAGACAGAGAGTATTCTTTGCCATTTTGAAGACCTAGTGAGATTGACAGGTAATCTCTGAGGTTACTTAGATTATTTGGTTGGACATCAGTAGCCTTAATTCTCCTGTCAGCCTTTTAACTTGAATCTGATGGAACCATAGACTTTGTAGTGTTTTAGGAATTTCCAAAGCAAAGCTTTGAGACACTTCTTTACATTAAGTCCTGGTTTCTGCCTACATGTGCTAGAAATAAAAACAGGCAATCAAGTTCAACCCACAGAGCAGTGTGTCTATAGGTTCTAGATATCTGACATAGCAGGTAGGAGGAAGGTAACATGTATTCAGTATTTCAGACCCAGATGTTGGGTTGTCTGTTTCCAGATAGGTGAGTATGTTCTTTGTCAGCTGGGCCAGAATGTAAGGCTTTGTCAACATTAATTCTGAGTTTTGATCAGGGGAAGGCCTTTTCCTTTTTGGTTCTTTAGTTTGTTAACAGATGCCCTGGTGCTTTATAGGAAACTCATTCATTTTCTTTTTTTAATATCTAAGTTATACTTACTCCTTAATAAAATCAGATTGCTCCTGAGAAAAGATATTCATTTATATGAAAATCAATGACTTCTTTCTGCCTCTTTGCCCATTTTGTTTCCTCCAGATATAACATCTTTCAAGTACTTTTACTGATTCTTTAGTATTTTCCTTTGAATCTCTGTATAATTTGCTTATATTACTTCTTGAAATTTTAGTTTTAGGAATTAGTAACCAGTTTTCCCACCATGGAAGATGAGAGATTAGGTTTATTTTCTCCTCCTGTGTTCTTTATACATTGACTTTCTCTGCCTTCCTATCTACCTACCTCTTACTATCATTTTATTATTTTAGTCAATTTAATATGGAGAAGGCAATGGCAACCCACTCCAGTACTCCTGCCTGGAAAATCCCATGGACAGAGGAGTCTGGTAGGCTGCAGTCCATGGGTTCGTGAAGAGTCAGATATGACTGAGCGACTTTACTTTCACTTTTCACTTTCCTGCATTGGAGAAGGAAATGGCAACGTGTTCCAGTGTTCTTGCCTGGAGAATCCCAGGGACGGCAGAGCCTGGTGGGCTGCCGTCTATGGGGTTGCAGAGTCAGACACAACTGAAACGACTTAGCAGCAGCAGCAGCAATTTAATAGCTATTTACATTTTATGAAGTGAAATTAATACTCAGACTGAACTTGGGTTTAATATCCTCAGTGTGTTCCATAATATGTACATAATTTTGGGAGCCTTCTAAAGGGAGATATCAAAGCATAATATTCTGCATTATAGTCTATGGTGACTTTTTTCTCTCCTCTGAACAGATTTATGTTTTTCCTGAAGTTTTTTTGTTTGTTTATACATTTGATAGTTTTCTATCTACTGAACACAGTGCAACCCCAAATTAAACATCAGTGTTCTGCCAGTTTTCACTGTTAATATAACTTCTTCCAGGGCATTCTTTCTGTCCTAGTTTGGACATAGCTCCCTTCATTTTTCTTTGTCCCTCTGTGGTTTCCTTCATTTTCTTCCTGTGTTGGATCTTTTACCTGTGGTGGTCATCTTGACTGATTCTTTATTCCTAAGTTGATCACTCCCAGATATATCTGTGACCCCATTTTCAGGCTTGGAAATTTGACTCATAGAAAGCAGATTTGTTTATTGAGTGGATGTCTAGATCTCCCTCAAATTTTTTTGGATGAGATTAACATATACATGGGAATACCAAACCACCTGACCTGCCTCTTGAGAAATCTGTATGCAGGTCAGGAAGCAACAGTTAGAACTGGACATGGAACAACAAACTGGTTCCAAATAGGAAAAGGAGTAGGTCAAGGCTGTATATTGTCACCCTGCTTATTTATAAAACTTATATGCAGAGTGCATCATGAGAAACACTGGGCTGGAAGAAGCACAAGCTGGAATCAAGATTGCCAGGAGAAATATCAATAACCTCAGATATGCAGATGACACCACCCTTATGGCAGAAAGTGAAGAGGAACTAAAAAGCCTCATGATGAAAGTGAAAGAGGAGAGTGAAAAAGTTGGCTTAAAGCTTAACATTCAGAAAACTAAAATCATGGCATCTGGTCCCATCACTTCATGGCAAATAGATGGGGAAACAGTGGAAACAGTGTCAGACTTTATTTTTTGGGGCTCCAAAATCACTGCAGATGGTGACTGCAGCCATGAAATTAAAAGGTGCTTACTCCTTGGAAGGAAAGTTATGACCAATCTAGATAGCATATTAAAAAGCAGAGACATTACTTTGCCAACAAAGGTCCATCTAGTTAAGGCTATGGTTTTACCAGTGGTAATGTATGGATGTGAGAGTTGGACTGTGAAGAAAGCCGAGCACCAAAGAATTGATGCTTTTGAACTGTGGTGTTAGAGAAGACTCCTGAGAGTCCCTTGCACTGAAAGGAGATCCAACAAGTCCATCCTAAAGGAGATCAGTCCTGGGTGTTCATTGGAAGGACTGATGCTGAAGTTGAAACTCCAATATTTTGGCCACCTCATGCGAAGAGTTGACTCATTGGAAAAGTCCCTGATGCCGGGAGGGATTGGGGGCAGGAGGAGAAGGGGATGACAGAGGATGAGATGGCTAGATGGCATCACCAACTCGATGGACTTGAGTTTGAGTAAACTCCAGGAGTCGGTGATGGACAGGGAGGCCTGGCGTGCTGCCATTCATGGGGTCACAAGAGTCGGACACAACTGAGCGACTGAATTGAACTGAACTGAACATATACTGCAGGCTTCCTAGGTGGCAGTGGGAAAAGAATCCGCCTGCCAAGGCAGGAGATGCCAGTTTGATCCCTGGGCCAGGAGCATCCCCTGGAGAAGGAAATGACTACCCACTCCAGTATTCTTGCCAGGAGAATTCCATGGACAGAGGAACCTGATGGGCTATACAGTCAACAGGGTTGCAAAGAGTCAGACACAGCTGAGCACACAGGCACAGCATAGCACAACACATACTGCACTTAATCCTCCTCTTTTTAGAAAGATACTTCTGTTCACAAGTGTACCTGATGTTCGTCACATAAAGGCTATCTCTTCTTAAAAATAAACCTCCAAAGTTTGGCTCATCCCCAGATTTGTGAAATTAGGGACAATATCTGGATATCCCTTCCTCAAATTGACATTTTATCAACTGTCTTTACTATGCCACTCCATTTCTTCTCCCTTTTGGGAACTGTTAACAGTTCCTAGCCTTTAGGGAATTTGGGCAAATCAGGTGGAACTTCTCCCAGTTCCCTTTTAATGTTTAGGTTTCTTGCATTTTTATGGCATTTACTACTAATCTATCTACTTTCCATCTTCCAATATTTTATTATCATTTTCTCTTCTGTTATTTCTCCTGATCCTTGTGGGTTTATGCATTGTAAAATCTTTTACTGGCATTTTATTGGGGTTATGGAAGAGAGTGAGAGTAGATAAATATATTAATCATCCATCTTTTACTAGGGACCCATCATATTTACATATTTAAATGCACTCTTTTTCAATCAAAAATCTAAAACAAAACATTAAAATCCATCTGCCTTGTCTCTCTTCGAACAACCAACTTCAAACTTGAACTGCTGCAGAATCACAAATGAAGTCTTTTCTTAAGATATTTGTTAGACTTGAAATATTTCTTGTCAATATAAGATATTAACAATTTCAAACTAAATGTTTTTAATTATCAAGATGATTAAATGACCTCTGAAAGTAATATCTCAGGAGGCATTGCAAAATATTCTGCCAAGGGCATGCTAGCCTTTTTGAAAGAGATTTTCCTGTATTCCTTGGAGAAAAGAGATGTCATGTGTCATGTATTGTATGGTGCTAAAGATGTGGGATGGATTTTTCTGAGGGGAAGAGAGTGCCATATCACTGGAAGTGCTCCAAGAGAGGTTAAGTAACATTTATCAGATACTCTAATGTTTTTATATGAGATTAGAACAATAAAAGTCTAAAATCCTTTCCAGCCTCTAGGCCTGTGAGACTATGACTTTTGGTGAGAGTTTCTATAAAATCTGTATCTTTAAACACTGGCTTTGTTATGATATGATGACTTTATTCTATGGTTGGAGGACACAACTAGACTTAGATACTTGATTTCATGTGAAATCAAGTGTGTGTCTGTGTCTCTTTTATGTACCACTGTCTCCCTAGTGGCTAACATTTGTGATTGTGCATATGGATGCTCAAGAAATATTTAAAGAAAGAGAAAAAAGAGAGAGAGAAAGAAGAGGGGGAGAGGAGCAGAAAGGAATAAAAGAGAAGAGTTCAGAATACTAAAGCATTCTGGAAAATTAGCAGCAATAACAGTAGCAGTGAGCTGTAGTGTTTGATTATAATTTTGGCTGAAGGTAGGGTCATTCCAAGAGAGAGGGTCATGAGTTTCAATATCAACTATAGAGAGTCCAGTAAGGGCTTTTTTCCTGGGTTCTTCTCCCACCTAAAATGTTTAAATCCATATTGAGATGGAATAGCATTCTATTCCCAATGTTACCACTGTGCTTAGATTTCAGAGACTCTTCACCTAGCCCTCTAATCAGTACATAAGTACTTGAAGCTCAAAAAGTTTAAGTGACTTGGTCAGATAAACCAGGGCTCAGAAGTTGAGTACAATAGGCTATTTGATCCCATGTCATGAAATTTCACTGTAGTCTTGTTTCCATCATTTTTTAAGACATTTTTTTCAGGAGAAAAGAATGAAAAACTTCTCAAGATAGTCTGAGGGTTGTGTGGAACACTGACTTGTTGATGATGGTGGTGATTGGAGTAAAGCTGATAGGAGTTGATTTTGTGTTCTGTCATGTTATGATTGGGCTTCCCTGATGTTTCTGGCAGTAAAGAATCCACCTGCAATGCAGGAGACCTGGGTTCAATCCCTGGTTTGAAAGATCCCCTGGAAAAGGGAATGGCAACTCACTCCACTATTCTTGCCTGAGAAATCCCATGAACAAAGGAGCCTGGAAGGCTACAGTCCATGGGGGTGCAAAGAGTTGGACACGACTTGCTGACTGAGCACATATGCATGTGGTGTGACTATTTTTAAGCACCAGCTGGCAGTTGCTCCTCTTCTGCCTGGAACCCTGGAATGCCTTTATAAATCATGGCCTCTTCTAGTTGGAGACTTAGAGTTGGGACTTTCAGGCCAACAACCATTCTAATTTTGAGGGGAGATTCTGTGAGGAGGAAAGGGAAATCCTTTTTTCATTTGCAGAATAGTCAATACTATATGGCAATGACATATTTCAGATATGTCATATTTTCCCCTGTCTTGTGAAGAATGTATCAGTGTGTACCCATGTATTCACATAACAGTAGGGGAGGAGTTGAAAAGAATTTGGAAAAAGGTAGTTTGGGCTTTTAAGGATGACTTTGATAGTAATATCTATATAGAAGAGTTTATAGTTAATATAATATACCTGGGAACGTTGTTATTCTGTAATATTCACAGACATTTTATAGGGTATGTTAATAAAGGGCTTCCCTGGTGGCTCAGATGGTAAAGAATCTGCCTGCAGTGGGGGAGACCTGGGCTTGATCCCTGGGTTGGGAAGATACCCTGGAGAAGGGAATGGCTACCCACTCTAGTATTCTGTGCCTGGAGAATTCCATGGACAGGGGAGGCTGGTAGACTACAGCCCATGGGGTCGTAAAGAGTCAGGCACTACTGAATGACTTTCACTTTCACTTTTTTGTACTTTAATCAATAAAAGAACCCCAGATTTTTGAGAATTTTAAAGTCTCCTGAATAGCCTAAATTTGACAAAACTCCAAGTACTGTTTGTTAAGAACTGGAACTTCAAAATTTTAAGCAATTGTGTTTGGGTTTCCCCTAATTTTCCTAAAGACTTGCAAAACTTGACTGCGTGCAAGTTATGGCAAAATAAGACTTTGGCTTCAATAAGTTAAACCAGGAAATCCCCATGATACATTATTCCATTGTTTGTATTTATTGTGTCATCTTTCTGTGAAAGTTTCCTTTATTTATCAAGTGTTAAAAGAGAGGATTTTATTGCTGTTAAATTGTCATGGCCCATAGCAAATGTTAAATAAAATATTACTTTTGACATTTTTAAAGTATCCATTTTGACTAATTTGGACAAAATTTCTCCTAAGGCTGTTTTTTCTTTCTGCCTTCTAAATTTGGACAAAGAATATAAGTTTTCTCCCATTTCTCAAAGTTGGAAATTGGACTCTTATTTTTATCTACATCAGCTTGCTTTATAAATCTTTTCATTTTTTTTTCTCCTAGATAAAGTTGCCATATTATTTCCCTCTTTTAACTACATTGTTTCTGTTTTTATCTAAATTCTCATCTACTCAAGCCTAGGCTATTTGATAATATGTTAATCACAGCTTGTATTTAGGCTTTTCTAGTTCATCATCTCTCTGTCTCATAATAGTGTGACTGTGTGTGAGGAAATGCTATAGATCAAGTGGCTGAAAGCATCATTTGTGCCTCAATTCAGCTGTATGCTCTTGGCAAATTATTTAGTGTCTCTATGCCTCTGTTTCTTGACTTCCTACTTTTGAATTCCAGTCCCCTATAATGAAAAGGACATTTTTTTTGAGTGTTAGTTCTAAAAGGTCTTGTAGGTCTTCATAGAACTATTGAATTTCAGCTTCTTTAACATTACTGGTCAGGGCATAGACTTGGATTACTGCGATATTGAATGGTTTGCCTTGGACATGAAGAGAGATTATTCTGTCATTTTTGAGATTGCATTCAAGTACTGCATTTCAGACTCTTTTGTTGACCATGATGGCTGCTCCATTTCTTCTAAGGGATTCTTGCTCACAATAGTGGATATAATGGTCATCTGAATTAAATTTACCAATTCCAGTCCATTTTAGTTTGCTGATTCTTAATGTTGACGGTCACTCTTGCCATCTCCTGTTTGACCACTTCCAATTTGTCTTGATTCATGGACCTAACATTCCAGGTCCTATGCAATATTGCTCTTTACAGCATTGGACCTTGCTTCCAACACCAGTCACATCCACAACTGGGTGTTGTTTTTGCCTTGGCTCCATCTTTTCATTCTTTCTGAAGTTATTTCTCCACTGATCTCCAGTAGCATACTGGGCACCTACCAACCTAGGGAGTTCATCTTTCAGTGCTCTATCTTTCTGCCTTTCCATACTGTTCATGGGGTTCTCAAGGCAGGAATGCTGAAGTGGTTTCCCATTCCCTTCTCCAGTGGACCATGTTTTGTCAGAGCTCTCCACCAGGACCCGTTCGTCTTGGGTGGCCCTACAATGGCATGGCTCATAGTTTCATTGAGTTAGACAAGGCTGTGGTCCATGTGATCAGATTGGTTAGTTTTCGATGATTGTGGTTTTCAGTCTATCTGCCCTCTGATGGAGAAGGATAAGAGGCTTATGGAAGCTTCCTGATGGGAGAGACTGACTGAGGGGGGAACTGGGTCTTGTTATGATGGGCGGGGCCATCTTCAGTAAATCTTTAATCAATTTCCTGTTGATGGATGGAGCTGTGTTCCCTCCCTGCTATTTACCCGGGGCCAAACTATGGTGGAGGTTATGAAGATAAAGGCAACCTCCTTCGAAAGATCCCTTGCATGTACTGCTGCACTCAATGCCCCCAACCCTGCAGCAGGCCACCACTGACCCACGCCTCCACTTGAGACTCCTGGACACTCACAGGCAAGTCTGGGTCAGTCTCTTGTGGGGTCACTGCTCCTTTCTCCTTGGTCCTGGTGCACAAGGTTGTTTGTGCCCTCCAAGAGTCTATTTCCCAGTCCTGTGTAAGTTCTGGCAGCTCTATGGTGGGCTTAATGGCAACCTCCAACAAGAGGGCTTATGGCATACCCAGGTCTGCTGCACCCAGGGCTCCGTCCCTGTGGCAGTCCACTTTTGACCCATACCTCCACAGGAGATGCTCAAATATGGTACTATCTCAGTCTCTGTGAGGTCCCTGGGTCCCGGTGCACACAAGGTTTGTTTAAGAAACACATGGAGTAACAGGTAAATTTGGCCTTGGAGTACAGAATGAAGCAGGGCAAAGGCTAATAGAGTTTTGCCAAGAGAATGCACTAGTCACAGCAAACACCCTCTTCCAACAACATAAGAGAAGACTCTACACATGGACATCACCAGATGGTCAACACCAATATCAGACTGTTTATATTCTTTGCAGCCAAAGATAGAGAAATCTATACAGTCAGCAAAAACAAGACCGGGAGCTGACTGTGGCTCAGATCATGAACTTCTTATTGTCAAATTCAGACTTAAATTGAAGAAAGTAGGGAAAACGACTACAGCATTCAGATATGACCTAAATCAAATCCCTTATGATTATACAGTGGAAGTGAGAAATAGCTTTAAGGGAATAGATCTGATAGACAGAGTGCCTGATGAACTATGGATGGAGGCTTGTGACATTGTACAGGAGGAAGTGATCAAGACCATCCCCAAGAAAAGAAATGCAAAAAGGCAAAATGGTTGTCTGAGGAGGCCTTACAAATAGCTGTGAGAAGAGAAGTGAAAAGCAGAGAAGAAAAAGAAAGATACACTCATTTGAATGCAGACTTCAAAAGAATAGCAAGGAGAGATAAGAAAGGCTTCCTCAGTGATCTGTGAAAAAGAGGAAAACAATGGAATGGGAAAGACCAGAGAGCTCTTCAAGAATTTTAGAGATACCAAGGGAATATTTCATGCAAAGATGGGCTCAATAAAGGACAGAAATGGTATGGACCAAACAGAAGCAGAAGATATTAAGAACAGGTGGCAAGAATACACAGAAGAACTGTACAAAAAAGATCTTCATGACCCAGATAATCACGATGGTGTGATCACTCACCTAGAGTCAGACATCCTGGAATTCAAAGTCAAGTGGGCCTTAGGAAGCATCAGTATGAACAAAGCTAATGGAGGTGATGGAATTCCAATTGAACTATTTCAAATCCTAAAAGATGATGCTGTGAAAGTGTTGCACTCAATATGCCAGCAAATTTGGAAAACTCAGCAGTGGCCACAGGACTGGAAAAGGTCAGTTTTCATTCCAATCCCTAAGAAAAGCAATGACAAAGGATGCTCAAACTACTGCACAATTCCACTTAGCTCTCACTCTAGTAAAGTAATGCTCAAAATTCTCCAAGCCAGGCTTCAACAATATGTGAACTGTGAACTTCCAGATGTTCAATTTGGTTTTAGAAAAGGCAGAAGAACCAGAGATCAAATTGACAACATCTGATGGATTATCAAAAAAGCAAGAGAGTTCCAGAAAAACATCTATTTCTGCTTTATTGACTATACCAAAGCCTTTGACTGTGTGGATCACAATAAAGTATGGAAAATTCTGAAAGAGATGGGAATACCAGACTACCTGTCCTGCCTCCTGATAAATCTGTATGCAGGTCAGGAAGCAACAGTTAAAACTGGACATGGAACAACATACTTTTCCAAATAGGAAAAGGAGTACATCAAGGCTGTATATTGTCACCCTGCTCATTTAACTTATATGCAGAGAACATCATGAGAAACGCTGGGCTGGATGAAGCACAAGCTGGAATCAAGATTGCCGGGAGAAATCTCAATAACCTCGGATATGCAGATGACACCACACTTATGGCAGAAAATGAAGAAGAACAAAAGAGCCTCTTGATGAAAGAGGAGAGTGAAAAACCTGGCTTAAAGCTCAATATTCAGAAAACTAAGATCATGGCATCTGGTTCCATCTATTTATGGCAAATAGACTGTGAAACAGTGGAAACAATGGCAGATTTTATTTTGGGGGGCTCCAAAATCACCGTAGATGGTGAATGTAGCCATGAAATTAAAAGATGCTTACTCCTTGGAAGGAAAGTTATGACCAACCAAGACAGCATATTAAAAAGCAGATACGTTACTTTGCCAATAAATGCCATCTAGTCAAGGCTATGGTTTTTTCAGTGGCCATGTATGCATGTAAGAGTTGGAATATAAAGAATGCTGAGCACCGAGGAATTGATGTTTTTGAACTGTAATGTTGGAGAAGACTCTTGAGAGTTCCCTTGTACTGCAAGGAGATCCAGCCAGTCCATCCTAAAGGAAATCATTCCTGAATATTCATTTGAAGGACTGATGTTGAAGCTGAAACTCCAATACTTTGACCACCTGATGCGAAGAAATGACTCATTGGAAAAGGCCCTTATTCTGAGAAAGATTGAAGGCTGGAGGAGGAGAAGAGGACGACAGAGGATGAGATGGTTGGATGGCATCACCAACTCAGTGGACATGAGTTTGAATAAACTCCAGGAGTTGGTAATGGACAGGGATACCTGGCCCACTGTAGTCCATGGTGTCACAAAGAGTGACACTACTAAGTAACTAAACTGAACTGAACTTATGCCTCTGTTTTATAATCTCTAAAGTGGAGGTAATAAGAGTGATACCTCCAATGAATACTTATCAGGAATTCATACATGGAAAACATTAAAAAGAGTACCCAGAATGTTGTAAATGGTCACTTACGTTAAAAATTATTATTGCTTTACAATACCTATCCCACCATATTTTTTTCAGCATTATTTAAACTTGAATTTAAGGAGCATTCACTATGTGACAGGGACTCCCTTAAGCATATGTATATTGTTTAATTTATGTATTGATTTTGTAATTTGGCTATTATTATCCTCAAACTTAAGATTAGGAATTGATGTTTCAGAAAGGTAAATCACAATCTCAAAGTCCCAAAGCTAGCAAGGCATACATTTATGAGTGGAATACCGATCTTGACTCCTGAGCCTGTGCATCTATCTAACAGGTCACTGTATGTCTACACGTGAGCTCTGGCCAGTCACTTAATGTAGCCATTGGTAAAGCCGCCATAATACTGTCTTCAACAGAGGATTGTGTAGAAATTAAATAGTCATGAAATGTTTATTTCAAGACCTGTCATTTAATAGCTCCTCAATAACTATTGTTATTATTACTGTAGACTGTTGGAGGCACAGTGTTAAAGAATTAGCCTGCCTTTGCAGGAGACACAAGAGATATGGATTTGATCCTTGGGTGGGGAAGATCCCCTGAAATAGGAAATGCTACCTGCTCCATTTTTCTTTTCTAGAAAATTCCATGGACCGAGAAGCCTGGCAGGGTACAATCTATGGGGTTCCAAAGAGTTGGACATGGCTGGGCACATGCATACTCACACACACGTTACTCTTGTTACCTCAGTGTTTTTAGTAAGAAAAGAAGCAAGCTATCTTTACAATTAAACATTATGTTAATTATTCTCCTTTAAAAAAATTTTCTGAATTACATCAGTTTACTCTTCTGGCTTAATTTTAAAATTATTTCAATAAACTACTTATCCCCTCTAAAAAATTCGTTGGTAGTTCGTAATTGTGTTTAAACCACAAACGAATTTTAGGAGACATAACTTCTTTATAGCAGTTTTCTTATCAAGAAACATGGAATGTCTTTAAATACTAAGAAATGTCTCTAATTCTTTTGTTCTTTTATGACCTCAGTAAAATTTTAGAGGTCTGTTTATTAAAGGCTCTGCATGTTTTCTTAGTATTTTGTAACTATTTTATACTTTGATTCAAAATGCTATCTTTGCTTCTTCATTTTTTTTTTTTTTTAGGTTCTGTCATCTTTACTATTTTTGTGTATGTTTCTTCAGTAGTCTACCATTTCTCCTGCTCTGAAACAATATAGGTAAGGAATTAAATGATTCAAGGGCTTCATTATACTTGTATAGAATGCTTCATTTATTTTTTAAAGGCGTGTGTTGTACAACATATTTTTCATACATTTATGTGCTTGTCCACCAGGTCACATATTGTCTCTGTTTGACTGAGGAAGATATGCATGTCTGAGTATGACAGACAGGTTTGAAAGGCAAACTTGCAAACTTGGGCTTTGGTTTAATAAATCCAGGGAAGTGGATTTCTTTGATTGGATACTGGGAAGACTCTGTATGGTACCTTTTGAAGTTGGTCAGAAGAAACTGACAGACTTTAATCAAGAAGAAATACCTTGAGATAAGGGAGATAGAGAGAGGGGGAGAGAGAGAAAGGCAGTGAGAGAGAAAGGAAGTGAGAGATAATAATGGAACATATGATTATGTTAAGAAGGCATAGGATAGGAGTGTAAACATTTTATGTGGTTAAGCTCATGCCTTAGGAAAAGATGGAAAATAGGGTTCTTGTGTCAACCCAGAACAGTGGATTGAGAGGGTCTTGGGTACTGTGTGGTGCAGGATCCTGGGGCAAAGTCTGGGATCAATGGGAAAGATGTCAGACCTGGACACTAGAGGGATAAGTTTTGGCTATTTGTTACATATTACTCTAACTAATTTCTAGGAAGTGATTGAAAACTTTAATGAAGTTCCCTTAGGATAAGCTAAATTATGGGCATCCAGAAGAAGAAAAGGACTTCACAAGTGGCATTGGTGGTAAAGAACCCACCTGCCAATGCAGGAGACATAAGAGACCTGAGTTCAAACCCTGGTTTGGGAAGATCCCCTGGAGGAGGAAATGGCAACCCACTCCAGTATTCTTGCCTGGAGAATCCCATGGGCAGAGGAACTTGGTGGGCTACAGTCCACAGTGTTGCAAAGAGTTGAACATGACTGAAGTGACTTAGCACATAGAAGAATAAAAAGGTGGTTCATAAATAGGAAAGCTAAGTTAACCACCTATCAGGGGAAATTTTTCCCTGTGGTTCTATGTTGCCTAAACTGACAAATGTATTTCTGATATTGGTGGTATTTGTTGATAGTATTATCAGTTTTGTCACTTAGACCCTGTTCTTCTCTTACGGTTAACATTCTCTTGATAAGAGTAAACTCTCCTCCTCCTCTGTGTGTCTCAGGCCTGTCTCGTAGCCCAGCACTGCCTGGCATCAGCGTATTCTGCCTGTGATATGAGGCGGAGACCTAGAGCCATTTTGTTTTGTTTTGTTTTTTAGTATTGCTGAAATGTATTTTAATTTATTTTTTAAAATTTAGTTGTTTATTTTAATTGGAGGCTAATTACTTTACAGTATTGTGGTGGTTTTTGCCATACATTGACATGAGTCAGCCATGGGTGTGCATGTGTTCCCCTCCTGAACCCCCCTCCCACCTCCCTCCCCATCCCATCCCTCAGGGTCATCCCAGTGCACCAGCCCTGAGCACCCTGTCTCATGCATCAAACCTGGACTGGTCATCGATTTCACATATGGTAATATACATGTTTCAATGCTGTTCTCTCAAATCATCCCACCCTCATCTCCCACAGAGTCCAACAGTCTGTTCTTTACATCTGTGTCTCTTTTGCTGTCTCACATATAGGGGAATCATTACCATCTTTCTAAATTCCATATATATGCATTAATATACTGTATTGGTATTTTTCTTTTTGACTTACTTCACTCTGTATAATAGGCTCCAGTTTCATCCACCTCATTAGAACTGATTCAAATGCATTCTTTTAAATAGCTGAGTAATAGTCCATTGTGTATATGTACCACAGCTTTCTTATCCTTTTGTCTGCCGAAGACAGTATGGAACTGGCACAAAGACAGAAATATAGATCAATGGAACAAAAATAGAAAGCCCAGAGACAAATCCACATGCCTATGGACACCTTACCTTTGACAAAGGAGGCAAGAATATACAATGGAGAAAAGACAATCTCTTTAACAAGTGGTGCTGGGAAACCTGGTCAACCACTTGTAAAAGAATAAAACTAGAACACTTTCTAACACCATACACAAAAATAAACTCAAAATGGATTAAAGATCTAAATGTAAGACCAGAAACTCTAAAACCCCTAGAGGAAAACATAGGCAAAACACTCTGACGTAAATCACAGCAGGATCCTCTATGACCCACCTCCCAGAGTAATGGAAATAAAAGCAAAAATAAACAAATAGGGCCTAATTAAACTTAAAAAATTTTGCACAATGAAGGAAACTATAAGCAACTGAAAAGACAGCCTTTAGAATGGTAGAAAATAATAGCAAACGAAGACACTGGCAAAGAATTAATTTCAAAAATATACAAGCAGCTCATGCAGCTCAATTCCAGAAAAATAAACAACCCAATCAAAAAATGGATCAAAGAACCAAGCAGACATTTCTCCAGAGAAGACATACATATGGCTAACAAACACATGAAAAGATGCTTAACATCACTCATTATCAGAGAAATGCAAATCAAAGCCGCAATGAAGTACCATCTCATGCTGGTCAGAATGGTTGCTAGCAAAAAGTCTACAAACAATAAATGCTGGAAAGGGTGAGGAGAAAAGGCAACTCTCTTACACTGTTGATGGGAATGCAAACTGGTACAGCCACAATGGAGGACAGTGTGGAGATTCCTTAAAACTCAGGAAATAGAACTGCTGTATGACCTAGCAATCCCTCTGCTGGCCATACTCACTGAGGAAACCAGAATTGAAAGAGACCTAGAGCCATTTTTAAATTAATTTATTCCCCAGGGCTTGCCCCAGGTTTAGATATCTCAGATGAGAGATTTCTCTTTCACATAAACTTGGTGACATTGTTCTATTCTTAAATTCTGAGAATTAGACTTTCCTGTTCTCTTTAGAGTTCCAGTTTGCTGACTGAGAAGGAAATCTTGTGTCTGAAACTTTTAGGAATTGATTCAGCTCTGGGTGTTTGATAAGAGTCTAGGCAGTAATGAGATAATTTTCAAATTTGTATTTCCCATGGGAAAATATTTTCCTCTCACATAGCTTTTCAAAATTATTGCCACAAAAATTCTTAATGTTATATATGAGATTTTTGTTTGTTTTGCACTTTTAAAATATAGTTTACTCATGGTAAAATTAGTGTATAGAAGATATTCTAGGATAGGTTAAGATGGAAAATTACATGTTTGGTTTCTTCTTCTAAAAACTATATTTGAAAAGTACATTTTAAAAAAATGAGTATTTTTTGGTTTGCTTTATACTCTAGTCTCCATGATTATATAATTTAAGAGAGTATATAGTACTTTCCCAATAAGTTTTTTTTTACTCAACAGATAAAGAATAAATTGCCTTTTTATTTGTATTAGCCTAGTTCAAATGGAACTTTTTCTAGTATTTCCATTTTTCTTTCTTGATTCCACGGTGGAGAAGATAAATTAGCAGCAGAAGTGAGAAAATATGGCTAAAGTATTGCCATGGATCTGAGAGGGTCTTTAAGATTTTCTGCTAGCTGGGGTTGGTACTAGATGATAAGCCTAAGGAGATGTGCTTAGCTTGAATCTTATTGCAAGGTGGAAACCTTGTAGGAGATGTACTCATCAGCAGTCAAGGCTTACAGAGACTCAGAGAGGGTGATTCAGTTCAGTTCCGTTGCTCAGTCATGTCTGACTCTATGTGACCCCGTGGACTGCAGCACACAAGGCTTCCCTGTCCATCACCAACTCCTGGAGTTTGCTCAAACTCATGTCATTGAGTTGGTGATGTCATCCAACGATCTCATCTTCTGTGGTCCTCTTCTTCTGCCTTCAATCTTTCCCAGCATCAGGGTCTTTTCCAGTGAGTCATTTCTTCGCATCAGGTGGCCAAGGTACTGGAGCTTCAGCTTCAGTATCAGTCCTTCCAATGAATATTCAGGATTGATTTCCTTTAGGATTGATTGGTTTGATCTCCTTGCAGGCCAAGGGACTCTCAAGAGTCTTCTTCAACACCACGGTTCAGAAGCATCAATTCTTCGGCTCTCAGCTTTATGATCCAACTCTCACATCCATATATGATTACTGGAAAAACTGTAGCTTTGACTAGACGGACATTTGTCTGCAAAGTAATGTGTCTTCTTTTTACTATGTTGTCTAGGTTGGTCATAGCTTTTCTTCCAAGGAACAAGTGTCTTTTAATTTCATAACTGCTATCACCATCTGCTATCATTTTGGAGCCCAGGAAAGTAAAGTCTGTCTCTGTTTTCATTATTTCCCCATCTGTTTGCCATGAAGTGATGGGACCAGATGCCATAATCTTAGTTTTTCAAATGTTGAGTTTTAAGTCACGGTTTTCACTCTCCTCTTTCATTAAATGCTATGTTTATGTTTTGTATCCTAAGATATTGGAACGTTTGATGTTTAAGTTTTTTCTGAGACACAGAGTGAAGAGAAAAAAGGGATGGTGGTGCAGTCTTGATGGTTCTATATAATCTGGATGGCTATAATTTATCACACAATGCTGAATACTTCTGAGAATGAGAGGGATTATTATTAATAATTATGCTTGGGAAACAGGTGTAAACCTAGATTTTTCTGGACATAGCAGGACAAGTGGTTACCCTATGTATCACAAATTGATCTCAGAGTGTTGGGAAGAGAAATCCTGTATTTGGCTACTGATTCCACTTCTCCATGGAGACTACTCCCTTAATGCACCCCAATGTGTTATTTGTGGTTGAAACATTGGACATTTTTCAGCAGTAATATTTAAAAAGTGATTTATGATAGTGTTTCCTTATTTTTTGACATCAGGATCTCTTTAAATTTTAAATTTTGAGACTTATTTACATAACTTATATTTATTGATGTTTGCCATATTAGAAGTTAAAACAAATTTAAAAATATTTATTCATACATTTAAAAATAACAATTTGAAGACAGAATGCACATACTTTTCCTTATTTCTCACACTGAGTACAGCTGAAAACCCTGCACGTTATATATAAACTATACAGAAGAAGACTGAAATTTGAAGAGAAGTCTGACCAGGTACCTCAAAATCCAAGAAACAACATGGTGGTGTGTTTCCTAGATTTCCTTTTTGCCTCTTGCATTAAAATTCAGGGTACTGGAGAAGGCAGCAACCCCATAATGCCAATGAACACAGACAAATACACACAACCCAACTCTAATATAAACCTGTTCTCTTTAGCCAAAAGACCAAGAAAAGGATAACCTAACAAGATAGAAAGCTATCACAACTAGTTCAATATGAAATAGATGATTTATATAGCCCTATAACTATTAAGGAAATTTAATTCATAATTAAAAATCACCTGGGATAGAAATTCCAAGGCCTAGACGGTTTCATTGGAGTAAATGGATGTCCATAGGGGGAAAAAAATGAACCTTAACCTACACCTCACATTTGATATGGGCTTCCCAGGTGGTGCTAGTGATAAAGAACCTATCTGCCAATGCAGGAGATGTCAGAGACATGGGTTCAGTTCTTGGGTTGGGAAGATCCCCTGGAGGAGGGCATGGCAACCCACTCCAGTATTCTTGCCTGGAAAATCCCAAGGACAGAGGAGTCTGGTAGGCTACAGTCCATAGAGCCACAAAGAGTTGGATATGACTGCAATGACTAGCATGCACATTTGATAGAAAAATTTTCTCAGAATGGATGAAATTTAAACATAAAATATAAATTATAAAACTTTTAGGTGACAACATAGGAAAAATAGTTTGGGTCTAAGTTTTGGTGAAGAGTTTTTAAACATAAACATCTAAAGAATGATCCATAAAAGGAAATAAAAATCAGTAAACTGGCTTCATCAGAATTAAAAGACATTCTGTTCTGTGAAGTCTCTATTAAGAGGATAAAAAGGCCACAGGTCTAGAGAAAATATTTGCAAGCCACATGGTCAACAAAAGATTTATCTTTAGGATATATAAAGAACTTTAAACTCAACATTAAAGTACCCCCAAAGCAATCTAATTGGAAAATAGACAAAAGACATTGAAAAGATATTTCACCAAAGTGGATGTTGAGATGATGAATAAGCAGATGAAAATACATTTTTAATCACTGGCCATTAGGGAAAGGGAAGTTAACACTGTGATGATAAGATATCATTATGGACCTGTTAGAACAGGGCCCCCTGATGGCTCAGTGGTAAAGAACCCTCCTGGCAATACAGGAGACTTGAGTTCTATTCCTGTCTTGAGAAGATCCCCTGGAGAAGGACTGGCAACCCATTCCAGTATTCTTACCTGGGAAATCCCATGGACAGAGGAGCCTGGTGGGCTACAGTCCATAGGATCACAAAGAGTCAGACATGACTTAGCAACTTTGCTACTGGGAATGAAAAATGCTGCAAGCATCCTGGAAAGTGGTAAGGCCATGTCATAAAATCTAAACCTATACTTAGGTAGGACTCAGCAATTGAACCCCTGGGCATTTATTCCAGAAAAATGAAAACTTGTGTCTCCAGAAAAACTAATGCACATAGTGATCACACATGACATCTCTTGCCTCTCAATACTCCCAGCCCCATCTTAACTCCAAGGAAGTTCCATGAAAGTATCAAATTATTTGACTCTGACCTAATTTGCTTCAAATACATCCTGGTTTTCCTTCCCACAATTATGGTGTTCTTGTTGCTTTGAATAGAGTTTTCTTCAGGTGAGGCTGGGTTATTAGAACTCAAGGAGTGATAGGAGTCAGTTATCGAGGGAAAGAAGTAGAAATTAGAAACAATGGTATGTTCCTCCCATCCTCACACTAAATGATGAGGAGGAAAATTGCACCTTTGTCCTTCTACTACCCCTTTTAATATCTCTTTCTTTTCTACTGTTATGTCCGTGCTCCAAACCAATCATATAGCCTGTATTCCACTCTCCTGGAGAGGCCAGCTGATAAAACCTGAGAGTAGGTATTTGCATTTCAGTAGAAGTATCCTAAAGAATGGAATAACTTTAAGACTCAAGTAAATTAATTTCTAGTGATGAAATTTCAAGCTAATGGAGAAGAGAATTTGGAACAAGGAGAATTACCCAATCCAATCCTAGTGGCATAGTGCATAGCCAATCCGTTCCTCTTTAAAAATACTTTTGCTTCTATCCGCATTCCAATAATCCTACAGAGTTGCCTCTGGTACAGAATACTTTACCTGAGAGAGGGAGAATAGACAAATCTTCTTGGGTCAGAAGACAGATTAAACAAAATAAAAAATTCTTTGAATCTCAAAAGAATGGCAGCAATTTCCACGTAGCATGTTAAGACAATTTCAACCCAGAGTCAAGCTAGTTTAGGATCAACATACTATCATAGTGGATACTTTACACCATGTAAGTTTTGAGGAGTGTGTCCACATTCAAGTTTAATATCTTGGCAGGCCTCCTTCCACTTGGAAGATGGCTCACTCACACACAGAGTAGAAAAAGCAGTGCAGATCAGCATGGGGTGCATGGTCATCTGTTTGCAGGGATGTGCCGGCATGAGCAGCCCAGTAAGTTTTACTTCATAGAGACTCTGGCTAAGTAGGTGTGCTGATCCTTTGCTTTGTGCTTGGAAGAAGCACAAGCTGGAATCAAGATTGCCGGGAGAAATATCAATAACCTCAGATATGCAGATGACACCACCCTTATGGCAGAAAGTGAAGAGGAACTAAAAAGCCTCTTGATGAAAGTGAAAGAGGAGAGTGAAAAAGTTGGCTTAAAGCTCAACATTCAGAAACTAAGATCATGGCATCTGGTCCCATCACTTCATGGGAAATAGATGGGGAAACAGTGGCAGACTTTATTTTTTTGGGCTCCAGAATCACTGCAGATGGTGACTGCAGCTATGAAATTAAAAGACACTTACTCCTTGGAAGGAAAGTTATGGCCAACCTAGATAGCATATTAAAAAGCAGAGACATTACTTTGCCAACAAAGGTCTGTATAGTCAAGGCTATGGTTTTTCCAGTGGTCATGTATGGATGTGAGAGTTGGACTGTGAAGAAAGCTGAGCACAGAAAAATTGATGCTTTTGAACTGTGGTGTTGGAGAAGACTCTTGAGAGTCCCTTGGATTGCAAGGAGATCCAACCAGTCCATCCTGAAGGAGATCAGTCCTGGGTGTTCATTGTAAGGACTGATGCTGAAGCAGAAACTCTAGTACTATGGCCACCTCATGCGAAGAGTTGACTCATTGGAAAAGACCCTGATGCTGGGAGGGATTGGGGGCAGGAGGAGAAGGGGATGACCGAAGATGAGATGGCTGGATGGCATCACCGACTAGATGGACATGAGTTTGAATAAGCTCCGGGAGTTGGTGATGGACAGGGAGGCCTGGTGTGCTGCAATTCATGGGGTCACAGAGTCGGACACAACTGAGTAACTGAACTGAACTGAACTGAATGAAAGCTTGTCTTCTCCAGACTCAGTAAGAGTACTCAGCATTTTGTTGCCAAGTTTTCTGAGACCTCTGGTCATTAAGACTTCAACTAGCAATCTGCCCCAGCCCTGAAAGTTTAGCCCCATTGCAAATGTATTGTGATGTTAATAGTCAACATGCTTGGATAAAGAATGGGCCATTGTCCATTCTTACTGGAAAGATTTGGGAAATTTCCCTGAAAATCATGTATCCATTGGACTTCTTTCTTTAACTCTGAATGGTTGCTTTTCCAAACTTTGCCAAATCTTCTAGTAATGCCTCTCACCTGTATAATTAGAGATCTCTTAAGACTAGAGATCTCTTCAAGAAAATTAGAGATACCAAAGGAACATTTCATGCAAAGTTGGGCTCAATAAAGGACAGAAATGGTATGGACCAAACAGAAGCAGAAGATATTAAGAACAGGTGGCAAGAATACACAGAAGAACTGTACAAAAAAGATCTTCATGACCTAGATAATCACAATGATGTGATTACTCACCTAGAGCCAGATATCCTGGAATGTGAAATCAAGTGGGCCTTAGGAAGCATCAGTACGAACAAAGCTAGTGGAGGTGATGGAATTCCAGTTGAGCTATTTCAAATCCTGAAAGATGATTCTATGAAAGTGCTGCACTCTATGCCAGCAAATTTGGAAAAGTCAGCAGTGGCCATAAGACTGGAAAAGGTCAGTTTTCATTCCAATCTCAGAGAAAGACAATGCCAAAGAAAGCTCAAACTGCTGGGCAATCATCTCACATGCTAGCAAAGTAATGCTCAAAATTCTCCAAGCCAGGTTTCAACAATGTGTGAACCATGAACTTCCAGATGTTCTAGCTGGAATTAGAAAAGGCAGACGAACCAGAGATCAAATTGTTAACATCCGTTGGATCATCTAAGAAACAAGAGAGCTCCAAAAAAATATCTATTTATGCTTTATTGACTATGCCAAAGCCTTTGATTGTGTGGATCACAATAAACTTTGGAAAATTCTTCAAGAGATGGGAATACCAGAACACCTGACCTGCCTCCTGAGAAATCTGTACGCAGGTCAAGAAGTAACAGTTAGAACTGGACATGGAACAACAGACTGGTTCCAAATCAGGAAAAGAGTACATCAAGGTTGTGTATTGTCACCCTGTTTATTTAACTTATATGCAGAGAACATCATGAGAAATGCTGGGCTGGATGAAGCACAAGCTGAAATCAAGATTGTCGGGAGAAATATCAACAACCTCAGATATGCAGATGACACCACACTTATGGCAGAAAGCAAGAAGAAATAAAGAACCTCTTGATGAAAGTGAAAGAGGAGAGTGAAAAACCTGACTTAAAGCTCAACATTCAGAAAGCTAAGATCATGGCATCTAGTCCCATCACTTCATGGCAAATAGATGGGGAAACAATGGAAACAATGGCAGACTTTATTTTGGGGGACTCCAAAATCACTGCAGATGGTGACTGTAGCATGAAATTAAAAGATCCTTGTTTCTTCAAGGAAAGTTATGACCAACCTAGACAGCATATTAAAAAGCAGAGACATTACTTTGCCAACAAAGGTCCATCTAGTCAAAGCTATGGTTTTTCCATTAGTCATGTATGGATGTGCAAGTTGGATTATAAAGAAAGCTGAGCACAGAAGAATTGATTCTTTTGAACTGTGGTGTTGGAGAAGACTCTTGAGAGTCCCTTGGACAGCTAGGAGATCCAACCAGTCCACCCTAAAGGAAATCAGTCCTGAATTTTCATTTAAGGACTGATGTTGAAGGCTGAAACTCCAATACTTTAGCCATCTGATGCAAAGAACTGACTCATTTGAAAAGACCCTGATGCTGGGGAAGATTGAAGGCAGGAGGAGAAGGGGATGACAGAGGATGAAATGGTTGGATGGCATCACCAAGTCAATGGACATGAGTTTGAGTAAACTTCGAGGGTTTGTGATGGACAGGAAGGCCTGGTGTGCTGCAGTCCATGGACACAGTTGAGCAACTGAACTGAACTGAACTAAACTGAACTGTGTAATTAAGGAGACTAAAAGTAACGGCACTTCTCTTGTTGAATTAAGATTGGTTTAAATTTGCTCACTTAAAATAATAGCCATCATCTTCTGCAAGAACAATATCAGAAACAGTTGTCTGTTCTGATTAAATCAAGCAGAAATGCAAGACAACAGCTCAAAATATCAATTTAATATCATGATTTTAGTGGTATATGTTTCTATTGTCTCATATTTTCAGTTTGGCATTCACAATTCATACAAATCTAACCCTAATTAAGTTTTCTGATGTAATTTCCTTCTGTTTCATAAACTGATTTTTTATTTTAACATGTTCTTGAATTTCTTTTATCTGTCTTAATGTTTTCTTCTCCTTATCTTTGCACATGCTCTGCCATTTCTATGTTTATAATACCCTCCTTCTTTGTGACAAGGTATAAGAACTCCTTCCCAATTCTCAGTACTCAGCAACAATGCCTCTTTGTGAATTCCACCATGGGACACATCCTCTTTCTCCTTTGAACTTTATTCTTACTATGTGTAGTGAAATGAGTTCATTTTGTTATTGATAATTATGTATAAGCCTGTTTTTTAGCTAAGAATTGAAGCAATAAAAGTAAGCAAAATACCCAAGGGAGAATGTGCTGATGGAGAAAAGAAGAGAGCTGAAAATGAATTTCTAGAACACATGAATGAAAGCATTTAGAATTAGCTCACACACAGAGTAAAGTTGATGGATAGATTCAAGGGATTAGATCTGGTAGACAAAGTGCCTGAAGAACTATGGACGGAGGTATATAACATTGCACAGGAGGCAGTGACCAAAACCATCCCAAAGAAAAAGAAATGCAAGAAGACAAAGTGGTTGTCTGAAGAGGATCTGCAAATAGCTGAGTAAAGAAGTGAAAGGCAAGGGAGAAAGGGAAAAATATACCCAACTGAAAGCATAGTTCCAAAGAATAGCAAGGAGAGATAAGAAAGCCTTCTTAAGTGAACAATGCAAAGAAACAGAAGGAAACAATAGAATGGGAAAGACTAGAGACCTCTTCAAGAAAGTTGGAGATACCAAGGGAACATTTCATGCAAGGATGAGCATGATGAAGGGCAGAAATGATAACAGAAGCAGAAAAGTTTAACAAGAGGTGACCAAATTACACAGAAGCACTACACAAAAAAGGTCTTAATAACTCGGAAAACCATGATGGTGTGGTCACTCACCTAGAGAGCCAGACTTCCAGGAGTGTGAAGTCAGGTGGGCATGAGAAAACATTACTAGGAACAGAACTAGTGGATGTGTCTGTATGGGAAACGCTCAGTGAACTCTGGAAACAGTGAGGTCTGATAACAGTATTTTGCTGTTTCTGGTTTAGTGTTGCAATTTTTCTGTTATTTTTAAAAATTTATTTATTTTATAATTGAAGGATAATTGCTTTACAGAGTTTTGTTGTTTTCTGTCAAACCTCAGTGTGAATCAGCCATAGGTACACATATGTCCCCTCCCATCTTCCTCCCCATCCCACCCCTCTAGGTTGATACAGAGCCCCTGTTTGAGTTCCCTGAGACATATAGCAAATTCCCCTGGGGTATCTATTTTACATATGGTAATGTAGGTTTCCATGTTACTCTCTCCACACATCTCACCCTCTCCTCTCTCCCCATGTCCGTAAGTCTGTTCTCTACTTTTGTTTCTCCATCGCTGTCCTGCAAATAAATTCTTTGTATCATCTTTCTAGATTCCATATATATGCCTTAGTATTGTAATTCTTAATATTTGACAAATTCTGCTTTGCATTTAAAAATTTTAGAAAGAAATGTGGTCTAGATTGGAATTCATACGTGCATTATATATATATATATGTTTTTTTTTTTTTTTTTCAAGAGTAGACCAACATGATGTGTTAGAAGTTTGGCCTCACAAGTCAAACACATTTGCAGCTTGCCTCAAGTATCCTATACTCATGATCATCTGAACACATATGGTTGGGAATATAAAAGTCATCTTATTAAAAACAGCCTCATAGCAGACCACATTGCATAGAATGAGCTCTGATATAAATTGACCACCCTTTATGTAGACGTCTCGCATGCAATAAAACTTCATTAACTTCAAATACCAGGCAACAGAATATTAAGGCACTGAATAAAAAGAGAATGAGTGGATCTGATCACCTGGGGAATAACAGCTTGTTCATTGAATTAGCTATAACTTGTGACATACTACCATTTGATTAATGAGATTTAAGGCTGGCCTTGTGGCTATGTTTGTATGTGTGAAAGAACCATGAAAAATAAGCAGATTTTTCTATCTGTCTGGGGCAAAAGGAATGAGGCAGATTACAGCAGGGACTACGAACTCTGATTAATTAATAAGAGTTGTTCTTTCAAGGTCCGTCAGTCAGTTTTGGACTGTCTTCTGTGAACCTAGTGCATACTGCTTCATGGCAGTATATAAATGAAGATCAGTTCCTAGGGAAAAAAATATAAAATCCTTATGCGAGGTTGAATCTGCAAGCAGAGTATTTAACAAGCTAAAAACAAGATGTGAGGATGAGGTAATATCACCTGCAAGAGTTTCACATGAGCATAAAATATTTAAAATGTTGGAACTCATGTCCATAGTGACATGAGTCTTTCATCCAATCATTTGTAGGATGTAGAAAATTGCTGAAACTGTCAGAGATGCATTTCATACAATATATATTATTTTGAGAATGACTGATAAGTAGTAAAATAGGAATAATGCATTCTGTGGAATAGAAATGTTTGAAAAGTTTGTGCGTATTAGAATTATGTGGTCAGATAAATAAGATTTGACCAGGAAACATGGTTTTAGCTGTAGATAAACAAACTACAGTGTTTTTCTATGACATGAAAGCAAGACTTGTGATTGCAAGGCAAGCCTCCAGTATTTCCAAGAACTCAACTGAAAGCCAGCATTTAGTATATTACGCATTTTATGTTCCTTATTCTACTTAATCCGCACAACCACCATCTGAGATGGAAATTTTCAGCATTCCCATTTCAAACAGGAGTCAACTGAGAGTGGGTTACACATAATTAGGTAAAAGTGGGAATCAAATCTCAATAGTAAAGTCAAGAGCACAGTGTATAACCACTACTTATTGCTTTCTTCCAAGAAAGTACATAGCAATTTGCAAAAACTCTGTCAACTGAAAAAAAAAAAAAAAAATAGTGCCTAACCTAAAAGTTGAGAACTATGGTGTATTTGGTCAATTTTCTGAGAACTTCAAATCACTGAGGGACTGCTTCGAAGAGGTAAGGGAAGAGCCAGAATATATTAATACAAAGATTTTTGCAACAAAAACCACGTGGTCAGAACATCAAAATATTACTGTTAATTAAAGATAATCAGACATCTGAAATTAGTGGATGTAGTGCTTCTCTATGTTTGGGAAGATGCCAAAGTCTGGGCTCATTGAAATCATTCCTTTGATAGGCACCTTAATTATCCCAGGCCAGTATCCTCTTTTTTCTGATTTCTGATCCTGAGTGCCCTCAGGGTACACCGGTGGAAGCCTCTGGGTGGCTTGGCCACAGTATTCTTTGCAGTGATGGCAAGAGTCTTCTTAATCCCCAACCCTATTGCTGACTTTCCATGTTATCTCGTCAGGATAAAATTGCTGAAGCATCTCAGACTTTCTGTGCAATGCAAATGGAATGGGGCAACTATTGACTTGGTGACTCATTTTTTTGTCTGTGATTTAAAAATGAAGACACAGTATCTGTACTCTAAGTGCTCATAGATGGTGCATTAAGTGCAGTTGTCTTAGTGACATTGCCTAGTTGCCCATGATCATCTTTTTTACCCAATTGTGTTTAAAAAGCCCTTGAAACTCTCAAAGCTGCCCTTGCATCATAATGGATTGAATAGCACTGCTGCTACAGGGGACAGTAAACAAGGCAGCCATCTCCTTGCCACATGACTTCATTTTATCTCATTCCCTTGGTACTTCATTCTTTCAATATTATTTTAACTATAGATTTTTTTTTCCTATTAAGACTGGTTTTCCCTAGATATTTGACATTCAGATAAAAAAGGTAGAATTCTTAGATACAGTTTTAATGGAAAAGGTGGTAGTAGAGTTGATCATTGATAGGGCTAACATGAAAAGTAATTTGATCATCCAATCAGCTTCAAAATCAGGAGTTTCCAGAAAGTCATTGAAGTACATTTACAGCTCCATGGCAGCTGGAGGTGAGCGGAGACCAGCTACTAGGCATCATAGAGCAAGAAATAGGAATATTTGCATTAAAATGTTCTGACTACTTTGAGAGTCAATTGAGTAGGATAATAGGTATCTAAAACGATCTACACATACAAGATCTAGAAATAAAATTTGAAGAATGCCAAATGTCACTCAAATTTAGGATAAATTCATTGTCATTTCCATCTAATCTTCCATGTCATTCTGACAATTTCAACTTGCCAAGTGGCAATACTAACAATCTCTCGAATTATGTGACCTTAGGTGAGTTGAGACAGAGTAAACAGAGCTGGTGCTGAGCTATTTCCACATATTACCTCTGCTTAGAGAAATAAATCTATTTGGCTGCCGAGTTCTATGCTGTTGCTGTTTAGTCACTAAGTTGTGTCTGACTCTGTGACCCATGGATTGCCGCATGCCAGTGTTTCATTATCTCCTGGAGTTTGTTCAAACTCATGTTCTTTGAGTTGGTGGTGCCATCCAACCATCTCATCCTCTGTTGCCCCTTTATCCTTCCCCCCTCAATCTTTCCCAGCATCATGGTCTTTTCCAATAAGCCAGCTCTTCACATCAGGTGGCCAAAGTATTGGAGCTTTAGCTTCAGCATCAGTCCTTCCAATGACTATTCAGGGTTGATTTCCTTTAGGATTGACTGATTTGATCTCCTTGCAGTTCAAGGGACTCTATGTACATGATCTGAAAGCTCCATCACAGGGAGGAGCCTGAATTAAAAACAGCTCCCCTACATTATTCATCATCATAGACTTGGGTCTCCTTGTTGGAAGAAACCTTGGAGATCTTAAGACTGGAGAACTATGAATAAAAAGCCCCAGATCAAAGGGTAGAAACATTTATAGTCATGAATATTTTTAAGTAATCCATAAAACAGCCTTTACATCATACATGCTGCTTAATTTGAACATCCTGTTTTTGATCCTATAAGTGGGTTAAATGGGACGTGAATATTGGCAGTTGCAGTAGGCAGTGTTCTCCTGGAGGGCAACTTGGAGCACAAACCAGAAACTATAAAGTGATTTTTAAACTATACATTTGATCTAATTAGATCCTGGGCCATCAGCAAATGCCATTATAACATAAGCCTCTATTTTTGGCTCATTTTTACTGTTTTATAGAATTATGATTCAATGAAAGGGCTTCCCAGGTGGCAATAGTGGTAAAGAAACTGCCTGCCAATGCAGGAGATGTAAGAGATGAGGGTTTGACCCCTGGGTCAGGAAGATCTCCTGGAGAAGTAAATGGCAACTCACTCCAATATTCTTGCCTGGAGAATGCCATGCACAAAGGAACCTGTTGGGCTATGGTCCATAGGGTTGCACAGAGTTGGACATGACTGAAGCGACCTACCATGCATGCATGACTCAATGAAAATAGAAGAACAATATGTAGCATAAAAGAGATATTCACTTTGGGAGCTGAAATGTCTGTTTTTTCAATATTTAACTTATTTATTTGTTAATTCATCATCTAAAAAACATATACTGAGTATCTATAAATGTGATAGTTATTTCAAGTGTTGTCTTGTTATAGATATATGATCCTAGACAAGACTTTTGAATTCGGAGGATTTTCTCTTCTCTATAATAAAGAAAAATTAACATATTTCTCATAATTCTCATATTTTCTCATAGAAAACACCTAAAAGATTGTGTGTATGTATATGTGTGTTTGCATAGTAATAAATATAGTCATTACTTAGAATAATAATTTATAAAATGCTGTATTATAAAATATACAGTAGTATCATAACTGTTATAAAAGAATTGAAAATACTGTATCCCCCAGACTGCTTCCCTAAAGAGACACTTATTAGGACAATACGTCTTTGTATTGTCTGGATTGATTTTGCACTTGAAGTCAGTGAAATTTTCCATTAGTGCTTATATAGAAGAAAGATCTTGTGAATGGGATTCTGACTGTGTTGACCATGGGTTTCCATGGCTATGCTTTTCCTTGCCCTTCATTGATTGACTTTTCATTAGTTATTAGTGCTCTAACTCACAGTTGAAAACTTTGACTAAAATGGCATTATTGGGGCTAGAATTATGGTTACTATTGCTGAGTGGATCCTTTATATTTGCAGATCCACTTATACTTAACTTCGACTTAATCATTTCCTACTTAAATCTGGAAGGTTAGGTCAGGTATTAATATCCCATCTTATAGATGACAACACTAAGAGTCAGTGTCATGAACCAGTAAATGTTAATTTCAGGAAAGGAACTCAACGCTAAAAATTTTCATTGTTTCTTCCAGTACTTAATGATTCTCAGTAAGGTGCTGTACCTCATTATGGCAGTAAAAACCTCAGAGCATGGAGGTATATGAGCAGTTTGAAATTATAAAAATACTAAACTGTAATTCACTTGCTTTTCTCCATATTTAATTTATTTGGCAATATCAGCAAGTACCGTACAGTTCAGTTGCTCATTCATGCCGATGCTTTGTACCCCCGTGGACTGCAGCACAACAGGCTTCCCTGTCCATCACCAACTCCCAGAGCTTGCTCAAACTCTTGTCCATTGAATCAGTGATGCCAGAATGAAATTTTTAAGTTTATTGAAGGTGTATTGATTAAGTCATTTGTATACCACCTTAATAATTTTTGTCCTGTAAATCTCATATCTATACTATAATTTACTTGATATTTTTCTCTGCTTTTAGTTAAATCTATTTTCAAAAGAAGCTTTACATCACTGTAGTGAAAAGCTGCCTCAAAAATACGGTAGCCAATAAATAAAAGAAAAAATATTAAAATGTAGATGTATCTAAAGACCTCATAATTGTTGCTTTTTCACTTTACCTAGAGTGAATCATCAGAGAAGGCAATGCAACCCACTCCAGTACTCTCGCCTGGAAAATCCCATGGACAGGTGAGCCTGGTAGGTTGTGGTCCATGGGGTCGCGCGTCGGACACGACTGAGCGACTTCACTTTCACTTTTCACTTTCATGCATTGGAGAAGGAAATGGCAACCCACTCCAGTGTTCTTGCCTGGAGAATCCCAGGGACGGGGGAGCCTGGTGGGCTGCCGTCTATGGGGTCGCACAGAGTCGGACACGACTGAAGCGACTCAGCAGCAGCAGCAGCAGCAGCAGAGTGAATCATACTTTAAGAGCTTTTGGGGTTAAAAATATGAGAAATATTGTGTTATACATTGTCTCTCCCAATAACTTTCAATATTTCCATACCTCATTAAAACTGACTGAAATTTACAGAGTCCAGATTTTTTTTCTTTAATTTGTGAAAATTGTTTCTTTATTTCTACATACTGTGCGGTGTGAAGTTGTCTCATAAGTGTCTTCTAAAATCCATTCTCTTTCTATTTTCAGCATTAGGTTCTTTCCCACGTCACCAAATTTTAACTGAACACATAGTGAGTTAATCATAAACAATATTTCTTAGTCCTCATTGCAATTAGATGTTGCCATGTAACTAAACTATGGCCAATGAGATGTGAGCAGAAGTAATATGTGCAACCATCACATTATCAGCTTAAAAGGAAATTATCTTTGCTCTCTTGTTCCTTCTTCTTCCCCACAAAGTGCTCTAACTAATAAATTTAGTATTCTCATTTTCTAGTGGCAAGATATTTATTAATAAGAAAATATTTGCAAGAGAAATATTTGATAAAGGACTGTTATCTAAAATATGCAAAGAATTCAAAATCTATAACAAAAATAAACATCCCAATTTAAAAAAAAGACCTGAGTAGACACCTCACCAACAAGATATACAGGTGGCAAATAAACTTACGAAAAATTCTCCACATTATATGTCATCAGGGAAATTTAAATTAAAACAATTAACCTTTTACATTAAAACAGTCCAACCTGTTGGCATAGTTGGATTCCAGAATTCTGACAACACCAAATGCTGATGAAGTAGACCAACAGAAACTCTCATTCACTGCTGGTAGCAATGAAAAATGGTAGCTCCCTTTGGAAGGTAGTTTGGCAACTTCTTACAAAACTAAACATGCTGTTACCATACAGTTCAGCCATCATGCTACTTGGTAATTTAGTGATAGAATAAGTACAAGAGAAAAAAAGAAGGAATCAAGGATGACTTTAAGATGGTTAGTATGAACAACTGGACAGATAAAAGATGCTTATGGGGGGTGTATTGCACCTGGAGATATAAATTTGGGAGTCATTAGTATACAGATGACCTTTAAAACCATGGGATTCAATGATATCAATGAAGGGAATAATTGAAGATAGTTAGCAGTCAATAAATGATAGCTGTTAGGAAGAAATACAAATTTACATCTCAAGGAAATGTTAACCTGTTTGAAGTTTCCCCAGAGGTGACATGTCCCACTGTCCTTGTGAAACACAAACATTTAACATCCAAGTTATATAGCTTTTCTCAAAGTAACAAGTCAAAAATTTAGTCTGACCTTAAGATTTCAGAATCATGATTAAGAGCTGAATTAGAGGGAGATATACATAGACATGGGCTCCCTATGTACAGTTTTGTGGGATAAGCAATAATATAGCAAGTTAGATAAACATTAATTTTTTTCTGGTTCATTTATTTAAAAAATACTGAAAAATCTCTAACACAGGCACTTGGGATATAAAAATGAGTAAAACACAGTCCTTACCCTCAACAAGTACTGACTCTACTAGGAAAATTATGATATCATACAATGATAAAGGCATGTATTTGAGATGGAGGTAAACAACAGCACTGTGTAGCATGCCTAATTCAACCAGAGGGACAAAAAGGTAATTAAGGCAAGCTTTGAGAGAAAGGTAACACAACAAGTATAAACAGATGAGTGTAAATTAATTATGTGCCAGAGGTGGCTGTAACACTGGGGTCTAATGGGATATATTAATACATGTCAAAACCACATATCTCAGTCTTCTAAAGATATGCCTTATCTAAATAAGGTCTCAATGTTAGACTCTGATTTTTTTTAAAAAAATTAATTAATTTATTTTAATTGGAGGCTAGTTACTTTACAATATTATAGTGGTTTTTGCCATACATTGACATGAATCAGCCATGGGTGTACATGTGTGCCTCCATCCTGAACTCCTCTCCCACCTCCCTCCCCATCCCATCCCTCTGGGTTGTCCCAGTGCATCAGCTTTGAGTGCCCTATTTCATGCATCTAACTTGGACTGGTGATCTGTTTCTCATATGGTAGTATGCATGTTTAAATGTTATTCTCTCAAATCATCCCACCCTTGCCTTCTCTCATAGAGTCCAAAAGTCTGTTCTTTATATCTGTGTCTCTTTTGCTGTCTTGCATGTAGGGTCATCATTACCACCTTTTAAAATTCCATATATATGCATTAATATCCTGTATTGGTGTTTTTCTTTCTGACTTACTTCACTCTGTGTAATAGGCTCCAGTTTCATCCACCTCATTAGAACTGATTCAAATGCATCCTTTTTAATAGCTGAGTAATATCCCATTATATATGTGTACCACAACTTTCTTATCCATTCATCTGCCAATGGACATCTAGGTAGCTTCCATGTCCTAGCTATTGTAAACAGTGCTGTGATGAACTTTGGGGTACACATGTCTCTTTTAATCTGGTTTCCTCGGTGTGTGTGCTCAGCAGTGGGATTGCTGGGTCTTACGGCAGTTCTGTTTTCAGTTTTTTAAGGAATCGCCACACACTTCTCCATAGTGTCTATACCAGTTTGCATTCCCACCAACAGTGTAAGAAGGTTCCCTTTTCTCCACACCCTCTCTAGCATTTATTGTTTGTAGACTTTTTGATAGCAGCCATTCTGACCGGCATGAGATGGTACCTCATGTATCACAATAAGATCCTCTATGACCCACCTACCAGAGCAATGGAAATAAAAGCAAAAATAAACAAATGGGACCTAATTAAACTTAAAGGCTTTGCACAATGAAGGAAACAAACAAGCTGAAAAGACAGCCTTCAGAGTGGGAGAAATTAATAACAACAGAGCTGACAAAAATTAATCTAAAAAATATACAAACAGCTCATGCAGCTCAATACCAGAAAAATAAATGACCCAATCAAAAAATGAGTCAAAGAACTAAATAGACATTTCTCCATAGACTCTGATTTTTAAACGTATTGTCTTTACAGGGAAGTAGTTATGTAAAGAATGCTCCTGCATCTGTTTCAAGGTTGCCTTTTTATGTGTTTTATTATCTTTTGAGTAAATACATGATAAATTCCTCCCTAGGAAAGTTTTTTGTTTCTCTTGATGAACTAGCATCTTCTGTTATTGAGACTTTGAGTACTTTTGCCTTGGTGCCAAGAAACCCAGAGCCATATTTATAAATGCTCAGTCATGATAGCTATAACCCACATTTCTACTCAGTTTATTTTCCCCTAGAGTCTATGATGTTTTCTGTTTCTGCTATTAAATAATCTGATTATATGCTTGTCTTTCATGGTAAGCCAACACAAAACCTTTTTGAAGTAGGTTGAGGATAAATTATATGTATAAATATACACATAAATACTACTTTTCCTAGATTGAAAGCAGGCATCATTTTGAAGATATTGGAGCTGCAAAAGTCATATACATATTAGATGGTAATACATTCTAAGGTTCACATTATATAGCTATTTAACCATGCAAAACCCCGTTTGGTACAATTCCTTCTAGTTTATATAACTGTTTTGTTATTTTCATAATTTTAGTGTCCTTTTCCCTCTTTCATTGAATCACTAAAGGTCTATCCTGTTCAAAGTACTTGGTATTTTTTCCCTCTGTCCATCACCTGCCCCATTTCTAAGGAGTTTCTCTGGTAACAGCCTCTTCCTACTCTCTCACTGTACTCTTCCATCACTGTGATGATAACTCTGAAAGCATCCTGTCAGTACTGCCTGATTCCCTGGCTACAAATCATGAGTAGTATGGGTAGCTACCTTTCTAAATATCAGAGCCTAAAAGTCATTATCACACTGGAAATGAGAGGTTCTAGTTTAGTCTGCTTTTTCAAGTAGAATAAAGGAAAATTCAGGAATTGTCAAGTGTGTCTGATGTGTAGCAGCAAAAGTCACCAGTGAAAACAATGAAATAGGTCTACAGAAAGGGATGGAGTTGAAAGTAGTCGTTCTGTCTATGAGGTTGCCAGTCAGGCTTGTTGACCTCAAAACTGGAGGTGGTACCACAAGGAGACCTTGCGAGCTATAGCTCACACAGAAACATGAAACTAGAAACTGTGTTTTACATGCCAGGTTGTCACAAGCCATTTTCTCATTCCTTGCACATTCTTTAGAGGTAAGATTGCTGCAGTCAGAATCTGAACTGCCTTCTTAAGAAAGAGGGATTCTGACTTATGCCATGGAAATGCTCTCAAATTACAATATTATGCTAAGTGAGCACTCAGTTTCTGGTGTATAAACATTACCAAACTTATGCAGAGCACTGAGACGTAAGAGTGAAGCAGTAAACCTTACAGAAGCCCTCGCTCCTCAAGAAACAGATCTAGCATAGAAGGTGAAAGAAAATATGAAAAGAGGTATAAATAATCATTGCATAAATATTTGAGAGAGTAACCAGTTCTTACAAATGAACAAAAATGGATTTCTACAAAAAGAATAGTCAGTCTTTAATAATTAAAAACATAAATGATGAAATAAAAATTTAATAGATTAGTTGAGTAGCATGTAAGACAGAAAAGAAGATAAATTTGAGGAATTCAAGATTTTTGTGTTAGGCAAACAAATCCATCAAATTAAGTTATATTCTCTTTATGAGACACATATACAAAAGGAAATAAAATGATAAAAGGTAAAATAAGTGATTGATAATTGGTGAAAATGTTAACGAAAAGAATGGCAACATATGTGCCAAAATAGAATCCAAGGTAAAAAGAAAAATCACAGAAAAATATAATGATTGTTATAGACAAAAATTATAATGCATTATAAATATTTATGCTTACTTATAAGGAATACACATGAGGAATATAATAGAAGAAGGTACACACATGTATCATGTATAAAGAAAAAGTGATTAGAAATAGAAGCAATGGAAAAGAATTCATACCACCCCTGTCTCAGAAATCAATTTCTTAAAAAAACGTAAAGATACGGAGATGGATAAATAATGCTGTAAAGTTGATTCAATTCATTTTATTCAATAAGGAAAGAATATACATGGTTTAAAATCCAATGGACTAGTTTTAAAGCTATCCATTCTAGGGCTACAAAGAATATTAAAGGATGTTTTAAAAACACAAAATTACATAATCCATATTTCATTTCAAAATGTAATTGAATTATAAATATTAAGCAACAAAAGATAGCACATAAATAAATCAATAAATAAAACTCAATTAGTTAGAGGTTAATAACAAAAGCACATGGACCTCTTCTAAACTTTTCGGTTTGAAAGAAAGTTAAAACTGAAATCACAGACTATTAATAAATGAATGACAATGCAAACCAATGATGACATAAAACTGATTTTCAGAAAAATTAACATCCTTCACTAATAAATGCACTTTAAATGAGTTAGACTTTAATCTTTGTAGCAAATAAAATAATACACAACAGCAAATTAAATATATGAAAAGAAGTATTAAATATAACAGCATAGATGAGTAATTTAAAAACACAGTCATTCTTTAAAAAATAAAATAAAACAATAAATAATATAAAAATAAAAATAATAAAAAATAAATAAAACAATAAAAACAAATAAAACACAGGTTTTTGGCCCATGTGGGAGAAACAGAGAGAGAATGAGAGAGAGAGAAGAGACAGAAGAAAAGGCATAAGTCACATTTACAGAGATTTTTTTAAGAGAAGAAAACTTTTTGGTGCTTCAGCTCCCAGTTGAAACTGGCAGCCTTCTAGGTCGCCCAGATGGGTCTAAACATAATCCTAAGTGGTCCATCTTTCTTAGTGGTACAAAGTGTAAGATGCTTCAATTTGAGCTGTGTATTAGCCAAGATTTAGTACACTATTGTGCGAACTGTGAAGACAGTTAAGGTTACTGTGGACTGTTCTAGGGTAGAGCACAGTAGAGTTAGCATGAGTGAAAGTCGCTTAGTTGTGTCCAACTCTTCGCCATCCCATGGACTGTAGCCCACAAGGTTTCTCTGTCCATCAAATTCTCCAGGCAAGGATACTGGAGTGTGTTGCTGTTCCAGTCCATAGCAAAACAGTGAATATTAGCCTTTACTGTGTGTAAAAGCAAACTGCTTTTCACCCTCCCAACACCACAGGTTTCAAGAAGAATACATTCATCAGATCGGTAGGCGCATATCAAATGCTACATCTGGCACTGCAGCTGAGACTGGGACTACCACCTGATTAAGATTAGGAGAGTTGGCCATCATCTTTGATGGTCCATATGGAGGACAGGGAAGCCTGGTGTGCTGCAGTCCATGGGGTCTCAAAGAATCGGACACGTGTCGGATTAGTGACTGAACAACAACATGGCTTTTGCAGAGACAGGACAGGTGAATTGAATGGAGATACAGTGGAGACTATCACCCCTTCATCTATATAATTCCCTGTGTAAGTCTTTGATGGTAACATCAAAGGCAGTTTCTCTGAGGACGAAGTCTTTTTTCTGGTTGTCTATCAGGATTAGAGATGAAAGGGTTTACTTTTTTCCAGAAGCTTCCACTTGGTCTTCGCTATTGCAATAACTTTAATTTATAGAGGAGAGAACGGAACAGCACTCTTCTACCTGTAGAATATATCTAAACCTAATTGTGAGCTTCGCCAGTGGCTCAGACAGTAAAGAGTCTACCTGCAATGTGGTTCCATCCCTAGGTCGGGAAGATCCCCTGGAGAAGAGAATGGCAACCCATTCCAGTATTCTTGCCTGGTGAATCCCATGGACAGAAGTGCTTGGTGGGCTGCAGTCCACAAGGTCGCATAAAGTCATACACACCTGAGTAACTAACACACATACTCACACTTGACCAGGGGAATAGCCACAGGGTGGTTGCATGGTCCCATTAGAACAATGCAAGAAAGATTTGGGCCAGACTCCACTTATCACCTGGCCTCCACACATTCCTTTTCTCGCAGGGGGAATACAATTGTATTTTGGTTTACCAAGAATCAGTGTCGGTTCAGACACTACATCTAACAGTTATTGAAATGTCTGAGTACTACCCTTCTCCAGCACACAGTTACCTGGGCTAATAGGCATATGTCACTTTACGGGAAAGATTAAGGCACGGGATTTTGCCATGTATTAATCTGTGGCATTTCATGGTCTTGTTCCCTCTTCAACAATTGGCTCCATCTGTAAACTGACTTGAATCTGGAAACTGGATGAAGAGTCATAATTTTTTATTGGGTTAAACCTTGTGTCCAAACAAAAAATTCTGTCCAAAGAACATGAAAGAACTATATTTTCATTACAGTTGTTGATATAGGCCTTTATTTATTTGAACTTGAATATTATTTTTTTAATTTTAAAACTTGAGTAACATCAATTGTCCTTTCTGGAAGCTGTAGGGGAGGAAACGTTTCCTGCTCATTGGGTTGTTGCTGGAATTCAGGCCCTTGCAGTTGTAGGACTGAGGTCCCCAGTTTCTTATTGACTGTAAGTTGAGAACTCTTCCTGGCTTCCAAAGGCTGCCACATATCTTGGCTGGTGGCCCCGTTTCTCTCTCTTCACAGCCAGCAAAAGGAGTTGAGTTCTCCTCTAGTCACATTGTCCTGACCTTCTCGTCCTCATATGATTAAATCAGACCAATCCAGAAAAATGTCCCTATTTTAAGGTTTTAATCTTAATCACATTTGCCAAGTCTCTTTTGGCATGTGACATTCATAGGTATCAGGGATTAGGGCATGAACATTTTGGGAGGGTGTTATTCTAACACACAGAGATTCTGCTATTCCCTTGGTAGTGTTCTGTTTCCTCCTGAAGCAGGGGCACTAATTCCCTGCTTGGTTTGTGGGGCCCTTTACAATACAGGGTCTTTGGCCAAGGGAAAGTTATCCTCTGGCAAGTGGGACAGGAATGGTCTTGCTGGAATGGATGGTGCAGGCATCGGGAGTTTCAAGATTCTCAGGCTTAGGTGAAAGTATAAACAAGTCGTGATGTATACAACGGAGTGCTATTTATCAATTAAGAGGAACAAACTAACAAAAAGGATGAGTCTTAAAAGTATTATGTTAAGTGAAAGAACATAGACATAAAAACTCTCATACTATATAATTCCACTTCTATTATGTTCTACAAGAGGTGACTCTAGGAATAGAAAATAGATCAGTAGTTGCCAGAGACTGTGGATTTGGGGAGGGGATTGACTACAAAGGAACATGAGGGAACTTTTAAAGCATGATTTTGTATCTTGAGTGTGGTTGTGGTTGCATGAGTATGTGAATTTGTCAAAATTTGCTGCCTTATAGCTTAAAAGAGGCAAGTTTATTGTATTTAAATTATACTTCACTAAATCTGATTTTACAAAAAAAAAAAAAAAAATCTCAGGCTTATTCATTACATGTCCCTCTCCTAGGTCACACAGTTAGTTTTGTTTTTCTTCTACCAGGCACCAACTTTGATATAAGGAATTTGTTAAGGTTTTCATTTAATCTCTGTTAAAGGTCTGCCACCCTTACAGTTAGATCAGGGGCCTGGTTTTCAGCACAATCCGGCCTGCGGTTGAAGGAGAGTAGAGTCTTTAGACTCCTTGAAAGAGGACCTATAACTTTCATAGCTTGCCCTGAGTTGAAATTGGCTATTATGACTCTATTTGCTTTTTTCAAGACTTCCTACAATAAAATCAGTTTGTTCTATACTTACTCTTATTATCATTGGCTCCATATACTATTAATCCACCACAGCCACCATATAATACAATGTTGTATCTTATACCAGCACTGTATCCAAAACAATAGACAAAATTCTCAGTAGCTCTAATTTTACTGAATTCCAAAGGTAATCCTCACCCCAGCTACCAGTTAGAATAGGGATTGTATTACCCCCTGACTGGTGGTTGATCAGGCTTCAAAATTCCATCTTGAAAGTCTACTGTCTAAGTCTACTCTTTGTACTAACTGGATTATTACCAAGTTCCCCAGAAATATGAATCTGAGACAAAGTTTTATAGTGAAAACTGTTAGTACATTTTGGAGCATATAGTTCCAGGGAGGAGGAATATGGGAAGAGCACTGAAGCAGAGAAGAAGCGTGAGCCAATACAAAGATATGTTACCGAGTTGGCCATTGTTACAAGCTACTGGTTACTTAATTCTGCAGTACTGTGTAAGAAGCCATATGAAAGGCATTTGACTGTCCATTTGGGGAAAAAAACTAATCCATCAGCTGTGAATTCTCCTTGATAAAGACTTGCCTAGGGGTTTACTCCCTCCTTTTTATTTCTGGATTGCATATGTAGGCATTGAGCTTGTTACCTTTGTTGCTACTCTGCAGCATCGAGAAAAGTCTTGAAATTGGAGATAAGCAAATGGAATGGATGGTGCAATGGACTGATTGCTGTGTTCCTCCCAAGTATACATACTGAAATCCTAATTCCTCAATGTGATGGTGTTAGGAGATGGGGCCTTTGGGATATGATTTGGTCACTAGGGTGGAGTCCTCATAAATGGGATTAGTTCACTTATAAAAAATGAGACAACAGAGTATTCCCTAGCTCTTTCCCTCTTTTGAGGACCCAGCTAGAAGATGGCTGCCTATGAATGAGGAAGCAGGTCCTCACTAGAGGACCTTGATTGGACTTCCCAGCATCTAGAACTATAAGAAATAAAATTTCACTTGTCTATAAGCCATCCAGCCTATAGGATTTTGCTATAGCAGCCTGAACTGACTAAGATAGGTGGCTTGGATCTAGATGCTATCAGTTGTATGACATGAATCTAGTAGGAATGTAGGCAGAGTTGGTTGCTGCAGCTGTGGTGGGATACTGGGCAGCAGAGACCAAGGGAATGTGAAGTGGTTATTGAAAGGTGTCCAGTGTACTATCTGAAAGAATTGTTTTGAGGATTATATGAGTTAATATGTGTAAAGCAGTTAGAACATTGCTCAGCATATTGAATAGATAACCAATAAACCATCAATTCTATATCATGGTGGACCCAATGAAGATGTAGAACTTTGTTATCTTGTTAGATCTTTCTAATCACTGATGCTAAATTTTCTATGTTTTGATTTCAACCAAGAAAATACTCAAAGTATACAGATCAAAACTGGAAACAAATAATGAAAGACTTCCTGCCAGAGGGTTTTCTCCATTTGGTGTGAGCTTGAGTAAAGCCTGTTAAATTTACCACAGAATTTTCTTATAAGTTAACTATCTTTTAAGACATATGAATCTTTAACAAAATTTACTTCTTACAAGAATCTCACTGCCAGTTTTATGGTTCTTAGTGTTGTGGACAAACGAATAATGTTTTCCAACCATGTCAACCCTGTCAAAGGATCCCTTTCCAGATATTTATTTCAAGAGAGTACATTTCTTCATTGTGTGTAATTACCAAAAATTAAAGAGGTGGAAGCTCCGACACTGTGAATATGTATTTGGAAAATACAGTGCATTTTAACAAATAAAGTAGGAAATCATTTTTAAAGAAGAAGAGAAGGAATTGTGTCACTGTAATGATGGCAAAAATTATGAAGCCCTTACCGTTTTAGACTCTGTGGTAAGCATATGACATACAATTTGTCAGTTAGTCCCCACACAATCAAGGTTTTAAATCTGACTTGTATGGCTTATTTGGATCAATAAGTAAGTATTGATCCAAGTAATAAGTAAGTGTATAGATCAATATACTTTTTGATTGATTAATACCTATACTATATTGGTTATTAAGAGTTTTGAATATCAATCAGCCTTATAAGTATCTACCTGTTATAATTTACATTTCATAGTGAAGAAACCAAGGACTTTGTAGACTAAGTCACTTAATAGATTAGGCTAGTTAGTTGTTATAAGGGATTCTTGAGAGTTATAAGGGACTTTCAAGTCCCTTGGACTGCAAAGAGATCCAACTAGTCCACCCTCAAGGAAATCAGTCCTGAATATTCATTGGAAGGACTGATGGTGAAGCTGATGCTCCAATACTTTGGCCAGCTGATGTGAAGAACTGACTCATTTGAAAAGACCCTGATGCTGGGAAAGATTGAAAGCATGAGGAGAAGGAGATGACAGAGGATGAGATGGTTGGATGGCATCATTGACTCCATGGACACAAGCTTGAGTAAGCTCCAGGAGTTGGTGATGGACAGGGAGGCCTGGTGTGCTGCGGTCCATGGGGTCACAAAGAGTCGGACACCACTGAGCAACTGAGCTGAACTGAACTTAGTTGTTAAGTGGTAGGATAAATCCTAAAGTTCCTATTTCTCATGCTGTAAAGCTTCTACTATGTCCTGGCCTCTGACATAAATATATCATGCTACTGTGCAGGTGGTTGGAGCATATAAAATATTGCACAGTGGGTTGGCCAAGCATATGGGTGAGAATTAGGCTAATAAAAATTCATTGAAAGTGTTTTGCCCTGAAGAAAGCAAGGTGTCTGCCATTTTCTGGAGTTTATGTGTTGACAGTGTAAAGAACTGGTACAAAGAAGGTTGCCTTGCTTCCAACTTTATAGTCTCCATCTGGTCAGGAAAGGAATAAATTGACCACATCTGCTGCAAATCTGTGTCTGTGCTATTGGGCCTTGCAACTTTGTCACTGGCCCTCATAGTCTTTCACCCCAGATCCAGGATACTGTATCCTAGACAGAATTTTGCCAATTTTCACACCTTTTGTACTCTTCTCTAGCATTTTTCAAACTCAGGTTCTTTTGGACATCCATTAGCAGCTGAAAAACCCTTTTCTTTAAAGAGACACATAGTAAACATGTTAGAATTTGTGAACCAGTAGGACAAGTGGAAGAAAGTGTTATAAACAATACTGATATTATGTGACAAGAAAGAAAGTGCATATGTACAAACTTTTAATGGTGTAATTCAAAATATGATGATTATGAAGTACAAACTTTTGAGTAATATAACACTACTAGTGAAAAAAAATATTATTATTTTGGGGGATAACATTTCACTTAACTAGGGTTCAAAGCTAGTACTCTCTGTTATCTAATTGATTACAAATATCCATCTGCAAAAGCCATTCTTGACACACAAGCTGCACTAAAACAGGTGGTACGCCAGATCTGGCCTACAGGCCATAGTTTTCCAACTCTTGCTAGAGGAAAAGCTTGAGTTTCTATTGAAAGACAGGTAAGAATATGTAGATTTAACATGGAGAAAGCCATCATGAGCAGATTTCTATAAAGATTTTTATTAGGGTTTCGTGTGTGGAGAGGCAAAGAGGGAGGAATTAGTATTTTGGGTATCCAGGGATACATGTCTCAGTCATTAGTTTCCAGCTCCAGCTCCATGGAGTCAGAGCTACGCATGTGTAAATTGGGGCATCAGACAGATAATAGAGGCATACTGTTGAGGGGCTCTGTGTTACACAGGAAGAACAAGTGTCTTTCTTTCAGTGCGCACTTTAATGACAAATTGTGGCCTGTAGTGGGGAAGGAGGAATTTTCCACAGTTTTTGATAAACACTGGGTAGCTAGGAACTGTAATGATGCAGAAAATACAAGATTGGGGGAAGTGAGAGGCAGGGACCTTGACACAAATGTCCGTCTTTCTGCAGAAGGCACCAGCTGTGTTGGCAAAGTGACACTTCATCTTCTAGAAGCTGTAGGATACTTAACATTTTAGAAGTCATGAATATGCTGTTGCATTCTGCAGAATCAAGTGGGAACCTTTTATGATGCAATACTGCTGTACACGACTGAGCAACTGAACTGAACTGCTGTACAAGAATTCTAGGCTGGTCACTGTTCCTTTAGATGTCTTGGAATAGTTAAAAAGTAACACATTGGGGAGTTCCATTTCCACATGACATCATGAGGAGCTCTGTGGACCCACTTCTGTTAGAAACAAGCAAACAAACAAAAAAACCTTGCAAAAACTATTTCAAAACCAAACAAAACAAAACCAGGCTTCCCTGGTGGCTCAGTGGTAAAGAACCTGCCTGCCAATGCAGGAGACACAGGTTCAGTCCTTGATATGGGAAGATCTTACATGCCATGGAGCAACTGCATCTGTGCACTGCAGCTACTAAACCTGTGCCCTAGGGCCTGGGGGCTGCAACTACTGAACCCACAGGCTGCAACTACTGAAGCCTGCTGGCTCCAGAGCTTGTGCTCAGCAACAAGAGAGGCTATCGCAATGAGAAACTTGTGCACCATAACTAGAAAGTAGCCCCAGCTTGCCACAGCTAGAGAAAGGCCTGCGCAGCAATGAAGACCCATCACAGCCAAAGAAACAAATAAACAAAATTAAAAACAAACAAACCCAACAAGCTTTTAAAGTATTGTACATTGTCCTAAGATAGAAGACTTACTCGAGAAAACCTACTAACTCTTAGTAAGAGGTCCTAAGATAGAAGACTTCTTCGAGAAAACCTACTAACCCTTAGGAAGAAGTCCTAAGATAGAAGACTTATTTGAGAAAACCTCCTAACTCTTCGTAAGAACCACGAGAGTCTTTAGCATTAGAGCCACAGCCTACTTCCTCTTCACCCCCGCCCCCCTACTTCTGAGTTCAGCCTGGGGGAAGCTCCACTGGGCAGACAAAGCCTCCTACTCCCCTCAGGTCCCAGTCAAGGTTTACAGTATTTGAACCAGAGATGCAAACTGCTAGCTTATCTCATCCCTTCTGCTTCCCAGTTGAAAAGGCTCAATTCCTGGGGAGTGAAGCAAAAAGATTGAGCATTCCTTTCCTCCACCCAGATCCTATTCACAGTAGTTATTGTTGTTGTTCAGTCGTGTCCAACTCTTCGCAACCCCATGGACTGCAGCACACCAAGATTCTCTGTCCCTCACTGTCTCCTGGACTTTAGCCAAGTTCATGTCCATTCAATCAGTGATGCCATGCAACTGTCTCATCCTCTGTCGCCCTCTTCTCTTTCTGCCTTCAATCTTTCCCAGCTTGGGGTCTTTTCCAATGAGTCAGCTATTCATAGTACAAAGGTCTTATTCAGATTGTTTTCAAGGTTCTCTTTTTGTCTTTGGCTTTTGGCACTTTGACAATAATGTGTCTCAGTGTGGATCCAGTTTGAATTTATTCTCCCTGGAGTACATTTGTAAAATATGTAGAGTAGTTTTTATTAAACATGTGTAATAGTGTCTTGTGAAATTTGGAGGTTTTCAGCCATTATTTCTTCAGATATTCTTTCTGTTCTTTTCTCTTTCTTCTCTCCTTCTGGGATTCCTATTATGCTTGTATGTATGCTAGACGGTTTCCCCATGTCTCTTCTGTGCTCAGTCACTTCAGCTGTGTCCAACTCTTTGCAACGCTATGGACTGTAACCTGCCAGGCTCCTATGTCCATGGGATTCTCTAGGCAAGAATACTGGAGTGGGTTGCCATGCTGCTCTCCAGGGGATCTTCCTGACCCAGGGATCGAACCTGCACCTCTTGCATAGCAGGAGGATTCGTTACTGCTGAACCACCTTGGAAGCCCCAATATCTCTTAGACCCTGTTTATTATCTTTTATTTCTTCTCCATATACTAGAGAATGTCTTCTTTTAAGTTTACTAGTTCTTTTCTTCTCCTTGCTCAATGCTGAACCCTTTTAATTTTTCATTTCAGTTATTTTACTTTTCAGCTTCAGAGTTTCTCCTTGGTTCTTTTTTTAAAGTTTCCGTTAACTGATAGTCTCCATTTGTACATACATCATTCTCCTGGTTTACTTTAGCTCTTTGCTTATGGTTTTCTTTTAGCCATTTGACTGTATTTGAACTCACAGATTCTCCTGAATCTTTTGGAAAGGCCGAGTGACCTACTCATTGGATGAACACTGGATACTATGCAAGAATTGGAAGCAACAGATAAGTTGTACATATAGCAACATGGAGAAAGCTTCAACACAGAGACCTCAGTAAAAAATTAAGACATGAAAGAAGTAATATGTAACATGAGTTATATAGTTTAAAATTACATGCACACAAAAATTATACATCTTACATAAGAATGTTTAAAAAGAGGGAAGGTATTAAACAGCATATAATGGTTGCCTCTGTAGGGAGACTTAGAAGTGAGAAAAGGGGATAAAAGTACTATAGCCATTATTTTATAATAACTTTTTAGGGAATCTATAAAATACTGAATCTCTACACAATCTCTATTGTATTGAGCTAATACAATATTGTAAATCAACTTTACATCAATAAAAAAGTACATACATAGCAAATGAATGAATGAATGAATGAATGAATAAATAAATAAATAAATAAATAAATAAATAGGACTTCCCTGAACCAAAGATAATAAAATATTATGAACTGGGGAAATGATTAATTCAACCTTCTGCACCTGAGGTCCATTTAAAAAAAAAAAGAATGTGCTACAGAAAACTCTGAAACATATGACAAGTTCAGACTGTCCAAAAATGGAATAGGAAATCTGAAATGTGCCAGTTGGATGACTAGCAATGAGTGTCTGGGGGCCGGTCTCTCATTTTCAAGGGAAGATATTCCAAGCAACAACTGGCAATGGTTCCTTAATTGAAGTTCCTACATCCTTTTGGGGCCTTCTTTGCACCTGGATATGGATGTCCTTCATGAGATGTGAACTGTGTGTATTAAGAGACTTGGATTATTTCAAAGTCTGAGGGATAGGGTATCCTTTTAGAGGTAACATCCTGTCATCCTCTCTGACATTTCAGAGTTCTTCATTAATACTCCAGAGGGGTAAGAAAATGGGAAGAAAATTGGATATAGGAGGCTGAAAATGATGTTCAAGCCTACTTCTCCTTGAATAAGCAGAGTTTCTCACATATGATCTGTCTGAGACAGAGAATGGTGAGAGGAGGAAGATGGATCCAGAGTGTATAGTACTCTTTTGTCCTCTTAACAGCTGCTTATCCAGTTGCAGCAAAGGGAAGGAGATGCTAGCAATGTGAGCCAGAATAGTTATAGCCCCAAGGAGGCAGGGGAGTGCTGCCCTGAGAATAAAGTGGTGAAGCAGAATGAAGTGTGAAGATCTAACACAAGCTGGGCTGAATCCCCGAAGCTCTGCATTTATAGAGAGGTTTTTCTTAATGAGGAGAACATGTGGGAGTGGTGGTGTTCAGATTAACATGCTGGAAACACTGCAGCCTCCGAAAGAATGCGCTAGAGAATGAAAATGGAAACAGGAAACGGGGAAATTCATTTCTGCAAGTTGTTTCATTTGCTACTTTTGTTCTGGTAGGAGGTCCTACCATCTAAATCTGTAGTGTCCACCTTTCATCCCACTTTTTATCTTACTCTTGCTGCAGTGTGTCTGTCGCTCAGTCGTGTCTGACTCTTTGTGACCCCATGGACAAAATTACTTTTGTCATGTGCTGTGTGAATGCTCAGTTGCTAAGTCATGTCCGACTCTGTACGACCCCATGAACTGTAGCCTGCTGGGCTCCTCTGTCTATGGGATTTCCCAGGCAAGAATATTGGAGTGGGTTGACATTCCCCTTCTCCAGGGGATCTTTCTGTCCCAGGGAGCAAACCTGGGTGTCCCGCATTGCAGGCAGGTTCTTTACTGTCTGAACCACCAGGGGAGATCTCACTGCAAGATCAAATCATTTTATATTTCATCTAAATTTTGTTAGTTTTTTACTTATCTGGAGTTACACTGAACGTTTTGGGAGCCACAAGTCACATGTGTCTGCTGAGTGCTTGAAATGGGGTTAGCGTGACCCAGGAGGAAAAAGTTTTATGTTAATTGTAATTAATATAGTTTTAAATTTAAAAATTAAAGTAGTATAAAAGAGTTCACTTAAACACAACTTCATTGTTTTTGTAAGACTATGTTCCATGTTAATCATTGGAAATTTAACACTCAAACTGAGATTTGCTGTTAAGTGTAAAATATATATCGGATTTTGAAGACTTAGTTCAATTAAATTGCCTCACTAATAGCTGTTTATATTGGTTAAATATTAAAATGGCATTTTGAATAATTTGGTTAAATAAAATATGTTATTAAAATTTCTTTTTACTTTTTTAATATGGCTACTAGGAAACTTAAAAATGTATCTGTGGCAAACATTATATTTCTATTGGATAGTGCTAATCTAGAGCACAGATTTTTTTTCCAAGCTTGCATTGTTTAGTACCAGAGTCATTAGCCAAAAGTGTGTTTACATTTATGTTAATTGAACTAAAATAAAATTAAAAATTCATTCCTTAGCACTGACTATTTAAAGTGCTCAATAGCCATATGTGGCTAGTGGCTGCCCTACTGGAGACTATTGATACAATCTAGGACTTTAAGGTAGACTGAATTGTTGACCTTTGTCCTTAACCTGAATCATGCCCTCTGCCAAGTGATTTCAGTTTTCTTAATAAAAGGTTGATTATGGAATATTTCTATTACTGCAGAAAATTCTATTGGAGAGTGCTACTCATTTCAGGAAGCAAGGACCCCTTTCAAGGCAGTGAAACTCCTTTTGCTGTGAAAATTCACTTCAGAATTATACTGATAATATACTGAGAAGGACTGGGCTGCCAGCTCCAGAGTGAACTCTAGCTTGTGAACTACTGTCCACTGACCACAGAGTGACATCTAGATTCCTTAGTAATATGTCCCTTACAGCATGAGCCCACTTATGTTTTATCCTCAAAGTTTGCTTTGTCTCTGCACTCCATGATGTCCACTCTAGTATATTCTTTTCTGGAAGCCTTCTCATCTGCATGAAAATAGTAATGTTCTCTCCCACAGATAGAAATAAGTAACATAAGTTCTAAGTAAATTCCCAGAAAGTTGAAGAAGGGATCTAAATGAAGGCAGTCTGAGTTCTTTCACCTTAAATTTTCCTAAACAATATGCTTGCTATGCTTGCTCTTCTCTGTAATCATTAGAAGGGAAAACCCTTAAATTAATAATTTTTAAAAAGCTTTAAAAAATCATTCATTATGTCATGGCCTTATTTGAAGATAACAGAGGAGCTGGGCAGGATTTTTTTTGTTCTTGCCTTATCCCTGGTCTGAGAACAGTGTCTGCACATACGTAAGCACTTAACACATACTGTTGCTCACATTTAAAAGATAGATAAAACTTGGGGGCCTGAAAAAGAGAAAACAGAGTAACGGATATTTGGCCCAATATGAAGAAACAGTTTTTGAGACCTGAAGGAGGTCTCTCTTTATAACAATTTCTTTACTGTCATAAATATGCTTTATGGCAATATTTATTGCATTAGTTTATTATTATACTATTGATTAGGCTTCCCTTTTGGCTCAGTGGTAAAGAAACTGCCTGTCAATGCAGGAGACATGTGTTTGATCCCTGGATCAGGAAGATCCCCTGGAGGAGGAAATGGCAAACCACTCCGTTTTTTTTGCTTGGGAAATCCCATGGACAGAAGAGCCTGGTGGGCTAGTCTATGGGGTCACAAAAAGTCAGACATGACTTAGGGACTAAATAATAACAACAATATTACTGATAAATGACTATATTCCAGGCATTTAAGATTAAAGATAAATAATCCGTAATCCCTGCCTTGAAGAGATTTATACCCTAGAGCAAGATCTCAATTCAGACTTACTGATGTTTTGGGCCAGATAAGTTTTTGTTTAGGGACTGATCCTGTGCATTGTATAATATTTAGCAGCATGCTTGGCCTCTTCCTACTAGATGCCAATATCACCCTCATGCCTGTGCCGCTATCCTCCCTCCCACCCCCACACACATACACTAAATGTGACAACCAAAATTCTCCAGTCATTGCTAAATGTCTCTTGTTGAGAACTACTCTTGTAGAGAGAGAGTGTTTGTGTGAACTGTATAAATAGAGAAGGGTTATGTTATAACAGGGGTGATGGTGGAAATACCAGTAGGGTAAAATAGGGGTCATTAAGAGGGACTTTTCCTCCCTCTAAGTGTAGTTGGTCAAGAAAGACTTCATAAAAGTGTTATTCCAAAGATTCCTGGCCCAGGATTTTTCCCATTTACTTCTAACCCTGATCTTGGAGTAAATGCTAAGGATGAAAGTGAGTGGATGTTTCTAAAAGCTACAATAATTCCAATGGGGCAAAGTGTGTATATTATCTACCGGTTCTTAACTCATTTCAGGAACTGATGTGGACTTTAGGAGAAACTACTTTAAAAAGATCAGAAGTCCCAAATTTAAATTTTGATATTGTAATCTATTACTATATAAATGACTTTGAAAATGTTATCTTATTAATCAATGCTTTTGCACATTGAGTTTCTGTGTTTTGTTGTTGTTTAGTCTCTTGGTCATTCTCTTTTGTGACCCCATGGACTGTAGTCCACCAGGCTTCTCTGTCCATGAGATTTCTCAGTCAAGAATACTGGAAAAGGTTGCCATTTCCTTCTCCAGGGGACCTTCCAACCCAGGTATCGAACACTCATCTCCTGCATTGCAGGCAGATTCTTTACCACTAAGCCACCGGGGAAGCTCCATAAGTGCTTTAGAGATACACAAAAATATGACTTATCTTAACCAAAACACATTTCATCTCCAGTTGTAGACTGAAGACATAAATACATAGAAATATAATAACCATATGGAATTTTGAAACTATAGTGGGCTTCACCATTCTCCAGTCTTACCCAGTTTCTTGAACTCAAGTTTATACTATACAACCCTCCACATCATCTTCTGGGAGTTAAGTTTAAAAATTCCTTTTTTTTTTTCCTTTCATTTAGTTGAGTGAAGGGAGGGAAGCCTTCCTTCTGGGCCAATTTTGTAACATTATGCAACACTAGGCTACAACTTTCATATTGTCTTGGACCCTTGACAAAGGACAATGGTCAGTTTTAGTGACATTGAGGAAAACTCTAGGGCTTGATGGATTGCCTTCTTCTGGATGATTCATTGGCAGCTATAGAAGGAAGCTGACAGATGGTCCATGCCCTACTACCATGAAGCCACTCTAATTTGGCTTCTTCTTTTGGATGACATTTGGTACTGCCTTGAATGACCCAGAATACCCACATATCATCTTGATCCTGGCCACTCATGCTGGTTAGCTTTCCCAAGAAACTGGTTCTGCTGAAATCTCTGTGTCCACCAGTAGTTTCCCTTGAGTACAGATGAAGGAATTAAGGCATGGATTACTTGGTCCTTTTTCATATTTTCTATTTTATTTTTTATAGCCTATATTTTATTTGGTATTTTCTTTAGATTCAAAAGCCTATTTTGATGCATAACAAATGAACAAACATTAAATTTTTCTCACATTCTTTACTCTTGTTCTAAAATCCTTACTTTCACTCAAGGTAAGATCGAGGTCTCTGAATGACCAGAAGAAAATTATTGGTAAGAAGGAGATGGGAAAGAAAATTCAAACTGTGATATTATATGAATTTTGTCTTGCTGTATCAAAGTACAGGATGGTGCCCCAGAGAAAGTCTTCAATGGGTTGGAGGGAGCCAAGCAGTCTTCTCAGATAAGGAAGGACTTCAGTGAGCTCTTTTTCCAGTGGTAAGATTTTGGATAGATAAAAAGTCACGAGGAGGGGGCTCCAGGGTATTCTAGGCCAGAGGATTTATATAAGAAAAGGTCCAGAGATGAACTGTGTCTGTGAAGAGGCCAGCCTAATTCTAATTTGACAAAAGACCAGCAAAAAATTGCTTCCTCTGAAGCAATTCATCTTCATTGTTTTGAAAATGCTTGCTTATTTGTGGGTTACTGCAACAAAATCATGAAACCTGTCAAGTGAAAGAAGTAGCCTTTCTCCCCTCTATTCCATCCTTGCTGTAGACTCATGGCAGGCACCGGACAAGCATCTTTTGAGTGAAAGTGATCATTTTCTGTCACTGCCTATGTCACATTATTACAGTAAAAGCACGAATATAACAGAAAATACTCCTTAGCACTTACTCCCCTCAGGAGATGTGAGTAGCCAAAAACTCATGCTGAGTGTTTAAACTGCTTCAACAGAGGAAAAAAAAGATGGTGGTAAGGACTTTCTTAAGGACAAAACTACTTATCATTTTGTTTGGCCTGTTCCAGGGACAGAAAAGACAGGAAATGGTGGAAGACAAAACTTTCTCATACTCTGCCCACCTTCTCCTGGGGCTGGGAGACTGCAGATCTTTTCTGGAACACCACCATATGAAAAACAGCTGCAGTTTAAATGTGGAAAAGCTAAGTTCAGTCTCGTTGGGAACTAGTTTTGATTAACTGCAGAAAGAAACACCCAACTTAAATACTATTATTAAAACCTGCAGCAGGGAAAAAAATGGGTCCAAAGCTGCTTACTCAAAGAGGGGGAAATATAGTTACATTTAAGCTATAGTTCTCAGATTATCACCAATTTTTGGTTTTCATAATCCTTAGCTTGATTTTAACTTTATGGTGAAAACTAATGAATCAGGTGAGCAGGAAATAAAAATTAAAAATAAGTGAGTCTCAGTGAACTAAGGTTTAGCTATTTTTATTAAAGAATAACAAGGCATCTAAGCGAACTAGCAGTTGCTTTGAATTATCCACTAGTCAGAACAAACTCATATCATAATAATGAGATGTTAGTCTATTACATAAGGCTTATAAGCTATTTGTAGCCTCTTTCCCAACATAAGCTTTTTTTTTTTTTTCATAATTCACTTTAAATAGAATTCAAACACTAAAAGTCTGCCAGGAAAATCAAGGACTTCCTGTTTTGTCTTTAAAATAAAATGCAACTACTTTAAATAAAATTGTTAATGTCTTCATCATCCTTGTTCACACACTGTAAGCCAAACTGCAAAGGCTGGAGGACACATGTCAATGAAAATTGTTTCCTGAAAAAATTAGGAATCACTGGCAAAAGTGACTTAAAAGAGCTTACAAATAATGTTACATCTGCCATGCATTTTATTCTTTTTTAAAGTTACAAATGAGGATGTGGTGGTTCTGTGACATCGTGGCAAAAACACGAGGCCTACACATTTAGAAACAGGTGACTATCTTGCCTTGTTGATTAGCGAACAGGACGGGAGCTGCAAACTATTATGTGTCCCATGGTTCTTGCCACACAGCATATATAGATAAAACAGGTTCTGTAGCCCAGAGCATCCCGAAGAGTGTATTAGCTATATATGTGCCATAGATGAGGCTTCCCCAGTGGTTCAGTGGTAAAGAATCTGCCTGCCAGTGCAGGAGACGCTGGAGACTCTGGTTCGATCCCTGGGTGGGGAAGATGCCCTGGAGGAGGGCAAGGCAACCCACTCCAGTATTCTTGCCTGGACAATCCTACAGATAGAGGAGCCTGGTGAGCTACAGTCCATTGGGTCGCAAAAAATCGAACATGACTGAAGCAACTGAACACATATGCACGCACGTTCTATAGATATTGATGTCCTTGGGCCCTAGGAAAGAAGAAAGGGCCTAGGAAGTCCTAGTCTGGGTGGCTTGCTTCAAAGAGCAAGCAGCTTCCTCCAGTGTATATACCTATGAAAAGAATTTGTGTGTAAGGGATTTTTTGTGTGTAAGAAGACACCTGCAAAAGAGTGGGGGAAGCAGGAAACAGAAGGAACAGAAGTGAGCAGGTAGAATTTCCTTAGTGAAGTACCAGACTCAGCTGGAATTTTCAGGGAGCTTTGGAGCATAAAATACAGCTCAGATTTTGTCCCTTGAAGTAAGAAAGCTGAGCTTTCCTACTCCAGCAATAGTCAGTCTAGACAGCCCCAGAGGGACACAATCTACCAAGCACCACTGGCTCTTGATAAGTGAGGGCAGTATGGGTGAAGCAGCACCAGCAGTTCAGGAGTAATCCTCTGAATACATGTGCCAGGTGTGAGCCCTAAGCAAAGCCCATAGAAGCAGGAGGATGAGAACAGAAAAATAAAAGAGATCTAAGGCTTTCGAGGTGGGACAACTACAGTCTCTACTATATCCTCAAATTATATTCTCGAGGAGTGGGGTCGCTCACCGTTCCTAGTGGCAGCAAAAAATACAATGAGCCATATGTGGTGTTTAACATCCAACTTTGTTGTATAGTGACCTGCTTCTCACCAACAGCAGCATCCACTGGGAACTGTACGGAAGTGTAGAATCTCAGACCTCATGCTGTATTTACTTAATCAGAGTCTGAATTTTAACATGATACCTGGGTGATTTGCTTGAACAGTAAAGTCAGAGAAACACTAGTGTAGAACATGCTCAAATAAGTGCTTTGCCTCTTGGCTATATTTCAGCAGCAAGCTGCAGAATGGCTGTCAACCACCATAAATGAGAGATCCTGGAGATGTTGGAGAATTTCATGTCCCAGGTGCCCAGGGAATATGATGCACAGATCATAATGCTCTATGACCGGCTGCAGTGGGATGTGAATTCAGGCAGGAGCTCCTGGTGGGTGAGACTCCAGGAGGCAGCCACAAAGATTTGCCTTCTCATATATTGGCCTCTATTGTGTGTTTGCAGCTGGTTTGTCCATCTAGTAGCATCCATTCTCATTTGCACAATGCATGCACACTTTGCAAGTTCAAGATGTATCATTGTTTCAGAGAATGTGAGGGAAGAATTTGGAGCAAAAGTTCCTTTGAAGTATCGGCCAGTTTTTCAACATGGCATTTATTAAAACAACTATTAGAATCTTGAAATGTAATTTGAACTGTTATCCATTCTTGAACAATAACAAAATTGGTTTAAAATGTTTTATTTACTACTTGGGTAAATGAGATTTTTTTCTGTCAGTGATGACTTGAGATTTTTATTAGTGAGCCTTTGATCACTAATGGTGTAGAGTCATTGTACCAGACAGCCTCTAAAATGGCTCCCAGGGAGCCTCACCTCCTGGTATTCACACCTGTAAGTGAAAGTGAAAGTGAAGTCGCTGTCTTGTCTGACTCTTTGCGACCCCATGGACTGTAGTCTATCAATCTCCCCCATCCAAGGAATTTTACAGGCAAGAGTACTGGAGTGGGTTGCCATTTCCTTCTCCAGGGAATCTTCCCAACCTGGGGATCAAACCTAGGTCTCCCATATTGCAGTCAGATGCTTTACCATCTGAGCTACCAGGGAAAAATTCACACCTGTATCTATTCCCCTTTTGCAGAGTGTGGGCAGGATTCACTGATTCACTCTAAAAAACGGATGTGGCAAACAGCATGAGGTATCATTTTTGAGATTACATTGCAAAAAACCTAGTTTGCATCATGTCATAGTCTCTTACTTTCTTGATTGCTTGCACAGAGGGAAGTTGGCTGCCTTATTGTGAGTTGCTCACTGGAGAAGCCCTCCTGGGAAATAGCTTAAGGAAGCTTCTCACCAACAGCCGCAGGAGAACTGACGCTCTCAGCGCCACAACCTGAGAGGGACTGAAGTGATAGTGTTAGTTGTTCAGTTGTGTCTGACTCTTTTCGACCCCATGGACTGTAGCCCGCCAGCCTCCTCTGTCCCTGGAATTTTCCAGTCAAGAATACTGGAGTGAGTTGCCATTCCCTTCTCCATGGGATGTTCCCAACCCAGGGATAAAACCTGGGTCTCCTGCATTGCAGGCAGATTCTTTACCATCTGAGCCAACATGACAGACTGATCTTATGAATGGATTTCCCCTGGCTGATGCCTCAGATAAGACTGAAGTTCTGGTTGATAACTTGACTGCAGTCTCATGAGAGATGTTAATTCAGATATATGCAACTTTGCTTATCCTGGATTTCTGACCATAGAAACTGTGAGATTGTAAATGTTTCTTGTTTTAAGTAGTTATGTTTTAAGTGGTAATTTGCTATGCTGCAACAGGTAAAAAAATACAGAGAGCCATATCAGGCATAAACATACTATAAAGATATGTTAATAAAGTCATTTTTTATTTAATAACTGAAAAATATTTTATTTGAAGATTTTGGATGACTTCAGTATGTAACAGTTTCCTTTAAGATATTGCATATTATTCTTATAATGCTACTGAAAATATGATGATGTATAATGAATTTTTCCATCAAATTTGTTGTTCCTAAATCATCTCCAGTTTACTTAGTTATGAGCTATCAAAGACATTATAAAATATACACTTAATCAAAATGTATGATAATTTAGAAAGGAGACTGAAGAATGGTAAAACCCATAGAGTGATCTTTCATTTGGGAGAGTAGTATGATTTTAAGAGCATAGGCTTTGGTGTCACACAGACCCTGGTTCTATTCCCAACTTTGCTGGTTTCTAGCTCAATACTTTGGGAAGAAACTTAAATAGTTGAGTCTTATACACTTATCTGTAAAATGATAATTATAATGAAACATATAGGCTTATTATAGGGCTTATATGAAGTGTAATAAATAGAGTGCTTAGTATGTATTTGCTATCATGCAGAAATTGTTCAATAAATTTTAGTTGCTCTTGTTATAGGAATTTAAAAGAATCTACTTTCCAAACTCTTTAACCTTCACTTATAAATTAGTTTGATATTCTAACTGAAAATTATTCCTATGTACTCATTGAAACATTTCTTCAAGCAACATCCATTAGCTAAAACTTTGCTGTCCTATTTCACGATACTACAGGGACTTGAAAAAGCTATCTTTCTTTTATGAAAACACCATAATTAGAATGTCACCATTTCATTTTTAATCCCTTAATCTGAATCAATAGTTTATTATATATTTATGAAGGCTTTCTTAAATTTTCACATTTTAACCCAATATGCCTATTACAAATAAATGGAACAGCTGTAGACTTATTTAGAATATTGCTAAACCTTAAAAATTTGTGCTGTGTTCTAAAATTCTATTATTCATATACTTTTAGAGGCTCTAAATTCAATTATTGGTGTGCTTTTCTGCTGTTTTCCTTTTTCCCCTCCTTCCTCTGTTTTTCTCTACTTCCTTCAAAACTTCTTCCCTCCTTCCTCCTCTCCTCCCTTTCTTCCCTTCTTCCCTACTCATATTGAAATGATTTGAATTATTTAGATGATGATAACAGGGTAAAAATAGATAAAGACATCAAGATAGAGATATAAGTAAAATGAAACAGGAATACTGCTAAATATAGAAATATATAAGAAAAGATTTTGTAGCAAAAGAGACATGGGGTAAGTTATAACATTCATAGTATCAATGAGATACAAATACACATATATAAGTTGCTGAGGAAACACAAGTTTATACTGGCATTAAAAAATAAAATAGTTTTTTCCCGAGAGATTTCATAAGAGCATTTTATCATAAAATGCTAAAAATATACACCCAAGAAATAAATGCCAAATTTCTATGCTGCTTTTTAATGCACCTCTTATGGATTGAATTAAGTCCCCTCCAAAATTTCTATATTAAAGTCCTAACCCCTAGCACCACAGAATATGACCTTATGTGGAAACAGGGTAATTGAAGATATAGTTAAGGTGAGGTCATAGGTGTGAGCCTTTAATCCAATATGATTAGTGTCCTTATAAAAGGGGAAAATCTGGATGTATGCCCATATACTGAGGGAATGTATTTGACATGAAGACAGCCAATGAGAGAGGCCTGGAACAGCTTTCAGAAGGAACCTAGCCTGCTGACACTTTGATTTCAGACCATTTTTATTGTTCAAGTTGCCCAATTTGTAGTACTTTGTTATGACAGCTGTAACAAACTAATACAGAACTCCCTTCACTATACACTAATAACATAACATCAAAAAACCAAATTATAAAAAGAATTGTAGAAAGTAGTCCAAAATTAAATGCCTTTGATTGTCATCTAGTTATTTATTTTTAGATGATTTTAAAGAAGCATTTGTGAAGGCTGGTATATTGCAAAGTTTTGACAGACATAGGGAATTTGGAAAATGATATACTTCCCAATGTCCATTCATCATCAAATGATTGAGCTAAGCCAATCAGAACAGTCTTATTCTGCTTGACAAGGATTGGATCAGGAACAATTGTAGGACCCAATGGAACGTGAGGCAAAACCTGAGGCTTCACTGGTTTCCTCACTTTGAAGGAGACATAGGAAGAGATCATCTTATTTCCATTTATACATGTTGTTCCTCAGAATGTAATCTGGAAATGTAAAATGTAAAAAGAAAAAAAAATCTGGAAAGAACTGAACCTATATGGAGACTAAGAGAGGAGTCAGCTTGAGGGTAAAGCCAATTTACAGAAGATACTAGGTCAGAGAGATGAAAATAATCTGGTTCCTGGATGACGTTTGTTGAGCCATTAAATCAATCCATGCTGGAATTTGCTCTGTTATTAAACTTCTTATGTGGGGAAATGAATATCCTTATTATTTCAGACAGCTCTAGTTTGGTTTTCTGTTACTTACATTTCAAAACATTCAGACAGTTTGAAATACAGTCCCTTCTGGTGCTATTTGTTAGCTCTTCATAAGGTCTCTATGTCTCCTCCCCCGGCAGGTGGGAGGGGTGCACTTCCTTTAAGACTGTAGCATCTCACCTTGTAGTTTGGCATGGCCTTGTGAGTTTCCTTGACCAGTGAATTATGAGCAAAAGAGTCATGTTTTCTAGGGGAAATATTTAGAACCAGAGCACTATTCACTATTTTCTCTTTCCTCTGCTGCTGATATAAAAATCCATGGCTGATTCATGTCAATGTATGGCAAAAACCACTACAATATTGTAAAGTAATTAGCCTCCAACTAATAAAAATAAATGGAAAAAAAAAAGAAAAGAAAAAGAAAAAAAAAGAGAGAGACATACATCATGATGGCCACTCTGCTAGTCCAAGTCCTCAAAAAGAGAGTGTTGAAGAGCAGATCCTTAGCCAATCGACTCTGGACCCATAATGAGAGTGACAAATAAGTCTTTATTGCCTAAAACCCTAAAATCTTGTTGTTTTCTTCTTCCTGCAATAGATTCTAACCCATCCTATGAGAGAATAACATATTTCACTTATCTGCTTATTCAGTTATCATCAGTCTCTGACGCTAGACTGAGTACGACAGGGGAAGGATTATGTCTGTTTTGCTCCACATGCAAACAACTTGTGCTCAGTGTACGACACTTTATGTGCATGACATAAAGCAGATATTCAATAAGTGTTTGTTGATGAAATAAATCTAATAGGAGACAGAGGGACAAAAATAACTGTAATTTAATCTGAGTACATTACCTATTTCTGCTAAACTGACTCACATACTAGCCCAAATTTCCCCAAGCATATTAAATAGATTTCAGTTATGTAGAATCTTAGAAATCACTGTAGAGTCTTAGAAATCTACATGCATATATTTTCAATAGGAGAAAAGTCTTCATCATAAGAAAGGCTGGAGTCAGCGCTTGCTACACCGCAAATATATTGGCAAAGGAAGTGAACTGGATTATGCTTTAAAAACAACTAATAAAAAACAGCTTTTGAAATTTATGAATGAGAAGATGAAAGGAAATAAAGTGTAAGCTGAAGAGAATATTTTGAAGTCGATGATTGACAAAAAGAAACCTATTGGAAACAGAAAGTCTTACACTGCATAAATAGAATTCATATAAAAAGAAAAAAAGATCCTAAATGTCAAAATAAAAGATGGTCAAATGCAACAGGTGTGGCGTTTGGAATCAGGAGGATATGTGGCTGGATTGGACTCTAATGTGAGTTCTTGGGGGTGCTCCAGCTCCAGCAGAGTTTGAAGTATTCATGTGTTCTAGAAGATGGTCTGAGCTGGGATGAAGTTGGCTAGCCTCAACTTCAACTATGGGGTGGATGAGGTGGACTTTTTATCATATGAACTGTTATCAGCACTGTTGTGAGACTTAACGATCATAGTCATTATAAGCGAAGGTAATTTAGTAAAAGGAAAAAGGTGTTGGAAGACTCTTGAGAGTCCCTTGTACTGCAAGGAGATCAACCAGTCAATCCTGAAGGAAATCAATCCTGAATATTCACTGGAAGGACTAATGCTGAAGCTGAAACTCCAGTACTTTGGTCACCTGATGCAAAGAATGTACTCATTGAAAAAGACCCTGATGCTGGGAAAAATTGAAGGCGAGAGGAGAAGGGGACGACAGAGGATGAGATGGTTGGATGGCATCACTGACTCAGTGGACATGAGTTTGACTAAGCTCCGGGAATTGGTGATGGACAAGGAAGCCTTTTGTACTGCAGTCCATGGAGTTGCAAAGAGTCAGACATGACTTAGTGACTGAACAACAAGACCTGTTGGGCTGTGCCTCACAGTCCTTCTGTCCTTGCAACCGCCCAGCAGCAAGACCAAAGAAAGAACCCAGAGTCAACAAAGACATTAATGTTTTATTGAACAGGGAACTTTACAAGTCAGAGGCAAAGGTCTTGGAATGACAGCCATGACCCATGGCTGACTGCAGGCAAAACACAGCAGCGGTCTTCGCTGTTCAAGGGAGGAGGAGGCTACCTATTGTAGGGAGAATGACATTAGAGGATGTCCGTGGTTACCAGGGGAACTACTGAAAGAAGGAATCTCCCACAAATTTCATGTAACTTGAAATTTCTTGTCAATAACCTAACATAATGGAGCCCTTCCAACCCAAGGAATATAGAGCTATTGTAAGCTGAGGGTCAGACTGATTGCACCAGTAGTTACTGAGTGAATGCTAAGATTAGGAGGATATGTGGGTAAGGTGAAGGTAAACCAGAGCCTGGTCAGGCAGGGGACGTACAAAGAGCAAGAAAGCAACCATTTTGTGGGGTCTGTTTATACAAGACCTCTCTCTGCTTTCTTCGAGTCTTTAGTTATTTAAGATTCAGTCGTCCCTTGGTATCTGAGGGGGATTTGTTCTAGAACACCCACAAGGACTAAAACTGACTCATGCTCACATCTCTTATACAAAATGGTATAGTCTTTGAATATAACCCCCAGCACTCCTGAACACGTTTATATCATCTCTAGATTACTTGTAATAGCTGCTGCTGCTGCTGGTAAGTCGCAACAGTCTTGTCTGACTCTGTGCGACCCCATAGACCGCAGCCCAACAGGCTTCTCTGTCCCTGGGATTCTCCAGGCAAGAATACTGGAGTGGGTTGCCATTTCCTTCTCCACTTGTAATAGCTAATACAAGGTAAAGTGAAGTTGCTCAGTCGTGTCCGACTCTTTGCAACCCCGTGGACTATAGCCTACCAGGCTCCTCCATCCATGGGATTCTCCAGGCAAGAGTACTGGAGTGGGTTGCCATTTCCTTCTCCAATACAAGGTAGTCAGTCAGTCAGTTCAGTCGCTCAGTCCTGTCCGCCTCTCTGCGACCCCATGAATCACAGCATGCCAGGCCTCCCTGTCCAGTGCTATGTAAATAGTTGCAAATACAATGTAAATATTATAAAAAATAGTTGCTAATTTTCTGCAAATTCAAGTTTTTATTTTTGGAACTTTCTGGAATTTTTTCAAATATTTTTGTAATCTGGTTGGTTGAACTGTGGATGCAAAACTCGGGGAAAGGCTAACTACATGTATTTACTGATTAATTTACAGTATCAATTTCTTTTTTGTTACTATTACTACAACAGGTAATAATAATAGTTAATTTTTTTGAGTGCTATATTCAAGATGCCTTTCTTAATCCTTTACATGTGTTATTTAATTTTTATAACAATCTTATGGGATGTGTATGACCATGGTTACATGGCTGAAAAGGGGGCAATGTAAAATTCTTAATCTGAATGTAAGACTGTGAAGGTTTGTCAACTGCTTTCATTGTTTGGCCTTGGTACTGGCTCAGTCTAGACTTGCGGCAAGTCATTCTGAATCTCAGTTTCCTTATCTGTCAAACAAAGGTAATTTAAAATGACTTAGAGGTTGTTTTGAGCATTAAATGAGATAGTAAGTGTGAAATTGCTTTGTAAATAATAATACGATATATAATCTTTGTTGTTCCCACTATCACCATGACTTTTCTATGGTTAAATTAGGAAGATGGGAAACTTTCTGATGAATCGGCAGTCAGATTTACAGTCATGAGAGATGTATCTGTATCAGAGAAGCAGAACCATTGTGATTTATTATAGGGGTCTGACCACATGCAGTCATGGAACCTTAAATAAGTAACTTACGTATAAATATGTCTCTTAGCCCAGTGTCAGGGGCTGCAGCCAGAAATCACAGGGGTTGGTGATCAGGGAGAATCTGGGAGAGCTAATTGAAACCTTAGAAGATAAGCTGCAACCTATGAGGACAGACTGGAACCTACATTGGTCACTCACTAACCCTTCCAAGAGGCAGTGTGAGTCACCACAGTGCTGTATGTGAACCTCCTACAGGATTTGGAGAAGATAGATTAGGATCTGGTGTAGCTGCCATTCTGGCTGCTGTTCTGTCCAATGAAGTGAGTCAACAGACCTGCTAGTGAGCCTCAACAGTCCTCTATCCAACACTTTTCAAATGTAAATGCATATGCTGGGTATTTCAGCCTTCTAAATTTCAGGCAGATTTCTCTATTGCTAAACATTAACTCTGCAACGTGCAGGAAAAGGAATTCTGGGAATTGTAGTTCTAATTTACCTAAATTGACTTAATACAAAGCTCCCACAATAAACCTATAGGAAAGGAAGAAAAATCAAATGCCTTGAAGGGTCAAGTCATTAAAACTAATGACTGAAGCAGGCTTGATTTAGGAAAGAAAGCACATGTTCCATCTAAAGGAGGCAAACTCTTTTGAGGGGAGTGGGACTCAGTGATTGATATTTTTCTTGTTCAAGAACTTTTGTGTTTGGGGGCAATTTACCTCTTGCAAATGCATATGCTTCTTTTTCTCTGTTCAGAACTTGTGATATCTGCTTGTGAACTTTTTTTTTGCTAATTATTATATATGGGACTTTTCGTTTCCTGGTCAACTGTATCAATATTTTCTCATGTTTTATGTTTTTGCATCATGCTGAGAATAACTTCTTTACTCCAAGATAAACTTGTTGAGTTTATTCTAGCTTATTGAGCACAATGTTTTCAGACTTCTTTTTACAGACCAATTGAGAATGTAGATTTTTCACTTGAAGTATCCAACTGTTAAGTAATGATAACAGATTCAAATCCATTTTTGAAATTAAGACAAACCTTTGTGCTTACTTCCCACGTACATCCCTTTATCGTCCTAATGTTTGTTGACTTTATATATGAGGCTTCAGCTAGTAATCAGGCATTCAAAGATCTGATCCTTGTCCTTCAGAACCCCACAAATGAATGGACAGGTATTTAAACAGTTGTTGTTTAGTCGCTCAGTCATGTCCAACTCTTTTGCGACCCCACTGACTGTAGCCCACCAGGCTCCTCTGTCCATGGGATTTCCCAAACAAGAATACTGGAATGGGTTGCCATTTCCTTCTCCAGGGGATATTCCTGACCCAGTGATCAAATCCGCATCTCCTGCATTGCAGGCAGATTCATTACTGCTGGTAAATGTGTTGAAAACACTACAAGAGCAGAGAAGGTAAACATGCTTCAGTACAGGTCAGGGAAGACTTCATGTATGACTCAATATTTGAGGTTCATCTGTAGGGGAACAGAGGGGAAAAAGAATAAGGAAATTTCAAGCACTGGTATAATACAGATATTTTGAAGTATTTTATGTGTTCAGACTCTACTTTATTCCTTACTGTGCCAACTTGATAATTACTTTCAGAAACCCTCCATGAGGTGGCAGAGAGGAAGAAAGATTAAGATAGTTTGGGGCTGTGTAACACAAACGCAATTTTAGATCCATTTTTCAGAAATCCATAACCCTACTATTCACTCCTTTAGTCGATTCTATAGTAGCAACTATTTTTCTCATTAACATTTGAATCTCTCTGTGAGGGAGAGAGAATACTATGAAACTTTAAAAAATAATTTTCCTCCCAGGAAATCAGGTTTTGAAATCTGTTAGAATAGGTCTAGATAGAAGTAGAGCAGAGTGTAAGAACCCTGGGTGGCCATCCAAAGGCAAAGAAGTCCTGGGAAGCTTGGATAATGGAGTGTGGGGAAAAGTACAGAACTTAAGTACAGATTCCATTACATTCTTGAGGCAGTCATAATGGTGAAAATTTTTCCCAAAGACAGATTATAAACTAACCTATACTTTGCTATTGTCCCTGGTTCGTTGCAACATGGTTGTCTGAAATCTGTGGTCTGTGTGGGTTTATTGCCGCCTACCCTTTTCAGTGTCCAAGACTTTTCATGCCCTCAATCTTTTTCCAGATGGTGGAGAAGCATATGGGTTCAATGCTTAAAGCTGCTTTGCTTCCCATTAAGTCCACAGATGTTGCCAGATGAGCCCTTCTTCCAGTACACCTTGACCAGAGAGAATCTTACCAAGTCCTGGAAAACGGCTGTAACATGTTTTGTCACCAGGAGAATAGAGAAACTGGAAAATTTGATCAAAAACATTTGTGTATCCTGGTCTTCTTCTTCTTTTTTTTTTTTTAAAGCTATTATGTGTGTTTTAGGAGGCTGACATAAGGCACATAGTCCATGGACCATGAAATTGTTTTTGCTTTTTTAAATACATTTTATTTTGGGGGGCTTTTTGTGGGGTTAGGATCAGAGTTTTTAAGTCAATTAAAGTCATAGCTATGATTAACTTTCCTGAATGCTTGTTTTAGTTCTTGAAAGTAAATTGTAGGTAATCTTGCTCTTCCTAATATCTCTTCTAATGTTCACTAACTAGCTGAAACCTAGAGTCAGAGGGATAATTGGATTTAGCACTGGCTCTGCCAAACCCCATTTATATGACCTTGGGTAAGATACTCTTTCACAGTCTGTTTCTTCATCTATAAAGTAGGAATCTTAATAGTTTCTCCCAACTAGCATTGTGGGAACAAAAATCAAGCAATAATGTAAAATGCTTTGTAGAATTTCTGGTACATGATAAATCTACATGATATTTATTATTATGTTTGACATAAAATATAGTATTACTTGATTGTCATTTCAGTCCTATCAGATAGGCAGAGGAATTGTTTCCATTTTTTATTTTTTTAAGTAAAGAAAAAAGAAATACAGAGAAAGTTAAGGGCTTGTCAAGTATTACATCCCAAATTTGTGGCACAGTTTAAGCTTAAACTTAGGTCATCTCACTACACCATTGCTCCAACTTAGCCGAGAAAGCCAAGGCTTCAACCCAGGGTGGGAAGTCGGGTACCTTTCAAGATATTTATCAACAGGGAAGAGATTCAGGGTACGGCTTTTCACTAATTAGTGTGAAGGTATTTCAGAATAGTAGAGAATTTAACTACTGTGAGTATTTTCACTGTAGTTATAGAATATTAGTATAGCCATATACGCATGAGTTCTACTTTTACCATTTCATGTGATGGAAGAGCTAAGGAATTTTAGATTAGTTGCATTGTCAATCTCTGAGTCTCTTGTTCTGTCTAGCAAAGGGTTAACCTCAAGAAGGTAACCTTTAGTTCCAGGGTATTATTGGAAAGTGTATTATAAGTCAAAGCTGGAAGATTCTTCTTCTTCTTTTTTTTTTTTTTTTTGCATCATTTGTCTAGTATAAGATTCACATCCAACACTATTCCCCTGTGGGGCTCTGAAGCACCAACCTACAAGATGGTATCTGTTCATCTCTACATTTTAATGCAAAATATAATTTGTGGAAGGTTATTAACAGCCTTTAAACTTCTCTGAATTATGTGTGTTTGTGTATTTCCTGCTCTCATTATTTCCAGTTTTATAGTAAACTTTATAATACATAGCACTTAGCTCATGTGAAATGGCTGATGAGCACCTTATGGTCAAAATAGGGCTTTGCTACTAATGGGATACTAGGCAGGAAGGAAGCAGAGGGAAATGGAGAAGACTACTGATGTTGGTGTTAAAATGGTTCAAATATACTGCAAGCAAACCTTTTATGTCTTAGTCTCCTGTCAGTCCCTCCTATCTGTGATATTGTGACTTGTAATAAGAAATACATTTTTGGTCTTTGACCCCATTCCAGGCACAGTACTCCTAAAACCCTTGGAAATCGTGAAAGACTTAGAAATCTAAACAGTGAGAGATGTTTAGTGATGTCTTGATGTTCTTAACCTCTTTTCACCAGTTTTCTGGTGGAAATTTCTCTTCAAGGAAAATTAGAGATACCAAGGTAATATTTCATTCAAAGATGAGCTCAATAAAGGACAGAAATGGTATGGACCTAACAGAAGCAGAAGATATTAAGAAGAAGTGGCAAGAATACACAGAAGAACTGTACAAAAAAGAGCTTCATGACCCAGATAATCATGATGGTGTGATCACTCACCTAGAGTCAGACATTATGGAATGTAAGTCAAGTGAGTTTTAGGAAGCATCACTAAGAACAAAGCTATTGGAGGTGATGGAATTCCAGTTGAGCAATTTCAAATCTTAAAAGATGATGCTGTGAAAGTGTTGCACTCAATATGCCAGCAAATTTGGAAAACTCAGCTGTGGCCACAGGACTGGAAAAGGTCAGTTTTCATTCCAGTCCCAAAGAAAGGCAATTCCAAAGAATGCTCAAACTCCAGCACAATTGCACTCATCTCTCACGCTAGTAAAGTAATGCTCAAAATTCTCCAAGCCAGGCTTTGATAATACATGCCCCGTGAACTACCAGATGTTGAAGCTGGATTTAGAAAAGGCAGAGGAACCAGAGATCAAATTTCCAACATCCACTTGATCATTGAAAAAGCAAAAGGATCCCAGAAAAACATCTATTTCTGCATTATTGACTATGCCAAAGCCTTCAACTGTGTAGATCACAATAAACTGTGGAGAATTCTGAAAGAGATGGGAATACCAGACCACTTGACCAGCCTCTTGAGAAGTCTGTATGCAGGTCAGGAAGCAATAGTTAGAACTGGACATGGAAAAACAGACTGGTTAAATAGGAAAAGGAGTACGTCAAGGCTGTATATTGTCACCCTGCTCATTTAACTTATATGCAGAGTACATCATGAGAAACGCTGGGCTGGAGGAAGCACAAGCTGGAATCAAGATTGCTGGGAGAAATATCAATAACCTCTGATATGCAGATGACACCACTCTTATGGCAGAAAGTGAAGAACTAAAACGCCTCTTGATGAAAGTGAAAGAGGAGAGTGAAAAAGTTGGCTTAAAACTCAACATTAAAAAAACTAAGATCATGGCATCTGGTCCTATCTCTTCATGGCAAATAAATGGGGAAACAGTGGAAACAATGACAGAGTTTATTTTCTTGGGCTCCAAAATCACCATGAAATTAAAAGACACTTGCTCCTTGGAAGGAAAATTATGACCAACCTAGATAGCATATTAAAAAGCAGAGACATTACTCTGCTAACAAAGGTCCATCTAGTCAAAGCTATGATTTTTCCAGTAGTCATGTATAGATGTGAGAGTTGAACTATACAGAAAGCTGAGCACTGAAGAATTGATGCTTTTGAACTATGGTGTTAGAGAAGACTCTTGAGAGTCCCTTGGACAGCAAGGGGATCCAAGCAGTCCATCCTAAAGAAAATCAGTCCTGGGTGTTCATTGGAAGGACTGATGTTGAAGCTGAAACTCCAATACTTTGGCCACCTAATGCAAAGAACTGACTCATTTGAGAAGACTCTGATGCTGGGGAAGATTGAGGTTGGGAGGAGAAGGGGACGACAGAGGAGGAGATGGTTGGATGGCATCACTGACTCAATGGACACGAGTTTGAGTAAACTTTGGTAGTTGGTGACGGACATTGAGGCCTGGCATGCCGCAGTTCATGGAGTCGCAAAGAGTCAAACATGACTGAGTGACTGAACTGAACTGAATTTCCACCAGTTTATGATTTTATGTTAATGAGATGACTTTGGAAGCATCTAAGGAAGGAGGTTGGTTGTCAGGGGAACCAGCCATATAATTCCTGGATTGGAACTTTCAATCACACTCCCTTGTCCTCCAGAGAAGAGAGGGGCTGGAGGTAGAATTAATTGCCAGTTGCCAAAGATTTAATCAATTCATGCCTATACAATGAAACCTCCATAAAAACCCAAAGGATGAGTTTGGGCAAGCTTCTGGGTGGGTGAAGACATGGAGATGTGGGGAGTACAGAGAAAGCTTAGAAGCTCTGAGCTCCTACCCACATACCTTACCCTCTTCATCTAAATGTTCATCTGTATCCTTTATAGTGCTCTTTATAATAAACTGGGAAATATAAGTAAATGTTTCTCCATGAGCTACTTTAGCAAATTAGCTAAAACTTTAGCAAAACTCCAAGGAGGAGGTCATGGAAGCTTCCAGTTTATAGCCAGTCTGGAGCACAGGTAACACCTGGATATGCAATTGGCATCTGAAGTTGGGGGGCAGTTTTGTGAGACTAAATTCCCAACAGGTGAGATCTCATGCCATCTCTAGGTAGAGAACATCAGAACAGAATTAATTGTTTGGTGGTTTAAATAAACACACATATTTCTTTCATGTAAGAGATTTTGAGGTTAAGAGTAGAGGAATATAGGTTTTAGAGCAAAGAGAAAATAGATATTTAGAACCCTGGATACAGCAATGTCAATAATTGCTTGTTGAGTAATTAAATGGATCAAATTTAAAGAAACTTTTAAAAGTTCTGATAATAAACACTTCATAAATTGATATTTCAGTAACTATTAAATTATCTTAAAATGATTTTTAATGTCTTTGTTCAATATATCTGACAGATCATACTCTTGATCTGTGTATTTGCTGCACCTCCTTGGGGGGAAGATTACATATTCCACCAATTTCTATACCACTGATGTTAAACTTGGCCATACAATTTGATTTGGCCAAGCTCCTTTTTCTTGTAGGAATGAAAGTGATAATGACACTTTTTTGTGCAGAATATTTAAGAATCATTACATAGTTCTGTTCTCACTCAGCTTAGACCATGGGATGAGCAGAGTGCAACCATATCATCACCAAAACGTAAGGCAAGCAAGAAATAAAATTTTGATTTGATAAACACTGTAATTTTTAAATAATTTGTTATTTCATCATAACATAGCAAATGCTGGCTAATATGCTTGTTCAGTTGCTAAGTCATGTCCAGCTCTTTGTGACCCCATGGACTACAGCACACCAAATTCTTCTGTCCTCCACTATCATACCGAGTTTGCTCAAATCCACATGCATTGAGTCAGAGATGCTATCTAACCATCTCATCCTCTGCCAACCTCTTCTCCTTTTGCCTTCCATCTTTCCCAACATCAGGGTCTAATACACTATGGGAACATAAAATAAAATAAAAATTAGATATGCCTCAAATTTTCTTGGACAGTTTTTTTTTTTTTTGAAGGAGACCTGGGCTTTCATATTACCCCTGTCCAGCCTGATGCATAGATGACAAGACTGATTTAGATTTATGGACCTTTGAGACTGGGTAGTTGCTAAGCTAATCTCGGTAGCAAATGGCTGGCCACTTGTCTCATTTTCCCTCCCATTAGGATCCACAATGTGGTGCAATATAATGAGAAGAGCCATATAAATCAGGAATTTGGGCGGTGATCTTGGCTTTGCTGAGGCTTATCATTTAACAACAGGCAAATCACTTAACCCTGCTTAGCCTCTATTTCTTCTGTGAGAAGACTATAATCTTACATTTCCTACCTCAGCTCTTTGCAGAGGCTTTTTCTTTGATGGGAATGCTCTTATTTCTGTGCATCTCTGGCTGACTTTTCACCCTTCAGGTGTCAACTTCGTCTTTTTCTGATTGTGACTATCTTATTTAAACCAGGTCCCCATTCTCCTTCCAACTCTGGTAGGGGTTGGACTACCAGACTCCTGTTTGAGTCCTTTACAGTATACAATTCAATTTGTAGCTATTTATGTGTTTGTTACCTTGCATATTGTTTGTTTTTCCAAGGCTCTATGCTCCTTGAGAACAGATGTGTATTTTATATTACGTATTGTATAATCTCAGCGTAGACTACACAGAGCAGGCACTCAAGAATTTTGAGTGTGTAGATAAGTAATAATAGCCAATATTTTATGATAACTTTAAATAGAGTATAATCTATAAAAATAGTGAAACACTGTTTTATTGATATACCTGAAACTAACATAATATTGTAAACAAAATATATTTCATTTTTAAAAAATCATACATATTTATGCTTAACATATGTAAGTGCTCGTTTAAGCATCTCACATTTATCTTTCTCATGAACACACTTATTCTCAAGATACCCCTGCGAGGCAGAAACTATTAATTACGCTAATTTTATTGATGGGAAATAGAAGTTCAAGGATGTTTTGAAACTTTCCCAAGATCACACAGCAGGTAAGTGGCAGAGTCAGGTATCAAAACTAACAAGTTGGGTTTTGAAGTTTGTGTGTGCCTTTGATACATACAGACCTTATCTCACAGGGCAGTAGTGACTGAATATAAAAAGTGGTATGTGAAAGTGGCTTCCATAAAAAGCAACGAGAGTATTGTAAAATAAATGTTAATTGTAGCCAACTTGTTTTTACCTCTTTTCTGTACCTCAATTAAAATCAGAGAAAATGTGCTGTCTAGAGCAAGTCTCTTCTAGAGGTTCTGAATCAAAAATGAAAAAGCCAAGGTTTACTTTGGATGAAGTGTTGCCACTGTACTGATGTCAACCCAGAAGGCGGTTTCTGATAGCTCTGTTCAACATTAAAAAAAATTAAAATCAGATAACAATACAGGGTCGATTCGTTTAAGATATTTTGTATATTCACTTCCCTGGTGGCTCAGATGGTAAAGCGTCTGCCTACAATGAAGGAGACCTGGGTTCAATCCCTGGGTCAGGAAGATCTCCTTAAGAAGGAAATGGCAACCCACTCAAGTATATCTTGGAAAATCCCATTGACGGAGGAGCCTGGTAGACTATAGTCCATGGGGTCGCAAAGAGTCGGACACGACTGAGCGACTTCACTTCACTATGTGTGTTGGAGTCTAGAGACTCAAAGAGGAGTGAGTCACAGATCGTAATGTTAAGGAGTCCATAGTTGAGAAAGGAAATATACAAGGAATTATATATATATATATATATATATATATATATATATATATTTTAGTTAAAGTGTGGTCCATGACCAGAAGAATCAACATGATGTGGGAACTTGGAGGAAATGCATGCTTTTAGATCTAGCCATCTGAGGCCAGATCAATCAGAATCAGCATTTTACCCAGGCTTCTGAGTGATTTATATGAACATTAGAGTTTGGCTGGCTCTGAGTTTTAATTGATGTCAGAAGCAGCATATTAGCATAATGTGAATTGTCATAAAAGAACAGAAATTGGAACACCAACTTGATGTGGGGGAATGTGGGTGTGGGTTTATCCAGAGGAGCTACAATATGGTTGAGGCTTAAAGGATGAATAGTTAATTATCAAGTGGGATCTGGTAGAAGAATGCCATCATAGAAGGAAGAGCAGAACTTGGTAGATAGGCAGCAGTTATACACTGAGTGCTGAGAAGTTCTGAAGGATTTAATACATTTGGAGATAAGTGAGGCTGCGTGTCAGGAACTGAAGAAAAAACAAATAAGGGGCAAAACGTTGAAGTCCTTGAGTTCCATGCTAGACTACTTGTCTTGGTGGGAAGCCATAGTTAAGTTGTGCGTGGGTAGAGAATAACAAGATCGGGTATTCCTTTAAGATCACTCTGGTTGCCATGTGGTAGATGGACTGAATAGAAGGAAAGAGAGGAGATATTTGTGAGATTTTCAGATGACATAAAGCTGGGTGGAGTAGTTACAATAATAGATGACAGAAGCAAAATGCATGATTTCACCACATTTGGAGACTGAATCCAACCAACAGAATGAAATTAGACTGGAAAAAATGACAAAGTTCAGCATTTGTGCTCTTGAAAAGAATCAGTTGAGAAAGTATAAGAGGGAGGCAAACGTTTTTTACACAGTTTGTAAAAAAATCCCCTAAAACTTGTGGTGGTGAATGTGGGCATGATTTAGTTAACCACAAGTTAAAGCTGTGCCGGCCGTGTACCAAAGGGCTGAGGTTTTGGGTTTATGAACAGAAACAAAATGGCCCCGGGGAAGTAATGCTTTCTTTTGTCTGACAAACCTTCTTTCCACTATGACTCTTCCCACCCTCTACTTCACCACTCTATCAAAAGGCAAACTTACAAGTCTCTGATAGTCTAAGGACCAGCACCTATCAGGAAAAATGGAAAGTTTCCTCATCGTGACTTTTTACATACTGAAAGAATACATTCTAATGATAGGCTTGCTGTTGTCCGCCACCACCAGACAGAGAGCAGAGAACCCCTTGAAGAAAGAGTTTCCATTCCTTCTTGTGTTCCCAGGCCCTCGCACGGTGCCTGAGACAGTCTGGGTGTTTAGTATCAGTGAACAAACGAATGGATGGATGAATGAGGAGCGTTCAACAGAGCAATAATGTGAAAGAGCTAAGAGAGCATGTGTAGATATTGTTCATATAAGGTATGGAGAACAGTTGTAACAAGTCTTAAAAAGAAGATATACAACCCTGTTATTGTCTTTGCTGAGAAGTAAATGGTCTGTTAGCAACACTGTATTCTTTCCGCAACCCCAAATCACATGCACACACCCAGCAACTTCCTACTGAGCTCCCTTGCAGCCTTGACTGCCTTTCCTGAGAGGCTGCCCCCTCTATGATCCAGGATATGTGTCCCTCCCTGCGGACTCTTCCCTGGGAGGAGTCCCTGAAGCGATGCTTCAGGAGTCCATTCTTCCAGCATCATCACAGCTGGGCATCAGATGTCAGAGCCCCAGGATGGATAAACAAGCGGGCTCTGTCTGTTCAGGTTAAAAGCTGTGAGTGTCCTGTCTGGCAGCCAGAGTAAGGGACTGTAAACCAACTCATCTGGTTAACGATGAGCCTGAGTTTCATTCTGAGAGCCAGTGGTGTCGGGCTCTGAGAGCCCTTCTCTTCACAGCTTTGTGTGGGTGGCCAAGAGGCCTGGAATAGCTGTCTGCTGTCCAGGGTCAGGGCAGCCATTTCTAGATTCCACCATCCTGCTTCATAAACAGTGCTTTCTTATCAGTCAGTCTAGTTGTCCTGTGTTTGCTTGAGGATATAAAATGAAAGCATGGAAGCTAAATACATTTATGTGACATTTAAAAAGGCCATGCAAGTAAAACCATTGCCAACCAAGGGTTATGTTCCCAGTGGACATGCAGTGAATTTCTGTTGGTACCAAGGACTGGTGTGAAATTCTTCTTTTTTTTTTTAGTTTTCTGAATGTTGAGTTTTTTTTTTTCTTCCATTTATTTTTATTAGTTGGAGGCTAATTACTTTACAACATTGCAGTGGTTTTTGTCATACATTGAAATGAATTAGCCATGGATTTACATGTATTCCCCATTCCGGTCCCCCCTCCAAATGACACTCAACTTTTGCTTTATTGAGTGTTTTTAAAAATTTTTAAATTTATTTTTGAGTGTGCTGGGTCTTCGTTGATGAGTGTGGACCTTTCTCTAGCTGTGGTACACGGGCTTCTCATTGCAGTAGCTTCCTCTGTTGCAGAGCATGGGCTCTAGGGTGTGTGGGCCTCGCTGGTTGCAGCAAGTGGGCTCACTAGTTTCAGCTCCCAGACTCTAGCACACAGGCACATGGGCTTAGTTGCTCCACAGCATGTGGGGTCTTCCCAGATCAGGGATCGAACCCATGTCTCCTGCATTGGCAGGCAGATTCTTTACCACTGAGTCACCAGGTAAGTCCTATTCTGTGTTTTGACAGTGGAGTGTTTCTCATCTTTTTTGCATAGCAAGAGCTCTCAGGTAGGAATGAATGAGGCAGTTCTTTGCTTTTAGAATAAGCCAAGCCCATAGCCACAATTATACCAGGAAGATGTGTTTGCCTTCCTCTCTGAGAGGGCTATAAATGCTTAGATCTACATTCTGGGAGGATGAATGGGACTGGTCACAAAATACATTGTCTATCCTTTGAAACTGCACAAGTCAACCAGTGAATGAGTTTTTATTGTTTGTTTTTCCACTTGGCCTCATTTTAATTATTTTTGTACAGCTTGTTTTTACTCATCAGAAAAAGACAACTGATCTCAGATTCTGTTGTTAGTGGTACTAGTTGACTTTGTTGCATAGTTGTTCAACGTAGGCAATGTGCCATGGATATTGTATAATAATAATCTAACTTAATCTCACAGAAATCCCATGCTCAAAGTCTGGTTTATTGCTGGTCAGAGTTTCATCATCATAGTAGCTTAATTTGAATCAACAGGTCTTTTCTATCAGTGCATTTATTGCAGCATAGGACAGGAGTTCCATATAGTGAGTTATGTTCCCATCTAAGTAGAAATGAGATTTTGGCTCTGAATCACCCATAATTTTATTTAAAGGAACTCTTTCAGACAACTGTCTGCTAGTACTCAGTCTCAGAGCAACTTTTCTGTGCTTTCTTTAGTGCTGCACAGGCTAGAAGCCTGAAAACTACATTTCCCAAATTGTCTTGCCAATTGGGTGTCAACAGTCCCAGTTTGCCTGGAACTGAAAGTTTCCAGGGACATGAGACTTTCACTGCTAAACCCTGGAAAAGTCCGTGGCAAATATATTTCTATTAGCTTAGTGGCAAACACTCACATGGATTAGAAGCCCCAAGGAAGGTAGATGCCATTTCTATCTCTGGTCACAGAAGTAGGAAGTGGGGGGCTCATGGTCTCCTGAGTAGCAGTGGGAAGGTAACCTCTTCTTGTGTCTCAGAGAATGCTGGCTTCTGTGTCTATAGGCAGAATTCCCTCTGGTTATAGGTGTCTAGGAAACATGAACTTTCCTCTTGGGTTTCTTAGATATTCTAATATTTTGTAAATAACTCCCTATATTATTAGTCTCTCTCTCTGTCTAAAATTCTCACAGTTGTTTTTGTTTCTCTGAACATTGACTGATAGCCCCAATGAATAACAGGAGAGACAAGAGTTCATAGGAAAGAGAAGTGCTAATCAGAAAAGCTGTAGAAAACACCCAATCAAATAGATGTTTTCCAAAATGGCAGAGGTCAGGAAATAGGAGTGATGTAATTTGGAGAACCCATGAAGAACCAGGTTGCTAGCAATGTAGTAGCAAAATATTCTAAGTCTTCCTAGGTCTCTACGAAATAAGCTTTGGATATCCTTCTAAGACTGACACTAGAATTAGAAGGGCCCTAGTACAATTGTTGGGGCCCATTAGCAACTAGAGCTCTGAGGAAAGAAGAAAGATGAGATTGATTGATTTCTCATTTTTCCTTTGCTTCTTCCTCAGTTTGGATTGCTCTGACAGGGTAGGTGGCCTTCTGTATTGCTCCCTGGAAATAGCCTTCGCATGATACTTCATCACATATAATAATATTTTGACTGTATGCCTTGGATTGTCAGCTCCTTAAAAATGTAATGTTCTATCTTCATGGCTCAACAGTGCTTGACATATGGTATGGTGACAATGGTTTCCCATTTCATTCAAGTAAACTTCCAAACCCTTACCAAAAGCTCATATAGTATGAAATCTGGCCACTGCTCTAAACTCATCTACTATTTTCTCCCTTAATCACTTTTTTAAAAAACCACTAGTCCCCTTGGTAAAGGAATTAAAAAACAAACCAGCGCTGTTTCAACACCCATGTTTTCTGGTTATATGCTTTCTGCATTTCATCCTTGTTGTTTCTATGGTTGGAGACACTGCTTGCTAACATTTCAGTGGTTAGTTGTTGCAATATTACATATCTCTGCAAAACATAGGTGACCCTTATGCATTCAAGATCTATGCATTTAGGAACTTTGGGGGTAACATAGGTGGGAGATGAATAGAACAGTAAGTTGACATACTCCAGGTAGAGACAGCAAGAATTGTGACACTCTTTTACATGGGAAATATTGTCTCCAAAAGAACATAACCAAAAAGCACAGGGAATAGAGAAGTTATCTGATATATTAATGAAGTAAGAAGTTACAAACCACAAATATGGGGGAAAAAATGAGCCAAAATGAGCCAAAATGAGCCTTATTTTATACTCTGTTGTATATTTACTGTTCTGTAACTTGCAACTTTTCTAAGTTGGGTAATGTATTATAATAAAGAATAATTGTATTTATTATTATATTATAAGCATAAACAATGATACATTAATTATATTTATATAACTGTAATATATTTTAGTCTCAGAGCTACTTCATGTAGATCTCTGGTTCTGCCCATATTTGTTCAGGAAAAAAAATTCCACATGTGAATCTCTAAAATATGACCATAGAACATACTCCAGTCCAGTTTAGTTCAGTCACTCAGTTGTGTCCAACTCTTTGTGACCCCATGGACTGCAGCACGCCAGGCCTCCCTGTCCATCACTAACTCCTGGAGTTTACTCAAACTCATGTCCATTGAGTCAGTGATGTCATCCAGCCATCTCATTCTCTGTCATCTCCTTCTCTGCCTGCCCTCAATCTTTTCCAGCATTAGGGTCTTTTCCAATGAGTCAGTTCTTCACATCAGGTGGCCAAAGTATTGGAGTTTCAGCTTCAACATCAGTCCTTCCAATGAACACCCAGGACTGATCTCCTTTAGGATGGACTGGTTGGATTGCCTTACAGTCCAAGGGACTCTCAAGAGACTTCTCCAACACCACAGTTCAAAAGCATCAATTCTTCGGTGCTCAGCTTTCTAGAACATACTCCAGGAAAGCTCCAAATGGATTAAAGAGTTAAGTAAAAAGTAAAATGAAACCATGGGATGGCTAACAAAAATAAATTGGAGTAATTATCAAATTCTAGTTGTGCAGCATTTTAAGTGATGAAGTAAAATTTTTAAAAAATCAATTGATTCAGTCATAAAACTTTTAAGTTGGAAAGAATGAAAAAGACTAAAATAATACCATATAAAATTTATATAAAATGATAAAGGTTTTGATTCTACATTCATAAAACAGCATACAAATTGATTAGAATAAAAAATATGACCTCAATGGTTAAACTGAAAAAAGCTTTTATGAACAATTTACAAAAAATATATGCAATTTTAAAATATTTTAGTTTATTAATTTTTAGCTCATGTCCTTTCACATTACTTGAATGTTTATACAAGTCTGACATGCAATATCATATATCCTGCCCTTTGATGTAGTGTTGAAAAGAGACCTAAAGAATGATGGTCTATCATATTTATTATTAAAAAATTGAAAACAGTGTAATTATCTAATAATAAGAAGGTGATTAAATAATAAAGGATATATTGACCTCATGGGTATCATGAAACCATTAAAAATTTAAAAATTAAAAGCACTGTATATCCATATATAGTAATGCTTAAATATAATTTTATATTAGCTATCATTTTATAGAAAGACCTTTCATTAAAAGATAGAAGAAAATTTATGTATGTGAGCTGATTATGTGAAAACACAGACAGTTATGTACATAGACTGAATGTATAGAAGACTTGAGAAAGAAAAATTACTGAGATGTTTGAATAGTAAGATTGAAATAAGCATTCTCCCTTAAGATATTTCTTTTATATTTGTTATAATAATGTTATAAAGCTGGAAAAAGTGTAAGAGAATAAGTAGAGTTATTTGTTCTGTGGTGAATATTAGGATCTCTAATCCAAACTTCTTTAAAAAACATGCAAAAAAAAAAAATCTGTTGAAAACTATAAAGAAGTCCTAAGTCTGAGGCAGGGAGAGGAAAGATCAACAAAAGGAGACTGAATAAGACTTATTGTGTTAAATATGTATGGAGAAGCAGAAGAGTTCAAAGGTGATTGAAGATCTGAGCATGAATGACTGGAGAACAGAGTTGCCATTTACCAGAAATAGGATTCCTGATGACAAGTCTTGGTATAGAGTTAGTTGCAGTCTGTGTTGTGGTTTGATGGGACTTTTCACCCTTCGCCATATAAGCAAGTAACTAGAGGTTCGGTTACTGCACAAGTTCCTCATTATCCACAGGACAGAGCTAAATGTCTCTGCTTTGAAATTTTGACTAGAAATCATATGATACATCTGCCAGCAATTACTATGGGTGTTACTGAAGTGCACACAGCCCATTGGCCCTCTATAGCATTGCTCTCAAACAATAATGTTAGAAAGACACAAAACTTTCAAGTGATCTACAATCTCCCAGACTACTTTCATAATTGACTTTTTTTTGTTTTGGCTAAATATGTTATTTCATTTCTGGCTGCTGACCAAAAGGCAGGACATTGTTGCTGAATTTGTAGCTCTTCGATTTTACATAGAGCAACATCTGAGTGTGAGTTCACATTTTTTGTTTCAATCTTTGACACTAAGCTGCAAAATGTCATCTCTAGTTACCCAGAAAAGCAGCCAGCTTGAGGGAAAAAACATGGTTTTGCAGTGCCTTAGTGGTTTGATTTCTTCTGCTGATGCATTAGAAAGGGCAAGATGGGAAGATTTACATGAAGAGAACACGTTAATTTCTTTATGCTAAAATGAATTCACTGGAATAAAACTAATCCAACAGAACTGCTTTTTTTTTTTTTTAATTTAACAACCCAGTGTCAAAGGGTATGAGAAAGGAGTTATGTTTTTATTAAACAATTTTGCCAGATTTATAAAATACATATCATTGTAGAAAATTTGGAGAATAATTTTAAGAAGGAAATTAACTCTTTCCTAATTACTTTTAAAGGAAAGAGAAAGAAGAGGCAAGAGCAACCTCCTGAACAACCAGGGGGGTAATGCCTCTCATTAGCAGATGGTCAAAATGTCCTTATTCATACATAAATATACTACTTTTCTCAGAAGAAAATTTTAACAATAGGAAAACCTAAAATCTGAAATCAGTAGCTTACATCAAGGCTGTATATTGTTACCCTGTTTATTTAACTTATATGCAGACTACATCATGAGAAACGCTGGGCTGGAAGAAGCACAAGCTGGAATCAAGATTGCCAGGAGAAATATCAATAATCTCAGATATGCAGATGACACCACCCTTATGGCAGAAAGTGAAGAAGAACTAAAGAGCCTCTTGATGAAAGTGAAAGAGGAGAGTGAAAAAGTTGGCTTAAGCTCAACATTCAGACAGCTAAGATCATGGCATCTGGTCCCATCACTTCATGGCAAATAGATAGGGAAACAGTGGAAACAGTAGCTGACTTTATTTTGGGGGGCTCCAAAATCACTGCAGATGGTGATTGCAGCCATGAAATTAAAAGGCACTTACTCCTTGGAAGGAAAGTTATGACCAACCTAGACAGCATGTTGAAAAGCAGAGACATTACTTTGTCAACAATGGTCCATCTAGTCAAGGCTATGGTTTTTCCAGTAATCATGTATGGATGTGAGAGTTGGACTATAAAGAAAGCTGAGCACCAAAGACTTGATGCTTTTGAACTGTGGTGTTGGAGAAGACTCTTGAGAGTCCCTTGTCCTGCAAGGAGATCCAACCAGTCCATCCTAAAGGAGATCAGTCCTGGGTGTTCATTGGAAGGACTGATGCTGAAGTTGAAACTCCAATACTTTGGCCACTTGATGTGAAGAACTGACTCATTGGAAAAGACCCTGATGCTGGGAAAGATTGAGGGCAGGAGGAGAAGGGGACGACCGAAGATGAGATGGCTGGATGTCATCACCGACTCAATGGACATGGATTTGGGTGGACTTCAGGAGTTGGTGATGGACAGGGAGGCCTGGCGTGCTGTGGTTCATGGGGTCACAAAGAGTTGGACACAACTTAGCAACTGAACCGAAACTGAAAACAACATCTAAGATATTGATTTCCAAAGCATATCTGGAAACACTACCTAAAGATTAGAAACCGTCTGTGTAGTCTGTTCATGGGGTTCTCAAAGCAAGAATACTGAAGTGGTTTACCATTCCTTTCTCCAGTGGACCACACTTTGTCAGAACTCTCCACCAAGATCCATCCATGTTGGGTGGCCCTACAAGGCATGGCTCACAGTGTCATTGAGTTAGACAAGGCTGTGGCCCATGTGATCAGTTTGATTAGTTTTCTGTGATTGTGGTTTTCAGTCTGTCTGCCCTCTGATGGATAAGGATAAGAAGCTTGTGGAAGCTTCCTGATGGGAGAGACTGACTGAGGGGGAAACTGGGTCTTGTTCTGGTGTGCGGGCCATGCTCAGGAAATCTTTAATCCAATTTTCTGTTGCTGGGTGGGACTGTGTTCCCTTGCTATTATTTGACCTGAGGCCAAACTATGGTGGAGGTAGTGAAGGTAATGGTGACCTCCTTTTAAATGTCCCATGCATGCACTGCTGCACTCAGTGCCCCAACCCTGCAGCAGGCCACCACCGACCCATGCCTCTGCCAGAGTCTCCTGGACACTCACAGGCAAGTCTGGGTTGTTCTCTTTTGGGGTCACTGCTTCTTTCTTGTGAGTCCTAGTGTGCAAAATATTTGTTTGTGCCCTCCAAGAGTCTGTTTCCCAGTCCTGTGTAAGTTCTGGTGGCTCTCTGGTGGGGTTACTGGTGAGCTCCTCCATGAACAATAGAATGATTTCTGTTCATTTCCAAGGCAAACCATCCAATATTAGAGGAATCCAAGTCTATGTCCCTATCAGTAATGCTGAAGAAGCTGAGGTTGAACAGTTCTATGAAGACCTACAAGACCTTCTAGAACTAACACCCAAAAAAGATATCCTTTTCACTATAGGGTACTGGAATGCATAAGTAGGAAGTCAAGAGATACCTGGAGTAACAGGCAAATTCAGCCTTGGAGTACAAAACAAAGCAGGTCAAAGGCTAACAGAGTTTTTTCAAGAGAACACTCTGGTCATAGCAAACACCCTCTTCCAACACAAGAGAAGACTCTACACATGGACATCACCAGATGGTCAATATGAAATCAGGTTGATTATATTCTTTGCAGGCAAAGATGGAGAAGCTCTATACAGTTAGCAACAACAAGACTGGGAGCTGACTGTGGCTCAGTTCATGAACTCCTAATTGCCAAATTCAGACTTAGATTGAAGAAAGGAGGGGAAACCACTAGACCATTCAGGTCTGACCTAAATCAAATCTCTTATGATTATACAGTGGAAGTGACAAATAGATTCAAGGCATTAGATCTGATAGAATGCCTGAAGAACTATGGACAGAGGTTCATTACACTGTACAGGAGGCAGTGATCAAGACCATCCCCAAGAAAAAGAAATGCAAAAAGGCAAAATGCTTGTCTGAGGAGGCCTTACAAATAGCTGAGAAAAGAAGAGAAGCTAAAGGCAAAGGAGAAAAGGAAAGATATACCCATACGAATGCAGAGTTCCAAAGAATAGCAAGGAGAGATAAGAAAGCCTTCCTCAGTGATCAGTGCAAACAAAGAGAGGAAAACCATAGAATGGGAAAGACTAGAAATCTCTTCAAGAAAGTCAGAGATACCAAGGGAACTTTTCATGCAAAGACAGGCACAATAAAGGAGAAATGGTATGGACCTAACAGAAGCAGAAGATATTAAGAAGAGGTGGCAAAAATACACAGAAGAACTATACAAAAAAGATCTTAATGAACCATATAACTACGGTGGTGTGACCACTCACCTAGAGCCAGACATCCTGGAATGCGAAGTCAAGTGGTACTTAGGAAGCATCACTATGAACAAAGCTAGTGGAAGTGATGGAGTCCCATATTGAGCTATTTCAAATCCTAAAAGGTGATGCTGTGAAAGTGTTGCACTCAATAAGATAGCAAATTTGGAAAACTTAGCAGTGGCCATAGAACTGGAAAAGGTAAGTTTTTATTCCAATCCCCAAGAAAGGCAATGCCAAAGAATGTTCAAACTATCACACAATCGCACTCATCTCACATACTAGCAAGGTAATGCTCAAAATTCTCAAGCCAGGCTTCAACAATATGTAAACTGTGAGCTTCCAGATGTTCAAGCTGGATTTAGAAAAGGCAGAGAAACCAGAGATCAAAATGCCAACATGCTTTGGATCATTGAAAAGGCAAGAGAGTTCCAGAAAAACATCTATTTCTGCTTTATTGACTACACCAAAGTCTTTGACTGTGTGGATCAAAGCAAACCATGGAAAATTCTTCAAGAGATGGGAATACCAGACCACCTGACCTGCCTCCAGAGAAATATGTATGCAGGTCAAGAAGCAACAGTTAGAACTGGACATGGAGCAACAGACTCTTTCAAAATTAAGAAAGGAGTAAGTATGTCAATGCCATACAGTGTCACCCTGCTTTTTTAATTTATATGCAGAATACATCACGGGAAATGCCAGGCTGGATGAAGCACAAGCTGGAATCAAGATTGCCAGGAGAAATATCAATAACCTCAGATATGCAGATGACACCACCCTCATGGTAGAAAGTGAAGAGGAACTAAAGAACCTCTTGATGAAGGTGAAAGAAGAGAGTGAAAAAGTTGGCTTAAAACTCAACATTGAGAAAACTAAGATCATGGCATCTGGTCCCATCACTTCATGACAAATATATGGGAAAATAATGGAAACAGTGAGAGACTTTATTTTTGGAGCCCCAAAATCACTGAAGATGGTGACTTCAGCCATGAAATTAAAAGACATTTGCTCCTTGGAAGGAAAGTTATGACCAACCTAGACAGCATGTTGAAAAGCAGAGACATTGCCAACAAAGTTGTCTAGTCAAGGCTATGGTTTTTCCAGTAGTCACGCATGGATGTGAGAGTTGGACTATAAAGAAAGCTGAGCACCAAAGAATTGATGCTTTTGAACTGTGGTGTTGGAGAAGACTCTTGAGAGTCCCTTGGACTGCAAGGAGATCCAACCAGTCAATCCTAAAGTATATTAGTCCTGAATATTCATTGGAAGGACTGATGCTGAAGCTGAAACTCCAATACTTTGGCCACTTGATGTGAAGAACTGAGTCATTTGACAGGACCCTGATGCTGAGAAAGATTGAAGTTGGGAGGAGAAGGGGATGACAGAGGATGAGATGGTTGGGTGACATCACTGATTCAATGGACATGAGTTTGAGTAAACTCTGGGAGTTGGTGATGGACAGGGAAGCCTGGCGTGCTGCAGTCCATGGGGATGCAAAGAGTTGTATATGACTGAGTGACTGAACTGACTGAACTGTCTAGTCTGCAGACTGGATATTAAATAGCATTTATCTCAGTCAGTGATGCTATCAGAACTTATGCTACTTGTGTGTCACAGAATATTCATAGCTTAGTACTTCTTACAAACCCATTTCCCTTGGTTCATTGTACTCCAGATGGTATGTCACAAAATGTGCAACCTAAGCCCATTAGCATCATCCTTTGGCCAGAACACATCATGGAGAAAACAATACTGCGTTAAGTGGGAGATCCTCAAATTTCAGTTTAACCGGAAAGCTTATGTTTTACCGTCAGATGAGAGGAAGAATTTTATTATAGAAATAGTAAAAAAATTTTGAAAGAAAGTGAAAGAAATTGACAATTTAGAGGCAGATCTCTGTAAAACTCAAATTTCTTATGACATTTATATGATAATTCCTACATCATGATATTGCTTTAATAATGAAAGGAAATGACACACCTTGCTGATATGAGAATCCAGGAAAAGTTCATCAGCCCTGTGACTTTGGCTAAGTCACTTAAATACTTCATGCTTTGGTGTTCTCGTCTATAAAATGGATATTATGCAACTTACTTCAGAGGCTTGTTAGGCAAGTGACTTAATAAACAACAAGCTCTTTGAACAGCACTCACTAATAGTAAGTGCTCAACAAATATAGTTGTTTTTGCTCTCATCATTAGTGTCTGTGTACCAGTAAGTTATTTCACACAAAGCGAATGACCTGAGCTCAGAAGAATTGAACCTATTATTTATGAATACTTTATATATTTATATATTTTGTTCAGAGGATGATGGGTAGACAGAGAAATAAAGCAGATATAGGAGCTGCAGAATAGTGCAAGATCAATAAAGCAATAACAGTATACTGAGAAGTACTAATAAAGCAATTTCGGTTTCAACTGTGAAGGATGGAAATTTATCAAGTACTTGGGCTTTTTTATTTGAGAAGATGGAACACCAGTAAAGGTGACATCCGCAGGTCTTATGATCGCATTTGTTGTTTCAATGATGACAAAGATGACTAGGGCAGGAGGACAAATAAAGGGAGGGTATTGAAAAGAAGGGAATACAAAAAGTTACTGCAGAAGGTGGGGTACTATAAATAAGATGGGAGAGATGGAAAAGAGGAAATAGCTGCAGGAAACAATGCAGGGGTAAAAACAATTGCATTTTTTGGCTAATTGGATGTAGGAGTTAAAGAAATAGCTGAAGCTAATTTGTGAAATGGGCTTCCCTGATGGCTCAGTGGTAAAGAATACATCTGCCAATGAAGGAGGTGCAGATCGTCTGGGTTGGGAAGATTCCCTGGAGAAGGGCATGGCAACCCACTCCAATATTCTTGCCTAGGAAATCCTACAGACAGAGGAGCCAGGCAGGCTGCAGTCCATGGGGTTGCAAAAGAGACAGACACGACTTAGCAACTGAACAACAACAACAACAATTTGTGAAGATGGCTAGATGACGAAACCAAGATGGACAAAGGGACATGATGGGACACATCTTTATGGCTCATCCAGTGATTGGAACTAATGGTGTGAAACACTGCCTAAAAATCTTGCTTAGGAAGGGAAAGTAAAAGATATTAAAATATCTTAATATAATAGAGCTTGGAAATTTGAAGAGTGCTTTCATTGTGGCTCAGGCGGTAAAGAATTTGCCTGCAATGTGGGAGACCTGGGTTCAATCTCTGGGTCAGGAAGATCCCCTGGAGAAGGGCATGGTAACCCACTCCAGTATTCTTGCCTGGAGAATCCCCATGGACAGAGGAGCCTTGCAGGCTACCGTCCATGGGATCACAAAAAGTCGCATACGACTAAGAGACTAACACTTTCACAAACTTTACAGCAAATAAGAGGTCAGAAAATTGAAGGTATCAAGGAACATCTCCAAGGAAGCAGAGAGAAGGGAGTGGGCAGGGGAGTGTGGCAGCACAGCAATCCAGAGAGATGTGCATTTCAAAAGAAATGACAGGTGAATATTTAGAGTTTTAGGACTATTTAATCATCATTAAGGAAAAAGTAGTCTACTCAAAGTCTTTATTTAAGTCTAAAAATGCCTTTCTCATTTCATTTTGTTATGTTCTTTCTTCGTATTCTTCAAACACCACAAAGACTTTGTAAACTCCATTTTCTTCCTCAGTTCTCTTCCAAGCCCTTCAGTTCTGGATGGAAGACAGATGATCTAAATATTTTCAAAGGGGAGATGAAAATAAAATGCGGGTGATATATGCATATCTGGCTCTAGTGATCCCTACCCCCCAGTGATTCAGAACAGATCTCTGCTGTGCTGTATTGCATATCTGAACAAAACTGAAAAACACAGCCCTACATCTAGAAATGTTTTTCTGTGTTATAAGTGATGCTTATTTTTTAAATACTTGAATCAGTTTTTTCCTATCTGAAGATTAGAGTCATATAAATGGCAATCCCCAGGATAAGCTCTCAGTTGGGCAAGAGAAACAAGTTCTGCACTGTCAGTATATTAAAGGTTTGGTACAGTTTTTTGCCTAGAAGGTGATAGTTTCCTAATTTGACTTTTATCAAACTGGCCTAAAATCTGCCCGTTTTTTAGTTACCTCAAATTGCATAATAAGTCCATTATAAATTGTAACATCCTATGTATCCCAAATGTCCCTACCCTTTCCTGTTTGGGGACATAAATTCATATTGACATCAATAACTCAAAGTTTCTTATCTTAATTTCTTTTGTACTGCTGAGCTTCCTACTTTTGTATGTAGGCTTTTATTTATTGCTTAGCATGTAGTCAGCAGCGGGATCTACTGAATCTTCCTTTTTTATTCTGATTTGATGAGGGCTGCTTGTGTCATTGTTGCTGGTCCTGGTGCTTGCGTGGGGATAAGTGTGCCCATGTCTGAAGTGCTATCTCTTATTTATGAGGCCACTAGATCTTGGAATGCCAGAGTGGTCCTAGGTTTTAAGCAGAGATGAAAAAAGTATCTGTTTTTCCACTCTGTACCAACCTGTCAGGTTGGCCCCAGATGAACATTATTTGTGATTAGGGTCTCCCACAAAATATCTCCTCTATTTCTTTGTCAGCACCCTTCCAAATGGTAGGGAGGCAGGATAGTAGAACAAAGGTTTAGGAATGGGACAGGAATGAATCCACATGTCTCTATAGAGATTATCCTAAGCTCTCCTACTCTTCTCTCAGTGTTCCATGGCCCCATACTCATATTCTTCCCCCTTCCTTGGCTATAAAGTGAGAGGTTTTTATATTTCAATAGGCTCAAAAAAGATTCTTGGGATGGGGCTCTCTACACTGGAAGTGTCCATGTCCAAGCAATTTGTTTAAAATATGTATTATACTTGCATAAATATAAGAATTTTACTATAGGATATAGATATATCTCAATTTCCACTGAGACAGCCAAGGTCAGGAGCAATTCAGTAGGTACCAGGAGTCATCCCTAAAGAATCTGCCAGTGCTTGCCTGCCTGTTTATGGCATAATAAGGGATTGCAGAAAGAGTTCTTCTTAGTCTTACCCACTATCCAACTTCAGATTGACTATGAAGAAGAAAGCAAAGGGGACTATTTTAAAAATTGTTACTTCTGTGCTTTATTTTTTGTTGCTTCATGTCTCTCAGAGGGGGAGGGTTCTTCTGTCTTGACTTAAACCAATGAAAGAAAATTTACAGAAATCACTTGGAGTGATTCATACAACTTATTGGAGTTTGATGAACTTGAGTTATGTTATTCAGGCTTGGATAGTCTAACTATCCTAAATTATAACTAGATTGCCCTAAGGATAGCATTACTTTGCCAAAAAGGTCCATCTAGTCAAAGCTATGGTTTTTCCAGTGGTCATGTATAGATGTGAGAGTTGGACTACAAAGAAAGCTGAGTACTGAAGAATTGATGCTTTTGAACTGTGGTTTTGGAGAAGACTCTTGAAAGTCCCTTGAACTGCAAGGCAATCCAAGCAGTCCATCCTAAAGGAAATCAGTCCTGAATATTCATTGGAAGGACTGATGCTGAAACTGAAACTCCAATACTTTGGTCACCTGATGCAAAGAACTGACTCATTTGAAAAGACTCTGATGCTGGGAAAGATTGAAGGCGGGAGGAGAAGGGGATGACAGAGGATGAGATGGTTGGATGGCATCACTGACTCAATGGACATGGTTGGAGTAAACTCTGGTAGTTGGCAATGGACAGGTCTGGCCTGCTGCAGTTCATGGGGTCGCAAAGAGTTGTTCATGACTGAGCGACTGAACTGAACTGAAGGGCAGCATGAGGAGCAAGTTATATTTCCACCATGGAGGGGAGATAGCCTAGGGTCAGCTGTCCCGTTCAACTGCCTGGTGACCCCAATAGGGGGCAGGAATACTGGACCCCCAGGACTTGGGAGGGGAGTTGTAGCTTCCAACTGAGGGGAAGCATTGACCCTATCCAGGGGACTGCAGGTGCAGGATCCTGGTGGAGGATCTTAAGGAATTCACCTAATGAAACAAAGAAAGTAATTGCATCTGGCTTTAAAGGGCACCAATACCAGAGGTTCAAGCCTATAAAACAGTGTTCCTCCAGGGTCCTAGCTTGGTGGCAAACAGCAGCTATTGACATGGAGATGAGGTAGTCAAGAAGTACACAGAAATTAACCATATATCTGCCTCCTTACCCACACCAGATTTCCAGGCCTGTGCTAGAACTAATCAGAGAGATAGGAAAAGTTAAATTGAGTATCAGTTTAAAATGTTGAAAATATTCACTGGGAATATTTTCTGTTAAATTATGAACTGGAAACATCCATGTGACCTGCCTGAGATTTCAACCAGAGCCAGGAAAAACAATTTGCATAATATTTCTTAAAGAGAGTGTGGTAGACAGAACAATGGGCTCCCCCAAACACCCATGTTCTAATCTCTGGCACCTGTAAATATCTTACATTACATAATAAAGGTGAATTAAGGTAGCAGAATTAAGTTTGCTAATCAACTGACCTTGAAATAGAGAGATAATCCTGGACTATCAGGTAGATCCTATGTAATCATGATTCCTTAAATGTGGAAGAGGGAGGCAGAAGAGTCAATGTTGAAGTAATGAGATGTGAGAAGGATTTCCCTATAAAGCCTCCAGAATGGATTACAATAATGGAAAAATTAGTACTCTGGAATCTACTAGAACAAATGCACTGACTTTCTACAGACAAAATTTTGTATAGAGCTGTGCTAATAGCCATACTAGCAAGATGTGCTATTGACCACTTGAAATGTGGCTAGTCTGATATGAGATGAGAAGTATAAAACACATATTGGATTTCAAAGACTGGGTAAAAAATCAGAATGTAATGTATCTGATTATTTTTAAATTAATTATGCTGCTTAGTTTATATTAATATTTTAGAAATGTTGAGTTAAATAAAATATATTGTTAGAATTAAGTTCATCTCTTTCTTTTTTTGCTTTTACAGTGTAGTTACTTGAAAATTAAAAATATATTTGTGGCTCACATTATATCTTTCTTGAACAATATTGATAAAGAGAAAACCCTTCTGGAAAATTTCCAATTATCCTTTCATTTGTATAATCTATAACACTTTATAAATATCTCTAGTATACACTTAATTCTCATAGCTGTCATGAGTGATGAGTAGGATACAGCTTATCATTCTTCATTTTTAAAATGTGAAAACTGAGGACCAAGTAATGTAAAAGACCTACCCTCTAAAATCACATAAGTACAAGTGAGAGAGCTAAGACAAAATCTTGAACCATCTTTCAGACCAACAATTTCCCCCTATTACCCCATTCTATAAGTGGTGGAGATTCCAGTGCCTCTTCTGGAGAGATTTTTGTGTTTTTTTTTTTTTCCAGGGGAGAGTTACTTAAAGGGAAGAGCCCAGGAAACTTGAGCTGATGAGAAAGGAGGGTTATCAACAGCTCAAGTTTTCTGGATTCTTCCTTCCCTACAAGTAACTCTCCCCTGGCGAGGGCGGGGTGGGGGAGCGGCTTGGGGAAACAATTCCAGAATAGGCACTGGAATCTCCACCACTTATATGTTAATACATACCTTTTAAGATGAGCATTCACAAAATGAATTCTGTAACCCACTATTTCTCATAACTTATTAATGATGCTTCTTTATAAAAAACATTCTGCAGTCATGTGGGTTTGAGAGGCAATAGATTTAAAGTTGATTTCTTTTAACCACAGGGTATTTAGATTCATTATTAATCTCTCAGAGGGAGTAGACTACAGTTTCCAAAATTTATTTTCATAGAGTATGGTGTTTTGAAAAAGGCAATTTAGAAAATCTGCCCTACAACAAAAGGAAGATTCAAGGACAAGTCTGACTTTTAGCTCCTCACCATGTGTGAGCCAATCTCCAGTGTTGAAAGAGGATCTAAGGGAAGAAGTGGCAGCTTGTTCCCCAGCTGAGATGCATTTGCTAGCTTTGGCCACTGTCCAGGACAAAGATGGATGTTTAAAAGTGATTTTTAAACTACAGAAAATTAGAATCAGTTCAATAATTTGTTTAGCATCTTAATAAGATTTAAATACACAGCCAGATATCTGTTCCTTTAAACCACAAGAACATGTCTGAGTGCTTGGAAGTATTCCCTGACATTCTAGTGACTTTCTAAAGAAAATTCTAGTAAAATGAGAAAAGGACATGCAATGACCAAAAGTTCAGGGAGAGAGCTTGATATTTGAAACCGTTAGATTTGCCAGTATTAATGACCATCAGTCAGTAATAAGGAATATGAATTTCATTTTCTAAAGCAACTTTTTCATCAATTAAGTGATTAAGAACATGCCAAAAATGTATATTAATTTACTTTTGTATTTCCTTCAGACTAACCAGAACCAGATACAGAGAGCAGAAGTATCAGTAGGAAGAACAGTACAGAAATCTATGTATTCAACATTTTCACTGGCTTTTATTTTAGATGCTGGGGATTCAGTGGTAACAAAATAAGACCATGCCTCCTGTGAAGCTTATAGTATTGAATTTAAGAAATAAAAATATTGTATGTTTCCGAGTAGTTCATTTATTCATCAAACATTAAGAAATTAAATGATTTTTTTGTGTGTGTGTCAAATGTGGTGCAAGATATTGTGAACATGGCAAGGAGACAAAAATCCTGTCATGGAGGAGTCCACAAAATAGTGCAGGAAGCTAGTTAAGAAAACTAACCAAAGGATGTTTCCTCTTACCTAAACCTGTTCCGGCCACGTTTTTCTGCTACTCGGTATTTTGGCACTCCATTCAACCATCTGCACAAGCTAACTAGCTTGGGATCCTTGACCACTTCCTTTTTCTTATAACCCACATCCAAACCATTAGTAGATACTCTTGTCCTTCCATCAAAAAAAAAATTTTTTTTTAAAAGGCCACCCCTTCTCACAACGTCCATTACTGTCAAGATGGTCTAAACCATCACTATCTTTTGTGGTAGTTTCCTGAGTGGTCTAACAGCTTCCAATCTTTTGGCCCCAGCCTCTGTTTTCAGCAGGGTATCCAGAGTGGTCATAGGATACTATTTCTCTGTTTCACATCTTCTTTTAGTTTGTTTCAAAGCATTTATAGTTATTCCCAGTGGCACAGAGGTAAAGAATCCACCACCAATGCAGATGTAAGAGACAATTTCGATCCCTTGTTCGGGAAGACCCCTGGAGTAGGAAATGGCAATCCACTCCAGTATTCTTGCCTGGAGAATTCCATGGACAGAGGAGCCTGGCAGGCTACAGTCCATGGGGTTGCAAAGAATCAGACATGACTGGAGCGACTGAGCATACACACAAAGCTTTTACAACAACCTGCAATGTTTTATATGCTCATTTGTTTATTTGTATATTGTCTGTCTCCTTCCTCTTGAATTTTAAGAGGAGTGAGACTGTTTTTAATATGCAAATCCCCACTTCATTTATTCTGTTTAATAAGTTATATAGTATGAGAAATATTTGTACAGTGTCAGTAAGCAATAGTGATGTCATAGATGACAGTTTGGTCAGTTTGCTGTGGTTTCATATGGTGAGAAAATCAGGGAAGATTTTGCAAAGGAATTGAAGCTTGTTCAACACATCATCCTCTGACTTTTACCTCTACTCCCTCTGTCCTAGAGCAACAATAACCTCCTATTTGATAAAGTATTTCCACATCACTTTTCCTAAGCAGCTTCTTCCTTAAGACATCATTCTTGGTTTGTTGCTCATGCGTTTAATAAAAAGGTATTCAGTGCCCCCTCTATCCAGGCCATAAAGAATGTAATCATACATGAGATACACATGCAGGCCATTAGAATGCAGTAAGGTGAAGGCCATGAGAAGGAAGTAAGGAGGGTTGTGCAACTTTGAGCCTTATTTTATTTTTCCCCTCATCTACATTCTACTGTTTGCTTAAAGTCCTGTATTTTCCCAATATACTTACAGCCCCCATTTTCAGTAAAGGCAGTTTTGATGTGGGTAGATTTTGAGTTTCCAATGTAACCACAACATACATCCTTACTTGACTCAGGCCATTTCAGTGGTCTCTTTGTTGTTGTTGTCCAGTCGCCAAGTTATGTCCTACTCTTTGCGACCCCATAGGCTGCAGCACACCAGGCTTCCCTGTCCCTCACCATCTCCCAGAACCTGCCCAAATTCATGTCCATTGAATTGGTGATGCCATCCAACCATCTCATCCTCTGCTGCCCTCTTCTTCTGCCTTCAATCTTTCTTAGCATCAGGGTCTTTTCCAATGAGTTGGCTGTTGACATCAGGTGGCTTCTATTGAAGACCAGAAACCTTTAAATTCTATTCTCTGATTCTTAGAGGTGAAGTTGGAACCATTTTGCTTCACTAACCATTTGTGTGGTATGATGACCACACTGACAACTCTCAAGAATACCAGCAGTTGCAAACAAATATCAGAAGGGCAAGGCAGGTAATGCAAATGAGTGAAACAAACTGGCTAGGAGATGCATAAGAAGTACATGGTTGGGACTGCAATGAGCTGGAGAACACTTGCTCAATGACCACAGACACAGGAACTGCCATGGCCACATGAGCAAGGTAGGTGGGTTTAGTGGGTGAAGAAAAAGCCTTGTTTCTCCTTCCTCTAAGTGGAGGGACCTTCTGGCCTCTCTCCCTGATCTCACACATTGCTACCTAGAGATAGCTGATCAAGTTTGTTAAATTTTGTGGAGAAGCTGAACTTTGAAGCTCAGCTTCTTTCTTGCCTTTTCTCTCTGGCCCTTGCCTATGTGAGAAGGGGCAGGTTTTAGTCTGCTCCTCCATGTGGCAAAGTATTAATGAATCAGGTCCCCTCGTGGAAAGGTCTGTAGTTAGTCCAGTGCTATCTGGGACTAGGTAAATAAGCCCGACTTTTCCTGGGGTTTGGCATCAAGAAGCTCATTGTTTCTTCTCACCTAACCCACATCTTTCATCTTAGAGTTTGTGAGCACGAAGTGAGATATTTTGACCTTTGCCTTGCCTGCTTTAATCTTTTGTTCTCTTATTTTTCAATTTATTCATAAACTTGAGGGAGAAAAACAAGAAGTGGAATTTATTGGGCCCCCACAAATCACGTTGTTGGTGTTGCTTGATTTTATAACTTTCACAGAGAAATCAAAGTTCAAATTTTTTTTTTTGTATGAAAACTCCTCATTCCAAATGTTGATAAAGAACTAATATATTTTAAAATTCTTGGATGCCAAGGAAATAGTAGGTCTACGGGCCAATTTTCAACAGATGCCAGCAGCCTTCAGCTATATTTTAAACCCTGTGGTTTAGAGTCAGGACAAGTATCTAGGTTTCCGTACCAGTCCCTTCTGATAAATCTAGTTCTCTTGTGGAGTGTGGAATTTAAATACCTGAACTACCCAGTCATCCCTCTCTAGCACCTTCTCTTGGAGGCTGGAATTTATTCTCCTCACCCTCCTTTTCCTCCCAGCTATTTAATACAAACTGTAGCTCTCCTTCAGTCAACCCACAGCACCCACCAGCCTCCAGAATTACTGCTCTTTGGAGATCTCTGTAAGATCTACAAGCTCTCATCTCTTGGATCAATGGACATCAAAGATTTATATAATTTGGCATCACCACTCTTTTCCTGTAGGAGGGGAATGTCTAGTTAAACCATATTCCTCTCCATTTCCAGATTATTCCTCTCTCTCAATCTACCTCTTATTGAGATCCCCAAATGCATGGAATTAACATGGACCCTGTAAAATTTGAGTAAATTTTATTTCTTGCTTTCTCTCTCTTTCCTACTTGGTATGTGGCCATTGATAGGATTTTTTGTCCTCTGTCTTTTATCAAACTGATAAATCACTGATATAAGATATTCTAGCTTTCTTGTTCCCATTTCGTGTGGCCCATCCTTTATTCTTCTTACTTTCTTTCAAGTCATTGGCTCCACTGACAATTTCTTTCCCTGGATCCTCATTCAGCCAGTCTGATCGCAGTCCCCAGGAATTTGCAATCTGAATTACTTTGGTTTAATCGTAGGTTATTTTCCAAAGCTTAGACAAATCAATATGACAACATCTCAGCCTCCCCTGGGACCACCCATTTTGTCTTCAATCCAGCTTCTTTGACTTTTTTCCAGCCATCTGTTTTACTTGGGCAAAGAGAGTAAGTTTTAGTGTCTACATGTTTTTTCTTTCATCTGTATTTTTGACACCTTTAGTTCATCCAGAGTTAACTCCAGAAAGGAAACATTTGCCATCCCGCTGCAGCTGCTCAGTCCTGGAAGAGGAAGCGGAGGGTCTGGTTTCTCTTGCTATTGGCCTGCTCTCCCTTATTCTGACCATAGCTATTTCACCATCCTTGAACTCTAGCCTGCCTGACACCTGGATGCACTAATTTGTTCCTGGGAATGAGAATAAGAGCTTCTGAGCTCAACTCTTGTCAATTCATTTCTCAGTGTGTCAGAGTTCTGAAACCCAGTATGTGGTTCAAAGCACAGAGTCCAAAGGCTGGAATTCCACCAGTCATCATAGAAACCATGACATCAAGTTAGACCTCAATTTCCCCATCTGTACAATGAGAGAACTGCTCTGTAGCAGAGATCCTGAATTCAAATGTCTTTCAATATACACAGATAAAGGAAAGCAGAAACTGCTTAACAGAGGAACCGGGCAACTGGGCATGGCAGGGGTTTAAAACTGAGAAGACATGTCCTACCTAAAGACATTTGCTGGCTCAGCTAGATCTGTCTGCAAGTTCCTTGGTTGAGCACTGATGTGGACTGATAATTAGTGAGCATAATACCTTGAGCTCTGACATTCTGTAAACCCTGACTCCTGTGTTATAAGTTGCTTCCTCTTGAATGATTTTCCTTAAGTAATATTTAAAATGGAATATTAGATATAATATGATGGGAAATGGGATAAAATTTTATAAGTCTTACTATCCAGCCCTTTGCTCCTAGATGAAGACAATATCTCAGGATGAGGCTGATTTAGCAGTATGGAGCAATCACTGGAATGGAAGTCGATATATAAAAAGATTACAGAAAGTGTATAACAAAACTTCCATGGCCTGAGAATATAGACATTCTCAAAACACTGCTTATATGGAGATGGAATTTGGAGAAGGCTGGATAAAATGTGCAGTGATGAATATGACTTTGGGGAAGATGAATATCAGCATCTCCTATACCTTAATCTTTTCCATTATTAGAAGCTCCCTGGTGGTTTGGAATGGACTTAGCTGGCCTGACCTGGCCATAAAGGCCAAAAGAAGCATAAGGAGTCTTAGCTACATACTTTGTCTCAAGTGTTAGTCACTTAGTCTTGTCTGACTCTTTGCAACCCCTTGGACTGTAGCCTGCCAGACTCCTCTGTCCATAGAATTCTCCAGGCAAGAATATTGGAGTGGGTAACCATTCCCTTCTCCAGGAGATCTTCCTGACCTAGGGATCAAACCCAAGTCTCCTGCACTGCAAGGAGATTCTTTACTATCTGAGTCAGTACACAGGTACAAAGGTTTTGGAAGAGGACCAGTCATAACATTATCTTAACATGCTGAGGTCGTAGCTGTAATGACATGGAAGTATGCTTGGTGGACTGTGGCTAAGGAGGTATGTATGTATGAATAAATAATAGTATCTGTAAAACCCCTAACTCAAGAAATGTATGCGTAGTACAGGAGTCTACACCAATGATGTTACCACAGTTGTTTGTAGGACTGTGCTGGACAGTCTTCAATAGCAGCACATAATGGCTCCAAGCAGCAGCAGCAGTAGTGGCCCGGTCTCATTCCCCAAGTCTCTTGTTACCTTGCACTTGGAAGGGCAGCTAATCAATCTTCATTTAAGACACAGAAGTCTTAGATATTCTTGGAAAATTCAGATTAAAGAATGTCTCCAGAGAGGGGAAAAAGGGGGGAGTTTGGGGTCATAAGCAAAAGTTTCAAAACTGATATGTGTTGTGCCAGTTTTCTATTGCCACACAATTTTGTGTAACAAATAGTCATGGCATTTCAGTAGCATTCAGTAATAAGCATCCTCACAGACTTATGAGCTCACTAGAGTTCCACTGATCTAAGCTGAGCTCCAATATGCCACACTGCTTCTCTTTGCAAATTGCTGGGTCAGATGCAGTAACTCTCTTCTGCATGCCTCTCATCCTTCTTGGACTGTCAGGCTAGCCATGGCATGTTCTTACAATGGTGTGGTAGAGGTGCCAGACAGAATATTCAAACTCACAAGTACAGTTAAAGCCCTTGCTTTTGTCATGTTCTCTAACATCCCATTAGCTGAAGAAGTTACATGGCTGAGCTCAAAGTGAAGGGGCATGAAAGTATATCCTTCCAATGGAGGAATAAAAAGTTATATGGCAAAGGCATGAAGAATCAAGGCCAATAATTGAATGTACAACAGATGTGGACATATTTTGTATCCTGAGTTGAGGAAAAGGGTTTATCAGATAATTATATATTTGGATGAGCTTCAAGGATTTATATGTTGCTTGTAAAATAAAACACATTGCTTTTTGCTGTAGTGATGTGAGGTTGACAAATGTATAAAAGATCCTATGTGAGATGTGTGTTTATGTGCACATGCACACACATGCTTATATCAATTGTAAGTTGAATTCTATGGCATATGCTCTAACCAGGTTAATCATCAAAGATCCATGCTTTCCCTTTAATATTTAGAACTGTTGCTAAGAAGTGGCTGTACACCTATGGACTTGAGTTTTTCTAATCTTTGTTACTTCTAGGTGATTCCAAGTGACTAGTTCTTATCAATGAAAGGGAATAGAAAACAGGATAATCAAAAGCACAAGTTCAGGCCAGGTTAATTGAGAAGTAGAGATCCATTTTCCACCTGCTCTTCCCCACTTTCTGAGTGAATGCAGAACATTTTGAACCTCTATCTAGCAACTAATTCTCCAGACAAAACAAAAGTAGGTCTTTGACTATTATGGAAGACTACTATTGTTTCTGCCCACTGGGAACACTGACAAATGGTTAATAAGATGAAAAAATGAGCCTCCACTGTGTTTCTGTTATACCACTAAATTGGGGCAATAATTTCTTACACCAACTAAAAAAGCCATATGGAAATGTGGACTAGCCTCTTCTCACAGTAAAGAATTTATAGAGAATAATAAAATAATCAAAGAAAACACTTACTGCACATCTACCATATGCGTGGCTCACAGCTAATATATTAAATATTGAATGTTTCAGACCTGTGACACGGTCTCATGAGTTACAAAACTGGAGAAGAAAGAGAAGCTGATTCTTCCATCATTTGCTGCCCTGAGCTGTGCAAATGATAGATGAATAAAATGTAGTAAAAGTCTTCTATTTTGACATAGTGAAACATACATAAAACCCATAGAGACATGTATAAAGTCAGTAACAGAATACATTTAGGACCCTTGCAACAGAAGAGAATACAAAAGTATGGAATCTGTGAATGAATTCAAATAAAGGAGCTATTCAGTTATCCCATGTGCAGTTCAAATGTAAACATATATTATAAAATTTAAGTAGCTATGAGGGTTGGGTCACTAGAATCCTGAGACATTATCTTAGGGAACTCATACTTATTTGAGACACCTCAGCCCTAGGCAACAGACAGGGAAAAGGTTCTGAAGATGGAAGGTTGTGGATTATTGGGCCGTTGAGGCAAATGTTAGGAGTGGAGCAGATATTTGCAGAAGATGAGGGATAGTGTAGCCAGATATGTAGGAAGGAACTCTGCTAAAACTACACGTGTAGCAAGAAAAGATCTGTTTCTATTTTTGGAATAAAAAAGCTATTTATTTATTTTTGGCTGCACTGGGCCTTTGTTGCTTCATATGGGTATTCTCTAGCTGCAGCGAGTGAGATTGGAGGATCCTTTCAAGTAGTGGTGCTTGGGCTTCTCACTGAGGCGGCTTCTCTTGTTGCAGAGTACCAGCTCTAGGGCATGCAGGCTTCAGTAGTTGCAGTTTGTGGGTCCTAGGGCACGAGTTCAGTAGTTGTGGAGCATGAGTTTAGTCAACCTGAGGCATGGGGCATGTGGGATCTTCTCGGACCGGGAATCGAACTAGTGTCCACTGCAATGCAAGGTGGATACTTAGCCAGTAGACCACCAGGGAAGTCCAGAGAGAAGATCTTAATGGAATTTTTTTTGTGTGTGCTTATCTGTTGTTCCCACACTTTCCTGACTGGTCCAAAAGTATACTTCAAGGAGAATTTGCATTTTTTATAGGAGGAATGCAAAAAGAAAGCAAAGTTATCTTTTTTTAACCAAAATAGACATATGGCAAGCACTAAGTGAAGTTGATGGACCCTGCAAACACATATGAAAGACACACACATGCACACACATATACAGCCTTCCCTGGTGGCTCAGATGGTAAAGAATCTGCCTGCAATGCAGGAGAACCTGGTTGGGATTCCTGGGTTGGGAAGATCCCCAGGAGAAGGGATAGACTACCCACTCTAGCATTCTTGGGCTTCCCTGGTGGCTCAGATGGTAAAGAATCTGCCTGCAATGCAGGAGGCCTAGGTTTGATCCTTTCATATATATACATAGATATGTGTGTGTGTGTGTATATATATATATATATATATATATATATATATATATATGATGAAGTGCAAGTGTTAGTTGCTAAGCATAGCATAGCACATATACACACACACACACACACATATATGTGTATATATTTATATACACATATATAAATGTGTATATATATATATATATATATATATATATATATGAAGTGAAAGTGTTAGTTGTTCAGTTGTGTCTGACTTTTTGAGATCCCATTAACTAGTCTGCCAGGCTCCTCTGTCCATGGAATTCTCCAGGTAAGAATGCTAGAGTGGATTGCCATGCCCTTCTCCAAGGGATCTTCCTTACCCAGGGATTGAACCCAGGTCTCTAACATTGCAGGAGGATTCTTTACTGTCTGAGCCCAGGGAAGCCCGTATATGTATATAATATGTGTACACAGGCAGGATCAGAGAAGGTCTTTCTCAGCCTGAGGCTTTGGACTCAAACAGGAAAGTACTCGGTGTGTTACTTCATATAAATATTTTTCCAAGAACAGAATGGAAGAAGTGTCTCTGTTTATTCTGTTGGTAGCAACTTCAAGCTGAGACTGCCAGAGGGAGAGCTGGGGATTATCTTCTGTTTTCAACCAAACAGTTATTCCAGGCATTCTGATGTGAACCATTGCTTTTTATGCTCTTTCTTTCCAGAAGAAAACCAGACAATTTGTAAATTAATGAACTGTTTCCCCACTAAAGCTGATCCAGAGGTTTGCTTGTCCCAAGTTCCCAGGACGCAGATGGTTTTATCATTTTGCTTTACGAATAGGAAATGAGCCAACTTCACAGAGAGGGATGACATCATTCTAAAATGTAGCAGAGGGCAATATAACAATGTAATAAAGGGCATTCTCCTTTCTCCTGGTCATGCCTTTGGCTTTGGAAACTCTTTTGGAACCTTCAACAGAATATGAGGTTGACTGTGTCAGAGAGGTCCACTTCTCTAGCAGAAGTTTGAATTTTAAAGCAAGTAGCCCAACCCATTTTGTAAGAATTTGGAGAGGTTTCCTTGGAAGATAAAGCAGGTTCACTGAATGCTAAAATTGTTGCTGTTGTTTAGTCGCTAAGTCATGTCCAAGTCTTTTGAGTCCCATGGACTGTAGCCTGCCAGGCTCCTCTGTGCATAGGATTTCCCAGGCAAGAATACTGGAGTGCATTGCCATTTCCTTCTCCAGGTGATCTTCCTGACCCAGGGATCAAACCAATGTCTCCTGCATTGGCAGTTGGATTCTTTATCCCTGAGTCACTTGGGAAACAAGTTCACTGAATGCTAAAATAAAACGTGATGTCCCTTGCTGGGAGAATTTTCCCTCACACATAAATGTCATAGACCATTTAGTCCCTTAACACCTATGTAACGGATATGATAGGGAGTAGCAGTAACCAGCAGTTCTTCATTTAAAAAAATTTTTCTTCATTCCTTGTCTTAGTTTCCTACGGCCATTATAGCTATTGACACTAAGCTTAAAACACAAAAAAATTTATTAGTTTACATTCTGAAGGTTACAAGTCCTAAATGGGTCTCAGTCCTGTTCACAAAAGCAGGCTGGATTTGGCCTGTGGGTCATAGTTTGCTAACCTGATATACTGATAAACTGGTAGGCATTGTCATCGTCTTCCCTGTATTTCTTGAACAAAAAATACCATGCACAGATTGGAGGCTCAGTAAATATTGTTTTGTTTAAATGATTTAAGATCTCTCCTTTAGAATATGGGGTTTCCCTGGTGGTCAGACAGTAAAGAATCTGCCTGCAATTGGGAAGGATCCCCTGGACGACAGCATGGCAGCCCACACCGATGTTCTTGCCTGGAGAGTCCCCATAGACAGAGGGGCCCGATGGCTACATACCTGTAGCTCAGCACAGTATCTCTTGGGAGACAATTTCACAAGTACTCTTAAAATTGGAACAAGCTATTGGACTTCTAGGAATTAGTAGTACAGCTGTATTCTGTTGAGTCTCATTGCTGTAATAGCACAAAGTTGGAAATCACCTCCATTTCTTTCAGAAAGCGATTACTTGAATATTACTTACTGCTTTAATCAAGATGTTAAAACAGCATCTATATCATTTGGGGGGGGGTGTTAAAGAGGATATTGTATATATATTTCTGTGAACATTAAAATTCCTGTAAAGCTATCCAATACATGGTTCAAACTTATTTTCTTTCAGTTATGACTGGCGATCAGGAGTAAGCAATACTTTTACTTCATTTTATATTTTTTGATACTTTATCTCCTGTGTCCGTGTATCATTTACTACCTGTAAACAAAAAAAAAGATAAATTTCTGTATGGCAAAATTCTGTTTTTTGTTTCATTGTACCCAGCCAGAATCCTGTAATGTATACTTATCTCTACTGGTCATATAACTTCTCAGTTTCAATAATTCTATAACTGTGGCTGTACATTTAGACAACATGAAAATTCATGCTAATCTATTCATTGCAAACTATTATAATTAAAAATGGATAAAAATTTTAATGTCCCAGAATAGCAGAATGGTAAATAACCTCCTTAATGAGAACATTGTATTTGAAGTTGCACAGTGAAAAGGTTATAATATGGCAAATACTTATTACTGAAAAAAATATACAAAATTATATATACAGCATTATCACGACCATATTAAAGTAAAATATACCCAGAAAAAGAACCATAGAAATATATAGTGATATACTTAATGTATATTTTTGAGGCATAAAAGCAGAAACATTTTTATTCAGAAATGTATCATTGTGTGATATGATTCTTCTTACCCCTTTCACTTTGCTTCTCCTTTCCCTAATGAACAGTCTATCTCTAGTATAAGTTACACAGATTGCCAAGTGCAGGTCAATGACTATATTTATGATAAATGAAAGAAAAAAGTCTTATTATATTTTATCTCATCGATCCATGACTATAAGGAAACAGGGCATCTTAGTTTGAAAGAAAAAGAGTTCATTATGTTACAGTAATGAATAACATCATTTTAAAAAAAATTTCTTTTAAGAAGAAATGCTCACAGTCATTTCCTTTCATTTTCTACAACATCACATTCTTTTGTGGAGTTTGTAAAACTGGACATGTTTCACTGTCTTTCTCCAAAGTGCATTTAAGACTTCCCAACTGCAAAGGAAGTAGTTACTTGGTTTTCAAGTGTGAGATTCAAGATTCTTTGGAAAAGATCCTCATGCTTGAAAAGACTGAAGGCAAAAGAATAGGGCAGCAAACAATGAGATGGTTAGATAATACCACTGACTTAATGGACTTGAATTTGAGCAAACTCCAGGAGATAGTGAAGGATGAGGAAGACTGCATGAAGTCATGAAGGATGACTGCAGCCTATGCTGCAGTCCATGGGGTGGCAAAAAGTTGGACTTGACTTAGCGACTAACAACAACAACAAGATTCAAGAGCTTGATATCTGAGACAAAAGTAGCCCAAACTTGGCTCATTGTTTGTTTTTGTAAATAAAGTTTTATTGGGTCAGTGTCTGCTCATTTGTTTATATTTTGTCCAACAAAAGCAGAGACAAGTAGCTGTAAGATAGATTTCATGGACAACAAAACTGAAAACATTTACTCCTTGCTCTTAACAGGAAAGGTTTTACCAACCCCTGTTGAAGAGATTTGATTGAGGAGAGGGGTAGGTGTGATACTAAATAGATTTATAACAAACTAAATTCAATAATATATTGAAACAGAGTGACTCTCAACTCTTCTTTGCTGTATATGATACTTTCCCACTCTTTTGTTTTGTTAGATTTTAGCCAGATATAAAATATTTGGAGTTCAAATTAAAGTCAGGCATATAGTAGCAATGAGAGATGTAAATGGACATCCAGTATTAAAGGCTAATTTTTTAAACGGTTAAAAAATGACATATAAAATGAAGATGGGTCATAGATTTTAATTAACTCACAAGCAAGATGTTGCAACCTGTTCAAAGATGAATCCAAAGGAAAATATATAAACATCAAGAATACTGAAAACTATTACAAATAGTCGTGAAAAACTACTCACTACCCATAGGGCAACAATCAGTTGCATTCCACTAAACATAATTTCCATCTTGATGGAAACTTTTTTGTCTAATTATCAGTTCTCTAAAATTTATAGGATTACAAAATAGCTTGAAGACAATGAAAGACAGATAATCTGAAAGCTGATTCAGACAGTATACTTAGTAATCTTGATTCATTTCAAAGTTTTTCACAGTTTTTCCCCCATTACATAAAACTTAATATAAAATGCAACTCTCAGCCTAATTAAATAAATGTGATGTCTTTTTTCAGGTATATGTGTTAAAAAAGGTAGAGAAAGCTTCTGGCTGTCACAAGCTTGAGTAGTGAACTTCCTTAAGTCTGCCTTGTGAACCCACCTAAGGATCAGAGGTGAATAGATAGGAGGAAACCTTACCAAAAACCTTATATTTGTGAACAAATGAGAGATTTCTTGGGAATTAATTCATCCTGAGCAAAGACTAAGCTAAGCATGACTTTGTAATGGAGAGATAGGCTTTGAAGAGAGGGGTGATACTGACTTGGGGAAAAATGTCTGTGTTCTAATTTATTTCCAGGCTTTCCCCAAATGCCAGTGCTGTAACTAAATTAAAATACAGAAATCTTTGTAAAACTCTGTATTGGACCCAAGTTGTTGATGTTGAACCAAGTTGAACACAAAAAGGAGACACTCTCCCCACTTCAATTTTTCACATCAGTTGCAGTAAATTGTTAGTAAGGAGGTAAAAGATAAAGGGAAGAAAATGTCATTAATTAGAGAAGAATCGTTCAAAGAGGCCATCAGATATTAATCAATATCCATAACCAGAGAATCCACTAACTTGTTTAATATTCCATAAAGGGAAATTGGATATTGGCAATGTGGAAGAATGTGGAATATGATAGTACACAAAATCAAGCAACCCAAATTATAAAACACATGCTATGGTTTAGATTGGTCTATGCTAATATTAACACAAAAATTGCAGATTTACATATTTCTCAAATTCACTCACTTCTTTCCATTCTCAGTGTAATTATCCTAGACCAAACCACTATCTTCTCCCACTGGGACTATGCAGAAAACCTCCTCAGAGTAAAAGGAACAAATCATACATTAAAAACTATGGAAAACCTTTAGTGGCTTCCTGTGGACTTTCAAATAAAGCCTTCATATGCCCTAGAGGATTGCACTCCATCTCATCCATACTTGCCTCTCTATTCTCATTTCATCCACTTTCTGTCTTCTGTAATTCACTGTCTGTTTCTCCATCGCTCAGTAAATGGATCTACATTCCTCTGTTAGGGTAGCAGGTTTTTCTGTTTAGTAATGAGTAGGAGATAGCTAAGAAAAAGAAGTAGAAAGAATGTTCTAAGGTAAACCCCTACTCCAAGCTACATGACATAGTCCATGAAACACTAGGTTTCTCTGTAATTCAGTATTCTATTACTTAAATATTTTTAATAACTCATTTTGCAATGTCTTTTTCTCACTCTAGACGTTAAGTACATAAAAGCAGAAATGCATGGAATTTAATAGGAAGGAATCAAGTGAAATATACATCGATTAATATCAAAATGATTTGAGTACTATCTTTGAGGTATCTTCCACCCTCACAGATAGAATTATATTCATATCCTGTCATTCTCTGTGTGACAGTGTTCTGCTCACTTTTACTTGTGTTAGGTGTAGTTTCTTTGCATTAGGTTATATGAAATCTTGTTGAATCACAAGGAGTGGTAGATAGATTTTGTTTCTTCATTTTTTTCAATGAAAGTGAAAGTGAAAATCAGTCAGTTGTGTGCGACTCCTGTCCTGAATTCTCCCAGGCCAGAATACTGGAGTGGGTAGCTATTCCTTTCTCCAGGGGATCTTCCTAACCCAGGGATTGAACCCAGGTCTCCACATTGCAGGATTCTTTACCAGCTGAACCACCAGGAAAGCCCAAGAATACTGGAGTGGGTAGCCTATCCCTTCTCCAGCAGATCTTCCCGACCCAGGAATAGAATTGGGGTCTCCTGCATTGCAGGTGGATTCTTTACCAGCTGAGCTGCCAGGGAAGCCCTCAATACTGATACACAAAACATTTAGACCTTCTGTAATCTGAGTGCTGTTGAATCCTTTCTAGTTTCCTGGACTTTGCCTGTAGAAGCAAATGTCAACTCCAGAATGAAAGCCTTCAGTCCTTACAAATGGGCACAGAGCCTGAGACCGAGAGCAGACTCGCTGACCAGGTCAGGAGACGTCCTTTTGTAAGTTCTAGGAGGCGGTGCTGCCTTCTGTAGAGCTGTGAGTGCCAGGAGACACCTTAGAGATTCCTCTGGACTTGGAATTGGTCAATCCTGCTTTAGAAGAGATTTAGACCAGGGAGTGCATGACCTTTGCATGGCCCCAGTTTGGGGACCAATGATTCATGGGCACAGTTTCTACCAGTAGCAGGAAATCTTTGAGAACACTCTTGGGACTGCTGTATCATACACTCCCACCCATTTTGTTATAAGTTATCCAATCCTGGGAATGCAAACTGGCAGCATATGGGCAAGGATTGGGCTTCCAGATGTATTTTGTTCATCTTGTACAGTATTTGAAAAATTGTCCAGTCTCATGTAAGAACACAGAACTTGAAAGAACATATAAGAACTCTTCTTGAAAAATTAGATCAGGCCTCATTGTCACAGGGAGCAGGAAAACCGTGGTGGAGAGTAGCTGCCTCCTTCACGCATGGGGTCTCACTCCCTGTTGGTGAGCATGGAACTTACTCAGTTCTTTTATAGGCTATTGTTTTGTGAACCTTTTTCTGATCTGATCATCTCATTTCACAATGAAGAAATCATCCCTTTCTGGGAATAGCTTTGGGGAAAGAGAAATGGAGTGAGATAACTGGCCACAGTTAACACAGTGCAGATTCAGGGCTGGAGTTCCAGCCCATTTCTCTCTCTGCCATAGCACACTGTGGGCATCTCTGTTTAGACTCTGTGGTGTTGGGGATAGCATACGGGATGCTGCCACTCACTTATCTCATCAGAGAGGTGCCTTTCCCAAAGTCACACTGCTTATAAATGGATAAGAGTGACTGGTCTTGCAATTACTTCTACATCCCGCATAGTATGTAAGAGTGTAAATAAATAGTGTCTTGGAGTGGAATTGAATTAGATGGCATAGAGTAGAAAGTCATAATCAGGAATTAAAACTGAGTTAGATTGAATGCCCTTTTAAAGATGGTTTTATCACTATATTTTCTTCCTACTCCTTCTTGTCATTTGGTTACATTGTATCCAGCCAAACACATTAACCAGATGAGCAGGGCTACATATTGTTTTCACAGGAAATCCTCCCTTCCTCCTTCAGTTTACCTAAAAGGATGAGAAGTGTGGAGGGGGGTTGCCAGTGTATACATACACATGCCGATGTATATATTTATACACCATGCGTATGCATACACACATATGTCTGTAAAACAATATGTGCTCACTGCCGCATCTGGCTTTCTGTGAAGTCTTGACCTCTGCCCCCTCACAGCTGTGTTGGCTCAGAGTTTAGAGCAAGGCTCACAGGACTCCCTGAAGAACATATGTTTCTAAGCAGCCCTCTCGTTCTCTATCCTTTCTTTGCAGAGGGAGTCATAAAAGGCTACCCCCTAGGACCTTGTATTGCTGGTAGCCCTGCTTCCCAGGAAGAATTTCTCATGGTTGAAAAAATCAGACCCCGAAGACGGAGCTGGTGTGAAAAAGCATGCTCTGTAATCGCCCTTCCTCACCTTCCCTTCCCAGCTTGCACACACAAGAGTTGGCAGTGTTTTACTTTTTAATTGCTTACACTCTTCTGATGGACTGCTTTGTCAGGAAAAAAGGAACTGGCAACCTTGGACAAGAGTGAGTTTCTCAGCTTCATTGTTTCAGAGTAGCAGATAAAAGATTCGGTGACTATCCAAGACACTGGTTCATCTTTAACACCTTGGCCATCACTTCCACAAATGCTGTCTTTATAGATCTGGGTCTGGTTGGTGGGTTTTGAGAGGTCCACCTCCAACACAAAGGGTCTGCCAGTGTTGCTTGACATAGCTCCTGCACGCCACAGGTATGAAGTAAATGCCATGAAACAACAGATGCTCCAATTGCTGCTGTGCTTTTGTTTGGGGCACAGGTCACGTATTTGCTGTTATAAATGGTTGCATGATAATATACTTTTAACAAATTAAAAATATCCTTAAGACAGTGTGCTTGTAAGCACAGCTCGGCCTCCCAGGTTTTATAAACTAGGTGACATCTTAACATTACCTGAGACCTTTGGATTACACCAGCTGAGAATTATGTGATAACTGAAGGGGAAGAAAATTCGTCAGTTCTATAGTCGTAGCCTACTGGATTTCGCACATTTAATTCATCTCTTTTCTCCACTTTCTAACATCTTCTCTAGTCTTTCCTAGATCATTAAAACACTTAAGAGTGTTCTTTAATCTCTCTTTCTCTTGGAAACCCCATTCATTGAAAAAAAAAAAAAAATCCAGTTGGCTTTATCTGCAAAACAACAAAAAAAAAGCAGACTCCAGTAAATTTTTATCAGTGCTTTCATGTCCACCTGCCTTTTATCATAGTTTTGGAGAAACAGTGAAAAATTGTCAGCTAAATCACATTTAGCATGGACTTTTCACAATTACACAAGTCACACTTTTAAAACCTGTTCTTCAAACAGAGCTAGGGGGATCCTTTGGAAAAATATAAGGCTTACCATGCTCTCTCTATTTGGAATCCTCCAGTGATTTTTTTTTCTTTTTTTTGGTCATTCAGTGCAAAAACTGAAGTCCAAGTTATCATTTCCAAGACTGGAGGTGACTGAACTTCCATTTATTCTTTCACCTCACCTCCCAAGTGGCAGGGTGACTTCTTTCCTCTTTTCTTAGTTTAGTTCACTATTGAGATACCACCTTGTCAGAGAGGCACACTGAGGTACATCCTGCCTCTGCTCTTCATCCTCAGCCTGGTTTTTTTCCCCCTGTAGCGTTAGAAACCATCTAACAAAGTACATGGGGCTGGGCTTCCCTAGTGGCTCAGTTGGTAAAGAATCTGCCTACAATGCAGGAGACCGGGGTTCAATCCCTGGGTTGGGAAGATCCCCTGGAGAAGTGAATGGCTACCCGCTCCAGTATTCTGGCCTGGAGAATCCCATGGAGTCACAAAGAGTTGAACATGACTGCATGACTTTCACTTTACCAAGTGGCACTAGTGCTAAAGAACCCATGTACCGATGCAGTGTAAGGGTGTAAGAGATGCAGGTTTGATCCCTGATTCTGAAAGATCCCCTGGAGGAGGGCATGGCAACCCACTCCAATATTCTTGCCTGGAGAATCCCATGGACAGAGGAGCCTGGTGGGCCATGGTCCGTGGAGTCACAAAGAGACACCACTGAAGCGACCTAGCAAACACACATGTGACAGATTATATATTCACTTGATTTCTTGTTAATCTCTTCCCTCTCCTCTCACCAGAAAGCATATTTTATAAGAAGAGGTACTTTGTTGCATTCACTGTTTTACATATGGTTTTTCATACGTTGACAGGTTCAGAGTAAGAGGTGAGTTAACATGGCTGAAATGGATGAATGGGTGGGGTTGGCTGGGTCAGGAAAGGGAGACTCTCAGAGCCAGTGGCTGAGCTGCCAGGATAATAGGATGCAGGATGCTTCTTAGCCCAGGTCTGGAGAATAAGGAAGGTGGCTAAATGGCTCAAATAGAGACCTGGAGGTGGTAAAACTGGTAAAGTAGGGCCAAATTGAGTTACCAGTCTAAGGACTGCAAGGTAAGCAGCCAGAAAGAACAAAGAGTAAAATCCACCTGATGCTGAGTTGAGTTTCATTGAGCACTTTTACTATGAACATGTATTAGTTTCTACGGCTGCCACAGCAAAAGGCCACACACTTGGTGGTTTAAAGCAACAACAAAAAACTGTATTCTGTAAGCAGTTCTGGAGAATGGAAGCCTAAAATCAGTGTTGGTGGGGCTGTTCTCCCTGTGAAGACTCCAGAGAAGAAAGCTTCTTTGCCTTCCTAGCTTCCAGCGACTCCAGGGTGTGCTTTCACCTGGAGCAGCAGATTTCCCATTTCCACCTCTGTCTTCACGTGGCCTTCTTCCCTTGGTCTCCGTGTGTTTTCTTCTCTTCATATGAGCATGCCAGTCACTGGATTCAGAGCCCACTCTAATCTAGTGTGCTCTCATTTTGACTTAATTATATGTGCAAAGAACCTGTTTTCAAGTAAGGTCACATTCTGAGTTTGTAGACGGGTGTGAATTTTGGGAGGATACTACTGAAGTCACGCTAATGCTCACAAGCTTTGTATGGCTTGTATCTTTGGTGCCATGGTGATAAAGAATCTGCCTGCCAATTCAGCAGGTGCAAGAGATGTGGGTTTGATCCCTGAGTCAAGAAGATCCTCTGGAGGAGGAAATGGCAACCCACTCCACTATTCTTGCCTGGAGAATCTGATGGACTGAAGAGCCTGGCGGGCTACAGTCTACACGGTGGCAAAGAGTCAGACATGACTCAGCAATGGAAGACATAGACATCCTCACAACAACTCTTCCATGATGAAATGGAATTCATATTTTAAGGAAACACAAGAAACATTTAAAAATAAGGTTTCTCTCTGCCCTTTTGGGCCTCCCCCATCCCTGTCTTATGCATTAACCAGACCTCCCCAATGGCAGAAATACCTGTGCAACTATAAAGATCAAACTTTCTTCTTCTGTAATTAGTAATTTAACTCCTTTCTCAATCCTGTAAGGGGTCATGATGACCCACCACTTGCATTGTGCATACAGACATCATTGGTGAACTTTATGTACAAAGCCAATATATGACTTTACATACAAAATCAATATGTAATTTTCCTTAAAGATAGTGATTGGAGCAGGACAGACTGGCTCACTCAACTTGGGGCTGCACCTGATGAAAGTTCTTATTAGCTTAAATACTTACTTAGGACCTTATTAATATTGCCAACTCTATTACTTGTATCCTGTTTATTTTATAAGATTATTGCTTCTTCATTGCCAAAATATGTGATTGAGCCTCTGTTAAAAATAGTGATAACCAGGTAACTTGAAATGACTGACCAAATATGTTGTTATATAAGGTCAGTGGTTATAATAGTGTAACTCTAGATATGGTAAAAAGCCACAAAAGGGAACCATGTCTGGACCATAACAGACTAGTAAAATGGACAGTCCAGAGGTTCAGCTACTGTTAACATGACCTAGTCCAGTAATGGCACTTTGAGCGATTGTCAATGAAAGGCTCGCCTGCCCTGAGAATGAGCTTTCTTAGTGCCATGGTACAAACTGCTCATAAACCACTTCCCAAAACATAGTCAAAATTAAGATAAAAAAAGAGTTACAAAATAAGGAATATTGTATGCCATCTACAGGATGGCAATTCTTGTATGTTCTACAAGAATTAAGTCATTAGCTACTGTAGTCCCTGACCTGTAATACTCCCAGAAAGAAATTCAGGGTGAAGATCAACTTGAGACACATTGTGCTCTACAAAAACTGACTCTCAGATGATTATTTTCTGGAGAAAATTTTATGAACCCAGTTTCTCACATCGTCCCATACTTAGAAAAGTGCTAAGACCATTAATTAAGACATCTGTTCCTCTTGAATGCAGTTATCCTCTGCCAAGACGGGTGTTGGCTGCACCTAGCCCTTCTTCAAAGTCATATGTGTACACTGGCTTCCCCCCTTACCTGTAGAGCTTTCTGAGAGACTAACTCCTGGATTACAGCCCTTAGATTGGCTCAAATAAAATTTTCCATTTCTTTCTTAGATTGACTATTGATGAATTTTTTGTCATCCTTGAGATAGATAGTATTAATATTATGGACCACATTTTATAGACACAGAAGCTAAGACCCAGAGAACTTCAACAAACTGTCTGAAATCAGATAGCTAGAAAATGGATTCAAATCTAACTAGATCTGACTCCACAATCCATCTAGTTTGATGCTTTGACTATACCATGTTGACTCCAATCCTTACCACAATAATATGTTCAGAATATATTTGATGGTTAGAAAAGTTCTTATTTTAATAACCCTGTATTTAAAACCATGGAATGGTGCCACTTTGCAAATACAACCAACACGTGTAGCTGTTCATAGCACTTTCAGAAATCACTGGACAAAAATCCAAACATCACGAAAATGGGAGAAACCCAACCCATGAGTCCTCTAGTCCTGAGATCACTATTCAGGTAAGCTCTCCCTAGGGGACTGGAAGAGAAGAGGAGAGTTAAAGCAGTTCTCCATCCAGACACTAAGGAACCACTGCCAAGACAGTCTTCACCTTGGCCACAGTGTGAAACTGAAGGCAATTTTCAAATGAACTAGGACCACCTTGGGATCTGCTTTAGGCTGGAATGCAGTCAAAAGGAAACCCAAATCATCACAGCACAGCAACTGGCTCATATCTGCTCAGAATGACGTGTACGGTTTTATGGGTTTATTTGTAATAAGAAGCCAAAAAAAATTATACCTTATCATGGTTTTCCCCCTGACCTTTATAAATAATGTGCATGGCAGCTACAAGCAAAATTTCTTTTATGATTTCCCCTGTGAAATACTTTTCAACTATCCAGCCTGGGAATATATTTACTTCTGTGATCTAAATTCTCTCCCTGGTTTGCATTAGCTTTTACCAAACCTCTGGCCTAGAATTTATCATTGGTTGAAAGCCAGCTGGTCAACAAGAACATTTAAGAGTTTGTCTTTGTTTAGTTTCCCCTTTCTAGGAATTTAAACACAAATGAGACATTTCAGTGTTCTAAGATGGCATCTGTTTCCTTCTTTCTGCAGTTTCTCTTTCCTCCACTCCTTTTAGGTCTTCATCCCCTACTCTGCCTCCCTCTCCTCCTCATCTCCTTTCCTCTCTCTTTCCTCATCCATCTTTTTCTCTCTTGCCTCTCCCTCTTATTCCTGCCCCAACCACCTCTCTTTATCTCTCTCCTCTGTCTCTTCAGCCTTTCTTAATCATTTTGATATTTGTCAGATCCATGTAGCCTTATTAAGCCAAGCAATTAGTTTTTTTTTTTTTTTTGGTCAAATGTCTTAAAAAATAATTTCCGCCAACTCCCTAGCTTCCAGTGTGCATTGGTGCCAAGAAAGTCCAGAATGTTTACTCTGCTGAGAAAATTAATTGTGACTTTCAGGCATAAACCTTCTCTCACTTCCCTCCCAACTCCTCTGGACTTTTGGATAATCCACACTCATCCTTTCTTTCCTCACTGCTATTTCAGAAATGCTCATTTCTTTCTTGCTTCCTCAATTGCCCACTCCATAAAGTTTTATTTTCTCTTCTCTGCCTGGAAACATTCTAAATATCTGTTGCCTGAAAAATCTCTGCCTACTCTTCCTTTTCTTCCTTGCATTCACTATCTAATCCTTGAAATAGTCAACTTGACTCTCGGTCCTCTTTTGCCACTTCTCTTTTGCTCCTTTATATGCTAAATACTAATTTCTGCTACTCCTTCTACAAAACTCACTAGTCTTCAAAAATTGTTTTTGCAAGGTTAATCAAGTATCTGTTATCAATACATCTGATAGTCTCTTTTCCTTTCAAGTAACTTCACTTGTATTTTCTACAGTTTAATGCTTTTATTGACCAATCATGCCACCTTTGTTAAAGGTATTTTGTGCCTTAGCTTGTAGAGACTTTCTCCTGATTCTTTGAAATCCATGTAGTTTATAATTCTCCTCAGATCCCTATAGCCCGTTCTTTAATTTGTTCCATTCCCTAAGCTTTATTTCAGACAGTGCGACCCTTGGTTGCTTCTCTTCTCCTCTCCTCTCCCTTCCCACTGGTTTGTCTTAAAGTGTTTCCAGATCTTTAGTTATTATCTAGAGTCATTTTCCCAAAGTACAAATCTGCACCAAAGGTACCTAGGGGTTGACAAGTTTGGGAACTTTGGGAAACAGAGTTTCCATAGACATAATCTGCCATGGTGGCAAATCGCTTCAGTCGTGTCCGACTCTGGGCGACCCCATAGATGGCAGCCCACCAGGCTCCCCTGTCCCTGGGATTCTCCGGGCAAGAACACTGGGGTGGGTTGTCATTTCCTTCTCCAATGCATGAAAGTGAAAAGTGAAAGTGAAGTTGCTCAGTCGTGTCTGACTCTTAGCGACCCCATGGACTGCAGCCTATCAGGCTCCTCCGTCCATGGGATTTCCCCCGCAAGAGTACTGGAGTGGATTGCCTTCTCCGGAGTTGTCCTATAAGGAGTGGCAAAATGGAGGAAGGATACACGTGTATCCTTTTCAGATACACATGTGGATTTCTAGACATACCCAATGAGAGGTGGGTAGGGATAGCAGAGAATTTTTAGGTGGCTGTATGTGTTATGGAGAATGGGGCAAGAAATGTAGAATACTATGTACAATATGATTTCATACGGACCTACAGTTTGGTAAAGCTCCTGTACAATTCGGTCACATTGAGATTTTTACAGACACATTAAATCAAATGCTCCCGAGGACTTCGGGGTCAGGGCAGCTCAGAAGCATCCCAGCTGCGAGCCTAGTGGAGGGCTCAGTTTATAAACTCCTCTGAGGAGGGCTGCTGACTTTCCTGCTGGAACTGCTACTTTGAGGAAGGTTTGTGACAATGTCAGATCTTGGGTTTTGCTTAATCAATCGGTCGTGTCCAATTCTTTGAGAATTTTTGGGCTGTAGTCCGCCAAGTTCCTCTGTCCGTGGGACTTTTCAGGCAAGAATATTGGAGTGGGTTGCCACTTCCTTCTCCAAGGGATCTTCCCAACCCAGGGATCAGACTCACATCTTTCATGTTTCCTACACTGAAGGCAGATTCTTTACCCACGCAGCCATTGGGGAAGCCCTGATCTTGGATTGCGGGGCTTTATTTCTCAAGGCTGCTTAGGGGATGTTCCTGGTGGTCCAGTGGGTAAGGATTCAGGGGGCCCAGTTCAATCCCTAGTCAGGGAACTAGACCCCACATGCAGCAGTTAAGACTTGGTGAAGCCAAATAAATAAATGTTAAAAAAATGAAAGGACTGCTTGGGTCTTATCTACCATGTCAAAGAAGAAAATGTGGAGTGGACTCAGGCTTTCACAGGGAGTCCATTGGAAATGAATCTGTGCTTGGGTGGTGAATCCATCTGTGATGGCCCTAGACAAATGTTGTTTCTGGTCTGATCTTCTTGTCAGCTATTTGTTTTTGTTAGGGTAGTGATTGCTCCTTTGATTCCTAGTTTGTTTGTTTTTTTTTTAATTAGAGTTCGCTCACTGACACTGTGCTTCTAACATTAACCCCATTCAGACTTGCCTCTTCTATAGTAGTCACCTAAGTAGCTGCACTTTATTTGGCTTGTGCTTCAATAAACAAAGATATTCAGCTGAAAAAAAAAGTTATTTCAACACTAGAACCAGAATTTTTCAGTCATCCTAATTAACACCTAGAATGTAACACTCCTTATGATCTTGTAACTATGTTTGAAATTTCTCTAGTTCCTATCGTTCTCAAACTTAAAGGTATATTACAATGTGTGTGGAAAAACATATATTCTTGGGCTCAAACACTAAAGTTTCCAATTCAGTGGACCTGCAACGGGAAGTGAAAATCTGCATCTCTAATAAGTTTCTGAGTGAAGCTGATGCTGCTGGTTTTGACCTTACACTGAGGATAACTGCTCTAGTTTATGAAGTCCCTTAGAAAATATCAGAAACCACTGTTATCTTGGGTAATAAAGGTTATACACAGAAACCTTTTAAACATCTTTTCCCTTACTTTTTACTTTTTCATCTCTTTCCTTTTCTTGATGATTTTTTTTCTTTTCCTTTCCCTCTCTCCCTCCTTTTCTTCTACTTAATCCCCACAGAACATTTTCCTACTGGGCACCCAGGTACAGAGGAGTGTTATCCATTCATTCCTAGCCTTTGGACCCATCAACAGAATATTCCTAGAATTCAGATAAATGATGAATCCAAGTGAAACTTTTGAGGTTTTATATCCAAAATCAATTAATTTGATTTTTAAAGTCAAAGTCACTACATTGTCTTTAGGAGAGTTTTTGCTTTTTGAGAGCAAATTTACCCTGCACTTTGGAAAAACTTAAAGGCTGGGAATCTGAACACACTAAAATTCAAAACAGAATCCTTCAAGTTAAAACACGTGTCATGTCAATGAACCATTTCTTGAAACGTTACCCTTTGGCCTCTCTCTATTCAGTGTAGTAAAGCCTTGATTAATCATATGAAACCAACCAAACTGAGCCATTAATTGCCTGATTTTTTTCAGAAAGTCATTCTGAGCAAACAAATTTCAGAGATTTATTTTAATAATAATAATATGTATCTTTGGATTTGTTCACACTAAACTCAAGCTCTTATAACTTCTTCATATATAATTTTGGCAACAGAATTCAGAGTTACTAATACTCAGAAACTAAAGTTTCAAGCTTAAAAGATAAAAGTTACCCAGAGCTGACTGCTTGAGGCAGGAAAGTAGGTGATTCATTATTAAAACAAATAAACAAAAATAAGTGAGCCGTGCTGGTATAGGGGCTATAGGGTACTATGAATAGCATCCTTGGGACTGGATTAATATACCTTCCTGGGGTCAAGTCTTCCTGTTATGACCAAAAAGTGTGACCTTGGATATATTGCCAAATCATCTTTCTGGCTTTGGGTTTAACATCATTTATGACAGTATTGGCAACCTACTCCAGTATTCCTGCCTGGAGAATCCCATGAACAGAGGAGCCTGGCAGGCTACAGTCCATGGGGTCGGAAGAATCAGACACAACTTAGCAACTAAACCATCACCATCACCATGACAGTATTATGAATATCAAAAATTATTGATATTCTTTTATCTCAAAAGTATATCAAAGTATTTAAAAATTATTGATATACTTTTTAAAGTATATCTGTGGATATACTGTGGACATTATGGTAGGGCATTTCTGAAATGGGTCCCGATGATCTCATCTACTAGCATTTTTGCCCTTGTCTGATCATCTTTTTTGGTGTGTTAGCTTGATGTAATGACTTTCTTCTAATAAATAGAATATAACAAAAGTGATAGGATTTCACATTCAAATTAGGTTGTAAAAGATTGTGGCCTCTCTCTCTCTTCTCTGCTTTTCTTGTTTACTTGCTCTGATGAAGCAAATTGCCATGCTGTGAGTTACCCTATGAAGAACCTCATGTCGCAAGGACTGGAGTGCTTCCTCCAGCCACCAGTCAGCAAGGTCAAACAACCCATGAGATATTGAATCCTGCCAACAACCACATGAGGGAGCTTGAAGGTTGACCTTTCCTTAGCTGAGTCTTGATACATCTACAGCCACAGTCACCAACTTGGTAGTTTGGGGAGATACTTGAGGCAGAGAATCCACACAATTTACTCCTATATTCCTGATTTGCAAAAATAGGGAGATAATAAATGTGTGTTGTTTTAAACAACTATGCTTTACAGTAATTTATCAGGCAGTTATAGATAATTGGTACAAAAATGAAAAGTGTTGTAATTTGAAAATTTGAAGGTTTTGGGGGAAAATGATAGCCACTTAGTTGGATTGTTCTAAGTCTAAATGTAATGTCAATAATTACACAACAGAAGTGATTAACATACTGGCGACCAATAGTAAATGTTTAATGATATTCACACTTAGCATAAACTCTCTGTCCGAAGCCTTTCCTACTGCAGTGGTGATCTTATTATATATCCATGTGGACTGTAGTTTGTATTTGACACAGATTAGAAAAGCTTTTGCTTTAAGATGGAGTGGAGTTTTGGTTGGGGATAAAATTGCTGAATGAAATAGCACCTCTTGTGCTTTTAAGCTTCCCTTTGTGGGAAGCTCAACGTGGGAGTACACCCTGGCTATACTTGCTAAAATGAAAAATCCTCAACATCAATATTTAATATTTAACAGGGAAAGACAAAATCACAACAAGATGCATACCCACAAGAAAGGTTAAAACTCACCCTGATGCATCATGGAACTCTCATGTACAGAGAAAGAAAAAACAGTAAAACCGTTTGGAAAACTGTTTTAGAAGTTTTCTAAAAGAAGCAGTTAACTTAAGCAGTTAAACCCACAGTTACCGTATGAGGTAGCTTATCAACTTCTAAGTGTTTATATAAGAGAAATACAACCATATGTCCAGTAAGTTTGGTACAAGACTATTCCAAGCATCTTTATTCATAACATTTAATCAGTTCATTATCAGGAAAATGGGTAAACAAAGTATAGTATTAACATGATGGAAAACTACTTAGCAATAAAAAAAAGAACTTTTTAGATACCTAATAGTATGAATCTCTAAACATTAGACTGAGTGAAAGAAGCAAGATGCAAAAAGAGTTATTACTTACTTACATACTTACTTTATGATTACATTTAGATGATATCCTAGAAGAGGTAAAACTAATCCATGGTGATAGAAACCAGGGTAGTGGCAGTTTTTGTGTGTAGGTGGGAGGAATAGTGGGATCGATTGGAAGAGGCGTGAAGAAACCTTCTGGGATGATGGAAACTTTTCGTATCTTGATAGAGGTTTAGGATGTATGGATGCCTGCATTTGCCAAAACTGATAGAACTGTACATTAGGGACTTGTTTACTTCACTTTATGTAAACTATTAATATATCTAAATGTTAGAGATACTGGCTTTGAGTAAGTGCAGGCTTGTGTTGGATTTTGAGAAGAAAGAGAAGTGTATGTGTGACTTATCTTGCAATCATGAGAGAAACATCATGGTGATTAAGTAACCATGCCCACTTGGGGAAAAATATGAAAAAAGATAGAAGGCACTAAATAAAACATTTCCTTACTTTAAAAACTTCCTAAAAATCCCTTAAAAGCATACAGTGTTTTTATTAGGGACACATAAAGATAACAATATCAGTTTTTGCTTTGATCTAGATTCTTACTTGGCAAGTATCTGAGTGTCAGGTGGAGTAAACATGACCAGGTTGCTCTGCATTATGAGAACTGACTGTTTTGCAATCATCTGGAAAATTTAAACAATCCACATATTAACCACTGTAGTCCAACCCAACATGTCAATGTTATCTTGCTATCTTGTAACCAAAGGAAAAAAATCACTTTTTTTACTTTTTTCTTTTTTTACCTTTAACATTAATTAGGTCATAATTATGTACAGGTACAAAAAAAAAAAAGAATCTTGCTCAATATGCTTGTTTCAGTGGCCTTTATAAACATAACACTGTTAGTTAAAACACTATGTGTGAAAAAGTTACATTTTGTAGACATTCATTTCTTCTCTTTGTAGTCCTACCATCCAGTGCTGGCTGTGGAATTATTGCTGTGCTTGCATTGATGCTAGTGGTTTACCATTAATGAAAGCATTCAGATGTCTGTGGGTGGACTCAAGAAAGAAGATGGCAACAGATAGCATGTGGTTAGTAAAACAAAGCAAAATATTGTGCAGTAGAAACCTAAGCTCAACCAAAATAGATCTTTTCATGGAGAAAGTGGGGTTTTGAGCCTCAGCTGTTATGTTTAGTCTGATTCTGTGAGATATCAAGGAACAATGTTTGGATATATTCAACTGTGGTGGGCCTTTGTGGCATTTTTTTCCTTGCTAAAGGAATAATTTGGGGGTACTTTCTGACTGTTATTACAAGCTCAATTAACTCTGGGTTCTGGTAGTAGATTCAGAATACTGGTAGGACAGGAATTTTAACCGGAAAACAGTCAATGAAGACAAATATTAGAGTTCAGTAAGCAAGTTTATACACTGATTGATATTTTTGTTAGCCACAAGACTGTGGTTAGTACTATTCACTATTGATTATTGTCCATTCATAGCATTATGGCAGTTGGACCAGTTCTGTACTGGGAAGTTGAAGAAAACAGAGTTAATTCTGAATACAGGCATACCTTGTTTTCTTGTGCTGTTTTATTCATCTAGCTGTTTCTTCATCACAGGGATAGAGAACTACAGTGCTGATAATCCCAGTGTTCCTGCAGTTTAAATAGCTCTGATGAACTTCAGTCCACAGGAAATGTCCATTTTCTCACGTCTGTTACCATCAGCAGTGACAGGAAATGCAGGACTCTTTTCTTATATTCTTGAATTTTTGGCAAAGCATTGTGAGGGGAAAAGTTTTTTTAGTTCACTGTTTATTTGGATATACTTATCTCAGAAAATAACCCAACATTTCACAAGTCTAGATTTTTTCTGAGGGGTTTAAAATGAGTTTATAGCTGTCCTTTATGGAGAGTCCAGGTAGTAAACATTCAAGGATTGGAAGCATTTAATGGGAGATATCCCTGGCACTGGCAAACTATTTACAGCTATTTTCATTCCACCATTTCATCTGGTATATCTCTTTTGAGCGGCTCACTTAAAACTGTCAGAGTTTTGTGAAACTCACCAGGGACAGCCTTTAAAGACCTCTTAATTATATAAATTGTAGATCACTATAGCTTGCCAGATAACATAGTGATTATTTTTTAAAAATCCTCAGGCAGGAGCACCCAAAATATAAAATCTTTTTCTCTCCACTGCAAGAACTAGAATTCTTGCCTGAGGTTCATTTTTAATAAAGGTCCCTTATTACCAATTGCCAGCTGAATGAATTAAGCTTTTTTTTAATCAAACCAACAAATCAATCCCTTTCCAAAATGAAGGTCTCATTTTTTTTTTCTCTGATTACTTTTCACTTTGTAACCCATCTTGAAGTTCATCTCATTATCCTCATCATTATCAAAAACATGTATTGCCGATGGGCAGTATAGTTACAAGCAAAGGAAAATACAGAACAGATTATTCAGAATGTAAAAGAACATTTGGTTGACTAAGATGCTCATTGATTTTCTCTGAACTCTCCCCCCTCCTTTTGGTTTTATATATACTGATTTTGTTGATTAGGTCATTTCCCCAAAGGAGAACAATTGGTGCCAGAGACTCTTAAAGATGTGGTAGCACAATTAAGAGTGAGAGGTTTCTTCAAATCTTCAATCAAAGAAGCTGAAGACACAGTGAGAGGGGAGGAAAAGAGGAAGGACACATGCTGATTAATCTAGTGTTTCAAAGAAAGCTTCAAAGAGTTAGGACAACAAATCCCTTAAGCACGTTGATCAGATATTGGTGGACCTATTGCTGAGAAAGAATTTAAAATGTTCATAACTTTGTGGCCATCATTGTCTAGATTCTTTTCTCTCTCCAGGAGTAAATGAACTGATTCTAAACACAAAGATTAATTCCTCTAAATAATCCCACTTACTCCTTGGAAATGCTGCCCTGCTTCCTCTAAAGTAGAGTTTCTCAGTCTTGGCCCTTCTTACATTTTAAACCAAATAATTCTTTGTTGTGGGGCCTGTATTCTGCATTGCAGAATGCTTACCAGCATTCCTAGTCTCTACCCAGTAGATGTCTATATAACAGCTCCTCAGCTATAACAACCAAAAATGTCTCTGCTTCTGCTTCCAAGTCACTTCAGTCATGACCGACTCTGTGCGACCCCATAGACGACAGCCTACCGGGCTCCCCCGTCCCTGGGATTCTCCAGGCAAGAACACTGGAGGGGGTTGCCATTTCCTCCTTCAATGCATTGAAGTGAAAAGGGAAAGTGAAGTCGTTTAGTCGTGTCCAACTCCTAGCGACCCCATGGACTGCAGCCTACCAGGCTCCTCCATCCATGGGATTCTCCAGGGAAGAGGACTGGAGTAGGTTGCCACTGCCTTCTCCAAAAATGTCTCTAGATACTGCCAAATATCTCTTAGAACACAGATTCACCCCCAGTAGAGATATAAAATAAGAAAACACAAATTACAGGTTATACAAGCCAGTCTATAAGTGTGATTGTGTTCTAAATGGAGAACATAATTAATAATAATTTATTGTCTTACAGAACCCTAGTCACTGGACAAACAGGTATGGTTCAGGAATATTTGGTTAAAAGCACAAAATTGAATCTTATGGCAGACATAAGCAAAATGAAAACTTTTAGAAAATTCAGTCCTATGAAATGAATCATAGGATTGAAGATAAAGCTAAAGAACCAGATGTCAGAAAGGACAAGAACCAATGAAGCTCCAGTCCTCTGAGAAGTTTCTGTCTGCTTGGTGAAAGGAAATAGTGAATATCTCAGGGCTCACGCATTAGGAAGTCATCTTGAACATTATTTTCAGTCTTAAAGAAAGCCTGACATTCTAACCTGAGTCACATGACCACCCATTGACCAGAAGCAGACAGCCCCTTGATTATCATACACAAAGATCTTACCTAATGGGGCAAAATTACTTAAGCAGACAGCCCCTTGAGTATCATACACAAAGATCTTACCTAATGGGGCATCAGAAAGTCCTCTTTTGGAGGCAGGGGAAGGCCTAAGTTTGTTGGCTACCATTTATGCATAATTCTGTTGTGCCCATATACAAAGGGAGAATTTCATAACCTAGAAAGATACTAATTAGTTTTTCTTTTTCTTCAGGATGAGAGAGCCCCTCCAAGTTCCAAGGAGGGGCATATGTGTTGACTCATTAGTGGATATGATTGGTCCTCTATCTGTCCATTTTATAACCTACAATAAAAAAGGGGGGCCAGGTATATAAGCCCAGTAAATGTGATCAATCAAGTCAGCCTGAGTGGGGGAAGCAAAAGCAAGAAAAGCAAGCATAGCAAAGAAAAATATTTTCAGGATTCCGAGGCATTCCCTGTTGAGAAATCAGATTTTCAGTTTGATTAGTAAGGGTTTTTATCTGTCCCCAAGTACGGAGATCATAAGTTCGATGACGTCGAATGTGGCATTTTTTGGAAATTTTCAATGTTGCCATGGCTTGTATTGGAATTCTTTCTTCCTGGGTTTTTTGCTGTTTCATCTTTAGTCTGAATGCTATCACGTTAGAAATGAATGTATTCCCAGAAGAACAATGACCCTGTTGCTATTCCCTTCAACAGGGTTGGAGAGTAAATATTATCATTCTTTACAGATGAGGACATTTCAATTCAGTGTGTAAGTAACTTGCACCAGGTCACGAAGTTACTAAATGGTTAAATCAAGATTAAAATTCAGATGTGCCTGACTTTGAAGTCTCTAATCCTTACTGCACATTCCACTGTTCTTATATTTATGGAAATTCTTAGTCACTTGTCTATTTGATTAACCACAACAACCAATAAACAGGCATCTGTTGAGGGTCAAGGAGATCCAACTTCATGATGTAAAGTGAAAATGTTGATTGCTCAGTTTTGCCTGACTCTCAGTTGTGTCCAACTCTTTGTGACCCCATGGACTGGGGTGTCCTGCATTGCTGGCATATTCTTTTCTTTAATTAATTTATTTTGATTGGAGGATAATTGCAATATTGTGGTGGGTTTTTACCATACAACGACATGAATCAACCACAGGTGCACATGTGTCCCCACATCCTGAAACCCCTCTCACGTCCCTCCCCACCCCATCCCTCTGGGTTGTCCCAGAGCATAGGCTTTGAGTGCCTTGCTTCATGCATCAACTTGCACTGGTTTTCTATTGTATGTATGGTAATATACATGTTTCAATGCTATTCTTTCATATCATCCCACCCTTGCCTTCTCCCACAGAGTCCAAAAATCTGTTCTTTACATCTGTGTCTCTTTTGCTGCCTTGTATATAGGATCGTCATTAACATCTTTCTAAATTCCACATATATGCATTAATATACTGTATTGGTGTTTCTCTTCCTGACTTACTTCACTCTATGTAATAGGCTCCAGGTTCATCAACCTCATTAGAACTGACTCAAATGCATTCTTTTCTATAGCTGAGTAATATTCTGACGTGTGTTCATAGCACAGCTTCCTTATCCATTTGTCGGCTGGCTGATGGACATCTAGGTTGCTTCCATGTCCTGGCAGTTGTAAACACTGCTGGGATGAACACTGGGGTACATGTGTCTCAATTCTGCTTTCCTCAGTGTGTACGCCCAGCAGTGGGATTGCTGGGTCATATGGCAGTTTTATTTACAGGTTTTTTAGGAATCGCCACACTGTTCTCCATAGTGGCTGTACCAGTTTGCATTCCCAAAAACGGTGTAAGAGGGTTCCCTTTTCTCCACACCCTCTCTAGAATTTATTGTTTGTAGACTTTTTGATGATGGCCATTCTGACCGGCATGAGATGATACCTCATTGTGGTTTTGATTTGCATTTCTCTGATAATGAGTGATGTTGAGGATCTTTTCATATGTTTACTAATCATCTGCACGTCTTCTTTAGAGAAATGTTTGTTTAGTTCTTTGGTCCACTTTTTGACTGGGTTGTTAGTTTTTCTGGTATTGAGCTGCATGAGCTCCTTGTATATTTTCGTGATTAATTCTTTGTCAGTTGCTTCATTTGCTATTATTTTCTCCCATTCTGAAGGCTGTCTTTTCACCTTGCTTATAGTTTCCTTCGTTGTGCAAAAGCTTTTAAGTTTATGTCGGACACGACTGAGTGACTGAACTGAACTGAAGTCTCATTTGTTTATTTTTTTCTGGAAGGTGGGTCACAGAGGATCTTGCTGCGACATATGTCAGAGTATTCTGCCTATGTTTTCCACTAAGAGTTTTATAGTTTCTGGTCTTACATTTAGATCTTTAATCCATTTTGAGTGTATTTTTGTGTATTGTGTTACAAAGTGTTCTAGTTTCGTTCTGTTACATGTGGTTAACCAGTTTTCCCACCACCACTTGTTAAAGAGATTGTCTTTTCTCCATTGTATAGTTTTGCCTCCTTTGTCAAGGGTAAGGTGTCCATAGGTGTATGAATTTATATCTGGGCTTTCTATTTTGTTCCATTGATCTGTATTTCTGTCTTTGTGTAGGCAGATTCTTTACCATCTGAGCCACCAGGGAAGCCCTTCAAAGTGAATGAGCTATAAACAAATTATTAATACTAGATAGTTCTAGCTCAGGAGAATCTGCATCCAAGTTGGGGAAACAAAGTTAACCATGAAGAATTGAGAGAATAAGATTGAATGCCAAATTATGAGATAGGTAAAAATCAAGGAACATATATATTAAGCTTCTAATTACATCAGAAAAAAGAACTGGAGGAAAAACAAAGCTGACATAAATTAGTTTTATTAGGCAAGATTATAAAGAAAGTAGGGGGTCCCTAGTGGCTCAGTGGTAAAGAACCCACCTGCCAGTGCAGGAGATGTGGATTTGACCCCTGGGTCAGGAAGATCCCTTTGAGAAGGAAATGGCAACACTGGTTGCCACTCTAATATTGGCAGCTCTGGTATTATTGCCTGGGAAGTTCCATGTTCAGAGGACCCTGGTGGGCTACAGTCCATGGGGTCACAAAGAGTCAGACATGACTTAGCGATTGAGCACATGAAGAAAGTAGGACTTGAGATAATTAAAAAATGACTTATAAATTTAAATTTCCATCAGTCATGAAACACAATACATTTCATTTCTGATAGCTATCATAAAAAATTAACTGAAATTTATTCTCTCACAATCCTGGAGTCCAGAAATCTGAAATCAAGATGTTAGGACACACTTCACCTGAGGCTTCAGGGAAGGTTCTGTCACTTGCAGCTTCCAGATTCTGGCCTGTGTCAGCATCCCTTGGCTTGTGACCCCATCACTCCAATCTCTGTTGCTATTATCACCTGGCTTTCTCCTTTTGTGTGTTTGTCTCAGATCTCCCTCTGCCTTATTCTTCTGGTGATTCTTGTCATTGGATTTGGGGACAACTCAGATTATCAAGGATGATCTCCTTATCTCAAAATCTTTAATTTAATTCTATCTGCAAAGACCCTTTTTCCAAATAAGTCAATATTCACAGATTCTGGTAATTATGAACTGGACATATTTGGGGAGGTGAGCACCAATTAATCCACTAGACAAAATATAATTTGCTTGTTGACTCTGTCCTATAACTCTGTTTTTGTTCCTTGGGGAGACACAACCCATAGACTTAGAGAAAAATATAGTAATTAAGTTCACTGATTCTGGAATCAGAGAGGGAGTATTTGATTTGCAGTTCTGACACATACAAGCTGTATAAGTTAGGTCATTATTGACTCCCAAAGCCTCAATATCTCATATATAAAAATCATCATAATAGTGCTTTTGAATATATTATACACCAGTAACTGTGCATTCATTACACACAGCATATTTAATCTTAAAATAAATTCATGGAAGCCAAAATCATCATTGTCCCCATCTTAATGATGAGGAAGCTGAAGCATTAGACAGGTTAAGTTACACGTCGAGAGTCATAAGCTACTAAGTGGCATCAAACCCATATTGCTGAACTATAACTGTCTTGATAGTAAAGTGAAGTCGCTCAGTCGTGTCCGACTCTTTGAGACCACATGGACTGTAGCCTACCAGGCTCCTCTGTCCATGGGATTTTCTAGGCAAGAATACTGGAGTGGATTGCCATTTCCTTCTCCAGGGGATCTTCCTAACCCAAGGATCGAACCTGGGTCTCCCGCATTGCAGGCAGACACTTTACCATCTGAGCCACCAGGGAATCCCTACTACTAGGTTATTTGTAACTAGTTAAATAATACTAGGTTATTTACTATGTAAATAATACTAGGTTATTTCCCCCTTCTATTTGTAGGAGGGGGAAAGTGAAAGCAGTGACAAATTTTACTTCCCTAGGCTCCAAAATCATTGTGGACATTGACTGTAGCCATGAAATGAAAGGATGCTTGCTCCTTTAAAGGAAAGCTATCACAAACCTATGCATATTAAAAAGCAGAGATATCACTTTGCCAACAAAGGTCTGTATAGTCAAAGCTATGATTTTTTCCAGTAGTCATGTATAAATATGAAGGCTGAGTGCTGAAGAATTGATGCTTTGAATTATGGAGCTGAAAACTCTTGAAAGTCTCCTGGACAGCAAGGAGGTCAAATTAGTCAATCCTAAAGAAAATCAATCCTGTATATTCACTGGAAGGACTGATACTGAAGCTGAATCTCCAATATTTTGGCCACCTAATGTGAATAGCTGACTCATTAGAAAAGGCCCTGATGCTGGGAAAGATTGAGGGCAGGAGGAGAAGGGGATAACAAAGGATGAGATGGCTAGATAGTGTCACTGATTCAGGGGGCAGGAATTTTAGCAAATTCCAGGAGATTGTGGAGGACAGGGAAGCCTGGCGTGCTACCCCATGGCTCAGTGGCTGGACAACAACATAACAATACCTAACTAGAAAATTACTGAAAGTATTAAAAGAGACAGCATCTGGTGTATGAGTCCCTTAACAACAGTCATTGTTGAAACTAAACCATGACACTTCATCAAAGAAGGTGTACAGATGTAAAATAAGCATATGAAAAGATGCTCCACATCATATGCTCATCATGCAATCATAGTATGCATTGAATCAGTGTTTTCCAGGAACTGGTTATGTTGGAAACCTTGTGACTTATCGGACAGACAAAGTTCATAGGGTGAAGGAGTTAGATAGCAAGCTTGGAAGAAAGTAGGGGTGGGGTGTGTTCAAGGAGAAAAGGCAATGGAAAAACAGGAGATCCCAAGTCATCTTTGTTTTTAGTTCTTTGACACATGTATTGAATACTTACCACATTCTAGACTCTGAGCTAAATGATTACATGCATTGTCTTTACAACTTTTGCACCAATTGTTGAGGGTGTGGATGCTTTGATGCCATTTTCTGTATAGACTCCAGGCCCCACACTGCCAAATAATGAGCAAATAGCTCAAGAAAAAAGCAGTAGAGAATGTGCAGCTTACATCACCATATTTCCCTTTGTCTTGACTGCCCTGGCTTTTCTCTGATTCTACAGTTAATATTTGTATTTTATTCACATTTTATAATTGTTTTCTGGTAGAAAGGTGAGCTTAATATAAACAACTCCATTTTGCAGAAAAGGGAACTGAGGCTCAGAGTAATTACCTAAGGTGAGGCAGTAAAGCTAACATCACAGCCTAGAACTCTAATTCCAGTAACTACACTTTTAGGCCATTGTTTTCACTGAACTCACCAGTCACTTGCAGAATATACTGTGTACTTTACATTCTAATTGGATATTTTTATGAAATAAAGGAATTAGTAGTTGATTCAATTCTCCCATAAAACACGAATACCACCACAAAATATGTCCTATGTTAAAAGACTTTTGCCATAAACCATTATCTTTTTACTTACTTGTTCTATTTTTAAATTACATCAGCATAAAAATAAAGCATATTCATTCAACACAGTAACCTATACTTAGTGATAAACATTAGGCAATTCTTAAACAAACACAAGAATTACTAAGTCAACTGAAAGAACATAAGCTTGCAACATGCCAAGAGGTCACATGCATTGAAAAAGAATGGGGAAAATGAGTTTGTCTGTATTGCTTACTGCCACTTTTGTTGAAATAAACTCTGGATGGGCAGTTTTTTCTATGAGGAACTGTGGCTTTGCTGGTGGTTTTTCATGAATCTGTGCAGCATATAATTGATGGTTTTTCAGTTATGAAGAGAATTACTAATATGTACCCAAACACTCTGTTTGAGGTGAGAACATTCAAGTGCTGACTCGAAAGTTGGGAAATTTCAAATATAATAAAGACAGTAAATAGAGAGGGAATTTGTCTTTTAAAATTTAATTTATGTACATTTTCTATCATAGTTTAATTCATAAGGCAGGAGAAGAAGGAGCCACAGAGGATGAGATGGTTGGATGGCATCACCAACTCAATGGACATGAGTTTGAGCAAACTCTGGGAGTTAGCAAAGGACAGGGAACACTGACATACTGCAGTCCCTGGGTTGCAGAGTCAGACATGACTTAGCAACCCCACAATAACAATTTTGTAAACAGTTTTAGTATCACAGCAAAATTAAGAGGAAGTTACCTCCTGCTCTGAACAAATGCATAACCTTCTCCATTATCAGCATCCCCCACCAGAATGGTACATTTGTTACAACTGATGAACCCACCTTGACACATCACATCACCCAAAGCACATAGTTATAATTGAGCTCACTTTGGGGGTTGTACATTATATGTGTATGTTGAGTCACTAAGTCATTTCTTACTCTTTGTGATCCCATGGACTGTAACCCAGCAGGCTCCTCTGTCCATGGGATTCTCCAGGCAAGAATACTGGAGTGGGTTGCTATGCCCTTCTCCAAGGGATCTTCTCAACATAGGGATTAAGCCCCAGGTTTCCTGCATTGCAAGCTGGTTCTTGTACATTATATAGGTTTGAACAAATGTATAACAACTCATATCTATTATTACAATGTCATACAGACTCTTTTCACTGTCCTTAAAATCCTTCATGCTCCACCTATTCATTTCTCCTTCCACAAACCCTGGAAACCCCTGTCTCCAGAATTTTGCCATTTTCAGAATGTCATATAGTCAGAATCAAGGAACATTTATAATGGGGCTTAACAAACATTAGCATGAGATTTGGGGTGGGATTAAGTAATCCCTGTGAATGCCACTTGGAAGTTCTAAAATTTGATTGCAAAATTTTTGACACCTCCAATTGCAATGTGAGATCTGTGTCCTTTCCCTGTTTACTTGGGGTGATGTAAGTGACTCATTTATCACAAGCAGAATGTAGTAGAAATGACATGTGTAAACTCTCAAAGCTAATCAGAATACAGTTTCCACTTGGTTCTCTTGGAACGCTCACCTTTGGGGCCCTGAAATAGTATGGAAGAAATACTACTCTGTGGTTACCACACTGTGAGGAAGCTCAAGCATGAATAGCCACTTGTGGGTACTCTAACTGAGAGCCCCAGTGGAGGTCCCAGCCAACAGTCACTGGGTATGTGAATTAAGATACCTCCTGATAATTCCAGCTCCAACTGTCCTGTCACACAGAGCCACTGAGTTTTGTTTTTCCCAGCAGAGGTCCCAGACATCATGAAGTTCTCTTTGAATTGCTGAATATCAAAATATTGAACTTAATAAAGTGGTTGTTTTAGGACCAAAAGCTTAGCGGTAGTTTGCTATGGAGCAATACTAAAAGAGACAGTTATCAAACTGTCTTCTGTTCCAAACCCTTGTGTTAGTAATAAGTTAGGTGTTTAGGAAGGTAACTGAGCTATTACATCACACCAAGGGAATATTTGGACTTCCCTGGTGGCCCAGATGGTAAAGGATCTGCCTGCAATGCAGAAGACCTGGGTTTGATCTCTGGGTTGGGAAGATCTCCCAGAGGAGGGAATGGCAACCCACTCCAGTATTCTTGCCTGGAGAATTCCATGGACAGAGAAGCCTGGAGGGCTACAGTCCACGGGGTTGCAAAGAGTGGACTTGAAAGACTAGAGATCTCTTCAAGAAAATTAGAGATACCAAGGGACATTTCATGCAAAGATGGGCACAGTAAAGGACAGAAATGGTATAGAACTAACAGAAGCAAAAGATATTAAGAAGAGGTGGCAAAAATGCACAGAAGAACTATACAAAAAAGATCTTCAAGACCCAGATAATCACAATGGTGTGATCACTCACCTAGAGCCAGACATCCTGGAGTGCAAAGTCAAGTGGGCCTTAGGAAGCATCACTATGAACAAAGTTAGTGGATGTGATGGAAATCCAGGTGAGATATTTCAAATCCTAAAAGATGATGCTGTGAAAGTGCTGCACTCAATATGCCAGCGAATTTGGAAAACTCAGCAGTGGCCACAGGACTGGAAAAAGTCAGTTTTCAGTCCAATCCCAAAGAAAGACAATGCCAAAGAATGCTCAAACTACCGCACAATTGCACTCATCTCACATGCTAGCAAAGTAATGCTCAAAATTCTCCAAGCCAGACTTCAACAGTATATGAACTGTGAAATTCCAGGTGTTCAAGCTGGATTTAGAAAAGGCAGAGGAAACAGCAATGAAGTTGCCAACATCTGTTGGATCATCAAAAAAGCAAGAGTTTCAGAAAAACATCTACTTCTGCTTTATTAACTACGTCAAAGCCTTTGACTGTGTGAATCACAACAAACTGTGGAAAAATGCTTGAAGAGATGGGAATACCAGACCACCTGACCTGCCTCCAGAGAAATCTGTATGCAGGTCAGGAAGCAACAGTTAGAACTGGACATGGAACAACAGACTGGTTCCAAATAGGAAAAGGAGTACATCCAAGCTATATATTGTCACCCTGCTTATTTAATTTATATGCAGAGTACATCATGAGAAATGTCAGGCTGAATGAAGCACAAGCTGGAATCAAGTTTGCTGGGAGAAATACCAATCACCTCAGATATGCAGATGACACCACCCTTATGGCAGAAAGTGAAGAAGAACTAAAGAGCCTCTTAATGAAAGAGGAGAGTGAAAAAGTTGGCTTAAAACTCAACATTCAGAAAACTAAGATCATGGCATCTGGTCTCATCATGTCATGGCAGATAGATAGGGAAACAATGGAAATGGTGACAGACTTTATTTTAGGGGGCTCCAAAATCATGCAGATAGTGACTGCAGCCATGAAATTAAAAGATGCTTGCTCCTTGATAGAAAAGTTATGGCTAACCTAGACAGTATAATAAAAAGCAGAGACATTACTTTGCCAACAGAGGTCCATCTAGTTAAAGCTATGGTTTTTACAGTAATCATGTATGGATGTAAGAGTAGGACTATAAAGAAAGTTGAGTACTGAATAATTGATGCTTTTGAACTGCGGTATTGGAGGAGACTCTTGAGAGTCCCTTGGACTGCAAGGAGATCCAACCAGTCCATCCTGAAGGAAATCAGTCCTGAATATTCATTGGAAGGACTGATGCTGAAGCTGAAGCTCCCATACTTTGGGCCCCTGATGCGAAGAACCGACTCATCGAAAAAGACCCTGATGCTGGGAAAGATTGAAGGGGGGAGGAGAAGTGGATGACAGATGATGAGATGGTTGGATGGCATCACCAACTCGATGGACATGACTTTGAGTAGGCTCCAGGAGTTGGTGATGGACAGGGAAGCCTGGCATGCTGCAGTTCATGGAGTCACCAAGAGTCGGACATGATTGAGTGACTGAACTGAACTGAACTGAGCGACTAACAGTTTTGCTTTCAAGGGAACATTTATATCAGGGTTAAGCAAACTCTCAGTGGCAGATCTTCAATTGGAATTTAGCAAGCTCCATGAACACTACAATGGATCAATAGCTAACTTAGGAACTGTCAAGGAAAAAACAGAACTTAAATATATTAGTCACTATTTTCCTCTCTACCACATATCCTGCCGATATCCTCAAATACTCAAGGATTAATGCAGATGACACACCCAGCTCCACTGGAGGCATCTTTACTATCACATTCCACCCTGTGTATCCACACTCTCAACTTCTCTGGAATCAGTCCACTTGTGTCTTATCCAGTGTTTGCAGATACTTGCTCTTCCACCTATAGGAAGAATAGGTGTCTCTTCTATTCTTTGTCTTTCCATTTATTTCTCTATGTGCCCTCTCCTGTCTTCATTTTGCTTCACTAATTCATCAAGACTTCATGGTTAATCACTGACACAATTGAATACCAACACTAGCAACTCTTGCTCTCTTTCATTTCCAAAGCTTCTGCCTGGCAAACTAAGACCCCAGATCAACCTACCATTTGCCTTCTCACTGCCTAAAACTTGGCTATATAGAAAATTTCAGGAAAATAATTTCTACAACATATGAATTGACACTACTATAAATGTATGATTTTTCAACTTCATATAGACATTAACCTTGGCCAGGTAGCCCATCATTTCACTTATCCTTCCTCATTATCCCTTTCCTTAGGTCAGCAAATATTCCAAAGTATACCCCTTTCCTAAAATCAGCACATATATTTTCTTCCTCAGACATCCTCATCTATATCACCATGAAAACTCATGCATCATCACTTTTATCCCCTTACTTAATCTTTTATCTCATCTGTATCCTCCTTCTGGGAGTGGGAGAGGAGTTATCTGTGTATTGGGATAATCTGCATGGATCAAATCTATATCTGTACTCTTATCCTATCTCCAGTCATCCTTTTGGGACTCGTTCTATTTATGATTTCATTTTCTTCTATATATTAAAACTTTAATTCTACTGTCTCTTTTCCCTCCCACAATCTAGTTTATCTTACCCTAAAAATGTTCATAAACCTTCCCATGACTCTGACATCCTTTTTACAAACCTTCTTAGTGCTCTCTATTTCCTCCAGATTAAGCTTCTTATGAAGGTCTTCTACCATTACTATCCTACTTCTCTATTTCACTTCCCAAGCATTCCTCAACATATCTCCACCAGCATGTAAACATGCTAGTTTTCCCATCTTAAAATGCAGGCATTTTTTTTTTTTTTACCCTGCTCCTGCAAGTCTCCGCAGTTTCTATATACACTTAGATACAAATATTTTCCTAAAGGGTTGTTTCCAATAAAGTTCTTATCCTCTTCATCCCACTGAAACTTCTTTTGTCAAGCCCTCTAATCACTTCCATGTTTTTAAGTCCAGTTGCCCATTTTCAGGCCACACCCTGACTTACTGGTAGCATCGGATGTACCGAAATATTCTCTCCCTCCTTCTACATATACTTTATATACTCAGACTGTAGGCTTCAGCATTTCCTTGGTTTTCCTTTCTTTCCCAGTCTTCATCATGGTTCCCCTTCTTCTCCTCAAACCCATGGTCAATGGCCTTCTTCCTAGCTATTCTTGTTGTTTTGTTAGTCTCAGCTAATTATAGAGCTTATGCTGCGATTCATGGGGTCGCAAGGAGTCGGACATGACTGAGCGACCGAACTGAACTAAAGTCCCCTCTATAGGCCAATTACTTAAGTTTATAGCTTCAGCCTATTTCTATCTCCCAAATACCAGACTCATATAACAGCTACATTTTTGATACCTCCTTTTGGATGTCTCAGATTTATCTCAATTTTAACATGTCCATAACCAAATTCTGTGGGCTTTCCCGGTGGCTCAGTGGTAAAGAATATACCTGCCAGTGTGGGAGATGGGGGTTTGATTCCTGGATTGGGAAAATCCCCTGGAGGAGGAAATGGCAACCATTCCAGTATTCCTGCCTGGGAAATCCCATGAACAAAGGAGCCTGGTAGGCTACAGTCCATGGAGCTGCAAAAGGTTGGGCATGACTCAGTGACTAAACAAACAACAACAACTGAATGCTATACTTCAACTCTATTCCACTTGCAGCCTTTCCCATCCCAGGTAATGGTCATTCCATCCTTGAAGTTTCTCTGCAAAAACACTTAGAGTAACCCCTGATGTCTTTCAGTTACTCTTACACAGAATTTACAATGAAAGCTTATTGGTTCTACCTTTAAAATACATTCACAATTTCAACCAGTTCTTACTTCCTCCACCCTTACTACCCTTGCCGGAGCCATCATTAACTTTTACCTTAATAGTATTCTCATTGGTAACTCTGTCTGTTTTTGCAGGTCCTATGTCCTGTTCCAAACACAGTGGGCAGAGTGCTTCATTCTCCTACTTAAAGCCTGCAGTGGCACTCCAGTCCAGGAGCCAGAGACAAGACAATGGCCTTTAAGTAGCTCCATGATCCTTCGTCCTCACATTTTTTGCCTCTTCTCTTTCAAGCCCTTCACTTGTCCACTATGTTCCAGCCACACTGGTCTTTGTTTTGCTGCTCAAACATTCCAGATACTTTCCAGAGACTTTGCAGTGACTGTTCTTAAGCCTGAAATAATCTTCTATCAAATACCCATATGACTGTCTCAAAATGCTCCAAGTTTTTGTTCAAAGGTCATCTCCTTAGTGTGGTCTGATCTGACCATACAATTAGAGTCTTGCACTCTGTTGAATTTTCTTATTTTGTAAGCTTCTTTTTTTTTCATTTATTTTTATTAGTTGGAGGCTAATTACTTTACATCATTACAGTAGTTTTTGTCATACATTGAAATGAATTAGCCATGGATTTACATGTATTCCCCATCCCGGTCCCCACTCCCACCTCCCTCTCCACCCGATCCCTCTGGGTCTTCCCAGTTTGTAAGCTTCTTATTTGAACCAGTAAGTGTTGGAATTTCCCAGAATTTCATTAGTGCTCTATTTCTTTTTTCTCTCATCATACAATTTCTAATGAGTTCCATATACACATCTCTAGCCTTAAGTTCTTTCCAGGGTTTTAATTTATCTGCTAAACATATAGAAAGATCTTTAAGGAGAGATTCACATTAAGTATTCTTCTAGATCTCCCTCTCTTTCATTTCTATTTTCTGGACCACTAATAACCGAATATTCCTTCTTCAAGTCAAATTCTATCTAGCTTATGTAGCTAAGATCATGCTCCATAATATAGAATGCCTCTCCTGAGGAATACTTGAGGCTATGCATATCAAGTGAGAAATGCTTATTCTTGTGGATCTGTGCTAGTACTGAAGCTACCAAAAAATACTATGACTTTGACACATATTGATAGAGCATCAGTTATTCTCAAGTGCTAGTGAAAAAAAAAGTCATTAAAATATTGTTCCTATGCTAAAACTAACATAGGAGGCAAATATTATGCTCAGCAATCATCTGAGAAGAATATGTATTTCATTTCTTTTTCTTAGAAGTTCTTCTTTGAAGAGATTAAGAATAATAGGCTTCTGCTACTAGTCCTATGTGGAGCAATGTGGGTAGTATTTGGGATTCCTATGGAACACACCTGTCAACAATAGGACTAAATCTCCATGATGAAAGAATTTTAGGCACCATAGTTACAGATAAGAGAGAAAACTTAAGTCAGAGTTTCTCTCACAAAACACAGGACTCAGTTCCTCCTCTGAGCGGGTATAATTGAGATCTGGTAAAGACAAATGGGTGGCCCTACATGGGTGGCCCAAGACAGACGGGTCATGGTGGAGAGTTCTGACAAAACATGGTCCACTGGAGAAGAGAATGGCAAACCACTTCAGTATTCTTGCCTTGGGAACCCCATGAACATTATAAAAAAAGCAAAAAGATAGGACACTGAAAGATGAGCTCCCCAGGTCGGTAGGTGCCCAATATACTACTGGAGATCAGGGGAGAAATAACTCCAGAAAGAATGAAGAGGCAGAGTCAAAGCAAAAACAACACCCAGTTGTGAATGTGACTGGTGATGGAAGTCAAGTCCAATGCTGTAAAAAGCATTATTGCACAGGAACCTGGAGTGTTAGGTCCATGAATCAAGACAAATTGAAAGTGGTCAAACAGGAGATGGCAAAGAGTGAACATTGACATTTGAGGAATCAGAGAACTAAAATGGACTGGAATGGGTGAATTTAACTCAGATGACCATTATATCTACTATTGTGGGCTAGAATCCCTTAGAAGAAATGGAGTAGCCACCATAGTCAACAAAAGAGTCCAAAATTCATTACTCTAATCCAATCTCAAAAACGACAGAATGATCTCTATTTGTTTCCAAGGCAAGCCATTATATATCACGTAATCCAAGTCTATACCCTGACCAATAATGCTGAAGAAGCTGAAGTTGAATGGTTCTATGAAGACCTACAAGCCCTTCTAGAACTAACACCCAAAAAGATGTCCTTTTCATTATAGGGTATGGGAATGCACAAGTAGGAAGTCAAGAAATACCTGGAGTAACAGGCAAATTTGGCCTTGGAGTACAGAATGAAGCAGGGCAAAGGCTAACAGAATTCTGCCAAGAGCATGCACTGGTCATAGCAAACACCAACAGCACAAGAGATGACTTTCCACATGGACATCACCAAGTGGTCAACACCAAAATCAGATTGATTATATTCTTTGCAGCCAAAGATGGAGAAGCTCTATACAGTCAATAAAAACAAGACCAGGAACTGACTGTGGCTCAGATCATGAACTCCTTATTGCCAAATTCAGACTTAAATTGAAGAAAGTAGGAAAAACCACTAGACCATTCAGGTATGACCTAAATCAAATCCCTTACGACTATACAGAGGAAGTGACAAATAGATTCAAGGCATTTGATCTAATAGACAGAGTGCCTGAAGAACTGTGGATGGAGGTTCATGACATTGTACAGGAGGCAGTGATCGAGACCATTCCCAAGAAAAAGAAATGCAAGGGAACGACAGAAGATGAGATGGTTGGATGGCATCACTAACTCAAAGGACATGAATTTGAGTCAACTTTGGGAGCTGGTGATGGACAGGGAGGCCTGGCGTGCTGCAGTCCATGGGGTCTCAAAGAGTCAGACATGACTGAGTGACTGAACTGAACTGAGAGATAATTAGCAAAAACAAACAAAAAAGTTTTAGGAGTAATCCTGGATCTCTCTTGCCCTTTCCTTCACACCCTCTGATGTGTAGTCATTGAGTCTCACTTTTTTCCTGTTTCACATCTGTCCTCTCGTTTCTCATCCAATTGCTGTGATCTTAACCCAGACACTCCTAGATCTTCCCTGAAATACAGGAGCGGTCTCTAACATCGTTTCCCTCTTTCTCCAGAGTCATCTGCTCTACACTGACCACAAAATCCTTTTTCTAAAATGTTAAGCTCCCTTCAAATGGTTTTCATTATGTCCAATGTAGATACAAATACTCAGTTCAGTTCAGTCGCTCAGTCGTGTCTGACTCTTTGCGACCCCATGAAAATACTAGTGCCACATAACTTGGCTCCACGATCTTGCCTCAGTTCTTTCCTTCACCAGTTCTGTCATTGTTCCTTCACATGCCCTCATTTTGCCAGTGCCCTGCTTCATAGATCTGTGGAGCTGCTGTACTTGCCCTGTGACTGACCACATTCTAATCATTCCGTCTTGATGACTCTTTCTTCCTCCACTCTCCTGTAGTATCACTCTTACTCACTCTTCATGACTCGTATTGAACACCCCCTCTTTCCTGGTTCTAACTTCCCACCCTGACTTGCTTTGTATATTTATAGAATCACATATATCTTTATTATAATAAATAGAATTCAATTCTACTGGTGTATGTTATTTTATTTTTTTCTCTTCTATACTGTGAGCTACCTGAATTTAGGGAATATGATTTTTTCATCTCTGTACAAGTGGTACTTAGTACTGTAATAGCCTAATAGAAGTAGAGATCATATATATATTTTCTAAGTGGGAAAGACAGGATGGCAGGAAAGAAAAAAGGAAGGACGGGAAAAAATGAAAAGAAGAAAGGAAGAAGGGAAGGATGGAATGAAGGAAGCAGTGAAACAGGGAAGAAAAGGATCAGAAAAAATGTTTTATTATAGAGTTAGTCGTGGGAATGAAATCTGTCTTTTCTGATCTGGGCTTTTCTTTCTGCAGATATTTTAGGCTCCTATCACTTCACTATAGAGGGAGGGTATTTATCCAGACAGTAGGGAAGCTGCAGAATTTCTTTGGCCTTGGTGGTTGTGGTTATTTCTTTCTAAACACATAGGAGAGAAACCTCAGCTAGCTGCTGCTTGTGGTGTCAGCTACTCTGTTTGAAGTCCCTGGTGAGGAGACAGCTAGATGCCACAGTGGCAATTAGGGGCCACAGAGTATTGTTAGCTGAACTTGCTGTTCCAGTTGGCAAGTTTAACACATACTCTGTTCCAGCATAAGTGGACAGTGTTATGATCACATCATACCACCAACCCTGTTGTTATTATAGATGGGCTCTTTCATGGTAAGAACCCATGGGTTCTTTACATGAGTAGCTTCCTCACAATTATGATTTTGGCTAGACTATCTTCACTTCCTCTTAGGCTCAAAGTGAGTTTGCCATAAAAGTACCGACATGTTTGAGAAATTCATTTCACTTAGGTTTTTTTAGGTTTGATATGATTGCCTTCATATCTGCTTAAAGAAGGAAGCATTCATGCCCTAACTTCAGCTTCTTGGTGCTGGGAATATAGTTGATTTATCATCATTTCAGTGTCAAAAATATCTTAGTGGTCTGAAATATGCAGAGATAACACTACTTCTTTTATTTAGAGTAAGCGTCAAGGAATCTTGAACATAGCTCATTTCAAGCTCTTCATTTTATTTTTAAGGGATCTGGAAAGCAGAATGGTTCAGTGACCTGTCACACATTAATTAGGTAGCAGAAGAACTGGGTTTGTATTTCCAACCAGCCCTCTTTTCAGTTCACTGTGTTACAGCCATAAATTGGCTAAAGTGCTAATTTTTTTTCTCAAAATGAAAATACCATTGCATGCACTCATGCTAAGTCCCTTCAGTTTTGTCTGACCCTTTGTGACCCCATGGATTGTAGCCCATCAGGCTACTCTCTCCAAGGGATTCTCTGGGCAAGAACACTGGAGTGGGTTGCCATTTCCTTCTTCAGGGGATCTTCCCAATCCAGGGATCAAACCCGCATCTCTTACATCTCCTACATTGGCAGGCAAGTTCTTTACCACTAGCACCACATGAGAAGACCCCCACTACCATCCTACAGTGTAGTGATGCCTTATCAGTTGTACTCCGGTCAGGAAATCAGAATCACACTAGAAGTTTTGATGAGAAGAATATTGAATATTGGTTGATCTGAAATTTGAAGTGTGAAATAACAAAAGAGGAAACACTGAAGAAACATGAAAAGCAACTTCTATTCCTAGACTGAGGAAATGAAGGGAAGGGAATGGGGTTGTCAGAATCTAGAAATATGAATGAGGGTTTGCAGAACCAGAATCCAGACCTCTAAGAAGAGCCACCAGGATTTCCATGGAGGCTCAGATGGTAAAGAATCTGCTTGTAGTGTGGGAGACCAGAGTTCAATCCCTGGGTCAGGAAGATCCCCTGGAAAAGGGAATGACAACCCACTCTAGTATTCTTGCCTGAAGAATTCCCATAGACTGAGGAGCCTGGTGGGCTACAGTCCCTGGGGTTGCAAAGAGTCAGACACAACTGAGTGACTAATAACAAATGAGGAGAAGTGGGCAAACTTTTCACAGTGCCTGATAATGATTCTCTACTGCAGCACAATGAAATATGGCAAGTCCATGATGTTCATCACATACTGCTGATATACAAGAGACAGTAGACCTTGACCTTATTTCACCATCACGTTTTAAATGATGTGATTTTTAAAATTTCTTTGGATGGAGAATACATTCTTCATCCTTCAGTCTCTGCTACTCCACATTGGTTCATCTTGCTGTTTCACATGTTCAAGCCTAACTCCCAAAGGCTTTTGAGTTTTGAAGATCCATTCTAGAATGAAATTCCATACTCCTTCCCTTCCCTCTCTGGTAACTAATTTCATTTTTTTGCAGCTTTGGTTATTAGCTTTTTAAATTTCTTCTGGCTATGTGTGTATCTGAGAAGTGAAAGACTAAGAAGTAGTTTCTACTCTCTTTAGTAGAATAAACCAAAATCCAAGAGCAAAAATTCTTTTGGCATTTTTTTAAAGAGAAAGTTTAGCTATAAAGAAGGGGACAAAGAATGACTATTGCATTTTTGTTTTGAATTATTTTTAAATGTGAATTTTACATGATTAGTTTCAGCATGGTAGTGGCTTGGGGGAATTAGATCCAATTCAGTGATGTTTTTAGATGTAGTCTTTAGACATATTCTTCTTAATCTTTGCCATATTGTCAATTAGTATTTAAATACCCTCTGGCCCAAATACGTCATTTCTGTGTTGGTTTATTTGGGAACTGGTCTCTCTAAATTCTTGGTCACTGAAATCATGCTAATAAAGAACTGTATTTAAGTGTTCTGTTCTTGTATTTATGCGGTTTTTGTTAGTTATTTTTATTTAGGAAACATTTTCTAGAGCAATGAACCGTAGGATAATCAAGTGACCTGCCATTTTTTTTTTTTTATAAAAAATAAAACGCTTCCAGATGGTGTTAGACACATGGAAAAGGATGTATTTTTTTAGCCTACCCAGAATGTTCCTAAATAGCCAATGCTACCTGTTTCAAACGTAAGGGGGACAGGCTTATGGAGTATAAAATGGCTAAGTATGGGAACAGCTGGGACTAACTACATGCTGTTAACATAGCAGATTAAGGAGAACTATGTGAGAAGAATCCTGCTGTAAGTATAGGTTAACCAGTTCATAACTCTAGCTGTGAACACTTCAGGTGTAAACAGTTCTGGAAGACTCATGCCATAAAGGGTCTCTGTTTACCTTACAGAAGTGTCCACAGTCTTGAGCCACCTCTCAGACAAGTGGAACAATCTCTCCTCTGCAGCTCTATCAGCCACAACATGCAAAAATAAGTTTTCATGAAAACAAAATGAAACTCACAGGAAAAGTTTGCAATAATTGGCCCTGTGACTCAAGTAAATCAACTCAGGATTCTTTTGTAGGATTGTTGATTAATGAAGAACTAAAGAGCCTTTTGATGAAAGTGAAAGAGGAGAGTGAAGAAGTTCACTTAAAGCTCATCATTCAGAAAACTAAGATCATGGCATCCGGTCCCATCACTTCATGGCAAATAGATGGGGAAACAGTGGAAACAATTACAGACTTTATTTTTGGGGGGCTCCAAAGTCACTACAGATGGTGACTGCAGCCATGAAATTAAAAGACGCTTGCTCCTTGGAAGAAAAGTTATGACCAACCTAGACAGCATGTTAAAAAGCAGAGATATTACTTTGCCAACAAAGGTCCATCTAGTCAAAGCTATGGATTTTCCAGTAGTCATGTATGGATATGAGAGTTGGACTGAAAGAAAGCTGAGTGCTGAAGAATTGATGCTTTTGAACTGTAGTGTTGGAGAAGACTCCTGAGAGTCCCTTGGGCAGCAAGGAGATCCAATTAGTCCATCCTAAAGGAGATCAGTCCTGAATATTCATTGGAAGGACAGATGCTGAAGTTGAAACTCCAATACTTTGGTCACCTGATGCGAAGAACTGAATCATTTGAAAAGACCCTGATGCTGGGAAAGATTGAAGGTGGGAGGAGAAGGGGACAACAGAGGATGAGATGGTTGGATGGCATCACCGACTCAATGGCTATGAGTTTGGATAAACTCCAGGAGTTGGTGATGGACAGGGAGGCCTGGCATGCTGCAGTCCATGGGGTTGCAAAGAGTCGGACAAGACTGAGAGACTAAACTGAACTGAACTGATTAACTTTGGGGGAAAATTTTGCTTCTGCTGATATTGCTACATTAAAGTTATGAAGTTGGATGCTATTACCATTTTCAATAATACTTAAATAAATCCAAGCAGAGACAGTCAGAGATGAATAATAGATGGAATCAGAGTGAGAAAGTCCTGATGATCTGAGTATCTTTAAACCAAGCCTTGTTCCCTGTAGCTGTTTGATTCTTTGTGCAAATCTATAGTATTCTTCCCAAGCACATGAACCAATAAACCTGCATGTTAAATTCCAACTTGTTTGAATTAGGTCTCTGGCCCTTGAAATTCAACATTTTTCCCATCATGAGATGAGATAATTAAAAAAAGAAGTGTTAGTAGGAGTGGGGAATGGTACAGCTCTCCTTCAGTAGACTGTAGGAAGGAGTTTTCAATCTCTTCTCTGTTGAGAGACAAATGACAAATTATGCCCTCTGCTGAGACACTCTCCTCTGTGTAGGTTCCAGGTTAACAGTAGCTGTCATTCCATCCCTTTCTCTGCCATTCTTAAAAGCTTATTAAAATTCTGGTGTTTTGTTACCTGAAGCCACATAACAAACCACCCACAAACCAAGTATCATAACACAATGAACATTGTATTAGTGTGTACCTGGATGAGTTCTCTGTTCCAGAGTGTCTAGGACCTCAGCTATAAGGACTCAGATGTCCGGGAGTGACTTGAATGGCTGGACAGGGGAATCATTTGATGGCTCTGTCCCCATATCTCAGCAGGCAGGGCAGAATGGACAAACTCGGCTGGAACTGGTAGCCAGAATGCAGGACTTCTCCATCATGGTGGTTTCAGGGTAGTCAGACCTCTCACATGATAGTCAGGGATCCCAGAGAAAGTGTTCTAGTGAACAAGAAGGAAGTTGTGTGACCTTTTAAGACCTAGCTTCAGAAGTCACACAATGATATTTCTGCCATTTTCCATTGGTAGATGCAGTCACAAGCCCATTCAGACGAAAGGAGAGTGTACATTGGCTTCACTTCTCAATCAGAGAAGTGTCAAGAGATTTATACCCATGTTTTAAAACTGCCAGAACTAGTGAGTAGGAAGAATGCTAGTATAGATATGACTTTGAAGCAATTACATATATACATATATGTGTGTGTGTGTATATATATATATATATATATATATATATATTTATATATGTGTGTGTGTGTATAGATATAGATATGAAAGTGGGAGTGTTAGTCAGTCATGTCTGACTCTTTGAAACCTCATGAACTGTAGCCTGCCAGGCTCCTCCATCCATAGAATTCTCCAGGCCAGAGTACTGGAATGAGTTGCCATTCCTTTCTCCAGGGAATCTTCCTGACCCATGGATTGAACATGGGTCTCCTGCATTGCAGGCAGATTCTTTACCTCCTGAGCTATCAGGGAAGTGTGTATATATATATATATATATATATATATATATATATATTAATAGCAAGATGAGCATGTAATTTTATAAATATCATTACAATACTTAGATTGCAGAACTCCTGGATTAGGAGTGAGATTTGTGTTCCATCTAAATGGATAAGATAAGAATGGGAGAAAAAGACAAAAGTAGAAAGAACTGAAAGGGATTAGAATAAGGGTTGGCAAATACTAATATGAAGGTTGGCAGACATTCTAATTTTTCCAGAATTATCTCTAGTAATAGCATTAGTAGTTTTAATAGTAATTCTTCCCATATCCCTGACTCATCTAGTCTCTGTTGGAGTATATGGAGATGGCTTCTGTGAGCAGATGTGCCTCAGTCAGCTAGAGATGGTCTGAGATCCTCTGGACAAGGTCAACAAAGTTGTCTTGAAAAATAAATGAGAGAAATGGCAGGTTACCTTCATAACCTTTTTGTAACCCTGGTATAGGCTGCTTGACTCACTGTTATATACTGAATAACACCCCACTACCTCCTATAGACTACTGAGGGCAAAGTTTGTTTTTTCAGTCAGATCCATACTATAGCCAGCTTCTCCACTCTCACCGGTTTGCTACTTAATCACTGATGACTCAGTCTCAGATATTGATATGCATTGTGGAAAACTCTTCCCAAACTTCTTTTTTTAAAATATACTGCTTTACCAAGTAGATGGATTCTGACAAAAGAAATGTGGGAGCACCTGCCGTACTGTCAGTGAAAGTGTTTGAGAATGAGGACGCAGATTCAAATCCAAGCTCCAACTTTTACTAGCTGTGTAATGATAGTGACATGAATAATCCCTTTGGTCCTCAGTTTCCATGGGAAAAAATGAACATGATAAAGCAATTACCTCTTATGTTTATTGTGAGAAGTTAACATACATAAATAGATGAGGATAGTGATCAGCACAATATAATCACCTAGTACATATTTGATATTAGTGCTTGCTGACCTGGTCTATGTGTGGAAAAAGCTTCTGAAGCAGATTTGAGTGTATTAGACTTTCTTGTGAGTCTAAGGATTGTACAAAAAAATCAATAAAATAGGGAAAAAACCCTTAAAATTATCTTTCAAAACTTGGAGAGAAAATGATTCACATTTTCTTAGCCTCGATAGATTATTATGAGCTTTGGAGAGATCACAATTTGAATAACTGGCTCAATTACCTGTGAGTCATGTATTTGGGAGAACGCCTTTCCTTGTGCCCTTCCTCAGTTTCTACTTTTGGGAATAATTCTGTATTCATGGGTTTGTTTTGACAACTAAACAATATCATATGTGTAAGTAGCTATTATTCAGTAGATGCCCACCTTCTTCTTCCCCTGAAAGGGAGAATTAGTTTTATTTTCTGACCCTCAAATCTGCATGATAATGATATCATACTTGGATATGTCTCAAATTTAAATAATAGTTACAGTTGATGTAATTGTATCCAACTGACACAATGATTGTTTATCCTGTAAATCACATGCTAAAAAGAAAACTACTTTGGGGATTAGGCCCCACATTCACCCAAATAAAATTTGACGTGGGATTTCAATATTAAAATATTAAGAATATTCAAGAATATGCTCATGCTTTTTAAAACTCTTCATAGGTGACTCATTATTCATTGACCTCAGTAAAGTTTAGGAGAAATGTCCCATATTGCAGGTAGTGATCATCAATTCAGTAGAAATTCCATTTGTATACTATTAACTTGTCTCTCCCAGTATCCAAAAGTTTTCTCTAGTTTTAGTTATATGGAATTTAACAAAATTTCTTGAGATCATAAATGGTTACTGAATGAAATGTGATTGGAGCTCTTGGAACGAAGAGACTTGAGTTAGTATCCCACCTCTTACTGCTCACTAGGTCAATGAGCCAATTATGTAGCCTTTCCAAGCTTTAGTTTTTTATCTGCCCATAGGAAAGTGTACTAGTACCTGCTTCTTAGGATTGTCAGCATTATGTGAGATCATGTACAAGAAGTGCTTGGGAATAGTAAATACATCTCCTACCCCATCTCTTCTTCCATCTTCTTCATTCATCTTGCCAAATGGCAAGTACCTCATTTATTTATTCTGACCCATACCTTACATTCTTTATGTTTCTCATCATTTAATTTTTGTTTATCTCTTTCTTGAAACAAGCTGATCTGGTCTACATGTGGTACTCAGGAAGGAGTAACAGGGTGAGAGAATTTTATACAAGAAGTAGATAATTTCTATTGCTCTATTATGGTCCACTTCTCTGTTAAAATGCATAATTCAGCCATTCCTTTAAGGAGGGTGATAATGTCATGTTGCTTTGATTTTAATGAGACCTTTCCTGAAGGTAGAACTCTTTGGGCTCCTTTATGAAACACCAACCCCAGCTGTTTTATATTCTGCAGGTGTTATGTAAATGTCAAATATTAGTGTTTTACTATCTAGTAAAACAGATGAAATGGGGTTTTTGTTGCTTCTTGTTTCATAGGCTGTGAATAAGACCGGGTCATTGTCCTTTTGATTATTCAGCTGCAAGTTTCTTTGCTTTAAGAAAGCACAGTGAAAATAACTGTCAGGAATGCTGTCGTGTTAAATAATGAGTTAAAATAATTAACATTTAGAGAGTACTTATTAGGTATGGGAGCTATTCTAAGCCTTCTTCATTTATTGTCTCTTCTAATGCTCACAAAAATATGTGAAATGAGTAGTTGTCTTAGATTCACATTGCTAGATAAAGAAACAGACATTTTAGAACATAAAGAAGTCAAACTTGGTAGTACAAAACCAGTGGGTGGCTGAGCGGAGAATCAAATCCAAGTTGACTTGGTGACAAATTCTGTGCTCTTAGTCATCTATCCAATGCTGTCTAATTAAAAAAGAATCAAAAAGTCATTTTCTAATTAATCATATTTTAGGAAAGATGAAGAGAATTCCATAAAATAAATTATAAGATATTATGGACATATATATGGACTTTAGAAAGATGGTAATTATAATCCTATATGCAAAACAGAAAAAGAGACTCAGATATATAGAACAGACTTGTGGACTATGGGAGAAGGCGAGGGTGGGATGTTTCAAGAGAACAGCATTGAAACATGTATATTATCTAGGGTGAAACAGATCACCAGCCCAGACTGGGTGCATGAGACAGGTGCTGGGGCCTGGTGCAGTGGGAAGACCCAGAAGGATCGGGTGGAGAGGGAGGTGGGGGGGGGACTGGGATGGGGAATACATGTAAATCCATGGCTGATTCATTTCAATGTATGACAAAAACTACTGTAATGATGTAAAGTAATTAGCCTATTAAAAAAAAAGATATTATGGACTTGGAAAAATAGGGCATATTTGATAGGATGCATTAAAAAGTACTGATGAAGACATTGATTGCTGATGGGAGACAGGATGTGGCAAGATCATGTATCTAGAGGGGACAGTTCTGTCAGTTGAATGGGGCAGGATAATTAGACTAATAACAAACTGTTCTCTATAGTAGAGTAGGGGCCTCAAATACAGATGTCTGAAGAAGTTTGACAGGGAATAAAAATGAATAAAGTTGGTGTGTGCAAGAGTCAGAGAATTATGGAGTCTTCAGGAACTGGAGAGGGTCTGACTATCTGAAGGGAATAGCTGCTTCTTGGTGGTACTTGTGGATATTTTCACTTGCAAATGAAGATCCAGTGTTTCTAGAGGTTCTGAATTGTAAAAGAAGGACAGAAATCCAGATTTGCATGTGCTTTATTCTGATTTTTAGAGGTTGGAAATCATATCTCATTTCAATAATACTTAGTTAAAATATTTTAGAAACAACCCACTCTAGAGACTGTCTGTTTGCTTTCCTGAACTTGAGTATGAGAAACTGAAAAAGTTGGGTCCAGACTGTAAAAGCCACCCAAAGCCAAGCTAAACACTATTCTTAAATTGTTAGGCAAAGAGAAGCAGCAATTGAAGGCTTTTCAGCTGGAGAGTGGTATGGAGGGTGCTGTGCTGGAGAAAGATTAGTTTGATTTGTGGATGAGAGAAAGAGCAGTCAAGATGGCCAAGTTGGCAGCAATTACATTCATTAGTGTAGCTGAATGGAATGGTAACACAAATAACTGTGATTTGTACTATTAATAAAAACCTATCACTATTATCATTCAGTTTTACTTTTCTGAATACATTAGCAAAGGAAAAAAAAAATGAGGAATAGGGGCGGCCCACTTGGTGGGATCTTTCCTAAACTTAATCAAGCAACAATTTATCTCCAAGGTCCCATGTGCATCCTGGCCTCCTCATCTTCCCTTGGCTTGATGTACCTTCACCGTTAGACCCTCCTCTCAAGTCATTTCTTGTTTTCCCAGCCAGACTGTGAAAATCACTGAGGGAGAGGTCCATTCTCTCTACTTAGAACTCGATGAAAAACCGAACAAGAACAAGATATGAGGCTCCTAAAATCTTCTTAAAATATCTCCCTATCTGAAGGCCAGATTTTCCCAGAGCACAGAGAACCTTCTTCCTGATCTCCACCCTGAACTCCTTTCAGGATGTGTTGAAAGTCAGCAACTGCATGGCCTAGTGGCTTAATCCTTGTGGAAGTAGATGACAAATGACAACCGTTAGTTGGCACATCCGACTGGCAAATGAACTTATAGTAAACCCTTATTTTACAAGTGTGTGCATGCGTGCTCAGTGGCTTCAGTCATGTCTGACTCTTTGTGACCCTATGGACTGTAGCCTGCCAGGATCCTCTGTCCATGAGATTCTCCAGACAAGAATACTGGAATGGGTTGCCGTGCCCTCCTCCAGGGGCTCTTCCCCACCCAGAAATTGAACCTGTGTTTCCAGCATTGCAGGTGGATTCATTACCGCTGAGCCACAGGGCAATCCCCCTTTCCAAGTACATTGCTTTATTTAGTTTCAGATGCAATGGCCAAATTTCACCACGGGTGGTCGTCAATATCTCAGCTCTCCCAAAGAATGAACTTTGGCCATTGCTACACCTGGAAGAAGATATGAACTCAGGGGTCAGAACAGCAGTGATCCAGACATAATATTGATGCCAATTGCGTTCCATACTAAGAAGTTCTTATGTTTACACTGGCAGCTCAAAACTTCCTCTGAAGACAGTTTTGCCATGAGGAAGAATCTGTTGAAAACTATTGCTTTCTAGTGTATGGAATATTAGAATGTGAGAAAAATGAGATTTGTCTAATCTCACCTCATCCAATTTACAAAGGAAACACCTGAGATTCAGGGAAATGACTTAAGGAAAGGCCTTGCCCAAAGTCACATAACTGGTTCATGTGCTGAATCATCCTTCCATCTTCACACTATGTCAGGCAAGAAGGGAACCAAGAGGAACTAGGAAGGAGGACTGGTATGTGTGTTATGGTGAGCCTTGCTCACTGAATTCAGCACCCCATGGTACATAGCCAACCAATATGTTTATTCCATATTTGAAACTTTAAAGCACCAGGACAAGTTCCTAGCTACAAAAGAAGTGAATGAAATAGATAACTAATAAGAAGCTACCATATAGCACAGGGAACTCTACTCAGCATTCTGTAATGACCTACGTGGGAACAGAACCTAAAAAAGTATGAATATATATATATATATATACATATATAATTGATTCACTTTGCTGTATAGCAAAAGCTAACATAAAGGTATAAATCAATTATTATCTAATCAAAATTAATTTAAAAATTATAAAAAGAAGTGAATGAAGACAAAGATAGATGTTAAAGGCTAACTTCCCTCTATTTCCAAATTATGTGCACAGTTGGTCATCTCTGCCATCCACCTGTTTCTATTCAAACCAAATTTCATATTGAAAAAAGGATAGTCCATACAGAGACACTTGGTTCTATTCATTAATTATGGAGAACTCCTTTAAGAAATCATATTCAGCTTTGGGAAGAAACTTCATTTGCTTCCCAAGATGCAAATGATGTGGTCATTTTGGCTAAAAAGCAAAATATGTTTCCTGTTTAAAAAGTGGAACAGAAGAGAGAGTCCTTTGAGATATTTTTCTTCTAAAGAATTTAGATCACTTATCGCTTGAATTATAATGCAGACACAACCAGACTCCTGTGGCAGGAAGGGACCAGCAATTGCGTTTTCCCAGGAGCAGTTTTTTGTCCTAGAGCAGAGAGAAAGAGAGAGAGCACTAGCTTTATCACAGTGCCAATTATTTCATTCTTCTATTTTAGGCTCCTATTATTTAAACAGGAAATTTCTGGGGCATAGTTACACACTAATATAGTATGTAACCAGGAAGAGACCTACAAGTAATATGTGATAATAAGAAAGAAATGTTTCTTTGTAGCATCTTGAAATAAGATTAATGAAGTGAATGATTAATCATACTTTTTTTAAAAAGTGTTCTTTGTCTAACTGAAGAAATCACTACATTTTCCCTTGATACATCAGTTCTCCTAGTGCATTGAAAAGAGACTCTTAATATCCTCTGTCTACCAGCCAACTATGCATCCAATAAGACTGAATAATAGGGAGATTTCTCTTCTTTTCCATTTGGTTGAAAGCATCCTGTATTTTCTCTAGGCTTCACTTCACATGGCCATGTCTGAGACCCAGGCTGTAAAAGGCCTTGATTATTGGTCAGTTTCAACCTAAGAGGAGACGAGCTCCCCTACCATCCCAACCTTTTCCTGGCTCGCCTTGCAGGAGTCAATGCAGTCAGCCCTCCTTTCAGGCAAGGTTTAAATTTGCATCTGCAGTTGGGTTCAACCCCACGCATGGAAGTGGAATCCTCAGAAACAGACAGCTTACTGAACTACAGACATTTTACATAAGGGACTTGAGCATCCACAAAATTTGGTATCTTGGAAGGAGTTCTAGAACCAATCCCCTCAGAAACCATGATTGAACACTTTTATAGTATAATTTCACCTGTGTTCTGTCAGCTGCTCAAAGGGAGAAGGCAGTAAGATTCAGCGGGCAGCTGACATTTAGGAAGTTTTTTTCCTCAGCTGTTTCGAATCCAGAATAAGACTAGTGCCATTTTCAAGGTTTATGGTGATGAGCATAGACTTTGGCACCTGTATTGGTATATCCAAATCCTAATTTTTCCACTTACCAGCTATGTGATCATGGGAAACATATTTAACATCTCTGTGCCTCCCTGTTTTTCATTCATAAAAATAATTCCTTCCCTTGCAAGACTTTTTCTGAAATTTAAGTGGAATGAAACAATGAATAAATAGCCAGTAAGTTTGTAACATAAAGCTGTGTATCAACTAATAGTCACTGTTTCAATTAAAATAAAATGTTTCCTAAAAGCCTGATAACAATAATTTAATTCTGTACTCTCAACAGCATCTAACAAAATGCTCTTGCACGAAATTGTGGCTCAGTAAGCATTTGTTGCATTCAATTCAATTCCCAAGTCTGAATGAGCAATAAAACTGACACATGCTGTGTCTGCCAGAAAAGCCACTGGCAGGTCTCAGATTGCTCACATGTGTTAGTTGGAAATGGCCTAAAAGAGGAGAAAGAAGCCAGACCTTCAAAACAACACTTTGGAAGCTGTCCAGCAATCAGCTTCACTTATCTTGCAGGAAAGCACAGGGCAGGAGACTGTCTGTGAGCTTTTTGGTAGCCTTCATTAAAACCAATGTCCAGAGAAGCTGGTCAAAACTTTATTCCATAGAGCAACCGGATCTCCTAAGTCTAATTTATTTCTTATCAGGAATGAAGAAGGCAGAGTCAACAGAGATACTCTCTTTCAATGAAATAACCAATGCAAAGTGTTACTATAAAGAAATGAAAATAATAATTCTTGCATATTAAAAAATAACCATATATATACATATATATAAGTTATATATATACATGTATATATACATGTACTTGAGTCCTTTTGAGATTTTGTAGGAAATAAATTCATTATTAAAAAATAAAATAAATTGTGTTCCTCAAATGGATTATTGAAGAGGGTTTAACAAGGTGTAGGGAAGCCACAGGTTGATGGCAAAATGTCTCTGGGGGCAGTAACATCACAGTGCTGTCATCACCTTAAATCAGAGGTGATGGAAATTTGGAATGAGTCATGTGGAGAGGCTACTTTGACCTGAATTGTAACTTTCAGGGCTACAGTCAAGCCCCAGCAACCATTCAAGAAAATGATTGGGAAATACCTTAATCTCGCTTCCCTTCCTCCAATCTCTGGCAATGTTTCCATCTGGAGTCAGAGAGCAAAGACACTCAACTGATGCAATCCACACAAGGGCACAGAGTTGGGAGGAGAAAACAGGGTGTAGTTTTGGAGGGGCAGATTACTTAATCATCTCTGAAAGTTAATGTCCAGTGAAAAGTAGGGCTTTGGGGAAGTGATTAGGTTATGAGAGTAGAACCCACACAAATGGGATTAATGCTCTTAGTAAAGTGAAAGTTAAAGTCCCTCAGTTGTGTCTGACTCTTTGCGACCCCATGGACTATAAAGTCCATGGAAATTTTCTAGGCCAGAATATTGAAGTAGTTAGCCTTTCCCTTCTTCAGGGGATCTTTCCAACTCAGGGATCGAACCCAGGTCTCTGGCATTGCAGGTGGATTCTTTACAAGCTGAGCCACAAGGGAAGCCCAAGAATACTGGAGTGGGTAGCCTATCCCTTCTCCAGCAAATCTTCCCAACCCAGGAATTGAACCAGGGTCTCCTGCTTTGCAGGAGGATTCTTTACCAACTGCTATCAGGGAAGCCATACATAAAGAGGCCCCAAAGAGCTTACCTGACCCTTCTACCATGTGAGGTCGTAGAGATAAGACAGCTGTGATCTGGGATGTGGGCCCTCACCAGATATTGAATCTGCTGGCACCTTGACCTTGGACTTCTAGAACTGTAAGACATAAATGTATATAGTTTATAAGACCCCCATTCTATAGTGTTTTGTGATAGCAGCATAAGCAGACATAGGGGAGTTAACAGCTCACGTTTAAAGTGAAAATGCACTTGTTAAGAGTTCTAGTGAATTTTTGTCTTTGCCTTCCTGTATAGAGATTAAGAATAATAACATGTTGCTTTTCCTTCTACTCCCTGACTCCTCCCCACTACCCATACTGCCCCCTACAACTGTCTTGTGGCTTCCCTGGTAGCTCAGTGGTAAAGAATCTGCCTGCAATGCAGGAGATGCTGGTTCGATCCTTGAATAAGGAAGATCCCATGAGAAAGAAATGGCAACTCACTCTTGCCTGGGAAATTTCATGGACAGAGGAGCCTGGTGAGCTACAGTCCATGGGGTTGCAGAAGTGTCAAGCATGACTTAGAGACTAAACAACAACAACAATCATTATTACCCATGTTTTGTTGACCAGGTTGGAATAAGTCCGAACTGTCAGTATCAGTTAACACCATGTCCATATCTGTGGATGTAGGATATATACTACTCACATTTCTTTCACTATACATTGATGCGAGTTGCAGTAAACAGCAATGATCATTACATTAAAAAATTACTTTGGTAAATAAATAGAATATGATTTAACTATGTGGTCAGTCTTTATAAATGGACTTCAAAGTAAATTCTATGTTATAGCTTTTTAAGTGTTTCCAAATTCATTCCATGTTGGTTTTGCTCCATTTCTAAAACAAGGCGACCCAAACTCAAGAGATTAAGTGGTTTTCTTAGGGTCACAGAACTATTATGTAGAAGAAGAGTGGGGTCTTGAAGCTTTATCTAATATATGCAAGTCCAGAACTGTGTTTATTACAGCATATCAGGGTGTATGGTGTGGACTGAGGATCTTTGAGTATCTTCTAACAACCTCCAAAATCTCTCACCTTCATTGTTTCTACTTATATATTTCTTTGAGATAAGGTCTGAAGATGCCTTTTAAATTGGCAATGCTGTCAGAGAAGAGAGGCCTTAGTGGGTTATTATAGGTTTTTCAGATTTATTTTCTGGTAACCTTTTACAGGAGGAAATGGAACACAGAAATGTTAGGTTTGCAGAGAAGTAGACAAAAAAGGATTGAGCAGGAGATCCTGAGCCCCCATGGGACAACATTACACCCAGATACTTTGGAGAGCTTTAATCATTCCAAAACAAAGGTGAGAAACTCATACCAGTTTGAGACTGAAAGTCCCACATCTTAGGAAGCCTCTCAGATCTGGGTCAACAAGGATGGCTGGTCACCCTACAGTTAAGTCCGACATTATTTACCATTTGGAAAGCATTGCTTTCATGAAAGAATCAAATCATAGCCACTTCTGCTAACATTTCAGTGGCCAAAAGGTAGCACAGGGATGCTCTTGGGTTCTGTGCGGTGGAGATAACATAAACATTCTACTGGGAGCAGCAAAACTGAAACTTTGGCTAAGGATAATACAATCCACTATGACTGGTAATTAGTATATCTCATGATTCAACCTAGAGGGAGTGTGGAATAAACATGGGAAAATCTTCAGAGTTCCAACTTCTCCTTGTCATGATTGTTATTCAGTTGCTAAGTCATGTCCATTCTTTTGCAACCACACAGACTGGAGCATTCCAGGCGTCCCTCCTTCAGTACCTCCCGGAGTTTGCTGTAACTCATGTCCATTGAGTCGATGAGGTTATCTAATCATCTCCTCCTTGCTGCGCCCATCTCCTTTTGCGTTCTTCTTTCCTAGCATCAGGATCTTTGCCAATGAGTCAGCTCTTCTCATTAGGTGGCCAAAGTGTTGGATCTTCAGCTTCAACATCAGCCCTTTCAAAAAATATTCAGGTTTGATCTCCTTTGACTGGTTTGATCTCCTTGCTGTCCAAGGGACTCTCAAGAGTCTTCTCCAGCACAACAGTTTGAAGGCATCAGTTCTTCAGTGCTCAGCCTTCTTTATGGTTCAACTCTCACATGCATACATGATTACTGGAAAAACCATAGCTTTGACTATATAGACCTTTGTCGGCAAAGTGATTTCTTTGCTTTTTAATATGCTGTCTAGGTTTGTCATAGCTCCCCTTCCAAGGACCAAGTGTCTTAATTTCATGGCTGCAGTCACAGTTTGCAGTGATTTTAGAGCCCAAGAAAATAAAGTCTGTCATTGTTTCCACATTTCCCCCTTCTATTTGCCATGAAGTGATGGGGGATGGGATACCATGATCTTAGTTTTTCAAATGTTGAGTCTTAAGCCAGCTTTTTCACTCTCCTCTTTCACCCTCATCAAGAAGCTATTTAGTTCCTCTTCACATTCTGCCATTAGAGTGGTGTCATCTGTCTATCTGAGGTTGCTGATAATTTCCCCAGCAATCTTGATTCCAGCTTGTGATTCATCCAGCCTGGCACTTCACTTGATATATCTGCCTAGAAGTTAAATAAGCAGGGTGACAATATACAACCTGTCATACACTCTCCCAATTTGTAACAAGTCAGTATTTCCATGTCTGGCTCTAATTGTTGCTTCGTGACATGCATATAGGTTTCTCAGGAGTCAGGTAAGGTGGCCTGATATCCCCATCTATTTAAGAATTTTCCACAGTTTGTTGTGATGCACACAGTCAAAGGCTTTAGCATAGTCACTGAAGCAGAAGTAGATGTTTTTCTTGTCATGGAAGCCCAGGTTATTAGTCACCTGCCTCCTTTAATTTTTTACCAGCATTTAGGCTTAGGTTTCTTCACAGTCTAACTCTCACATCCATACATGACCACTGGAAAAACCATAGCCTTGACTAGATGGACCTTTGTTGGCAAAGTAATGTCTCTGCTTTTTAATATGCTATCTAGGTTGGTCATAACTTTCCTTTCAAGGAGTAAGTGTCTTTTAATTTCATGGCTGCAATCACCATCTGCAGTGATTTTGGAGCCCCAAAAAATAAAGTCTGATACTGCTTCCACTGTTTCCCCATCTATTTCCCATGAAGTGATGGAATCAGATACCATGATCTTAGTTTTCTGAATGTTGAGCTTTAAGCCAACTTTTTCACTCTCCTCTTTCACTTTCATCAAGAGACTGTTTAGTTCCTCTTCACTTTATGCCAAAAGGGTGGTGTCATCTGCATATCTGAGGTTATTGATATTTCTCCTGGCAATCTTGATTCCAGCTTGTGCATCTTCCAGCCCAGAGTTTCTCATGATGGACTGTGAAGAAAGCTGAGTGCCAAAAAATTAATGCTTTTGATCTGTGGTGTTGGAGAAGACTCTTGAGAGTCCCTTGGACTGCAAGGAGATCCAACCAGTCCATCTTAAAGGAGATTAGTCCTGAGTGTTCACTGGAAGGACTGATGCTGAAGCTGAAACTCCAATACTTTGGCCACCTCATGCGAAGAACTAACTCATTGGAAAAGACCCTGATTCTGGGAGGGATTGGGGGCAGAAGGAGAAGGGGATGACAGAGGATGAGATGGCTGGATGGCATCACCAACTCAATGGACATGAGTTTGAGTAAACTCCGGGAGTTGGTGATGGACAGGGAGGCCTGGCGTGCTGCGATTCACGGGGTCGCAAAGATTCGGACATGACTGAGCATCTGAACTGAACTGAACTGAGGCTTAGGTTTTATAACTGGAAGAGACTCAGAGAACATCTGGTTCAGCCCTCTATCTTTGGACTGATAAAGTGTGACTATCACTGTCTTAAAGGTAAGACAAATGATGCTCAGGCAGGTGGGTTGCTAAGGTGTCCTAGAAAGGAAATGGTAGAGGAAAGGCTATGCCTTAATCCTTCTGTTTTACAACCTCTCTCCTCCTTACTGCCATTTGGATTGGAATTTGCCTCATGATTCTTGTGTTACATCTCCAAAAGTTATTCAATAGTCTTTACTTTTACAGTGAGGCCAGCAACACCAAATCTCATAAAAATAAATGCCCAAATTATAGCATTCCAAGCAAAGCTTGGTTTCCTTGGCTTACTTTTCTTTTTATTATTCTAGTAATTTTACATATGAAAACATGATTACATCATTGGGTTCTTCTGCTAGTTAGTATAAAAAGCATTTCTCCAAAAGAAATGATATTTACTATTGCCTTGATTCTGTAATTGGCCTTGACATAAAATTGATTATTTGTTTAGGTGTCTCAACGGTTTTATTAAAAAAATAAATCTCCAAATTATGTTGTCTTGAATTAGATCCAGAGGAGTAATGAGGAACTCAGAGGTGGTTAGGACATGTGGTAGAGAAAGCTATTGTGAATCCCTGAATTTGAGAGGTGAAGGCCAGGGAAGACAGTCCACCCTTCCATTTGCTTGGGTAGTTCTTCAAGCCAAAGTAAAATGACATGCTTACATATTTGGCCTGTAGTGTCATCCAAATACAATGAAAGATATTTTCAAACAATAGCTAAGGACCATGTCATTCTTAAATTAAATTATTTCATATTTTTATCAGTTTGGAAGGAAGAGTGAACTAGCAGGAATAAGTGAAAAGTTATGTACTTAGTATGACAAACTATGTGACACCCTCCAAAGTCTTCTGCATATTTATGTATTACTAATCCCCATACCCTTCTACTTGCTCTAATTTGAATTCTCTCTTTATACTAGTATTCTTAAAAACATTTCCTTGCCAAGTAGCCTAAGTGACTCTTGATTTCATTCATTTCATTGCAGTAAAATCTTTCTGTGTGGGGTTTGAAACCCTCATAGCATAATCCCACCCTGCTTATTTATTCTTTGTCTTCGTGTAGGTAGGTAAGTGTGTGTTTGTGTGTGTGTGTGTGTGTGTGTGTGTGTGTGTGTGTGTGTATGAATGCTTGTTTCCATGCGTCTTATGTTTCCATAGATGGGAATGTACTGGAGCATTACTGCTCCTGGTGCCTCTTATAACACAGTCCATCCCATCTTTGTCACCCCTCCACACTAAAAATGCGTAGGTTTATTTAGTGAGATTTTGGAGGGACTGGCATATACTGGACTACATGTTTCAGCAGCTGGATCAAAACACTGATGTGTAATAATATACACTCTCTCTCTTTTTTTTCTAATCTTCCACTCCTCAAGCATACTGCCCTATTCTCCTCCATTTCTTACCCTCTTACAGTAAGTACAATAGGTTAGAAAACTACCTTTTAAAAGAAAATCTGCTGATCTCTAAGTTCAAATTGATATGAGAAGTATGTTCTCAAATCCAGCCATCTCCAGAGATCCTATAAAAGCAGAGTCTATGAATAACACTGGGGCTAATTCTGGAGAAAGACAGAAGACCCTGAAAATCCAAAGCCACAACTTATATTTGCAAATACGAAAAATGGCTTAGGCCAAATAGATCCTTTGTCTCTTTTGGAAATAACAGTAAGATATGGTGAACTAAAAAAGAGAAATCAGAGCCAACATGGAGTTCTGTGCAGTTCACAAAACCAGATGGAGGATCATGAATTGATTGTGTTTCTTGGAGGCCTTCACACATAAAATTCTGAAAAATTGATGTCCCACAGGTGCATTGGTAAATAGTGAAAAAGCAGGGTATAATATGTTTTTTAAAATATAGTACTTAGTCAGTTATACCTTCTTGATTCCTTAGGTAGATTTGCAATTTTTGTGGTGGTTTCTTTTTTATGTCTTTGGATGTAGAATATCTTTTTTGGTAGGTTCCAGACTTTTTTTCATTGATGGTTTTTCACAGTTGTGATGTTGGTGTGCTCATGAGAGGAGGTGAGCTCAAGGTTCTTCTACTCTGCCATCTTGTCCTCTTATTTCTCTCCTTTGTCTCTTTCCCTTTCTCCACAGAGACTCTTTTCTGTGCTTTACTGGATTTCCCAAGGCTTTTCCTTACCCATGCATCTCTAGTTCCTTCTAACTAATCCATATTTTAAAATGAGTTCTTATTTCTCTTCCCCCAACAGCCTGGCACCTTCATGACTATAGCACTGCCTTGATCACCTTTGAATCTCCAATCTAGCACAGTTCCTATAACGTGGTAGATGTTCAATAAAATCTTCCCAGTCTTTATTTCCATAAATTATGAATTAATGAAAGAAATTGGAATTGCAAGATTAGCATCTTCTTAGTAAATGATGAGCTAAATGTAATATTTAAGAAGAGGAAGAAGGAAACAAAATATCACTTGAGTTTTCAGTTGTCTGAAAGACTTTCAATCATTCTCCTACTTTCCTTCTACTTCTCCAGATGTAATAGTGGGAGATTACATAGGAATAGATGAGTTACAAAGCAGAGGATAGAGAGGATGAGAATCTGAATTCATCTCTCTCAAACAAAACAAAATTAAAATTTGAAAATGAATAAAGCAGACCAATTTTAGGTCTCTTCTAGCTTTATAATCATGTAACTACATCATGTTATTGCTTTAATCATAGTAGAAAAGTAGTTTTCTCCAATCATTAGAAATATACAAAGCTCTATATAATTCTGGATGAGATTACTTTAACTGGGTGATTTTTACCTTACTCATTAAATATATATCTCAAATTCTAGTTATATACATACAAGAAATGCAAATGCTAACCATCAGTTGTTTCTTTTTAAGGGATCAACAGACTCTTTTCAAATGAGTTCTTTTCCTTATTACATTGATCAATTTTGACTAAACTGCTAACATTTGATCTCTTGTTGTTGTTCAGTCACTCAAGTCGTGTCTGACTTTTTGTGACCCCTGAACTACATGCAGCATGCCTAACTTCCCTCTCCATCACCAACTCCTAGAGTTTGCTCAAACTCATGTCCATTGAGTTGGTGATGCCATCCAACCATCTCATCCTCTGTCATCTCCTTTTCCTCCTGCCCTCAATCTTTCCCAGCATCAGAGTCTTCCAATGAGTTGGCTCTTCCCATCAGGTGGCCAAAGTATTGGAGCTTCAACTTCAACATCAGCCCTTTCAGTAACTATCCAGGGTTGATTTCCTTTAGGATTGACTGGTTTGATCTCCTGGCTGTCCAAGAGACTCTCAAGAGTCTTTTGAAGCACAACAGTTCGAAAGTATCAGTTCTTTGGCACTCAGCCTTCTTTATGGTCCAACTCTCACATCCATTCATACTACTGGAAAAAAACCATAGCTTTGACCATAAGGAACTTTATCAGCTAAGTGATGTCTCTGCTTTTTAATATGCTGTCTAGGTTTCTCATAGCTTTTGATCTTTTGGAAATAAATAATTTAGCCATCCAGCTTCCAAGAAATTTTGAGAAATACAGTTTGCTTTTTTGAGGAAAAAATCACGTGTCTCCTTAGCTCAAGTAAGCTTGTTATTGCCACTGTCAGGGATTTTAATATTTGTTTGTGTATGTGTGTGTGTATGTGAAGAACTATAGTTCATTCACTTAAATACTTGAGATCATGTAAGACAAATTTGATTATGTACAGATAAATAGTATAACAATTTGGAATATGACATATCATTTTTTTCTCTGACTCATCTACTTGTTTTTTAATCTAATTTTCCTTACCTGATATATTAAAAATGCTTAAAATAAGCACATTAAGTGCCTGATAAGACAGTAAGAACAAAAGGTAGTATCAAATAGGAAATGTTATTTGATATACCATTATATCAGTAGTGGTTATGGCAGCAGCAGCAACAGTGATCTTAATAGTAAAAAATTCCAAAGTGAAGCAGCAAAGGATGCTCTCATCAGCTCTTTTTCTCACCTCAGAAAAGGGCTTTGTGGGGTGGGGCAGAAATTGCCAGCTGGTCACCAAAATTATATATTATATTCTTTTTCCTGGCACTCAGCTAGAATATATTTACTATTCTTCTTTGTAGTTGGTGTGGCTGTGCAAATAAGTTCTAGCTAATAAAATAAAAGCAGAAATGAAGTACTTCACTTCTAGGCTTGGATCATAAAATCTGATACATTCTTCGTGCTCTTCTGAGCTTGAAGAAATGAAGGTGACTCTCAAAACATTTTTAAACCAAGAAACTTCAACTTGCTTGCCTGCCGGTCCTGTTGAAGAGGTTTGAACTATCATACATGTTGAGGGTCTCTTCACTTAATAGTACTTACTGAGTCCAAGTTCATATCTTAATGTGTGTGTGTGCGCTCAGTCACTCAGTCATATCTGACTCTTTGCAGCCCCAGGGACTGTAGCCCGCCAGGCTCCTCTGCCCATGAAATTTTCCAGGTGAGAATACTGAAGTGGGTTGCCATTTCCTTCTCCAGGGGATCTTCTTGACCCAGGGGTCAAATTCACGTTTCGTGCATCTCCTGCATTGGCACGTAGATTCTTTACTACTGAGCCACCTGGGAAGCCCCATCTTAAATGTGTACCATATCAAAAATCTGGCACTGGCTTAGTGACAGTAGGCAACTGAGAAAGGAAATAGGTATTGGAAACTGTAAAGCTGAAGATCCATATCATGCAGAGTGTATCATCAGTTAGGTAATGCTATATAACAAAGCATTCCAACACTCAGCAGCTTTTATAACAGTCAATTTTTTTCTCACTCACACATTTGTGGGTTAACTGTGGTGGTGTTGTAAAAGCTTGACCTGTCTTGAGTTGCTGGAGCATGAACTGGGTATCAGGGCTGGAAAGGAGGGAATCAAGGAAGGAAAAATGAGATAACAGAGCCTCTGAATAAATAGATCACCTGGCCAAAATGTATGACATTTAGATATTGCATGTAACATCTCTTAGAAGTTTAACAGCTTTTACAACTAACCAGGAATCTCTCCCTGTTTTTAAACCACCAGGAGGAGGCCAAAGATGTATAATCCCCAGGCCTAAAAATTTGACACAAAATTGACTTAGAAAATTATTTTTGATCCCAAAGTTTATTTCTTTTTCCTCTTCCATAAATTTGGACAATGAGAGTCAGCAGATTTTAGTGGAGAAGAAAAGGCACCAACATTAACTATCTATTAAGAGTTGTAATTTGGTTTCTCTGGTGGCTGTTAACGAGTCTGCCTGTGGTGTGAAAGACCCAGGTTCGATTTCTGGGTCAGGAAGATCCCCTGAAGAGGGAATGGCAACCCACTCCAGTGCCTAACACTTTCACAAGAGTTGTAATTAGGTTAGACCTTTTACATGTGCTTTTCCAGTTAATCTTCAAAGCAACACTGAAGAAATATTCTTTATTTCCACCATTCTAGAAGGTAGAAATTGATCACTCAATTCATTTGAAAGTGGCAGGGCTAGCCCCTGAATTCTAAACCTAAAATTCCATATTTCATGCTTATCTCATTATACTGTGCAGTTAATACAATGAAATGGATTGAATAATAATTAGGTTAGAGTACGTATGCTCCTTCCTTTCTAGTAGTGAAAAGTCCAAAATATTGGCTGCAGTGCTCATTTCTGTGTATCTGGCCATGTTTCCATTGGTCTAAGAAACTTCTAAGAATGTTATCATGGGCCGTAATTAAGACCAACTCTTTTAGTCCAGTGAGTGTTACTAAGTTCCATGACCACTTAACGCATGCTTAACCCTGTCTAACCATGAGTCCTTAACCACTGGAGAGAATGGTTTAGAAATTGTGGAAATTGATTAATAAATTATTTCTCACTAGTGGGTCAAGATCATTAGTCTTTGTAGGTCACTGGAGAGGATAGAGATTTTACCACTGGTTTGATTTTTTTATTCAAATGCTTTTTTTCTTCTCAGAATATATTTGCAAGGACATGATTTTCACTCTAGATATGAGAAAAATAGAACCACAAAAGAAAAATAACTCACTCAAATCCCATGTCCTGTGACAGTTTTCTGACTAGAGTCTAGGTTGTTGCTATTCAGTCACTAAGTCATGCTTGACTCTTTGTGATCCCATGGACTGGAGCCCACCAGGCTTCTCTGTCCATGGAATTCTCCAGGCAAGAATACTGGAGCGGGTAGCCATTCCTTTTCCAGGGAATCTTTCCAACCCAGGGATTGAACCCACATCTCCAGCATTGGCAGGTGGATTCTTTTACCACTGAGTTACCAGGGAAGCCCAGAGTCCAGGTATTTGACCTTCATCCAGAAATAATTTCACACCAAGATACCACTTCTTAAAAATCAAAATAAGTTGCAAAATATTAGTGCAAGGGAATTAGGATTATCTTATCCATAGAACACAACAGTTGTGTGTCAGAGAGGAAAAGCATTATCAACTAGAACAGTCACTCAGTTGATTTAATATAATATAAACTAGTGTCTACTCTGTACCAGGCATTGACTGAGTGCTTACACCATTAATCCACCTAACCTTCAATAAGCCTGGAATTAGGTATTAATTTATCCCTCTTTTTTGCAGCCAAGGAAACTGAGAACTTGGATTCTTTCTCCAGATAACTCAGCTTAACATAGGGATTCATGTTCTGTCCATGGGTAGGAAATACTTGGATCTTGTTGGATGAAACTTTATGGAAGTTGGTTTATTTTAGAAATTTATCACCAAATTTCCCCTAAAAGTGTTTGGAAATGCTCTAACTAGGAAGTGATGAGTCTAAGCCATAGGAATTTCTCTCTTCCTTGAATTAAGTTCAGCAGTTATCATCCCAAACTGAAGGTCATTGTTGGAAAACTTAAAAATGAGTAAAATGATGGGCAAATATATTCAAACAATTGAAAAAACAGATCTGTAAGTGCTTAATTTCATACCTTCTGAATTGGTTTCCTCTTTTATATTTTTTGGTGGAGGTTCAATTCTTCGTAACACTCTGGGCCCCTTCCATGAAAACAGCTGCAGCGCATGCTCAGTTTATCCCCCAAGGTATCGACATGGCTTAATGCTCTAATCTGTGTCCTCCTATGGACAGGACATTGCCATTTTAATCAATTCAGACTCAGTCTGTATAGCAGTGGACCCAATCCAACCTCCGGCTCTACATATATTTCTTAGCCGATTCTACTATGATACCTTTTCTTCTATACTTCCCAACCATATTCTGTGGAGAGCAATTCCACCCAGGCCAAGGACAAGGTGATCTGGCCAAACTACTTTCTTTCTCATATGTTTGATACTTAGTAATATATTGGAAACTTTGTAAATGGAATAGGAACACTGACTTCTTCTGTGCCGCCAGAGTCAATTACTATCATTGTTAGTCTTACTAATATTTGCACACAAGTGGATCCTCCATTTGCTTTTGAAGTAAGTTGATTCCTTTGAAGTTGTACCAGACTGGTTGGGGACTAAGTTTAAAGGCTGATTCTTCCTTGTATTTAAGATGACCTGTTTCAGTGAAATGATCATAAAATTTCCTACAGCAGTAAATTCTTATTTTCATGAAATATTTTTTATTCACTATAATATTCACTGAGAAAGTAGATCTTCAAGAAAATTGCTGCCTAAGTAAGCTCACTTGGAGATGTGTCATTTTTTTCTGTTCCCTTAACTCTAATTGTCTTGAAAATTATAGGCAATATGTCCTGCTGGTTAAGGAAGCTACTCTGGAGCCAGAAAGTCTAATCCAAAAGTTGACTCCACCACTTATGAAATGTGTGCACCAGGCCAATCATACAAGCTTCCTGGACCATAAACCCTCCTTCGTGAATAGGTAATGATGCTATTACCAATATCAAATATTATTACCAACCTCAAATAGGTAATAACATTTTATCAATTTCAATCTGTTGTACAGATTAAATGAATTAATATAAATAAAACACCTAATAAATGTAGAAAAGAACCATTTCTGATGTTACTTTATCATCTATTTGAAATAAAAGCTTGGTGGTAAAGTCCTTGAAACACAACTCAAACATACCTGAAAGTATATACTTGGAATTTTATTGGGTTGATTTTGCACAGTCACTATTTATTTGAATATTCCTTTACAAAATCAATGATAACTTAGCCATGTGTTCACTCCTTGTTTCTCCTGTTCTCACCATTCTCTCAGCGTCTCTCCATTGGGAGATGGAAACTTGAACTTGTTCTACTAAATAATATTTCTTCCAAAAATAATAATGTATGAGTTGGAGAGAAGGGAAGATTAGTCTGTTTTTTGGATGAAGACCTACCTCCTCACCTGGTCTATCCAGACAGGAGCCAAGTGTGTTCCCAAAGTTCTGTCGAGAAAATGAGAATTTACTGCAGAGCCACATCTCATCACTGAGTCCATAGTAAGGCTACATGTAATTTATTGAGAGTTTTCTCTGCACAGTAAACTCAGGTAAACTAGGCAACTAATTTATTTATTCCATAGCACCCTGTAAACAAATTATGAAGATAGAAGTGTTAATCCAATTTACAGACTATATAAACAGAAAACAAGAGAATTAGAGAGAATGCCCAAATTCCCAGAATGAGGTAGCAGAAAAATTTATATCAGAACTCAGACTGCTGGCTCCCAGTTTCCTTTCTCCTTTCTTTCCTTCCCCCTTCCTTCATATGTTCTTCTATTTCTTTTCTTTTTTAATTAAAAAAATATTAATTTGCTTTCTCTTCAAGATAAACTGTATCTTATCATGAAAAGTATAGTATCTGACATCATCACTCACATTAAATGAGGTTTCCTCATAACAAACATTTATCCTTAGTTTTATGTTATCTTGACCAATGTTACAGTAATTTCTGTTAGCTGATTGTGGTATATGATGTTTAATGTGAAAAGAAATTAAAACTTTCTTCATCTGTCGTAGAGTATTTCTCTTTTAAATGACTTCTGTTCATAATTTTGGTGTAAAATTTTGTGTCTCCACTATTTTCCTCTTTTTTCCTTCAGTTTATTTCATTACATTCTTCAGTAAAATAAAAAAAATTATTAATGTTTAGTTGATTTAAAATGTTGTGTTAGTTTCATGTTTACAGCAAAGTGATTCAGATATATTCTTTTTCTGATTCTTTTCCATTCCAGGTTAATATAGGACACTGAATATACTCCCCTGTGCTATACGGTAGGTCCTTGTTATTTATCTATTTTATATATGGTAGTGTGCATCTATTAATCCCAAATCTCTGATTTATCCCTCCTTACCCCCACCCCACCCCCTTGCACCTTTGGTAGTCATAAGTTTGTGTTCTGTGACTCTAAGTTTCTGTTTTGTAAATAAGTTCATTTGTATTTTCTTCCCTTTCTAAATCATATTACATATGGGATGTGTCACTGAAGGTGGAGTAGGTTGATACGTTTCTCTTGGGTCAGAAAACTTTTTCAGCGTCGCGCCCAGGTTTTTAAGGGAAATCTCTCACTACTAGGTTTTGGCAGGGTTTTCCTGAAGGAATGCAATTTTGGGAGACGGAGGGCGCATAACACAGCTCTGGGATGTCCTCTCAAAAGGCAAACAACAGGAAATAAATGTAAAATGACTCTCAACTACTTACCTGCCCAGGCTAAGTGAAGGCAATTGAAGGCACAATTTGCTTGTTAACCAAATTAGGTTGGAGAAATGGTCAGAGAGCACAAAAGGGGAGGAAAATTGCCATTACAAAAACTGGCTCTAAAACTGGCTATTAAGCTCCCACTTGCAGTTAATGCTTAGAGCGTGTATAATATGACCCTTTGTAATTCTATCTTTTATACTTTTAAGGAAAAAAATGTATTAGTTTAGAGAGCAATGCCATATACTGGCTATATTGAGTCAGTGTGACTAGTTTTAATGCCACTGGAATTTTTGACTTGTTGGTGACCTTCTTAATTTCAGGTTTGAATGCTGTAAGGTAAGATAAGGAAAAAAATGTTGAACTTAGATGATTGAGTGCCAGACATTTTGCAGTTTTGACATGTTTTAAGGAAACGTGGTAAGGGGGGAAGGTGGCAGGCTTTGCAGCCAGAGGACCCATGCTATTTCAAACCTAAAACCCTCTACTTTACAGCTGTATGATTGTCAGTAGGTCATTTAACTTCTCTGATGTTCATTTTTTCCAACCTTAAGTGAGAATAAGTGGCATATGAGAAAAATCTCTTACTCTATGTTTTTCTGGAACTCCGCCCTCGGGAGCTCTCCATTTCTTAAACTGTGCATTTGTTTACCATTTCAGAGGATTTTTGCATCCTTGGGTAGCACACCCAAGAAAGATTTCAAAAGAAGGTGAGATGTGTTTTCATTTTGTAAACTAAGCAAAGGCTGGTTGTGAAAGATAATTAGGGAAGGTAAAGTCCGAAATCTTTGGTGTCTCCTTGGATAAGTCAGGTAAACATTAGGAAAGAGTATAGAGTGGCCAAATAGATTGTGATTTCATGAAAACTAGTCTTTCTGTAGTCTTCCTCAGCAAATCTTTGAACTCCTGAAGTAGCTTTAATAAACAGATACTGAGCTGGATGCTAAGGCATCTCAGACCTACGGTGTTATTTGGTCCCAAGAGTTAACTTGGAGATAAAGTGCAGGATGAAAAAGGAATAGAAGAGTCTTCCTTAGCCTGTGAATTTCTGGGGTAATGCAGATGTGGATCAAGTGCTGAGGTTCAAGATATCACTGTGTTTTCACAAAATACTGTTAGGTTTGCAAAGGTGAGTCAGCCATTTTTTCAGCAAAACCCAGAAGAGAATTCAGGCACACGGAGATGCTCACATTTAAGGGGAGGAGCAGAGCAGTCATTTCTTTGCTCCTTCTGAGGAGCAGGAAATACCAACTCCCTTGTCATTTCTGCAGGGCCAACTAATGGTTATAGTTGCTTGAAAAGGATTCAAGGACCTTTGGTTTTGTCAACTCCAAAACTCCAAGTGAGCAAGACCTACCTATACCTTTCCTTTTGTTTTTATTTATTTATTTATTTAATTATTTAATTATTTATTTATTTAATTTATTTTTTTTTATTTTATTTTTCCATTTATTTTTATTAGTTGGAGGCTAATTACTTTACATCATTACAGTAGTTTTTGTTATACATTGAAATGAATTAGCCATGGATTTACATGTATTCCCCATCCAAGTCCCCCCTCCCACCTCCCTCTCTACCCGCTCCCTCTGGGTCTTCCCAGTGCACCAGGCCCGAGCACTTGTCTCATGCATCCAACCCGGGCTGGTGATCTGTTTCACCCTAGATAATACACATGTTGTTTTTAAAAATCTTGTCCAGAAAAAGAAAAGCAGTTATCTGAGAGCTAACCCCATTAACCATTTAGGGGATGTAGAACTAAGGTCTAGTGTCCTGACTCCTAGGATGCGGATTTCAATATGCTCAAAATCATAATACAGACTTGATTCCTTTTAGCTGTTCACTCAATATTGGAGTTAACTAGACTTTAGGCTTTGGATCTTCCAGACACCCAAGAGTATAAACTTCAGATTGATATTTGATTTCTATAATTCTCACTTCCATGGTAGCTCAGCTGGTAAAGAATCTGCCTGCAGTGCAGGAGACCCTTGTTTGATTCCCTGGCCAGGAAAATCTGCTGGAGAAGGGATAGGCTACCTACTCCAGTATACTTGGACTTCCCTGGTGGGTCAGATGGTAAAGAATCCACTGGCAATGCAGGAGACCTGGGTTCAATCCCTGGGTTGGGAAGATCCCCTGAAAGGAATGGCTACCCACTCCAGTATTCTGGTCTGGAGAATTCCATGGACAGAGGAGGCTGGCAGGCTACAGTCCATGGGTTTGCAAAGAGGTGGACACAACTGAACGACTTTCACTTTCCTCAGCCTCGAGATAGGAACAATAATAGCAGCCCAAATTTCATGGGGTTGGTGTGGGTATTAAAAAATAATGTAAACAGGGGGTTAAGCATATCTTCTGGCCCACAGGAGTAGGTCCAAACATTGTTGCTGTTTTCATCCTAACTCTGAAAGGAGAAGAATTAGATTCAACATCTCAGAATTTCAGGAAAAACATAAAAGAGTATTTTGTGAATCAATTTGAAATTTCTGCAAAGCCCTTTCCCCCGATCTCTCTCCCTTTCCTACTTCCCCTTCCTTCCAGACAATAATAATCTAACAGGAAAAAACATGGAGTAACTCTAACCTACCTGTAGAACCCTGAGGCTGTGTGTTAGGTGTCTAATGTGTTAGGTGCACATTAAATATTTTAGGGCAGCCACAAAATAATTTGCTTCTGAAAACGAAATTAATTCTGCAGTGAAAGGATGCTAGCCCTGTATTTATATATTGGTGTACTCATAAAGATTCTCAAATGAAGATGATGTATTTTGAGATATTTTGTAGATAGCAAGACAGTATATGTCATTCCTGTGAAATAATACAAATATATGCTTCATTGTTTTCAGCCTCATGAATGTATATTTTTAAAACACGTTTGTTGAAAATCTTGAGGTAGGGGAATTCCTCTCATCTTGTATGGTCATCTTATGACCTTCTGTAAATCTTAAACTTGATTGGTGAATCTACTCCATTTAGATGAAGCCTATGCTAAGACTGTCAAAAGATTAGCACCACTTCAAAATCAGTATTTATTAAATAAAAATAATAAATATAAATACATAGCACTTGTGATAAAATAATAAACAGAGCAGTAATTGCCTTGCTGGACCGTAACACCATGATTCTATAGCAAAGGATCATTTTAAGCTGGACGTTCAGCATAAATTATACATTAAAAATTCATCTGAACTTGAAAACTTTCGCAATTGGATCCAATCGTTTCCTTGGAATGTGTGAAGTGTTACAAATGCCGCCTAATTCTTTTTGAAGCTCAAGGCAAAGGCAAAAAGTCTTGTAACATACTGGAATGATTTGAATGATTGTACCATAAAATGGCTTGGATTTGCTCATCTGGCTTCAAGTTCAGAGGAATGACCAACTGACATGTTCTCAGCAGTGTAGACTCTGAAGGGCCTGAGCAGATGCTGAAGGCTTACTCCAGGCCAGCGCACGAGGTTTTTTGTGGTTTCTCTTAAGTGTTTGCTAATATCTACCACATTGCAAACTCAATGTCCCTTTTCAACTGGCCTGACTGCTCTTAATATAATACAGATGATTTCATCTTTTGCGGAGCCTTTTCGCTACAGTGAACAAAAAGTCTGCAGGGCTCAGAATTCTATAATAACATACATGTTTCTTTAAGAACAGGAAAATCCCTTCCCCTTAAATGTTTTCCTGCTCCGTCTTGGGTTCTCTAGTACAATATCATATGTAATTCCTGTTTAAATAATGCCCTACTTTTCCTCTGCGTCTTCATTTAAGCCTCTGTTATTTTACGATTTTTCTAGATAGGTTGTACTTTGGTACACACAAAATACCTTTCTTGTTAGGAGACAACGCCATCACTCAGATGGGTTAGGAATACTTCATTTTAAAGTAAACAGAATTGAAAGGCTCTCTTTTTTTCTGTGTTAGATGCAAAGTAAACAGTCCTTTCACGCAGACAATGAAGAAATTGTATGCTTTTATACCCTAGGAAGAAGAAAGAAAATTCACGAATGGACTGCCCTAGTTCTGATTTTGAACTGATTTTCATTGTCTTTCACCTTTGCTCTTGTTGAGCAGAGTCACTTGATTGATTCATGTGTATGCACCAGCTTCATGTAAAGTCTTAGTTGAAATAGACATTGCCTTAATTTATTTTCACATATGAGAGCATCTTAGATGGCGCTGATAATACTTTGTACATGTTTCCTTTCTGATTATCAGAATAATTAAAAGAAAAGGGCCATTGAAACCTATAAATATTCCCTCTGTTCTTTTCAGCTCACACTTCTATAAGCCTTGATGAGTCTGAGCTATGAAGAAGAGTGATTCCAAGATTATGTCCTTCCACCTTAATGAGATTAAGAATGCACATGTAATGAGTTGTCAAATTTGTCTTTCATTTAGTTTAGGAGTGCTTTGTTGTTTTGGTTGCTAAGTTGTGTCTGACTCTTTGAGGCCCCATGGACTGTAGGCCACCAGGCTCCTCTGTTGATGAATTTCCCAGGCGAGAATGCTGGAGGGGGTTTCTATTTCCTTCTCCAGTGGGCCTTCCTGACTCAGGAAATCAACCTGCCTCTCCTGCATTGGCAGGTGGATTTTTTACCACTGAACCACCAGGGAAGCTCTTAGGAGTGCTTACAGAAGCCCTAATGGCTTCTGAATGAGTGAAACTGTATGAATTCCCATTTACCAAGGCTGATCTAACAATTGCCTTTATCCCAGATAACCCTTCATCCTACAGTAAGGTGCTAATGTTTTATAGTAAGACCATGCCAGCGAGCTCAAAGAATTATTATTAAGGTTATGACAAATACCTTCTGTTGTGCTACTGGGCCCTGGTAAAAGACGTAATGCCTAACCGTGCAGTAGCCACGAGCTATGCTTCTAGAAGTGTTTGTGTGTCTGCTCAGTCACTCAGTCAATTCCAACTTTCTGTGAGTCCATGGACAGTATCCCATTGGGCTCCTATGTCTATGGAATTTTCCAGGCAAGGATACTGGAGCAGGTTGCCATTTCCTTCTCCAGTGTTTACCATGAGTAGAATTCAGACAAACTCACCATATCATAATGTGACCTGGCCAGCAGTAATCCATTGTGAGAAGGAAGTGGTACAGCTGGGATTAGACAAGAATAGGGCTAGAAGTAATAAGTGGGATTTACTAGGAGGTAGCCCAGACCTAGGCCCTCATGGTACCTCTCACTCTTGTACAAGCCCTTTCCCTCAGCTCATACCTATGAATATAAGGGGGGCTTCCTCCTGAAGAAGAGGGAATAGACCAAGCTGAGGTCATGAATGGTTCAGCTCAGTACATAGACACAGCTGAAACTGGACAAAGATATGCTGTATCCCATTCAAGACTGGCACTGAAGGCATTTAAGGGAAAATCACCCCAATGACCAGAACTTTGGGCAGTATACCTAGCCACCTACTTTGTGTGAAAAGAGAAATAGCTCAAGATAATAATAATACAGACACATGGGCAGTAGACAATAGCTTGGCCAGTTAATCAGAAGCCTGGAAGAAGAGAGAGTAGGAGATTGGGGATGAAAAATTCTGAGGAAGAGGCATTCGGACAACTGATGGGGAGTGGTCATGGAATGTGATGGACTTTCTGCTACTTGTTGGTGCTGAGTAGAGAACATCCAGCACGGAAGAGACACTAAACAACCAAGTAGGCTGAGTGATTCAGCCTGTTGATGTCAACCATTCTCATATTGGCACATTGGGCACATGAACAGAGTAGGCGTTTAGGTAGTAGGGATGAAGGCAGTGCATCAGTCAAACTATGTAAATTCCCATTTACCAAGGCTGATCTAGTGACTGTCTATATCACATTTCAGTCTGCTAACAAGAGAGACCTACGCTGAGCCCTGAATATGGCATAATTCCTCGAGGATATCAGCCAGTCCCTTGATGGCAAGTTGACTTTAATAGGGTCCCTTCCACCCAGGGAAAGGCTGCCATTTATATTAACTGATATCCACACCCTTCAGGATATGAGTTTTCCTTTTCTGTCAGTAGGGTTCAGTCAGCTCCACAACTGAAGAACTTGCCAACTCTCTGATCCATTGACATGTGAGTCCATGTAGGGTGATGGAAGAATAACTGACCTCCCTGATAGCAGAGTAGACCTGACTTTATCCTGTCCTCTTGGGATGCCTTGGTCCTACTATGAACCTCATTTCCCAGGAGCTGTCAGTCATTTTAGCAGTGGTATAGCCTGCTAAACAAACTTCTGAGCCTCAGAGAGGGCACCTTGGGAAATACCATATATACCTTAAGTTAAGAACCATAGTCGGTGCTGTGTCCTCCAGAGAGAGAACACAGCGGTCCCAGAACTGAGGAGTGAAGATCAAAGTAGCCTATTTAATCATCACTCCCAGTGATTTGCTTAGACAATTTGTGTTTCTTATTTTGACAACTCTGAGCCCTGATTACCAGAGGGAGAAGTTTTTACCAGGAAACACAGAAAGAACCCATTAAACTCAAGCTTTGACAGTTGTTTAGTTACTTTAATTTTCTTGTGCCATGAGAATAGCATGCAAGGTAAGTGAAAGTGAAAGTCGCTCAGTTGTGTCCAACTCTTTGGGACCCCATGGACTGTATAGTCCATGGGATTCTCCAGGCCAGAAAATACTGGAGAGGGTAGCTGTTTCCTTCTCCAAGGGATCTTCCCAACCCAGAGATCAAACCCAAGTCTCCCACTTTGCAGGCAGATTCTTTACCAACTGAGCTACCAGGGAAACCTGCATGCAAGAAAAGGGGTCATCAACCTGACCAATGATTCTGATTATCTAGAGGAGGTAAGGCTGCTTTTATATAGGCAATAAATAATATGCTTGGCACTCAGGTGATACACTTTGGTATCTCTTGGTATTCCCTTTGCCCAATTTTGATTATAAATGGACAACTTCAGGGCTTCCTAAGTGGTTCAGTGGTCAAGAATCCTCCTGCCAATGCAGGAGACTTGGGAGACATGGTTTTGATCCCTGTCAGGAAGTTCCTCTGGAGGAGAAAATGGCAACCCACTCCAGTGTTCTTGCCAGGATAGTCCCATGGACAGAGGAGTCTGGTGGGCTACAGTCCATGGGATCGCAAAGATCTGGACACGACTGAGTTACTGAGCATGCACACATGGCCAAGTTCAATGGCTAAAGCTTGAGAAGAGCATGGTAACCACTCGGAAATGAGGGTCTGGGTCCCTCTACCAGGTAAGGCTAACAGCAGAGTAGGTTGAGGATGAAAGGAATCTTGAATAGCTGGTGAAAGAGTACAATGTATATCAAGTTTCAATACCAGCTTCATTGTTGATGCCTGGAGTTCGTCTCATTAACCAGTTCCTGGTAAGCTTCCTCCAAGAACAATGGGACTGCTCCCAGAAAGGATTGTGATGTCTGTGGGATTGAAAGGTACAAGATGTGGATTGGAATGGACTCAGGGATGTTCACCCAGGTCACATTCCAGAACTGAAGAACTAAACTCTGCAGCTCCTAGGAGTGTTTAGGACTGATATCTCTAAGCTGAGTCCCTCTCCGGGTCTTATCCTTAGCTAAAGAAAGCCACCTTGCTCAAGGTTACCCTTCTTTACTAAATAGACTGGGACAAGTCAGTACAGGGGTATAAAGGACCTGCCTCCTTCCCTAACTGGAGAAAACACTGAAGGGCTACGCCAGCTCCAGAGCTTTCCATATGATCTGCTGAAGTTTTTACTGTAAGTTCATCGCAGTTCAACTCCTCTCTCTGCTCAATCCTGATTCCATCATTTCTTTACAGCTGTTAATGCCAAGGATACCCCAAAGTATACTTGCAAGCTAATCTTCCCCTAGATGTCTACTTCCTGGGAAACCCAACCTCAAATACCTTTTAATTAAATTTAATGTATCAATTAAAAAGGGCTTCCTAGTGTCTCATCGATAAGGAATCCTCCTGCAAGACAGGAGCTGCAAGTTTGATCCCTGGGTCCGGAAGATCTGCTTCAGGAAAGCATGGCAACACGCTGCAGTATTCTTGCCTGGAAAATCCCTTGGACAGAGGAGTCTGGCGGTCTACAATTCATAGGATCGCAAAGAGGTGGACACGACTGAAGCGACTTAGAATGCACACATCGGTTAATAAATCTTGTTATTTCTACTGATGCCTTATGCTTACGTAATTTAAGGCTCTGTGTGCGTATGTATGTTTTGTGGTTACACACACACACACGTGTGGTTTTCTAAGTCTAAGGGCATTTCTCCCCCTTCATAGAATGTATCTTTAACTTGCAGTGTCACTTAGAAAACAAGATTAACGAGGTAGGCATTAAATTTCCATGAAAACTTTCTTGAAAAGTTTGTTAGAAAGAGTTTGACTTGGTGGGCATTTTTCATGTTCCTTTACCTGTTGGGTATTTCTCTGCCTTTTCATCTTGTTTAGATTGCTGTGTCTGGAGTGGGCTTTCTGTATTCTGGAGGTCTGTGGTTCCTTTTTATTGTGGAGGTTTTACCCAGTGGGTGTGGTTGGACAATTGGCTTGTCAAGGTTTCCTGGTTAGGGAAGCTTGCACGTCGGTGTTCTGGTGCGTGGAACTAGATTTCTTCTCTCTGGAGTGCAATGGAGTGCCCAGTAATGAGTTTTGAGATGGGTCTATGTGTTAGGTGTGACCTTGGGCAGCCTGTATGTTGACGTTCAGGGCTATGTTCCTGCGTTGTTGGAGAATTTGCGTGGTATGTCTTGCAGTTTGTTAGAAAGAGATACCTGGAGAGCCATGATCAGCATTAAATCTGGTGCTGACTTTGAAGCCAGGAGTCTGTGAAATGTGTCTCTGTCACAATGATAGAAAACACACAGGTCTGACCCACTAGCTTCAGAGTTTCCTGAACGAACACTTGGATTACTGGAAAATCTCCCTTCAAAGTTGACTGTAGTTCTCCATTACTTTCACATTTTACAGCAATGTTGAATAAGAAGGGTCCCTTACCCTTTTGAGGCGCTTTGTGATTTCCATTTTAAGGTCTCACAGCAACCCAAGGACTTAGATAAAGCAGGTATTCTTATTCTCCTTTCCTATGGGCTGCAGAGAACTAAGTATGTTTCCTAAGCATGCACGGTTTGTAAGTGGCACCCAGGCATCTCAGAATTCTGAAATAATCTGGCCTTCTTTTGATATTTTTAGACACTGCCTCATTAAAAAAGTAAGGAGGAAAGTCAATGTAAGACAACTGTGGGACAATTTGAAAGTTTACATTTAACACATAAGGTGTTTCTCCATGTCAAGACAAAAAGAAAACTCTAACATCACATAATATATAAAGTAATTTGGACATATATAACCTTTTTTACATACAACATACAAATAGTTAGATATTGGAACAGTCTTACAAACAGTAATTCTGGTCAAATAGCTCTCCTACACTCTGCCCTCCTGTTACTGCTCCATTAAATTCCAAGCTCTGATCCAAGCCCACTGCTCTGTCTTTAAACTCCATGGCTTTCTCCTCTGAATTAAACTTGGGTTTTCATTTTTGACCTCTAGTTTTTCTTTTTATGTAGCTTATTTCTTAAAAGAGGATTTATTTATTATTAGGTTTGTGTTTTCTTTCATCCTATGAAATACCATTTTTTTTCCTCTGCCTTGTAAAAAACAAAAATCTTTCCCCTTCTTTTCTCCCTCACCTCCCCCAACTATTTCTATACCAGTACACACACACACTTTTCTATTTTGGGTAGATTTATTCCTTTGAATGGCTTTGACTATGATGAACTTTACTTAAGACATTAATAATTCTTGACAAGGGCTTCTTTTGTGTTTTAGCTTTGAAAGGAAAACTTACTATGCATAATTGCCCTGTTCTTAACTGTGTTATAGATTGAAAGCAGCAGAAGCTGATAACAAACAGCTTTGCCCCCAAATACACAAACTTCATGTCTGGCCTGTTCTTCCTGCAGAATCTATCTTTTACCTATGCATGAAGAAATTTTGAGTAAAATTAGGCTTAGGGACTGATAAGAGAAAAAGGAACAAAGAATTTAGGTTTGGATTTAAAGTCTCAGGAATCAAACCCAGTGTTCTTTATACTTTAAGAATAAGGTAGGTAATATTAAACAAATATTGTGTGTGCTTAGTCACTCAGTCATGTCTGACTCTTTGCCACCCATTGGACTGTAGCCCACCAGGCTCCACTGTCCATGGGATTTTTCAGGCAAGAACACCGGAGTGGGTTGCCATTTCCTTCTCCAGGGGCTCTTCCCAACCCCAAATCGAACCCAAGTCTCCTGTGTCTCCTACATTGCAGGTAGATTCTTTACCTACTGAATCATTGGGAAAGCCATGAATAAACTTATATTTTAATAAAAAACAAAGTATACAAAACAAACAAAGAAGCAAAATTTCCTTTTTTGCCTTTGTGGGTACTATCAGAGATTCAAATATGGTGAGGATAAAAATTATTTTAATAGGTAACAGATAATATTTTGCCTGAAAGACTGTTATCTTTAAAAAAATGCAATTTAATAAAATTGTTTTTGAAGATAAGGCCTTCTGAGAATGGCAGAAATGATTCAATGATGGAAATAAATTTATAAATCCATTAATCAGTCAATAGAAACAAACCTGTTCAAGAAAGCTACCAGACTTTTGAAATTGGAAGGGATAGAATAGAGAATGGAAGAAAAAATGAAAGGGAGATAAGGGCTAAACAATGAAGTTGAAAACTTGACCTAAATGTCAGTCAGTGAGTAATTTCAGAGTCATGTGTGACTGGCAATTTTTTTTCATTTTTCATTTTATTTTTATTTTATGCAAAGTGGTTTTTAATTGTTTTCCCTCCATATATATTTTATACAATTTTGAAGGCTACAGTTAGTTTACAGGTATTACAAAATATTGACTATATTCTCTTTGTTGTATAACATATCCTTATAACCTGTCTTGTACCCAATTGTGTGTACCTCTCACTCATCCATCCCTATATTGTCCCCTGCAACTGTGAATCCATTTCTTTTTATTATTATTATTATTTTAATTAAATATTTAAGTCGAGTTTATTTACAATGTTGTATTAGTTTCAGGTGTACATCGAAGTGACTCAGTTATATATACAAATATATATATTTTTTCAGATCCTTTTCCCTTATGCTTCTGCTGCTGCTAAGTTGCTTCAGTCGTGTCCAACTTTGTGCGACCCCATAGACGGCAGCCCACCAGGCTCCTCTGTCCACGGGATTCTCCAGGCAAGAATACTGGAGTGTGTTGCCATTTCCTTCTCCAATGCATGCATGCATGCATGCTAAGTCACCTCAGTTGTGTCCGATTCTGTGCAACCCTATGGACAGCAGCCCACCAGGCTTCTCTGTCCATGGGATTCTCCAGGCAAGAATACTGGAGTGGGCTGCCATTTCCTTCTCCCTTACAGCATATTACAAAAATTGAGTATAGGTTTCTGTGTAAGGTCTTTGTTGGTTATCTATTTTATGTATGTAAGTGTGTATAAGTTAATCCTAAACTCCTAATTTATCACCTCCCTTTCCCTTTTGGTAACCATAAATTTGTTTTCAAAGTCTGTGGTTCTATTTCTGTTTTGCATATTAAGTTCATTTGTATCATCTTTTAGATTCCACTATAAGTGATATCATATGATATTTATCTTTGCTTGGCTTACTTAGTATGGTCATCCATGTTGCAGCAAATGGTATTATTTCATTCTTTTTTATGGCTGAGTCATATTCCATTGTATAAATATGCTGCATCTTCTTTATCCATTAATCTGCCATGGTACATTTAGGTTGCTCCCATGTCTTGGCTATTGTAATTAATGCTGCAATGAGCATTGGTATGCATGTATCTTTTCTGTTTGGATATATGCCCAGGAATAGAATTTCATGATCCATAGTGGTAGTACCAATTTACATTCCCACCACACCCTCTCCAGCATGTGTTATTTGTAGATTTTTGGTGGTGGCCATCCTGACTGGTGAGTTTGTTCCTTTTCTGTAGAGTGACTGGCAGACTTTTAGGTTTGGCAGATTTATGTGCCTATGTGGCTGACTGGATTATCCTATGATAGTTGCAGTAATATTTCTTCCCTTATTTGCTCTTTAACAAAGCGACTGTGTCAGTTCTGTGACAACAAGGACACTGTGCCAATTTCCATGTAACCCGTAAGTGACCTCGAAGTTCTGTTACCTGTCTCTAGGAAATGTTGGGGGGAACAAGTTAGGACTGAAAGGAATGTATCAATTTATAAATACAGAATTAGCTGATTTTATCGCTGAGCAAAACAAGTGCTCCAAAAGCACCTAAACAGCATAGTTACTATATAATGACTTGTTTAATTATAGAGTTGAAAAACATTAACCCTCTCTCTGTCAAATCATTGTTATAACATTTTATATTCTCAAATTCACTCCTCCTCTGGAATAGCAGTATATCAGGAAATGGGCTAAATCTGTTTCATCTTTGAACTTCCTGTTGAGCATGATGCCTGGCACCTAGTATATGGTTGTTGTTTAGTTGCTAAGTCATATCTAACTCTTTGAGACCCCGTGGACTGTAGGCCACCAGGCTCCTCCATCCATGGGATTTCCCAGGCAAGAATCCTGGAGTGGCTTGCCATTTCCTCCTACGGCACACAGTAAGTGACCAGTAAATGTTTGTTCAGTTAACCCAAACTTAGGTACCCAACCACCAAAGGGCGATTCTGAAGTGGTAGTGTGGAGTAGGAGAGGGATCACTATCCCACGAATGAGATGAAGAGGAAGGGGGTTGGGGGTGAATTTATGCATAGGTAGAGACAATCAAATTCCTCACTCCTATCTCCCCCAGTGAAGAAATGATCATGTTTTGCCCCCCAACCTTGACTATGGGTGAAGCTTCTTTATTTGTTGCTAAAATGCAAGCACCTACACACACACAACTGGGGGTTCTTTTGAATCATATCTTTAAGAAATCATAACAGTAAAGGGATGAAAGGTGCTGTATAAAATTTTAACAGCCATATATCCCAAACATCTGAGACCCTAATCAAAACATGTCGAAATTTGAGAGGAAATGCCCACTATCCTGTCAGTAAAGACATAAAACCAATTTTCTGTTTTAATTTTTCTTTTCTTTTTTTTTTTTTAAGAAAAAATAGCCTCTTGGTGGTTTGATGGGTTTTCATGAACACAAACCCGCAAACACTTCCTGATGAGGGCCACCTGCTCGCTTCTTCCCAAGGAGGGTTCCTTGGAGGCTCCCCATATCCACTCTTCTGTTGTTCATTATGTGGCCCATGTACTCAGGAACACCAGTGGAGATCTTCCCCAGCTGGTGCTTCCTGTTATAATTGTCTGGGTCTTTTCCTTTACTAGCTCGGAAGAGTTTTATAAGCTTCTCCCAGGGTGGTCAAATGTGAGTGTTTTTCCTAGCAAAGCATTCAGTTCCTACTGAATGAGGCCCTCCTTCACCAGTTGCTTATTGCTAACACTGGAAGAAAAAACTCTCAAATATGTTGTGTATTAGTTCTTTTCTTGTTCACACGCCTTAGCTAGAACACTTTATAATTTCTGTGTCTTGCTCACTCCAGCTTCTCCTTTTTATAGGTACTTTTCCACTTTACTGACTTGGGAGTTTAACTTATTAACTGTATTAACATAGTATCAATAGCCAATTTTAAATATTTAAACTATGACTCAAGGCTCAATTTCAGCATGAGTCATAAGAAAACTCCTATGATTTCTAAATGAGAGCCAGAGCGAAACATGATTTTTAAAGGTAAAGACTGGTATGTTTCCTTTTGTCCTCTGAAAACTATATAACAAATCATGCATCTTCCTTTATTATAATTTTGAGAAACTTAGGGCTATTTTTCTTTTCGAATACCTTATTCCAGGATTCTGGTACAGTAATTATTCAATTTATTCTTTAGCCATGATTCTTAACATTTCATGTGTCAATGAAATATTTGAGAATATAAACAAAGCTATATGCTCCCAGAATCATGCACACATGAACACAAGTTTGCATTTAATTCAAGAAATTCTGACATTCTTCCATAGAACCCTAGGTTCTATGTGTTCTATAATTTTTCTCTTTAATAATATTATTTTTCATTTTGTATAGGAAATGCTTTAACATTCTGTATTTTTACAAAGGCAGCATTATAGACTTCTTCACATTTCATGGAGACATAGCCAGAAATTTTGAATAAATGGGGAAGTGTGTTTATTTGAAAGTAAAATAAAATTGACATTCTGAAGAATGCATTTTAAAATTAAAGCTAGATAAATTGCTATGGGCAAGTAAATTGATATAACCACTTTGAAAATCATTTTGGCATCATGTTATAAAAGTTGAATTTTCACATGGTTCATGAACTGGCAATTCTACTTTAGAGTACAAACCCAGGAGAAAGAAACTCCTCAGCTCCTCACACTTGTACCAAAATATAACATAATATGAAAATTTATATTCGTATTTATGTAACCTGGATTAGCAAATACTAAAACATTTCTCTTAGGGGAAATACAGAGTTAGGTTTCTATGAGCCTCTAATCATAATACTTGCATCAACTGATCAATGCATACCTTGTTTTCTGAGTGGTCCTGTTTAAGGACACCCAATTTAATATATTTTGTTCCTTTGTTAACTTGGAAATCATGACCAGTATCACTCTAACTCATGCCTGAATGATGCTTACCTGATACAAGCATTTTCTCTAAAAGGCCTTCTCACACTGGGAACGTTAGACAGCACTTTAGCACTAGGTTTGAGCGTCATTCCAAACAGCAAAGTCACCAACAGAAATCACAAAGATGCAAAAAAGAATAAAAAGGTGATACTAAGTAGACCATGAAATGCACACTTGTTTACAGTATGCAAGTTGAAACAAGAAGACAGAATCACTTTGCTTTTCCTCAACTGGGAGCCGGCATGTTGGATGACTTCTGCTCTACACATGCCCTTGAACGACCATGAGAGCTCACCAAGTACTGACTTGGGCTTTCAAATAAATTTTAGGGAATAAGTGAATTTGTAAGTATAGAATCTGTGGGTAATGAGGGTCAACTGTGTGTATATATGATTTATATATATATGTTGAAACCTAGCACATAAAGTAAGAGGATAGTAAACATAACATCTTTATTTTCCACCCCATACATGCCAAAAATAAGATACTTACTCTGTGACTAACTTCCGCAAGAACTCTAATCCCTCTAATGAGATTTTAGGTATATTAAAAGAGATTTTGCCTAAATATCTAGGACGTCATAGAGATGCACCACATTTGCACCGCACAACGTTCCACCGACCCCCCGTACCCCCTCTACGGCTCTGCTTATCTCCTCTACATGCTTATCTTCCTTTCTATGCTGTTCCTCTTATTTGAGAGAAGTTAAATAACTCCTCTTTTTCTGGAATATTTGATGCTGTTCAGAGTCTCAAGATTTCTGATTATCTAGGGGCCACACAATTTCTTTCCCTCCAAATACAGTGATCTCTTCTTGAAAGAAATATTTTCTTTTCTGCCTCATGAAGTTTGTGTAATTTATTACACTACTCAAAGCTGTTTTTCTTCATGAGGACAGCCCATTCATTCTGCGATTCTGCCACCTTACATTTCCGAGACTTGCCTGTCTCATGAAATATGCTGATGTCACGAGAGATTGTATTTACAAAAAGTCAGCAGGTATTGAGGATCTATCAACAATGTTGAAAACTCTGTATTAGTTGTTGATGCGGTTGTAAATGTGAATGTAACACAGTCCTTGCCCACGAGCTTACAGTCTGTTGGAGGCGACAGGCAATTAACACATTATTGACTGGGTGATTTTTGCAGAAGCTAACACCTGTGGCATTAATATGTCTCCAGTCACTAATGTGTTAAAATGAAGCAGTTCCACTACAAAGCAGATTATGAGCCGTGTTAAAAACAGAAGTGTGAGGGAGCAGCAATAGAGAACTGTTAAGTCTGGAAGGCTGCAGATTATGAAAACTTCATTGAAGGAATGATATTTCAGATGGGACTTGAAGGGAGGTCAGAATGATGCTTTAACACGGCAACTCTTCTTCATATCCTAAGTGATGCCTCAGCAGTGCTCTCTTTGGGTTCTTCTGAAGCACTGCTGGAGACATGGGCTTGGTAAAACTAGTTTATCTTGGAAGTGAACCCAGCAAGACGTAGTAAGTCAGTAGGAAGAGTACAACAGGAAAGGAGAAAAAAGTAAAAGGAGAGGGTATTACTAATGTTGCTACTACAGGTAACAAGGGCTTAATTCTACTGAAACTTCTGAGAAGTATACAGAATTGATCTTAAAAGATTTGCTCAAAGAAGGGGAATCTGGAGAATTTATTCACTGTTTCTGGTCTCTCACTGGTTGAGAGCTGTCCCCAGGTTATTAACTCTTCTGTATTTCTGGATGTACTTGTAGGAGTGCCTTCTGGGCTCTTAGGAGAGCCGAGGAGGCAGCCCAGCAGAAAGGAGGGAGAAGGAGGGAGGGTGCTTGAGGGAGAGTGTCATCATAAGGTGAGTATGAGCTCCCACAGATGTGTCCACTGGAGCTGCAACCAGAAGCAGCAATGGCTGGAGGGTTGTGACCTGGGAACACCAAAGACACGTGCTAGAAGTACAAAGGATTTCTAAAGGGTTAAGAGCAAGGAGACCAGTCAGAGCATTAGAGTAGTAAAGGGAACATCCCTCTGTGTCTCTGCAACCTTTTCTTTCTCTTGGCAACACTTCCTCTATTGCTTGTCTGCCTACCACTCTACCCAGTGATAGGCTTAGCCTAGAATGGTGCCTGGCAGTCAGTAGGTGTCCGTCACTATTAGCTGAATGAACAGCTAGCATGTGTATTGTGATCCAAGGTCTGCCAAAAAGTCTTTGAATTTAACTGGCCACAAAACCCTTATTAAGTATTCATTAGTGCCTCCATTTTCCGGGCATATGCATGTCTCAGTTCAACAAAGCTCACAGAATGTCAAATACGGTTCTGAGTTATAGAAGATAGTAAGGAAATCCATCCCCAAGAAGGTTAACTCTGCAGCTGAAAAACTCACCAGTGGAGAGGAAATGTGAACTCAGTGATGTTTTCCTATTAATACATCCCTCCTTGTTCTTTGATTCATAATCTTTCCAATTATACCTTATAAATTCCCAGCCATCTTATCAAACTTTAATTCCTATACCATACTTTGAATTTTTAATTTATTACAGAACTGTGATATTCAATTGGTTTGGCCAAAAAGTTCATCTGAACAAGCTTTTTGGCCAATCCAATCCATTTTACCTGTTTTATTTATCTTTGTCTTTTCTCTTCAAATGAGTCCCGTGAGGTTAAGAATTGTTGTATTATTGATTTTCCAGAACTTTAGACCTTTGGCGATGATCTGGATCTTTAATAACACCTGTCAGCACATTAATTTTCCTATTCAAGTATCACAGAATGAAGAAAATGTCATCTGATGGGAATGCAGAGTTGACATCTGAATCATAACCTTTGAAGTGACATTAACTTAACTGAAAATAAATAACTAATAACAATGGAAAAGTACAGACTTGTTGACAAATAACCTTTTATGACAGTTTTTTGGAGAGTGAGCATTTAATAAAAGATACACAACCAGCTTGAACACATCCAGACCCACCCCGTCCACCCCTTGTCACCCCACTCAGTGTATTTGTCTTCAAAATGCCTCTAGCAAACATGTCTAGACAGCACTGTCCAATTGAAATAAAATGTGATTCTAAAAATGTAATTCACATGAGTGATTTTGATTTATCTAGTGGAAAGAACTATGTGAAATTAATTTTCATAATATACTTTATTTAAACCAATATAAAATGCTGTTATTTCTGCTTGCAATAAGTGTGAAAATTATTGAGATGTTTTACATTTTTATCACACTAAGTCTTCAAAAACCTGGTGAATACTTCATATTTTCAGTGCATTTCAATTTGGACTATACATTTTAAGAACTCAGTAGCCACATGTCACTGGTAGCTATCATTTGGACAGAACTAATCAGCTTAGATTTCTAGATTGATTTCTACAGCTGATATTTCCCGTGAGTGTGTGTGTGTTTCTGACATATATTTTTCAGCAGCTTCCCTGTGGTCCTTCATTCTTTTTGATGTTAATCTTCCAAAATAGGAACATGGACCTTTGTCACAGTATGTACATATATTCTAATGGCATCATGTACAAGTTTCTGCCCAGTTACTGAAACACTTTCTCAGTAAGTCTTACTTAACTAATAATTGGCTGCTTATTCCTGTACAGAAATAAATGGGATTTTCTGCATTCAAAAACAATGAAAAATAAACATCTATCTTTTTACGCAGAAAGATCTTAAAGAAAAGCGTACTGTGTAAACCTTCTGGGAAATGCTACTTTGTAAAAATTTGTTTTATTCTTTATGTAGTGATAAATGTTTGAAGACTTATTTATTTCTTAAATCATGGCCTAGACAGAGTGTGTGAGGCAATGTGAACTTTTCTGTCCTTTTTGCTGGAGTTGTAGTTGTGGTCATGTACTAGGTAACACCAGGGTCTTGGAAACAGATGGGCTGGAGATTAAATCCTGAATCTTCACTTTCCTAGCTGTGTGACTTTGACTTTTTTCTTTTATCTCTATAAAAATTTTCTCATTTGTATAGCTGAGATATTGCTGTTGGTTTTTGCTCTTGAAAGCATTTTGAATCCCATGGTTTTTTTCTGAGACTCTAGCCCTGCCTCTTAGTGAAGCAATTGTCAACATTTTTTTTTTTTTACTAATTTTCTGAAAGTGTAAACTTTCTTGTATTTACTTATCCCTCACTTACAGTGTGTTCCTACACAGTATCAAACATATCTGTTTTTCACATCGTTTATTTATTAATGACTTTTTGTTGAAGTGGTCCACTTGTTTCTATTGAGAATGGATTTTCATTTTAGCCACCAGGAGGTGCAAGTGATCTATATATCAGTTAAACTCCAACTGGCTGTCTCTTGACATTTTTATTTCCCCTTGACTACCATTATCAGTTTCAAGAGAGAAGCAAGATTGTGTAGCTCTAACTTCGAGTAAAATATTCTTTAAAACAATCTTTAAAATTAGCCAACTTACCTCACTGATCACAGAATACCTATGCTTCTAACCCTTCACCAGGTGTTAGAAGAGGACTCTAGACAGATGATTAGGACCCCAAATCACATTATTTCAGTTGTCTGCTGAAAATGCCTCAGGTCCCTCACCACAAGTTTACCTTCTTGGTCTCATTCTTTGCCTTTTCAGCTTATCACTCTCCCCGCCTACCCACTCCCCACTTCAACACACACACAACTGAACACGAGTTCTTTATCCCTCTGAGCTCATCTCTTATTCTTTCCCAACCAAGTTGTACAGGTTACCTACGTTTTCCATCAATTCTTCCTTGATTGTGTGATTTCACTCTCATTTCTTCTGTTTTAGATGACCTATGCAACTTATAATTTTATGCCCATTTGCCTTGTATAACCTGACTCAATCTTTCATTCATGAAGCCATACCTGAATTAAGTTCTCTGACTGTATTCCTAAGCTCTTGTCATCTGTCTCCAGATACTCAAACTATTTTGATCCACTGTTGTACTCTTCTTAAGTCTTCTTATGTGCTTAATTTTGTCTCCCCAATGAGTGATGAATTCTTAAACAGCACAAAAATTTTCTTGTGTCTGTGTGCGTGTGTTTGCATGTGATGTGAACAATTCCTTGAAGACTGTTCTACTTATCATAAAAACTTACTATTTGGGGAATAAATGAATGTATCATATTTTTATTACCCATTATTTCAGGTGAATAAACATAGAGTCTTTCCTTCCTTCCTTCCTTCCTTCCCTCCAACTTCCTAACCTCCTTTTCTCCTTCCACATTGTGCTAATGTCTTGGGCTAACGAATGAGCGAGTGTGTGTTTTTTTTTTTAACTTTGAGGTTGGGAAGAGAGGCAGTAACAAATGAGTGGCTAACTAAGTATTATTAAGGAGACAGATTTTACTACAATAGAAAGATATTCACGGTAAGCAGAGTCATGGTTCCTCAAAGACACCCTCACCTATGAACTTGCTACCACACCTGACCGACTTTGCGTGATTAAATTAAGGACTTTGAACTGGGGAGATGATCCTGGGTTATCTGTGTGAGCCCACTATAATCACAGGGATCTTTATAAGAGGGAGCAGAAGAGTCTGAGTAGGAAAAGGACATATGATGAGAGAAGCAGAGACTGGAGTGATGTGGGGTCATGAGCCAATGAAAGCAGGCAGTTTCTGGAAGCTGGAAAAAGCCCGAAATGCTTCTTCCCTAGAGAAGAAATGCAGCTCAACTGGCAATTTGATTCTAACATACACTTTTCAGATTTCTGTTCTCTAGAACTGTCAGAAAATATGCTGTGTGTTGCCCTAGGTCACTAAATTTATGGTACAGAAACAATAGGAAACTAGTATAACATGTGATTTTTAGGTTTAGGTTTCTGATTTGTGAAAAAGTTTAGAAATTTTCCTTTCTCATTTTTACCCATTATTGCCACTCCCTAGAAAGTAAAATTAGTGCAGAAAGTATAATACACTCACATATATGTTAGGGCTTCCCCTGTAGCTCATATGGTTAAGAATCTGCCTGCAATGCAGGAGACCTGGGTTCAATCTCTGCATTGGGAAGATCCCCTGTAGAAGGAAATGACTACCCACTCCAGTATTCTTGCCTGGAGAATTCCTTGGACAGTGATCCCTGGTGGGCTACAGTCCATGGGGTCGCAAAGAGTTGGACACAACTGAGCAAATAAGACTTTCACTTCACACTTTTCATACATATTATAAAATTCATATATATTCTGTTACACAAATGATATGAAATCATTTGCAGTGCCTCACAATTTCTTTTTTAACTTCAGAATAAATTGTGGATTTTTCTATTTCAGTAACATATTGAGTTATCTCATTCCCCTTAAGAATTGCATATTTCTCTGTCATATGGATACAACATAACATTACTAAATAGTCTTCCTGTTGATGATCATTTATATTGCTTTCAGTTTTTCAAATGATTAACAGAATTCCTCAATGAACATTCTATGTCATTAAGAATTTGCTCAATAATAATCAAAGAAAAACTGTTTAGTTGTTTAGAAGTACAAGATGACAATATTTATTAAACATTTAAATGGTTTTGGAATGTTCATACCTTGCTAGTTTAGATTACTTTTACCCTCTTCTTACTGGAAAACATGAGAAATAGTCAGAAAAAAACAAACAAAAACTTGATAACCAGGGCGATCACATGCTGAGACAGGTGGCTGGACAAAACACAGAGAGTAAAGTTGGTTATGATCTCAAATTATTATGTGGATGGACTGTTTGATCAAACTACTGATAACTGGTGTGTTAAATACTTCATCCATCTATGTGTATATGTTTGTCTATAAAATCTTATTTAATTTAATAAATATGTAATTTTTCATGTACATACAGTAAACCTACAAGGCTTTTAAAGATGAGGATGCTGCCCAGGAGAATACATAGCTGGTGAGGTGAGGCAGTTGAGAGCTAAAACCCAGATTTGAATGACACCATAGCCCATCCTCTTTGGCCTCTCTTCAGTGGTTCCAGACTGGTTCAAATTTGGGCTTATCCATCCAGCAATGAATAGGTTTTTTTTTAACTAATAGAACAAAATACTGAAGAACCTGCATGTTGGGGTCAGATAGATATTTGATATTGAAATTGTGTGTTTGTGTGTGTGTGTGTGTGTGTGTGTTCATATTTCTGAGTCTTTCATGGCAGTTTTATAACTGCTTATATCTAGCTCCTGTTGACCTGAAATTTCCCTACAGTTCCCTTTTCTTTTGCTCATTCCTTCCTCCTTTCTCCCTTTCTTCTTTCTCCTTCTTCCCTCCCCCCCCTCCCTATTTCTCTCTTTATTGTCAGCAGATCTCTATTGTCATTACCAACCACATTTTCTTGCTGGTAAGAATCAAGTGGAGAAGCATATATAGCCCTTACTTTTTTCCCTCCATTTTGGCATTGGCCATATAAGCCTGAGTTTTATGATCTGTTGTATAATGATTTATTGTATTGTATGCTGAATTACTTTGTCAGATGTTACCTTGGAAAGATTTTAAAAACTATAGTCTCTACAGAGTAAATATAATAATCTAAACCTAGTAAAAACTAGGATAAAGCCAATGTTTTTGAAGAAAGCTAAGTGTATTTATTCTAAATCTAATGTTCTCCTCCAATACTTCAGTTTTTAAAAGGATCCCAGAAGATAGAATGCTATAACTTGCACCATAGGGTAGAATGGGTCCATTCAAAATACAGATTACTATGAGCTCTTGGTTGCTGAAAACTTAGTGATTCTCAGCCTGATAATCAGAAGTATCTTTGTGAAACACCATGGTGCTCAGACAAACATATATCCTTATAGTCCCATTCTTTCAATGATTCTTCTTGCACAACTCACTCTCTATCATATTCCTTTGTGTTGTAATTGCAAAGGCTAGGATTCTGGCCTCAGACATCGACTTAATCCTGCTTCACTCATTGGATAGTCATTGGCCATTTATTCATCCTCTCTTAAGCCTCAATTTCCACTTAAGTAACAGCAATGTTAGCCCTACTTGTATCAGACGGCCTAAACTCCCAGTGGTCATAAGAAGGATAGGGGAAATGTCTCTGGGAGTTTGGCAAAGCTGCTCTTAGCCATCCCTTGTGCCAAACAGGTCACTGAGTCATGTCTGAAATATGACCAGATAAGGACTGTAGAGTTGTTTTGCCATTTTCAGCCAAGCTCTTCTCATGGCCATGTGTACACTGATAATTTCCTTTTTCCTCTCCCTCTTACCCTGATTTCATACAAGAAGGTATATAAAAACTGTAATACAGAGAACCAACCCTTAATTAGCTCCTCATCTATAACACTGATGTTTTCATTGCCAGCTGTTATTAAATCCCCCTCATCTGTGAGACTGGTCTTCCATAAAGAGCCATCCTGAATATTTTTAGGGATCACCATTTGGGATAAACTATGCTGTAATTGCACTTGGCCTGCCACCCACATTCTTTCACATCTCAGATCGTACTTCTTCTCTACCTCTTGGGAATAGCATCTTTCTCTTAGGATGCGAACACTTGAAAGAAAAATTGAACTCACGATGCATGAACAAAACCTCAAAAATTTTATATTTGAGTCGTGGATGCATATATGAATATGTCAATAATTACAAGCCTCATTTATTATGAATCATTTTATAGATGTGGGTAGAGGGAAATTTTGAAGGTAAAGAAGAAGCATACGGAAAACAGATGCTGAATAAGCAGGATTTCGGGTCCTGATAAAAGCTTGTGAATTATTAACTACAGTGACCTGTTCATGAACCTAGAATGGAGGTAATGAGAGGAACAATATTTATTGTGCATTTAGTATACACCAGACACTGGGTCACACAAGTGAAATGTGTCTGATCTTTGCAGTGATTCTGGTAGGAAAGCATACTTATTATTACATATATCCCCACTTCATGAACAGGTAGATTAAGACTTATCAAAGTGATCACAGTCACAAAGATGATGTTGCTGGGATTCAAATGCTAAAGCATTTTATGACCCTGGCAATGAATTCAAAAGGACAAAGAAAAAGTATGAAAGCTAGGAAACTGAAAGCGTGAGAGAGGATGGGAACCTATAACGGCATCCTCTTTTTCTTTGGAACTGGGACCCAGTATGAGGTGAAATGTTTCTGTGACAAGGATAAAGTACAATTATGAGAACAAAGGCAATGTGGGATTAAGGAGGATGATTTAATAGAGGAACTGGGATTTAGCAACATCAAGAAACTGGCCACATTTTATAAATAACAGGATAGAGCGTTTCCCAAAAACACATAGTTAAGCAAGGGAAAGGACGCTATAGCGCTGTGAGCTAGGCTGTGCCTTAGTGGGAGGGGCACACACATGAAGCCAGCTGCAGACAGCAGGATGACAGTGATCAGAGCTGATTCCAAGGTGTATTAGAAAAAGCCTTCCGTCTTTCCAGCAGGCGAGAACAGCACCGCCGGCTCTTGATTAGCCTGGGACAAGTGGTGTCCTTCGTTGATTATCCAAGTGTCTCTTGTGCTTCGCTTTTTTTGTTGTTACCTATTTTCTTTACCTTTCCTCTAAAAAAGGATCTGACAAAAGAAGAAAAGTCCACATTTCAAGTTAATAGCTTTTTAGAAAGCATGCATAATTGTTAATGAACTCAGGACCCCTGGTCATCTATGTATTATGAGTGAGGGATGGGGATGTGGGGTAGAAGTTTGAAATGCTCACACTTAGTACAACACAGGCTTGCAAAATGAGGAAGAAAAAGGAGAAAGAAGAATAACCTTACAGTTTTCTCTATTCAAAATAAAATTCCTCAATCTCCCCTTAAAGCCTTCTTTAGAAAGCATGTTTAACCTACCAATTCAAGGTAACAGTCTCTTTGATTTTATAGTACTTTCATTTTACATCAGTATTCTTTCCATTTAAAGTTCAAATTTCCTTTCAGACCTGATTTTCCCTCTTTAACAAGTTGTTTTGCTGCCATTGGTAAATTATTTATGCCCCAGTGTCCTCATCTATAAAATCTATAAAATGTATAAAATGTATAAAAGGTAATCTATAAAAAATTACCTCATAGAATCTCACCGGAGAGTTTCCGTTAAATATACACAAGCATCTCCGGGACTCAGAAAACTTGCTTATTTAGTATGTGCTTTCCATACAAGCTAGATTGGAAGGGTATAGTGTATAACCAACTCAATGCATGCTATTTTTCTTCCTCCTTTTCTTTTTCTGGAATTACGTCTTTCACTTCTTACCTTGTTTTTGAAGAAGGTTGGGGAGGGAGGTATGGGATAAGGTGGAATCAGGTTGAAAGAGAAGCAAGAAATAGAAATATAGGATTCAATTCACCAATCCAATAAAGTGAGAGGAGTTCTGTATTTCCAGTCTACCGATCAAAGCTGCTGAAAGTGTGGTTTTCCAAAGAATTTGGTTGATGTTTCCATTTGGGGCTAAACCAATAGAGCAGCACAAAGGCAGCACAATCTTCTCCCAGTGTTTGACCAACAGAAGAAAACACAGTCAAGAGAGAATTCAATAAAGTACAAGCGTGACTCTCTCATTTATTTCTACTAACAGGTTATGGTGTTATCAAAATTACAAACTGTGGGTGACATTGGTGAGAATTTCCACTGAGACTTTGAACACAATGAGTTAAATTTTAATATGGAATTGAATAAGAAAAGCTGGAAGAATTCATTAAAAAGGGGCTGCAAATATAAAAATAAAACCATCGTGAATGTGCCTACTAAACACATTTATGTCAGTTGACTATATTTGCCCAAAGGGAATTTTAAAAATACTTTGGTGTATTCTATTTTTATTTGGGGAAAATTTGTCATGATTTTTGCATTTTAGATGAGAAAGCTAAATCTTTATCTTTTCTTTTAGATATGAAAAGACGGAATCATTTGGAGACGCAGCATGGACAGTTGAAAGTAATAATAATAGCTAATATTTCTCACATGTTTACTATGTGTAAGGCACAATGCCAACCACATATTTTCACAAGTATGTTATATAATTGGTCCAAAAGCCTATGAAGTTAGTGCTAACAGTTTCTTTATTCCCAGATGTGAAATGGACAAAGAGAAGTAGAATACTTTTACCAAAGTCACACAGTAAGCACACGAGATTGAGGTGGAATCCCAAGTCACATTCTAAATCCAGAGTCGGGTCCTTAATTCTTGAGCCTAAAAGCTGTGTTACCTCATTCTCTGGAGTCTTGCTATTCAAAGTGTGGCCCATGTGTCAGTCACATCACTACCAAAGAAGAGCTTGATAAAATGCAGAGCCTCAGACCCCAACTTGGACCCAGTGTCCTGGAGTCTGCGTTTTACCAAAATCTCATGGTCACAGAAAATTTTGGGAAGCATTGCTATAGAGTACTTCAGAACACTAATAATTTTGTAGTAGATTGTGAAATGTCTCTACCTAGAGATAACAATCTTTGTTGGAAAAACTCTAAAGTTCTCTTAAAAGTCTAATTCTCTTTTCAGACTTATCTTCTCAGAGTGACCGTGCCACAATGTTCTTAAACCCTTTTAGGAATCATTATCCTCCTTTCAGTTTTTAAAATGTTGCATGGAGGTGGTCCTGTCTCTACTTCTACATGGGTTTCAAGGAAAGAACCATCCTGGGTTTCAAGGAAAGAACCATTATGGTACAGTCTGGTACTCCCAGAGTCCCCAGGAATGAACAGACCCAAAGCAACAGGAGCAGAAGTCATGTGGCCAACTTCACTTTGATCCTTTCCTTTTAAACAACTATAGCAAATATTTGCAGAGTGCTTTACAGTTTACAATAACAATTTTACACACGCAGAGAAAAATACATATTTGATTAGCTTGAGGTTGAAATACTTCAAATTGGAATATTTACTGAGGATTACAGTCTCCTAGGTATCTGCAAAGTCCTACGTTTGCTTATGAATCACTTCACTGCCCTTACATAAACTATTGACCAAGAGCTATTGAAGGGAATTTACATGGCTGTGAACTTCAAGGCACTATTTCAGAAGGCAAAAGAAAGCAGGCTAAAAGAAAAGAAAGTTGCATCTTTCAGCCAGGGAACTCAAAGTTTACTGTATATTTCCAGCTTTCAGAGTTTAGAATCTTAGATCAAAATGTAGACAAACTATACGGCATGCACCAAAATGAGTATATGCATTAAGTAACCTATAAATACTGGTGCACTCAAAGAAGTAAGTAAATGCTTTAGGCTATCTCCAGAGGGGAATTCAGGGATATGTCCTGAATGAAGAGGCCCCTGAGGAACCATTTTGCCCATTAGTGAAGCAAACTCTCATAGACAGTATTTAAGTACTTTCTTACAAGGTTTAATTGGAAATGCTTCTTACTGAAAGTAAAGAATATATTCACCAAGCCTACTCTGAGTGAGCCTTATGAGACCAGAGGTTAACAGGAGACAAATTTACCCTTGAACCTTAGTTCCATCTCTTAATGTAATAGTAGGCTGCTTCATGTTTTAAGCTTCCATTTGTCATCTGTAATGATGGGAATCCTAAGAGGCCACTCCTCCTAGGTTTATTGTAAGGACTCAAGGGCATTCAATGCACCTCAGCTGGCATACAGTAAGACCTCGTTAAATTCATTCACTCAGCATTTTTGAGCACCTACACTATGGTAGATCCCAGCACTTGGAATACTAAGGCAAAATACTCACAGAGACCTTTGGCATGATTGATGTAATCACACAAGCAAATATAAAATTGTTCTGAGAGCTTATTACAGGATTTGACATATTGACCAAGATGTGTTAGGATTAAGCTCAATGATCTAAATAATCTCAAATACTGCATATATTGCAGAATATACCGAAGATGGAGAAGCAACATGGGTAAAAGGCAAAAGGAGTTACCTCGAACACAGCGCTCACACATGAGCTCTGGCAATTTCTTTTGGAGGAACTTGCCTTGTTTGTGAGTTAGGCATCTGAGCTATTATCACATAATAAAGAAAGGGTAGGTTTTTTTGCCAGAACATTTGTGCAGTTTAAAGATGGGGTGTGTCTACTTATGATTGCATTTCAGACGTGTGGGAAGGGAGAAATGAGTGATCTCTAACTGTTCCCTGACCCTAGCAAAGAAAATAACCTTTTTATTATGTCTGCTTGTTCTGAGGATGCAATGTGGTGGCTGTCTTCATCTTGCTATATATATATATATATATATATATATATATATATAGAGAGAGAGAGAGAGAGAGAGAGAGAGTTTTTTTCTCCCCAAAGAAATGAGGACAGGAAGACTGCCCTTTTGAACCTCCTCTCTGTCAAAGGACTTCTAGGGATTTTCAGCATGTGGAGGAAGATCAGAAAGTCTCCGGAACTTCTGCCAAGCGGCTGAAGTCACAGACTCTTCCCACACTCCCCCTGGGTCTCGTCATTTCTTATCAAGGATTCTGGGGTGGCGGCAGCAAGGCTTCCCACTTCAGCAAAGAAAGCAAATGAAGCATGAAAACAGAAAACTAACACCAGGAAGCACAGGGCACTGATCAAGCGTCAGTTATTCTGTCTCAGACCATCAAAGAGGCTCAGGTTTGTGTGGAAGTGGATGTCGAGGCCAGCAGCTCTTGGCTAGATCACTGTCATGAAAACAGAGGTTTATTTCTGTGTATGCTTTGCAGAAGTTGCTTGGTGGGGACCCAGAAGTTAAGGGGAATATGTGGGGGCAAATTTTCAAAACACTTGACCTTCTTGAGCTCTGTCTTGAAAGCCTCGTCCCATTCATTCAGCCTGCTGGGTCCCTGCATGGCTAATAAAGCCTGACCTCCTGGCTCAATACACTGAAGGCTTCTTGGAGGGTGTACAAAGCGTTTTGAAGAGTTAAATGTAAATGAATCAGGAACACGTGGATTCAATTTCCCTAGAAATTCACATGTGCTTGGAAATGAAGGGGGGCAGTGTCTGGCCAAATGTGCTTTGATTTATCTGACCCGAAAATATAGCCCTCCCCACTCCTGTCCTCCCCTCAAAATCATTCAAAATTTTGGTTAATGTCAAACCATGGCGGGGTTCTTGAGACCCTTGAAACCTGGAGTGGGTTTGAGTTCCTGGAATGCCCCCACTGAATTAAAAAGGACATTCAGGGAGCCTTATTCCACTCCTTAACCCCAAACGAAGGATCTCACATGGTTTTCTTCTATGTAAGGGGGTTAAATTAATGCAAAGATGTGATGATGTTAGTTCAGTCACAAAACTAACCACCTAATGCAATCCATGGAAGCCTTTGCTTCCTGCAACGAAGATTCTTATTCACAAGATGTGGCCCTGCAAATCATTTCTGCCAGGAAAAGTCAGGTTTGCCTTATCTAGGAAACCACCACTTAGATAAAAAGTACAATTGTTCAACTGTCATCACCACATTGTTGTCATCACCACCATCATTATCATCATATACCAATCATTTATTGAGAGTTTTAGGAGTTTCAGAACACCTTTTAAAATAATTATCACATTTAATAGCCATGACTGACCCTTGCATGGAATCTTAAAGATGGGATTGTTTGAAACCTATTTAGGGATGCCAGGCAGAGAGATCCCTTAGTAGAGGAGCTAGGACCTGGATGACAGAAGAAGACTTTTGAGTCTCATAAGCTAGACTAATGGTGCTTTACATCCAACTATTCCGTGTCCCCTTTCTCTTAGGAATTTCTGATAGGATAGAGGAGGGAAATTTCAACTTTTAATCTTATCATCTCACCACAGACAAGGATGGGCTGTTGTTTGTCAGAAGCTCATGTTGACTGCAGTAATTATTCATGTCATTAAGAAGAAGCTGGGTAAAGCACCTGTGTGCTTTCGGTCTTCTGTCACCATTAATTAATTTTCATCCTGTCCTTTTCTTCCTCTTTTGGCCAATTGGAGACCACAGTCTATTTAGGTATACATTCCTTCCTGGCTCAATTTATCTCTACCTACCTGCCTAATATTGTTTCCTTGGTGTCTTCTTGGATTTCTTTCACTGGTTGTGAGAATTTCTTCCATTTCATGCTGTAAGAATGCCACAAGAGGGGCCTATTTAATGACTGTGAGGAGAGTGGGAAGACATTATGGGTTACTGCTGGTTAACTCTCCAAGGGGATCATGGACCAGTTTAGTTAGCTTAGTTTTTCTTGCTATGCATCTGCCATCACTCATTCCCTTCTTTGCCTGCCCTTCCCCCCTGCCCCGTCTTCTACCTAGACTTGCTACTCTCAGCACATTGGATGACTGGCTTTTCCTAGAATCCTTAAAATTCTGGCTTAAGTGTTACCTCCGCAGAAGTTTTTCCAGATCTATGAAATGAAGGCCCCATACTCCCCTAACTTTTGCCTGTAATATATAATCCTGTTATTTCCTTTATAATGAATCACACTCTGCAATGATCTTGTTCACTTATTTGTTTACTGTCTTTCCTTCTAGGACTAAATTTTTTATGATCAAGGATAGATTCTTACTTGTGCATCACTATCTCCCCAATGCCCAGAGAAAGCCTGGCATATAGAAGCTAACCAATAAAAGTTACTGATAGATAGATTATTCTAGTGAGCAGTCCAAATCTTAATGGTAGTATCCTATTGGAGGACTGTGCGGGCAGAAACGCATCACCATAGTGAGGAATGAATTTTATAAAGACAGAATATTTTAGCAGTCATTTTTACTTGTATCAAGTGAGCAGCCATACAATCCTAAGAAGGCACTACTTGTAGATGAATACTCTTTAGCCGCTTACACTTTGCAGTGCTGAGATAAAACATGCAACATGTTTTAAATTCCATTTATGGTGTCATCATTGACTGTTCTAGCCACTGAATAAGCTAGATAGCTCACAAGTCTGATGAGTGTGACAAGAGTGGAAAAGTATTAAAACAATACCAGCTGCACTGATGGTAAATTCCTATGTGAATTAAATGATCACAAGTTATATCAAATGATCTTTTATTGCATGCTATAAAAGTATGTTCAGTAAATAATTAGCTTGTTGTTTAGCTAGTGACTTTTTTAAGATGAGTACATAAAAAAGATGAAATATTTAAAAATAAATGCAAAATAAGATTTTTTTCCTCTTTGGGTACATAAAGAGAGAAAGGGAAACAAAACCAAGAAAAATAAGAAAACAGTTGAGTAAAAGGTTATTTCACTACTCAAAACATATGCCATAAATTCTTTGATATTTTGCTAAAGTTGGTTGTAAGTTTTGTTCTGATTTTCTTACCGGCCAGTGTAATGAGTAAAATATGATTTAGTATGTGATTTATAGGCAGGGCCAGCTACATAATTTGCTGGCCTCAGTGCAAAATGAAAATGTGGGGCCCCTTATTCAGAAAGCAGGAAAAATGCCATTAAATGTAATAAAACATGAAACTTTTTCCTTTCTTCCACGCTCTCATCTAGACCTGCTGTGGTGGTTTTTTATTTGTTATTTTATGCTCGGCCCCCGGGGGGTTGGGGATGCTGACTGGTACGGCAGATCTCAGCAGGCACAGGCAGCCTTGCCCCTGATATGGCTGACCTGGCCCACCTACTGCCAGGCCCTCCTTCCTGCAGCCGCCAGACCTATACACTGTGCCCTTTCTCAGGGCAAGAAGCCAGACTGCCCGTCCTAATTCCTACTTCCTGGCCGCCCCAACCTGTTAAAAATTGGCACATACCCCCCTGCCCCCCACCACGAAGAATCGATCCTAAAGGAAATCAACCCTGAATATTCATTGGAAGGAATGATGCTGAAGCTGAAGCCCCAATACTTTGGCCTCCTGATGCAGAGCCAAATCATTAGAAAAGACCCTAATGCTGGGAATGATTGAAGGCAGGAGGAGAAGGGGACGACAGAGGATGAGATGGTTAGATGGCGTCACCAATTCAATGGACATTTGAGCAAAGTCTGGGAGGTGGTGGACAGAGGAACCTGGCGTGCTGCAGTCCATGGGGTATCAAAGAGTCAGAAACGACTTGGTGAATGAATAACAACAACAAGAATTCAAAGTCCTTTGCCTAGATGTGATCAGTTCGTGGATTGAGGGTGAGCTAGAGGCTTGCCCTATGGAACATGTGGTGCTGCCGCCCAGGGTGGAGACCTGGCTGCCACATCCCAGCCTGAGACACCACAGGGTCTGCACCCCCAGACTCTGACCCTCCCCATGGCCCACACCCATGTACAAATTCTCCCCTCCCCATGGCCCATGCCCATGTACAAATTCTCCTCTGGTGCAGAGTGGTCTCTTGGTTTAGAGAGAGATGCCCCCTGGACTCATTTCAGATTTTGACATGCAGAACTGAGAGTGTATACACATGGTTTAAGTTGCTAAATGTGTGGTCATTCATTATGATATTGTGGGCATTCCTAAGCCTGCTGTGAGAAGTGGTTACCACCTTGGTGGCTCAAAACAACAGAAATTCACATTATATTTAGGATTGTATGTAGGGTCCACTGAGATAATCCAGGATAAACCTTTCTTCTCAAGATCCCTCACTTAATCATGTTGTTTGCCATACAAGGCAAAATTCATAGGTTCATCAGCAGTAGAAAACAAAGACCCTACTCATTTTATAGAGTAAAAAAAAAAAAAAAAAAAAGCAGCGACCAAAAATGTTTCTTGACAGGTACACTGTCACATGACTTGTTCAGGAAGGAGAAAATCATAGGATGAGTTGGAATACTGGCTCAGTCACCTATTCTGTGCAGATATTTAGCTATTTTCTTATTTGTAAAATAGAGAGAGTAGTGTCTACAATTTAAGATTGTGGTATACTAAATTTTGGGCTTCCCTGATGGCTTAGAGGGTAAAGCATCCGCCTGCAATGCAGGAGACCCGGGTTCAATCCCTGAGTTGGGAAGATCCCCTGGAGAAGGAAATGGCAGCCCACTCCAGTACTCTTGCCTGGAAAATCACATGGACGGAGGAGCCTGGGAAGCTGTAGTCCATGGGTCACAAAGAGCAACTCAGTCATACAACTGAGCAACTTCAGTTTCACTTTCACTTTCAAATGTGATACTATAAATACCTTAGAGTATACCTAGCATATAGTAGATGCTTAATAGGGCTTCCCTGGTGGCTCAGATGGTAAAGAATCTGCCTGCAATACAGGAAACCCAGGTTCAACCCTGGGTTGGGAAGATCCCTTGGAAAAAAGAATGGCTACACACTCCACTATTCTTGTCTGGATGCTTGATAAATGGCTGCTATAATTGCCATCATCTGATATGAAGACAGATGACAGATTTTGGGTTTTTTTTTTTTTTTGTAACTTCCTGTTTCTTTGATCATTTCTAAAACTTGTGGTGCTAATTACAATTCACTGTTTACTTGGCAAACATCTAGGCAGTGTTTGTGGGTCACATTGATTTCACACAAATAAACCAGAATTGCCCTGGGGATCAATCTCAACTTATCATACTCAGTAGAAGTTCAATTGTAAAAGCATTGAAAGACTAGGCAGATTAAAAAACAAAACAAAACAGCAACTGGGAATATAGAGTAAAACCCTAAACATCTTTGGCTTATTTGTCTCCTTAAAAGTCCCTGCTGCATGACCATTATTTTTTTCTTTCCCTCTCTTTTCTCTAAACTGTAGCTTGTCCCACTCCATTTCCTTCTTCTCTCTCACTGATGTTTTCTTCTCTAGAAGCTTCATGGTTTGTGTGTGATGCAAGTCAGTTTAATCTCTCTTGAATTTTCCAAATACATTTCTCCATCATTGACCAAGATCATCATCTCACTGGGCTGAGCAAAGCAAGTGAATAATTCTTTAGAAGACAAATGAGTCAAAATGACTCATTTTGTTTTCCTGTATTGTTTTTGTTATGCATGCTAGGTTGTTTTGCTCTGTCAGACTCTTTGGACTGTAGCCTGCCAGGCACCTCTGTCCATGAGATTCTCCAGGCAAGAATACTGGAGTGGTTTGCCATGCCCTCCTCCAGGGGATCTTCCCAACTCAGGGATTGAACCTGCACCTCTTGTATCTCCTATATTGGCATGCAGTTTGTTTGTTTTTTTTTACCACCTGGGAAGCCCTGTTTTTGTCATAGTCTCATGTATTAAAAGAAAAAAAAAAAAAGAAGATGAAGGACAAAAACTTGGGATAGCAATATTGGAATAGGGATTATTGAACTGCAAACACAATCTGAATAGTCTTATTGGGAGGATGTTTTTTCCTGGGGAAAGTGATGATCTTACTAAGCATATGATTTTGTTGGTTTTTCCTGAAATCCTAGAATGTACAGGATACCTGATATAGATCATGAATACTAGAATAAGCATATATAAAATATCCTTCATGTTAAAAGAAATTACATACAGAGGAAGTTCAAAATGAATACTTTTCAGGTAATTGTAGAATTTGTGTGTGGTTTTATACACTCCGGAAGAAGTAGGAGCGTGGTACACAGAATAATGACCTCCCAAAGATGTCTGCATCTTAATCCCTGGACCCAGTAAATGCATGTCAGAGGGGAAATAAGGTTGCTTGTTGAAGTAAGACTGCTTACTTTATAGGAAGACCACCTTGAAAATGCAGTGGGCCCAAGATAATCAGAAGGATTCTGAAAGGTAGAAGGAGACAGAAGAGGCAGAAGTTGTGAATACAGAAAAACGGTCAGAAAAATTTGCAAAGTTCTTGGCTTTGAAGATGGAGGAAGGGTCTCTGACAGAAAGAGTGTGAGTGGCCTCTAGAAGCTGGAAAAGGCAAGAAAATGGATTTACTGCTTCCAGAAAGAAAGGCATCCCTACCAGCACTTTGATTTTCACCTGGGGAGATGAGTGTCTTACTTCTGATCTACAGAATGCTTTGGTAACAAGCTTGTGCTGTTTTGCCAACAAGTATGTGGTAATTTTTTATGGCAGTCATGGAAACATACCGCTGAGGACTTAGTCTAAATTGTGTTATTTAACTCAAGTGTCCTCCTGCACCACTTTATTTATGGATATCCTCTCTTTATATAATTCTTCTCTCTCATACTAAACCCTGCCCCTAATTACTAATGTTTTTTATGCATGACATATTGGAGCAAATTCTGTTGTTGTTGTTGTTGTTTTTTAAGATAGTAATTAATTAACTTACAGTTGCAATGAAAATAGAATCAGTTGAAATGATCCCAGAGATACAATCTTTCCTCTTTTTAACAGAAAATGGGGATGATGAATCTGACACCTATCTAAGGTATTCTACAGCAGGAGATCCTGACCATAAATGAATGCCCCTACTGTAGCATCCTAAAACAGAATACCTTATCATGAATGCATCTAAGATGAGACAGAAAGCTTTAATTGGTAAACTAGTGAGCTTTGTGAAATTGAAAGTCGCTCAGTCATGTCTGAGTCTTTGCGACCCCAGGGACTGTAGCTTGCCATGGTGCCATGGTTCCATGGTTCCTCTGTCCATGGAATTCTCCAGGCCAGAATACTGGAATGGGTAGTCATTCCCTTCTCCAGGGGATCTTCCCAACCCAGGGATCTAACCCATGTCTCCTGCATTGCAGGTGGAGTCTTACCATCTGAGCCACCAGGAAAGCCCAGTGAGCCTTAGGGAATCTCTTTTCCTCCTCCCAACCACCAAAGAAAGAGCTGCCTAACTGTAAACCACAAGGTTCTCCTTCCGTGTCATTTTCCTTTAGCACACTAGGTCATGGGGCCTAGTCATTTAAAATTCTTTACTATTAGATTTGAATTCTACTTTTTTTGAAGTAGGAACATTAGAGACTGAAGAAAACATCTTTTGTTTATTGTCAACATTTTTAACCTATCAATATTATTTAGTAGAATAATTATCTACCATACTGTTTCAGAGCAGGACAACCAACAATAAATCCATAATCGTTTCTGTTGAAGAGAGAGACTCCTTGGAGATAGTGGGCTGAGAAGTCATTATTTATCAATGTAACACAGTATAATTTGAAACAACAACAATAGCATCATTTGAAAGAAAAAAGTGTAGGGATACTTTTAGCTGAGAATCATTCCCACTAGAGGAGCTTTCCATAGATAAACGAGAGGTTTGAAGGCAAGAAATTCTTCAACTCCTGCTCACTTCCCAAATACTCTCAGCCTTAAAAATTGATGCTCTCCTTCTGTCTCATGCTCCTCTCTTCCCTTCTTACATTGCTTTGGGAAACTTTATTTAGTGTAAACATCCTGAGATACTGTGATTTATAAGTGCCGACTAAAAAAAAATATGTGCAACCTGAGAGTAGAGAGTTATTTTATTTGGTGGGAATGTTTAGGACTGCATCCTAGTAGCTCTGAGAAAACTGCTGCAAGAAGGCAGAAGGGAAGTCAGGCTATATACAAGTTTGCAACAAAGGGAGCAGGCTGTCTGAACATCAAAAGATCAGGTATCAAGTTAAAGAATTTAGCATTCTGTATATGGGAAGATGAAAGCCTCTGGACTCATTGAATTCATTCCTTTCATATGCACCTCAGCTATCTGAGGCCAATCCTGTTTACTTGTTCACCTCAAGGAGTGGCAGATGGCTGCTCCTTGCATTCCCCCAGCTCCTCAGCAGTCACCGTGGGGGGTGGCAGCTTCCCCTGGATGGCAGTTTAGGGACCTCTCATTCACATTTGGAGGCCAGAGATTGTTGATGGCTGTGACATTTCTTGTTTATTCATATGGCAGGGGATATTTTCATTTCATATAAGAAAAGTATATATTTGGTCAGGGCTTCCCTGGTGGCTCAGCGGCAAATAATCTGCCTGCAATGTAAGAGATGAGGGTTTGATCCCTGGGTCTAAAAGAGTTCCTGGAGGAGGAAATGGCAACCCACTACAGTATTCTTACCTGGGAAATCCCATGGACAGAGGAGCGTCACGGGCTACAGCCCATGGTGTCACAAAAGAGTGGGACACGACTTAGCAACTAAATAAAAACACAACAATATATTTGGTCTTTCAGATGACCAAAGTATAGTTCTCATATATATTTGGGTTTTGTTAAAGGTTCCTCAGTCACAGCTCCCAAAACCTTTGGCATTTCCTAAGTGTTGGCAGAGGGCAGCAAACGTGTCTCTTGTTACGTTAATGTGTTAATGGGGTAAGTTTGAACCTCATCCAGGGAAGGAGGCTGGTTGCCAGGTGAACCATCCACATGATTGCTGTTGCTCAGTCATGTCCAACCCTTTGAGACCCCGTGGACTGCAGCACGCCAGGCTTCCCTGTGCTTCACCGTCTCCTGGAGCTTGCTCAAATTCATGTCGATTGAGTCAGTGATGCCATCCAACCATCTCATCCTGTGTCATCCCCTTCTTCTCCTGCCTTCAATCTTTCCCAGCATCAGGGTCTTTTCTAATGGATCTACTTTTCGCATTGCATGGCCAGAGTATTGGAACTTCAGCCTCAGCATCAGTCCCTCCAATGAATATTCAGGACTGATTTACTTTAGGATTGGTTTGATATCCCTGCTGTCCAAGGGACTCTCAAGAGTCTTCTCCAGCACCATAGTTTGAAAGCTACCTATGATATCCAATGTGTATTTTCTGGTAGATAGTGTCAGGATTGAGCTGAATTCTTGGACATCCTGCTAGTATCTGAGAACAGCTTGGTGGTGTGGGGGAAAACTTCCAAATATTTGGTGATCAGAGTGAAGTGTTTTTTGTGAGCAGATAAGAAACTCCTATGAAAGGGAGAGCTGGGTTTATCCCCACGTAGAAGGTGGAAGACAGATTTTTCCATTGCACATCCTCTCCACACTGACTCCTTTCTCCCAACTGGTCTCTGATCCTATGTTCATGCCCCCAAAGTTAATTTGTAAGGTTCATTGCAATCTGTCCCCTGCTTGCCTTTCTGTTTATTCACTATCTGCCGCTCTTCTCTGTACACCCGGGATTTCTTCCCTACCTTCTTCCATGGCAGTTTGTTCAAAGGCATTCTTCTCTTCTCTGGAAGACTCACATTTCTCTCAAGTTCTGCCCATTGCTTTGATACTGACACTTCTTCCTGGAACATTCTTATTTGTCTTCCAAATCTTCATTTTTCTTCCTGATGTTGTCTTTTTCTTCCTTCTTTTTCTCAGATCCTGTCTGTATGTTCTGTACCTTGACAGTTTCATGTATAAGCTCTCTTGTCATATTAAATTGCAATCATTTATTTACTGCCTGAAATTTTTACAGACTCTGAGTAACTTGACAGCTTGGTTACTGTCAAACCGTTATCACCAAAGCTTAAAATACTGCCTTTACGTATAGTAGATGTTCAATAAATGTAGAATTAGTAGACAAACAGGTGAAAGAAAAGCTGACATGATATTTTTGCATTTCCCTAATTGTAGACTTAATCCAGGTTGTTAGTAAATGTCAATCTGTGGATGAAAAATCAGGATCAAGCCTATTACAGCCAAGTACTTATCTTCCTCTATAGTTTCTAAGTTCTTTTAAAAGAGGCATTAGCAATTCTTTAATACATCAGCACTATAATCCCCTCTCCAAAAATGCCAGAGGTCACCTGGAAATTGAATGGCTGAGCAAGGATTAAAATGTAAGAATAGGGAGACTCTGGTTAAGTTAACTGGATCACTGCTTTCATGTCCTTGTTAAATATGCTTTCTGGACCATGACAAGAAGCATCGTGGGGAGTCATAGGTTGAGGAGGTTAAGAAAGAAAGAAGGCCTATTGATCACTGGTAATCAATTCATCTTATACTGTGATTATCTTTTCTTCTGATTACCCTGCTTATATTCTTCAACCCAATAACCTTCATTAGGGATAGACCAGAGTCCCATGTCCCCAGATTTGGTGATGCTTATTTTTGTTACGCAGATGCCTTACTCAGATCTCTTAATACTGGCAATCCCCATGTAAATAAAAAATCCCCAGAGTGTTTGAAAAGAGTGAGTGGAGAGAGATTTAAATTTTCTTGAAGAATAAAAGATGATATGAAATATCTTCTTCTTTGGAATTAACCATTTGCCCCTGCCAAAAGAGATGTTTACAACAGCCCACAAATTTTCCCTCCATTTTTAGACTGAAATCTCCCATAAAATTCACCGAAATCATTTCTCTAGTTTATTGGTTTATACCGTAGACTACAGGAAAGTGATGGCATTTTATGTAGATAGCGTGCCAGGTTCGTGTCTTAGTGAATCTCAGTAGATTTCAAAGAAGAGAACTAAACTATAGACTTGAGTACTTTATTTAACTTATTCAGCTGGTCATCTGAGCTAAAACTATGAGATGTAGGGAGAAAAAGAGTAGCTGCCTGATGACTAAGTTTTTATTTACATTTAGTCTAGCCGTACTTCTTGTTGGGTTTTCTGAAGTCCTCTGCATCATCAAACAGAGCTTCTATTTTTTTAAACTTCCTTGAGTGAGGGATTATAAACAAATGGCAAAAACATTTAATACAGCACACAGCCTTCCTACGTTCTGAGGAGAGAATTAATATGTACTAGGCACTTACTGGGCTTTCCTGGTGGCTCAGACAGGAAAGAATCTGCCTGCAGTGTAGGAGACCTGGGCTTGATCCCTCAGTCAGGAAGATCCGCTGGAAAAGGGAATGGCAAGCCACTATTCTTGCCTGAAGAATTCCACAGACAGAGGAGCCTCGTGGGCTATAGCCCATAGGGTCACAAAAAGTCGGACACAACTGAGCAACTAACACTTTCACTTTTCAAGCACTTACTATGTGCTTGATACATGCTTGGATCTTCACATTTTATAACATATAAGATGCATATTAAAATGTATACAATATACTCCAAAAAGTTCACTGATAAAACAGGATTTTTGAAGTCCATTTAACAGATAAAGGAACTGAAACTAAAATATATGAAGCTACTTACTTTATTCAAGTTCTTCCATCTAGTGATTTTGGGAGAGAGAATTCAAGTTTTTTATCATCTCACAAAAATTTTGTCAAAATTGCCACCACTGTCAAAATGGGATTTCTTGAAGGGAATAAAAAGACACTGAAAAACAGAATAGAAAAGAGTAATGAAATTTATTAAGAAAAATTAAGCAAATTCTAGACATAAAACAGACCAAAATTGTGTAATTGGGGAAGGGGGTGGGAAGAACATGAAGAAGAGGAAGAGGAAGGGGACAGATGGAGAAAAAAAAAAAAAGTCCCATGATGGGAACCTTTCTGAATTCAGAGGAGGGTGGGGGAGAAGTGCAGGGGAGGAGGATTACCAAAGCTGGACTTTTTGAAAGTACTTTGAGAAAAAACAGAACAAAAATAAGTCTCTCACTTAGGATTAAATAACAGAATGTAGTCAACAAAACCAGCGAATTTTTTAATGTCTGCCTTTTCCTGATTATGCTTTATAAAGTGAAACGGGATCCTTATATGAATGATTTAAAATATATCCAATCCTATAGTGGTTATTCCAAACAACAACAACAGCAACAACAAAAATGGTGGTCATTACATCTAATTCCCTTCCTGTCACATTTCCTTATTGTGTGATCCAGTTTCCAAGTCCAGATTCTTAGGATATTCCTTTCATGCCTTGAACTTCCATGTACTTGCCTAAAGATCAGTTTCTCCAAATTTAGTTTCAGAGATACAGTTTGGTAAGGAGCTATGATTATTGTGCTCGGAAAAGACAAGGTTTGCAAAGTTAAGCAGTATTTTCCCCCTTGGTTATTATATTATAGAACTTCTCAGAGCCCATTCTGAATTTTCACATGTAGGAGGTAAATTTTTTTATTCTTGTTCCTTTTTTAAAGGGAAAGTTCATGGTACCAGTGTTTTGGGAAGCATAATGGAAACTCTTTTTGATTGAAAGTTCATAATAGGTGGATCTAGAAATAGCAGTTGATCTTCAAACTTTGCATAGCTACTGCTGTCTCTCTTCCATGCTGCTTTTTAGAGTTGATTTCCACTAGAGAAAGGAAATGTTGTTAGTTGCTCAGTCCTGTCTGACTCTTTGTGACCTCATGTACTGTAGCCTGCCAGGCTCCTCTATCCATAGAATTCTCCAGACAAGAATACTGGAGTGGGTAGCCATTCCCTTCTCCAGAAGATCTTCCCAACCTACCCAGGGATTGAACCCAGGTCTTCCCCATTGCAGGCAGACTTTTTAGAGAGAAGTATGGCAAGCATTCCCCTGGAGAAGGAAATGGCAACCCACTCCAGCATTCTTGTCCGGGAAATCCCATGGACAGAGGAGCCTGGTGGCCTACTGTCCAAGGGGTGGCAAAAGTGTTGGACACGACTTAGCAACTAAACAACAAACAACAGTGGCAACCATCATCCCTTCTCAAACATACACAGCTTGCTCTCTGAGAACCCCTTCTTCCCAGAGGATCCAAAAGACCAGAAATATTAAAAAGCATGTTCTCTTTAGTGAAAGTTTGAGAGCTCTTCTCTTAAAGTCGAGGAGCTACAACAGAGAGACATTTTTTCTTTTTTTTGAAGTCTGTTAGTATCAGTTGTGGAGAAGGCAATGGCACCCCACTCCAGTACTCCTGCCTGGAAAATCCCATGGACAGAGGAGCCTGGTGGGCTGCGGTCCATGGGGTCGCTATGAGTCAGGCAAGACTGAGCAACTTCATTTTCACTTTTCACTTTCATGCTTTGGAGAAGGAAATGGCAACCCACTCCAGTGTTCTTGCCTGGAGAATCCCAGGGACAGGGGAGCCTGGTGGGCTGCCATCTATGGGGTCGCACAGAGTTGGACAAGACTGAAGCGACTTAGCAGCAGCCGCATCAGTTGGTAACATTGTGACATCCAACTTGTTACTTAACCTTTTGAGACTCAGTTTTCCTAGCTGTAAAGATAAAATTACATCTATGACACAGGGTATGTAGGAGTCCGTGATGTAGTGGTTTTCCTCTTAATATATCTATACACACCCAGTACTAAAAGGATGCAGTTCTCATTTTTTTTCTCCATCTCCTGAGTGTCTCAGGGCATTATGTATTACTGGATTGATTCTCCAGGAACCTGGATCAATATTAGAACATGAATTTCTCATTGGATAATATCTTTGCAAATACTACCTTATCAAGTTGTGTGTGGAAAAAAAAAAATCCAGTAAAGTGGACAATGAAATCTGAATGAAGAAGTCAGACAGTCAGAACAAGATCTTTGTTTCCAAGGAGCTCAGAGTTGAAAATATTTGTAGCAAAATGCAGTTCATGGTACTCAATGAAGGAGAAGAAATTTAAAGGAAGGGCTATAAATTTTCAGGGAGGGATAAAATGAGGGTGTGAGACTTGAATTGTGAATTCTTAAAAGCATAAGTTCTTGCTAGCAATCTGCAAGGCTGTTGAGGAGTTTGAGGGTATCAACTGAGATCGTTTTAATTCTACTGTGCTTTTCCAGTAGGCACATTTTGGGTGAATATTTTTGCCCCTGAAGCATAGTGAACTTCTGGGTGGTCTAGATAAGAGTTCTTAGCATGAACGGTATCATAGACGACAGAAGAGAGGGAGATTGTGGGGCAGAGTGGAGAGAGGCAGAGAAATGGTTATATGACCAAGGCATCTCTAAGTTTATAACTACACACCAGCCCCTTCACCAAAAAAGAAAGGACTGTGGCCTCAGGGATCCTAACCACTCCTTCCATGTCACTGTTTTTCTTCTTTATCTGGTTTCCCACACATGGGGTATGTAAGTAAGGTCACAGGGAAAAGTTTGGCTAACGCCAGCAACTGGGCTATTTCCTAGATTTAGTTTAAAATATGGAAACAAAACCTTGAAAAACAAGAATTAAAAGACTCAAAACAATGAAGTTTTAGAAGTATCCTCAAAAATAAGCATTGCTAATTTAATATAACAATATTATGCTTTTAGAATTGGAGCCATGACATATGGTGCTGAGAGTAGATGCCAAAACTATGAAAAGCCCTGCTATTCACCCACTGGTCACTAGAGGGGGTGGTAGCACGCAGAGCGTCTTCAGTCCCTAGGCAAGCCGCTCATCCTTCAACAGTGCAGCTTTCCCACCTCCTCCAGTGGTCAGAGCTTTTCGTTGCCATGGGAATCCCTAAACAAGGGGTAAATATGTCGACAATAGCCATAGACAATTTTATTTTTCATCCCTTTTTTAGCGCACGGCAGTCTCGGAGCACTCCATCTCCCTGGCCTGTTAAGTCTGGGTAGCACAACCCATCCGTTAGTGCTTAAATGGTATCACAACACGCAACTCTCTCCACACACTGCGGTGCATTGTAAAGGTCCCTGGTCTATGGAGAGAGAGAGAGAGAGAGAAAGAGAGAGAGAGAGAGAGAGAGAGAGAGAGAGAGAGAGAGAGAGAGAGAGCTCCTTTTTTCCCTCCCTCTTTTCTTTAGCTTTCTCCCCCTTCTAAGTGCAGCTGAATCTTCAAATGTGGGTAACTCCCGAATCTGTCTGTAGCAGGCTGGTAGATGCTCTCCGCGATTAAGCACAGAGAAAGAACTGCAAAAGAGGGCATCCGATTTATTCTTTGGCACTCAAAGGTAGATGTTTGAGGTGACTAGATTATGTTTAAAATAAATTGACTTACGAAGAGATAGTCCTTTAAATGGAGTCTGTGGTAGCATTAAGGCTAACATTATCAATGCCTGTGCCATAACTGAGCATGTATCAGGACAGTCCCCTTTGTAGGAAATTGTTATCAGCCGTTTGGAAGACTCCTAGCCAGGGATGTAAGTTAAGCAGGGAACGGGACTCTATTAGTAGAGTCAGGCACGACTAAGGAAGCTTAGCACACACGCAGTCAGGGGACTCTGTTAACAGTAGCAAGTTACCTAGCAAATTCTCATCTCTGCCTTTCCAGAGTTGTGTTCATCACTTACTATGTACCTGCTAGGTGTTAGACACTGTTGCAGATGTAACTCTTAGCAGAGATGACCCTGTACGTGAGATGCTCACAGTTAAGGGAGCTTTCCCCCACTGAGAACTGGACCAGACCCAGGGGGAAACTAAGGTTGCTATGGCAGTAACATAGATTCCTAACTCACAATCAGATCCCTCCTTTCCCCCAGTCCCTCTTCTCACTTACATAGGAAGAACTCTCTCACAGGATGAAGGGGAGGAGAAACAGATCTTTGGACCTGGTTCCTTGAGGTCAGGAACCAAATCAGCTGTTCACCGGCGTACCCATTGTGGATACGCCTGTGTGTGGCCCGTGAAAGCACTTCTAAATTTGTGCTCCCCAAATGAAAACATGGAGGGAGAGGTGAGTGAAATATATTTCCCAGGTGGTGCAGTGGTTAAAAAAAAAATCTTCCTACCAATGCAGGAGGTGCAAGAGATGCAGGTTCAATCCCTTGGTCGGGAGGATCCCCTGAAGTAGGAAATGGCAACCCACTCCAGTATTCTTCCCTGGAAAATTCCATGGACAGAGGAACCTGATGGGCTATAGTCCATAGTGTCTCAAAGAATCAGACATGACAGAGTTCATAAGTAAGCAGGTGAATGGAATAATAAAATGGATGAGGATTCTTGGTGGATATGTTTAAAATGGAAAAATGATGAATATTTACTATATCACAGAATACCAAACCTGCATAAATAATTTTTAAAAATCCAACATTGTCTTTAATTTTTGGCCCATCTCCCAAGTTTTATCTTTCACTGAACTAAAATTTCTTTTATTACTCTCAGTATCAGAATATTTAAATCAAATCAAGCAAATGCTCATTTTTAGTGTGGTAAAAATTCATGTGTAAATTATTAGGAAGGAGAAAGGAAATGAAGTAATCATGGTCCAGTTTCTGGGAGGGGTATTCCAAAGGCCATCCCTGTAGAGAATTGTGGGCCTTTCCTTGAATCTTTCGTTGACGATTTGGGTTCCTGGCACATGGGAAATCCCCATCCCCATCTGCAATTTCCCAGGGGACATATCCCTGAGAGCTTCAAGGACATACAACTGAGAAGAGTGAAGGGATCCCTGGATTGTGAGACATTATCATCCAGACATTGGGGAACACTACTATGATGATGTTGGCCAGTGTTGGCTTCTCCCCAAAAGGGCCTGTTTAACTGGAAACATACTCTGCAGTTACAGACCTTTCCCCAAGTGGTTCTCGTTTTGTGATTCAGCATATGAGTCATTTGGTTAATAACAACTTCCTTTCTGTCCCAGACACCCCCTGGGAAATTTGGATCTCTTCTGCTTTGGGAGGAATCCTTGGGTAAGCTGCTAAGGCTGCTGGTTTGAGGTTACTTGTCAGTGAAGTGGGGACAATGGAGGCTTGCTGCAGCTGGGTGAACTTCAGAGAAGCTGGTAGTATTGTGCCCAGGGATCATCAGACCTTGGCATCAGAATGAAATGATTGCAGAAGAATGTTGTGCTGTTATCTACTAAAAATGAGCATAGGTGATTGTTCAGAGTGGAAGAGTCCATTCATGCATCATACATGTCATGGACTTTGCCCCCAGCGTCCACTCCACATCATCTTGATTACGAAGGAACCACTGGGCTGAGGTAGAATGGATCCACCTCGAGTTCTGGGGCTGGTTCTTGAGTGTGCAGGCTCTTCCTATCTGTCTTGCTACAATGCTCAGGTTAGGAATATACACTTAACCAGGTCAAGGCATTAACTTTGTACTAGGAAAACCAGGCCATTCCCAGAAGGATGTAACTGGCAAGTATCCCTTGAGTTGAGGACCTTATGGATACAGAATAGCATGTGGGTAGCTCTAGGAACTGTGGACAGCAAGGCTGTGACTACCTGGGAAGCTGAGCCTTTTTTTTTTTAATTGGAAGCTAATTACTTTACAATATTGTAGTGGCTTTTGCCACACGTTGACTTGAATCAGCCATGGATGTACATGTGTTCCCCATCCAGAACCCCCCTCCCACCTCCCTCCCCATCCCATCCTCCAGGGTCATTCCAGTGCACCAGCCCTGAGCGCCCTGTCTCATGCATCGAACCTGGACTGGTGATTCATTTCACGTATGATAATATACACGTTTCAATGCTACCCTCTCAAATCATCCCACACCTGCCTTCTCCCACAGAGTCCAAAAGACTGTTCTCTACATCTGTATCTCTTTTGCTGTCTCACATATAGGGTCATCGTTACCATCTTTCTAAATTCCATATATATGTGTTACTGCTGCTGCTAAGTTGCTTCAGTCATGTCTGACTCTGTGCGACCCCATGGACAGCCAACCCACCAGGCCCCTCTGTCCACGGGATTCTCCAGGCAAGCATACTGGAGTGTGTTGCCATTTCCTTCTCTAATACATGTGTTAGTATACTGTATTGGTGTTTTTCTTTCTAACTTACTTCACTCTGAATAATAGGCTCCAGTTTCATCCACCTCATTAGGACTGATTCAAACACCTTCTTTTTAATGGTGGAGTAATATTCCATTGTGTATATGTACCATAGCTTTCTTATCCATTCATATACCGATAGGCATCTAGGTTGCTTCCATGTCCTGGCTATTGTAAACAGTGCTGCGATGACAATTAGGGTACACATGTCTCTTTCAGTTCTGGTTTCCTTGGTGGTATGCCCAGGAATGGGATTGCTGGGTCATATGGCAGTTCTATTTCCAGTTTTTTAAGGAATCTCCACACTGTTCTCCATAATGGCTGTACTAGTTTGCATTCCCAGCAACAGTATAAGAGGGTTCTCTTTTCTCCACACCCTCTCCAGCATTTATTGCTTGTAGGCTTTTGGATAGCAGCCATCCTGACTGGCGTGAAATGGTACCTCATTGTGGTTTTTTTTTTTTTTTTCCTCATTGTGGTTTTGATTTACATTTCTCTGATAATGAGTGATGTTGAGCATCTTTTCATGTGTTTGTTAGCCATCTGTATGTCTTCTTTGGAGAAATGTCTGTTTAGTTCTTTGGCCCATTTTTTGATTGGGTCATTTATTTTTCTGGAATTGAGCTGCAAGAGCTGCTTGTATATTTTTGAGATTAATTCTTTGTCAGTTGCTTTGTTTGCTATTATTTTCTCCCATTCTGAAGGCTGTCTTTTCACCTTGCTTATAGTTTCCTTCATTGTGCAAAAGCTTTTAAGTTTAATTAGGTCCCATTTGTTTATTTTTGCTTTTATTTCCATTACTCTGGGAGGTGGGTCATAGAGGATCCTGCTGTGATTTATGTCAGAGAGTGTTTTGCCTATGTTTTCCTCTAGGAGTTTTATAGTTTCTGGTCTTACATTTAGATCTTTAACCCATTTAGAGTTCATTTTTGTGTATGGTGTTAGAAAGTGTTCTAGTTTCATTCTTTACAAGTGGCTGAGCAGTTTTCCCAGCACCACTTGTTAAAGAGATTGTCTTTTCTCCAGTAGCTGAGCCTTAGAATAAGCTCACAGGATGAAAAGGGAGGTGGAAATAACTAGTAATAGCAGCAAGCTCCTGGGTGAAACCAAAGACCATTCTTCTGTTGTATTTTTTTTTTAATGTAAGCTGAGCTATTTCTTTTATTACTTAAACTTTTTTGAGTTGAATTTTCTATTACTACTGACAGAAAGAATGCCTACTGATGTTATTAAGTAACTGTTCATTCAGTTATTTATTCTATAAATACTTATTGGTTATCTACTATGTTCAAGGCTTAAAGACAGAGATTAGTCCTTTCCCTCCAGGGGGACACAATATACCTAAAAGGCAAATGTATACGTGGAAAATGAATGTGAAGCATGGCAAATGCTAAATCCAGGCAAACGTACAAGATATGGTAGGATCAAGGTGGAAGAACCCTCAAATTTGCCTTTGGAAGCAGTCAGGGGAGCTTTGGGCAGGAGATGCCACTGGAGGTAACTATTAGAGTAAGATCTGGAAATAAGACAACTGAGGGAAATCCAGGAAGAGACAAACATGTCTACAAAGAAATTTAGGCACAAGAAGACACGGCTTATTTGAAATAGGTGCGCTTCCCTGGTTGCTCAGAGGTTAAAACGTCTGCCTCCAATGCGGGAGACCCGGGTGCAATACCTGGGCCAGGAAGATCCCCTGGAGAAGGAAATGGCAACCCACTCCAGTATTCTTGCCTGGAGAATCCCATGGACGGAGGAGCCTGGTAGACTACAGTCTATGGGGTTGCAAAGAGTTGGACACAACTGAGTGACTTCACTTCACTTCACTTCACTTCACTTCACTTCACTTCAAAAAGCAAGGAAGCAGAGTGACCATAGATGAGGCTAGAAAAATGGCCAGGGTAAACACTAACGAGCTTTGTATTCAAGCTAGAAGGTTTTGTTTAGCTTTCTTGTAATGGAGACCAAAAAGAATTTTGACCAGAGCTTTCATTTTGAAACCATATAGTTTATGAGTACTTGGTCCCTGTATGATGGAAAGCAGTGAATGTAATGGTAAAAAATATGGACTGTAGAGTAAAACTCCTTGGTTTTAAATTCTGGTTCTGCTCTCTCCCAGTGCCTAAATTTTCACATTGGAAAAATGGATGCAAAAGAGTTGTAAGGTTTGAAGAGGATCTTCTTAGTACAGAGGCAAGCATGTGGTATACTTAAAATACACAATTTTTAAAATCCAAAGTTCCCCTTGCTGATTTCAGTTTCTAAGAGTGCCATGAATAAGTTCCTTTTGTCATGATGAACAAATGAAGGTCTGGAAAAAGCTGCCATCTAGCTAATTTGCTATACAGTGTGCAGTCTTATACCTGAGACTTTAAAAGTTGGGCAGCCATTATTTTGTGCAGTTTAGTGAACTCCTTGTCCAGGCTGTTTATTTGCAGTCTGGCTATATTTGTATTTCTGGAGCAATGAGTGCATACCCATAGGTAGGCTGGCCCATGTAAAGGTAACCGTACTATACCCTTCCCCCCCAAATAAAACATCTCCATACATTAAAGATAAGGTCAAAGGTAAAGATGTAGTCAGAGGTTTGCAGTAGTAGAGTAGGAGGTCCATGATAGCTCATAATAATTCCATGAATTAAACAAAATGTGTTGCCTATGTAAAATTTTGCCTGAATGGAAATGCGTAACCTTGATAAAGGCACATGTTGAACTTCCCTGGTGGCTCAGAGTATAAAGCCCCTGCCTGTGATGTTGGAGACCTGGGTTCCATCTCTGGGTCGGGAAGATCCCCTGCAGAAGGGAATGGCTACCCACTGCAGTATTCTTGCGGGGTGGGCTACAATTCAAGGGGCCATAGAAAGTCGGACACAACTGAGAGACTCACATACATGCACAGGCATATGCCAGGCGTAGCTGATATTCTACTGGTGTCCACATCAGTATGACCACACTGGTTGTGTATTATTAAGTATCTTTTTGGAAGTCAAGCATTCTCTGAGTAACCAAGTGTCGAGCCATAGTACATATTAAATATTTTGAATATTATCCTTGCAACTAAATGTTGCTACTCTTTATACCTAAAACTCAGATAGAAACAGTACACAATTGGTAGGCAGAAACAGTGGCTAAGTCAGCAGTAGTAGTAGGGGAATTGAGTCCAGAGGAATAAAATTCAACAAATCCCAGATGAAGCATATGAAAGGACAGCAGTAGCAACAGTGTAATTCTGTGAGGAGTGCATCAGTTTCCCAAAGAGCCAGAAAGACCTGGGTATTCATTCCAGTTGATCTTTCTAACTGTGAAAATTCTTGGAAGTTACTTAACTTCCCTGAGTCTCCAGATTCTGGCAATGATTCTGACCACAAAGAGTTGGTGGGAAGATTAAAAGAGATTATCATCTAATATGAAATGTGGCATAAAGAATGAGTAAAAATGATATCTGTTATTACTGGTTTTTGACCAGCAAGACTGGGAAGACATAATTTTATAAATTTATGACCTATTCAAACAACAAACACAGGTTATGGATATCTCCTAAAATTTACCTGCTGCCCAAGAAGTTTTTAAAAATGTCTAAGAAATATTTCCAGGACTAGCTCATTCCATCTTAGTAAAATATAATCTTCAGGGGTGATACAGTGCTATTTCAGCAAGCCATTGAGATTATATTTTGCACAAATGGGAGCAAACACGAACTCCAGTACATTCTATTTTATTCATTGTATCCCCAGACCCAGCACAGTGTCCCATACGTTACTGAATGCTCAATCTGTGTTGAATGCATTAATACATGGGTGATTTGTAACTGATTAGTACTGTGTTTCAAGCACTGCTTAGAAGATGTTAAGTGTTCTTTTCTTGGAATGGTTTCAGCCTCATTTTAACTGTCCTTGCTGTCGTTGTTAAGTCGCTAAGTCGTGTCCAATTCTGAGCCACCCCATGGACTGCAGTCTGCTAGGCTCCACTGTCCATGGGACTTCCCAGGCAAGAATACTGGAGTGGGTTGCCATTCCCTTCTCCAGGGGATCTTCCTGATCCAGGAAATGAATTCCTGTCTCCTGCCTTGGCAGGTGGTTTCTTTACCACTGAGCTACCAGGGAAGCCCTTCTTTTCCTTAGTCTTACCATTTCCCCATCTAATTCTACCTTGTGATATGATAATTCTGTTCTTGTCTTATATCCTGTACTGAGTTAAGCTCCTGAAATCAGATCCCGTGTCTTACTTTCTAAAAAAAATTCTAATGAACAATTGATTCTTAGAAAATTCTGCTGCGTGTTGAAGTAACCTATGAAATATTGTATTCAGTTTTAAGATGATGACCTCCAATGGGTGTATCTGCTAAGACCATGTCATCTCTTTATTTGAGACAGGATACCTGCTCTCAGTTTCAGTGGCTCTCTAGTAAGTCACAATTGCTTCACCTTTCGGACTGGCGTGGAAAGTGACTCAGTTCTCAGAGTCATACATCTCAAAGTTCTGATCATAGTAGTCATCTGTTCTGAATCACACTAGCCTTGGCTGCCTCCTCACAGTCTACCAGTGTCAGCAATGGGACAGTCTTCGTGGCTTACCAGTCAATCCCTTGCCCAGTATTTGCCTGCTATGAATCGTATCGTCTGAATCATAAAGAGCATCTTGCCTGCTTCCATTTACAGTGATGGAGCCTTGCCATGGAGTGGCAGCCCTTATGAAATATGTAGTCAGTACAAAGGGCATGCAGCAATGCAGGACTGCCGGAAGGTAAGAAAGAAAGCCCTTCGCTTGGCTGAAATGACATTCAGAATCACATCTGAAACCCTAGCCATGTTCTTGGTCTTCCTCCCTCCTGCTATATCCATTCAACAAAGGACATTCACTCAGAGATGTGATGAATGGAGAGGGTTCCACATCCCAACACAGCAGAATTTTGTGAACTGCTTACATGTAGTTCACGAAAGACACCCGCTTTGCAGTACTTAGTTAATACAAAATCTCACAGAAGAAAATGGGATGAGCCAAAGGATCTGATCTCATGTTCCGGCTTGCTGATGCGCTCTGGTCTACATCTCTGCTTTTTGACTTTTCTTTCTCAGATACTGCTTCTGTCAGTTTCCTTTCTTCTCAGAATAAATTCCCTGCTTCTTGCTATGTCTTTGGATAGGAAAATGTCTCTTTTGGAAGTTCCACAAGCATGTGAAGGCAATTTCTAACACTTTTATGTATTCTCTTGGCCAACCAGGAAGTTTCCACTATGCCAAAGCGAACTTGGATCATAACTCTAAACAAGTTGTGGAGGAAGAAGGGGAGTTTCATCCTGCCATTTACTCATTAAGAAAATCAGAGGGTAAATTATTGCCGTTCTAACCAGATTCAAAGAGACTTGGGTATTTTTTCATTTTCCATTTCATCTAGGAACAGTATGTTTACAGTTAATCTGAGTTATACATGAGGACACTAAAGTAGCTTTAAAGGATGCAAACCAGGAAAAATTGTGATGCCTAGTAGATTATCTGTATTTTATATAATGTTTTATTGAAATGAAATTGTATCATCTTTTCCTATAATCTTATCTTGCTTTCCTCTTCACCCATTTATTCCCATAAGTAAAATACTTGGTTATTGTAAAAAAAAAAAAAAAAAAAACAAATTATGATGTAAGGAGAAATAGGAAGATCAGCAGAGGACTAATAGGGTTTTCCAACTTTGAATAGTATTTTCAACATTTTTGTCAACAAGTAGCTTTGAACCCTGAGTTAACAAGTAGAAAATTTCAGGCTATAATGCTTCCTAGCCCTCAAATTATCATAAACAGGAAGACTAGTTTGAGCAGTGCCAAGAAAGTTATGCCTTTAAATGGTGTAACTTCTTCAGTATGTTTTATTTTTATATGGAATAAGTCTTTTTCCTGATATGTAAGAGGGGTTCTGGGGTACAGGACAGAAGTTGAGAAGACAAAACAGAGTAAGTAGGATAGACTCTGGTTTCTCTGATTTCTGGCCTGCCTTCTCAGGCCAAATGGTGAAGGAGCTCGTTTTCAATAATAGAAGGAAGCATAGGAGTCGATGTGACTATTGGGGTACTTGGACTAAGTTTAGAGCAACAATTCAAATAATTTTGGTGCACAATATTATCTGATGCTTCCTTATGATGGATGCCACTGAAACAGATTCTGAGATGGGGAAAAAGCTTATGAGGCAGTGGTCTGGGGACACATAGCTGTAAGGAAGTAAGTAATGTGGGAATAAGCAGGGAAAAAACTGGCCCACAGTGCAACTGAAGCTGCGACTTCAGCTAAGCCTATGGTGAGTTCTGTAACTGGGGTGACACTTCAGATGATCTCAAATTGAGGCAAGTTGAGAAAGCCTTTGTTTCCCTCCTTCAGCTAGTAATTTGCTTCATGCCAAGCTACTGCGTGCCAAGTTCTTGGAGGGTCAGAGAATTGGAAGAGGCTGAGAGCAGTTACCAATAAACAGAGCAACTGCGCGTGGTCAGTAGCCAATATACCACTTGGGTGGGGGTGGGCGACAGGTGCATTGGCCTTAAAGAAGGGACTTGGAGCACTAGAATATCCATACTGGAGCAGTGATTCTTAGAGTTTAGTACCCAAATAAACAACATTTGCATCACCTAGAAATATGTTAGAAATGCAAGTTCTCAAGACCTACCCCAGATCTACTGAATCAGATATTCTGGGGGTGGGACAGAGCAGTTTGTGACTTACCAAGCCTGCCTGGTGATTCTGATGTCCATTAAAGTTTGAGAACTGACATGTCTATCATGGGCACCCAGCAAGAGAACATAAAAAAAAATTTTTTTCATCATCGGAATAAATTTTTTGTATGTATTTAGACCTTTCTTTCTGATAAAAGTGGTCTGATTTCTGCATCTGTTTTTTTGTGTTACTTTACAGACTGAAAAATCAGACATGATTTAAGACTTTAGTCAGTTGGATTATGATGGCCAGTTGTCACAATATGGCAGTGTCAGGGAAATGTGGAATGGTAGTCTCTGTCATGCTGTGGGAGCTCACCCAAGAGAAACAGCTTAGAGGAGTGAATGGAAAAGACAAACAGAGGCGCCGACATCATCTGCGTGCTTTCTTGTAGGATACCGTGAAAGTTCGACATCGTGAAAACCTCTGACTTGCGTTGGGATGAATTTAGGTAGGTACTAAATGTCTGCGTTTTGCTTCTGAGAAGAAAACAAATACAGTTTTCCTGCTCTTCTAGAAAATTTATACAAACATTGATTAGCCATGAGATAACATCAATAGCCAAAGGGGGGGGGGGATACTGCCAAATGGTAAATGATATGGTATTTACAAAGTGTGGATTGTCTATAAACCATGAAAATCAGAACATGTTTTTAAAATGAACAAAACAGGAAACTAAAGATGAAAGTGCTTATTCATTAAATCTTGTTTCAGAGTTCAGTTACAAAGTTCATTGCAAATCTGGTATCCTTGCCTCTAAATGTGATTCAGAACGCCCATGTTTTAGAAAACTCTGAGATGTGCTGTGAGTAAACCTTAGACACTGCTTCAGTTTATCCAACTTAGGTTTCTGTATCTACTTCTAAGAGTTCTATTAGAAAAAAAAAATCAAGCTTAGGGACAAAGGCACTCTTGAGCTTCTCCCATCCCATCTTGATCACCAGTTTGCCATTTGCCTTGACACCCCCTGTGTTGTTCACCTAACTCCCCTTCTTTGGAATGGCAAATGTCTCAAGCATACAGACTCAACAATAAAAGGCTTAATCCTCTCTTCTTTTCAAATAGCATTTGGACTTCATTTACTTTTCCAACTACAGCTCAGTTATTGACTGGGCTCTTGCAGCTTCCAAAAACCACTTTTATTTTGTGAGTGGGAGGCTTAGATAACCAGGAATGCTTAATTAAATGCAATATATTTTTCCAATGAATCCCCTCTGGTGCACTCATTTTTAACAGCATCTTAAGCTTCTTTAACTGTAGGACAACTGGTCTTGAATTGACTAGCAGACAGACTCATCATAGAGGCATACTAACTCTGCTAAGACCAAAGATGCTCTCCAGGGGCTCTTCACATGTTGTATTTTTCCCTCTTGGGGTCTCAATAAGTTGGGGAAATGAAAATGTTCTCATTGCACGGAGGCTCTGTTATAAACTTCAGTCTTAAGAGCTACTCAGTTCATGTCACAGAAATCCCCTTGAAATGCTAAATTCTGGAATCCTCTACTAGTGAGAAAATAACAGCCCCATGGCTGATATTTTTTTTTTTTCCCTGAGACTTTTAAATGAAATGATTAACCTTCCAATACATTTGAAGGACTTCCTTAAAGGTGGAATGTTCATGTTCTCTCAAGGAGAAACTGTTCGGGTATCTTTCATATGATGGCTCAAGTTCTATTGACCGAAAGGAAATTGCTTTTTCATTATTGCACTATAAACAGAATAATGATAGTTAATTATTTCAGAATTATTGTTAGTTAACATTTGTCCAGTGCCAGCGTTGAACTGGATATTTTGAGAAACACTAGATGATGGTCCCATTAGTTTCTTTATGAAGTGAAAATAGTCTAAGTTATAGAGTGATGAAATGTATGCTACTTTAACTTGATGCCTTCAAAAATTGTTTAGAAGCAGGTTACTTGAAAATTTGAAAGATACATTAAATACCATTGTTAGTATAGTCTATGAACAGGTTTTTTTTTTTTTGTTTATTATTGTCCTGTGACTGTTTAGGAGAAAGGTCATGCATGTGAAAAGTGCCTTGTAACTTTTACCATCATTACATGAGGCAGCGCAGCTTACAGGTTATAAACACAGACTCACCTGTACCCCTTCGTGCATGGAATTGTGAGGCTATCCAATTTACCAGCTGTGTGACCTTGAGAAAGCCACTTAATCTCTCTGTATTATCATTTATCCTTCTGAAAAAAAAAGGGGAGATAATAAACTAGCTACCTCATTGAGTTATTATGAGAATTAAATGCATTAGAGTATGTAACGGAGTTGTACCAGTGCCTGGCACATTGTGAGTGCTATACAAATGTTAGCTTTTATTATTATGATCACATTGTGGCAGAAGCAATGCTATGGTGCTCTTTACACCACCTGCTCTTCCATGACACCAGGAAGGCAATATTTTCTAGCTTCTTCTGCAAGAAAGTTATTACCATATGACTGAATTCTGGCAAAGGCAATGTGAGTGAAAATGATATATCATTTCCAGTCTGAAGCTTATATAAGGTCAGATTGCCTTCTGGATTCTTCTTCCCTTTCCCAGCATGGAAGCAATGTATTATGATGGTTCTGTTGAAAAAACTGACTCCTCATCCATCACCAAAACACCTGTTGATAAGATAAAGCTGAGTTCATTGCTTACTCCCATAAAAGAGACCACCTCATGGTCACAATTCAATAGTCCAGGGTTGGTGAAAACAGCAAAGTAAGGATTTTGAGGCAAAGGAGTAAAAAAAACTTAGGTCATGCTGATACTTGACCTGTATCTGTTGATACTTTCCATGGAATAGTTAATGGGCTTTGGGAAAGTTCCTGTAATGAACAATCAAACCATTTGCTTTCCCAGGGTAGGAGTGGAAGAATAAAGAAATGCTAGTGATAACAGTGAAATATCAAGGTCAACATAATTTAACAGTGAGGGGTGATTGTGTTCTCAGGGTCCAGGCTCAATGTGTGGGTAGACGGTTTGATTCTCAGTGGCAGCACAGATGGAGCAAACCTGGATCCCAGAGTCATTGGATGGAAGAGATTCTGCTAACTGGCATCAGAATTAAGGTGAGCAAGAAATAAGTTTTTATTTTACCAAAATGATAGATCTGGGGACTTCCCTGGTGGCGCAGTGGTTAAGAGTCTGCCTGCAGGTGCAGAGGACATGGATCTGGGAGGATTCCACGTGCTGCAGGTCGACTGGGCCATTTCCCCACCGCTACTGCGCTGGCTCACCCACTGCAACTGCCGAGCCCGTGGGCCTTAAGTGCTGACGCCTGCACGCCCTGGAGCACCTGCTCCGCCACAAGAGAATTCACCGCGAGGAGAAGCCCACACACTATAGCTAGAGAGTAACCCCCGCTCACAGCAGCTAGCACAGGAGCCGTGCTTCAGACCCAGTGCAGTCAGAAATACAGAAATCATAATTTTTAAAATGGTTTAGAATTTTATTTATTTCTGTTTTTGTCTGTGCTGGGTCTTTGTTGCTGTGCCTGGGCTTCCTCCAGTTGCGGCTAGTGGGGCTCACCCTCTAGTTGCGGTGCGTGGGCCTCTCATTGCAGTGGTTTCTGCTGTCCCAGGCTCTGTAACTGCAGCTTCTTGGCTTGGCTGTGCTGCAGCATGTGAAATCCTGCTGGACCAGGGTTTGGGCCCATGCCTCCTGGGTTGGCAGGTGGATTCTTAACTGCTGAACCACCAGGAAAGTCCAATAAATAAATAAAATTTTTAAAAAAATAAAATGATAGGTTTTGGAGACTAGTCTAAATTATCTGGATGAATATACATATATATACACACATATCATATGAAATAGTATATGTAAGTGAAAAATGAAAACAAGTGCAGGATACTGTTATGTGCTGGAGAGCATGTATGCCTCTGTGCAGGAAGCGGATGACTGAAGCATAATAAGACTTCAACATACCCATTAAACTGGCAGCATTCACACAACTGAAAAATCTACACATGCTAGAACTTTCAAAGACATGTTGAGAGAGCAAATTAGATTTGTGTGATTTCGTTTTTCCATCTGTTAATGCTAACTTCATGACCAATTCACTTGTTGCAACTTCCCAAGTGGAGATCATAGGCTCACCTAGAGTTAACTAAGGAGTTCTTAAAGGATTATCAGCAGTCTGCATAAGTTTAAAATATAGTGGCTGCCTATTTATAGCTACAAATTTATTTTCTTAAAATTATTGGAACCAAGAGCTCTTACAGGCTCTCCCAACTAACTGATAATAAAGCATTTCTCACTACTATGTCTGAAGGGAATGCATGAAAAAACTATACTAACATAATATTCAAATAGTTTAAAGAAATTAGTTTTAAATTCAGGGCTGGGAATATCATGTGTTTCCTTCATACCCTGGCACCCAGAAATTGTACCCTGAACCCAAATGCCTATTAACGTGGCAGTGTCATAGTCCAGTGGTAAAGAAGATAAAACAAAATGGGTCTAAAGACAATTCTCAAAGGTTTTGTAATAAAATAAATAATGGAGGCAACAAGATATCCCCTACATTGTGCATCTGTACTTAGTCGCTTCAGTCGTGTCTGACTCTGCAACCCCATGGACTGTAGCCCACCAGGCTCCTCTGTACGTGGGATTCTCCAGGCAAGAATACTGGAGTGGGTTGCCATGTCCTCCTCCATGGGGATCTTCCTTCTCCCCGTAAGGGAGCAAACCTGCATCTCTTATGTCTCCTACATTGGCAGGCAGGTTCTTTACCACTTGTGCCACATGGGAAGCCCACCCTCTACATAATGATAATTGGCATTTTTATCAGTGTTCCATAAATGCATATTGAATAAAAAAAATAACTCACACAGGCTAGTCAACAAATAGCTGTATTTGCAGGTGCTCTGTGTTTAATGATGACTAAGAAGACAAAATTCTGGATAAAAGCTGAGGACCTAAGTCTTTGTCTAAGCCTAAATTCTTTTGATTTGTTTTCTGTTTTCAATATTTTTTATAAACTCACCTTCCTGTACTACTGAAGAAACAGAAGGACAGCAGTAAAGGAATGACAAAAATGCAGTTTTCTATGAAGTCTCAAAAGATGCAAATCCGAATGAGGTCAGGCATCCTTTTGATGTAGGTAACTCCTTAAGCAATTAAACTTGGGTGTAACAGAAGTGAAATTTGCATCTGTCTGGCTTGGTTGCCTATGTGTGTCTGACTCCAGTGTTAAAGTAGGAACGTCTTGGGGAGAAGGGTCACCTCTTCATCAACTGTTTTCCCACACAGTTTAGTCCCAGGTAGGACCTAAGTAGTCTCATGGTATTGAACTGCAGAGATAAGTGCGGCAGGCAGGCAATCCTGTCCACACCTGCTCTGCAGGTCCTATCTGCTCTTGAAGGTGAATGAGAAGGAGAAGCCATTATTCCTGGCTACTGCTACAAAGAGATGTGTGGGCAGAGACAGACCAGAGTGGCACAGCGATGCTTTGCTGCTGTGGGCACTGATACTCAGGAAAATTCTCTTGTTGTGGTTTAGTCACTAAGTCATGTCCCACTCTTTGCCACCTCATGGACTGCAGCATACCAGGCTTCCCTGTCCTTCAGTGTCTCCTGGAGTTTGCTCAAACACACGTCCATTGAGTCGGTGATGCTATCTAATCATCTCATCCTCTGACACCCCTTTCTCCTACCCTCCATCTTTCCCAGCATCAGGGTATTTTCCAATGAAAAGACCTTTGCATCAGGTGGCCAAAGTATTGGAGCTTCAGCTTCAGCATCAGTCCTTCTCAATGAACCTATGAGCCATGCCATGCAGGGCCACCCAAAGTGGACAGGTCATAGTGGAGAGTCCTGACAAAATGTGGGCCACTGGAGGAGGCTAGTGGAGGTGATGGAGTTCCAGTTGAGCTATTTCAAATCCTAAAAGATAATGCTTTGAAAGTGCTGCACTCAATATGCCAGCAAATATGGAAAACACAGCAGTGGCCACAGGACTGGAAAAGGTCAGTTTTCATTCCAATCCCAAAGGAAGGCAGTGCCAAAGAATGCTCAAACTACTGAACAATTGCACTCATCTTACACACTAGCAAAGTAATGCTCAAAATTCTCCAAGCCAAGCTTCAACAGTACATGAACCGTGAACTTCCAGATGTTCAAGCTGGATTTAGAAAAGGCAGAGGAACCAGCAGTCAAATTGCCAACATCTATTGGATCATGGAAAAGCAAGCAAGTTCCAGGAAAACATCTACTTCTGTTTTATTGACTATGCCAAGCCTTTGACTGTGTGGATCACAAAAAACTGTGGAAAATTCTGAAAGAGATGGGAACACCAGACCACCTGACCTGCCTCCTGAGAAACCTATATGCAGGTCAAGAAGCAACAGTTAGAACTAGACATGAACAACAGACTGGTTCCAAAACAGGAAAGGAGTACATCAAGGCTGTATATTGTCATCCTGCTTATTTAACTTATATGCAGAGTACATCATGAGGAATGCTGAACTGGCTGAAGCACAAGCTGGAATCAAGATTGCCAGGAGAAATATCAATAACCTCAGAAATGCAGATGACGCTACCCTTATGGCAGAAAGCAAAGAAGAGCTAAAGAGCCTCTTGATGAAAGTGAAAGAGGAGAGTGAAAAAGTTGGCTTAAAACTCAACATTCAGAAAACTAAGATCGTAGCATCCAGTTCCATCACTTCCTGGCAGATAGATGGGGAAACAATGGAAACAGTGAGAGACTTCATTTTTTTTGGCTCCAAAATCACTGCAGATGGTGACTGCAGCCATGAAATGAAAAGATGCTTGCTCCTTGGAAGAAAAGCTATGACTAACATAAACAGCATATTAAAAAGCAGAGTCATTACTTTACCAGCAAAATTCCAAAAATTCCAAAACTCCAAAATTCCATAGCCAAAGCTATGGTTTTTCCAGTAGTCATGTATGGATGTGAGAGTTGGACTGTAAAGAAAGCTAAGTACTGAAGAATTCATGCTTTTGAACTCTGGTGTTGGAGAAGACTCTTGAGAGTCCCTTGGATTGCAAGGAGATCCAACCAGTCAGTCCTAAAGGAAATCAGTCCTGAATATTCATTGGAAGGACTGATGCTGAAGCTGAAACTCCCATACTTTGGCCACCTGATGCGAAGAACCCACTCATTGGAAAAGACCCTGATGATGGGAAAGGTTGAAGGCAGGAGGAGAAGGGGACGATAGATGATGAGATGGTTGGATGGCATCACCAACTCAAAGGACATGAATTTTAGTAGGCTCCAGGAGTTGGTGATGGACAGGGAAGCCTGGTATACTGCAGTCCATGGGGTCACAAATAGTCAGGCACGATTGGTTGACTGAACTGAACTGACTGGAGGAGGAGATGGCAAACCACTCTAGTATTCTTGTCTTGAGAACCCCATGACCAGTATGAAAAGCCAAAATCTCTCCTGAGGTTCCTATAATTCACATTGGATTTTCAGCAGACTCTGGAAATCACAGACATGGGTTCCATGGGCAACCAAGACCATCATCATTTTCCTTTAGATCTGATCATTCTTGATGTCAGGAACTCAGGCAGCAGCTTTCCCAACTCCAATATTTGTATCAGCTTTTTATTTCCTGTATTGTGTATTGCCACTTGGAATACAATTGAGTTTTACTTTCTTTATAAAATTGATATCTGAGGGATAGAGAACCAACAGAAGAATTAATTCAAAGATTCTTCAATGCTATATACTCCTACATATTATAAGATTAAAAGATACCTTGGTAGTTTCTTGGCTTTCAGCAGAAATGGATAGCTGGTAGCTAGACACTAGTGTTTATACTGTTAGACGATAAGCAGAACAGGCCAAAAGAAGTACAGACCTAAGTGCAGTGATATGCACCTTTCTACCAGCAATTCTCACACAATGATCTTGAAGTCTGCCTTTTAAATTCTTGGATTGTCTGTTACCTGAGGAAGGTCTCACAGAGGAAAACAAGTTGTTATGTCAGTCTGCTGGGCTTCCCCGGTGGCTGGGACAGTAAAGAATATGTCTGCAATGAGGGAGTCCTGGGTTCGATCCCCTGGAGAATGGAATAGCAACCCACTCCAGCATTCTTGCCTGGAGAATTCCATGGACAGAAGAGCCTGGTGGGCTAGCTAGTCAAAGATATTGTCACTGGCATCATCTGGCTGCTTGTTAGAAGCACAGAAACTTGGGTTGTTTTTTGTTTTATCAGAATCCTAAGGTGATTAGTATGTGCATTAATATTGAGAACCACTGCTAGGGAGGATTTGTTAAAACCTAGATTGCTGGTCCCACCCCCAGAGTTTCAGATTTAGTTTGTTTAGGGTGTGGCCTAGGCATCAGATTGTTTCAAAGCTCCTCAGGGATTATTCTACTGTGCAGCCAAGTTGAAAGGCCTCTTGAAACCTCTTCTGGTAAGGTCTGAAGACCTGGAGGAGATTTGGCATGGCTGGTGAGTTAACTGTAAAGGAATTTGTTTCCAGGTGCATTTTATCCTAAATAGCTACACTGACTCCAAGTTCTGGGCTCTTCTACAATGACTGGGATGTTTGGACCTTGGCCAGCATTTTATAGGGTTGCCTGGCTCAGCTAGCACTCCATTGTCTGTTTCCTCCTGAACTCTATGGGTGCAATTTGGTTATGAGCTTCAAAGTAAATGGATGCTTTTTGGAAGTGGGGAGACAGTTTTGTGGTCTAAAGAGCTAGTCTTGCTAAAAAACATGGGGTATTTGTTCCCTGTTCCTGTTGTAAGAAATCACCACCAATTTAGTGGCTTCAAACAACATGGACTTATTACTGTTTTTGGAAGTCAGAAGTCAGAAATGACTTACAGGGCTCAAATCAGGGTGCTGTTCTGTGAAAGGCTTCGGCAGAGTATCTATTTCCTTGTTTTTTCCAGCATTTAGACTCTGTGATCATTTCTTGGTTCATGGTCCTTCCTCCATTTCAAAAAATATCACCTTTGTTTTCATTGTCACATGTCCTTTTTCTGACTGTGATCCTCTTGCCTCCTTCTTACAAAGACCCTGTGATTACATTTGACCCACTGGATAATCCTGGATAATCTTCCTATTCTAAGATCCTCAGTTGAGTCCCATTGGCAAAGTTGCTTTTGCCTTGTAGAAATAGCATGTTCCTTGGTTTCAGCGATTAGGACATGAACATCTTGGGAGGAGGGGGCATGCTTTTCTATCTACTACACATGGTTAGATTTCCCAGATGGCGCTAGTGGTAAAGAACCTGCATACCGATGCAGGAGATGAAAGAGACGTGGCTTTGATACCTGGGTTGGGAAGATCCCTTGGAGGAGGGCACAACGACCCACCCCAGTATTATTGTTTGGAGAATCCCTTGGACAGAGGATCCTGGTGGGCTACAGTCCATGGGGTCGCAGAGAGTCGGACACAATTGAAGCAACTTAGGACACAGAGTTGCTGTAGTCAAATGAGTCAAAGGAATAATGCACTCAATATTGCTTTTTCTTAAAAACTGGAATAGTCTATTAAAACAGTTATACATATGTAAACAATCATTGCAGTTTTAAAAAATACATACTACAAGATTCACAGTAATATAATCACTCCTTTTCCATGCAACTCAGTTTAGTTCTTACCAATCTTGGTTTTTCTTGCATCATTTTGCAGGAACTTCTCCCCATATCCCCAACCACTTCCTTTACCCGGTGTTATTTGCTGCCTAAATCGCTGACCCTTTAACAGAGTTCCACATGTCTTTTACCACAGGTGTTCTTTCACTTTAATCTTTATTTTAGGTCAGTGAGTTTTATTTTTGGCTACACATAAAAATCACCTCGGGACCTCTGAAATATCCCAGTGTCCAGGCCACATCCAAGACCAATCAAATCAGAACCTCTGGGGAGGAAATGCAGACACCATTGCTTTTTTAAAGTTTCTCAGATTCTCTCAATGTGCATCTCAGTTTGAGAACTATTGCTCAAGCTTCAGCTCTCCTCCTATTTCCTATCTCCCAAGCCTGAAAGAAAAGGAAGCTACACCACTTTCTGCATCAGCTTTGCAGAACCATCCTGTAATGGGCCTTTTCCAGCCAGCTAGTACCCAAAGCAGGCTTCCCGGGTGGCTGAGTGGTAAAGAACCTGCCTGCCAATGCAGGAGACATAGGCGATGCGGGTTTGATCCCTGGGTCGAGAAGATCCCCTGAAGAAGGAAATGGCAACGCGCTCCAGTATATTTGCCTGGAAAATCCCATGGACAGAGGAGCCTGGTGGATTATCGTCAATGGGGTCCCAAAGAGTCAGACATTGAGCACACGTGCACACAGGATCCAAAGCAGCCTCACAAATTAGGAGTCAGGAGTTACCCTTGCAGCATCCGCATCCCCCCAGGATTGTGAGTTTAAGAGGTTGAGAAATGCCAACAACATCTTCCTATTCAGTTTCCTGACACTGACAGAACCAGGGAGCACTCCTTGCGGGAGAATTGAGCTCTGCCCCTTGGAAATGTTCAGTCTTTCTTCTCTTCCACTCTACTGATACCCAAGGACAGCTGTGCTGATGAAAAGCACATAATCTGAGAACACTGTTGGGGCCAGCTTTATGAGCAATGGCCCTCTGTCAACTTCGGGGAAGGACTTATCTCCAAATTCAGTCGAAAGGCAGAGACCACTTTATTTCTTCCTTTATAGTTGTCTTTCTGTACAAGGTTTTTGTTTGTTTGTTTTGTTTTTACATGTTGCTTGTATTTTCTTGGAATCAGTGGCATCATGAGGTTATAGGTAAAGTACCTTACAGCACATTTGGAATGAACATTTCTGCTCTTGAATACAGTAATACTTGCTAATTTTAGTCTTAGTCTGACACGCACCCTAATTATCTTTTTACATATGCTGCCATATTCAGGGTGCCTTAGCCTCTTCTGCTTAAATCCTCTGTAATAGTAGCACTATTGGCAATGAATATACCACATACTGTATTTATTTCATTTAATACCCTTAGATTGCAAAAAAAGAAAAAGTGAGAGTAGAATCTTGCTGTTTTTTTGCTGTTACTACTTTATCCCCAGTATCTAAAATACAGCTGGCTATAATAAGTACTCAGTGTGTATTTGTTGAATATTGAAGGAATGATTAACCATTTCAGCTTCATAACGACCTTGTGAGAGGCCCATTTTATGCCTGATCAAACCCAGTTAGAAAGTGGCAAGGATGACTTCAAACCTCAGCAGCCCTCGGCAGCCCAACGCCTCAATCCCATCCGTTTGACCGTTACTTTCTGACGATTCTCTCTCATCAGCTACACCATTAAAGGCTGGAAGCTTCCCTGGAAGCAGTGCTGTGAGGGGAGAAGCTGTCCCTCATAGGTAACTGTGGATTGGTGGAACATTGCCTCTGAGAGCTCCTAACTGGGGGCCTGGGGGCAGATAACATCCCACTCTGAGCCTCCACTCTCCCATGTCATAGTTAACATGTGAAACAGAATCAGCTCCAGTGATGCAGGGAGATGTGGGTGCATGTCAGTGCTTTTGGGGTCACCCCATTCTTTGCCCATGGCAGGTCTTTAGGCAAAAGAAAAGGTACATGAAATTTGGGGATGAAAAAGCTGTTTTGGGAGACACAAGTTTATTCATCTCCATATTTGGGAACATTTTCATCAACAGGTGGAAGAGGTGCTCTTTTGGTCCCCCAAATAAGCTATTTCTGTTTATCTACTTTTGCTGTACATGATCATATTTAGACATCTGCATAATTTGAGAGGTGACATGGATTTGCTGAAATCATCTATAAAAAGAAAACTTTCCTTTGTTTATTATGAAAGATTTAAAAATTTTTTTAGAAGTATCTGTTGTTGCATGAGTTTTGAAACCCTTGGCTTTTATTTTTTTTTTTTAAAGAGGATTTAAGGATTATTGATTATTTGCTGTGAGAAATAGTATGTGGTCCCATAGGTGAGGTGTGACATTGAACATTCTTCTTTTTTTTTTGGACATACCATAAAATTCACTCTTTTGAAGCATATAATTCTTTAATTTTTAGTATATTCATGTAGTTATGCCGCCATTACCACTGTCCAATTTCAGAGTATTTTCATGAGTGCTAAGTCACTTCAGTCGTGTCTCACTCTTGGCGACCCCATGGACTGTAGCCCACCCAGCTCCACTGGCCACAGGATTCTCCAGGCAAGGATACTGGAGTGAGTGTGCCATGCCCTCCCCCCGGGGATGTTCCAGACCCCAGGGATCTAACCCGCATCTCTTGTTTCTTGCATTGGTAGGCAGGTTCTTTACCACTAGCACCACCAGGAAAGCCCCAGAGTATTTTTATGATCCTCCAAAAAATTAATCCCCTGATCCCATTAATAGTCACTCTCCATTTTCTTTTTTTTTTTTTTTTCCACTCTCCATTTTCTATGCCTCATCCCCACCTCTGGAAACTGCTAATCTACTCTCTATATCTATAGATTTATGTATTCTGGAGATCTGGTATAAATGGAATAGCACAGCACGTAGTCCCTTGAGTCAAAGTGCCTGGCTTTCACTCAGCATAACATTTTAAAAGTTCACCCATGTTATGGCAAATATTAGGACTTCATTCTTTTTTATTACTGTATAATATTTATTGTATGATATATTAAATTTTATTTATCCACTCATCAGTTGATGAACATTTGATTTTTCTACTTTTTGCCTGTTGTGAACAACCTGTGAACATTTACATACAAGTTTTTGTGTGGAAATATATTTTCTATTATCCTGAGTACAATATCTAGGACTGGAATTTGTGGATCACATAGTAACTCTGTATTTAACAGTATTTTTCATTTTGGTAAAATGGGCTTTCTATTTTTTTTTTAGTTTTTGGCTGCACTGGGTCTTTGTTGCTGCTCATGGGCTTCCTCTAGTTGCAGCAAGAGGGGACTACTCTCCAGGTGTGGTGCATAGGTTTCGCATTGCAGTGGCTTCTCTTGTTGTGGAGCACAGGCTCTAGGGCACGTGGGCTTCCTTAGTTGCAGCTCATGGGTTCTAGGGCACAGGCTCAGTAGTTGCAGTAAGCAGGCCGAGTTGCCTTGAGGCATGCAGGAAATTCCCAGAGCAAGGATCAAACCTGTGTCCTCCGCATTGCAAGGTGGATTCTTAACCACTGGACCACCAGGGTGCCCAAAATGGGCATTCTAAAAATTAAATCCATTAAGTCATTTGAGTGGTAGGATGAGGAGTGAGTTTCAGAGTCAGGCATTTTATTATCGCATTCCATTTTCACAGTTGTTATGGGATCAACATTCATGTTTCTATTTTACAGATGAGGAAACTTAACCTTAGATAAGTGAATTGTCAATTGCCACCCAGCTGTAAATGGGAGAGCAGTAATTGAATCTGCGAGACTCCAAATATTTTCATTATTTTCTTGCTTGCTTAACCTTTTTTTGATTTTGCTTTTTGTGCTGCCTCATATTTACTTGCCTCCATTAGAGGTGTTTGGAGCTTTAGAATTTGAAATACTTAAGGAATGTTTCTTGTACTAAAAAGAAATGTGAAGTCATGGTCTGGGCAGTCCATCACTTCCACACTTTATGTAATTGGGCATCCATGCCAGAGAGCAAACATTTCTTAAAAATCAAAAAACTGATAAATAATATAAGTCCATTGCTAATAATAATATATGCCAATATATAATAAATAATGTATGCCAACTGATTTTCACAGCATAAACTTTGTTACTAAACATATAAGAATGCAATTTGTACTTTAGAAAGCTGCTTTCTCTGCAACTCAATGTTTACCTTGATATTCACACAAATTCTCCAAAATAAATATTGACATTTACTAAAGTTCTTTTCCCACAAATGAAAATAGATGGTATACTAAAGCATTAAAGCTGCTTTTAATGTCTTAGAAATAGCCATAAAGTCTGCTTACATTAATAAAGATTACTAATTTCCACAGAACATAAACAATTATTTCCTCTGATAGTAACGTTAGTATTACAGCTCATATTTATGCAGTAGAATCCCTCAAACAAAGTGCTACTTTAATGATTTTTTTAAAATGAAAGTGATCGTGTTAACACTGGTGCCTAATGACTAGGGAAACTTTGACTTGGATCAGCTGAAGTAACAATTAATTAACAATATGCAATAATTTTATCACTCAGTACTTTCATTGGACTGTTCCTACAAATAACAAAATTGTGCACACATATGTCAATTGGTAAACATATTAGCAAAATCTTCTTAAATAATATAAATGAAGATAATAACTGTGATAACTAATAGAGTTATATTTGAAAAATGGATTGGTACTTTTAGCAATTGTTTGCTTTAAGTAGTCCAGGAAAAAGTTTCCAAGTCAACACCATTGGTAGACAGTATTAAAATCATATTGAGTATTTTTTTGCTTTCTGTATGATTTTGTGCTTTCTGTCTTAGAAATGCCAATTAGAAGTAGATAGACTGAGAGTTGAGAACAATGAGACAGACAAAGTGAAACCTAAGTTAATGCTGACCCATAACCTAGGTAACCTATCCAACAATATTTACTTGGATACATTAAAAATTTTTCTTTACAGAAAAGAATTATTTAGATTTAAATAATTTATTTAGATTTAAACCTAGAAACCATTCTAGGTTCCATGTCATTAATTTATTGATTCATGTAACAAATTTTTATTGACAGGTGCCTACTTTTTGACAAGAACTGTGTTAATATTGATTAATGCAGATATAATCCTTGTCCTCAGGGACCTTGTTGTATGTTAGAAAAATTTACTCAAAATGCAAAATCAATGGAAGGCAGATTTCCTTTGTCTCTGTGACTCTTGAAAGAATCTCTTATAGCTCCAGTTTTGAAAACGTTTTGCAAAAATTTAGTTGTCCTTTTACACAGATTTTGTTTTTTAAAGGAACTTTGTTTCTTCTTCCATGTGATAATTAATGAAAGGATGAATCATCTAGTAAAGTATTCTATAATAATAGTGGAACATTAAAATATGAATGTATTAGAATACACCTTTCCATAGGAAAGTCTTGTGGAAGTCTTGTAATGACATAGAAAGAACTTCAACAATAAAACAACCAAGTCAAAAGGAACCAAAGCAGTTAACTAAAGGACAGGCTCAGGAGCAGATGAAGAGTAGAGTACAGAGCTTAGAACATCAAAGAAGGAAGTTGAATGAAATGTATAAGTTTAATCACACGCACCTCTACCTCCTATCACTTTCTAAGCCCTCATCCCATGGATGTAAACAACCATCTGCATGATTCTTCTCTTAGAATCAAAAGACTTTAGGAGCATGCAGGAATCAAAGAGTTCTCCCCAGTATCTATCAAGGACAGTTTGCTGACCAAAATAGGAAATTAAGACAAAAAAGAACATAGTTTTTTCTTAGAAATCTGATTCTTTTATATTCCTCTTTTGTATTTAAACTCTCCATGTGTAACTGGATTAAATGTCTATTTTATTATTTATTTGATGAAAGTTTTGGCATTTATAATATATTATCTGAAAGAGCGATAGGGGATGTCTGGCTTCTTTCCGACGGTAATTTTGTCTGCTTCCGTTTGACAGAGGCACATTTATCTCAGGTTTCTGCTTCTTGCCCTCTGCGATGACTGACATTTCTCCCAGACATTTCCATTTCCAGATGTGATATTAGGTAACTTCCATAACACAGAAGAAAATAACAAAGAAAGAAAAACCTTACATATGAGTGTTCTTTTAAACAAATATCTTTCCGAGTTATAATTTTGAAAAGATATCTCCCACAGTCTTTTTTATATGCACACACACACACACACACACACACACACACTTTTAATTTATAAGATGGTTTAAATCACATGTGCAGATAGCCTGTAGTGAATCTTTTTGACACAACACATCATGGCTAAGAGGTGGCTGATGGGTCTCTGTTTTCAGTGTAATGTAAAAGGGAAAGATATAAACATTTTCATCACTTGGGAGGTATCATTTTACTTATTTATTTATTTTGGTAGGTATCATTTTGTTAAGACTATATACTCGTTCTTGTATCTTGGAAGTATTTTTTCATCAGCTTTAGTCATGCTCAATTATGCAGGGGCAAATATATGAAATAAATGCTAATTTCTGTTTGTATTACTCATAAGACATCAATTTCTATTTGGGGATAATATATTTGCATGTCAAGTGTTTTCTCCTTCTTCCACCTCTTTGTTCAATGAAAATAATTTCATTCCATAGGGCAATGGCTAAGAAAACTACACATGGTGTGAAATGACTGTACATGTGATAGAATGCTCAATTTTCATTAAATTATTGAGATATGAGTTATTATAGCTTCTCTTGAAGCAAACTGCAACACTTATCTAGGAAGAGTTTGAGAAAAAAAAGTCTCAGGTCAAATAAGTTTGGAAAATCTGTGTATTTTCTTAGATGTTAAGATTAGATGTTAGATGTTAAGATTGAGCAAATAAAAATACAGAAACATCTAGTTAAGTTTAAATTTCAGGTTAAACAGCAAATACTTTTTAGTAAAAATATATCCCATGCAATATTTGAAACATGCTGATCTAGATATGTTACTGTTTATATGAAATTCAAATTTCACTGGGCATCTTATAGTTTTGTCTGGCAGTGCTATTACAAAATCATGTTAGCATTTTGTGATAAATTGATAAACTAATTTATCAATACTATTGAGGAGTTTGTGAGAAAACCTAATAATGAAAGAAACACTGACAGAGAAATATGGAGAACAGCGGACATTTTTGTTTGGCTTGATTGCACAATATGTATGAGGTAACTCAGTTCAGTTCAGTTCAGTTCAGTTCAGTTGCTCAGTCGTGTCCGATTCTTTGCAACCCCATGGACTGCAGCACCCCAGGCTTCCCTGTCCATTGCCAACTCCTGGAGTTTACTCAAACTCATGTCCATTGAGTCGATGGTGTTATTCAACAATTTCATCTTCTGTTGTCCCCTTCTCCTACTGCCTTCAATCTTTCCCAGCATTAGGGTCTTTTCAGATGAGTTCGTTCTTTGCATCAGGTATGTATCACCAAAGTATGGGAGTTTCACCTTCAGCATCAGTCCTTTCAATGAATATTCAGGACTGATTTCCTTTAGGACTGACTGGTTGGATCTTCTTGCAGTCCAAGGGACTCTCAAGAGTATTCTAACACCACAATTCAAAAACATCAATTCTCTGGTGCTCAGCTTTCTTTATAGTCCAACTCTCACATCCATACATGACTACTGGAAAAACCATAGCTTTGACTAGATGGACTTTTGCTGGCAAATTAATATCTCTGCTTTTTAATATGTTGTCTAGGTTGGTAATAGTTTTCTTCCAAGGAGTAAACATCTTTTAATTTCATGGCTGCAGTCACCATCTGCAGTGATTTTGGAGCCAAAAAAAAAAAATAAAAAAGAAGTCTCTCACTGTTTCCATTGCTTCCCCATCTATTTGCCAGGAAGTGATGGGACCAGACGCCATGATCTTAGTTTTCTGAATGTTGAGTTTTAAGCCAACTTTTTCACTCTCCTCTTTCACTTTCATCAAGAGACTCTTTAGTTCTTCTTTGCTTTCTGCCATAAGAGTGGTGTCATCTGCTTATCTGAAATTATTGATATTTCTCCTGGCAATTTTGATTCCAGCTTGTGCTCCACCCAGTTCAGCATTTCTCATGATGTACTCTGCATATAAGTTAAATAAGCAGAATAACAATATACAGCCTTGATGTACTCCTTTCCCAATTTGGAACCAGCCTGTTCCATGTCCAGTTCTAACTGTTGTTTCTTGACCTGCATACAGATTTCTCAGGAGACGGGTCAGGTGGTCTGGTGTTCCCATCTCTTTAAGAATTTTCCACTTTGTTGTGATCCACAAGTCAAAGGCTTTGGCATAGTCAATAAAGCAAAAATAGATGTTTTTCTGGAGCTCTCTTGCTTTTTCCATGATCCATCAAAAGTTGGTAATTTGATCTCTGGTTCCTCTGCCTTTTCTAAATCCAGCTTGAACATCTGGAAGTTCACAGTTCATGTACTGTTGAAGCCTGGATTGTAGAATTTTGAGCATTACTTTGCTAGCATGTGAGATGAATGCAACTATGCAGTAGTTTGAGCATTCTTTGGCATTGCCTTTCTTAGGGATTAGAATGAAACTGACCTTTTCCAGCCCTGCGTCTATTACTGAATTTTCCAAATTTGTTGGCATATTGAGTGCAGCACTTTCACAGCATCATCTTTCAGGATTTGAAGTAGTCCAACTGGAATTCCATCACCTCCTCTAGCTTTGTTTTTAGTGATGCTTCCTGAGGCCCACTTGACTTCAAATTCCAGGATGTCTGGCTCTAGGTGAGTGATCACACCATCGTGATTATCTGGGTTGTGAAGATCTTTTCTGTATAATTCTTCTGTGTATTCTTGCCACCTCTTCTTAATATCTTCTGCTTCTGTTAGGTCCATCCCATTTCTGTCCTTTGTTATGCCCATCTTTGCATGAAATGTTCTCTTTGTATCTCTAATTTTCTTGAAGAGATCTCTGGTCTTTCCCATTCTATTGTTTTCCTCTATTTCTTTGCATTGATCACTGAGGAAGGCTTTCTTATCTCTCCTTGCTGTTCTTTGGAACTCTTCATTCAAATGGGTATATCTTTCCTTTTCTCCTTTGCCTTTAGCTTCTCTTCTTTTCACAGCTATTTGTAAGCCCTCCTCAGACAGCCATTTTGCCTTTTTGCATTTCTTTTTCTTGGGGATGGTCTTGATCCCTGCCTCCTGTACAATGTCAGGAACCTCCATCCATAGTTCTTCAGGCATTCTGTCTATCATACCTAATCCCTTGAATCTATTTGTCACTTCCACTGTATAATCCTAAGGGATTTGATTTAGGTGGTGGCCTCCTGCAGGGCTGGGTGTACTGAGTGTAGCAGTGCATGCCTGGGGCCTTTTGAAAGAGGTCACCATTGTCTTCATTACCTCCACCATAGTTTGGCCTTAGGTCAAATAACAGGGGGGGGGGGGGGCGGGGCGGGACACAGCCCTGCCCTTCAGCAGAAAATTGGATTTAAGATTTACTGAACATGGCCCTGCCCATCAGAACAAGACCCACTTTCCCTCTCAGTCAGCCTCTTTCATCAGGAAGCTTCCATAAGCCTCTTATCCTTCTCCATCAGAGGGCAGACAGATTGAAAACCACAATCACAGAAAACTAACCAATCTGATCACATGGACCACAGCCTTGTGTAACTCAGTGAAACATGAGCCATGCCATGTAGGGCCACCCAAGATGGATGGCAGAGAGTTCTGACAAAATGTGGTCCACTGGAGAAGTGAATGACAAACCACTTCAACATTCTTGTCTTGAGAACCCCATGAACAGTATGAAAAGGCAAAAAGATTGGACACTGAAAGATGAACTCCCCAGGTCAGTAGGTGACCAATATACTTCTGGAGATCAGTTGAGAAATAACTCCAGGACAATTGAAGAGACAGAGTCAAAGCAAAAACAACACCCAGTTGTGGATGTGACTGGTGATGGAAGTCAAGTTCGATGCTGTAAAGAGCAATATTGCATAGGAACCTGGAATGTTAGGTCCATGAATCAAGATAAATTGGAAGTGGTCAAACAGGAGATGGCAAAGAGTGAACATCAACATTTTAGGAATCAGCGAACTAAATGGACTGGAATGGGTGAATTTAACTCAGATGACCATTATATTTACAACCGTGAGTGAGAATCCCTTTGAAGAAATGGAGTGACCATCATAGTCAACAAAAGAGTCCAAAATGCAGTAATTGGATGCAATCTCAAAAACGACAGAATGATCTCTGTTCATTTCCAAGGCAAACCATTCAATATCACAGTAATCCAAGTCTATGCCCTGACCAGTAACACTTAAGAAGCTGAAGTTGAATGGTTCTATGAAGACCTACAAGACCTAACACCCAAAAAAGATTTCCTTATCATTATAGGGGACTGGAATACAAAAGTAGGAAGTCAAGAAACACCTGGAGTAACAGGCAAATTTGGCCTTGGAGTACAGAATGAAGCAGTGCAAAAGCTAATAGTTTTGCCAAGAGAACACACTGGTCATAGCAAACACCTTCTTCCAACAACACAAGAGAAGACTCTACACATGGACATCACCAGACGATCAACACTGAAATCAGATTGATTATATTCTTTTCAGCCAAAGATGGAGAAGCTCTATACAGTCAGCAAAAACAAGACCAGGAGCTGACTGTGGCTCAGATCATGAATTCCTTATTGCCAAATTCAGATGTAAATTGAAGAAAGTAGGGAAAACCACTAGACCATTCAGGTATGACCTAAACCAAATCCCTTTTGATTATACAAGTATAAGGTAAGGTTGAGGGGAAGAAGAGTAGAAAGAGACAATTGGATCTGTTGTTCTTCTCTTACCAAGATCTGTATCTCTTTTATGTCATAATATTTACAGTATTTCTTTGGGGAGCCATCCCTCTCCTGCTCCCAGCCCTTCTGAAAGGGGTATGGCTGATCTAGCCTCATAAATTGGGCAAGTGATTTAGGCTGGAGCAGCCAGTCTATCTCTTCCTCCTGGCAATAGTGGTGGATTCACGGGAAAAAACTAGCAGCCTTGGACTTCGGTTGGCATTATTTTAAAAGAGGCATCACTTCCCCTGGGGTTACTATAGGATGGGATCTGAGGCCAGAGGTGCTGGCAGTCATTCTTTTTTCTCTTTTGGAGAAGTTTCCTGCAAGTAAATCCAGCGGAGGAGAAGCTGAGCCAAAGGAAGGACTAGGAATGAATCCAGTGACATCACTGAAACACTTGGAGCTGGAGCCGGCCCTGGCTGAGGCCAACACTGAAGTTACTAAATTAACCCCGTCCTCCCTCTTTCTTTTTTCTTTCCCCCTTCCTTCTTTCTTCTTTCTTTCTTCCTTCCCTTCTTCTGGTTTTTTTTTTTTTTTTCTTTTTTTCTGGTCTTAAGCCTCTTAAATTAGGTTTTCAAACCTGAAGACTCCTAACTTTCACATAAAAATAGTTTGAGTTATTGACGGTGTTTCTTTTCAGATTAAGCTTTTATGATTTTAGTCTGTCCTCAGACATTGAATATTTTTAAGCAAGGGAGAAATGAGATTAGAGACTTGACCTGGGAAAGCTAGCATGGAGAAGGGTTAATGAAGAGAAAGATTTAAGAAGCAAGAGTTTTACTTTTAGTTTGGTTTTGCAATTTAATGGCCTCAGATCTGTCTCCAGAACCCCTGGGTTTTTTTTGTCTTATTTATGGAGAAAAAAAAAAAGCGGTCATTTTGTCCAATGCACTGTGAGGCCCCCACTCAGGTCCGGCCCTGGCCCTCCCTTGGTACTTGGAACCGAAGTTACAGATATATATTAAGATAATAATGTACAAAGCTTTTTTTGCCTTATTATGCAGAAGTGTAAAAGGGTTTCTCTTTCGGTTTGTTTTTTTAAAAAGAAAAATTAAACTGTAAATAGTCTGTTAATAAAAAAAAAAAAAAGAAGAAGCAAGAGTGTCAACTAGGATACTATCAAAAATTCTTTGGCAAGCAAGGGTGTGACCTTAGTCTGGAATATTGGACACAGCATGGATACAAGAGAGACTACAAAAAAGAGAATGAAGATGAGATGGTTGATTAACTGATGGCAAGCAGTAAGGACATTTCATTGTTTAATATATAATATTTTTTAAACTATTAGGGTGGTGCAACTTATTATCAGAGCAGGTCTTGAACTGGCTCCCCTAGAGATAAAAAGAACATTTAAAAAAACTACAATCTAGAGGATTTAAAGGGGCAGAATAGACCACTTGTTGAAACTTATTGGAGCTTGTGGTTCTATTATTTGATTATTATAAGATTATGATTGCTATTGCCAGAAGCTGAGAGACTTCCTCTTTGGACTTAGGTCCTATTTATATTGCTGAATAAACATCCATTTTTTAAAAGCACAGCCGTTAATAATTTGTCCAGTTGTCCATTTATTTTCCCAAACTACCATGTCTTCCCAGGCTGTGGGTTAACGTTATGACAGTCACTGTTAAGCTTTTAATGGCCATTTATTTATTTCTGCAATATGTTCATTTGAATGTTTTCCTTGAACATCCAGACATTTATTAGTCATTTGTTTACCGTTACACAAATTTATGGAACTGTTAAATTCACCATCTTGGTGAGCTGTCAGAGAAGAGCTATATCCCTGGGAAGCATATTGTTTGGAATTTGTTAGAAGTTCATCCCAATACTATCAATTCTGTTTATTAGAGAACTGAGACAATGTAAGTAATCTCACACAGACATAAATATCTGACTTGAAAAACATACTTTCCTTCAGATTGAGAGACTATCACTTGGGAAAACAAAAAAACAGGCAAGCAGGGAGAAGGTTGCTTGTTGTAGGAACCCATTTAGAAAATCAACAAATATATAAATAATGGAGAGTTTAATAACATGTAAGACTCCGTGTATAATATTCTCTCTTGGGTGCACGTTTCAGAATGATGAGTGAAAGGTCTTTCTGATAATTCAGTAATAATTCTTTCTTGGTTGGGTTCTTGAAGCCATTTTATACTGAAAATTCTTTCTTAGAATTGCAGTAAGTTGTTGAACTAAATTTCTCAGATATTCATACTTAGAACAGTCTTTTGGAAGCAAGCAAAAGAAATAGAACTATAAACTTTTGAAGTGAGTCAGATTTATACTTGGAGCCCCTCTCTGACTCTTCCTTGCTATGCAACCTCAGATAAGTGCTTTGAACTCTTGGAGCCTTAAAAGCCTCATCTGCATGTAGTAATATCACTACTTAAGATAATCAGAAATACTGATACAATGCATGTGAGAGGTTTGGAAGAAAGTCTATCATAGTAAAGACTTACAGGATATTAGGTGTTAATATCATTATTATTGTCATAATTTCTCTTTAACATCTTATCAGACTAATGCCTTTGGGTTCATGATCTGTGCACTGTTTTGATTGATTTAATGCCTGAAACCTACATAGCATCAAAAGAACTTTCTCTAGCCCAGATTTAGAGCATGATAACAATTTAACTGAATTTCTGCTTTTGCTCAAGAGTTATGTTAAAGCTTCTGTTCTTAATTTAAATCCTAAAGTGGGCTTTCTCTGCTGAGATTCTGGGTACTGTGCTTTAAGGCAGTGTATTCAGAAAGCCATAGTATTTGTGTGCATGCATACTCAGTCATTTCTGACTATTTGTGACCCCGTGGACTGTAGCCCACCAGACTCCTCTGTCCATGGAATTTTCCAGGCAAGAACACTGGACTGGGTTGCCATTTCTTTCTCTCAGAGATCTTCCTGACCCAGAGATTAAACCCATGTCTCCTGTATTGGAAGGCAGATTCTTTACCACTGCACCATCTTGGAAGTCATGGGGTCGCAAGGAGTTGGACACAACTGAGCACACACGCCTGCACAGTATTTACATGGGGATATCCCACCACTGGAGGCCTCCAGGTGGATTCTGGAATGCTGGTAAACGTTTCTTCTTGGTTGAACTCCAGTCCTCACAGCTGAGCATAGGATGCTGGCCCCTGAATACTCTTCCCTCTCATTGCTCTTCTGTTCACTGAAAGCAAACTCCTTGTTCTCTTTACTAAAGAGAAAGCTACTGAACTTGACTTCAAGAATGAGCTAACACCTTTTGACCAGGACAGAACATCCAGAGTATTCTAAGATGATAAAGAGAAATGGAAATACAAGTGATAGGATATAAGGGAATGAGATCGTCCATTGAGGTTAACATCTGACAAACTGGGACAAATGGCCTCTAATCAACATCTCAACCCAATCAACTAAAATATAGCATTCTTCTTCAAGATTCTTATCCCAACAAGAAACCATGTGTTGTGTGAAGAATGCATCAACCCTTGTGACTTCCCTGGTGGCCCAGTGGTTAAGATTTCACCTTCCACTACAGAGGGTGTGGTTCCATCCTTGGTCAGGGAGCTAAGATCTCAGGTGCCTTGTGGTCAAAACACTAAACCTAAAACAGAAGCAATATTTTAACAAATTCAGTAAAGACTTTAAAAAAAAGTCCATGTTAAAAAACTTAATAAAAAAAAGAATGCATCAGTCCTCAACTTTAATTTTGCATCAGAATTACCTGTGATTTTTTTTTTTTTGAAAAATAATAATTTCCACGTCTAAAATTGATGGGTGTGGTAGGTTTGGAATGGGACCTTGGAACTTGTTTGTGTTTTATTTGTAAATCTCTGCAGATCTTTCTGCAGACTGAGGACTGAGAACTTAGTGAATGATGAAGAACTTTGGAATGAGGTGCTGATAGAGGGAGGCTAATTACCCCACAGTGGTGTTGGAGAAGACTCTTGAGAGTCCCTTGGACTGCAAGGAGATCCAACCAGTCCATCTTAAAGGAGATCAGTCTTGGGTGTTCATCGGAAGGACTGATGTTGAAGCTGAAACTCCGATACTTTGGCCACCTCATGAGAAAAGTTGACTCACTGGAAAAGACCCTGATGATGGGAGGGGTTGGGGGCAGGAGGAGAAGGGGACGACAGAAGATGGGATGGCTGGATGGCATCACCGACTCAATGGACATAAGTTTGAGTAAACTCCGGGAGTTGGTGAAGGACAGGGAGGCCTGGCGTGCTGCTATTCACAGGGTTGCAAAGAGTCAGACACAACTGAGCGACTGAACTGAACTGAATTAGCCTACACTATTATAAAACAAAACTTAGGAGTGAGTGAGCTAATATACATCAGTATGGATTGTCTTCCAAGAACTCATAAGCAAATTGAAATCCATTTGGAAGCGTTTCACTAAAACTCCTGTGCTGCAAGTAGTGTGACTATTTTTAAACCACTGCTAATGGCACAGCTAAAAGGATCTGGCGCCTCCTTACCTGGCAATTCTCCTCATCAAGTCTGATTGCAAAAGGTATGGCTGGGAGAAGAGAGGCAATTCTATCCTAAAAGGATTTTTTAGTGAATCAAAGTATCTATGTTCATGATAAGCAACCTCAGTATCAACTACAGACTGTTTTTAGTAGGAATGTAATTGGACCAGAGTTCAGATACTATTTCTGAATTTTCTCATGGGGATTAATAATATTTACTTTTTAGGTATGAAACAGGGATAATAGATATATTCTGTTCAACATCTATTGATACAGAATTCTAATACCATCTAGGGGTCCTGAATATAATTTACTTTGTTTCCAGTAAGGGAAAACTTTTATTATCATTAATACTAAGTAAAGATACTATGCATAAAGAGGCAATAACTAGGAAAAGGTACTAGGTGTTGCCATTCTACTAGGTACTAGATGGTAGATACTGGGTACTAGATAAAAGTTTACAGGGAGCCACCTGAACCTGCCCCATAAAATTCATCTTTCTTAACAAGGGCAAAACAGCATTCATTTTGACAACTGTGAACTTCAGTGACTTTTTTTCTAACTTGGTCAGAAACTCTAGGCATTTAGGAGATGTCACTTGTTAATGCTCTGACATTTATATCTCAGTTTTTCACTGTATATATTAAAATCTCAACAGGGAAACAAAATAGACAAGATTATGAAGACTCAGCAGCATTTTCCAATAGAATAGTCAGAGAACTTGCCTTCTAGTTTGAACCCAAAGCAAAATGAAGTTGATCGTTATCTGTATATTTATTCTACATTTAACTTTGAGCTGCTCTATCTGGGGAGAAATAATATTCATAACCACATTAAATTGACTTTTGGATTTGGGTGACCAACTATCCCAGTTGCTCAGAATTCAGGAGGTTCATGGGATGCTGGATTTTTCAGATTTAAAACTAAGGACAGTCTTGGACAAATCAGGAAACCTTACTTGGTTGGTCACCCTATTTGTTATCCAGCTTTTATTTTAAGTTCATGAACTTAACCTCTCCAGTAGAGTGTAATAGAACAGATAGACCCATAATTAAGAACTAACAACAATACGTGGAGTTGCTGCCCACACTCTATCCTCATTCCTATTGGGTGCTAAAGATAAGATAGAAAGACTAGGAAGGTTAACAAATTAAAATTTTTAAAAAAGGTAGGAAGTCTATATGTTATGTTAATCATAATCATTTGTATTTGGATATTAACAGAAATTGTTACACAGTGCTTACAATGTCAAAAATACTACTGTGAGGGGAAACACTTTGAAAACTATTAAGCCCATATAAACATTCTCTATTATCATGAATATGCATGTGTGCTTAGTCAGTAGCTCATGTCTGATGCTCTACAATCCACAGACTGGAGCCCACCAGGCTCATCTGTCTATGGAGGAATACTGGAGTGGGTTGTCATTTCCTACTCCAGGGATCTTCCAATTCAAGGATCAAACCCGTATCTCCCGTGTCTCCTGCACTGGCAGGTGAATTTTTTATGACTAAGTCACCTGAGAATCCCATTATATCAATGAATTAAAAAAGAACTTGTCTATTGTGAGCATTATAGTTTTATGTTATTAATATTTAGCAAGTATCTATAGAGAATTATGGGCTTCCCTGGTAGCTCAGATAGTAAAGAATCCACCTGCAATGCAGGAGACCCAGATTCTATACCTGGATCAGGAAGATCCCCTGGAAAAGGGCATGGCAACCCACTCTAGTATTCTTCCCCTGAAAATCTCATGAATGAAGTAGTCGGACCAGCTACAGTCCATGGGATCGCAAAGAGCTGGACACAGTTGAGCACCTAAGCACACACACATAGAGAACTGTAGGTTCACTGATTTTCCTGGTTCTAAATAGCACTATAGGTGTTATTTAACTTCCGAAGTATATGTTGATGCAGAAATCATCTGTTTCCAATATGACAGGGATCAATTTTTTAAGGAAAAGTATACAACTGACTTTGCTAGCATTATCTACAAAGGAAAGATAAAATTTTGCAGAGAAAAGATAAAGGTTAGTTACTGAAGTAAGTTTCCTTTTAATAGTTGAAGTGAAAGTGAAAAAGACATAACAAACCCCAGATGTTCCCGGAGCAGCTATGGGAGGGTTAATTTTATTATGGATTTCATAGCACTGGGAAGTGTCAATTGATTAAGAGAGCTTGCAGTTCTGAGTGTTTTAGCCAGCCACCCATCTGCTTCACAGAAGTTTGTTAACACAGCTGGAAAAGATGGAGTTGCCAAAGCTTTCTTAAGCCTTTCAAGTCTCATCTTTTTTTTTTTTTTTTTTTCAGTAAAAGAGCTAAAACAATTAGAATGCCTTCTTCAAGAAACAAAGTAAAGGAGAAAAAAAATAAAGTTTTTCTCTATTCCTTTGCCATGATTGAATATTATCCATATTTGTAGTACTATTAAAATATAGATACAGTTGTAGTTTCTAGCAGTCCTAAATATACCTGTTAATTGCTTATGTTTTTTTAAATGAATTATTTTATGATGTTCAAAGGTACGTCATCCCAATTTAGCTAGAGGTCGTAATCCCTACACAAAAGCTTTCTCTGTGATTGAATCCTCCCCAGTGTCAGTTTCCAAATCACATCTCTTGCACACTGATTCATGCTAAGCCACTCATAGCCCCAAAATGTTGATGATCAAGAAAACACATTTTGCCACATCAAGTTCAAAGCTATATTCATTATCCTTTAAAATTCCAATTAAGAACTGCAATGCTCCTGAAACATGATTAAGAATAATGAAAAAAGAGCAAAGGGTGCTGACTGCCTGCTTAAAACTTCCCTGATTGTTTTTAAAACAATTTGCTTAAAAAAGGGAATTGGGCAGACAAGGGCTATCATTCCTTGTCCTTAAAAGCCAAGAATAGTGCAATTCTATGTTTGTGTCTTATTTAATTATGTGTTCGTGCTTGCACTTTAACACAGCTATTGATTTATAGATGAAGAAACTGGAACTCAGAAAGTTCAAGTAAATTGGCAAAAGTCAGATGAGTGCCAGTCAATTCTAGAGAGTTGCAAAATCTATTTCCCAATATATCAACTTCTAGGTTGAAATGGAAGAGTTCCTTCTTACAGGTTCTAAGGCCTTTTACATGGGATAAAGTGTATCAAACACAACTTCTCTCTTTTCAAGTTTCAGTAATTATGAAATTGAAGTATGCTTGGGCTGCCCTGGTGGCTCAGAGGGTAAAGAATCCATCTTCAAAGCAGGACACCTGGGTTCAATCCCTGGATCAGGAAGATCTCCTGGAGAAGGGAATGGCCACCCAGTCCAGTATTCTTGCCTGGAGAAATATGCTTAAACTTTGTATTTCAGTTTCTTCATAAGAAGAATTAGACTTACTAACAACTGTGTCTTTGGTACTCAACTTCTCATTTTCATTTATTCAAAAAGAATTTATTAGCAACCTGTTATGTGCCGGGCACTCAGTCCAACTTTGGAATATCAGAGCTCAGTGCAACTGACATGACCTCTGCCCTCAACAGACAGAGTTAGAAAAGCAGTTCTCAAACTTCAGTGTCAATAAAAAATATGAGACCTACTCAATAAAAAATGTGAGACCAGCCTCCCTCAACCATGATTCTGAGAGTCTGCAAGGATATTCAGGCATCCACATTTTAATTGTCTTTCTGGTGATCTTTATGCAGAGAAATGCTGGGAAAGATATACTTTTAAACAAACAACCAGATGACAAAGTATAATTATATATTGTACATATAATTACATATGTACATTGGAGGAACAGAACAAGATAATATGAAAGAGAAGAAAAGAGACGTGGAACTTAGAGCAGGGATCAGAACAGGGAACTGATTTTCATCAGAGAGGGTTGGAATTAGCCAGATGGGGCCTAAATCAGAGAAATAATTCTGTTCTGTAAACAGAACAGCCAAGGGTGATAAGATTAGTGCACTTCTATAAAAATCTGGGTTATTTCTTTGAAGATTTAACTGCTCTCTCTGACATATGCAAAGAAATCACGTTTTGCACAGTGAAGAAGCTGCAGTTTCCACCAGTATCAGAATAATAAAGGAGTAAGTTGTCCAACATCCATCACAGGCTACATCTGAGCTTGCTTACAGCCTTGAATGAGGCCGCAGCTCCAGAATCTGACTTCAGCTCTTCCCGAAAATTTTGAGTATTATTGAAAGGCAAAATCACTTACTGTAATCCACCAAGCTCAATCCATTCTGATTCTTTTGCTACATTGGGGGACTTCCCTGATAACTACTTCCTGAGAGAGGAGTTGGGCTGATCCTCCAGTTTCTATTGTGAAACATCTTAGTTGCGTCTGATTCTTTGTGACCCCCTGGACTGTAGCCCGCCAGGCTCCTCAGTCCATAGAACTCTTCACACAAGAATACTGCAGTGGGTTGCCATTCCTTTCTCCAGGAGACCTTCCTGACCCAGGAATCGAACCCGGGTCTCCCACATTGCAGGCAGATTCTTTGCTGTCTGAGACACCAGGGAAGCTAAGAGGCCATAAACCAAATGCTTAAGGACCCAGGTGTGGGGTGAGCTCTCAGACTCTCAAACAAGAAAGACTGTGTGGACCTCATGAATATGATCATTTAGTGCAGCCTGGCGTGGCAGGGGGAGTTCTATGCTCTGTGGAAGACCCGTCTCTACAATATAATCAGTTTCTCTGAGGCTCCAGCCAGACTGTGTGGCCACACAGTGGTGATGTTGTCAGAGGCTTCAGTTGGCTCACTATGCTTCTGGGCTCCACACACCCCTTATATAGAGTTCATTGTGTCATAATAGTACCGTCCTGATGAAAGCATCATTTGTACAGTAGGGAACCGATAGGCCTTCATAGATAAGCCTCTTCAGTAGGCTCAGGTCGTATTTTGAATTTAGACACAAGGGAGAAACAGGTAACCAGATTAACTTTATAGTTCATTTAATTCTTTCCCATACCAAGAAAAAAAATGCAAAAAAGAGGCAAATGCTTTATTTTTTCTTCATTATTTCCCTTCCTTCTTTTAAGGCTTCACTTAAGGAAATACTCCTTTAATACTAGAACACCTATTATCCGCAAGGTGCTCAGCTGACTCGTGGTGGTGGTGGTTTTGTCTGACTCTTGTGATCCCATGAACTGTACCCTGCCAGGCTCCTCTGTCCTCTGTCCATGGGATTTCCCAGGCAAGAATACTGAAGTGGGTTGCCATTTCCTTCTCCAAGGGATCTTCCCAACCCAGGGATCGAATCAAGTCTCCTGCATTGCAGGCAGATTCTTTACCAACTGAGCTACCAGGGAAGCCCATAAATGGAAATTTAGAGTCCTAGCCCAAGTTACCCTCATCATCTAGTTGGTGAAACAACATTAATTGTTTTAAAATGAATTAAATTATTGATAGAATTTTTATATCTCAAATTCAATAATTATTTATTATTTACTGTATATCATGCACTATTTACAATAGTAAATAGTGATTTATTATTTTAAGTCACTTATATTAGTAAAAACTGACTTATTGAATGCTTGTGTAAGTTCTAAAAGTTCACACTGTAGATACCTCTGTTTTGAAGAATAAGAGACAGAGGTCTAACAGGGAAAGAAAATTGAGTACATATTGAAACCCAGGAAGTTTGATTCTAGAGCCAGTGTTTGATCTACTTTGGTGTCCTACTGATTAAATACAAACAGAATATATAGGGAGCATTGAGGAGGAAGTTCCAAATAGGAAAAGGAGTACATCAAGACTGTATATTGTTACCCTGCTTATTTAACTTATATGCAGAGTACATCATGAGAAACACTGGGCTGAAAGAAGCACAAATTGGAATCAAGATTGCTGGGAGAAATATCAATAACCTCAGATACGCAGATGACACCACCCTTTTGACATAAAGTGAAGAGGAACTAAAAAGCCTCTTGATGAAAGTGAGTGAGGAGAGTGAAAAAGTTGGCTTAAAGCTCAACATTCAGAAAACTAAGATCATGACATCTGGTCCCATCACTTCATGGCAAATAGATGTGGAAACAGTGTCAGACTTTATTTTTGGGGGCTCCAAAATCACTGCAGATGGTGACTGCAGCCATGAAATTAAAAGACACTTACTCCTTGAAAGGAAAGTTATGACCAACCTAGGTAGCATATTAAAAAGCAGAGACATTACTTTGCCAACAAAGGTCCGTCTAGTCAAGGCTATGATTTTTCCAGTAGTCATGTATGGATGTGAGAGTTGGACTATAAAGAAAGCTGAGCAGCAAAGAATTGATGATTTTGAACTGTGGTGTTGGAGAAGACTCTTGAAAGTCCCTTGGACTGCAAGGAGATCCAACCAGTCCATCCTAAAGGAGACCAGTCCTGGGTGTTCATTGGAAGGACTGATGCTGAAGCTGAAATTCCAATACTTTGGCCACCTGATGCGAAGAGTTGACTCATTGGAAAAGACCCTGATGCTGGGAGGGATTGGGGGCAGGAGGAGAAGAGGATGACAGAGGGTGAGATGGCTGGATGGCATCACCAACTCGATGGACATGAGTTTGGGTAGACTCTGGGAGTTGGTGATGGACAGGGAGGCCTGGCATGCTGCGATTCATGGGGTTGCAAAGAGTCAGACATGACTGAGTGACTGAACTGAACTGAGCTGAGGAAGAAGTTATTCATGCTACTGGGCTCAGTGAAGGCTTCAAAGAGTAGGTTCAGATAATTTGAGCATTGAAGCTGTAGTGGGGAACGTAGAATGGTGATACCAAGATTAGTAAATTACCCTTCTTGATTTTAAAAAACTTAGAGTGAGGGAGGCATACTTCAGAAAAAGGAAACTTCTATGTTATATAGGTTCTAGGCAGAAGACTTAATAAAAAGACTCAACAGAACAGAAGATTCAGTAGAAAGACATTTTCTCCCAGGATCTCCTTTAATTATGGAGAGAAATCTTTAAGCCCTTTCCTCCCCATCTATACTCTCTACCCCTCATCCCTGCCCCCAAGCTTCCCTCTTAGTTTCTATCAAGCAGGGTTGTCCACATGGCATTCACCAAATGACTCACTGATCTAATCAGATGGCCTATGATTGAATTAGAATGATCATGCTTCAGTTCAACTCCTGAGCAAATGATTCAACTATGAGTGCCAGGGAAAATAGCTATGTGATCTATATTGGCTGTCTGCCAACAGGGAAGAAGACAGGGTGTAAATCTAACTGGTAACTATTGGTTGTATTACACTGAAACTCTGATATGGGTCAAACAGTCTTACAGAGAGATGTGTGGCCTACTGTAAAATGGACATGAATGCTAAAAATCACAGGGAAATTCCTATCGATTTCTGAGAGTTTTGCTTATTATATAATTCAGAGGATAAAAAGATGATGGGAAGGGCACTGCTAAATGAAAGGGGAAATAATTATAAAAATGATATTTAAATAGATAGGGTAATGTTTATATAGCGCTGATTTTGTGCTACACTTAAAACGCCATGTATGTAAGTGCATGTGTACGTGGGAGGTCGCTTTAAGCATGTCCGACTCTTTGCAACCCTATGGACTGTAGCTTGCTGGGCTCCTCTGTCCATGGGATTCTCCAGGCAAGAATATTGGGATGGGTTGCCATGCCCTCCTCCAGGGGGTCTTCCTAACCCAGGTGTCAAAACTGTACTTCTAGTGTCTCCTGCTTTGTAGGTGGATTGTTTACTGCTGAGCCCCTGGGGAAGCCTTATATATGTATACACACACACATATATTTTGTGTGGATACTATTTATAATATATGTGTTATTTTAGTTCACCCATGCCATCCCTATGAGATAGGTATTATTGTTATCCCATTTCAAGGCCTAAGCACAATGAGGTTAAGCAACTGTCCAAAGTCACATTACACATAAGAAGTAGCAGTTATATTAGAACAGTTTGCCATTATGCTATATGATACAGCTGAGAAACATGCCAATGCCTATTTTTAAACAATATATAAAAAGCCAGATTCCAGTCATTTAATAAATAAAGCTAAATTCATTCTATTTTAGTTGAATTCCATTTACATACTCTTACAAAGGTTGCTGAGCACATTTGCTGATAAAAGAAAAATATATTAAGATTTTGTCCAAAGTAAGGTTCAACACCAAGTCTAGACCGCTACATTTCAGAGCTTATTCCTTTGCTAATTGTTCTTTATAATTTTACCTAAGACCAAGATTCAACCCAAGAGAACGGATTCTCTACTCCTATTTTGACTCTGAGAAGGGGTAGAAGGCAGATGGGCAGGAACAGTTTTAGAGTGTGGGGAAATATTCTTAGTCTAGAGACACGTCCAAAACCTGATGTTCTTATGGGGAAGTTAAATAAAAACAGATCTGTGCAGTCTTCTGCCCAATGTGTCACATTTCTGCAGTTCTTCAGAGTTTATTTTAGGCTCTAAGATACGCCATTAACTGATCCAGTCACCTGTCCCCCCAAAGTCAGTATTTGTAACTTAAATAGGTATTAAGAGAATGGGAACATTACACATGGACATTTTTTAGCTGATGCAAAAGTGAGTGCATGTTTTTTAAAACAAAATATATGAGAGAATATGATCAAATGGTAATCATTTAAAATTTCAGATTGTGTGATTAGGAATGATTTTTATTTTTCAGTGTTTTATATTTTGTCTGTGTTAGTATATGTTGATACTAACAAAAGCAATTTCACATTTGTAGAAGTAGCTGTCAATTGGAGAGAATTTATAGGTGGCTCTTTCTGTGTGCTTACTACTTTTTCCAGGTGTTGTGCTTTAACTGTCTTATGTCATCTGAATGAATGGTGTTGACATGACCAGCGTCCCAGAGTCTTATCTTCAGTCAGTCAGTTCAGTCACTCAGTCATGTCTGACTCTGCAACTCCATGAACTCCAGCATGCCAGGCTTCCCTGTCCGTCACCAACTCCCGGAGCCTGCTCAAACTCATGTCCATAGAGTCGGCGACACCATCAAAACATCTCATCCTCTGTCGTCCCTTTTCCTCCTGCCTTCAATCTTTCCCAGCATCAGAGTCTTTTCAAATGAGTCAGTTCTTCACATCAGGTGGCCAAAGTGTGGGAGTTCCAGCTTCAGCATCAGTCCTTCCAATGAATATTCAGGACTGATTTCCTTTAAGATGGACTGGTTGGATCTCCTTGCAGTCCAAGGGACTTTCAAGAGTCTTCTCCAACACCACAGTTCAAAAGCATCAATTCTTTGGCTCTCAGTTTTCTTTATAGTCCAACTCTCACATCCAAACATGACTACTGGAAAAACCATAGCTTTGACTATACAGACCTTTGTTAGCATAGTAATGTCTCTGCTTTTCAATATACTGTCTAGGTTGGTCATCACTTTTCTTCCAAGAAGCAAGTGTGTGTTAATTTCATGGCTGCAGTCACCATCTGCAGTTATTTTGGAGCCCAAGAGAATAAAGTCTGTCAGTTTCCACTGTTTCCCCATCTATTTGCCATGAGGTGATGGGACTGGATGCCATGATCTTTGTCTTTTGCATGCTGAATTTTAAGCCAGCTTTTTCACTCTCCTCTTTCACCTTCATCAAGAGGTTCTTTATTTCCTCTTTACTTTCTGCTGTAAGTGTGATATCATCTGCATATCTGAAGTTATTGATGTTTCCTCAATATCAATAACCTTTGGTTAATATAAGCATACATAATGGCCTGCCTCAGGGAGATAATCTTACCCTGCTCACATGTGAAGGACTGTGACATTCTTGAATTGTTTGTGTAGCAAATGGCAAGCACCCAGTGCCCCTGTCTGCTGCTTACCAGCAAGGCCCAAAAATTCACATTTGTGGAGGCTGGAATCTCAGATAGATGTGACATCTTTGTTTGTTGATATGAGAGGAGGTGTTCCATTTCACACCACACATGAAATAACTGTAAGCAAGTGGGACTAACACATCCCCCTATCTGAGACTTGCCATTCTAAGAGATGTTTGCAGGTCTTTTTGCTTTGTTTCCTCACCTCCCACTCCACCCCATCTCTGATCCATAAAAGGACCTGGCAACCAGGCCCCAACAAGATGGTTATTTTGAGGTGCTAGCCTGCCATCCTCTCAGTCAGCTGGCTCCTGAATAAAGTCCCTTCCTAGTCCCAACACTTCATCTCAGATTCATTGACTTAGTGTGTGGTGAGCAGAGTGAGCTTGGACTTGTTAACAGAAGGTTGATATCAAACAATCAGAATATGTAGCATGTAATGTGCTAAAAATATTACCTTCTTATCTTTTCTAATTTCACCAACATTCTTGAAAGTTAGTTTGAGAAACTGAAATTCACAATGGCCAAATAATTTGTATAGATTCTGGTCCCTGGAAATTGGCAAAGTCAAGATCCAAACTGAAGTATATCTGAATTCAAAATCAAACTTGTTCATAAATAAAACCCTAATATTTTTGGCTGTAAGTTCAGGGATTCAAGTGCCTTTCCCTAGTCTCTTACTTGAATTCACTTCTTTAGCTAGCCTGAGTTAGTGTTAACTGAGTTCCACTATCTCTCCTGGTTGGAAATCCCTGTCTTCTTTCCAGTGATTAAATATCTTTATATCATCTCTCCAAGCCCAACTCAAATTATTTCCTTTTTGAAACCTTCCAGAGTGTACCAGATGATAGGATTCTCTCTTTTTTTCCCAAATCCTTTACTTAGATTTCTCCTTTAGCACTCACTGTAAAGCTGCCTTGTAATGCTGTGGATCTGATGGATCACCAGCAGATAAGAAAAATAGAACCCAGATAAGGCAAAGGAATTGGTTATGATAACATATCTAGTATGAAGTACAGATGGATTTCAAACCATTGCATGATCAGAAATCTTTTCATGGCAAAAATTTTAATGGTAGAGGTACTCTGGTAACATTTTACCTAGTTATCTGATACGTAAAGAAGCCAAGCCATTGTTTGAATGAAAGTTATAGAAGAATAGGAAATTATCACTCAGTGGGAGACTTTGAAATCTTGTGACCAATAAAGTGACATGAAAGGAAATATGACGTATGTAGATGTAGAATATATCTCAAACCAAGATACTTCTGATCTTCTAATCAAGAGATACTTGAAGCTCTGTCTCTGTTCGGCTGACACTTTTTAGATTTTATTTTCTAAACACTGAGAATCACAGAGTCCTTGTTGGTGGATATTTGAATTGGTCTCTCTCCAGTTTTCCTCGTACCTTCTGTGATGAAGTGGCCATGAATGTAAGTGTAAGCTTCAGAATTTTTGAAAAGAGCAAGCTCATTGCTGCATTTCTAATGAGCCAACTCTTGAAAATGAAATACACCAGTTTCTTTCTTCCATATCCTACTTGTCCTGCTTCAGATATATACAAGGCAAGTAGACATCATCTTAACATTCATTCAGTTCAACAGTGGAAAACCAACAATGTGGCATTTTAGAAGCTAAGTTGTTGTTATTGTTCCACACAAGATCTGGGCATTAAAAAGTCTCTAAGTCCTATCTCAAAGGCTCTTGTCAACATAGCAAAAAAGATTCTAAATCAATAAAGAACTTCAGGGAGCTTTTGGAAATACTCATTTAAAAGGTTCCATTTTTCAGAACAAATTTACTGCACCCTATTGATGGGAAAAAATGAGTTTGTCCTTCTAAACATTTTCAGTTTGAAAAAAGGGATTTTTAAATTAAGGCCAGACACAAAATAACAAGTTTCTTTCTCTCTTTTTTTTTCCTTCTTTGATTCTTGCTTTTATTCTCATTACAAAAAATATTGAAAATCTCATGAAAAAACATCTGCTGAAAAAAGTAAGAAAAAGAAATATGTACATACACATCTAAAGAAATTTTATATTTTGTATAGCATATAATAATTTCAGTTTTCAGTAAAAGGGAGATTTTTGGTTTCATGGATTAATCTCTGCTTCATGCCAGTTCTTCTAGGAATAAATTAGCTGATAATAGTAGTAAGAATGATGATCACAATTTCTATGTATGAAGTGTCTACTGGGTTTCAGACATTGTATTATATACATGTGTCATTTATCTTAATTATAACACCTATCCAATAATGTAAGCATTGCCATTCCATTGTTCATAGGAACAAACACGAGGCTCAAAAAGATTAAGTAGCTTTTCTATTTTTCATTTTTTTTTCCCATTTATTTTTATTAGTTGGAGGCTAATTACTTCACAGTATTGTAGTGGTTTTTGCCATACATTGACATGAATCAGCCATGGATTTACATGTGTTCCCCATCCTGATCCCCCCTCCCTTAAGTAGCTTTTTGAAGATCACTTACTTTAAAAAACCACGACTACCAACAACAAAATGATGGATAGGATTTAAACCCAGCTCTTTGTAACAAATATCTCATGGTCCTAAGTCTCACGTACACTTTCTAACATGACTGTAAAGCACTGTACTAGATTATCATTGAGAATATATGCATGTATATAAAAATATATAAAATAAATATAATTTATGGAGTAATTTATTATAGATATTTCCTTACTCTCTAATATCATGTAATGAATAGGCCAATGACTAATTACAGCAGGTATCTAGAAAGAATGGGATGTGTACATCGTCCCAAGTGTTATGACAGTTCAAAGAAGAGTAAACTCAATATAGGTTGAAAAAACCAAGAGTTCATGGTTTTTCAAGGTTTCATGAAAAAAATGAGGTTTAAACTAGCTTATATTGGATGCATATGTCCTGAATGGGAACAAAAGGGAGGTTGTTTGTTTGCTTGTGGCAAGGGAGCAGGAATTGGATAGAGTGTGGCATCATGGAATCAAGAGTAAGAACTATGGAGAAAGGAAGGGAGTGGTGAGTAAAGAGGTAACCCTGAAACTCTATTTGTTCAGTAATAATAAACACTATTCACTGGAAGGACTGATGCTGAAGCTGTAACTCCAATACTTTGGCACCTGATTTGAAGAACTGACTCATAGGAAAAGACCCTGATGCTGGGAAAGATTGAAGGCAGGAGGAAGAGGGGATGACAGAGGATGAGATGGTTGGATGACATCACTGACTCAATGGACATGAATTTGAGCATTTGAGCAACTGATGGACAGGGAAGACTGGTGTGCTGCAGTCCATGGGGTCGCAAAGAGTCAGACACAACAGAGAGACTGAACTGAACTGAACTGATCATTAGATGAGTGTCAAATGATGTGCTGATTGTCATATATTCTATATAACATTCACGTATTAAGTAAGTATTAATTATTTGCCTATCTTTATTTTGAGAAAATGGGGCATAGAGGAAAAGTAATTTGTTCAAGGTACACCATAAAGCCATAATAAAGCCCAAGTCTTTTGACTTGCATACTCAGATTCTCACCATTCTGTCAGGATATATGGTCTGGGATATTGTGATGTTTACTCAGAGATGGAAAATTATCTCTAAGATTGAGTTTAAAGTGAGTATAATATAGAGTAGAAGAGAGAAAAGATATCCTTTGTTTTGCCTATGCAGAAAACATTGTTAAGTGCCTTGAAAGGCAGGGCAGTAGGCATAAGTCCAAGAAAACAGAGGCAGGCTCCGTGACCTCAAAGAGGTTCTAATCTGTTGTGGTAGGTGAGACCTATAGACTAATAGTGAGCATACAATGTATTACATGATATATATCTTTGAAGAGGTAAAAATAGACAAAAAGAAAAATAGATGAGATCTTTTTCAAGTAATGGAAGCAAATCAGAGAATTCATGGAAATGGTGGAGTCAAATATGCGTAGAATCCTTACAGGATACAGAGAATCAGCAACTGAGCCTCTGTTACACAATGGCTAGTGTGAGGGCTTCCCTGGTGGTTCAGTGGTAAAGAACCTGCCTGCCAATGAAGGAGACTTGGGTTCGATCCTTGGGTTGGGAAGATCCCCTGGAGAGGGAAATGGCAAAACACTCCAGTATAGTTGCCTGGGAAATCCCATGGACAGGGAAGCTTGGCAGGTTACAGTCCATGGGGTTGCAAAAGAATCAGACTAAACAACTACAGCAAGCCAGTGTGAACTCAGAAATATGGAACAAAATTGACATTTCATGGTCTGATTTGACTAGTGTACAAACACATAGAAGGTTGTGATGGGAATGAAGATAAGAAGGTTAATGAGATCTGGTTGGGGAGTCTTGATGTCAAAATAATAGTTCAGACTTTTCTTTGTAAACAATGGGGAGTCACTGAGGACTAAAGAGTTTAGAATACAAACTTTACAAATGAAGAGATTTTTCCGAATTTTCAATCCTTGCCTGACATATATTTGCTCTTAATATTTGATGAAAGAATCAATGAACTGCCATCACATAGTCAAGGTTATGTTTTAGGAAGGCAGCAATGTATAAAATGAGTTATAAATGGGAAAGGCTAGAGAAAAGGAAACCAGTTAGGAGGCTGTTGTGTTCAACCAGGAAAGAAAATGTGGGGATTTCAGCTAGGTTTCTGGCAATAGAAATAGAATTCAAGGGAAAGACATGAGAATCGCCATTAATGAAGCATGGTCAACACATGTTGACTCATAGGATATTTGTAGAAAAGCAGAAAATGAGTTAGACATGTTGGCTCACAGGCTATTTGTAGAAAAGCAGAAAATGAGTTAGCCATGGAACTCAAACTTTGAACCTAGTAAGAAAATAAGACACATAAAAGGAAATATCTGATTTAGAAGTTGGAGTTGATTTGTTCATATATTCAAAGAATAGTGTGCCAGAGAGAAGGAACTGGCAACCCTATTCAATGGCATCCACTATTCTTGCCTGTAGAATCCCATGGACAGGGGAGCCTGGTGGGCTACAGTCCATGGAGTCTCAAATAATCGAACATGACTAAGCAACTAACACACACACATTATGTGCCAGAAAGTTTTCTAAGACACTTGATATACAGCAGACACAAAATAGACAAAACCCCTGCTCTCCACGAGTTTACATTCTATAACAGGTGGGAAGAGGGTAGAATATAAAAAAAATAGATAATAATTGAACTATTTAGTATATTTAAGACTTATGAAAAAGGGCATGATAAGGGGATTTGGGGTGAGTGGCAGGAAATAGTCACTTTAGTCAAGGTAGTAAGGGTCAGCATTAGGTGAAGGGGATGCCTGAGGAAAGAACTGGGAAGTAAAAAGTTTAGATATCTGAGATCTGGGAAAGAGAGATCATTTGCTTTAAGGTGGTAATAGATGGAATGTGAAACAACAAGAAAAAAAAACCTCTCTTTTTTTCTATCTGAAGACTGAGGGTAGCACTTTGGGGACTATCTACATTTAATGGCTAAAAAATGCCAGCATAATCAGGATGTAACAAAGGGAAAAGCTTTAGACTCATTTAGAGATGAACATACTAGACTATTTTATCTGATTTAAAACATCTCCCTGCCTAGAAATTAAGCCCAGCTTAATTAAAAGTAATTTTTTTAAAGTTAAAAAAAATAAAAAAGCCCAGATCTGTTAAAGTAATCCAGTAATCCAGTTTCTCCATAAGCCTAAAAAGAAGAACTGGTTGTCATATATGATGAGCCTTCTATGACCCTTTCAATTCTCATATAGTAGAAAAGGCCAGAGGACAAAACTCCAGTTGTAAATATAATTTGAGATGAATTTTTCAGTTTTGCTCTATTCTTTCTTATATCTACCGGTACACCAATAATGGAACTTGGCACATAGAAGATTCTCTATGCATGTCAGTTGAAGTAAAATTAAGCTAACCAATATTTGATTTGTGGGGGGGGGGGGGTGAAGTATTGATGATGAGGCTATGCAACCACTACTTAGCAGAACATACTTGAGTGATGCTGTACCAGATTTGACTTAGGGACTCAACCCAGGGTGGACACCATCTGCTGATTCCAGAACTGGAATGAGCTTCCCACACTGAGCAGAGTCCTTAGAAGGTCAGGGGGTTCAGTTCCCTTCCTCTAGGCATTTGAAATCTAAAACATCAAAGCTAGTGATTGCATATTCTCTTTCATTAGAGTAGATTCTAAAATATCTTATACATGTTAGACTATCTTTTGTTTTGAACCAAGCCTCTCTTGATGAAACTGAAGTTTATTTTCAACTACTCTTATTGTGTGTTCCAGTATGTAAGAGATTCTAACATTTACATAGCTTTTTTTTTTTTTTAACAAGCTTATCAGTTTGTTCTCCAAAGAAACCCTGCTTGTACATTACAGTGCATGAAATGCTGCACTTTCAGAACAGATTTGCTTACAGTAGACAATCTTTAATTTTTAAAGATTTTCAAGAATTCTATACCTAGATGTATATACTTCAGATTTAATATCTTAGAAACTTTCCCTCTTGATTCTTTCGCAGGTGAGCCAGAGAGAGCAGTAGAATCTGGGTTCTATATAAAATGAAGGGGGGGGGGGGGTAAAAAAAAAAAAGAAAAAACTGCCCCTGATTTTTTTTTTTTAAACTGAGATTTAAAAGGTTTCACCAAATGTTTTCTCTGTTCAGATAAGGGAGCCAAAGGCTATGACAGCAGCTTGTCTGGATTAGAAGGTTGATTGTTTGCACTCTTGTTTAGTTTCGTTCCTTAATGCGGACCAGGATGTCAGGGGTCTTCTGTGAGAGCAGCTGAGGAGAGCAGAGACACAGGGTGGGGTCTAGGGAAGACTGATGTGAGGTATGTGTGGGGGCAGAGGGGGGTGGGGGAGGGAAACAAAGATCAAAGAATCATCCAGAGCTCCTCAGCCTTCCACGGCAGAAAAGCCTTTGGCAACTCTTTGATGTCCAATTTGCCCTCTGCCCCCATTCAGAAGTGTGTCGAGGGACCTGAGTGAGAACGGATTCAGCAGGGCCATTTTATAGTTCTGTGAGGCAGATAGCATCTTTCCCGTACCTTCTAAAGGAGACGGGCAGAAAAAAATAATTGCTGTAATTCCTGACCTACAGGAGCTTACACTCTAGTTCAACAGACAAAACCTTAAGTGCCTTGACCAGTCAACTTTGTTAAGTTTGCCTTCACAAACAACAGAAACTTTTGATTGTGTCGTGGTTGTGATTTTTATCCTTAACATGATAGTTTGATAAATCTGTTCTTCTCAGGAATAAAAAAGCACCTGAACACAATGTCGTCCTTTTGTCTGGTAGGATGTCTTTCCTCAGTCGAGTGCCTTTATTGACTCTCTTTTCCCTCCCTCTAATCTATTTCTGGTGTTTTATATTTTGTATTCAAAGCAGCTGTGTTTTACACAGTGTTATGGCCATCTATGGTTATCTGGTTATTTTTCTTCCTTTCAGCTAACAAAAATTGTCCTACCTGCCCTCTGGACAACATAGGCTTTGGTAACTTTTCAGAGCTTTTTTTTTTTGATAGAAGGAAAATTGCTTTTACAGAATTTTGTTGTTTTCTGTCAAACATCAACATGAATCAGCCATAGCTGGACATATGTCCCCTCCTCTTTCACCTCCATCCCATCTCTTCCCCATCCCACCCCTGTAGGCTGATACAGAGCCCCTTGAGTTCCCTGAGACATACAGCACATTTCCATTGGCTATCCCTTTTACACATGGTAATGTAAGTTTCCATGTTACTCTCTTCATATATCTCACCCTCCCTTCCCCTCTCCACGTGTCCATAAGTCTGTTCTCTATGTCTGTTTCTCCATTGCTTTTCAGAGCTCTTGAAAGGATTATTGTGAGTAAATATAGAACTGATATCTTAAAAAATGACAACTCTGATAGCTGCTGATTAAAATTTGGACAATTAATGCTCTGTTTCCTAAAGTTAAATTATTCTTCAAGAGGTATAGATATGCAAATTAAATAAGTAATGGTAGTTTTTTTTTAAATCAATGTCCTTTTTCTTGAAGTTAACTTCGCATTGTGCTTAGATCTAACACACAAATGGCCCTACAGAGATATTAAAAATAAACTCCCTCACTCCACCCAGTTCTGCCAGCCTGTGTTTCTTTGTTCTGGCTGCCTAGGTTTGCACCCAGTTGATTCTTTCACCTACAAGGACTAAAAGCAGTCTCTTTTCATCATAACTAGTCAGTAGGGAAAGCGGAGATTTGCATGGAAAAATCATTCAAAACTACTAACAGCTTTAGAAGGTTGCAGAAATCACCCTTTGTGACCTGCTTGCAATGGCATGGTTGTTCAGCTAGAACCGTGGTAGCAATTCATGTTACAGGTCTTCAAGAAAATGCTGTTGTTTGCCAGAACAAAATGCAGCTATATTCTTCTCAGTTAAATTATATTAAATATCAGAACAATAAGCAACATTTTGCAGTCCACCCTCTTTCAAAATATTCCTACCATTTCCTTCATCCTTTCCTGGATCTTTAAGGGCAAGGGGCTTAATAGAAGAGAAAGTGAAAGTCACGTCTGACTTTTTGCAACCCAATGGACTATACAGTCATGGAATTTTCTAGGCCAGAATACCGAAGTGGCTAGCCTTTCTTCCCAACCCAGGGATCAAACCCAGGTCTCCCACATTGCAGTCAGATTCTTTACCAGCTGAGCCACAACAGAAGCTCTAATATAAGAGAACGGTCACATAAAGAGAGGGCTTCCCAGGTGGCTCAGTAGTAAAGAATGCTCCTGCATTGGCCATAGGAGACACAGGTTCAATCCCTGGGTCAGGAAGATCCCTTGCAGGAGGAAATGGCAACCCACTCCAGTATTCTTGCCTGGAGAATTCCAAGTGGGCCACCATCCATAGGGTCCCAAGAGCAGGACTTAACTGAGCACACATGTAAAAAACACTGGTTAGCTTTATCTTGGTATATTGTGTCTCTACACTAGAAAATTCTGTATAATTAAAGCAGCTTCAATTTTGAAAAACACTTTGAGCCAATTGTTGAAATGTACTTTGAAAGCAATAAAAAAAGATTGATAATTCTAATAGTCTACCAGTTTTCAGGCTTCAAAGGAAAATGCTTGTTTGTGAGGAGTGTCCACAGAGAGCCCTAATTCCAACTTGCCTCCTTAGCGCAGTAGGCAGCGCATCAGTCTCATAATCTGAAGGTCCTGAGTTCAAACCTCAGAGGGGGCAATTGTGTTTTGCCTTCATCACTTTCTAAGAGAATGTTCAGAATAATTTTCTTTCAGCGGTTTTACATTCCTTTTAGTAACTTTACTTGTTTTGACAAATACTAGTTAATAATATTGAAAATGAAAGTGAAGAGGTGGCCAATTATCAAAGGAGAAGCCAACTGAATGTTGCAATTATAATATCAGTAGATTTTCAAAATTTATGTCATACATTTCATTAAAGACATCATCTCATATAGGAAATGCTCCATGGATTGAGATTATAAAATATAAATTGGGCATAAAACTAAATATCTTTTATAGGAGAAACTGGTTGTAAAGCAAGATAAATATACTTAAAAAAAATATCTTTGTAAGAAAAGCCTGTGGAGGGAATGCACTCCTCTGACACCAGGAAGGGTACTAGTGGTTTAGAAACGTGTATGTGGGTATTTTAAGGGGATGTTTTTGAACCTTCGGGAACACATACTGACCAAGAAGAAATCTGTGTGTACGTGTCTTTATGGGTGTTTGAGAGAGTGGAGAGCAGGCAGAGACCTGGTAGGTTTCAATGTGCATTCAGTTTCAAACACAGAAACTGGGCCAAGTGGCCAATATGCTTAGATATGCATTAGGATTAGCATAAGCAATCATTCTCAGGCTTTTAAGAAATGGAGCTGTCTTTAAAAAGGAATGTTGGGCAATCAGTAAAAATAATCAAAGGAATGTGCAAAGGCTTCCTCTCTATCCCAACACTTTCACCCAATCATCAGGCATTCTTTTTGCCCCAGTTATTCTTGTTTGAAGAGTTGCAGAATAGGTTGAAGAGAAATGGAGTGTTCTAGAAAAATGTGAGTGGAGTCTGAGGATTAGGAGGTGGAATTAATTAATCATATATTTTTCTTTCTTTAAAAAAATGATTGAGTTGGAGGTCTATCTCAGTAGTGGTCATAGTTTGGGATATTTCTAAAGAGCCCTTGTATGATGATAGTGAATTTAATTGCCTCCAATTAAAATAAATTTTAAAAAATTAAAAATAAAGAAAGAAAGAAAACAAAACTGAGTGTTTAAACATTTTATGTCAAGGAAGATCTAGGCACCAAAACAATAATATTCAAAACAATGGAACAGAAAAAAACAATCCTAGTAGAAGATCCTAAAATTGCCCCTTGTATTTCCTGGGAAAAATAGCATGTGGGCGGGACTTGGAAAGCCAGCAGAGAACAGATGCATCAAAGTCTGGGTTACATTACACTAATCTCTTAAGAGTCTTTTATCTAATCTCTTTCTGGCTATTCCTAAGTGCCAGGGATATGATTGCCACTATATAAATATCAGAGATTATCTAAACTCTTCAGGAGAAATCCATCTAATAGGCATCAAAACCAGTCAAGGCATTGTGGGTCCTCAGTCTTTCCTTGACAGAAACAAAGACAAAGGCAAATCAAATCTCTCCTTCACAAAGGACCAACTTCTACACACTTTCATATTACTTTTACTTCCTGCATCTATGATAGCATTTTTGAATGTAGATCCTCTAAAAGCAAAGAACAGTAGAGAGTGTTTGTCAACTCTTGAGGTAAAAGGCATGCAAATTAACCGTAATCTATAGGCCTAGTCACACATCTGACTTTGTGACTCCATGGACTGTAGCCCACCAGGGTCTTCTGTGCATGGGATTTGCCAGGCAAGAATGCTGTATTGGGTTGCCATTTCCTTCTCCAGGGGATCTTCTTGACTCAGAGATCGAACCTGTGTCTCCTGCACTGGCAGGCAGATTCTTTACCTCTGAGTCACCTGAGAAGACCTTAATCACAAGACAAAAAAAAATAAAAGTCAAGATGTGAAGCAGAGAAGTAAGACTGCAGTAAAAACCACAGTGACCTATATTCCAAAATGTTCTGTCTTTAAGGTAGTAGGCTAACAACGTATTTAAGCACATTGTATGCTCTGGAGTTCAACACAGGTTTGAAGACCATTGCTGCCATGTGATAGTGGTAAGTTCCATCCCAAGGTATTAATAACTTTGAGTCTCTAAGTTTCCTTAATCTATAAAATATAAAAAATATGAATCTCGCAGGGCTGTTGTGAAAACTGGAGAAGGCCACTTATATAAAATGCTTGGCAAGGTCCCTGACACCCAGTAAACACTCAATAAAGAGCAGATGTTTTGTTCTCATTACTTGTGACCAGTAAGACAAATAAAAGACTGAGGAAAAGTGAAGAAAATGGACCTTTTGTCGAAGAAAGGAACACTCTTGCACCTCCAAGGAAAACCTAGGGGGCAAAAGTGCTGAATCAGACATGTTACAGGAATAAAGGGACAGATTTATTTTTAGACCCTTTCTTTACCACTCTGACTCCCAGCTTCCTGTTCCTCCTTTGTAAAACATCAGCAGGTGGAGACAAATGAATCTGCTTTGAAACAGTACTCATGATAAAGCTATTGAGTCTCTCCTGAAATTTGCTTATATTTATCCCATGACTGCTCTTCCACTAACCCGTTATGGATGTTTCATTAGTATCTTGCTGGATGTGTGCATTTGTCTTTTCTTCCCCATACAGTTACAAAATGGCAGGGAACAAGGGTTATTATTATTATTTTTTTTTTGAGTATAATTGCTTTGCAATGTTGTGTTACTTTCTGCTGTACAACAGAATGAATTAGTTATATATATACATACATATATCCCTTCCTTCTTGAGCCTCCCTCCCCCATTACACCCATTACCACCACCCCCATTACACCCCTGGGGGTTATCACTTTGTTGTTGTTATTGTTGTTGTTTAGTCGCTAAGTCGTGTCTAACTCTTTGCGACCCCATGGACTATAGCCTGCCAGACTCCTCTGTCCATGGGATTTTTCAAGCAAGAATACTGGAATGGGTTGCCCTTTCCTCTTCCAGGGGATCTTCCCGACCCAGGGGCTGAACCCGAGTCTCCTGTGTCTCCTGCACGGGCACATGGATTCTGTACTGCTGAGGCACCAGGGAAGCCCAATGTCATTACTTGTTCATCGTTCAGTCGCTAAGTCCTGTCCAACTCTGCAACCCTGTGGACTACAGCACGCCAGGCTTCTCTGTCCTTCACTAAGGTCATCATTGTGTTTGTTAGTCATGTCCAACTCTTTGTGACACCGTGAACTGTACAGACTCCTCTGCCCTTGTGATTTCCCAGGCAAGAATGCTGGAGTGGGTTGCCATTTATGTCTAAAATAGATAGCTAGAGGGAAGCTGCTATATAGCACAGGGACCTCAACTGCATGCTCGTAGATGATCTAGAAGTTAGGGTCATTTTACACATTTGTTCAGTACAGACTCAGCCAAAGATCCTTACTGAACTGCAAAACCTGATCTCCCTGCCTGAGTCCTTCACATTCTGTTTCTCTTTGCTTAGTCCCCCTCTCCCCTTTCTTACTCGCATTTCTTTTAACTAAGGAGAGTAAGGCTCACTCAACTTTATTGACTTTTCTCCTCCTATGGTTTTCTGGTACAGAGAAAAAGAAACATCAAAAGCAAAGCACGTTTATGTGCAAGAGCCCAAATTGCCCCAAATTGCCCCCCTGGTTTTCTGGATACTTGCCTATTGTATTCAGGAGACAACAAACCAAGTTCCTGTTTGAAAAGAGTACCTTTATACACTTGTCAGTATTTTCTGAAAAATAATTTTCTAGGAGTGAGGTGCTTGATTAAATGTTATGCACACTTGTAGTTTAAAAGAATATTGTTATTGTTATTCAGTCACTAAGTTGTGTCTGACTCTTTGCAACCCCATGAACTACAGTATGCCAGGCTTCCCTGTCCTTCACTATCTCCCTGCATTTGCTCAAACTCATGTCCATTGAGTCAGTGATGCCATCCAACCATCTTATCCTCTGTCGCCCCCTTCTCTTCTTGCCCTCAATCTTTCCCAGCATTAAAAGAATATAGCCAGATTTATTTCCCAAAACATAACAGAAGTTTTTAGACTCATCATTGCTCTTGAGTGTGTGCATGTTGCTTTCCTAGCAGTCTCATGGGCATTGGGTGTTAATAGGATTATCAATCTGAAGGGCCAAAAGTTTTATTTTATTGTTGCCTTTTTTCCCCATTCTCCTGAATATCAATTTTCCTTGTGCTATACATTGTTCATAGTAATTTGAAGAGCTACCTGTATCTTAAGAGTATTACACTTTTTTGTGTATGTGTAGCAAATGTTTTTCCCAGTTGGTCATTGTCCTTTTAAATTAAGTTGCCTTTTTCCATTCAAATAATTTTTAGTTTGCTTGTTTCATTGTTTTATAATGTTATCTGATATTTTATTTTTCCATTATATCTTTTTGTTCACAACTTCCTTACTAAGCTTTCCTTTACCCCTAAGGACATATACACTCATAAGTTAATTTTTTTCTTTTAATACTTTTATTTTTCTGGTGGGAACTATTGTCTTAAATTTATATTCATCTGTGGGCACACAATGGGGTTACATTTATTTTCTTCTAATAAATAACAATTACCTCAATACCAATTGCTGGTAAGTGCATAATTTCCCCACTGACTTGTAGACTAGTTGTTTCATTTATTGAGTTCAGTTCCTTGAATTAAGTGTCTATGCCTAAGCAAGTGCTTTATTATTTTGAATATAGTTAGCTTTATGTTGTTTCAATAAATAATAAATTACTTCACCATATTAACATTATTGTGTTTTAAGACTTTTAAGCAATTCTTGTATATTTTTCTTCTACATGGACTTCAGAATCAGTTTGTCAAATTCTAAAAATTACTGCAGCATTTTTTAATTTTAAGAAGCTGGAAACAATAAGGCAATGTCTAAAAGTAGGAAAATAGTTGAAATATTCAGTGCTGCCAAATTATGGAATAAATTTAGATCATCTAAATTAGGGAATATGCTGTAGCTCTCAGAGAGAATGAAGTAGTGCAAGTATATACATAAGTGAAGACATACATATATGCAGGAAAGGTGTCAAGTATAATAAAATTATTGAAATTTATATGAAATTAAATTATATGAAATTATAAAATAAAAATTTTAGTGCAATTACATATTTGTAAGAAAAACAAATCAACAATCCATGCCTGTTGTTTAGTCTCTGAGGCATGTCCAACTCTTTTCTGATCCTGTGGATTGTAGCCACCAGGCTCCTCTGTCCATGGGATTTCCTAGGCAAGAATACTAGAGTGGGTTGCCATTTCTTTCTCCAGGAGATCTTTTCCACCCAGGGATCCAACCCATGTCTTCTGCTTGGCAGGCATCTCCTGCATTGGCAGGCAGATTCCTTACCACTGAGCCACCAACACGTGCATATGTATTTGAATAAGCAAATAAAAATATGGAATGATACAATATTTTTAGTAATAGCTTTCAGAGATGTTGGCTTATTTCTATGTGAATCAATAATATTATTATAAATGCTTGAAAATGAAAGTGAAAGTCACTCCATCATGTCTGACTCTTTGCAACCTCATGGACTACACAGTCCATGGAATTCTCCAGGCCAGAATACTGGAGTGGGTAGCCTTTCTCTTCTCCAGGGGATCTTCCCAACCCAGGTCTCCTGCATTGTGGGTGGATTCTTTACAGCTGAGCCACAAGGGAAGCCCAAGAATACTAGAGTGGGTTGCCTATTCCTTCTCCAGGGGATCTTCCCGACCCAGGAATTGAACTAGGGTCTCTGGGGACTCCAGCATTGCGGGCAGATTCTTTACCAACTGAGCTATCAGGGAAGCCCTTAGATGCTTAAGATTCCCTTATTCATGTATTACTTCTATAATTTAAAATTTTAAATATCTGAAATTAAAAGAAAAGTAGTATTCTTGCCATATACAAGAAAACAAACAATAAGAAAAAAGTTAAACCTCCACTGATCCTTTTCTATTGTTAAACATTGCAGAATATGTATTAGATAGCCTCTCATCAAGAGGTAATTTACCCAGTTGTCTATGATAGCATGCAATCCACTCTATTTTTCTCTCAATTTATGTACAAATCTCAAGTAACATATAAATCCAGAGCAAAGTATCTTCAGATATCTTATAGACCAAGTTTCCTGATGTATGTGTGCATGTGTGCTCAGTCACTTCAATCGTGTCGGACTCTGTGTGACTCCATGGACTGCACCCCACCAGGCTCCTCTGTCCATGGGATTATCCAGGCAAGAATACTGGAGTGGGTTGCCATTTCCTTCTCCAGGGGATCTTCCTGACCAGGGATCGAACTCAGGTCTCCTGCATCTCCTACACTGGCACACAGATTCTTACATCTCCTGCATTGGCAGGTAGGTTCTTTACCACTAGTGACACCTGGGTAGACCTTCCTGATGAAGCCAGCTATATGAAATCATCTTCCTGATGGAACCATCTATAGTCAATATTACTATCAAGTAATCAGTAGTCTGAATGAAGCCCACAAGCGGCTTTTTCCCCTGAGGGAAAATTTTATAAAATTTCAAATAATTGGCACTATATTTAGAAATCATGGTGTTTTTCTTATTACTCTTGAAAAATCAGAATATCTGAGGAAATTGGATTTACTTTTTTGGCACAGTAACTAATGGTCATACAGGAGGTTTATCTGGAAATCACAAATTTTATCTGCTAGTGAAATCTAGCAATTAAACTTACCTCTTACTCTGTGGGAGAAGGCGAGGGTGGGATGTTTCAAGAGAACAGCATCGAAACATGTATATTATCTAGGGTGAAACAGATAACCAGCCCAGGTTGGATGCATGAGACAAGTGCTCGGACCTGGTGCACTGGGAAGACCCAGAGGGATCGGGCGGAGAGGGAGGTGGGAGGGGGGATCGGGATGGGGAATACATGTAAAACCATGGCTGATTCTTGTCAATGTATGACAAAAACCACTACAATATTGTAAAGTAATTAGCCTCCAACTAATAAAAAAAAATTAAAAAAATAAATAAATAAACTTACCTCTTCCTCCTTCATTGTTAACAGCTGGAAAATCAATTATATCTTGTGACTGGATTCACCGTAAATAAATGACCTTTGGTCTTTATAAACAACAGGCTTCAATTTTAAAAAGTATAATCATGACTCCAAGCTAAGAAATTGAAAGTTATCAGTGAGGTAAGCACTAAGTCCCCCATGCTGCCAAACATGACCATCTTAGAAATTTCTGTTCTTGGATGCAAACCAGGGGTCATAGGCTGATTTATCAAGAAGGCCATATCAGCAAGACCTGACCTTGTAGACCACACAAGGGTGTGACTCAGACTTTACCAAAATGGGTAGTATGCCTCTTTAACAAGTGCCCTTTTAGCTAAAAGTAATATAGTGCCTGTTGGCTAAGAGCTAGGGGAATAAATACTTTTACTTTGGGCAAACATACATGGAACATGTATGTGGAGAGCTAGGGAAGGATGTATGAAAGTGGAGCTCCTGGTTACACTAACTACCAAGACGAAGCACTCACTCCTCTCAGGACAAACCTTTCCCCCCCAACTCATTCTGACTGTGACACAGGAACTCAGAACCTAGCTTCCCCTCCTGTCTCAGTTTCTTAGCCCCTTGCCCTGGGGTCACTTAAGAGGTATCTGCTCAAGGTTCCTTTGGGGGGATGTCCAATCCTCTTGACTGGTCACGGTGTCCAGTCAAGTTTTCTTTGAGGGCATTGGTCACTGTCCAAACTCAGCCATCCCTCCAGTCCAACTCAGGAAACATTTATACTCAATTCTACAATTGAATCTTGGTTGTACAATTTTATACAAGTTTCTAAACATCTTTGAACTTCCTCTTATTCATCTGCAAAGATATCATGAAACCACCAATTGCCAGGATTAAGTGGGATAGTCACTGTTAAGAATTGTGTCTGTCACTTAATAAGCACTTGTCCAAAGAGGTGGGAATAGGCAAATACTGAGGCCAAGACTTAATTCTCAATTAAGGAATAAATTAAGAATAAAGGAGGTCTGTAGTTCAATTGGAGATCCATGTAGGTACACACTAATGAAGTTTTATCACCAAATAACTTTGAGAATATTAAAGTATGCTGAATTAGATACACTTCTCTCCTCAAAACTGCTCTGAATATTTAATAAACTAATATGTACAATTACTTTCTAAGGGTAGGTAGTAGGAAGCATTTCCTCAATTTTCTTTTCATTTAAGGAGTAATTTTACAAAGGAACATTTTGAAGAATTATTATTCCTATGAACAACAGTTTGGTAAATGATTATCTACTGGATATGACATTTCATACTTCTATAGTTTGATGGAAAAAAAAATCCAGGCTAGGGCTAGAGTTTTAGTTTCCCAATACTGATTTATAATTTGCTTTGGGTAATTTAGTATTTTAAATAATAATTATAATAATAGTAATAACAAAAATAATATGAGAACTAAATATATAGCACTTATATTCCAGACTTTGTGCCAAGTAATTTACACATAGTAATACTTTTAGGTATTTAGAAATATTTTATCTGCCTAAAAAAAGTCTGTACCATAGAATGTCAAAGATGGAATTCCATCTAGCTTAGCATGACTTTTTTCTGAAGTTCATAATGCTCTATAAATGATAGGGTTAGGACTAAGATTCTATGGGATTCCCTGGTGGTTAAGACAGTAAAGAAACTGCCTGCAGTGCCGGAGACCTGGGTTCAGTCCCTGGGTTGGGAAGATCCCCTGGAAAAGGAAATGGCAACCCCCTCTAGTATTCTTGCTTGGAGAATTTCATGGATGGAGGGGCCTGGTGGGCTGCAGTCCATGGGGTTGCAAAGAGTTGGACATGCCTGAGCAACTAACACACACACACACACACACACACACACACACACACACACATCAGGACTAGGTTTCATGCCTGTTAGTCCCTTGCACCCCAGTCTCTGATTCTGTGACACCACCTGGTATTTTTTCCAGAGATCTAAATATTAAAAGTAGTTCAGAGCGGTCACTTCACTCAACTACACTTTTCTACCATTATGAGGTCTTTTAAAATTCCACACTATAACTTATTATTTTTCCAACTTTAATGATTTCAAATAAGTCCTACAAACAGCATTCAGCATTCCTCTACTGAAAATGTTCCCCCAAAGAATGTGATTTAAGACTGTGACCTTACAAATGTTGTATTTTCTTATCTAAAATCGAAAGGGAAATGACGAGCAAAGAGGCTTTACAAATATTTTTTGTTTTCTCCTAGTGTTCTTTTGAACTCTTGACTCCAGGCTCTTTGAGAAAGAAGCATAATGGTGAATATGAAAGTTCTCTAATGGGACCAAGTGGTGGAACAAGATTTCTCACCTTTCCAGCTCTGTTCTGGAGGGACCACCAAGGTGAGATGTGATTTTTAACCTCTGAGCCTACTGTGATCTTGGCCTTTCTGCGTAAACTGTCAACAAGGGTGCTAACGACTGCTAACTGTTATGGGAAAAAAACAGGAGTCCAGGCAGAACTGAGCTGAGATAACTGCTTCATTTCGCTGAAAGCATTAAATCACTTTCTGCGGCCAGCAGCTTTCATCTAACCTCAACGGAAGCCAGGTTGAACCAGTGACCCACAAGGCAGAATTACCAAGCATCACATTACCAAGCCAGGCGGTCTGGGATCACACAGACTGGTTTAGATCTCTCAGGCTGTGCCCCACTAATGACACCACTCCCACTGGACTGGGTTTTTCCTCTGGTCTGTGAGCTTAGCATCACCTTTCACTCTTCTGGCCTCTTAAGGATGAGCTCTGCCACTGGAAACTATAATGGTTCATTAGATGATCCACGCTATATTATATTGTATGAATTTAGAATCTATTATCTTCTTTCCACCCTTTGTCTTATACTAAGTTGCTTGCATGATTTAGAGAGGTAAACAGATAAATTTTGTGGAGAAGCTTAAAAGCCTCTTAGTTTGAATATCAGCAAAAATTATCTGGGAACTATTACTTTGACGTGTTTATATTCAAAAAGTGTCACTATTGTCCCCAGGACTGCTCACTTTTTTTTAATCCAGTGAATTCATACTAGATCATTTGAATGAGTGTGACATAAACTAAAGATTTCCTCATATAGCCTAAATATTTAGGGACAATTTTCCAGAGAATTCTTTTTGAATACTCATGACCCTTGGCAGTGGTTTGAGTAAATGTTTAACAACTGACTATGTGAGGGAATATACGCACTGATTTGTAGCTCATTCGCCTATTTTCTGTGGTGCAAATAGTCCTAAGTTGGCCTATTGATAATCACTAAAAGCAGAGTTAGGAACAAGTGTATAGAACAACATTACATAGTGCTCCCACCATATGGATGCAATGGACACAAAATCTCAAGAGCCTTGGTAGCAGCAAATATAATAAAATGATTTGGAAATGTAGTAAAATAATATGCACAGTAAATTGTATAGTATTAGCAGTGGTAATATTGTTAATGATATTAGTATTATTAGTATTATTTATTAATTTTATTATTAATGTTATTACCACTAATATTATTAGTATTAAAACTAAAATGAGTCACAAAGATACAAAAGGATTTACATTTATTTTTACTATAATTTATTTGATTACAGATTTCTAAAATTTAATTCTTAATACTGACTATGTTTTGTCACCTGTTTACAAATTTCCTGACATTTTAACAGCTGGTTTTTGCAAATTGGTGTGAGGTGGCTCCAGCCACCCCTGGTGCAGCAATCGACATGGAAAGAGCGCTGGGGTGGAAGACGGTTGATCTAGGAAGTACATGGCAGTTAAGGATGAAGGTTCAGAAGCCAGACTGCCTAATCCTCTGCTGCGCCTTCTCCTCATGCCCTCAGTCTCTCCCAGCATCAGGGTCTCTTCCAATGATTTGGCTCTTTGCATCAGGTGGCCAAGGTGTTGGAGCTTCAACTTCAATATCAGTCCTTCCAATGAGTATTCAGGGTTAATACCTATCACATAGAGTTGTTGAGAATATAAATATTATAACACACTCAGCATGGTGTCTGTAACAATGTAGGCATGCAGTAAATGGTAGCTAGTAATAATAATATTCTCACAACCTATGGACTACATTCTATTATTATTACAATTTAAAAATTAGTAATAATAGTTGTAATAATAATAGAATGTAGTCTATAGCTTGTGAAAATATATTAACACTTTTCAAAATATGCTTACCATATTGCTCAGTGCATTACATATGGTAATTAGTGAAAGCTATTATTCTTACATAATAGAAATAGGTGATAGGTATTTGCCATTGATATTTACCATTTACTATCAATTCACTGTTGAGAATGGTTTGGTAGGTCAGGGTCGAGATCAGAAAACAATCAAGAATACAGAGCTCAGAAGTGTTTTTTGGAAAGAACTGCTATTGTGTTTTCATCTCAGGTGGAAGGAGGGGAAAATCTTTTCTTGGGGGGGAGGTCCAGCAGGGTTCCTGCAGCTGGAACAGGTTAGACCTCGCAAACACTGGGTTATGAGGTGTTACTATTGTGAGAAAGAGGTGTTAGACTAGCACTGGCATGAGATGGCAATGGTTGCAATTATTCTCTCTAGTCTAATGGAATTGAATTGGGACAATCAGATCTTTGGGGGGAATTTGTTGAAAGCTGTGGGGGTTTTGTTGTTGTCATTTGTCTACTTGCCAATCCCATGTCTCTTGCTGTCTTAAAGCACATTTTGCTTCTTCTGTTAGACATCAGTGTATACTGTTAACTGTAGCTGCGTCCAAAACATTATCAAGTTATTAATGATCCCATTTTCATGTCTTTGTGTTTATCCATTGCACTTACAATGAATCATTTTAATAATTTCTTAAAATATCATCCCCAAGTCAGTCCATATGGTCTTCTGATCTCATACTCAGTAATAAACACAGAGACATATGGTTAAAAAATTAAAGTATTTCAGGATGCTCCAGTCCCTTATTCTGTTGCCCCTCAAAGGAACAGACTGAGCTGATCCAAAAGGCCAGATAGGAAATCAAAGTGATCTCATCCTCTCTCTTGGCATCAGCTGCCACCTCCTTGGGGAATAATTACTTAATAAACTCAGGCTTCCCCCTTCAGTGGCTCCAGAAAACACAGGGCTAGATTTTCAGGACAAATTCAGCATTCATGCCTGCTCATACCTGAGAACAGAGGATTAGTCAATGTGGTTCTATTGAATGGTGTCAAGAAATCTGATTTTGGGTGAAGTATTTTTCTGGACCATCTGAGCCTGATCTCAAACACAGGGTGGACTTCTCAATGAAGTTAGACACTCTGATTTGTTGCAGGAAGAGGGACCCCTTCCAGGACCCAAAACTGGGTTCTTGTCTAACACACAGAAATGAATTGTCTGAGGAGACACATGTGCTGACAAAGCAAGAGATTTTATTGGGACGGGGCGCCTGGGTGGAGAGCAGGAGGGTAAGGGAACCCAGGCGAACTGCTCTGTCACATGGCTTGCAGTCTCGGTTTTATGGTGATGGGATTAGTTTCTGGGTTGTCTTTAGCCAATCATTCTGTCTAAGAGTCCTTCCTGGTGGTACATGCCTTGTTCAGCCAAGATGGATGCTAGAGAGAAGGATTCTGGGAGGTAGTTGGACCTGCGGTGTCTCCTTTTGACCTTTCCCGAACTCTTCTGGTTTGTGGAGGCCTATTAGTTCCGTGTTCCTTACCAGGACCTCCTGTTGTAAAACAACTTATGCAAATGGTTACTATGGTGCCTGGACAGGGTGGAAGGTTTCAATCAATGTGCTTCCCCTAACAATTACATTCATAGAAATATAAGGAAGGCCCCAAAAGAGAAATAAAATGACCATATAAAGGACATACCTGTGTGCATATGCGACTAGACACTGAGGAATATGAATATGTGTGTGTCTCGGTATGGATGTGCTGAACACCATCAAATTCCAGCAGTCTTATTAATCAAAAATGCCAACTAGAATAATAAGCACATTCCATTGTGCTCATTAAACTCGAAAGGTAAAGTAAATAATGCTGATGCCCTTAAAATTATAGTGAAAGGATCATTCTTAAATACTGCATACAAGAAAGCCAACTTTTACCATCTTTTAAAATGTTATTTAGGAATGGGAATCGAACAAAAGTCAAACAAGCCAAAAAAAAAATCAAACGGGCCTCAAAATATATGCAACAAGTGTTATTGGATTCAGTAATTTAGCTTTGACTCTGTGCTTGGAAAATATAAAGATAATTATGACTGCAAAATTTATAGTATTGAAAACAAAAACTACATAAAATCCAACGTTAGCAATAAAAATAATGTTTTTATGATATTTTTGATATGTAAATTACTATGGGTAAAATTGTAAGAGTGAAAACTCTATAGGGAACTTCTTGACCTTAGCTACATTAAAACATGAAGAAAATATCCAAGAATGAAGTTATTTATTGCCAGTGGCATTAGGAGTCATTTTTATTTGGGTATTTCTTTAATATTCTGCATAAACTATATGGTCAGAAAAATGAAAGTAATTTTTAAAAAGGGATACTGGGTGCTCATTTTGGAACACCATCATGAAGTGCGTGTTGAGAGACACTATAGAGAAAATCAAGTATATAAAGGGATAGAAAATATTGGAGTAAATCGAGTTGACTTTTTCCAGAGTCAAAGTAACTCCTTTGTTCCTCATTAATTGCAAAATTACTTTTAAAAAAAAAGTAATTTCACTTTCAAATATCCAGAGATCTCAGTTTGAGGTACATGGAGTCAAAGCAGGGAAAAAAAAGAATAAAAGATGTCATTTTTAAGGAGGGTGGTTTCAAATGGGTTTGGCTCACTTGAAAATGTGTCTTTGAAATGTGTTTAGAATTTCAAGACAAGGAAGAACTGTCACCTCATATTGCTTGTGAATCACTTCACATCTGGTCCCTCTGCCTTGGGATAAGACTGTAGCAGGGGAAGGAAGACATTAAAGATCATGAGCATTGCTTGGCAATCAGATCGAAGATTTCTCTTTCTTTTCCTTACTTACCATATTTAAAAAAAAAAAAAAACACATAAATCATGTTTTTCCATTCGTGGGAACTGAGCCTGCAGCCTGACATCACATTACTCTGCAGTTCTTGTTCAGTCAGTCCCCCAAGGAGGTAGCATTAATTTGGGGGTAGTATGATGAACATGGTTAAAAAAACCTCACTCAATTAACCAGCTTCATCTCAGCCTCTTTGAAGGTTCCCCCTGCTTATTTGAGTGCTAAAATCAAGAACTGAGTGCCTTTCTTACAACTGAAACATCACGATTTAGACCAGCTAACCTTTAAAAATAAAGAAATAAAGTCAAGGCTCAGAACAGAAGTTTTATATCAACAGATATTATTGGCTTTGTTAAAGTTTAGTTTTGTTTTTAATTCTCATGATCTTTTTTGGAGTGGTAGTCTTTTTCTTTTTCTTACGGCATAGGCAACATTTAAAATACTTTTCTCTCTGGGCTGGAAATGTCCAATACATCTCAGGGTAATAGTATTTGTTGGCACAGGGAAAGGGCAAGCCCAATGGGACGGAGGCCACGAAGATGGATTTTTCTTTTCTTTTTTTTAACAATCGTGTCTTCTTTTTTCCCTTCCTACTGTAGGGTGTCTTTCATACATTCAGTACATCTTTGCTCAGCTTTGTAGCTACTCATTTTGAAATAACTGTTTCCTTGGGACTTTTGAGATGAAAAAACAGAGCTTGTCTTTCTGAAAAAATAAACAATGTGACTTTTTTAGTTGTCATCTTTCCTCCTCTTCCTTCCTCTTTTTCTTTCTTTTTCTCAGTCACCTATTAACAATCTCCTATTATATTTTTATCAAAGAGCTTGATGCTGGAAATGTAAGAGTGAACAGGATAAGGTCTTAAGCCTTAAAGAGTTTAGAGTGACTCAGAGGTCACAGAAAAGCAAAGAGACATTTACCCAAGAGTGTGATCATTTCCATCTTTAGTAGGGGGAAATCCAGTGGCTCTAAAAGCATCCAGTGTGGACATTTAACTCAGACTTGGGAATAGAGAGAAACGGTCACATTTGCTATCATTCAAATTGTTGAATTGATGGGACTTGGTTTTGGAAGAGAAAGACAAATGATTAAGGATGCCTCCTAACATTCAGAGAGTAAAGAGAGAGAGAAGGAAATGACATGCCCATATTATAATTTTGCATGCATGTTAAGTCGCTTTAATAGTGTCCAACTCTTTGCGACCCTATGGACTGTGGCCTGCCAGGCTCCTCTGTCCATGGAATTCTCCAGGCAAGAATACTGGAGTGGGTTGCCATGCCCTCCTCCAGGGGATCTTCCCAAACCAGGGATTGAACCCTGATCTATTGTCTCCAGTTCTTTACCACTAGCGCCACCTGGGAATCAGTATAAAGAATGAGTTGGAGAAAGATAAGATTGAACACAGAAAGTCCATTTGGGATTCCTTTATATTAATCCAAACAAAAGATAATTGTGGTCTAAACATTAGGGGTAATATTAATCATGAATATATTTTAAAAGTATTTAAAAAGCAGTAACATGAGAACTTGGCAACTAACTGGTTGTAGGTGTTGGGGAAAGAAGAAAGAGTCAGTAATGAAGACTTTAAAGGGTTATGGCTTAAGCAACTGAAACACTGATGGATCAATTCATTAAAATTCAGAGCACAGATGAAAATGCAGTTTGTGGAGGATAAGAATATGAGTTCAGTTTTAGAAATATTGAGCATAAGATTTTGATCAGATATCTAAGCAGAGATATATAATATGAAAGTGAATATAAAGGCTTGATATTCAGAAGTCTGTCTGGATTATAAAAACTTGTTCAGCAACCTAGATGTGATTGAAGTCAAAAGAACATCTGAAATCACTCAAGGGAAATATAGAAATTGAGAAGACGTACTAGGAGAGAATTTTAAGAAATACCAAGGAAAAAGTTCATTTCAAGAAGGTATTAGTGTCCAAGGGGCTGTAGATGACTGTCAGAATCAGTTTCAATAGTGTAGCAGAACCCAGATGGCAAGATACTGAGAACCAAGGAACCCAATAAGCTGTAGATACCTTCATCAGATGATTCATGTATATTTTGTGGACAGATATAATTGTAATAAGCTGAATTCTCTGAGTTGTTTTGGAAGAGGTTAGCAAATGCCATTTATACTTGACAGCAAAAATATTTCTGTTTTCAATTTTTCAATAACAGGTTGTTAAAATTACATCATTTTAGTTCTTTTAATATTTTTGATGATACAGCCTGGTAAGGATAACAGACTAGTTAATTAAGAACTTTACTATGCTTTTTAGTGTGGGCATTTGCTAAACTTCATGTTGTATAAAATCATTTGTTTTGATTGGCCTCTGAATAGGAAAGAAAGGAAAATAAATGAGTATTTCTTTCTATTGAGGATGAGATAAGTGGTGTTCTCTAACACAAAATGAAATATTTAATTATTAAGTGCAATGAACAATGTGGAGTTTTCCCTAACAGAGTGAAATATTCAGTCAGTGGAGATTGATAAAGATTAGTAAACAAGACAATACAAATAGATTGTCATAAATCTTCAGGAATGCAGTGCTTCTCAAAGAATAAAAAAAATCAGTGGTTATTTTTCCTTCTTCAAATAATAACTATTAATACATTATGGCTGAAGTAAATTACAGTATTTAGTTTTCCAAAGATGACGTTGGAATACACCGTTAAGTGGGGAGTGTGACCAGCTGTTTCCTCAGGATAGAAAAGTCCCAAAAGTAATTTTAAAATGCTTCTACTTTTACACAGAAAGATTTTGGAGGCAAGTTCATTTTATGATTACTTTTGAAATTTCATGGATATAGAAATTATTCCAATTTTGACTGTCAGATTTCAAAGAGGAATATTTACTTTCTTTATTGAATTTAAAGTTTGCTATTCTTCAGGATATTGGTTCTTGATCCAGAAGAGGAAGATAGTTCCCTTTTCTTTGCTTATATGGTGAATTTTATCCAAAAATGTCAAAGTATTAATACTGTGTACAAGTTAACTCACAGTTCAGTCCCTCTAATATTTTGAATGAGGATTAATGAGACTCCTATTCCACGTATGGTAACATGGAGTTTCTGGAAATCTTGGATGAAGTGAATGAGACATGACATAGCTGCCAGCAAGTTTGCAGATGAGCCAAAAATAGCAAACACCATTTCTACTTTACTGTTTTAACCACCAGACCCACGCAAAAAATTCATAGATATTTAAATAATTAAAACTACAGACTAAAATATGGTCTAGAAGGACATTTTTTACTCCAAGTCGGCCTGTGTGTGAACCTGAAAAAATCTCCCTGATGGTCTCAATGGTCTCATTTCCCCATCTGAGGTGAATTGATTTTTAAGATTCCTTCTCAATCTGCTGTTTTAATTCTCTGTAGGCCTTGCTCTGGAAAGGGGGCCTTGCCTGAAAATAAGAATGGTTTAAAATATTTATGGAAATAACGAGGCAGGGTGGTGCTGTGGGTTTCTTCATGCTTCTCCTTAGCAGTATTCACTGAATTCTGCCTCTTTTCCAGTAGCCCTCAAAACTAGCTCTTATTCCTTTAAAATTGCTATTTCCTTAACTCCTTTCCAACAAAGTCAGTTATAAGTAAAGCCAGTTATGTTACTCCTCGCTGGAATCCATCTTGGCTGAGCTATTCATTCACCGTCACCAAGGACCCTGAGTCAGGTCAATTGGCCAGAGACAACCCAGAAACTAACCATCTCCATAAAACCCGAGATTTCGAGCCATGTGGCAGAACAGTTCTTCTGGGTTCCCTTACACTCCTGCTCTCTGCCTGGGCATCCCTTCCCATAATGTCTCTTGCTTTGTCAGGAAAAAAATTAAGGCAGTTATATTATTCTCTATATCACTACATGATTAACTTCATTCTTTTATCTTTACTCCAGGAATAAAGATCATAGTTAAATAAAAGCAGAGTGGTGAAGAAGGCAGGTTCTAGAAACATACGAACTAGGAATAAAACACAGCTTTGGAATTTATTTGGCGTGTGACTTTGGACATAATAGACATCCTGGCTCTTCCTCCTCCCTTTTTTTTTTAATTTTTATTTTTTCTTTCTTTTTGATAGATACCTACCTAGACTCCATTCCAAGCCAGCCTTTGTATCACTGATTGGAAACCTACAATCTACTTTTGCCAGAATCCATTGCTATTAATCTTCTCATTTAAATTCTTTTAATGAGATATATTTGCATGAGGATTTGGAGGCAGAAAATAAATAGAAATTAATAAAGCTCCTCCTCCAGGAATAGACAGATGCATGAGCTTTGCTTGTAGACAAATTTGAGGTTTTGCCAGTGGCTTTAGTGAGTTCCCTTGAGAATTACCATCTTGGTGTCATAGGTAACTGATATCATTGGCAATGGTTTCCAGCAATGTGTTTAATACCCTAGTTTTTAAAAAGAAAACAGTAGTTTCACTTAATTTTGCTTCTTCATATTTTCAATGGCTTTGTAAGCACCTAAATCCCTGTAATTCAATGCCTTCCAACTTGAGTGCTTTTGTTGTACTGACTAGTCCCTGGCTTATATATATATTTTTTCTTCTCCTGCTTATTCAATTGTATCTTAGACTACTGAGTAAGGGAATAAAATAGTAATAATAGTAATAACTGTAAACATTTAGATCTGTATCAAAATGCCTTCTTTTTAGTGAGGCCTTCCTAACTATCTAAAATTTCAACTCTGCTTCCATTTCCCCAGTCTTTGAAAATATACTTAGCATTTTTCACTGCTTTGCATAATAGATATTTTAATTGTTTATCATATTTCTTTCTTGGAATTTATTAATAAACTCATGAAGATGAATATTTTTTATCATTTATTTCATGGGTGAATCATTAGTTCTTCAGTGTTTGGTTTGCAGTGCATGTGAGCATGCTCAGTCACTAAGTCGCATCCAATTATTAGTGACCCCATGAACTATAGCCTTCTAGGCTCCTCTGTCCCTGGGATTTCCAAGGCAAGAATAGTGGAGTGGGTTTCCATGTCCTTCTCCAGGGGATCTTCCCAACCCAGAGATCAAACCCATGTCTCCTGCATTAACATGTGAGTTCTTTACCTCTCAGCCACCAGGGAAGTTCTTGGTTTGTACTAGGTACTCAATAAGTATTTAATTAATGAATGAATTGAGTACTTACTAGATACCAGATTTTATTCTAGATGCCATATGTATATCATCTTATTTAATTCTTATAAAAAAATAAAAACTTCTTGAATGACTATTACTATTATGCCCAATTTACAAGGGCAATGTATTAGACATAAAAGTGGTGGCGCAAAGCTTCGAACTCAGTGCATTTGCTATGATATCACACTGAACATCTACTCTTTCTCTGATATTGAACTAGGCACTTGAAATTGTCTTGAAATCTCATAAGGATACCATCCTGTATGTATATTCATTCCATTTATAAAGTGAGATAGTTGAGCTTTAGCAAAATTAAGGAATTTTTACAAGTTGATACAGCAGCTTAGTGGCATAGCTCAAATCCTCACCCAGCTCTGTCTGCTACTAAAATCCCAGGACTGTACATTTTACCAAACTAGGGAATGTTTTCAAAGATTATCACACCCTTCGCTCTCAAATTTGGATAAAACATATAAAGAAAAGCTACAGATAACTGCCCATGAGAAAAAGCAGAGCAATAGGTTTAAATCTGCATATGCTTTTATTAGAAGAGACACATTTTACTACAAGGGAGGTCTTCTTGTCATATGTTAATACTATCTCGGTTATAGCATATCATTTTCATTAAGCAATAACTGTTTCCAGGGTGTGAGCCTATTTAGCTTATAATAGGACACAGTGTAAATACCATGCCCCCAATTCCAAAGCTCAGCAAAACAAAACAGCTGCCGAGCACGAGGCATTTTTATAGGATGAATGAACAGCTCAGATTGTTAGAGAAAGGCCAATTTTATGAAACCACACTGCAAAGAGCAAGTTGGGCCCTACTTATTCTTCTTTCTTTCATTAGGGAAAAAAAGAAAGAAAGAAAAAGAATAAAAAGCATAGGATGTAGACAGTAGGATCTCTTAGACTATCTCTGGTTATGAATGTTTCTTTAGAAGATACCCAGCCCTTCATTCAGTAATCATGTAAGAGAAAGAGTTTTGCCAAGAAGAGGGATAAGATGCTTGAAATAGGCACTGTAATTTCCACTAGGGTGTGGAAGAAGTTTATTAGGAAAAGGATAACTACAGATAGAAGTTCATTGACTGTAGTCACCATTTGCATGGGAGAGGAGGATGTGATTCAGGAATGAGCTGTCTATTCTCTCCACTGTTCCATTCCCTCCCAAATAACGCCCAAGTTTTCACATTCTAGCCTCTAGAATATGCTAACTGGGAACTTGTGTGTAAGAAAATGATTTTTCTTCACATAATAAAGAAAAATGATTTTCTTTATTAGAAGTACCGATACCTCATTGATCACTCAGTTCAGTTCAGTTCAGTTGCTCAGTCGTTTCCGACTCTTTGCGACCCCATGAATCGCAGCACGCCAGGCCTCCCTGTCCATCACAAACTCCCAGAGTCTACCCGAACCCATGCCCATAGAGTCAGTGATGCCATCCAGCCATCTCATCCTCTGTCGTCCCCTTCTCCTCCTGCCCCCAATCCCTCCCAGCATCAGGGTCTTTCCAATGAGTCAACTCTTCGCATGAGGTGGCCAAAGTACTGGAGTTTCAGCTTCAGCATCAGTCCTTCCAATGAACACCCAGGACTGATATTCTTTAGGATGGACTGGTTGGATCTCCTGCAGCCCTAATCAAATGCAGCAAACTTTTAGACCATTTTGTGTGATGTTTACTTCTGCCATAATCAAGTTTTCAGTGTGACAATTGTTTCATCAGTAAGGATAAAAGCATTTCAGTATATAAGAAAACATTTTTTCTCTATATAATAATCCCGTTGTTGAATGTGGTCAGTCCTTGAGGGTTTTTATGTAATGGAAAACTGGAGACATTAGGAATATGAAGTGTAGTTTGCTGCTGCTGCTGCTGCTAAGTCACTTCAGTCGTGTCCGACCTTGTGTATTTAGTACCCAGATATGTAGAAAGAATCCTAGACTGAGAATCATAAGACCTAAATCCTGACCCTGACTGTTCCAGTAATTGAGTGTAAACTTGGATAATTTGTTTAAACTTTCGGTCCTCAGAATCTTCTTTTATAAAAGATAAAGCCTTTCAAGTCCTAAAAGTGTATTATTTTATATCATCACAACATGAGGGAAAAAAAAAGGACAGAGTAAAAAAAAAAAAATTCAGTGTTAGACAAATCAGAAAGTTCATTTAACAAGTCAGAGTTTTATGTAAATCGCCAGAACAATTTCTTTTTTTCATTCATGTCAGATCAAGGATGGCCAAATAAAGCCCAAAGGTAGAATAGTTTATATAATTGAGTAAATAAGAATAATAATACCTGAGCTTAATTATGAAAACTGTTTGGTAAAATCAAATGAGTCTGGGGCTTTGTAGGTTGATGTCTTTTATTGTTTATAAGAAACAGGATCCATGATGCAGCACTCCTGTATTTACCGATTGGAATTGGTCTTTATTTGTTTTTACAAAGGATTAGCATTATAATCATGAGATAAAATTTAACAGAATAGAGCAAAGTCATATGCAGGTATTTTCTCACTGAAACAGACCATAAATTAGGAAAGATTTTTGGGGTCCTGGAATTATATTAATTTTTTTTTAATTGGTAAAGTCATTCAGATGAATTGTATTTATAAGAGACAATGGTTTGGTAAAATCAACTGTATAATGGACTAGAGAAGCAAAAGATACATCTACACAAAACTTGTCTGCCCCTGAATTGTTTCTGCTGCTTCTGACAGGCATAGTGAGTTTGAGTTCAAATATCTGAAAGAATAGATAGCAATTAAGGCAAACACCATATGTACTGTGCTTTTTGTAAACTGGCCTTTTTGAATTTGTCAAATAGCTTGGAACAATTAGGTGGTGTGTAAAGCTAAAATGCCTTCTCATGCTTTGACATTAAGGCTCTTCATGGTTCCCAATTGGTGGTAATCACAGGGTGTGTTTGTACAGTTTAGACTTGGGTAGAATACTTTCTTCAGAGGGAAACTTTGAGTGGTTTCCCAGGTTTTATTTTTTTTTAATCACTAAAATATGTTTTTTTACTTGATGCAAATTAACTTGTGTCATTGTGCTACAATTAAATGTGTACAGCTTGGCAATTATTTTCCTTCTCTTTGAAAACATTTCTGTTTGTTTATTCTTTCTCTGTGGCTCAGAGGAAATCCAATCCATGTTGGAAAAAGGCTTTTTAAGACATGGAGATAATTTGGTGGTGAGATGGCTTCCACATTATTCCCATGACCTTTCCCACTTCCACCTCCTTTCTTGTACATTCATTTCATCACAGAGGTGGAAATTAAAACAATACAGTTGTATGTTGAAGATCTTAAAAAAAAAAAAAAAACCTGTCTAAGGACACTTGTGAATTTAAATTGGCAACATGAACATGTGCTGATGAAGGGATGTTCGAAATTACCAGCATCACACAATTATACAAAAATACTATAATCCTTGAAAAGGAGCAAATCACAATCTTTTCTTAGGAATGTCTTTTTAAATAATTTGAGATAAACTCAACATGAAATCTAGAAAGAAATGTTATTGGAGTGACTCAAAGAGCTCTATAACTTTACTTGCATTTGTCTTATTTTATATGATAAGAATAGCTTTGCTTACACCAAAATATGCCTGAAGGCTAACTTCAGGAAGTAGTAACTGAGATAGAGTATGGTATGTTCTTAGTCTCTGCCATTTTATGGAGAACACAGGGAATCGTGGGAGAGAGACTCTCCTAATAGAGACTCTTAGGTTGGTAGATTAGCCATCATATTTATTTGATTTTTTTGTTCATGTTCTATCTTTTAATTTTAATCAATATAATGAAATTACTTACCATCTACAACATCTGAATTCCTTGTGGATATATAACCACAGGTTGCCACCTTTCTAGGTTGAGGTCACCCAAGGAAGGGGGAACAATCTGTAGGTGATCTTTGGAGAGGCAGTAACCTCTCTGATAGTTTGTAAAATTTGAAACACATGAGCATGTTCTGGAACAACAGCTCAGGGTTTTTCCAGTCCTCCAAAAGGTAACCTAGAAAAAGTTAAGGACTACTTAGGTAGAGTTTAACCACCTGGTTTAAGGTTCCCAAATTTTGTATGTTGAGTTACTTCTTTGTTCCTCATCCCATAAGTCCTTTGGAGTATATTCTGGTAGAAGTACCTGCTGATTGAGAAATGCAAGTGGGAAAGCAAAGAACAGCATAGAGTGAGGACATGTACACTGCTCTCTGCCCATATCTGTGGCTTTTCCCTTCTCTTTCCTTATAGGAAACTCCCCAGGACCCAAAAGAAGTAAAGAAAGAGTCAGTGGTTTCTATAAAAGAACTCATTATCTTTTACACTTGTCCACCAAAGCAGACTTTTAAGAGCCCCTGGCCAAGGGAGAAAGGCAGTGTCAGAGGGGGTCATGCTCCCCTAGGCTATCAAAACGTCTAGGGCTCCCAGCCTCATCAGTCCAGCTAGAACTACAAAGGCATCCTTGAGATAATATGGGTTCAAGTCTCACTCTTTGCAAGTAACTTTCACTTTGTTTTCCTGGAGGATAGTTTTCTATATGTACCAAAGATTCTGACAGAGAATCAAACCTTATATCATTTGATTTAGATGATTATCTGGGTCAGCTCCAAGTATCGGACTAATGCTGTATCTGTACATAATTTGAGATGTGTCAAAGGAACAAGGACACATCACAGTTGGTTCTTCAGGGGCACTTTGCTAACAGATTTGGATCCAGAAAACCAGCCACTATGGTGATCTTTGTAAACATCTTAATTTTGTCACAGTATCTTTATGTACCACTTTCCCAAATTCAAATGCCCTTCAGGGTCCATCCCTACCACAAAACAATACATCTCAAATTTTATCTATGCACCATCTGGGTGATAATTTTATCATTGAGAAATAGGATAACACAAATAGCAGAGTAATTCTTTCCAATCTGTTTTTCAGCAATCCCTTCTATATCCTTCAGATGAGATCTTACCTGGAGGTTCAGTAAAAATTAAATAATTTTTTAAAGTAGCTTTTGTTTTTTTTAAGGATACAGTATTATTGTTGCTTGGTTCAGCTAAGTTATGTCCAACTCTCTGTAACCCCATGGGCTGCAGCATGCCAGGCATCCCTGTCCTTCACAATTTCCCAGAGCTTGCTCAAATTCACATCTGTTGAGTCAGTGATGCCATCCAACCATCCCATCCTCTGTCACCCCCTTCTCCTCTGGCCCTCAATCTCTCCCAGCATCGGGGTCTTTTCCAATGAGTTGACTCTTCACATCAAGTGGCCAAAGTATTGGAGTTTCAGCTTCAGCAGCAGTCCTTCAGTGAATATTCAGGGTTGATTTCCTTTAGGACTGACTGGTTTGATCTCCTTGCAGTCCAAGGAACTCTCAAGAGTCTTCTCCAGCACCACAGTTTGAAAGCATCAATTCTTCAACACTCAACCTTTTAGGATACAGTAGCTCCCTAGTTCAGTGGTAAAGAATCCACCCGCCAATACAGGAGATACAAGAGACCTGGATTCAATCTCTGGGTTGAGAAGATCCCCTGGAGGAGGACATGGCAATCCACTTCAGTATTCTTGCCTGGAAAATCCCATGGACTGAGGAGAGTGGCGGGCTACAGTCCATGGTATCGCAAAGAGTCGGACACGACTAAGTGAATGATCATGAGCACAAGCTCCCCAGTTGGTAGAAGTGGAGAGCAAGACTAGGGCTCAGGGGAACCTAGCTAGAAAAAAAGATGGACATGTATGCGCTGCTATATTTAAAATGGGTAACCAACAAGGACCTACTGTATGGCACAGGGAACTCTGCTTAATGTTATGTGGCAGCTTGGATGGGAGGTAGGTTTGGGGGAGAATAGATACATGTATATGTATGACTGAATCTCTTCTCTGTTCTCCTGAAACTGTCACAACATTGTTTATTAATTGGTTATATCCCAATATAAAATTAAAAAAAATTAATTTTAAAAAGTGGTTCTTTGTTAGAGAAATTTAAAATAGTCAGTGTATGTGTATTGGCTAAAATATTTAGAAGCTACTTCCCACACTTACATGAACAGTAAGAATTCAAGGAGTGTTTTTAGTTTATTGCCTACACCCAAAAGATGTCTTAATTTAAATCCCCAAAGATTCTTGTGTCCAGCCCTAGATTCTGGAGGATTCTGGTTATTTGATTCAGCTGTAATGGTGACAGAATCCTGGCTTGGAAATATTGTGTCTGCTTCTAGAACATTGCTGTCTGCCTTAAGTGAATTTTCTTGCAATTTATGAAAATAGTATCTAAAAGGACAGGGAGCTAAGACTTCCTTGAGCCAATATAACAGGTTGTACGAAAAATTTTTGGTTTTGCTTTCTAAGCATTGTTCAGTATGTGCTTTGTTTGCATGTGTGGCAGAATTTAGACTGAGATATCACTTTATTCAAACTGGTAGCAGGACTATAGGTGGAGTAGCTCATTCTGGCTCACCTCTAAGTTCATTGTTGGTCACTGTTAAAGACCAAATAGCGAATCATAACCAACTTGTTTGACATCCATTTTCCATTGTCTCTTACTACTAGAAGTTTCTTTAAGTTTGAAGAATAACAACATGGTAGGCACAATATTTATGTACCTTCAAATTGACAGTATTTAACTTTGACCCTAACTTAACCATTTACATCTGTGATTTTCCTGAAATAACTTGTTTTGGTGTCAACAGAACTTCCAGAATCAGCTGACAGCTACTTCTTGAAAAAGTTTTTCTTAGTTTCATTATAATGGATATATATCACTGTATAATTTTAAGGTGTACAGCATATGGTTTGCTTAACATGTATCGTGAAATGATTAGCACAGTATGCTCAGTTAACATCTGTCATCTCATATAGTTACTGTCAAAAGGAATAAAAAAGAAAAGAAAAAAAAAACAAAAAACAGTTTCTCTTTGTGATGAGAACCCTTAGGATTTACTCTTAACTTTCCTGTATCACACAGCAGTGTTCGTTGGAAGTTTGTACATTTTGATCACCTTCCTCCCATTTCTACTTCCTCCTAACCTCTACCTCTGGTAACTACAAGTCTGATCTCTTTTTTGCATGAGTTTGTTTTATTTCTTTTAAATCCTAGGCAACATAATTCTCCTAAAAGGAAAGGGGGGAATGAGAGAGTCAGTTCCTAGGCAGGTTGATAAGAAGTCCAGGGGTCCCCAAGGAGAGAGAAGTATGGAATATTCAAGGAGGAAGAAAGGACAAACTTTTTTTACTTTTTTTCTCTACATTCCTTAGGATTATATAACAATAATGTATCCTGCCTGAGGACAGTCTCTGGCTAATTCTGTTATCTTAAAACATAAATTATGGGAGTAGGTCTGGTCTTTACAAGGATGTATCCTGCCTGAGGACAATCTTTGGATTAAACCTTCTAGCCAACTCTGTTACTTAAAACGTAAATATGGGAGTGGGTCTGGTGAGGTCTTTGCAACCTCCAGACATTCTTTGGATTCATTGGAGAGTATATAACTCCATTGCTAACACTAGCAAAAGGGTTATTCTTTTGCCCCCTTCTGATGCCTATGTCAGAAGCTTTCTCTATCTCCTTTATACTTTAATAAAACTTTATTATAAATTCCACATGTGAGATTAAACATATTTGTCTTTCTATGATACCTACTCTAACATATACTCTAGAAAAAAAGGGACTGTCCTTTATAATAACTTTAATAGTGGTGAGATAAGACATTTACACAGAAAAATTATAAAATATGAGGAGGTATATAGTGAATGAAAAAATAAGTAATAAGATAAATTCAAAATGATTCAAAGAGAAAGAAATCTATAACTATGGTGACAAAATAAGATACAAATATTGAAGCAGGTGCATCATAGATTTGAAATTTATATAAGGCTTCATCCAGGCAGGAAATCAGTCTAACCAGCCTTCAGGAACAAAGATGGGTTAGGTTGAATTTATGAAATACATGTAATACAGGCTAAAGAGCTCAGATTTTAAATATTTCGGGGGAGTGGTTTTCGCTCCACTAAATCCCTTTAGTTCTGAATGGGTTGCAACCTAAAACTTGTTGAAAGGGTAGCAACCTAGCTCCAGTAGGGTGTTACCAGAAGCGTATTATGCTTCTAAGAGATTTACTAGATTGGAAAGTTGAAACTTCACATCTACAGGACCTGGCAGGAAGTAAGGCTTCCTCTCCCCCTTTTTAGGCACCTGCTAGGTAATGACTTTTGATCATTTTCCCAGGAAAAAAAGTACAGGGTGAGATTTTGAAATTAACCTGGCCAGTGTTTTCCCAGGATGGGAAACTAACATTGAAGTTAGTGAAGGTTCAGAGGGTAGCATCCCAAAGCACCCTCCTGAAGACTTTGAAATTTTAAGTGTTCGGGAAGCTCATCTATCTCACCTCCCTGTAATCTATCTCCTTCTTCCCCATCTCTCTAGTCTCTGTTTTCCTATCTCATTAATCAGAAGTTTGATTCTACCCTAACTAGATAGTCCAGAGTTGTAAATTCCTCAATACTGCAATCAAACTTTCAAAGAAAATGTGACTTCTCTTTTTCTCTGTAATTATTCTGATCTCCTCCATTAGGTCCCAATTAGGTGACTTGAAGAAATAAATTTACTCCAGGTACATTTATTACAGTCAGATTGTCTTATTCTGACTTAAAAGCGTAAGCTCTTTTTCTGCCAGGGTGACAGGTTCTACTCACTCTATCAGAGTTTTGTAGCATCCTCTCTCTCTCTCTCCAAGCAGGCAATTGAGATTATGTTGTTGTTTATTGTTCTTTAGTCACTAAATCATGTCTGATTTTTTTTTTTTTTTGTAAACTCATGAACTGTAGCCCACCAGTCTCCTCTGTCCATGGGATTTCCAGGCAAGAATACTGGAGTGGGTTGCCATTTCCTTCCCCAGAGGATCTTCCTGACCTAGAAATCAAACCTGCATGTCTCCTGCATTGGCTGGCGGGTTCTTTACCACTGAGCCACCAGAGAAGCCCAACTGAAACTATGGGAAGAGGTAGATTTAGGAGGCATCACGTCACCTTACACAGTTGTGGTGTTTGGAACCTTTGGGAAGCAGATGCTGTAATAGAGTAGGAGTTCAAGGGATTTACTGCAAGGCAAAACCTGTGAAAACTGAAATGGGGAGGAAGCAAGATTGGATGGGGAAAGAATTCAGTCCACAGGTGTTGTACCAGGGGAAAGAAAGATGGAAAGAAGCAGAACTGGGCAGGAAGACCACAAAGCAACCATGAGAAAGGCTTTGCCAATCCAACAGCAATTGGCAGAGGAGAGACAGACTCCTGGAGGAGTCTTGTGTTCAGCAGAAATAGCCAGACCTTAGTACCCTTGCTGTATTCAATCATAGTGGAGGGTTACCCAGAGAGACATACTCTTGTCTCAAACTGAGCGACCCTGAAGGCAGTCAGGAGGCTGTCAGCCAACTGCACTATTTTTACCTAAACGGAGAATTCTATCTTGAGCAGAGGTCTGGGTGGTATACTCCACTGCTACCACAGGTTCTTTGGATTTTTAGGTTTTTATTGGTCTCTGTCTCAGCTGTTTTCTCTCTTGACAGGTGACACCTCTGAGGGGCAACTGGTGCCATTCTTAGGGAGCCTGTCACTTTCCCTTCATGAGGCTGGCATAGCTTGAGATCTTTTCTTCTCTGTCCTGCTCAGGGCTTTGACTGATCCTCCCTGGAAACTTGGCCACACCTTGGCTTTCAGTATGCTGTGACACCCTCTGGCAAGATCCCCAGAGAGCTCTTAAATAACTTTCGCATGCTTTGTGGGGGTCTGCAGGAATCCCTGAGCACATTATAAATTATACATGACAAAAAGTGGCAGCCGCAGAGTTGCCATTTAAAATACAGCATGCCATGTCTCATTTGAATCTGAACATATTTTTTAGTGCAAGGCTGTACCCAATATTGCGTGAGACATTTATACAAAACACACCCACCCACACTCAGACACACATACACACATACACGCAAAACTCAAAATAACTCACAACAAACAAATTCACTTGCTGATTCAAAATTCAAATGCAACTGGGTGCCCTAAATATATATATGTGTGTTTTTTGTTTTTGTTTTTGCTAAATCTGGCAAACCTGGAGAGGAGCTTGGTATAACCAGACTCAGATTCTCTCTTTATTTAATTACAGTAAAGCAACCTATTTGGTGAAACTGCTTCTGGGTTGCTGAGAGGGTAGCTTGCCAGGAGATAGTCTCCCAGTGTCCAAAAATAAATAGAGCAAAAGCTTTTCCACTGCTGACATGACCCCCAACCTACCTAGCCTCAGATTTGGGGCTGCACAAGGGAGCCTGAGACATGCTTCTAATCACCTGTTGCCCTTCAGTCTCTCTCCTTCTACTAAACACCATTAATGAGATCAGAAAGGGTGGGCCTTCAGCTCTCCCTTCCCTGTCTGTCATGATCTATTTACTGGCACTCTAATGAGTGGGTGAGCCTGTCTGCCTTTTGCTAAGTTCAAAAGAAATCTAGAGAAATGTTAGGAAATCCTTTCTTACTCATCAAGTCCAGTAATTATTACTTTTGCTGTCTTAAAGAGATCAAGAGTAACAGCTCTCATTCACAGATTCATTGTTCTGTATAAAGTGCGTGTTATGTGCTAGGCACTTTTTTGTTGCTGAGGAAAGAGCAGGAGACAAAAATGAAGTCATTCTTCTTGTGTAGCTGTGAGTCTGGAGAACTGAGAGAGTCTGCGCTCCTCTTCTCTAATGTCGTCAGCCCCCTGATTCTACTTTGGTGGTAGAAGATTACCAGAAAACAAAGCTGTGAAGCAGGACTGGGGCCAGAAGCATAAAAAATAGAGATTTGATATCTGAAAAACTAAATGGTTGTTTTAAAGTCATAACCTCCCTATATGGGTGCCATCGAATCATTTGTGCACAAATGGCAAAACCAAGATATGGTTAGAAGGAGGACTTATTTATGTGTTTTTTTTTTTTTTAAAGCAATAATAGAAAGGAACTGCAAATGTTTGAGAATGTCAAAGAAGACAGAGAGAGTGTATAATCCTGGATGGGAATAAACCTTTGATAATTGTGTGTTACTCAGTTGCTCAGCATGTCCAACTCTTTGTGACCCAATGGACTGAAGCATGCCAGGCTTCCCTATCCATCTCTATCTCCTGGAATTTGCTCAGACTCATCTCCATTGAATCAATGATACCATCCAACCATCTCATCCTCTGTCACCCTCCTCTCCGCTTGCCCTCAATCTTTTCCAGCATCAGGGTCTTTTTCAACGAGTTTTTGCATCAGGTGGCCAAACTATTGGAGCTTCAGCTTCAGCATCAGATAATTGTATGAGACACAACTTAATTTCACCAGAACCATAAATAACCTGGAAGAATTTTTAGTGTGTCATACTTGGCTTTGATTCAGTTATCCACTGATTTATGCAACAACTCTTTGTTGATTACCTACTACATGCTAAGGACAGTGAAGGTTCTGGTGCCATATCCATGTGTGAAGCAATGTTCTCTGACCCCAAAAGAGCTCAGGTAGTGAGTAAAAGAACCTGTAAACTTTACAAAAATAATGAAAAACATGATGGTGGTATGGAACAAGGTCATTTAGTCACCCCGTTTGCTTAGTGAGTTCAGAGCAGTCTTCATAGAGATGGGGATGCGTCGGTTCCAATGTGAGTGCAAAGCAATTTTCTAGCTGATAAATCCAGGAATGAAAGGTGTTCTGAACAGGATTAGCCTTCCCATACACAAAGAGATCTGTAGTAGTCCTGTAATTGCAAAGGGGGTATGATGACAGTTTTGTGTTGAAAGAGAAAATGAGCCACATAAAGAGTTCAGAATTTTTTTGTCAGTTATGAAGAGCCAAGCACAACTTTTGAGCAGTGAGGTACTATAGAATCATCTATAAAAATATGCCTCTTTTTCTTAAAAATTTTACTCAGTTCTTTTGGTAACTTTTAAAAATTGCTAATTTTGCTGTTTCCCATCAGTGAATATTTTTCAGGCTGTAATCCATTTTCCAGAGAAACACATTATCTGCATTCTTAGGAATTGGAGGGGAAAGGGGGAAATAAGGAAAAACATATTGCTGGATCAAAACTTTTTTTTTTGAAGTGAAGCATCTTCTGCTCTCTGTTTCATAGTTATGGAGAAATGTCAGGCCTGAACTCTTTCATGAGAGACCGCAGTGTGGTGCAATAGCTTTGGAGGCAGATGAAAACATCTGTTCCACATGAAACCCTGTGCAGGTCACTTATCATCCTTAAGCATCAGTTTCCTCATCTGTAAAATGTGACTAGTAACCCTTTCCTCTCAAACTTAGTGAAAACGAGCCACATAAAGAGTTCAGGTTTTTTTTTTTTGTCAGTCACGAAGGGTGACTGAAAGCCAAACACAACTTTTGAGCAGGGAGGTAATATAGAATCATCTATAAAAATATGTCTCTCTCTTTTTTTTTTTTTTTTGAGGAAAATTTTACTCAGTTCTTTCAGTAACTTTCTTAAAAAGCTAATCTTTGCTATTTCCCATCAGTGAGTGTTTTTCAGGTTTAATGAGACTGTATGTATAAAATGCAGATATAAATTAGGCAGGCAGATTATATTGATCCCCCTTTGGATCAGACTGTAAAGAATCTGCCTGCAATGCAGGAGACTGGGTTTGATCCCTGGGTCAGGAAGATCCCCCAGAGAAGGGAATGGCAACCCACACCAGTATTCTTGCCTGGAGAATTCCATGGACGGAGGAGCCTGGCAGGCTACATATGGTCCATGGTGTTGCAAAGAGTCAGACACGACTGAGCAAATGACACTCACTCACTTTTTCTTAACCTAAATAAAAGTGTGTGTGTACACATACTGGAGCAGAAGATAAATTCCAGCCAGCAGACCTAAAGATAGGGCCATGACTGATGTAATTTCTCTTTTTTATGGATCATTTTTATTCCATCTTCTCTGTGCCCTTAAAAAAAATGTTAATCTTTGCCATCAGTGACAGTTCTTTAGCTTACAGTTCTTTTCCCAAAGAAACGCATTACCTGCATTCTTAGAGATCAAGAAAAAGAAAACATAAGGAAAAACACATGTGTGTGTGTGTGTATATATATGTATGTGTGTATATAAAGATGTATGTATTATATAATCTATGTAAGTATATAAATATATGTACATATGTGAGTTTTCAGTTTTCTTTTTTTTTTTTTTTTTGGTACTATTGAGAGTGAGTACCAGCTAGGGGAAAGGAAGGAACAGGGTTAAAATATTGTTTTTTCTCCTATCCTGTCCATGAATTCCCTATATGTTTTGACTTACCCCTTAGCTTTCTTGGGGTTAACTGTGCTTAAACCATGAAGTCAGAGAATGATGTCAACCCCAGCCCCCACACAGGACCCCCCTCACACACACTTACACCATCCCTCTGCTCTCATGTGTCCTGGGAACCCAGAGGAGTCTTTGTTCTTCTGGGCGGGTGGGCTTCTTGGAGGTCATTAAGCCTGATGACCTTTGCCTCTAGCAGGCAGTATACGCTGCCTGGCCATCAGGCCAGGATCCTTGCTCTGCCACTTGTGTGCAAAGACAGTCCTGGTCCTGTGAACCTGGAGGGCGAAGCTGCTCCCTGCATTACTGGAAAGGGAAAGAATGATGAAAACCACTTGCACACAATGCAGTTCAGTCCTGAGAGTCTGGTTCTTGCCAAGGAAACATTTCACACAAATGTTTACTGGACATTTTAATATTCCTATTCAGAATGTGACATGTGAGCCCCATTCAGTATTTTCTTGACTGCTTCTGGATGTCATCAGTTGAGTCATCTTTGTGCAGATAGTATCATGAATATTCCTGTATGTAACTGACAATTAGGAGCTGGTTAGAAGCTATAAATCAAAAGTCAGGCCATTATCTAGGGCAGCTGTGATGTGGTAGAAATAACACCAAAATTGCATTTTTTGAAAGCTGGCTTTGAGTCCTAAATCTTCTCAATAATATAGTTGAGGGAACTTAAGTAAGTTATTGAATCACTTTGTTTCCTTCCCTGTTAGAAGGCCTGGTAATACTCCCATCCCAGGGCAGCGAGAGTATACATGCTGCTGCTGCTGCTAAGTCACTTCAGTCGTGTCCAACTCTGTGCGACCCCACAGACGGCAGCCCACCAGGCTCCCCCGTCCCTGAGATTCTCCAGGCAAGAACACTGGAGTGGGCTGCCATTTCCTTCTCCAGTGCATGAAAGTGAAGTCGCTCAGTCGTGTCCGACTCTTCACGACCCCATGGACTGCAGCCTACCAGGCTCCTCTGGCCATGGGATTTTCCAGGCAAGAGTACTGGAGTGGGGTGCCATTGCCTTCTCTGGAGAGTGTACATGGGAAGTATATTTTGTAATATGTCATAGGTGATGCATTCTGTATTAAATACTATGTATTGTACCCTACAGAGATATTACACCATCTATCCTCTATTCTCAAACTCACTACAACCTCCTAATAACAGTCATTGTTTCCTGTCTTCTGTTAGAAGCATGGTAACACTTAGATCACAGTGAAGACTCAGTGCAAGAATATGTGTGAAACAGCTTTGTGAATTATAAAATATGACATATGATATGAGTTTTATGTATCACTTTGATATTTTAAAGCATAATAGTGTAGTTTTATATTACATACTCACATTATATAATACATGCAAGGTATTATTATGTACTGTGTTATATAATAATATATACTAACAGATAATGTGGTTTGTTTTGACTTGAAGCAAATTTGTTTCTGGATTCTCTCACCTATCACCCTAGTATACTATTTATAATTACCCTTTTAAAAATTCTTTAAGTCTACCTTAAAATTTAATTCCATTGTGATTAAAATCATGTTTTATACTATTTTAACCTCTTAGATGTTGTGAGACTTGCTATATAGCCCAGAATATGGTTCATTCTGAATACATGTAATTAATTATACATTATATTACCTTAATATATAACATCCATATTATATATTATATACCAGGTTGTATTATTTATGCATAATTTCTTCTTTTTCTTCTTATTATTGTAAACTAAGTACAATCTGATCATTTGATAAGACAAAAATAATTTTATAGTAGCTTTTATCTTTTTAATAATCATATTGTTGATGAGAGAAAAATCTAGAGCGTTAGCATAATCAAATATGTGTTAATACTTTTGGAAGCTGTATGAAGGGAATAATTTTACTCACAATGGCAGAATCAAGTGAGCAGAGAGATTTGTGGAATTATTTTGTTGGTTCTTGTCAAAACTGCTCCAAAAAGTAATGTTATTAAAAAAAAACAACCTACCTTTAAGTATTAATAATTCCTATCTCTCATTGTCAAGAAGATGGGTTAAATGAATTAGTTCTACAGTATTTTTCATTCATGTGATCTGTCTATTGATGCATCTTCAGCTTGAGGGAACTTTGAACTAATTATTCTGGTACACTTTATCTTCATTCACATGTAGTGTGAGCTGTAACTTGTAGACTTGATGTTTGAGCCTTTATTAAGTTCTCTTCACCTCCCAGGTTGTCTCTCCACCAGTAAGGGCCAGCTTCAAATGATGGCAGCAGGGGACTCTAGACCCATGTGCATTCCAATGTTATTACAAAAACAAGAACACCTTTATTAGAACAGCTAACGGAGATTGTTGGAGAGTAAAACTGATGATTGGATGGCATCACAGACTCAGTGGACATGAATTTCAGCAAACTCTTGGAGTTGGTGATGGACAGGGAAGCCTGGCGTGCTGCAGTCCATGGGGTTGCAAAGAGTCGGACATGACTGAGCGACTGAACTGACTGACTTAAGTTTCTTTCGTCCATCGATTTACAAGAGCCTGAAAACTGGACATCTTGTTTGACACTTTACTTTCACTTCAATGTTGAACTTACTGCCAAGAGTGGTCAATTTTTCTGTCTGGAAATGTGCACGACCCATCCTCTTCCAGTCCTTGCTCTGACCACCTACCCCTGGCCATCATTGCCTCTCATTGGTCCCCGCAGTCATTTAGCAGGAGCGAGATGTCTCCTCTCATCTACTCTGTCCCCTAGTGCAAGTGATCTTCTCACAGTGGAAACGTAAATATTTCAGCTGCAACCTCCACCCCTTCCCTTCACCGTACTTAAGCCCTTTAAAAGCTTCTCTCTCTTCCTGGCATTAGTTGCTCAGTCGTGTCCGACTCTGCCACAACATGGACTGTAGCCCACCAGGCTCCTCTGTCCATGGGATTCTCCAGGCAAGAATACTGGAGTGGGTTGCCATTTCCTCCTCCAGGGGATCTTCCTGACCCAGAGATCGAACCTGGGTCTCCTGCATTGCAGGAAGATTCTTTACCATCTGAGCCAAAGTCCTAGATCTCTCGTCCTAGGATAAAAATAAAAAGCTTTAACTCAATTTACAAACCTTTGACTTGTCTGCTCACCTACCTGAGTCTCACCTGCACTTTGCTTTCCTCACTCTGTCCTCAAGCAACCCTTATTTTCTCCAGTTGCTCCAAAGTACTGAGATCTCTTCCTTTCAGCCATCCAGTTTTTACACAGTCTTCTCCCTCTGCCTAGAATATCCTCACTCAACCCCCTTTGTATTTGCTTAATATCTGTTTATCCTTTATATTCCCACTCATCTGTCACTTCCACAGAGTTATACTTAAACACCCAAGGCAATTCAAATCCCTTTGTTAATGCAGTCACATAACTAATTTAGTAACTCTAATTACCACTGGATTTCATTCCATTAATTTCTGTTCTCTCTAGCAATTACCATAGGCAGCAATTGGTAGGAATCCAGCTATCCTTACTTACCATGTACGTTGTCTCCAAGATGAAATACAGGGTCTGATTGGGACAGAGCCAGGACACTCTCAAATGCACTCAAAAATGGGTTTAAAACTAAAGTTTAAGAGGAAGGCTGTTTTGCTCAATTTTCTGTTTGTTATTACCAACCTCTAACTTATTAAGATCCTAAATCTATTTCTTTTTCCTTCAGATTTAACAGATGAAATATTTTACTCCTAAAGTTAATTGCTTTTGTGTAATTTTCATAAATTTTCCTAGGTGGGCTTTCAGTTTCCTAGCTGGTAGAATTCATTACAAAGTAACTTTTTAAATAAAACCAAGTATCTTGTTGAAGGAAGGAGTTCCTGCCACTTACTATATGATCTTGAGAAAAAAAATCTCATTCTCCTTGGAGAATAGTTCCAAACTTATGGGACTGTGGTAGCAATCAGATACAACCATGTGCATCAAAGACCTAAAATAGTGTTTGCCATAGAGTAGACTGCCCAATGTGCTCATGTTTCTCTCTTGAATCAGGAAGTCCCCTGTATTCATTTGCCATGGCTTCATTTAAATAGAGCAGAGCATCTCTCTTAACTGCCCACCAGCACCCTGAAACCTTTGTGATTTGCCAAGAAGTCGTGATATGTCACTTCCCAGAGAATATTTTTATATCAATTTTTGTGTTATTTTGGACCTATATAAGAGGTTTTATGTCTTTGGGGGAGTTTATTAGGAGATGTTCGGTGTTCATCTAAGACGTGACAAGTAGAATGGGGCAGAAGGCCATGTGCCAGCTGCAGGGAGAGCAAGCCACTCTGTTTCAGGTGAAAGCCCCCCTCTTTTGTTTCCATGAGACTTCAAGGGAAGGCTCTGCCGTGGTATTTATTTGGTTTATGGTAACCTCTCAGATGTACTGCATCTGCTTTGCAGTAAAGGATGTGGGGCTCCCTTCTGGTGACTTGCCGCCTGTCGCAGACAACAGGCATGTTTGTCCTCCTCAGCTTTGATCTTTGTCGCCTGGTATCTAAATGAAGCCTTTCTTGTGCCTTCAAAGCTAAGTGACTTGTTTGGCTTCCAGTTACAAAACAGTTCTGCTCCTGCTACCACCGGGGTACCCTGATCCTCACTTCCATGCTAGCACTGCAGAAGCCACAAGGAAATGTAACTCCTATGTCAAAATCAAGTAGCGTGAACAAGAGGAGGGAACTGGCATTTCCTGGGGTGGTGTGGGCCTGGAGATTCCATTTACCTGGTGATGAGATCTGGCAGTTGAGCTTTGATAGAGAGGTAGACAAAGGAAGAAGAGGCCATACCAAAGGGTGCCATCGTTAAAGAAAGATGAATACCAATGTGGCTAAGGACATGGATGCTAGATTAGACAGCCTGGAATCTGAATAATTATCAACTGTGATAAATTCCTCAAGTTACCAATGAAGATGTAGAAGTAGACGTTGGAATTTGGTTTTAGGAATCAGAACCAGAGTGGGAACTGGAGAGACCATTTCATCTGGACACTACGTGACACATAAAAATGAGCATCACTGCTGTTAGTAGACAAAAGTAGTGTTCACTTACTCTATATCTAGTGGTGTGCTGAGCAATTTATTTGTATTTTCCCATCCAATTCTCTCAAAGAAATGTGTAAGTACCATCATCACCTTTCATGAATAAACATGAAAACCAAGACTGGCAACTTGGGGAATTTATCACAATTGATAATCATTCACATTTCAGGCTGAGTTTATATGACAAAACAGGATTTTTGAACAAATTTTATTAGTTGGTTTTACAATTCTTTATGTTTCCTCTATTGGAATTCCAATACATTTAAACCTCCCTTTTCCAAGTTCTTCTTTTTCAAATTCTACAACTTTCTTAGAACTTAGAGTTGAGAAACTAGTTTATCACTTCTGTTTTATTTCTCCCAGTGAATTTTCCATGTGAGAGTTTCCCTTTAACAAAGAAGTGATTCATTTTTCTTACTCCTCCAGATGTTTTGCAATGTCATCTCATTAATGTCTCAGTGATATTATATACCTATATCTGACTGATAAATATATAATATTCTGAATTTTCTCAAATTCATTTTTAAACACACCTGAGTGACCTATTCTTGTCAATAAATTTGAATTCTTTATACTAGGTTTATTTTTTACATATAGAGATTTAAATAAGGCAAAGTCCTTTTATGTTCATTTACATTAATACATTTTAAGTTTAATACAGATGACAATGGAGGATATATTAGAAAAATAGAACTTAGATAGTGGCAGATAATAAAAGATGGAAAGATACAAGGATAAAAGGAAGAGAAAGAAAGAAAGGAAGAAGTTAATTTTTCTTCTGCTCTCTAAAGCAAAATATGAGCTCAGCATTTTCATATTTGTTTACAGTATGTGAGCATGATATAAATTATGTGTCAACATTCTATATTTGTGGTCCTCAAAGTTTTTATTCAGGACTCTGTTGCATTCTTAAGCAAAATTAAAGGCACTAAAGATATTTCATTTATATGTATTAAGGTTATTGATATTTACTATATTCAAAAAATTTTAAAGATTTTAAAAAATTATGTATCAATTTATTTTTAAAAATAATAAATTCATTATACATGAACAAAAATAACCTAAATTTATTAATAATCAATATATTTTCTGAAATAAATTTTTAAAGTTTTGCTGAAGAGAGTGGCATTGTTTTACATTATTGTAAATCTCTTTAATTCCTAGACTAATAGAAGACAGCTGGGTTCTCATATCTGCTTCTGCTTTCAAACTCTTGCAATGTGTTGTTTTGGTTAAGGTACATGAACAAAATCTGGCCCTTTACAGACATATAGTTAGAAGAGGAAAACATTTTTGAATAGTCTGTTCAGATATTGGTGGATGTTCTTCTTTGATACTGCATAGAAACTCTACATGTGTTATTTTCTTAGAGATTTTTTGCAAAGTGAAACTACACTAATGAATTTTTTGAACTTTATATGATCATGGGAAAATGATAATGGAAAGGGCAAATGATGACTTAATAATCCATAAAAATAGTTTTGTCTAGTGTTGTTGTTATTCAGTCACTAAGTCTTGTCCAAATCTGTCCATGTATATCCCAAGGATACATATAGGTACACAGAATACACTTTGAATATCACTATCATAGTGAAAGTGAAGTGAAGTCTCTCAGTCATGTCTGACTCTTTGCGACCCCATGGACTAATGTAGCCCATCAGGCTCCTTCGTCCATGGGATTCTCCAGGCAAGAATACTGGAGTGGGTTGCCATTTCCTTCTCCAGGGGATCTTCCTGACCCAGGGATTGAACCCAAGTCTCCTGCATTGCAGGCAGACGCTTTAACCTCTGAGCCACCAGGGAAGCCCATCACTATCATACCCTCCCATGAATTCTTATAATCTAATCTTGGGACACAAAGAAACCAATATACTGAGGAGAGGCTGTTAGTTAACTTGTCTAACCTTTGTCCAATTAACTGATTCAGGATAGAACTGAATTTGAAAGCAGTGTTCTTCTTTTATCTCTTTTAAGGGATATATTCCTTCCAAAAAAATGTGAAAATGGGAAAATACAGAGGCATAAAGTATAATTTATGCCCAGGGTCCATAATTCTTGAGAGAGGACTTAGGGTTTACAGCTACTGAGTATCAAGTTCTAGAAAGAACATGGTAGATCTTTTAGCATTGCTATAAAATCACATTGGATGAGTAGATCTTCTAATCTATGAGAAACAGATTCCAGGATGAAACTCAGGAAGCAGCAGAAGGACTAAAGTTGGAAAATGGGAGAAGAAAGTGAGAAAGGTCAAAGAATAAATAATACAGTCTATAACTAAAGCTCCAGAGATCCCGGGGAGGGCGGGAGGATTAATTTTTTCAATCATATAAAAGTAAGGCTGCCATTTTCTCCTCCAGGGTCCAGAGGAGATGGATGGTGAGGTGACTGAAGAACTAACACTTTCATAACTTTTATTTGCCCTCTTGTTCCCCCACAATGTCCTCATATTCATTTTTCTATTCCAAGCCAATCAAAGAACAGGGTTCCTTGTGATACTCACCAATGCTTTTGTCACTTTGATGCTATCAAAGATAGCAGAAAAGGTAGAAGCAGAATAAAGGAATCAAATAAATAAAAAATCAAGAAGCATATTAGTGCACTGTGCTTGATACGATATTGTGATATATACAGCTACAACATCACCAATTTCTGCTTTAACCAAAAGATGAAAAAGAGAGGGACTTCCCAGATGGTTCAGTGGTTAGGAAGCCACCTTCTGATGCGGGGTACAAGGGTTCGATCCATGGTTGGGGAACTAAGATCCCATGTGCTGTGGGGCAACTAAGCTCACGCACAGCTGAGCCCTTGTGCTATAGAGACCTCACACCTCAACTGGAGAGCGCGTACTTCAACTAGAGAAGCTTGCGGGCTGCAATGAAGAGCTTGCCTGTGTCCTGCATACCACAACAAAGATCCCACATGCTGCATCTAAGACCTGACACAGCCACATAAATAAATATTTTTTAAAATGTGAAGGGAGTTAGCATCTACTGCATACCAACCACATGCATGGCACCCTGTTCCATGCTGGGAATAAAGTAATGAGAAAGTGGAGTAAAACTGAGAGTGTCCCATACGACTCCCTAACAGCAAAACTGGATTCATTGAGAATACATAAGAAACCATAGACTATTCCATTAAACCTATATGACACCTACAGATGCTATAATCTATATGACATATATGACATGTAGCATATATTCTATATGATACCTACATTTTGGCTATTCCTTTCTTTTCAAAAAATTATGCAAGGTAGACAAATAGTTTACAGGGCAAATCTAGGTAGGTTTCTATTTCTTATGTTAAAGTTTAGCAAACAGCAGAGCTATGTTGTTGTGTTAGGAAAAAAGTTATAAGCCTAAAATAGCCCCTTAGTGTTCAGTTAGGTTTACAAAATTAGATTTGGTTAAAATTAAACTTTACTAAAGCAACTTCTAATAGAAAAAATTATTAGACATTTTAAAAAAGTTTTAATGTAAGGTATTGACACATTGGGTGCAGGAAAAAGCTATGTATTGATTTGAGATTTCAAAGACTTGCAAGAACGTTATGATATTTTTCTACAATGACTAGAAGAATTCAAAACTGCCATATGTTTTATCTATTAAATGTGCTACCACTTATACAGCAACAATCCTTTTTAAAAACCACTTTAAAAATGTTATTTCTAGTAACCAGCTAATGCTAGTGATCAAATACGTCAGTATTTAAACTTTCCATCAGTTGGGATTACATTTAACTGTTCTGTATTTTATTCCTAGGGTTTTGCACAGTACCTGGGACATAGCAATTGCGTAATATTCGTTAACTCTTTTCAATGAATAAGCATGTAAAAGAGTAAAAGCATGTAAAAAGAATAAGCATGTAAAAGCCTTTTATTTTTAAGAAGGTAGAGATTTATAAGGGCTTCCCAGGTGGCTCTAGTGGTAAAGACCGCTTGCCAATGCAGAAGATGTAGGAGACACAGGTTCAGTTCCTGGGTCAGGAAGATCTCCTGGAGGAGGGTATGGCAACTCATTCCAGTATTCTTGTCTGGAGAATTCTGTGGAGAGAGGAGCCTGGTGGGTTATGATCCATAGTGTTGCAAACAGTCAGATATGACTGAGGTGACTTAACATGCGTGCACAGAGATTTATAAATACTGAAAATTATAAATTTAGAAAAGTAGAGATTTAGATATTTGTAAATTCTTATCCAGATTTTTACTGCCTAAAAGCCACCTTTAAAATCAGGGATATCTTGGAGTTATTAGAGTCAGGAAAGAGATTATGGATCAGATTGGGCCCAGGAGAGGTTCTGTCTACAGAGTCATGAGTGAAAACACAGAGCTGAGAAAAGACAGTAAAAAGCCCTGAGAAGATTGCTGGATTTAGATGGAAGAGGGCCAAGAGAAAACAGAAGTGAAATGACATCAGGAAAGGAATAGCCTATGAGGCCTGTGAGGTAATGGGTTAGGGAAAATTAATTAATTGAACAGTGGGCAAGATATAAATCCATGCATACTGACCATGCAGTGTGCTATTCCTTTTATATGGAAGTGTCTGCATTTTCCAAGGAATAAAAGAGCCCCCAGTCACACAAAATCACACCAGACACCACCAATTACTGTGCTAAGTGCTTTCTATGATGGAAGGGAATTTCCAAGCACCAGATACCACCCTCTCCCCACCTGTGGGATTAAGGAAAATAAGAATACAATTTCTCCAACCATATTACTCTTCTCTACCCTCAGTGGTTCCATGGAAATCACTGCTGGAAGGCTGATCAATATTGGAGACAGCAGCCTATTTATTTAAGCCCAGAATGTCTTATACCATCTTAGACCTACCACCTAGTTCTCTCCTCCAAGCAGAATCCATTGAAAACTTTTTTTTAAAAAAATTTAAACCTATTCCTATTCTTTCCCCCACTTCCCAAGTCAATAATATCTCAACTTGAAAAACATGTAGTCAAACTTCCTTCACAAAAGGGTATCTGGGGCTTCCCTGGTGCCAATGCAGGAGACATGAGTTTGATTCCTGGTCTGGGAAGATCCCACATGCCACGGAGCAACTAAGCCTGTGCACCACAGCTACTGAGGCTGTGCTCTAGAAGCTGCAACTACTGAGCCCAAGTGTCACAATTCCTGAGGCTGGCATACCCTGGAGCCCGTGCTCTGCAACCAGAGAAGCCACAACAATGAGAAGCCTGTGCACTGCACCTAGAGAGTAGCCTCTGCCCACTGCAGCTAGAGAAAGCCCGTGCACAGCAACAAAACCCAAGTGCAACCAAAATAAACAAATAAAGTGTTTTTAAAAGACACATATTTTAAAAAAAAAGACATCTGGTATATAAGTCAATCAATCAACCAGGGCATACATGCATTCATAAATGAATGAGTTCTTTTCAAGTTAAGACAACAGGTGAAATAGGTGATGAGTTATTTCAACATCTATACACTTTGCCTGTGCATAGCAAGACACATTGTAATTTCAAGAGTGATTATCATAACATAAGTAAGGGAAAAATAAAGTAGAACAAAATGGCAAGCTTTATGATGGTTTTTTGTTGAGGAAGCTGTGAAGACAGTGTGCTCTCCTTGCTTTGCCCCTAACAAGTTATGTGAACTTATTAAAAAGCTAAAACAAGAGTTCTTCACCTTATGAGGTCTGGGAGAGGATCAAATATTTTAGAGCAGTACCTGGCATTTTTTTGAGGGATAGAATGTAGGACTTAGTCTCTATTTTCTAGCCAAAAAGAAGATATTTGGACAGATAAGGCAGAAAGCTCGGTCACAGAAAAATTAGATCACTCTTTAAAGGTATTCAGATGAAGATGGAGCCTAGTGCTGCTCACTGCTTGGGCTTCAAGTGTCCTTGTTTATTCTAACCCTGTCTCTTTATTAGCCCTTTAGTTTATTTTGAAGTTTTCAGGTTTGACAGTGGCCATAGCCTCTGCCACACGTCACATGTTCATGCCACCTAAGCCTCTGCCGTGCTATTCAATCATGACTTAATCTCATGCAAAATCATCAACCCTTCTTATTTTCCATGGGTTTTAGGCACGGTATGCACAGGGGGACTGGTTAGGTCTGACTTCAACAAAGTGGCTTGGCTGCCATTCATACCAGGTAGCCAGGAAGAAGCAACTGTCCTTGTACAGTGCCATGATTTTAACAAACGTAAACCACTAAGTTGGGCTTAGAAATGATTTACTTTGAAACAGCTGTGGTTGCAGCACCCTTACCTCTAAGAACTAGACCTCTGCATTCCACACCCATGACAGGAACTCATCTTTCCTCTCTAGGGTCTGACTTGAGGCTGGAGATGCAGGGGAATTTATGGCAGAGGGCAGAATGCCCACGTCAATCTCATCTTTCTCTCTAAATCAAGTTTCTCAATCTACCAAAACATCAGGAAATGTGCGCATTTCAAAGTCTGGATCATTTCAGCCTTGAATTAAAGGACTGGCATTTCTCTTGTGGATTTCAAAATGCACATACACACACACATACATCACTTGTACATATTTTTGGTTAAGGCTTTCAAATGACATGTCTCTCTCTTTCCCCACTCCAGCACACTCACTTCTTGGCCTTGTATTTGTTTACAAGCCTTGCGTTTCAAGCCACTCAATAACTCAGGTCTTTTTCACTTGAAAAGGGACTTTCCATTCAGGAAGGAAATCCGTAGGAGCAAAAAGGCTTAGCTGAACCCGTACTAAATAGCCTCATGTCCCGAAGATTCAAGGAATTGGCACTTGGGCAATCCTTCGCATTATTCTCTGAATGCCATGACCTATATGTCAAAGTGAGAGGATGCTTGGGGATGTTTCTTGTCTTTGCAAAGCAATGCTCCAGGGACAAAGAAGCTCTTTGACTGGGCAGTCACGACGGCCACGAGGTGGGAGCCATAAACCAGGCGAGCCTGGGCAGTGTGCATGCTGACATTTTTCATTCCTAATATCCCACAAGTATTTCAGCTTCAACAGAGCCTCTGTGCAGATGAAAAGGAACTTTTTTGTTTCTCAATTTTGTTATATTATGTTTGAAAATTCCTAGCAGGCTCCCAATTACCCATGTGAAAGATAGACTGGCAAAACTATTTTTTTCACCACCTTCGTATCCTCCATTTTACAAGCAAAAAGAAACACTAATATTGCTGTTGTTTCCCCTAGGTATATGAAATCTATACTCTTCCTTCCCCAGATCGCCTTAAGTTTTTGCCTCTGAGGCTTAGAATTCTCAGCAGCTGTTGTTCAGTCTAGTCTGCCCACAGCCAACCCAGCCCTTGGGGATATGCCAGTAAGTAGATTAGATCACAAACATTTAAACTAAAAATAATAATAATAATAAGCATGGCCAACTTTGTAAACATGAGTGACCATTGTAAGAAAAGAACAAACATTTTGCACAAAGATAGATTGAGATATGTGTGTGGCGTTGGGGTTGGGGGGTGCAAAACACCCCCAGTCATCAGGGGATGTGTGCATATACTGTCAATAACTTCAAGAAGCAGCTCTGATGCTTTTTTTTTTTTTTTTTGAATGGGAAAGCAGTGCAGGATTATTTTATGCTGTCGATAATCTAGGTACTTGTTTTTGTTACTTGTCTGGCTGGTTGTTTTTTTTTTTTTTTTCCCATGTAGAGATAGTCTGCAAGACTTTTGTCCTCTTTGCCTTCCCCCTCTCCCACCCCAAGAACACTCAACCTATCCTTTTGGTAGAAAACTCCATTCAGAGCCCTCCCTCCTTCTCTTCCTCCCTCCCACCTTCCCTTCTTCCCTCCCTTCTTTTTCTCCACCTTCTTCTCCTCTTCAAACATTTTTTTGAATGCGTGCTATGTGACAGGCACTGGGCTCAGTTCAAAGGAACAAAAACCATCAAAAGTAATGACACAGTCTTTTCCCTACTTTATATACTGATTGGGAAGAGATATAAAATAGAAAATAATGTACATAAATGCACCAGTATAACTGCTATGCAAGCAAAGCCTAGGATGCTATAGCAGCACACACTGAAGACTTAATCTTATTATAGGAGTCTGAGAAGTTTCCCGAAGGAACAGCATTTAAGCTGATGCATGAAGGGCAGAAAATAAAGTGAAGTATCACAGAATTTATGATAGAAGTTTCTTTAGGGTACCAGAAGAATGCAAAGGAAAGTGAATAAGTTCTACCTGGGAGAAGGAGAAAGAGAAAAGTATACAGCTTTCTGCATGCATGTGTGCTCAGTCATATCTGACTCTTTGTGACCCCATGGACTATAGCCCACCAGGCTTCTCTGTCCATGGAATTTTCCAGGCCAGAATACTGGAGTGGGTTACCATTTCCTACTCCAGGGGATCTTCCCGATCAATGGATCTAACCACATCTCCTGCATTGGCAGGTGGATTTTTTACCATAGCAACACCTGGGAAGCCCATGGAGCTTTCTAGAGGAGGTTATAGTTGAGACTGAAATTGAGATTGAAATACTGAAACATTTAAAAACACCTGACATTTTCTGTAAAGCTTGTAATTCTGAAAGGTGGTGTCTGGAAGCTTCTATGACTAGACAAAGAAACCTGGGAATTTTGACACTATTATAACCACAAAATAATTTCATTTATATAGAACAAACATATGCTTGCCATACAACTTTTATGTCAAAACAAATAATGTGAACAGATAAATAGATTACTAAATTTAATGGGTAAAAAACCTGGAAAAAGTTGTGAATCTTCTCTCAGCAAGGAAGTTACCTGCATACAGATAAAAATTTGCTTATGATTTAAGGGTTGTGAATTTTCTAAAATCTACCTAGTCATGAATTTCTTTAACAGGTTAATAAACCCTGGTAACATAATTAAAAACAATGATCAAGATAAACTGCAAATAAAATTATTTAACATTTTTTTCTAAATATTTCATATAAAAATATGTTGTTGACTTTTTGGAATAAAAACTCAGTTCTCCATATTTTATTTATGTATAAAAACTGTAAAGAAAGCTGAGCACCAAAGAAACCATACTTTTGAACTGTAGTGTTGGAGAAGACTCTCGAGAGTCCCTTGGACTGCAAAGAGATCCAATCAGTCCATCCTAAAGGAAATCAGTCCTGAATATTCATTGGAAGGACTGATGTTGAAGCTGAAACTCCAACACTTGGGCCACCTCATGAGAAGAGCTGACTCATTTGAAAAGACCCTGATGCTGGGAAAGATTGAAGGTGGGAGGAGTAGGGGAAGACAAAGGATGAGATGGTTGGATGGCATCACTGACTCAGTGGACATGAGTTTGAGTAAACTCAGGGAGTTGGCGATGGACAGGGATGCCTGGCATGCTGCAATCCATGGGGTCACAAAGAGTTGGACACAACTGAGTGACTGTACTCAACTGATATCAACTGAAGTGTATTACTATTAATATAATTTAAAAAGTGAAGTAAAATTTAAACTATAAAAAAAAAAAAAACCCAAAACTATATTTAGGGACTTCTCTGGAGATCCAGTGGATAGGACCCTGCACCTCCACTGCAGGGATGAGGGTTTGATCCCTGGTCAGGGAACTAAGATCACATGTGACATGGACCAAAATAAATAAAGTTAAATAAGCTTAAACAAAAACTGTCTTTATAAGACAGTTTGTCCAACTGCAGCCAGGATGCACAGTGGTGGTAACTATTTGAGGGCACTCACTGTGTCTTTTTACATTCATCCTCTTATTTAATTCTCATGGTGATCCTAATATATTTTCTCTTGTATAGATGGAGGTGGTGAGGTTTAGACAGGTTATGTAAATTGCAAGTTCACACACCCCATCACTGTTGGAATGAAGCTCTATTTCTGAGCCATCTATAGAATCCATGGTCTTATCTTTTAAGTGGAATTGCCTCCTAGTAAAAGACAGTGACATGAATAAAACTAAGCTTTAGTAGAAAGAAAACAGTATTTGGTGTCAGGTGAGCCTTGTTTTGATTACAAATTGTGTGTACCTTGAGCTCACAAATACTTTATCTTGTTGATTTTATTTTGTTTTGTTTTTTTGGCACAAGGACATTTCACATGATGTCTATGGTCCTGACAAAATTCTAAGTGTACAATACAGTATTGCTGGCTATAGGAACAATGTTGTACAGTTGATCTCTAAAATGTATTCATCTGGTGAGCCTGAAACTTTGTGTGTGGTTAGTCGCTCAGTTGTGTCTGACTCTTCATGGTCTCATGGACTGTATCCCACCAAGTTCCTCTGTCTGTGGGATTCTCCAGGCAAGAATACTGGAGAAGGTAGCCATTCCCTTCTCCAGAGGATCTTCCCAACTCAGGGATCAAACTGAGTGCATCCAGAGTCTGTTAAAAAACTCAGTAGTTAAACAAGTCCTTCTCCCTCAACACCTTGTCCAAACATGTTCAAGGGAGGTGACACTTGTGGTGAAAGAAAATACTAATACTTTGTTTATATGGTTTAAAACCACAACATTATAATATCACAATTTCCCAAACTGTATTGACCAAACCATGAGAGTTTCTTGAAATATATTAATATTTCAAGAGACCAAATAAATATAGGGACTTTTGTGTGCTATTTAACTCTTTTGGGAAGAATACAATGCATATTAAAATATTAAATTCATCTCTGGTAAGTCCTACAATAAACTAATTTAACATTTTTACACAGACTTCTTTTTTTTAACTTATTTTATCAGGGACTGAAATTTAATTTCATTTCTTTATAAAGAACAGCAGTTAACATCTTACCTGTTACTCATGTTCTGCAGAAGATATTTTGGTCAGTGATGCTTTACATACCTCATTTGGGCTGTGTGTCTATTTCAGAATGATTAAAATGGCAGTTACCTCATTTTTAGAAGAGAAAAATACAGCAGTTTGCTTCATAGATATTTTAAGGGCTAACTAAGAAAATTCATTATGAACAGCGGGTCCTCAGAACAGACATACCCCATTATTGCTGCTTCTGGTGATTTATTAGCAGTGCTTGGCTGGCTCAAGGAAAAGAATAAGGCTGAGCTTGTATTTGTCTCCACAGATGTATTTTGGTCACAGATTCCAATAACCCATCCAATACTGAGTCACAGAAAGATGACTTTGTTTGGTTTCTGAGTCTCCAGAGTCACCATGATATTTTCTAGGAAATAATAAGAATTTTATTCTTATAGATAATTTTAGCACCTTGTAAATATTTTTGTAATTAGATTATGTTTTAATGCTGAAAGTTCTTAGCATAAATATTTTATATTTTACAATTCTTGTTCTGTTGTAGTGATTTAGCTGTGATTCTCCATGAAAAAATAATTTAAATATAGTTTTAAGATATTTGATGATATTCTTTTTCTAGGCAATTCTTAAATTTCTTTTGGAAATAGGCACTTTTCAAGGCTAATATCCCTTTAACTATTTTGCGCTTTCCTGGTGGCTCAGATGGTAAAGAATCTTTCTCCAGTATGAGACCTGGGTTTCAATGCCTGGGTCTGGCAGATCCCCAGGAGAAGGGAATGGCTACCCACTCTAGTATACTTGCTTGGAGATTTCCATGGACAGAGGAGCCTGGTGGACCACAGTCCATGGGGTTGTAACTATTTTACCTTTCTTGCCAATAAATTCACTACTAAGCTAATTGATTAATTTGTATAATCATTCATGAAATATGTGTTGAGTGCATCATGTGTTCTAGGCACTGTAATAACTGTTGAAAATGATGAGCAAAATCAGACTCTTTATGCAATTGGTGGATAGATATTACTCAAAAAAGCAAAAACAAATATAAAATGATAGCATTAGTCTAGTACAGAATAGGTACAGGGTAGTATGTAAATATGTAAGGAGGTAATTTGATTTTTTTCAGTGTGATCTATAAGATTTCCAAGAGAAGGTAATAACTAAGTTATTATCCGAATATCATATCCAAATTTTCCAGAGCTATGAAGAGTTGACATTTTAAGAATGGTGTTCTTAATACCCCCAAATAATGGGAAACCACTGAAATATTTTAAGTATCATTGGATTTACATTTTGAAAAGGCAACTCTAGTTGCAATGTGGACAGTAGACTAGAAAGGCACATGAATGGATGCCACTGGAGCATTGTGAACCAGTCAAGAGAAATTTAAAAAGACTAATTAAAGGAAATAGATCATAATGGTAGATTGCTACTAAGTACTTTTTAAATGTCATTTTTTTCAAATTAATTTTCTCAGATTTGGCACCAATCAATTATACAAATTTTTTGTAGAAATTGCAAGCTAATTGCAAAATTTATATGAAAAAGATATGACCTAGAATATCAAAAAAAGAAGAAAGAAAGGAAAGAAAAAATTAAATTAGAAATCTTACTTAATTTTTAAAGCTTATGTAAAACTTCACTTAACAAGACTGTGTGGAATTTTAGCTTAATGGAACAAAACAGAGTTTAGAAATAGACCTGAACATACAGGGCCAATTTATTTTTATGAAACAGTGAGGGTATATCCACATGGAACAATGAACTATCTTAACTCTCACTACGCAAAATATATAAAAGTTAACTTGAAATAGATGCTAGATATAAATGTTAAAACCAAAACTGTAAAATTTATTTTTTTTAAAAAAAAGGAGAAAATACTTGCAAAATTGGGATAGGAAAATATTCATTAGATAGGACATAGAAGGCACACAAGCCAAGAAAATGATAAATTAGACTTCCCCCAAATTAAAAACTTCTGCTTATCACAAACACTCTTAACAAAGAGAGAAGACATACCATTAACTGGCAAAAATGCAAATGCAAAGTAAATGTCTAAAAAAGGCTTGTATTCAGAATATGTGAAGAACTGCAAATCTTTAGCAAAAGGAATAATATCTCAATAAAAAATAAGCTAGGTAAAGACCGAAACAATGACTTTTCAGAACAGGATACAAGGATGACCCATAAGTTCACAGAAAGGTGCAAAACATTACTAATCATCCAGTTTGTTGACTGGCATACTTTAAATATTTTTAAATAATAGTTGCTTCAACTCTAAATAGTATGTACTTGCTTCTGCATTGATGCTCTAGAGTATCTGTGCAAGAATCTATGCATTTGTTTTAACTGAGAAAAAGGTGTCTGTTTTCTTGCCTAAGAAAGTCAGCTACTCAAATCCTTCATAGACTCAAAACAATGTCCACTTTTGAAACATAGAGGGGACACTGCCAGACCCTCACTATCTGTTTTTGAGGATATATGGCAAAGAAAGGTGAAAGACCTTTTAAATAAGACCTGAATGCCATTAGTCATGAAGACAGGTTTTTAAAGTGAAGTCACAAATTTAATTCAGGCTTAAATTGAATACAGTAGGGAAAACAACTAGACAATTCATCTATGACCTATATCAAGTCTCTTATGATTATACAGTGGAGGTGAAGAATAAATTCAAGGGATTAAATCTGGTAGACAGAGTGCCTGAAGAACTATGCATTGAGGTTCATAACATTGTACAGGAGGTGGTGACGAAAAGTGTTTCAAAGAAAAAGAAATGCAAGAAAGCAAAATAGTTGTCTGAGAAGGCCTTACAAATAGAAAATAAGTGGAGCAAAAGACAAAGGAGAAAGGGAAAGATATACCGAGCTGCATGCAGATTTCCAAGGAATAGCAAGGGGAGATAAGAAATCTGTCTTAAGTGAACAATGCAAAGAAATAGATGAAAGCAACAGAATAGGACAGTCTAGAGATCTCTTCAAGAAAATCAGAGATACCAAGGGAACATTTCATGCAAAAATGGGCACAATAAAGGACAGAAACAGTATGGACCTAACAGAAGGAGAAGATATTAAGAAGAGGTGGCAAGAATACACAGAAGAACTATACAAAAAATATCCTAATGACCCAGATAACGGTCATGGTGTGATCACTCACCCAGAGGCAAAAAGGAACTGAAGAGCATTTTGTTGAAAGTGAAAGAGAAGAGTGAAAAATCTGGCTTAAATCTCAACATTCAAAAAACTAAGATCATGACATCTGGTCCCATCACTTTATGACTAATAGACGGGGAAACAATGGAAACAGTGACAGACTTTCTTTTCTTGGGCCCAAAATCACTGCAAGTGGTGACCGCAGCCATGAAATTAAAAGATGCTTGTTCCTTGGAAGAAAAGCTATGACCAACCTAGACAACATATTAAAAAGCAGAGACATGACATTGCCAACAAAGATCTGTCTAGTCTAAGCTATGGTTTTTCCAGTAGTCTTGTATGGATGTGAGAGTTGGACCATAAAGAAGGCTGAGCACTGAAGAATTGATGCTTTTGAGCTGTGGTGTGGGAGAAGACCCTAGAAAGTCCCTTGGACTTCAAGGCGATCAAACCAGTCATTGCTAAAGGAAATCAGCCCTGAATATTCACTGGAAGGACTAATGCTGAAACGTAAGCTCCAATACTCTGGCCACCTGATGCAAAGAGTGGACTCATTGGCAAAGACCCTGGTGCTGGGAAAGACTCATTGAGTGCAGGAGGAGAAGGGGCAACAAAGGATGAGAGGGTTGGATGGCATCATCAACTCAATGAACATGAGTTTGAGCCAACTGCAGGAGACAGTGAGGGACAGAGAAGCCTGGCGTGCTGCAGTCCATGGGGTTGCAAAGAGTTGAATATGACTTTGAGACTCAACAACATATGATATTTGTTTTTCTCTTTCCCATTTACTTTACTTTGTATAATAGATTCTAAGTTCATCCACCTCATTAAAACTGACTCAAATTCATTCCTTTTTATGGCTGAGTAATATTCCATATCATACATGCTCCACATCTCCTTTATCCATTCATCTGTTGATGGACATCTGGTTTTTTTCCAAGTCCTGGTTATTCTAAATAGTGCTGCAACAAACATTTGTATACATGTGTATTTTTTGAATTGTGGTTTTCTCAGGGTATATGCCTAGTAGTGTGATTTCTGTATCATATGGTAGTTTTATTCCTTTTTTTTTTTTTAAAGGAATCTCCATACTGTACTTCCTCAGTCCTGGGGGAAACAGAGGTGGGACAAGAAAAGGAATAAGGTTTTGGATGGATAGGTTAATCATCAGCTTGGCAGAAGAACTTGCTTTTAGGGGAACTAGGTTTTGGTGGCAAGATGCATGGACAGTTGGGGAATGTTAAAGCTTGTAGTGTCAAAGGTGAATAAAGATCATCAAGTTCAATTCTTTTCAAATTTGGAAACACAGAATTCCAAGTGAATGCCTCAGGGTTCCCATCAGGAGTGAAGTGACAACTGATCATGTGACTTAGGAACTTTCCACTTCAGCTTTCAATGGAACAGCTTAAATTTAATGTTTAATTATGAGACTTCCACAAAATGTTTCATATATTTTTTTAAAGGGCCCTCATGCAGAAGCCTGGACTTCCCTGTAGCTCAAACAGTAAAGAATCTGCCTGCAATGTGGGAGACCTGGATTCGATCCCTTCATCGGGAGGATCCCCTGGAGGAGGAAATGGCAACCCACTCCAGTATTCCTGCCTGGAGAGTTCCATGAACAGAGGAGCTTGGTGAGCTACAGTCCATGGGGTTGCAGAGTCAGACGACTGAGCACAACAGCAAACAACTGGGAAACAGAACCCTGGTAAAAAGCAGAGTGCTTATTTACAAGAGCCACTAGCTGGCCTTTGCTTTCTTTTTGCCATCACCATCATGGTCTGCAGTAGCAACTCCATACATGTTGGTTGAATTAGGCACTTGCCCAAAGCAACACTGAGAAGGAAATGGCAACCCATTCCATTATTCTTGCCTGGAGAATCCCATGGACAGAGGAGCCTGGCATGGAGTCGCAAGAATCAGACACAACTCAGCAACTAAACCAATCAACCAACCAACCATACTGTTCTCCATAGTGGCTCTATGAATTTACATTCCCACCAAGAGTACTGAAGGTTTCCGTTTTCTCCACATCCTCTCCAACATTTATTTTTTGTAGATTTTTTAATGATGGACATTCTGATTGGTGTGAGTTGATACTTCATTGTAGTTTTGGTTTGCTTTTCTCTAATAATGAGTGATATTGAGTATCTTTTCATGTGTTTATTGCCCTGTGGACACAGCAGGGGTAAGAGAGGGTAGGACAAATTGAGAAAGTAGTGTTGACATACATTCTCTATCATGTGTAAAATAAATAAGTAGTGGGAGGCTGCCTTATGTAAACAGGGAGCCCAGTCTGGTGTTTTTGATGACCTAGAAGGGTCATATATATAATTATGACTTATTCATATTGTTGTACAGCAGAAAATAGCACAACATTATAAAGCAACTATCCTCCAATTAAAAAAAATAAAAATGTGTGTGTGCTGTGATATGCAGGACCTTTAAACCATAGAGCATGGAGCTAAGCTACAACAGACAGACTATATTACCTTCCTTACAATATATTAATAAGTGTAAAATCCTCTTTCTCTACTAGTAACTTTCTATTGTATTACCATTTACCTTCTGTATGTAGAACCTCTTATAATCTGGAGAAACTCCTTTATAGTTTCCCCTGTTTTGTTACTCTGTTCTTTAAAATTTCTTGTAAGGGAAGGGATTTTTTTTCTGTGTTGCTAAGGTAACTTTGATGATAAAACAGAGCTTAGCACATAGTAGGGAGTCAATAACTTTTTTACTGAATGGAGAAATAAGCTATATATTTAGCTCATTTATTGGGCGTCAGACAGAACTACTTCTCTAAAATGAATCACTCTTTCCTCATGAATATTCTCTTCCCCTTTCTAAGTTTTGAAATGTCATTTCTCATAAATATGGCCTTTCATTATGAAATGGATATCAGAGTGAACCACAAAACAAACCATTGTTCCTAGAAGTAAGGGGATATGAAATTGTTAGAATATGCTAAGGAGGGCATTGTGCAACATTTCTCTGATATATCACAAAATTTCAATAAAGATTAATTAATTGAAAGTTCATTTGCACTTAAAAGTAACAAATGTGTAAAATTTAGAAGTTAACTTCTTTATTTAAAAAAAATTAAACTTAGTCTTCAAAAGTGAAATACTGATTTTATTTACCTAAGGCGTCACAAAATTCTTAGAACAATACAATAAATTTCAGTAAGTGAGGCCACAGATTCCAAATATACGATCATTTGAACAAGTCAAAATTTGCGTTTGAATTTACCTGAGGAGGAGTTTACTAAGCATATAATACTGTCAAGATTATTTCTAACAGGAGGTTTTGAAAAACAACTGATTTCACACACTTAATAGCGATTTGTTCTGCAAGAAAATACACCAACTTCCATGATCTTTATTTCCAGTACAAATCTGTTCAGCCAACATCTGGAAAACTTTAGTCATTAATCTCTGTTATTGTGTCTGAGAGTAATAATAAAATGGCTTGAGTAAGAAAGTCCTGTCATACAACCTAAGCCATAAATTCAACTTTGATGTTTACACACACATATACACATGAAGTGTTGTTGTTTTTTTAATGACTTTAAAATTAAATTACTTTTAATTTTAAATGATATTAAATGACTTTAATGACTTTTAAAAATCTTCTTTAATAAATTTATATTATAAAAGAGAATGTATAATTTTCAGACATGAGAACTCAAGTTTTGAGGAATTTTATCTTAGCTTTAAAAAGTTAATTAGAGAGGAGAACAAGATGGTGGAGGATAGGTGGATGTGGAGTACATCTCTCTCCATGGAAACATCAGCAACACACGTTCAGACACAGCGTGCACACAGAACACCAGCTGAGAGTGGCCAGGAGTCCCTGACCAGTGGGAAAGAATACATCAGTTCAGTTCAGTCACTCAGTCGTGTCCGACCCTTTGCGACCCCATGAATCGCAGCACGCCAGGCCTCCCTGTCCATCACCAGCTCCCGAAGTTTCCTCAAACTTATGCCCATCGAGTCGGTGATGCCATCCAGCCATCTCATCCTCTGTCGTCCCCTTCTCTTCCTGCCCCCAATCCCTCCCAGCATCAGGGCCTTTTCCAATGAGTCAACTCTTCACATGAGGTGGCCAAAGTACTGGAGTTTCAGCTTCAGCATCAGTCCTTCCAATGAACACCCAGGACTGATCTCCTTTAGTCCTAGGATGGACTGGTTGGATCTCCTTGCAGTCCAAGGGACTCTCAAGAGTCTTCTCCAACACCACAGTTCAAAAGCATCAATTCTTCGGTGCTCAGCTTTCTTTATAGTCCAACTCTCACATCCATATGTGACCACTGGAAAAACCATAGACTTGACCAGATGGACCTTTGTTGGCAAAGTAATGTCTCTGCTTTTTAATATGCTATCTAGGTTGGTCATAACTTTCCTTTCAAGGAGTAAGCGTCTTTTAATTTCATGGCTGCAGTCACCATCTGCAGTGATTTTGGAGCCCCCCAAAATAAAGTCAGCTACTGTTTCCACTGTTTCCCCATCTATTTTCCATGAAGTGATGGGACCAGATGCCACAATTCAACATAGGAGCACCTCAGTACATAAGACAAACATTAACAGACATAAAAGGACAAATTTACAGTAAAAAAATAATAGTAGGAGACTTTAACACCCCACTCACACCAATGGACAGATATCAAAACAAAAAATTAATAAGGAAGCATGTCTTAAATGATACATTAGATGAGATGGATCTCATTGATATCTTCAGAACATTTCATCCAAATGCAGAAGAATGCACCTTCTTCTCAAGTGCACATGGAATATTCTCCAGGATAGACCACATCTTGGGTCACAAATCAAGCCTCAGTAATTTTAAGAAAATTGAAATCGCATCAAGTATCTTCTCTGACCACAATGCTATGAGACTAGATATCAATTACAAGAAAACAAATGTAAGAAACACAAACAAATGGAGGTTAAACGACATGTTTCTAAATAACCAACAGGTTACTGAAGAAATCAAAAAAATTCTAGAAACAAATGACAATGAAAACACAACTCAAAACCGATGAGATGCAGCAAAAGTAGTTCTAAGAGGGAAGTTTATAGCAATACAATCGTACCTCAAGAAACAAGAAAACATCAAATAGACAACCTAACTTTACAACCTAAAACTGGAAAAAGAAAAACAAACAAAAAAAAACAACCCAAAAATTAGTAGAAAAAAAGAAATCATAAAGAGCTGAGCAGAAATAAATGAAAAAGAAATGAAAGAAACAACAGTAAAGATTAATAGAACTAAAACCTGGTTCTTTGAGAAGATAAACAAAACTGACAAACCTTTAGCTAGACTCATCAAGAAAAAAGAGAGAAGAATCAAATCAACAAATTTAGAAATGGAAAAGAAGAGTTTACAACAGACAATGCAGAAATACAAAGCATTATAAGAGACTCTTATGACCAACTATATGGCAATAAATTAGATAACCTGGAAGAAATGAACAGATTCTTAGAAAAGTTCAGTCTTCCAGGACTGAACCAGGAAGAAATAGAAATTATGAACAACTCATTTACAAGCACCGAAATTGAAGCTGTGGTCAAAAATCTCCCAAAAAACAAAAGTCCTGGACCAGATGGCTTCACAGAAGAATTCTATCAAACTTTTAGAGGAGAATTAATGCATATCCTTCTAAAACTCTTTCAAAAAATTGCAGAGGAAGGAACACTTCCAAACTCATTCTACGAGGCCACCATCACCCTAATACCAAAACCAAAGACAACAACAACAAAAAAGAAAACTGCAGGCCAATATCACTGATGAACATAGATGCAAAAATCCTCAACAAAATTTTAGCAAACAGAATTCAGCAACACATCAAAAAGCTCATACACCATGATCAAGTTGGGTTTATTCCAGGGATGCAAGGATTCTTCAATATACACAAATCAATCAATGTGATACACCATATTAACAAATTGAAAGATAAAAACCATATGATAATAGATGCATAAAAAGCCTTTAACAAAATTCAGCACCCATTTATGATTAAAACTCTTGAAAAAAATGGACACAGAAGGAACTTACCTCAACATGGTAAAGGCCATATATGATAAGCCTACAGCAAACATTATTCTCAATGGTGAAAAACTGAAAGCATTCCCCCTAAGATCAGGAACAAGACCAGGGTGTCCACTTTTACCACTATTATTCAACATAGTTCTGGAAGTCTTAGCTACAGCAGTCAGAGAAGAAAAAGAAATAAAAGGAATCCAGATTGGAAAAGAAGAAGTAAAGCTCTCACTGCAGATGAGATGAAACTGTACATAGAATACCCTAAAGATAGTATCAGAAAATTACTAGAGCTAATCAGTGAGTTTAGCAAAGCTGCAGGGTACAAAATCAATACACAGAAATCACTTGCATCTCTATACATTAACAATGAAAAATAAGAAAGAGAAATTAAGGAATCAATCCCATTCACAACTGCAACAAAAAGAATGAAAAATCTAGGAATAAACTTACCTAAGGAGACAAAAGAACTGTACACAGAAAATTATAAGATACTAATGAAAGAAATCAAAGATGACATAAACAGATGGAGAGATAGTCCATATTCCTGGACAGGAAGAATCAATATTGTGAAAATGACTATACTACCAAGTCCAATCTACAGATTCAATGTGATCCCTATCAAATTACCAATGGCATTTTTCACAAAGCTAAAACAAAAAATTTCACGGTTCATATGGAAGCACAAAAACCCCTGAATAGCCAAAGCAGTCTTAAGAAAGAAGAATGGAGCTGGAGGAATCAACCTTCCTGACTTCAGATTATACTACAAAGCTACAGTCATCAAGACAGTATTGTACTGGCACAAAAACAGAAATATAGACCAATGGAACAAGATAGAAAGCCCAGAAATAAATCCATGCACCTATGGGTACAAAGGTGCCTCCTTTTGACAAAGGAGGCAATATAATGGGGCAAAGACAGCCTCTTAAATAAATGGTGCTGGGGAAACTTGACAGCTACATGTAAAAGAATGAAATTAAAACACTCCCTAATACCATGCACAAAGATAAACTCAAAATGGGTTAAAGACTTTAAATGTAAGACCAGAAACTATAATGTAAACTCTTAGAGGAAAACATAGACAGGTAGAATACTCGATGACATAAATCAAAGCAAGATTTCTATGATCCACTTGCTAGAGTAATGGAAATAAAAACAAAAGTAAGCAAGTGAGACCTGATTAAACTTAAAAGCTTTTGCACAGCAAAGGGAACTATAAGCAAGGTGAAAAGACGACCCTCAGAATGGGAGCAAATAACAGCAAATGAAACTACTGACAAAGGATTAATTTCCAAAATATACAAGCTGCTCACACAACTCAATACCATAAAAATAAACAACCCAATCAAAAAAGTAGGGGAAAAGACCTAAACAGACATTTTTCCAAAGAAGGCATACAGATGGCTAACACACATTTGAAAAGATGTTCAACATCACTCATTATTAAAGAAATGCAAATCAGAACTACAATGAGATATCACCTCACACTGATCAGAATGACTATCATCAAAAAATCTACAAACAATAAATGCTGGAGAGGGTGTGGAGAAAAGGGAATGCTCTTGCACTGTTGGTGGGAATGTAAATTGATACAGCCACTATGGAAGATGGTATGGAGATTCCTTAAAAACTAGGAATAAAACCACCATATGACCCAGCAATCATATACTCTGAGGAAACCAAAATTGAAAGAGACATGTGTATTCCATTGTTCATTACAGTGCTATTTACAATAGCTAGAACATGGAAGAAACCTAGATGTCCATCAACAGATGAATGGATAAAGAAGTTGTGGTACATATACACAATGTAATATTACTCAGTCATAAAAAGGAACACATCTGAGTCAGTTCTAATGAGGTGAAGAACCTAGAACCTATTATACAGAGTGAAGTGAGTCAGAAAGAGAAAGAGAAATACCGTATTCTAATGCATATATATGGAATCTAGAAAAACGGTACTGAAGAATTTATTTACAGGGCAGCAATGGAGAAAAAGACATAGAGAATAGACTTATGGACATGAGGAGAGGGGAGAAGAGGATGAGATGCATGCAAAGGGTAATATGGAAACTTACATACCTTATGTAAAATAGATAGCCAATGGGAATTTGCTATATGGCTCAGGAAACTCAAAGAGGGGCTCTGTATCAACCAAGAAGGATAGGATGGGGAGGGAGATGGGAGGGAGGTTCAAAAGAGAGGGGATATATGTGTACCTATGGCTGATTCATGTTGAGGTTTGACAGAAAACTGCAAAATTCTATAAAGCAATTATCGTTCAATAAAAAATAAATTAATTTTAAAAAAGTAAATTAGAAAGGTCATGATTGAAAGAAGTGCTTTGAAGTTTTAAAAGGACACAGACAAACATATACACACATACATACCTGAAGGATTTCTTTTTCATCAACCTAGCCAATAATTTTCATTAAATTTATGACTATGTTTCTCAAAAATAGACTCCATGTCTATAACTGAAATGATTTAAAAACTGTTTCATAACTGACTGTATAGTACCTGATTAAAATTAAAGGGACTTCCCCGGTGGTCCAGTGACTAAGATGCTGCGCTTCCAATGCAGGGGTCCCTGTTTCAATTCCTGGTCACGAGCTAGATTCCACATGCTGCAACTGAGTTTGCATGCTACAACAAAGTTTGAAGATCCTGCATGCTGCAAAAAGACCTGGTGCAGCCAGAAAAATAAATATTTTTAAAATAAAATAATAATATAAAAGGACACATGCTTATGCTGAAAATTTGATCTTTCTGAAAGGTAAACATTGTTTAGTAAAATATGGATTTGAAATATCAGGGCACATTCATATTTTTGTTCTTGTTGATGTTGTTTAAGTGATATCCTAGTGCCTATTTCCACCTCCTTAGCCTCATACTGATTACCTTGATGTATAAATAAACCCATACCTAGAGACAATTCAAGAATATAAGTTATTTATGACTTTTATTTTCTTAGCCCATCACAGGCAAAGTGTAACAGAGAGGCTGAGTTTGATCTTAATTTTCTATACTTCCCTTTAGAACTGCTCAAACATTCACTAGACATTTATCTGGAAATTTATGGGACAAATATAATGCTAAGTGCTAAAGAAACAAATTGACGTATTTCCTCATTTTAAGAAGCTCATATTATAATAGGCTTAAAAATGTATAAGCAGATAGTAATTATTTGATACAAGAATGTTTTATTAATGTGTATGGTTTTGCCACTTAAATTCCCAAACTTCATTCACTATCTCCTGATATTTATTCTTTTTGGATATATGAACTATGATATATTTAATATTTTCTCATAGATTGGGCCATCATTTTCCCCTAATTATTGAAAAAGGAACATTTTATAAGACCAGTGTATAAAAACCTATTATCATTTACCACAAGGGAAAGTAATCTTAATGATAAATACAATTAAAAAGTGTATAAAGTACATAAAGTAATCCTAAAAATTAAAGTGCATAAAATAATCTTAAAAATAAATTACATTTCTAAAATAAATTACAATTTAAAAGTGCATAAATAAATTACATTTATTTAAAATTTATTTTTTGTAATTTATTTATTTATTTATAATAAATTATATTATTTATAGTAAATTTATAATAAATTATATTGTTTATTCTAAATAATTTATAATAAATATTACACTAATTATTATTAATTAATAAATTGATAAAATAATAAACAAATTTATTATTAATAAATCAATGTGATAAATTTATAATAAATTGTATTATTTATTTATAAATAAAATTTATTATTATTTAATTAAAATAAATTACAATTAAAAACTGCATAAAGTGCATAAAGTAATCTTAAAAATAAATTACCTCAAGTAATCTTAACAATTAAAGTGCATAAAGTAATCTTAAAAATAAATACAATTAAAAAGTGCATAAAAACTGTGCTTTTGCTTCAGTTGTGTCTGACGTTTTCTTTGGACTGAAGCCCGCCAGGCTCCTCTGTCGATGGGATTCTCCAGGCAAGAATACTGGAATGGGTTGCCATGCCCTCCTCCAGGGGATTTTCCCAATCCAGAGATAAAACCCATGTCTCTCATGTCTCCTGCATTGGCAGTCAGGTTCTTTACCACTAGTGCCACCTGGGAAGCCCAATTAAAACGGTGAGTTCTGTCTAAGTAGCTTCACCACACCAAGATTCTGAGTGTCCATCTACTCTCCCTAGGTTAAAAAAGAGAAGTTTAGCAACATCACCAGAAGGCTAAAGCCTTCACCAGACTGGAATTTTTGCCTGAGTTGATTGGAAGTTAGAAAGGCTGTTGAAAAGGGAATTACCTTCTCATTTTGTAATTCAATATTATTTTTGTTTTCAGTTTATTCTGATTTTTGTCTCTGTTTTCTTCTTCCTGTCTTCCTGTAGGTTACTGGAATATTTTCTAAAATTTCATTTTTATTCATGTGTAGTGCCTTTAAGTGTGTATCTCACATTCAAAATAGGACAACATTTTGTGGTTGTTATATATTTTTAACCACAGCCTATATGTGCCATCATTTTACCAGTTCTTTTGAAGCATAAATACCTTACCCCCCTTTACTTCCCTTTATTCTCCTCTATTTATAAACTTATTTTCTTAAATATTTCCTCTACCTACATTTAGAAGCATATTAGATGGTGCTATCATGGTTGCTTCAACTGGAATAATTTTAAAAACACAAATTAGAGAATTCAAGAGGAAAAGCAAAGTCTGTTGTATTTACACATATTTTTGCCTACTCTGTCCTTTCTTCCTTCCAAGGTTTATTCTTTATTTTCTTTCTGTTTAGAACATTCAGTCACTAGTACCAGTTTTTTTGGCACCAAGTGTGGGATACATGAGGTGAAAAGAATACCCAGGGAGTTCAACATCATGTCATGCCTTGAATGTCAAATCCCTAGTCAAATTGTCAACTTCTCTGTAACTTCAGAACCTCCTTATATTTCTTGTTATATAATGTCCAGGACTTGTAGTTGTACTTAGTGTGATGAATAGGAAAAAGTGCATCTAATCCATCGTTTCAGAAGCCTAATTCAAGATTCTATCCAAATTTATTTCAAGTACCACTAGTAAGTGCATTCCAGCTCTGAACATATTTGCTTAAACTCTTTAGTATTATTGGCTCTCACCTATGGCATCTTCTAAAATACTATTATCAGTTGGACTGCTTTTCATTTAATTTAGTTGATTTTGTAATCCCATGGAGTAGCATTGTGACAAGTATACAGAATTTAGAGCTAAACAACCTGTATTTGTATTTCATCTCTACCACTTGCTAGCTGGGTGGTCTTAAAGAATTAATGTAAATACCTTTTTAGTTACAGTATTCTCTAAAATCAATATCAGTACTGATGATACTGGTAGTATCAATATCTTCCTCCTCACAGATTTTTGGTGAGATTAGACCATTCAGGTATGACCTAAATCAAATCCCTTATGATTATACAGTGGAAGTGAGAAATAGATTTAAGGGACTAGATCTGATAGAGTGCCTGATGAACTATGGACGGAGGTTCATGACATTGTACAGGAGACAGGTATCAAGACCATCCCCATGGAAAAGAAATGCAAAAAAGCAAAATGGCTTTCTGAGGAGGCCTTACAAATAGCTGTGAAAAGAAGAGAAGCAAAAAGCAACTGCTCAGAGGTTGTATAACTGTTAGCATGCTAGGTCTTATTTGTTATTGGAATTAACTAAATAAATTGCTTCACTAAGAATAGCTGTGCAACATCACACTCTTCTTCCCTTCTTCCTTTCTGATTTGATTTCATGATGAAATGAAACTAGGAGTGGCAGTATTTACTCTGTGATCTGAGGTGGGAAAGTATGAGGACAAAATCTACCATGCTGAGAATGGAGGAACAAAGAGATGTTAGGAACCTGAGTTTTCTATGATTTTGTTGAATCACTGGATTAACTGGTCCTGTATATTGATGATGCTGCTATGCAAGATCATAATTGCTTTAGTGTTTGAGTCACTTTTATCTGGGTCTTCCCTTCTGGCTCATCTGGTAAAGAATCTGCCTGCAATGTGGGAGACCTGGGTTCAATCCCTGGGTTGGGAAGATCCCCTGGAGAAAGGAAAGGCTACTCACTCCATTATTCTGGCCTGGAGAATTTCATGGACTGTATAGTCCATAGGATTGCAAAGAGTCAGACAGGACTGAGCAACTTTTACTTTCACAGTTTCTCTTATTTAGACAGAGTGTGAGAACATTTCATAACTTTCTATGCATACATAAAGAGAACCCTGGAGTGAGTTGGCATTTCCTCTTGCATTGGCATGTGGATTCTTTATCATTGAGCCACTTGGGAAGCCAAAAAGAATGATAGAAGTAATTGAATTATTGCACACACACATTATATATCAAATGGAGTATCAAATGGTTTTTGAAATAACATGGAGATATGTTTTTTTCTCTATCTTGCCTCTGATACAAAAGAAATTTAAAAATTGCAGCGTAACCCCATCTCAGTGAAAAAGAACTAATGAGTCTCTTGATGAAAGTGAAAGAGGAAAGTGAAAAAGTTAGCTTAAAACTCAACATTCAAAAAACAAAGATCATAGCATCTGGTCTCATCACTTCATAGCAAATAGATGGGGAAACAATGGAAACAGTGTCAGACTTTATTTTGGGGGGCTCCAAAATCATGCAGATGTTGACTGCAGCAATGAAATTAAAAGACACTTGCTTCTTGGAAGGAAAGCTATGACCAACCTAGACAGCATATTAAAAAGCAGAGACATTACTTTGCCAATAAAGGTCCATCTAGTCAGGGCTATGTTTTTTCCAGTAGTCATGTATGGATGTGAGAGTTGGACTATAAAGAAAGCTGAGTGCCAAAGAATTGATGCTTTTGAACTGTGGTGTTGGGGAAGACTCTTGAGAGTCGCTTGGATTGCAAGGAGATCAAACCAGTCAATCCTAAAGAAAATCAGTACTAAATATTCATTGGAAGGACTGATGCTGAAGCTGAACTTCCAATACTTTGGCCACCTGATGCAAAGAACTGACTCATTTGAAAATACCCTGATGCTGGGAAAGATTGAAGGCAGAAGGAGAAGGAGACGACAGAGGGTGAGATGGTTGGATGTCATCACCGACTCGATGGACATGAGTTTGAGCAAGCTCTGGGAGTTGATGATGAACAGGGAAACCTGGTATGCTGCAATCCATGGGGTCACAAAGAGTTGGACACTACTGAGTGACTGAACTGAACTCAATATCCCCATTTTTTGGGCTGCGGTAAATTTTTACCCCCAAAGCTAAACATTTTCATGGAAATAGATAGTGCTTAGTAAGGGAAAAGTCCTCTGAATGTTCTGCTTTTCTGGATTGTGTAAATCCAGAGAAGAAATTCTATCACAGAGGCCAGTTGTTGACTGATTAGCGAGTGGTAACATCACTGTGTGAAGAAAGGGGTGGGTTGTTTTCTGCAGGTCCCCAAGGCCTAACTTCTGGCTTCACTAGCTGCTGGTGCTCCTCCCTCAAACATTAGCTTTAACCTTCGGAAGGTTGATACTCCCAGTGGGTGAGCACTGACGTATAGTCTGAATGGTGTCTGAGGTCAGTAATGCACTCTTAATCATTTTGGTATTTAACTTCAAAGCTAGGGACTCAATTAGGGAGATTAAAGGTAACTAAAGCAGGACTTAAGTCATCTTTCCTTACACATCCCTAATATAAGCAAAATCATTCTTATGTCAGGGTCTTTAAAAATCCATTTGGAGAAGTGTTAATCAATTCTTCATTTATTTATCAGACACTTATTGGGCAGAATGTGGGGTCCTTTGAATAAGACAGGGCCCATGAGACCTGGCCCCAGTCATCAGGGAGGTTGCAAACATCCCACCAGGAAATGCAGAAAATAAGAGAAAATAATAAAAGAAGAGAAATGACAGAAGGTCTCAGGAGTGGAGCAAATAAGAGAGAGCACACTTCAAACCTAGGGTGATCTACCTGGGGAATTAAGAAAGGTGTGTGCAGGAAGTGACTGTGAGATGGTTCCTGAGGGAATGAGTGAGTTTAAACATGAGGAATCACAGGCACAGAGCGTTTTAGCCTCTCAGCACAATGAAGAATGTGCTGAAACCAACACAGTGAAACCAACATATGTTTCAACCTGGCTTTGCTCTTAGTAACTAGACTTATTTTAGGAAATGAGTCACATTGAGTCTGTTTCTTCATCTTTAAAATGGATATAATAGTATTCACCTTATAGATTTAGAAGAATTGTTTTGTGGCCCATGGTAAGTATTAGTGTCTGACCTAATTTTTACCTAAGGTCAATTAACTGTTATTATTATTTGCACCAAGTCATCCAGAAAAGGGAACATTTGAGATGGATTCTTGGAGGAATTATAAAAAATGGAAAGGTGTGCGTTATAGATGACTGAGAAACATATTTGAAGACCCAGAGATCTCAAAGCACGGGAACCAGGAAGTGGTTTTTGAAGAGTCATGACAGAAATGGAGATGAGAGAATAAAAAGTAGGTGTGACTCTGAGAATAGGGCCTGGGAATACCAAAGTTCCTATTAAGATGTCAAAATATAGCACTGGTCAGCTGGTGGTATTAGCATCCTAGAACCATGGCATAAACAATGATAAAGTAAGAATGTCTCAAACTAAATAGTAATCAGATGCAAGAGAGCAGCTCTATTTGATCACCATCACTGGAGTAACTTTTTTCTTAGTGTTGGGATTTTTTTTCTGAAGCTTGGGATCTTCATGCATCTTGTAGATTCTTTTGCTGTGGTGCACAGACTCTAGTTGTGGCACACAGGCTCCAGAGCTCATGGGCTTAGTTGCTCTGTGGCATGTGGAATCGTAGTCCCTTAATTCTAGGGATCAAACCCACATCCCCTGCATTGCAAGATAGATTCTTAACTGCTGGACCACCACTTAAATCCTGCAACCTTCTTCAAGTGACTTAATTTTCTAAAAATCTCCAATGTAGAGGAGAAATCAGAGAACAAGCATGTGAGTGAAACATTGACAGAAATTTGCAAATATTATAGGTTGTATATGAGCTACTGTACTGAGAATGCATGACACAATGCTGGGACCACCTCCTGTCTACCACGTCCATATCAAACCAAGTCCACATAGACAGGACCACTAAGTATCCTGTCCAGGCTAAATCTTACTGAACTTCATAATAGACTGGCTATCCTTCTCTACACAGCATGTAAGATAGCTACTAGCCTTTGGCTGGTGTTTAAACCTAGCTCTGTCCCTTTTTCAATCTCTTGCTAGTTTGTTGAAACTTAAATATACTAAGAACTGGCAAAATTAAAAATTTTGAGCTGTGAAACTGAAGACCAAGCAGAGAAATATGGCAGAAGGGGAGGCCGGAGAGATTTGCAGCTTACTTGATTCACCACTCCTGGCTTTGAACATAGTGCTAAGGGGTCATGAGTCATAGAATGTAGGTAGCTTCTAAAAAATGAAATGACCCTTAACCAACAATCAGCAAGGAAACTTGAAACTCAGTCCTACAATCACATGAAACTGAACCTTCCAACAATCTGAGCATGTTTGAAAGTGGATTTATCTACAGATCTTTCAGAAAGGAAGATACCTGATGATTGATCCCTTGCTATCAGTCTTGTGAGACTCCAAGGAAAGAACCTGTTGACCCCTGCTATACCCAGAATTTCACCTTCTGAAACAGATTTAATAAATTTGCACTGTTTTAAACCTCTAAGTGTATGGTAATTTGTTATAGCACCAATAGAAAACTAATAATACAATTAATTGAAACTCTAAAAAATTTTTCCCAACTAATGAGTGGCATGGGAAAATAGCCCAGTACCTTCCTATGGCACCAAGGGAAGGGAGCACTCACAGAACACTCAGGCAGGTGGAATCATTTAAGTTACCTCCAGGCCAAAGTAAGGAGCAGTGTACATGGAAGTTAGATTACCGAGCTTGTGGGCTATGGAAATCCCTCCTGTAACTGAAGCTTCATGGCATATGAACACAGCTGCAACTTCCTGGTATAAAATTCCCAGTGTGGGTTCTGAAGAAATGGGGAACAGGAAACAAGGGAAGTAGAAAACCTAATTAGTAAGATTAATCATGATAAAACCCAAAGGTAGTTTTCTGCTCTGTATAACTGCAGATGATAAGGATATAATGCATGAAACTACAGATAAATCCCCACATTCATGAGAATTACTGTAGAGCAGGTGCTGCCCAGCCTGGGGATACAAGACCATGGAGGGTGGAATGAGGTATGAAGGGCTGAGAATAATAATTCTATGGCTCATTTCCACTGGCTAGGTGGCTGGGTTGCAAGAGCTGCAGCTGGCTTCCTCTTCTTGCTCCCCTGAGCCTTCCAGAAGGTTCCACTCCTGCCAGATCATGGAGGGGTAGAGATTAGTGAACTTTACCTTGAAGGTGATGTCAAATGCAATATCATGTACACAGTGCCTGGCCTGTGTGATGCTGCTACATCATCATCATCATCATCAATCATCACATTTATTAGGCATTTCCTACATACCAGGCACTTTGTGCACTTTATCTCATTTTATGCTCACTATAACACTCTATGAGCAGTGTGCGTGTGTGTGTGTTTGTGTGTGTGTGTGTATGTGTGTGTGTTAATCACTCAGTCATGTTCAACTCTACGACTTCATGGACCTGTCAGGCTCCTCTGTCCATGGAATTTTCCAGACAAGAATACTGGAGTGGGCTGACATTCCCTTCTCCAGGGGATCTTCCCAACCCAGGGATCAAACCCAGGTCTCCTGTGTTGCAGGCAGATTCTTTACCATCTGAGGCACCAGGGGGGCCCAACACACTATGAGGTAAGTAATACTATTATACCATTTTACAGATGAAGAAACGGAGGTTTAGGGAGCTTAAACAGCTTGCTCAAGGACTAGAACTAGAAAATGATAGCTGACCATGAGAAGTCTAACTTCAGCGTTCTTATTCCTTAACATGCATCACATTTTCTTCTTGTGCAGCTGCTCTGAATGCTCTGAAGGGGCATCCAAGGGCTGTTTCGCACTAAACTGAGAAAACGCACAACCCTGAGCTGCAGGACCTAAAGGCCCTGGGCTGGTGCTGTCATAGCCTCCTCAATGTGCTCCTGTCTGTATCAGCAGAGGCCCAGGAGCAGAAGTCCAGGGTGCCAGGGGTCCAGAGGTCCTCTCCAGATATGCCTTTTATCCTTCATTCTGAACTCAGGGCTCTGTCCTAACTTCTCTCATTTTTGTTGCTTAACTTCCTCCTCCTTATCTCTTCAGAGGCAGTGTCTTGTCTTTCTCCACAGCTTTGTCTTCGGATGCCAGTGGTAGCAAGACTCTTGGCTCTTAATTCCAAAGGCCTTCCCTGCGGCTGCCTCAGACAGCCTAGCCCACCACCTTGAAACCAGAGCTCCTGTTAGGTCTTATGTTCCAGGTTCTTAGGTTCATTCTGTTGAGACGCCAGTGTGAACAGTCCTTGAATCTGCCAAACATTCTCACCACCAGACCACATCTCCACTGCAGGGGTCCTGCTTCCCAACCTGAAACCTGGGATAATATTAATCTATTCCAAGTTGAATCCTCCAGCAAATATTCATATTTTAAAAATAGTACAGTTGTTTCTCCCCACTGTGAGTCTGTCTCTGGGAATGCATTCACTGAAGTTTCATCGACATCAGCTGCCTGGGTTTCTCTCCCTTGTTCACACTCTTCTCACCCAGAGGGAGCATTTTATTTTCTGCAACCACAGCCCATGCTCCAGCTGGAATTCCACTGCACTCAGTCTACACTATAGCACTTCCTTCTTAACCTAACCTGGGACTTTAAAACAGACATTTGTTTAAAAAGTAATAAATTCATATGGTAAAAAGATAAAACAGGACAAATGGTATTTAACGAACAACGTACTTCCAGCTCCATTTGGCCAAAGATCCCACTGTGAACTGCTGTTGCATTTGCTGTCTAGAAAATTTTCATACAATCATAAGTACATGCACATTAATTTGAAATAAATGAAGCATATTCTACACAATATACAATGTATAATGTTTTGTGGACTTTTTTCTATGCTAGAGATGTTGCCTTTTCAGCGTATGCAGAAGAACTCTATCTCATTTTTTAACATCTATTTGATAAACATACATAGCTATACCCTAGATTTTTCAATCAATTCCATGGTAATAGACATTTAACTGTTTCCTGTATTTTTTGCTACTATAGCATTATTTTAATGAGTATATGTGTATATATGTGTGTATATGTACATGTAATGTCTATATTTAAATAGTCTTCCAATTACCCCTTTATTTCCTTTATATTATAAGATTACCTAGTTGCATTTATTTTGTAACTCATTTGTTTTTCCCCATTAAACTGTAATCCCTTTAAGGAAAAGGACTTTATCTATTTCTTCTCCTTTTTTGGTTCATTTCTGTATCTCTGGCACTTAAAATAGTGTCTGGAATATAGGTGATATTCAATAATTTTTTTAATAAATGAATCAATGAGGAAAGAGATTTTTCGTACATGATAAAAACCTCAAGTGGAGATGAAAACTTAAGGCATTTACTAGGAATATTGAATATTGTGGCTGGTAAAGAATCCACCTGCAATGTGGGAAACCTGGGTTTGACCCCTGGGTTGAAAAGGTCCCCCAGGAGAAGGGAAAGGATACCCACTCCAGTATTCTGGTTTGGAGAATTTCATGGACTGTGTAGTCCATGGGGTCACAAAGAGTCAGCTACGACTGAGCGACTTTCACTCAGGGATTTACTGGAGATTGTTAAGTGTCTTTTAGGTAGTACCAATGTTTAATTCACCATGAATTTTGAAAAGGCTTGTTCTCACTCGTTCTCCAACCATATGAAAACAGTTTACTACCTTTATTGTAAGGTCAGGGCCCCTTTACCCTCCTCATACATTAATTCTTAACCTTGCAGGCATGTGGACCTCCTAGACTACACATTAAATCTCTGCTCATGACTTCCCCCATAGATGCCCTTTAGTCTGTCTTCACTTGCCCACTCACACTAGTGACAGTCACTATCAAAACTATAGATACAGGAGGAATGGCCACATGGGCTTGGAAGGAGGCACCATCCTTTGGGACAAGGAACCCTAGAGAACCTGACTACCATAGCATGATTTAAAAAGATGAGAGTCTGTGTGTTTGTGTGTGTTTTGGGTAGGTATTATTACATTGCCCTGGGCATGCTGGAGTAAGGATTTTACTTTCTCAAGTCTAATTTCAATATTACCAATACTGGAAAATACAAGTATTTTAGACACTTTTATAAGAGTAGAGTATTTTCCATACAGTTGTCTTTCTTTTTAAGAATTTACCAAATCTCCTTCTCTCCAGTTTTGTTTTTTTTTAACAAGAAGCAAAATAGGAATGTCTATAGGAATTAAGAACATTGGGGAAAATAGAGGAAATTTGTTCTTTAATATGAACATTGCCATAGTTTTTGAAGCAAGTACATTTAAGAAAAATAAAAGGGTTGATGTGCTACATTTTAGGTAATTAATGTATGGAAGCTCTAACCTTGAGAAGGGTGTCTGGTGCTGAAAGTAAAGCCTGATGCTATAAAGAACAATACTGCATAGGAACCTAGAATGTTAGGTTCATGAATCAAGGTAAATTAGAAGTGATCAAACAGAAGATGGCAAGAGTGAACATCAATATTTTAGGAATCAGTGAACTAAAATGGACTGGAATGGGTGAATTTAATTCATATGACCTTTACATCTACTATTGTAGACAAAAATCCCTTAGAAGAAATGGAGTATCCCTCATAGTCAACAAAAGAGTCCAAAATGCAGCATTTGGGTGCAAATACTGTCTCAAAAATGATAGAATGATCTCTGTTCATTTCCAACGCAAACCTTTCACTATCACAGTAATCCCAGGCTGTGCCCCAACCACTAATGCCAAAGAAGCCAGGGTTGAACAGTACTATAAAGACCTACAAGACCTTCTAGAACTAACACCAAAAATTATGTCCTTTTCATCACAGGGGACTGGAATGCAAAAATAGGAAGTCAAGAGATACATGGAGTAACAGGCAAGTTTCTAATACTTTGGCCTTAGAATACAAAATAAAACAGGGCAAAGACAAAAAATGTTTTGTCAAGAGAATGCACTGGTCATAGCAAAAACCCTCTTCCAACAACACAAGAGATGACTCTACACATGGACATCACCAGACGGTCAACACCAAAATCAGATTGATAATATTCTTTGCAGCCAAAGATGGAGAAGCTCTAAACAGTCAGCAAAAACAAGACTGGGAGCTGACTGTGGCCCAGATCATGAACTCCTTATTGTCAAATTTGGACTTAAATTGAAGAAAGTAGGGAAAACCACTAGGCCATTCAGGTTATGACCAAAATCAAATCCCTTACGTTTATATAGTGGAAATGACAAATGGATCCAAGGGATTGGATTTGGTAGACAGAGTGCCTGAAGAACTATGAATGGAAGTTTGTAACGTTATACAGAAAACAGTGATCAAAACCATCCCCAAGAAAAAGAAATGCAAAATTCAAAATGGTTGTCTGAGGAGGCCTTACAAATACCTGAGAGAAGAAGAGAAGTGAAAGGCAAAGGAGAAAAGGAAAGATATATCCATCTGAATGCAGAGATCCAAAGAATAACAAGGAGAGATAAGAAAGCTTTCCTAAGTGAACAATGCAAAGAAATAGAGGAATACAATAGAATGGGAAAGACTAGCAATCTCTTCAAGAAATTTAGAGATATCAAGGGAATACTTCATGCAAAGATGAGCAGAATAAAGGACAGAAACAGTATGGATCTAACAGAAACAGAAGCTATTAAGACGAGGTGGCAAGAATACACAGAACTATACAAAAAAGATTTTAATGACCTGGATAACCATAATGGTGTGATCACTTACCTAGAGCAGGACATCTTGGAGAGCAAAGTCAATTGGCCCTAAGAAACATCACTACGAACAAAGCTAGCAAAGATGATGGAATTCCAGTTGAGCTATTTCAACTCCTAAAAGATGATGCTGTTAAAGTGTTGCACTCAATATGCCAGCAAATTTGGGAAACTCAGCAGTGGCCACAGGACTAGAAAAGGTCAGTTTTCATTCCAATTCTGAAGAAAGGCAATGCCAAAGAATGCTCAAACTACTGCACAATTGCACTCATCTCACACACTAGCAAAGTAATGCTCAAAATTCTCCAAGCCAGGCTTCAACCGTACATGAACTGTGAGCTTCCAGATGTTCAAGCTGGATTTAGAAAAGGCAGAGGAATCAGAGATCAAATTGCCAATATCCATAAGATTATAGAAAAAGCAAGAGAATTCCAGAAAAACATCTACTTCTGCTTCACTGACTACACCAAAGCCTTTGACTGTGTGGATCACAGCAAACTGTGGAAAATTCTTAAGTAAACGGGAGTACCAGACCACCTTACCTGCTTTCTGAGAAACCTGTATGCAGGTTAAGAAGCAACAGTTAGAACCAAACATGGAAAAATGGATGGTTACAAATTGGGAAAGAAGTATATTGTACATCAAGTCTATATATTGTATATTGTCACCCTGCTTATTTAACTTATATGCAGAGTATAGCCTATAAAATGCCAGGCTGGATGAAGCACAAGCTGGAATCAAGATTGCTGGGAGAAATATCAACAACCTCAGATATGCAGATGACACTACCCTTATGGCAGAAAGCAAAGAGGATCTAAAGAGCCTCTTGATGAAGGTAAAAGAGGAGAGTGAAAAAACTGGCTTAAAACTCAACATTCAAAAAACCAATACCATGACATCCAGTTATATCACTTCATGGCAAATATGGGGAAACAATGGGAACAGTGACAGACTTTATTTTCTTGGGTTCCAGAATAACTGCAGGTGGTGACTCTAGCCATGAAATTAACAGATGCTTGTTCCTTGGAAGAAAAACTATGGCCAACATAGACAGCATATTAAAAAGGAGAGATGTTACTTTGCCAACAAAGCCCGTATAGTCAAAGCCATGGCTTTCCAGTGGTCATGTATGGATGTGAGAGTTGTACCATAAAGAAGGCTGAGTGCCAAAGAATTGATGCTTTCTAACTGTGATGTTGGAGAAGACTCTTGAGAGTTCCTTGGTCTGCAAGGGTATCAAACCAGTCAATTCTAAAGGAAATCAATATTCATTTTAAGAACTAGTGCTGAAGCTCTAATATTTTGGCCATCTGATCTGAAGAGTGGACTCATTGGAAAAGACCTTGATGCTGGGAAAGATTGAAGGCAGGAGAAGGGGACAACAGAGGATGAGATGGTTGGACATCATCACTGACTCAGTGGACATGAGTTTGAACAAGGTCTGGGAGATGGTGAAAGACAGGGAAGCCTGGCGTGCTGCAGTCCATGGAGTTGCAAAAAGTCGGACATTTCTGAGTGACCAAACATAACAAACCCTGAGAAGATGTAAAACATATTTAAAAAATATAAAATACTGTATATTCCTCTTAACTGAAAAGCTATATTCATTTACACAAAAAAAACAGGTTTTTTTGGGGGGGGGAGGGAATACTGGTTTGAAAAATAGTATGACGTTAAGCAAAAGCTGATACTAGAAGATAGAAATATAAGTGGAGCTGTCAATTCCCTTATAAGTATATATTGCATATGCTGGTGCTAATTTGCTTTGGTCATATCTGACTCTTACCATGGACTGTAGCTTGTCCCCCTCCTCTGTCCATATGATTCTCCAGGCAAGAATACTGGAGTGCATTGCCATGCCCTCCTCCAGGGGATCTCCCCAACCCAGGGATCGAACTTGCATCTCTTATGATTCCTGCATTGGCAGGTGGATTCTTTACCACTAGCACCACATATATATCAAAATAAAAATAATAAATTCAGCATATTACCTAAGATTGTCAGGGATAATCTCATAAGATTGCATGCATATTTTAAAATAGGAATACTAGAAAGCATAAAATTAGCCTATATTTACCTCTCTTGCTTGGTAGAGACTTTTTATTTCTTTCCCCATGTTTTAAGTAATGATGGCATTTGCTCAGATGGCTCAGCAGTTAAAGAATCTGCCTGCAATGGAGGAGGCACAGGAAACAGGGGTTTGATCCCCAGGTCAGGAAGTTCCCCTGGAGGAGGTCATGGCAACCCATTCCAATATTCTTGCCTGGAGAATCCCATGGACAGAAGAGTCTGGTAGGTTATAGTCCATAGGGTCTCAAAGAGTCAGACACAATTAAAGCAATTGACCACACACAGTGTTGGAAAAACCATTCATTTGAGGACTGCTGCTGCTGCTGCTAAGTCGCTTCAGTCGTGTCTGACTCTGTGCGACCCCATAGATGGCAGCCCACCAGGCTCCTCTGTCCCTGGGATTCTCCAGGCAAGAATACTGGAGTGGGTTGCCATTTTCTTCTCCAATGCATGCATGCATGCTAAGTCACTTCAGTCGTGTCTGACTCTGTGCGACGCTATAGAGAGGAGCCCACCAGTCTCCTCTGCCCACAGGATTCTCTAGGCAAGAATACTGGAGTGGGTTGCCATTTCCTTCTCCTCATTTGAGAACTGTACTTCTCCAACTATCTATGGAAAAGGGTCAATTTTCCCCCCATCTATCCTTAACTGATATTTTTATAAAGTACAATAAAGAATACATTACTAGATGCATAAAGTAAAAAAATAGGAATATATAAAGCAAACGAAAGCCATACATTAGGGCCATATTTTTAATCATCAAATGGAACCAACATAAAATGAATTCCAACCTGTTGTACAAGTTTCTTCAGCTTATTCTCAATGTCTCACGTTCACTAGCAGACATGATAAACTGTGAGAGATCATCTCTTGTGCACAGACCACAATAGAGGACTTTACTAAGGAATGCATTTATTTTCTAGGATTAAATTTCTTGTCCATTTATTCAATTCTTTTCAAACACTCTATGAATTTTTGACTCTCACAGTGGCATTCTGTTTAAATCCTTCTTGTATTCCTCCTAGAAATTCAAAGTACCTTTTGATGGAAAAAGCTTTGGAAGACCTCTATTCAGTTCAGTAGCTAGGCCTGAGATGGTAAAGTCCTTTTACCAATTTCAGCTGCTTGCTGGGCAGCACATTTCAGGCCACAGAGCCCAGTACCCCAGCCCTACAAGCCTCTGTCCACTCATATTCCTACTTATCACCGCAGAGAGGCCCTCAAATTTTTTTTAAGGCTCAGGGGTATTTTTATTCAATTTCCCTTAGTTCTCCCAAAGCCAAATGGCAAAATCCTTCCTCTCCTGTTCTTTTGGATTTCATTTTTATTTCCCCAGTATTTTATTTCTGCTTTTGCTAATACTCCACAAGAGAAGAAATGTACACATTAGTATGCAATAAACACAAAACTCTTCTATTGAGGAAAATAGAAACATGATAAATCTACTTATACTAGAATCTCTAGTAAAGGAGGAACTCATGGTTAAAAAAACTCATTTTAGGCACTAAAATATTTTGGCTAAATTTATGGAATATAGATCTCTAATGGACAAAACAAAAATCACATATTTGTAGAATTTTCCTAAAATGCTCTTGATGTGCTAGTCTGGTAAAACTTTGAAGTGATAGAATTTGTCAGAATATATGTTCTTATTAATAGTTATAAGTTGATTTTTAAAAAATTATTTATTTATTTTTAATTGGAGGATGATTGCTTTACAATATTGTGTTGGCTTCTGCCATATATTAACATGAATCAGCCGTAGCTATACATACGTTCCCTGCCTCCTGAGCCTCCCTCCCACCTCCCACCACTTAAAAGTTGATTTTGATTTTCATTTATCTACAGCCAGCAGTGAGTTCTCCTTGAAGAAATTCAGTAGGAAGTGCTGTACAAGGTCAAATCATCGCTGCTCTGAGCCTAGTTCCGGTGGTTGACAATTTGTGTGAATTTTAACACATCATTTATGGGGCTTCCGACTTGCTATTTGTCCAATAAAGACAGTGAAATCTTTCAGAGAAAGAGTGGAGACCAAAAGCAGGGGCGTGGCTAAGATTTAAAAGCCAAGTCACCTCCCTGCAATAAAACAGTCACTGCTGACTAATGACTTAATGTGAATTTAATCTGAGCTTTTTCACTGAATGCTTCTTGCCAGGCTTTGTTCTAAGTGTTTGAAAAGAATGAACTCCTGTAAGTCTCAGAACCACAGGATGAGGCGTATGCTGTCTTTATTCCCACTCTGCATTTGAGGAAAAAAGCACAGATGGATTAAATCACTTGTCCAAGGGCACATAGCTTGGAAGTCAAGGTGCTGAGGTTTGAGCTAAAATCAATCCCGAGTTTACATTCTTAACATTCTGCTGTATCTTATCCTAGTCTTCCATATGATCTCATTAATACAGGCACCCCAGTGCCATTTTTAACTTTAGTTGAGAAGTCCTGGTAATTTTACCTATTAAATACTTTAAATACTTTTAAACTCTATCCCTTGCTCTATACTTATTCCCACTGCTTCATCCAGGTAATTCACTCATGGATCAATAAATAATTGTTCATTAGTAAGGCATTATCAGGCATTTGCTAAATTCTGGGTCTGTCATGGTGAATAAGGCACATTCTCTGCCATAATAGTGCTTATTATCTCACAAGAAGATAGTACAGAAGATGAGATTATTTATGACAATGACTGTATTTCCTCTTTACTTACTTCTTACTCTTTGCCTCTAGATTCAATGATGCAGTCGTTAAAATTGCCTCTAGTCTCTAATCTCTCATGCATATATGATTGCATGAGATTGCAGATTTCATAATTCTGTGCATTTTTTCAGATTGTCTTCCCTACTCCCTACTTCCCTTTTCCATTTTTTATCTCCTGGCTTAGAGTTACCTTCAAGAATCACTTCCTCTGAGAGCTCTACCCATACACTAGTTAAACTGGTCTAAAAGCAAACCACACTAGTGTGTGTTTGTTTCTTGATCAAGTATTGTGTCTTCTTTGTTGAATAAAGATGCTGTCTTAGTCTGTTCAGGCAGCTGTAAGAAAATAACTTAGACCAAATGGACTATACACAACAGAAATTTATTTCTCACAGTTCTAAAGGCTGGAAAGTACCAGATCAAAGCACCAGCAGATCCAGTGTCTGATGAGGACTCATTTCCTCATTCATAGATGGCATCTTTTCACTGTGTTCTCACAAGGTATGAAACAGAGGAATCTCTCTGGGGCTTCTTTTGTAAGGACCCTAATCCCCTTCATGAGGGCTCTACCCTTATGACCTAATCAGCTCCCAAAGGCTCCACCTCTTACTACCATCACTTTTGGGGCTCAACATAGGGATTTGAGAAGGACAACAAACATTCACCCCATAGCAAGTGCCAAGGGCAGGATCTAGTGCAGCACTGACATTTAGCAAATATATATAGGAGTGAACCAGAGAAGTTGTTAACTTGAACCAGAGAATTGTTCAGTCCTCTCTCCCAAGTCTGTAGTTCCTACCACTTGCTTGCCAGAGGAGAATATTTATAGCTACATCCTAGTGAGTATAATCAGTATTCTTTCCAACCGCCATTCTCACTCAGGCACATACTAAGTTCTTGCTTCACTCAAGATTAAACACCTCAGTTCTATAGATCTGGGAAAATTCACAGTCCTGCTCATTCCCACCATCTGTACATTTGAAGACTGTTGTTATGTAGTTGCTCAATTATGTCCAACTTTTTGTGACCCCATGGACTGTAGCCCACCAGGTTCCTCTGTCCATGGGATTTCCCAGGCAAGAACACTGGAGTGGGTTGCAGTTTCCTTCTCCAGAAGAACTTCCCAACCCAAGGGTGGAACCTGGGTCTCCTGAATTGCAGGTTGATTTTTTACCACTGACCTACCAGGGAAGCCCACGTATTTGAAGATAGGCAAGTGATTATTCACCTTTAGCAAACATAAAGGAAATAAAAGCATTGAGATGATTCTGTAACAATATGACAGTCTATTTTTTATCTTGAAAATAAGCTGGGAGGGGTTGAACCCATAATATAATACATGGCAATTATATTTTATCATATTCTAGAGCCAGATTTCACATATACTATGGGTGTTGACAAGCTGACTCTGTTATCAAAACATATTCTCTTTGTTCAATATAATGGGTAGGTCCAGAAACATTATCCAGCAAAGATCATGGCTGAAATATAGTTTCTACCAAAAAATGGGATAGAAATTATAGGTCAGAAAAAAATTTAAATTGCATTTGTAAACTAAGTAACTAACCCAACCCAACCCATTTGTCAGTAATGAAAAAAATTCTCATTTTATTTTTTTAAGTCTAATTTAGACTTCCAAGGATATTTTATTTACTTTTAAAAGTGTCTATTATTGTACTCATAATGAAAATTAATGAAATGAGTTTTTACTTCCATGAAAATAAATTTATTTATTTGGCCTTGCTGCTTGGCATGTGGGAAATTAGTTTCCCGACCTGGGATTGAACCAGCAACTCTTGCAGTGGAAGTACAGAATCTTAACCACTGGACCACCAGGGAAGTCCCCCCAAAATAAGTTTAATATTTAAAGTTTAAGGAGAAGAATCATCATTGTGCTTTTCTGTCTCAATCTGTGGAAAGAGAAATTGACATTTTCTGCAAATTTTAGAAAAGTCTTAATAGTAAAAGGCAATGAACCAACAGATTTCTATATTACTCTTGGAGCTATAGTTGTGAGCTATGTGTTCCCATTTTAAAACAGAAGCAGTATTCAACCTTCAAAGTATGAGAAGAGAATCAGTCCCTGAGAAATGGTCCCCTTCAATCCTTCTGTATTCTACTATAAAATGTGGCAGAAGCAAATAAGAGTTTATTTACTGCTGTATAAAACTTTGGCTGAAGAGGCAAGGAAAGGAAGTCTGCTTTTGATTTCAACCATCTGGAAATATTACAGCTCAAAGCTAAGATCTTCCAATTTTCTTGTAGAATAAGTAGCGTGTTTCTCCTTAACTCGACACTGTAGGCCAGAACAGAGGTCACAGAAATGATGCTTTTATAGGTAAATTTCCCCATGTAGCTGTACCACTCCTCAGGAACTTTCAAAAACTTGAGGGAAAAAATGGATTAATAATGGTCTTTTTAAATGTGAAATCCCCACACGTTTTAAATTAGAGAAATTATTTGCAAAGTCATCATTGCCCTGTTTTGTAATCCCTCGTAAATGTAGAATGTAGCTCTTTTACATCTATTCACCCTCAAAACTGATTTTTTTTCTATTCAAAATAAATAGCAATCATTTTTTTCTCAAGAATATCTGGATGGGTGATTTTCCCCAATTCTGAGATCAGCCCTCTAAAGGATTGTTTAACACTTTATACATCACTTAACCCCTTGGAACTTCTGTTTCTCTTTCTGTAAAGTAATACTGACCACCCACTGAACCCAAGGGCAGGAAGACAGGAGTGCACCAGTGCTGAGGAGGAAAGCGTGAAGCAAATTCTAGGCAGACAGTGTGGTCTCCTGGAGAAAACTTCAGTTAACCCCCAGGAAAGCAAAGGGTTTTGTTCTTGATTCAGAGATTAAGTGACCTTTGAGAGTCCATCTACTCTTAAAGCCTCAACTTTCCCCTCTGGACAGTGTCCATCCTCAATTCAAACTCTTATTTGTCTTGCTTATTTTGGTCTAATTATTTTTTTCTTCTGCGCGCCTATCCCTTTTATTTTTTATAATATTTATCTTTTTTTTTTTTTTACAATATTTCCTTCTATCCATTTTCTTTTCTCAACACATTCAAATTTATTGATTTCTTTTTGCTTAGAAAGTATGAAAATTGTTATAAGATCTCAGAGCTCTTCTTGGGAAAAGCCACTTGGAAATAATAAACATAAATAACAATAAATACTTAGAAAGCTCCCAGAACTGATGAAGTCCTTTTGCTGTTTCCAAACAATAGACAGAAGAGAATTCAAATTTCTTAATTTCTCCCTTTAACTATCCTCAATCAATTCTGCCCTTGGAGGAAAAAGGCACTGTATTTAAGTTCCCCTGCCATTTTAATCCTAAATTTACAGAAACTTTTGCACTGAGAGTTGAGAAAGGAATTTTTCCTGAGATAGAGGACAGAGCTCAGACAATAAAAATTTAGGTATGAACAGCAGCAAAAATGTTCAAGGTAAGATAATCATGTAACTCACCACAGTTAATTCAAAGAGGCAAACCCGATTCATCTTGTCTTTACTTATGATTGGGGCAATGTTACTTAAAATAAGAGGACTTCCACACAGTGCTTAACAATTCTATTTATTATTTGATGATTTGAGGTTTTCATGATACTTGCTGTCCAAGGACATAATCTTTTTATAAAAAGGTTTGCAGCTCTCACTCTTCCAAAGTGGGGGGGGGGGGGGGGCAGGGAATTAGAAATGTGGCTTTCATGATGATAGATATAATACACTCTCAGTTTGTTTCTGTTGTGCGCCTCACTTTCGTTTTCCAGTATGTTAATTACACTGAGTCCTGGACACCATTTGTAGATTTCATTTTTTTTTTCCATTTATTTTTATTAGTTGGAGGCTAATTACTTTACATCATTGCAGTGGTTTTTGTCATACATTGAAATGAATTAGCCATGAATTTACATCATTTGTAGATTTCAAAAGCTGAATGGAGTAGAGAATAGGCACCTGTGACAATAGCTCCAGGTGGGTGTCAAAGTGCTTTACTGACAGCAGCAGAGAGTGTGGTTCATTGGCAGGAGCTCCAAAGTGCCTGTGTTCCCTTGGATCCAGTTGTGCTTTTCTTGGAGTGAATATTGGATCTTACTTCCGTATTGAGAGAGGAAAAATATAGGAAGGAGACAGAGAAACCGTAGGATGTTTTCAGTTGACATCAAGCAGTACATATAAAAAATAAAATATAGAAATGCATCTGGTCTTTAAAAAGAAACAAAAACAGAAAATAAAAGAAAGCCCTCTAAAAGGCAAAGAAGAAAAAGAGTCCTTTGCAGAGAATCATAGTACAAAAATCAGGACTGTTCCAATTAAACCCTTAGTTATGTAAAATTTGCCAGGTTTTTTTGTTTTGCAGTTTCACTCCAAAGTTCAGACCAGAAATACAAGCTGGTCTCAGAAATGATAGAAGCTCTCAAAATAAGGTGCTGGGGAACAGAAGCTGTGAAAAGAACATGGATATAGCATAGTATGATAATATGAGAAAAGAAGCATAAAAAGGCATGAGATGTCCACATCCTTCACATGAGAATTGGATTAGAGAAATTAAAAAATTTTCAAGCACCCTGAGGAATAAGAAACTACAAAATAATGGAGAAGAAAAAGAAACAGGGAGAACAGAAGAGAAGGGCAACAACTGATCTCTGAGGTCCTTCGAATGAAGGAAACTGAGGGAAACTGAGGTACCCCAGCTGACTGGCATCACCAAATGTCAGAGATCTGAATGACTCTATCTTGGATCTCCTGGCCCAATCAATCCAGCTGCTTTCTGACTGGAACTGCCTGAGAGATCCCAGGCAAAACCTCCTTGCAGTCCATAGAACTGTGGGGAAAAAAATGTTCAAAAAAATAGACCCATCTTTTTGAAGCCTGTACATTCTAAACAAAGGGGAGGCAAATTTTTTTTATTTGAACCATGTTATCCCATCCAGTGTATTAAAAAGCAGAGACATCACATTGCCAATAAAGTTTCATATAGTCAAAATTATGGTTTTTCCAGTAGTCATGTATGAATGTGAACGTTGGACCATAAAGAATGGTGCAGAATTGATGCATTCAAACTGTGGTGTTAGGGAAGATTCTTGAGAGTCCCTTGGACAGCAAGGGGATGAGACCAGTCAATCCTAAACGAAATCAACCCTGAGTATTGGAAGAACTGATGCTAAAGCTGAAGCTCCAATACTTCGGCCACCTGATGCGAAGAGCCCACTCATTGGAAAAGACCCTGGTGCTTGGAAAGATTGAGGGCACGAGGAGAAGGGGGCAAACAGAGGATGAGATGGTTGGATGGCATCACCAACTCAATGGACATGTGTGTGTGTGTTAATTGCTTGGTTGCATCTGACTCTTTTCGACCCCATGAACTGTAGCCAGCCAGCTCCTCTGTCCATGGAATTCTCCAGGCAAGAATACTGGAATGGGTTGCCAATCCCTTCTCCAGGGATCTTCTTGACTCAGGGATCGAACCTGGGTCTCTTGCATTGCAGGCAGATTCTTTACCATCTGAGCCACTAGGACATGAGTCTGAGTAAACTCAGGGAGATAGTGAAGGACAGGGGAGCTGGCGTGCTATAGTTCATGGGGTCACAAAAAGTTGGACATGACTTAGTGACTAAAAAACAACAGCAATTCCATAAAAAATAAGAACAATGCTTTTTAAAAAATTATTATTGTTTTGAATCTGTGGTCAACACTTTTGGCAAAAATAGCTATACATTCCAAATAAGGTAATTTGTCACCAAAAACATTAATTCTAGATTCGTCCAGAAGGCAAAGTGGAGTGAATATCAGAAGCATACAAAGTTTCTTTTACAATTGCTTAAGCTATGAAAATTCCAAAGGCTCTGATTTGGTAAGTAATTTCAAAACCAAGGCATAAAGGAATGCATTTCTCCATGAATCATGGTGAAATTTCTGAATTTCTTCGTGTAACTATCTCCAAGTTGTTAAAAGAACTAGTGATACGAAATAATGAACAGATGCTTCTATGACAAATGCTGAGGAGATGGAAATATATTATAACATAGGATACTGATCAGTGATCACGTAGCCATGCTTCCTTAAATGTATACAAATCAGGTGTATTTGAGGAATATATAACTATGAGTTTCTTGCTATTGCTTTAAATTGTTAAGTTCTTTAAATCAGCTTGAAGAACCATTATTTTCTTTGTGAAATGGAAATTATGGTTCTCATATTACACAAGACTTTTGCCATGACAACATAATAGTCATAGAAAGAAACAAATCCAATCTTAAACTACCATAATAATATTTAACCTAGTAATGCAGAACCCTGATGGCTAGAAGGGGCAACAACAGTGGAAATGGTAGTAGGGGAGGGGAGGACTTTCAAAATCAAGACTGGAAGAGCAAGACTAGCCCTCCAAAACACAAACCAAAGTTTTCCATTGAATGACCATTAATAATGTTATACCAGTTCAGATATAAAATAAAACATTTTACCCTTTCATTACTGTTCTTTTTTTTTTTTTCATTTTCATTGTCCTTGTATCTTTTCCAACTGAGCCTTCAGTACATTTAGTAGAAGCCCTCTTTCTGTGTGTTGGTAGCTATAATGTCAATACGTAAAAATAGGCCTTAAACAAACAAAAGCAAATAAGACTTCTCTTCATTATATATATATATATATATATATATATTTTCAAAATTACTCTGTACCAGCCCTGCCTTAAGCATTGCAGCAAACAACTATTATTCAAAAAAGAGTAAAGTCACGCATGGTGATCAATAACAACCCTGGGATGTTGAACTTTTTTTTCTAATATTGGACCAACGCTGCCATTTGGCACCAGTAAACAGGACTTGTATTACCGACTTCCTTTAGCAGAGTTGGCTATAACCTCTTCTCTAGCTGCCGCTGCCATCGAGGATTTGTCTGCATATTTGAGGAGGAGAGCCAGGAAAAACAGTTGTCTTTGCCCAAGAACATAAGTCTATCCAGTAGTGGAATAAGCCAAAGATATCTAAGTGAGCTTTGGGTTTTGCACTCAGCTTAAAAGTGATCCTTCCCTTGATCTTCCCAATGCGTTTTCTTAAAGGTATTGAAAGCTGAAGGCCTCTGAAGAAAGGTTTCTGCAAACAAAGGCCAAGAGCACTAAAAACCTCAAACCCATGTAAACAGGATCAGCTGTTTGCGCTAACCTCTTGCTCACTAGTAGCCATTAGCTAGCTCCACACTCCCACACACCCCAGCATGTTCCCAGAATAATAATGATGTCTCAGGAGGGTTAAACAAATGACCAGAAATCACATAGCTAGTGCCTGGACTAGCAGAGTGAGAATCAGAATCAATCCCCAAACTGAGCAAGCCTGTTCCTCCCTGCCATGTTGTTTCTTGGTCTCCAGGCCAACTTTTCTAGTCTTTACAACAAATTTAAAGAAGTCTGAGATAGATAACTGCCCTGAAGGAGTTTAATTCTTATTCAGGAAACAAGATGAAAACACCTATTGATTATATACTAATAAAATATTAAAACAGTCCCAAAGCTCTCACTGCACAGAAATGTCTTTAACATCAGAATTTCCCTGAAATTTTCAACAGTAGAAAATACTAAATGTGTCAGTTGAACAGGTTAACTCTTAAATGCTATTTCACGTGGAGAAAGAAGAGAAAAGAAATTTGGGACTGAACCAAAGAGAGCCTTGATTCATCATCTGGGCGCTGTCTTTTCTGATCAGGTCATTCTGCTGCCTGAGGAAACATATTCTCCTTTCAACACACTCTGCATAATTTTCATTGTCTACATATGGCCAAGGTTTTCTTTACATTTTAAAAAGATAGTTACTAATTGAATAAATAGACATTGAATTTTTCAAAGGCTAGAAAACCTTATTGTTGTTGTTTAGTTTCTAAGTCACCTCCAAATCTTGTGATCTTATGGAGTAAGGCTCCTCTGTCCATGGGTTTTCCCAGGCAAGAATACTGGAGTGGGTTGCCATTCTCCTCTCCAAGGAAAGCTTATACTTACTGATAAAAACATATATTTTGATTTTACTTCTTGGAGCCAGTGGTCCCAACCCTTACTTTTCCCCCCAGTTAGTGATTCATAGATTTAAAAAAGCACTTTTGAAAATGACGTGGTTTAATGTTTAGGTTAGAGAGAGATTCATTGAGTCCCTGGGTTATATCCAGAAGCCCACTTTGTACATAATGTCACCATGTAGAATAAGTATCTACTGGGTACTGAGGTTCCATGTACACGTAACAATTAAGATAACATTTTAATTTGAGGTTTATTAATTCAACAAAGAAATGGGCATTTCCTTTTTATTCAATAGAAGCCAATCCTTAAGTTCGGAAACTTCTAGATGATAAATAGGGCTGCTGGGCCATGTAGTCATCCCTGCTTGGGTTGAAATCCTTTTGTGATAAATAATTTTATCCTTATATTTGTTTCTTCTCATTTTTATGTAAGCCCAAGAATTTCAGATACAGTAAACTACAAATGACTCTGACATTCTCAAACTGCCCTCTCAAATTTGTACAATAACATGAGCATTTGGATGGAGAACAGACATAAAAGGGAAATGCCTCTATGCAGCCATATTATTTAAAATTGAAAAATTTTTCTTTTTTGTCAGAAATACACACAATAATTTTCTTTTCTGATAAACAAAGATCAAAAATGGAAATTAATTTTATACTACTCACTACTGCTTATTTTAGATATATAAATAGCAAAGGTTGGACTTATCCTATCAAAATTGTCACCAAAAGCTATGCATTTGGCCCACACTGTGTGGACCTTTCATAGAAACAGCTTTACTAAATGTTTGATTTGTCTTTTTTTCTGACAGCAGTGAAAGACACAAAAAGATGCAATGTTATTTAACTGGCTTTTGCTTGAACTCTCAAGGTGTTAAGGAAATGGGAAAATATCTTTCAAGCCTTGACTCTAGGAAAAGGTTTGTTTCCCCTGAGAAGCCAATAAGAGTATACTGATATTGTGGGTTCTGGCACTGATGTTATTTACATCTTTGCCTTGGTCATTAGAAAATTCAGAATAAATTGAGCCAATATAATTAATCAGGACCTAGCAAGTTATACCAATTTGTAATAACCTCTGGTTTTCATTTGCTATTCTATCCTTTTATTTTGTAAGCTTTTAGTTTTTATTTTCTTTTTTAAAGGTGACTTCTCCTACTGTTACTGACTGAACTATTATTTCTTCAAAATTCATGTGTTGAAATCCAACCACTGATGTGATTATATTTAGGGATGGGGCCTTTAAAGAAATGATTAAACTTAAAATGAGGTCAGAAGAGTGGGACCCTAATCCCATAGGACTGGTGTCCTTATAAAAAGAGGAAGAGACTCCAGAGACCTTTCTCTTTGTTCACAGAGGGAAGGCTAGGTGAGGACACAATGAACGTGGATCTCTGCAAAACAAGAAAGGTCTCACCAGAAACCAACCCTGCCAGCACCTTGATCTTGGACTTACAGCCAGAACTGTAAGAAAATAAATTTCTGAAAGATCAATTCAAAGATGGTGGAGGAATAGGATGGAGAGACCACTTTCTCCCCTACAAATTCATCGAAAGAACATTTGAACTCTGAGCAAACTGCACAAAACAACTTATGATCACTAGCAGAGGACATCAGGCGCCCAGAAAAGCAGCCCATTGTCTTCAAAAGGAGGTAGGACAAATTATAAAAGATAAAAAGAGAGACAAAAGAGCTAGGGACGGAGACCCATTCCGGGAAGGGAGCCTTAATACAGGAAGTTTCCAAACACCAGGAAACCCTCTCACTGGCGGGTCTGGGGGAAGTTTGTGAATCTCAGAGGACAACCTAACTGGGAGGAAAAATAAATAAAATCCACAGATTACATGCCTAAAAGCAGCTCCAGCAGAAACATACCCCAGACGCTTGCACCTGCCACCAGCAAGTGGGGGCTGAATGGAGAGGAGCGGGCGGCATTGCTTAGGGTAAGGACCAGGCCCAAATGCCCTGAGGACAATCAGAGGGAGCTAACGTGAGATAGCAACTTAAACTGGGGGATAGCAAGAGAGAGAGAGAAAATTAACTGGCCGAACACACTGCCGGCCATTTGCAGAACAAAAGGACTGAGCAATTCCAGAGAAGAGCTAGCCTGCGGTGGACCGGCCCATCCCCTGCCGGAGACGGGAGGGAGCGGGGATGGGAAAGGTGCAAACTCAGCCCCAGAAATGGCACCCCTACCAAACTGCAAACAGGCTCCCAGTTTCTAACCAAAGACTTCCTGAGATTCTGGATGGTTGACATCCCCCGGGAGGGTAGCGGGTAGAGACCGGCTCCCCAAAACAGACACAAGGCACACCCGACCGTTGAGCATGGAAACTGAGGCTGGGCCCGCGGAGGGGAGAAGGCGCGCTGCACCTGGGGAGAGTGCGTTCGTCAAGCTCCTGGCTGCCTCAGCTGCTCGGGCGGGGAAGGCACAAAACGCAGGCCCAACCGAGTCTGCACTTTTGTGGAGAACCCAAAAACTGGAACTGCACGCCACGCAGGGCCCCGCTCCATATAGAGCAGCCAGGAGCCTGAGCAGTGTAGACGGGGAAAGCACACCCGTGAGCGGGGGCAAACCCAGTGTGGCCGGAATACTGCGAGTGTCCCCACACAGGCCAGAGGCATTTGTGTGCACCGCCCCTCCCTCCCCGCAGCACGACTGAACAAGCGAACCTAAACAAGAGACCACCTCCGCCCACTTGTGTCAGGGCGGAAATTAGACACTGAAGAGACCTGCAAACAGGAGCCAAATTAACAAAGGGAACTGCTGTCTTTTTAATTAAAAAAAATTTTTTTTCTTTTTTCTCTTTTATTTTCTTTTACAATTCCCTATTACTCCTCTATTACTCCTTAATTTTCATTTTCATATATTTTTACAATTTTTTAATTAAACTTTCCCCACTTTTTTGTTTTATTTTCTTTAAAGTCCTCTATTACTCATTTATTACTCCTTAATTTTCATTTTCATATATTTTGAGTATTTTTTTAATTACAATTTTTTTTATTTTTTTCTTTTCTTTCTTTTATTTTCTTTTAAAGACCTCTATTACTCCTCTATTACTTAATTTTCATTTTCATTTCACTATAACCTTGCAAAAAAAGAAAGACCCTATTTTTAAAGCGAACTTCATATATATTTCTTAATTTTTTTGGTGTTTTTGTTTTTAATATTGTATTTTTAAGAATCTAACCTCTACTCTAGATTTTAATCTTTGTTTTTCAGTATTTGATATCAATTTTGGACAATATTCAGTACCAATATTCAGTACCCATTTTTACTCAGAAGTGTGAAGATTACTCTTTCCCCCTTTTGACTCACCTTTTTCTCCCCCAGATCACCTCTATTTCCTCCCTCTCCCTTCTCTTCTCAATCCAATTCTGTGAATCTTTGTGGGTGTTCTGGGCTAAGGAGAACACTTAGGGAACAGAGTACTGCGTAGATCTGTCTCTCTCCTCTTAAGTCCCCCTTTTTCTCCTCCTGCTCATCTCTATCTACTTCCTCCCTCTCCTCTTCTTCATGTAACTCTGTGAACCTCTCTGGGTGCCCCTCATGGGAGAGAATCTTTTCACCATTAACCTAGAAGTTTATTATCAGTGCTGTATAGTTGGAAAAGCCTTGAGGCTACTGGAAGAATAAAACTGAAAGCCAGGGGCAGGAGACTTAAGCCCAAAACGTGAGAACACCAGAGAACTCCTGACTACAGGGAACATTAAGTAATAAGAGATCATCCAAAAGCCTCCATACAAACACTGAAACCAACCATTACCCAAGAGCCAATAAGTTCCAGAGCAAGTCATACCACGCAAATTCTTCAGCAACACAGGAACATAGCCCTTAGTGTCAACTTACAGGCTGCCCAAAGTCACACCAAACACATAGGCCCATCTCAAAACTCACTACTGGACACTGCATTCCACTCCAGAGAGAAGAAATCCAGTTCTACACACCAGAACACCGACGCAATCTTCCCTAACCAAGAAACCTTGACAAGCCAATCGTCCAACCCCACCCACTGGGAGAAACCTCCACAATAAAAAGGAACCACAGACCACCAGAATACAGAAAGGCCACTCCAAACACAGCAATCTAAACAAGATGAAAAGGCAGAGAAATATCCAACAGGTAAAGGAAAATGAAAAATGCCCACAAAGCCAAAAAAAAAAAAAGAGGAGGAGATAGGGAATCTACCTGAAAAAGAATTTAGAATAATGATATTAAAAATGATCCAAAATCTTGAAAACAAAATGGAGTTACAGATAAATACCCTGGAGACAAAGATTGAGAAGATGCAAGAAATGTTTAACAAGGAACTAGAAGAAATAAAAAAGAGTCAATTAAAAGTGAATAATGCAATAAATGAGATCAAAAACACTCTGGAGGGAACCAACAGTAGAATAACGGAGGGAGAAGATAGGATAAGTGAGGTAGAAGATAAAATGGTGGAAATAAATGAAGCAGAGAGGAAAAAAAGAAAAAAAGAATCAAAAGAAATGAAGACAACCTCAGGGACCTCTGGGACAATGTGAAATGCCCCAACATTTGAATCATAGGAGTCCCAGAAGAAGAAGACAAAAAGAAAGGCCATGAGAAAATAGGAGATAATAGCTGAAAACTTCCCCAAAATGGGGAAGGAAATAGTTACACAGGTCCAAGAAACCCAGAGAGTCCCAAACAGGATAAACCCAAGGCAAAACACCCCAAGACACGCATTAATCAAATTAACAAAGATCAAACACAAAGAACAAATATTAAAAGCAGCAAGGGAGTAAAAACAAATAACACATAAAGCGATTCCCATAAGGATAACAGCTGATCTATCAATAGAAACCCTTCAGGATAGAAGGGAATGGCAGGACACACTTAAAGTAAGGAAAGAGAATAACCTACAACCCAGATTACTGTACCCAGCAAGGATCTCATTCAGATATGAAGGAGAATTCAAAAGCTTTACAGACAAGCAAAACCTGAGAGAATTCAGCACCACCAAAACAGCTCTTCAACATATGCTAAAGGATCTTCTCTAGACAGAAAACACAGAAATGTTGCATAAACGCGAACCCAAAACAACAAAGTAAATGGCAACGGGACCATACCTATCAATAATTACCTTAAATGTAAACGGGTTGAATGGCCCAACCAAAAGACAAAGACTGGCTGAATGGATACAAAAACAAGACCCCTATATATGCGGTCTACAAGAGACCCACCTCAAAACAAGGGACACATACAGACTGAAAGTGAAGGGCTGGAAAAAAATATTTCACGCAAATGGAGACCAAAAAAAAGCAGGAGTTGCAACACTCATATCAGATAAAATAGACTTTAAAATAAAGGCTGTGAAAAGAGACAAAGAAGGACACTACCGAATGATCAAAGGATCAATCCAAGAAGAAGATATAACAATTATAAATATACATGCACCCAACATAGGAGCACCACAATATGTAAGGCAAATGCTAACGAGTATGAAAGGGGAAATTAACAATAACACAATAATAGTGGGAGATTTTAATAACCCACTCACACCTATGGATAGATCAACTAAACAGAAAATTAACAGGGAAACACAAACTTTAAATGACACAATGGACCAGCTAGACCTAATTGATATCTGTAGGACATTTCACCCCAAAACAATCAATTTCACCTTTTCCTCAAGTGCACACGGAACCTTCTCCAGAATAGATCACATCCTGGGCCATAAATCTAGTCTTAGTAAATTCAAAAAAATTGAAATCATTCCAGTCAACTTTTCTGACCACAATGCAGTAAGACTAGATCTCAATTGCAGGAAAAAAAACTATAAAAAATTCAAACATATGGAGGCTAAATACCACGCTTCTGAATAACCAACAAATCATAGAAGAAATCAAAAAAGAAATCAAAATATGCATAGAAATGAATGAAAATGAAAACACAGCAACCCAAAACCTATGGGACACTGTAAAATCAGTGCTAAGGGGAAGGTTCATAGCAATATAGGCTTACCTCAAGAAACAAGAAAAAAGTCAAATAAATAACCTAGCTCTACACCTAAAGCAACTAGAGAAGGAAGAAATGAAGAACCCCAGGGTTAGTAGAAGGAAAGAAATCTTAAAAATTAGGGCAGAAATAAATGCAAAAGAAACTAAAGAGACCATAGCAAAAATCAACAAAGCTAAAAGCTGGTTTTTTGAAAAGATAAACAAATTTGACCAACCGTTAGTCAGACTCATCAAGAAACAAAGGGAGAAGAACCAAATCAACAAAATTTGAAATGAAAATGGAGAGATCACAACAGAAAACAATGAAATACAATGGATCATAAAAGATTACTACCAGCAGCTCTATGCCAATAAAATGGACAACTTGGAAGAAATGGACAAATTCCTAGAAAAGTACAACTTTCCAAAACTGAACCAGGAAGAAATAGAAGATTTTAACAGACCCATCACAAGCACGGAAATCAAAACTGTAATCAGAAATCTTCCAGCAAACAAAAGCCCAGGACCAGATGGCTTCACAGTTGAATTCTACCAAAAATTTAGAGAAGAGCTAACACCTATCTTACTCAAACTCTTCCAGAGAGTTGCAGAAGAAGGTAAACTTTCAAACTCATTCTGTGAGACCACTATCACCCTAATTCCAAAACCAGACAAAGATGCCACAGAAAAAGAAAACTACAGGCCAATATCACTGATGAACATGGATGCAAAAATTCTTAACAAAATTCTGGCAAACAGAATCCAACAACATATTAAAAAGATCATACATCATGACGAAGTGGGCTTTATCCCAGGAATGCAAGGATTCTTTAATAGCCGCAAATCAATCCATGTAATACACCACATTAACACATTGAAAGATAAAAACCATATGATTATCTCAATAGATGCAGAAAAAGCCTTTGACAAAATTCAACATCCATTTATGATAAAAACTCTCCAGAAAGCAGGAATAGAAGGAACATACCTCAACATAATAAAAGTTATATATGACAAACCCACAGCAAACATTATCCTCAATGGGGAAAAACTGAAGGCATTTCCCTTAAAGTCAGGAACAAGACAAGTGTGCCCACTCTCACCACTACTATTCAACATAGTTTTGGAAGTTTTGGCCACAGCAATCAGAGCAGAAAAAGAAATAAAAGGAATCCAGATAGGAAAAGAAGTAAAACCACTCACTGTTTGCAGACGACATGATCCTCTACATAAAAAACCCTAAAGACTCTACCAGAAAATTACTAGAGATAATCAATGAATATAGTAAAATTACAGGATATAAAATTAACACACAGAAATCCCTTGCATTCCTATACGCTAACAATGAGAAAACAGAAAGAGAAATTAAGGAAACAATCCCATTCACCATTGGAACAAAAAGAATAAAATACTTAGGAGTATATCTATCTAAAGAAACAAAAGACCTCTACATAGAAAACTATAAAACACTGATGAAAGAAATCAAAGAGGACACAAATAGATGGAGAAATATACCGTGTTCATGGATTGGAAGAATCAATATTGTTAAAATGAGTATACTATCCAAAGCAATCTATAGATTCAATGCAATCCCTATCAAGCTACCAACGGTATTTTTCACAGAACTAGAACAAATAATTTCACATTTTGTATAAATACAAAAAACTCGAATAGCCAAAGCGATCTTGAGAAAAAAGAATGGAACTGGAGGAATCAACCTGCCTGACTTCAGGATCTACTACAAAGCCACAGTCATCAAGACAGTATGGTACTGGCACAAAGACAGAAATATAGATCAATGGAACAAAATGGAAAGCCCAGAAATAAATCCATGTACCTACGGACACCTTATCTTTGACAAAGGAGGCAAGGATATACAATGGAAAGAAAGACAACCTCTTTAACAAGTGGTGCTGGGAAAACTGGTCAACCACTTGTAAAAGAATGAAACTAGAACACTTTCTAATACCATACACAAAAATAAACTCAAAATGGATTAAAGATCTAAATGTAAGACCAGAAACTATAAAACTCTTAGAGGAGAACATAGGCAAAACACTCTCTGACATAAGTCACAGCAAGATCCTCTATGACCCACCTCCCAGAATATTGGAAATAAAAGCAAAAATAAACAAATGGGACCTAATGAAACTTAAAAGCTTTTGCACAACAAAGGAAACTATAAGCAAGGTGAAAAGACAGCCTTCAGAAGGGGAGAAAATAATAGCAAATGAAGAAACAGACAAAGGATTAATCTCAAAAATATACAAGCAACTCCTGCAGCTCAACTCCAGAAAAATAAATGACCCAGTCAAAAAATGGGCCAAAGATCTGAACAGACATTTCTCCAAAGAAAACATACAGATGGCTAACAAATACATAAAAAGATTCTCAACATCACTCATTATCAGAGAAATGCAAATCAAAACCACAATGAGGTACCATTACACGCCAGTCAGAATGGCTGCTATCCAAAAGCCTACAAGCAATAAATGCTGGAGAGGGTGTGGGGAAAAGAGAACCCTCTTACACTGTTGGTGGGAATGCAAACTAGTACAACCGCTATGGAGAACACTGTGGAGATTCCTTAAAAAGCTGGAAATGGAACTGCCATATGACCCAGCAATCCCACTCCTGGGCATACACACTGAGGAAACCAGATCTGAAAGAGACACGTGCACCCCAATGTTCATCGCAGCACTGTTTATAATAGCCAGGACATGGACGCAACCTAGATGCCCATCAGCAGATGAATAGATAAGGAAGCTGTGGTACATATACACTATGGAATATTACTCAGCCATTAAAAAGAATTCATTTGAATCAGTTCTAATGAGATGGATGAAACTGGAGCCCATTATACAGAGTGAAGTAAGCCAGAAAGATAAAGACCATTACAGTATACTAACACATGTATATGAAATTTAGAAAGGTGGTAATGATAACCCTATATGCAAAACAGAAAAAGAGACACAGATGTACAGAACAGACTTTTAGACTCTGTGGGAGAAGGCGAGGGTGGGATGTTCAGAGAGGACAGCATTGAAACAAGTATACTATCAAGGGTGAAACAGATCACCAGCCCAGGTTGGATGCATGAGGCAAGTGTACTGCAACTGGGACCTGACACAGCCAAAAATAAATAGATTTTAAATTCCATATATATGCATTAGTATACTGTATTGGTCTTTATCTTTCTGGCTTACTTCACTCTGTATAATGGGCTCCAGTTTCATCCATCTCAGTAGAACTGATTCAAATGAATTTTTTAAATGGCTGAGTAATATTCCATGGTGTATCCATGGCTGATTCCCACCTTCCTCTCTACCCGATCCCTCTGATTCATGTCAATGTATGACAAAAACCACTACAATATTGTAATTAGCCTCCAATTAATAAAAATAAATGAAAAAATAAAAAAATAAAAAGATGGTAATGATAACCCTATATGCAAAACAGAAAAAGAGACACAGATGTACAGAACAGAATTTTGGACTCTGTGGGAGAAGGTGAGGGTGGGATGTTCAGAGAGAATAGCATTGAAACAAGTATACTATCAAGATTAAAATAGATCACCAGCCCAGGTTGGATGCATGAGACGGGTGCTCAGGACTGGTGCACTGGGAAGACCCAGAAGGATGGGATGGAGAGGGAGGTGGGAGGGGGGATCGGGATGGGGAACACATGTAAATCCATGGCTGATTCATGTCAATGTATGGCAAAAACCGCTACAATATTGTAAAGTAATTGGCCTCCAACTAATAAAAATAAATGGAAAAAATAAATAAATAAAATAAATTTCTATTATTTAACCTACCCAGTCTATGATATTCTGTTATGGCAGTTCAAACAGACTGATATACTTAACATAATCTCTTTTTGGGTTTTTTTTTTTTTTTTTTTTTGCAGTAAAATATTCAAGGTAGGAAAGAAAAGCTGTCTTATGTAGGCCATATCCCCATTGCTTTTTTTCTGTCACCTCAGTGATACTGGTCTATCCTCTATCCTCACAGAGGGAGATTAGTGTGGATGTGACATACTTCCGGGACGTTTACTGTGCCATTTTGTTCAATATTTGGAAGTTCTCTCTCCCTTTTACCATATCTTCCTCTTTTTATTTTAATTTATTTTGATATAGACTATTCTTAAGGTCTTTATTGAATTTGTTACAGTATTGTGTCTGTTGTATGTTTTGATTTTTTGGTTTTGAGGCATGTGGGATCTTAACTCGCTGACCAGGGGTCAAACCCCAGCCCCTTATATTGGAAGGTGAAGTCTTAACTACTGGACTGCCAAAAATGTCCCCACACCTTCCTCTTTTATCTTTTGCATATGTCCATGAAAGGGCAAACTGTAAGGAGCAGTACTTTTTTATGCAAATAATAAAATCTCAGTTCATGTCAACCCATTTTTGTGTCTTGTAAATGCTCTAGTTTTAGATTTCAAAGGCTTTCTTGGCTATTCCTCCCTGGCCTAATAATGGCTGTTCCAAAAATGTCAGGGGTGGACTCTGATCTTAGTGGTTTCTGGCTGCTGTTCTCTTATAGCTACAAGATGATAAGAGAAGAATATGCACTCGGGGTGACATCTGGCATTTTATAGAGCACCTAAAATCAAACATATATCACCACTTCCTTCAGAAACAGTATAAACCTTACTAAATAATAAACAAAAAAATTCATACACACTTTAGTATGAAAGCTGTATTACTTATGAATGAATAACCATGACATTATTATGCCAAGAGGACATTTGTCCATTCCTTGCCTTTAGTTCCTTTATGCCTTATAAAGATTTCTATGTTAACTAATGATACGTGATATCCCACCAAAATGCCATCTCTCTAATAAAGAGGCAACTCCACTAACCCAAAGAGATGACAGGAGATTTATAGTTCCTCTCACCACAATTACTGATGTGAGCTGAGTGATTTCAAACAAGTGAAGATGGCAGAAAATTGCAAAATTGATTTCCTAACACTGTGCAATCAACTTGGGACTTTTATAACATATTTTTTAGATCCAAGTCGCTTGCTATGTTAAGAGTGCTCAGTTGTCTGGCCACCACTTGTTTCTTTAGTTAGCTGCTCTAACAAAATACTATAGACTGCATGGTTTGAACAATAAGCATTGATTTTTGGAGGCTAGGAAATCCAAGATCAAGGTGCTAGAAGATTCAGGGTCTGGTGAAAGTCCTCTTCCTGGTTTGGAGATGGCTGCTTTCCTGCTGTGACTTTGCATGGCAATCAGAGAGATCATTTCTCTCTGTCTCTTCTTATAAGGGCACCAATCCCACTTCTGAGACCTCTACCCTAATGACCTAATTACCTTCCAAAGGCTCTTCTTTCAAAGATCATCATGGTGGTGATTAGGGCTTCAGAATAGGAATCTGGAAGGAATACATTTACTCAGTCCCTCACACCACTGCTTTCAGGACTAATGAGGCAAAATGTTACTGTAGGAGGGATCTCCTTGAAGTCGAGAGGGAGCCATTGTACACCCTGAACACTGTCATCTAGCTTTAGTCGTATTGGAACGTTGGCCTTGCCTTTTTAAAAGAACATCTGAAACTCTCACAAAGTGACCTGAAAGGTCAAAATTTGATCAGATGATGGGAAGAGAGCTTCTAGTGAGCTGTGTCCAAGAGTGTACTCAGTAGATGTTATTGTGACCAAAAGGTCTTGGAGAGCTCAGAGCTGGCAATGGCTTCAGAGATTTCAAAGGCAACTCTTTCTACTGCTTTTAATCCTAGACTTTAAAGAATCACAAAGTTCCAAAAATGAATACATCCTGAAGCTAACCCTTAAGTAGACACTCTCTTTTAGCTTACCAGCTATTCTGGAATGATGTATGGCTGTTAAGAGAATATTGATCATCTTTGACTTTGAAACTTGAATATGACAAAAATTATCTATCACCTTTTGAAACACACATATGCTCTTGACTTAACTCAAAAGACTGAGACACAAGACCCTCAATATTTCCTTGCAGCTAAGGTTCGTTTCGATTTTACCTCTAGTTATTTTCAGCATTAGCAGGAAAATATCTAAGATAAACATTTTTTTTCCTGATTGTATAAAATGAATACTCAATATATGTGTAAGTGTACAATCATACATTTTGTCTGTGTGCATGTGCTTAGGTATATATGTAATGTAGATACCCCTATATATTTAAGATGAAAACTTGCATTTACTTATTTTTTATTTTTTCCTTGTGAAACTAACATTATTTTTCTTCTTAGTTCTCAAATGAAATGCTTACACATTACAGAATTTCAAGGATAACTGTTTTAGAGGACATTGTCTTCAACTCTGCATGTTAACTGGTTTAATTCCTTGGCACTGACATTTTCTACTAAGTCATTGGTTTGGATATGGTGATCTATATCAACTAAGAGTGAGTGAAGACTAGGAGAGATATGTGGAAGTGTTTTATGGCTGACAGTCATTTTCTTGTCTTTTAAGACCTACATATATTAATCAGAGGGGAAGTTTCCCTGGAGGAGGAAATGGCAACCTGTGCCAATATTCTTTCCTGAAAAATCCCATGGACAGAGGAACCTGGTGGGCTACAGTCTATGGGGTTGCAAAGAGTCAGACATGACTGCTGGACTGGGCACACATATTAATCAGGTCTGTGAAAATAATACATTTAAGTGTGTCCTATTAACAGTGAAATACCTGGTGATGAAGCTTTATTAACGAAGCATATATTTTAAGCTAATTACTTCCAAATGTCTTTGGTTGCTTCTTCATCAAGCAAAACTATCTTTATCATACAATTCAAATATACATATACTTGTACTACTGTAGATATGTATTATGTATATTACCAGACATATGCAAAAAATAAATTTAAAAATCAATATATAAAGATAAAATTACATTAATAATTTTATTATATTTAATAATGGTCCCAAAACAGGTTGTTCTCATTAAAATATTATTAGCAATTATATTAGTCTAAATAGTCTTTTCTCTCTTGTAGTGACAATGAGTTTTCATTGACTTGTCATAGAAAAGCATATTTCTTACTCACATTAGAATGCACTGGGGTATGATTTGCTGGTGATTTTCTCTCATGTAACCCCAGCCTGAGTCATCTTGGAAGACTGCAGCATGTGACCTCTACAGTCACTTAATGAAAGGAAAATAAAATCTGATTGTACAAAGTATTTTAAGGGCCAGACACAGAAATTAATATACAACTCTTCAACTTACATTTCATTAGCTAGAATTCAGTCAAATGACCCTGATCTGACAGCAACTGAGTCTGGGAAATGAAGTCTTTGTATGTGTCCAGGTAGAGAAAATGATGGATTGAAAACCTACCACTATTTCTGCCATAACCTTTATTATTGACATTATTAGTTATTAAGGCATTTGATTAAAGACAACAAGACAATAGGCTTAATATTTTATAAAATATTGACTTAATACAGTATATCATGTGTGTGTATGTTCTCAGCCATACCTGACTCTTTGCAGGCCCATGGACTGTAGCCTGCCAGGCACACTGTCCATGAAAATTTCAAGGCAAGAATACTGGCATGGGTTTCCCTTTCATTCTCCAGGGGGACCCAGGGATGGAACCCCCATCTCTTGTGTCTCCTGCATTGAGAGGCCGATTCTTTACCACTGTGCCACCTGGGAAGCCCAACACACTATATTCAGTTCAGTTCAGTCACTCAGTCGTGTCCAACTCTTTGCGACCCCATGAATCGCAGCATGCCAGGCCTCCCTGTCCATCACAAACTCCTGGAGTGTACTCAAACTCATGCCCATCGAGTCAGTGATGCCATCCAGCCATCTCATCCTCTGTCGTCCCCTTCTCCTCCTGCCCCCAATTCCTCCCAGCATCAGGGTCTTTTCCAATGAGTCGACTCTTCGCATGAAGTGGCCAAAGCATTGGAGTTTCAGCTTCAGCATCAGTCCTTCCAATGAACACCCAGGACTGATCTCCTTTAGGATGGACTGGTTGGATCTTCTTGCAGTCCAAGGGACTCTCAAGAGTCTTCTCCAACACCACAGTTCAAAAGCATCAATTTTTCGGCGCTCAGCTTTCTTCACGGTCCAACTCTCACATCCACACATGACCACTGGAAAAACCATAGACTTGACCAGATGGACCTTTGTTGGCAAAGTAATGTCTCTGCTTTTTAATATGCTATCTAGGTTGGTCATAACTTTCCTTCCAAGGAGTAAGCATCTTTTAATTTCATGGCTGCAGTCACCATCTGCAGTGATTTTGGAGCCCCCAAAAATAAAGTCTGACACTGTTTCCACTGTCTCCCCATCTATTTCCCATGAGGTGATGGGACCAGATGCCATGATCTTAGTTTTCTGAATGTTAAGCTTTAAGCCAACTTTTCCACTCTCCTCTTTCATTTTCATCAAGAGTCTTTTTAGTTCCTCTTCACTTTCTGCCATAAGGGTGGTATCATCTGCATAACTGAGGTGACTGATATTTCTCCCAGCAATCTTGATTCCAGTTTGTGCTTCTTCCAGACCAGCATTTCTCATGATGTACTCTGCATATAAGTTAAATAAGCAGGTTCCTATTTGGAACCAGTCTGTTGTTCCATGTTCAGTTCTAACTGTTGCTTCCTGACCTGCATACAGGTTTCTCAAGAGGCAGGTCACTATATTACAGAAATTCAAAGATCTGCTTCTAAATTTAATCTATTGCAAAACTGGCTATAAGGATTGTGATTCCTGAAAAAGGTACTTCTAAAAAAAAAAAAAAGTTATGTAACTTTGAATGGGAGAAAACAACTTGAAAAGGGTATTTTTTTTTTTTTAATGGACCTTACAACTCTTTCGCATGACAAGGGATTGTATTTAGCTTCTAACCATATTACTGCCCATTACCTCTAGCAGACATTTCTGTTTGCAGCAGGCAAAACAAGTGTTACTCTAGTGATTTCGGCCTCTTGATATCAAGGAATCTCAAAAGTGGTTTCCAAGCATTCATTTTACCTTGAAGGAGATTTTTAAAAGTACTCGCTTTAGTATCAAATATCCTAAAGCATTTCTAAAAACAAATCAAAGAGGAACATCTTAGTCATGATGGCATCATATTAACTATCAGGACACAATATGCTCTCAGGAAGAACATCAAAATTCATTAAAATCAGTATAAATTGATAGTTGGGACAGTCTCCCTAATAAGTCTCTTATCTTATTTTTACTTTGTAGGAAGGGTGATAAAGAGCTTGTTCTACTAAAATGGTTAGCATCTCCATGTTCTTGGATTTTGTTGTACTTACACTATAAATATTGTCTTTAATTTTCAATTTCTTAATGGAATATTTTAAGCCACTTGCTCATTTTATGAGTAGTAAAATCATGCAGGACCCTGTGGAGCTCCAGGGCATCTAAGCCTTTCTGTCTCTATGACCTTCCCTGAATTCCAAAGGGCAGATTGCTAACCTGGGAAGGGAAGACATGCAAAGACAAGGGAGGGACAGCCAGGAAACCACAGCGCAGCTTTGGGTCAGGATCCTGGTTCCACTTCCAGAGATACACATAACAATGTCCTTAAGCTCTTTAAGATGTTAGCATTCTTCATCCCTTGCTTCCCAGGTGGTTCAGTTGTAAAGAATCCCCCTGCCAATGCAGGAAACGCAGGAGACCCGGGTCTGATCCCTGGGTTTAGAAGATCCCCTGAAGGAGGAAATGGCAACCCACCCCAGTATTCTTGCCTGGGAAATTCCGTATACAGAGGAGCCTGGCAAGCTACAGTCCACGAGGTGACAGAGTCAAACATGACTGAGCACATATACACATTCTTCATACCAGAGAAAGACCACCTGAGGTTACATTAAAGGAGCCAGAGAAGTTCATCAGGATGACCTGAGACCAGGTTAGAGGAGTGGAGGCCCTTGCACAACATTAAGACTCAACATTCAAAAACTATGATCGTGGCATCCGGTCCCATCACTTCATGGGAAGTAGATGCATCACTTTGCGACAAAGGTTGATATAGTCAAAGCTATGGTTTTTCCAGTAGTCATGTACAGATGTGAAAGTTGGACCATAAAGAAGATTGGGTGCCAAAGAAGTGATGCTTTTGAATTGTAGTACTGGAGAAGACTCTTGAGAGTCCCTTGGACAACACAGAGATCAAATCAGTCAATCCTAAAGGAAGTCAAGCCTCAGTATTCATTGGAAGGACTGATGCTGAAGCTGAAGCTTCAATACTTTGGCCACCTGATGCAAAGAGCCAACTCAATGCAAAAGATCCTGATGCTGGGAAAGATTGAGGGCAAGAGGAGAAGGGAGTGACTGAGGGTGAGATGGTCGGGTGGCATCACCTACTCAATGGATGTGAATTTGAGCAAATTCCAGGAGGTAGTGAAGGACAGGGAAGCAGGGCATGCTGCAGTCCAAGGGGTCTCAAAGAGTCAGACATGGCTTAGCAATTGAACAACAACAATCTTATTTGCAACCCCACCCTTGAACTTTGCTATAAACCTCCTCAGTAAATCCTGCTATATTGAGACATTTCGATTTTGAGGGCAGGAGCCCTCTGTGTCCCCCTTTGGCTGGCAAAGCAATAAAATTATTCCTTCTACTTCACCTAAAACTCTGTCTCTGAGATTTAATTTGGCATTGGTGCACAGAGGCCAAGCTTTCAGGAGCAGATTGTTTGAAACTGAATCATATAATTTATAAATTCACTTAAGTGGATAAAAGTTAGCTACAAATTATTACAATGCAAGAAAAGAGAGGAAAATGAATGAAAGTTCCACTGATAAACCCCTCTCCCCCCACCTCCCACCATGTTTTGAAACTCTACTCTTCTCTGGATGTTTCTTGAAAAGTATGTGACCATCTGCTGGTTAGCCTGACTCTGGCCCCCGATGTCCAATTATGTTTAAATATTTGTGAGATAATTTACTTGTATTTACAAATAAACACAAGTAGAAGTTGTAATGTTTTTCTTTTTCCTTCAACCCAATGGACAATCTTAAGCATTCCTGGAGGCACAGGCCTACTTTGAAGATGCTGCTTTAAGAACCAGAAAAGGGGTACCTCACCCAAATGACACCAGTTGTTCCAATGGACTACTGCTAGAAGTTTTAGGTAGAAAATCTTGATATAGAGCTATTTGTTTTTGTGTATGAAGGTACAGCACAAGAGAGCAGTGTCTGTATGCCAAGTGTGATCAGTTGTGTCCAACTCTGTGACCCCATGGGCTGTAGCCCGCCAGGCTCCTCTGTCCATGGAATTTTCCAGACAAGAAAATTTGTTTTTAGTTCTTTATTAACTTAAGCTTTCCAATTTTGTATTATTTTCTTTTTATTTCAAGTCTAATCTTCTAATTTTTAATTTTCTGAAGTCTTAATCCAGCTCTGGATATTAGTCTAGGTGAATTATTTTTATGTGAAGTTTGGGAGTGAGAGTGAGGAAATACATGGGGGTTTGAGCATGGTGCAAGTATTAGTCAACAAGGCTATTTCTGTCCAAGTACTAAATTCAAGGATGCTTTAGCTTTTGACTACTATTCACTAGAAAACAAATTTATGTAAGAAACAGGTGAAGTCCTGCATTTTAATGTTTTATCCAGTTTGATGCTAAAAAATAAAAATCAACTATTATTCATGTATACAATGAACTTCCTAAATTTGCATCTGGATTTTATGATATTTTGAATACAATATTATTATATATGCTAGATATTAAACATATTAGAGTGCTAAGACTGTGGAATATGAAGTTAGATTTTTCTAAGTTTAAATACTGGCCTTGCTACTTAATATATGCACAGCTTTGAACATTTGTTTCATGTCCTTAAGACTCTATTTTATATCACACAAATTTATTTGATGATTAAAGAAGGTAATATCATATACAAGCCACAGTACAATGGTTGACAGATAATGTGTCCAATATGTTAGTTTTGTTGTAAATATTACTCATATATCTATGACTTTGTTGTTCTTTAGTCACTAAGTCATTTGCAACTCTTGGCAACCCCATGGACTGCAGCAAGCCAGGCTTCCCTGTCTTTCACTGTCACTTGGAGTTTGCTCAAACTCGTGTCCATTAAGTTGGTGATGTCATCCAACCATCTTATCCTTCATTACCCCCTTCTCCTCTTGCCCTCAATCTTTCCCAGCACCAGGATCTTTTCCAGCAAGATGGCTCTTCACATCAAGTGGCCAAAGTATTGGAACTTCAGCTTCAGCATCAGTCCTTCCAATGAATACTCAGGCTTGATTTCTTTTAGGATTGAGCAGTTTGATCTCCTTGTTGTCCAAGGGACTCTCAAGAATCTTCTCCAGTACCATAATTCAAAAGCATCAGTTTTTTTAGCACTCAGCCTTCTTTATGGTCCAACTCTCACATCTGTACATGACTACTGGAAAAACCATAGCTTTGACTATATGGATCTTTGTCAACAAAGTGATGATTTGGTTTTTAATACAATATATAGGTTTGTCATAGCTTTCCTTTCAAGGAGTAAGCATCTTTCAATTTCATGGCTGCAGTCACCATCTGCAGTGATTTTGTAGCCCCAAATAAAATCTGTCACTGCTTCTACTTTTGTCCCATCTATGTGCCATGCAGTGATGGGACCGGATGCCATGATCTTAGTTTTTTTAATGTTGAGTTTTAGGCAAGTTTTTTCAGTCTCCTCTTTCACCCTCATCAAGAGGCTCTTTAGTTTGTCTTCACTTTCTGCCATTAGAGTGGTATCATCTGCATATCTGAGGCTATTGATATTTTTCCTGGCAAACTTAATTCCAGCTTGTGATTCATCCAACTTGGCATTTTGCATGATGAACTCTGCATATAAGTTAAATAAGTAGGGTGACAGTATATAACCTTGCCATACTCCTTTTCCAGTTTTGAACCAGTCAGTTTTTCCATATAAGGTCCTAACTGTTGCTTCTTGACCCACAAACAGATTTCTTAGGACACAAGTAAGATGATCTGGTATTCCCATCTCTTGAAGAATTTTCCACAGTTTGTTGTGATCCACATAGTCAAAGGCTTTAGTGTAGTCAATGAAGCAGATCTTTTTCTGGAATTCCTTTGCTGTCTCTAAAATCCAGTGAATGTAGGCAATTTGATCTCTGGGTTCCTCAGCTTTTTCAAAGCCCAGATTGTACATCTCAAAGTTCTTGGTTCATGTACTGCTGAAGCCTAGCTTGAAGTATTTTGAGCATAACCTTACTAGCATGTGAAATGAGCGCAATTGAAGAAGACCTTCTCATCTCTCCTTGCTTTGCTCTGCAATTCTGCATTCAGTTGGATATATCTTTCCCCTTTTCCTTTGTTTTTGCTTCTCTTCTTTCCTCAGCTGTTTGTAAAGCCTCCTCAGACTATCACTTTGCTTCTTGCATTTCTTTTTCTTTGGGATGGTTTTGGTCATTGCCTCCTACAAAATGTTATGAACCTCCTCTGTCCATAGTTCTTCAGGCACTCTGTCCACTCTATCATATTTAATCTCTTGAATCTGTTGGTCACCTCCACTGTATAATCAGGGCTTCCCTGATAGCTCAGTTGGTAAAGAATCTGCTTGCAATGCAGGAGACCCTGGTTCAATTCCTGGGCCAGGAAGATCTGCTGGAGAAGGAATAGGCTACCCACTCCAGTATTCTTGGGCTTCCCTTGTGGCTTATTTGGTAAAGAATCCACCTGGAATGTGGGAGACCCGGGTTTGATCCCTGGGGTGATGCCCTGGAGAAGGAAAAGGCTGCCCACTACATTATTCTTGCCTGGAGAATTCCTGGGATCATAAAGAATCAGACATGACTAAGCAACTTTCACTTTCACTGTATAATCAATCATAAGGGATTTGATTTTGGTCATACCTGAATTGCCTAGTGGTTTTCCCTACTTTCTTCAATCTGAGCCTGAATTTTGCAATTAGGACCTCATGATCTGAGCCACAGTCAGCTCCAGGTCTTGTTTTTGCTGACCGTATAGAGCTTCTGCAAGTTTGGCTGCAAAGAATATAATCGATCTGATTTTTGGTATTGACCATTTGATGATGGCCATGTGTAGAGTCCTCTCTTGGTTGTTGGAAAGAGTGTTTGCTATGGCCAATGTGTTCTTTTGACAAAACTCTGTTAGTCTTTGTCCTGCTTCATTTTGTATTTCAAGGCCAAACTTATCTGTTTCTCCAGGTATCTCTTCACTTCCTACTTTTGCATTCCAATTCCCTATGTTGAAAATGACATTCTGTTGTTGTTGGTATCAGTTTTAGAAGGTCTTATAGGTCTTCACAGAACTGATCAACTTCAGCTTCTTCAGCATCAGTGGTTGAGGCATAGACTTGGATTACTGTGATGTGAATGATTTGCCTTGGAAATGAACCAAGGTCATTCTGTCATTTTTGAGATTGCACACAAGTGCTGCACTTCACACTCCTATTGACTATGAGAGTTACTCCATTTCTTCTAAGGGATTCTTGCCCAGAGCGATAGATATAATGATCATCTGAATTAAACTGTCCCTTCCCTATCCATTTGGGTTCACTGATTTCTGAAATATTGATGTTCACTCTTGCCATCTCCTGCTTGACCACATTCAATTTACCTTGATTCATGGACCTAACGTTCCAAGTTCCTATGCAACATTGTTCTTTACAGCATTGGACTTTACTTTCACTACCAGACACGTCCACAACTGAGCATCATTTCCACTTTTGCGCAGCCGCTTCCTTCTTTCTGGGGCAATTTCTTTAGTAACTGCTCTCTGCTCTTTTCCAGCAGCATGTTTGACACCTTCCAGCCTGCTGTCTATCTACCAGTGTCCTGTCTTTTTGTCTTTTCATACTGTTCATGGAGTTCTAGTGGCAAGAATACTGCAGTGCTTATATCTATGACTACTTCTTCTCAACAGTATTTGAAAGAAATGTATGTTTTGCAACTTTCACTGTTTAAAAAGTTTAAGTTTCTTGATTCTTTCTTAGGCCATTCCTGCTGAAATCCTTTATCTCATCTCCATCATCTCCTTTGTTCCTTTATAGTATATAAACCTAATGGTAGGAGAACTGATGTCAGAATATGAGTTGAATTGAAACTCTTACAAGGGTTTGCTAAGCCCCTGAAGAATTTTAGGCACTATTGTTAATTTAAGTATGTATATATTTATTTTAGGTTATTCTATAATATGTATTCTCTATATATATTCTACTATATATATAGTGGAATATATTTTATTCTAATACATTCATCATATTCTATTATGATTTTTTCAGTGATCCATTGAAAAGGCAATTCTGGATTTTATTGACAAATACAAAGAGAAAGCACAAAAACAACAACAAAAAGATTGTTCTATTTGTATCACAGTCTGCCCCATGACTCAAGGTCAGTTTTGAAGCCAACAAAAGAAAACAAAAATAAGCCAAGGACTGAATTCATATTTGGATCATTGCATTCTGGGTGTGTCATGGGGCTCCACAACCTTTTAGGTTAGATTACTTACTCTGTCCTCATTTCCCCATACTCCATGTGTTTTTCAGGAAGAACTTCCAGTGGAAAAGGCCCTGGTCCATACCAGCTGCAAAAATTTGTTTATAATGATCAATTCAAATGAAAAATAGTGGTTGAAAAACTATCATACAATAGAATCTATGCTAAGTGGCAGGACACAAAACAAGAAAACATATTAGGTCTGTCTTTCAAAGGGTCAAGCTACATTGAAGAGTGAGGAAAACAGAAGAGGGGGTGAAAGAAAGGAAGAGAGGGAGAAAGGAGAGAAGAGAAGTCTTTTTGTGAACTAACCTATAAACTAAATTTCCTATTTGATTTTGAAAGAATAGAGGAGCATCCAGTTTACCATTTCTTATTCCTTTAATTTTAAAATTAAAGTTTTTCTTTTGTTTTTACTTCTAAAGATGTGACTTTAAAAATGGTGATGATATTTGCTGAGTTTACAATATATTGCACTGCTTTCACCAATCCTCCATAGTTTCATACACAGTATTAAAAAAGCCAGAACTCTTCTGATTCACAAGCCCTTGCAACTTAAAGGAAAGAGAGACAAGGGAGTCAGGGAGAGTAAGAGAGAGAAAAGAGAAAAAGGGAGTCTTCGTACAGGAAGTGAGAGTTCTTTTGGGAAAGGATGGGTTAGAGAAAAGTTCTGCCAATGGCTTCCCAGGCCTAGCAGACAACATATAATCAAGATATACATTTACATTCTTTATTTTGCAGTTAAAAAGCAGTTAGAAAAGAAGTGCATTGCTCGGGTTCATATGACTAGAAAGTTCACACCTGAGATTTGAACCACGTGAGCCTGATTTCTAAGCTAGTCCTTATTTCTACTCTTTTTTGGTAGCAGTTTCTTGGACTTTCCTTGTTTTTGATGACCTTGACAGCTTGGAGACTGTTACTCTGATATTCTATAGAATGTCCTTTAACTGGTATTTTTCTGATACTTTTCTCTTGTTTAGACTTGGGTCGTATGTAATTTATTTTTAGTAGTGGATTCTTTATAAGTGTGCTGTATACAACCCAAATGTTTGGGATTATTTTAGGCATACATTATCATTAATCTCTAATTTAATGTCATATGTAAAGAAAGAATGCTATTATTAATTTTTAAGGTTTGTGAAAAATTATGGCCCTTTATAGTAGTGAGAGAGTCAATTCCTAGGTAGGCTAATAAGAAGTCTAGGGCTCTCAAGGAGGAGATAGGGATCTGGAGTTCTCAAGGAAAAGAAAAGGACAAACATTTTTTTCTTTAAGCCCAGAGCTGATGATTGCCAGACAAAACAACTAATCTTGCTCAAGGATATGTGTTTCCCTTAAATTCTGTACCAATGACAACAGTGTATCCTGCTTGAGGACGTTTCTCCTTTTTGAGAATCTTCAGACTGATCTTGTCACCTTAAAATGTGTATTATGGGAGTGGGTCTGGTAAGATCTTTCTATTATTAGTTCTGATCCCATTATCTTAAAATGTATATTGTGGGAGTGGGTCTGGTAAGAGTTTACAACCTTGATACATTCTTTTGATCTACCTTAATAACCAATTCAAAAAGTATATAACTCCCTTGATAAGACTAGCTAGGGGGGCTCTCTCCATCTCCCTTCTGATGTCTATGTCAGAAGCTTTCTCTGTCCTTTCTCACTTTAATGAAACTCTGCTACACAAAAGTTCTTGAGTGATCAAACCTGGTCCCTGTTCCCTGGTCCTGAAGCTAAATCTTCTTCAGAGATCACAAATCCAACACCATTCACCATAAGCTATCAGCAGCATTTTTTAATTTTAATTTTTTAAATTGCAAGTTAGTTTACAATGTTGTGTTAATGTCAGATGTACAGCAAAGTGATTCAGTTATACACACACACACACACATATATATATATTCTTTTTCAGATTCTTTCCCTTTTTAAGTTATTGCATGATATTAAATATAGTTCCCTGTGCCATACAGTAGGTCCTTGCTGTTTATTTTATATATAGTAGTGTGTATCTATTAATCCCAAATTCCTGATTCATTGCCCTTCCACCTTTCTCCTTGGGTAACCATAAGTTTATTTTCTATTTCTGTAAGTCTATTTCTACTTTGTAAATAAGTTTCTTTGTATCAATTTTTAGATTCCACATATAAATGCTGTTATATAATATTTGTCTTTCTCTGACTTACTTCACTTAGTATAATACTCCTTGGGTCCCATTCATGGGATCAACATCATTATGTGATATCTCTATTGTAATCTGGTAAAATTCTTTGCCTTAAAATGTATTTTATCTAATATAGTCACTCTTGCCTTCTTATGTTTACTACTTGCATGATAGACTTATTTCCATTTACTTTATTTACTCATATCTGTGTCTTTCTATGTAAAGCAATAGAGCAGACAGTTTATAGTTGGGCTTGGCAGTTTGGTGCCTTGTGGCATCCCTGGCCTATTAGTTTGAAGAATGTTTTGAAGTTTTTGTATGACAGGATTGTGGACCACAACAAAGCACAAAGTTTTTAGCTTTTAATGTCAAAATCCATTTTTTAGGTTCTTTTTGGTCTTCAGATTAAAGGTTCCATAGCCCAATAGAGTGAACCAAACGGTGACACACAGAGGGGTGAAATTTACATTCTGAGAAACTGTCAGGCTCACTTAGAATTCAGCAACATTATAATTATAATTCATCAAAAATAATGTTTGGAGCAGTTGTATTATCATACAGAAACTTCCTGGATTATTTACATCTTCCTTATACAACCTTGAACAAGTTGCTTGACTTCTCTATAATTTTTATTTTCTATAAATTGTCCATTTTTTAAAAATTCTTGAATTCTTAGCTTAAAAAGCATTATACCAGGAGACCCATCACCATCACATGATGATCAGAATTTCTCCTATGTTCCCTTTGTATATTTTCTACCATGATGCTAATCATAGCTTGTTATTTTTATTTATTGATGTGTTGGACTTTTTCAATGTCTTACTCTTCCATACCTGAGAACATGATTAATGAATATTTTCACCTACCATACTCTGATATTATTCCAAATATGCCAGAAATTTCTCTAAATATTTCTATGCAATTTTCACAGCAACCCTTTGAGTCATATATAATTAATTTTATGCTTATTTTATGGGTGAGAAAAACAACATAAGATCCAAAATGTTCAGTAACTTGCCTCAAAATAAAAGCTAGAAAAGTACAGAACTTGGCTCAATACTATTTTCTTTATTTCTATATTGATTCATAAAAATAAGGTGAGTTCTCAGAGAATATTTTTAAAAGAAGAAATGAAAGCTTAACGGCTAACAATTTGAGCTTTGTGCTAAATAATATACACAAAATCATCCAATTCGATTCTCTCAATAATGTTATAATACAGAAGCTGTTGAAATACTCTTATCTGATGACAAGAGGTTAAACAACAACATAAGTCATGCAGGAATTTGTTTAAAAGTTAGAACTTAAGTGCATGTCTCCACCATTAATTTTACAGTTTCTTAGAGAATAAAATAAAGGTGGATTGTCAAGTTTCTTGTAAAGCTCAGAATAATTTTGGGAGAGAATTTGAATAGTATATGTCATGGACAGTCTATGGTGGGCATGAAACATCACTGCAACTCTTCACATCTCCTAACATCACATTTTTTACAATGAGAACTTCTAACTCCTCCTACTAAGAGTGGAAGTCTATTTAACCAGCACTCTATTCTGCTCTTGCTTTTATGACTTGTTTGGCCAGTGTGACAATAAACAATGTGACACCACTAAAGGCTGAAAAAACAGTTAATTTATTGGGACTTTTCTGCTTGGTGCTTTGGGGAATACTGCAAGCATCATGATGTGAATAAGTCTGGGCAGGGCTGAGGGTTAATGGGAGACACGTGGCCTGTCACCTCATGGACACTGATTCAACCAGCAGACTTGTGAGTAATGGCACCCCAACCTCATGGTTCCAGCTGACCTGCTAAGTGAGCCCAGACTAGAATGGGCCTGGCCAAAGCACAGAATTATCAGAAATAATAAACATTATTGCTTAAGATGCAGTGCTCTGGGTTGATTGCTACATAGTGTGAATTAACTGACACAATTCCTACCTATAATCTTCTATTTTCATCACCAGATATATGTTCCATGTTGTGGTTGTGGTGAAGGAATGGATGGTGTAGTGAAGATAAGGTAAGCCAATGGGATCAACGTGCCCCATGCTATGTAATAAATGACCTAATTTACTTGTGTTCAGAGGGAAAGATGAAATCTATTGTGGCCAAACACATGCTAGCCTTGCTTGCAAATAATCATGTTGTAGATGGGGACTTCCCTATAGCTCAGATGATAAAGAATCTGCCTGCAATGAAGGAGACCTGGGTACGATTGCTTGGTCAAGAAGATCCCCTGGAGAAGGAAATGGCAGTCCACTCCAGTATTCTTGCCTGGAGAATCCCATGGACAGAGGAGCCTCATGGGCTACAGCCCATGGGGTCACAAAGAGTCAGACACGACTAAGTGACTAATACAACACAATGCTGTAGATGAGCTATTTTGGGGTGATTATATTTTATTGGAAAGAATATCATACAGGATCTTTATTATTATTATCCAAACACATTAGCTGGCTTGTTTTTTAAGACATCTTGGAAAAGACATGACTTAATTTTCATGCTAAATTTGTTCTCCAGTGTTGGTCTCATTTGAGGACTAGATGGTAAGAATCACTTCTGCAATGTCACGTCCATATCATTTTGTCTAGTCCTCTTTTAAACATGAAGCTTCTCATATAAATGCAAATATTTGTTGCTACTTAAAACTGAAGATAGAATCTATTTGATAAATGGTAAACATTGCCAGGATGATGGTGGTGAGCTCACAAACCCAAACATACAGTTGACTATCATCAATCAGAGATAAACTGGATATTTTTACCATAAAGTCAACAGAAGTCCACTTAAACTATACAATACATAATGAGTTATAGAGTTTATATTTGTCATTTATGGGAGACTCATTCAAACCCAAATGCCAGGCTCTTTTCTCCCTGGGCAACTCGGTCTAGTCTTTTGTCTTTGGTCAAATAGCATATGCCATGCACATGGAATGAACACAGGGTTCCTGAATCTGAAGAATTCTGCTTGATTCTCAGTACTATAATTTACAAGGCTTGTTTTGTAGCATAATTAGACTACTTAATATCTTTGTAAATTAATTTTCTTACCTCTAAAATAGCTAATATTTATTCAATATATTCTCCATGCCAGGCACTGGGCCATATGCTTTAAGTGAGATATCTCATTAATTCTCACAGAAACACCGTAAAGTAGATGCTTCATTATTTTCATTTTGTCCTGAACTTAGTCACTCAGTTGTGTCTGACTCTTGCAACCCCATGACCTGTAGCCCATCAGGATCCTCTGTCCATGGGATTTTCCAGGCAAGAGTACTGGAGTGGGTTGCCTTTCTTCCTCAAGGGGATGGATCTTTCTGACCCAGGGATAGAACCCGTGTGTACTGTGTCTCCTGCATTGCAGGCAGACTCTACCTGATGAGCTATCAGGGACCTAAAAGGAAATTGAGATTTGGAGAGTATCTTGTCTAAAGTGATAAATGTGTGATTGGTAGAACCAGGATTTTAGACAGTTCTGATTCCAGAGCCCCAAACTGTTAACTTGGGAGAACTCCCATGGTTCATCTCTCTCCATCTACTTCCATTTCAGTTCTCTTGGGAATGCATATGCAAGAGTTTATGTCCTTGAGAGCATTATACATATTAACATTCATTGAAGAAATAATAATCAGCTACTACCTAAGTAACCATTGCCAGACTTGATTTCAACCAACCCAGTGTATAGATACAGTTATTTCAAGGAATGTGTGTTAAAAGTCAAAATTGTCCTCCATGACATCAATGTCAAAAAGTTAGCAGTGTATCCAAAATATTTTTGTTGCCTTTAATAACTCTGTCCATCATCTGTGAACACACATAAATATTTTTGAATTAGTATGTGTATCTTTATTCCCTACCTCTAGGGTAACTAGTTCCATATGTTTATTCTTAACTCAGTTGTCCTTTTGTTTGTGGCTTAAAACCTTTCTCAAATTTCAAAGAATGTTTCTAGTATTTTGATTTATGAATGAGTTTATATTCAATTTATTTAAATCCTTCATGATTGCATGGACTTCTAAATTATATCTTTCTAAGTCTTTGTTTTCCCATCTTCCCAATTTTAAAGAGTCATAATATTTTTGAAACTCTTTTCAGAAACATTAGGTGTTGTCTGTGTAATGCCAAACAGCTGGCGGAAAATGGAATAAAGAAAGGAAACATCGGGATGTACTCACATGTCCAGCTGTTTGGCATTAGGTAACTGAGTTTCTAGTTCTCATCCAGATATTCAGAGGCAGAGAATATGTGGTCGTATCTTTCTGTTTCTAAAGGTTACTGAGCAGCGCAGGAGGGTAATAAGGTTTAGAAACGATAAATCAGGATGTCACAGTGTCAACACATCCAAAGAGGTGATTGGATTCAGTTTCTGTTCTCTGGCTTTGAAACAATAAGATGATTTTCCTCTAGTGACTTGCAATGGCAGAGAATTGAAAATGACTTTCCAAAAAGGAAGCCTCCAAGAGTGTTTAGTAACCAGACGGGGGCTTTGTTGCTGTTGTGGTTGATTTTAAAGTTAGGACATCCTGTGGTTTGCTAGGGATTAGAGAAAGTGGCCAGGAAGAAGTATTAAGGAAGTGTTCTTGAAAACTCTTTTTTTCTAACAGGGCCATAATTGTCTAACTTGTATATAGTCACACTACTTTTGTCGTGTACTGCACAAGACATCTTACAAGATAAATTAGCTACAATATTTGGATAATGGAAGAAAAGGCCATTATAATATTACATACAATGAGCAAAGTACTGCAGTTTCTAATTAAGTGCTCAAGTCTGTTGTACAATGAACTATTTGTTGAACTTTTAAAATATAATTTGGAATCTTTGAATAAATGACTTACGGCCATGCAATAAAAACAGAGACATTTATGCTGGAACACATGGATTGCATTATCTTTTCTGGGACTTGCTCGCTCTTCTACTGACGGGGCCTGACTACCTGGTATATAGCAAGGAACCAGGTGGCTTGGTAGGAAGGACCGTGCTCTGTCTTAGGTGGCAGTAAGCCAAAGGCCAGTCTGGAAAGAGTCCTTAACTCAGATTAGCTGTTGTCTGGGTGGGGAGTAGGGGGTTGGGGGTTGGGGGTTGGGAGTTGGGGAGAGCCTTCTGCTTTGGAAATGTTAGTGACATCAAGGACAAAGAAATTGCAGTAGGGCCCAGGAAACTATGTAACATTTTAAGGAGTGCTTGTCTCATGCTGTGCATCAACCCACTTCCTGAAATTTACCTTCAGGGAGAAATTGAAAACTTTCCCTGTATATATGGATGTATAAACTGAAGGAAAAGAGAGCGCATGCCAGCATGTTTATGCATATATTTCAATCTCTTTAACAGTCTTAAGTAATTTGACTTTCCCATTAGCTTGGATGTCATGGCTAGAAACAGTCTCTCAGTTCTCAGGAAAAGAAGATTTTAAAAAAGCCCTAAAGAACCACAAAGGAGGCTCAAGAGGCTTCTTGGACATCAAACCTCTCTTACAAAACATTTTTGATGAGTCAAGTATAAACAAATCAGATTCACAGAGGCCAAATTTTTCTTGACAAATATGAACTTAATAATGGGACTGGGGTTGGGAGGAAGAAAGAAGAGGTTGGGGGAGTGGTCTTGAGAAACATGCTGAGTTTCACTGATTACGAATGATTGTAGAAAGAGTTCTCTTTCTTTCTTTCTCCCTTTTTCTTTCTTTCTTTCTTCCTTCCTTCTTTCTTTCTCTCTCTCCCTCTCTCTCTCTCTCTCTCTCTCTCTCTCTCTCTCTCTCTTTCTTTCTTTCGTTCTTTCTTTCTTTTTCTTTCTTTCTTTCTTTTCTTTCTTTCCCTTTACAAAAACTTGCTGATACACGAACACAACTAGAGCTGGATTCACTCAGCACTGCTATTGCTCCATAACTGAATCTGGTGATGATATTTGGTTCAGTTACTATTTAGTATTCATTGTATTTGTCCAAAGTGACTTTAATATATACCCCCCACCAAGTCACAGTTCTACATAGTAATTGATACTACAGGTATCTTTGGATGCCTTTTTCTTTTCAGAAATGAAACACTTTTTGCTTAGTAAATTTGAATATAATCACATCTAGAATTCAGGAAGTACAAGTAATGATACCAGGAAAGTCTTCCTGTATAAAAGATGCTTAAAGTGAGTTTTAAAGTATATGAAGCCTTTAGCCATTCATAGAAATATGATCATTTCAATAAGGTTAAAAAAATACTTCAATGTATAATAAAACTGGATAACATATTAAGGAAACTGAAAATTGTCTAAATTCCTAGAATGTCCAATTTGAGAGGAAATAGAAGTTGATGAGATTGGGAAGAAAAGAAGGGCCATATATTGAGGGTGTGATTAAACTTAGAAAGATTTTAATGCGAAAGAGGAGTGATTTTATTAAACACCAAGTTGGCTGCAATGTGGAATATGGATTAGATGGAGCTAAAGCTATAATCAGGGTAAAAGACTATAAAAGATTTTTGTGATGTAGGTATTCCAGAAAAGAGTTCAGATAGGATGACAAGATGGGGGAATTAAATAAGAGAATCCTTTTCTCCAGTCTTAATACTTAGAGCTAACAAATATGGTGAATAGTATAGAACTTTCCAAAAACTTTCCCAAAGCTGGCTTAAAACTCAACATTAAAAAAAGACTAAGATCAACTAAGATCATGGCATTCAGTCCCATAACTTCATGGCAAATAGAAGGGGAAAAAGTGGAAACAGTGACAGATTTGATTTTCCTGGGCTCCAAAGTCACTGCAAACGATGACTGCAGCCATGATAAGAAAAGATGTTTGGTCCTTGGAAGGAAAGCTATGACAAACCTAGACAGTGTATTAAAAAGGAGAGCTATCACTTTGCTGACAAAGATCCATCTAGTCAAAGCTACGTTTTTTTCAGTAGTTATGTACAGATGTGAGAGTTGGACTATAAAGAAAACTGAGCACTGAAGAACTGATGCTTTTGAACTGTGGTGTTGGAGAAGACTCTTGAGAGTCCCTTGGACTGCAAGGAGGTCCAACCAGTCTGTCCTAAAGGAAATCAGTCCTGAATATCCATTGGAAGGACTGATGTTGAAGCTGAAACTCCAATACTTTGGCCACCTGATGCGAAGAACTGACTCATTGAAAAAGACCCTGATGCTGGGAAAGATTGAAGGCAAAAGGAAAAGGAGGAGGCAGAGGATGAGGTTGGTTAGGTATCATCACTGACTCAATGGACATGAATTTGAACAAACTCTGGGAGATAGTGAAGGACAGGGAAACCTGGCATGCTGCAGTCCATGGGGTCACCAAGAGTCAGACAAGACTTGGTGATTGAACAGTTCCCATAACTGGAACACAGAGTTTGGGTCTAGAGATGTAGATTCAAATTCTACCATTTGCTTGCACAGTTGTGTAACCTTAGGTAACTCACTTAGCTTCCCATGGTTTCCCCATACTGTCAAGTAGAGATAAAATATGTCTAACTCATAGTGTTGTTATGTGAAAATTAAGTTAATATATAAAACACTTAAAGGAAGGTCTGGCAAAGAGTAGAAATTAAATTATTCGTGCTACACACAAGTATTGTCTCAAGTTCTTCATGTTTAGTTTCTAAGTCTTAAAAATAACCTCATGGGAAGGGCACTGGCATCCTTATTTTTCAGATGATGATACCACAGCTTGGACAGTTTGCTTAACTTTTCCATAGTTAGTGGTTAGTAAAAAGCTAGTACAAACCTAGAGCCATATACTCTCAACATTTTGTTATGAATTTGGTGAGAGTTCAGGCTGCCTTGTCTCTGAATAGAGAGAAACTTGGGAACAATATAGAGTGTAAGACACATATTTCCCTACTTGTGTCAAAGACTGCATTAGCACTACTCTTCAGCGAGATGGCTTAGAATAGCAGAACATAGAACATATAGAAGTTAAAATTTAGGACACCTGATTTAAATACTGACTCCTCAATTTATGATTATTACTTTGAAAAATGTCTTCATCTGGGTGTGGTTGAAGACGGAAAACAACCAAGTTGGACAAATCTCTTTGTAAATGATAATGTGCCAGATGAACATTAGTCATTGACTGTCCCCTTAAAATGAGTGAAATAATTGTTAACCATGACACTACTCCCTTTTTGTCAACCACCAAAGTAGGCCATAAGTGAAAACCATTCCTCTCTAACATGATTAATTCTACAAATTCATAAAGAATATCTTCCATTAGTTTGTATTGTACAAAAATTTGAAAAGGTAATTTAATGTTGAATCTTACCCACTTCCAGCCATTACAGCTTTACTATGGCTCAAACATTTTTCTAAATCATTTATGGCATAAATTAAAGCTCCTTTAAGACAAGAGAGGACAGCAGTTAGACCATCAGAGAGCAGCTCCAAATTTTCTAAAATAAGAGTTTTGTTTCTTGGGAAAGCTCTTGAGCATATTTCCAAGAGTCCATGAGAATTTTTCACTTGGGAACTTCATATTAACGGCAATCTAAAATATGTACATGACCATGTGTTCTGACCATCTGATGGCAACCTCACAACTAATAATTGGCCCTGTATTCAAATACCTTAATAGTGTTTTTGTTTTTGAGTTTGTTATACCCGCATATGGGTTTCCCAGGTGGCACTAGTGGTAAAGAACCCACTTGTCAAATGTAGAAGATATAAGGGATGCGGGTTTGATCCCTGGGTTGGGAAGATCCCCTGGAGGAAGGCACTGCAACCCACTCCAGTATTCTTGCCTGGAGAAACCCAAGGATAGAGGAACCTGGTGAGCTATGGTCCATAGCGTCACAAAGAGTCGGACATGACAGAAGCGACTTAGCACACATGCAGGCATACCCAGTGTTCTACTTTATCCTGGGATAAAGTGAAAAAAAAATAAAAATAGAGGCAGAATTACTATGTAAATGATGAATTTATGCCAAGTGAGGGCCAAATGACATCATGTTATGATATTTCAGTAGTTGGAACAGAGAAGAGAGGTGGAAAAAATGACTGATCTCACAGTGCACAGATGTATGGGTATGATGACCACAAAAGAACTTGAACCCTAAGAGTGAGTACCATGTTCCTTTGTGTGTGGTTTTTAGTTTCAAGTAAACAGCAACATCCATCACATTAAATAAATGTTACTAAATTGAATTTTACTGGGTTGCATCTTTTGCCTGCATCTAATTAGTAAATGTGTTTGAATTTTATAGCTTAAATGATTTATAGGCATGCGAAGTTAAATCTAGGTTTAGATTTGTGCACATTTTAGCAACATTATAATCACAGTCCTTTACATCATCATCAATATTAACAGAACTTTGGTTTCTCTTAAAAGAAGGCTGTCCATTACTCAACTTTGAGAAACAGTGAAATAATGGCAAAGGACACAAACTTTGGAATCATAAGTGAGTTCAAGATCCAGTTCTTTTCTTCCCTGGCTGTGTTATCCTGGGTGAATTGTTTGACTTTTCTAAGCATTAGCTTCTTTTCTAGAAGGTATTAATTACAATAATCACAAACACTTAGTTCTTCCTCTGTGCCAGAAATGTTTCAATTCCTGAACCTAATTAACTCTTGCTGTTAAAACAGTCCTGTGAAAAAGATGAAGAAACTGAAGCATAGAAAAACTAAACAAGTTGTATAAAATCATGCAGTTATTAGAACATGAATCCAGATAATCTGACTCTTGAGTTCAATTTGTTGCATTGCCTTTCACACATCCACTATGGTTTCTTAAGTACATTTACACTATAATATAGATGTTCACTTGCAGCTTTCCAGGACTAATTTCTGAGCTCTTCCCTGACACAAGTTCCATGATTGCCCGTCTGCAAACTGGTAAAAACACATTTGGGGAAAAGCTGGGAGCGGTTCCAAAGAAAATTCCTACTGGTGTCAGAATGAAAGCTAATTTTTACTGGATGTTTACTAAACATTAGGAACTGTACTTAGCAATTTTACATCATTATCTCATTCAAACATTAAACAACACTGCTAAAAAATCACTTCATTTACAAAGAAAGCTTTTCTAAGCAGTAATATTCCAGTGTATGTATATGCCATTTTTCTTTATCTGTTGATCCATAGATGGTCACTGAGGTTGCTTCCAATTCTTGGTTATTGTGAATCACACTGCAATGGACATAGGGGTGCAGATACCTCTTTAAGATCCTGATTTCAATTCCTTTAAATATATAGTTAGAAGTGGGACTGCTGGATCATATGGAAATCCTGCCATTTGTGAAAACAGAGATGAACTTGGAGGAACTATTGCTAAGTGAAATAAGCCAAATACAGAAGAAAACATAGTGCATGATACTATTTTTAAGAATGGTCTAAACTAGTCAATCTCATAAAAACATACCAGAATGATGGTTGCTAAAGTTTGGAAAGAATAAGAAATGTGAAGATGTTGGCCAAAGGTTTCAAAATTTCAGTTATACATGACAAATAAATTCTGTAGATGCCAAGAACAGCATGGTGATGACTGTTACCAATACCGTGTTGTATACTTGAAATTAGCTAAGCAGACCAAAATAGCACTAGAAAGTCTCTGAAAATTAGATTGTCATTGGGACCACAGCTCACAGAAAGAGGCAGGACCTATGTGCTAAATCTAAACCTAAACAGAATGGTTGACCTTTAAAATTTTCAGCAAATCTCAGTCTCCTAATGCAATAGCCTAAATGTCTAGGAAATCATCCTTCATACCAAGAACCAAGAAAATCACCTCTTGAATAAGAAGACATGATCAAATAACACCAACACTGAGATAAATCAGATGCTAAAATTGTCAGGTAAAGATTTTAAAGCAACCACCATGAAATGATTCAACAAGCCATTATGAATTCTCTTAAATGAGAAAGTAATAAGACCTCAGCTAGAGCTAATTGAGTTCAGTAAGGTCAGGACAAAGATCAGTACAGAAAAATCATATTTTTGTATAATAAAATGAACATGTGAAGCTGAAAATAAAAATGTAATACCATTTACAAATTGCTTTAAAGAAAACAAAATACTTAGGTAAAAATCTAACAAAGTTTGTATTAATACCCTGGAAGTAGCAAGATATTTTTAATTGAAAAAGCATTCAAACAAATACTGATAAACACATCACCTCCACTACATTAGCCAGTGGGGTAATACAAAGTCCAGGTTTGGAATACTTCCTGAGAGCTTAGAAAGTAACTGAGGAAGAAAAGCAAGCACAAATAAGAGACTCTGCTACAGAATGGAAGTGGCATGGAATAGTACAAAAGATTGGGATTAAGAAGGTGGAAAACATATGTTTCCAGCCAAGATCTTCTACAACTAAAGCAGTACTGGGAGGGAATTTAGATTGGTATGTAGATTTAGCAAATTCTTAAAATCTGCAAACCTCATTTCTCTCATCCATGGAATGGGGCTAATAATAGCTACACCCTAATTCAGTAAAGATTATATGAAATAACCTGTTCAGGCTATACTCAAGCACTACCTCTGGTTCAATCCCCCTCCCGGTATCACCACATGTAATGTTTGTCTTATATCTCAGTGTTAGATGTGATCATCATTCTCACATTACAGATAAAAGAAACTTCAGGGTGTTGTCTTCCCCAATGTGTCACAGGTATTAAATAACAAAAGTGGGTTCCAGTTCATATCTCTGTGAACCCAGAGCCCAAATTCTTAGCTGCTACAAGCTCTTACTGGCAATTCTCTTTTTCTCCCATTACCTCACTTTTTTTTTCATGAACCACTATGTGAGGACTCCCCTGGTGGCTTAGACGGTAAAGCGTCTGCCCGCAATGAGGGAGACCCAGATTCGATCCCTGGGTTGGGAAGGTACCCCAGAGAAGGAAGTGACAACCCACTCCAGTACTCTTGCCTGGAGAATCCCATAGATGGAGGAGCCTGGTGGGCTACAGTCCATGGGGTCGCAAAGAGTCGGACACGACTGAGCGACTTCACTTCACTTCATGTTGCGGGCTGGAATGGGATGATAGCACAGAGAGCAAATTATTAGTCTAAGCTTTCTTCTTTAAAAACATGTTCCTTTCCTCTTTAAAAACATGTTCCTTTTTTAAAAGAGACATATTAAGTAGTATACCCCTCTCTTTGCTTCTATCCGCCCCAATCTTCATTAGATTTTAATTCCTAAATCACTCCCATATACAATTTGTTTAATTCACGTGGTACTTAATGCCCCGTATGGGAGGTGGCATTTTTATCTTCCTATTTGGCCAAATGAGCTAAACTTTTCTCTGCTACATTCACCTCTTCATTCCCATTACACCAAACATACTTGTGGATAAAGTAAAATGAAATCTTATCCTTACCCCTCCAATTTCCACTTCCCCAGACCAGTAGGCCAGAATTGAAGAGGGAAAAACCTGAGGGAAAAACCCTTGGGGAAATACCACCAGAGAGAACCAACGCTCACGGAAGAGAATTCATTTCAATTCCTGGATTTCAAGACTTCACCTATAAAAATATAGCTTGAGCTTGGCTTCCATTTATAAACTATAAAACCTGTGTATTTTAGACATATCTACAAAATACTAAACATTTTAATTATTAAGGATTGTAGAATGCTCTCCGAGGACAACTGGAAAGTTTTTACATTATAGGTAATAATTGTTTATCAGCGTCACCAACAGGCCTTGTGACATGACCTGTGAAAACAGTGACATTTATCCTTGAATGGTCTAGTGGCTAACACATGAAAGATAGTAAAATATGTATTCACCGATTGACTGAATACGTGAATGATTATCACAAGTGTATAATCAGCTAACTAAAGGATTACTGTCATGGTTAATCTTAGGTGTCAACTTTGTCCACAGAGCACCCAGATATCTGGTTAAATATTATTTCTGGGTGTGTCTGTGAGAGTGCTTCTGGATGAGATTACCATTAGAATTAGTAGACTGAGTAAAGCAGATTGCCCTCCCAAATATAGGTGGGCCTTATCCAATCCATTGACGGCCTGAGTAGAATAAAAGGTTGAGTAGGAAAGAATTCTCTCTGTCTTCCTGAACACCTTCAAGCCTGGGGCACAGCTTTTCTCCTGCCTATGGATTCAGACTCAGACTGAAATTTATACCATTGGCTCCCCTGGTTCTCAGACCCTCAGACTGGAACTACATACTGACTGTCTCTGCCTTCATAATCACATGAGCCAACTCCTTGTAATAAATCTCTCTCTGTGTCTCAAGTTTACCTTGTCTCTACTCCATACCACTCAGCCTCACAATATAGAAAGCCAGATTTTCCACTGTATCTCTTGCTCTTAGACCAGGAGTTGACATCCTCTTCTCTGTGCTTGTGGAAAGGTTTGAGGTTTCCCTGGCTCCAAATAGCTAATCCAAGGAAACATCTCCCATTGCTCACTGGGATATTTATCCAAAAGAAAATTGGAGGCCGCTGTGGCTGAGCAATTGGAAACACTTTCCAGTTAACATGTCACAGTTCTGCATCAGTCCTTCTCCTTTCTACAGTTGTAAGGGTTCACTGAATATATATGGACTTCCCTGTTGGCTCAGTGGTAAAGCTTCCACCTGTCAATGAAGGACATGCAGGTTCAATCCCTGGGTCAGAAAGATCCCCTGGAGAAGAAAATGGTGATCCACTCCAGTGTTCTTGCCTAGGAAATCCCATGAACAGAGGAGCCTGGTGAGCTATAGTCCACGGGGTTGCAAAGAGTCAGACACAACTTAGTGACTGAACAACAGCAGCATATATTTATAAATGTGTTGAGTGCTTCCTATGTGGTGATCACTGTGTCGGGTGCTCCCCAAACATTATCCCATTTATTCTTAACAACAGTCCTGTGAAACTGGCACTGACAGCACCCTCTTCCAACAACACAAGAGAAGACTCTACACATGGACATCACAAGACGGTCAACACCGAAATCAGATTGATTATATTCTTTGCAGCCAAAGATGGAGAAGCTCTATACAGTCAGCAAAAACAAGAACAGGAGCTGACTGTGGCTCAGATCGTGAACCTCCTTATTGCCAAATTCAGACTGAAATTGAAGAAAGTGGGGAAAACCACTAGACCATACAGGTATGACCTAAATCAAACCCCTTATGATTATACAGTGGAAGTGAGAAATAGATTTAAGGGACTAGATCTGATAGACAGAGCGCCTGATGAACTATGGATGGAGGTTTGTGACATTATACAAGAGACAGGGATTAAGACCATCCCCAAGAAAAAGAAAGGTAAAAAAGCAAAATGGCTATCTGAGGAGGGCTTACAAATAGCTGTGAAAAGAAGAGAAGCAAAAAGCAAAGGAGAAAAAGAAAGATATACCCATTTGAATGCAGAGTTCCAAAAAATATCAAGGAGAGATAAGAAAGCCTTCCTCAGTGATCAATGCAAAGAAATAGAGGAAAACAACAGAATGGGAAAGACTAGAGATCTCTTCAAGAAAATTAGAGATTCCAAGGGAATATTTCATGCAAAGATGGGCTCGGTAAAGGACAGAAATGGTATGGACCTAACAGAAGCAGAAGATATTAAGAAGAGGTGGCAAGAATACACAGAAGAACTGTACAAAAAATATCTTCACGACCCAGATAATCACGATGGAGTGATCCCTCACCTAGAGCCAGACATCCTGGAATGTGAAGTCAAGTGGGCCTTAGGAAGCATCACTACAAACAAAGTTAGTGGAGGTGATAGAATTCCAGTTGAGCTATTTCAAATCCTGAAAGATGATGCTGTGAAAGTGCTGCATTCAATATGCCAGCAAATTTGGAAAACTCAGCAGTGGCTACATGACTGGAAAAGGTCAGTTTTCATTCCAATCCCTAAGAAAGGCAATGCCAAAGAATGTTCTAACTACTCCACAATTGCACTCATCTCACACGCTAGTAAAGTAATGCTCAAAATTCTCCAAGCCAGGCTTCAATAGTACATGTACTATGAACTTCCAGATGTTCAAGCTGGTTTTAGAAAAGGCAGAGGAACCAGAGATCAAATGACCAACATCTGTTGGATCATCGAAAAAGCAAGAGAGTTCCAGAAAAACATCTATTTCTGCTTTTTTGACTATGCCAAAGCCTTTGACTGTATGGATCACAATAAACTCTGGAAAATTCTGAAAGAGATGGAAATACCAGACTACCTGACCTGCCTCTTGAGAAATCTGTATGCAGGTCAAGAAGCAACAGTTAGAATTGGACATGGAACAACAGACTGGTTCCAAACAGGAAAAGGAGTACATCAAAACTGTATATTGTCACCCTGCTTATTTAAATTATATGCAGAATACATCATGAGAAACACTGGGCTGGATGAAGCACAGACTGGAATCAAGATTGCCAGGAGAAATACCAATCACCTCAGATATGCAGATGACACCACCCTTATGGCAGAAAGTGAAGAAGAACTGAAGAGCTTTCTTAATGAAAGTGAAAGAGGAGAGTGAAAAAGTTGGCTTAAAGCTCAACATTCAGAAAAGTAAGTTCATGGCATCCAGTCCCATCACTTCATGGCAAATAGATGGGGAAACAGTGGAAACAGTGTCAGACTTTATTTTTCTGGGCTCCAAAATCACTGCAGAAGTTGATTTCGGCCATGAAATTAAAAGATGCTTGCTCCTTGGAAGGAAAGTTATGACCAACCTAGACAGCATATTAAAAACAGAGACATTACTTTGTCAACAAAGGTTCATCTAGTCAAGGCTATGGTTTTTCCAGTGGTCATGTATGGATGTGACAGTTGGACTATAAAGAAAACTGAACACTGAAGAATTGATGCTTTTGAACTGTGGTATTGGAAAAGACTCTTGAGAGTCCCTTGGACTGCAAGGAGATCCAACCAGTCCATCCTAAAGATTAGTCCCAGGTGTTCACTGGAAGGACTGATGCTGAAGCTGAAATTCCAATACTTTGGCCACCTGATTCGAAGAGCTGACTCATTGGAAAAGACCTTGATTGCGGGAAAGATTGTGGGCAGGAGAAGAAGGGGGTGACAGAGGATGAGATGGTTGGATGGGATCACAGACTCAATGGACATGGGTTTGAGTAAACTCTGGGAGTTGGTAATTGACAGGGAGGCCTGGAGTGCTGCGGTTCATGGGGTCGCAAAGAGTTGGATACGACTGAGCAACTGAACTGATCTGAACTGAAACATTATCTCATTCATTCTTAACAACAATCCTGTGAAACTGGCACTGATATCCCAAATTTACATATGAGAAAGTTAGTAGAGAGGTGAAGAAGCCAGGACTTAAACTCGGGTCTGCATGAATGCAAAGCACCCCTTACTACCATGTTGTGTTGTGGTGAACAGCTTCATTATCGAATGCAACACCTAAGTGAGGCTAAAATGACTCAATTTGGTAAGGAAAGCGAAGTTCATAGCCTTATAACCTCTGGGCAGTGGTATTAATCCAAATCTGTTTTAACCCTTTGGGGGGAGTTGCAGAAGCAACCACAGGGATGCTACATTTGGAGTAGGCACTGTTTCTCTCCACAGAATAGACCACTTGCTGACTCTGCCTTGGGTCACAGAAAACCTGCAAGCCATGTGCAAGAAAGAAAAGTCAGACTCCTTGGGAGAAATTATCTTTTCCAGATTGTACAAACTTTGGAGAGCTGAGCTTAGTCAGGTTAATGCAGTTTAACGCAAAGGCAAAGTAGGAGGGGAAAGAAAGCAAAACTAATGAAAGTCCGTCTTTGATCTCTGCTAATCAAGACATTTCATGAGGTACTTTATAATCATGTAGTGCTCAGTTCCTAATGAAAATGGTTTAAGTATGATTTTACTGGAGAGATCTAAGAAGCAGCCATCTAGGGAAGCAAGCCAGATATTAGGTAACTCAAGACCACTCAGGAAATCAAAACAAAGTTACAGCTCCATTAGCCAAGTGTAATGTTTTTGGAGGGAAGGCAAAGGGCCCCAGGTAGCCAGAAATTTTCCCTGCCTTCATTTTCTCTGGGGAGAATATCAAATATATTGCACATTCTGGGGCATCTTAATCCCTATTCTTAACCCTTATTCAGGCAAGGCTACAAGGCTTTTACCACCTTTGCACACTAACACTCAGCCGTTTACCTTATAATAATTTGTCTTTCCACCCTGGCAGAGTCTGACTTGCCAGATGGACACTTCACTGAGTGTACATGTTCTGGAAGGAAGGAGATGTCTCTTGGGATGGGTCTGATGGAAAACAAAGATGTCCAGTGAATTACTCTACATTTCAATACCACTTCGCATTTGCAGAGGGCTTTATCATACTGTTTTATTAGTGATTGCCTACAACAACCCAGTGAGGGAGGTGGCAATGTTTTCACCGTGCAAACAAAATTGAGGCAACTTCAGGCTAATTTGTTCCAACCCACACAACAAGGATTAGAAATTCCATACCCAAGGTTACTGTTTTCAGAGCTTCACTTGTCTCAGGTTCTCTGAGATTGCAGCTCTGATGACACAATTCCAAACTAAAGTTGAATAACATAAGGTGGCACTCCGAATATCCATGATACATGTAAATCTTGTATGACATGCAGTAAATACATCATCACAGAAAGACTGGGCTTCCCAGGTGGTTCAGTGGTAAAGAATCTGCCTGCCAATGCAGGAAATGTAGGTTCTATCCCTGGGTCGAGAAGATCTCCTGGAGAAGGAAATGGTAACTCACTCTAGTATTCTTGCCTGGGAAATTCCATGGACAGAGAAGTCTGGTGGGCTACAGTCTATGGGGTTGCAAAAGAGTAGGACGCGACTTAGTGAGTAAACAACAACATGTAAAGACCATAGAGTGGTTTGCCACTTTCTTCTTTAAAAAAAAAAAAACAACCTATTTATTTATTTACTTGGCCACGACTCTCAGAGTCTCTGGTTGTGGCATAGTTGCTTCACAGCATGTGGGATCTTAGTTCTCCGACCAGGGATCGAACCTAGCTCCCCAGCATTACATGGTGAATTCTTAACCTCTGGATCACCGGGGAAGTCCTGGTGCTTTCTTTTTTATTTACTCGATCTCACATTTTTCTCGTTCTTCCTGTTGGTCTTCAGTGATTCTTCTCTTATGCTCTCTTTTTCATTGCACTGGCAGCTGTGAGCATCCCCAAGGATTTAGTTCCTTTTTTATGTCACTACTCTTCTCCAGCTTCAAATAACACCATAATATTAATAAATCCAAAATTACTGAATTGTTCTCTTGCTTCCAAATTCTTTCATCAATTTGTTGAATCAACACACATTCCTTGTATCTACCCCCATGCTAAGGACACAGGACAAAGTTAATTAAAACTCAGTGCTGCCGTTCATATAAGTCACAAGCTATCGACATATGGCCACATAGAGAGACTCCAATATTCTGTGCTTTAACATTGTAATGACCTTGGCATTAGTAGGACAGAGAAGCATCTTGTCCTGCCTGGAGGTGGAGAGTTATGGAAGGAGTCTTACAGGAAATAAATATGTTTCTAATTCTCAGTCTCAATTTATCATACAATCATTCATATATTCAGTGATTAATAATTGAGTGGTGGGACTTCCTTGGAGGTCCAGTGTTTAAGACTTCACCTTCCATTGCAAGAGGTGCAGGTTTGATCCCTGGTCAGGGAACTAAGATTCCTCATGCACTGTGGCCAAAAGCATAAAAACAGAAGTAATACTGTAACTAATTCAATAAAGACTATAAAAAATGGCCCACATCAAAAAAATAAAATAAAATAATTAGCGGTTACTGTGTTAAGTCCAGAGTGTGAATACAAATCATTACATAAGACACTTACCTGTGACCTCAAGGATTTTGCTATATAGTCAAGAAGGTTGGAACTTTTAACAAAACCAGGAGGTTTCCCCGTCATATTAATATTTCTCTTTATCTAGTTAACCAGTTTTTATCACTCATCTTCAATGTTTGTTTTTAACTTTGTATGGTTCCAGTAGAAAATCAAAATTTTCTGTTTTTTATTTTCGAATTAGATGATAACTGCTTTACACTGTTGTGTTGGTTTCTGCCCTACAGCAATGCAAATCAATCATAATTATATATATATATATAAATATCCCCTCCCCCTTGAGCGTTCCTCCCACCTCCCATCCCAACCCTGTAAGTCATCAGAGTGACAGGCTGGGCTCCCTGTGAAAACCAGTTTGTAGAAAGATAATTTTCTTAATGGAAAATTCTGTGTCTACCAGTAATTTACCACGTAACTAGCTGAAAGGAAACTTTAGAGGCTCTTTGAATTTACCTGTTTCCCAAATGAGAATTATTAATAGTATTGTTAAAATGGAAGTGTTCATTATCAGAGAAATGCAAATCAAAACCACAATGAGGTACCATTATACGCCAGTCAGGATGGCTGCTATCCAAAAGTCTACAAGCAATAAATGCTGGAGAGGGTGTGGAGAAAAGAGAACCCTCTTACACTGTTGGTGGGAATTCAAACTAGTATAGCCGCTATGGAGAACAGTGTGGAGATTTCTTAAAAAACTGGAAATAGAACTGCCATATGACCCAGCAATCCCACTCCTGGGCATACACACTGAGGAAACCAGATCTGAAAGAGACACGTGCACCCCAGTGTTCATCACAGCACTGTTTATAATAGCTAGGACATGGAAGCAACCTAGATGCCCATCAGCAGATGAATGGATAAGGAAGCTGTGGTACATATACACCATGGAATATTACTCAGCCATTAAAAAGAATTCATTTGAATCAGTTCTAATGAGGTAGATGAAACTGGAGCCCATTATACAGAGTGAAGTAAGCCAGAAAGATAAAGACCAATACAGTATACTAATGCATATATATGGAATTTTAAAAGATGGTAATGATAACCCTATATGCAAAACAGAAAAAGAGACACAGATGTACAGAACAGACTTTTGGACTCTGTGGGAGAAGGCGAGGGTGGGATGTTTCGAGAGAACAGCATTGAAACATGTGTATTATCAAGGGTGAAACAGATCACCAGCCCAGGTTGGATGCATGAGACAAGTGTTCGGGTGGGCCTGGTGCCCTGGGAAGACCCAGAGGGATCGGGTGAAGAGAGAGGTGGGAGGGGAGATCGGGATGGGGAGTACATGTAAACCCATGGCTGATTCATGTCAATGTATGACAAAAACCACTAAAATATTATAAAGTAATTAGCCTCCAACTAATAAAAATAAATGGAAAAAAATAAAATGGGAGTGTTGTGATAATTAAATTACAAGGATGCTGTGTAAAAAGTATTTTTCAAATGTAGCCTATTTGCCATATGAATAGTGATTAGATTATTTTTACCTTTAATTATGATAAATTTATCTTGTCTTAATATTATTTGCAAACCTTTAGGTAAAAGTATTATTGTCAATAAAATATTATAGTGCATAAAAGTATTATTAGGTCTGTTTCAAATAAGATAGATTACAAAATGTTTAATAATTTTAGATCTATTTTCATCATATGCTTCAAATAATATGTACAGTGTCAATAACTGTTGAAAGCCCTTGAGAATCAGAGTTTTAATTTTATGAGAAAGTCTCTAAAATAATCATCAAGTAATATTTCCCATTGCTACAATAAGATAGTTGGAACTTAATGTGGTTTAGCATATTTCCAAGGGTTACAGAACTAATTAAACATAGATGTGGAATTAGAGCCCGCATCTGCTGATTTCTCAGGCATCACACTTTGTCAAACTGGGTTAATTTCTTACTGCAGGCAAATTACTTAGGTTATATTAGGCCAAGGCAAACAAGATCCCATCTGTGTGATATGTGATCCAGAGGGTTTTATTTCTCTGCTGTTCTGCTTTACTTAGCACCATGTTATACATGAGATGGAGTGGGGAAACATGTTGGCACCAAGAATATGGGGCTCTTCTAGGGCAGCATGGAAACTGACATCCCATTATGAGGTCCCAGAAGCTAGGATCACTTATTCCTAAGACTTAATTCACTGCCATCTCCCAGTCCTGTCCCTCACCCCACCCCAACACACACATACACCAAAGGCCTATTTGAAACAATCCTCTGAATGGTCGCCTGAAAAATGGTGAAGTAAAGCCACTCAGTAGTGTCCGACTCTTTGCGATCCCATGGACCATAGCCTACCAGGCTCCTCCGTCCATGGGATTTTCCAGGCAAGAGTACTGGAGTGGGTTGCCATTTCCTTCTCCAGGGGATCTTCCCTCACCCAGGGGTCAAACCCAGGTCTCCTGCATTGCAGGCAGATGCTTTACTGTCTGAGCCATAGGCATTTGTCTACAGGCTCCCATTTTACATTGGTCAAGCGTTGCCACCCAGGGAGATGCTTCACTCACTGCTCCATATGTGGAAGCAGATAGAGGAGCCACACCATAGCATCGGGCAGAAAGTGAGAAATGTGAGGTGCAGCTGTAGTAGATGTGATCAGGTTACACCTAAGCCAAGCTATTGCTGAAACCCTGGCTGGAGTAGAGAGTACCAAGAAGAGGTGAAGACAAACATAAGAAGTCAGACCTTCCTCTGTGTCTATCATATATTCTTGTATGAAAACATTAATAAAGCACTTACTATGATCTCACATTCTTTTAATAATGCTAATATAATACTGTGTATCATATTATACAAATGCATCAATAATACGAATAGTAACATATTGCTTACTATTCATCATACATTCTTCTGTATTTTCGACAGGTTAAATCATTTAATCCTCCCAATAACTTATGATGTAGGCACTAGAACTGTGTCCATTTGGCAGATTATGAAACTGAGGCACAGAGGTTAATTAAGTTACCTAAGTTCACACATTTACAAAGTTATATATCTGGGAGTTAAACTCTAGTCATCTAGCTCCAAAGACCATGCTCAGATTAAACTGCGCTAAGCAGTACTTGGGAGGTGAACAAAGAGGAGCAATACTTTGGTTTCTAAGTTGGCATAAAATGAGTTACTATGCAAAACATGCAGGACTCCTATTTTAACAAATGTGAGAAGGTTCAGTGTAATCATTCAAAGCATGAATTTGGGGGTCCGACAGGCGTTAATTCACTTTCTCAGCTTCTTTCTAGCTGTCTTGCACAAGCCACTTAAACTTTCTAAACCTCAATTATTTATTCTTCTATAATGGATCATGTTTACTTCATGGGATTGTTTTGAAAAATATTTTTCAAGGGCCTAGAGTACTCAGTAAGTCCTTAAGAAATACATGGTAGCTTAAAATTGTATATTTTTATAGAATTTTTATTATTTCACATACCTCTTCTGCTTTTGAAAGGACTCTTTAAAGAAATGGGAAAGTGCTGGCAGTATGTGGCTCAGAAGGAAGCAGGAAAATTATTTATTTATATATTTGCTTTTCAGTTGAAATTTTTTTTTCAATGTTTTTCCTGCCCTTGGCCAACATAAAAAGTCAACAGTCCTAACACTGAACAAGACTGAGTTCTCTCAGAAGAAAAATCCAGAGGCTACAGCATGTATGAAGCCCTAGAGGTGAAAAATTTGGGTTAGAATCTCAGCTTCATGACTATTAAGCTACTAGGTAACCATTTTTTCTTCTTAATATCATTGACCATTAGTTTTTGCATTTTTGAAATGAGTATGGTAAGGAAAGGGGGCTTCTCTAGTGGCATAGATGGTAAAGAATCTGCCTGCAATGCCAGAGACCTGAGTTCAATCCCTGGGTAGAGAAGATCTCCTGAAGAAGACTTCAGTCTTCTTGCCTGGATAATCCCATGGACAGAGGAGCTTTGCAGGCTACAGCCCATGAGGTCTCAAAAGAATTGTACACTTCTTAGCTTTTAAACAGCAACAACATAATAATAATGCTTACTTAGTAGTGGTGTCCTGACAATCAAAAGATATCATGTAGGTAAGTTGGCTGACCCATACTATATACTAAACTAAGCCTGTCTAGTAGGAAAGAAAAATATGAGACCACAATTCTATACAAAGGAAAAAATTTCCTTGCTATGATTTTTTTTCTTTCACTCTTATTTGCCTCCTTATTCTCTCAGGGGTACCCTCTGTGATTATATGGGTACAGATTTGATTTTTAGTCCAAGGAAATGGCAAGTGGCTGAAGGCACAGGGCTAGTCTATGACAGAATGGCTATCATTGGAATAAATGCCATGTGCTTAGTTATGTCTGACTCTATGTGATCCCTTGGACTGGAGCCTATGAGGAGCTCCTCTGTCCATGGAATTTTCCAGGCAAGAATGCTGCAGTGGATTGCCATTTCATCCTCCAGAGGATCTTCTCAACCCAGGAATTGAACCCATATCTCCTGCGTCTCCGCTGCAGGCGGATTCTTTACCAGCTGAGGTGTCAGGGGAGCCCCTTGGTAAATAATGCTAATGGATGCAAATTGGTTACTGGTTACCTGTGAGCATGCTAAGTCACTTCACTTGTGTCCGACTCTTTGTGACCCTTTGGACTGTGGCCCACCAGGCTCCCCTGTCCATGGGGGTTCTCCAGGCAAGAATACTGGAGTGGGTTGCCATGCCCTCCCCCAGGGCAAATTTGCTGGCAGAATACAAGTTTTGAAGAATCATTTTCAATGCATGAAATAGTTGAATTTTTAGGGATGGAGGGTGTTTCAAAACTGTGTTTTATTGGTGGGTGCTGAGAAGATGGTGATTGTGGTAAGAGATGGGCAGTAAGAGCCTCTCTGGATGAGAGCTGTACCTGTTACATTCCCAGGAGATTTGGATGGTACACACTTGACCCCACAATTGCTTTTTGTACTATACCTTAAAAAAAAAAAAAGGGCCAAGCGTTCTTGTAGTTTTGATGTCTGGAAATGAAGACAAGTCATATATAAGACCACAGCTGCAAGCCCCTTGCTTGGGTCTTAGTTTGATATTTTGCCAAGGTCAACATTGCTCAGATGCCTGATTGCCCCTCAGGAGGTGGATTGGACTCAAAGCACAGCCTCTGGTTCATGTGTGCGTGCATGCCTGCTAAGTCACTTCAGTCTTACCTGACTCTTTGCGATTCCATAGACTGTAGCCTGCCAGATTTCTCTGTCCATGGGAGTCTCCAGACAAGAATACTAGAGTGGGTTGCCATTTCCTTCTCCAGGGGATATTCCTGATTCAGGAATAGAACCCATCTCCGGCATCTCCTGCATTGGCAGATGGGTTCTTTACTACTAGTGCCACCTGGGTTCATAAAAAAGAAAAGTGAAGTCCCTCAGTCGTGTCTGACTCTTTGTGACCCCATGGACTGTAGCCTGCCAGGCTCTTCTGTCCATGGAAATTTTCAGGCAAGAGTACTGGAGTGGGTTGCCATTTCCTTTTCTAGGGGATCTTCCTAATCCAGGGATCAAATCTGGGTATCCCACATTGCAGGCAGATGCTTTACCATCTGAGCCACCATGGAAGACCCTGGGCTTATGGTACCTCATTAATGTGATATTGTAGATGAGATATCCTGGCATTCCTCATTGCCTAAATCCACTTGATACCTGGTGTAGATTGGTTTTGGGATTTGGAAATAAAGTGGTGATATTAATAGAAATAATGTATGTTTTACAGATCAGGACAAAGGATCGCTCCCCAGCACTTTCTGGGAAAGCCCTGGTGGGGATTCTTATCATTGCTTATAATCTTCTCATGACTCATGTTCTTCCATGGTAGCACCACCTTCCCCTGACCCCTGACCATCCGACCAATGTGATGACTTTAGGAGGTATGAGGTACTACCTCATACTTCTGAGAAATGCTATTAGCTATATCAAGAATACTATTTCCCAACTCTTCCAAAATTTGACATCCTAGAGATGTCAAAATTATGCTCTGCTCCTTTAAAGTTTCTTAGGACTGGAAAAATAATCTGTTTTCTGCAGAAAAGGGGTAAATGCCTTTCTCTCCTACCCAGAGGCAGAAGTACTCCAGGATGCCATGAGGGACTCTAGCAATATGTTCACATGATTCAATGATTTATAATAGTGGCAGGATAGATTTAAACTGCAATTAGTTAACACTGCTATCTCTTTTTTCTACCCTTCTGTCATATATATTCTTGTATCTAGTAGTGTTGAAATGGCAAAGGTATTTTGAGGATTCAGCTAAGGGAGAATTGAATTGGAGGACTCCTTAGTTTGGATTTAGAGTATGTATGTAGTTTGCAGTTGTGTGTGTGTGTGTGTGTGCACGTGCGCGTGCTCAGTCACTCAGTTATGTCTGACTCTTTGCAGCCCCATAGACTGTACCTTGCTAGGCTCCTCTGTCCATGGAATTCTCCAGGCAAGAAAACTAGAGTGGGTTGCCATTCCCTTTTCCAAGGCATCTTCACAATCCAGGGATCGAACCTGGATCTCCCTCATTGCAGGCAGATTATTTTACCACTCAGCCACTAGAGAAGCCCAATTTGTAGTTACTTCTGCTATAATTGATGCACTTTTAACCACCCAGTGTACAAATGGCTTCTAAAAATACTTCTGTCCCATGTGCTGCCTGATACAGCATTTGATATAAAGCTGAAGGCTAGATGACTTAATGTGATATTAATAGGTCTTCTGGCATCCAGGACTAGAATAATATGGCTAGAGGGGAGGAAGAAGCACATTTGAAATGCTTGAGCCAGGAGCTAGTTTTGGAAAATTTTACCGTTTTTTAAATGTGTAAAATTACAAGTAGAAGATTTAGTTTATGTCAAAGTCTAGAGAAAATGTAAGTTCCCCCTTGTCAAAACCATACTTGATGATAGGTAGCTTTAAATGTACTCTATGCTTTTGTCTTGATGTAAATCACAAATGTGAATTTTCTCAAACTTCCTTTCATAAGGACATAATTCTGAAAAATACAATAAAAAGCTAATATGTTTATAAGTGAAGTTACAATGCCTGAGTTATCTTTCTATTTATTCCATAAAAAAATCCCCCCAAAATATTGCTGTATGTATAGGTGGCAATCAAAGAGTATGGAGCCAATAAACATGCTTAAAAAGGAATTATAAAAACTATTGGGTATAAGACAGGCTGTAGGGTTATAACTGTGCAACACAGGAACATACCAATGTTTTGTATTAACTGCATAGTGTAACCATTAAAAATGCATTTATATGGAGGGAAAACAAGTAATTTTTTTTAAAAAAGAGAGATATGACAGGTAATTAAAATATTTTTGTGAATTTTTGGATAGTGCTTATAGTGTTTATCAGCTTTTTACATACTATAACTCACTGTGGCTCTTTTTTCTCATAAATATTTCTTCTCTTACTTTGTGCTGACAATTTGTATTCATTTACTTCAAATGGTGCATCCCAACTGTGTAAGCCTCTAGCATCACAAAACCTCCACCTGCTTCTTTCCCTCCATGTTTCTGTCACCCAGGCCTGGTGGCTGTGTGTTAGTTGTGCATCTGTGTTGCACGGGGCTTCCCTGGTGGCTGGAATCCACCTGCAGTGCAGGAGACCCGGTTCCTATCCCTGGGTCAGAAGACGCCCTGGAGAAGGAAATGGCAACCCACTCCAGTATTCTTGCCTGGGAAATCCCATGACAAATCCCATGTGATGGGAAATCCCATCACAGAGGAGCCTGGTGGGCTACAGTCCATGGGGTCTCAAACAGTTGGACATGACTAAGCCACTAACACTTCCACTTTGTGTTATACAATGAGCTTCCTTTAAACAGTTCATTCAGCTCCTGCTCTCTGCCCCCTACACACTGCACAGCTTCCAACATGGTGCATGGGATTAGGCCAGGAAACGGGAATCATTTGTAACTCTTCCAGGCCTGATGTGACATCACTGTCTATTTGTCACCTAAGTCATTGACAACCCCCTGCCCCCACCACTTTTCAAGCTTTCTAGCCCCAGGAAATCAACCCATGGCTACCTGGGAGACCCTGACTCCTTACAAAGCCATGTCTGAATCTCAGGACTGGCTCCTGCAGGACCCCAAGTACAGAAGACATTTTAACTGAGGCAACCAAGAAGGATAGGAGCCATGTGCGTCTAGGAATCAGTTTTTAGACCATTCCTAGGAGCAAGTTTAGCGAAGCTGAGTCACTAGACAATGGGCAAGGGACATGCTCTCCTTTGAAAAATAAAGTGCATCATACCACTTTCTGGCTTAAAGCCTGTCTATAACTTTCCTTTACATCTGAAATAAATGGAAAGACCTGGCAATGGTCTTCAAAGTCCTTCATGATCTGCCTCTCTCTCCAAACTTTCCAACCACTTTTTAGGTATACTGGCCCACTTTCAGCCCATCAATCTTGCCTAGATCTTCCCACATCTGTGCTTTTAATATACACTTCTGACTCTGTAACATTTTTTTTTCTGTATTGTTTATACAGTTTTTACCTACACACTCTTCAGGTCTCCTCTTCAACGTCTCTTCTTAAACTCTTTGCAACCTGGTGGACTGTGGCATGCTAGGCTTCCCTGTCCTTCACCATCTACCCTAGTTTGCTCAAACTCATATCCATTGAGTCAGTGATGCCATCACCTAAATTAGACCCACTCTGTACATTCCATCTCAGCATCAATCGCTTATCACCTCTCATAATTGTTTGATTAATCTATACATTTGTAGTTTTGTCTGAAACTTTCACCATACTACAGACATTATATGGCATCTAGAAAATTCTCCAATGATGTTTGCTCATTACCATCAAATAATATTAAACAAAATGACCACAGGAACCTAGAAAGAAAGTACACATGGCACAATTTTAAATGCATGTTATTCTAGATCACACTGGCTGTTAATAGATAAGTAGCTAAATAGGTAGATATTTACTGAATAAATATATGCATAATAATAAATATATAATACATGAATATGTAAATGAATCCATGAACTGAAGATAAGGATTAGAAGCAGAGCCAGATGAATACAAAGATAGACATTTGTTACCTAGGGCACAAAATTTAAGAAGACAGTCACTATAGGTTTTTGCAATGTTCTTGTGTGTGTTGAAGAAAAGTTATGACCAATGTTCTTGTTGTGTGAAAAAAAGTTATGACCAACCTAGACAGCATATTAAAAAGCAAAGAAATTACTTTGCCAACAAAGGCCAAAGCTATGGTTTTTCCAGTAGTCATGTATGGATGTGAGAATTGGACTACAAAGAAAGCTGAGCACTGAAGAATTAATGCTTTTGAACTGTAGTGTTGGAGAAGACTCTTGAGAGTCCCTTGAACTGCAAAGAGTTCCAGCCAGTCCATCATAAAGGAAATCAGTCCTGAATATGCATTGAAAAGACTGATGCTGAAGCTGAAACTCCAATACTTTGGCCACCGAATGCAAAGAACTGACTCATTTGAAAAGACCCTGATGCTGGGAAAGATTGAAGGCAGGAGGAGAAGGGAACGACAGAGGATGAGATGGTTGGATGGCATCACTGACTCAATGGACATGAGTTTGAGTAAACTCCAGGAGTTGGCGATGGACAGGGAGGCCTGGCATGCTGCAGTCCATGGGGTCGCAAAGAGACAGACATGACTGAGCAACTGAACTGAACTGTGAGTGTATATGTGCTAAGTTGCTTCGGTCGTATTTGACTCTTTGCTACCCTATGGGCTGTTGCTCACCTGGTTCCTCTGTCCATGGGATTCTCCAGGCCAGAATACTGGAATGGGTTGCCATGCCCTCCTCCAGGGGATGTTCCCAACCTAGGGATCGAACCCATATCTCCTGCAGCTCCTGACTTGCAGGTGGATTTTTTACTGCTGGGGCTTCCCTGGTGGCTCAGAAGGTGAAGAATCCGCCTGCAATGTGGGAGACCTGGGTTCGATCCCTGGTTTGGTAAGATCTCCTGGAGGAGGGAATAGCAACCTATTCCAGTGTTCTGGCCTGGAGAATTGCATGGACAGAGGAGCCTAGCAGGCTACAGTCCATGGGGTCACAAAGAGTTGGATCTGACTAAGCAAATTTCACTCATTCACACTAGAACAAATGCAGCAACCTGGACATGTAAGCAAGTCCTGGCAATTCTCACAAATAGGAAGGGACTTGCCAAGTTATTTGAGCTTCCCTGTAGCTCGAACAGTAAAGAACCTGCCTGTGATGCAGGAGACCTGGGTTCGATCACCGGGTCGCGAAGATCTGGAGAAGGATATGACAAACCATTCCAGTACTCCTGCCTGGAGAATTCTGTGGACGGAGGAGCCTGGTGGGCTACAGTTCATGTGGTCTCAAAGAGTTGGACATGACTGAGTGACTGACCCTACTACTGCTCTTTACCTCTGAGACACTGGGGAAGCCCAATGTTCTTATAATATGTGCTAATTCTGCACTTGCATGAACTTAAGAGAGAGCTCCTTAAATATTCAACTCTAGCCATATTTCTTATCTCATCCCATTCTGGGCGCTGAAGTAGTGTTTTGGCAGAGACTCCAAACAGAGACAGATGCACTACACTTGCCTTTACTGCCTACCAGTTGGGGTGGGAAGAAATTATGGCTACTTGAATGTTCGTGATTGGCACGTACAGCTTCATTCCTTAGCCATGTTTTTGCTGGCATGTGTCTTGCTAACTTCTAGGACAGTAATTTTCCATCCTCAGTGTGGGTAGAAAATCACACAGCATGTTAATTTCAAAGTGCAGATTATCATCTTTCACCCCAGGGAGTCTTATTCAGTGATCCTCAGAACACACTTGGAAACTCACTACTCAATTCCTTCTTGCTATCAGCTGCTTGAACTAGATAAGTCTTTGTAGTAGAGGGCTGTCCTGTGCACTGTGCAAAGTTTAGCAGCTTCTCTGGCCTCCGTTCATTAGATGCCTGTATCACCCTCATTCCCGTCATAATAACCAAAAATTCTTCTGGGTATTGCCAGAGGTTCCCCAGGAAGAACGTTTGTTGTTATATTGGGAACCACAACAGTAGACAGCCTCCACCTACATATAGACAGAGTTTTCGCCTTCCCAGGTGGTGCAATAGTGAAGAATCTGCCTGCCAATGCAGGAGATGTGGGTTCTATCTCTGGATCAGGAATACCCCCTGGAGTAGGAAATGGAAACCCACAAGTATTCTTGCATGGAGCATTCCTGGACACAGAAGCCTGGTGGGCTGCAGTCCATGGGGTCACAGAGTCAGACACACAAAGCACATATGCACCTATGTATATGAGTTCCTGGCACTCCTGTCACACTGAACAGTTAATACAGTCCCCAGTTTCTGTGCTTGAAGTTTGTGACGTGATAATTTTACAACCTGAATTGGTGATATAATGCAGGAGGGCCTAAACTTTGACTCCCACCTAAGAAGTAGAGTTTTGCAGGTGGTTGTCTCCACAGGGTGTTCGGGGTCTTCTGTCGTTGTCATTTAAAACCTGGAATATGTCTTTGGGATACCTTCTGGCTGGGTGCCTCCATAATATCTTCAAGCTGCTATACACATGCGGCGAATGCATTCAAGTCAGGGAAACAGCCCTCCAAAGAGCTGGAAATAGGTCTCAAGATCTCAGTGGGCGCTCTCTGCCAAAGGAGTCAACACTGAAGCTTCTTTTGGCCTCTGTCACGGCAGAACTTGCAAATGTTATTGAAATATATTTTCTGGGGCCCAGAGGAAGGTGAAAAATGAGTTATTTGTCATACAAATTGTCAATGGATCAACTTGGCCCTTTTTAAATTAAATCTGTTGCATATACACATCCTGTTGGACACTTGTTTTTTAATCTAATATCAGTTCACACGCCATCATAAATTTGGTCCTCTGTGAAAGAGCTTTGGAACTGATAAAGAAGAGAGCGCATTTTGCAGACCACAGAATTCTGCTTCTTGGGGAATGATGGTCAGCATAAATGCGGAGCTGAGATTTATTTCTTGCTAATTATTTGCTGAAGAATATGTTTTCGTGTCAAAAGGGACTTAGATGGTGGAAATGGTAAGATTTTCTGTGTGAGCTTGGGAACAGTTCCTCCCTCTCTGAATCTCACTTTCCTCACTTGTAATTTGAAGGAGTCTCACTAGCTAGTAGGTGAGTTCCCTCTCAACAAATGTGTTCTCAAATAGCATGGCTGGAAGCTGGGCTTCCTGACTGCTGGCCGTTTGCTGCCTTCTCTTGGAAGATAACGGTGTCCTCAGTAAATCATCCTCAGAAAAGTTTAGTCCACATTCTAAAGGTTTCACAGATTTGTTCTTGTATATCAGTAACTTAAAGGAGGGTTTCTGGGGATTTCCCTGGTGGTAGGTGGTTTAGATTTTTGTCTTCCAATAAAGTGGGTGTGGTTTCAATACCTGGTTGGGGAGCTAAGATTCCACATGCCTTGAGGCAAAAAAAAAACCAAACAAACACAAAACATAAAAACAGAAGCAATATAGTAACAAGTTCAATAGAGACTATAAAAATGGTATACAAAAACAAAAAAATCTTTTAAGTAAATAAACAAAGGAGGATTTCTGAGAACAAGAGTGATGGCTCCCTACATGTAACTGATATACTTCTATGAGTCACTCACTCCAGAGATCTTCAGGGTAAATACTTTGATGAGACTTTTGGTGCAGGTGGGGCTTCTCTGGTGGCTCAGATGTTAAAGAATGTCCCCCCAGTGCAGGACACCTGGGTTCTATCCGTGGGTCGGGAAGATCCCCTGGAGAAGGGAATGGCACCCACTCCAGTATTCTTGCCTAGAGAATTCCATGAACAGAGGAGCCTGGCAGGCTACAGTTACAAAGAGTCAGAGATGACTGAATGACTAACACTTTAACTTTCTGGGACAGATGACGGCTCCTTTTGTTCAAAACAGCTAAGATTATCTGCCCTCATGGAACCTATGGCCTGGGGATTAGGAAATTAGTTGGACAAAGAAATTATAATTTCTGTGAATCCTCTGAGCTAGGAAACACATTTAGACAGAAAGAGATAATCTAATTTTCTTAAATTATGATTACTTTTTCTTTATTTTTTTTTTTTTTCTCTTCCCTGAAAAGTCAGTTAGAGGTGATTTGTGGTTTTAAAGAGAAGAAACTGACATAAGTCTTGGAATCAAATATACTTAATTGCCATTCTAGCCATGACTCTTGCTATCTGTATAATCCTGAACCTCATTTTGCTTATTTGCAAAATAGGAACAATTTTTTTGCTGGAGATGTTGCAAAAGTTAGATTTAATAGAAATATCTGGCACTTCTATTTTCTCTGAATCACTGGACAAAAGAAAAGTCAATAGGTAACGGATCACTCACCATTTTAGACAGAAAAGAACTTTCAAGCATGGAGAATATTGGATTCATGTAATATGCAAAACCCAGGCAATGTGTCTCTATAATGCCAGATACTTATTAAATTTAGAATTATATGGAGAGCTAATTTTAATATTTTCATGCAGATGTTTGGCATTGTACAGATATAATCAAAGAACAGTTGTAGTATTTGCTTTTTGTCATAACATATCCTTAGAGATCCATCATTCAGAATCTTCTAAATTTTCTGGGATAAGTGGAATAATGATGACAAAAAACATCTGAATCTATTTTCTGTAGCCAAGTTTTGGATCTAGCACCGTTGTTGAAGAGATACGTGAAATATAAAATTTAATTTTACACATTTCCAGAACTCCATTTTTGCCTTTATTCATTGAAAATATTAATGATTTATTCAATTTCTGCTATATACCAAAGATAGTGCCAACACTCGGGAAAGCATAGTCCTTGACCTTATAAATACAACTGCCTAGTGGATAGACACATACTAAATCATCACAAACAAATAGAAAAGTGCAGCTATGATAACATCTTTAGTGGTGAGAACCATGGTTCTGTGAATGCACATCGATGAATTCTCAATGGTTTCTCTGTGGAAACAGAATTGCCATCTAGAGGGAAATAAAAGAAAACCAAGACACGTGGGAGGGAAAAGGATTCAAGGCATATGGAACAGAATGTGTGAAGACCCAGTACTATGAGCATTGTTGTTTAGTCACTAATTTGTGTCCAAATCTGCAACCACATGTACTGTAGCCTGTATGTTCCTCTGACCATGGGGTTCTCCAGGTGAGATTACTGGAGTGGGTTGCTATTTCCTCCTCTAGGGAATCTTCCCAACCCAGGGATCAAACCCTTATCTCCTGCTTTGGCAGGCAGATTTCTTACCATTGAGTCGCCAGGGAAGCCCGTGAGTGAGTACAGAAAGTATATAAAACTGAAGAAAGTCTTCTTATATAGAGATGCCTAATGAGAGAAAGATGACAGTGAGTTTCAAGAAGTAGTGGCGGCTGGCCAAATCACATATGACTGTCTTAGTTTTAGCAATAACCAAATCATTCCATTACCCTAAAAGAAACAGGGAGACACTGATGACAATTTTAAGGCAAAGGAGATGATTGGTCAAATTTATGCTTGGATAAGTCACTTTGCCTAGTAGAGGAGGAATAGATTTTGGAGGGAATCAAGAAGAGAATGCAGTGAAACCAGTCAGGATTTTGCTACTGAAGTTACTGTGGAGGATAGTCATAGCTCAGAAGAGTGTTTTGTTTGAGTCAGAGAATAAAAATATAAATATGGGAGAGACATACAGAGTATAAAATCAACTAGACTGGTATGGACTGACGATGGGCATTAGATAAGTTAGCAGGGGGTGTCAATGATGATACTTATGATTTATGCAACTATATCTAAAATGGGTCCTTTGGGAACTTCACTGGTGGCCTAGTGGTAAAGAATCTGCCTTCCAATGGAGGGGACATGGTTCAATCCCTGGTCAGGGAAGTAAGATTTCATGTACTGCTGGGCAATGATGCCCACATACCACAATTAGAGAAGCCTGCATGCTGCAGCAGTGACCCCCCACCCCCGCAAAGCCACAACAAAGACACAGCACAGCCAGAAATAATTAATAAAAAATTTAAAAAAATAAAATGGGTCATCTGTTCACATAGAGACAAGAGATAAGGCTCAAGAATATTAGAAAATCATAAGTTAAGTCTGGGATATAATTTTAGCAAGCCTTTTGTATACTGTTGAAGAGATATTCATAAAGATACTAGAAAATAGTCCAAGCCAAATTGAAGGTTTTTCCAAGACCCCTACATCAGAGAAAGTGTAGTGCATCTCTTTTTGTCATCTCTCCTGTTTTTTGTTTGTTTGTTTGTTTTTCCCCTAGATTCACACTTTTTGCTACCTGTTCCTTGGGACTGTAGGTCTTTGAGGGCATCTGGACAGGGTGAAAGGGTGGTTTACAATGACAGCCAGAAAAATGTTCCACTTGGCTCCAGAAAGGATGCCTCTAATTAAAAATATTTTTCTTTTTGCCATTCAGAACTCAGAATTAAACGCACAGTTCCTTGAGTGTGAGAATCAAGTCAAGTAAAAGTGTCACATTGAAAGGAGCAGGTGCAATAGAGGAAATTTAGAAAACATTATGTTTTTTATTCCCTATGGAGGAGATGACTTTATCTTGATGTGGGAAGAAAAGCCAAGCTGAACAGCATTATTTGAAAGTGCTCTTTTTGATCAAAGTTATAAAATCTAAATGTTTAATTACTAGATAAGCTTACTTCCCACTTGTTCACATTCTATTTTTATTTGCCATATTTACTTACATCCATTTTAAGAAAAAAAAAAGTGTTTGTGTGATATTCTTCTCACTATGACCAGCAGATATTTCCTTCCCTGAAAATATGAACTATTACTTTTACAGGAGAGTAACTTTTGCATTGGTGCAGAGAAAATATTAAAGATTTGAGGTGCTTTAAAATGCAGATTCTTAAGCCTGTGTTCTTGGGGATTCCAAGTCATTAAATCTTTAGTAAGGGGACTTCTCTAGTGGCCAGTGGTTAAGAATCCACCTGCCAATGCAGAGGACACAGTTGTGATCCCTGGGCAGCTAAACTGGTGCCCCATAACTACTGAAGCCCACATGACCAGAGCCCATGCTCCACCACAAGAGAGTAGACCTGGTTTCTGCAACTAAAGAAAACCTACGCTCAGCAATGAAAATAAAAACTAATTTAACAATTTTTTAAACGTCTTCAGGGGATCGGGATGAGGAACACTTGTAAATCCATGGCTGATTCATGTCAATGTATGGCAAAAATCACTACAATATTGTAAAGTAATCAGCCTCCAACTAATAAAAATAAATGAAAAAAAATAAAATTAAACATAACCTAACTGTACACCTAAAGCAACTAGAGAAGGAAGAAATGAAGAACCCCAGGGTTAGTAGAAGGAAAGAAATCTTAAAAATTAGGGCAGAAATAAATGCAAAAGAAACAAAAGATACCATAGCAAAAATCAACAAAGCTAAAAGTTGGTTTTTTGAAAAGGTAAATAAAATTGACAAGCTGTTAGCCAGACTTATCAAGAAACAAAGGGAGAAGAACCAAATCAACAAAATTTGAAATGAAAATGGAGAGATTACAACAGACAACTCTGAAATACAAAGGATCATAAGAGACTACTACCAGCAGCTCTATGCCAATAAAATGGACAACTTGGAAGAAATGGACAAATTCTTAGAAAAGTATAACTTTCCAAAACTGAACCAGGAAGAAATAGAAGATCTTAACAGACCCATCACAAGCACAGAAATCGAAATTTGTAACCAGAAATCTTCCAGCAAACAAAAGCCCAGGACCAGATGGCTTCACAGCTGAATTCTACCAAAAATTTAGAGAAGAGCTAACACCTATCTTACTCAAACTCTTCCAGAGAGTTGCAGAAGAAGGCAAACTTCCAAACTCATTCTATGAGGCCACCATCACCCTAATACCAAAACCAGACAAGGATACCACAAAAAAAGAAAACTACAGGCCAATATCACTGATGAACATAGAGGCAAATATCCTTACCAAAATACTAGCAAACAGAATCCAACAACAGATTAAAAAGATCATGCATCATGACCAAGTGGGCTTTATCCCAGGAATGCAAGGATTCTTTAATAGCCGCAAATCAATCCATGTAATACACCAAATTAACACATTGAAAGATAAAAACCATATGATTTTCTCAATAGATACAGAAAAAGCCTTTGACAAAATTCAACATCCATTTATGATAAAAACTCTCCAGAAAGCAGGAATAGAAGGAACATACCTCAACATAATAAAAGCTATACATGACAAACCCACAGCAAACATTATCCTTAGTGGTGAAAAACTGAAAGAATTTCCCCTAAAGTCAGGAACAAGACAAGGGTGTCCACGCTCACCACTACTATTCAACATAGTTTTGGAAGTGTTGTCCACAGCAATCAGAGCAGAAAAAGAAATAAAAGGAATCCAGATAGAAAAGAAGAAGTAAAATTCTCACTGTTTGCAGACGACATGATCCTCTACATAGAAAACCCTAAAGACTCTACCAGAAAATTACTAGAGCTAATCAGTGAATACAGTAATGTTGCAGGATATAAAACTAACACACAGAAATCCCTTGCATTCCTATACACTAACAATGAGAAAACAGAAAGAGAAATTAAGGAAACAACACCATTCACCATTGGAACAAAAAGAATAAAATACTTAGGAGTATATCTACCTAAAGAAATATATATAGAAAACTGTAAAACACTGATGAAAGAAATCAAAGAGGACACAAATAGACGGAGAAATATACCATGTTCATGGATTGGAAGATACAATATTGTCAAAACGGCTATAATACCCAAAGCAATCTACAGATTCAATGCAATCCCTATCAAGCTACCAACGGTACTTCTTCACAGAACTAGAACAAATAATTTCACAATTTGTATGGAAATACAAAAAACCTTGAATAGCCAAAGCAATCTTGAGAAAAAAGAATGGAACTGGAGGAATCAACCTGCCTGACTTCAGGCTCTACTACAAAGCCACAGTCATCAAGACAGTATGGTACTGGCACAAAGACAGAAATATAGATCAATGGAACAGAATTGAAAGCCCAGAGATAAATCCATGTACCTATGGACACCTTATCTTTGACAAAGGAGGCAAGGATATACAATGGAAAAAAGACAACCTCTTTAACAAATGGTGCTGAGAAAACTGTTGTATTCATTCAACCACTTGTAAAAGAATGAAACTAGAACACCTTCTAACACCATACACAAAAATAAACTCAAAATGGATTAAAGATGTAAATGTAAGACCAGAAACTATAAAACTCCTAGAGGAGAACATAGGCAAAACACTCTCCGACATAAATCACAGCAGGATCCTCTATGACCCACCTCCCAGAATATTGGAAATAAAAGCAAAAATAAACAAATGGGACCTAATGAAACTTAAAAGCTTTTGCACAACAAAGGAAACTATAAGCAAGGTGAAAAGATAGCCCTCAGATTGGGAGAAAATAATAGCAAATGAAGCAACAGACAAAGGATTAATCTCAAAAATATACAAGCAGCTCCTGCAGCTCAATTCCAGAAAAATAAATGACCCAGTCAAAAAATGGACCAAAGATCTGAACAGACATTTCTCCAAAGAAGACATACAGATGGCTAACAAACACATGAAAAGTTGCTCAACATCACTCATTATCAGAGAAATGCAAATCAAAACCATAATGAGGTACCATTACACGCCAGTCAGGATGGCTGCTATCCAAAAGTCTACAAGCAATAAATGCTGGAGACGGTGTGGAGAAAAGGGAACCCTCTTACACTGTTGGTGGGAATGCAAACTAGTACAGTCACTATGGAGAACAGTGTGGAGATTCCTTAAAAAACTGGAAATAGAACTGCCATATGACCCAGCAATCCCACTCCTGGGCATACACACTGAGGAAACCAGATCTGAAAGAGACATGTGCACCCCAATGTTCATCACAGCACTGTTTATAATAGCCAGGACATGGAAGCAACCTAGATGCCCATCAGCAGACGAATGGATAAGGAAGCTGTGGTACATATACACCATGGAATATTACTCAGCCATTAAAAAGAATTCATTTGAATCAGTTCTAATGAGATGGATGAAACTGGAGCCCATTATACAGAGTGAAGTAAGCCAGAAAGATAAAGACCAATACAGTATACTAATGCATATATATGGAATTTAGAAAGATGGTAATGATAACCCTATATGCAAAACAGAAAAAGAGACACAGATGTACAGAACAGACTTTTGGACTCTGTGGGAGAAGGCGAGGGTGGGATGTTTCGAGAGAACAGCATCGAAACATGTGTATTATCAAAGGTGAAACAGACCACCAGTCCAGGTTGGATGCATGAGACAAGTGCTCAGGGCTGGTGCACTGGGAAGACCCAGAGGGATTGGATGGGGAGGGAGGTGGGAGAGGGGATCGGGATGGGGAACACATGTAAATCCATGGCTGAATCATGTCAATGTATGGCAAAAACCACTACAATATTGTAAAGTAATTAGCCTCCAACTAATAAAAATAAATGAAAATAAATAAATAAATAAAGGGCATGCAGTATGTGAGCTGATAGCCATCAGTCAGGCATCAGGTATTAGGGTATCCAACAAACCCCAAAATATTACCTTCTGGATTCATAGAAACAAAGTACATGATCTTATTTAGCTATAAGAGAAGTAGAGATTTCAAATATAAAATCATTAAAGCATAAGAATCATTATGTGAAAAAAAAAGTCTTCAAGAAGCCCAAGTGATTTGCATATTTAAAAGCTTTCTAGAATAGAGAAAGGCGCACCACATTTCAAGAGCTGTAGATTTAGAGCAGAAATCCATTGCTTTTCATTTGACAAGAATACAGTTGAAGGGTTTTCATGTTTGCTTTTTATATCATCCAACTTTCACATTCTTCTTTGTTTCACTTATTTGCAGAATTCCTATGTGCCAAAATGGTCTATCTGTCACAGCAGCTTCAAAAAAGCAGAAGATCTAAGTTATTTTGTGGCTATCAGAGCTGCAGTGTCCTTCTGTGAGACTGAAGCATCTTTATCTGTTTACATGCCACTGAAACATGAAAGGAAACAGGAAAGAAAACATTTTATCTTAATCTCTAATGATTTTTTCCTCTTTCTATTTTACAAGCATCCACATTGCTTTACTTGAAATAATGCTTCCTGTAAACAGTGAGACCATGCTGAAGCAAAGGAGAAGTTCTTCTGTTACAATGTTTGCATGATCCTTTAAATTGGCTTGCTTGACATCTTTTTCACCCTTCTCTGGGTATTTTTCCCAGGCTCACTGGCTCCAAAACTGAGTTGATGCTTCAGATGTGACTTAAGTTCTGCCAGTTGGGTGCAGTGATTGGCAGTGAAATCGAATTCCAAATAGAAGTATGGAGAAAGGCAACAGGATTTGAGACACCCATTTCACTTGTGCAATGTAGTGGATAGGGCAACGTTTTAGGGAGATAATAATTTGAGAGTTGGTCACTTGTTTCTTGACATGGGACATTATTATTCTGAAGGCAGGCATTATTTCCAATTCTCCAGCTCATATCCAGGCTGGAGCTAACCATCTCCTTGGTAGGCCAGTTCTGCCATGTTATCCTAGAAGTCAATGCTAGAGTCACAGCTTTTCCAGTTGTTTCAGGAATTTAGAAAGAACCTTTAAGTATTTTATTCTCTGTACTTAAAGCAGGAAGTGAAAGTCAAAGTGTTAGTCACTCAGTCAAGTCCTATGCTTTGTGACCCTGACTGTAGCCCACCAGGCTCCTCTGTCCATGAAATTCTCCAGCCAAGAATACTGGAGTCGGTAGCCATGCCCTTCTCCAAGGGATCTTTCCAAACCAGAGATTGAAGCCAGGTCTCCTACACTGCAGGCAGACTCTTTACTGTCTGAGCCGCCAGGCAAATCAGAAGAGCATAGTAATTAGATACATACACTATGGGACCAGAGTATTTGGGTTGAAATCCTGGCTCAGATAATCAGTAGTGTGTTACTTTGGGCAAATCTCTGAATCCCAGGCTTTTCGTCTGTAAAGTAAGGAAATTACATACTGTTAGGACTGTTGTGAGGACTTGATCCGACATACACATTACATACTCAAGTGGAGCCTTGTACACAGGGAGTACTTGGTAAAAATTTCAGTTGCAATCGTTATTTATTTTTTTCTGCTTAAAATAGTGTTTCCTGCCTCTGGCAACTGACTGATACAAAGTGCATTCAAGTTTGTCATCAGTTGTGCAACTCTGGATGAGTTATTTCTTTTAGTTACAAGGTTCATGGTATCAAAGATGAACCTGATTTTGATGACCCACTAACTAGTATTTAACACTTGCAAATATATTTCTCCAGCATCCCTAATATGTAGAAAATATTAAGAAAATAAAATGCAAAATAAGACAGTAAATGCAGGACTCTAAGATAATCGGGGAGAAATTGTGTTTTTTTCTGATATGATGTATTTGCTCTTTTAAATATCAACTCTCAATTTTCATGAAATTCACACCAAAGTTATGGTTTATACTTCTGAACCTACAATTAGAAACACAATTCTGAAGTGTCACATCTCTATCCTTTATAAAATATTTATTGATTTCTTCTTCACACAAGTTTCTTTCTTGTAACACTTTGGGAAAAGTGTTCAGAAGAAAAAGAAGGGAACTTGTATGAATTTGCACCCAAAGATTGTTCTCAGGGATTAAGAACTAGTATGGAAACAATAGACAAGCAACTGCAGTGACTTTTGTATTTCTTTTGAGACATGCCTTGTGCTCAGTCAATTAACAGCAAATAAAAAGGAAAGTGAAAAGTTAGCCAACATTAATTATAATGGTGACTACTGGCTATAGGCTTACTGTTTGCCAAGCCCTTTCCTCTTAAAGGGTCCCAAAGAGATAGACATGACTGATCACGCACACACGTCCTCTTAACACAAACAAGGTCCCTGTGAGGTATCAATAGTACTATTATCTCCATCGTATAGATGGTGAAACTGAAACACAGAGAAGTTAAGTGATTTTCATTGCCTCATGGTTATTAGAGACAGAGTCAAGGCTGAACACAAAAAAATATGTGATACCAAAGTCCATACACTGAATCACTGTATCATACTGCCTTGTAGGAATCAAAGTAGCCTTGCCAGTCTTTAATCTTTAAATCTAAGATTCTAATATAGACAAACCTATGCTCTTCCTGTGTGGGACAGACAGAATACAGACAGCTTGGAGGTTCTTCTGATGAGTCACGGCTCAGCAGCCACAAATCTCTTTTTAAACACAGCAGAAGCCAATTTCCTTGTTTAATTGTGTGTGAGATGTAGCAGTATATAAACTATGACATATTCAGTCATCCATACACAGGTAAAATACTCAAGGTGAAGAGTGAAATTACATCTGTCTTCTCACAAACCTTGTGTCTTCTTAATGCTTTGCAGACTAATTGCTCAAGTTGCTCTGGAGGCAGAAAATGCTTGAGTTTCACAAGGTCTTTAGTCTTCCTCTCTTCATGCTTGCCACACATGAAAGCATCCTGACAGCATTGCTAAATGTTGATGCTTAATACCAGGGAAGAGCCTATAAGTTTTCATAATTTGGCAAGTGTCCGGGTGTGACTAACCTTCAAGTTTTAAAAACTAAGAATGTATTTTCTCTTGAAAATATATACTAATTGTTATCAATATTATAACATAAATATTACCCAAGTATTCAAGGCAAATGTATACATTGGCAAATAGGACTGATTATTATCATTATTATAAAATAATATCAATATTATTGATATTATAATATCAATAATATAAAATCTTATTAATTATAAAATATTATCAATATTGAAAAATATATATACTGATTATTATCAATGTTATCAATACTACTAGAATTTTTGGCTATGTGTACATAATCTCAATCATTTTTATTTTCTTTCCCACCCAGTGCAGAGCTTAATAGGTGCTATGAGAAATATTTTTGGAATTCTCATTTTGTTATTAAATAGTAAATAAAGACTCTTTTTGAAAATACACACACACACAGAACCATCCTATGTTATAAATGGGATATATTTCTGAAAACATTGTGATATCCAAAATTCAAAATAATGCAAAATAAATCTTGATAAAGAGTGGTTATTTTCCCTGAATATTTATCCTAATCACTTGGCCCACCTATTTGAAATTACATAAATGTTCACACTTTTTCAAATTATGCCAGTAAATTGCAAAAGTGTTAGGTCCCTCAGTCGTGTCCGACTCTTTGCGACCCCATGACTGTAACCTGCCAAGTTCCTCTATCCATAGGATTTCTTAGGTAAGAATACTGGAGTAGGTTGCCATTTCCTTCTCCATGCTAGTAAAATGAAGCTCTATTAACATCTACATTGCCTTATGTTAAAAAATTAAAATCAAATTCATGTAAAAAAATCAACAAAAAAATAAATAAATAAACTGCATTCATATTTTCAACACTTTGTGGATGTACATGAGTCTATGTAAAGAAACCAGGCTACTTATCAACAAACCGATCTGTCTGCAGTTGGGCCAAATGATGCTGGCCCAACAGGAAATGATATAAATTATGCTTCAAAAACAACTCAAAAAATGCATGTACTTTGATAGAAGTCTGTTAGTGATTCAGACAGAGGGACAAGTGAGCAATTTAGGCTTTAATCTTGAGACTGGTATTGAGTTGGAACTGGTTTGAACAAAGTTTGTTTATTCTATGTATCTAGAGTCAGAGCCGATACTTCTCCTAGTTTTGAATAGCTTTAAATGTCTATTCCAGTTTGGACAGATTTGATAAGCCTATTTGCAGATAACTAGGACTCATATGAGTTGTTGCATGTGCACTGCTTGAACCAAGACATGTTTTGAAAAATAGCCTTCTCTGCAATTGTATCTGTATTTGTATTTTGGGCAGCTGGGGTTTCCTTCTTCCTTGAGTATTCAAGGTAAATGTATACATTGGCAAATGGGACTCTAATGATTAGCCTATCAACCAGGAGATGAATGAGGGGGCACCAAACAATAGATCAAAAGAAAGTTATACTGATATGTGTTCCTGGGGAAGGATGGGTCAGAGCACAGTGACAGAACCCAGGTTGCAGATTGTTTAGTCCAGGGATGAGAATGAATAAAGAGAAGAGAATGGTAGCAAACACCTAGTGAGAACAGGAAAACAATATGAAGGTGGTTAGCTGAGAAAATTTTGGAGAAAGATAGCATTTTTATAGAGATAACCAGAAAAAACTTTGAAATTCAGAATGTGGATGTTTAGGGTTGTATTAATCTTAATGAGTACCATAAGTAGTTTTCCAAACAATACTAATTGTTCTTACTGTTAATAGTTACTTGTCTTTAGTTGAATTGTGTTTCATTTTGTTTTGTCCTCTTCACAACAATAATACTCAACTGATACTCAGAAAACTCAATATAGGGGCATTCCCTAGAGGTCCAGTGGTTAAGACTCCACACTTCCATTGCAGGGAACAGGAATTCAATCCCTGATCAGGGAACTAAGGTCTTGCATGCCACACAGCATGGCCAAAAAAAAAAAAATAAATAGGTAAATAAAGGAATAAATGATTTAAAAAAAACCCTCAATATATCTGTGTCTGTAGTCTAGTCACTTGCAAAAATGGACTCCAATCACTAAATTAGAATAATTATTTTGAGATTTAATTTTCATATTCAAGTGTTATTAAAGTCAGGGTCAATTTCAGAGGCATGTAACCAATGCTTTTGCACAAGTACCCACATTTAGAAGGAAGCCTGTCCTTGAGGTTTAATGCTTTGTGGACACCATCTTGAAATTTCTATTAATTTGATCTCTGAATTGGAGTTTTGTGGGTAAAATTTGATGGGACAACGCAGCATGAGACAGGGGCTCTTAGCCTCAGCACACGTGCCCTCCCACTTCCCTGCCTCCCTGGAACATGTTCTTAACTACCTGCTCCTCTCCTCCACTCAGCAACCGTTGCGGTCGTTCACAACCGCTGCCCCCATAGTGGGGCTGTGGATTGGAGACAGGGAGGGTTGAGGGGAGATACACATACTCTGCAGGTTGAGTAGTGAGAAGGGACCCTGAGTGTCTGGGAGGGTCCAATTCACTCTTGAATATCTCTGGTGCCCAAAAGAGTATATGATTAAATAAAAAATTAAAACCACCATTGACAGAAAGAGAGAGAGAATAAGTCCAAAAAATATTAAAAAAACAAAAACAAAAACACTTTTGTACTGCTTTTGGAACATGGGGTTCAACACTCATCTTTGGAACTGGGCACCACAAATTTCATCATTGGTTCAAATGAAAGATTCCTCTTACAGTGATTATGTAGTCCAGTGCTATTCAAACATTGTTGAAGAAATAGGACTCACAATTTAAAGAAACATTATGGGGAGTTCCCAGGTGGTTCAGTGGTTAGGACTCTGTGCTTTCACTGCTAAGGGGCCTGGGTTCAATCTCTGGTTGGGGAAACTAAGGTACTGCAAGTCATGTGGAACAGTCACACACACAAAAATAATAATAAGTAAAAGGAAAAGAAAACTTTCTGCTTTTTCCTGACCTGTGTATGAAGGCAAGTTTTCACCAGTTCTGTTGCCTTGCTCCTCCTCCTGCTCTGCAGGTGACCAACAATCCTAAGTCTCTGAAGAACACAATCTGAAAATCCCATTAACTACAGCAAACTCCTCATTTGACAGAAGCAGAAATCTAGGCCTTGAAATCAAGAAACTCCCCCATGATCCCCAGAAACCTCCCCTAAGTTCCCTAAGTTTTTGAGAGGAGCAAACCTGCTTTAATCATATGTAACGATGCCCAAGATGGCTTCCATCATCAATGTATCAGTTGTAGCTAAGTTTACCACAGGAATATCCATGCCCAGAATGCAAACCTTTTTCATTCACCTAAATTTCCTTTTCTTACATCTTCTGCCCTTTCACTGTGTACTTTTTATATGCTAGACATTGAGCTGAGAGCTTTACACAGAAAAGCTCTCTTACCACACTAAGTCTCATGGTTTCTCTAAGTGGTCAGAATCCATGCTTATTGTTTTACACATGAGGACACGAGCCTTTAAAGTGCTTAAGTGAAGTTTGTCTGGGTAGGGAGAGCAGAGCTGGCATTTGAACACAAGTCTGGCTGCCTCTGGGCTTCCCAGGTGGCGCTAGTGGTAAAGAACCAACTTGCCAGTGCAGGTCGACATGAGAGACTCGGGTTCGATCCCTGGGTGGGGAAGATCCTCTGGAGGAGGGCATGGCAACCCACTCCAGTATTCTTGCCTGGAGAATCCCATGGACAGAGGAGCCTGGTGGGCTACAGTTCATAGGGTCCCACAGAGTCAGACACGGCTGAAGAGACTTAGCACCCTCGAACCTGGCTGCCTCCCATCTCTTTCTGAAAGGAGGCAAAACCAGTACAAGTCACTCCTGGGTTCCCTAGCACTTCCTAGCTCCTTTCGGCCAGCAACCCAGAAGAGATTTCAGGTACCAAACCAACCTCGGTAACACTGACATATATATGCTACCACGTGTAGAATAGCTAGCTACTGGGAGGCTGCCGTATGTACAACGCAGGAAGCCCAGCCCCGGGCTCTTTGATAATCTAAAGTAGCAGAACGGAGAATAGGAGTCGAGGGAGGCTCAAGAGGGACAGGGTTTACATATTCTTATGACTGACTCTATGTGTGATAGAAACCAGTACAACACATTAAAGTACTTACCTTCCAATTAACATGCATATATATCAACTGTGCATGTACATATGTGTGTGTATAATGGATCCATTTTGCCGTACACCTGACTCTATCACAATCACCTGGGCTTCCCAGGTGGTGCTCGTAGTAAATAACCCACCTGCAGCATAGGTAGATGTAAGAGACTCGGGTTTGATCCCTGGGTCGGGGAGATCCTCTGGAGGGTGTGGCAACCCACTGCAGCTGTAAGTCAACTATCATAAAAAATGTTAAAGATTAAAAAACAGGACTCATTCGCTGCAGGAAGCTGTCGGTGGTCTGTGAGATTCCCAAGGCTAGGAAGGAGATGGCTATCAATGGGATCTCAGATAGAGTTGCCTACAGTGAGTATCTCAGGAGTATGTTGTAGGGGAAAACAAAATCATAATTTTTAATTACTGTGCTAGCTTCTGAGACTGCCGCCCCAGCTGGAGTTTAAGAGTTGCCAGAGCCTATTGCTGCCCGGAGCTGTTTTCCAGCTGCCACCCTTGGAAAATTGACAAATTTTACCCACGAGTGGCAACTCTGTTGCAGCTTCTTATTTTGATCAATCGTAGCACTTAAGGAATTTGCTACAATGAATGTCCGGAACCACTGAATTCTGGGTGCTGAGTTTGTTTATAGCACTAAAGAACAGGGGAAGTTTACATTTGTCATCTGTTTTATCAAGATTGCTCTTTTTAATTTCTCAAATGATTGAAATACTTTCTTTCACAGCCTCTAATCTCAATCTTCAAATATCACCTGCTTAAAAAAAAATCAGTTAAGATTTGGAAATTTCACTAGCCAAATTCTAAAGTATTTTACAGAGCGATTATGCTTGACTTCTGTGTTTGATTAAGTAAGTACTCATTTTGGGTGGCTTTATTATTTTTGGATAAGTCTCTCAACTTAATCAACACTGGAAATTCCCTTCCCAGACACACGAAGAATGAGGTTCTCATGCTAAAGTTTGAAACAATTATATTGCAACTTAAATACTATTTAAAATATAATGCATGCATTGGGAATATTCAAAGTGTGTGAAAGATACTTTCCTGATTCTGAAATTAATTTCATATTTCCAGGGAACTATATCTGCTCTGTCCTTAAAACCTTCAATAAAGGGCAATATAAAACAAAATAATATATCTTTCATTGTACACATTCACGTATTTGTTCTACAATATTTATTAACTAAATGTCATTTTTCAAGCTTTGCAATAAGAGCTAAGGGTTGAGGGATGAACTGGCTACATTCACTCCCACCTAAGATATTGATATCAAGCTTTTCAATGTTATGATTGAAACAGGTATTGGGTACAGCAAAGGTAGAAAAGAAAGAGTGGTTGGTACTATGTGCCTGTGCTTAGTCACGTCTGACTCTTTGTGATCCCTTGGACTGTAGCCTGCCAGGCTCCTCTGTCCTTGGAATTTTCTAGGCAAGAACACTGCAGTGGGTTGCCACTGCTTCCTCCAGGGATCTTTCTGACCCAGTGATCAAACCCACGTCGTCTGTGTCTCCTGCATTGCAGGTAGATTCTCCACCCGCTAAGCCATCGAGGAAGCCCCAAATAGTTGCTCAGTCATGTCTGACTCTTTGTGACCCCATGGACTGTAGCCCACCAGGCTCCTATGTCCTTGGAATTCTCCAGGCAAGATACTGGAGTGGGTAGACATTCCCTTCTCCAGAGGATCTTCCCGACCCAGGGATCAAACCCAGGTCTCTTGCGTTGCAGGCGGATTCTTTAATATCTGAGTCACCAGGAAAGCCCCAGTACTACTTGGAGTTGGGAAAATCTGGGGCAGGGAGAAACAGAGTTCAAGAAAACTTCATAGAATGGAAAAGTACAGAGCAAAGAAAAACAGTAGGCAGAAATCAGTTAATTTACAGGTCATATTTTATTAGCCACTACTTTAATTTACACGATCTTATCTGGCTTGTACTGCACCAAGAGTTATATAACAAGGGGATTATGTTCATTTTACCAGTGAAATTATTTGGGCAGAAGATTGAGTAGAAAGTGAGAGACAGAAGAGTGACCCAATCTCCAGTGGTTTTTTGTTTGTTTGTTTGTTTGTTTGTTTGCATTTTCAATTCTAGTCCCTGTCTCTTTCTTTTATACAAGAATGGCCTTGTCAAGTGAAGGAAGTGCACCAGCCTGATACTCTTAAAGACTTTTTAATGTTTTTGATGTGGACCATTTTTTTAAGTCTTTATTGAATTTGTTATAATATTGTTTCTGTTTTATGTTTTTGGTTCTTCAACCACAAGGTATGTGGGATCTCAGCTCCCTGACCAGGGATCGAACCCATACGTTCTGCATTGGAAGGCAAAGTCTTAACCACTGAACCACCAGGGAAGTCCCCCCACTCCAACCCCTGGGCTGATACTCTTAGTTGTTACCATCTGCAGAACCCAGTGCATGGTCTATCTTAGTGACTCAATGACACCCCAATGAATAGAGTAGCTCATTAAAACTACAACACAGGGGACTTCCCCGGTGGTCCAGTGGTTAAGACTTCACCTTTTAATGCAGAGGGTACAAGTTCAATCCCTGGTTGGGGAGCTAAGATCCCACATGCCTTGCAGCCAAAAAACCAAAACATAAAACAGAAGCAGTAGTGTAACAAATTCAGCAAAGACTTTAAAAATGGTCCACATTAAAAAAACAAAACAAAACAAAAAAACTCTCTAGTATCAAAAATAACTGAAGCGCTTGGAATCAGGACATCAAATTCAGATAACTTGCACCGTCACTAACTAGCAAGATGACCAGAAGTCAATTGCTTGGCCCATGAATAAGTTCTGTGCAATCAGTCGTAGCCATGTCACCAAATTACTGCAGGGGAATGTTTCTGATGTAGAAGAAAGAAATTTAATTTTAGTTGAATCTAAATTTTGATTCCTCACTGGACTTCTGTCCCAGAGTCTTCCTCTGTCACTCCTCTCATCCATGTCAACCACCCCCACTGACTTCTAAACCCATCAGCTATAGGAAAGTTGTAAGCAGTGGAGTGACAAGGCGAAAACTACTTTTAAATTCACCTGTCATCTTCATATCACATTTCCTTTAGAGCCAATCCCATCTCAAGTTTTTTTTTACAGACAATGTTTGACTGACAAACTCTTACTTGTATGTCTTTTTCCATCCCAGTTCTACCTATTGAAGGGAGGAGATTCAAAATCTCACTGCAGAGGATTTGGAAACAGAGAAATGTGAACAACTGAGGCCACTTTTGTAATCAATCTACCCTCAGAAAAAAAATGAGGGCAGAAATGAAGACTCTCCCTTCAGAGCTACAGTTAAATGATGCCCCAAGTAAAGTCAGCAGCGATTTGCTGTGATATATTTTTCCTTAGTGGATCTATTTCTGATCATTCTATCTACACTGAAACTATGGTTCTGAACATGTCAATACCTCTAACATTCAAGTCTGGCAGGGTCATCAGAAATCGAAAGAGCAAGGATACACTGGGCAGGGTAACTCATAGGCTGCAATCAGATCTCACCAAGCTGGCAGTCCGCAAACAGGGCCATTGAGTTATAGGAGGGAGTGGGTGGCTTTGTACAAGTCAGGAGGAGCAGGGAGGGAGGACTTAATGACCTCAGTGGTCAAGCAGGCCAAGCTCTCTCCACTGCTATGACTAATGGTTTGATAAATGAAAAAATGTACTTTGGCTGACAAGTCACTACATCACTATTGTATGTTTTGCTTTAAACCACGAGAGCCAGAGAGGAGGTTCCTTAAGCTGTTTGCAAATGGAAACTAATGATTTATGTTCTCACACATGGACTTGCAAGCAGGGACCGCGTCACTGTTTTCCAAATTGTAAACAGCCCGCTCAAGTGGTCCAGCAGGCGTTTCCAGCATAGCATGTGTCTGCCTCCAGCCTCTCCCATGTACATTTCTGCTATGGTGATTTTGGATCATTTATATCATGGAAAGAGACAGAAAATAATTAAGTGTGACCTTTTATTATGGCTGTCTTCCTAAGATTCTACATCAGATTTGAAAGCAAAAACATGTTATTTCAATGAAGTGATTTAGTGAAAGATTAAAATGTATAAAAGGTATCTTTTATGATGCTAGAACACTATGGCATAGACTTTACAATTGTGGGTGTTTAAAATGTTTACAATCAAGATGCATATTTTCATAAGATGAACACCCTGGAGACACACATCTCTAGGTATTTTATCATTTTTCTTTTCCCCAGTCATCCTCCAGGAAAAGTAGGTTTCAAATATCTCACTCATTCTTTAATCATACCACATGAGTCAGTTACATACATGAATGGATCAGAGTCCAAATTATTTTGCCAGTATCTTGGCCCTGGATTAACAATTATGGCTTCTTAATGGTACTTTAAGTCTACTTATATTGCTTGAATGTCAAATGCAATTTCATCATCTGAATCAGTGATATACAGATATAGAGTTCCTAACTCCAAGTCTCTTTTCACAATATTGATATAATGAATTCATGAATGATTTAATTACCATCACAAATTTTACACATGGTAACTAAACAGAGATATAAATCTTTTGCTGAAAGTTGTCATGTTGGATGTGAAATGTTTAGACTCACTGGCTTTGTTTTGCTTTCTTTCAACAAGTAGAACTAGTATTTTGATCAATCACCAAAATTCAGAATATCACTGTAGTCTAAAGGAGAATTTCCTGTTGGGAAGTTTGCTCAAAAGAATTTATTACAAGATGTAACTACTACAAGGGATTTGGGGACAGATTTGCTTATTCATGCATTTTAAAAAAACATTCTTGTAGGACACTTTGCTAGTTCCCTGTGATTGAACAGCTTAGATTGTAGTAGCCACTTGCTGGATTTTATTAAATGATGTTTAAAGAACATATAACAGATTGTGAGGCATTAAAAATAGGGAGAAAATCCAGTTTTGGCAAACACTTGGGGAAAACAGCTTCTCTCAAATACTGCTATAGAAGTACAAATTAGTACAATCTCTCTGGAGGGCAATTTGACAATAGGTATGTGAACCTATAAAAATGTGCATTCCCCTCCATCCGCTAATTCTACTTCCAATAGCTTAACTTGAGTCATGATTGGACAAATATTTAAGCAAAGATAAAAGGATGTATAAAAGGTGTATAAAAGGATGCTATATTCAGCATCTTCCAGTTTAAATTAGAAGCAACCCCCTTTAATTAGAGATTGGTCAAATATTAGTAAATTATGGTAATTCAAAAAAAAAGGGAAACAATGTCACCATTAAAGTAATGATGGAAACCTGGAAGAAATGATACTTAAAATGGTCTCAAATATTGTTGCTTGAAAAAGCAAGTTGGGACAGGGTGTTTCTAATTCCATTCTGGTAACCATAGACGTGGGGCTTTCCCAGTGGCTCAGTGAGTAAAGAAACAGCCTGCAATGCAGGAGACACCAGACTCGCTGGTTGGATCATGGGTCGGGAAGATCCCCTGGAGAAGGAAATGGCAACCTACTCCAATTTCCTTGCCTGAAAAATCCCATGGACAGAGGTGCCTGGTGGGCTACAGTCCAAAGGGTCACAAAGAGTCAGACACAACTGAGCACAGTACAAACAAAAAACTATAGAAGTAACTTTATGTGCATGCATGTGTGCTCATTTACATATACATAAACATTCATGTGGATTTAAATTCATATGCACATTGAATCAGCAAAGGAAACAGAATATAAATAGCAGTTATAGACCACCAGTAGGTTGATGACAATAAAGATCATTGCTGCTTTTTATTTTTGAATTTTCTGTTTAAATGTCTCAACTTGGATTATTGTATAAAAAAAAACATGAACATAGTGTAGACTAGTTCAGTTGCGTGTGTGTCCTTAAAGCAGAAACTAAAGCTGCTGCCTGGACATAATTCATTGCCCAGACTAGCCTGGCTGCTAAAGACCTCTTGAGACCATTTAAATAGCTTACCTTGAGGAAGTTAGGTAGCTAACACAGTATCAGATGATTTATCTGAAGTTATTCTTATAGAGAATCTCTCAATAACATATTTCCTTCCTAGCTTTCTTTTACCCAGAACACTTTAACCACTTTTTTTTTTTTTTTTCTGTCCTAGTAATCCATTTGTGCTTGTCTACTAGAAAACAGACATGGATTCTCCCTCAGCATCAATCAGGGCATAGCACTGCTCAATACACATAGTATTTTAGTTTACAGTGACCTATATTCTCTATTTTCTCTTTTTATAAAACCTCTTCCATCCTCACAGTTACTGCCTATGACCGAGAAGGAGGAAGAATATTTAGACTTCCAAAATGCAGCAAGAATTTGGATAGGTTCCCCAGACAGCTTATTCATATTTTTTTTCTTCCTGGTTTCTGGCTGAGACATGTGATGCTGGAACATTATAAATCCACATCTCAGTCTTTTAAAGTTGAGGAAACACCTCAGTAAAGAAGCAAAAGCTCCTGATTTGGATGACTTTTGAAACCTATCCAGCTATGAATAATCTTTGAAAGAAGCAGTCTGGGTGTTAAAGGGACTGGTATGTGGGTATCTGCTTTTTCATATTACTGAAAACAGTTTAGAAAAGCAGAAATGTTTTGATGTCAAAGTACTTTTTGTTTATTAAGTTCTCACAGTTAGATATAAAAGCTATCTGATTTATCATAGCCCCAAACTGACAATTATGGGAGGAAGTGGCTAGTGGGACCCCAATCATATAAGGTGTCACAACAAACCGCTTTAATAACTTTGTGAAGAAAGTTTTTTTCTGTTAAAAAATTGAGATATAATTTACTCACTACAAAATCCATCCTTTAAAGTGTATAACTTAAAAAAAGAAGTGTTTTTCAGTCTATTCTCAAAGTAGTGAAACTATCATCACTACCTAATCAGAACCCTTCATCACCCCATGAAGAAGCATCATCCCCATTATTAGTCATTCTGCATCCCACCTTCCTCCTGGTTCCAGGGACCACTCATCTACATTCGGCCTCCATGGATTTAGCTACTTTATTGTGAAGAAATTCTTAACATGTTCATTTTAGAGATGATGAAACTGAAGTCCAGAGACTAATAAGCTCTCTGGGGTTATCCTATTTGTATGCTGTATAGTCAGAATGTGACCTCGAGTCTTCTCGCTCTTGATGTAGAAGGAGGATGTGTAAAATGTTTGTTGAAATTTTGTTGTTGTTTTTATTATTGTTTAGTCCTTAAGTCGTGTCTGACTCTTTTTGAGATCCCATGGGCTGTAGCCCACCAGGCTTCTCTGTCCATGAGATTTCCCAGGCAAGAGTACTGAATGGGTCGCCATTTCCTTCTCTAGGGGATCTTCCTGACCCAGGGATCAAACCCATGTCTCCTGCATTGGCAGGCGAATTCTTTATCATTGAGCCACCCAAGAAGCACTTGCTGAAATTAGAACCATTAATAACTCTCTTCTTTGACCAAAGACTGCACTAATTAGCACAGGTGTAAAGCAGATGGGTCAGCAAAAGATTGCCTTTATTACTGACAAAGATGATGTGGGAGCAAGTGCTAATATTTTTGGGAAACTGGACTCATCAATACTGAGTCCAGAAATATGACAGGCATCCTCTTCCAAGTACAGAATATTCTAGAAGACCACTCTTCCAGAGAGCAAACAGGGAACAAACAATAACCCCTATTCTTTGTAGACAGGCTACTGCCAAGGAAGAGAAAAAGAGTGAGATAAGTTGAGTGCTGCTGCTGCTAAATTGCTTCAGTCGTTTCTGACTCTGTGTGACCCCATAGACTGCAGCCCAGCAGGCTCCCCCATCCCTGGGATTCTCTAGGCAAGAACACTGGAGTGGGTTGCCATTTCCTTCTCCGGTGTATGAAAGTGAAAAGTGAAAGTGAAGTTGCTCAGTCATGTCCGACTCTTAGCGACCCCATGGACTGCAGCCCACCAGGATCCTCGGTCCATGGGATTTTCCAGGCAGGAGTACTGGAGTGGGGTGCCATTGCCTTCTCCGAAGTTGAGTATGCCTACTTTATTTTTCTTAAGCTTACCAGGAAGGAAGTCTCTCCTTTTCTCCCATGGAGCAGTAGATAAGAGGGTAGGAGAAAGACCAAGAATGTTACACTAGTGGAGCCATCTCCACATGGAAGGAAACAAGTGTGGAAGAATCGTTCCCACACAATAGTTTGAGATTGTGAGGTCCCATAACTTCAAAAGCATCATTCCCATGCAATAATTTGAGATTGTGCAGTCTCATAACTTCAAGAACCAAACAGCATGTGTTCTTTTTAGCTCTCATAAATTTTATAGATTCCTGGGAAAAGATAAATAAGATGTTTCAAGCCAGGAGAGCTGGGCCTTCTCCAGCATTCCTCCTCCCATCCATGTCATCACTTGCTGTCACTTTCTGCCCCAGATTAGGTATATACAATTCCAATTTAGAAGAAGAAAACTTTATTTGAAAAAGGAAGGAGAACTTTAGATGAGATTTCGGGTAGGAAAGGCAGTTGAGGAGCACCTGACTAATATCCCCTTCCAACTGTAAGAATCCACAGGGTAGAAGATGAGCAGATTCTTCTCCACAGATGGAGTCTGATGAAAGGGAGCCTCAAAGGTGTGTCCCAGGACTCTGGAACATGAACGAGGGCCAGTGGAAAAAGGTAGCCTAGTGGAAGAAGGTCTACCCCAAAATACCTTCAGAACCTACAACCCACAAGCGCAACAGAGCAGATTCAAAAGTGCTGGTTTGCCAAAGAGATTAGTTTAAGTTCATTGACGGAAAGGCTAGGGTCACGGGTCCTAGAAGTCACATGGTCAGGAGAAGCAAGTTCTCCCGAAGCTGGTGTGGAGAGTACTGCTGGCTGGTTCATAATGGAAAAACCTGAGGAGAATGAGCAAGGTTCAAATCTCTCAACACAGCCTGGCCATGAAATGAAGCAGACAAGAGTGGAGATTGAATCCCGTAGTCAGTATACCCGTGTGTCGCCAGTCATGAAGTGATGACCGCCTGCTTGCCTGAAAGGCTTCCTTCTTCCATCTTCTGTCCCATTCTTGAGAATTTAACTTTGGGGTCAGACAAAGAAAAGGAATGTCTAAGATAGAGAACTTTGAATGGGACTGAACCTGAGATTAGCAATCCCGAATTTACACAAAAACATCTTGGGTTGAACTAAGAATTTCCCCTGAGAAGGACTTTATTAGTTATTCTGTTAAGGGTCAGAAATAGAGGCTCATGAACTACGTTTTGAAAAAATTCTTTTTGCATACGTGAGTTTTGCAATTTATTTTAATTGTGAATCAGTATTGTTGTTTAGTTGCTAAATTGTGTCCAACTCTTGTCAACCCTATGGACTGCAGCATGCCAGGCTTCCCTGTCCTTCACTATCTCCCAGAGGTTGTTCAGACTCAGGTCCATTGAGTCACTGATGCCATTCAACCATCTCATCCTCTGTAACCCCCTTCTCCTCTTGCCCTCAATCTTTCCCAGCATCAGAGTCTTTTAGAATGAGTCGGCTCTTCGCATCAGGTAGCCAAAGTACTAGATCTTTAGTTTCAGCATCAGTCTTTCCAATGAATATACAAGGTTGATTTCCTTTAGGATTGACTGGTTTGATCTCTTGGCTGTCCAAGGGACTCTCAAGAGTCTTTTCCAACACTACAGTTCAAAAGCATCAATTCTTCGGCGCTCAGTGTAACCTTATCCATAATGTCATTGTGCTATTGTGTCATGCTTTTCTTCTAACCGCTTTCCACTTCTACTAGGTCTTGGGGGCAAATTGAATAGAAACATTTTAATCTAGCAAATGCACTGTAATTAACAGAAGATCAGATTTCTACAGACCTGATTCTAAAGTGTTCCAAAGAAGATCATTCTAAGTGCTTTCACAGGAGGATAATCATTCTCAGTGATTCTTTGGATTTCAACCAAGACCCTCAAATGAGATAAATCCAAAATTACAGCTCTTGACAGCAGTAGCTGAGAAGTGGATGTTTAGAGGATGTAATCTCCATGACAACCTTGTTCTCAGAAAGAGTGCTTTTTAGATTACGTCAATGATACAAATTTCCTTGAGAAATGATGTAATGGATTTTAATACTCATTTTCTATTTCTTTGAGTAGATGATGATGTAAAAGGTTGAACCAAAAAATAATAACCAGTCTTACACATGCCAGTCCTCTGCTGCACTGGTAAATTACAGCTGTGATCTCCACCAGGTAATTAAAAGGTGTTGATGAATAATGATCAGCATTTGGAGTTATCTAGATTTTCCACAATACATGATCCATGAATCTTAGAATCAGAGTGCTAAAAGAGACTTAAAAGTTTTATAATTCTTTCTCCTGACCCCAGTCTACAGATAATGAATACAAGCTTCAGAAAAGCACTGCTATTTGATTAAGTGGACTATATTTGCTTGTGGCAGAACCTAGGTCTGAGGAAAGTGGTTCTTGAGCCTGTTATAAACTCACAAGTAATATATTCCTCTTTTGATTGAATTTCACAGAAAACAAAATCTATGAAGATATGTTGTTCATGCCTACAAAGTTGCTTCAGTTGTATCTATAAAGTTGTGTCTGAGTCTTTGAAACCCTATGGACTGTAGTCTTCCAGGCTCCTCTGTCCATGGGATTCTGCAGGCAAGAATACTGGAATGGGTTACCGTGCCCTCCTCCAGGGGATCTTCTTGACCCAGGGAAGGAACTCACGTCTCTTGGGTCTCCTGCATTGGCAGGCAGGTTCTTTACTGCTAGTGCCACCTGAGAAGCCCTTGAAGATATGTTATTAATCCAGAATCAGGCAGAATACAATAGAGTTTCAAGCCTGGCTTCTGAGATTCAACTGCTTGGTTTCAAAACTTGATGCTTTCACTCATTAGCAGGTGAATAGATAAGTAACTTAACCTCTGTAACCAAGCTTCCTCATTTGTATGATAATGAAAAAAATTAACATGGTCTACTTCATAGAGCTTTTGTTAGGGTTAAATTATTTAATCCATATAAAGGATTTAGAACACAGGGCTACTTAATAAAACTTGATAATGTTATTTCTTCATGTGTAAATACATGGGCATGCACTCAAGGAAGAATCATACAGTGATATGAGCCCAGAGGAAAGCTGTGTATGGGAGTCCAACATTTTTGCATTTATGTTTGCAATCTGCTTCTTCTTGTTGTTCAGTGGCTAGGTCATGCCCAACTCTTGACAACCCCATGTAACCCATGTCAGCATGCCAGGCTCCTCTGACCTCCACTATCTCCTGGAGTTTGCTCAAACTCATGTGCATTGAGTCTGTGATGTCATCCAACCATCTCATCATTTGTTGGATCTGATTGTACATAAATATAATATCACTGGAATTGAGCAGGGATGTAATATTGGTAAGGTAGAGTAAGAAGTCCTGAGTGATTCAGCCCCTGGGCTTTGGATATCTCCCCTTGTTCTCTGGGCTAATTTTTCTTCCTTTGCTATGATGTCTAAGAAATTGGATTGGCCAAAATGTTCATTCAGGTGTTTCTGTAATATCTTATGGAAAAACGCGAGTGAAACTTTTGGCTAACTCAATACTTAGGAAAAGTTTTAAAGGAAAAGAGAAAATTAAAAGTAGCTGATGGAACTCTTCTGACTCCATTACTGCATTCTCTGAAATGTAGAAAGAGTGACCTAAATTCAAACACAGAACAACTCGTGAATGTCTTAGAATTCCAGACACACACCCTTTTCCCCCTGGTTAGCCCTGTTTCCCTACCCTGAGTCTCTCCGCCGGGGAATTCCTATTTGCAAATCTCAGTGTATCTTCATTCTGATGAATCTGGGAACTCAGACACATCACACGCAGCATCTGGGAAAATGGGAAATCCTTCTGTTTGCCTCCCTGGAGTTATCTGGGGATGAGAAACATCTGTTATCATCTTTTCAGTAACAGGGTATTTGATGAGTTTATTTTTCCTACTCTGCTTTGAATATTCTCAGCTCAGCAAAATATTTTCTGTAAGGAAGTCATTGAAAATAAAGTATGATAAACGAATGAACTTAAGGTGTTATCAATCATAAATATATTATAAAAGATCCCAGATGTAATCATCTCCTATGATTAAAAATAATTATAGTTAAGATATTCAAAAGATAGTGTTTTTGGCTCTTTGCACAACAGTGCCCAAGAAGCAAGCTATCTGTGTTAGTGGTTTACACACAACTGGAAGAAATAAAAAATGCAGTGAAACAGGTGCAAGGGTGTTAGAGTCACTGAAGCACTGAAACTGTCTTAAGTCCCGTAAAAGAGCAGCACTTGGCAGGTCTCTATATAAGTGAGGTTGGGTTTGCCAGAAAAGTAAAATAACACTACTGGTAAGTGAACAAAAAGCATATCCTATCAGAATTTCCCTGCATTCCATCCAAAACTTCTATGAAGCCTTAGTAATGGGCTGATTCATCACATATAAATTCCATTCCAAAAAACAAAAAGGAATCAAAACTTTCCCACTATTGCTCTGTAGAAAAGCAAAGAGTAATATTGAAAATATGTTTGCTAATTTCTTGCTCCTAAAGAAATGTGTCATTTTGCTTAGCAGTTATGTTTCTCTTCACCTCTACCTAAAGTCTTATATAAAGGGAGTATATGAAGTGATTGAAAACTATAAAATCTTTTTTCTTTTAAATTAAATGGCTTTGGTTATGGTATATAGATGATATAGTTAAGCTTGTTCATGTGTGTGTGTGTGTGTGTGTGTGTGTATGCTCAGTTGCTTAGTCATGTCCAACTCTTTGTGACCCCATGGTCTGTAGCCCACCAGGCTCATTTGTCCATGGGATTCCCAGGCAAGAATACTGGAGTGGGTTGCCATGTCCTCCTCCAAGGGATCTTCCCAACCGACAGAAGTCACAGGGTTACCAATGATTATTCATCTGAAATTCAAATTCCAAAGTAATCCACCTTACTTATTTAACTGCTAAGTGACTTACACTAAGTGTATGACTAAAAATCAGATGTAAGACTTTAATCAGAGTTTAGACTACATGGAATTCATAGATCATAAGATCTAGAAATATTTTGTCCTTCTGAGTGTGGGGAGACAACAGGATGGGAAGTAGGTCTCTGGACGAAGTACTGGAAACATTTTTTTTTTTTTTAACTATTAAAGATCTGTTTACAGTCCACAGTGTCCGTTTTAGATTGCATGTTAGCTAAATAAAATGACAACCGTCCACTGTTTATAAATGAGAGATTCCTGTGGTTGTGGATCTTCCACTCTGGGGAGAAAACTCACAGAGACACTTCCTACCTTCAAGTTCCCACTCAGATTTCTTACTCATAAGCCTTTATAATGACTCCTCTACAGTACAGGAATGGTCTAGAAGTATTGCTTAAGAGTGTGAACTGATGTGTGCAGGAAGTTATTTGCTTAGCTGGGGACTGGAAATTAAAGAGTGTTAGCAAAACTTATGAAGCATAGACTGGACTGAGTTGGTGCCTAGAGAAAAACAAGCCATAATACTCTGTGCCATCCCATTTTCAGGGTAAAGGGTCCAGAATATGAAAGATAAGGGAGAGGTTCTACCTTAGGGCCAATGATGTAAGTTTCTATTTTATTTTTTATCTCTTGGCTGTAATGGGTCTTTGTTGCTGCATGCGGGCTTTCTCTAGTTGTGGTATGTCAGACCTACTTTTTGTTCTGGTGCCCAGGATTCTCATTTCAGTGGCTTCTCTTGTTGTGAAGCACAGACTCTAGAGTGAGGACTCAGTAGCTGTGGTACATGGCCTTAGTTGTTCATGGCACGTGGGATCTTCCCAGACCAGGAATTGAACTCATGTCCCCTGTATTGACAGGTGAATTCTTAACCACTGGACCACCAGGAAGCCCTAAGCTTCTGACTACTGACTGATGTAAAACAGTTCCCTCAGTTGAGTGGATCAGTAAGGCAACCAACCAGGGAGGAAATTCACAGATCATTTCCAAGACAACTGTTTGCATCCCCCTGACATCTATTCATCTGCCCAAGGAAGTGATCATAAAGTTAATCAAATAGTGTGAGTCCCTCAAGAAAAGGAAGAGAGGGATGTGGGGATTGAGGGAAGGCAGTGATTCCATCTTTGTTCAGTACAAAGACAAAGGATCTGGGAGATGTTTTGGTCCTCCCTCTGACCTCTTCATTTCTCCACATTGTTCCTTAGGTAAATGGAATTGGGAAAAGGAGTGAAAATAGACACATTACAGTATATGTCATGCATATCTACCTTTGTTCTCTGTGTTGGCTGGGGTCAAAATCAACTGCTATAAGCAAAGATTTTCTGCATGCATCATTTTACACAAACAATTCAGGTTTTGACATTCAAACCCAAAATACAGTTTTATTGCCATCAGTCAAGCATTATGAAGATGGATGTCTGCAAAACAGTTTCTAGGAGGGAGTAGAATCTTCTGAAATATTAGTAAAGTCATCATTAAAAATATTCTGTGGTCTAATCAGTTTGGAAATCACAGGTTAAACAGGTTAATTAGATTTATTTTCTGTAGTAATTCTCAGCTTTTAATGTATTATTTAGTTATTCTAATTCTAGACAGTACTATCAGACAGAGAAAGGGATAGGAGAGAAAAATCATATGTAAATTGCTTTAGGGAGGCAATCAAGCTTATCTGCTACAACACAATCGCATGCTTTATGGCCTTCCCTGTGACCAGGGAAAAGGGATAAATGATACTGCATTTAAACATCGGTTACCTATGTTTTTAAGTATTTTTAAGATTTTTTTGTGTGGACCATTGTTAAAGTCTTTATTGAATTGGTTACAATATTGCAATAAAAATTAATACGTTTGGTTTTTTGGCCATGAGGCAGGTAGGACCTTAGCTTCCAGGGGTTGAACTGTCACACCCCTGTCCTGGAAGGTGAAATCTTAATCGCTGGGAGACCAGGGAACTCCCTAAGCAATCAGTTATCTTTTAAACAGTGTCCACTAGTCCTATGGGTACATAGTTTGGGAAATGGAGATATAGAGCACATCTCTTGTGTAAAATCTTGTGGATTATTGCTGTGCAAGTTTGTGCAGATTATTTAATTTCCCAGAGCCTGGATTTTCTCATTCACAAAAGTGAGCTAACACATAGCTCTTCAAAGTGAGATTTAGTTGCTCAGTCACGTCTGACTCTTTGCAAACCCTTTGACTATAGCCCGCCAGGCTCCTCTGTCCATGGAATTCTCCAGTGAAGAATGCTGGAGTAGGTTCCCATTTGCTCCTTCAGAAGATCTTCCCAACCTACGGACTGAACCCAGGTCTCCTGCATTGCAGGCGGATTGTTTACCATCTGAGCCACCCAGGAAATCTGTCCAGCACAGATGGTTTCCCGAGAGAACAGTTAGTGTCCAACAACTATTGCCCTTAAAATATCTTCTGTCATTTATTCCATTTATCCACTTAACTAGGCAGCCAACACGTTTCTTTTGTGGTGTCTACTATGAATCAGGCACTAAGGATATAGACAGGATTTCATTCCCTGAATGAACTTACTGTCCAACAGTGAAAACAGACAATTTAAATAAGCAATAGTGGTCACATGTGACAATAGATTGATCGAGCATATTCAAGGTGCTAATTGTCAGCCTTGGGATCTAAGGAAGGTGGTAAAGACCTAGTACAACTACTCTTCTGCTGATCCACAGTAAGGAACCAGCATAAAATTCACACCTACAGAGAAATAAGAAATGAGAGATTGGAGAGCAGAAAAGAATGAAAAGGAGCCATGCCTTCGAACTGGGTTTCTTACTTGGCCTCTATAGGAACTCAAAAACGTGGTAAAGCTGAATAAGCCACATTTCTCAAGGACAAAGAGCCAGTTCCCAGTGGAGCCAAGTCTATTGCCCAAGGTTTCTGAATTCTAGCCCAGACTCTTCACCATTGTTCAGTGTTAAGTGGCTGCAGCAGGGATAAACAGAGGAATTCCTTTAAATCTCCAAATGAGGATAACCCTATCACTAGTTTCTTCATAAATGATGCTTCCTCGGAATTCTGTCCTTTATTTTCTCATTTCTCATGCAACTGCAATGTTTTGTTTTCTTTTTACCTATGTCATAACACCAGTACAGTTCAGTTCAGTTGCTTAGTTATGTCTGACTCTTTACAACCCCATGAATCACAGCACACCAAGCCTCACTGTTCATCGCCAACTCCTGGAATCTACCCAAACCCATACCCATAGAGTTGGTGATGCCATCCAGCCATCTCATCCTCTGTCACCCCCTTCACCTCCTGCCCCCAATCCTTCCCAGCATTAGGGTTTTTTCCAGTGAGTCAACACTTCGCATGAGGTGGCCAAAGTATTGGAGTTTCAGCTTCAACATCAGTCCTTCCAATAAACACCCAGGACTGATCTCCTTTAGGATGGACTGGTTGGATCTTCTTGCAGTCCAAGGGACTCTCAAGAGTCTTCTCCAACACCACAGTTCAAAAGCATCAATTTTTCAGTTCTCAGCTTTCTTCACCGTCCAACTCTTACATCCATACATGACCACTGGAAAAACCATAGCCTTGACGAGATTGACCTTTGTTGGCAAAGTAATGTCTCTGCTTTTAAATATGCTATCCAGGTTGGTCATAACTTTCCTTCCAAGGAGTAAGCGTCTTTTAATTTCATGTCTGCAGTCACCATCTGCACTGATTTTGGAGCCCCGAAAAATAAAGTCTGACACTGTTTCCCCATCTATTTCCCATGAAGTGATGGGACTGGATGCCATGATCTTACTTTTCTGAATGTTGAGCTTTAAGCCAACTTTTTCACTCTCCTCCTTCACTTTCATCAAGAGGCTCTTTAGTTCCTCTTTGCTTTCTGCCATAAGGGTGGTGTCATCTGCATATCTGAGGTGATTGATATTTCTCCCGGCAATCTTGATTCCAGTTTGTGCTTCATTCAGCCCAGTGTTTCTCATGATGTACTCTGGATAGAAGTTAAATAAGCAGGGTGACAATATAAAGCCCTGATGTACTACTTTTCCTATTTGGAACCAGTCTGCTGTTCCATGTCCAGTTCTAACTGTTACTTCCTGACCTGCATACAGATTTCTCAAGAGACAGGTCAGATGGTCTGGTATTTCCATCTCTTTAAGAATTTCCCACAGTTTATTGTGATTCACACAGTCAAAGTTGAACAGTTCTGTGAAGACCTACAAGACCTTTTAGAACTAACTAACCAAAAAAGATGTCCTTTTCATTATAGGGGACTGGAATGCAAAAGTAGGAAGTCAAGAAACACCTGGAGTAACAGGCAAATTTGGCCTTGGAGTACAGAATGAAGAAGGGCAAAGGCTAATAGAGTTTTGCCAAGAGAACACACTGGTCATAGCAAATACCCTCTTCCAACAACTCAAGAGAAGACTCTACACATGGACATCACCAGATGGTCAAAACTGAAATCAGATTGATTATATTCTTTGCAGCCAAAGATGGAGAAGCTCTATACAGTCAGCAAAAACAAGACCGGGAGCTGACTGTGGCTCAGATCATGAACTCCTTATTGCCAAATTCAGACTTAAATTGAAGAAAGTAGGGAAAACCACTAGACCATTCAGGTATGACTTAAATCAAATCCCTTATAATTATACAGTGGAAGTGAGAAATAGATTTAAGGGACTAGATCTGATAGACAAAGTGCCTAATGAACTATGGACAGAGGTTCATGACATTGTACAGGCGACAGGGACCAAGACCATCCCCATGGAAAAGAAATGCAAAGAGGGCAATGGCTGTCTGAGGAGGCCTTACAAATCACTGTGAAGAGAAGCAAAAAGAAAAGGAGAAAAGGAAAGATATTCCCATCTGAATGCAGAGTTCCAAAGAATAGCAAGGAGAGATTAAAAAAAAAAAAAAAAGGCTTCCTCAGTGATCAATACAAAGAAATAGAGGAAAACAACAGAATGGGAAAGACTAGAGATCTCTTCAAGAAAATTAGAGATACCCAGGGAATATTTCAGGCAAAGATGGGCTTGTTAAAGAACAGAAATGGTATGGACCTAACAGAAGCAGAAGTTATTAAGAAGAGGCAGCAAGAATACACAGAAGAACTGTACAAAAAAGATCTTCATGACCCAGATAATCACTATAGTGTGATCACTCACCTAGAGCCAGACATCCTGGAATGTGAAGTCAAGTGGGCCTTAGAAAGCATCGCTACAAACAAAGCTAGTGGATGTGATGAAATTCTAGTTGAGCTATTTCAAATCCTGAAAGATGATGCTGTGAAAGTGCTGCACTCAATATGCCAGCAAATTTGGAAAACTCAGCAGTGGCCACAGGACTGGAAAAGGCAAGTTTTCATTCCAATCCCAAAGAAAATCAATGCGAAGAATGCCTGAAATACCACACAATTGCACTCATCTCACACACTAGTAAAGTAATGCTCAAAATTCTCCAAGTCAGGCTTTAGCAATACGTGAACCGTGAACTTCCAGATGTTCAAGCTGGTTATAGAGAAGGCAGAGGAACCAGAGATCAAATTGCCAACATCTTCTGGATAATAGAAAAAGCAAGAGAGTTCCAGAAAAACATCTATTTCTGCTTTATTGACTATGCCAAAGCCTTTGACTGTGTGGATCACAATAAACTGTCATGACATATCTGATTATAATTCCACTAGGCCAAGAACTATGTTATATTCTTCTATATATTTTCAGTACCTAGCTTGTGTTGATTGATAGAATTGATGAATTGATATATTAGCTGAGATTAGCTTGTGTTGATTTATATAAACAATTAATAAAACCCTTTTAGCATTGAATTGGATATTCTTTTGTTAAAAGTAGGAAGTTCTCATTAAACTTGTTTGACTTCAATTTTGTTGTCACTGTATCTGTTCATATAAATGACGAGAGCAGAGAAATTATAGTAGAAGAGGAAATTTCCCCTCCGTGATTAAAATACTTGGAATCTAAAGAATTTATAGTCTTCTTCTCATAGTGCCTTCTGGGGAAAAATATTTTAAGGTTCAGGAGAAATTATTCCCGATTCTCCCATTTTTGCTCAGTTGGTAGTTATCTTTTAATGTAACAAAAATGATCGAGCTAAAAATATTCTAGAAAACTTATCAACAAATCAAATAATATCCAGCTCAAGTCACCTGAAGTCATTGATTTCAAATATCTTTGGAAATAATTAATTTTTTAAAAAACAGAGGTTAGATTAAACATAACATTTTTATAAAATATATTTATTTTATATACCAAGTTGGCCTTGAGCTTAATGGTTAGGTTAATTAAGGATTTTGGAGTCTATAGGAATAACTCTATTGATGATGGATGGAGAATAGCGCTGGCAGGCATCAACAGGTTTTATAATCCTATAGTTGAGTCTCAATTTTGAGGACTTGAGGTCACCTTAGTTAGGACTGGCTGATTCCATTCATGGAAGCCATGATTGTTGAGCAAAGGAAGAACAAGCTAATTTTATAATTAGAATTGTTTTGTGTGCTCGGTTGCTCAGTGGTATCCAACTCTTTGCAGCCCCAGGGACTGTAGCCCGCCAGACTCCTCTTTCCATGAGATTCTTCATGGCAAGATACTGGAGCGGATTGCCATTTCCCACTCCAGGTGATCTTCCCAACCCAGGAATCAAACCCTAGTCTCTTTCATTGGCAGGCAGACTCTTTACCACTAGCACCACCTGGAAGCTTGGTCTTATATAGTATAGTTGTGTCTAAATTTTGAGGACTTGAAGTCATCTTAGTTAGTATCTAATGATTTCATTCACGGAAGTTCTCTGATCAATTAGCAAAGGATGAACAAGCTAATTTTATCATTGCAATTGTTTTAGCATGCCCTAAATGATAAACATCAAACCACTTAAACTGGAGTCAGAAAATGAATTTCTTGCTTATTAGCTGGAAGCAGCCACTGTGACTTCATTGAAATCCTCCTTGCTTTGCTTGGTAGCCAAAATTTGGTTAAATAAATGTTCTCACTAAAGGGCTAGCGTCCTTAATGCAAGACAGGGGAAAAAATGGGCCTTAAGATATTTGTTCATAGCTTTTCTGGAATATTTTGATGCAACTTAAATTGAAGTTGGGCATTGTCACCAAGGGTTGAAATGGAAACATCTCCTTTACGCATCTTCAGAGGATGTTTATATGATTCTATTTGTCTGCCTCTAAGTCCTTAGAGATGGAATTATACTATTGGGTCTCCTGAAGAGTGTTTCACATATTTACATGGTTTGTTTAATTTCACATTGCCCTTTGTGGATAGGAGTATTTGTCTTGCCAAGCAGAGAGCCCACACAAAAGTCACACACACAAGTTTAAAGAAAGGACTTTTAGATCATTTGCTTGAATAAAAGACACCACTTCTCATTCTAAAAAAATATAGAAGTCAAAAACTTTTTTGGCTATCACTGATTATTAGGAAGTCCTCCTTAAATTACCTCAGTACAAATGCAAAACACGCACATAAACCAAATGCCCTTTAATTACAAGGCTTTATTTATTGACGTACTTTTAAAATCAAGGATGAAACATTAAGGCAAATGCACTCTGGAGCTCATGAAAACAAAAGGTTGGATAATTTGAGATGAAACCTCCTCCCCAGCCCTGCCTCTGCCGAATAGCCAATGTATATTCACACCACTACAGAATAATAAGAGAGACAAGTAATTGTTGGGCAATTCTGGCTCTGGGTCTTTCTTATCTTGTGTGGTTTTTCTATAGGTCTGAGACTGAGATACACACAAAAATGACAAATATCAGAGTGCTTCCAATGGTCTGCCAGATCCTTCACGTTCTGGCCCCACTTACTGGGCCGAGGGCTTCCCCAGTGGCTCAGCAGGTAAAGAATCCACCTGCAATGCAGGAGACAAGGGAGATGCAGGTTCAATTCCTGGGTCAGGAAGCTACCCTGGGGGAGAAAATGGCAACCCACTCCAGTATTCTTTCCTGGAAAATCCCATGGACAGAGGAGCTAGGTTATACGCCAAAGGGTCACGAAGAGTCAAACAAGACTGAGAGACTAAGCATGCATGCTCTGGACCCATCCAAAGTTGTAACTGTCTCCCTCTACTGCAGACACATGGACATCCTTGCCATTCATCTCTCTATGCATGTACCCATGTTTTGCCTACAATTTCCCCTCTGTTCAGAAACCTCTTCTTCTTTTCTTAAAATTTTTATTGGAATGTAGTTGCTTTCCAATGTTATGTTAGTTTCAGATGTACAAAAAAGTGAATCGGTTATGCATATACCTGTATCCACTCTTGTTTAGATTCTTTTCCCATGTAGGCCTTTACAGTTATCTTTTTATTTTATTTTATTTTAGCGACTCAGAGCAACTTGTGGGATCTTCATTCCGGCCCAATCAGAGATTGAACCTGGGCCATTGACAGTGAGAGCACAGAATCTAACCACTGGGCCACCAGGGAACTCCCAGTTACCTATTTTATATATAGTAGTGTGTTTATGTCAATCTCCAAATCCCAATTTACCCCTCTCCCCACCCCTAGGAAGCTCTTCTTTGTGTGACTTATCTAACCATCTGTATAAAATAGCAAATCTCCCTCATCTCTTTGGGACTCCCAAGACTCCTCAGTCTGTTTTCTTACTCTTTGGCAACTCCTGCTACATAACAGACCACCCCAAACCTTAGTGACTTATAGCAACAAAGATGTGTCGTTTCTTACAATTTTGAGGGTTTGCTTGCATTCATTCAAGCAACTACACTCACCTGGGGGTGTGTACTGAAGATGGGCTCACTCACATATCTGGCATTTGATACTTGTTGTCAGGTGGGTATATTGGTTCTCCTCCATGTGCCCCCACCCCCGCCATCCTCCTGGAGGCTTACAGCGAAGTAAGTAGTGAGGCTCATTGAGAGAAAGGCTCCCAAACTCTGACAGCATTCCAGCTGTATGATATTAACAAGTCACGAGGGGTGAGAAAGGAGCCCAGTCTCTTGAAGCAAGGAGCACGGATGAATTGTGCCCATATTTAATCTACTATAATTTATTTTCCAGTTTACTTATGTATTTACTTCTTTGTTTCTTGCCTCTCCCATTCAGGTGTAAGTCCTGTGAGTACAGAGACCTAGTTATATTTCTTACTGTATATCCCCAGTGCTTAGAACAATATCTAGGACATAGTGAGTGTTCATTCAATATTTTTTTTTTATGAATGATCACTGAGTAGATGATCTCACTTGATCTTAACAATGATCTTGCAAAACAAGGAAGGTTTGGGGAGGAATAAATTCCTTGAGGCAGGTTCTGTTTATTTGAAGCAGCACCTTTAGCTCATCACAGAAGACTTGGGGCCACAGTAATCCACAAAAATTAGTGCTGGAAAATACATGTTGACTCACTATTGCTACAGTGGTTTTATAGACGAGAAAACAGAACCTTGAAATGCTTTCTGACCTTAAAACTTGTAATTATTGTTAAAGCTGTATTTAAATATTGGCCTTCTTGACATTTAAGTTCTTTTTGACACAATATCACCAGATTACATGGTGTGATACAATGAATCATGCATATGGCTATGAGCCAGAAACACAAGGAAGAAAAAAATTTAATCCGTGAACTTGAGTCATTTAATGTGTACTGATAGAAACACTAGAGATCTTTTCAAGAAAATTAGAGATACCAAAGGAATATTTCATGCAAAGATGGGCTCAATAAAGGACAGAAATGGTATGGACCTAATAGAAACAAAAGATATTAAGAAGAGGTGGCAAGAATACACAGAAGAACTATACAAACAAAATCTTCATGACCCAGCTAATCACAATGGTGTGATCACTCACCTAGAGCTAGACATCCTGGCATGTGAAGTCAAGTGGGCCCTAAGAAGCATCACTACAAACAAAGCCAGTGGAGGTGATGGAATTCTAGTTGAGTTATTTTCAAATCCTAAAAGATGATGTTGTGAAAGTGCTACACTCAATACATCAGCAAATTTGGAAAACTCAGCAGTGGCCACAGGACTGGAAAAGGTCAGTTTTCATTCCAACCCTAAGAAAGGCAATACCAAAGAATGTTCAAAGTACCACACAATTGCACTCATCTCACATGTTAGAAAAGTAATGCTCAAAATTCTCCAAGCCAGGCTTCAGTAGTACATGAACCATGAACTTCCAGATGTTCAAGCTGGTTTTAAGAAAGGCAGAGGAACTAGAGATCAAGTTGCCAACATTCGCTGGATCATAGAAAAAGTAAGAGAGTTCCAGAAAGCATCTATTTCTGCTTTATTGACTATACCAAAGCCTTTGACTGTGTGGATCACAACAAACTCTGGAAAATTCTGAAAGAGATGGAAATATCAGACCACCTGACCTGCCTCTTGAGAAATCTGTGTGCAGGTCAAGAAGCAACAGTTAGAATTGGACATGGAACAACATACTGGTTCAAAAATGGGAAAGGAGTACGTCAAGACTGTATATTGTTATCCTGCTTATTTAACTTATATGCAGAGTACATCATGAGAAATGCTGAGCTGGATGAAGCACAAGCTGAATCAAGAGAAATATCAATAATTGCCAGGAGAAATATCAATAACCTCAAATATGCAGATGACACCACACTTATGGCAGAAAGCAAAGAAGAACTAAAAAGCCTCTTGATGAAAGTGAAGGAGGAGAGTGAAAAATTTGGCTTAAAACTCAACATTCAGAAACTAAGATCATGCATCTGGTCCCATCACTTCATGGGAAAGAGATGGGGAAACAGTGACAGACTTAATTTTGGGGGGCTCCAAAATCACTGCAGATGGTGATTGCAGCCATGAAATTAAAAGATGCTTGCTCCTTGGAAGGAAAGTTATGACCAACCTAGACAGCATATTAAAAAGCAGAGGCATTACTTTGCCAACAAAGGTCCATCTAGTCAAAGCTATGGTTTTTCCAATAGTCATGTATGGATGTGAGAGTTGGACTATAAAGAAAGCTGAACGCCTAAGAATTGATGCTTTTGAACTGTGGTGTTGGAGAAGACTCTTGAGAGTCCCTTGGATTGCAAGGAGATCCAACCAGTCCATCCTAAAGGAGATCAGTCCCAGGTGTTCATTGGAAGGACTGATGTTGAAGCTGAAACTCCGATATCTTGGCCACCTGATGCAAAGACCTGGCTCATTTGAAAAGACCCTGATGCTGGGAAAGATTGAAGGCGGGAGAAGGGGACGACAGAGGATGAGATAGCTTGAATGGCATCACTGACTCAATGGACATGAGTTTGAGTAAACTCCAGGAGATAGTGATAGACAGGCAGGCCTGGCATGCTCCAATCCATGGGGTTTCAAAGAGTCAGACACTACTGAGCAACTGAACTGAACTGCTAGAATTAAACATTGACTGAATAAATACACAAACTGTGTGGAAATGGTACTAAGATGTGATCTACAAAGAACAGTGCTGTGGGAGTTTTCAATAACAATGTTTTATATTATAGATACAGCAGTGACCCAAACAGATACTCTTATTTGCCTTGTGGAGTTTGTAGGTAACGGGGCTTCCAAGGTGGCTCAGATGGTAAAGAATCTATCTGCCTGTAATGCAGGAGACCTGGGTTCACTCTCTGGCTCAAGAAGATCCCCTGAAGAAGGGAATGCAACCCACTCCAGTATTCTTGCCTGGAGAACTCCATGGACAGAGGAGTTTGGTGGGCTACTGCCCATGGGGTCACAAAGAGTTGATAATACACTGATGGTGTATTAGTGAGACAATATTTTAGTCATGTAAGCACTTTGCTTTGATTCACAAGACCTGGTCATATAAACTATTGGTATAACCAGTGGTAAGGCACTTAACCCTTATGCTACCTAAGTATACGCATTGGTACCTTAACTTGTGAAGAATATAAGGTACCAGTATTATTGAGAATGCCCACTTTCTTGCCATACTACTAGATCCTTTTAATTGCCCAATTTAGATCTGCCTGGCCTGAGCTTGGAGAATTGGAGACTTGATCTCTTCAATACAAAAGTAGCACAATTTCTAGAAGGGTGCAATCAGTTCTGCAGAAGAATGACCCTGGTTCTAGTTCTGACTGTTCCCGGTGAGTGGTTGCCTTTGTACAAGTCAGTGCCCCCTTAGGAACCTCAGTTTTCTCTTCTCTCTATGAAGGAATTTACCTGGATTTGTTCTAAGGGCTTATTCTCAGTGCAAGATCTGCTTCTTCTCATCACCACTGTTCCTCAGCTCACGCATGCCTCCCTCCCCACACACACTTTATAATCCTCTTTGAGAATCTACTTCTATTGTTCTATCAGCATCTGGTCTATTGCAAGCTGGGGAGGAGAGAATGGAAAAGAGGAAGAAGCCCCAGGCACAAAAGGTGATGTCATCTCTACCCCACGCTGAGCTAGTGCCTGCTTTCCAGTTGCAGAGACTCCCTGTGGCTTCTCACAAGTGTTCTTAGGAGTGGGGAGGTGGAGGTCTCCAAGTTCATCTTGCAATCCTGCTAATAGCCTTTACAGCATTCATTCCTCAGATCAGGCTACGTCTCTGGGTTCCATTCATAAATAAAACTCAAGGTAACCCTCTAAAGTCTCAGCTTTAGGGGAAATTTGTTCCAGAAAGGAAAGTGCTATTAACTACAGAATGCTAGGGTAAGCAGAGTGCTTTGCAAATAATGCCTAATAAACAGACAAGGCCAGGTGTGAAGCATGATTTATATCCTCCCAGGGTACAGAGCCTTTTAATGCGTTGGCTGCTGATGGTCATCTTGGAACTGTGCCATTCTCCTGTAGGACATTGTTACAGTCTAACACTCCAGGTGGGGAGCAGCAACTCCTTGCTTTTTTTTATCCACCTTTAGAAAGAAAACTTTAGACCAAAATTAATAAAAGCTCAAGAGCATGAGGGGGAAGAGATATGTGATCAATGGTGAAAGAAAACTTTTCATGATTAAAAGTCATCTGGCCTGAGACCTCCACTGGACTGACAAAATCTCCTTCTTTTAGCTGCAATGAAAAATAAAGCTCCTCCGCACTTCTAACAGACTTTTTTGGTAGGGTTTCTGCTGGGCCATTCTGTTTGAGACTGGAAAAGACTGGCCTCATGTTTAAGTCATACCTCTCCTTCCTGTCTTACACATGGGAAAACCCTAGAGGTGGAGAAAATGAGCATGTATAGGAAAAGATCAGGAAAAACATGGTAGGAGAAAGGGGTTGGGAAAGAGTAAAAATAAAGAGAAAAAAGATTGAAATGTTGTGTGGTTGAATGACTGATAGTTGAGCAGTCAGACATGGAGTGAAGTCGTTCAGTCGTGTCCGACTCTTTGCCACCCCGTGGACTTGTAGCCTACCAGATTCCTCCATCCATGGGATTTTCCAGACAAGAACGCTGGAATGGGTTGCTATTTCCTTCTCCAAGAGATCTTAGTCACACATGGGCTAGTCCTAATTCTAGTTTTGTGTGACCCTCAACGTTTACTTTTTTTTATTTATTTTTTAATAAGAAATGAATCTGTTGCTACTGCTAAGTCACTTCAGTCATGTCCGACTCTGTGCGACCCCATCCCTGGGATTCTTCAGTCAAGAACACTGGAGTGGGTTGCCATTTCCTTCTCCAATGCATAAAAGTGAAAAGTGAAAGTGAAGTAGCTTAGTCATGTCTGACTCTTCGAGACCTCATGGACTGCAGCCTACCAGGCTCCTCCATTCATGGGATCTTCCAGGCAAGAGTGCCATTGCCTTCTCCAGTGAATCTATGGAAATATACAAATAAATGAGCTTTCATGAGTTTTCCCCATCCTTTTCTTAAATTAATTTTTATTGTTGTATATTTGCTTTACAGTGTTATGTTAGTTTCTACTGTACAGCAAAATGAATCAGCTCTATGTATACATATATCCCCTCTTTTTTGAATTTCCTTCCATATAGGTTACCACAAAGCATTGAGTAGAGTTCCCTGAGCTGCAGAGTAGGTTCTCATTAGTTATCTATTTTATGTATAGTATGAATAGTGTATATATGTGAGTCCCAATCTCCCAATTCACTCTATCTCCCTCTTCCCCTCTTGGTATCCATATGTTGGTTCTCTATGTCTGTGCCTCTATTTTTCTTAATAATTAATTTATTTGGTTGCATTGAGTCTTGGTTGCAGCATGCAGGATCAGTGGCATGTGGGATCTTAGTTCCCCAACCAGGGACTGAGCTTATTTCCCCTGTATTCGAACATAGGTACCATTGGAAAGTGATTCTTAACCACTGGACCACTAGGAAAGTCCCACGTGTCTCTATTTCTTTACTTATTTTTAAATACCAGTTTTATCTATAAAATGGGTTTTGTAATAGGTGAATATTTATAATAGTTTGGATTGTGAAAGGTAAGCAATCTTTCTAAAACATGGAATAATTGCCATAGCCAGAAATAGCTTCAGGAGACATGATGAGTAAGTGCAAGCTCATATCCTGTGTTGTATTCTGGAATAGATGCATGGATATTACTATTTTTAAAAAAAAAATGTTGAAATAGGAACAGTCTAAAGTCTAGTTAATGGTATTATACCATTGCTAATATCTTAATTTTGATAGATTGTACTGTGGACATGAAAAATATTGACATTAGAGGAAGCTGGGTGAAGGGTGTCCAGGAACTCTTTGAAAAAGTGAAGTGAAAGTGAAAGTCACTCGGTTGTGTCCAACTCATTGTCTGTTTGTGACCCCATGGACAGTACAGTTGATTGAATTCACCAGGCCATAATATTGGAGTGGGTAACCATTCCCTTCTCCAGAGGATCTTCCCAACCCTGGTCTCCCACATTGCAGGTGGATTCTTTTTTTTTTTTTTTTTTTGCAGGTGGATTCTTTACCAGCTGAGCCACCAAGAAAGCCCAATTATCTTTGAAACTCTTAGGTAAAATTATTTCAAAATTAAGAGTTAAAAAATAGAGCCCTGGGACTTCTCTGATGGTCCAGTGGTTAAGCATCTCCCGACATAGGTTTGATCCCTGGTCTGGGAAGATTCCACATGCCACACAGCAACGAAGCCCAGGTGCCACAACCACTGAAGCCTGCATGTCCCAGAGACCATGCTCCTCAACAAGAACAGCCACTGCAAGGACAAGCCCATGTACCGCAGTTAGGAGTGGCTGCCACTGGCTGCGATTAAAGCCTGACCACAGCCAAAAAAAAAAAAAATAGTCCTCTTGCTAAATGCCCTAGCCTCTCTTTGCAACCTGTTTCAGTCCTATTTGTCTTGCAAGGTCCAGCTCCTGTGAGGTTCCTTGTCATGTCTCACCCAGCTTCTTCAGGAAATTCTTACCTTTTTCTTCAGTTTCCTTGTTGTATATCACAAAGCCTGAAGATTTTAATTTCTATTGAATGCCTGATCCAGCACTCATTGGAGATTCATTTGGATAAAAGACAGGTTATTTGAAATACAAATTTATTGGTGAGAGTCAAAGGCTATCAGTCACTCATGTCTGAGGCTGAGTTGCTTTGATGGGATTGTTGTTGTTTATTTGCTAAGTCGTGTCTGACTCTTTTGTAACCCCATAGACTGTAGCCTGTGAGGCCCCTCTGTCCATGGGATTTCCCAGGCAAGAATGCTGGAGCAGCTTGCCGTTTTCTTTTCCAGGTGAACCACTGAGAAAAGTCAAGGATGGTTAATGAAGAAGAGAAAGCAAGAAGGGGGTGGCAACTGGCAGCCAGAAGGCACACGATCACCTGAAGGATGGAGACAGGGAAGTCCAGAAGGAGAAAGAAAGAGAAAGAAAGGGCCCTGAAGAGCACCACATGCAAACGTGTCCAGCGGCTTACCTTCCATATGCCTTTGAAAACAAGTTCAGCTTTGGAGTGTTTCATACCTCAAGCGTGAAAGGTATCATGCCTCAAGCAATTTCTATGAGAGGTGATGGCAAGAAAGATACTTAGAGTGAGGTGGGGAAGCAAGACAAGGAAGTCAGTTGATGAAGTGTACAGGAAGCCAGATACCAACTCAAGCAGCAGCTTTATCCCACTGGAGACCTCCGAGAGTTAGTCATACATGAGCCCCAGAGATTTCCCATCCAGAAGGTATGGGAGTCAGAGCATATACACACTGCCTGCCATCATCCAACATCAGCTGCCTGCTCTATGTATGTGTGTAGGGTTGGGGGTATTCTTTGGGATCCCTACCCTACCTGGGTGCTGCTGAAAGTTCTCAGACGGGGCAGTAGCTGGCTTGCTCACATGGGAGGAGATACAAGTGGGTATCAATAGCTTCTCCTATAGGAGTCCAATCTGCTTGCTCCAAACTTTAATTCTCCCACGTGCTCGCTGGGAGAGCTTTGACCAGTTCCACTTTGCTCTTTCCATAGGTTTGCTATGAAAATAGGAGCTTGATTGTGTAGCAGCATTTCACTCATTGTCTCTGCTCTGAAAGCTATCCAGCGATCATTCTCTTGGTGATCATTCTCTGGGTGATCCTTCTCTCCCTATCCAAGCTCTCTTCAGACCATACTCACTCTGTGGGTAGAGATCCAGCACTACAGCCTCAAAGCTAGTACTGGGATGTGGAAACCGAGTACACGTGTGGCTTCATAATTCCAGGCTGAAATAGGGGATGTTTACCTTCATTTAAATGGGGGAAATAAGGGTAGAAGAGAGAAAAAAGTAGCAAACAGAAACCAACATCATGGCAGTTGAATGGCTCCTTCATTGGATTTTTAAGGCTCATGTAAGGAATCAGGAAAGTCTGTTTCCATGAGTATCTTTCTCAGGGGGTCTCCTGGGGATCATTCCCACATAAGCAAGGCCTCATTAGCCCCTAAACATATGTATTACATATCCCAGCCTGTGAATTTGTGGCACCAAGACATTTTTAACGAAGTGCATTTATGGTGTTTGGCCAAACACAACTCAGAAAAACAAATATATTTTCCATTTCTTGGGTCCTTAGGGAGAGATAACGTTATAAACCATTATCCAGAGGTTCTTTTTAAGACTTCTTTAACTTGACAGCCCTTTCAGTTTCGTAATCTTTTCCTTAAAGACTGGGCTTCAGTTGTTTATGCACTAGTGCTTTCTGACATCCTCCTTTTCATCTGAAATCCAATGAGGCTAAACATGAGCCACGCATTTTAAACATGAACCTCATGCTGCTGAACTTCAAATAACTGCTACCAAACAATGGAGGTTTCTCAAATAACTGAAATTTGGTGAGCAGTTCTTTGGGGAGCAAAGAAGAAACTGTCAAGACATCAATCTGAGAATTTTTTTTTTTTTAACATCTTGCAGGGAATTGTTTGATGTTGCTTACATTCAGTTTCATCTTTCAACCATCCTGTATTTATATTTGGATGACCCAAAGAAAACCACCAGACTCATTACACATAAAAGAGGAGCAAGTTATGAGAGAAAAAGTAAAGAATTAATTGTACTTAATAATTAGTTACAAAATATGAGCCATTTCTCCTTTTAGTATTTTATACACCAGCACCTTCCTTTCCATTCTTTGTTTTCTTTCTTTCCTTTCTTTTTACCATCTTCTCTTTCCAGTTCTCACTGCTATATAATTCGTGTATTTTAGTATATAGTTAATCAACCAACCAACTCTAACAAGCAAGACCATTGACTTGATTGCTTCAATTCATTGTGTCTTGCTCTTTCTCAGAAATCAATGGCTGTTCTCTTCTCAGAGGAAAAAGTGGCAACTCTTACTGATGCTGATCCCAGCCTTAATGTCCATTGTGGTGGTTTAGTCACTAAGACGTGTCCGACTCTTGCAACCCCATGGACTGTAGCCCGCCAGGCTCCTCTGTCCATGCAATTCTCCAGGCAAGAATACTGGAGTGGGTTGCCATTTCCTTCTCCAGGGGATCTTTCCCAACCCAGGGATTGAACCCGGGTCTTCTGCTTTGCAGGCAGATTCTTTACCAACTGAGCTATGAGGGAAAACAATTAGTTAATGTCCATTACTTCCCGACATAAATCTTCACTGTTCTTCAGGCTAGTCTCTTTATAGTCTCCCAAACACACCTCATGATTTCCTATTTCCGCACATTTGGCATTTCTCCTTTGCTCTTATTCAAGTATCACCCGCCTATCAAAGGCTGACTAAAATCTCACTTCCTCCATAAAACTCGCAAGCATAAACAGCATGATGAGAGGGAAGGAGGGGGAGAGGGAGAAAGAAGGGGATAGGAAGAAGCAAAGAGAGACACAGAGAGAGAGAGGCATTGGTTCTAGAGAAACATTAAAGTGGTTTTGAGGCTCATCTTTGCAACTGACAAGCTTTGTGTTCGAAGGGAAAGTCCTTAACGTCTTTGTCTTCTTTATAAACAGTTATGTGTGCTTGAATGAGTTTTTAAAGTTTTACTTATTTTTTAGTTTGTTTTTGGCTCTACTGGGTCTTCTTGCTGCACGTGGGCTTTGTCTAGTTGCGGAAAGCAAGAGCTACTCTTCTTTGCAATCTGCGGACTTCTCATTGTGGTAGCTTCTCTTATAGCAGAGCACAGGCTCTAAGGCTTAAGGGCTTAGTTGCGGGTGCATGGGTTTTGTTGCCCTGAGGTATGTGGGATTTTCCTCGACCAGCAGCAATTAAATCCGCATGCCCTCCACTGGCAGGCAAATTCTTAACCACTGGACCACCAAGGAACTCCTGAGGTTTTGATTAGATTAAAGAAGAGGAGATGCAAGTTATCTTGTAAAGGGAACTGATTTATTTATTCAACAATTTTTCATTAAGAGCCTCATAACATTTAGTCAGTAGAGCACCGTGGAGCTACAACTGAATTTGATGGAAAGATTGACCTTCACTGATATTCAGTAATTAAGTAATAATACTATTATAATATTACTTAGTCATCCTATGCTTAGATATTTACCAAGAAGAAATGAAAATATATGTCCATACAAAGATTGTAGCAAGATATTCATTGTAGCTCCATCTGTAATAGCCCCCGTGTGAAACACCCAAGTGTTCACTAAAAGGTGAATGATATATTCACCCAATAAAATACTCCTTAACAATAAAAAGGAATAAGCTGTTGATACAAACAACAGCATGGATGAATCTTAAAATATTTATTTTCAGTTAAAGAAACCAGGTCCCCTACTCCTAATTTTTTTGTAAGTACATATAGTATGATTTTATTTATGAAGAATTCTACAAAATGCAAACCAATATATAGTGACAAAGGCAGATCAGTGGTTGGCAAAGGCAGAGGGTGGTGATTTGGAAGGGGAAACTACAGAGGGACATGAGAAAACTATCTTGATTATAGAAATGGTTTCATGGATGTAGACATGTCAAAATATATCAAATTGTGCACTTTAACTTTGTTCAAATTATTGTATGTCAATAAAGTTAGATTAAAATTAATAATAGCTGCCCTATATATTTGGTGCAAATTGACTGTAGTATCACACAAAGAAGAAATATGGTATTTTGTCAACAGATTCATAACCCCCAAATTACTAGGACTGTACATCTTTATAGGGATGGATGATAGGCACAGGATGGGTTAAAAAGAACATGCTCTGGAAAAAGAAGGATCTTCACTCTCCTTAAAATTTTTCAGTGAAAAGCCATGCACCAGATATTGATAATTCAGGAAGCCTCTGAAGGATTAGGATTTCCAAAAACAAATTTTTTATGTGTATTACAGAGCTCTGTAACATATGACTTTTAGGTAACATTATTAAATGTTCCTTTCAGAGAAAGTTAATCACTGTTCTGACTTTATTATTGTTTGAAGGTATATTTACAATTTTTAAAATGCATTGTACATTATAGCAGATCTTTTCTGCTTCTCATTCCTTAACATATAGGCTCCAAATTCTGGAAGAGAAATGTCCCCATGAAGAATAAAGTATGGTGGGTGGCATCTATAGAAAAGATTTTGGCTAAACCTCTAAAGAAGAACTTAATTTTTTTTTTTTTCTTTTTACAATGTTTTGTTGGTTTCTGCTATACAACAATCAGAATCAGCCATAATTATACATACATCCCCTCCCTCCGGAACCTCTCTCCCCTCTTTCCATCCCATCCGTCCAGGCCATCACAGAGCACCAGACTGGACTCCCTGTGCTACACAGCAAGAGCTTTTAACAGTCAAAAACGTCACTAAGTGTTGTGAATTGCTTCAGTATGGACTGAATTTCCTGTCCCTGGGACTCTGAAGTATGCTACATTCAGCAAGATACCATCGCAGGTGGGTGATGACGCAGGGAGGATTCACAGGGGAGACTGGAACAGAAGACCTTCTTCTTCTGTGGAGCTCTTCATCCCAAACCATTGCCTCAGCAAGAATGCAGTGAAGTTGCCGCGGTGAAATTGCAGTAACAGGTTTCTGGACTATTGCAGATTTCCTGCAATTTCTCCTTAAAAAGAAAGAGGTCCCTGGAGATAGATCGTCCTCCTGCAGCCTGCCATTCACTTCCAGGATATTTTCTCCTCACCGTTCATGACTGAGAACGGATCATTTTTAACATAGGAGAGACATTGTACAAATTGCTCCTCCTTAGCATTCAGGGAAATAAATATTTGGTGCCTTTTTCCAGTTGCAAAGGGGAAAATTCAGAGGGTGTTGCAGAGTCAGGGCTTCCCGGTGGCACTAGCAGTAAAGAACCTGCCTGCCTAACGCAAGAGACTTTAGAGATGGAGTTCGTTCCCTGGGTCTGGAGGTTCCCCTGGCAGAGGGCATGGCAACCGACTCCAGTAATCTTACCTCAAAAAATCCCGTGGACAGAGGAACCAGGTGGGCTACAGTCCACAGGGTCACAAAGAGTTAGACAATACTGAAGCGACAGCACGCTCGCGTGGCAGAGCCAACTGAAGCCAAACTGAATACAACATGCGCACGTATGTCGTCGGCTTGTTTTATGCCAGAGTAAAAGGGAAAAAATTCCGGGTGTGCCCTACCAACTACCAGCATTTTCTTTGTCTTCTTTTTAAATTCTATTATTTATTGATTTATCTTTGGCTGTGCTGAGTCTTCATTACTGTGCATGCGCTTGTCTAGCTGCAATCTCAGGGGCTCTCTGCAGGCTCACAGGCTCTTGAGTGCACCAGCTCAGTAGTTGTGGCATTTGGGGTTAGTTGCTCCTTGGCATGTGGAATCTTCCTGGACCAGGGATTGAACCCATGTCCCCTGCATTAAAAGGCAGACTCTTAACCACTGGACCATCAGGGATGTCTTGCGAGCATTTTCTAAGTGCAAACTTCCCTGGATAAGGAAACTGAAATCACTGGTAATCTGACACCTCTTCCCTTCCTCCCCCTCTGCCATTCTCAGGCCACTTTCTGCCTCAGAGGAGAATCTTCTCATCTATAATAACAGCAAAATTTGGCGAATTCAATTCTCTTTCCTCTTCTCAATCCCCTATTATATTTACCTACTCTATCTGTCTACCTATTTTGAATTTTACTTATTTGGATTCCCTGAAATATTCATAACCTAGAAGTATCGGTGTTTTGATTTTAAATGGGAAGAAAAAAAGAGGAAGTCTGAAAGGATGGGGTAGGGAAAGAAAAGATCCACAGAAGGATATATAAACTACTCTTATTTGCAAACAGTGTTACATAGACCCCTATGTTCCTGCTCCTGCTGGAGAAGGAATGAAAGGACAGAAAAAAAGTGCCCTCGAGTGAGACCGCCTGCTTCTATCTAGTTCTGCCACAAACTGGATCTGTGCCTTTGAGTCATTCCTTTCATCTGTTTGGGTCTCATTTTTTTTTTTCAGCCACATCGTGTGGCATGTGGGATCTTAGTTCCCTGACCAGGAATCTAACCTGTGCCCCCTGCATTGGAGGTGCAGGCTTAACCACCAAACTGCCAGGGAAGTTCCCTGGGTCTCACTTTCCCTATCTGTAAAATGTTACCTTGAACTAGATAGTTTGTTGAATAATGAAATATTAAAACATTTATGGAAAGAAAAGGGGAAACAAATAGACAACAGGGAGCAAGTATTCAGCTCCTCAGCAGGGGCGACGCTCTGTTTAGACGGATGGTGGAGGAGTTGAAATATCATTGGCATGAAGCTACAAAATTGTGAACATTTACCAATGTGTTTTTTTCCATGTATGAGGAAATGGCCAGGCATGGTGATGAAGGGGGAAGGGCTTGGTAAAGATCCAAACTGGAGGGCTGTTAGGAAACTGCAGCTGCTAGTGACACTGGTAAAGCAGGAATATGTCTTTGTAGATAATATTAACAATCTCAGCTGCATAGCTATGTTTTAAATTATTTCTGAACTGTTTGTGCTGAAGTCATGATAAGTGCTCTATGAGGTAAAAGTTATCAGCCTCTCCCAGACTTGTTTTTGGGTGGGGAGGTAACAATTAGAGGTTTAAATGTGAAAACTTTGTTCTTTCTGTAGAGGTGGTGTTCCCATCTGTATCACTCTCTGAACATGTCAGTCTCATAATGAAGTACACATACACACACACACATACGTACTCATAATAATTCTGGATCAGCTCACTAGCCAAATTCAACTCTTAAATGTCACTACTTTCCATTACATCTCTCAGTTCAGTTCAGCCGCTCAGTCATGTCCGACTCTTTGAGACCCCGTGGACTGCAGCACGCCAGGCTTCCCTGTCCATCACCAGCTCAAACTCATATCCATCTAGTCGGTGATGCCATCCAACCATCTCATCCTCGGTCGTCCCCTTCTCCTCCCACCTTCAATCTTTTCCAGCATCAGGGTCTTTTCCAATGAGTCAGTTCATTGCATCAAGTTGGCCAAAGTATTAAATCTCTACATTTGCTATTTGACTTGCCCTGCTTTTGTTAATGGAGAAGGCAATGGCAACCCACTCCAGTAGTCTTGCCTGGAAAATCCCATAGATGGAGGAACCTGGTAGGCTGCAGTCCATGGGGTCGCTAACAGTCAGACAGGACTGAGCGATTTCACTTTCACTTCTCACTTTCATTCATTGGAGAAGGAAATGGCAATCTACTCCAGTACTCTTGCCTGGAGAATCCCAGGGATGGGGGAGCCTGATGGGCTTCCATCTATGGGGTCGCACAGAGTCAGACACGACTGATATGACTTAGCAGCAGCAGCAGCAGCATTTGTTAAGGCTTCTCTCTCAACATCAAAAATCTGCCTATTTTGTTGCTTAGCCAATCAAAAGTGTTCTGTATGTAAAAGAATCATACCCTAAATCCCACAAAACTCATCTACTTATCTTTGGTCATTTGTGAAAGGAATGCCAAGTCTATGAGTCTCTCCAAATCTGAGAAATAATATTGCCTTTAAATTATTTTTTAAAATAAGCCTCTGAAATCAAATTGAGCAAAAGAATGATGTAAGGCATCAGGGGGAAGGGGATGAGGAATAAAGGAAGCAAAGATCTCTGCTCACAAAGAGCTGATAAGATCACAGAAAGGCAAGGTTAAAAACAAAAAGACAAAGAAAGCATAAAGACAATAGACAAAGTCGCATTAACACAAAAGACAAAACGTAGCATTTAAGTGATGTATATGCCAAGAGGCATGCAGGTTGGGGTCTGACCTGGCTCCAGTAGGTTCTCCTGTGATTTCAGCTCCATCACCAGCCACATCTTCGATCTTAACACTGTATACACCCACCACAATGAAGTCCCCCAGGTCCCTTCCCACTGCCTTCTCTCTAGGACACTCTCTCCTTCCTTTGTCACATGGATACTTCGGGCAGAACTCTCTTCACCTTCTTGAGTACCCTGCATATTCTCATTTGTGTTAACATTTCCTCTCTGAGGAAGTCTCCACTGACTAATGCAGGCTCAGTCAGTAGCTCTTTTTCTCCTAGTCTCCATAGCAACTTACTCACGGCTCTGCATACTTGCTGATGTGTTCACAGTATATTATCATTTGCTTAAATGTTGCTGCTCCCCAAGCCTTTAGGCTCCCACTCTGTCCCTTTCCTGGGAATTCTCATTCACTCCAATCACATCAATGGTCACTCATGAACTGATGCTGACTCACAGACATGTAACTCTGGCCAAGGCCTCACTCCTGTCTGCCTGGCTGCTCTACAAGCTGCATGCATGCAGAGCATTTCCACATGGGTGGGATCAGCGACAGGCTTTCACTCTTGAACACGATCCTATTTATGTATTTAGTAGCAGTTTAGTTTCTGTCTCCCCAAACCCCTGCTCTTACTGAGCAGAAATATACTTATTGCTTAAATGAGTGTCTGGCCTACAGGAGGCACTCAGTACAGACTTTTAGAGTATTTACCTCAGTGAACTCACTATCGTCCCTGTGGAGTGTCTATTATCTCCTAGGTTCCCATTACCATTTATCCATTGACTCAAAGGATGAGAGTGTTACTCAGTCAGTCGTGTTTGACTCTGCAACCCCATGGACTGTAGCCAGACTCCTCTGTCCATGGGATTCTTCAGGCAAGAATATTGGAGTGTGTAGCCATTCCCTTCTCCAGGGGATTTTCCTGACTGAGGGATCAAACCTGGGTTTCCTGAACTGTTGGCAGATTTTTTACCATCTGAGCCACCAGCAAAGCTTATTCACTCAGAATAAGTAAGCCTCAATTTTAATAGGAGAAGGTAATGGCAACCCACTCCAGTATTCTTGCCTGGAAACTCCCATGGACAGAGGAGCCTGGTAGGCTACAACCCATGGATACCGAAAAGTCGGACATGACTGAGCGACTTCCCTTTTACTTTTCACTTTCATGCATTGGAGAAGGAAATGGCAGCCCACTCCAGTGCTCTTGCCTGGAGAATCCCAGGGACAGGGGAGCCTGGTAGGCGGCCGTCTATGGGGTCGCACAGAGTCGGACACTACTGACGTGACTTAGCAGCAGCAGAAGCAATTTTAATCCTAACATCCACCCAGAGGATAAGTACTTCTTAACATTCTCTTACTTCTTTCCAGAATGACTGCCTCAGCACTGGCATGAAATATAGCACTTGTCTCTCAGCTCTCCTTACCAGCAATCTTTTTCTTTTTTTAATATTTATTTGTTTAGTTGGCCATGGCTGGTCTTAGTTGTAATATATGTGATCTTATTTTTAGTTGCAGCATGTGAGATTTTTAGCTGTAGCATGTGAACTATCAGTTGTGGTGTGTGGGTCTATTTCCCGACCAGGAATCGAACCTGGGCCTTCTATACTGGGAGGTCTTAGTCATTGGACCACAGGGAAGTCCCTCTTTCCAGCAGATCGCTGCCAAGCTCACCCACCAGTACACTTCTTCAGAGCAGTATTTTGAACACCAGGTTCTAGGGTATGTATTACTAAACATTACTCTAAACTTGTAAATGGTCCCCCTTTGCCTATGGGGGGCTTTCCTGGTGGCTCGGTTGGTAATGCAGGAGACCTGGGTTGGATCCCTGGGTGGGGAAGATCCCCTGAAGAAGGGAACGGCTACCCACTCTGGTATTCTGGCCTGGAGAGCTCCAGGGGCTGTATAGTCCATGGGGTCTCAAAGAGTCGGACGTGAGTGAGTGACTTTCACTCACTTGCTTTGGGTTAGACCGTAAGATATTGAGCTACTGACTTTGAAAATGTTAGTTCTAGTCACCTCTCCTGTTTTATTTCCATGGTAAATATCTACTGTTTAAGTGTCTACTAACCTAAGCATCACCTCCTGCCTAAGCCTTTTTAAAATCTCAGTGTTCCAGGTAGAAAGGAACAGTTTTCCTTTATGTGCCCACTGGGCTTCGAGTATTGAGACAACGTCCTATACAATTTTTCATCCTTTTTTACTTCTAGTACAGTTTGGGCCACTAACTATTTTAGCAAAGGTTTTAGAAAAGTATACTAAAAAAATACTGACTGTTAATAGGAAGAGGTAGATTGACAAGAAAGCTTTTCTAAAGGAGACAAACACAAAGCTGGGAGGATATGAATGGAAGTGCATGGAGGTATGACTCATTGTGTTGGTTGGCCAAAAAGTTTGACCAGGTTTGTCCATAACAGCTTATAGAAAAACCCAAACAAACTTCCTGGCCTACTCAATATTATACACAAAGGATAAACCCCAGTGGACTTGTCTACAATAGAGATGTCTTCTAGAGAAACAATGGAATTGGGATACAGTTAAATCCCCTATCTGGCCACAGCACCACATCTTTTTGTTTTCCCATTGCAAAATCATAATCCTAAATAATTGCAAAAGATAATTAAGATTCCCTCCAATTGTTTATTGCAAATTTCCCCCTGATTGTCCTAGGATCTCAACCAAGACTTGGCCTACAGAGTTTCTGTTGAGACATTGTTTTTCACAATGGCAAATAAATTTTTCCAAGAAAATAGGTGGTAACTTGTCTTTTGAAGGCACAAGAAATTGCTAAAACTTATCTAGCTGCGCACTCTTTCCTTATAGCTATTGATTTTGGTTAGCTGTGCAGAATGACTGTTTGTTTTGGCTAATTCTTAATTCATTTTCTCTGGAACACTTTTCATTTTAGAACCTGTTTTGGACCTACAACCCAATCTGTGGAATGTAGATTAAAGGCATGTAAGTCTAAGTAGAGATGGTGAAGTAATTGATGAATATACCTACATATCAAACATTGCAACTAATTAGAAGACTCCTATGTGTGGTGCAAGTGGTAAAGAACCTGCTTGTCAATGCAGGAGATATGAGACTTGAGTTCGATCCCTGGTTCAGAAAGATCCCCTGGAGCAGGGCACAACAGCCCACTCCAGTATTCTTGCCTTGAGAATCCCATGGACAGAGGAGCCTGGCAGGGTAAGTCCATGGGTTCACAAAAAGTCAGACATGACTGAAGCAACTTAGCACACATGCATATATGGAAAGTGCATTTTTTAATGCAGATGGTGCATTTTTAAATGTACATGATGCATTTAATACATTTTTTATTTATTTAAAAAGGGAATGATTTTATAGCTGCTTTTGCTCAGTATATTCTATGTCAATCAATGAATCCTAAAACTACAAAACTATTGTGTTAACCTTGTAGGGCAGGACCTGTAATATCCTTCAGTATTATAAGGTGATACGGACTGAAATATCAGCTACCATACAGTTTGAAACTAAGATTTAGAGCCACTTGGCTTCTTAAAACTTGTTCATTTTTCTAGCTTATTCACAAATCATCTAACAAAATCCTAAACAATTACTTTCCTGTTTTCCTCACTTTATCTGCCTCTGTGTCCCTTACTTTCTCCTCCTTTGGCACAAAATAGTTCAAGTCTGAGAATTCAGTACCACATTAGGTAGGTTATTCCATGCCTCTGAACTTTTCCTTTTCTCCATCCAAAACCTTTTCCACCCAAGTGGTTTCTGTCTCAGTTGACAGTAACTCTCTCTCTCTACCCAGTTACTGTCCCTGAAAACCTTGTAATGTTCTTAGCTCACAAATCCTCTTTGTTCTCTCTCCAACCATACTCAGAAATCTGCTCTCTTATCACTATCTCCACTAACATGCTAGTGTGAGCCAAACAGGGACATAAGCTGACTCAACTGAAAATCCAAAATTTAAAAGATAAAGATAAGAAAAATTATATGCAATAATTAAATATAGATTATTATATAGAGTATGTATATCTATAGATACATAGATTATATATAGATTATTATATAGATAACAAAATTTTTATAGAGCAAAAATGAAGATTTTTCTACTTCTACAACATAGATTGTAAGTTAACTTCACCATTTGCTAAAGTGCACCAATTAACAAAGCTTCATAGATATACTGAGACTGAAATTGGGCTTCTCAGGCAGTGCTAGTGGTAAAGAACCCTTCTGCCAATTCAGGAGACATACGGAAGTGAGTTCATTCCCTGGATTGGGAAGATCCCCTGGAGGACGGTGTGGCAACCCACTCCAGTATTCTTGCCTGGAGAATTCCATGGATAAAGGAACCTGGAAATGTATAGTCCATAGGGTCACAGAGTCAGACAGAACTGAAGTGACTTAGCATTCACCCATGGGGCTGAAATTATAGTTACTCTTAGAGATCCCATTAAATTTAAGCATTGTCCTCTGTATAATGTTAAAAAGTAATTAAGTATAAAATCAATCCTAAAGGAAATTTATTTAGGAAATCAATACTAAAGGAAATCAGTCCTGAATATTCATTGGAAGTATTGGAAGCTCCAATACTTTGGCCACCTGATCTGAAGAGTTGACTCATTGGAAAAGACCTTGATGCTGGGAAAGATTGAAGACAGGAGGAGAAAGGGATGCCAGAGGATGAGAAGGTTGGATGGCACCACTGACTTGATGGACATGAGTTTGAGCAAGCTCTGGGAGTTGGTGATTGACGGGGAAGGCTGGCATGCTGTAGTCCATGGGGTTGCAAAGAGTCAGACACGACTGAGCAACTGAAATGAACTGAACTGAAGTATAAGATAGAAGGAAAAAATAGTTATGCTTCATTTTAACTGTAGACTTGCCTAAATTTTCCTATGGTTGTGATAGCTGTTTCCCTAACGTACCTGCAAAGGACTGAGCGTGCCCCTCCCCCCAAATTAATATATTGAAACCTTCATTTCAATATGGTGGCAATTGGAGATGGGGCCTTTGGGAAGTAGTTCTGTCATGAGGGTGGAGTTCTCATAAATAGAATTAGTGCCTTCAATGAAAAGGACAGACAGCTAAGGAGCTGTCCTTCTGTCATGTGAGAATGGTGAGCAGTCTGCAGTCCAGGAGACAGTTCTCATTAGAATCTAACCCTGCTGACACCCTAATTTTGGACTTTTTGCCTCCAGAATGATGTGAAATCAGTCACCTAGTCTATGGTATTTTGTTTTAGTAGCCTGAATTGATCAAGACTCTTTCCAGGCCAGAGCACAGGCTCTCTAACATGTTCAATAATGAACTAGGGAAAGCCCAGTGGTCTGGGCTTAAGACTCAGTGCTTGCACTGCCGGGGACCAAGTTCAGTCCCTGGTTGGGGAACTAAGAGCCCACAAGCCTTGAGCCACAGCTAAAAAATTCAATAGCAATAATAATAAACTAGAAGTAAAGTAAGTCTTTGGATCTACCAGACTTGCTTAATTAGTTGGGATCTCATGGACCCCAATTTTAAAATCTGCTTAAAACAAATTCCAGGTACATTTTAAGACCTTGTGCAAGCAAGAAGAGAATAGAGGGTTGAGAGAAAAACTCCTCCAACCTAGAATTCTGCATCCTGTGCAATTATGCACTCAAAGTGAAGGAGAAACAAAAATTTGGGGACTTTCTTGCCAAAAGACTTGCCTTGTGGAACAATGTTAAAAGAAATTGTTTAAAAGAAAAGGAATGTAATATAGGCCAGAAACTCAGATCTATATAAGGAAAGGTAGAACACTCAAGAAACATTAAGTGAAGGGAAAACAAAAACTTTTATTTTTCTTATCCTTGATCTATCAGATAACATCTTGTGCAGAATAATATAGCAGTGATATGTTCAATGATTATAGCTTATGTATAAGTAATAAATGATAGCAATGATCTGAGGGATGGAAGAAGGCATTTGATTTTATTATTATAAAGTAGTTGTACTACTCTTAAAACTGTACTGTGTTATTTGAAAGCAGACTTGGATTAATTGTAATGTGTATTGCAAATTCTATAGAAATCACTAAAAATATGTATAAAAAGAAATATAATTGTATGTTAATAAAGGAAAGAAAATGGAATCTATAAAGTAGTCAGCTAAAACCACAGAAGACAAAAAAGAATGGATGACAAAAATAGGAATAAAGAAGGGTAAAAACCAGTAACAAATACAGTAAATATTAATCCAGCTCTATCGATTATTACTTAAAATGGTTTGAATACACCAATTAAAAGAGATTGTCAGAGTGAATCAAGAAATAAGGCCCAACTACATATTGCTTGAAAGAAACCTACTTAAAATATAAAAATGTGTGCTGTGTGCTTAGTCACTCAGTCCTGTCTGACTCTTGTGACTGCATAGACTGTAGCCTGCCAGGCTCCTCTGTCCATGGGATTCTCCAGCCAAGAATACTGGAGTGTGCTGTCCTTTCCTTCTCCAGGGGATCTTCCTGACCTAGTGATCAAACCTGGGTCTCCTGCATTGCATTGCATGCAGACTCTTTACTGACTGAGCTATGAGGGAAGCCCCAAATATAAAATACACAGATATTAAAAATAAAGGGACAGAGAAAAACATACAGTGTTAGCTCTGATAAAAATTAAGTGGGAAATACTATATTAATTTCAGACAGAGCCAATTTCAGAGAAAATAAAATTGTCAGGGATAAAGAAAGTCATTACATAATAATAAAGGAATCACTTCTCCAAGAAAACATAACAATCTTTAATGTATATGTGCCTACTGACACAGTGTCAAAATGTATTAGTTAAAAACTGATAAAACAGCAAGAACAAAATAGATCAATCCACTATAGTAGTTGGAGACTTCAGCATCTCCTCTGTCAGAAATGGACAGATCTAGCATGCATAAAATCAGTAATGATACAGTTGAGCCCAACAGCTTTTTCAGTCAAGGGGATAGTCTTGATATCTATAGACCACTTTATCCAATGATAACAAAACACACATTTTTCTCAAGCTTGTATGGAACATTTACCAATATAGACCACATTCATGGCTGTAAAACATACCTTAACAAATACAAATAATAGAAATTATATATTCTCAGACAATGATGGAATTGAACTAAATATTAATCATAGAAAATTACCTGGAAACCAAATACTAGTATATTAGTATATATACTAATATACTAGTATATTAATATACTACTAATATACTAGTATATTAGACAATACACTTCTAGAGAACATGGAGGTCAAAGAAAAAACTCTCAAGAGAAATTAAAATATATTTTGAAATAAATAAAAATTAAAATATAACTTTATGCCTGGGAGAATCTATTATAATTTGGCACTAAATTTTATGTAATAGAAATGAAGGGACCAATGACTCTTTGGAAGCAAAAAAGTACAGCAAAAGGGTCTCTGTGCTGGGAGTCAGAGGATGAAGTCCTAATCTGGTCAGGGCGTGGGTGAGTCACACAGCCAAGGGTAGATCCTATTTTCACATCTGTATAATTAAAAGGTTCAGTAGCTCTTTGAGGTCTCACTTTCTGAGATTTTATTACTTTATTTAGGACCTTAGCCCGCCTGTAGGCTACTCTGTTCATGGAATTCTCCAGGCAAGAATACCGGAGTGTGTAGCCATTCCCTGCTCCAGGGGTTCTTCTCAACTCGGGCTGAACCCTGGTCTCTTGCATTGCAGGCACATTTCTTACCAACCAAGCCACAAGAAAAGCCTCAAGAAAGGTGCAACACAAACTTTCAAGAATTTTAATTGACTCTGAAGGAAAAAGAAAAAAGAATTTAATTAGATTTGTACAGTTGTAACAAATGGCTACAGACTTGGTAGCTTCAAACAATAAAAATTTTTTCTCTCTTAAGATTAGAAATCTCAAATCAGTTCCTCCAGGCTATAGTCAAGATGATGGAATGGCTAGTCCTTGATGGAGGCAGTTGGGGACAATCCATTTTATTACTTTCTCCTGCTCTTCAAAGCTCCCTGCATTCCTTGTGCATTCCTCATGCATCACTCCAATGTCTTGCCTTCATCATTCTATCTCCTACATGTGTAGTCAAATCTCCCTCTGCTTCTCTCTCATATAAAGATGCTTGTGATTACATTTAGGGCCCACCAGAATAATCCAGGATAATCTCTCCATCTCAAGATCCTTAATTTAATCACTTCTGTAAATTCTCTTTTGCCTTTTAAGGTAACATTCATAGGTTCCCAGGATTAAGATTTATATATCTTTGGGGGTTATTTTCCAGTCTACTACAAGAACCATCCCAAGAATTCAATAAATGAAGTCATATTGGAGTCAGTGGAGAGAGGATAGAGGTCTGTTGGCATGAACAGACTTTATTTAAAAGTCAGTAGAATTTAACCTGTCACAGTAGGATAAAATTAACATCTGATAAAATCTAGTGCTAACTATGAATAGAGGAATATGGGAAATAGACTTTCTCTTATATTATTTTTGGTAGTGTAAATAGTTACAGCCTTTTTTGGAAAGCATAATTTGGCAATGTCTATCTAAAATGTATAATAATGTTTGATCCACTCATTCCACTGTTTTAAATTTATCTACCCATATATCAGTAAAAAGTACTACTGCTTTTAAATTCAAAGATGTTGACTGTAATTTCGTTTGTAGTAGCAAAACTTAGAGAATTCAATTTACCATTACTGGAGAGCTGGCTTAATAAATTTTAGTATGAATGTACAAAGGAGCACTCTGGCTATTAAATAATGCAATGAAAATAGTTATAAGATATATTATTACATCATGAAGTTAAGGTGCAGAAAATATAAATATACAGAAAAAGTATATTATGATATATTTTGTGTAAAAATATAGGTTATTTATAAATTAGAATGGGCATAACTTTATTTCTGGAAACATGTATAAGAAACTATCAACAGTAATTTCCCTTGAGAAGAGGGGCTCTAGGGAAGAAAGAATGTGTTTCCTTTCTGCCTTATATCTTTTCTGTTCAGTTTAAAATTTCTAGCTATGAGTATATATATTATAGTTTTTTTAAGTGCAACCTCTGATACCAGTCTGCCACAATTTGCAGTGGTGCAAATAAGATAACTACCTCTCTGTGCCATGTTTCTACAACTTTAAAATAGGAATACTAAGAGTATTTCATTCACAGGCATGTTAAAAGGATTAAACAAGAAATGCATCTTTCTTACAAAGGATTAAGGAAATGTATCTAAAGCATCCAAAACAGTGTTTGCATATTTCAAGTTTCTAAAATATTATCTGTTATGTCATATTCCTTTTATTTACCCAAAGTGAAAAATGTTGTTTAGGCAGAACTATAAGACATTTTTGTGTCTTCTGAACACTTTCTGTATTTAAATGAAAGCCTAATAAATGCTATTAAATATATATACATACATATATGTATAGAGAGAATAAATTAGCATGAGTCTTGACAGTTAAGAGAATTTTGGAGGTTTTTGAACAGAATACGCTCATAGCATGAAAGAACACAGATAAAACTTTCCTAGTCTTTGGTTTCTACAAAGCATTTTCAGGGATCACTTAATGTTTTAGATTTAGGAGGTGCCCTGCCAATGAAACACAGGTAAATTGGAAGACAGGATGGTATCAAATGGGCAGTTCAGATAGGAAGTAACTGGGTCCTGACTAGGTGGTGGAAGCAAAGGAGACAGAATTGGAGAGACTGGGACCTTAGTTAAAAGAAAAGGATGAGTCAAGAATTTCTAGTTATGTGATTGTGTTAGGAGGGTAGTATTAGCAATGCAGAAGAAGTTAAGTAACAGGTAGGAAGGTAGGGACTAGTGTTTGGGACTCAGCCATGGGATCATACTTAGTTTGGACAGAATATTGTTATTGAGAGGTTATATAATTAGAAATTCATAAAATACAAAAGCAAATAAATCAAATAAAATTTTAGAGCAAGAGATCTTTATTATAAAACAAAATGTCTTTTTATGTATCTCTTGGAGTTGATTACATTGATCTGATGTTTTGAAAATCTCAGGTGTGGATATTAGGTGGAACTGCTCAGTTATATCCAGGCTTCCCAGGTGGCGTAGCAGTAAAGAATCTGCCAGCCAATGCTGGAGACAAGGGTTCAATCACAGGGTTGGGAAGGTCCCCTAGAGAAGGTAATGTCAACTTACTTCAGTACTCTTGCCTGGAGAATTCCATGGACAAAGATGCCTGGTAGGTTGCAGTCCACGGGACATGACTGAGCACGCACCCTCTGTTATAGACTCAGTAGTAACATATTACCTGTCATTTAATTGCTTTGCTTCTCCCTTTCCTCATACATAAAATGGGGGTAATAATGCTATCTAATTTTTAGGGTTGTTGTATGTAAAAAGATAATATTTGTAAAATGCTTAGATGTGATCATGCCCAATATATTTTAATGAGGGTGAGAATGGATCCAGGTGGAGGTGTTTATTCCTGCTACCTTCTGTGTGTAGACTCTTGAGCCAATCAGACACATTTACTATATACTCTATTTCAGTTGTTGCTGTAAGTAGGGAAACGGGATTTTCAAGAGTCAAGAATCACTGTCTTCAGACAAAGATGAGTAAAGTGCAGATCAACTGCTGGCTTTTCTCCTTTCCTTAACAGATATAATAATGCCAAGTGGTTCTGTTACCTAACTTGAACCTGAGCCATCAGCTTCCTGGAAAGTAAGTGTTCACTGTTAGACCAAAATGTTCTCATTCAGGGTCTTTCTGTGGAGGCCTGATAGTTAAATATGAGCATGTTTTATGCAGTTATCCAGATGTATGGGCAGCTCAAAGTCAGGGACAGTCTTCTGATCCTTGTCACTGGAATTTGGCTGTTTGATCTTCACCCAAAGTTACAGGAAAAGGAACTTAGCAAAATCTGAAGAAGATTAAGACAAGAGAAGAGAGAGAATTTTTCCCTTTGAAAACTAACTGTATGTGATCCTTCCTCACCCTTATTGAAATTTCTTGCATGTACAATTCCAAAGAACAGATATTCAGACCCCAAAATCTGCAGAAGAACGAAAGAACATAAATTCTTATTTGTTGACAAGGAGATGACTAAATCCATTCCAGCTAGTTCTTTGCATATGAGAGAACTCAATAGAGCAATCCTAACAAAGCACTTACATATGCATATGTATTTGCACAGCTATACGAATGTGCAAATAAGTATATAAGTATAAAAGTAAGAGACTGTTCTAGTCCTTTCTATATCGTCTATCTTTCATTCTATTTTGTCTGAAATGACAGAAGTGGTAAGTTTTCTTGTACAGTTTCAGCATGGGCTTCCTGGGTGGCTCAGAGGTAAAGAATCCACCTGCCAAGGCAGGAGATATGTGTTCAATCTCTGAGCCGAGAAGATCCCCTGAAGGAAAAAAATGGTAACCCTCTTCAGTATTCTTGCCTGAGGAATCTCATGGACAGAGGAGCCTGGTGGGCTACAGTCCATGGGGTCACAGAAGAGTCAGACAGGACTTAGCAACCAAACAACAGTATTTCCTGACTCCTAGGCAGGCAGGCAGACATTCATACTAGCAGTTTTGATGGTATATGTCTCCATAAAAACCAATTATAAAAGTATGAATATCTGAGTATCAATTGACCTACTATCATACTGCTAGAAATGACCCATTACCATACTACCAGTAGTGTGTAGGGATGCAAACAAGTCTTATGTCAGAAATCAAGAGATGGATGTCTCAGGTCTGCCTCTTCTGTAAAAGAGGGTCAGCAATGAATCCCTCCTAAGTTTTTCTCAAAGTGTGTGATCTCTTCTCCCTTCACTATTCCATTTCATCCCAATCCAAAGCTTACTATTTTCTAATATTTTTTTAATTGAACTTGAAGATGTTTATTGAGTTGTATTTTTGGTGGAAAAAAAGTCACATACGTTATTTAGCACAGCCTTGTGAAATACACAAAGCGTAACGGGATGAGAATTTTCTCTTCCTAGTCCGTTTCTGAGGACTAAATCTTGAACTGTTCCGCTAGAGGAAGCCTTCCTGCAGTGGGTGGGCACCAAGTCTAACGTTCATTAATTTTCTCCTTTCAGTATAGGCAGCAACTCCCCATTTTCTTTCAGTTCCTTAACAATGTCCAGTCCTCCGACAAGCTCCCCCTTCACATACAGCTGAGGGTACGTTGGCCAATTGGAGTAAGCTTTTAATCCTTGCCGAACTTCTTCATCCTCCAATATATCAAATGTCTCATATTCAATCCCAGTACTATTTAGTATTTCCAAAATCTGTCTGCTGAAGCCACACTTAGCTTCCTGTTTGTTTCCTTTCATAAAGAGCATCACAGAAGCTTTATTTGTCAGTACTTTGAGCCTTTCCTCTAACTTGGGGGCTTTGGGGTAAATCGTATATAGTTCTTTAGATGCTTCTAGCTCCTTCATTATATCAAGTCCTCCTATGAGCTCTCCTATTTATTTAGAATATCAGCACACATGTTTGAGGCAGACAGATATGAGGCAAGCTTTCTTTTTTCAAGTGCTGAGAGGGTAGATAAAGATTACGGTAATGAGGAACTGTGCCAAAACATAGTTTAGGAAACTTTTTCTTAGTATTACCCAATCAATAGAGAGATTCTGAAAACATGTTTGAAACAGATGTCAGTGGTGAGTATAATGAAATAATACCAAAACGCAAAGAATTTCACGTCCAAATCAAACAGTGGTAAATGTACATTTACACAAACCCATATTTTAAAAGTCACATTTTCATTAACTCTTATTCCAAGTCAGGGTAGAACATCACCCCCACATTCCTCACCCACTTCTCACAGCCATACTACCAGAGAAATGCCAGGAAAAAAGGAAGAATGAGGGAAAACAGCAGATTTAGGTGTCATAGTCTGGTTAATTGCCCACAATACCTTGGCTTTCTCCGTTTCTTCCTCGTTTTGGAAATGGGAGATCATAGTAAAAGGAAAACAGTATGATTTGTTCCTAATCCTGAAAAGTAACTCCTTTTTTTCTCTCCCTTCCTTATTAATGCCATATGGAAAATTTATCAGTTTTTTTTTTTTTTTTCTTACAAGGAAAAGAACTAAGGATGTGGGTGATTATGAAAATATGCTCTGCAAGTAGATCTTCTTTTTAAGTGAATGAAATTTTAAAATGTATTTATTTTGCTAAATCAAACAATCATTGATATTTAGTGAATGCCATTAATTGTTCAATGCTAATATGACAAGATTTTAAAGTTAATATTGATCTTTTAGAAAATGAAATATTAATAATCAACTCATATTCCTGGAGAGAAACCACAGTGAGCACAAGATTTGGGGACACTCTGTATTCCAAAACTTTTTTTCCTAAGAAATTTTGTTAACATTTATGAAGCTTTGACTATGAGCCAGAGTTTAAATGTCTTATGGACACATCGCTTAATCTTCCCTGTAGCTTTAGTGAGTAGATTCAATGATTCCTATTTGATCAACGAGCAAACTGAGATACATATCACACAGGTACTAAGTGATGGAGTTGCAGTCTCAGCATCAGGAGTTCCCTGGGGACTAGATCACTAACTGGAAATAGAGAAAACCATATTTTAGGAATAAAAGAACACAGCAGTCTTTCTTGGCTTATGGAGAAAGAGCAGACTATCTCTCTTGCATTGAATGACAATAAATCTCTGGTTAAAGAGTGTGCTTCTCATTCATTTTAATTCAGGTTTCTCAACCTCAATCTTGGGTCAGAAAATTCTTTGTTGTAGGGGCTATTCTGTGACCCATAGAATGCTTACAGCATTACTTAAGTGCCAGTAGCAGCCCCTCCACCCAAGTTGTGACATCCAAGAACATCTCCAGACATTTCCAAATGTCTCTTTGGAGGCAAAATCACCTCTTTTGAGAATCACTGCTTGAATCAATCAAAACATTCATTTTTCTTTAGTACCTCTGCTGCCAAGCTTCATTAGGTTGACACAGAAAATACTGAATTATGCAAGTCTATGAAATCATATTGTTTTTATGTCCATTTCATGTGTGTGTTAGTTGCTCAGTCATGTCCGACTCTTTGCAACCCTATGGACTGTAGCCCAAAAGACTCCTCTGTCCATTGGATTCCCCAGGTAAGAATACTGAAGTGTGTTGCTATTCCCTTTCCAGAGGATCCTTCCAACTCCAAGAATTGAACCTGGGTCTCTGGCAATCCAGGCAGATTCTTTACCATCTGATCTACCAGGGACATATCTAATTTTCAGAATATTTCAATGAGGATCTTACTATAAAATATATAGGAAAAATATTTTAAATCCCATTGTCAAGTAAGAACATTGAAACACAAATAGCTGAAAGGAAGCATCAAGTTTGGTACAAAGGACTCAAAACAGAGAACAAAATTTGAATTTTACACCTGCAAATGCATTAGAAGGCCCTCAGCAAATCTCCAATGTTTAGTCTCAGTTTTCCTCCTCTGTCAAATGAGAATAATAATCCTGCTTTTGTCTCTCACAAATCTCTTAGATGAACCAAGTCAGAAGATCACATTAAAGTACAAAGTGTACTTATTACTGTTGGTTTGCCAATGGTCATCCAGAAAAGTAAGGGCTGAACCAAAGCTGAAATGTCACAACTAATATTCTCTTTCCTTAGCTGAAGTATGACAAATATGAGGGTCCTGCTCCTTTGACTCTGCAGATATTGCTAATTAATCACAGATCTCTTTCCCAGAGTGGTCCCAGAACTTCTCAGTAACACACTCCAGACAGCTATAAACTGCAGGTCAGATTTTGAACTTGAAAGCAAACCTATTGCTTCCTTTTATATGAGATAATGCTGCCACTAAGTTCTGAATCCTTCAAAGATCAGTTACTTTATGCCTTCTTGTTTACATAAAATGTTGATATATTTTATTCATCTATATTAACTTCTAACAGGGAAGTCAAATCAATCGACAAATCCAACTTTTACCTCAGGCCTTCCAAACGTATGTGAGTGAGTGATAGTCGCTCAGTGGTGTCCTAATTTTTGTGGCCCCATGAACTGTAGCCGGCCAGTCTCCTCTGTCCATAAATTCTCCAGACAAGAATACTGGAGTAGGTTGCCATTTGCTTCTCCAAACATATAGCCTGTGATAAATCAGAATCCTCAAGCCTCATTTAGGATGCAGGCCTGGGCACAATAGTTCCAAAACTGTAGAGGGTAGCTGACACACTTGGGGAGCTTGTTGAAACAGATTGCTGGGCTCAACCTCAGGATCGGACTCAGTGGGTCTTTGAGAGGGGGCTTCAGAATTTACATTTCAACATGTTCTCAAATGATGCTGATACTGCTGGTCCAGGGACCATGTTTTGGAAACTACTACACTAGTAAAAAGACAACCGCTTTAGAGCAAGAAGACCTCGCCTTGAGACATCCTTCTGGTTTATATAACTTCTGTCATCTGGGTGGAAAATTCTAGGCTTTCCTAGGCTTGAGGTTAGTGCTTTGTAAAGTGGCTCGTGAAGCCTGACATGCTTACCTCATAGAGTTGTTTTGAAGATTAAATTACATCAAGGACATGGAAGATTCTTACAAATGGCAAATGCTTAGATGAGTAAATGCTTGTCAGTGCTTTTGCTGTTATTTGGAGAAGGTGCCTTTTTAGCTTGGAAGTTCAACCAGCTATTTATGGGCCCACTTCCTCCTGGGCAGTTGACCAGCTTTCTCTCCCCTCCTATGGCCATAGGCCAACTCCCCCAAGGAGCTGCATGAAACATGTCGGGTCTCTCTGTAATGTTCCCACATATTTGTCAGACTTAACCAGAGTCTAAGTGAAGGAAATGCTTTCAAAATGTTCTGGATGTTTGGCCCAAAGCATTGTTCCCCTTTACTGGTCTATAGGGACTAAAGGGAGTCTGTCAATCAGAGATGAACTAGGGTGGGACCAACAGCCATTGGCAGTTACTCCTCAGAGATTTGCTTGTGACTCATGACAGCAGCTTGCCAGGGGGAGGGGAAGGAAATTATCTGGAAAACACCCTTAATAAAACTGAAACGAACATTCTGGGAAAGAGAGGAAAAAGTGAAAATTAAGATGAAACAAAGTTAAGTTCCCCCAAAGATCCCCATCTGTCTCGTCTGATTTTTTTTCACTGAGTGTAGAAAGAACCCAGATCTTTACTCTCTGATTCCTGACTCTGACACTTTATTGACTGTAACCATCGCTAATGTGATGAACAGAAACTAATTTATTCCCCAGTCAACTGTCTCTTTCAAGTTAACATAATTCAGTTAGTTTTTTGTCAATAACACTTTTCAGAACCTCTTTTTTTTTTTTTTTTTCCAGAAGAGACTGCCCAGTGGGAAGAAGAGAATGAAGATCATCCCAGGGTTTTCTTTCAAAGAAAATACAGGAAGATTTGGAGGAACCAAATATGGTCATTGAGTCTACAATCTGCCTATAAATGGTAGTGATATAGCTGTTTCTCTAACACTATCTCTGAGGGTGCAACAGATCAAGAATCACTGAGAGCCTTTGTGTTAGTCACTTAGTTGTGTCCAACACTTTGCAACTCATGGGCTGTAGCCCACCAGGCTCCTCTGTCCATGGGATTCCCCAGGCAAAAATACTGGAGTGGGTGGCTATTGCCTTCTCCAGAGGACCTTCCCAACCCAGGGATAGAACCTGGGTCTCCCTCACTGCAGGCAGATTCTTTACTGTCTGAGCCACTAGTCTTTAAATGGTAGCAAAACTGTTCTAGTGGCAAGGTTTACCTGAAAAGTTTGCATTTCTTTTTTCATCTAGAAGATGGGTGGGGGGTTGCAACATTCTCTCTCAAAACATGCTCGGTTGTTTGTTTATCCTTTGAACTCTTCTTCTTTTATTGGAGCACAACTGCTTTACAATGTTGTGTTGGTTTCTGCTGCACAACACAGTGAATCAGCTGTATGTACACATATATACATATAACTCATGAAGCTCAATATCAGAAAAAAAAACCAAACAACCCAATCAAAAAATGGGCACAAGACCTAAATAAACATTTCTCCAAAGAAGACATACACATGGCCAAGAGGCACAGGAAAAGATGCTCAACATCACTAACTATTAGAGAAATGCAGATCATCTTGTTTAGTTACTAGAAATATTTCCTGCCAGTTACCTGACTTTCAGAATTTCTTGCAATGCAGAAGGCCAACTACCAGAAAAGTCTACTCCAGGGTGTTCTGAAACACAGGGTAACATCTCAGATATACTCCTGAACAAATTGAAACAAATAGGATGTGATACTTGGTTCTCTCTTTTTTTCTGGTACCTCTATAACAGATCAGTTGCCTTTGTCTCCAGATACGGGCATCCCCATTTTCCCCTAAAGTCCCCAACATACCAAAGTGTATATTGATCTTGCTTTCAGTTCTTTTTCTATGTGACTATCAAGGCATGTCCAAGTGAGTTTCAAAGCTCTCTATAAAATAGATTTTTGTTTATTTGTAATTGTTCCTACCATCACTCTTCTCTCCAAAAGCACTGATGTGTCTTTATATGAACTGGAATAGGACATCATCGATTCAGTGGACATGAGTTTGAGCAAACTCAGGAAGACAGTGAAGGACAGGGGAGCTTGGGGTGCTGCAGCCCGTGGGGTCACAAAGAACTGGACGTGACTGAGCGGCTGAGGAACAGCAACAACCAGAAAGGCAGACACTCAGAAGTATTTCTAAAATCTCATTTTCTTGATTCTCTTTTCTCTTCCGGGAGACCCCACTACAAACAAATTTGAAGCTCATGCTGGGACACTCTTTTCCATTCCAAATTAGACAAGCTACCTCATACTTTAGCACCACTTTTTACCTTCCTAATGTCTGTGGACCCACTTTCTACTCGTCAATTGTATCCATGCTCCATTGATCACTAGCTCAGCCTTGATTGTTTCTTATGTCTAATTTTCTAGCCCAGGTGATCATTTCATAAGACCATAGTCACAATTCTTCCAAGTGGAATGGGTCTTGGTCTGGTCCCTAAACTAAGCCAATACCTACCTTAAAATCAGCTAACTTTATCGAGGTCTATGCATCAAGCTCTGCACTACTATAATAGGAGGCACCATAGGGTGCTTCCCATGGCCGTGCCCTTGTGCTTTGCATTAGTTAACTCAGTTTTCATTATAACAGCCCCACGAGGTTGGCGTTTGTATTGTTCCCATTTTGCAACTGAGAAAATTGAGGTACAAAGAGGTCAAGTAACTTCCCACACAGTTAGCAAGTGGCATGGCCATGATCTGTACCCAGAAGTCTGTCTACATCATTCACAATGTTGACTATACCCGCATCCTGCCTCTCAAAGGGCAAAGCCCTTTAGAAAGGTTATCTCAGTGAGTCATCATAGCAACTGCATGAGATAATTCCTGTTGTCCTCATTTTCATTTGGGAAAACAAAGATTTAGAAAAGTAAAACCCCATGGTTTATTTAATGTAGAACTGGAACTGAAATTTAAGTATAGCTGATAACTAAATCCTATCTATAAATATTTGCTTCTTTACCTCATTCAGTGGCACTTTTAACCAGTGTTTCTCAGACTTAAGAGATGTCTTTGATATTATGAGACATAAAAAGAAAAAAAAATTGCTTTAGATCCCCAATATTGACTTAAGTAACTGCTATTATGCTATATAAAAATGCATAAATATAAAACCAGCTAAGTACTTTATATGCTTATAATTATTTTATGATTGCAAAATCTAAATTAAGTTACAAATTAAATAAATCTAAAAATTCAATAAAATCCCAAATACTATAAATAATATCAAGCATCATTTCAACTACAAGATTTTTTTTTTAATATTTAGGTGATAAAGATTTTATTTTTTTAAATTGAAATATGGTTGATTTACAATGTTTCACTTGTATAGTTGATTTACAGGATAATTTAGTTATATATGTACATATATATGGGGATTCCCTGGTGGCTCAGCAGTAAAGAACCACCTGTAATCTCCTCCAGTAGACAAGGAGATGAGGCTTCAGTTCCTGGGTCAGGAAGATATATTGGAAAAGGGCATTACAGCCCATTCCAGTATTCTTGCCAGGAGAATCCAATGGACAGAGGAGCCTGGCAGGCTGCGGTCCATGGGGTTGGATACAACTGAAGCAACTGAGCACTCACGCATGCACAAACATATACATATATATATATATATATATATTCTTTTTCAGAATCTTTTCCATTATAGGATATTACAAGATATTGAATATAATTCCCTGTGCTATACAGTAAGTCCTGATTATTTATCTGTTTTATATAGGTAGTATGTATCTGTTAAGCATAATTTCCTAATTTATCCCCCCCTACTTTCTTCTTTGTTAACCATAAGTTTGTTTTCTATGTCTGCAAGTCTATTTCTATTTTGTAAATAAGTTCATTTGTATCATTTTTTAAAATTACATATAAGTGAAATCATATGGTATTTGTCTTTGACTTACTTCACTTAGTATGATAATCTCTAGGTCCATTCATGTTGCTGCAAATATCATTATTCTATTCATTTGTATGGGTGAGTAACACTCCATTGTGTGTGAGTATCATGCCTTCTTTATCCATTCATCTGTAGATGGTCATCTAGGTTGTTTCCATGTTTTGGTTATTATAAATAGTGCTGATATGAACATTAGGGACAGTTCAGTTCTGTGCAGTTGCTCAGTTGTATCTGACTCTTTGTGACCCCAGACCTCCCTGTCCATCACCAACTCCTGGAGTCCACCCAAACCCACGTCCATCGAGTTGGTGATGCCATCCAACCATCTCATCCTCTGTCATCCCCTTCTCCTCCTGCCCTCAATCTTTCCTAGCATCAGGGTCTTTTAAATGAGTCAGCTCTTCACATCAGGTGGCCAAAGTATTGGAGTTTCAGCTTCAACATCAGTCCTTCCAATAAACACCCAGGACTGATCTCCTTTAGGATGGACTGGTTGAATCTCCTTGTGGTCCAAGGGACTCTTAACAGTCTTCTCCAACACCACAGTTCAAAAGCATCAAATATTTGGTGCTCAGTTTTATTTATAGTCCAATTCTCACATCCACACATGACCACTGGAAAAACCACAGCCTTGACTAGACGGACCTTGGTTGGCAAAGTAATGTCTCTGCTTTTTAATATGCTGTCTAGATTGGTCATAACTTTCCTTCCAAGGAGTAAGCGTCTTTTAATTTCATGGCCCAATCACCATCTGCAGTGATTTTCGAGCCCAGAAAAGTCAAGTCAGCCACTGCTTCCACTGTATCCCCATCTATTTGTCATGAAGTGATGGGACCAGATGCCATGATCTTAATTTTCTGAATGTTGAGCTTTAAGCCAAATTTTTCAGTCTCCTCTTTCACTTTCATCAAGACGCTCTTTAGTTCTTCTTCACTTTCTGCCACAAGGGTGGTATCATCTGCATATCTGAGGTTATTGATATTTCTCCCAGCAATCTTTGATTTCAGCTTGTGCTTCCTCCAGCCCAGCGTTTCGCATGATGTACTCTGCATATAAGTTAAATAAGCACAGTGACAATATACAGCCTTGATGTACTCCTTTCCCAATTTGGAACCAGTCTGTTGTTCCATGTCCAGTTCTAACTGCTGCTTCCTGACCTGCATACAGGTGGGGCAGGTCAGGTGGTCTGGCATTCCCATCTCTTTCAGAGTTTTCCACAATTTATTGTGATCCACACAGTGAAAGGCTTTGTCATAGTCACTAAAGCAGAAATCGATGTTTTTCTGGAACTCTCTGGCTTTTTCGATGATTCAGCGGATGTTGGCAATTTGATCTCTGGTTCCTCTGCCTTTTTAAAAACCAGATTGAACATTTGGAAGTTCGCAGGTTCACATATTGCTGTAGCCTGGCCTGGAGAATTTTAAGCATTACTTTACTAGCGTGTGAGATGAGTGCAATTGTGTGGTAGTTTGAGCATTCTTTGGGATTGCCTTTCTTTGGGATTGGAGTGAAATCCGACCTGTGGTCCTGTGGCCACTGCTGAGTTTTCCAAATTTGCTGGCATATTGAGTGCAGTACTTTCACAGCATCATCTTTCAGGATTTGAAATAGCTCAACTGGAATTCCATCACCTCCACTAGCTTTGTTAGTCCTGATGCTTCCTAAGGCCCACTTGACTTCACATTCCAGGATGTCTGGCTCTAGGTGAGTTGATCACACCATTGTGATTTTCTGGGTTGTAAAGATTTTTTTTGTACAGTTCTTCTGTGTATTCTTGCCACCTCTTCTTAATATCTTCTGCTTCTGTTAGGTACCTACCATTTCTGTCCTTTATGGAGCCCATCTTTGCATGAAATGTTCCCTTGAAATCTCTAATTTTCTTGAAGAGATCTCTAGTCTTTCTCATTCTATTGTTTTCCTCTATTTCATTGCATTGATTGCTGAAGAAGGCTTTCTCAGCTCTCCTTGCTATTCTTTGGAACTCTATCTTTTTGAATTAGCTTCCTTTGGATATATGCTCAGGAGTGGATTACTAGATCATATAGTAACTCTATTTTTAGTTTTTTAAGTAACCTTCATAATGTGCTCTGGAGAAGGGAATGGCAACCAACTCCAGGGCTCTTGCCTGGAGAATCCCATGGACGGAGGAGCCTGGTGGGCTGCTGTCGATGAGGTCGCACGGGGTCAGACGTGACTGAAGCAACTTAGCAGCAGCAGCAGCAGCAAATGTGCTCATAGTGGCTACACCAATTTACATTCTCAACAGTGTAGAAGGGTTCCCTTTTTTCCAGCATCTGTTATTTGTAGACATTTTGAAGAGCACTACTCTAACTGATATGAAGTGATACCTCATTGTGTTTTTGGTTAGCATTTCTCTAGTAGTGATATTGTTGGTTAGTGATATAACCAATATGTGCCTATTGGTTACCTGTATGTATTCTTTAGAGAAATGTATATTTAGGTTATCTGTCCAATTTTTTATTAGTTTTTTTTTTTTATGTTAAGCTGTATGATCTCTTTGTATATTTTGGAAAGTAATCCCTTGTCAGTCACATCATTTGCAAATATTTTCTCCCACTTTATAGATTGTCTTATCATTTTATTTATGGTTTCCTTTGCTGTGCAAATGGTTTCAAGTTTAATTAGGCCCCATTTGTTTATTTTTGCTTTTGTTTGTATTATTCTAGGAAACAGATCCAAGAAAATATTGCTGTGATTTGTGTCAAAATGTGTCCTGCTTATGTTTTCTTTCAGGACTTTTATAGTATCTGGTCTTACAGTTAGGTCTTTAATCTATTTTTATTTGATTTTTGTACGTGGTATTAGAGAATGTTCTAGTTTCATTCTTTTATATGTCGCTGTCCAGTTTTCCCAGCACCACTTATTGAGAGACTGTCTTTTCTCCATTGTATATTCTTTCCTCCTTTGTTGTAGATTAATTGATGATAAGTGCATGCGTTTATTTCTGAGTTCCTTATCCTATTCTGTTGATCTATGTGTCTGATTTTGAGCCAGTACCATACTTCTTTGACTATTGTAGCTTCCTAATATAGTCTGAATTCAGGGCACATGATTTTTCCAGTTCTGTTTTTATTCTCAAGATTGTTTTGGTAACTCGGGGTCTTTTGTGTTTTCATTTTGATTTTTAAAAAAATGAATTTTCTTGTTCCGTAAGTGCAAGGCTTAAATGGGCAACTTTGTACTGAAATGACATTTGCAATGTGACCATGGTAATGATTGCTATGGAAGAACTGTTTGATCCTGGCCTTTCTGACTACCATATATCCTATGATAATACAATCTCTCACCTATTATGTTTATTCAATGACCTGAGAAACTTTAATCTGTATAATGTTATTTGGCCTTCACTTACCCAAAGACTTTTGCATAGTAAGTCCATCTCTGTTCCTACACAATCAACCCACAGTAATAATGTTAGTTTAATTTGGTGCTGATTTGTCCATTGCTCAGGACACACATGGCTAGACCCTTAACAAACTCCTGTGGAGGGTGAAGACAAATTTGATCCATTAGCAAGCTTTAATTGAAGGTCACCTAAAAAGGCAAGGTCTCCCTGCATCTCTGAATCTTAAACAGCTGGAACTACTTAAATGCCTTAAAACACACACACACACACACACACACACACATGTAAAATGCTGTCTCAAAGTAGACTTCTAGAAAATACCCAGTACATACTAATGCACACACACAAACACCCTTTATGATGTTTTAAATGCCAAATTAAATTCAGTTTTATTGTGTTTTAAAACATCAGCTCTGGAAGAAAGAAAAAAAAGGTTTTAAAAAGTTAGAAGCAGTTTCATGAGTGAATGAACTGAATGCCTGTTAATTCCATCACCAGCAAAAACAGTAGTGTTTAGAGATTAATGTGTAATCTCAGATTTTGATTCAAAATTGAGTGCATGCTCTGGCTTTTAAGTGAAGAGAAAAAGGGAACTGGAAGGAAATCAGGAAGAGGATAGTCATGGGAAGTCATTTGTTTTCTTTTTACTATACTGCAAAGAAAAGAAAAAACTGCTCAAAAGGAGAGGAACTAACATACTATAATTAACTTCTATAGCTACAGGAGAGACTGAGATTAATGAAAGCTTCAGGATAACTTTGTTTCTGGACACAGGAGCTTTGTATACAGTGTAAAAGGGCTACCAACATGGTAGTTAAAAGGGTTAAACTTTAAAAAAAAAGGTGTAATTGATTTATAATTTTGTGTTAAAATTTAAAGGGTTTAACTTTTATTTTGCCTAAACATTAGGAAATGGAAGGAAAGAGTTAGAATTCCAAACTAGCAAGCACTCTGTTTTCAACATCTTTTAATTACTAGATTTGATCATTTGTGTATATTAGTCATGGAGATTTTAATAATGGCATAAGTTAACATCTATTTGCATTTTCCATGCTAATATCTTTATATGCATTATTTCATTTTGTCCTCTTGGTGTCAGAAACCACACAAGGTAGTCATAATTAAAATCCCCATTTTTATAGGTAAGGAAAGTTAGTAAAGAAGAGGTTAAAGAATTTATTTACGGTTACTTACGCATCTATCAAATGACAGAACCAGGATCAGAGTCTGGGTCTGTGTGATCCCTAAGCCAGAGTTCTTAATCCCTAGCACCGAGTTTCCTTCCAGAAAGCACTCTCCAGGTAATTAGATCTGAATAATATAATGTACCACAGCAATTAACTGTCAAGCCTGCTTATATTTTTGATGGGAAACCTGAGACCCACAGATATTAAAAGAATTCTTTAAGCTTATAAAACAAGTAAAACCAGGTTCCAAATTCACAATCCAACATTTCTACCACATGTATTATTTAAAAAATAAAATAGAAACTATTCACATTATGTGTTTTTGATCTAATTTAATTCTCACAATTCTGTGTATCCAGTACATACTTACTACATATTAACTTCATGTATAAGAAAATGGAGGCTGACATGGTAAATTTTTGGTAGTCGCAAAATTAACGGTTTTGATTTTGTAAAAAAAAAAAAAGCATAGTTGAATATAAAATGGAACTATCCCTGCTCCTTCTTCTGTTAACTTTGGCAGCTCTGCTGTCCCACAGGCTGCAGTGCAGGCCATCAGGCTAACTGAGCTCATTGACAGCTTTTGTTCATAGCTGAATATTTTCTGGCTGGTTTCCAGTTTGTCCTTAAGTATGGTTACCTTTCATTCTCATTACCTCAGAGTTTCTGAAGGCATCTGAATTTGTGAGTTTGTACTAGCAGAGTATTTAGAAATTAGGGTGACCACCTATCTCAGTTTGCCTGGGGAGGAGCTTACCTGGTGACTCAGATGGTAAAGAATCTGCCTGCAAAGCGTGAGACCCAGCTTCAATCCCTGGGTCAGGAAGATCCCCTGGAGATGGGAATGGCAACCCACTCCAGTATCCTTACCTGGAGAATCCCATGATCAGAGGAGTCTGGCAGGCTACAGGCCATAGGATCTCAAAAAGTCAGGCATGACTGAAGTGACTTAGTATGCACACCCGAGAGGAAGAGGTTTCTCAGGACATGGGTTTTTCTTTTTTTTTTTCCATTTATTTTTATTAGTTGGAGGCTAATTACAATATTGTAGTGGTTTTTGTCATACATTGACATGAATCAGCCATGGATTTACATGTGTTCCCCATCCCGATCCCCCCTCCCATCCCTCCCCACCCCATCCCTCTGAGTCTTCCCAGTGTACCAGCCCCAAGCACTTGTCTCATGCATCCAATCTGGGCTGGTGATCTGTTTCACCCTTGATAATATACATGTTTCGATGCTGTTCTCTCAAAACATCCCACCCTCACCATCTCCCACAGAGTCCAAAAGTCTGTTCTGTACATCTGTGTCTCTTTTTCTGTTTTGCATATAGGGTTATCATTACCATCTTTCTAAATTCCATATATATGCATTAGTATACTGTATTGGTCTTTATCTTTCTGGCTTACTTCACTCTGTATAATGGGCTCCAGTTTCATCCATCTCATTAGAACTGATTCAAATGAGTTCTTTTTAATGGCTGAGTAATATTCCATGGTGTATATGTACCACAGCTTCCTTATCCATTCGTCTGCTGATGGGCATCTAGGTTGCTTCCATGTCCTGGCTATTATAAACAGTGCTGTGATGAACATAGGGGTGCACGTGTCTCTTTCAGATCTGGTTTCCTCGGTGTGTATGCCCAGGAGTGGGATTGCTGGGTCATATGGCAGTTCTATTTCCAGTTTTTTAAGAAATCTCCATACTGTTCTCCATAGCGGCTGTACTCGTTTGCATTCCCACCAACAGTGTAAGAGGGTTCCCTTTTCTTCACACCCTCTCCACCATTTATTGCTTGTAGACTTTTGGATAGCAGCCATCCTGACTGGCGTATAATGGTACCTCATTGTGGTTTTGATTTGCATTTCTCTGATAATGAGTGATGTTGAGCAACTTTTCATGTGTTTGTCAGCCATCTGTATGTCTTCTTTGGAGAAATGTCTGTTTAGCTCTTTGGCCCATTTTTTGATTGGGTCATTTATTTTTCTGGAATTGAGCTGCAGGAGTTGCTTGTATATTTTTGAGATTAATCCTTTGTCTGTTGCTTCATTTGCTATATTTTCTCCCAATCTGAGGGCTGTCTTTTCACTGCTTATAGTTTCCTTTGTTTGCACTGGATTTTCATTACTGCACACAGTTTTTCTCTAGTTGTGGAACAGCGGGCTACTCCCTAGTTTTGATGCAGGGGCTTCTCATTGCAAGGGCTTCTCTTGTTGCAGAACACAGGCTCTAGATGCACAGGCTCAGTAGTTGTGCCACATGGGCTTCATTGCCATGTGGCATAGGGGATCTTCCTGGACCAGGGATTGAACCAGTGTGCCCTGCATTGCAATGTGGATTCTTAACCACTAGACTGGCTAAGGGAGTCCCTAGAACAGTTTTCAGTTCAGTTCAGTTCAGTTGCTCAGTTGTGTCCCACTCTTTGTGATCCCATGAACTGCAGCACGGCAGGCCTCCCTGTCCATCACCAACTTCCGGAGTTTACCCAAACTCATGTCCGTTGAGTCAGTGATGTCATCCAAATACCTCATCCTCTCTCATCCCCTTCTCATCCTGCCCTCAATCTTTCCTAACATCAGGGTCTTTTCAAATGAGTCAGCTCTTCACATCAGGTGGCCAAAATATTGGAGTTTCAGTTTCAACATCAGTCCTTCCAATGAACACCCAGAACTGATTTCCTTTAGGATGGACTGATTGGATCTCCTTGCAGTCCAAGGGACTCTCAAGAGTCTTCTCCAACAGCATAGTTCAAAAGCATCAATTTTTCGGCACTCAACTTTCTTCACAGTCCAACTCTTACATCCATACATGACCACTGGAAAAACCATAGCCTTGACCAGACAGACCTTTGTTGGCAAAGTAATGTCTCTGCTTTTAAATATGCTATCTAGGTTGGTCATAACTTTCCTTCCAAGGAGTAAGCATCTTTTAATTTCATGGCTGCAATCACCATCTGCAGTGATTTTGGAGCCACCAAAAATAAAGTCTGACACTGTTTCCATTGTCTCCCCATCTATTTCCCATGAGGTGATGGGACCAGATGCCATGATCTTAGTTTTCTGAATGTTAAGCTTTAAGCCAACTTTTTGACTCTCCTCTTTCACTTTCATCAAGAGGCTTTTTAGTTCCTTTTCACTTTCTGCCATAATGGTGGTGTCATCTGCATTTCTGAGGTTATTGATATTTCTCCCAGCAATCTTGATTCCAGCTTGTGCTTCATCCAGCCTGGCATTTTACATGATGTACTCTGCATAGAAGTTAAACAAGCAGGGTGACAATATACAGCCTTGACATACTCCTTTTCCTATTTGGAACCAGTCTGTTGTTCCATGTCCAGTTCTAACGGCTGCTTCCTGACCTGCATACAGGTTTCTCAGAGGCAGGTCAGGTGGTCTGGTACGCCCATCTCTTTCAGAATTTTCCACAGTTTATTGTGATCCACACAGTCGAAGGCTTTGGCATAGTCAATAAAGCAGAAATAGATGTTTTTCTGGAACTCTCTGGCTTTTTCGATGATCCAGCAGATGTTGGCAATTTGATCTCTGGTTCCTCTGCCTTTTTTAAAACCAGTTTGAACATTTGGAAGTTCACGGTTCACATATTGCTGAAGCCTGACTTGGAGAATTTTGAGCATTACTTTACCTGTGTGTGAGATGAGTGCAATTGTGTGATAGTTTGAGCATTCTTTGGCATTGCCTTTCTTAGGGTTTGGAATGAAAACTGACCTTTTCCAGTTCTGTGGCCACTGCTGAGTTTTCCAAATTTGCTGGCATACTGAGTGAAGCACTTTCACAGCATCATCTTTCAGGATTTGAAATAGCTCAACTGGAATTCCATCACATCCACTAGCTTTGTTTGCAGTGATGCTTTCTAAGGCCACTTGACTTCACATTCCAGGATGTCTGGCTCTAGGTGAGTGATCACACCATTGTGATTATCTGGGTCATGAAGATCTTTTTTGTACAGTTCTTCTGTGTATTCTTGCTGCCTCTTCTTAATAACTTCTGCTTCTCTTAGGTCCATATCATTTCTGTCCTTTATCAAACCCATCTTTGCATGAAATGTTCCCTTGGTATCTCTAACTTTCTTGTAGAGATCTCTAGTCTTTCCCATTCTGTTGTTTTCCTCTATTTCTTTACATTGATCACTGAGGAAGGCTTTCTTATCTCTCCTGGCTATTCTTTGGAACTCTGTATTCAAATTGGTATATCTTTCCTTTTCTCCTTTGCTTTTCACTTCTCTTCTTTTCACAGCTATTTGTAAACTCTCCTCAGAGAACCATTTTTCCTTTTTTGCATTACTTTTCCATGGGGATGGTCTTGATCCCTGTCTCCTGTATAATGTCACAAACATCTGTCCATAGTTCATCAGGCTCTCTATCAGATCTAGTCCCTTAAATCTATTTCTCACTTCTACTGTATAGTCATAAGGGATTTGATTTAGGTCATACCTGAAGGATCTAGTGGTTTTCCCTACTTTCTTCAGTTTAAATCTGATTTTGGCAATAAGGAGTTCATGATCTGTGCCACAGTCAGCTCCTGGTGTTGTTTTTGCTGACTGTATAGAGCTTCTCCATCTTTGGCTGCAAAGAATATAATCAATCTGATTTCGGTGTTGACCTTCTGGTGATGTCCATGTGTAGAGTCTTCTCTTGTGTTGTTGGAAGAGGGTGTTTGCTATGACCAGTGCGTTCTCTTGGCAAAACTCTGTTAGCCTTTGCCCTGCTTCATTCCGTACTCCAAGGCCAAATTTGCCTGTACTCCAGGTGTTTCTTAACTTCATACTTTTGCATTCCAGTCCCCTATAATGAAAAAGACATCTTTTTTGGATATTAGTTCTAAGAGGTCTTGTAGGTCTTCATAGAACTATTCAACTTCAGCTTCTTCAGCGTTATGGGTTGGGGCATAGGCTTGGATTACCATGATATTGAATGGTTTGCCTTGGAAAAGAACAGAGATCATTCTGTCATTTTTGAACACCACAGTTCAAAAGCATCAATTCTTTGGTACTCAGTTATCTTTATAGTTCAACTCTCACATCCATACATGACTACCAGAAAAAGCATAGCCTTGACTAGATGGACCTTTGTTGGCAAAGTAATGTCTCTGCTTTTTAATATGCTGTCTAAGTTGGTCATAACTTTCCTTCCAAGGAGTAAGCACCTTTTAATTTCATGGCTGCAATCACCATCTGCAGTAATTTTGGAGCCCCCAAAATAAAGTCAGCCACTGTTTCCACTGTTTCCCCATCTATTTGCCATGAAACAATGGGACTGGAGACTCTGATCTTAGTTTTCTGAATGTTGAGCTTTAAGCCAACTTTTTCACTCTCCTCTTTCACTTTCAGAACAGTTTTAAATTTACAGAAAAATGAAACAGATAGTAGAATTCACATATATTCCCCACATAGTTTCTCCAGTTATTAATATCTTGCATTAATATAGTACATTTCTTACAATTAATGGCCAAGATTGATATATTATTTTTAGCCAGAGTCCATATTTATTCATATTTCCTCAGTTTTTACCCAATATTCTTTTTCTATTCCAAGATCCCATCAAAGAGATACTCAGTTTAATTTACTTTTAATATCTCCTTAGACTCCACTTGGCTGTGACACTTTCTCAAACTTTTCTTCATTTTTGTGGTCCTCAACAGTTTTGAGGCTTACTGGGCAGGAATATTTGTTTTTCACAAAGAATATGTATGTATAATTGTCAGAATCAGAACTGACTTTCCATCTCTTGTAAAGATTAAATTTAAAATAAAGGTAACATCTGCACAGGACTTATTGTAGTCGCCATTACACAGGAGGAGTTAAAAAAAAAAAAAGAGTCCCTTAATTCTTTTGTATCTTGTATTGTTTTGCAATTTCATGAGTGCTTATTTAAAAGTTTTTTTTTCATAATAAATCTGTTGACTTCTTTAAATCATGAACCATTACGTTTTCCTCTCTGTGTTCTCTGAAGTGTCAAGTTCATGCTATGTGTTCACTAAATATCTGGTGATCAGTTATTTCAGAAGGGCAGAAGTTCCTTATCCCCCTACCCGAATTCCTTAAGCACATAGAACTCAGAGATTTGTGTCTTTAGGTAGAGGAAACATTGGATAGATTGCTCATTGGCTATTTATATTTCTGTGGGAATGAGTTATCTGATGTTGTCTTAAGGAAAAATTTTGATGCAGTCTAAATGGTAGATTGGTTTGTAGACTGCACTGCTTCTTTACCCTGTATTGCCATCTTTGCCAAGTGACTTTGCAGTTCTCTTATCATGAGAGGCATTTTATTCATAGTTTGGTTCAAAATCCAGTTATGTGACTTTCTTGATCAACAAAAGGAAAAAAAAATATTTATGTGCCATTTCTAAGCATAGGCCTCAAGAAACATTGATTGTCTGCACTGACCTTCTTGTACTTCTGCCATCCCCTTGACAAGGACATACCCAGACTGGCCTACCCTTCCAGAAGGAGGATGAGAGACAGATGAGACAGAAACTTCCCTAGTCAAACCCTGCCTGATATAGAATCTTCAGCCCAGTTGCAGATAGTCTGAGCAATTCCAGCCTGGATTATCTAACTTGCAGCCAACATATACTTGTGTAAACTATAAAAATATAGGATTTTTAAATTCACAAATATTTTGCATTATTATGCAGCAACGGTTGATTGATTCAGCAGTTCATTATTTGGGGCTGCCAAATATTCTGATGGGCAGGATGAAGTGCACACCAATAAACTGAAGAGAGAGAGGAGGGAAGTTTAGGAGCATCCAATACAAATATTGTCCTACATCATCTTGTTGTGCTGTACCCAGTCTGGTGAAATGAGTGCAGTGGCAAGGGTCTTCTGGTACTGGAGAAAATATAGGCGGGTCTGCTTAAACAGATATATTGTGTCCCTAATAATCATCAAATGTAATATTTATTGACTTTACCATTTAATACTCATTGTCACATGCCATGGCAAGTAAGGTATAGCTGGACTCATTTGCAGAAAGTAATAACCAAATATACAATTACATTTAAAATGTGGTATAGTAAATGCTGGACTTCCCAGGTGGTGGGTAAATAATTAGCCTGCCAAGGCAGGAGACACAATAGATATGGGTTAAATTCTTAGGTCGGGAAGATCCCCCAGAGTGGAAAATGGTAGCCCTCTCCAGTATTATTGCCTGGAAAATTCCATGGATAGAGGAGCCTGGCAGCTCATGGTCCCCATGTGGGCACGAAGAATTGGACCTGACTGAGCAACAGAGTACAGCAGCAGATAATAAATGCTACAGTCAGGGCAGTAGAAGCTGCTACTGGATAAATCAGAAGAGATATCTGAACAAGACTTAAAGGAATAGCCAAGGCCAACCATTGAAAGGAGGGTAAAGAGTAGGGAAAGAGAACATTGAATATAATAGGCACTGGTTGTTGAATTCTTGCTCTGTGCCAGCCACTGCTATGTTCTTTACTTGTATTGAAGCCTTTACATCAAGCATATGAAGCCAGAACTTTTTCAGATGAAGAAACAGGCTGAGAGTGGTTATATGACTTGCCTAAAGCCATAGAATTAATTAGTGGAAGAAATGTGGTTGGAACCTATTTCTTCTACTCTTAGCCAATGCAGTGTAAGGCTTTCCCTTATCCCTCCCGTCCCCTCTCCCCAAGACCATACTGGGAACTCCAAGGTTCCAGTCTAGTGAAAAGAGAATTTCTTTCTCCGGGTTCATGATCACTTTCCTGTCTTCCTACAGATGAGGATTTCTTTCTGACTTCAGTGCAATGAACCTTAAACAGCTGTGTCACACGATGCTGAGAATAAGGGCCAGCCAGTTGGTCTGAGGCCAGAGTATTGGTCTCAGCATCCTGAAAGCAAGACAAGATCTGTGCAGATGTTTTGCTCTCATATTGGTGCCCCACCTTCCCATGTGAAACCCTTTCAGCCAAAGCCACCTTTGGCTGATTTCCAGCCCCAGAAAGGGGAGCAAGGGAAGTGAGTTGGAGAGTCCATTAGTCTTAAAAGCCCAGGGTCAAGGCATAAAACCAACAGGAAAATTTCAAAATGCGAAGCCCACTCAACTGTAGTTCAGGGAAACCGCTCTAGAGTCTATGAGTTGTGCTGGTTAATGGCTGGGCACAACTGCACCTAATTGGCCTTTGGTCCGGGAAGTCTCTCATTGCAGTAAGCTGCCTGGCACACTGCTCAGAGGCAAAATCTGATGAGACAAGAACAAGATTCTGCACTCCATTGAAAGCAACCAGGGGTACTGTCTATACTGGGGGATGCAGAAATATTCTAACCTGCAAAGAAAGGGGCTTTCCATGGCTTTTCTAATAATACACATTTATCTGAAAAGGAAACTAAGAAAAAGCCCCACTGGTCAAACAGAAAGCAGATCTATTTCCTGCACAGTGCAGGCCCTGTTCTGAGTTCATTCTTATGGAAGAGACACCCATGACGCACCCTGTTTTAAATAACTGACTATTTGCTTCTCATTTGAGATGCACAATCTTCTCAATGGAATGGCCACTTAATAACCCTCTCTTTAAAACTGAACAATTGAGTTAGTTGCTAGTCAAACATTTCTGTCTCTCACCCTGGCCAAACATCCATGGAGTGAAAAAGGAAATGTCTCACTGTGCTTCAAACATAGAAGGCTCTTTTCTGCCTTTCTGTCTTTGCACAAGCTGGTCTCTTTGTCTAGAAAATGGCTTTTTTGCTGTTGAATGTTTAGTAGTCCTTCCAGATAACAGTGGTGGTGACAATGATTATGATTTGTGGCCCATAATATTTGCACTTGTACCTGTTACTGCACTAAAAATTTGGTGTGGATTATTTCCTTTATTTCTCAGAAATAATTTGCTCTCTCTTTCCCCATTTTACAGACAAGAAAACTCAGGTACAGAAGAGTGTTTCGCCCAAGGAGTGTGGCAAGTAAGTGCAAAAACACTGCCCTACACATCAACTAAAAAACTGAATGAAAAATACAGAGCCCATCAAATGTAAGTAAGAGACTCTCCTATATTCCTGGTAGGAATATAAATTGGTAGAACCACATTGGAAAGTTATTTGATAGTATTTATTGAAGTTGAAAACATATGTAAGTCTTTCCTTTCTAAGGTGTCTTTGTTGTTTAGTCTCTAAGTCATGTCCGACTCTTTTACTAGCCCATGGACTATAGCCTGTCAGGTTCCTCTGTCCATGGGATTTCCCAGGCAAGAATACTCGAGTGGGTCGCCATTTCCTTCTCCAAGGGATCTTCCCAACCCAAGGCTGACCCAAGGATTGAACTTGCCGGTCCGGCATTGGCAGGCAGATTCTTTACCACTGAGCCACCTTGGAAGCCCCCAAGGTGTCTAGACTCCCCCAAAAGGTGTAATCATCTACTAAAGATTAACATAAATAAAGCACTAATTCCATTCCAGAATTTGTAGACCCCAGTGAAATGCAAGTAGATGTTCACTAGGCAATTTATATAATAATGTTAATCACTTTATAATAGTTCTAATTTTGAATTATTCAGATACTATCAGCACTAGAGTGGTGAGGGTGGACATTCTTATCCCCACATCATTTCAACATGTTAAAAATTTCCAAAATCAAGACAACAAGTAGACATTGTGCCCTGAATTCATTTCACTGTCTGTTGGAGTTCTCTTAGGAAAGATACATTCATGAAGAACAATATTAAATAAGGCAAAATTAAATAGCTTGGTGAATCAAGGTGGTATAGATTCTGAGATAAGTCAGATTTAGGGCTAAATTCCAGAGCCACAGTTATTTATGATCTACCTAATATGTGTCATATATGAGCTGTGGAGTAAAAAAGATAGTTCCCTGGCCATTGTCAAAACTACGTTTCAATAAGGTAACTAGCAAATAAGAAATTTATAATAAGTCATATATTATTAGCACATTATTGACAAGTGATTTTTGCAGAAGCTAACACCTGTGGTCAACAATTTTTTTTGTAAGTGAATGCTGAACTATTTCTGGTCAAACACATTCAGTAACAAATGATGTATTAATACATCTCCTGTCAATAAGCTGTTTAAGTGCTATAAAAAAAATACTAAAGAGGTGGAGAAAGAATGATGGCACTATTTTAGATAGTGTTGTCAAGGATGTCCTCTTTGAGTAGGTATCATTTTGGTGAGTGCCCTCTTGAATCAAGACAAAGAACATCAAGGTAGAAGAAACAACAGATGCAGAAAACCTAAACAGAATGAACACTCGTGTGTATGTAAACTAGCAAGAGGGCCCGTGTGTCTGGATGGGAGTGAGAATTATAGAGAGAACAGGAAGTGAAGTTGGACATATGAGCATGGGGTGGGTGATGAAGGACCTCTTAGACTATGAAAACACCTAGAATTTTTTTTTGAGTGATGAGGGATCTTCCCTGGTGGATCCGGTGGTTAAGAATCCACCTTGCAATGGCAGGGGACCAGATAGCTGGTTGGGGAAATATGATCCCGAAGGCCAGGGAGCAACTAAGCCCATGCACAGCAACTGCTGAGACTGCCCACCACAACCAGAGTCCATGTACTACAGCGAAACAGCCCACATGATGCAATAAAGATCTCGTGTGTCACAACTAAGACCCAATACAGCTGAATAAACAAGTAAGAATGATGAGAAGCATTGATGGTTTTGATCAGGCAAGTGACTTGATGTGATTTGTATATCAAAAGAGCACTCTTCAAATGTTGCTGCAGAGTGTTACAATAAGGATTACATGCTCTGAGTGCTGGCTTTTGTTGTGTTATTATTAATGCTATTTCATAGAATTAACTGATTTTCTTCATGACCAATAGAAATGAGTCATTTGCTATATGGTAGAAACATGTACTGCCATTGAAGTAATGTAGTGCATGAATGGAATCTAAGGGACAAACAATAAAAAATCCTACCAGTCATTGTTTTAGCAACTTTGTGATATCATAGTACAAAAGAAATTGAATTACTTTGATTTTTAAAGGGTTATGAATATGATGTGCATTTTTTCCTCTTTTAAAATCAGTTGTGTTGCTTTTAACTTTATTAACAACTTTATTGAGACATAATTCACATTGTCGCTTTCCCCCTGAGCTTCTTTCCCCTTTTATTAACTGTAAAATGTGTGTGTGTGTGTGTGTGTGCATATGTACATGTGCATATGTATGTTTGTATGTGGTATTTAAAAACAGAGTAAACTGATTTTTGAGAAGCACAGTTAATAAAATACTTGGATTTATAGTATAGGATGGAATAAGATTGATTGTATGCAGCAGAAAAAACTGGAATGTTTTCAGAGTTTCTAATTGACATATTAATTTTGCTGGTTACCTTTTTTTCTTAATGCCTACACTAGTTCTGACAATTGCTCTGACATTTTATAATTTAGGCAAGAAGGCTGAGAGTCGATTTATGTCTTTGCAAGGAACAAACAGCAAGATTATATGCTGGACAGAGTCTAGTGTTTCAGATTGGTTGTCATCAGTCTTTCCCTGAGTTCATAAGAGACTCCCAGCTTGGACGTTGTTTATTACTGGGGAGAGCAGTAAGCCTATTTAGACACCTCCACATGGTTGTCCACTTATGTATTGTTTCAGTTTTTCATTTGCTCATGTGCATCTCAGGGTCATTTTAATTACTAAGATAAACTCCCCATCCAGGTGTTCTTCTAAAGATCTTTGGTTCTTTTTGTTTTAATTTTTTATTTAAATTAAAAAGTTTTTTTACAGAGTTGTCTTGGCTTTTGCCACACAATAATGCAAATCAGCCAGCACAGGGACAGTCTGGCACTCTGTGATGACCTGGAGGGATGGGATGGGGGAGGGAAGGGAGGCTAGAGAGGGAGGGGATGTATGTATAAGAATTTTGATTCCAAAGGGTCATTTTCATCTCTTTTGGCTTTGATCAAAAACCTAAAATCACATCAGAGAGAAAAAAGATCTCATTGGGGACAATCACATGAGACATTTTAATCAAGAGGACACCTCACCTCTTGCTACATCTCATCCTTTTAGGAACACTCCATCTATTTCCCTGAATGCATCATCCGGGCTTACAATGTCTGTCCAAAATGCACTCAGTTAAATAATTTTTCTTCACCCTTGGTAATACTATTCAGGAATCACTATTTTGACAGTTACCCATACTACCTCAGAGAAAATGGATCACTTCCTCTTATACATTAATAATAATATACAGCTATAAAAATCCACTTGCTATACAACAGAGAATAGTAAAAAGACCTGGACACTGTCCTCAACATGTTTACCTTTGGAGAGTTTCTTATTAGTTAGGTTTTGCTGCCTTATCCCGAATCATAAGAACTGACTCAATTTTTCAGCAATTTTTTAAACCTGTTGTTTAACCTAACCATTATTAAAATTTAAATTATATTAACTTACAATTAAATAAATCATAGTAAGAAAAAAGTTAATACTCAAACTTTATCACTTTCTAATTATTTTACTATATTTTACTATCATCTATGCTCCAAGGTTACTCACATTTATCCTATCTAAAGATATACTACATAATGGAGGATGTACTACATAATGGCCTACTACTGATCAGTTCTTCCCAACTCCTTGCTTAGTGAAGTCACATTAGTGGCTTGAAATTGGCCATGGTAGGAGTATTTCCACTATAGAAATGGTGAATGCTGCAAATGAGTTGTGATAGATTTACCAGCATACCACTCATTCCAAGTCAAATGAAACATTTAGAAGCAGCTGTACTACACAGGCTATGATATTTTCACTTCACATTCAAAATGGATCAATCTTGACTGATACCTAGAAATTTTTCTAATTAGAAGAAAAGGATATTGGAAAAACAACAGATAATACACCACAAGTCCACACTTTCCTAAAAATGATAAAGAATCATCAAAAAATTTAGGAAGTTGTAACAACTGTTATCTCAAATCCAGCTCTTTCTTTAATGGCAATTTTCATTTTTAACTTGAAGGATCATAAATTCTGAGCAATAAAAATGGAGCATTTAAGTTTTACAGAGTTGTTTTTTCTCCCTGAATACTGCAAACATTCCCCCTCAGATAAGAAATGCCCTGGTCCTTAACTGGTTACCATTTTGAGAATTCCTTATTTGTAACTTGAAGGGTTATAGCTTTTTTAACCTTTTTGTAGTGCTCATATTTTAATGTATTTTTTTTTCATTCTAACACAGTAAATAAGTTAAACCTCTATTAAAATATACAGACACATTTGCATTGTATAAATTTTCAAGATAGTTTACTGTTTGTTTTCCATGTGTTCTATATTAATTACCATGCTTCATCTCCAGTTTTCTTTTGTCATTTTTTTCAATTGTTATAAAATTTTGATAAATTGTTATATAATATTTACCCAGGATGCACGCTATAAATACTCAAAGATATTTAGATTTAAGGTATTACACCCAGAGATTCTGCTTCAGAAAGTGGAACCAGTTAACAGAAGCTAGAAATATGGAAAGTATTGTGAGAATGGAGATAAAAATAATCCTCAGTTTAGAAGGTCATAGGAAACGAGACCCAGTTCATCAACATCACACCTGTCTCTTGTTGGGAAGCTGGAGAACCAGAAAGAATGGAATTTAACATCCTTCATTCAGTCATTAAATACCTATTTAACATATAATAGGTCATACCCAGTACTACATGCTAGGATTGCAGTGCTGATCTAAACAAAAAAAATCTGCATAACCAAGAATATTTAGAGAGATTACTCAAGATTGGGCTGAATATAAAAACATGTGAAAAGGCAAAAGATTTATAGGCTCTGAAGAGAAACCAGAGATTGTCATATAGAGTGAAATGTCAGGAAGAGAAAAACAAATGTCATATAGCTTAATTGCAAAGCAGAAATAGAGACACAGATGTAGAGAACAAATTTAAGGATACCAATAGGGGAAGTGGAAGGGGGGATGAATTGGGAGATTGGGATTGACATATATACATTGTTGATACCATGTACAAAATAAGTAACTAATGAGAACCTACTGTATAGCACAGGGAACTTTACTCAGTGCTCTGTGGTGACCTAAATGGGAAGGAAATCTAAAAAGGGGGATGTTTGTATACATATAACTGATTCAGTTTGCTGGACAGCACAAACAAACACAACATTGTAAAACAACCATCAGTTCAGTTCAGTTCAGTTCAGTCACTCAGTCGTGTCCAACTCTTTGCGACCCCATGGACCGCAGCACACAAGGCCTCCCTGTCCATCACCACCTCCCAGAGTCCACCCAAACCCATGTCCATTGAGTCGGTAATGCCATCCAACCATCTCAACCTCTGTCGTCCCCTTCTCCTCCTGCCTTCAATCTTTCCCAGCATCAGGGTCTTTTCCAATGAGTCAGCTCTTTGCATCAGGTGGCCAAAGCATTGGAGTTTCAGATTCAACATCAGTCCTTCCAATGAACACCCAGGACTGATCTCCTTTAGGATGGGCTGGTTGGATCTCCTTGCAGTCCAAGGGGCTCTCAAGAGTCTTCTCCAACACCACAGTTCAAAAGCATCAATTCTTTGGTGCACAGCTTTCTTTATAGCCCAACTCTCACGTCCATACATGACCACTGGAAAAACCACAGCCTTGACTAGATAGCCTTTGTTGGCAAAGTAATGTCTCTGCTTCTTAATATGCTGTCTAGGTTGGTCATAACTTTCCTTCCAAGGAGTAAGCGTCTTTTAATTTCATGGCTGCAGTCACCATCTGCAGTGATTTTGGAGCCCAAAAAGTCAGCCACTGTTTCCACTGTTTCCCCATCTATTTGCCATGAAGTGATGGGACCAGATGCCATGATCTTAGTTTTCTGAATGCTGAGTTTTAAGCCAACTTTTTCACTTTCCTCTTTCACTTTTTATCAAGAGGCTCTTTAGTTCTTCTTCACTTCCTGCCAAAAGGGTGGTGTCATCTGCATACTTGAGGCTATTGATATTTCTCCCAGCAATCTTGATTCCAACTAATGCTTCATCCAGCCCAGCATTTCTCATGATGTACTCTGTATATAAGTTAAATAAGCGAGGTGACAATATGCAGCCTTGACATATTCCTTTTCCCATTTGGAACCAGATTGTTGCTCCATGTCCAGTTCTAACTGTTGCTTCCTGACCTGCATACAGATTTCTCAAGATGCATAGGAGGCAATGGCACCCCACTCCAGTACTCTTGCCTGGAAAACCCCAAGGATGGAGGAGCCACCAGGCTGTGGTCCATGGGGTTTTGAAGAGTCGGACACGACTGAGCGACTTCACTTTCACTTTCACTTATACCCCAATAATACATTTTTTAATGTGAAAATAAGAATATGTGTGTTAGGGAGTTGCTGGAGAGGTGCCAGCTAAGATGTGGGAGGAGAGAGGGAAGCTGTAGAGTGAAGAAATGGGACAGAACAACAAGGATATGGAGCAACCGAAAATGAAAGTCGCTCAGTAGTGTCCGACTCTTTGCCAACCCATGGACTATACATAGTACAGTATTCCATAGACTTCCATACATGGAATTCCTCAGACCAGAATATTGGAGTGGGTAGCCTTTCCCTTCTCCAGGGGATCTTCCCAACCCAGGGATAGCACCCAGGTCTCCTGCATTGCAGGTGGATTCTTTACCAGCTGAACCACATGGGAAGCCCAAGAATACTGGAGTGGGTAGCCTATCCCTTCTCCAAGGGATCTTCCTGACCCAGGAATTGAACCGGGGTCTCCTGCATTGCAGGTGGATTCTTTACCAGCTGATCCACATGGGAAGCCCAAGAATACTGGAGTGGGTAGCCTATCCCTCCTCCAAGGGATCTTCCTGACCCAGGAATCGAACCGGGGTCTCCTGCATTGCAGGCAGATTCTATACCAACTGAGCTATGAGAGAAGATGCCCTGGGGCAGCTGAAGCCAATCCAATCATTTCACATACGCCACAGTTTCATATCTGTGTTCATGGCCCAGGACCGGCTGGGATTCTCTGATATGCAGGCTGATTCCCTAATCAGAAAAGTGAGACACAGCAGGTGCCCCAGAAGGGGACCTCTCTCTGCCTGTGGCTGTGTCAGCTGGGTATGGCCCGGCTCCAGGCAGCTCCATATACCTCGGCATGTGACAATGACACCTTTGTTGTACCATGTAACAGCTCTGCTCCAAGACACATTCTAGTAGCTCATCACCTCCAGCAGTGGGAAGTGATCTCTTCTTTCATGGACTTATTCTAATCTAGATAATTTTTACAACCTTGCCATCTGACTTACAGAATAACTTACATCAAGACCCTCTAGTTTCTTTTAGCTCTAACATTCCACAGCACTGTCATTCGGATAGCTTTTGGAAACCCTTGGGGATTTGGACGAAGAATAAAATGAATCCCACACTTTCTTCAAGGGTCAAGTCTCCCGTCTCCCTGAAACCTCCTCTTCCTCTGAACACTGCCTTCTCCAAACTCCTGTGACAATTATGTTCTGAACTCTCCCAGCTTCAGATAAGAACAAAGTAGGCTCTCAGGGAAAGGGCTGTTGAGAATGAGAAATATGTTTTTAAAAGTCAGAATAAAGAACTGAAAACTGACACACTGTGTGGTCAACAGACTAAAGTGCCTGCTCCTGGTGAGTATGGTAACTTCAGCCTTGAGTAGAAAAGGGTGTTAGTCACTCAGTCGTATCCAACTCTTTGCAACCCCATGGACTGTAGCCCGCCAGGCTCCTCTGTCTATGAAATTCTCCAGGCAAGAATACTGGAGTGGGTTACCACTCCCTTCTTCATGGGATCTTCTCAACCCAGGGATCAAATCCAGGTCTCCTGCATTGCAGGTGGATTCTTCACCAGGGAAGCCTTGAGTAGAAAGGCTGTCACTGTTAGGAAGGTAAGTAGCAAGGGCAGAACCCATCCAAAAGTGGAAGGTTATTCTACAGGTGCTATCTACGTGGGTTCTAGCTCTTATTCCAGTCAGAGCAGAATCATGGCGGGTGGGATTTGGCTGGGAACAGCACTGAGCTCCATGGGGAAGGGCACTGGAGACATACAGATAAACAGAGTGCTGAGACACAAGAATCGCATACAGAAGCATGCACACACACATATAACGAACACACACACATCGTAACTGTAATATTGTTCACAGATTGGAGTGGGGGAGCATTTTATGTCTCTACTTAAAAATGGTATTTTATTTTGTCCTTACAGTCTTTTTATTCTTTGTCATAAGATACTTGGAACTAAAGTATTACTGGAGTTTATGCTTTTATTGTTTTTAATTCAAAACATCATTCCAAGTACAGGTAACACATAGGTCCCTAATTGACCGCAAAAGCCTCAGTAACAAGGGACTATTTTCTTATTTCCTCATGTATGTGAATTTGCAGTGTTAAAAGGTTAAAATAAGAAAAAGAGGGCTTACTACACTCTAATTATTTGTTTTAAAGGAAAAAATTGGTCCAAATGAAGAACCATCTACCAGACCGAGCAGCCAGCACGAAGAGTCCTTTGTATGGAGGGGCGCTCACTTCACTAGATATAGAAAGGAAGCGACAGGAAATCAGAGAGTTTATTTTAAAGATCCTATCCTTTCTTCCATCATAACATAAACAACCATTCCCTCTTCTAGTCAGAAGGCATGGATTTCCCTAGCCTCATGTGGCCACAAATGAGAACCACACTAAGTAGCCACTGCTGGCAGAAGACAAGGAGGAAAGAAAGTGTCCATATGAGGTTTATTTATTTTTATCAGAGGCTGCAACTGTCAGGGGGAGACAAAGTCATACAGTATATTCTGGACAGACTGTCAACTTCAAAGCAGAGGTCCATGGAGCAGAATCAGGAATCTTCTCACCACCACCAAGCAAAAAGCCCTGCCAAGTTAAGCTGAACTTCCCCCATATCTGAAATGAAACACTCACACTGTGGGTTGCAATTTTGCTGACAGGTAGTGTTAAGGAAGCCATTGCTTTCTGAGAGGGCTAAGAAATGCCAAGGCAGAAAACATAAGGGATGCACAGTAGACAAAAGCTGGGGTTAGTATTAACCTTTTCCTGTGGTATTCCTGGCTTTTTGTTGCATTACTCATTTCAAGATATTTTAAGAAAGAGGACTGTGTTCTCTGACTGTAAATACGAGTGCAGCAGGTTGAACCAGGATACACCAAATATTTTTCTAACTGAGGGAGACCAATGTAGAATTCGGATGCCAACGAGATGACTACATAGCCGTTTGTCTCACATTTACTCATTTAGGGCTTATGGGAGTGGAAAGAAACAGCTGGTGTGAGCTATTTCTACTGAGAAGCAACGAGATGCAGCATGCCCTAGGAGATTATTTTAAACCCAAGGTATATTATCGTCATGGGTCTTTTATAGAACCCTCAAGCCCAGTAAGCTACTTTGTCAATGTATATACACATATACAAGGAAGTCTTAACTGGATTTCTTTGGTGAGTTTAAAAAAAAAAGACAAAAAACTATTGTGCCATATTAGCCCTTCAAGGTGACAAGATGAACTGCTCCTGTTAATAACAAAGCGATCTGTATCTTTCACATGTCATGTAGAACTTCTGAGTTTCACCAACTTTTTTCCACTAACAGTTGGTAACCACCTCACAAAAGCCTCCAAAGGACTGAATTTTTGAGGACGTATACTTTTCCATTACTAACATTTCCAATACATCCTCCAAATTCAACTTTGTAGTCTCTCCTCCACCAGGGAAGGAGTCAATTTAGATTTTTCTGGAGAAGGGCTTCAGGTAGTGATTTATTTGTATTCCATTTAACATCTGGGGAAACTCAATGCAGAAGTGTAATTCTAAGGAAGGGTCTCTGTTTTCACAGAATTTTAAAACTGAAAACAAATATAGGAGAGCATCAAGGTCAGTTTCCTTATTCATAGGTATATTATTAAAACGTAGCAAATTATTTAGCACATAATAAATGCTCAGAAATGTTGATGAATATTGTTGACTTTTATCAAGTGGTGCCGGAGAAGAGTCTTGTGAGTCCCTTGGACAGAAAGGAAATCAAACGAGTCAATCCTAAAGGAGACCAACCCTGAATAGTCACTGAAAGTACAGATGCTGAAACTGAAGCTCCAATATTTTGGCCACCTGATGCGAAAAGCCAACTCATTGGAAAAGACCCTGATCCTGGGAAAGATTGAGGGCAGGAGGAGAAGGAGGTGACAGAGGATGAGATGGTTGGATAGCGTCATCAACTCAATGGACATGAGTTTGAGCAAACTCTGGGAGATAGAGAAAGCCAGGGAAACCTGGCATGCTGCAGTCCCTAGGATCACAGAGTCAGATACAACTTAGAGACTGAACAACAATGTTAGTTGCTGAAAACCACTGTCTTTTATCCAGACTTCCGTAGCCTTTGTTTCCTATATTGGTTCTCATTATTCAAGATTCTGGCTATAAACAGGAGAGGATATTACGTGGCTGCTGAGTTCAACAGGCATTGGATATTTGTTTTGTTTTCTTTGCTAAATCCCTGCTAGTTGTTTTTTTGCTGTAGCTCCTTTGGTGGCTATTCTGTTTTGTTTGCTTTGTTTTGCATTATCTGATTTTTTTCTTCCTAAAAGAGTAGCATAAAAAACTACTAGATGTGTTTTTATAACTTTTACATACTGATACCAATCATCCTCCAATGCCAACACACATGTGTGTGAATGCACACGCACACACACACACACACAGATGTGAGACTCCTAGATTCCTATAAGAGACTTCTCTTAGGACCACAATCATTCTCAGAAATTTAATTATCTGCTTTTATCATCTAATACATTCCCCTCAAAGGAAAATTTGCTTTTTAAGGCAACTCTTAAAAGCTGAAAAACTTTCTAGTCTGCCTGTCCTCAGTCCTAACATGTCTTTAATGATGACATTTCAGTCCTTTGCTTGAAGCTATTTTTTAGAAGGTCATTTCTGACCATATTTATGTACAGTCTCAAAGAGAATTTAAGTGATTTGGCCAAGGTCTCATATAAATTAGTTCTGGAAATAAAATGAGGCTACATGTTTTTCTGACTCCCAGTTCAGTATACTTTTCTTTACACAAAACTGAAGTCTTCCATCCAAAAGACCCAACATTTTCACTGGAATAAAACATGGCAGGGTTAATACTAATTATATTGTAAGATGATTTCTCTAGTGTTATAAATGTCCACCATGTATCTCAATGAAATAAATGGATACCAAGTCAAATGGCAGAGGCTGTGCCCACAGATGATTAGAGGGTCACAATATCAATGATGCAACCTTAGATAAATGGTAAAATAAGTGTGAGATTGATCAAAAGGTCAACAAAATACTAGCATGGTGGTGACCTAAGAATTTTAACGATAGTGAAAGTCGCTCAGTCATATCTGACTCTTTGTGACCCCATGGGCTATACAGTCCGCAGAATTCTCCAGGCCAGAATACTGGAGTGGGTAGCCTTTCCCTTCTCCAGGGAATCTTCCCAACCCAGGGATAGAACCCAGGTCTCCCGCATTGCATTAGAGTTTAATGAGAGTTTAAGCAACCTTGATGTGTCAAAAAAAAATTTGCTTTCCTACCAGATTCACCTGTTTTCACATAAATATTATTACTTAAATTGTGGTTATTGTAAAAAATGTTCTTTCCTTTCTTCCCTTTCTATTGTCCGACTCCTACCTTTCCTTCAAGGTTTTATCCTGTCCCATGAAGACTTTTCTCAATAGCCAACCCCACAATTTTCTTTCCTTACTCTGAATCTAAGTCTATTCTTTGACTCTGCTAAAGTTTTTTTTTTTCAAAAATATATTCTAAAATTTACTGTCCTGACTAATACCCCTATGAGGTCCACATATTTGCTTTTTCCAAATAGTTTAATGGAGCTCAGTACATTTCTGACTATGAATTGACTCCATTTTGAAAATACTAATTCATCTGAAGCTTAAATATAAACATTTGATGTATAAAAGTTTACTTATTTCCTATTATAAATGCAACATATACTATTTATAGAAAAATTAGATGATATAGGAAAAGCAAAAAAGCTTTAAAATACATATTTTTCTCATTTTTTCACATGTATTTTTGTTTTCTTATTTTCTTCACATGGCTGAACTTGCTTATTTACTTTTAATTATATTTATTTATCTGTCATTACAAAAGCAGCACATTGTAATTATCATATTTTAGAGAATACAAAACACCTCACTAAATGCAAATAAATGTCACCTGCTGCTGCTGCTGCTGCTAAGTCACTTCAGTCATGTCTGACTCTGTGCAACCCCATAGACGGCAGCTCTATAACTCCACAATTCACAAGCAATTATTTATAAATTTATCTTCATGGAAAACCAAAACAAAGCTATAAAATTTAAGTAACACAAATCAGACGATGAAAAATAATTGAGGAAAACAGTTACATGTTTCTTTGGATCTAGCTTGTCTAGACTAAGGTACTCCTCCCTGATAAATACTTGGAACCTAATCTCACATGTGGCATCATGCCACTTTTACCGTATTTTACTCATTAAAAGCAAATCACTAGATTCAGCCCACATGCAAAGAGAGATTACACAAGACCATGAATACCAGGAAACAGTGATTAGATGAAGTCACATCAGATGCTGTCAACAAGATATAGCATATGTTGTTGGTCTTTCATTTCTGTCCTTTTTCACTAAGCATAATTCTTTCAAGATACATTCATGTTGTTATCCTATTAGCAGGGCAATTTGTTTATCCACTCACCTCTTGATTAATATTTAAATTGTTTACCATTTAGGTTTTGCTGTGAATTGAATGTTTGTGTTCACCTCCTCAAATTTCTACATTGAAATCATAATCCTCAGTGTGATAATAATAATGAAACCATAATCCTCAGTCTTTTGGAGAGCAGACTTTGAAGGTTAATTAGGTCATGAGGGTGAAGCTCTCATGATAGAATTAGTGCCTTTATACAGAGACAGAAAAGAACTTGTTCTCTGCCCTCTTCATATATATATATGCACTATGTGAAGGTATAACAAGAAGATTGTCATCTACAAACCAGATCCTCAACAAAACCCATTCATGCTGGCACCCTGAACTTGGACTTCCCAGCTTCCAAAGCTGTGGGAAGTATATGTCTGTTTAAACCAACTAGTCTGTGATATTTTTGTTATAGCAATCTGAACTGATTATGCCTAATAAGACAGGGCCATTATGAATAAAATCTTGGGGTTTCCCAGATGGCTCATGGTAAAGAATCCGCCTGCAATGCAGGAGACACGGGTTCAATCCTTGGGTTGGGAAGATCCCCTAGAGAAGGAAATGGCAACCCATTCTAGTATCCTTGTCTAGAAGAGACTCGTGAACTACAATCCATGGGATTACAAAGAGTCAGACATGACTGAGCACACATTATAAATAAAGCTGAAATGAGCACTCATGTACTTGAGTTTATGTGCAAATATTAATATATCTTCACTTCTCTTGAGTAAATACTTGGGAGTAGTATTCCTGGGTCATATAGTAAATGTTCTTTTAACTTTAAAAGAAGTGTCAAAAGTTTTTCAATGGTTGTTCTGTCATTCAACATCCCCACCAGGTTTCCTTTTGCTCTGCACCCCCATTGACACTTGGTATTATCATTATCAGCATGTAGAATCTTCCCAGGCCAGGGATTGAACTCTAGTCCTCTGCAATGGAAGAAGGATTCTTAACCACTGGACCACCAGGGAAGTCCTTCAAATAGACCTTTCATGCATCTCTAGCAAGGCCTTCCTCTTATTCATGATGGTAGGTCTTTCAAATTTTCTCAACATTCCTCAAGTCTACTTTACCCTCACTGCCAAACCCCTCATTTTCACTAGAGTTCCTCCATAGGCTTCTAACAATTTGTTTTTTTCTGAGAAGTCATCCCTCAACTCAGTTGGATGGATGACTCAATCATAATTGTCAATTATGGATTGATAATACTTTTCTAGTATTATTGTTTATTCTTAAAATGTAAATTTTGTTCAGTATATGTGAGAAATTTTTTAAATTAGTTTCTGCAGAATGTGATGATCTTTTTCAAACTGCATATTCAGGTCTTTATCAGTGGAGTAAATGCTTCTTCAGTTGTATCATTATCTAAACTCATCTAAGATCATTCTATTACCCTCATATTAATAACTGTCATTCTTAGACTGGGTGCATGTTCTTTGTCTTTTACAGCCATCTTTACTCTTATTATTTTTATCAATTTTTAATCATTTTTTTTCTTTCCTGAGATATCTCACATTTGTCCTTCTCATCACTGATTTATTGGTGAACAAATAATTTATCTGACCCAATAAATTATTTATTTGGTCAGAACATTTCTGACTAAATAAAACTCCATAATTTTTGTTTTAGTCTCTCCTATTTCTACTGTGTGTTTCAAGTAACTATTTTATTTCCATATTTCACCTTGTTTCTTTATGATCTAAGTGTGGTGTCTTTCTTTCTCATTCTTTTCTTTCTTTCCCTCTTATATTATCTCTGTAGAAATTTTTACTTCTAATTCATAAATAATCTCATATCCTGTTGTAACATTTTATTTTAAAATTTCCTTTTGTTTTCTCTATAAAATATATTTCAGAAGTATGTCTTTCTTCTGAGTTTTCAGAATAATATACTCCTCTTTTCATATATTTACTGGGCCCATGTTTTCTGATGTTGGGACTGGTTTTTGTTTTGTTTATTGTGTTTCTTATTGATTTTGAAAGGAGAGCTCTATCCAGACATGTTATTTGCCAACAAATTTCTGAGTGAATTGCCCTTGGGTTCTCTCGGTGCTCATTTAGCTGTTAGTTCAACTTTGTGTTCAGATTAATAGCTGGGGTGACGAGAAGCCTAAGAGAAATAGCTTGATAGGCTTTATATTTGACCTCATTTCCAGGCATGAATTCATCTGCTTTAACTCACTTGAAATGATATTCTCTCTAATCCCTAGTGCCTGATTTTTTTTTTTTATCACTCTGCTAAAATCCCTAGTATGTTATCTTCCCGAGTTAGGGATCGCCCCATCTTTGCATTGCCCTGCTCCCTACCAGCTAACTTCTCCAATTACTTTATTATGGAAACAAAAGTCCCAAGAGTCAACGCTCACAGCTCTGTATACAAGGAAGATAAGGACAGCATCTATTTACAAAGTTGTGTCTGGTAGTTTGGGGGTAAAGTATAAAGAAAAACACTCTAACCCCAAAGTAAAAATCTGAACACTAGAAAAGGAATGGCATGTTTTTTCTTGCTCATAATAATTTAAATAGAATTTGAAGTCAGGTCTTTTTGACTGCAATGTTCAAATTCAGTAGAGTAGCTACTACTTCTAAAATTTGATTCTTTTTTTAGAAAAAAAGGTAAAAACATTTTCCCCCCTATTTATACTACCAGATACACAAATGAAAAAGACACATTCCTAGCCCTCAGAGATACAAACATCCCCCTCTAAAATAACAACACAGCTTCTGTGGCAAATTCTAGAGTAGAGATAAGGTAAAAGATTACATTTTTGGATACAAGTGTTAGACCATCTATTCCCATAGTACAGTAAACTTCTCTTTGTACAGTACACTCTAAAGAAATGGGTATTTGGGATAAACAAGAGCTGCAGTACATTAGGTGTGGTCCAATTCATACCCAGACAGCAGGAGTATCACTCCCCTCGGTCTGGACACTATAGTCCTGTTAATTCAGCCCCAGATCAAATTATCCTCTTGGCAGCCTTGAGACACTGGTGACTCATGTTGGGCTGGCAGTCGACTGAAATCGCTAATCCCGCTCACACGTGCAGCTGTTTAGTTCCATCTCCCCCATCCTGGCTTGGGGCAGGGCTTCTCAGAGGCTGAATGCTGTGTTTTCATATTTCTTAAAATCGTCTCATTTAGAACTATGGAAATTTCACACACTGCCTAATCATCATGACATAGGGATGAAGCAGGCTGAAACTGTTATTAATTGGCTTTTTAAGGCAAAAGAGCTAATTAGAAGAGATGCCAAAAAAAAAAGAAAAATCAGGAATAATGTCAGTTTCTTCCAACTTCTCATGTCTAATAACATAACAGTTTTCTTCTGTCCTCCTCCTGAATAAAAGGATTATGTAAATGTTCTGCATCCATATTTTCTATGTAAAATTCCAGTTACAGAACTTCGGGGGATTCATAAACACAAGGCAAAAAGTAGTCTACTTCCTCAGGCTGATCACCTACTCCACTTCAAATATAATTTTAGATGCCCTCTTCCCCCCAAATGACTGAGCCACACTAAGGGGGAACTAACATTTTATGAGCATCCACTTGATTTATTTAGGTTTAGGCACTTTATACTGGAGAAGGAAATGGCTATCCACTCCAGTATTCTTGCCTAGGAAATCCCAAGGACAGAGGAGCCTGGTAGGTTATAGTTCATGGGGTTGCAAAAGAGTCGGACGTGACTTAGCAACCAAACAACAACAACAAGGCACTTTATATGAGATATTTACATCATTGTCATGACTCTCTCTCTGTTTTATGGTGACACAATTAGAGGTATAAGAAGACTAATGATATTGTCCTAAGTTATACAGAATATAAATGAAGGAAGCAGGATTTGACCATCAAGTTACTTGAATTTAAGGCTTAGTTTATTCAGGGTTTCCCTTGTGGCTCAGCTGGTAAAGAATCCTCCTGCAATGCCGGAGACGTGGGTTTGATCCCTGGGTTGGGATGATCCCCTGAAGAAGGGAAAGGCTAGCTATTCCAGTATTCTGGCCTGGAGAATTCCATGAACTGTATAGTCCATGGGGTCACAAAGAGTCAGACACCACTGATCCACTTTCACTTTATTCAGCAAACCATGTAGATATTCCCAGGCAATGCAAAGAAAGCAGACAACTCCAGGAGAAAAAAGGGAAAGTACACGTACTTCGAAGGAAATAATGAGGTAGTGTGCTTACTTTGGTCTTAGTTTCTAAAGCAATGCCAAACTCATAAAGCATACTAAGTAAATAATAGAAATTAATATATTAGCCAGGAAATGGTTAGGTATTTTTAATTTTGCTTATCAAACCAGTCACTTTCAATTAATCAGCAGAAATGTATTAAGTTCTTATTTTATAGTCAATACCTCCTTGGGGTATCATGGGACCTGGGGTAAAATAAGATGGTATGGTTTGAGTGAAATCCAATATGCATGACCAATAGTCTCCAATTTAATCAAGTAGCAAAATGTATAATACTGATTGTTGATACTATGGATATTTATAGATAGAGCACTTGAAGGATTTTGGGGGAAACATAAAATACTCACATGATGTGAGTTTTGATGGTTAGTGCATTTCATAAAAGGAAAGCATCATGAGGAAGGCAGGAATAGGTGCAGGATGTTTGAAGAAAAGAAGAAGAGACATAGGGGTGACAGGAAACAATTATAAGTTAGGGTAATGTTAACTGCTGTAACACACAGGAATGAAATATATAATGCATGGAGGTTCTTACTGGAAGATTCTGATTTAATTTAATTTTTGTTTAATTGGAATAATTGTTTTACAATATTGTGCTACTTTCTGCAGTACAACAAAGTGATCAGTTATGTGTATACATATATCCCCTCCCTCTTGAGCGTCCCTCCTACCCACCCCATCCCACTCCTCTAGGCCATCACAGAGCACTGAGCTGAGCTCCCTGTGCTATTCAGCAGCTTCCCAATAGCTATCTACTTTTCACATGATAGTATATATACATCACTGCTACTCTCCCAATTCATCCCACCCCCCTCCTCAACCCACCCATGTTCACTAGTCCATTCTCTATGTCTGTGTTTCTATTCCTGCACTGCAAATATAGGTTCATCACTACCATTTTTCTAGATCAGGAAGCTTTTTAAAACCAGGTACATAAATGGTGTTTAACATACTTCCCATCACATTCCATTGACCAGAACTCAAATATATGATTACATGTAGCATCAATGGAGCTGGTGAAATGTTGTCTATCTGTGTACACAGAAGTGTTCCGGTTAATAGCTAGCTAGCCTCAGCAACAGAAGTGAACTAACTTGAAACAAACGCACACAAACACACACATTTGTGTTTCAGTGTTTTTGATTGTACAACAGAGCTAAAACTCTTGATAGCTTGTTCATAGGGTTTATTTTAGGAGGAGCAAATGACAGAATTTATATAAAATTGCTTTGAAAGTGCCAATGATTTCTACAATTTTTTTTCTGATTTGGGGGTTGGTGTCTCTTCTCAGATGCGGGAAATTGTTATGCTATAGCCATATTTTTTTGTAGCTACGAAATAGAAGATGGGGGACATAGCACTAAATTCAAGAATCAATTCTATCAAGGGTTTTGCACTGGGAAAAGTAGGAAATTCTCCTTATAAGACTACTTCCCATGAATCCAAGTTTCTGCCAACTGTATATTGGGTACTAGTTAAATATTTGTTGATATGGGAATATTGCTTTATTCTCCTAGAACCCAGAAAACCTTTATCAATATCATATGTATCAATGAGAATTCTGTGATAATGAATTTCCAAAAGCCATATCTAGATTTCACATCGTGATATGAAAAAGAGGCTTCCCTGGTAGCTCAGTGGTAAAGAATCCGTCTGCCAATGCAGGAGATGTGGGTTTAATCCCTGGGTTGGGAATATGCCCTGGAGAAGGAAATGTCAACCCACTCCAGTATTCTTGCCTGGGAAATCCCATGGACAGAGAAGCCTGGTGGGTTACAGTCCATGTGGTCACAAAAAAGTCAGACTTAGCTACTAAAGAACAACATGAAAAAGGAAGGTAGGGCAATGGGGCAATTATATAAAATAAAAATGACTTAAAAGATTGAAGAAGGCGGGAGGAGCGGCAGCCGTCAGGCTACTTAGCTTCGCGAAGGCTCTCGGTCAGGGTACTCAGCGCGCGAAGGCACCCGGCTCTCTCCCGCCCCGCCGCCATGATGCCCAAGAGGAAGGGCAGCTCCGCCCAGGGGGCGGCGAAGGAGGAGCCCCAAGAGGAGATCGGCGAGGTTGTCAGCTAAACCGGCTCCTGCAAAAGTGGAAACGAAGCCAAAAAAGGCGGCGGGAAAGGATAAATCTTCAGACAGAAAAGTGCAAACAAAAGGGAAAAGAGGAGCAAAGGGAAAACAGGCGGAAGTGGCCAACCAAGAGACTAAAGAAGATTTGCTTGCAGAAAATGGAGAGACTGAAAAGGAGAGCCCCGCCTCTGATGAAGCAGAAGAGAAAGAAGCCAAGTCTGATTAATAACCACACACTCAGTCCTGTCAGTGGTCCCTGTTTCCCTTCTTGTACAATCCAGAGGAATATTTTTATCAACTATTTTGTAAATGCAAGTTTTTTAGTAGCTCTAGAAACATTTTTAAAAAGGAGGGAATCCCACCTCAATCCATTTTTTAAGTGTAAATGCTTTTTTTTAAGAGGTGAAATCATTTGCTGGTTGTTTATTTTTTGGTACCACCAGAAAATAGTGGGATATTGGATACAGGAGGCTTTTCATTGTCTTGGGTGTCAGCTTAACATTCCATAGATGGGGGGTAGCTTTTATATCCTATAATATAAAAGCACACTAAATGGCAGTTTGGAGTCAGTTGTGCATTTAATGTCTTGAACACTTTAAATTACTTCTCTTCCCATATTGTTTTGGTAGAATTATTTCCTCCAGCAAACCACTTTTTGATCTTGGCTCTCCTGGTCAGAATTTTGTGCACTATACTATTACATCTTTGGTTGTAGTAGCCCAGTTTTCCTAGTAACTTGGTTAATGTGCTGTGAACAATTGACAGTTTAGGTATGTAGTGTATATGATATTAAATTGTGAACCAGTGGGACTTATGAGGTAACAACATATCAATATTTGAAGATATTGGTACTTGATATCCTGTTAAGGAAAGTTTGCTCCAAATTTTAAGCTGAACAGTCACTGAAATAACTGTTAAGAATCACAACTACATGATATTTTAGATTTCTTGTATGTATGTGAAGAATTGTGCACAAATTGAAATGTCTATGTAGTGATCCTCAAAACAACCAATAAAATCTCAGTTATAAAAGAATTCCTTGGGGGAAAAAAAAAAGATTGAACAAGCAGATACAGTGAATGGAAACTGATTGGGTAATTGTATGAATAAAGCATCCATGAAACAGAGACAATGAGGAAAAGGTAAATATGAGCTAGCATGGTGTTAGATGATATTGATTAAATCATAATAATTTTTAAATAGGTGAGATACTAATCTTGTCATTAAGGAAAGATGTTCTTAGTTTTTAGAAATACATACTAAGGTATTTAGTGGTAAAAATATCATGATGTCTAATATTCCTCTTAAGAAGTTCAACAAAAATATAATGAAGTAAATATAACAAATGTTACCAGTTTTTCATTGGCTTGCTGAAGGGTTGGGACATTTGTCTTGAACATCTTGGTCTTCAAAGCATGGGATACAAGGGATAAAAACTAGGTAAGTTACAAAGCAGGGCTTGGGACAAACTTGACTGGAAAAAGTGAAAATGAAAAACTGAAAGAAGGTAACAGTGAAAGTTTGACTACTTCAATTCAACCTAATGGATATTTAGTGAGCAATGAAGCACTTATTTTATACAAAGCAGTGTTAACCATTTTGGAGAATTCAAAGGTTACTAAAGCAGTTCCTTCTATCAAGAAAACAAAATGATGTTCTGAAAAAGTTAACAAATTGGGCGTTCCTTGGCAGTCCAGTGGTTAGGATTTGGCATCTTCACTGCTTTGTCCTGGGTTCAGTCCCTGCTTGGGGAACTAAGATCCCACAAGTCTCACAGTGCAGGGGAAAAAAAAAAAAGTTTTAATAAATAAATAAAAAACTTAAAAAGTGGAGAAAATATTTGCGAATCACTTGTCAAACAAAGACTCAAAACTAAAAAATAAGAAAATGAAAACCACTCCCCCCCAAAAAAGTTACAAAAAATGGAAGGAAGGTATCAGGAAATGTCTTCTGGGAGTGGAGGGCAAAGGAGGGCAGAGAGGTGGAGAGATCTCCTTAAGTAAACGTGTTCACTCATTCATTTACCAAATACTTATTTAGCACTGAGAATGCAATATAAATAAATCAGGCAAATGAATAAGATTCATAAGATGCACAGCCCAGAGCAGATTTTTCTTCCATCTTAAACTGAGTCACAGTTTCTTCTCAGAATGGCCTCTATGTTCATATAACGCTAAGGCTGCTGTAACGAGATAGCAAAAGCTGAGTGACCTAAAATAACAAAAATGTATTCTGTCTAAATTTTGGAGGCTAGAAGTCTGAAATAAAGATTTTGCAAGACCATGCTCTGTCTAATGGCTAGGAGTGAGAATGCTTCATGCTTCTTTCTAGCCTCCACGGGGGCTAGCGATCTCAGCATTCTTTGCCTCAGTCTCTGCCTCTGCTGGGACATGGTCACCTCTGGCTGTGCACCTCTTCTCTTCTTGTAAGGACATCAGTTACACTGAATGAAGGGTTCACTCGACTCCAGAATGGCCTCATTTCAATTACATTTGCAACGACCCTATTTCCAGATAAGGTCACATTCTGAGCTACTGAGAGTTAGGACTTCAATATATCTTTTGGGGACAAAATTCAGTTCATAAATACCTATAATCCTAAATCAATTACATCTATACAACATGTGCATTGGGTTTCACTTGTTTAGAAATAGGACAATTATTCCTCAGAAACAGTTTCCTCAAGCTATGATGAGCTGCAAGTCTCCTGGGAGGCCATGACTCTGAGATGAAATGCACGGAAACTCTATTTGGTCCCTAGTTTTTTGTGGTCAGCCTGTTCTCTTCTTAATTTATATTATTTAAATGTCAGAACATATTTTAGGGTATTATGATATGGTATGTGCACACATTAGGCTATGTGCTTATATAGCACATACATAAAATGAAATTTTAGATAGCTTCGTTTAACAATAAATTTGTGCATCTGCTTCATAAGAACTTATCACCACTCATAGGTTTCTTGGCAACTGAGTTATTTTTACCTACAGGAAACTAAAGAGGAGCTGGAGGGTATTTAAAACAACAAATTCCCAACTGTTAGGAATTATAAGCCTGTGTCCTTGTGTAATATCTTCCTGGACAGCTGGCTCTGGCCTAACTGCTCTGAAGTCCAGTTTTCAACTGACCAGACACTTTCTGAAGCCTGCCATGCATGGTGTATGGAAGCCATCAGGCATCACAGGTCTTGTACTGATTATACAAGATGTTCTTTTTATGTTTCTCAGTGAGAGATGCTGCAAAGAGACAAGGATGTATCTTACTTTGGGGACTCTCTGCAGTTTATCTCAGTCATTTTTCACATACAATTACTGATTACCGCCACACCTGCATTGCACCACAGGCCTGAGTTAAACTCTGGCTCAAAGATTCTCTGCTTGCTGTGCTCAGATTTCCTAGCCTCTTTGATGCTTCAGTGTCTTCACTGGTAAAATTGTAAAATGATACTCATCTAGTAAATTTGTTGGGGGAAATCACTTGATACAGGGCCTGAGTATGAGTCAAATTTGAGGAAGGAGAATAGAGAAGTTATTGCTTTGACTTTTTCCTTTTTCTCTGTCACTTCTCTTTCACCATAAACCTGATCACTGTGAGGTCCTGAAGTGTTAGTTGTTCAGTCACATCTGACTTTGTGATCCCATGGACTTAGCCCGCCAGCCTCCTCTGCCCATGGAATTCTCCAGACAAGCATACTGAAGTGGGTTGCTATTCCCTTTTCCAGAGGATCGTCCAACCCAGAGATCAAACCCTGGTCAATAGAACCCACATTGCAGGCAGTCTTACCATCTGAGCCACCAGGAAAGCCCATGAGGCCCTAAGTAGGTTTATACTTTGTTTTAAAGAAGTGAGAGCTTCCTTCCGTTTTTATCAGTTCAAGGTGATGAGAAGCTCCATGGTCCTGGATACCTGTGCTCAAGAAGCTGACCTGTGCTTGGGAAAGATAGATGTGTATTTTCTCAAACTACATCATTATCACCATTATCACATTCTTACAACCACCATATTGTCATCACCCTCATCAATTATAGTTAGCACTTATTAAGTGCTTACTATGATTCAGGCCCTGTCCTAAAGCCTGCATCATTTGTGTAGAACTCATTTTTTAAATTGATTGATTGATTGATTTTGGACTTCGGCTGGTAAGGAATCCACTTACAGGAGACCTGGGTTCAATCCCTGGGTTGGGAAGATCCCCTGGAGAAGGAAAAGGCTACCCACTCCAGTATTCTGGACTGGAGAATTCCATGGACTGTATAGCCCATGGAGTCGCAAAGAGTTGGCCACAACAGAGCAATTTTCACTTTCATTTATTTTTGGGTGTGCTTGGTTGGGCTTTCTCTAGTTGTGGCGAGTGGGAGGAAGTCTTCATTGTGGTACATGGGCTTCTCATTGCGGTGGCTTCCAGAGCCTGCGCTCAGTAGTTTTGGCTCACAGACTCAGTTGCTCTGCTTCCCAGACCAGTGATCAAACCCATGACCCTTGCATTGGGTAAGGGGATTCCCATCCACTGTGCCACCAAGGAAGTCCCTGTAGAACTCATTTAAACATTACCATACCTTTTTGAGCTAAGCATTATATGTTTCTCTCAAAATTGGAACAGTACAGCATAGTAATTGAGCACTTAATTCTCTACAGTTAAACTTGCTGGGTTTAATCCTTGTCCACTGAGTGGTGGCCTGTGACCTAGGACATGTTACTAACCACCCTGTGCTTTGTTATTCTTAATAAAATGGAGTGATAAATATGATACCAGTACCTGCTTCATTGGAATATTATGAAGAATGCAGCTGCTGCTAAGTCACTTCAGTCGCATCCAACTCTGTGTGACCCCATAGACGGCAGCCCACCAGGCTCCCCCATCCTTGGGATTCTCCAGGCAAGAACACTGGAGTGGGTTGCCGTTTCCTTCTCCAATGCATGAAAGTGAAAAGTGAAAGTGAAGTTGCTCAGTCTTGTCCCACTCTTAGCAACCCCATGGACTGTAGCCTACCAGGCTTCTCCATCCATGGGATTTTCCAGGCAAGAGTACTAAAGTGGGTTGCCATTGCCTTCTCCAATTATGAAGAATACATGAGTGGAAAGTGTATAGTGCTTTGAATGTATTTCATAGAGAAAGAATTACACAAATGTTTGCTATTTCTTATCTCTGTGTTTTAAATGGGGGAACAGACTTGGGGCTTAACTGACTAGACTAGTCTTACACAACTTTTAAACATTGGCCCTGAGATTTGGCCATAGACAATCTGATTCTGTGACTTCCTTTCAAAACCGCTATACTTCATATTTAAATAGACTTTAATCCCTATCCCAGTCAGTCACTGGAGAACTGGCACCACGTCATCTGAACCTAAGGGCCTGAGACAGGCACAGATAACAGGGCCTCACGCACCCCCACAGGCTGGAGTGTAATTGAGATACAACTTGGTCTGAAGATGTCCATTATTCTTTCTAAACAGGGTAGAGACACACTGATTTTTTTTTTCCCATTTATTTTTATTAGTTGGAGGCTAATTACTTTACATCATTGCAGTGGTTTTTGTCATACATTGAAATGAATTAGCCATGGATTTACATGTATTCCCCATCCCAGTCCCCCCTCCCACCTCCCTCTCCACCCGATCCCTCTGGGTCTTCCCAGTGCACCAGGCCCGAGCACTTGTCTCATGTACCCAACCTGGGCTGGTTATCGGTTTCACCCTAGATAATATACATGTTTCAATGCTGTTCTCTTGAAACATCCCACCCTCGCCTTCTCCCAGAGTTCACAAGTCTGTTCTATACATCTGAGTCTCTTTTTCTGTTTTGCATATAGGGTTATCGTTACTATCTTTCTAAAATCCATATATATGTGTTAGTATACTGTAATGGTCTTTATCTTTCTGGCTTACTTCGCTCTGTATAATGGGCTCCAGTTTCATCCATCTCATTAGAACTGATTCAAATGAATTCTTTTTAATGGCTGAGTAATATTCCATGGTGTATATGTACCACAGCTTCCTCATCCATTCGTCTGCTGATGGGCATCTGGGTTGCTTCCATGTCCTGGCTATTATAAACAGTGCTGCGATGAACATTGGGGTGCACGGAGACACACTGATTTAAAACCCTGCAAATCCTGGAGATTGAATTGCAGAAAAGGTGGAGTAGGGACAAGGGAGATGGGCTTCCCTGAGAGCTCAGCTGGTAAAGAATCTGCCTGCAATGCAGGAGACCTGGGTTCGATCCCTGGGTTGGGAAGATTCCCTGGAGAAGGGAAAGCTACCCACTCCAGTATTCTGGCCTGGAGAATTCCGTGGACTGTATAGTCACAAAGAGTCGGACACAACTGAGTGACTTTTACTTTCACTTTTCAGGGATAAGGGAATCTCTCATTTGCCTTTTGAAGCCTGAGCTCAGATAGAGATTGAAAGGGCAGACAGAAATCCCTCTTCACCTTCCCTGTTCTCTTGAGTTCAGAGACAAAGTCTCAAGACAGCCTGTTCTGAGTGTGGGTAGAGAGCAGAGGTTGGACATCCAGAGAGGGTTAAGTCACTCAGCTGAATGTGGAGTCCGTTCTCTCTGTTGGAGATAGATGATGGTCTAGCTGCCCTGCCTGGGTAATTAGCCTGGATCTTGAAATCAACAGCGTTGTTAAGTAGTGATTCACATAATCCCAATCTAGGCACTCACCCACCGTTCTTTCTAGAATACATTTAGCAACAGCTGTGATAAAGAAATTTGACAATAAATTGAAGTGCTGACTCCATATTTTATAAGAACAAACACACACTTTTTCATCTTTATTTTTTTATTATATCCATGAGCTAAGCTCTTCTGGACTTCAAGAGTGTTTCTTGTTTTCCTTTTCTCTTTCTAACTCTTTTTATTTTATTGCTCAAATCTGGCACCACAAGAATTGTATGGCAGAGTTTATTCAGGAGCAATTTCCAATCCTTCTACTTGGGGGGTCCAATCAGCCTTAAATAAAAATCGTCATGGCTATCACTAGGGGACCCTAAAGTTGGAACTTTGCCCCCACACTTTGTAATGGGGCCAAGTTGCTAGGGACCTTCCTCTTGGTTATAAAGTGCTCAGGGTACTCAATTAGGTGTTCCAGAATGCCATGTTCCCTGCTGAGCCTCTAGAAAGCTGTGTATATGATTCCTTAGTTTACTTTTAATTTGGGACTTTGTTTTGTTTTATTTTCCAAAAATGAAGACAGAGAGTTGGGCATCTTTAAGAAACCCCTTCACCTAAGAGGTAACCTCAGAACACGCAAAAGTCCTGTCTGCAGGAGCTAAGTCAGGTACTGTCAGTCCCTCCCTCAGACCACCTCTCATTGTTTCTCTGGCTCCTTCTCCACCACTCCTAGGCTGGGACCAGATGGGCTGTGGCTCTTTATTTAGAGCATGGGCTTGTGTTGAGTTTTGTACACTGCCTCTCAAGTTCTGATCCTTGATATACAACTTATTTTCGGGGTGCACGAACTGTGTGTGCTTGGGCACTCAGTTGTGTCTGACTCTTGGCGGGCCTGTAGATTGAAGCCTGCCAGAGTCCTCTGTCCATGGAATTTCCCAGGCAAGAATACTGGTATGGGTTGCCATTTCCTGCTCTGGGGGATCTTCCCCACCCAGGAATCAAACCCACATCTCTTGCATTGGCAGAAGGATTCTCTATGACTCTGCCAGCTGGGCAGCCCACACAAACAGTGACTTGGGCCCCAGAAATACTCTGGCACAATTTCACTTGATGAAGCTCATATATGAATAAAAGATTTCATCTGTTCCCTCATTCATTCAACCTTTTATTCTTAAACTCACCATAAAATTGACAAAGATTTATGATTATGAAATGTTCTTTGCAAACCCTTATTTCTCATATGATCTTCAAGGTTTTTTCCTTCAAATAGGTTTCCATCTAATTTACATCCAGTGTTTTTTGTTTGCTTGTTTTGTTTTAATTTTTTTTTTTTTTTTTGATCACACAATATGACATGCAGGATCTTAGTTCCATGATCAGGGAGCAGAGAGGGCACAGAGTCTTAACCACTAGACTGCCAGAGAAATCCCCTGTCCAGGATTTTTTCTTTTTTCACTTTGAAATTATGTTTCTATGACTGATATTTAAGTGCTTTCTTCCTACAAAGGTGCTTCTTTAACATCATGGAAGAAGTATTATAAATAAGGGACCACAGTAAGCAAACCAAAGCTCTTACCCAGCTTCCTAGTACCCAGCTAACATTTAATCTACAGGACTTTTAAAAAATCTAAACTATCAAGTCAATTATTCAGAAATATGACTGTAAGAGAGCAATGATACTAATATTTAGGAGAAAAGAATGTGTCAAAATTTATCGTGAAATTCTGCCCATTAGCAGTGATAAGTCATCTGCAGCTTAAAAACCAGAGATCTCCTTTCTCTTATTCTCCTTCCAGTTCCCTCCTTTTAATGCTACCTTCCTTTCTTTTTTCTTCCCTTATAGTTCTCTTCCTTGGTCTCTTTTCCTATTTTTCAATGTCAATGTTAGAACAGTCAGTGTGCTGTTTAACACACTCAGTCATGTCTTATTGTTTGCGACCACATGGACTGTAGCCCACCAGGTTTCTCTGTCCATAGAATTCTCCAGGCAAGAATACTGGAGAGGGTTGCCATTCCCTTCTCAGGGGATCTTCCTGACCCAGGGGTTGAACGCAGGTCTCCTGCATTGCAGGCAGATTCTTTGCCATCTGTGCTACCAAGGAACAGTCAGTATCAACACCTAAATATTGGGTGATCAGCATTATATCCGTACAAACTGTTTTGCTAGCTACTGCTGATTGCCTGTTAGCTCCAAATCTATCCATTTTTCCTGCTCTGTGAAAATGGATTTGGGACACTGAAAAATTCATCCTTGACCAATGGAAGTCAAGGCTGTATATTGTCACCCTGCTTATTTAACTTATATGCAGAGTACATCATCAGAAACGCTGGACTAGATGAAGCACAAGCTGGAATCAAGATTGCTGGGAGAAATATCAATAACCTCAGATAAGTAGATGACACCACCCTCATGGCAGAAACTGAAGAAGAACTAAAGAGCTTCTTGATGAAACTGAAAGAGGAGAATGAAAAAGTTGACTTAAAGCTCAGCATTCAGAAAACTAAGATCATGGTATTTGGTCCCATTCAGTTCAGTTCAGTCACTCAGTCGTGTCTCACTCTTTGCGATCCCATGAATTGCAGCACGCCAGACCTCCCTGTCCATCACCTGCCCCGGAGTCTATGCAAACCCATGTCCATTGAGTCACTGATGCCATCCAGCCATCTCATCCTCTGTCGCCCACTTCTCCTGCCCCCAATCTGTCCCAGCATTAGGGTCTTTTCCAATAAGTCAACTCTTCACATGAGGTGGCCAAAGTACTGGAGTTTCAGCTTCAGCATCAGTCCTTCCAATGAACACCCAGGACTGATCTCCTTTAGGACGGACTGGTTGGATCTCCTTGCAGGCCAAGGGACTCAAGAGTCTTCTCCAACACCACAGTTCAAAAGCATCAATTTTTCGGTGCTCAGCTTTCTTCACCTTTCAGCTCTCACATCCATACATGACCACTGGAAAAACCATAGCCTTGACTAGACAGTCCTTTGTTGGCAAAGTAATGTCCCTGCTTTTTAATATGCTGTCAAGGTTGGTCATAACTTTCCTTCCAAGGAGTAAGCGTCTTTTAATTTCATGGCTGCAATCACCATCTGAAGTGATTTTGGAGCCCAAAAAAATAAAGTCCGACACTGTTTCCACTGTTTCCTCATCTGTTTCCCATGAAGTGATTTAAGGGACTAGATCTGATATACAGAGTGCCTGATGAACTATGGACAGAGGTTCGTGACATTGTACAGGAGACAGGGATTAAGACCATCCCCATGGAAAAGAAATGCAAAAAGGAAAACGGCTTTCTGAGGAGACCTAACAAATAGTTGTGAAAAGAAGAGAAGTGAAAAGCAAAGGAGAAAAGGAAAGATATTGCCATCTGAATGCAGAGTCCCAAAGAATAGCAAGGAGAGAGAAAAAAGCCTTCCTCAGCGATCAATGCAAAGAAATAGAGGAAAACAACAGAATGGGAAAGACTAGAGATCTCTTCAAAAAATTAAAGATACCAAGGGAACATTTCATGCAAAGATGGCTCGATAAAGGACAGAAACGGTATGGACCTAACAGAAGCAGAAGATATTAAGAAGAGGTGGCAAGAATACACGGAACTGTACAAAAAAGATCTTCACAACCCAGATAATCGTGATGGTGTGATCACTCACCTAGAGCCAGACATCCTGGAATGTGAAGTCAAGTGGACCTTAGGAAGCATCACAATGAACAAAGCTAGTGGAGGTGATGGTATTCCAGCTGAGCTATTTCAAATCCTGAAAGATGATGCTGTGAAAGTGCTGCACTCAATATGCCAGCAAATTTGGAAAACTCGGCAGTGGCCACAGAACTGGAAAAGGTCAGTTTTCATTCCAATTCCAAAGAAAGGAAATGCCAAAGAATGCTCAAACTATCACACAATTGCACTCATCTCACACGCTAGTAAAGTAATGCTTAAAATTCTCCTAGCCAGGTTTCAGCAATATGTGAACCGTGAACTTCCAGATGTTCAATCTGGTTTTAGAAAAGGCAGAGGAACCAGAGATCAAATTGCCAACATATGCTGGATCATCGAAAAAGCAAGAGAGTTCCAGAAAAACATCTACTTCTGCTTTATTGACTATGCCAAAACCTTTGACTGTGTGGATCACAATAAACTGGAAAATTCTTCAAGAGATGGGAATACCAGACCACCTGACGTGCCTCTTGAAAAACCTGTATGCAGGTCAGGAAGCAACAGTTAGAACTGGACATGGAACAGATTGGTTCCAAATAGGAAAAGGAGTATGTCAAGGCTGCATATTGTCACCCAGCTTATTTAACTTACATGCAGAATATATCATGAGAAACGCTGGGCTGGAGGAAGCACAAATTGGAATCAAGATTGCCAGGAGAAATATCAATAACCTCAGATATGCAGATGACACCACCCTTATGGCAGAAAGTGAAGAGGAACTAAAAAGCCTCTTGATGAAAGTGAAGGAGGAGAGTGAAAAAGTTGGCTTAAAGCTCAACATTCAGAAAACTAAGATCATGGCATCTGGTCCGATCAGTCCCCTTACTTCATGGCAAGTAGATGGGGAAACAATGGAAACAGTGACAGACTTTATTTTGGGGGGCTCCAAAATCACTGTAGATGGTGACTGCATCCATGAAATTAAAAGATGCTTGCTCCTTGGAAGGAAAGTTATGACCAACCTAGACAGCATATTAAAAAGCAGAGACATTACTTTACCACCAAAGGTCCATCTAATCAAGGCTGTGGTTTTTCCAATAGTCATGTATGGATGTGAGAGCTGGACTATAAAGGAAACTGAGCACTGAAGAATTGATGCTTTTGAACTTTGGTGTTGGAAAAGACTCGAGTGTCCCCTGGACTGCAAAGGAATCCAACCAGTCCATCCTAAAGGAAGTCAGTCCTGAATATTCATTGGAAGGACTGATGCTGAAGCTGAAACTCCAATACTTTGGCCACCTGATGGGAAGAACTGACTCATTTGAAAAGACCCTGATGCTGGGAAAGATTGAAGGCAGGAGGAGAAGGGGATGACAGAGGATGAGATGATTGAATGGCATCACCGACTCAATGGACATGAGTTTGAGTAAACTCTGGGAGTTGGTGATGGACAGGGAGGCCTGGGGTGCTGCAGTCCATGGGGTCGCAAAGAGTCAGACACAACTGAGCAACTCAACTGAACTGAACTGAAGCATGTTGTGTAGCGTATGCTGTGACTCAGCAGAACTTCTTCTGGAGAAAGGGGATCTGCTTCCTGGTTGTAAGTTGTCTCTAGGAGGGTCCCTCCACAGGATGTCTCCAGTGTTACATGTTTTCAATGAGCCTCTTCTCTGCTGCTCAATTCCCTCAGCACAGGCAACGTTTCCAGCCTTTACTGCTACAATGCAAGTGGTTTCTCCAGCATGGAGATCCAGTGCTTAAGAACTCAGACAGCTTCTCCAGTGCCCAGCTCTTGCAGTGCATGACCGCAGGCAATCCTCAGCATCTATGAGCTTTCCCTGACATGTCCCTTGAAAGTTTTCAATAGTGGAGTGAGTTTGGCAGGATGTGTGTATGCTCTAAGTTGCTTCAGTCGTATCCAACTCTGCGACTCCATGAAGTGTAGCCTGCCAGGCTCCTTTGTCCATGGAATCCTCCAGGCAAGAATACAGGAGTGGGTTCCCATGCCCTCCTCCAGGAGATCTTCGCAACCCAGGGATAAAACCTAAGTCTCTTATGTCTCCTGCACTGGCGGGCAGGTTCTTTACCACTAGCGCAAACTAGGAAGCCACTTTCGCACAAAAAAGACTTCCAGAGCACCACCACAGATTTCCATCAAGTTCTTTTTTTTAACTTTTAATTTTATATTAGAGTATATTTGATGAACCATGTCATGTTCATTTCAGGTGTACAACAAAGTAATTCAGTTACACATACACACATATCTATTCTTTTTCAAATTCTTTTCCCAATTTGGTTGTTACAGAATATTAAGCAGAGTTCTCTGTGTTATACAGTAGGTATATCAGGGGTCAAAACTTGAGAAGCAGTGTACAAAATTCAACACAAGCCCATGCTCTATATGGTGAGACATGGTCAAGTTCTCTCCAACAAGATCAAGGTCTCAGCCCACTGCGTAACGTGGGTGGTATGCTTTCCCAGGGTCTCTATCTCAGATTTGGAGGGGTGGCTATTCTCTCTCATTTCTGTATTCTTCTTATTTATATACAGTTTATATACTGGAGAAGGCAATGGCACCCCACTCCAGTACTCGTGCCTGGAAAATCCCATGGACAGAGGAGCCTGGTAGGCTGCAGTCCATGGGGTCGCTAAGAGTCGGACATGAATGAGCGACTTCATTTTTAATTTTCACTTTCACACATTGGAGAAGGAAATGGCAGCCTACTCCAGTGTTCTTGCCTGGAGAATCCCAGGGACGGGGGAGCCTGGTGGGCTGCCATCTATGGGATCACACAGAGTCGGACACAACTGAAGTGACTTAGCAGCTGTAGCAGCATATACAGTTCTATTTATTTCTTATCAGTCTAACTTCAATATTCTACTCTGAGTTTTAGTTAATAATTATTTACATTAAACTTTCCCTGTTCAATCTACTGTGCTTCCTCTCTCTTGATTGGATCCAAACTGATACATGGGCCCTGACAAAAAAGAAGACATGGTGTTTTTTCTAAATTAAATATCAGTCTTCTGTAGGAAGCAAGAAATAAACACATGAAGAAAGTACAGAGCATGTAAATAAGAAGATAAAGAGGTGGGGAAATTACTTTAATCTGAAAAGGAAACAAGCCCTCAGCCTTCAATACTGATTCCCCGTTTCTCCTCTGGAGCCTATTAACACTGGAGCATTCTGGGATTCAGACCTTAATCCTCTGTCTTCTTTCTGTGTTCACTGCTTTGGTGATCTCATCTAGTTCTATGACTTTAAGAGTAATTCATATACTGACAACCTAAATTTATGTTTCCAACTTTGATTTGTTTTCCAAATGCCAGGAGCCTACTAAATATCTAGACTTAGATGTCTAATAGAAACATCAAAGATCAATCTTTTCTCCAAAGTCATCCCCATCCTTCTGGTTTACTCATAATCTCAGGTGATACTTGATTCCTCTTTTTCTCTCACAATCCTCATCCAGGATGCCAGGAAATACTATTGATTCTAAGTTCAAAGTGTATTCAAAATCTTCTTTCCACCACCCTTATAAAAATATCTTAGTCTGACACACATCATTTGTTAGGTGGATTTCTACAACAGCCTCCAAACTTCTTATCCTGCTTCTCTACTTGCAGATCTGTGGTCTGTTCTCTACAAAACAACCAGAGTAGTTCCCAGGGCTTAGAGTAGTGGTATGCATGTGTGTGTGTGTGTGTGTGTGTTTGGAAGAAGAGTGTGATTATGAAAGGTCAAGACAAAGATTCTTGTGGTGGGACAATTCTGTGTCGTTCCTGGGGTGGTGGACAAAAAACTCACACACGTGTTAGAATTACACACACACACACACACATGAGTACAAGAAAAACCTGGGAAATCTGAATAATATAAATGGGTTGTATCAATCTTAATTTCTTTTGTATTATTGCATGTTTTGCAAGTTGTTACCCTTGGGGGAATGAGGAAAACTGGATGAAGTGTATAGGATTTCTCTGTATTATTTCTTTTTTAATTGCGAGAAAATCATGAGTCAAATTTGTTTTTTCTCTTCCAGTTTTATTGAGATGTAATGGGCATACAGCATTATATATGTTTCAGGTAGACAGCATAATGATTTTACTTAGGTATGTTTGTGCGTGCCCCGTCACTTCAGCCCTGTCCAACTCTTTGTGATCTTATGGACTGTAGCCTGCCAGGCTCCTCTTTCCATGGGATTCTCCTGGCAAGAATACTGGAGTGGGTTTTCATAACCTCCTCCAGGGGATCTTCCTGAGCCAAGGATTGAACCCGTGCCTCCTGCATCTCCTGCATTGCAAGTAGATTCTTTACTGTTGAGCCACCAGGGAAGCCCTGAATTACATGTATTATTAAATGATTAACAAAGTTAAGTTTAGTGAATATCTTTCATCTCATATGGATACAAAATAAAGAAAAAAATTCCTTTTGATGAGAACTCTTAAGATTCACTCTTAACAACTTCATATATAATATACTTCAATTTACTTGTACTAATAATGTTCTACACTGCATCCCTAGTACTTTGTAATCTTATAACTGGAAATTTGTAACTTTTAACCAACTTCATCTAATTCCCTCTCCTCGCTATGGCAATCACAAATTTGATCACTTTTTCCATGAGTTTGTTTGTGAAGTATAACTAACTTACAACAGTACATTATTTCCTGTTATGTGCGCAGCATAGTGACTTGATATTTTTAAACATTACAAAATGATCACCATGAATAGTCTGAAAGAAAGTGAAAGTTACTTAGCCATGTTGAACTCTTTACGACCCTCTAGACTATACAGTCCATGGAATTCTCCAGGCCAGAACACTGGAGTAGGTAGCCGTTCCCTTCTCCAGGAGATCTTCCCAACCCAGGGATTGAATCCAGGTCTCCCTCGTTGCAGACGGATTCATTACCAGCTGAGCCACCAGGGAAGCCCATGAATAGTCTAATTACCATCTGTCACATACAAAGTTCTCATATTGTTATTGACTATATTTTCCATGCTGCATATTTCACACCCGTGACTCAATCTTGTGACTTTGTAATTGGAAGTATGTATCTCTTAATCTCTCTCAACTATTTCACTCATCCCCTTCTCTCTGGCTACCACATAATTGTTCTCTGTATCTATGATTATTTCTCATTAGTTATGTTTTTTTTTTGTTTTACAGATTATACAAAGAAATGAGAATATAAGATATTTTACTTTATATGTTTCACATTTCACTTAGCAAAACACCTACAGCCCCTTTCATGTTATTGTAAATGATAAGATTTAATTCTTCTTTTAATTCTTTTACATGTCTGAACAATGTTGCATTGTATATAAATACTACATCTTCTTTATCCATTCATTTATCAATGGACACTTAGATTGCTTTCAAATCTATTGTAAATAATGCTAAGATGACCATAGGGGTGCATATATCTTTTGAAATTACTGCTTTTGTTTTCCTCAGAAAATATCCAAAGGTGAAATTGCTGGATGGACTTCCCAAGCGGCTCAGTGGTAAAGAATCTGCCTGCAATGCAAGAGACTGGGTTTCAATTGCTGGATAGGGAAGATCCCCTGGAGAAGGAAATGGCAACCCACTCCAGTATTCTTACCTGGGTTATCCCATGGACAGTGGATCCTGGTAGGCTATAGTCCATGGGGTTTCAACAGAGTTGGACATGACTTAGTGATTAAACAATAATGACAGCAGTGGTGGTTCTGTTTTTAATTTTGTGAGGAACCTCCATACTGTTCTCTGTAGTAGATGCATCAGTTTATATTCCCACCAACAGCATACAAAGGTTCCCTTTTCTCAACATCTTCACCAACACTTATGATTTGTTGTCTTTTTGATAATGGCCATTCTGACAAGTGTGAGGTGATACCACAGGTTGAGGTTGTTATGATTTTAATTTCCCTAATAATTAATGATATTGAGCATCTTTTCTTTTGTTTATTGGCCATCTGTATGTATGATTTAGAAAAATTTCTATTTAGTTCCCCTACCCATTTTTTAATTGATTGTTTGCCTTTTTGATGTTGAGTTTTATGAGTCTATATATTTTGGATATTAAGCTCTTATATCATTTGTAAATATCTTCTCCCATTCAGTATTCTACATAGCCATTCCATTTCTAGAACCTCTGAGGGATAGTCTGAGGCTTTAGAAGAAACTGCATCTTAGCTCAGTTTTTTCCTCTGTCTATTCCTACTTTCCTCACTGTCTTCCAGGTGGTTTTTCCTAAAAGCATTTCCCTATAAACCATCTGCAAAAAAAAAAAAAAGTCTCAAGGTCTGTTTGCTAAGGAAGTAAACATAAGACACCATAAATATTCAGCACTCTTCTAACTGTTTGAGGTGCTAATCTCTTGACGTTAGGACAAATCAACAACAAATGTCCTCAGTCTTAGACTATGGTAAAAAGCCCCAAAACCTTTTAGAATCATCCTGGGTTCCCAGTTACACTCTTGAATCATTCAAAAGGAGCAGCAGAAGGCCAGGTGGAAAGGGCTGCTGTACTGAGCTTGCTCGTTGTGCAAGCGACAGTGGACATGGTGACCACCAGAAACATCAGCAAGAGAAAAGCCATGAAGCGACCTCATCAGGACAGCTGCAACAGCCAGAGGACAGCTTCAGAGGTGACCTGAGGGTGAGGGGAGCCTCCAGTTCACAGAACAGCCTTGCATTTCCTCAGGGAAGAAAGGGACTTGGATGGGCACATCAGAGACTAGGTGTGCAGTGAGAAGAGGAGGCAGTGAAAAATAAGGGGATTGGCATTCCAGTAGTCAGGTTCATGAGGGTTCACCGGAAGACTCCTATTATTACGGACTTTTGGGTTCACTGTTAGAGTCTGGGACGACGTGTGTGCTTGACACTGCTGGAATAGTATGCTCATCCTCCTTCATCTTTCATATTCTGTCCTCCATGCTTACTATGGGGAGGCACGTGACCCTGCCTCATAAGGGACATCTACTCAGATGAAGGGGTAGTCAACTGACATCAGTCAATCACAATTTCTTCCTCAGGGTCTTTAAAACAAACTCGTTTTCTTTTTTTTTTTTTTCATTTATTTTTATTAGTTGGAGGCTAATTACTTTACAATATTGTAGTGGTTTTTGCCATATATTGACATGAATCAGCCATGGATTTACATGTATTCCCCATCCCGATCCCCCCTCCCACCTCCCTCTCCACCCGATCCCTCTGGGTCTTCCCAGTGCACCAGGCCCGAGCACTTGTCTCATGCATCCAACCTGGACTGGTAATCTGTTTCACCCTTGATAATATACATGTTTCGAAGCTGTTCTCTTGAAACATCCCACCCTCGTCTTCTCCCACAGAGTCCAAAAGTCTGTTCTGTACATCTATGTCTCTTTTTCTGTTATATCAGGTCTACATTGTTACATTCTCTAACTTGAATACAAAAGAGTTCTGCTAATGTGTTGTGTTAGGGATACAGAAGGAATGCAATATTCATGGAGCATTATTGTATTCAAGGCATTCAAAAAACTAAATTTGCTAACTGATAGTACTCTAAAATAAAAGCAAGACATTTAACACTAAAAATAATCATATTTGGAAAGCATGGTAAATTGATATTAATGAATCTTTCCAGGCCAGATCATTTCAATTTGGTTATTAAGGGAAGTAAACTTTGCAGATTGTCATCACTAAGATGCACTTCAAACCTTCAACAAAGCTCTTTTTTAAAATGATTCATTTTTTATGTGGACCATTTTTAAAGTCTGTATTGAATTTGTTACAATACTGCTTCTGTTTTAGGTTTTGTTTTATATTTTTGGCCATGAGTATGTGGGCTTCCCTAGTAGTTCAGATGGTAAAGAATCTGCCTGCAGTGCGGGAGATGCAGGAAATGTAGGAAATGTGGGTTTAGTCCCTGGACTGGGGTGATCCCCTGGAGAAGGGAATTGCAACCCCCTCAAATATTCTTGCGTGGAGAATCCCATGGACAGAGGAGCCTGGCAGACTACAGTCCATGGGCTCGCAAAGAGTCAGACACAACTGAGGGACTAACACCTCACATGTGGGACCCTAGCACCCCAACCAGGGATTGAACCCACACCCCCTGCATTGGAAAGCAAAATCTTAACCCTGGACTGTCAGAGAAGTCTCTTCAACAAAACTCTTTACTGGACTTTGTTTGTGTTCCAAATGAGTGATTCTAAAAACTTGCTCTTAAGGTTTTCAGAATTAAAATATATTTTTAGCTTTTTGTAAAGTCAAACCTTGAGTCACAGTGTGGTAGTCACTCAGAGCTACTGAAGAAATCTGGTCAAATGTATCCAAAAGGCAGTCATGTGACCTAAACTGAACCAGTCAGAACCTCCCTTGGGAGCATTTGAATTTTGACTGGAGAGCACCAGGAAGACAGAAGCAGGTTTAGTGCACATTCCTTGGGGGAGGTGGGCATGGGAAAGAGTAGGAATCAGAATGAGAAATCTCTTTTCACTATTCAAAGCGACTATGTTTCTACCCTTTTCTCTGCCTGGTTCTCTGGTCTTTGATCATGAGTAACTTCAATACATTCCTAATCTGCTTTAACTAGCTAGTCTAGTTCTGCGCTTTCAAGAAAATGGATATTGAAAGATAAGGAAAGTTACTCTCATTGAGTCTGAGTAACCTGCACAGGACCACTCATCTTACAGGATTCAAAGTCACATCTTTGTCCAAAACCTATGCTTTTCACTGCTCTAAACCTCGATGCATCAGTCTTTTATATTGTCTAAGCTGCATATTGTTAGATATACAGCTATCTTTGTAGTTCAGTAATCAAAGTAACATTAGCAGACTCTGTTATTTTAATAGCTTGCAAAAATGTGTATATTGAGATATATGATTTCACTTAATGCCATTAGTATTTGTGTGTGTATGTGTGTGCTGAGTTGTATCCACTCTTTGCAATCCCATTGGCTGTAGCCTGCAAGCCTCCTTTGTCCATGGAATTTTCCAGACAAGAATACTGGAGTGAGTTGCCATTTCCTCCTGCAGGGGATCTTCCTGACCCAAGGATCAAACCTGCATCTCTTGCATTGTTAGGCAGATTCTTTACTACTATACCACCTGGGAGAAAACAATTGTAAAGAGGTTATTAGAGATCATAAAGAACATCAGACTGAGAAAATAAATTTGCTTTGAACTCTGCCTTCATGTGCTAATGGACTTTGGAGAAATTTCTTATACTTCTGAGTCCCAGTTCTGTTATCTATGAAATAGGGTTATTAATACATAATCGATAGATTTTCTTAGTGTTAAACCATGTATTCAAACTGCTTGTCATTTGGTAGAAACTCAACCATATTAGGGGCTCCCCTGGTGACTAAGACAGTGAAGAATCTGCCTGCAATGTGGGAGAACTGGGCTTGATCCCTGGGTTGGGAAGATCCTCTGGAGGAGAGCATGGCAACCTCAGTATTCTTGCCTGGAGAATCCACATGGACAGAGGAGCCTGGAAGGCTACAGTCCATGGCGTTGCAAAGAGTCAGACACAACTGAGTGACTAAGCACAGCACACAACCATATTAACTTGTTATTGACTAACTTGTGTATTTTTTGCTTAATTGCAATAAACAACAAGATCAATTTTTTGCTCACTTGATCAATAAAGACAAATTCCTCCATCAATAAACATTTCATGTGGATAAGATATGTTTGAAAAGATGAGCAAGATATCCTCCTCCTCCTTGGACAAATTGCAGCCTATTAGAGAGAGGAAAAAATAAACTTCTAAATAGTTAATTTAGCATATAAGGCATTATTACTGAAAAATATGACTGTGTTTTAGAAATAAAGGATAGAGTCACCAACTCTTAATTCATGATTATAAGAAGGGTTTCTCAGAGGAGGTTGTAATTTTGACTAGGTTTGTAGGGTAATGAGACAAAGTGAGTAAAGTTTAATATTAACCAAGTACATGGATAGGAACTAGTGGCATTGAAGTGATTATCTACTAATCTGTTTTTCATATCTGTCAGTTTAGTTTAAACAAGAAAAAAGTAGTAGGACTTTCCTGGTAGTCCAGAGGTTAAGATCCCACCTGCCAATTCAGGGGATACAGGTTCAGTCCCTGGTCAGGGAAGATTCCACACACCATGGGGCAACTAAGTCTGCAAGCTACAACTACTGAAGCCCACACACCCTAGAGCCTGTGCGCCACAGCAAGTGAAGTCACTGCAGTGAGAAACCTGCCCAGTGCACCCAGAGAGCAACCCCCACCCACTGCAACTGGAGAAAGCCACAAGCTGGTGCCCATCACTGAAGCCCCAGTGCCGCCAAAAATAAATAAAATAAACAGTAATGATTCTATCAGTGCATTTAGAGTTTAAAAAAAAAAAAGAGTCTAAATGATTTTATTCACAATGATAGAAGAAAAGAGAAGATGAGGCTATAAGGACCCAGATTTATTAAACTCCAAAAGTTCATCAGGGTTAGAATAACTACATATTCTCGTCCAGTCACAGTTCTGTAGACTGACTTTTATCTGCTCTGTGAAGGAAATCACTTAAGCGTGGAAAGGAAAGATAGATAATACCAACGGCATCAATGGATTTGTCTCCTGCCAAATAGTATCATTTCCACGTAGACGCTTTCTTAATTGGACCTTGTCCAGGCTGGCTTACATCCACATAGTGAGATATCAGCTCTGTATGCCCAGAAGTAAGGCTCTGGACAATTTGGAAGGCTGCCATCTAATGGGGGTCACAGCAACATAAGAAGCTTCAGTCATGGTCCTGGAAGATCAATGGAAGCTGTCAGCCCTCTTGACACTTGCTAATATCTAGCTATGTTTCTTCTGCCAAAGTCTCCCTGGGGAAGGCTCACTGTTCCCAAATCACCAAGCAAGGCCGAGATTCTTGGTTATACAGGGTAAGAAGACTACTCCTGGGTGGGGCTGAAAAATAGTCAAGTAATAAAAAATTAAGCCTCTTTGAGGAGGTGACCTAAATGTCAGGATGAAATCAGCCATGCCAAGTTCATGGAGAGGAGTGCTTCAGGCAAAATAAAGAGCTGCAGGTAATAATCCTGAAGCGGGGACAAGCTTGTCTTGGCTGGGAAACACAAAGACTGACAGTGTGTAATGTAAGAAGGAAGAAAGAGAGAATTCAACAAGAAATCATGGAAAGTGACAGAAGGCAGATAGTGCAGGACCTTGTGGAGCAGGGCATCCTGAGATAGAAGAAATTTTAAGACTTCAAAGCACATGAATGACATGACCTCACACTGGCTGTTCCATGGGAAAATACAGAGAAGCAAGCCCAAAAGAAAGAGAAATCGATATCTCTGACAACAGACACAGGATGATGGCCACATGGCTAGGGTGGTAGCAATGAGGAGGAAGACAAGTGTCCCTGATGAGTCAGGCCCCATCTGATCTGTGCCATAGGAAAACCTGAATGTCTCCTTCCAATGCTCAGAACTAATAAGAACTCAAATCGGAAGAATTCCTTTGAATTTCCAACATCTTATGATGTTTGTAGATGGGAGTTCTTATACTTTTATAAATGAAGAAATGGGAATATCCACTCACAGCCAACCAGAACATGGAAAGTGGTGCCAGGACTCAAATCCATCTGAAGACATGCCATGTTCTTCTTACTGGCCCACTGATCACATTTTAAACATTCCAAAGCGTTTACTTTGTCAGATGCAGAATCGTCTGTATTGAGGGTTCTTTTGGAAGTCAGAACATACTAGATAATTAAAGCCATTGATTACTTTGTGTTTAAAGGAGAAGAAGGCCACCTTTTATTTCTAATAGTTCTAGAGAATAATCTGAAGGCTGTATTGAAGCCCCAAATTAGGGGAATTAAAATGCATTTTTGAGAAGTAAAAGCCCTGCTATTTAAGTAAATATTTCGGGCCTGGCCCAGCAGTTTGTTGAGTAATGTAACTTTCAGAAGGAAGGAAGGAGACAGAAAGAAACACTAATGAAGTTAGTGGCTTAGGAAGGAGGGGAAAAGAAAAGCAAAAATTATTAAACCCCAATTATGTGGTAAGTATTTTCCCTAGGTAGTTTTCATATACTATATAGATTACCCAGTAACTCTGAGAGGTGAAAGTCATTAGCTCCAAACTTGTTTTGGCCACCTGTGTTCATGCTAAGTCAATTCAGTTGTGTCCCACTCTGCAACCCTGTGGACTGTAGCCAGCCAGTCTCCTCTGTCCTTGGGATTCTCCAGGCAAGAATGCTGGAGTGGGTTGCCATTTTTTCCTCCAGGGGATCTGCTGGACACAGGGATTGAACCTGTTTCTCCTGTGTCTCCTGCATTGCAAGCGGATTCTTTCCTACTAAGCACCCAGGTAAGCTTTGCTCCGTCTGCATGTTCTTTCAAAGTGGGTAACATGACAATAATTCATTTGGGGCAAGAATTGTAGAGAATCCATTTTTAACATGTTATTATATTTTTTATTAGTGCTAAAAATTTCATGTACTGTGATGACTGTTCAGGGTGACTTTGTTTAAAATCTAATAACATAAAAGCCTGAGAGTTCATGATTTATAACTCCTTTTGGTGGAAAAGAATTCAAGCATAGTCTCAATAATATCAGATTTAAGAGTAAAGTAGCTCCCTAGAGATAATGCAGATTTGAGGTTTTTTGCATTAAAAAGAGAGCCCTAAACACCTGGGTAAAAGAGACCAAAAGGCTAGATCAGGGTTTACAGCCAACTCTGAAGTCTTGACCAAGGTGCTAAAACCAAGTGATTTGCAATTTACTCCTTTGTGGTAAGGATTCTGGCCTGTCTCCACCCTTGCTCTCTTTCTTTAGACCTTGCTTCATTCCAGCAAAGATTTGAGGAAGCTGAATTGTACTAAATGAACTTGAAATTTTCTTTCATCACTAATTCTGAGTGAGTAAAATTCGCTCAATCATGTCCATGTCCAACTCTCTGTGACCCCATGGACTGTAGCCCACCAGGCTCCTCTGTCCATGGAATTCTCCAGGCCAAAATACTGGAGTGGGTTGCCTTTCCCTTCTCTAGGGGATCTTCCCAACCCAGGGATGGAACCCGAGTCTCCTGCATTGCAGGCAGGTTCTTTACCAGCTGAGCTACAGGATATGATAAATAGCATCATGAAACTGGCTAATCAGCTTTGATTCCAAAAGATCCTTCTTGCAGAATGTTTAACTCCTTAAACTCTCATCTAAGTTTTGTTTTGCTTTTTAATTCAAGAGATATATCATGTATTATATATAGAGATGGGAACTTTAGTTACATGGCATACGGTTATTGCCTCTGTTCTGAGAGTGAATTATGTAATACTGTGATTTTATTGTGATTTAGTTAAAAATGATTGCATTTGAATCAAAACCACAATGAGGTACCATTATACGCCAGTCAGGATGGCTGCTATCCAAAAGTCTACAAGCAATAAATGCTGGAGAGGGTGTGGAGAAAAGGGAACCCTCTTACACTGTTGGTGGGAATGCAAATTAGTACAGCCACTATGGAAAACAGTGTGGAGATTTCTTAAAAAGCTGGAAATAGAACTGCCATATGACCCAGCAATCCCACTTCTTGGCATACACACCAAGGAAACCAGATCTGAAAGAGACACGTGCACCCCAATGTTCATCGCAGCACTGTTTATAATAGCCAGGACATGGAAGCAACCCAGATGCCCATCAGCAGACGAATGGATAAGGAAGCTGTGGTACATATACACCATGGAATATTACTCAGCCATTAAAAAGAATTCATTTGAATCAGTTCTAATGAGATGGATGAAACTGGAGCCCATTATACAGAGCGAAGTAAGCCAGAAAGATAAAGACCATTACAGTATACTAACACATATATATGGACTTTAGAAAGATGGTAACAATAACCCTATATGCAAAACAGAAAAAGAGACTCAGATGTATAGAACAGACTTGTGGACTCTGGGAGAAGGCAAGGGTGGGATGTTCCAAGAGAACAGCATTGAAACATGTATATTATCTAGGGTGAAACAGATAACCAGCCCAGGTTGGGTACATGAGACAAGTGCTCGGGCCTGGTGCACTGGGAAGACCCAGAGGGATCGGGTGGAGAGGGAGGTGGGAGGGGGGACTGGGATGGGGAATACATGTAAATCCATGGCTAATTCATTTCAATGTATAACAAAAACTACTGTAATGATGTAAAGTAATTAGCCTCCAACTAATAAAAATAAATGGAAAAAGAAAAAAAAATAAAATAAAAATGATTGCATTTGATTTTGTGATGCAACAATCAACTTGGTTCGAGACATAGAATAAAATACAACCTTTCCCTTTTTTTGTAAAGCAACTATGTCTCTTGAGTCACTGCCCTCATACATTGCCAAGGTCATTTCAAAGATCAGGCTCTCCCACTCACTGTACTTTTCCCCACCACATTAGGATTAACCTCCTTGTTGCCCTGAATAGCAGAGCTAAAATAAGTCACTTAGGCTTGTCCTAGCCACAGTGTGGAGAACTTTCTGACAGCACATGGGTAAACCTAACTCTTGAGAAGAGCCTGTTTCTGTAGCTCAGAGGCTGAAACAAAAGAGCCTGCAAGTTCCTCCCTCTTCCCCGTGGTCTTCACACCTGGAGCTGTTGACTCAGGTCATAAGCAGGTAAGCTCTGAGTACTATTTCTTAATCTTGAGTGAAAACAAGTCTAACTTGTGATATTAGGCATATATATACTAGCATTATCTACTGTTTCCGTTCAGTTCAGTTCAGTCACTCAGTTGTGTTCAACTCTTTGCGACCCCATGGACTGCAGCACACCAGGCTTCCCTGTCCATCACCAACCTCCCAGAGTTTTCTCAAACTCATGTCCATCAAGTCGGTGATCCCATCCAACCATCTCAACCTCTGTCATCCCCTTCTCCTCCTGCTTCAACCTTTCCCAGCTTCAGGGTCTTTTCCAATGAGTCAGTTCTTTGCATCAGGTGGCCAAAGTATTGTAGCTTCAGTTCCAGTGCTTTCAATGAATATTCAGGACTAATTTTCTTTAGGATTAACTGGTTTGATCTCACTGGAGTCCAAGGGACTCTCAAGAGTCTTCTCCAACACCACAGTTCAAAAGCATCAATTCTTCTACGCTCAGCTTTCTTGACCTTTATACAGATTTCTCAGGAGGCAGGTAAGGTGGTCTGGTATTCCCGTCTCTTTCAGAATTTTCCATAGTTTGTTGTGATCCACACAGTCAAAGGCTTTTGCATAGTCAGTAAAACAGAAATAGATGTTTTCCTGGAACTCTCTTGCTTTTTTGATGATCCATCGGATGTTGGCAATTTGGTCTCTGGTTCTTCTGCTTTTTTGAAATCCAGCTTGAACATCTGTAAGTTCACAGTTCATGTACTGTTGAAGCCTCTCTTGGAGAATTTTGATCATTACTTTACTAGTGTGTGAGATGAGTGCAATTGTGCAGTAGCTTGAACATTCTTTGGCATTGCCTTTCTTTGGGATTGGAATGAAAACCTTTTCCAGTCCTGTGGCCACTGCTGAGTTTTCCAAATTTGCTGGCATATTGAGAGCAGCACTTTCACAGCATCATCTTTTAGAATTTGAAATAGCTCAACTGGAATTCCATCACCTCCACTGGCTTTGTTCATAGTGATGCTTCCTAAGCCCACTTAACTTCCCATTCCAGGATGTCTGGCTATAGGTGAGTGATCACACCACTGTGGTTATCTGGGTCATGAAGATCTTTTTTATATAGTTCTTCTGTGTATTCTTGCCACCTTTTCTTAATATATTCTGCTTCTGTTAAGTCCATACAATTTCTGTCCTTTATGGAGCCCATCTTTGCATGAAATGTTCCCTTGGTATCTCTAATTTTCTTGAAGAGATCTCTAGTCTTTCCCATTCTATTGTTTTCCTCTATTTCTTTGCATTGATCACTTAGGAAGGCTTTCTCATTGCTCCTTGCTATTCTTTGGAATTCTGCATTCAGATGGGTATATCTTTCCTTTTCTCCTTTGCTTTTCACCTCTCTTCTTTCCTCAGCTATTTGCATGGCCTCCTCAGACAACCATTTGCCTTTTTGCATTTTTCTTGGGGATGTTTTTGATCTCTGCCTCCTGTACAATGTCACAAACCTCCCCATCCACAGTTCATCAGGCACTCTGTCTATGAGATCTAATCCCTTAAATCTATTTGTAACTTCCACTGTATAATTGTAAGGGATTTGATTTAGGTCTACCTGAATGGTCTAGTGGTTTTCCCTGTTTTCTTTAAGTCTGGATTTGGAAATAAGCAGTTCATGATCTGAGCCACAGTCAACTCCCCATCTTGTTTTTGCTGACTGTATATAGCTTCTCCATCTTCAACTGCAAAGAATATAATCAATCTGATTTAGATATTGACCATCTGGTGATGTCCATGTGTAGAGTCATTTCTTGTGTTGTTGGAAGAGGGTGTTTGTTATGACCAGTCTGTTCTCTTGCCAAAACTCTGTTAGCCTTTGTGCTGTTTCATTTTGTACTCCAAGGCCAAACTTGCCTGTTACTCCAGGTATCTCTTGACTTCCTACTTTTGCATTCCAGTCTCTTATGATGAAAAGGATATCTTTGTTTTGGTGTTAGTTCTAGACAGCTCTGTAAGTCACCATAGAACAGTTCAAATTCAGCATTAGTAGTTGGGGCATAGACTTGGATTACTGTGATATTGAATGGTTTTCCTTGGAAACAAAGGAAACGAAGATCATTCTGTCATTTTTGAGAGTGCACCCAAGTGTTTATCCAGATGTTAATCAACCTCTTTATGGAAAGGGCATCATAGTCATCAAAATGTGAAGATTTCTGTATATAATGTGCCTGTCTTTCTGATTCATAAAGCTAATCAGCACACTGAAAATTTGTGAGAATCTCTTCAGTGAAGAAACTTGATATCCTCAGTGTTTTCTAAATATGCCTAAAGATAACATCCTTTTATTTTATGGAAGGCGGCTTCCCTGGTGGCTCAGCGGTAAAGAATCTGCCTGCCAATGCAAGAGACTCAGGTTTGATCCCTGGATCAGGAAGATCCCCCGGAGAAGGAAATGGCAACCCACTCCAGCATTCTTGCCTGGGAAATCCCATGGACAGAGTAGCCTGGCAGGCTGCAGTCCAAGGAGTAGCAGAAAGTCAGACACAACTTAGCGACTAAATAGCAAAGTTTCATGGAAAATCTTTCAATGTCTCTGGGCACTCATTAAACAAGCACTTACCATATTAAAAGTCTTCCTTCTAAGCATAGAGCCTGATATACAGTGCACTTCTCTAACAAATATTGGTCAAAAGTCAAGTAAGTACATGAATGAGTGAAATCCTATAAAGTGGGGATATTTATTTATTTGTTCAGACTTGTGCTGTCAATAATTTTTGTAGAAATATATTTAACATCACCTAAACTTGGGCAAACTCTAGGAGATGGCGAGGGTCAGGGAGGCCTGGCATGGTGCAATCCATGGGGTCGCAAAGAGTCAGACACAAGTGGGTGACTGAACAACAACAACAAATCCATGTTTGGGGCTTCCCTGGTGGCTCAGATGGTAAAGAATCTGCCTGCAATGCAGGAGACTCAGGTTTGATCCCTGGATTGGGAAGATACCCTGGAGAAGGGAATGGATACCCACTCCAGTATTCTTGCCTGGGAAATCCCACGGACAGAAGGGCCTGGGGGCTATGGTCCATGAGATCACAGAAAGTTGGACAGAACTGGGTGCCTAAGCAGGCACACACACCAATCCATGTTTATTAGGTTTCTCCTAGTTAACTGGCTCTCTGCTCTGTGATAAGGACTGCAGAATCTAGAACAAGGTGATAGTACCACAATATCCCATGTGGAAGAGAGATATGAAGTATATGGTGGTATGGAACATAGATGGCAGTGTACCAAGCAGGACCTTCTGGGGCTTTCCAGGGGATGGGGCTTTCCAGGGGATGGGCCTTTACCCTTCCCCCATCCTCTGCTTTAGCTCTTCTTTGAAGTAGCTAGATAGTAGTACTTAAGGTTCATTTCCTGCATTGTTTTGCAAATGTAAAACCCCTCCCTCTCCTACAAAAGGTAGAGGCAAACTACTTGACAACCAGCAACGCAGAGCCCAAGGCCTCCTGGAGCCTAAGGACTGACAAAGTTAACCCCTGTGACACCAACCTGCTACTCCCTACTCCCTCATCTGGCTTTTAAAAGTCCTTTGAGAGAAGGTGAGGGTGGGATGTTCTGAGAGAATAGCATTGAAACAAGTATACTATCAAGGGTGAAACAGATCACTAGCCCAGGTTGGATGCATGAGACAAGTGCTCAGGGCTGGTGCACTGGGAAGACCCAGAGGGATCGGATGGGGAGGGAGGTGGGAGGGGGGGATGGGGATGGGGAACACATGTAAATCCATGGCTGATTCATGTCAATGTATAGCAAAAGCCAGTACAATATTGTAAAATAATTAGCCTCCAACTAATAAAAATAAATGAAAAAAAATAAAAATAAAATATAAAAGTGCTTTGCCAAAACCCTTCTGGGACTTCAGGGCCCTTGAGGGCATGAGGCATCTTGTCTCCTTACCCCACCTTGCAATAAAACTCTCAGCTCCAAACCCCACCTTTTCAGTTTGCTTGTCCTCACTGTCGTCAATCTGAGTTGAGTTAATTAACAAATGAGAGTTAGCCTTGCAAAGAGATGTCTCCATGAATATATTTGATGTATATGTGCTGTTTTTAAGCAACTATTAATCATATATTAATACACATGTATATGCTGTGTTTTGAAGACAAAATTTATTATCAGAAATGCTTTTATTCAATAACAGGATTAGCTTCATAATCTAGGAAAACAGGTAACACAGGAACAGGCATCAGAAATACTTATCCAAATTTTATCAGAGAAAACATGAACCACGTACCACAATAAGAAATGCAGCATTTAGCATTTAACTTATTAAGAATATGATTTTTTTCCAGTGTCTATAAATCTTCTTTATAGAAATCCTAGTGAATTATCACTTCACCTTTCTTGCAGCTAAGAAAGAGCTTCCTACCCATAAATGTTCCTTTCCCTAAACTGGTGAAACTCTGCCATCTCTAACCTCTCTTTCTTCCATAAGTTATTTGTCTATCCAGGTATAAAGGAATTCCTTACAAATGAAAAATTTGGAGATTTTTCTTTTTTTTAATAGAAATCAGACTCTGGCTGTTTCATAAGCTGTATTGGGAATTTCATTCCTTCACCTGTTTATTCAGTCCACAAGTTTTTATTGAGCTCCTACCATACGTGACAAACTATACTAAACTCAGAGGATGGGATGCTTGAAAAAATTTCACACAATTCCTTCTTCCACTGAGTTTATCCTATAATGAGACAGATGGAAATCAAACAAGGAATCATTGAATGAAAATTAAAAATAACATGACAATGTTCATAGGAGAATATAATAGAGAAATAATCATGGAAGGAGAGCCTGAGAAAATATGACTAAAGTGAGGTTGAAGGATGGAATAAGAGTTAATTTGGGGAATTTCCCTACAGGTCTGTTGGTTGAGACTTCGAGCTTCCACTGCAGGGGTCTCAGATTCCATCCCTGGTCAAGAAACAAGGATCCTACAAGCCTCTTCTTGTGACCAAAGCAAATAAACAAAAACAACAACAAAAGAGTTAATTAAACAAAGGTAATAGTGGGAAGGAAGTTTGGTTGGGGAGAGCTTTTGGAAATGCCCACAGAAGTGTTGGAGCCTAGCTTGCTGGAGAAATTCAAAGAATTCCTTAAAAGCAGGCATCATTTCTTATTTTTGAAATCCCAGCAGTTTGGCACATAATCACACTCTAAGTCTGTTTGTTGAGTGAATGTCTTAACTTAGTAGACAGTGCCAAGGTAACTCTCTTCCCCTGACACAGGTATCAGTCCACTGCCCCAATCTAAAGTGCAGCCTTCACATCCCAAAGCTTTTCCTGTAAGCTCATTGAGAAAAAATGCCAGACTCCCCTTAAAGATTCATTATTTGAGTTCATCCTGAACATCTTTCTTTCAGGCATTCATCTACTTATTCACCAAATTATATTGAACCCTTGACTCTACTAGCCACTGCAGAGGACTCAAAAATGATGAAAACGTAGCATCAGATTAAAAAACTTTTAGTGTTCAGGATATTATCCTGTTCACTGATATCCATAACATAAGGCAGAAGGAGATAAAAAAAAAAACAGAGCTGCGTAGTAGAGATAAAATGAAGTATAGAGTGAAGGGGAGTAAGAGAACCTTTTAAGCTGAGGTATTTGGGGAAGAAAATGGTAGTAAAATTATGCCTTGAATGAAGGATGTTGAAGAATTTTGACAAGTAAATATGGAGAGGAGCAAGGAAAAGTCATTTCAAGTTTTAGAGTAAAATGCAAACCAAGATAAAGAAAAAGGGCAAAGTATGTGCAAGAGGAAGCAAATCAAGAAATCTAGTTTTTGTTTTTAACATAATTCTGCACAACACTAGTCACAGGGCAAAAGATGAGTCATGTCAAAAGTCAAACTGGAAAATTGAAGCTCTGGAGTAGCCAGGTTAATTATACCAGGTGCATCTATTTTTATGTGCTAATTCTTGACATTAAACCTTGATGGAGGGCTTCCCTGATGGTCCAGTGGTTAAGGATGTGCCTGCAAATACAGAGGACACAGGCTCATTTCTTGGTCCAGGAAGACTCCACAATCCAAGGAGCAACTAAGCCCATGCTCCACACTCCGGAGCCCACTGTCTAGAGTTCATGCTCTGCAACAAGAGAAGCTACTGCTACCACAGTGAGAATCCCACACCCTGCAACGAAGAGTCGCCCCTGCTTGCTACAACTAAAGAAAGCCAGTGCACAGCAATGAAGACCCAGTGCAGCCAAAAATAGATAAATAAATAATTTTTAAAAATTAGGCAGAAGATCTGAATATACATTTTTTTAAAAAAAGAAAACCTTGATATAAATGTAAGCGTGTAAACATATTTGTGTAGGCCAAGAGCAGGAGAAATGAAAAAATTATCTGTGTAATTCAGAAAAAAATCCTTCCTAGAAGGTAAAAGAGGACAGAAGAGCTGGATCTGTCGATCTTTAATCTACATGGTTTATATTTATTATAGTTTATCCAACTCAACCGTATAAGCCTCATACAAACATGTAAAGTAAACTAGAAAGCTGAAAAAATGAAAGGCAGGTTAAATAAGATCAGCGCATAGATAGGATTAGGTATATTGAGGCTACAAAACCAAATGATGTATTGAATTGCATTTACCCAAACTTTTCCAGTAGTCATGTATGGATGAGAGAGTTGGACTATAAAGAAAGCTGAGCCCCGAAGAATTGATGCTTTTGAACTATGGTGTTGGAGAAGACTCTTACGAGTCCCTTGGACTGCAAGGAGATCCAACCAGTCCATCCTAAAGGAGATCAGTCCTGGGTGTTCATTGGAAGGACTGATGTTGAAGCTGAAACTCCGATACTTTGGCCACCTGATGCGGAGAGCTGACTCACTGGAAAAGACCCTGATGCTGGGAAAGATTGAGGGTAGGAGGAGAAGGGGACAACAGAGGATGAGATGGTTGGATGGCATCACCGACACAAGGGACATGGGTTTGGGTGGACTCCGGGAGTTGGTGATGGGCAGGGAGGCCTGGTGTGCTGCGGTACATGGGGTCGCAAAGAGTTGGACACACTGAGCGACTGAACTGAACTGAACTGAACTGAACTGATACAAATACAACTTTTTTCACTTTCCAATTTACCTAGCTTGGGAAAACACTGCCAGAATCCACCCCCCAAATGATTCATTTTGGCTATTAACATGTCATTCAGGGCTGAATGCCTAGTGTTTTCTTTCAAGGACTAGTATTCCTTCTTTTTAATCTTATGAAAAAATTGCACTTTCTACCCCTTTGGCCTTACTTCTCAATGATTTCTTACTTTGTACACAAGAGCATTTTCTCAATTCCCAAAGTGTGACAAGTCTTTTCTAAAAGAAATGAAAAAAGTTAAAATATTGAAAGTTTAAGTATTTTTTCAAAGAAATAAACTACACATTTTTAAAAGGTAGAGAGAGCAAAAACATTGTATTCTTTCTATTATGAGCAGCATCAGTCAATTAAACTTCACACACTGGATAAGATCTTTAAGTATTTTTTTTATAACATTTTATTTTTTAAAAAGGAAGCACAAGTGTATTTTGACACAGAAGTAAAATGCAGAAAATGTAAAATTTGTTTTAACAATTGATACACAATATTTTGAGGCAGTACAGTTATTTAAAAATACAGCATAGCCAATGGCCAATAAAATAAAATAAAAATAAAATTTCCTTTGGCATTTCATTTGGTAGAGTTAAATAGGAAATCTTTCTTAAAGAAATATTAGCTATTAACACAGTCTATAAGTTAGAGTATATGTTTTTTTTAAATTTTTATTTTATATTGGACTGTAGCAGATTAACAATGTTGTGTCAGTTTCCAGTGTACAACAAAATGGTTGTTACATATATGCCTGTATCTGTTCTTTTTCAAATTTTTTTCCCATTGAGGTTTTTACAGAACATTGAGCAGCATTCCCTGTGCTATACACTAGGTCCTTGTTGGCTATCTGTTTTAACACAGAGGTTGTATTTGTTGAAAGAACTTTTCCTTGTGTTTCCAAAATCCTTTTCTTCCATGATAACCCACATAAGGTGTGGCTAGCAAGGCACACAGGGCAGAACACTCTTTGGTAGATGTACATAAGGGAAAGTGCATGCACAAAAATTCTTCTCATTTTTATAGAAATAACAGCTTAAACCTGAGCTTCCTCTTATTGGTGAGGTGTAACAATTTGGTTGAATCAAAATAAAGCCAAACAATTTTTAAAAATTTATTTGTAAATGGAGTATAATTGCCTTACAAATGTTGTGTTAGTCTCTGCTGTACAACATGAGTCAACTATAAATATATTAATGCATATATCCCCTCCCTCTTGAGACTTCCTCCCACCACAACCCCCTTTTATACCCCTTTAGGTCATTATAGAACCACAAGCTGAGCTCCCTCCCTATTTTAAACAGCAGCTTCCCACTAGCTATCTTTTTTGCACATGGCTGTGTATATATATATCAGTGCTACTCTCTCAGTTGTCCCAGAAGCAGTGATATGTTTCCTTTGTTGCCATCATCTGACTCCACAATTCTGTACAATCAGTACAGTTCCTAGAGGAAGAAGGTTTTGTGAATGTCTGCAAACTTCAGGGTAAGATTATACATCAAGCATCATGTCATACTGCTCTTTCTTCTTCCACCTGCCACATCTCTTGACAAAAACCACATAGAGCAACAAAAACACCACCCAATAGCATGCATAGGTGGATAAAGCAATAATTAGAACTTTCTTTTTGGATTCTGAGAATGGCTTTCTAACCTCCTCATAAATGGTGAAAATCAAACCACCCAGGAGGATTATAGACCAGACCGATACTGGAATGAGTCCCACAAAATTAGCAACAATTTTTTTCCTTCCAGATGTGCCCCACCCAGCTTTGTTTATTGTCACAATTGCAAATATCTTAGCAGGAAGTAAACTTGACATGTATAACACTGAGTAGAAGGACATGAAGACCATGACAATATTTCTTCTAAGGCAGACAGCAAAGGATGACTTTATGAGAGCCACTAACTTGATGGTTAACAGTAAGAGGAGGATGTTCCAAATGTTACCCCTGTAGAAGAACCGGATTACCGTGGCAATGAGAAAGAAAGGGAAGAACCCAGTGATGACGGCTTCATAGGTCATCCACAAGTGATGTTTATGAAACCACAATGCATTGTACAGCCACTCTCGGAAGTAGGATTTGCTCCAACGGGTCTGCTGGTTTAACCATCTGAGATATTCCTTAGGTGTTTCAGTAACGCATTTGGATCGAGCTGTGTATTTCGTTGCATAGCCCAAACTCAGCACTCGGTTCGTTAGATGCCTGTCATCTCCAAAACTACATTGGCTGCCCATAAATTTTTGATTGTACCAGTCTTCTACAAATTCATGCAGTAAGGAGTTTCTGTACATTCCCAGAGGCCCACTAATGCACTGGACACATCCAAAATAAGACTGACAGGCCCTTTCTATGTTAAAAGCCATCCAGTATCTCACACTGCTGAGGAAGGAGATCCAGGAATCATACTTGTTTAAAATCTGCAAGAAAAATAAAAGTAAGTAAAAATAATTACATAAAGGTAAATCTGCTGAAAATTCCAGTAAAATCTGCACCATCCTGAGGTTACTACCTAGAGTGTTTTGTTATTTTGTTTGCCTATTTTGGCTTTCTCCCTATTTTTGACACAGTTATATTTTATTTTATTTTTTTGATTCTCTATTACTGGATTAATTTTATAAGTGGATTGCATGTATTGGGACTAGATAATAAATTTTTTTTCTATTTTATTACTCTTTTTGCTATGATTTTTGTTTCTGCTCTTGTTATAATATTGAGGGGTTTTTTTAGCCTTAATTCTCAGTTCCTACATTCTCTCCCACTCTTCCTTACCATTCAATATTTGAAAATTGTTAAGTCTTATTTTCTTCCACTCTGGTTAATTTCCAATCATGCAATTCCACTATTTTTCCTTCTCCTTCCTTCCTCCCTACTTTTTTGCAATGCCAGTGATAAAAAGGTTTCTTGTGTTCTGTACCGAAAACTTGAATCCTGAAATAAGGCTCTGTATACAATTTATTGAACATTGTTTTTCTTTCAATATTTCCTCTATCTCAACTTTGTTCAGTTTTCAGGGGAATTTTGCATGCTTCTTTTTTATCATCAGGCTATTTCTTAGTCCATCTAGTGCATCTTCTTTGCCTTCACTATCACCATGCATATAAATATGGGTTATAGAGTAATGTGATACCTAAATTTAAATCAAATTTCCATATGCTTCTTATCTTTTGCTAAAAACTAATGGCACTTTCCCAAGGAACTCATTTTAAACCTCACATACTTTCACATATATGTTTTACTCTCCTACACATTTCAAATCACCTTCATTAATATTGCTTTCATTAATTTTTTTCCCCATCGATAGCAAATAACATGAAATAAATAATTGGAAAACCACAGGTTTTAAAGACATAGGTATACAATATAAAATCCATTCCTGCCATACTTCCATTTTGCTTAATCCTTGTATTAAGTGAGCTCCAATATCATCTTATCAGAACATTAAGTTATGGCTCAAGAAGATATGGTGGGAATAGTACACACATTAAATTATATTTTGGGGCTTCCCTGGTGGCTCAGATGGTAAAGAGACTGCCTGCAATGTGGGAGACCCAGGTTCAGTCCCTGGATCAGGAAGATCCCCTGGAGAAGGAAATGGCAAAAAAACCCAGTCTACTCCAGTACTCTTGCCTGGAAAATCCCATGGATAGAGGACCCTGGTAGGCTACAGTCCATGGGGTAGCAAAGAGTTAGACATGACTGAGTAACTAACAGACACATTAAATTTTATATAACTTATCAGCCACTACATACACGGGTTATAGCCCAGGATTAAGCAAAGAAACCATAAATTATTTCAATTTAGACTAAAGAAGACACAGTAAAGTATGTCCAAAGCACATTCTAATGTGTCTCCAGCTCCAGAACCAATACCTGGCACAGAGTTTGGTGTGGAGTAAATGTACAAGGCCCTGATGCTGGGAGGGATTGGGGGCAGGAGGAGAAGGGGACGACAGAGGATGAGATGGCTGGATGGCATCACCAACTCAATGGACATGAATTTGAGTAAACTCCGGGAGTTGGTGATGGACAGGGAGGCCTGGCGTGCTGTTATTCATGGGAATGCAAAGAGTCGGGCACGACTGAGTGACTGAACTGAACTGAAATGTACATTCAAGGGGTCATTTTTGCTTCTAAAAGTGACCCATGCAAAAAGTGAAGCCATACACACCTTGACATCTCCCCCAACACCTCCAACCTTGTGGTCTACTTCTAAAACTTTTACCATCTCCACAGTTGCGGCAGGATCAAGCATGGTGTCTGAATCACAGACCTGCATAGGAAAAATTAAAAAGTGAATGAAATATTAAAGACAATTGAGTATGCTCTGTATAGTCTAAATTTAGTCCAGTTCAGTTCAGTCGTTCAGTTGTATCCAACTCTTTGTGACCCCATGGGCTGCGGTACGAAAGGCTTCCCTGTCCATCACCAACTTCCAGAGCTTACTCAAACTCATGTCCATTGAGTCAGTGATGCCATCCAACCATCTCATCCTCTGTCATCCCCTTCTCCTCCCACCTTCAATCTTTCCTAGCATCAGGGCCCTAAATTGGGCATATATATTATATTTTCAACATTACTGTCACTAAGTCTCAATAAGTAAGTATCAGAGGGATGACAGAATTTGTTATATCATGGCCAATACAAAAAAAAAAAAAAAAAGCTTGTTTTTCAGCAAGCTCAGTATTTAAGTTAATGACATCGTTGGCTAGAACAGCCAAAGTGATGGGCCAGGAATATCTTGTGAAGTGACTTGCTTTTCCTGGTTTGCTATGGTTGCTCCCAGTTTTGGCAATGAAAGTCTCATGTCTTAGGCAACATCCTAGGTTTCCAGGACTTGGGAAATACCATGAGTTGTCACTCAAGGTGACTTTTTTTTTTTAATTGCTTTAACTAAGGCTTTTAGAGTGTCCCTGGTGGCTCAGATGGTAAGGAATCCGCCCCCAGTGCAGGAGACCTGGGTTCGATCCCTGGGTTGGCAAGATCCTCTGGAAAAGGGAATGGCTACCCACTCCAGTATTCTTGCCTGGAAAATTCCATGGACAAAGGAGCCTGGCAGGCTACAGTCCATGGGGCCACAAAGAGTTGGACACAGTGGAGCAACTTTTACTTTTAGGCAACTTGTCCCACAATCTGAAAGATACAAAATTTTCTAAGATAATATTGAAAGGGAGGCATGTTTAACAGTGATTTCCTCTCCATTTTAATATAGTGAATAAAATACAGGAAAGCAATTCTCTTAAAATTAGTTGTATAATTCTGAAGCAAGATGTCTATATGATCTTAACTTGGCAAATGGCACTTGGTCAGAAAGGAAACCTGCATGGCCTTCATTCTTTATTCTAGAGTCTTAAGTATTTTTCTAGACCTTTGTACATAAAAGCAGATGTAAATTAACTGAAGCAGTTGTAGTAATTCTAATTGTTGTTCTTAAAAAAAAAATCTATATATGAGTCAAAAACTGCAATTTTGAAACCAAGAAAATTGTTGGGATTTTTCTATATCATGAACAAACAGACATATCTATTTGTTTCTTTGTAGCCCATGGACTATATAGTCCATTGAATTCTCCAGGCCAGAATACTGGAGTGGGTAGCCTTTCCCTTCCCCAGGGGATCTTCCCAACCCAGGGATCAAACCCAGGTCTCCTGCATTGCAGGCAGATTCTTTACCAACTGAGCTATCAAGGAAGCCCAGACATTAGATTCTAGTCCTGTTAATTGCATCAGAGGCTTTGTTACATACCTATAAACTGGATTAAATCCAGAATTCTTCTAGTTTCCTCAAATACATGGCTAAGACTCTCCAAATGAATGTTGCCAATTTTCTCCCACTCATTTCCTTTGCAGTCACTAAGAACAAAGACTGCCCTTAAATCTCCTAGAAGGGACTGTACCAGGTTTTCCCCACCACACCGATGGCAGCCAAACTTTAAGAACTAGAACGTTAGGTCCACATCTCTCCATTAAGAAGGGCTCCTTCAGACTCTAGAAACTTCACACTAGCTTGAAACCTCAAAATCAAGTTGATGAGAAAGAGAAGTAGCTGACATCAACATAATTTTCTCCCACCCAGGATGCCAGATCAAAACCTTATAGCTTAACTAAAAGTGAAACACTGTCTTTTTCTCTCTCTATCCTTTCAGTACTCTGGCATTGGCTTGGATCTGTTCATCATGCTGTAATTCATTAACAGTGCCAATTTAGTGGAAGTGATTCGTGACCAGATAGTATTTACCTTAATTGTGGTTATCATTTTCCTTGGGTTTATGATTGCCTACACGGAAGGGGCATGGCAGTGTTGTGGTCAAAATTACCTGCATTAACACTTCTAGGGAAACTGAAACTCAGTTACCTAAGATCACTGAGCAAAACACTTGGCTTAAATAGATGATTCTTTCAATGGGGTCTTTTCATGGACTTACTTGATTTTTTAAATTCATTCTCTCTTTCACTTCTTTTTTTAATGCATATAGTTGCTATAGAAGGTTGTGTATATTTCTGCTGTACAATGAAGTAAATCAGCTATATGAATACATATATCCCTCCCTGGACCTCTCTCCCACCCCATGCCTCCATTGCACCCCTCTAGGTCATCATAGAGCCCCAAGATGAGCTCCGTATGCTATACTGCAGGTTCCCACTAGCTATTTATTTAATACATGGCAGTGCATTGATGGCAAACCTAAGCTCCCAATTCATCCTACCCGCCCCTTACTCCTTGTGTCCACATGTCCATTCTCTATGTCTGCATCTCTATTCCTGCCCTGCAACTAAGTTCATTTGTACTAATTTTCTAGATTCTGTATACATCCTTTAATATATGATATTAGCTTTTCTCTTTTTGACTTACTTCACTCTGTAAGATACAGCCACTATGGAGAACAGTATGGAGGTTCTTGAAAAAATTAAAAATAGAACTACCATGTGACCCAGAAATCCCACTCCTGGGCATATACCCTGAGAAAATCACAATTCAAAAAACACATGTACCCTAAAGTTCACTGCAGCACTATTTTAAAATGAACTTATTTGATTTTGATTGGCTTGGGTCTTGGGGATCCTGGTCCTAAAATCCACTTCAAACATTGGGAAATATCCTGTTTATAATAGTCAACATACTCTCCCTGGTACATTGTATTCTCTCAAAACTTTAAATGCCATGATCACAGTCACTGACTGCCAAGCAAATGTTCCTAAAGAACAGTTCCTAAGTTTTTTAAAGAACAATTCCTTAAAATTTGATCATGTCTCTGTTAAGCTGAGTGCTGCTGTACCAGGCTCAGGCACACAGTCATGTCCGACTCTTTGTGACCCCATGGACTGTAGCCCATCAGGCTCCTCTGTCCATGGGATTCTCCAGGCAAGAAGATTGAAATGGGTTGTCATTTCCTCCTCCAGGGGAGCTTCCCAATCCAGAGTTGAACCCACACCTGCTACATCTCTTGCACTGGGAGGCAGATTCTCCTGCATTAGAAAACACTGTTAAGCTGAGAGTCTGGTCTAAATATGGGAATTGTTAAAAAGAAGCAATAGGCCTGAAATGATGTCAGTTGTGCTTAGCCCATGTCAGCAAATCAAGACTTAATATTGAACCTAGTTGTAATTTAAGCCTCTCCAAAAAATGTGATGTTTAAGCTGTCAAACTGGAATTTCCTGGTCAGCACCAGTGAAGAAATCTGACTGATTGACCCCCTAGCTTCTCCCAAAAGATGACTTTGCCTGAAACAATCTACTTTTTGGTAGAAACTTCCCCATCCAAACAATAAATATCATGGTTGGCAGATGGAGGTGTTATCTGTAATTCCCAAGTCTGGCAGTCCTTGATGGAATTTAATCAGGATTTAGCCTAATTATTTTTATCAAACATAATTACTTTTATAGTTCTCTCACTACTTTATAAAAATAGTAAGGATTTAATATGCCAGTTTTGAAAAAAGACTGAGAAAACAATTAGTAGAAGCATAAAGCCTCACAGTTGAAGTGGAGCTTACACATATTTGGCATGACACCCTCAATTAGCTAAGGAATCCCAATATTTTAAAAATGCATCTGTTTCAATTTTACTAATTATAATTTTTTTCTGAAAAGGTTCAGTTCAGTTCAGTCGCTCAGTCGTGTCCGACTCTTTGTGACTCCATGAGTTGCAGCACGCCAGGCCTCCCTGTCCATCACCAACTCCTGGAGTACTCAAACTCACGCCCATCGAGTCAGTGATGCTATCCAGCTATCTCATCCTCTGTCATCCCCTTCTCCTCCTGCCCCCAATCCCTCCCAGCATCAGGGTCTTTTCCAATGAGTCAGCTCTTCACATCAGGTGGCCAAAGTATTGGAGTTTCAGCTTCAGCATCAGTCCTTCCAATGAACATCCAGGACTGATCTCCTTTAGGATGGACTGGTTGGATCTCCTTGCAGGACAAGGGACTCTCAAGAGTCTTCTCCAACACCACAGTTCAAAAGCATCAAGTCTTTGGCATTCAGCTTTCTTCACAGTCCAACTCTCACATCCATATGTGACTACTGGAAAAACCATAGCCTTGACTAGATGGGCCTTTGTCGGCAATGTAATGTCTCTGCTTTTTAATATGCTATCTAGGTTGGTCATAACTTTCCTTCCAAGGAGTAAGCATCTTTTAATTTCATGGCTGCAATCACCATCTGCAGTGATTTTGGAGCCCCAAAAAATAAAGTCTGACACTGTTTCCACTGTTTCCCCATCTATTTGCCATGAAGTGATGGGACCAGATGCCATGATCTTAGTTTTCTGAATGTTGAGCTTTAAGCCAGCTTTTTCACTCTCCTCTTCTACTTTCATCAAGAGGCTTATTTACTAACAAAAAAAAAGTACTTGGTGAAAACAGCAAATTAAATGCATTATTGGAACAACTTAAATGCATTATATGACTTAAGGCAGTAGTCCCCAAACTCCAGGATCTAATGCCTGATGATCTGAGGTAGAGCTAATTTATTAATAACAGAAATAAGTGCACAATAAATGTTGTATGCTTGAATCATCCCCAAACCATCCCCCCTCTCCAGTCTGTGGAAACATTTTCTTCAGCAAAACTAGTCCCTGGTGATAAAAAGTTTGAGGACCACTTACTTAAGGAGTAGATAGGGTATCCAGTTATAAAAAGTAAACATCACCTCTCTAGATATAGCTGAATTATATCAATTTTGGGGTTAATTTCTAATTTTTACTTTTATATTGCTTATTTAGAAGCATGGTAGATATATTTTCTAAATAAAACCAGTTTTTATTTTCTTGCCTTTCTGTATTGGTCTAGTATGGTCTCACTTTTCCAGGGGGAAAAAAAAATACACAAAACCTAGGCATAAGTTTGCCTTGGAAATAAACAGAAATCATTCTGTCATTTTTGAGATTGCATCCAATTACTGCATTTCAGACTCTTCTGTTGACTATGATGGCTACTCCATTTCTTCTAAGGGATTCCTTCCCACAGTAGTAGATATAATGTCATCTGAGTTAAATTCACCCATACCAGTCCATTTTACTTCTCTGATTCCTAGATGTCGATGTTCATTCTTGTCATCTTCTGTTTGACCATTTCCAATTTGCCTTAATTCATGGACCAAACATTCCAGGTTCCTTTGCAATATTGCTCTTTACAGCATCGGACCTTGCTTCTATCACCAGTCACATCCACAATTGGGTGTTGTTTTTGCTTTCCTTTGTCCCTTCATTCTTCCTGGAGTTATATCTCCACTGATCTCCAGTAGCATATTGGACACCTGCCCACCTGGGGAGTTCATCTTTCAGTGTCCTATCATTTTGCCTTTTCATACTGTTCATGGGATTCTCAAGGCAAGAATACTGAAGTGGTTTGCCATTCCCTTCTCCAGTGGATCACATTTTTATAGTAAAGTAATGCACAAAATTCTCTCAGCCAGGCTTCAGCAATACATGAACCATGAACTTCCAGATGTTCAAGCTAGTTTTAGAAAAGGCAGAGGAACCAGAGATCAAATTGCCAACATCTGCTGGATCATTGAAAAAGCAAGAGAGTTCCAGAAAAACATCTATTTCTCCTTTATTGATGATGCCAAAGCCTTTGACTGTGTGGATCACAATAAACTGTGGAAAATTCTGAAAGAGATGGGAATACCAGACCACCTGACCTGCCTCTTGAGAAATCTGTATGCAGGTCAGGTAGCAACAGCTAGAACTAGACATGGAACAACAGACTGGTTCCAAATTGGGAAAGGAGTATGTCAAGGCTGTATATTGTCATCCTGCTTATTTAACTTATATGCAGAGTACATCATGAGAAACGCTGGGCTGGATGAAGCACAAGCTGGAATCAAGATTGCCAGGAGAAATATCAATAACCTCAGATATGCAGATGACACCACCCTTTTGGCAGAAAGTGAAGAACTAAAGAGCTTCTTGATAAAAGTGAAAGAGGAAAGTGAAAAAGTTGGCTTAAAGCTCAACATTCAGAAAACTAAGATCATGGCATCTGGTCCCATCACTTCATGGCAAATAGATGGGGAAACAGTGGCTGCTTTTGTTTTTTGGGGCTCCAAAATCACTGCAGATGGTGACTGCAGCCATGAAATTAAAAGATGCTTACTGCTTGGAAGGAAAGTTATGACCAACCTAGATAGCATATTAAAAAGCAGAGACATTACATTGCCGACAAAGGCCCATCTAGTCAAGGCTATGGTTTTTCCAGTAGTCACATAAGGATGTGAGAGTTGGACTATAAAGAAAGTTGAGCACCAAAGACTTGATGCTTTTGAACTGTGGTGTTGGAGAAGACTCTTGAGAGTCCCTTGTCCTGCAAGGAGATCCAACCAGTCCATCTTAAAGGAGATCAGTCCTGGGTGTTCACTGGAAGGACTGATATTGAAGCTGAAACTCCAATATTTTGGCCACCTGATGTGAAGAGCTGACTCATTGGAAAAGACCCTGATGCTGGGAAAGATTGAGGGCAGGAGGAGAAGGGGACAACAGAGGATGAGATAGTTGGATGGCATTACTGACTCAATGGGCCTGAGTTCGGGTAAACTCTGGGAGTTGGTGATGGACAGGGAGGCCTGGCATGCTGTGGTCCATGGAGTCACAAAGAGTCAGACAAGACTGAGCAACTGAACTGAACTGAGGCATAAATTTTCCACTGTAGAAAATATCAATAGTATTTCTCTAACACAAGTCTCAGAAGAAACCTAAGCAGACTTCTCAAATAGCAAAGTTTTTCTGATCCTGCTTTATCTATCACTGTTTTGTAAATATACAGTTATAAGCCTGGAAGATCAGTCACTAGGTTAGTAAATAGTGAAGACATTTCAACCTCTCAGCATCCAGAGTTTATGGCCACACCCACCTCTATTGACTCAAGCTGGGAAAGGTAGAACCAGAAAGTTAAAATAAGATTAAAAACAACAGGAATGGGAGCAATTTAGAATTAATGTTCAAGTAACTCCACCTGCTTGTGAGCAGAAGCAAACCAAGGGAACTCTCTGAAATGACTAAAGTTAACCAAACTTTTGAGGTTCTGTTTATTTAAATTGGCCCCCCCACCGCCTCCCAGTTTCCAACAGCAAATTGCCATAAGTTCTCTGAGAGAGATTGTTCACATGGTCAACTGTCAGAAGGGAAAGCTCTCAGAAATCCCTTGGGAGGAGTTTTTTATAGTGGGATTAAAGAGTTCTTTATAGAAGCTCAGTTTCTGGATGTATTTGGTGATAGAATGCCAACTAGAAAATCATCATCTACCACAGTCTGTGAAAGGAAATATATTCATGGACATATAATATCTATTTATTTGTGTGTGAAAGGTAGAACTCTAGTCCTTCTTAAAACCAGTCTAGTAGAAGCAGAATTTCTACCTGTCTCTTCACCAATTAATACAAGTCTATAACTTCACGAAAGTTGGCTGTTCACCTCTGGGCTAGAAGCTGTGGGGGAAAATACACCAGTTCATGAAGAGCTTAACTTGACACTGGGGAAAACCACAGGACATGATCTGTACGCAGGAAACTGAGAACAAATCAAAACTTCTTTCTGTCCATCTTATCATATAAAATGAAGGCTACAAAGAAACATATAAATTCTCAAAGCTGCCCCCAGAATATTTCAGTTACTTAGATTTCCTATATAAAACAAGAATCAACCAAATATTATATACAATCAGTTCTTGTTATTCACAGTAGGGATGTTCCTACCAAGTTTCCATGAACAATGAATTAGCAGATGTCAAAAAATTTCTTTCAGCTGAAATACAGGGTTTGACTACTCCAAGCCTCTGATCACAACATCTTTGTCTAGTGATCAGTGTCTAAATGTTTAAAATTTGTGTTTCTGTTTTAAAACACACACACACACACATAAAACACACACAAAGACACACACACATATGATTCATTAACAGTGAACTTATGTCCAACAGTACTAGAACTCATGTCTGAACAAAGCTCATCTAACAGACCTATTTTCTCCACAAGGTATTTATAACTTTCTTGCATTATGAACACTAGATAGCACTTTGACATTGTACTTGGGGACCATTTTAAACAAAAACATGATAATAGACTAAACAAGTTACCTGTTTACTGTGTAAAAGCTGAGACAAGAAGGCATGCATGATCTTGTTTGACTTCAGCAGAGAACATGAATATTGGCTGACAAATCTTTTGCCACTCCACACATGTCTGAAAATGATTACAAAAGCACTGCAACTATTGATTTTGGGGTAGTATACAATTTAGATAGTAAGTTAATTTACAAAAACGAAATTCATGAATAATGTAGGTCAACTATACTATTATGAATGATTCAGTCTTATTTTTCTCCTGCTCAATGAATCTTGGATAGCTAGAATGCTATCAGATTAAATTCATAATAAAGTTGTCTCCTGTTTGAAAAGTGAAATGATGCTGTCAAAATGTTGCACTCAATATGTCAGCAAATTTTGAAAACTCAACAGTGGCCACAGGACTGGAAAAGGCCAGTTTTCATTCCAATCCAAAAGAAGGGCAATGCCAAAGAATGTTCAAACTATCATACATTTGCATTCATTTCACATGCTAACAAGGTGAAAGTGAAAGTTGCTCAGCCATGTCCCATTCTTTGCAACCCCATGGACTATACAATCCATGGAATTCTCCAGGTCAGAATACTGGAGTGGGTAGCCTTTCCCTTCTCCAGGGGATCTCCCAACATGCTAACAAGGTTATGCTCAAAATCCTTCAAGCTAGGCTTCAGCAGTACATGAACTGAGAATTTCCAGATAAACGTTCAATCTGGATTTTAAAAAGGCAGGGGAATTAAAGATCAAATTGTCAACATCTGTTGGATCATAGAGAAAGCAGGGGAATTTAAAAAAAAACATCTATTTTGCTTCATTGACTATGCTAAAAATTTTGACCTTGTAGATCACAACAAACTGTGGAAAATTCTGAAAGAGGTGGGAATACCAGACCACCTTACCTGTCTCCCGAAAAACCTGTATGCAGGTCAAGAATCAACAGTTAGAACCAGACATGAAACAATAGGCTGGTTCCAAATTGGAAAAGGAGCACATCAAGGTTGTATATTGTCACCCTGCTTATTTAATTTCTCTGCAGAGTACATCATGGGAAATGCCACGCTGGATGGCTCACAAGCTGGAATCAAGATTACTGGGAGAAATATCAACAGCTTCAGATATACAGATGATACCACTCTAGTGGCAGAAAGACAAGAGGAAATAAAGAGTTTCTTGAAGAGGGTGAAAGAGGAGAGTGAAAAAGCTGACTTAAAACCAAGCATTCAAAAAACTAAGATCATGGCATCAGGTCCCATCAATTCATGCAAATAGATGGGGAAAAAGTGAAAATAGTGACAGATTTTATTTTCTTGGGCTTCAAAATCACTGGGGACAGTAACTGCAGCCATGAAATTAAAAGACACTTGCTCCTTGGAAAGAAAACTAAGACAAACCTAGAGAGCATATTAAGAAGTAGACATCACTTTGCTGCAATAGTCTGTATAATCAAAGCTACGGTTTTAGAGTAGTCATGATTGGATATGAGAGTTGGACCATAAAAAAGGCTGAGCACCAAAGAATTGATGTTTTCAGTTTGTGGTTTGAGAGTTTGAGAGTCCCTTGGACTGCAAGGAGATAAAACCAGTCAATCCTAAAGGAAATCAACACTTAATATTCATTGGAAGGATTGATGCTGAAGCTCCAATACTTTGGCCACTTGATGTGAAGAGCTGATTTATTGGAAAAGACCCTGATGCTGGGAAAGACTGAGGGCAGGAGAAGGAGGCAACAGAGGATGAGATGATTGGATGGTATCATCAACACAATGGACATGAATTTGAGCAAACTCCAGGAGATAGTGAAGGACAGGAAAGCATGTCATTCTGTATTCCATGGGGTTGCAAGAGTTGGACATGACTTAGCAACTGAACAATGAACAATGTCTCCTATATACTTCCCTTTTAGAAAATGTTCATCAGTTCAGTTCAATTCACTCATTCATATCCAATTCTTTGCAACCCCATGGACTGCAGCATGCCAGGCCTCCCTGTCCATCTCCAACTCCCAGACCTTGCTCAAACTCATGTCCATTGAGTTGGTGATGCCATCAACCATCTCATCCTCTGTTATCCCCTTCTGCTCCTGCTTCAATCTTTTCCAGCATCAGGGTCTCTTCCAATGAGTCTGTTTTCGAAACGGGCGCCAAAGTATTGGAGCTTCAGCTTCAGCAGCAGTTCCTCCAATGAATGTTTCTGATTTCCTTTAGGATTGACTGCTTGGCTCTCCTTACAGTCCAAGCGACTCTCAAGAGTATTCTCCAACACCACAGTTCAAAAGCATCAATTCTTCAGTGCTCAGCTTTCTTTATAGTTCAACTCTCACATCCATACATGACTACTGGAAAAACCATAGCTTTGACTAGGCAGACCAGACATTGACTAGACTAGACATTACTCTGTGGGCAAAGTAATGTCTCTTCTTTTTAATATGCTGTCTAGGTTGGTCATAGCTTTTCTTCCAAGAAGCAAGCATCTTTTAATTCCATGGCTGCAATCACCATCTGCAGTGATTTTGGAGCCCAAGAAAATAAGTCTCTCACTGTTTCCCTTGTTCCCCCATCTATTTGCCATGAAGTGATAGGCCTGGATGCCATGCCAGGATCTTAGTTTTTTGAATGTTGAGTTTTAAGCCAGCCTTTTCACTCTCCTCTTTCATCAAGAGATTCTTCTGTTCCTCTTTGCTTTCGGCCATAACGGTGGTGTCATCTGAAAAAATTGTTCATATTTATTGTGCATTTTATACCTGGGAAATCCCTATTGCACATATCATAAGACAATTTTTCTCTTTCATCACACAGACTGGTGGCCACTTACCTTATAAAATCCATGTTCAGTGATAGGAGATATGTTAAAGCAATTAAATAATCTAGATGTCACAAGATACTTAGAGTCTTCTGATATTGTAGAATAAAATATGGTTAAAAAAGGGAGATATAACATAATTTCAAATTTATAAAAGGATAGAAGACATATATATCAGAAAGTATTTATTTGAAAATCTATATTTGGGTCAAGTATTTGTGGCAGATGATTTAAATTTTGCTTATTGTGGTTTTCTACATTTTTTAAAACACTGCTATAATCTTGTGCTATTTATACAAATGAAAAAACTAGGGTGAAACAGATCACCAGCCCAGGTTGGGTGCATGAGACAAGTGCTTGGGCCTGGTGCACTGGGAAGACCCAGAGGGATCGGGTGGAGAGGGAGGTGGGAGGGGGGACCAGGATGGGGAATACATGTAAATCCATGGCTAATTCATTTCAGTGTATGACAGAAACCACTGCGATGTTGTAAAGTAATTAGCCTCCAACTAATAAAAATAAATGAAAAAGAAAAAACTAACATAAGTAATATTTTGAAAAGATAATAAGGATTTTTTGCCCTACCTTAAACCGTATCTAGGCAGATCAGAGAAAAGAAAAAGTTTTCTCAGAAAATACTTTTATTCAAAATTAAGAAAATCTTCCTCATTCTCCTCTTTATTTCTCATTTTGTATATCTTTGCTTTCTCATTTGGTTATTTTTATTCTTCTGCTTTTATATCTTCTCTGTCTCTGAAAGGAGCCATTAGCATCACTGATGAATTTGCTACTAAATTGGATTTATCCTAGACTAAATCTTCCTTCCATATTCCACATCAATATTAATTATTTGAGGGACTATAAAACTGATACAGTTATCAATAGAGAAGACTAGAAATGATAATGGAGAGAGACAAAGAGGTGATAATTGATAAAAATTGGTCTGGAATATACCAGAGGATGCCAACTGAGAGAGCCTAGCAGTGTAGATGGAAGGTTGCCTTGAGATAAGAAATAAGGTCAGTACCTTTGGAACTGTAAGCAGGAAAGAGTAAAGAAGGCCTTGATAGCCTTTAGAACAAGTACTTTTGCTGTTCTCTTTCATAGGAGGCAAGATCGCAGGTAGTCAAACAGGGAGGAGTTTGGGTAAGACCCTAGGAGAGTGATAAAGACATGAAATAACAGACATGAGAGGAATAAACAAGACATCTATTCAAGATCAAGTGAAAAGAGTGCTGATGAGTGCCAAGGATCCAGCTGCAACTGGAAGCCAATCATTTTGGCCATCTCTCCGCACACTTAAGCAGTGTTCTTCAGCCAGGTTAGCAAGTATGAGCAGATGGTCCCCTAGTCTCCATTCTCTCTTGTGTATTAGGAAGAGCGTTGCTTCCTTCTGCCCCTAACCAACTTGAACTCCACATCCAAGCATTTGCGATGCTCAGGAGCTGATAACCTCCATCCCCTCCCTCCTTGGTCTTCCTGGGGCTTCTGCTCTACAACTTGGACCCTGGAACAGTGTTTTTGTTTTCTTTTCCATTTTTATGGCGTATAGTTGGTTCACAATGTTGTATTCGTTTCAGGTGTACAGCAAAGTGGATCAGTTACGTTTATACATATGTTTGAATTTGGGGCTTCCCTAGTGGCTCAGCAGTAAAAAATCTGCCTGCCAGTGCAGGAGATACAGGTTTAATCCCTGGGTCAGGAAGATCCCCTGGAGGAGGAAATGGCAACCCACTCCAGTATTCTTGCCTGGGAAATCCCATGGACAGAGGATCCTGGTGGGCTACTGTCCATGTAGTCGCAAAGGATTCAGACACAACTTAATGACTGAAAAGCAGCAACAACATTTGAATTTTAGTAATTTCCACTGCTATAGGGCAGAGTGGTTAAATATCTGGGGATTTGATGAAGGATGAATATAATGTACTGGTTGCAGAATGCCAAAAGATTTTTTTTCACTCTTGCTTGAATGATTGGAACGGGCTGAGAGTTCAAAAAGGTTTCAGGGCCAGATTATCAGTTGCTGCTGAGGTCAGTTGATCTGGAGGTTTCATCCTGAAGGAAGAGAAGTTCTCAAGCCTGATTACATCTGTAGCAGGAAGCCTATTCTAGCATTTTATATTTTATTTTTTTCTTGAACAGGTACAATGTCAAATTATCAAGAATATAAACAAAATTCAAAACAAAAATGATTGGAGAAGGCAGTTTGGGCAGAGCAGGTTGAAAAATAAAAGGAACCCCACATGATGATTTCTTGATTAGAAAGAATAAATGTAACAATTGTTTTAACTAGAATTAAAGATAAAGTATCAAAATAGATGTTTTCTTTAAGGCTTCATTCTTCAAATCCTCTGCAAGTTTCTAAGTTACTCTTTCCTTTAAATGTTTATTCTGTCATCTGGGCCTGAAGTTGCACTAGGTAAATATGTGAAGATGTCCTGTGTTAATTAAAACTACTTAAACTGTGATAGCTCTAGAAATTAGAAGAACTTGGGAGTGAAATTCTATCAATTCCCTAGGAGAGAGATTAATATACAGATGGTATCAACTTAAGAAACACCTCAGGACTTCCCTGGTGGTCCAGTAGTTGGCAGGAAGACTCCCAATGCAGAGGACATGGGTTCAATCCCCAGTCTAGTAAAATCCCACATGCCAGGAGCAACTAAGCCCATTTGCCACAACTACTGAAATCTGCATGCCTTAAAGCTCATGCTTTGCAACAAGAGAAGTTACTGCAATAAGAAATCCCTGCAACCACAACAAAGTGTAGCAGCACCGCCTCACTGCTCAGCATGTGCATCAGTTAAGAACACAGTGCAGCCAAAAATTAATTAATTTTTTAAAAAGAAATACTTCAAAACTCTTCAGAGATTAAACAAATTGACTCTGTGGTGGAAATTGACATGGACTATAATTTTCAAGTAAGTACTAGACGATCATTTAAAAAAATAACATTAATATTACCAGCAAACTTTTAAATAAAGTTAATGATACCATCATTAGCAACTTTTATAAAGCCCACTTGGATACATGATTTGTAATAATGATCTCAAACCCCTTGTGAAATTAGTTTCTTATATCCAGACAACTCAGGTTTGGGAGGTGGTCTTCCTCAAGATCAACTGCTATTACTAAGACGAGAACCTCAATCAGTTGACACTGAAGCCCAGAGTCCATTCTAATCGCGTTACACACAGACAGACCCACTGGGCATCATAAAGGCCACTAAGGAACACGATGGGTCCTCTGAAAACTAAAATTTTGCTTTCAACAGAAGGGGGAAAGTGTCCGTCAGATTTTGTAAGCCAGAAATATCTCTCCTTTCTTGATACAATAATGGCCAAAATCTACTGAAAGTATCTGTAAAAAATTATAACTACAAAACTCCCAGGAGCAGGAAAATCCCTACACCTATTTTTTTTTATGAATGTATAGTTGATTTATAATGTTGTGATAATTTCTGTGTTAACCTATTCTTAAATGAGATTTGTTTATATATATTTTTGTAAAAAGGCTCCATTGCTAGAGTGATATCTTCTTAAGAAGTGTTTCTTTATCTCAGTAAAACCAAGGGGAAAAAAAGAAACACTTCCATAACCCACCTCCCATTTAAAAACAAAAATCTCACAGGAACCCTACCAATATTCTAAAAAAGATTAGCCTCAATGACAACTAGGAGTGGAGAAACCCAAGAGTGTGCAGGCAGGGAATTAATGAGAGACACAGCCTGTCTAATTTTCATGCAAGCAAACACTATCACAAATGTTTTCAAAGGTCAAGTTGCAGTGAATGTGGTAATGCTATTTGGGGAGTGAAATAAACATGACTTAGGTTTTGCTCTGAGAAGTTGGTTTTTCCTCCCCCCTTCCCTTTTTCATTTTTCTGTTCTTTTTCTCTGTGTCTAAATTTTGAATTCTTTATCCTTCTAAATCAAAATTGTATTCTCCATTCTTTTTTTGCCTAGACTCCATGAAAAACTTCCTAGGGCCTGTAGATTTTCTCAAGACCTTTCTGCTGGAACAGACACTATTCTCCTACAAGACTGCTGATTTTAAGATTGTGGAAAATAATATTGGATTTGACTTGGCAGGTCTGAGGTGGCAGAAAAGGGAAGAGAGGGAAAGAGACGAATCTACTGATCAAAAGAATCTTGATTTCTAATCATTAACATTGCACAAGTGAAATGATTTCATTGTCTTAACTATTTTATATGGTTTTTTCCTCTTTCTCTTTTGAAATGTGCTTTCAACAGTCATGGGGCTTCCCCAGTAACTCAGCTGGTAAAGAATCTGCCTACAATGCAGGAGACCCCAGTTCAATTCCTGGGTTGGGAAGATCCCCTGGAAAAGGGACAAGCTACCCACTCCAGTATTCTTGGGCTTCCCTGGTGGCTGTTTTCAGATGCACTGAAAGGAGTACTATGTCCAAAGGAGACAAAGATGGGCTATAGCATATGACTGGAGAGATACAAAAGATGCTTTATTTAAATGTATGTTTGTCCTGGCAGATATGGAGACCTACCTGTACATAATCCACACTCCGCCCCAGTGCTCTGAAGGCCGTGTACATAACTTCTCTTTTTCCACCCCATTTTTGCATGATGCAAATACTCTTGTTGGACAAGACCAACTGGGTGACGTGTTGTGAGCTTTCTTTGTGTGACTCATCCGTCTCACCAGGACCCTTCACGTGGTAGTTGTTCTTCCAGATATAAGTGGCTGACTTGTCCCTGCCCATGACTTCACTGAAGATGTCCATCATGTAAAGGTCATCTTCCGAGTTTCCATCTATGACCATGACAACTTTAATTCCAGGGTAGGTTAGCCTTTTCACAGATTGCAAACATTTCCGCAAATAGTCTGGATCTTCTTGATATGCAGCAATGCAAAGAGCAACAGTTCTGTCCAAGTTAACGGGGATATTTACATAATTTTTCATTTTCCGGTGCTCCAAAAAGGCAAACAGGTTTTGAATAAGAACATGTAAAGCTAAAAAGGCACCATATGGTCCAAAAGATAAATAGTAATCATCCGTATGTATAAACTGGTAACCAATAATATAAGAAAGTATCATTCCAGTGAGGAGAGAGACTCCAAAAAGTGTGGTTCCAAATAGTCTCAGGATAGATAGAAACTTCTCACAATGCATCTGTGAAACAATCACATGGTACTCTTGGTTAGCCACTCTTGTCCCACACTTGTTACATACAGGGTACCACAGGGAGAGCATTGGACTAGAAGCATCCCAGGTGTTCTAGCCCTGAGTTTGTCACTTCACTAGCTCTGTGACTTTCTGCATCTCAGTCTGCCCATCTGCCAGAAAAGGATAAGGATGCCCTTCCGACATACCTGAGAGGACTCTTTTACACATCAAATGAGATGAGGGTGTAACGTACCATTGAAAATCATAATGTGTAAGCAAGTATTATTAGATTATCTATCTAAAGATGCACTTTGTGTTCCAGGTCATAGCCAAGTATATAATCTAAAGTTCTTGGCAAGCAAAACACCTTCGTCCTGCTCCATGATGTTCCCTCTCCCCCAATCCTGCCCAGTGAAAACTCCACAGGTTTTGTTGAATTTTCCGTGTGCAATTCCATCTCACCTCTGATTCAAATCCCTTAGCTCACTTTTTTCATGCAGCCAGCTGAGATCAAAGGCCAGCATAACTAGATTCTAGTACTAGCTCTTCCATCAACTAGCTATAGGCCTTCCCTGGTGACTCAGCAGTAAAGAATCCACCTGCCAATGCAGAAAACCTGGGTTTAATTCCTGGGTCAGGAAGATCCAATGGAGCAGGAAGTGACAATCCTCTCCAGTATTCTTGTCTGGAGAATTCCATTGGAAGAGGAACCTCGTGGGCTACAGTCCATGGGGTAGCAAAGAGTCAGACACGACTAAGGGATTAACACTCTCACTTTCACACTTTCTTTCTATGGAGAACAGTATAGTGGTTTCTTAAAAAAAAAAAAACTAAACTAAAAATAGAGCTAAAATAATTTAAAAAATAGAACTAAAAAACTATAAATAGTTTCTTAAAAAACTATCTATATGAACCAGCTATCCCACTACTGGAATATACCCTGAAACAACCATAATGCAAAAGGACGTAAGTACCTCAATGGTCATTGCAGCATTATTTATGATAGCCAGAACATGGAAGCAACCTAGATGTCCACTGACAGATGACCAGATAGAGAGGATATGCTACATATATACAATGGATTAGTACCCAGCCATAAGAAAGGAATGACATTTGTAGTGATTTGTAAGGTCATTTGTAGTTATGTGTATGGATGTAGAATCTGTTATATAGGGTGAAGTAAGTCAGAAAGATAAAAACAAATATCATATATAAGCACGTATATATAGGATCTAGAAAAGTGGTATACATGAACCTATTTGCTGGGCAGGAATAGAGACATAGACACAAAATGGACATGTAGGCACAGGGGTGGAAATGGAGGGTGAGATGAATTGGGAGAGTAAGACTGACACATATTGTATATATATATACATATATATATATGTATACACACACACACACTGCTGCTGCTGCTGCTGCTGCTGCTGCTAAGTCGCTTCAGTCCTGTCTGACTCTGTGAGACCCCATAGACGGCAGCCCACCAGGATCCCCCATCCCTGGGACTCTCCAGGCAAGAACACTGGAGTGGGTTGCTATTTCCTTCTCCAATTCATGAAAGTGAAAAGTGAAAGTGAAGTCGCGCACTCGTGTCTGGCTCTTCGTAACCCCGTGGACTGCAGCCCTACCAGGCTCCTCCATCCATGGGAGATTCCAGGCAAGAGGACTGGAGTGGGGTTCCATTGCCTTCTCCATACACACACTACCATGTGTAAAATAGCTAGCTAGTGGAAAGCTCCTGTATAGCACAGGGACCTCAGCTTGGTCTCAGTGATGACCTAGAGAGGTGGGATGGGGAAGGAGGGTGGGAGGGAGACTCTAGAGGGAGAGGATATATGTACATATAGCTGATTCACTTTATGGTACAGCAGAAACTAGTGCAAAATTGTAAAGCAATTATTCTCCAGTAATAAAATTTTTTTAAAAAGAAGCAACATCCCCATAAATGGAGTCATCTGTGCTAAGTCCTCAGTCAGCAAACTGAGACTTAATAATGAAACTAAATGCAGTTTCAGCCTCTCCCAGGAGTGTGACTGGTCACTCTGGAGTTACCTGGCCATCATTAATGACATAATTTGTGATAGATCCCCTCCTTATCCCAAAGGAAGGTGCCTTTGTTGCCTTAAACAACCAATTCTTTAGTACAAACATGTTTTCCCACCTCCTTCTGCTCATAAAAGCCTTTAATTTTGCATGACTCCTGGGATCTCTTTTTACTTGTTAGGTAGGATGCTGCCTAAATTAATGAATGATTGAAAATGCTATTGTTGTTGTGTGTGGGTGCTCAGTTTTGTCAGATTCTTTGAAACCCCATGGACTGTAGCCCATCAAGCTCCTCTCTCCATTGAATTCTCCAGGCAAGAATACTGGAGTGGTTGTCATTTCATTCTCCAAAGGATCTTCCCAACTCAGGAATTGAACCTGAATCTCTTGTGTCTCCTGCATTGGCAGGCAGATTCTTTCCCAGTGCACTACCTGAGAAACCCCAATTATTGAATAAAGCCAATTAAATCTTCAAGTTTACTGTGTTTTTGTTTGTTTTGTTTTGGTTTGGTTTTGGTTTTTTAACATATTGCTCAGCTCCAAGAGGCATCACTCACATTTTATTTCCTGCAGTCACTATAGTGGAGAAAAAAACTTCCCTTCTTCCTTTCTAGATTTTTGGTTGGTTAAACCGTTAAAATGACATAAGATAGATTAACAGAGAAAAGCAAATTTAGTTATGTGCTTATGGGAGTTCTCAAAAGACATGTAGACTGAAAAGACAGACAGGTAACTAAGGCTTATGTACGATCCTGAGCTAACAAAGAGCTAAGACACTGAGTCACAAGTGAGAGGAAGACAACTTACAAGAAAGCATAGGAGGGACTTCCCTGATGGTCCAGTGGTTAAAAGTCTACCTGCTAATGCCGGGGACATGGGTTCTGTCCAGGAAGATCCCACATGCCAAGGGGGCAACTAAGCCCATGTGCCACAACTACGGAGTCTGAGGGCTGCGACTAGTGAAACCTGCGTGCCTATAGTCCATGCTCTGCAACAAGAGGAGCAACCACAATAAGCCCACACACCACAACTAAACAGTAGACCCTGCTTGCCACAACTAGAGAAAACCCACGAGCAGCAACAAAAACCCAGCACAGCCAAAAATAAATAAATAGAAATTATAAAGAAGGCATAGGAGATGTTTGGATCTTAGGTCCTAGAAGAGATGGAATAGAAAATCTATATCACAAAAGCACAAAGAATATATCCAAGTTTTATCCAAGGAGTCTCAGGGTATATTTGCTTATTATCAGAAGTCTAGAGTAATTATTTTTGAAATTTTCCTTCTTTTCCTTAAGTTCAGGACATTGTGCTTCCAGTGTCCTAATTTTTTTACATTTGCAAATCTCTGCAGGAAACAGGAAGCAATCTGAGTGAACTTTCAAGTTGCTCTCAAAGTTACACTTTTGTTTCTCGAAAGATTAGTTGCAAACAAGTCTCTCTAAACCCTATCTAAAGTTGGTAGAATTTTCTGAAAGTGGAGGTAAGAGGGGTTTATAATTCAGATCTGCTGCTGTCCAGGGAACATGAATGATCCATAGTGAGATTCCAGGATACATCTGTAAAGGGCATTGCACATGAAAGTCTAAAGATAACAAAACCTGTTTATAGAGACCTGGAAAGTAGGACGAGTTGTAAGGGGTAGCAGATTGAGCCATATCACCCATCTCAGGTGATTCTGATAAATTTACTTTCTGGATGCTTTGGGAGGGCTCTCTGAAAATCTTTTCAAGAAAGGGAAATCAAAAGAGGCAGTTGGGTATTTCAGAGATTTTCTGGGGAGGTTGGAGAAGTTTGGAGATCTAAGGGAGTTTGCCAAAGGATAGGACTGGATTTAAGTAGGAAGATAACCCAAAAGATCTTCCAGGGGGTCAAGGACAGGGAGTTGGGGAGAATGGGAATTTACATTAGAAGTGAACGTTAAGATTGTTCTTAGTATAATTCTTGTTTTTTTTAATCTTGTTAAGGGAGTCCCTAGCCCTTACACTCCTTGGCATGCAGTTTTCAACATGGTCTTTATATAAGTATAAGTAAAACAATTGTTTAGGCTGGGAGCTCTCTCTATATATTTTTCTTTTAAATATAGTCATTTCAAAGGGTTGAGTTGATGAGTTGGATCTGCTAATCACAATAGCTACTCAAGCCAATAAATCTTTTAAAGGCTTAACCATGGATGCTGTAGGCATCCCAAAGGAGAATGCAAAAGATATAGCCCTCACAAGATCCCAAAAGGTGATTCCCAGTGTTAACAAAGACCTTCATTGTCATAGGCAGTAGGAAGGATGTAGTAAGAAGTCTCTCTCCGGTTCTCACAAGAATGTAAGACACCTCCAGTCACAGATGTGCTAACCTGTCATGCCAGGCAGGCACTACTAGAATGGGCTTTTCTACCACTACCAAGACAGTGAAGGTTGACAAGACAAAGGCTGCTTGTGGACTGGAACCCCTTATGAAAATTTCCCTTGAGAGCTGACATGATCAGACAAAGATGATGCTCCCTGTGAATTTATGACCCTGAACCCAGCCTACTCAACTAGCTACCAAAAGCATATCAGTATATGCACCTTCAGGCTTCAGAGGAAATATTCTCATTGAGAAAAAGATAGTTTCAGCATTTTCATTTCAACTAATCCTGCATGCAGAGATCTGGAGACTGATGCAGTAAGAATTCTTACCTTCTGCTATCTCTTGTAAGAGATCCTGCAATTTCAGCTGTAGCAGCCCCAGCAGCAATGAATATGTCGAGATATAAGATAGTGGAACTTTTTTCTTCTTCTTTTATAGGTTCTTTGACTCATTAAACAATTAAAATGATATAAGATAGATTAAAAGAATGAATTAATCACTTCCGTAGATGAGCCCCATAAAGATATGAAGACTCAAAGGGCAGCCTTGTGTTGGAGGTTTGTATAACATTCAGAGCTAAGGAAACAAAACTCGTGGAGAATGAGGGAACAGAAAAGGAGGAGATGTTTTGAAAACAAAGGTTACCTGGTTAATGCAGGTAAGTTTCTCATGAAGAAAAGTATTTCTTTTTTTTTTTTAATTGGTGGCCAATTATTTTACAATATTGCGGTTTTTGCCATACACTGACATGAATCAGCCACAGGTGTACATGTGTCCCCCAGTCCAAACCTTCCACCCTTCCACCTCCTTCCCCATCCCATCCCTCTGGGTTGTCCCAGTGCACCAGCTTTGAGTGCCCTGTTCCACGCAATGAACTTGGACTAGTGATCTATTTCACATATGGTAATATACATGTTTCAATGCTATTCTCTCAAATCATCCCACCCTGGCCTTCTCTCACAGAGTCCAAAATCTGTTCTTTATATCTATGTCTCTTTAGCTGTCTCGCATATAGGGTCATCTCTACCATCTTTCTAAATTCCATATATATACATTAATATACTCTATTGGTGTTTTTCTTTCTGACTTACTTCACTCTATATAACAGATTCCAGTTTCATCCACCTCTTTAGAGCTGATTCAAATGTGTTCTTTTTGATAGCTGAGTAATATTCCATTGTGTATATATACCACAGCTTCCTTATCCATTCATCTGCTGATGGGCATCTAGGTTGCTTCCATGTCCTGGCTATTATAAACAGTGCTGTGATGAACATTGGGGTACACATGTCTCTTTCACTTCTGGTTTCCTCGGTGTGTATGCCCAGGAGCAGGATTGCTGGGTCATATGGCAGTTCTATTTCCAGTTTTTTAAGGAATCTCCACACTGTTCTCCATAGTGGCTGTACTAGTTTGCATTCCCAGCAACAGTGTAAGAGGGTTCCCTTTTCTCCACACCCTCTCCACCATTTATTGCTTGTAGACTTTCAGATAGCAGCCATTCTAACTAGCGTGAGATGGTACCTCATTGAGGTTTTGATTTGCATTTCTCTGATAATGAGTAATGTTGAGCATCTTTTCATGTATTTGCTAGTCATCTGTATGTCTTCTATGAAGACATGTCTGTTTACTTCTTTGGCCCATTTTTTTTATTGGGTTGTTTATTTTTTTGGTATTGAGCTACATGAGCTGCTTGTATATTTTTGAGATTAATTCTTTGTCAGTTGCCTCATTTGCTATTGTTTTCTCCCACTCTTAAGGCTATCTTTTCACCCTGCTTATAGTTTCCTTCCTTGTGCCAAAGTTTTTAAGTTGAATTAGGTCCCATCTGTTTATTTTTGTTTTATTTCCATTACTCTGGGAGGTGGGTCATAGAGGACTTTGCTGTGATTTATGTCAGAGAGAGTTTTGTCTATGTTTTCCTCTAGGAATTATACAGTTTCTGGTCTTACATTTAGATCTTTAATCCATTTTGAGTTTATTTTTGTGTATGGTGTTAGAAAGTGTTCTAGTTTCATTCTTTTACAGGTGATTGACCAGTTTTCCCAGCACCACTTGTTAAAGAGATTGTCTTTTCTCCATTGATTATTGCCTCATTTGTCAAAGATAAGGTGTCCATAGGTGCATGGATTTATCTCTGGGCTTTCTATTTTGTTCCATTGATCTATATTTCTGTCTTTGTGCCAGTACTGTATTGTCTTGATGACTGTAACTTTGTAGTATAATCTGAAGTCAGACAGGTTGATTTTATGAGTTCCATTCTTCTTTCTCAAGATTGCTTTGGCTATCCAAGGTTTTTTGTATTTCCATACAAATTGTGAAATTATTTGTTCTAGTTCTATGAAAAATACCATTGGTAGATTAATAGGGATTGCATTAAATCTATAGATTGCTTTGGTTAGTATACTCATTTTCACTATATTGATTCTTCTGATTCATGAACCTGGTATATTTCTCCATCTATTTGTGTCATCTTTGATTTCTTTCATCAGTGTGTTATAGTTTTCTATATAAGCCTTTTGTTTCTTCAGGTAGATTTATTCCCAAGTATTTTATTCTTTTCATTGCAATGGTGAATGGAATTGTTTCCTTAATTTCTTTCTGTTTTCTCATTGCTAGTGTACAGGAATGCAAGGGACTTCTGTGTGTTAATTTTATATCCTGCAACTTTACTATGTTCATTGATTAGCTCTAGTAATTTTCTGGTGGTGTCTTTAAGGTTTTCTATGTAGATGATAATGTCATCTGCAGTGAGAATTTTGCTTCTTCTTTTCCTATCTGGATTCTTTTTATTTCTTTTTCTGCTCTTGCTGTAACCAAGGCTTCCAAAACTATGTTGAATAGTAGTGGTGAGAGGGGGCACCCTTGCTTGTTCCTGACTTTAGGGGAAATGCTTTCAATTTTTCCCCATTGAGGATAATGTTTGCTGTGGGTTTATCATATATAGCTTTTATTCTCTTAAGGTATATTCCTTCTATGCCTGCTTTCTGGAAAGTTTTTATCATAAATGGGTGCTGAAGTTTGTCAAAGGCTTTCTCTGCATCTATTGAGATAATCATATGGTTTTTATCCTTCAATTTGTTAATGTGTTGTATCACATTGATTGACCTGTGAATATTGAAGAATTCTTGCATCCCTGGGATGAAGCCCTCTTGGTCATGATGCATGATCTTTTTAATATGTTGTTGGATTCTGCTTGCTAGGATTTTGTTGAGGATTTTTGCATCTATGCTCAGTGATATTGGCCTGTAGTTTTCTTTTTTGTGACATCTTTGTCTGGCTTTGGTATTAGGGTGATGGTGGCCTCATAGAATGAGTTTGGGAGTTTACCTGCTTCTACAATTTTCTGGAAGAGTTTGAGTAGGATAGGCATTAGCTCTTTAAATTTTTGGTAGAATTCACCTGTGAAGCCATCTGGTCCTGGGCTTTTGTTTATTGGAAGACTTTTGATTATAGTTTTGATTTCTGTGCTTGTGATGGGTCTGTTAAGATTTTCTATTTCTTCCTGGTTCAGTTTTGGAAGGTTACACTTTTCTAAGAACTTGTCCATTCGTTCCAAGTGTTCCATTTTACTGGCATATATTTGCTGATAGTAGTCTCTTATGATCCTTTGTATTTCTGTGTTGTGTGTTGTGATTAGAAAGGTATTTCTGATCATGAATTCCCAGGTGGTGTTAGTGGCAAAGAACCTGCCAGTCAGTGCAGGAGACATCAGTTCAGTTCAGTTCAGTCACTCAGTCATGTACAACTCTGCAGGGAGCCGGCCTGACTGCTCAGGCTCCTTCTTGGCCCTGAGAGAGATCAAGAGGTCCCTCTCTGTCCCACCACCCCTGATTTATTAAAGTGCAGGTTGGCCTTTCTTACCTCCCTCAAGGAAATTGCTGTAGCGACCTTTTACCCATTTTCCTGACGAGATTGTCAGGTTCCTGTGTATGGTTTAGGTAATCTTTAGATAATATTTAACTGATTGTAATCATACTAAGATGCCAGTCCCTTGCTCTGATAGTCTTAAAGAGTTGAGATAAAATTCCTGAGTGAAGACTAATGCCTGCGATTCTGCACGTATACATGTCCTTGATCGAAATTTAGTGAGTCCTGTTAGCATATATATGTATGTTACGCCTCAATAAAGTTGTCGGTTTCAGTCGAGAGCTGACTCCGTCCCTCTCAACCCCATCTTTCCGAGTCTTTATTTCTTAGGTATTTTGGCGATTGCACCCGTGACCGGTTCGTTTGCTGGCAGGCTCCGGCACAACTTTTTGTAACCCCATGGACTGTAGCACACCGGTCTTCCCTGTCTACCACCAACTCCCAGATCTTGCTCAAACTCATGTCCATCAAGTTGGTGATGCCATCCAGCTGTCTCATCTCCTGTTGTCCCCTTCTCCTCCTTCCTTCAATATTTCCCAGCATCAGGAGACATAAGAGATGCATATTCAGTCCCTGGGGCAGGAAGATCCCCTGGAGAAGGAAATGGCAACCCACTCCAGTATTCTTGCCTGGTAAATTCCATGGACAGAGGATCCTGGCAGGCTATAGTCCATAGGGTCAGAGTCTTACATGGCTGAGCATCCAACACTTTTCTGAAAATAGTCCCCTTCTTGGTATAAGAGCCCTTTCCAGTGCAAATTTAGACAGTGGAGGGGGAAGTAAAAAGCTTTTCCTGAATCTGCTGGGTTCCAATCGCCTTTAGCTTAATATAATCCTAATGCCAAAAAGACATATTTGGGGATGGCAAATTCTACTCCTCTTCATCATACATTGAGGTGATGCTGAGTAAGCACCCACTACACTTTGAGGAATCTTAGTGTGACTGCTCACAAATTGTGTTTCCTCTCTTTCTGGTCACAGATATCTTGATGCATGTATTACCTTCCAACCTTATGGAAGTATGAGAAAAATCTCTTTCAACAGGGACTTTTAAAAGGCAAAAGGTAGGCCTCCCACAGTCCATCTTTTTCCTTCCACAGATTTGACGTACATATCCACAAATTTCTAGGGTATTTCAGAGTCCAAAGATACAGGGAGCTTGGTCCTTATATTTCCACATTGAAGAGACCCAGTCACTAATCAGGAATACTTACAAAACCCAGAAACCCATTTACTCACTCAGCGGTCCCCAAACTTTTTAGCACCAGAGACCAATTTTGTGAAAGACAATTTTCCCATGGACCAGGAGTTGGGGACAAGAAGGTTTCAGGATGATTCAAGCACATTCTATTTATTGTGTACATTATTTCTAATGTAATGCCTTCAGTGATCTGACAAGTTGTATCAATCTGTGACCTGGAGGTTGGGGACCCCTGCACTAGATTCCTGGTTTATTATAAAAAGGATGTAATTCAAGAATAGCAAGATGGAAGGGACGCATAGAGCAAGGAACAAGAAAAACGCACAGAGCTTCTATGTTCTCTCTGTACCCAAATCTCCACATGTTCACCAACCCAGGAGCTCTCTGGACCTTCTGCTTTTGGGTTTTTATGGAGGCTTCATTATGATGGTTTACACCATTGACGATTGTCAATCCAACTCAGTCTCAAGACCCTCTCTCCTCCCAGAGGTCTAAGTGTGGGATAGGAAAGTAAAGTGAAAGTGTTAGTTGCTCAGTCATGTCTGACTCTGAGACCTCATGGACTGCAGCCTGTCAGGCTCCTGTCTATGGAATTCTCCACTCAAGTATACTGAAAGTGATTGCCATTTCCTTCTCCAGGGGTCCTTCCCAACTGAAGGTTAGACACATCATCTCCTGTGTCTCCTACATTGGAAGGCTAATCCTTTACCATCTGAGCCACCAGGAAGCCCCAAATGTGGGATGGGAAGTTCCAACCATTTAACCACATGGTTTGCTCCACTGGCAACCAGCCCCATCATTAAGTATGCTTCATGGAATGGACATATGGACTCTGAGGAAAAGAGGAAGGTGGCACAAATTGGGATATTAGGAATGACATATATGTAATAGATAGCTAGTGGGAAGCTGCTGTAATATAACCCAGGGAGCTCAGTTCAGTGCTCTGTGATGACTTAGAAGGGTGAGATGAGGAGGTGGGAGGGAGGGTCAAGAGGGAGCAGGTATGTGTCTACATATGACTGATTCACTTTGTTGCACAGCAGGAACTAACATAACATTGTAAAGCAATTATACTACAATTTGAACAATTACAAAAATACAGTCACCTCATGAACATAACAAAAGACACCTCTAACATTATAAGAAAATCCAAACGTTTTAGATGCCCTGAGTCAGAAAGAGAACAAACAGCAAATATGTATTTCTTATTATAATTACTCACTCTATCACAGTTTTTCCCCCTGAAGTTCTTTTTTTTTTTTTTCTTCTCCTCTTCCAAGAAGGAACTCTAATGAGGGGCATAATTGATATAATTGCAGTGTCCTCATCTTCATTCATGACAACTTCAGGGTTTTTGTCATGTTTGCTTATAATTAATGCTTAATTATATGTGAATATAACTTAAAGACTTTTCCCTTAATTCAACCGGTTTTTGAAAGTTAAGTAAATTTATTTACACTGATACTTTGGGCTAAGCAATTATTTCTACAAAATCTCTTCCTGGATATGCTATTTGTATTTCCTTATTCCACATTAAGACTTAAAATTGAATGTTGACATAAAACATATTAACTTTGTGGTTGTTCCTAGTTGTGTGGCCATCCCCTCACTCAGCTCCAAGTGACACCATCTACATTCTAGTCCCTGTGGTCATCGTTGAGGTGGTCTGAGTGGATATGCATTATACTTTAGGGTAACTTACTGTGACTGCTCACCAACGGTGTTTCCACTCCTTCTGAGCAGACTGCTTGATGTGGCCATGGCATTCCAGCCTTTGGAAATCTGAGCTCTGCCACTTCCAACAGGGTGTTTAAAAGAGAGAGTGGGTCTCCTTCAATATATTTTTTCTCTCCACAATCTTAATGTACATATCAACATGTCCTAGGGGATTGCAGAGCTCAAAATAGAGGGAGTTTGGTCCTTATCTCCCTTAAGGAAGAGAGCCCGTCATCAATCTGGAATGCAAGCCTTGGACTTTTATGTTAACAAGAACCGATTTCTGAGTTTTAGTTTATTAATTATTAGTTAATTCACCCCAATTACAATGTAAGTAATACAAAGCAGGCTGAAGACCAGGATTTTAGCTTGTGGATATTAATTTCCTTTGTTAAATGGAGATGATGGTACTTGTCAATGAGCTTTCACAGGGCTACAGTGAAGAGGAAACCCAAAGTGTTTGTGAAAGTATTAAAAAAAAAAAAAAAATCAGGGACACAATTCAGTTTAAAAATGTCAGCTAACATGGAAGCTAAAAAACAACAATAAAAACAAATATGTGTTCCACTTTTGGCACTTATATAGGACACCGTAGTTTATAACATGTGAGCCTGATAAAGGTAGTCACAACACAGATGAAGAATTCAAGCTGCCAGGCATTGTTGAAATGTTGACTTTTCAGTGAAAGGCAAGAGAGCACAGCATCCCTTGTTAATTAAAACCACTAACTGGATGCTAAAAATTTCCAAAGTGTACATTAACCAATGCCTACAGTGCTAGAAGCACTAGACTAGGAACTTGTCTTTTCCAAGACATGAGTCATTCTCACGAGAGCGAAAATTTTCAAGGGTCGAAAACACTCTGCCTGGGAGAAGCTTAGAAGTGTGTTCTGCTTGTGTTTCAAATCACCACAGGCAGCAAAAGAACTGCCTGCCATTCTTTTCCATTATTCACATTTTCCTTGCTTTTATCAGCACACGTGGACTGAGAGCGTTCCCCTAGCATCTGTTGGTTGCTGCTGAAGCGGGAACACCCTCTTACATCATAGGAGTCCACAAAATGTCCTTCTGCAGCCTGGGAAAAGTTGTTAGTAAACTGCCACAATGTGGCAAGGGTTGAACCTTTCTGTTTCTGAAAAATAGTGCATCGTTGCCTAGTATGACACATACAGCATCTGAGTAAAGGGCAAGGTACATTTAGAGCCACTTTTGTGAGGGACTAGGTTGATCCAGAGACTGACAAACAGGATGGGTTTCTTTGTAATTTCCCCTGAGTGATTTCAGAGATGTGGGTACCATATGTGTGAGAATTTCTGAGACAATCCCCAAGTCAAATATTCTGTTTCATAAGCAGACCCTGTTTGTCAGACATATGGCTTTACTATTAAATTGGAAAATGCGGTTAGTCCCATCCTTGATCACAAGAGATTACTACTCGGTACAATGATGATGTAGAACGCTACCTTCTATAAATATTTAAAATACAACAAGGCCAGTATGGTGCTGGCATAAAAACAGACATATAGACCAATGAAACAAGATAGAAAGCCCAGAGACAAACCTATGCACCTACGGATACCCTATTTTTGGCAAAGGAGGCAAGAATATACAATGGGGCAAAGACAGTCTCTTCAATAAGTGGTGCTTGGAAAACTGAACAGCTACATATAAAAGAATAAAATTAGAATACTTCCTAACATCATATACAAAGGTAAACTCAAAATGGGTTAAAGACTTAAATGTAAGACCAGAAACTACAAAACTCCTAGAGGAAAACTGAGGCAGAACACTCTCTGACATAAATCACAGCAAGATCCTCTATGACCCACCTCCTGGAGCAATGGGAATAAAAACAAAAATAAACAAGTGGGACTTAATTAAACTTAAAAACTTTTGCACAGCGAAGGAAACCATAAACAAGGTGAAAAAAACCCTCAGAATGGAAAAAAATAATAGCAAATGAAACAACTGACAAAGGATTAATTTCAAAAATATACGAGCAGCTCATATAAGTCAATACCAGAAAGACAAACAACCCAATGAGAAAATGGTGAAAAGACCTAAACAGACATTTCTCCAAAGAAGACATGCAGATGGCTAATAAACACATGAAAAGATGCTCAACATCACTCATTATTAGAGAGATGCAAATCAAAACTACAATGAGATATCATCTCACACTGATCAGAATGACCATCATCAAAAAATCTACAAACAATAAATGTTGGAGACAGTGTGGAGAAAAGGGAACCCTCTTGCACTGTTGGTGGGAATGTAAATTGATATGGCCACTATGGAAGACAATATGGAGATTCCTTTAAAAACCAGGAATAAAGCTACCATATGATCCAGCAATCCCACTACTGCGCATATACCCTGAGGAAACCAAAGTTGAAAAAGACACATGTAACCCAAAGTTCATCTATTTACAATATCTAGGACATGGAAGTAACCTAGATGTCCATTGACAGATGAATGGATAAGGAAGCTGTGGTACATATATACAATGTAATATTACTCAGTCATAAAAAGGAACACATTTAAGTCAGTTCTAACGGGGTGGATGAACCTAGCATCTATTACACAGAGTGAAGTAAGTCAGAAAGAAGAAAACTATTATTGTATACGAACGCACACATATGGAATCTAGAAAGACCGTGCTGATGAGCCTAGCTGCAGAGCACCAGTGGAGACATAGACATTGAGGACAGACTTTCGGACACGGCTGCTGGGGGAGGAAGGAGAGGGTGGGAGTAACATGGAAACACACATTACCATATGTAAAATAAATAGGTGGTAGGAATTCGCTGCATGACTCAGGAAGCTCAAACCAGGCTATGTAACAATCTAGAGTGGTGGGATGGGGAGGGAGGTGAGAGGGACATTCAAGTGGGAGGGGACATGAGTAAAACTATGACTGAGTCATGCTGATGTTTGGTAGAAGCTAACACAATGCTATAAAGCAGTTATCCTTCAGTTAAAAATAAATAATTTTTAAAAAAACAAGAAAATAAAAATACAAAGCCCAGTATTAAACTTCAGCCTTTTAACTGATGTTTAAATTGCTTTTGGATTTAATACCAATTATTCACTAAGCACTAGTCAACCCACTCCAGTGTTCTTGCCTGGAGAATCCCAGGGATGGGGGAGCCCAATGGGCTGCCATCTATGGGATCACACGGAGTCAGACACGACTGAAGTGACTTAGCAGCAGCAGCAGCAGCAGTCTTCACAGAATTCTAGTCCCAAACCAAATGTTAAAGAATAGCTTGGTATACCATAATGTAAAAAGTATAAAAGTCTCTCTCTCTCTCTCTCTCTCTCTCTATATATATATATATATATATATATATATAAATATATAACTTTCACTAATGTGCATAAAACATTGCTTGGCTAAGGTTAATTTTTCATTCAGGTAATGAATCATGAATGTGACTTTATTCCTAAATATCATCATTGGTTTGTCAACTTTTATTCATCATTTACTAGGCTCCAGGCATTAGGGCAAATTTGTTTCCTTGAATAGCAAGATCCTATTTAACAATAAATACATTATTAATCTCATATTACAAATCATATATACATATGATGAGGCAGCCAAGACTGAGTATTTAAGTAACTTCCCCAAATTCCAAAACTTGCCCCAATTCACATGATGACATAAATGCCAGATGATTAGACTATTCTCGGCAAATATTGACTGAATAGATTTGAACTTTCATGACAAAATAGGCAGCATCCTTTTATTTCAGGTTAATTAACATGTTGTCTTATAAGGAAAGATTAGAAAAGAACTTTGAAAATTGTCTTCCTGCTATAATAGAAAAATGAGCATTGGGTACTCAGGTACAGATACAACACCAGCCAATAATACTCAGAGATTTCTGGTCTCATTTACCTTCCTACATGCCCACAGCCAGAAGGGACCTGGAATGATGTGGTCCCAAAGGGTGCTGGCTGGTGATTCCATCTAGGCAGCCGCAGCGTGGCTCTTAATGACCAAAGTCAGAATCCTGTTTCACTGTAAGAAAGGTAGTCCTGCAGAGCAGATACAAGCCTTGTTGTTTACCCACAGGCCCCAAGTGGGACTGTGAAGGTCACTGGGGCGCCATTGGGCACAGTTCTTCCCTCTTCACCTTTCTCTATTAACCAGAGAGCAAACAGTGGATGAGAGAGAATAAAACTGCTCTCATTGCCCTAACTGAGTTCCTGCAGCTCTCATGAAGGGGGCTTCCATTTTGGATAAGGGAAAAACTAAAGTGAATCCTAATGAGTTGAGTCAGCACCTGGGAAAGGCTGTGGACATTCAGGCCAAATGACACCTCTTCTGAGAGGTCCTAGCATACCGCTCCTTCTAAAGTAACTCCGCCAGTAAATCGACTCTACTCCAATAAATTTTTCTAAAGAATAAAAGGAAACATTAAAAATAAATAAAAAATAAAGTAATTCTTCCTCCCTGACCTTCCTTCACTGCCTGTCAGTCTCCCCTGACCCAGCTTGATTTTCTAAGTAGCACTAAGAATACTCCTTGGCTATAGGGACTTATGTATCAATCAACTGTGTATTTCTGTACCATAAAACATTTATATAATAGGCATTAGATTATATTATTATAGTAGTATTTATAGTATGTAGTCAATAAATATATTTGTAAATTCATATGGATTCAAGTAGTCAATGAAGACTGACAGAGCACAGGGCCTTCCTCTGTCTTTATTGCAGGGGCAGTGGATACATACTGAGCCCTTAAGGTTATCCTTCGTCCAGCAGTTTTTTCCCTTCTCTTAAAAAAAAATTCCTTAATTTCTTGCCCAGCTATAAAAGGGTAATAATGGCTGTGAGGGTGACCAGACCAGCTCTAGAAGGTTTTGGAACAAAGTTAGAAAAGGAAACAATAAGGAAACAAAAAACACTGACTTGAAAAGACATATTCATCCCCATGTTCACTGCAGCATTGCATTCGACAGACAGTACAGGGAACAACCTAAGTGTCTAGTGATGAATGAATGAATGAAAACACTGTATTGTATGTATTTCCTGAGATTTTATTCAAACAGATAAGAATAGATATCATGATCTCCCTTATATGTGTATTATAAATAAATAAAAAATAGAATGGATTGGTCGCTCCTGGAGGAAGAGGGTGGAAAGTAGGAGAAATAGATAAATTTTGTTTTTCATCTTAAATATACTGGATTTTTAAAAATCATCATATCACAGTACATGATTAGAAAATTATTTTTCTGTTAACATCTCTTCTGAAATGATAATGATCAGTATTTACTAAACACTATATACCAGGAACTTTGCTAAGCACTTTAATAGATTTCTTTTAATTTCCACAGTGATCTTGTTGACCCCTTTTCATGGATTAGGACTCTAAGGCTTGGAAATAATATATACAACTGCTTAGTAGTGAAGCTGGTATTCACACCAAGGGTTTTTTGACCCTGGAAACTATGACTTTGACGAGTCCACCTTATTGCATCTTTTAAGTAAGATATTTCTATAGATGTGGGAGATGATACCAATTTTCTATTTTAAACAAATATAATTTCCTCCAAGTTTTTCAGAAATGAGAAAACTAAATTTTCTTTTTTTTTTACGCACCAGTAGTACAGATACCTAAATTATCTTTTAGAATATTTTTTTTTATTTTATCCAAAGTCCCCAATAATAGAAACCTAATGAAAATTATATCCCAACTTGTTGAATTATTTATTAGGCATTAAAAATGAGTTTAAACTTAATGACACTTCCTTGAGACAGTGTAAATACCTAGCTGATTTCAGTGTTTTGTTTTAGAATTCAAAAGCCACTTGATTCTGCTAGAAAATCTAGAAAACTACTACCATAGCCTTTTTTCCCCCACACTGGGTGGAAAAAGTTTATATAAAGCTTCTGTAGTGCAAAGATGAACAATTACAAGTACATATATCCTCAGATACAAATTTCCAAAAAACGGACTTTCTCAATCCTCCTTCACTATCTTATCAAAATATTGAGATTTTCATATTTTGCATTATATTATTTTTAGTAAATGCTTGTTTGAAATATCTCAGCATACTCCTTCAGGACAATCTTTTATTAAGCATCTGTTTTACACATATGCCATATAAAGAATTGCACTAAATCAATATAAATAACCAGTCAGGATTTTTTTCCTAAAAAAAAGTAAAGTATTAAATAAAACCATATATTTTATGTCTAATTTTAAATTCTAGGTATAAATAACTTCAAAAAATTGTTTACATTGCTTAGAAATCTCTATCTTTCAGTTGAATACTAAGTAGTTTTGAGGAATGGAGGTTGAGTTCAGGTGAGAGAGGAACGCTTAGTGTGGTATGAGTCAGAGAGTAAAGTCTAAGATAAATTGGATTGCTTATCTAAGGCAAATCAAAGAAATACATGATATTACACAGAACTCCTTCTGTATAAGTAAACCCCACCCAAATCAGAGTCAGTATAGTTAAAAGCCTAGAAATCAGAGTGATGGCTGAAATAATAAAACAGAGAAGCTCAGCAATGACTTATGGAAGTAATACACTCTGGGTTTCATGCTATGCATTCCAGTCTTCACCATGGGCATGATTCAGGCAACTTCCTAGGATGTGACAGCCCTATGATCTTGTTACCCAGAGCAAATGTAGCTCGGGAGGAAAATTGTGCTGTTGGTTGCAGTGGCTGCTGACAGGTCTATGACAGAAAACCATAACCCTACACAAAGTCATAGTTTCTCTCCACCTACAATTCTATTGCAGTTCTGGTTGCTAGAATACCTAAGCTTGACAAACTCAGCTTCAAACAAAAGCATTCTTAGCAAAGATCTCTGAAATCCATGGGGTCAATGGGGGAGAGTTTAAGCAGAACTTCTCCTTTAGTTCTCATATCACATATTGGTATTATAACCACTGGGTTTTTCCTCTTTTTCTTCCTGCCATCCATAAGAACATATGTGGTATATACTAGGGACCATATTTTCATCACCCCTGAAAAAAAAAAAGCAAGAAAAGGCAAATGTTCCCCAGGAGAAATCTGAGCAATTTTATGAGTTTAGGGGTCAAGTTTGGGGCATGAATGAAAATGAGATCTTTTTTTTACCAATTAGATATCTAGTATTCTTACAATATTTATTGTCAGTTTCTTGTGTTTTGGTAGTAAGAATAGGTATGTGTATGAGTGTGTACGTGCACATGAACATGTTTTGACTTCTGGAACTAGATTGAATTGGAATACACACCTGGCTCTTCCTTTCAAAGGCTGAGTAAACTTGAACAAGCTATATAATATTTGTCATCTAAATTATAGATGAAGCTATAATTCATCCATAAAATGTAGCTAATTATATTGACTTCATCTAATTATGAAATTGAAAGATAGAATGCATTTCATTCAATACCTGAAAGTAAATATTCAACAGTTAGAACTCAGGGATGTCAGCCCTCTGTGGATTACTACCCTGCTAGTAACCACCTAGTCAGCCTGACTCTTGTTACCTTTAAGCTGTTGCTTGTTAGTCATATGCTAAGTCAGCTTCAGTCATGTCCAACTCTTTGTGACCCTATGGACTGTAGCCTGCCAGGCTCCTCTGTCCATGGAAATTCTCTAGGCAAGAATACTGGAGTGGGTTACCATTCCCTTCTCCAAGGGATCTTCCCAACCCAGCAATCAAACCCATGTCTCTTATGTCTACCTGCATTGGCAAGTGGGTTCTTTACCACTAGTGCCACCTGGGAATCTGTTTGCTAGTTAACAAGGGATAACTCTTACATAGTGGAAAGAATAGCAGAATAGAAAGGAAGTGGATTCAAGCTCAAGTTCTGCCTCCTATTAGCTGTCCAACTTTAAGCAAACCACTTGAGTGTTCTATGAATAAGCTATGTGTCCTTAGAAAATTAATATCCCTAACATCAAATGTTCAGTGTATAATTAACTTATTAATTTGTAGGAGTCAGGAAGAATAAAAGAAAAGCAGGCCCCAGCAAGGGTTGCAAAAGAAATTTGTCAAAGAAATTTATAATTATTGATAAACTGGATGCTATAAGGCATGGGACTCTTGGAACAAGTTCAGAGGGAACAGTTCATACTCTTGAAAACAAAATATGATCCTGGGGTCCGAAAACCAACCCCAGACTATTTCTCAACTGGCATGCAGCTCAGAGTCACATGTTTTACTTATCTGGTGGAAAATCTATAGATAAGAATATTAGTCTGATTTACTAATTTGTTATTGATTACTGTTTCTTAGCTACTCAATGGTTAATGATCACTTTGTTCTTTGGCCCTGAAGGCCACATGAGTTATAACTTAACTCCCTGCATATTCTTTCCTTTATGGCTGAAAGTATAATAAAGCTGGCTTGGATTCAGTTTTAACACCTTCACCTTGGAGTGGTGTTGGTCCTCTGATCCTTGCTTTTCACTGAATTCTTGTGTCTTGTTTCTCATTCTCTTACCATATTGAGCTTTCAGAAATCCTGCTTGTCGAGCCTGTTGCGATGTTAATTTTAATGATTTTAACCCACAGCTGAGTGTCTAGAAGAAGTATGGGTGTAGGTTGCACTGTAGGCAGTTTCCTCATCATAGTCACCTGAATGAGATTGAATACAAAGAGCAAATTTGTATCTACTTTCTGAGCCTCATTTCCTCATCTGCAAAATGGGAATGATATCTTTGCAGACTTACTGGTAAGAAATACATACACTTATTACAACTTCAATGGGATATTAATGGTTTCAGTGTCTTAACAAAAAGGAATAGTAACTTGAATTATAAATGCATATGCACTTTCTATTTCCACAAGGTATCGAGTTGTTGCCTAGGATCTCAGTACAAAGGGTTAAAAGGCACATTTAGAACCAGCTTTACTGAAGGAATGGCTTGATCTCAGTGACTGACACACAGGATGTATCATTATAATCCAAAATCTAATAAAGATCAGATCAATGTCCTTTTAGTTGTAGCCAATATTTAAAGACATAAAAGCATAAAAGATGAAAGAAGATATTTTTAAAAATATTTGGTTAGTGAATGCATGACTCAAGATCACATCTAATAAATAGCAAAAATGATTTTAGAATGCAGGCTTCCTTTACTTTTAAGCTACTGTTGTGTGGGAGGAAGGAGAGATAGGCTTCCAGTCATATGTACTAATAGAATGATTAGAATTATCATTCAACTTAGGCAGGTGACACTAGTAAGATATGTGGAAATGTGCTTCTTTGTTACAAGACACTCTGCTTGTGGTCATTTGCCTTCTAACAGTGGATTAGAAAGTATGGTCAACAAAAGGTTAAAAAGCCGTGGTTCCCAAATACTGTGATACATCTCGAAATCTGTAAAAATTACTGATGTGTGGCTCCTGAAACATTATGAGCTAGTTGGCGTGGGGTGCTACAGGGGCATCAGGATTTTTTAAATCTTAAGTAATTCTAATTGCAATAACGTTTGGTAATCATTGGGTTAAACTCTGAGAAAACTTTCATGATCTTATTTGCATAGATGTATATCCCTCAGATGTATTGCCTCTGCTACTGTCCTCAGTTAGAAATCCTAAGTTTTTGTTGTCTAGTCGCTAAGTTGTGTCCAACTCTTTGAGACCCCAGCGACTATAGCCTGCTAGGCTCCATGTCCTTTGGGTTTCCCAAGCAAGAAAACTGGAATAGGTTGCCATTTCTTTCACCAGGGATCCTCCCAACACAGGGATTGAACCACAGGGAATCTTTACCACTGAGCCACATGGGAAGCCCATAAATCCGAAGAGAAGTACCCGATTGAAGCTTCCCAGGAGTCTTCACATGAGAGCATGCCGGGAGCCAACAATAGAGACCCTACCCCGAAAAAGGCCATAGGGGAGAAAACCCGATGGGCAAGGCCAACACACGAGACCCTACCCCTAAAAAAGGCCATAGGGGAGAAAACCTGATGGGCAAGGCCAACACACAAGACCCTACCCCTAAAAAGGCCATAGGGGAGAAAACCTGATGGGCAAGGCCAACACACGAGACCCTACCCCTAAAAAGGCCATAGGGGAGAAAACCTGATTCACCTTGCCCATCAGGTTTTCTCCCCTATGGCCTTTTTAGGGGTAGGGTCTCGTGTGTTGGCTCCCAGCAAGAGCACATGACCCTCCCTTTCTTCCCTTCTAACCTCTCTTCCTCTCTGGTTCTGAAGTTGGCTTTTGTCTTTCAAGTATTACTGCACTTCTTCTATCAGAGACCCTTGAGCCTAAGCCTGTAGGGGTTAAGCAAAACACTTTTCAAAGACCTTGTCATCTGAGCTGTCTCTGGATCCTGGACTTCAGGTTTCAGATTCTGCTTCATTTGCACCATCCATATTGATCAGTGGCTTCCTAAGAAGCCCGTTCTCTCAACTGTCCTATTTGTTCCTGAACTTCACCATCCTCAACCTCATCCTCAAGTTCACAGTGGCAAAGGGGGAAGTTACAGAATGACCTGGAGTGAAATCCTAGCTCTACATGTTCCCCCACCAGCTCATGGGCTCTGTCTCTATAGGTCACTTTTTTGTGACCATATGTACCACAGTGTCAAATCACTACATGAAATCTTTCCTGATCTCTCAATCAGATGTGTTTTCTCCTCAATGTGAGCCCCCATAAAACTTGACTAATCCAGCTGCAGCATAGTCCAGCTCAAGGGTGTTATATTTGAGAATTCCTGAATTAAGTTTCATCCACTCTCCTTATTAACACTGTCACTCTGAGTGGTTTTCTTAACATTTCTGAAGCAAGTTTTCTTTTATATAAAGTTTTCTTTGTGTGTGAGGTGAGATTAGAGATCTCACCTCAAGTATCTAACTCCATGTCTGATGCATACTCAGTTCAGTTCAGTCATTCAGTCATGTCCAACTCTTTGCAACCCCATGGACTGCAGCATTCCAGGCCTCCCTGTCCATCACCAACTCCTGGAGCCTACTCAAACTCATGTCCATCGTGTTGGTGATGCCATCCAACCGTCTCATCCTCTGTCGTCCTCTTATCCTCCTACCTTCAATCTTTCCCAGCGTCAGGGTCTTTTCCAATGAGTCAACTCTTCGCATCAGGTGGCCAAAGTATTGGAGATTCATCATCAGTCCAGTGAATACTTAGGACTGATTTTCTTTAGGATTGACTAGCTGGATCTCCTTACCATCCAAGGGATTTTCAAGGGTCTTCTCCAATACCGCAGTTGAAAAGAATCAATTCTTCGGTGCTCAGCTTTCTTTATAATCCAACTGTCACATCCATACATGACTACTGGAAAAACCATAGCTTTGACTAGACGGACCTTTGTCAGCAGAGTAATGTCTCTGCTTTTTAATATGCTGTCTAGGTTGAAATAATAGCTATTTTTACATATTTATGGGCCAGATCATATTTCGCCTTATACTGCAGATAGTGAATGTAGATAGTGAAATTAGAAGATACTTGCTCCTTGGAAGGACAGCTATGAAAAATCTAGACAGCATATTATATTATTTTGAGAAGAAGAGAATGGGAGAAATTATACCATAATTACAATGCTGTAATCCAGAAATGTCTACCTAGAGTTCTGAATTTATCCCAAAATTCTAATTCATACACAACATAATATACACACTAAAATATGTACTTTAAAGAGTGAAATTTTTATTGAAAATATAAAAGAATGGGCAAAATACTAGGAAAACTTTTGATGGAGTGTGATGGCTATTTAAAAAAAAAAACAGTATCTCAACTGTTTGAGTAGTCTTATTTAGCTCTTAGAAAAATATAGTAAAAACTAATGTAAGGAATGAATGAATTTGCACACATTGGGATGAAAGGAAAAAGTTTAGAATTTACGAGCTCTTTTAAAGCCTTCGACTGTGTGGATCACAATAAACTGGGAAAATTCTGAAAGAGATGGGAATACCAGCTGACCTGCCTCTTGAGAAACCTATATGCAGGTCAGGAAGCAACAGTTAGAACTGGACATGGAACAACAGACTGGTTCCAAATAGGAAAAGGAGTATGTCAAGGCTGTATATTGTCACCCTGCTTATTTAACGTATATGCAGAGTACATCATGAGAAATGCTGGGCTGGATGAAGCACAAGCTGTAATCAAGAGTGTCGGGAGAAATATCAATAACCTCAGATATGCAGATGACACCACCCTTATGGCAGAGAGTGAAGAGGAACTGAAAAGCCTCTTGATGAAAGTGAAAGAGGAGAGTGAAAAAGTTGGCTTAAAGCTTAACATTCAGAAAACTAAGATCATGGCATCTGGTCCCATCACCTCATGGGAAATAGATGGGGAGACAGTAGAAAGAGTATCAGACTTTATTTTTGGGGGCTCCAAAATCACTGCAGATTGTGATTGCAGCCATGAAATTAAAAGATGCTTACTCCTTGGAAGGAAAGTTATGACCAACCTAGATAGCATATTAAAAAGCAGAGACATCACTTTGCCAACAAAGGTCCATCTGGTCAAGGCTATGGTTTTTCCAGTGGTCATGTATGGATGTGAGAGTCGGACTGTGAAGAAAGCTGAGTGCCGAAAAATTGATGCTTTTGAACTGTGGTGTTGGAGAAGATTCTTGAGAGTCCCTTGGCCTGCAAGGAGATCCAACCAGTCCATCCTAAAGGAGATCAGCCCTGGGTGTTCATTGGAAGGACTGATGCTGAAGCTGAAACTCCAATACTTTGGCCACCTCATGCAAAGAGTTGACTCATTGGAAAAGACCCTGATGCTGGGAGGGATTGGGGGCAGGAGGAGAAGGGGACGACAGAGGATGAGATGGCTGGATGGCATCACCGACTCGATGGGCATGAGTTTGGGTAAACTCCAGGAGTTGGTGATGGACAGGGAGGCCTGGTGTGCTGCGATTCATGGGGTCGCAAAGAGTCGGACACGACTGAGCAACTGAACTGAACTGAACTGAACTTTCAACTCTATTCTGTAACATTTTAGATTGTATCTATAAATTGTTTGATGGGCATAACTATATGTTCTAGTCAATTCTATATAAATCCACATTTTAAGTCCTTCATCACTAGCATGTTTGAATGTGGACTGACCCTAAAAATTTTGTTAAAATGACCTTTTAAATAAATCATCATCCTATCTAAAATCTCCAAAGGTACATTATTATCATATGCCTCAGAGTAAAGAGAAATCTGTAGGGGAAACAAACAAAAACAAACAGCAACAACAACTTTGAAATCTACAAAGGGCATTGAAGTAGCTCGGCCTCTTTTCAGTTGCCTCCTTTTTTCAATCAACCTCTTGGCTTCACTCTAAGCCTGAACTGAAAGTCAACATGGAGTGATGCCTCCAATTACGGGAAGCCCTCCTTGGCCGACCAAGACTTCCAGATTGATTGCATCACGCCTCCTCTCTGGGTGTGATGTCAAAGGCCATTCTGGTCCATCCAAGTGGATTAGAGGAGTGGATCCTTTCGGGGCAGCTGTTTGGGAGACAGGTGGCAGCAAAGGTCTTCAAGGGTGGGCAATTTATTGGACAAGGAAATGTCAAAGGGCTCCTATGTGCACCTTCTGGGAGCAGGGCTGTAGCAGCTCACAATGGGTGAGTCCAAGTACACTGGAAATTGTGCAATAGGACCCAGGTCTTGTAAACCCTCCTCCCCAGGCACTGCATCCAGCTCCCTAGGCCCTCTTTCCAGCCTTAATCATACTATCAGAACTGTATCCTCTTCATGGTGCTTTGATGGCCAGAGGAAAAGTTTCTCTGGCCTCCCCATCCTTGCCCTTCACATAGATTCTACTTTTGGACCTGCCCTCTTGTGCACACCAACCTATTTCTGAGCACTTGCTCATGCTGGTTGGGAACCAGCAGAAAAACTCCACTCAGGATGTTGATTCAGTTCATTGCAACCCTGACTCTGGCTCGTCTACTATATCAGGGAAGGAAAGCTGTGACTCCGGGATGAGATGAAGAGGAACCATAGCTACACTCTAACTTTCTGTGGTCAGTGCAGTCTTCTATTAATCCATATTACTTAAATATAATAATGCATTGTAGCGTCTTGTGATGGACCCATCTTATATTGGGCAACAGGAGTTGAAGCTTTAAAGAGCGGTCTTTTACAGCTTCAGTTAACAATAAATTTGTCCATCTGTTTGGTGAGAACTTCTCACCACTTGCAGGTTTCTTGGCAACTGAACTATTTTTACCTACAGAGAACTAAAGAGGAGCTGGAGGGTATTTAAAACAAGAAATTCCCAACTGTTAGGAATTATGAGCCTGTGTCCTTGTGTAATATCTTCCTGGACAGCTGGCTGTAGCCTAACCATCCTGGAGCCCTGCTTTCAACTGACCAGACACTTTCTGAAGCCTGCCATGCATGGTGTGTGGAAGCCATCAGGCATCCCAGGCCTTGTACCAATTATGAAAGATGCTCTTTATATGTTTGTCAGTGAGAGATGGTGCAAAGAGACAGGGATGCAGCTAGCCCTGGGGACTTGCTGCAGTTTATCCAATTATTTTTCACATGCAATTACTGATTACTGCCACACCTGCATTGCACAGGGGCCTGAATTAAACTCTGGCTCAGAGATTCTCTGCTTGCCATACTCAAAATGTTTCCTAGCCTCTTTAATGCTTCGGTGTCTTCACTGATAAAATTGTAAAATGATGCCCATCCAGCAAATTTGTTAGGGAAGTCACCTGATACAGGGCCTGAATATGAATTAAATTTGAAGAAAGAGGGTAGAGAAGCCATTGTTTGATTGCTTTATTCTCTGTCCCTTTTCTTTCACCATCAACTCAATGACTGTGAGGTCCTAGCTTGGGTTTATTTTTCAAGAAGTGGGAGCTTTTTTCCATTTCCATCAGATCAAGATGACGAGGCACTTCATGGTCCTAGATACCTGTGCTCAAGAAGCTGACCTGTGCTTTGGGAAAGACAGATGTATATTTTCTCAAACTGCATCATTATCACCATCATCACATTCTTATAACCACCACACTGTCATCATCCTCATCAATAATTATAGCTAGCACTTAGGAGGGCTTCCCTGGTGGCTCAGATGGTAAAGAATCTGCCTGCAATCCAGGAGACTGGGGTTCGATCCCTGGGTCAGGAAGATGCCCTGGGGAAAGGAATGACTACCCACTCCAGTAAGGACCAGGCCCTATCCTTACTTGTTTACATAGAGCTCATTCACACATCACTATACCCCTTTCAGTTAAGTACTATTTGTTTCTCTCAAAGTTGGAAAAGCAATACAGCATAGCAATTGGGCACTTAAGTCACCAGAGCAAAATGTCCTGTGTATAATCCTTGTCTACTGAGTGCTAACCCAGGACATGTAATTAATCTCTCTGTGCTCTATTATTCTTAATAGAATTATTATGCTCAATAAAACAGTGATTGGTATGATAAGAGTACCTGACTTGTAAGAATATTTAAAAGATTACATGAGTTGAAAGCATATTTCGGAGAGTAAGAATTACACCAATGTTCACTATTTTTTTATCTCTGTATTTTAGATGGAGAAACAGACTTGGGGTTTAACTTACTAGAATAAGCTTATGCAGTTTTTAAACACAATGCACTGAGATTTGGCCATAGGCAATCTGATTCTGTAGCTTCTGTTTAAAACCGTTACACTCTATATCTAAATAGAGTTTAATCACTAAACCCATCAACCACCGGGTGAACCAGCACCATGATGTCTAAACCTAAGGTCCTGGGACTGGCACAGATAACAGGGCCTCACGTATCCCCACAGGCTGGAATAGAATCAAAATACAACTTGGCTTGGAGATTTTCATGATTCTTTCTAAACAGGGTAGAGACACATTGATTTGCATGCCTGTGTATGTGCTCAGTCACTAAATTGTGTCCAACTCTTTGAGACCCCGTGGGCTGTAGCCTGCCAGGCCCCTCTGTCCCTGGGATTTCCCAGGCAAGAATACTGGAGTGGGTTGCCATTTCCTTCTCCAGGGGATCTTCTCAACCAAGGCATCAAACCCATGTCTATTGCATTGAAGGTGGATTCTTTCACCACAGGGCCATCTGGGAAGACCCAGAGACACACTAATTTTTTTTTAATAAGTTTTTTTAACATTTATTATGCACTTTCTTTTCTTTTTTTAAATGAAACAAAAATGAATATTTTTAATGATAAAAGGTACAATTCACAAAGAAGATAGACATCATAAACAATTAGACACCTTAACAATAAAGAAACAAAAATATATAAAGCAAAAATCAGAAGAAATATAAGGAAAAAATATATAATCATAGTGAGACATATTAACAATTATCAGAATATTTTATCAAGTACAGAAAAAATAAGAATAGGAGTGTCTAGAATGATGTCATTAATAATTTAAATATAATAGATTTATATTTAATTAATTTGTATTAATCATATCCTACACAAATATATTTAAAATTTTGTATCTCAAATGTTGTTATTAGATGTCCATAGGACATTTAGAAAAACTGGCAAAAAGATTAACATTACTAAATTTCAAAAAGTAGAATTCTTTTTTGTGTAAGACTCACTAATTTAAAACCTTTCAAATATTGGAGATTGAATTGCAGAAAAGGCCAAGAGCAGGGATAAAGGAATCTCTCATTTGCCTTTTGAAACCTGAGCTCAGATGGAGAGTGACAGGGCAGACAGAAATCCCTCCTTGCCTTCCCTGTTCTCTTCAGTTCAGAGATGAAGCCTCAGGACAGCCTGTTCTGAGTGTGTGTACAGAGCAGGGGTTGGATACCCAGAGAGGCTTAAGTTACTCAACTGAACGTGGAGTCCATTCTCTCTGTTGGTGATAGCTGATGGTCTGGTTGCCCTGCCTGGGTAATTAGTCTGGATCTTGAAGTCAACAGCGTTGTCAAGCAGTGATTCATATAAATCCCAACCTAGGCACTCAACTGGCAGCTTTCTCAAACGCATTTTAAAATGGCTGTGACTGAAGTTTAACAAAGAAGTGTGACTATGAATTAAGTTACTGATTCCATATTTTAAAAGAACAAACACACTTTTCCCCTCTGTTATTTTTTATTATGTCCTTCAGCCAAATTTTTCTGGACTTCAAGAGTATTACACTTTTTTTTTTCCTTTTTCTTTGCTCAAATCTAGCACCCAAGTATAGCATGAGAAAGTTGATTCAGAAGCATTCTCCAAGTCATCTACTTGGGGGGTCCAGTCAGCCCTAAATGAAAACCATCATGGCAAGTGCTGAGGGGGAGACTAAAGTTGGAACACGTGCTTTGTAATGGGGGCAAGTTGCCAGGGACTTTCCTCTTTGCTGCAAAGATCTTAGGATACTCAATTAGGTGTTCCAGAATGTTTCCTGCTGAGCCTCTAGAAATCTGTGTACACAGCATATGGCTCCTTGACTTATTTTTTAATTTGGGACCTTTTTTTTTTTTCAAAAATAAAAACAGAAACTTGGGCATCTTTAAGAAACCCCTTCAGCTAAATGGTAACCTTGGAATACATGAAAGTCCTGTCTGCAAGAATTAAATAGAGTAGAATCACTCCCTCCCTCAGACCACCTCTCAGTATTTCATTGACTCCTTTCTACAGCTCCTAGGGAGCCAGACTGGCTATGGCACTTTGCTTAGAGCATGGTCTTCTGTTGAGTTTTGTACACTGCTTCACGAGTTCTGACCCCTGATATATGTCTCATCTTCAGGGTGTCTAAGCCATGACTCGGGATCCAAAAGACCCCAGTGTACTTTCACCTGATGAATCTCATGTCTGAATAGATTTCAGTCTGTTACTTCTTTCATTTGACCTTTTTAGTCCCAAGCTGTCCATAAAATAAACAAAGAATCATGATTGTAAAATAACCTTCGCAAGCTCCTTTCCCCATCAAAGAGCTAAATACAACACACAAATACTTCAGTACAAAAAAAAAAAAAAAAACCTTTGGAAATCTAAGATAAATGGGTTGTATCAATGGCAATTTCCTTATTGGGATAGCATACTATGATTTTGTAAGTTGCTACCATGGGGGCGTGAGGATTACTGGGTAAAATGGGTAAGATCTCACTTTATTCTTCCTTCTTTTTCCTTTTTTGAGTAAAAAAAAAAACTATCTAATAAAGTTTTTTCTTTACAGTTTTATTGAGATTTACTAGACATGCAGCACTACATAAGCTTAAGATGTACAGCAGAACAAATTACATTCATCATGCAATAATTAACACTTTAAATTTAGTGAACATCCATCATTTCATACAGATATAAAAGGAAATGAAAAAAATCTTTTTCCTTGTGAAGGGAACTCTTAAGATTCACTCTTAACAATTTTCATCTATGACAAATAGCAGTGTTAATGACATTAACCATGTTTTGCATAACATTCTCTTGTACTTATTTATCTTATAACTGGAAGTTGATATCTTTTGACCACCTCCATCTAATTCTTTCTCTGCCTACTCCCCACCCCTGGTAACCACAAATACAGTCTCTTTTTCTGTGAGTTCTTGTTTATTTTTTGAAGTGTAATTGACCTACAATGCTATGTTAATTCTTGGTTCACAAAATGGTGATGAGATATTTCTATACATTACAAAATGATCACCATGGTAATTAGAATCTGTCATCATACAAAGATATTATTTTATTATCTGCTGTGTTCCCCATGCTATACATTTCATCCCATGACTCATTTGTTTTATGAGGTCTGTCTGGACCTTTTAATCTCCCTCACCTATTTTACTTGCCCCCCAATCCTATTCTCTGGCAACCACCTGTTTGTTGCTCATAACTATGACTCTGTTTTGTTTTGTTTGTTTGTTTGTTTTAGATTCCATGTGTAAGTGAAATCATGGTATTTGTCTGGCCCTGTCTGATTTGTTTAGGTTAGCATAATCTCTCCAGGTCACTCCATGTTGTCACAAATGGCATGATTTCACTCTTTATTATGGCTGAGTAATATTCCATTACTCAGCCATAATAAAGAAAAAAATAAAAGATTAGTGGTTATGGAATAACACATACTCTTTATCCATTCATCTATCAGTGAGGACTTAGGTTTCTTTCATTTTTTGACTGCTGTAAATAATGCTATGTTGAACATAGGAGAGACTATATCTTTATGAATTATTGTTTTCGTTTTCCTTGGGAAAAGGCCCAGGAGTGGAATTGCTGGATTGTATGATAGTTTTATTGTTAATTTTTTGAGGAATCCCCATATGGTTTTCCGTGGTGGCTGTACCAGTTTACATTCCCATCAAAAGTGAGCAAGGGTTCCCTTTTCTTCACATCCTTATAAACACTATTTTTGTTGTTGTCCTTTTAATAATAGCCATTCTGACAGGTGTGAGGTGATATCTTATTGTGGTTTTGATTTCTATTTCCCTGGTGATTAGTGATGTTGGGAATCTTTTCAGGATCTATTGGCCATCTGTATATCTTCTTTGGGAAAATGTCTATTCAGGTCTTCTGGCCCATTTTTAATTTTTTTGACATTGATTTCTGTGTTCTTTGTATATTTTGGAATTGACCCCTTATCAGATATTTTGTTTGCAAATATATACTTCTATTGAGTAGGCAGTCTTTTAATTTTGCTAATAGTTTACTTTACTGTACAAAGCTTTTTAGTTTGATGCAGTTTCACTTATTTATTCTTGTTTTTGATTCCCTTGCCTGAATAGCCAAAATAAATGACTGGTGTCAAAATTAATACTGCCTGTGTCTTTTCTAGTAGTTTTATTGTTTCAGGTCTTACCTTGACATCTTTAATCCATTTTGAGTTTTTAGTGTGAGAAGGTAACCCACTGTGATTCTTTTGCATGTAGCTGTATAGTTTCTCCAAAACCATTTATTGATGATATTGTCTTTCCTCCATTGTTTATTCTTGCCTCCTTTGTCTTCCATTGATTGATCATGTAAGTGTGGGCTCATTTCTGGGCTCTCTATTGTGTTCTATTGCTGTGTGTCTTTTTTACACCAGTTTTGACTTAGCTTTATAGTATAGTTTGAAATCAGGGAGTGTGATATCTACAGCTTTGTTCTTTCTCAAAATTGTTTCAGCTATTTAGGGTCTTTTGTGTTTCCATACAAATTTTAGAATTATCTGTTCTAGTTCTGTGAAAAGTATCATTAGTATTTTGATAGAGGTTGTATTGAATCTGTAGATTTCCTTAGGTAGTACGGTCATTTTAACAATATTAAATCCCCTGTTTCAGTTTGTATGTGTCTTCACATCTGAAGTAGATCTCTTGATGGAGGCAATTAGTCCCTTTACATGTAAAGTAATTGATAGGAATCTACTTATTGCCATTTTCTTAATCATTTGGAGGATGTTTTTGTATTCTTCTTCGTTCCTTTCTTCCAGTTTTGCACTCTTCCCTTATGACTGATGATTGTCTTTAGTGTATTATTTGGATTTCTTTTGTGTGTATGTATTACCTTATTCTAGACTTTTGTGTTGTGGTTACCATGGGATTTATATGCATGTACCTGGTCTTCCCAGGTGGCGCCAGTGGTAAAGAATCTGCCTGCCAGTGCAAGAGATACAAGAGATGAGGGTTCAATCCCGGAGTCAGAAATATCCCATGGAATATGAAATGGCAGTCCACTCCATTATTCTTGCTTGGGAAATCCTAAGGACAGAGGAGTCTGGAGTCTTTGCAGTCCACAGGATTGCAAAGAGTTGGACAAGACTGAGTGACTAAGAACACACACATACTGGCTGGTACGGTATTTGAAACTCATCAGGACTTCAGGAGTTCTGGGGCTGGTGGGGCCCACTGATGGATGAGGCTGGATACCAGCATGGCTGGCTTCAGTGTCCAGGGGTCACAGGGCTGATGCAGGCTCACTGGTGAGTCAGTATGGTCCCATGATATCTAGCTGTAGGGTCTAGGGTATCTCAGAGCTGGGTCTAGGGTATCTCAGAGCTGGTCCTAGTGCACTGTGGCTAAGTTAAGTCCACAGTGCTAATTGGCTAGAGGAAAGACTCCAAAACGGCACCAGCAAGCAGCAGTGTACTCAGGGCAGAACAAGCTCCCCAAATGGCTGCCACCTCCTGAGAAAGTTCCAGTTGCCTCCTGCCTCTCTGGGAGGTTCTCTAAGTTCAGCAGATGAGCTTGACCCAGGCTCCATTCAAATGACTGCTTCTGTGATAGGACTTGGAACTTGGTAGCTTTTATCGGTGCCCTTTAAGAGCAGAGTCTCTGATTCCTACAACCTTCTGATTCCCTTGTACTCAAGTCCCACCTACTTGCAAAACCAGAAGTTCTGGAAGCTCATACATACTCCATTGCAGAACCTTGGGGCTATGGAGCCCACTGTGGGGCTTGGGCCTCTCTCTCCATGGGGATAACCTCTGCAATTGCAGTTATCCTCCCACCTGAAGGTCACTAACCTGGGGATGTGGATATGAACTACACTGTGTCTCCACCCTTCTTACCTGTATCATCATGGCTCCTTCTGTGTATCTTCAGTTTTGGGAAACATTTTCATCTAGTCTTCAGGTCCTTCTCAATGATAGTTGCTATGTAAATTGTTGTGATTTTGGTGTGTCTTGGGAGGAAGTGGGCTCAGAGTCTTCTTACTCTGCCTTCTTGGCCACTCCCGTCTGTATTATTTCTAACAATGTTGTTGAATCTACAATTATCTTAACGTGAAAAGTTTAATTAAAAAAAAAAAATTTGACCCCAAAAAGAAATGTTTTGTGGTTGACATGTGGAGGTCATGCTAGTCCAGTTCTTGCTGACCCTAGCCGGCTGTGCTGTGCTCAGCCCTACTGACTCTAGCATCTTTGCAACCCCATGGAGTGTAGCCTGCCAGATTCCTCTGAATTTAGGTCTGTGTGTTAGTCACTCAGTCATGTCCAACTCTTTGTGACCCCGCGAACTGTAGCCCACCAGGCTCCTCTGTCTATGGAATGCTCCAGGCAAGAACACTGGAGTGGGCTGCCATTTCCTTCTCCAGGGGATCATCCCAACCCAGGGATTGAATTTGTGTCTCCCGTGTCTCCTGCATTGGCAGGTGGATTCTTTACCATTAGCGCCAGTGGGAAGCCTTATTGACTCTAGTATCAACCACTCTTTAGAAAAAGGATTTATCTTATCTGAGAAAGGATTGTCTTGACTTTTTTCTTAAATAAGAGGGATTGGAATTGATTAAGCTGTCTTGCTCCATGGAGGATTCTCCTGCTGTATAATAAGAGAACATGCACAGATTTTCTTTTTTACACTTGTGAGTTACCTTTGCCTATGCCTACTTAGCTTGGTAGAGAGGATTCTTGGATTTATATTTTCAGAAAACCTGAATTTAGATCTAGGCCATGGCATCAAATTTACTTTGCTTCTCCTTCAGATCCAGAGTCTACACAGCATCCTTAGTTTACTCTTCTGAAATACAAGAAGCTGTGAACATAAAGAATGACAATTCATTAGACAATCTAACTTCAACTTCATCTAAAAGGTTGTGACTCTGGACTTCCAATCTTAGTACCAATGTTCTTTGTAGGCACAAATGACCCTCCACATCTGGGCTTCAAAGAAAACAGTTGGAGGCACCATACTTACTCTTGTGTAATAAAGCATATTTTTACAGAGTAAGTCTTGGGACAACCACTTACTCAACTGTCATTCAAGAAAAGCCAAGAGTTTAAGTGACAGGCCTCCAGGAGACCCTGAAATTTCATCCCAAGTTTTGGTAATAAATTGCAGTATTTTATCACAGGTTGGTTAGAGCTAGGCTTACTGCCTTTTGGAGTGATCAGTATTATTCTACAACCACTTCAGGAAACAAAAGTAGAGAAAATTATGAGTGAGAAGCAATGTAGGGAAAAATGAAAGGACCTTGTACTTAGGAACTCTCAAGTGTTAGAGAAGTCCTAAATCTAAAGATCCATTGTAGGGACTTCCCTGGTGGTCCAGTGGCTGAGACCCTGTGCTCCCAGTGCAGGGGGGCCTGAGTTCAATCCCTGTTTGGGGAACTAGACCCCTCACACCACAGCTAAGATATATATATATATATATTATTTATTTAAGTGATCCATTATGGGCAATCTGGCAGGCAGAAGGTCTTCTGATAAACAGGAAAATTTTGATGGAGAATGGGGAAAAGAAGAATATTAAGAAAAGTGTTCTTCCAGTTGAGACATTGACTTCAATATTTATCAGAATAATTTTTACCAAAACAGAAGCAAAAAGTACAAGAGAATCACTGTGGCTGTTGTTGAGATGCATATATTCCTAGGGTTTCCCAAGTGACTCAGATGGTGAAGAATCTGCCTACAATGCAGGAGACCCAGGTTTGATCCCTGGATTGGGAAGATTCCCTGGAGAAGGGCATGGCAACCCACTCCAGTATTCTTACCTGGAGAATCCCATGGACAGAGGAGCCTGGCAGGGTATAGTTCATGGGATCACACAGAGTTGGACACAACTAATACATTTTCACTTTCACAGATTCTTAAGGTCCACCTAGGGTCTATTAGCTAAGAAGCTCTAACTACCTAGGAATCTGATTCTTAATGAGTACACTCTAGGAAAGGCAATTCCTATTTCTCTACTTTAGGACAGAGGTACTTATGTTCCCAGTCACCAGCAGTACTGGGAGCTTTCCAGGTGGTTCAGTGGCAAAGAATCTGCAGGAGACATAGGAGATGCCAGTTTGATCCCTGGGTTGGGAAGATCCCCTGGAGGAGGAAATGGTAACCCACTCCTGTATTCTTGCCTGGAAAAATCCCATGGACAGAGGAGCCTGGCAGGCTATAGTCCGTGACATAGGGTTGCAGAGTCGGGCATGACTGGACACAGAGCAATTAGTACTGACTGTTATTAAATAAGTTGAGTTACTCTCCTAGAATTTCCAATTGCTGAAGTGAGCTTCTTTGCCCAAGGCTGAGTCTTTTCTCTTGTCTCCCACCCGAGAATACCTTTCACCCAATTACTGATTGATATGAAGGGAGAAGGGGTATTAACAAAAGCATGGTCCCTTTGTCTAAACCTAGGACAACTCTGGAGGGCCATTCCATTTCCAGAAACTTTGATGGATAGGCTGGAACCTTAGTTGCAACTGCATCTTTTTTTTTTTTTTTTTTGCAACTGCATCTTAAAAAACTTTTTCTCTGTACAGTCCTATTTCTCACACTATCTTGTTAGTTTTTTTTTTTTTCCCTCAAAAAGCAGACTCAGTACAAAACATGGTTCACTGGAGAAGGCAATGGCAAACCACTTCAGTATTCTTGCCCTGAGAGCCCCATGAACAGTATGAAAAGGCAAAAAGACTCAATAACCATCTGGGAAATAAAAACAAATTAATTTCAAAGAATTTATGCTGAGGAGCTGGATGAAAAACACTGTAAATAGATACTGTTCTGGGTAAGTTCTTAGCTGCTCAGTCGTGTCCAACTCTGTGCAGCCCCATGGACTGTAGCCCACCAGACTCCTCTGTCCATGGGATTTTCCAAGCAAGAATATTGGAGTGGTTGCCATTTCCTCCTCCAGGGGATCTTCCTGACCCAGGGATTGAACCTGTATCTCTTGTCTCCTGCATTGGCAGGCAGGTTCTTTAGCACTAGTGCCACCTGGGAAGCCCATAAAAAATGTTATTGGAACACATCAATTTGTTTACATATGGCCTATGGATGCTTTTGTGCTACAATAGCAGGGTTAAGTAGTCACATGACAGACCATATGGCCAGGAAAGTCTGCCTTGTATACTATCTAGCTCTTTACATTAAAAGATTGCCAACCTCTAGTATAGCACCAAGTGACATTTATCAGCAAATTACTGGGACTAGAACCATCACTATGTTGGTGTTGAGTGGCAGGAAATGTTCAATGGCTATAGTGTTTTGTTCTTTCATGTAACTGTATGAAGTTAATGAAGGATTCTTAGGAAGCAAATAATAAGAATTGGGAAATAAGATGAATTTGAGGGATAAGTGGTAAAATGAATTACTATTAAAGCTCCTCAAACCATGAAATGTTATTAGATGCCCCAACCCACTTTTTGAAAAAAGCAACATTTATTGTCCTTTTCTGATCATAAAAGCAATACATAATTAAGGTACTTGGAAAATACAAAAAAATGTATACAGAATATAAATCGGTCATATTCCCACGAGTAGAGATAATCATGTTTTAACATTTTTGTTTTTACAAAATCGGTATTATTGTACAAAATGGTTGTATTTTTAAATGTAACATATCTTCAACAGCCTCATATTCTCTAGGAACATTTTAATGGGTAATTATAGTCCATTGTTTGGAAATGCCATAATTCATTTAATTATTACCCACATTATTAAATCTTAAATTAGGTTAAGATTTTATTTGTAAATAATGTTATAACAAACTTGCCTATGATGTCTCTGAAATGTCTTTTTTTTCCCCCCACTATGATAGATTACTATAGTAAAACAACTTCTGTCTAAATTGGGGCTGTTTTCAGGGACAAGGCAGAAAAGAAGATTCAAGAAAGACAAAGTCATGTTAATTGGGACTGTCTCTCTCATTTTTCTAAATTCCCAACCATACCAACTCTAGAGATTTCTGCCTTCTGATTAACAACATTAAATGACCTCTATTGTTGACTAACAATGTTTATTTTTCTATATACCCCATTCTTAAATCCATACCCTTACAATCAAAATGAAACATTGTTTTGTTTGAATTCCCCCTTCCCTTAGAAAAAAAGGCAATAATCTTATCAAAAATATTTTATTTACAAAAAAATTCAATTATACTATACATCCTATACTGGAAATACATTGAATAATTGCTAAAATAAATACAGGCAATTAATTCAATCTTTTATAAGAATGAGAGAATCTGAATGTTATCAAGCTTAACTTAGAACATAAATAATTAAAAAGGCAAACTCAAGTTTTAGTCTCATTTAATGGCATGGTCTGTTTGTTTCCCACAAGCTCTCCAATCAGTGAGAGTCTATGTTGTAGAAGTTATGTACCTTTTTGTACTCTGAAGGTAGAATGTGCAGTTTTTTCTTAGGCAGGATGGATGGATTATAGATGTCTGCATTAAAAGGAAGCAGAAAGTTAGGAAGAACATGATCAAATACTTCTCCACATTTCTGCTTCATCACAATGCTTTTCATGAAATTCTACATGTCTTTTTTTTAACATGGGTCTACACAGCACCAGCTACAAGGTCATGCCAAAAGTCAAACTGGATAACTGAGGCCCCAGAGTAGCTAAATTATTGAGGGTACCTGATCCTTCAAATTTTTTCTAAATTATTGAGGGTACCTGATCCTTCAAATTTTTTATGGGTCAATTATTCTTGATACAACTATTAAACCTTGATATCATGTCTACTCTGTAGACACATTTATATAGGCCAAGAACAGAAGAGGTGAAGTAATTATCCATATAATTCAGAAAATATCTTCCCTAGAAAGCTAAGAGGACACCGGAGCTTGATTCTGCTGGTTTTGAATTTATATGCTTTATCCTTATACTTTATCCCCTTCACCCATATAAACCTCATACTGAAATGCAAAGTAAACTAACAAGCTGGAGAAAAAAAAAGGGGGGGAGGTAAAGTATGTTCCACATATAGACAGAATCCAGTGAATACAGGTCACAGAACAAAAGATGAACTGAATTGTATTTGTCCAAATTATACAGATAAATTTTTCCCACATTCTTGTTTACTTAGCCTGGGAAAATACTGTGAGAATGTCCAAAGACTATCTTTGATACCCAGATTTTGTCCACGGCTGGATGCCTAGTATTTTCTTTCAAGAATTAATATTCCCTTTTTCAATCTTTTGAAAAAAATTGCACTTTCCTACCCCTTTGGCCTTGATTTTCAATGACTTCTTTGTACAGATAATACTCTCGAAGTGTGACAGGTGTATTGGACTTTTTTAAAAGAAATTTTTTAAAAAGTTAAAACATTGAAAGTTCACTTTTTCACAGAAATAACTATTCAATTTTAAAGGTAGAGAGAGAGAAATATTTTATTCTTTCTATCATGAACAATGTCAACCAAGTTTCACATTTTGGGTAGAAATCTTTTTAAGTAGGAATTTTTAAAGAACCTATTTTATTTAAAAAAAAAAAAGGAAAAACAGGTGTATTTTGGCAGAGAAGTAAAATATAAAATATGCAAAATTTGTTTTAAAATTGGCATACAAAAATTTTAAAACACAGTACAATTATATAAAAATACAGCACAGCCAACGGCCTGTAAAATTTCCTTTGGCATTTCATTTGGTAGAATTAAACAGAAAAATCATTCTAAAAAAAAAAAAAAAATTAGCTATCAACACAGTCCATAAGTTAGGTTGTATATGTTGAAAGAACTTTTCCTTGAGTTTCCAAAATCCTTTTCTTCCATGATAACCCACATAAAGCATGGCTAGTGAGGTATATAGGGCAAAACACTGTTAGGCGGATGTACAGTAAGGAAAAAGTGCATACACAAAGAATCTTCCCATTTTCATAGAAATATCAGGTTAAATCTGAGTTGTTCTTCTTGATGTATCATTTTCCTTTGGCAGAATTAAAATAAACCCATACGAATGTCTTTGTTCAAGTCCCAGCAGCAGCGATATGTCTCCTTTGGTGGCGTTATCTGACGCCACAATACCATACAGTCCCTAGAGGAGCTAAGGTTTTGTTGTGTCTGCAACTGCAAACAGCAAACGTAAGATCATACATCAAGCACCATGTCGTACTGTTGTCCCTTCTTCCGCCTGCCACATTTATTGATGAGAACCACGTACAGTGTCAAAAGCATGACCCAATAGCATGCATAGAGCAACGTTCCAACAATTAAAACTGTCTGTTTGGATTCTGAGAATGGCTTTTTAGATTCCTTATAAATGGTGAAAATCACACCACCCAGGAGTATTGTAAACCAAACGGATACGGGAATGAGTCCGATGAAATTAACAACAATGGTTTTCCTTCCAGATGTGCCCCACCCAGCTTTGTTTATTGTCGCAATTGCAAACATCTTGGCGGGAAGTAAACTTGACATGTATAGCACTGAGTAGAGGGACATGAAGACCATGACAATGTTTCCTCTAAGGCAGCTGGCGAAAGATGACTTTATGAGACCCACTAACTGGACAGTTAACAAGAAGAGGAGGATGTTCCAAATTTTACCCCTGTAGAAGAGCTGGATTACCGTGGCAATGAGAAAGAAAGGGAAGAATCCAGTGATGACGGCTTCATAGGTCATCCACAAGTGATGTTTATGAAACCACATCGCGTTGTACAGCCACTCTCGGAAGTAGGACTTGCTCCAGCGGGTCTGCTGGTTTAACCATCTGAGATATTCTATAGGTGTTTCAGTAAGGCACTTGGATCGAGCTGTGTATTTCGTTGCATAGCCCAGACTCAGCACTCGGTTCGTTAGATGCCTGTCATCTCCAAAACTACATTGGCTGCCCATAAATTCTTGATTGTACCAGTCTTCTACAAATTCATGCAGTAAAGAGTTTCTGTACATTCCCAGAGGTCCACTAATGCACTGGACACATCCAAAATAAGATTGGCAGGCCCTTTCTATATTAAAAGCCATCCAGTATCTCACACTGCTGAGGAAGGAGATCCAGGAATCATACTTGTTTAAAATCTGTAAGAAAAATAAAAGTAATTAAATAAAGGTAAGCCCCCTGATGCAAAGAATTGACTCATTGATCTGATGTTAGGAAAGATTGAAGTTGTGAGATAAAGAACGACAGAGGATGAGATGGCTGGATGGCATCACTGATTCAATGGACCTAAGTTTTTTTTGGTGTTTTTTGTTTTTGGACCTAAGTTTGAGCAAGCTCCGGCAGTTGGTGATGGACAGGGAAACTTGGCATGCTGCAGTCCATGGGGTCTCAAAGAATTGGACACAACTGAGCAAATAAACTGAAGCCCCAGCTAAAAATACCAACAAAATCTGCACTATTGTGAGGTTACTACCTAGTGTCATGTTTGATTTTTTTATCCTTCTATTTTGACTTATTTCCTTTTTAACATGGTTTTCCTTTATTTTCTTCATGTATTACTATATTAACTTGATAAATGGTGTGTATGTGTTAAGACTTGTTAAAAATAACTATTTTCTACTTACGTCATCACTCCCTGTACTCCTTTGTTATGTTTTCTTTCTCTTGTTGTAACATTGGGATTTTTTTAGGCTTGAGTTCTCAGCCTTTAAATTACTCTGTCACTTTCTTACCATCCAATATTTGAAGGTTTTTAAGTCCCATCTTCTTCTCTTTCCTACTCATCCAGCCCTATTATTCTCCTTCCTCTCCAGTTTTAGCAATGCTAGTGATGAAAGGGTTTTCTCTGGCTTCACCTCAAAACTGGAATCCTGAAATAAGGCTCATAAAAGCTACTAAAATTATTAGCTTTGGGGGAGGGGCAATATTTCTTAATTCTCTCCTGTCTCAATTTTGTTCCATTTTCATCTCGATTTTGTATGCTTCCTTAGAATCACCAGGGTATTTCTTTGTCCTTCCAGTTCATTTTCTTTGCCTTCACTGGTACCGAGCATATCAATATGGGTTATACATCAACATAATACCTACATTTAAAGTCGAAAGTCCATGTGCTTCTCACTTTTTCCTAAAATCTAACTGTATTTTTGCAAGGATTCACTTTAATCTTCATATATTTTAACATATTGTTTTCTCATCCATAAATCTTAATCACCTTCATTAATATTGCTTTCACGTATTGTTTATTGATGGCAAATAACAGGAAATAATAACTGGAAAATCCACTTCTTTGACTTTCTCTCTAGTACAAATTTGAATTGCAGTTTCTCTTTTTTACCTTAGTTTTCCCAATTTGGATTTTTGACCAGTCATATATTGCTCAGCTTTTAAATATAGAGGTATATGGTATAGTAATAAAAACCACCCACTGCCATACCTCCATTTCTTAATCCTTGCACTAAATTCCAACATCATTTTACCAGAAAATTAAGCTGTGGCTTAAGAAGATACAGCAGAAATTACACACTTAACATTATATTTTATGTTTACTTATCAGCTACTACATACATGTGTTACTAAGCAAAGAAATCATAAATTACTTCAAGTTAGACAGTAGAAGAGGTAGTACAGTGGGTACAAGACACATTCTAAAGTGTCTTATTCTCCAGAAACAATTCCTGGCACACAGTTTGGTGTATAATAAATATATATTCAAAGAATCAATGACTAAGCATGCTACTAAAAGTGACTCATGGAAAACACAAAGCCATACATACCTGAACATCTCCCCCGACACCTCCAACCATGGGATCTTCTTCTAAAACTTTTACCATCTCCACAGATGATGCTGGGTCAAGCATGGTGTCTGAATCACAAACCTTAAAAGAAAGTAAGAAATGAGTTAAAGAAAATAAGACAATGAGCATGCTCCATGTAGTCAAAATTGAACACATATATATTATGCCTTCAGCCTCAATATTAGGCCTCAATAAGCAAGTATCATCTGAATGTGAGTTTGTTATATGATGACTAATACAAAAAACTTGCAAACTCAGTATTTAAGCTAATAACATTGCTGAAAAGAACAAATGAACTGATGACCTAGGCATGTCATGAAATGTGGTCAGGTTTTCCTGGTTCACCAAGGATGTACTCATTTTTGGCCATGAAAGTCTCATTTCCCTGGTAACACCTTGGGTTTCTGGGTCTTGGAAAACATCTTGGATTGGTCAACATAAATCTCTCTCTCTCTTTTTAATTGCCTTAAATCAAGCTTTTAAATGTCTTATTCCTCAGGCCTGAATAATGATGGGAAACTCCTATGGCAGTATTGAAGAAGAGGTATGTTTAATAGTAATTATTTTTCTCTATTTTAATATGGTAATTAAGACAGGAAGGTGTCTTCTAAGGTGGGTTGTTTAACTCTGCAACAAGACATCTATTTGACCTGGACTTAGCAGATGACATTCCATCAGAAAGGAAACTAGCTTGATAGTCAGATGACCTTTTTATTTTAAGAGTATTAAGTATTCATCTAGGTCTTTATATACAAAAGTAGATGAATTGTGAACTTCCAGATGTTCAAGCTCGTTTTAGAAAAGGCAGAGGAATCAGAGAACAAATTGCCAACATCTGATGGATCATCGAAAAAGCAAGAGAGTTCCAGAAAAACATCTATTTCTGCTTTATTGATTATGCCAAAGCCTTTGACTGTGTGGATCACAATAAACTGTGGAAAATTCTGAAAGAGATGGGAATACCAAACCACCTAGCCCACCTCTTGAGACCCCTATATGCAGGTCAGGAAGCAACAGTTAGAACTGGACATGGAACAACAGACTGGTTCCAAATAGGAAAAGGAGTACATCAAGGCTGTATATTGTCACCCTGCTTATTTAACTTCTATGCAGAGTACATTATGAGAAATGCTGGGCTGGAGGAAGCACAAATTGGAATCAAGATTGCCAGGAGAAATATCAATAACCTCAGATATGCAGATGACACCACCTTTATGGCAGAAAGTGAAGAACTAAAGGGTCTTTTGATAAAAGTAAAACAGGAGAGTGAAAAAGTTGGTTTAAAGCTCAACATTCAGAAAACTAAGATCATGGCATCCGGTCCCATCACTTCATGGTAAATAGATGGGGAAATAGTGGAAACAGTGACTGACTTTATTTTTCTGGGTTCCAAAATCACTGCAGATTATGATTGCAGCCATGAAATTAAAAGACGGTTACTCCTTGGAAGGAAAGTTATGACCAACCTAGACAGCATATTAAAAAGCAGAGACATTACAGAGACAACAAAGGTCCATCTAGTCAAGGCATTGGTTTTTTCAGTTGTCATGTATGGATGTGAGAGTTGCACTATAAAGGAAACTGAGCACTGAAGAATTGATGCTTTTGGACTGTGGTGTTGGAGAAGACTCTTGAAAGTCCCTTGGACTGCAAGGGGATCCAACCAGTCTATCCTAAAGGAAATCAGTCCTGAATATTCATTGGAAGGACTGATACTGAAGCTGAGACTCCAATACTTTGGCCACCCGATGCAAAGAGCTGACTAATTGGAAAAGACTCTGATGCTGGGAAAGATTGAGGGCAGGAGAAGGGGATGACAGAGGATGAGATGGTTGGATGATGGCATCACCGACTCAATGGACATGAGTTTGGGTGAACTCTGGGAGTTGGTGATGGACAGGGAGGCCTGGTTTGTTGCGGTTCATGGGGTCGCAAAAAGTCAGACACGACTGAGCAACTGAACTGACTGAGATGTAAATTATCTTAAGCTTTTCTGTAAGTGCTAATTGTTATTTTGAAAAACAAACTTTATACAAGCCAAAAAAAAAGCAAACCAATTTTGAAAGCAAACCGATTACAACTTCAAGAACTTTTAGAATTTGTCTATACCCAAGAATGGCTCACAGAAGATTCTACTGGAGGCCAAAGGTGCAGGGTTACAAATAGTACATTTCTTTCCAAACTGATTTATGAACTTACTGAAAAATGAAACAGAATAATAAGGGAGATATGAAGCCAAAATATTACCTGTATACTCATAAAGCTGATATGGAAAATAGGGCTCATATCAATGCAGTAGCCAGTTTTATTATTATGTTCCCCCGAATTACTGATGTATCAATTCTGAACAGCACCTAAGCGGGACCAGTCTCCTCCTGAAGACACATGTTAATGGCCCTTTGAAAGGTATGGCTGCTTCGGAGTAGCCCACTCCCAGAAGGAAGAAGGAACTAGGCTACCCCTTATACCTTCCATACTCCCCGACCAGATTAAGTCACTTCTCATAGGGAGAAATTAGGTGTGTTATACCTGTGGATGGAGATTCTTCCACAGGATCAAAGAAAATCAGAAGTAGGAAAAGAGCTGTCACTTCTAATTATATTAATAACATCATAGCTTTTTCTGGAGGACTCAGCCAGGCCCAAGAAGACATACAAAAGATCAAACTTGACACACCATGAACCAGTTTCATATCCCCACCCAAGCAATGAAAGACATGATTGGCAGAGACTGGAGTGTTAGCTGCAGTTCTGTCGTTTTTCTATGTCCTCTGGCTACATCTATTAATTTAATCAAGACTTAGTCTAGTTATATCAAAAGCCAGTATTTTTACAGTTCTCTGAACTGGTTTATAAAAATAGTAGGAATCTGATATACCAGTTGTGAATGAAAAAAATATGAAAACAATTTTTAGAAGCATGAACTCTTGAGTTAACTGGAGAAGGAAATGGTAACTCACTCCAGTATTCTGCCTGGGAAATCCCACGGACAGAGGAGCCTGGTGGGCTACAGTTCATGGGGTCCAAAGGATCAGATACGCAACTGAGCATGCACACACTTTTGAGGTCAAAGGGATTTTCTATATGTATATTGTAGGAGACCCTCACATATATAACTAGGAAATCTCAAAATTTTTTTAAATGTATGTTGCTTAATTTTACTAATAGATTTTTCTGAAAAAATTAATATATATTAATAACAAATAATGTTGGTGAAAACAGCAATTTAAATGTATTATTGAAATTTATAATTTAAGGAGTATATAGGGTATACAAAATTACAGAAATGAAATCACCTCTCTAAAGTCAATTAGCTATATGAAAGTTAATTTCTGAATTTTTATATTACTGTCCCTATTTAGAAACATGTATTTTCTAAATAACTTCTTGCCCCTTTTGGATGAGTGGGGATGCATTCTATTTTGGTCCAGCATGGTCTGACTTATTTTAGAGGAGGAAAAAATAGACAGCAGCTAGGCATTAGTGTTCCATTAAAAAAAAACAAAACAGAATTTTGCTAATACTTGGATTTGTATCCAAGCATCCAAAACCTCAGAAACCTAGACGAATTCTTCCAATAGCAACGTTTTTCCGCTCTCTTGCCTTGTTTATCACTGTTTTGTAAATACACGGTTATAAGCCTGGCAGCCCAGTCACTAGGGTAGTAAAAAGTGAAGGCAGAAGTTCAACCCAACTTTCAACCTCTCAGCATCCAGAGCTTATGGCCACACCCACCTCTATTGACTCAAGATGGGAAAGGTAAAACCAGAAAGCTAAAATAAGACTAAAAACAACAGGAAGGGGGCAATCTAGAATTAATGTTTAGGTAACTCCTCCTGCTTGTGAGCAGAAACAAGCCAAGGGAACTGCCTCTCTGAAATGACCAAATTGGAACCAAACTTCTGAGGTTCTGCATATTTAAGCTGGGCCCGCCCCTCCCAATTTCCAACAGCAAAGTGCCAGAAGTTCTCTGAGAGAGATTGTTCACATGGTGAATTTAACTGTCAGAAGGGAAAGCTCTCAGAAATCCCTTGGGAGGGGTTTGTTATAGTGGGATTAAAGAGTTCTTTATAGAAGTTCAATTTCTGGATGTTATTTGGTGATAGAATGCCAACTAGAAAACCACCATCTACGAAAGTCAGTGAAAGCAAGTATGTTCATGGACATAATAGCATTGATTTGTTTATGCTAGGCTTTAACTCTAGCCCTTCTTGAAACTAGTCTAGTAGAAACAGGATTTCTAGCTGTCTCTCCACCAATTAATAACAAGTGTATAACCTCACAGAGGTTGGCTGTTTAGCTCTGGGCTAGAAGCTGTGGGGGAAAATACACCAGTTCATGAAGAGCTTAACTTCACACTGGGGAAAACCACAGGACGTGATCTGCACACAGGAAACGGAGAACAAATCAAACTGTCTTTCTGTCCACCCTGAATGTATCATTCTAATTTGTTTAAATTGCATGATCACCAGTCATAATATTTCTCACTGCGAGATATGGAAACAAGGCAGTCATCAAATTGATTAAAATGAATGAAAAATGCAAAGAAAGAAGATGTTATGGGGCAGAACCAGCCACCTCAGTCATAACCACAGAATCGTCAGTCAGTTAAAGTGGATAAGGCCATGGCTCCCCTCCATCAGTGCTCAAGACAAGAGTTAGGCCTGCCCCTTTCTGCATGTCTACAACAGGAGTTGGCAAACTAAGCACTAAGAATCAAGTCAGCCTTGCCACCTGTTTTGGGATGGTCTATGAGATAAATGATCTTTATCCTTTTAAATAGTTGAAAAAAAAAATTTATGACACATGGAAATTATATGAAATTCAAATTTCAGTGTCCATAGATAAAGATTTATTGGAACTCAGTCACACACATTTACTTTCATATTATCTATGAATGCTTTCACACTAAAACAGCTAAGCTGAACAGTTACAACACAGACCATATGGTGTGCAAAGCCTAATATCAGGTGTTTTACAAGCAAACTTTACCAACCCTGGGCCTCAAATAATTGGTTGCAGGAGGAGACTTCTCTGTCATAAAAATTTTTTTAAAAGTTGAGATAAAATATGTCCTAAGCCACAATTTTAATTCTAGTAGATTTTTAAAAAAGATTTCCTCCATCTCCACGTGTTTTAATTAGTAAGAGTAACTGCATAAAAAGTATAAAATATTAATAAACTAGATCTTCTTTATTATAAGAGCAAATATCTTCAGAATCAAGAAGCCTCAATTAAGTAGTGAGTCCTATATCTCACTTCTACAATTTTCAGTAAGTCATAGTGGAGTAAGACACCAAATAGAAAAGTACCTTGTCATTACAAAGGATCATAGGGAAGTATACCATTCATTGTTCATTGTTCAGACACCAAGTCGTGTCTGACTCTGCGACTCCATGAACTGCAACATGCCAGGCTTCCCTGTCCTTCACTATCTCCCAGAATTTGCTCAAACTCATTTGTACAGGATAACCGCCTTTATGTTTTTATACTGTAAGTAAACCCACACCTAAAAGAGCATGGCTATCTTGACCACAAATAGATAACTCGACAGAGAATCTCTAAAAGGAACATGAAAATTGATTACATATTAAGAATCTCTTATCACAGTGAAAAAATTTAAATGTGTCTGGAATTATCTATAATAGTTCTAGACTATCATTGTCTATTCATAATTTATCAGACTATAAATCCACTCTAGCTTATCTCACTTATCATTAATCTACCTCACCACAGTTTAAAGAAAACTCTCCTGTTACATCTTCTATCAAATGTCTTTCAAATCCTGCCTCAGGTCTAAAACTGACTCAGGCCAAGTTCCCCATGTTTCACCTTTTTAAAAAAACATATTTCCTTTCAGACTGACTAGTGGATTCTCCATATCTGCCTGCTCCAAACCACTTCAAAGGGCCCCGAGAGCTACACAGCAAGAGGAAGTCTTAATTTTTTAGGCTGCCTGAGGAAACAAGGTTGAAAATAAATCCAGACCCCTACTGTTGCTACTGCCTTCATCCTCTGTCTGCTTAGAAGGCTCAATCCTTTCTTAACCTTGACCTTCATCTTAACCTGGATGCAGCGAGACTATTTATTGCTAATATGTTTGAAATTTACCTTTGGTCAGGATCCCACTACTACTTTCCCTTCGACAACTTAACCACACAGTAAATGGAAAGACCCTCCTGAAGGAAAAGAAGTCAGCCAGAATTCTGAAATTCCCCAACAGTTATTCACTAGCAAACACAAGCCAGTGCTAGGCCCCTAAACAACGTCAGAGCAAACATACTACTGCAAAGAAAGTGTCATGCAAAACCTTAGAATCAGACAAACTGGAGTCTCAATCCACCACTAAGCAGTTATATTTACTTGCACTAGCTTTGTAGCCTTAAACTCCTTACCTTACCTTTGTAAGTCTCCATTTCGCAGTTGAAAAATATGGATAAGTCAATCCACATAGCAATTTGTTGTAACGGAGAATAACTAGATACTGTATGTATAGCACTTATAAGGGCTAGCTCATAGTAAATGCTCAATAAAAAGAAGTGATAAATTGGGACTTCCCTGGGGTTCTACTGGTTAAGAATCTTCGTTGCAATGCTGGGGACATAGGTTCGATCTCGGGTCGGGGAACTGAGGTCCCAGAGCCACCAACAAAAATCCTGCATGCTGTAACTGAGACCTAATGCAGCCAAACAAAGAAATATTTTTTTTTAAAAAATGGAATGATCAAAACCAGAGGCAAAAAGGAAGAACACTAGTCCAATGAAGGGAAGAGTCCCTCTTATCATTACTGTAAATAAACCAAAACTCACTCAGAGAGCAGAAACTAATGCCTAATCCAACAAATTTAAGTTAAACAAGGTGGATTATTGAGCAGGCACCATGAAAGTCCTTAGATTGGGCTGTCTGCTAGGGAAAAAGATTAGAGAGCAGTTTATGGCAGACTGTGAGTGGCAAAAACAAAATCATAAAATCTAATAATTTTAGGACTGAAAAGACCATTTGAAATTAATCTATGAAACCAATCCAGGAAAAAATAAATGCCCTCAGAAAAGAAACTTTCTTTTGGGAGAGGGACGGGGCATGGGTAGATTATTCTTTCTTATGCTAATTTGGTTTACAATTAAAGATCTCAATATAGCCAATAGGAAGCCTCTAAATCACAGATACCTAAACAATTTGGTTGCTATTTGTTGCTCTTGTGGTAGAATATGTTACCCAAATTGTTATAAAATATTTGCTTTCAGGTGAAATATTTATTTAAGGTGAAAAATGAGTCATTTGGTTATTCTCTTTTCTTTTTCAGGAAAGTTTATACACGGGTGAAAGTTAAGATGGTGCAAAAGCAAAGGTGACAAGCTAGCTGGAAAATGAGAAACCAAATGTTGTCACCTCTAAGACTTAAGCCAGGAAACACCTTTTATTACAAGTGGTTGGAATTCCCATTCTAAAGAAGGGAATCAGGAAATTGCATAATGGTGGCCTTAAATAAGAGTCTACATTCAAGAATCTGACTTTGGGGAAAAGCATAGATTAAAAATGAAAAGAAAAGTCTAATGATATACTCTTGTAAAGCATAGGTAGGTTGCTAGGAAATTAAGACAGCCCTAAACTGGAGTCTTGAGCTGTAAGTGATCTCAGAAATCATCTGTTTTACCAGTTGAGGCCCGTAGCAAGTAATCAGTTAAATCAAGAATTCAGATTTCCCCATTCTTATGTCAATGTGCTCTTAATTTCATCCTCTAAAATGAAAAACAAAGTTGCATTAACATTCTCAATAAGATCCAACAGAAATTTTCAGAAAATAGGAACCAATCAAATGTTATACTCCAGTCAATTCTCATTATCCATGGTAGTTAAGCACTACTAAGTTTCCATGAACAATGAATTAGCATACATCAGAAAATTGCTTCCAGCAGAAGTACAGAAGAGTTAGGTTCCTCAAAGCCTCTGGTCACAGAAGTTTTGCCTAGTGATCAATACCTAACCTTGTTTTATTTGTGTTTATTTGGGTCACCTTATTTAATATATATTGTTGATTCGTTCACATTGAACTCAAGTCCAACAGCACTGTAACTCAGTTGGCGATCTTAGTTTCCTGACCAGAGACTGAACTTGTGCACTTGGTAGTGAAAATGAGGAGTCCTATCCACTGGACTGCCAGGAAACAGCCTTTGTTCATACTACTAGTCAGCACTTCACTTTAGGACCATTTAAATAGCTACATCACCAACAAAAGGCACAAAAATATGAAAAGCATGTTATTAAATAGACTAAAGAAGTTGCTTGTTTATAGAATAAAAGTTGAAACAAAAAGACCAAGCATAATCTTGTTTGACCTGAGTTGGAAATATTTACATCAGGTGACTCACTTTTTTTGCCACTTTGAGCATGTCTGTAAACAATCACAAAAGCACTGCAACTATTGATCTTGGGGTAAAAAATACATTTTTACTCATTAGGTTAATTTGCAAACACAGAATCCATGAACAATTAGGGTCAACTCTACTATCAGGAATGATTTAATCTTCCTTTTCTCCTTCTGGATATGTTGGATAGCAAGGGTACTGCCATATTAAATTAATAATAAAATTGCTTCCTATAATCTTCCCTTTGGGAAAATATTCATACTTATTGTATATTTTTAACCTGGGAAATTTTTAATAGAGACATCAGATGATACTGTTTTTTTTTTTTTTTTTCTTTCCTTTGTCACATAGACTGGTAGTCCCTTATGTGGTAACATGTTCAGTGAAAAGAGATATGATTATCAAATCTAGATGTCAAATTAAAATAAGGAAAAATAGAAAAGTATATGCTGAAAAATATTAAATTTCATAATCTATACATGGGTCAGGTATTTGCTTCAGATGATTTTTCTTTTTCATTGAAGTATAGCTTATTTACAATGTTTCAGGTATACCACAAAGTGATTCAGTTATAAATATATACCTATGTACTCTTTCCAGGTTCTTTTCCATTGTAGATTATTATAACATGTTGAATATAGTTCCCTATGCTATACAGTAGGTCTTTATTATCTTTTATATATAATAGCTTATCTATATCCCAAATTCCTAATTTCTCTCTGCCATCTCTGTTGCAGATGATTTTAGTTTTGCTTTTTGCACTTTTCTACATCTTTGCAAGTTTTTCCAGAAAATACATTGATTGAAAATTAAGAAAATCTTTATTCTCCTTTTTTCTCATTCCCTATACATTATTTTCTCTCTGTTATTTTTCTTCTGCTGTTTTTCTATCATCTCATCTCTGGAAGCAGCCAGCCACTAGCATCACAGATGAATTTCCTAGCATGCTGGGCTTGTCTTAGACTAAAGCTTCCCTAAATATTCCATGTTGGCACTTATTATTTGAGTGGCTACAAGGCTGAAAAAGTAATTACTATAAAAGGCTAGAGATAGAGGGGAGAGATACAAAGAGGTGATAACTAATAAAGCCTTGTTCTTAGAGAGACCAGAGGGAGCCAACCCAGAAAGCTCAAAAATGCAGGTAGAAAGGTTAAACTTGAGATAGGGGGTGAGGCTGGGGACCCTTGAAACTGTAAGCAAAAGACAGTCAGATCTTGACAGCCTTCAGAGCCCATGCTTTTGCTGTTCTTTTGTAGGAGGCAAAATCATCTGTTTGTAGTTAAGCAGGGAGGAGTTTGGGTAAGGCCTTGGGAGAGTGACGAAGATACGAAATAACAGACACGAGAGGAATAAGCAAGACATCTATTCAAGATCAAGTGAAAGAGTGCTGATGAGTGCCAAGGATCCAGCTGCAACTGGAAGCCAATCATTTTGGCCATCTCTCCGCACACTTAAGCAGTGTTCTCCAGCCAGGTTAGGAAGTATGAGCAGATGGTCAATTTCTTCCCCTAGTCCCCATTCTCTCTCGTGCATTAGCACCTGAACGTTGCTTCCTTCCATCCCTAACCCACTTGAACTCCACATCCAAGTACTTGAAATGCTCAGGAGCCAAAAACCTCGACCCCCTCCCCCTTGGTCTTCCTGGGGCTTCTGCTCTGCAATTCTTGGACCCTGGGTCAGTCAGAAGAAAGGATGAGAATACTATATTAGAGTGAATTGAACACAATTTCTGTTTCTATAGGGCACAAATAGTTAAAATAGCAAGGGAGGATGGAGCATGGCAGGGTAGTTTACTGGTTTCAGAACGCCGAAAGAGTTTTTAGCCTTCTTTGAGTGCTCTGAATGGACCATAAGGCTCAGGAGGATTAGGGTCCAGTTAACAGCTATTGCTAGGGTCAGTCTATCTGGACACATCATGCTGAAGGAAGGAAAGTTCTCAAGCCTGATTAGGGCATCAGCAAAAAGTCTATTCAAACATTTTAAATTTTGTATTATTTTTTCCTGGACAGGCCAAGTCAAGTTGCCAAGGATACAAACAAAATTCCAAACAAAATGATGGGAGAAGGGGCTTTGGGAGAAGCAGGTTAAAAAAAGAAGAAAAACTACACAATGACGTGTTGATTAGAAAGGACAAACATAAATTGTTTTAACTAGAATTAAAGGCAAAACATCAAAACAGATGTTTTCTCATTTTAGGGCCAGAGCTTCATTCTTCAAATCTTCTGTAAGGTCCCTAGCCATCCTTTACTATAAAAGTTTTATCTCATCCTCTCATCTGGTCATGTATGTAAAATGTCTCGTGTTAACTAAATCAGCCTTATTTTCAAGTTTTAGAAAATAGGAGACACTTGGGGGTTGAAATCAACTCCCTAGAAGAGAGATTTACACAGATGGTATTAACTGAAGAAATGTTTCAAATGATTCAACTATTAGTGAAATTAATCACTGATATGTTAATTAGCAATTGAAATTACCATAATTTGCATAAGGACTACATAATATTATTAAAGCATTTGCTGTTAATAGAGTATTCTTTTTTTATATGATTAACAGCAAATGCTTTAATAATATGAGCAGTGCCATTATCAGCAACTTTGGCTAAGCCCGTTTGGATTCATAATTTGAAATAATTATTTGAAATCTATTGAGAGATTGGTATCTTCTAACCAGGTAACCGAGATTTGGGAGGTGGTCTTGCTCAAGGTCAACCAGCTACTAATAACTGGGACTAGAATTTCAGTTGATTGAATTGAGTCCAGTGTTCATTCCCGACCCATTACTCAGAGACCCAGTGGGCATTACTCTGTGTTGATAAATTGCCCTAAAATATATGATGGATCTTCCAAAAACAAGGGTTTCATGTTTAAGAGAAGAGGAAGAGTGTCGAATATATATCTGAAGTCAGAGAATTTCTCCCTTCTCAGTATCATTGTGAACAAAGTCTAACTTAAATATCTGCAGAAAATTACAACTAGAAAACTCATAGGAGCCCTACTAGTGTTCTAAAGAAGCAAGCTTCAGTGAGAACTAGGAGAGAAAAAAACCCTAGAGTTAACAGGAAATTAATGAAGAGACACAGCCTGTCTAATTTTCATGCAAACAAACACCATCACAAACGCTTTCAAAGGTCAAGTTGCAAGGAGTGAGGTAATGCTGTTTGGGGAGTGAAATAAACATGACTTGGATTTTGTTCTGAGAAGGTTGGGGTTTTTTTTTGTCTTGTTTTTGTTTTCCTTTTCCCCTTTTCTTTTTCTTGGTGTCTTACTTTTGAATTTCTATACTTTCCAATTAAAATTTTCATTGCCCCCATTTTGCCTAGCTTCTGTGAAAAATATTTTATAGCCTTCCTTTGGTCCTGCAGATTTTCTCCAGCTCCTTCTGCTGGGGTACACACTATTTTCTTACTTTGCTGGAGAGTTTAAGAGTGTGGAAAATGACGTTGGAATTGATTTGGCAGAACCAAGAGGGAAGAGAAGGTAACGGAGGGGAAGAGAAGGAAGGGTCTCCTGTTCAAAATAGTCTTCACTTCCAACCAATCACCCTGCATGAAGTAAGCATTTTCATAGATAGTTTTAACCGTTTTGCAAGATTTTTTTTTTCTCTTTTTCAGAATGTGCTTTCAACACTCATGCTGTTTTCAGATGAACTGAAAGAAGTACTGTGTCCAGAAGGGACAAGGATGGGCTATAGCATATGACTGGAGAGATACAAAAGATGCTTTATTTAAATGTATGTTTGTCCTGGCAGATATGGAGACCTACCTGTACATAATCCACACTTCGCCCCAGTGCTCTGAAGGCCGTGTACATTACTTCTCTTTTTCCACCCCATTTTTGCATGATGCAAATACTCTTGTTGGACAAGACCAACTGGGTGACGTGCTGTGAGCTTTCTTTGTGTGACTCATCCGTCTCACCAGGACCCTTCACGTGGTAGTTGTTCTTCCAGATATAAGTGGCTGACTTGTCCCTGCCCATGACTTCACTGAAGATGTCCATCATGTAAAGGTCATCTTCCGAGTTTCCATCTATGACCATGACAACTTTAATTCCAGGGTAGGTTAGCCTTTTCACAGATTGCAAACATTTCCGCAAATAGTCTGGATCTTCTTGATATGCAGCAATGCAAAGAGCAACAGTTTTGTTCAACTTAATGGGGGTTTCTAGAGATTTTTTCATTTTCCGGTGCTCCAAAAAGGCAAACAGGCTTTGGATGATGAGGTGTGATGCTAAAAAGGCACCATACAGTCCAAAAGAGAAATAGTAATTATCTGTTTGGATAAATTGGTAGCCAACGATATAAGCAGCTGTGATTCCAAGGAGGAGAGAGACTCCAAAAAGTGTGGTTCCAATTATTCTCAGGATACATAGAAATCTCTCACAATGCATCTGTAAAATAACCACATGATACAGTTGGTTAACCACTCTTGTTCCATACTTCTTTAAATACAGGGCACCACAGGGAACACACCAGTTCCAAGTGTTCTAACCCTGAGTTTCTCACTTAACTAGCTCGATGACTTTCTGCATTTCAGTTTGGCATCTCATTGGCAAAAGAGAGATAAGAATGTCCTTTTGGGGACTTCCCTCGTAGTCCAGGTGGCTAAGGCTCTGCATTCCCAATGCAAGGCACCTAAGTTCGATCCCTGGTCGGGGAATTGATCCCACATGCCACAACTAAAACTTGATACAGCCAAATAAATGATCTGGAAAAAAAAAAGTGTTTAAAAAAAAAGAATGTCGTTTTGACCCACTTCAGAGGATTCTTTCAAACATCATATGATATGGTAGTGCATTGTACCACTTAATGTATGAAACAAATATATGGATGCATCATTTTTAGTATCTTAGATCATTTATCTAAGGATGTACTCTGTATGTGTGGTCATAGCTAAGCATAACACCTAATTTTTTTTAGTGATCAAGGCACTCTGGCACCATCATATTCCTTCACTCATAATACTGACCACTGAAAGTTCAAAACTCATAGGCCTTGCTCAATCTCTTATGTATCATTTTATCTCAGCTCTGATGCAAATCCCTCAGCTCCTATCTTTCCCATGCAGCTAGCTGAGGCTGAACATAAAAATATGTAGATTCTATCGTTCTGGCTCTTCTATCAGTTAGCTGCGTGACTTTGAGCCAGTCACTCTTCCTCTCTGGGCTTCAGTCTTGAAAAATCTGTTAGGGACTTCCCTGCTGGTCCACTGGCTGAGACTCTGTGCTCCCAATGCAGGGGGGCAGGGTTTGATCCCTGGTGGGGGAACTAGATGCTGCAACTAAGATCAAAGACCCCTCACTCCATAACCAATACCCGGCACAGCCAAATAAATAATAAGGAATAAAATTTTTAAAAAGTTAAATCTGTAAAATAAAGGCATTTAGACTGGATTATTTCCCAAGTATCTGTTGCCATTAAAACTTCCTTATGCATGGATATCCTACACAGATATTTATCAAAGCTCCTGAAATTCCAAATTATAGTCCTTTGTTTATATGACTGTCTCCTTCATCCATCATCCACATCAGCCTGTTAGAACCTGGTAATCAGGAACTTTACTGGAACACAGCAAGGACACAATAAATGTTTGCAGAAGTAAATTATATAATTAAAGAAGAAATAGCATCATGCTTAATTCAACAGGTAAATTTTCTATAGACTTTAAAACATATTTCAGTCCTTAATAATATCCAGTTTTGTACTCCTCCCCTGCTTGTGAATCTCCTGAAATATTTTGAATGTGTGTACAAGAGGATCATATATTTTGTATTCCTCAAAGCATATCCAATTATGACCACAGACGAGGTGCTTGGTCTTGTTTCCTGGCTCCTATTCCTACACATGCCACAGACAATTCTCTGGACACCTGCTGGGTATCCAACAATTAAATCAATGTTGGCATCATATGCCTGACAGTATCAGATTCCACAGGTTCCATCCTATGAGATTGGCCCCTCACAGACCCACACTCTGATGTCAGTTGCAAGCCCAAGTTGTTACCTGTAATGATAAACTGGTTAAAACTCATAGGATCATGAACTCCCCTCCCGAGTTCAATTAATTTGCTAGAAGGATTCACAGAATCAGGAAACCTGTTTACACATCAGATTACTGGTTTAATACAAAAAAGATGTAATTTAGGAATAGGCAGATAGATGGAAGAGATGCACAGGGCAAGGCATGGGGAAAGTTCCATGCATCACTCTCCCCAAATTGCCACATGTCTGTTAATCCATAGGCTTGCTGAGCCCTCTTCTTTGGGATTTTTATGGGGAATTCATTACATAGAGTGATTAATTATATCATTGACCATTGGCAATTAAACTCGATCTCTAGCTTGTCTCCCCGCACCGCTCCCTGCCCACCCCCCCCCACCCCCCAACTTATCTGGACAAGAAAATGGAAGTTATTCCAAAAGTCACCTCATGAACCTAACAAAAGACATCTCTAAGTCTGTAGGAAATGCCAAGCATTTTAAGAGCCTCATGCCAAAGTCTATATTTATTAGAATTAATTATAATATCATAGGTTTCCCCCGAAGTCTTTTTTCTTTCCTCCCCTTCCAAGAATGAACTCTAACGAGGGACATAATTTGTATGACCTTCAATCATTTATACCAACTTCAGGGGTTTTGTCATATTTGCATATAATTAATATTTAACCTTTCCCTTTAGTTCAGCTAGTTTCTGAAAAGTTAAGTAAATGTATCTTAAAAGTACCTTGGGTTAAGTAATTATCTCTGCAAAATCTCTTCCTGGATATATTATTTATATTTTCCTGTTTCACATTAAGACTTAAAGTTGAGTGTTGACATAAAATCTGTTAACATCTTGGTTGTTACTAGTTGTGTGGCCATCACATCACTCAACTCTAAGTGACACCATTTACATTCTAGGCCCTGTGGTCATCACTGAGGGGGTCCTGAGTGTATTATGCTTTAGGGTAACTTACTGTGACTGCTCACCAACTATATTTCCACTCCTGAGCAGATTACTTGATGTGGCCACGGCATTCCAGTCTTTGGAATTCTGAAATGTGCCATTTCCAGTAGGGCTTTTAAGGGATAGAGTGGGCATGCTGCAATATCTTTTTCCCTCCACAATCTTGACATACATATTAACAGGTCCTTGGAGACTGCAAAGCCCATAGAAGGAGCTTGGTCCTTGAACTGCCACATGGAAGGAAATTAGTCACTAATGCCATCAATCAGGAATACCTGCCTTGGATTCATGTTAACAATAATTTCTGAGTTTGTGTTTGTGTGCCTGTTACAAATATTGGCTTTAGTGTCTCCAGCTCATTACAAATCAAGTAATGTAAAGTAGGCTGGAGACCAGGGTTTGAGCTTATAGACATTATTTTCCTTTGCTAAATGGAGTTGATGATACTTGTCAAGGACCCTTCACAGGACAACAATCAGGCACAAAATCAGTGTTCATAAATACAATAGTTTAAAAGATCAGCTAGCATGGAAGCTAGAAATAAAACAAAAAACCAAATGTGCATTCCACTTTGAGCACTTATATAGGACACCGTAGTATGTAACATGGGAGCCTGATAAAGGTAATCGTGACACAGATGCAAAATGCAAGCTGCTGGACAATGGTGAAATGCTGAGTTTTCAGTGAAAGGCAAGAGAGCACAGCCCCCCTTGTTAATTGAAACCACTGGCCGGATGCTGAAAACTCCCAAAGTGTACATTAACCAATGCTGAAGGTGCTGGGAGCACCAGACTAGGAACTTGTCTTTTCCAAGACATGTGTCATTCTCACAAGAGTGAAAAATTTCAAGGGGACGAAAACACCCTGCCTGGGAGAAGCTCAGAAGTGTGTTCTGCTTGTGTGTCAAATCACCACAGCCAGGAAAAGAACTGCCTGCCATTCTTTTCCATTATTCACATTTTCCTTGCTTTTATCAGCACATGTAGACACAGAGCGTGTTCACATAGCATCTGCTGGCCACTGCTGAAGTGGGAACACCCTCTTACATCATAGGAGTCCACAGAACATCCTTCTGCAGCCTGGGAAAAGTTGCTAGTAAACTGCAGCAGTAGAATCTATTTCTGGGAAGCCTGGGTTTCTGCCTAGTGTGACACAAGCAGCATCTCAGTGCAGACCAAAGGGTTAAAAGGCATACTTAGAGCCAGCTGCACTGAGGGACTAGACTGATCTCAGGAACTGACACACAGGATGTGTTTCTTTATAATTTCAGAGATATGGGCACCATATGTGTGAGACTTTCTGAGACAATCCCCAATTCAAACACTCTGTTTCATAAGCAAACCCTCATTGTCAGACACATAGTTTATTGCTACATTGGAAAATATGGTTAGCTTCATCCTAGATCACTTGCGGATAGGAAGACTTAGAAATCTGCCTCCCCAAAATATTGAAAATGTAAAACTTGGTTTTGCCCATTATTAGACCTTATTTATTGATTTTTAAGTTGCTGCATAGAATTCTAGACCAAACCAAATGCTAAAAAACAGTTTGGTGCACCATAATGTACACTCCAAGTGAACAGATTATTTGTGTGTATATGTATACAATGTGTATCTGTGTGTGTTAGTTATCTGTCACTCAGTCGTGTCTGACTCTTTTGTGACCCCGTAGACTTTAGCCCACCAGGTTTCTCATGGATAGAGAGAATTCTCCAGACAAGAATACTGGAGTGGGTTGCATTTCCATCTCCAGGTGATCTTCCTGACCGAAGGATCAAACCCAGGTCTCCTGCATTGCAGATGGATTCTTTACCATCTGAGCCACCTATATATGTATATATAATTATCTTCACTAATGTCCCCCAAGGACGTAAAATATTGTTGGACTTACAGTTGGTATTCAGAAAATATTTGAATGATAGATGTAACTTTATTCATAAATATCACTGGCATCATTGTGATGTCAATGATTTTTAATTCATCATTTCTAAGCTCCAGGCATAGTCAAGTTTTGTTTTCTTGAATAGGGAACAATCCTACTTAATTTAAACAGTGAGTATAAAAATACTGTTCATTTCATGTTACAAACCACACATATATATGATGAGGCAGCCAAGACTGAATATTTAAGTAGCTTGCCCCAAATCACAAAACTTGCCCCAATTCACATAGTAGCATAAATGCCAGGTGATTAGACTAATTTCAGCAAATATTGGCTGAATAGATTTGAACTTTCATGAAAAATTAGGTGGTGATCTTTTGTTTCTGTTTAATAAGCCTGTTGTGTAAGGAAAGATTTTAAAAGAACTTGAAAAAAAAAAAAAAAGAACTTGAAAACTGTTTTCCTGCTGTAATAGAAAAATGAGTATTGATCTGCACTCAGGAACAGATACAACAGCCAGTTCCCAGAGATTTCTAGGCTCATGTATTTTCCTACATGGCTATAACCAAAGGAACCTGGAAAGATGTGGTGCCAAAGGGAATTGGCTGGTGGTTCCATTTAGGCAACAGCAGCGCTATTCTTAATGTTAACAGTCAAAATCCTGTTTTACTCTAAGAAAGGCAAAGACAGGAGGCCCTAGGCTCTGCCAGTCTGCACTGATTACTTGAGTCTAAATGGATTTTTCACTTGTTTAAAATGTATTTATTGAATACCTACTCTGTGCTAAACCTATTTTTTGGATACAGGAATACACAGTTGATTGAGACACACAAGTACATAAGCTATGGGTGCGTGCTAAGTCACTTTAGCCGTGTCTCACTATTTGCGACCTCATGGACTGTAGCCCACCAGGCTCCTCTGTCCATGGGAATCTCCAGGCAAGAATATGGGGGTAGGTTGCCATTTCCTCCTCCAAGGGATCTTCCCATCCCAGGGGTAGAACCTATGTCTCCTGTGGCTCCTGCGTTGCAGGTAGATTCTTTACCACTGAGCCACCAGGAAAGTCAATCTATAGCCATAGTGTGTACTTACTGCTTCTTAGAAAATCAAGGGGAGACAGTGTCATAGGTTCCACCCGTAGAGCAGATATAAGCCTTGCTGTTTGCTCATAGACCCCAAGTGGGACTCTACAGGTCCCTGGGCAGCACTGGGCACCATTCCTTCCTTTTGACTTTCCTCTATTAACCAGAGAGCAAAGGGTGGATGAGAGAGAGAGTAAAACTGCTCTCATTGCCCTAGTACAGTGGTGAGAACTAAGTCCCCACAGCTTTCATTATGGGGGCTTCCCTTCTGGATCAGGGAGAAGCTAAAGCAAATTCTGATGAGTCAAGTCAGCATCAGGGAAAGGCTGTGGACATTAGTCCAAGTGACACCTCTTCTGAGAGGTCCTAGCTTACCATTCCATCTAAGGTCATTCCCCCAGTAAATCAACTCTACTCCAACAAAAAAATTTAAAAAGTAAAAAATAAGAGGAAATACTAAAAATAAATGAAAATGAAGTAACTCCTCCTCCCTGACATCTCTTCACTGCCTGTCACTATCTCCCTTGACCCTGCACGATTTTCTATTTTTTTGATTAATGTTTATTGGAGTATTGTTGCTTTACAATGCTGTATTGGCTTCTAATGTACAGCAAAGTGAGTCAGCTACACATACACACATATCCCCTCTTTTAGGGATTTTCTTCCCGTTTAGGTCACCAGAGCACCGAGTGAAGTTTGCTGTGCTATACTGTAGCTCCTCATTAGTTATCTATTTTATATATAGTATCAGTAGTGCACATGTCAATCCCACCCAGTCTCCTAATTCATCCCACCTAACCCCTGCTCCCGACTCTGCTTAATTTTCTATATTACACTAAGAACACTCCTGACTTTAGGGACTTGCGTATCTCAATCAACTGTATATGTCTATGCTATACAACAGGTGGTTGTGGTTTAGTTGCTAAGTCGTGGCTGACTTTGAAATCCCATGGGCTGTAGCCCACCAAGTTCCCCCGTCCATGGGATTTCCCAGGCACCAATACTGCAGTGGGATGCCATTTCCTTCTCTAGGGGATCTTTCCAACCCAGGGACCGGACGCAGGTCTCCTGAATTACAGGCCGAATCTTTACTGTCTGAACTACCAGGGAAGCTCTTAGAAGCCCATAGAACAGGGTATGTACTCAATAAGTACATTTTAAATAAGTGAATATTCATTTTGACTCAAGTAGTCAACATAGCCTGACAGAGTCTTATCCTGTCTCTGCTGCAAAGGCAGTGAATATGCTGAGCCCTCAGGGTATCCTTCATCCAGCAGATTTTTTGCTCTTTTAAAACCAGTTCTGTAATTTCTTGCCCGGCTATTTAAAGGTAATGGTTGGGGGTGGGGGGTGTGGAGGGAGGCTGAGTATCCAACCAGCTCTAGAAGACCTTTGGATAAAAAAGTTAGAAAAGGCAAATGATCCTGAAGTTGCGGGATCTGAGCAAGCTGATGAGTTCGGGGGTCAAGTTTGGGGTATAAGGAATAATGAGGTTATCTATTTTCCATTTAAACTCTAAGTGGTTTTCCACTTAACCTCTATTGTAAGTGGTCTTATTAATAGTTATTGTCCATTAATCTACACACTGCTTTGTGTCTTGATGCTAATGGTTGTGAATGAGTGTATGTGTTTGGGTGTGAGTGTGCACACCTATATATATTTGGCCTCTGGAACCACACCGAGTTGGATTAGACTCCCAGCTGTCTTTCAGTGGTTTCTTTTTTCTTCATCTATGCTAAGTTGCTTCAGTTGTGTCTCACTCTTTGCAGCCTATGGACTATAGCCTGCCAGGTTCCTCTGTGCATAGGAATTTCCAGGTAAGAATATTGGAGTGGGTTGCCATTTGCTTCCCTAGGGCATCTTCCCAACACAGCGATTGAATCCATGTCTTACATCTCCTGCATTGGCAGGTGAGTTCTCTACCACCAGCAACAGCTGGGAAACCCTTCTTCATCTTTAAAATGGAGTTAATCATAATGACTTCACCTAATTATGAGATTAAAAGATGCATCTCATTTCAATACCTGAAAGGAAACTATTAACAGTTAGAGCTCAGTGATGTCAGCTGTCTATGGGTTACTACCCCACTAGTAATCACCTATTCAGCCTGACTGTCCCTTTAAGTTGTTGTTTGTTAGTTAACAAGGGGTAATTTTGACATAATGGAAAGGATAGCAGGACAGGGAAGAAATGGATTCAAGTCCAAGGTCCCTCTGCCTCATATTAGCTGTTCAACAAACCACTTGAGGGTTCTATGAATGAGCCATGTGTCCTTGGACAATTGATACCTCTGAACTTAAAAATATTTAGTGGTACAGATAACTTTATTCGTTTTAATGATTTTAACCCACAGCTGCCCACAGCTGAGTGTCTAGAAGAATGGATGTAGGTTGCACTGTAGATAGTCTCCTCGACATAGTCACCTGAACAAGGATGAATATAAAGTGTAAATCTCTTTTGGTCTCTACTTTCTGAGCTTCATTTCCTCATCTGCAAAATGGGAATGATAACTTTTTGCAGGATTACTGGTAAGGAATATGTATATTTATTAGAGTTAATGGAATATTAATGGCATTAGTATCTTAACATAAAGGAACATAACTCAAGTTATAAAGTGACCTGCACTTTCTATTTCTACAAGGTATTGAGTTGTTGCTTAGGATCTCAATACAAAGGGTTAAAAGGCACATTTAGAACCAGCTTTACTGAGGGAAATAGACTGACCTCAGGGACTGACACATAGGATGCATCATTATAGTCCAAAATCTAATAAAGACCGACCAGATCAATGTCCCTTCACTTACAGCTGATATTTAAACACACAGAAGCACAAAGGACAAGAGGAGATATTTTTTTAAATATGGTTATTGAATGCATGACTCAAGGTCACATCTAATAGCAGAAATGGTTTTAGAACATAGGTTTTCCTTACTCTAATGTGTGGGAGGAGGAAGAAATAGATCAAGTCATATGTAGAATGATTAGAGTTAGAAATACTAACTTACGTAAGTGACACTAGCAAGGCATCTGGAAATGTATTTCTTTTTAACAAGACATATTCTACTTTTGGCCATTGCCTGCAAATGGTGGATTAGAAAGGATGGTCAACAAAAGGCTAAAAAGCAGTGGTTCCCAAATATTGATGTATATCCAGTTCCCAGGGAATCTGTAAAAATTATAGAAGTGTGGCTCCTGCAACATTCTGAGTTAACTGGCATGGGGTGCTACAAGGGTGTCAGGAGTTTCTAAATCTCCCTAAGTAACTATAATTGCAACAAAGTTTGGTAATCATTAGGTTAAAGTCTAAGAAAACTTTCATGATCTCATTTGGACAGATATACATCCCTCAGGTATATTGCCCCTGCTACTGTCCTCAGCTAGAAATCCTAAGAGAAGTACCCAAATGATGCCTCCCAGGAGTCTTCACATTAGAGCACATGACCCACCCCTTCCTTCTCCCCTTCTGACCTCTTCTTCCTCTCTGGTTTTGAAGTTGACCTTTGTCTTTCCAGAACCACTGCACTTCTAGCAGAGACCCTGGAGCTAATTCTACAAGGGTTTAGCAAAACACTTTCAAAGACCTTGTCATCTGAGCTGTCTCTGGATCCAGAACATTAGATTTCAGATTTCTCTTCTTTTGTACCTTGTTGATCAACAGCTTCCTAAGATGCCCATTCTCCCAATTATCTATTTGTTCCTGAACTTCACCATCCTAAGCTTCATCCTAAAGTTCACTGTGGCAAAGGCGGGAAATTACAGAAAGACCTGACATGAAATCCTCACTCCGTATGTGGCCAAATATACCAGTCAAATCCTTACATGAAATCTTTCCTGATCTCTCTCAATCAGATGTGATTTCTCCTCAGTCTGAACCTTCATAAAACTTTACTAGTCCAACTATAGCATAGTCCAGCTCAAGGGTGTTATATTCAAGAAATTGGATTAAATTCCATTCGCTCACTTTAGTAACACACTGTGATTTTGAGTGGGTTGCTTTACTTTTCTGAGGCAAAGTTTTTTTTTCCATAAAGTTTTCTTGTTAGGGGGCATGGCAAGGCACTAAATACAATCCATATCAAGTATCTACCTCAATGCCTGATATATATTAAACAGGTGATAAATAGTAGCTATTATTTTACTTCTTTATGGGCCAGACTGTATTTTGCCTTACACGATGGTTATTTAAAAACTTCTTTGACTATGCTTTTCCTATGATGCATTCCATTTAGATGTGTACTGCATCTTGTTCATTTTTAAAATAAATTGCAGTACAGTTGTATGCTTTTAAGAGACATTCATATTTAAATATTTTACATTAAATTGAAGAAAAATTTAAGAGTGTTAAGTTGTATTTATTTTGACTCTGACATGTTTCTAGGTTGTGAACATGGCAGTATATTATGAACTCCACACAGATCTAACATTCAAAATATTACTGAATTTAAGATATATGAAGTGGGATAATACTTAGTCTATGCAGACTGCTGCTACAGAGGAAAGGATTAAAACCAAGTTGGGGTGATGAAAATGGTTTTTCTGCAGGGAGCTGTCCCTCCATACAGTGTCATACAAGCTGCCACAGGTTCTGTCCTTACAGCCTGTTAGTGGAACACAGCCTGGATGAGCATGGGCAAAACAGAACCTGTAAAAGGACAGTGGGGCTTATGCTCTATTCTCCAGTTACACTAACTTATAGCTCCCACATTATATAAAAGCCAAGAAGTTAATAATATGCTACTTGTTCTTAAATTAAAAATACAACTGTGTAATAAAACTTTGCTAAACGGTCTCTCCCAGTGATCCATCAATAAGGCCTTTCCTCATAGAAAATAAATGAATCAGTGGAAGGTATGAAGTTCAAGAAATATTTCTTAAAACAATCTCAGTTGGTAAGGAATCCATGTGTGAAAAAAAATTATGAAATTCAATATTGTGCGACTATTCTACAGACTTTACAGTAATGATTAGTTTCGATATGACTTACTTTTTCTAGTAAGTCTGTTACCCATTTGTTGCACGATTCTTGTTTTCCAAGAAGGTAGGTGACTAAACAACATCTTTGTTTGGAGAAGAGTGGCATTCAGTGGCATTGGTACTAGTCATTGATTTAAGACCTTGAATTCTTCTTATAGTTGCCATAGCTTTCTCTGAAAACAAAGGATCCAGTTCTAGGTACAGTACAAGTTAACTCCGGTAATGTACATTTGTCACACTTCTACAAGAAGTTTTTCTATTCACTCATCTCAGGTATTATATAGATAAAAAGAAAAGAGGAGAAATTATATCTTCATTATAATGCTATAATCCAGAAATGTCTTAGAATTTTGAATCATTAGTCCCAATATTGATTAATTCATTCACAACATAATATACATACTAAAATTTGTACTTTAGAGTCAAACTATTGAAAATTTAAAAGAATAGCCAAAATATTTGGAAAACCTCCGTTGGAATATAGTAAGAATTTTAAAAAACAGTATTTCAGTTGTCAGAATAATCTTATTTAATTTAGCCTTTGGAAAAATGAAGTGAAAACCAGCTTAATGAATGATTCAACCTGTGCATATTGGAATGAAAGGAAAAAGTTTAGAATTTAGGAGTTCTTTTCAAACCTATTCTGTAACATTTTCAATTGTATCTACAAATAGTTTGATGGGCATAACTATTTGTTCTATCCAATTCTACACAAACATACATTTTAACTTTTAACCTTTCATCATTGGCATGTTTGACTGTGTGCTGACCCTCAAAATATTTGTTAAAATGACCTTTAAAAAAAATCATAATCCTTCTTAAACTTTCAAAGGTACATTATCATATGTCTTCACTGAAAAGAGAAATCTGCCGGAAAGAACTTTGAAATCTACAATGAACATCGAAGCTGTTCTTATCTGTCGCCTCCGTTTCCCAGCAAAGCTCAACAACCAACTTCCTTGGCTTTGCTCTCAGGCAAAGTTGAAAGTCTATATATACTCAGGCCTCCAGTTGGGAAAGCCCTCGGTGGCCAATCAGAGCTTCCCACTCTATTGCGTCACACCTCCCCCCTGGGTGTGACGTCAAAGGCAATCCCAGGCCAGCCACGTGGGTTGGGTAAGTGTAGCCTTTCTGGGCAGCTGTTCGGCAGACACCAGGCAGCAGTGGTCCCCAAGGGTGAGGAACCCGGCTGGGAGGAGCCGGCAGAGCTCTTACACCCACCTCCTGGGAGCAGGGCTGCAGCAGCTCGCTGGGGCTCTGGCACGTGGGGTTGGTGACTCCCAAGTACTTCGCGCGGCCCATTTGGGGGATGGAGGGAGTGGCCGCGGGAAGCTGGCACCTAAGCCTGTGTAATAGGACCCGGGTCTTGTAAACCCTCCTCTCCAGGCACCGCCTCTCAGCTCTCAGCCCCTCTTTCCAGACTTAATTATCCCTTCAGAGCCATTTCCCCTCGGCTGCGTATCCTGGGCCAGAGGAACAGCCTCTCGCCTCCCAGTCCTCGCCCTCACACAGACCCTCCTTTCAGACCCGCCCTCCTGTTCACAGGGACCCATTTTGTAGCCCTCGCTCACGCTGGGCGGGAACCAGCTTGACGAATTCCGCCCAAGGTGTTGATTAACCATCCCAACCTAGCCTCTGGCTCGCCTCCCATCTTCACCCCCGGCTCCCAGTGGCCCCCCACGCCCCCACCCGGGACTGGGCGCTGGGGACGGCACCCCCAAAACCCCCACCCGACCGTGCCCCGCGCTGCAGCTGCGGGAAGAGGCGTCTGCGTGCCCGATGCCACGTTGGAATTGGCTCCCGGGACGATGCAGCTGCCTGCGAGCCCCACGAGGTCCCCATGCACGCCCTGCCCCCGGAGGCTCGGCGGCAGACAGAGGGATGCGCGCTCTCTTCCCGCTCTGGTCTCCCAGTGCCACTGCCTGGGTTGGGGACCCCTGGCCGTAGTGAGGCTTCCGGAGCCGGGCTGAGCCCAGACAGACCCACTCTGACACTTAAATGGGGTGCAAAGAGTGCAAAGAGGTGGGGGGGGGGGGGGTGAGGCAGGGGAAAAAAGGGGAGTGGCCGAGCGAGGCTGGTAGCTGCTCGGAGGTGGTGAAGGACCCTCCCTCCCTGGGGCCAGAGCTAGGACCCGCGATCGCTTTAACCCTTTGCATTCCAAGAAACAGGCTTCCTTCCCACTTTGAAGGAAAACGCGCTAGGCTGTTCAGGGCTTTTCTCCCCACACAGAGTGTGGGGGAAAAAGAAGAGAGGTGATGAGAATGGAAGGGGGAAGAGGGGCGGCTGTGGGGAATGCATTTTCCTTACACAGTGAAGATGCTTGTTTCCTAGCTCGGGAGTCCCTCGGCAGCTCCGGAAGATGTGGAATGGAAAAGTACATCCCGGGAAGTGCAGCTTTTCCCAGGCAAGGAGGTTACCTGTGTTCCCATAAAGGCAGCAGATTTCTGGCGAGCGCCGCAGAGATGGGACAAGACCCGGGGTAGGTTGCTAAGCCTACCAGGGATCCGAAATATCCCCTGATTTGCCGCCTGTTGGAAATGTTCAGACCTCAAACTTCTGTCGAACACTGACTTAAAATTGGGTTTAACTCTTGACGTGGGGGTAATAACTTCCCCCTCCCTGGCCTATTCGAGGACCCTCACCGTTCACCGAATCGCGCCAGTGTAACGTACCTTGTTCAGCTCTTGGTCATAAAGTTGTCCTCAGCCTGTCTGTGTGGTCCTGAAGGGTCGGTGGCGGGCAGTTTCCAAAATTGAGGTAATAGGAGATCAGATGAATTTGAGACGACCGGCCAAGAAAAATAAAAAATTTAAAAACAACATTTAAAAAGGATGGGGGAGTCTCAGATGTTTAGGTCTCCCCCGCTTAAAATAAAATCACTAGTATTTTTTAATATTTCCGTTGCACTTCAATCTAACTCTAAAAATGATATCTGTGCTTTGAAAATAAATTAACTTTATTTTATTTTATGCTCTAGTTCCTTTCCCCTAATATCGGAAATTCTCTGCTCTCTTTTTGTATTAAAGAAAAAAAAAAAAAAGCCTGGTGAAAACTCAGCAGAACCCAGGAAGCGTAGAATCAGGAGAATGTCTTTGGCTGGGGCTGGTTCAAGTCCCTGGTTCAATGGGCTGCTGGAAGCCAGGACTGGGTAATTCTTTCCAGACGTCTTGACTTCTCCTTCCTCGCGGTTGTTGCCTTTCTGCCTCCTCCAACTTAAGGGGGTCTTAACAAGTGAGCTGGTGGGTGTTTTAATAGGGCGGAGGAGGGAATAGGGGTGAGGGGAGTGGAGAAGGGAGGTGCGGACTGGGAAACCGGAGGGGAGGGAACTGGGAGCGCGGGCGGGCGGGCGGGCGGGAGGCGGGGAGGGGGAGAGGGCGAGAGAAATTGGCCATTCAAAGCTCTCTCTGAGCTAGAGGCCGATTCTAAACTCCAATGAATTCAATTAACTTGATTGCAAACGTGTGCAGAGCAATGCTGTGCGCACTGGCGGCCCACCACCTGAGTCCCTCCTTTCCTCCAGCGGAGGAGCAGGGAGGCCAGGCTGCGTAGACATCCCTGACTCCTCTGACTTACAGGGATTCCCACGTCGCGATGCACTGCCAGTTCTGTTTAAGTAATTTGCTTTAAGACCAAATGGTGCCCTTAGGCTAAGTAACGGCCCTGGAAAGGGAGAGCTGGGGGGCGTGTGTGTACACCTGGAGCCTCCAAAAGCCGGCTGAAACTCTTTAAAAAATAAGTGACTGGTCTCCCACTGGTTAACCCTTTCTTCCCTTCAACTCAAAAGTTTCTGAGTTGATGTCAAGTGTCAAAACTCTCCTTTACATAGAAGTTTCGCCTTGGGTAGGCGAAAGAGTAGAAAAATGTGTTTTTTCCTTAACCTGATCCCCTAACATTAAAATATGCCAGCAGCGAGCATTATAAAATATAAATAAAATATAACAAAATAAAAATCGTCCTCTAATAACTCCAGAATAGCGCGCTAAAAAAAAAAAAAGGCCGTGTCTAAGAAGCTGCGTAAGTGACTAAGTGACTTTTGCTTCTTGGGACTTTTAAGAAGATAAGTCAAAATACTTATTTTTGCTTCGTGATAACCTATTCGCATCTTTCTTCCAAGGACCCAAGGCAGGGGGTTAATTTTCTCCTTTCCTTTTTCCTCCTTTATTTCTCTTTGGTCCTCGCCAAAAGCCTCCTGATGACTTCAAATGGACAGTAGGTGGCACTGTTTAGGAAAAAATGAAAGTGAGCTTACAATTTAACTATTTCGGTTTGAGGAGATTTCGCCGAAGTTATTATAGAATAAAAGGGATTTCTTTTTTCTTCCAGCGTTCATCTGAAGTGTGGACTTACTTCGAACTCGATTAGGCCTTGAAAACTAGGTTCTTGCTCCTTATCACGTATCTTGTACATTAAAGAACAAGACAAATCAGAAAAGTCAGTAACCTGGGAGCGATGCTTTTGCAACACGTCCCGCAGGATGTGGTGGTGGTGGGGTGGGGGGTCGGGGACGAATGCAGTGATTAGAGGTCAAGAGTTTTACTGCCATACCTGGTGTCAGCCAACCCAGTCCCCAGGGGCCGACTTGCAAAGTACTATGCATTTCCGCCCATCCCCTCACCCCCACCCCCCAACACACAAGCGGTCACACCTCTGGGAAGTATCCCCTTGGCCTGATAACTCTACAACGCTCCGGGGAAACCCACTTTCGAATTTTCTCCTGAAAACTTTGCAGCCTTCTGCCTTAGGTGGTCAACTCCTGAGAAACTGGCATAAATTTCAAAGCCCAGTTTCATAAGAATTAGTGATTTGTAGTTGTTTGGTTGTTTTTAAATGCTGAGTTATAATTGAAAATATATTATCTAACGTAAGTATTCTTACACATAATGTGAATTAAACGGACTTAGGAGTAGGGTGGAAATTGTGGGATGTCAAATACCTAGCTGTGGAACCCCACAGGAACACAACCTCAGCTCTAAATTTCCATGAATATTATATGTAACACAGTGTTGCTGATTATTCCTTGGTAGCATTTAGCTTTTTCTGTGCCAAGAGTTCGAGCAATGAGAGCATTTAGTAAAATTGAGTTTCTTAGACAAAAATACACTTGCTATTTGTCCCCTTCTACTTGTAATTTGTGATTCATAAAGCAAAAGTATAATGTCTCCTAACACTGCTGCTGCTGCTGCTGCTAAGTCACGTCAGTCGTGTCCGACTCTGTGTGACCCCATAGACGGCAGCCCACCAGGCTCCCCCGTCCCTGGGATTCTCCAGGCAAGAATACTGGAGTGGGTTACCATTTCCTTCTCCAGTGCATACAAGTGAAAAATGAAAGTGAAGTCGCTCAGTCCTGTCTGACTCTTAGCGACCCCATGGACTGCAGCCTATAGGGCTCCTCCGTCCATGGGATTTTCCAGGCAAGAGTACTGGAGTGGGGTGCCATTGCCTTCTCCTATCTCCTAACACTAGATGAATATAAAAATATCACACATCCATGCATTTCTATCAGTCTCCCCCGAGCCTAACAACACTCCCCAAAAAAACAGAGGGAAAAGGATAGCACAATTTAAAGTCAGAGGAGAAAGCTTCTTGAAGGCAGAATATTGTTAACTGCCAGATTTTCTTAGGGGATTCAGAATAAGAAAGACCTCACAAATCTCACTTTTGATGCAAGATTGCATGATATAGGATCCATTTGTATAATCCTGGAATCACATTTCACCTCTTTATACCTTTATTACCTAGCTGACCAGTGGAGAAAATACCTACATTACAGGGCTGTTATGAAGATAGAATGTATTACATTAAATTGGTTTGGCCAAAAGGTTTGTTCAGATTTTTCTGCACGATGTTAGGGAAAAACTCAAACATTTTGGCCAACCCAATGTTAGGAGATTAATCTGTTACCTTTCCTTTAGATAGAGCTTCTGAATGTAACCCACTGATCCTTACTATAACCAATCTGGGTATTAAAAAAAAAACAAAACAAAACTTTAGTACCCTTCTCTTTGCTTTCTATTCTTTATAAGCATTTCTATTCTTGATAAGCATTAACTGAAGTTTTATCCTATGCTCACTTATTGGACCTACTTCAGCTTTCTTCTGTCCCATCACTGACTCATAAATTAAAGATTAAATTCCTCTGGGTGAAATAAATAAATAAATAAATTCCTCTGGGTGCCCCTAGATATACCCCCAACCTTCACATTTAACTGAAATTCCTTTCTGAGTCCTAGGCCTGAATTACAGTTGCTGCTGCTGCTGCTGCTAAGTCGCTTCAGTCGTGTCCGACTCTGTCTGACCCCATAGACCGCAGCCCACCAGGCTCCCCCGTCCCTGGGATTCTCCAGGCAAGAACACTGGAGTGGGTTGCCATTTCCTTCTCCAATGTGTGAAAGTGAAGTCGCTCAGTCGTGTCCAACTCTTAGCGACCCCATGGATTGCAGCCTACCAGGCTCCTCCATCCCTGGGATTTTCCAGGCAAGAACACTGGAGTGGGTTGCCATTTCCTTCTCCAGAATTACAGCTACTAGCCATCTAATACTTATCCATAAGCAACAAATTAAAAGACATGAAGTCCAGTTCATAAACAAGTTATTGTTGTTGTTAAGTCACTCATACGTGTCCAAATGTTTGCCACCCCAAAGACTGAAGTACGCCAGGGTTCCCTGTCCTTCAGTATTTCCCAGTGTTTGTTCAAGCCCATGTCCATTGAGTGGGTGAAGCCATCCATCCATCCATCCTAGCCAACTGAATAACATTTGATAATTAATTTAAAATTTAGCCTTCTATCTTAAACATAAGCTGTTTGGATCAGAGAATGACATATTTTCAGGTTTTGATATTCTAAGACCAACTTCATACAACCTATATCTATTACATTTTCAACTATACAAGATAATGTAGCAAAAAACTTCAGAAGCAGATTTACTGGAGTCAGTATGAGTTGTTACTGATCTCCTCCCCCTCACAACACAAAGCAAGTGTTTATGTGTCTGAGAGACAGTTTTCAAAACAAGGATTTTTTTTTTGTTTTTTTAACTCTACCATGAAGCGAAGTGAAACTCCACCATGGAGAGAAATCTGTATGCAAGTCAAGCAGCAACAGTTAGAACTGGACATGGAAAAACAGAACTGGTTCCAAATCAGGAAAGGAGTAGGTCAAGGCTGTATGTTGTCACCCTGCTTATTTAATTTACATACAGAATACATCATGTGAAATGCCAGGCTGGATGAAGCACAAGCTGGAATCAAGATTGCTGGGAGAAATATCAATAACCTCAGATGCAGATGATACCACCCTTATGGCAGAAAGCAAAGAAGAACTAAAAAGCCTCTTGATGAAAGTGAAAGAGGAGAGTGAAAAAGTTGACTTAAACCTCAACATTCAGAAAACTAAGATCATGGCATCTGGTCCCATCACTTCTTGGCAAATAGATGGGAAAGCAATGGAAATAATGAGAGACTTTATATTCTTGGGCTCCAAATCACTGCAGATGGTGACTGCAGCCATGAAATCAAGATGCTTGTTGCTCGGAAGGAAAGTTATGACCAACCTAGACAGCATATGAAAGAGCAGAGACATTACTTTGCCAACAAAGGTCCATCTAGTCAAAGCTATGGTTTTTCCAGTAGTCATGTATGGATGTGAGAGTTAGACTGTAAAGAAACCTGAGCCCTGAAGAACTGATGCTTTTAAACTGTGGTGTTGGAGGAGACTCTTGAGAGTCCCTTGGACTACAAGGAGATCTAGCCAGTCATACTTAAAGGGAATCATTCCTGTATGTTCACTGGCAGAACTGATGCTGAAGCTGAAACCCCAATACTTTGGCCACTTGATGCGAAGAACTGACTCAGTGGAAAAGACCCTGATGCTGGGAAAGATTGAAGGCCAGAGGAGAAGGGAATGACAGAGGGTGAGATGTTTGGATGGCATCACCGACTCAATGGACAGGAGTTTGAGTATGGTCTGGGAGTTGGTGATGGACAGCGAGGCCTGGTGTGCTGCAGTCCATGGGGTCACAAAGAGTTGGACACGACTGAGCGACTAAACTGACTGATCATGAAGTGGCTTGCAGGATCTTAGTTCCTCAACCAGGGATTAAACCCACACCCTTGGCAGTGAAAGCACAGAGTCCTCACCAGGAGACCGCCAGGGAATTCCCCAGATAAAAGGATTGACTACCTTTATAATTCTCTGCATAAGAGAGTCTCAAACATTTTGGGGTAAAGGATCTCTGTATACCCTTAAAATTATTGAGGTCTTCAATAAACATGTCTATATGGGTTATAGGAATCAATATTTAGCATGTTAGGAATAAAACCTGACACAACATTGTAGATCAACTATACTTGAATAAAATAAATTTTAAAAAGAAAAGCTGACTGAAAGTTTAAAACATATTTATTAATTCATTTAAAGTACTACACACAATGACTAGTCAACTTAATAGCATATTTTTTGTGAAATGTGGTATTGTGTTCCATGTTTTCAGTTCTCTACTATCTGGTTTAATGGGGGAAAAAAAAGGATTCCCATATCTCCTTCATCATTCAATTGTTACTTGGATTAATGATTGACATTTTAAAACTCTGGCTTCAAACAGATGTGTAATTGGGAAATGGAATATTTTAATAGCTTTTTTTAGAAGCTTTTTTAATTTTTAGCTTTTTTTTGTTGTTGTTGTTGTTGTTCTTTGATGCTAAGTCAAAACTTCAACAAAGAGTAATTTTTTAAAGGTAAATTGCAAGGACTGCCCTGGTGGTCCTGTGGTTAAGAAAGTGTGCCAGTCACTCAGTTATGTCTGATTCTTTGTGATGCTATGGACTGTAGCCCATCAGGCTCTCTGTCCTTGGGATTTCCCAGGGAAGAATATGGAGTGGGTAGTCATTCCCTTCTCCAGGGGTTCTTCGTAATGCAGAGATCAAACCCAGGTCTTCTGTATTGCAGGCCGATTCTTTACCCACTGAGCAACCAGGGAATCCCAACCACCTTCCAATGCAGGGGACACACTGGATCCCACATGCCATAGGGCAATTAAGTCGCAACTTGAGAGCCTGCAAATGGCAACTGTTTAGTCTTCAAGTGCAGAGTTCATGCTGCATAACAAAAAAAACTCCCATGCTGCAACTAGAGAAAGCTTGAGCCTCAACAAAGACCTAGAGGAGCCAAAAAAAAAATGTTTTAAATAAAAAAGTAAAGGTAAATGGCAATGTTGAATCTGAAACAACAGGAATGAACTTTGTGTACTCTGTCAAATTAAAATCTGCTGGTTTATCTTACACCATTACAACTGTTAATGAATTTGTGATATCATATTTCAGTCATTTATAAAATATCAGCTCACTTAATTATATAAATTTCCCAAATGTTGTATATTTCATTATTCCATATTTTAAAAGTCATAACCATTGAAGCACCACCAACCTTCTCCAAAAAGTCTTCCACTATTGGGAAGCTATCATGGTCATGGTGGCAAATAAAGTTTACTGAAATTCTAATATTCTTTTGAAAGCTCATATATTTTTGCTAGCATCAAATAATGTCAATCATTTTCATCACAGTGGCAAGTTCACTTATTTTTCAAAAAAATAAAATATCTTTCAGAACACCCGTCTGAATAATAGTTGGCCTGTGAATTGTTCTTTCAAGTGAAAATGGTATACCAGGATAAAAGTGGTCCCCTTAGCTCACAGCGGAATCACAGCTTTTTCACCAGACAAACATGGTAGCTTGGTGTTTCTTCATGCAGAATGTTAAAAAGACATACTCTTAAAGATTGACATTTAATAAAATGAATAATCTTTTTTTACTGTTTTATCAAGAACTTTCTTAAAGATTTTTTTTTTTTATGGATGTGGACCATTTTTAAAGTCTTTATTGAATTTGCTGCAATTTTGCTTCTGTGTTATGTTTTGTTTTTTTGGCCACAAGGCATGAGAGATCTTAGCTCCCCAACCAGGGAGCACGTCCTGCATTGAAAGGTGAAGTACCGACCACTGGACCACCAGGGAAGTCCCTCTAGAACTTTCTTAAATTTGTTTTTTTTTTTTTTTTTTTCTGTATGGGGGAAAAGAATACAAAAACTGGTAGGACCAAGAGTACAGTTTAATGCCACTGCCCCGATTCATGCTAAGGTATAAGCAGCTTTATTCACCATTATTTTTGCACATCAGTGTAAGTGTCAATGTAGTGAAAGATGCAGATAATTTCTTAGTCTTATTTTAGAAACAGTGTTGATCTTGCTGGTCCTCTGAAAGGGTCTTGGGGTATCCAAGCATCTACAGATTACGCTTTGGAAAATGCCAGTTTACATTAAGCATAGCAAATGTAGTGGTATATAAATCTGTGTGTTTCACTTTAAGAATATAGATAAACTTTCACACTGAGAAGAGATCTACCAGTGGGAATATTAGGGGAAGCACATTGACTGAAACTGCACCATAGTAACCATTTGCGTGAGCTGTTTTATGACAGGAGGTCCTGGTAAGGAACACAGAACTAATAAACCACCACCAACTGGAAGAGTTCAGGAAAGATCAAAAGGGGACATCACATGTCCGACCGCCTCCCGGAATCCTTGCTGGCATCCATCTTGGCACCACCAGGAAGGACTCTGAGTCAGAATGACTAGCTAAAGACAAACCGGAAACTAGTCCCATCACCATAAAACACAAGACTGGGAGAGCAGTTCTCCTGGGTTTCCTTACTCTACTGCTCACCGCCCAGGCGTCCTTTCCAATAAAATCTCTTGCTTTGTCAGCACATGTGTCTCCTTGGACAATTCACTTCTGAATGTTAGACAAGAGCCCACTTTCAGGCCCTGGAAAGGGTCCTCTTTCCTGCAACAGGAAGAGAAATGCTAATAGTAATTCTGTCATATGAAGTATGCCTATAGGAAACAACAATGCCCAGAATGATATTTCAGAGAACAGAAAGGATTCAGAGAACCTAACAGACATGGAAAGCTTTCACAATGCTGGCATATACATGTGAGACTTAGCATATTCTCTATGAGCCAAAGGGAATTAAAACAATATGTCTCAGCCTCATAAAAGGTAGTATTTGTAAGATTCTGTATTGTGCAAAGACAGAAAAAGATTGTTCAGGAATTTAGTGAAACTGTTAGTCACTCAGTCTGTCCTGTGACCCCATGGACTATAGCCCAATGGGCTCCTCTGTCCATGGAATTCTCCAGGCAAGAATACTGGAGTGGGTAGCCATTCCCTTCTCCAGGGGATCTTTCCAACCCAGGGATCAAACTTTACCATCTGAACCACCTGGGAAGCCCATCAGGAATTTAGTTTTCTATTAATAGTTCCCAGTTTAGATAATGTGAAGAGGTTTCCAGTAGTTCATCAAAATTGGACTGCGCATTTTTAATGTTAATTCCAGCCTGAACTCTTGAGGCTCCAGGATTAATTCAGATGAAATTTTGAAGGTAAGACTAGGTTTTTCACTTGTGGGTAGAGGGAGATATTGAAGCATCTATCAGATACCCAGGAAATCAGAATGACCAGACTAATTCACTAATATATAGAAGAGGGTACTTTAAATCTCATGGTAGTTTTTTAAGATCTTACTGTATCAGGCAGAATAATAATTTTTCAATTGTTGATAATTTAAAATTAGATTTTGAGTATTATTAAAGCTGTGCACTGAAGATTACCCAAAAGAAAGAAAAAGAACAAAACTCCCTTTCCTCCTCAGATACTTTCTTTATAATCTTCTTTCAATATCCCTTTCCATGGATAAGGAAACTAGCTTTAAAATATTATGTGGCTTAGTCTAAAAGATTACTCAAAAGTACCTAAGATGAATGACTATGATTTGATTGGCATCACAATATCCAAATACAACCATCTGAATGAATTGTTGAAAAAGAAAAAAAAGAAAACCTTATATTTTATAACTTTATCTTAAAGCAGCAAATATGTGAGAGCTTTGCTTTCCTGTTATTGGACTCTTTAAATTTTAAGAATTATCCCCTGGCTCATATGGGATTCAGATTAGAGGGGGACAGAGTTGTTTCATGTAACCTAAATGACATTTTTTATTACTTGATTTTCTGACCCAGATCACAGAAACGGACAGAACTGTTTATTCTCAGTTTAAATACCAATAGCTCCATCAGTAAGGGTTTATATTTTACATGACAAAACAATAAAAGCAGAAAGAGCTAGTTGAGGGGAAGTCTAAATCTAACTGTCCTTTGATATTTTAATAGTCTTAATTGTAATGACTAAGGAGATTTTGAAATGGTAGTGCTCACAAGCAATTGCTAATAGTTGTAATTGTGAAAATATAGCTACATTGTTTAACTTATCTTCTTTGAATATGTGTTGGCATTTCACCTTTTTCCTGAAAAGCTTAATAAGATTTCCAGCTTTAAAAAAATCTTAAAGATATACTCAATTTCTGGAAACTAATGTATTTCTTACTAAAGGGGGGAGTAGTTAAAAGTCTTCTAGGTAAAGGAAATTTCTTTTTGTATATATAATTAAGGGGGGAAAATGACTCTGTTCTCAGAAAAGTGAATATATGCTCAAAAATGTCCATACAATTTCAAGGGATTCACCGATTGCTTTCCCCCAAATCTGTTCAAGGGCAAATTAAAAATTTCCTTGTCCAACAGGAGTGTTGTTAGGTCTTTGTAAATGCTATAATACCCTAAACCTTTAATTCTTTAGCAACTATATCATATACTTAAAAGTTTTTTGAAAGGACAAAGAGGTAAAAAACTAAACAAGCCTTTTATTTTCTCTAGTGATTCACAGTAATTTTTTTTCATGCATCAATTTAGGGAATGTAAAATCTCAAATTAAGGAAATCAGGCATTTGGGAGAAAGTCATCCAAGGGGAATAGGAAACTGGAAATAGAAGATCTTTAAAGAATACATCATTTGCCTTTCCTTGGGAATTGAAATCTGATTCTATACTTTTAGGAGAAAAAGAGCAACAATAACAAAAGTCCGCATTCTAATTCAAACTTTCAAGGTAAGAAGACTGCCTTCTAAGGCAAGTAGCTGAAATTATTAGAAGAAAAATGCTGAAACAATTCAGTAAAGTGAGACTTCCTACCTTTGTCCAAGCGAGGTGTAAGCTCCAAAACCCAATTAGCAGAATTATCATTCCAAAGGTACCTGCAGGCTGGTACTGCACTCTCTGTCCTACAAAATGCCATTAAGAAATGTGACAGCTTGCATTGCCTTAGTCACATCCTGCCTACCTTAGACTTAAGTATAACTTGAAGATGAAAGCAGGCCATTGTCATGCTAGTCAAAGGAGTTACATTCTTCTGGCTTGTAAGAATGATCTCTCCCATAGCACTGCTTTCCAGTATTTTAAAAGTTCAAAGTTCAACCCAGATCAATGTGGATCTGAGAACTTAGTATGGAGGGGTGCCATCTATTTAACTATACTTAAGCTACGAAACTAGAACGTATTTTGATTTGTCTCTTGCAGACAGCACCTGTTATTTGTTCACACTGAATTTGTCAGGCTTCTAATGAAGCAATTAGGGAAGTTGCCTCATTGTTTATTTTGAAAAGCCAGGTGGTTCCAAGAATCAGAGGTGACAAGTAACTTAGACTTCTCAAAGTATGGACTGAGGGCAGCCTCCATTGCAGTAACCTGGCTGCTTTTAAAAATACAGACAGGTCCGTGTCCAAACTCCAGACCCAGTTCACCAGAGTTTATAGTGGTGAGTCCTGAGAACCAGGGCTCCCCAGGTGGCAGAGTGGTAAGGAACCCACCTGCCAATGCACGGGACACGAGACATGGGTTCGATCCCAGGGTTGGGAACATTGCCTGGAGTAGGAAATGGCAAACCACTCCAGTATTCTTGCCTGGAAAATTTCCATGGACAGAGGAGACTGGCAGGCTCCTACAGTCCAAGGGGTCACAAAGAGTTGGACATGACTAAGCGACTGAGCACGCACACCCTGAGAATCTATTTTGAACGCTTCCTTGGGTAATTCTTGTGTACTTTGAAGCTTGGGAACTTCTGCTTTATGAGTTTCTTGGGCTTTTTACACATAGCTCTTTAAAATTCAGCTTTTGGTCTAAACTGTACTTGGGAAACAAAAGAGCAAAAACTCTTTTGCAAAATGCAATCAAATTGTGGATACCAAAGAATTTATTTAATGACACTATGATTGTCTTGAACATGATGAGGTTTGTATAATCAGTAAGTTTTCATTGGTGTATTAACCTAGTGATTTCTACCACAAGTGAGGCAATATCACATATAGACCTGAGGGCTCTTGGACTAGAACTATGTGTTTTTGGCACCCACACAGCTACTACCTGTGTGGTCTTGGGCAAATTGCTAATCTCTCTAAGGTCTCAGTTTCTCTTTATGTAAAATGGGGAGATTACTAAAACTTTACCTTAGAAGCTCATGTTGAAAGTAAATAAAATTATCCCTGTAACAGTCTGATACCCTGTTAGTCACTCAGTCGTGTCCAACTCTTTGCAACCATATGGACTGTAGCCCACCAGGCTCCTCTGTCCATGGGATTCTCCAGGCAAGAATACTGGAGTGGGCTGACATTCCCTTCTCCAGGGGAGTCTTCCTGACCCAGGGATTGAACCCAGGTCTCCTGTATTGCAGTCAGATTCTGATAATTGTGCAATAAATGTTAACCATAATTACTGGTGTTGTTGAAAAGAAAGTGCTTAAGAACTTGTTCCTCCGTTGTCATAGAGACGTTCAATTTCTCTTCTTCAGGTTAAGACTTTCTGCTACTGTACTACTAGAATATGCTCAGAGTTAGAAATTTAAAAAGCTGGTCAAATCTTTTTGAAGATGTAAAAGCTATAGATTTGGATTTTAATTCTTAAAGAAAATCTTTTTAAAGTACTCATTGAATACCAGCCATAAGTATATAGTTCAGAAGGTATATGACCATTCCCTGAGTTTACCTAAATTATAAAAAGCCCTAGGTTGAAGAATTAAAAGCCAAATTTAAAATACTTCTTTGAAAGAGTTGAATGTTCTTTTTTTTGCATAATGTATTTACCCAAGGAAGCTTACTTAGATGGAGCATCTGGTTTTCAGTACGTTCTTGCTTTACACCTATATTTCCAGCTGAAAAGCTCTGAGGTGAAGAGAGGTCAAATGAATTGCCCCACGTCACACACAATGAGTCAGTGATTCAGGCCAGATTGAATCAAGGAGTTTCTTTGGTAGGTGTGTCCAAAAATAAATAGTTAACTGAAAATAAATCTTTATACCTCTGTTTTTAGAGCAAAGAGAAGGGATATATTTATTTTTCACATCTTTATTTAATTTAAATTCCTAAATAAAATAAAAGATATTTCTAAATATAACAACTTGAGCATGACTTACCAACTCTCTTCCAAATAACTGAATTTAGGCTGTTTACTAACTATATTGAATTGGAAATACAACAATTCTGTCTAAGAAATTCTGGCCAATTTGTCATCTGTCTGTCATCTCTCCTCATTTGGAATCATTGTGTTCATTGTTACCAACTATTTGTTCATCAAAAGTTGATTGAGTATCTACTATGGGCCATCTGAGGCAGGAGACGGATGGGCCCCAGGCTGAACAGTTTATCACCTGTGGTCAGAAACTCCATAATAGCAGAAACACCAGAAAATCAGGATGATGCAGGAGGCTGGGCCCTGCCCAAAAAAGAGATGAAAGAATATATATTCCTCATTCTCAAACTCAACGATACCTCCCTGACTACAGATGCGCAGAAAGGCTCCTTGGAGGTCAAAAGAAAAGGGGCATCACCTCATAGTAAGTGATGCTGAGGCAGGCAGTAGCTGACTCCCTCCCTGCCCAGGGTAAAGTGATTGGACGTTCACTCCCTATAGACTGACAGTCCATGATGAGAATAGCAGGACAATTAAGGGAAGAGGCTAGGTCCTGCCCAGACCACAAATTTCTCATTCTCAAAGTCAGGAGAGAGGTCTCCGACCACGCATGTGCAAAAAAGCTTCTTGGAGGTCAAACGGAAGTGATGCCAAGAGAGGCTCATCACCCACAGTCCTTTGCAGTAGAATTCATCTTGGCTAAGAGATTCATGAGCACACATGGGAGGATCCTGAGATACACCAAATATGGATGGTCAACCAGAAAAGTCAAAATGATTGGCCGAAGGAAACCCAGAAGAAATGCCCCACAAATATAATTCAAAATACCACGAGGTATTTTGAAATACCACAAACTCTCTGTTTGTCTCTGAGTCCATGCATGTTTCTATCCACATGTACTGTACTCTTTTTTCCTCTTAATAAACAATTCATTTGTTTTACTACTTTCCATCTTTGTGGAAATCCTTTCCTGCAAAGTTGAAGAGCCAGGGCCCTTGTCACTGACCACTGGTCTAGTGGCTAGGATCTCGTGTTTTCACCACTGCAACCCGGAGGAAACCCAAGCTCGACTCCACGCCACTGCAGGCCAAGGCCACCCGAGATCAATGCAACTATCCATGACCTCTTTGCTAGAATCCATCTTGACTAAAAGATGAGCATGTACACATGGGAGGACCCTGAGGTATAGCAGATATGGACTCCAAATGAGGTAAAGAAAGATGACTGGCCAAAGGAAACCTAGAAGAAATGCTTCATAAAAATAATTCAAACTACCATTAGGGCGAGACTGTCCCTCTCTGAACCCACCTTTGTGTATGTCCACATGCACTGTGCTCTTTTCCTTCTAATAAACACATAGCCACTTTTTGTTTCTATGTGGGAATTCATTTCTACACAGCTGACAGGTCAAGGCCATACCACTGACCCCTGTCCCCGGTGGTCTAGTGGCTAGAATTCAGTGCTCTATTTCTGGCTGCCTGACCTCAGTCTCTGGCTGGGAACTGAAACCCTGCTTCAAACTGCTGCAAGCTGAGGCCAGCTGAGATCTCATCTACAGCCTGACTACTAACCCTCATAGGACTCAGCACAAATATTAACAGAGGCTCACGTGACTCATGTCTAAATGCTTAATATTGATGAGTTAAGTGGGCAAAGTATTCAATAAAATTAATTCCTCTTCCTTCCTTGAAAACGGTACCCTTGTACAAACGTGCAAGGCCTGTTTCAAATTTAGAGTTAATGCCTCAGCATTTTGTGCCAGAAACACAGTCTGAAAACTCACTACCAGCCACCAGCCACCTCTGGTCTGACAATCATTTATGTTTGTCTGTTTTTTTCCCCACTCCTGGCTATATCTTATAATGTGATGGGCACTGCAGACATGCATTGACTATACCAGTTTACACATTCAAGCACATGCATCGTTCCCCAAATCAGGCACCCACTGCACCATTCTTTTGACCTCTGACCTCCAATTCCAGGGTAGAAGCTTAAGCTGGCCCTGAAAATAGTCTTAGTACCAGGGTCCTTCATGCCTGGGTGTCAGGGTAGTACTTCCAGGCACCGTACCAGGACATCCATGAGGTGAAACTGCTCCACAGTATAATCTGAGCATATCCTTCTTCTATTGTACATATCACCACTTTTCATTGTCAACTCATAGGTTCAGTGCTTCAGTCTGATGTTGTCTTGAACATTCCAACCTGACAGCAAACCTTTCCATGTAAAGTACACTGGGTTAAACAACTTACAGCACTTTTCCATCTCAATGCCTTAGTCTGTTTGTCCTTTCTGCTCTCTTCTCACCTTGGTCCAAGTGTAAAAATTCTTATTATCTCTCTCTTCTCTTGTTTTTAATTTTATTTATTTATTTATTTATTTGCCTCACCAGGTCTTATTGCAGCATGCAGGTTCTTTATTGTAGCATGCGGGGTGTTAGTTTGTGGTATGTTCGATCTAGCTCCATAACCAGGGATCGAATGTGGGCTCCCTGCATTGGGAGTCCTGAGTCTTATCCATGCCTATCTTTCATATCATACTTTTCCCTTTATAATTTTATAGTTAGGCTTCCTTGGTGGCTCAATGGTAAAGAATCTGCCAGCCAATGCAAAAGACTTAAGAGATGCAGGTTCAATCCTTTGGTAGGGAAGATCCCCTGGAGAAGGAAATGGCAACCCACTTCAGTATTCTTGCCTGGGAAATCCCACGGATAGAGGAGCCTGGAAGGCTGCATTCCATGGGGTGACAGAAGAAATGATTTAGTAACTAAACAACAATAATTTTATAGTTATGTTTATATATACAATCTCTCCTAAGTTTGGTTGTGGAAGCTTTGAAGACTAGTCCCATGCCATTTATTTACTTCCAATTCTTTGAAGATAGTTTTATTGGTTTTGTAGAAATCTTGTTTATTCATAAGCTATACCACAAGAGTTCAAAAAGAGTAAAAACTCAGAAATGGTGCCAGTTTTTTCATGTAGACACATAAATCAATGTACAGAAGTTACACAAAGAGGAGCATTTACTTTTTGCAACTCTTTTCTTCGTTTAACTATTTTGTGTGTTTTCAGTTAATGATTTAGAGATCTACATAGTCTTTTTAATGACTGCATATGATTCTATACTAGTAATATTTTGGGAATATATCTAACCAGTCTCTCTTACCTGATAGTTTATTCTGTTCTTTCTAATCTGTTATGGAAGCACTGAAGATATGACCTTCAATTAACATCTTTTCAAGTATGCACAAGTGACCTCTTAATGATAAATTCTTAAAACTAAGGTTTCCATATAATATCAAAGGAATTGTTTCATTCACTTTCTCTTGGAGCACTAGGTACAAAGCCTTAAAAACAATAGATATTTCATAAATATTGACTGAATGCATTCAAGAGTAAATTCATGATTGGTTATTTAATATCTATTTACATAACTAATCTAATACAGTATTGTGATTAGATGTTCTGGAAGGAGCCAATCCAGAGATATGCTACCTTTTTACACAGAAAAATATTAAAAAAAAAAAAAAAAGAAAGAAATAGTAAGGCATGAAATAAATAGAGTGAGAGATATTTGTAGTGAACATTACAAGTGTTTATTTGTTCTTCCTTCCCAGCAATGCTATGAGAAGCTAAAACTAATATCATTGCATCCATTTTGCAGAGGAAGCATTTTACCATTAAGGCAAATTATTGACCTGAGGCCACGGGACTTACAGTAAGGAGGAGCCTCACACTTTTTCTTGCCACCTCTAGCCCCCTCACCGTGTTTTCTTAAATATGCCACTCTGACTATTAGCTAAATAAGTTTTCCACCATTGCATCTTAATAAAGAACTCTGAGTCAGGAACTGGTTTCTTAGAATAGCTGTTTGTACGGAGGATCCTCTTTTACCAGGAAACACAAACTGGAGAAAACTAACAACCTTTGTTTCTTCAATGACCTCTAACTGACCGGTTACACCTGAACATGACTAGGCATTTTACTAAAAAACCTGCTTTGCCTTTTTTCCAGCTGGTGAAGATTGCAAGTTTGTTGAAAATTTTATACCTTGTTTAGATGAGAAAGGAATGTGCCCTGCTGACTTAAACACATGTAGTTCGCTTTAGAACCACCCCATTTTTTGATAAATCCTTAGCACCAAGCATACTGCTTGGACCATGATAGACTGACATACATACATATATATATATATATATATATATATATACACATACATACATATATATATATACTTCCCCGGTGGCTCAGCAGTAAAGAATCCTGCAATGCAGGAGCCCCAGGAGATGCAGCTTCAGTCCCTGGATTGTGAAGACCTCCATGTGGAGGAGGGCATGGCAACCCACTCCAGTATTCTTGCCTGGAGAATCCCATGAACTGAGGAACCTGGCAGGCTACAGTCCATAGAATCCTGAAGAGTGGGACACAACTAAAGCGAATTAGCACACATGCACACGTATAAATTTCCATATATATATACACATATATATATATATGCAGAAAGGAAGAGGAGGGAGAAAGAAAGTCCAATATCTTCTACAAAGCATTCACCTTTAGCAATGGCTGTTATTGGCTTATTTCTATTTTGATAGATAAAATTTTGATCATCCCTAAGCCTCTACAAGTGACTGATCCAAAAAGGTTAAATCAGCTTTCAAATGTTCTTTGTTCTTCCTTTCTCCAAATGCTCCTATTTATATTTTGAAATAGGGGACCCAATCTGAAAGGCTAAGAGGTTTGTGTTTTTTTTTTTTCTTCTTGAAATGAAAACGTTTAAGATGAGTGGGAGAAAATGATTATATTTTAAAAAATTATTTAAACGGACATAAATTGTGCTTAGTCTAAATTTTACAAATATTTGTTTCCTTTGTAGAGACAAGCTTAAAAGTGTTTTCTATCACTATTAAAATACAATCAAGCTGAAATAATTATCCATTCATCCTCTCATCCAGACATTTTTTTTTTTTTTTTCAGTGAATTGACCACATGGTGAAGATTTATTATTGTTGTATTTTAGTCACTAAGTCATGTCTGACTCTTTGTGACCCCAACAACTGCAGCATGCCAGGCTTCCCTGTCCTTTGCTACCTCCTGGAGCTTGTTTAAACTCATGTCTATTGAGTTAGTGATGCTATCTAACCATCTCATTCTCTGCCTCTTCCTCCTCCTCTTGCCCTCAATCTTTCCCATCATTAGGGTCCTTTCCAATGAGCTGGCTTGTCGCATCAGGTTTCAATTTCAAATATTATAAACAATTATTCACTTAATATATATCATATGATTCATGAAAATTTGAGTTTGGGAGAAAAAAGTGGTGTTGATCCCTACAGCTAACATAAATAGTATGTTCTATAGGATAATAGTGAAAGTTATTGGCATACTGTATGATAGCTAGAACACATAAAACCAGAGATAAAAATAAGTCCAATTATAACAAAAGAAAAGTGAAAGTGTTAGTCACTCAGTTGCGTCCAACTCTTTGCGACCCCATGGACTGTAGCTCACCAGGCTTCTCTCCTCACGGGATTCTCCAGGCAAGAACGCTGGAATGGATTGCCATTCCCTTCTTCAGGGGATCTTCCTGACCCAGAAATTGAACCTAGGTCTCCTGTATTGTGGGCAGATTCTTTACCATATGAACCACTAAAGAACGTAATAAGTATAAATACACTTATTAAGCTTACCTGGAAAAGACAGATTTCCTTTCTATCACACACATATACACACATACAAAAGATTTTACTATTTTTCCCCTAAATAGACAACTTTTCACCAAAAAAGAAAGCTAAGCCAAAAAAAGAAATTTAGAGGAAACTAGCAAAAATTTAGAAGTGATGAATGACACACAGAAAATGAAAGATAATTTAAGTTGCTACTTTATTCTACTACTCCTAAATTATAGGCACATTTCTTACATTTTTGATTTGTTATTCATTTTGGTAATTACAAATATACTTTTTTGTCTCTTAGATGTCTAAATTTATAAATTAGTAGTAGTAGTAGAATAAAGTAACAACTGGTAGGATTGTAAGAAAATATGGATTGGGATTTCCTTGGTAGTTCAGTGAATAAGACTCTGCATTCCCAATGCAGGGAGGCTGGGTTTGATTCCCAGACAAGGACTTAGATCCCACACACCACAACCAAGAGTTTGCATGCCACGACTAAGACCAGGCACAGCCAAATAAATAGATAATTTTTTTTTCTTCAGAAAAGAAAATATGGATTAATCTAAATTAATAGCTATACTTTTAAAAATTTCTCTCATTATTATTTAGATATGTCTTTTTTTCTAATGTAAGAGTGTAGAACTATACACTTCCCTCTCATCAATGTTTTAACTATATCCTCCAGTTTTGTTATACTATATTTTTATTTTCATTCTATTAAGTGTAGTTTTGATTTACCTTGAAAGTTCCTCTTTGACCCATGGATTATTTCAAAGTATGTTGCTTAGTTTTCACACATTTGGTGATTTTCTTCCCTTTGTGTTAACAATTTCTAGTTTTAAGTTCATTGTGGTCAGAAAACACCCTCTGTATGACCTTATTTCTTTTACATTTTTGTTTTGAGATTTGTTTTATGGCCATCATGTGGGCCATTTAGGAATGTGTTCTGTGGGTACTTGAAAAGAATATATTCTGCTTTTGGTGAGTGGAATGTTCCATAAATGTTGATTGAATTCTGTTGGTTAATGTCATCAGTGCTATTAATTTCATGATTTTCTAACTGGTACATATTTCAACAATTCTCGAAAGATATTGAAGTTTCTAACTAAAATTGTGAATAAATCTATTCTCCTTTCAATTCTATTAATTTTCCCCTCACAGAATTTAAAGCTCTATTGTTTAATACATGTACATTTAGGAGTACTATGTTTTCTTATTTATCTCTTAGTATGTGATATTTCTATTGTTTTGAAAGCTACCATAACTGATATTAATATAGCCACTCTCACTTTGCTTTCCATTTACATGATATATCTTTTTTTATTCATTTACTTCTAACCTGCTTATCGGAGAAGGTGATGGCAACCCACTCCAGTACTCTTGCTTGGAAACTCCTGTGGACGGAGGGGCCTGGTAGGCTGCAGTCCATGGGGTTTCGAAGAGTTGACACCAGACTGAGGGACTTCACTTTCACTTTTCACTTTCATGCATTGGAGGAGGAAATGGCAACCCACTCCAGTGTTCTTGCCTGGAGAGTCCCAGGGACGGGGGAGCCTGGTGGGCTGCCATCTAGGGGTCCCACAGAGTTGGACACAACTGAAGCGACAGCAGCAGCAACCTGCTTGTACCATTATATTTGAAGTGAGTACCTCATAGACTACATATACTTGCATCATTTTTTTTTAATCTACTCTGCTTATCTGCGTCTTGTGATTGGTATATTTAGAATATTTACATTTAAAATTATTATTGGTATGTTAGCACTTAAGCCTGCCATTTAAATCTTTGTTTTCTGCCTCTTCTGTTTTTCATTTCTTTTTCCCACTTTCTTATGGCTTGCTAAAACATTTTTTAAAATTCCATTTTGTTTCACCTACAGTTTTTTTCACTGTATCCTTTTATATAATTTTTTAAAGGGTTGCTCTAGGTACTACATTGGGTTTCCCTGGTGGATCAATCAGGAAAGAATCTGCTTGCAATGCAGGAGACCTGGGTTCGATCCTTTAGTTTGGAAGATCCCCTGGAGAAGGGCATGGCACCCCACTCCAGTCTTCGTGCCTGGAGAATCCCAGGGACAGAGGAGCCTGGTGGGCTGCTGTCCATGGGGTCACACAGAGTCAGACACGACCGATGCGACTTAGCTGCAGCAGCAGCAAGCGACTGGGAATAGCACAACACTGGTACTACAATATACATATAACATCACAGAAAACTGGTGTTGAGATGTTTATTAGCTTGAATGAAATTTTAAAACTTTATTTCTCTTTGTGTTTCTTTAAATTCTATTTTTATAATTGTTCTAAACATTTCCTCTTCACAAATATTAGATTTGTGACAGTCCCACTGATTCATAGGGCTCTGTTAATCTTTTTTTATCCACTATGTATATATTCTTTCTGTTTTTCAAAAACAGACCTTTTAAGGTCTTTTTTATTTTCCTGCCTTGCATATAATTTACAAAATTTTATCTTGGTATACTTAGTAGTAGGAATAGGGAAAAACATATCTATTCCATCATTTTAAGAATAGAAGCTTAAAAAAAATAAAAACAGAAGCTTATTCCATCTTGTCAGAAGTAGAAGCTTACTCCATTTTTGATAGTTACTATTATGATTACTTAGTTTAGTAAATTATACAAGAAAGCAATGTGTTTAGGGGATTAATTGATCTGTAAAACTAAAATTGTTTGAAATAATTGTTATCAAAGTAGGTATGGATGAGAAGGAATATTGAAGGTTTCTGCATTGAGATTTGAGTTTCAAATGTTTCCAGAGTTTTCACTCCATTCTAAGGAAACCAGAATCAGAAATAATAGAAATTCCATTACTGGCATGGCTTATAAAGGATAGATGGCACAAATTAGTTGCTATGTACTTCACTCCCCCTTAAATGCCATAACTGTACATCGAAAGACTGACAAATTAATGTTCATTTATATGCAAACCTAAAATATAATATTTATTATTATTTTCAATACTCTAACTTTTGAAATGTTGATTGGGAAGGATAAGAGAGATAAGCATCCTGCTTGAATTTGATTTCCTACTTTTAATTCTACTCTTTCCAATTAGCTGGACTAGAAAATTTAAGTTGTTTCTTAGAAAGCTTAGTTTTGTTCTTTGCTTTTTTTGTATAAAACCTAGATTATTATTGACTGAACGCTAAACGACTTTGACAGTAACAGAAAAATCTACCCGAAGAGCAGTTCTAATTTAAATTCAAGCTTTTATAACTTATCTTTTAAGATATGCATTTTATAAAATCTCGTCTTTACTGTGCATGTGCATACACACACAAACATGAATATGCTTCGTAAAACAAAGCTAGCTATATCCTTGCACCTGCAACTTCTGGGTGGTAACAACTTGAATTACATTGAAACTCATGTGATGGAGATGTTAATTTCTCTATTCTCTTTGGATAGTGGAACAGATGCTATCTTAAACTTCAAAGGAATTTGACTACTTTCTGAGTTTCGTTAATGAACAACAACTTTTCACAGCCTGGTTTAAAAAAAAAAAACTAACAAAATATACAAAGGAGAAAGATCACTGAAGAATTCATCAGTCTTTTCCTTCTGAAATATTTTTTAGGGGTAGAAAGGAAGTCAAACTCAAAACATTTGATCTTTCCCAGGAAACTGAAATGCACTGTATTTATTGCTTTTCAAATCTAACAGTTCATCCTGTGGCCTCGTGTGTGCACAAGTTGCTTCAATTGTGTCCGGCCCTGTAGACTGTAGCATATCAGTCTCCTCTGTCCATGGGATTCTCCAAGCTAGAATTCTGAAGTGGGTTGCCATATTCTCCTCCAGCGGATCTTCCTGATCCAGGGATCCAACCCATGTCTCAGGTCTCCTGCATTAGCAGGCAGTTTCTTTACCACTAGCAGTACCTAGGCCTGTGACCTCACATCATGGTAAACCACCCAGTCCTACCAGGAGGAGATGGGCTTTGGGAGATAATTGTTAAAGAATTTGATTTTTAAAAGTGAGAGAGAGAGCAGAATTGGTGATAAGTATTTTCATTTTTGTCCTTCACTGGGCTTCCCTGGTGGCTCAGATGATAAAGAGTCTGACTGCAACGCAGGAAATCCAGGTTTGATTCCTGGGTTGGGAAAATCCCCTGCAGGAGGACATGGCAACTCACTTCAGTATCCTTGCCTGGAGAATTCCATGGACAGAGGAGCCTGGTGGGCTATCGTCCATGGGGTCACACTGAGTGACTGTCACTTTCACTTTTTTCACTTTGATTTAAAAAGAGAGAGAGAGAAAACCCAATTGGTGATAAATATTTTCATTTTTGTTCTTTGCTGTTTAGTTTAGCTCAGGTAATGCACTGCTGTGTGGCCAGGAGACTTGATTCTAGGACCTTCCATTTTGTTAACTGGTATAAGATAACAGATAATGATGGAATCTGACAGTAATTATTTCTTATGAATCAGGCAGTGATCTTAGCATTTTGTGGTTGTTGTCATTTAGTCACTAAGTTGTGTCTGACTCTTTGTGACTCCATGGACTGTAGCCCACCAGGCTCTTCTTTCCACAGGATTTCCCAGGCAAGAACACTGGAGTGGGCTGCCATTTCCTTCTCTAGGGATCGTCTCATCCTAAGAATTGATCCTGTATCTCCTGCTTGGCAATCATATCCTTTACCACTGACCAACCTGAGAAGCCCTCAGCATTTTAAATATGTAAGTTATTGAATCTCTTTACCAACCTTACACATAGAAATTATTATCATCCCTATTTTTTTTTTTTTTTTTTTTGGCAGTGCCACATGTCATGTGGGATCTTAGTTCCTCCACCAGGGATTGAACCCTTGCCCCTTGCAATGGAAGGCAGAGTCTTAACCACTGGACTACCAGGGAAATCCCTCATTGTCATTTTACAGATACTTAAAAAGGCACAGAAAGTTTAAACAACTTGCCTAAAGTCACAGAGCAAGTAAGAAAGCAGTGGAGGCAAGATTCAACTAGGCATTCCGCCTCTAGAGGCCGTTTCTCTGAAACACCCAGCTCTGTCTCCACAACTCTGTTAACATCCCATCAACTCTCTGAGCTTTGGCTTTCTAATTTTTGAAAGGAGAATAAAAATTGCACATTTTAATTTACTTGACGTTACAAATTCATCAAATTTGGCATTCAACAAGGACTTTAATGGTTACATAGGCCAAATTAACATGCTATAACTAAAGAAATTAAGTTCTAGAAATTAAGCAATTTAGGGCACACAATTAGTGACAGATCTGGAACTTGGTCCTTTGAGCCAATCCTTATTGAATGTCGAACATATCTAATGAGGGTACACATACTGATAGGATTGAGCATGACAGCCCACATTTCATATTTTGAAAACTAATAATAAACACATTAATTTATCACTTTGCTATTAGGTACTCTAATAGATCATCGACTCAATGGACATGAGTTTTTGCAAACTCAAGGAGATAGTGAAGGACAGGGAAGCCTGGCGTGCTGCAGTCCTCGGGGTTGCAAAGAGTTGGACTTGCCTGAGCGACTGTACAGCAACTATAATAGAGGTATATGATAGAGTACCATACAAAACTGAGGACAGTATAGTTAACATTGTTAGGATTGTGTGGGGAAATAGTAAAGCTGAAAAAAAAAAAACAAAGAAAAAGAGGAGACAACTTTTGAACTGATTCTTGAAGGATACGGAGGAGTTGCTTTGAAGACAAAGAAGGTTCATTGAGGCGGAGAACAGTGTTTGTTCAGGTTACCAATTCAGAAAGCACACTCAAAGAAAGGAGATTTCCTTGGTGGTAAACTTCAGGCCATCTGAGCTCCAACTGGAAGTTATGTGACTAGTGTAAGACCACAGATGTCTTTGGCCAGTTAGAATCTCTAACCTTTTATGTGGGTTTCCCCAGTAGCTCAGAAGTAAAGAATCTGCCTGCAATGCAGGAGACACAGGAGACAGGGGTTTAATCTGTGGGTCAGGAAGTTCCCCTGGTGGAAGAAATGGCCCTTTAAGTATCAAGATCAAGAGAAGGTTTTGGTCAGCTGGAGTTTCAGAAACATAAAGATTTATGTTCAGAAACACAAATATAAAGGCTCTAGTGCCCAGGTTTCCCAGCTCTCAGTTGTGAGAAGCTAATTTTAATTCTTTGGTTTCTTCTAAACAAAGTGGGATTAAGGACAGGATCCTTTTTCTTATCTTCGTGTCATCATGGCCTGATACAGTAGCTGAAACTGAGAAAAGTTTATTTAACAATAAAAAGAAATTTTTGTTGTAGATTTATAGATGTCAGGCACTGTACTCAGAATTATGTGTACATTTTCTGTTTTAATCCCCACATCTGACCTATGAGAGAATAATTGAGATTGGATCAGAGAACTGGAAGCTTAGAGAGACTAATAGTTGTCCAGGACCCCCGATGGCACAGGGGCACAGACTTTGAGCAATCCCCCGCCTTCAAAACCTGCAGCATTTTCAAAGTGTAATGAATTCATTTACAATAATTTGCATGATTTTAATGTGTTTCATAATTTCCCTAATGCAAAATGTACCTCATGAGAACTGATATGTAACTTTAAAAATACTACTCTGCATAAAATGAATAAAAGTGTTTATTTGTTTTAAAGACAAAAATCAAGACGAGGTTGCTATGCTTTTCAAGAAAAACTTGAAATTAAAAAATTAAAAGTGTTCACTGAGATATTTTTAATGTACAAATACTTTTTAGAAGTGTAATAGAAGAGCATTCTTCTACTTTCTTTTAGAAATCATTAAGCATTTTCTTTTTAAATATAGCTTGTACAGAAAGTGATTATCATATGAAAAGCACTTTTTAAAAAGCCATTTAAAAAACTGTTAAGTATATGTAAACTCAAACACATGTGAACAATTGCAGCCTTCTTTCATTCTGCTTGCTTTCAAACCCAAACCTATGGAGAAGACTAGGCTCTCCCAGAAGACACTTTCAGAATTAAAAGCATCCAGAGAGTTGGGGAGTTCATACATATTCCAGTCAGCCTGTTGATTAAACCAGCCCTAGTGCTCAATTCATCAGGCTGACTCTTTCTAAAAGAAAAGGATAGAAACTCTACAAAATAATTAGCTGGGGATAGATTGTAGGTGCTGATTTGCATGTCTCTACAGTACTGCCTCTAAATCTCTTATAATCACTCAAAGGCAGCCCCACCCCAGTCAATTCTGTTTGCTGTTTTAATTGAGAATCTTGAGAAACTAAATTAACAATACAATTCCAGAAAGAGGTAATTAGAGTAAATTGTGTATTTGTTTATTTTCTTTTTGGCCATTTGGCATGTGGTATCTTAGTTCTCTAGCTGGGGTTCAGATGCATGCTCCCTATATTGGAAGTATAGCGTTTTAACCACTGGGCCACCAGGGAAGTCCTTGAGTAAATTGTGAGGTTAACCAGGACTTGAGAAGCAGCAGAGGCAAATGACCTCACAAACTGCCATCAGTCTGATTCCAAATCAGTCAAATCATACTGATTCCAACTAAATCAATCCAGTGGGATCTTACCAAATGGGGCAGAGGCCCACCATGTTCCCTATGCTGTTGTTGTTCAATGGATAATTCATATTGACTCTAAAGTTTCCTATACTGGGAAAAAAAAAATTAAAGGTTGACTCTGCTGAAAGGATGTTTATAATCTAATAGAGATAAGCCATAAAAACCAATCAGTTCATTCTATGCAGTGCTGTGGACAGGTTTCCATGGATTAACAGAGGCCAGAGAGGCATGTACTCTACTGTATTTGGAAGGAAGAGAGAAGGGGAACTGTGGAAGGCAGATAGGGGTGTCAAAAGTGTGTAATTTTCTCGGTTCAGTCTTGCTGCAACAAAGATTTGAAATAGCAGACCAGTGTTACAGGTACAGCTCCGTTAGAGGTCAGAGTTTTATTTGGTAAGCAAAGGATAGTACACCCCAGATTCCAAAGGAGAGGCCTCAACGTGGCTTGGCTCCCTCTTTTTATTTATTTATTTTTATTTTATTTCTTTCATTTATTTTTATTAGTTGGAGGCTAATTACTTTACAATATTGTAGTGGTTTTTGCCATACATTGACATGAATCAGCCATGAATTTACGGCTCCCTCTTTTTAAACTTTATTATGTCTCCTCCTCCCAACCCCCCTGCACCCTGCCCTATGCAAATCAGGGCTAGTACCCATCATGGATCAGGAAGGGGGACGGGTTTGTTTCATCTGAGGTTCCCACTCCAGTCTGCAGATTTTTGCTTTGTTCCCTTTTCTCTGGCTTTTCCCCTCTTTCTTTGTCTGTCTTTTAGCTGCAGACATTTTGGACTCCCTTTTCTATTCTAACTAACGGGGATCCAAGAAGACGTCATAAAGATCTCTGGATTCAGTTTGTGCCTTGAAAGGAAGGTGCAATTTCTGAAGGCTGGAAAGGAAGAGGCATTCAAAAGGGAATCAAGTATGTGAAAAAGGTACTGTAATCACTGTGTGAAGGATGCAAGGGAAAGCACAGCTGGGAGTGGTTTGACTACGGTGCCCTTAAATCAAAGAGTCAGGATCCCAAGACCCTTGCTCATTCAGCAATTAGTCTACAGGTTAAAAATATCAAATTACTCACACAATTTTTTCTGCCAGTTATTTTATTCCATGTGATATTTTAATAGCTATTTACATATGCAGGTGTGCTAAGTCTCTTCAATCATGTCCTACTCTTTGCGATCCTATGGACTGTAGCCCTCCAGTCTCCTCTGTCCATAGGATTCTCCAGGCAAGAATACTGAGTGGGTTGCCAGGCCCTTCTTCAGGGAATCTTCCCGGCCCAGGGATCAAACCCATGTCTCATTATGTCTCCAGCATTGAAGGCGGGTTCTTTACCACTAGCACCACCCAGGAATGGCGCTACTGGTAGGATTTATGTATAGCTATCAATAACTATGTAGAATGTATTGCACACTTAATATATGCATTCTTCATTTTATCCCCAACAGAACACTGAGGAAAGCATTAATGTTATCTCCATTTTCCAGAGGAGGGAACAGAGCTGAAAAAGGTCAAGTAATTTGCCTCAAGTCCAAGGTAGCAAAAAGTTTGGCTAACACATCTGGATCCTAGATCCACAAGCTTGACACCTGATACACAGTGAATGCCCATGATATACCAAAATGTTTGCTCACCACTGAATTATACATAAGGGCAAGAGTGACACAGTCCATCTTCTCTGGGTCATCTTCTTATTCCTCAAAAAATTTCAGCAGCTTAGTTTAGATAGAGCAATAAAGCCACTAATAAAAAACCAGTTATAAAAGGTCCCCTTTACTCTTTGGTGCAACTACCTATAATTAAGTAGTTAAAAGCGAGAGGAAGGAAGAAAAAGAAGGGAGCAGAGGAAAAAGGTAAAGATGTTTATACCCTTGCTCGCCCCAAGGGTAGGGTGAGCAAGCGAGATGGGTAGGATTGTAGTATTCATAATGTGACCTCTTGGAGGATAAAGAAGCACATGTATTAAATACATGATATACTGCAAGCTACATGCTTTAACATGCATTAGCTCATATAATTCTCACAACAAACTTGTGAACTAGGTATAATGATCCCATTTTGTAAGTGAAAAAATTACAAGGTTTGGCTGGTAGTTTAAGACCACGTTAATATGAAACCTTGAAGTCTAACATGACCATACTCCTTCCCTCCCCTTAACTGGTAACCTCTCAGTTCAGACCTTCTCCTCCAGATTACAAATGAGTATTAGAAACCATGGCAACCCCCAGAAACATCCAGAACACAACAAACATATGTGGGGTGGAAGTGTGTCTAGGAGCATGGCATCATTTAGGACAAGAAGGCTTGAGGGGCACTTCCTTGGAGGATTTAAGAGTTAAAGTGGAAACTTGAATATGATCCCCCAGATGGAAAAGCCAGGATTTCTTATGAACAGAGAAGTTTTTCTGAAAAGTGGGCAATGAATAGTTTGACTATTGTAGAGATACGATTCAATGAGCTACCCTCTCAACTTCAAGTTGGCTGTTGTCTTCTTGATATTTAATAATGACAATGATAATAATAATGACTATATATGGAAGACAAATAGTGCCAGACACCATGCTGGGTCCTTTCCAAACATTATCTGGAATCCTTTTGTCAAACCTGCAAGGTGAGAATTATTTCTGTTTTATAAATGAAAAACCCATGGCTCAGAGAGTTTAAGTAACTTGTCCAGTTTACTGAAGATGAATAGATCTAGGATTAAGCCCACACTCTTCCCATTAGGTCATCACCTTGCATGCATTAGACACTATTATTTTATTTTATCATGGGTACCTAGTGGACCATACTGAGCAGATGTAATTCTAGTCAAAAGCAAATAAATTTTGTTTCGGTTAACATGCAGCTATAGATACTTAAGGGCTTCCCTGATGACTCAGTAAAGAATTCGTCTGTAATTCAGGAGACATGGGTTCAATCCCTGGGTTGGGAAGATCCCCTAGAGAAGGGAATGGCTACCCACTCCAGTAGTCTTGCCTGGAGAATTCTCTGAACAGAGGATCCTGGTGAGCTACAGTCCGTGGGGTCATAAAGAGTCAACACGACTGAGCAATGAACACATAGGTGCTTAAGATGAATAAACTGAGTTTACTGAGATACTGAGATGGGTGTTCAATCTCTATACTTGTACTCCGTTTATGAACACATCATTGTACTTGGACTAAGTTGTTTTCTAAGAAAATATGTTTACATTTATTTGGCTACATGAGGTCTTCATTGTGGGATGTGGGACCTTTAGCTGCAGCATGCAAAACTCTTCAGTTGCCAAATATGGGATCTAGTTCACCAATCAGGGGTCAGACCTGGGTTCCCTGCACTGGGAGCACTGAGTCTTAGCCACTGGCCCACCAAGTCCCCAGACTAGGTTTTAAACCTTGGACTTTGTCTCTCTATGTCTTAGTTTCATTGTCTGTAACACAAGAGTTCGGGATTCAAAATCTAAGGATGCCCTGGACTCTTAGCTGTCATATTCTACTTCCCACAGGACTGGCAATCTCAACTGATTGATAATTCTGGATTTCAGGTTCTGGAACTGTGATTTCTGAAGACCTAAGTAAATAATGGGCTTCCCCAGTGGCTCAGAGGTTAATGCATCTGCCTGCAATGCAGGAGACCCGGGTTCAATCCCTGAATTGGGAAGATCCCCTGGAGAAGGAAATGGCAACCCACTCCAGTATTCTTGCCTGGAGAATCCCACGGAAGAGCCTGGTAGGCTATGGTCCATGGGGTCGCAAAGAGTCTGACACCACTGAGCGACTTCACTTTCACTTAGGTAAATAATGGAGCATTTCCCTGTTTGCATGGGTAGTTTTTCTCCTTCCTCCCTTGAGGCACTCTGCTTAAAGTGCTTCTCTCAGACTGAAGAGATGAAGGAAAAGCTCATTATCTTTAAGTTACCTAACTTCTGAGCTTATCCACTTGTCCTGTTTGATAGTTGACTGTCCTAAACAGTAAGTTGTATCTTGTGGCTTTATAGCTGCCTCACAAATCATCACATGTGAAAACTGGAAACAGAACAGAGAAAATTATCTCCTTTCCCTAAGAGATAAGAGAAAGTTCTAAGAAGCCCATCTGTTGGAGAGCAGTTAAGAGCGCATCTGAAGGATCCTCGGAAATCTACATTCCAACACGACTCTTCAGATCTACCAGGCTAAGTCTGAAGGGGGTGCAGTCTGCTTTCTCTCCTTCACACCCAACCGATAATGCAGAGATGCCCGAGCTGAAGCAACTGGCGGCATGCCTATATCAGGCTGTCTAGAATTGCGAAGTGGAAAGGGGCCATTCAGAGGGTCAAGATACAGTTAGGTTCAGGCTGGGCCAGGTCTTCGACCAGATTCAGACTCAGCCATTGTCTGGATGTGGCAGCCAAGTTTCCACCACCTGTGCTGTAATTAACGTGAGCACAGACAGTCATTTCTTAGTAAGAGAATATAAAAGCAAGCAGGAAGGTGAACTAGCTGCTAGAGCTTGGGTTTCTTTTCTGGGAAAATCAGTAGTCATCTCACAGAGTCATTCTTACTTTGTATAATCTCAAACCAGTTAAATGGAATGAAATAAGAGAAAGTATATTAGCAACTGCTCTCAAATTTCCCCTGGCTGTCAGGATTTGTCTTAATTTGGGTTTTAGACTCTGTAAAAGTAGCAGTTGCCATGTTTAACTTTCAATGATCCCATAAATCTGGAAATAGCTGATGTGATTCATCTGGGAATCAGTTATGGCAGTAATCTGTCTCCAAATGCTGGTATTCTAGTATACCTATTCCAAGAGCTGTGTTCTGTGAAAGGATATAAGTCATGGTCTCCACAACCCTGAGTCACTACCCCTTACCTACATAAACCCTACAGTCAATCCTGATTTTGAACTTGGCCTGTCATTTATGTTCTTAGCCAAGTCTGGACCTCTGGGGTGGGAGCGAGGGTGGACATGAGGGAAGGGAAGAAGGTCTGCTATTGACATGACTAAAAAGTGGATCAGCCATTAGTAAGAAGACTTTTGAAGGATTACAAAATTGCGACTGTTCCAACAAATTATTAACGTAAGCTGCCTTTGATAGAAAGCCTGAGGTATTTTTCATGATGATAAAAGCTGACACAATTTCCCCCACTTCCTCCTGATAAACTTCATCATTTTAATCTCAGTTCACCAAAAATATTATCGAAGATCTGTATAAAAGTCCCCTTTCAGGGGTTATAGACATAAAGAAGACAGAGTGCTAGCTCTCCGGGGGCTCACAGTCCAGTGGAAATACAGATATTGATCTCCAGTGGGCTGTGCCTGCAGAGACTTGGAGGATTTCAGTTTCCAGCCAGAGATTAAAGTCAGGCTGTAGCCATGAGAGCACTGAAGCCTAATGACTAGACCAGTGACCTATGTCCTGGCCCTTTGGCTTTGCAGAAATGAATTCTCACAAAGATGGAAAGTAGTGAAACAAGGAAAGTGACTTTTAGGAGGGGAGAAGGTATGTGAGGCGAGACACATGGGTGGATTCAGAGACAGAGATGTGCCTTTGTGGTAGTTGGAATGTGAATCATTTCTTTCTTTTCTTGTTTCTTTTTTTTTTCTATTCTATTCATTTATTTGGCTGCACCAGGTTTCAGTTTGGCTGCACGGGCTCTTTTAGTTGTGGCATGTGGGAATCTAGTTCCCCAACCAGGGATCAAACCTAGGCCCCTGCATTGAAAGCATGGAGTCTTAGCCATTGGACCACCAAGCAAGTCCCGGAATGTGGATCATCTCTTACAGGTTCCTTTGGCCAGTCATCTTGCTTTGCCTGTTCTGAGTCCATATTTAGCTTATCTCTCATGTGTGTATGCATTACTTAGCCAAGACGGATTCTAGCAAAAAGGCCCATGGGTACGTGGACATCACTCCCTTTTGGCCTGCAAGGAGCCTTTCTGCACATGTATAGTCAGGAGAGTCTCCTTGATCTCGAGAATGAGAAATGCATGCTCTCTATCTTTTATTTATAGGGCTGGGTTTAACTCTTCCTCCTTTTCATTTTGTAGTATCTGGCCACAGGGGATAAACTCCAGCTGTTCAGCCTGGGACCCATCTATCTCCTGCCTTAACATGTAATTCTAAGTCAGCCCACACTGGAATGGGTGCAGAAGTCATTTCATCTCATCATCTTTCTCTGGCCTCCTAAATGGGGGCCTAAGACCCCTCATCTGAACACCTGTTACACACTGTACTTGTGGCAAAGACTGTCAATCACTAACCAATATACAGGTTCTCCTTCTTAGTAACAGATTCCTGACTTTATCTGCAATAACACTGTACATGCTAGGATAATGCATTTCCCATCATCCTTTGCAGCTGGATGTGTCCATATGATTAATTCTGGGCCAATAAAATGTGAATTGAAGTATTTTGTGGCACTTCTAGAAACTTGCTTAAAGGAAGCCAACTCAAGAGTGGGCGAAGCACTCATTTGCTTTCCTTCATGAGACAACGTCAAAGGCAGATGTGTTGGCTATATAGTCAAGAATTATCTTAGACTGGAATTCCTTGGCTTACCATTTGTTAGGCCTCTGTGCTTTCATTGCTGAGGGCACAGGTTCAGTTCCTGGTTGGGGAACTATGATCTCTCAAGCTGTGGGGCACAGCCATAATAATAATAATAATAATAATAATAATAATAATAATAGTAATAATAATCCTTCCTTAAAAAAAGAGAACTATCTTGGAGCATAAGTTAACCCTGAGGCTGAAAGCCATGTACTAAGGATAGTAGAGCAGAAAAACAGGAGATTGGATCCCTGAGAACTTGGCAAAGATGCCATAACAGCCAGGATTTTTTTTTTAACATGAGAGAGAAATAAATTTATGTTTTTAAAAAGCCACATTGGCTTTTTTCTTAAATATAAGCAAAATTAATCATTACTAATACACCTGATGTAAAATTTACCAATACTGTAACTGCTTATTTACTTTTCTGATTTTCTACATATACATACAAATTTTAATTTTCTTAATGAAACAGACCTTGCTAATTTAGTCTTCTTTGTAAAAAATGTGTGGATTAAATTGAAAGATTGAATAAATTGAAAGCTTTTTCAATTAGATTGAATAAACTTTATAAATTGAACGATTTATAGACTTATGGAAAATTGGAAAAGGGGTTTAAGACCATGACAGGAGTCAAGCATGAACCCAAGGTGTTTAGCCAAAACAACTGAAAGGATGAGTCAAGGCAGGTTTGTGAGAGAAGATCCAGGATTTGGTCCTGAACATATTAAGTTTCAGTTGCATATATAAATTTGGGAGTTGTCAGCAAATAATGGCAATTAAAGCCATAAAACTTGATGAGCTCTTATAAGAATTAATGCAGAGGGAACAGAAGTAATCATAGGATTAAACCTAAAGCATTCAATGTTTAGAAATCTACAAGATAAGGATAATTTTTTAAAATGTAATCAAGAATAGTCACAAAGTTGAGAAAAAGACCAAGAGAGTGGTTACACAGAAAACTACATTAAGAACATACTTCTATGTTTAAAATAGATAAGTAACAAGGATATACTGTATAGCACAGGGAATTAAAGCCACTAGTTTATAATTTACCTATAATGCAGAACAACCTACAAAAATACTGAATCACTAATCTGTCTACCTGAAACTAATACAGTAATATAAATCAAATACATGTCAATAAAAAGAAATATTTCAAGGAGAGGGGAGTAATCACCTTGCCAAAGTCTGCTGATAGATCAAATAATCTAAGTATGTATCATTGACAGTTAGATAGCACCCAAGTACTGCACTTTGGATTCTTTTGTTGACTATGAAGGCTACTCCATTTCTTCTAAGGGATTCCTGCCCACAGTAGTAGATATAATGGTCATCTGAGTTAAATTTGCCCATTCCATTCCATTTTAGTTCACTAATTCCTAAAATGTCGATGTTCACTCTTGCCATCTCTTGTTTGAACTTCCAATTTACCTTGATCATGGACCTAACATTCCAGGTTCCTATGCAATATTGCTCTTTACAGCATCAGACTTTACTTCCTTCACCTGTCACATCCTGAACTGGGTGTTGTTTTCTCTTTGGCTCTGTCTCTTCATTCTTTCTGGAGTTATTTCTCCACTCCTCTCCAGCAGCATACTGGGCACCTACCAACCTGGGGAGGTCATCTTTCAGTGTCATATCTTTTTGCCTTTTCATACTGTTCATGGGGTTCTCAAGGTAAGAATACTGATTTGCCATTCCTTTTTCCAGTGGATCATGTTTTGTCAGCTGGGTTCCAAAATCACTGCAGATGGTGACTGCAGCCATGATCTTAAAAGATGCTTGCTCCTTAGAAGAAAAGTTATGACCAACCTAGACAGTATATTAAAAAGTAGAGATACTACTTTGCCAACAAAGGTCCATCTAGTCAAAGCTATCGTTTTTCCAGTAGTCATGCATGGATATGAGAGTTGGACTGTAAAGAAAGCTGAGCACAAAGAATTGATTCTTTTGAACTGTGGTGTTGGAGAAGACTCTTAAGAATCCCTTGGACTGCAAGGAGATCCAACCAGTCCATCTTAAAGGAGATCAGTCCTGAATATTCATTGGAAGGACTGATGCTGAAGCTGAAACTCCAATACTTTGGCTACTTGATGTGAAGAGCTGACTCATTGGAAAAGACCCTGATGCTGGGCAAGATTGAAGATAGGAGGAGAAGGGATGACAGAGCATGAAATGGTTGGATGGCATCACTGACTTGATACACATGAGTTTGAGAAAGCTCCAGGAGTTGGTGATGGACAGGGAAGCCTGGCATGCTGCAGTATATGGGGTAGCAAAGAGTTGGACATGACTGAGTGACTGAACTGAACTGAACTGGCGATTAGATTTAGTCCTGTTGAGGTCCTTGGGTATTTGGTGGTATGACAGGGGCTGTATAGTCTGATTGGAATGTTCTGAGAGAAAGTAGAATGAAGAGAATTAGATATTATATTTTCAAGAAATTTAGTACTGCAAAGTCCCTGCAAAACAGATTGGAGGCAATTTCAGTGTCCTAGGAGAATTTGTTGTTGTTGTTTGTTTAGACAGAGGAAATTATTATATGTTTCCAAATATAGGCAATAAGTGATAGTGAGAGAGAGAGAGAGAGATTAATAAAGTGTGCCTTTGAGTAGTCTTCTAGCTCTTACTGCTTGCTCTGTGTATTTGATCCTCTTATAAAAAAGAATTTATATATTCGTAGTCAGCTTTCTAAGCCTTTCTTCTCTGCAGTTACACTGTAAACTCCTTGTCGGCAGGGCATAAGATTGAGCTTTATTCTTGGTGGTTGAAAGTTGACAGATTAATTAGCATCATAAAGTATTAATGACTACTGTTGCTTAATGAGTTGGCAGCTTCCAAAGGCTTTCTTTATAAAGCCAGAGCAGGGAGAGGTGCTGTCTTATTCTTTAACACAAAGGGATGTCTCTCTAATGACGTGGTTTTAGAAACCCGTAGAAATCCATGGGGTTGCAAAAGAGTCAGACACGACTTATCAACTAAACAATAAAAAGTAAGTGATTAGAAGAATGGGACAGGAATTTTCCCCTGTCTTTACTATATATTTTGCTTAAAATAGCAACCTCTGTTTCACTCATTGACTAATTCATGGAGTAATTCACAGAATAATTGCCAAGACTTCCAGGTGAAATTCCAAATGTTGAAACATATCTTCCTGTCTATGACCAATTAATCAGCAAATAGAGAGTAGCATCAGCATTTCAATGATAGATTTACCAAGCCTACTTGCACATTAAGAAAGAAGTATGGGACTTCCCTGGTGGTCCTCTGGTTAAGAATCTACCTGCCAATGCAGGGAACAAGGGTTTGATCCCTGTCCAGGAAGATCCCACACATCACAGGGCAACAAAGGCTGTGCCCCACAGCTGCTGAACCTGTGTGCCCTAGAATCTGTGCTCTTCAACAAGAGAAGCCTTTGCAGTCAGAAACCCATGCACTGCACCTAGAGAGCAGCCTGCACTCCTGCAACTGGAGGAGAGCCCCTGCAGCACTGAAATCCAGCACAGCCAAAAATAAACCAATAAGAATTAAAAAGAAATAATTTTAAAAGGGAAAGTGTCCATGCCCTAGTCCCTGATAATTTCTTTCTAAAATAAAAGCCATCTGATACGATCTCCTGAAGAACAGAACTTTCTTAGTGACTTGCAATTGAAGAGGTATACATTGGGAAGTCAAAAATCCCTTTGGTTTACCTGTGACTAACAGGAGGTGACAATTGATTATAACAAGATTTTTTCCAATCTCTTTTTTTAAATTAAACTTTTTATTTTGTAGTAGAGTATAGCCAATTAGTAATGTTGTGATAGTTTCAGGTGGACAGCAAAGGGATTCAGCCATACATATACATGTATCCATTCTGCCCCGAAGTCCCCTCCCATCCAGGCTTCCACATAACCTTGAGCGGAAGTGGGCATGTGTTTTACAGTGAGCATGTGTTTTACAGTGGGTTCCTGTTGGTTATCCATTTTAAATGCGGCAGTGTGTACATGTCAATGCCAAATTCCCTAACGATCTCTTTCCCTCATCTTTCCCCACCTGGCAACCATAAGTTAGTTCTCTAAGTCTATGAGTTTGTCTCTGTTTTATAAATAAGTTCATTTGTAGAATTTCTTTCTAAATTCTGCATATAAGGAATGTCATACAATAGTTCTCCTTTTCTGTCTGATTTACTTCACTCAGTATAACAATGTCTAGGTCCAACCATGTTGCTGCAGATGGCATTAGTTCATTATTTTTCATGGCTGAGTAATATTCCATTGTGTGTATGTACTAATTACCACATCTTTATCCATTTCTCTGTCAATGGACATTTATGTTGCTTCCATGTCTTGGCTATTGCAAACATATACTGGGGTGCATATATCCTTTTGGACTGTTTTTCTCCTAATATGTGCCCAGAAGGGGGATTGCAGGGTCATATGGTACCTCTATTTTTAGTTTCTCAAGGAACCACCATACTGTTCTCCATAGTGGCTGCATCAATTTACACTCCCACCGAGAGTGTAGGAGGGTTCCCTTCTCTCCATCCTCTGCAGCATTTACTGTTTGTGGATTTTTTGATGATGTGATATCTCATTGTAGTTTTGTGGTGGCCCTGCTGGTAAAGAACCCACCTGCCAATGCAGGACACACAACAGACTCATGTTCCATCTCTGGGTTAGAAAGTTCCCCTGGAGAAGGAAACTTCAACTCCCTCTAGTTTTCTTGCCAGGAAAATTCCATGGGCAGAGAAGCCTGGAGGGCTACAGTTCATGGGGCAAGAGAGTCAGAGACGACTAAGCAACTAAGCATGCACGTGATAATCAGTGATATTAAACATCTTCTCATGTGCCTCTTGGTCTGTGTGTCTATATGTCTTCTGAAAAATGTCTGTTTATGTCTTCTGCCTATTTTTTTATTGGGATGTGTGTTTTGATGATTTTAAACCTCATGGGCTATTTGTAAATTTTGGTGATTAATCCCTTGCCCAGACATTGATCTTAGTAATGACTTTTTATTTTATTTTATTTTATTTTTTTTGGAACAAGGCACAGTATGGGCAACAATACCCCATTGAAGATACAACTAATTTGATTAACTATCCCCCTATCCTTAGACATTTACTCCCCCTTTATTTTCAGGGTTTTTGTAAAATATTGTGAGCATTTGTGTATATGTAAGTTCTTGGTTTCATTTGGGTTATTACTTTAGCCTAGATTGATTTTTTTTAATTGGTAGGATGAATTAGGGTGAAAGAGAATGGACTATGTTTTTTTAGTTAAATGACCAATTAAAAAATAAAGTGCAAATTTTTTTTCTTCTAAATTTCAGAGTCAGAGAGAGATAAGGCTAGAGGGAAATTTTAGAAATGACTCACTTCTTCAACAAGGAAACAGAGGCCAAAGAAACAAATTTATTTAGTGTTATCCATTAGATCATATAATTCATTAAGTGGCAAAATCAGAACCAAAACCATTTTGAACATTTTTAGCATATGTTCAAAAAAGAATCTTTTCCAATACTTTAAAAATGTAACCATTGAATTAAACAGATATTCAAAACATCTTGACTGTTTCCTGCCACTTTTATAGTAAGAATATTTTGGATTAAAATGCAAGATATATTATTATATTTTAGCATTTTAGCCAATTGGGACTGAATGACAGAAGAAAATTACATATAGGTAGAAAAAATTTTTTTAATTTATCATTTCCTAATTGAAAAGGAAGTAGGGTATTTGAATCACATAAAAAATGGTACACATATCCTATTTGGTTTTGTATTTTGTTAAAGGTCTTCTTTGTCAAAATTTTGCATATTACTTTTATCTACTTTTCCCTCAGTAGTGATGAAAGGGGCTAGAAATTCCTCCTTTCCATGTGATGTCTGAGTGCCATGTATGTCTTGGCACATCCAAGAAAGGAAAGAAATTGATCAAGATTAGCAACAATGGAATCAGTCATGTTATATGCTATATTTTATCAACTATAAGACATGTATGCAAACAGAACTAAAAGGTAGACATATATATATATATACATGTATATATATGTGTGTGTAAACATGTCTCATTAGCTTTATGACAAAGTGCTTTTGGTCAGAATATCTCTGGATAGATGTCTATGTGATAAGAATAGATTAATCAGAAAAACAAGTCAGGAACTGTCCTGGCAGGGTAAATAGTAGTGATTAGGAAAATATGTATTGAGAGGGAACAGCAGACATAAAAGCAGAGATCTAGGTGACAGTGAACTTTTAAAGCACTGATGAGAGTATATATTTGATTTAGTGCAGACTCCCTGCAGGACTCCTTCCTTCCTGCACCATCACAAATGCTTTTTATGATCAATGGCTTCTTACCCTAGGCCTGGAGATGAGCAAGAGGAGATGGTGTAATTATGGGGCAGTTATGAGGTGTGACCTGAGACTAACTCAGTGGCCACAGAAGAGGCTTTGCTAGTATGGGCATCCTGTAAACTTCAGAGACATGTGATAACTAGGCTTAGAGAAGCGAAGAAAGCTTTACATCTTTATCAGTAGATCTCTGTATTAGGCAACCCTCTTTGAGTGAAGAAGACAAACTCCAATTCAAAATCGTTTAAGGAAAGGGAAATTTGCACTGGCAAATTTCACCCGGGGTTTCCTTCATTTATGGTTACATCAAAAGATACAAGCAATGAATTGAAAGATAAACTGAAGCATATAACCTTTGAAGAGTTTATTTGAGCAAAAATTGATTCCAATTGGACAGCACTAGATCACAAATGGATAGGAACATTCAGTGACAAGAACCAGGGACAAGAAAATGTGGAGAAGTGTGGTGGGGAAGAAAGGAAATGACTTGATGTCTATAGCTTAAAGCCTGTCTGGCTGTTTGTGACTAGTTATTCTTAGTTATTTTGATTTTATAACCTTGAGGCATTTCCATGCTTAGATGTTGATTTGCTTACACCAGGGCATTAGAGCCACAAGATTCTAACAGCCTGCTTGCTTAATTAACTTTACAAGTGTCACAAAGGTTCCGTTTCTGCCTTTCTTGGCTGAACTATTGTCTCAGTTAACTGGTTTTAAGGCAGCCTGTCTGCCTCCGCCCACACCACCTTGGTGGCAAAATGATAACAAGCTGTTTCTCTATCACAGTGGGGAAGTGGCTGCCTCTCTTCCAAAAGTTAGTGACTTTAAATTCATTAGCATGGCTTAAAACCTTCTTATCTCTAAAGCAATTCCTGTTACCAGGATGATAATGGAAACCCCAGGGTTTAAGTAGGAGAGGTTGATCCGTTGAACTTGTAAGATTAGAGTCTGGGAGTTAATGCATGTTGAATGGGATGGAGGTATATAGGACAGGTGTACTTCTTCTCAGTTATCACAGATTATTTTCTGATAAACCTCCTAAAATGATTTTTTTAATTTTTGTTTTATCTTAACAGAGTAGGCAAGAAACTTGATTGGGATGCTGTTCCCACTGACTCTATGACTTTTCCTTTTGCCACTGTGCCACCCACCCCTGAGAGGAAACCCTGGCTGAAGATTGCTCAGTTTTTAACATAAGTTGCTGATATTGAGGAGGATAGAGAGGAGTCAGAATCGGCTCTTACTCCCCTTCTTGCCCTCTCCCAGACCTTGCCCACTCTGCTTCTTGCTAAACCTTCTTTCCATATCATCTTACTCCTTGATTTTCCAGATGTGATCTTTACCGGTCTTATTCAAACATATGGTCTCTATTAAGTAGCAGATGTCGTTATAGTCACATAGTTCAGGCTTGGGTGCTCCTGGGTTATTGACCAAGGTGCTCATACGATTAAGAACAATATTCATTGGCTACTTGCTAGATACTGAACATAATTCTAAGCACTTTGCATACGTTGTTTCATTGAATCCACTAAAAACTCCAAGATGAATATCATTAGGCTTAATTTATAGATGAAAAAAATGCGGTGGAGACAGACAATAAGTAATGTATGTAAAGTTGTACTCAATGCATAAAGGGACCTGGATTTGAAGGCAGGCAGCTCAGCATCCAAACAAATGTTGGAAAACATTGTTTCTCAGTGTTTCCAAGAGACCGCAAGGGAGGAAGGACTAGGTTGCAAAAAGCTGAGAGGGCATTGGGCACCAAAAAGATGCTTGTAAATGGAGAGAAGAACATGAATCTGTCCTCAACTGGTAGGGTGATCTTGGGAGAGAGGAGAGAATGATGGAGACCCTCTCGGGATGAGCTCCTAAACCACGTGCAGAGTCAGAGAGAAGAAGCCAGCAGAGAGCAAAGCTGTATTGGGATAGTATTGCATAAGCCGTCAATAAACATAGGAAACCAAGGATTTCTCTGGTGGTCCAATGGCTAAGACTCTAAGCTCCCAATGCAGGGAGCCCAGGTTCAATACCTGGTCAGGGAGCTAGATCTCACATAACATGACTAAGAGTTCACAGGTCACAACTTAAGATTCCTCCAAGCTGGAACTAAGACCCAACACAACCAAATAGATAAATATTTAAAAATAAAAGCAAAACCCGGTAGCTATTATTTTTGTAAAAAATGAGAAAGCAGATTGAAAAGTCCAGAGAACTAGCTCATGAGAGGAAAGGCAGTGACTCACTGTGGTAGTTTCATAGGGCCAGCATGATATACCCAACATCTTAGCTCAGTGAGCAGGGAATTCATGGTGCTTAATGTCTGAGATGTTCAGGTGCAGTCTGAGTGAAATATCTCTTTCCAGAACTGGTGGTTTTTACAAACCTAAATTCTCCTCAGTGTGAAAAAGCAGGCAATTATTTCTTTGCTACAACCACAGTCCTAATTATGTTCCTTTCTTCCTCTAAATTGTATGTTTCCTAATCTGGGTGTGTGTATGCTCAGTTGCTAAGTAGACTCTTTGCAACCCATGGATTGTAGGCCACCAGGTTCCCCTGTCCATGGGATTTCCCAGGCAAGAATACTGGAGTGAGGAGCCCTTTTCTTCTCCAGGGGATCTTCCCAACCCAGGGATTGAACTCAAATCGTTTGTCTTGGCAGGCAGATTCTTTATCACTGAGTCACAGGGAAGCCCAACCCAAACTGCACCTGTCTTTAAAACAGCTCACCCTAGGTAGTTTGGGGGAGACTAGATACATGTATATGTATAGCTGAGTCCCTTCCCTGTTCAGTTCAGTTCAGTTCAGCTGCTCAATCGTGGCCGACTCTTTGCGACCCCATGGACTGCAGCATGACAAGCTTCCCAGTCCATCACCAACTCCTGGAGCTTACTTAGACTAATGTCCATTCAGGCGGTGATGCCATCCAACCGTCTCATGCCCTGTCATCCCCTTTTCCTCCTGCCTTCAATTTTGCCCAGTCATTTCCTTTAGGATGGACTGGTTGGATCTCCTTGCAGTCCGAGGGACTCTCAAGAGTCTTCTCCAACACCACAGTTCAAAAGCATCAATTCTTTGGTGCTCAACTTTCCTTACAGTCAACTCTCACATCCATACATGACTACTGGAAAAACCATAGCTTTTAGTAGACAAATGTTTGTCAGCAAATTAATGTCTCTGCTTTTTAATATGCTGTCTAGGTTGGTCATAGCTTTTCTTCCAAGGAGCAAGCATCTTTTAATTTCATGGCTGCAGTCATCATCTGCAGTGATTTTGGAGCCCCCTAAAATAAAGTCTGTCACTGTTTCCGTTGTTTCTCCATCTATTTGCTGTGAAGTGATGGGACCAGATGCCATGATCTTAGTTTTCTGAATGTTGAGTTTTAAGCCAACTTTTTCACTTTCCTCTTTCACTTTCATCAAGAGGCTCTTTAGTTCTTCTTCACTTTCTGCCATAAGGGTGGTGTCATCTGCATATCTGAGGTTATTGATATTTCTCCCAGCAATCTTGATTTCAGCTTGTGCTTCATTCAGCCTGACATTTTGCATGATGTACTCTGCATATAAGTTAAATAAGCAGGGTGACAATATACAGCCTTGACGTCATATTCCTTTCCCAATTTGGAAGCAGTCTGTTGGTCCATGTCCAGTTCTAACTGTTGCTTCTTGACCTGCATACAGATTTCTCAAAAGGCAGGTCAAGTGGTCTGGTATTCCCATCTCTTTAAGAATTTTCCACAGTTTGTTGTGATCCACACAGTCAAAGGGTTTAGCATAGTCAATAAAGCAGAAATAAATGTTTTTCTGGAACTCTCTTGCTTTTTTGATGATCCAATGGATGTTGGCAATTTGATCTCTGGTTCCGTTGCCTTCTCTAAATCCAGTTTAAATTTTTGGAAGCTCGTGGTTTACATACTGTTGAAGCCTCCCTTGGTGAATTTTGAGCATTACTTTCCTTGCGTGTGAGATGAGTGCAATTGTGCAGTGGTTTGAAAATTCTTTGGCATTGCTTTTCTTTGAGATTAGAATGAAAACTGACCTTTTCCAGTCCTGTGGCCACTGCTGAATTTTCCAAATATGCTGGCATATTGAGTGCAGCACTTTCACAGCATCATTTTTTAGGATTCAAATAGCTCAACTGGAATTCCATCACCTCCACTAGCTTTGTTTGTAGTGATGTTTCCTAATGCCCACTTGATTTTGCATTCTAGAATGTCTGGCTCTGGGTGAGTGATCACACCATCATGATTATCTGGGTCATGAAGATCTTTTTCATATAGTTCTTTTGTGTATTCTTGCCACGTCTTCTTAATATCTTTTGCTTCTGTTAGGTCCATACCATTTCTGTCCTTTAACAAGTCCATCTTTGCATGAAATGTTCCCTTGGTATCTCTAATTTTTTTGCAGAGATCTCTAGTCTTTCCCATTCTATTGTTTTCCTTTATTTTTTTGCATTGATCACTGAGGAAGGCTTTCTTATCTCTTCTTGCTCTTCTTTGGAACTCTGCATTCAGATGGGTATATCTTTCCTTTTCTCCTTTGCCTTTAGCTTCTCTTCTTTTCTCAGCTACTTGTAAGGCCTCCTCAGTCAACCATTTTGCCTTTTTGCATTTTCTTGAGGAGGTCTTGATCACTGCTTCATGAACAATGTTACAAACGTCTGTCCATAGTTCTTCAGGTATTCTGTCTGTCAGATCTAATCCCTTGAATCTATTTGTCACTTCTACTGTATAACCGTAAGGGATTTGGTTTAGGTCATACCTGAATGGTCTAGTGGTTTTCCCTGCTTTCTTCAATTTCAGTCTGAATCTGGCAATAAGGAGTTCATGATCCGAGACACAGTCAGCTCTCGGTCTTTTTTTTGCTGACTGTATAGAGCTTCTCCATCTTTGGCCGCAAAGAATAGAATCGATCTGATTTTGGCATTGACCCTCTGGTAATGTCCATGGCTTCCCTGATAGCTCAGTTGGTAAAGAATCCACCTGCAATGCAGGAGACTGCTGTTTGATTCCTGGGTTGGAAAGATCCACTGGAGAAGGGAAAAAGCTACCCACTCCAGTATTCTGGCCTGGAAAAGTCCATGGACTGTATAATTCATGGGATCGCAAAAAGTTGGACAGGACTGAGCGACTTTAGTTTGCTGTTCACTTGAAACTGTTACAACATTGGTAGTCGGCTCTACTCCAGTATAAAATAAAAGATTGAAAAAAGCTTTAAAAAATTGAAAATTAAAAATAAAATAAAATAAAATAAAAAATAAAAAATTGAAAATAGCTCATACTAAGATCTAAAGCTTGTTGCATCCATGACTTCATTTTAAATGTGTCCCTGCACATCTGTTAGATAAAGGAGACAGTAAAGATCTCAAAGAACAAAACTATAGCTAATAGAGTGTACGATGCTATACATGTGTCATGTCCTGCCAAACATCAAGGAGGGCCCTTTCCTCCTAAAAGCTGTCCTGTATATAGGATTAAAAAAATCCACCTCTTAAAAGAAGAATATTTAAGGTTCTGAAAATCGTATACAACTTCAGCTCAAAAGGGAATTGTTGTTCCTCAGTTGCTGGGATTATCAAAAACAATTTATGGGGAAAATAATGCATTTTATGTATTTTTTATTTATTTTAATCATGTATTAAATGTCCTTTGACGTTTAATAATTGAGTTTGCACAGTTGGGCGCGTGCACACACACACACACACACGCACAGAGCTCAATTTACAATGAACTATTTTGCAGTGTGTAATAGGATAAAGGTCTTTATAAAATTTAGCTTACTTAAGGAGGCATATTCATGAATTTCCAGAGAGCCATTGTAAGAAATATCATTAGCATCATCAATATTATCTGAGATACTGTAGAACATAACCCAAGTATACAAATTAACTTTGCATTAAAGTTTGAAGCGATACAGCCATTGCCTGTGAATATCATCTCTCAATTTGTAAATTACCAGACATAGTGATAACGTGGCCTGACTACAACTGTGTCTGCATGAAGTACTTTTTCTTTTGTGCAATCAAGACCCTAAAAGTATGAGATCTTCTTTTATTCCTTTCACTGAAAGTCATTTATTAATTTTCCCTGAAGTAAACGTAATTCCAGAGTTTATTCTTTTTTTTCCTTTTAAGGAAGAAGGAGTACATTTTCCAGCCATTTCCTTAGTCATTCTAGACAGCTAGCCAATGAAATATAGACTAAACAACACAGAGGATATTAATTCTACCTCACAATGCATGTACACAGCTAGTGATGCATAAAGCTTCATTCCAAAACTGACAATGAAACGATTGTGCAAGTGTTTAAAGTCCAACGTCATGAAGAGTTTTCTGAGGGAGTTGGAAGGAGATAAGAGAACAGACCTTGGGGAATATGTTCAAAATCGCCAAATAGTGATAGCAAAGCCAAATTCATACCTACATCAGTGGGGTGCAGAGGATCCAGAGGATCTGAGAATCTTTAATGTTGAATTTTAGAAAAGAATCTTCAAAATGAACCTAAAAGAAAAAACAAAAACATGCTGTTCACAGATGTATTGGGTGTTTTCTGGCAGTAGAAGTATAACTCACATATAGAACAACTAATAAAGCCTAAGTCTAGAGCTGGTTGATTGGTATTGATTGATTGATTAAGGCTGGATGGCCTTTATTTTGTTTTGGCTGCATCATGCAGTCAGTGGGACCTTAGTTCCCCAACCAGGGATCAAACCCAGGCCCCCTGAAGTTGAAGCGTGAAGTCCTAACCATTGGACCTCTAGAGAATTTCCTAAAGCTGGTTCAAATATGCATATGTGTTAAGTTGCTTAGTCATGTCCAACTCTTTGTGACCCCATGGACTGTCACCCACTAGGCTCCTCTGTCCATGGGATTCTCCAGGCAAGAATACTAGAGTGGGTAGCCGCTTCCTTCTCCAGGGAACCTTCCCAACCCAGGGATTGAACCTGGGTCTTTTTGACTTCCTGCATTGTCAGGCAGGTCCTTTACCATGAGCACCACCTGGGAAGACTGTTTTAACTCTGAACACACCATAATTTTAATTCTTAGGTCAAGAAACAGAATGTCACTTCCCAAAAGACATGCCTGTACACCCATGTGGTCACTATCCTCCCACAGGTTAGTTCTTATCTTGACCTCTATCATTAGATTAGTATTGTTCCTGAACATTGCATAAATGGACAGTGTACAATCTTTTGTGATTGGATTTTTCTTCACTCAACATTTGATTTGTTATGTAAGTGTTGTTGTATCAATGGCACATTTGTGCTCACAGCTGTATAGTATTTTCAATGTGTGAACATACCTCAACTTATCCATTCTCCTATTGAAGACATATGGATAGAAAATATTATACATTTTTTATTATATCATTGAGCTTGACTTACTAATATTTTCTTTAGAACTTTCATATCAGTATTCATGAGAGAGTTTGGCCTGTAAATTTTTGTTTCTTGTGATAGTCTTGTTGTGTTTTGGTATAAAGATTATTCTGGCTTAATAAAAATTGTTGGAAGTAATCTCTCTGTTTCCAATATCTGAAAGATTTTGTATAAAATTAGTGTTCTTTCTTAAATTTTTGGCAGAATTAAGCAGCAAAGCCTGGATAATATATTCCTTATTAATCATGAGAGCTACTAAGAATTTTTATTGTTTTTTAGAAGTTTTTGACTTGCTTTTTGGTTCTCTTGAATGTATAATTTCAAAACTTGCCGATGTCTTCTGAAGCAGACAGACTCCATGTTTCATGTCCTTTAGTTCTCCAATTTTGACATTTCTGTTATTTCAGCTCCCCTAGGCTGTCCTGATTTCTCTGCCCCCTTGTAGGACCTTTCTCAGGCTTCTCAGGTGGCACTAGTGGTAAAGAACTCACCTGTCTATGCATGCAGACCTAAGAGACACAGGTTCAGTCCCTGGGTTGGGAAGGTCCCCTGGAGAAGGTCATGGAAACCCACTCCAGTATTCTTGCCTGGAGAATCCCATGGACAGAAGAGCCTGGTGGGCCACAGTCCATAGGATCATGAGTTGGACATGATCAGAATGGCTTAGCATGCACGCAGCAACTTTCTCAGGAGAAGCTCAGGTTTCTAGACTATAGTGTGGTATTAGTCACCCAGTCATGTCCAGCTCTTGTGGTCTGAAGAGGTCTGAAGCCTGCCAAGCTCCTCTGTCTATGAAATTCTCCAGGCCAGAATACTGGGGTGGGTTGCCGTTTCCTCCTCCAGGGCATCTTCCCAAGCCAGAGATTGAACCCAGTTCTCCTGCATTGCAGGCAAATTCTTTACCAACTGAGCCACCAGGGGAGCCCAAGCTGTAGTGTAAGATCAGCAAAGAATACTCCAGGGAGAGCAGAGATCAACAGCTCACCTCTGAAATGTCTTTTTCTTCTTTGGGTGTTTCTACAGATCTCTGATATTTCCAAATATATTCATTTATCTGGTGTTTTTGGAGTTATGTTGGCCTTTTATGAATTACTCCATCATTTTTGCAAGTTGAAACTGGAAGGAGAACTTTTAAAACATTTTCTTTCCTATTTGTTTGTGCTAACTGACTGACTATAGTAATAAGTTCTGGCACCATTTAGGGTGCTTACAGTCTTATATGGACAATAGAGACTAAACAAACACACACACACAAGCAAAACACATAGAGAATTTATAAGTACACATAGTGCTGTGTGATGAACTCAGTCAAGTTTTAAAATGATTAACTCCACTTAAGCTGTTGCCAAGAACTTTCAAACGTTTCTTTGCATTATTACTCTAAAAGACAGTGATCCTTAGAATAGTTACAATTTTTTTCACTTTTTAATTTAAAATTAATTTAAAAGATAATCTGAACAATAAGTAGAAAGATAAACAAAATGAAAAATTAACAACCCTTCTTAGAAAAATGAGATCACAGGGCAAACTGTGTCCCCACATTGGAGATATCACTAGACAAAGAGACTTCAGTAGAAATCTTTGCAGGAACCAGTGCCAAGGTAGGGAAACCTAAACTTTGATTGATGAGTTGCTAGAGACTCAGTGTAGACAAGTCTGAGACATAACTACAGGGAGACTTCATCATCAGGAGAACCATACACTTTTGTGAGTCATACCTTCAAGGCTCTATCAGGTTCTCATAGAAAATATCAGAAAAATCCTCTTCTGCTCTGGCAGGAGGAGGTCAAAAAGAACCAGTTTGAAATCTCCCAGAACAATCTGTCTTTCTTAACATGGTCTGCCTTCAGTAGAAATTATTTAACCAGAGACTAACCTGCTGGGATTTTATCAGAGCCCAATTGAACTGGGGAAAGAAAATATCCGACCCCAGCCAAGTTCAACGTTTCATGTGTGGGAAGGGAAATGCCAAACTCTGGCCCTCTCTTATCCTGTCCACCTGAGAATGAGGGGAAATTGAAAAGCAAGTGTGAAATTCACAGTCCAAAGGCACTGGCCCACTAAAATATTGAGACCTAATCATTAGACTATAGAATGTGTCCACTCCCTCAACCTTACCAATCCTTTATCAAGGCTTATTTACAGCGATTTATTTAACCCAGTAAATCAAGTTCAGATATAAAGGGGAAAAATGTAAGACATACTATGAGAAAATGTATGGTTTGAAGAGAAAGCACCCATCAGAACCAGATTCAGCTGTGCCAGAGATGTTGGAAATATCAGATTGGGAACTTGAAACCACTGTAATTAACATGCTAAGGCCGCTAATGGATAAAGTAAACAACAAGCAAAAACAAGTGTGTGATGTAGGCAGGGAGATGAGAATTCTGAGAACAGAAGAGAAATGTTAGAAATGAAAAGCACTGTAGCAGAAATGAAGGACCTCTTTAATGGGTTTAGTAATGCAGTGGCTATGACTAAGGAAAGAATCTGTGTACTTCAGGATTTCTCAACAGAAACCTCCAAAACTGAAAAGCAAAGAGAAATTAAAAAAAAAAAAAAAAAAAAAGCTTAAAAAATAAGAATGGAAAATCAAAGAACTGTGGAACAGCTACTAAATGTATAACATATATGTAATGGGGATATCAGAAGGAAGAGAAAGAGAGAAAGAAACAGAAGAAATATTTGAAATAATAATGACTGAGAATTTTCCCAATTAGTGTCGGATACTTGTGAATACCAATATCACAAAGGAGTATCTTACTGCTGTGTGTGATGCTCTCCCATTGACATCATAAGTAAGGCTGCTCTCCCCCAACAACCTTGAATAGCATGCTATATATAATTCAGTGTGTTTCTTTGGTTGTATAACATTTTTTTATGTGTATATGAATTCTAGAGATTTAGCCATTAATGAACAGCACTTAGTGATCACTGTGTCAGACACTATCACAGTTGTTGGGTATTGAAAGATAAAACTTAAAATTTTGACAGCCTTACAAGAGTTCACACTTATTGGAGAGCACAGACACTTAGTCACATAATTGTAGATTTTTAATAGTTTCTAAAAGAACAAATAATTGGCTGAATGGTAGAGGTAAGAACATGGTGCTATGAGATGTTTCAGAAAATCATCTAGGCCAGACAAGGAGGGAGATCAGAAAAAGTCTTTGGAGTAAACTTGAGATGATACTTGAAGGATGGTAAGCAATTGGCCAGATTAGGTGAAGACACAAGGTGGGTACCACGTCCAGGTAAGGGAACAGCACATGGCAACACATATATGTGTGAAAGAATGCATTTGGGAAATGTAAGAGGTTGATTTAGAGTAAAGTGGTAGAAAGTCCAAATGCTCCTCTAAATTATGACTTGGTTTTCAAAATACTACAGAACAACAGAACTTTTCTAAGCAGAAAGTGACATCAAGTTGTATATGTTCCAAAAAGCTCAATCTCTCCTTGGTGTACAAATTAAATAGGGAAGGGGACAGGGTCAGAAAATGAGAAAGGTGAAAGCCTGAATTATGGTGGTCTCAGTAGGGTTTGAGAAGAAGACAGACTGAAGACAACGAAATGTGATCTGGTATCACCATTGCCAATTGTAAACATGGATTCAGTGCCATCACCATCAAACGAGATTTTATCTTTGTTGCTTTAACATCCCTCTAGAAGTACTGCAATGTGTGTGTGTGAATGAAAATATAGCCTGCTTATTTTAATATTAGAAACATATCTCTTTGGTAACATCATCTGTTTCTTACTTGTTAGCTTAAAATCAAATAAAAGCAAACTTTAAGTATGAGTCTTTTTCCAGAAGAGTTTTTTCATCTAAAGTCTAGTCAACCTATAATATAGCAGATGCACTGTGAGTGTGCCTAACAAAGTATTTTATTACCAGTTGAATTTTCACATCATTTTACAAAGAGCTGGTAGTTAATATGTGTTTACTTTTTTTCAAAACTCTATTAAATCTTAATTGGGAATGGGGCACTTAATAAGTCAGTTGTTCTAACTGGTGAACAGAGGGATCTGGAGGAACATCAGATTATACACCTTGGGAACCATGTTGCTCACCAGATATATGAGAAATGCCAGTTGAGACTACAGGCATATTGAACAGGGGTTGGTGTCAATTGTAAAAGAAAGAAGATAAATTTGATGTGAAAATATCTTTGTTAGTACTATTGTCCTAACTTACCCCATTTTTGTTCAAATGTGGCAAAAATTAAATAGAGAAGTTATATAAACTCTCTGTGCCTTAGCTTCCTCATTTGGGAAGATTTTTATGAGATTAAATAAGTTTTCACCTGAGGGTAAAGCAATCAAGAACACAGACCTCAGAGTTCACAGACAGAATGCCCGACCAACATTCCAACCTTGACCACTAGTGTCCCTGTGACCTTGGGCAAGTTATTTGTCCTCTCTATACTCAGTGTCCTCATCTGTTAAATAGGGATAATAATAATACATATTTCATAGAGTTGTTGGGAGATTAAACAAGTTAGTATTTACAGAGTGCTCAGAATAGTGCCTGGAACATAGTAAGTACTATGTAAATGTTTACTAAATATATAAAATTAAAAATGGAGAAAAAGGAAATAAGTTTGTCTCAATAAAAGCTTGTTTCTTTCCCTTCCATTTCAAATGTTTAAAAAAAAAACTTCTTTGGATGAAATACAATATATGAATTAGGTCAGAGAATGATTAGTGAAAAACAACACTTCTTTTCAAAATAGTTTTCTCCACTTTTCCTTTAAAATCTCTTCCAAATATATCAAATACCTATAAATGGTGATTTACATAGGAGTGTGAATTTGTGTATATATCAATGTCTAATACATAAATAAATGTATTTTTATATCAAAATGTATATCCAAGAATTTCTGGTGCTATCCTTTGTTATTGTGTAATCCCTGTGATAATGACATTAGTTTCTGAATACACTGGTCAGTTAATACATTCTGGTCTGAGCCTGGGTTTTTTTCCTGTTCACTGACAGAACAGAGAGGAAAAGAAGCAATAGTGCCCTGATCTATCTTGCTTTCCAAAAATGAGAAGTGTTTATGTTAGAGTATTTGGCAAACATGAAGTAAGTGTTTTTGTTGTTGTTTTCTGAGACCTGCTTTTAAGGCCAAATTTTTTTGGGATGGGGCCCTGCTCTTGGCTTAGAAGCCACATTCACCACCAGGCCCCTAAACTGGGAAACACAAATGGCCAATTATGCTGTGACCCATCCCTGGACTGTTAACAGCCTGCAAAAAGGAAGGTCCTCGGCAAACAGCCTTTAAAATGCAGGAGAGTCTAGGTGTCAAGGGATCTCCATCCTACTGAACCTTTTTATCACAATGCAAATCCTGCCTAACTTCTACATTTAGAGGCACCCTAGTGACTGCTTCATTTGACAATAACTGGGGAGACCTTGGGTAATGAGAATGAATGATTCGGGCAAGATAAAACAGTGTCACAGGCATTTTTATTGACTATTCGAGCACTAGACTAGAATCTCCCCGAAGGCAATGTCTAGACTTCTTACAGTTTCAATCTGAACAGATTTAACCATTGATGGCAGATTTTTTTATTTTGGTACTTTCCCTGACAGCAGGAGGAGATTCCAGGAGGGCTGGGGGGAGGGTCTGAAAGACAAGAGAACAGGGAACTGAATTTCTATCATCTTAAGATACCAATTCATATTTTAAGTGCGTGTCCCGAGGACGAAAGAACAAGGTGAACAAGGAGAGTCTTGAAGTGCAGGAAAAGAAAAAACCAGGCCCTTGTCATTCTTCCCTCCCCCATGTTGTAACAACTGAAGAATTTTTAGGCCCTCCTGAGCACTATAATCTGTCTTCTCTCCTACCCCATATAGGGAGAAGGCATTTGCCTTTCTCTTACCCGCAACCAGTATACAAACCTCATCCAATCAGTAAATGACCTACAAAGACCCCTATCCAGCTCCTTGCATCCTGGCTATAAAAATGGACCAAGGACCCGTGTTCAGTGTGGGCTCTTCCTATCAGGAAGCCAGCCTGATATGCTGCCAGTGACTGTCCCCTCCCCCACTCTAATAAACTTTATTCTCCTTTCATTCTGCCTCCTGTCTGGAAATTCTTTTCCAACATGCCCATGGGCCACAACAGTAAGCTCTGAAAGCAATATGTGCAATATAAGCACCAGTGCATTAAATGGTGTGTGTATGTGTACGCGCGCACACACGCGCTTTTCTTTCTTCCCTTCCCAGTCCTAGGTTGGGCCCCCCACTAAATTGCCACCGGAAACTGTTTAGATCAATGGGGGAGGTGATTACAAAAGATAGCCCACCTGCTGAGTGTAAAGAGACTCTCAGCAGGCCTGAACCTGCCCCCCTTGGCCATTCATTTTCTTTTTCTTTCCCTCTATCCCTCCCTCTGTGGAAAAGGAGCTTTACATCCTTATCTGCTTCCTCCAGATCACACTGTGATAAAGACAAAGTTCTACAGTTGTTCTGTGGTCTTCTTCGCTTTTTCACTTCTCTTGGAAGAAGTGTTAAATACTCAAGATCTATCCAGTTGTGTCCTGGATGGTCCATGTGCCGGGCTCAGCGAATCTTCTAAATTTTAGATCTCTTCATTTTTAATAAGCACTCATAAGTTTTCACCACCCATATTGCATGCGGGCATGCTAAGTCACTTCAGTCATGTATGGGTCTTTGCAACTCTGTGACCTGTAGCCCACCAGGCTCCTCTGTCCATGGGTATTCAGGCAAGAATAGTGGACTGGGTTGCCATGTCCTCTTCCAGGGGATCTTCCCCACCCAGGGATCAAACCCATGTCTCCTGTATCTGCAGACAGCTTCTTTACCACACCTGGGAAGCCTATCTTAAGCAAGTAAAAACTGCAGAGGGACACCTAGAGCAATGGCTCTATTTATTCATTATTCTACCAGAACCTCTATTTATTAATCATTTTACCAGAATATAAATAAAATATTATAAGCAATATTATAATATTGAATAGTATTCAATATTCTACCAGTATTAGCAAGCAACTATACTTGCTAAGAACACTGCCGCTAAATTCTATGGTTAAGGTAAATCCTTCCTTCATTTGGATAGTTGCTCTCTTGGCAATTAATTACATTGCTCCTTTTATTTGTCTCTCTCTTGCAAGAAGTCTTGTGGGTGTGGATGATCTTGTTAGTCATATATCTCTGCTCAGAGGCCCCTTACTTTTATATTCTTTTTATTTAATTTTTAATAAAAATTATACATATATGAGGCATACCATGATGATCTGATATACTGAGTGAAATTATTAACACAGACCAGCTAATTACTGTCAATTAAAAAATGATGTACAGCTTGAGAGTTGTGAATTTTGCCCCAAATAAAACTTAACTCACAACTCTCAAGTTGTACATATTTTTTTAGTCAACAGTTATGGTGATCAACGAAGTGACCCAGAGTGGACCTTCCTTCGACTGGACTCCACACGGGACCGGAGCTTTGGTACCAGCAGTGGCCCCTTGCACCCATCTACCTCCTTGGGGAGTGCAGACGAGTTTGGGTCTCTCCTGGTTTTTGAATCTCCCATATTGGTTGAGATTCTGAGTTTTATTTGGCGGTGGAGCAGGTTACCTGCCCTCTCCTAGTAGGAAAGATGCTATGAGGGGCCCAGGGTGAAACATCCAGGGTATACCCACTCATGGTCTGGACAGTGAGTGGGGCTCAGTTGAAAGATACCAAGGAATTCCCACCCAGTCAAAAGATGCTGGGTGGGGGCTGGCCAAAAGATGACAGGAGACTTGCCCACACAGTGGAAAGGTACTGGGTAAGGCAGCTCAATTGGGAAAAAATTGAGGAATACCTGGGCCTCGACTGAAAGATGCTGAGGTCACTCCGTTGTGGGGGACTCGAATGGTCTTGGCTGATTGGTTAAGTAAGAGGCTCATCTGACACCTTTCCTCAGTTTGACTGCCATTATAGAATTTGTCAGGATAAAAGTGAGGAAAATACATGAGAGCTTTGCTCTGAAGAAAAGGGAGAAGACTCCTCCTGGCCAGTTTCAGTTTTCTCAGGTGACTGAGAAATTGATGGGAGTGGTGCAGGCCTAGTCCTCATACTGTGCAGTGGTCCCATAGGGAAACCCACTCATTAACTGAAATACTTGCTGGTCCAGGGGTCTCACATAAGGACTGACCATTCAGCAACCTGAGCAGCCACTGTGGTCTTAGATTGCTGGAGGCAGAATCCGAGACACGTAGTTGAAATGACTCTGGGGTGACTCCTGGAGGATTTAAGCTCACAAGCAGCACATGGGCCCACTACACAAGTTCGCTAGTGATTTTCATCCCTGACAAATTCAGCTTAAAATGGAAAACAGAATCTCTCAAAAACAGAAACAAAGGGATATCAGAAAGCCAGCCTCTGACTAACACTCTAGCCAGATTCATGTACAATACATATAGAGCTCATACTTGCAAGTACCTAATTAATTGGAGAAATTATACTAAAAGAGATCTCAGGCTAAAATGGCCAAATTGGGATTCTTTTGATATTCTAAAATTGATAGTTTTGTGTGCACAATTAGAAAAGGCCGGCCATGCTTTGACTGGTATCTAGAAGCTTCTAAAACAGAAAATAACAGAGTAACTTGTTCGCAGAAAATCAACAAGGAATTGCTTGAAACTATCATCAGAAGTAAAAAAGCTGCTAGCACTGGCTTTGCCAGGTCACAGGTCTAGTGGAACTGGGAAGTCACGTTTGGCATTTATGCCATTTGGTTTTTCCTTTTTGGGGCACTCTTGCCACTTGGCTTTTGATATCTGGGCATCTCTTTGCTTTTTGTTTCATTTGGAGTGTGACTCCTGGCTGGTGAAGTTCTGGTTCAATTTGGTTTGTTGGTTTGGTTTGAGTGCACAGACATCTGGTACAAACTGTTCAAGTTAATATGTGAATTGCTCACTCTAAGTTTCCACACCCCACCTGGGAACCCCTTGGGAAAATTTTTTAAATGACTGGCCGGTCAGTCTATAGCTATGATCCAGTGACAAGAAAAATGGCCTAAAAATATTAGATCTTTATTTACATAGGATAGGAAAACGGGCTGAAGTTCCCTTATGTCCAGGACTTCCTCCTATAATCAACAGCCAGAGACTGATCAAACTAAGACCCTTACTTCCCCAGAGGGACAATCCCTGCTGGAACCAATCTACCCTTGTTATCAGGGCCAAGTTGAGCACTATCTGGTCTAAATTTCAGCTATAAAACTATGGTCACAAAAAAATACAGTTTTTGACAATGTGCTCACAATATTCTTTAGACTCCAGAGGAAGCTTGAAAAATAAAATTATCTCTTTAAGAATTCTTGCCCTGAGGAAATAACTCCTCCTATGCCTTTAGACCAGAGCTCTCTGGATCACTTATCTAGACCATATCTAATTCTTGAAACCAAAAGGAAAAAGGGGAACAAAGTCTTTTAAAATCTTACTCCAGCCATTTTTTTTTTAATTCATAACAAAGTTTGGAAAACAAAGCTGGAGGATCTCTTGTGTCTATTTGTATGTATGTATGCTTCTGTGCATCTTTGTTTTGTTTTGTTTTTAATAATATTGCTGATTGCTGAGATTAGTTTGTAAATGAGCACTAATCTAATTGGCCTTAACAAAAATAGTATGAGCTTGCAAATCAAATAATTCTAAATACAAGAGAAATAAACCTAAATGAATTTCAGGTTCATGTGAGATGGGAAATATTCAGTGTTAAATGCCTGCTATTAATTTTTACTTGTTGATCTAAATAATGTAGACATGTCTAAGACTACTTAACATTAAGCAGAATATTTTCATTGTACCTAAGTTTGCTGCTGTTAAGTCGCTTCAGTCGTGTCCAACTCTGTGTGACCCCACAGATGGCAGCCCACCAAACTCCCCCATCCCTGGGATTCTCCAGGAAAGAACACTAGAGTGGGTTGCCATTTCCTTCTCCAAGGCATGAAAGTGAAAAGAAAGTGAAGTCGTTCAGTCATCTGACCCTTAGCGACCCCATGGACTGCAGCCTACAAGGCTCCTCCATCCATGGGATTTGCCAGGCAAGAGTACTGGAGTGGGTTGCCATTGCCTTCTCCAGTACCTAAGGTTAATATAAGTTAAATATTACTGTATCTGTTACAAGTTTGTCAGCAAGGAAATTACCTCGAGTGAAGAAACTTCTAAAAAATGTAAATGAGATATGAGCTTTTCAGTTCAGTTCAGTTCAGTTCAGTCGTTCAGTCATGTCCGACTCTTTGTGACCCCATGAATCACAGCATGCCAGGCCTCCCTATCACCAACTCCTGGAGTTTACTCAAACTCATGCCCATTGAGTCGGTGATGCCATCCAACCGTCTCATCCTCTGTCGTTCCCTTCTCCTCCTGCCTCCAATACCTCCCAGCATCAGGGTCTTTTCCAATGAGTCAACTCTTCACATGAGGTGGCCAAAGTACTGGCATTTCAGCTTCAACATCAGTCCTTCCAAAGAACACCCAGGACTGATCTCCTTTAGGATGGACTCCTTAGTTGGATCCAACTCCTTAGTTGGATCTCCTTGCAGTCCAAGGGACTCTCAAAAGTCTTCTCCAACACCACAGTTCAAAAGTATCAGTTTTTCAGCGCTCAGCTTTCTTCACAGTCCAACTTTCACACCCATACATGACCACTGGAAAAACCATAGCCTTGACCAGACGGGCCTTTGTTGGCAAAGTGATGTCTCTGTTTTTTAATATGCTATCTAGGTTGGTCATAACTTTCCTTCCAAGGAGTGAAAGTCTTTTAATTTCATGGCTGCAGTCACCATCCGCAGTGATTTTGGAGCCCCCCAAAATAAAGTCTGACACTGTTTCTGAAGAAGGAATTCATAGGGCCTGGACTCCATCTCAGGCCTGTCTGTGCTGATAGTGCTAGGCTGCCCCTCCAGTGGACTCTGAACTCTCTGCTTAGCGCCTGTGGGAATGACAATGGAAGGATAAGACGCCCTCTGGGCAGGGGAATCTTGAAGATCACACCCAGGTTAAGAGAAAACAGACACTAATCACCCCTGCCTCTGGACAGTATCTATTGGAATGTAACCACAGTCTTATCGGTTATTAACTGGTTGGAATATAACCACAGGCTTATTGATTATTAACTGTTTGAACACATAACATGTGAATGATGGGGTTATTGTGATTGTATTTACCGTTCCTTTGTAAACCTCAAGGGATTTGGGCTGGTGGGTTTGGACAGGTACACATGGGGTATAAAAGATTTTCGCAAATGTTGGTCAGGGCCCTTGGCTAAGAGGAGACTCTGCCTTGGGCCCGCTAGTGTAATAAACTGCACTCCACTATCTGCATTGTCCTTCTGAGTGAGTTTGTTTCCTGGAAAGCATGGCTATAACATTTCCACTGTCTCCCCATCTCTTTCCCATGAGGTGATGGGACCAGATGCCATGATCTTAGTTTTCTGAATGTTAAGCTTTAAGCCAACTTTTTCACTCTCCTCTTTCACTTTCATCTAGAGGCTCTTTAGTTCCTCTTCACTCTCTGCCAAATAATTATGCTCTTTAGGAATATGTGTCTAAAATAGTCTCTCCAGATTAGGGTAACTTCAACTTCTAAAGGTTGTGCTAAACTAAGTGTTGGAAGTCTATTGAATAGCTATTTCCAAATAAAATAAGATTTTGAAACATTTACTACTAAACACTAATTACCTCTTACAGAGAAACTAAAGATTTGGGTTTAAAAAGAAATGTTCGGTACCATTCTAAAATGTTCCCTAAAAAAACAAAATAAATATAAATATTATATAAACAATAATATATAATATAAATATCAGTGATATTATAAATATCACTGGTATTTATATATTTATCTATAAAAGTCAGTTCTTGGTTGCTTAAGGGAGCTAGGAAGTATGTTTTCAGTGAAGAAGGTATGAGGAATGGAATTGCATTTTGTGATGGGAAAAGGAAGTAAGTCTGACTTACAGGTGGCTTTTTAGGTTGGAAAAACACAGTGATGGGTACAGAAAGTAATAAGGTTTGTGAAAAGTGAACCATGAGGAAACAGTTTTGTATATATATATATGGTTAGGACTAAGTTTAAAACAAAGTTAATTAAGTTCACCTTTTAAATAAAGTAAGATGGTGCAAACACTTGAATTTAACTTTTCTCTCTGTTAAGAGGACACCTTTTCTTCAGATATTGAACTGCCTTTGATAATAGATTTAAGTTTCTGTATCTCTTAAATGATCTATTCTGAGATTCTTTATTGTGACTGACTAGGTGAACAGTATTGTTTCACAACGACCTATAGTCCTATCTGACTGAGAGTCAGATAAACCTTTTTTATATTTGTTGACAAGGCTTCTTAAATCATTCGAATGAAGAAGATTTCTAGCTAACTTTGGGATGTTTCAGAGGGCCCCTGAAACATCCCAAAGAGAGATATTACACTGATTAGGTTCATTTTATATACAGAATTTCATGGGAAGTATTGTCAAGTGAGTTATAAGTCTCAGGTTATATTGTATGGTAATATGTTACTAATACAGATATCTTAGAAACTGTATGGAGTTCCTAAAATTTTAATATACTTGGGTAAAATGTTATCAGGCATAATTCTAGTTACTGTCTCAAAATATTGTTATAGCACTAACCAAGTTTTGCAAAAATGCTTCCTCTTCAAGATTTATAAAAGGGACTTTTGTATAAATACCAGTTTCTGAACTGGGTAAAGATTCTAATTGCCAGGAGCCAGCACACGAAATCCCACCCATGACAAGGTCATGAGGGAGAAAACCTGACAGGCAAGGCGGATCAGGTTTTCAGGGGTTTCGAAAAGGCCAGCTCACGAGATCCCACCCATGACAAGGTCATGAGGGAGAAAGCCTCACAGGCAAGGCAGATCAGGTTTTCAGGGATTCCGAAAAGCTGCCCCTGGCGCTCACCTTAAAGATGATATCTGACTTTCTGATGCTTGCTTCAATAGACTACTCCCTAATTTCTGTGACACAGGCAGAAGGCCTTCCCCGATCTCTTGCCAAATAAGAATCAATTTAGAACTTTAATCAATAAGTTTCCCAGGTGGTGGTATTTTATGAGATTATCCAGAGTGAAAGGAGTGTTTTAATTTAAACTCCTTTGCTGGTATTTTAGGTTGTTTGGCAAATGCATTTATGCCCTTGGTACTAACACACATGATTGCTCATAATACCCTAATCATAAAATAACATAAAGAACCTGATTATATAAAAGCCCTAATAGACATAGAGCCTTTTTGAGGGGTGAAGGAGTCCTATTAGAAAACATAAGAAAAATTATTCTAAAGGTGGTTATTGGGTTAACATTTGCTTGCTGTGTTTTTACTCTTAATGTGCTAAGGTTGTGTTATGGAAACCATTGTTAATATAGTTAAAGATCTAGAAAAATAAGAGCTTGGTCCTAGTGTGGTAACAATGAGATGGTTGTTAATTGTCAGCCAGGAGTGCTAGGTAGAAGCTGCCTCACCAAAGTCGCAGAGTCAATGTGGGGTATACTTCTTAGATAAACTCAACTGACAACTTCTGCAGAAGGATTAATTTTTATGTTAACAAGATTATACTTCTACTCTGTACTGTTGCCCTATGAGACTGCTACCTTTCAGTTAAGGTCACCGTAGAAACGGAAAATAGGTTTACATTCACCTGACCTGCATAAAATGTTAATAGGCCCCAAGGCCAGAAGATAATGTACAAGACCCTCAGAAACAAAGAAGTATGCAGAAAACACCCTGGTTTCGTGAAGGACAAGCTGATGTAATGTTAAACTATCTTCCCCTTAGAAATGTACTAACTTAGGGTATAAAAGCTGTGGTAAAAAATAAAGCATTGCCAGACCCTGCCAGACCCTGCTGCATCCCCTGTCTGGGCACTGTCTCTCCCTCGCAGACTTGGCCCTATCGAGGCTGGTCTCACGTGTCTTCTCTCTCTCTCTCTCTCTCTCTCTCTCTCTCTGACGCCATTCATCCTGAGGGTAACCCCTGGATCCTGCCGAGGCTGGACCCCGGCATCTAATGAAAAACCTGATGACTTCACAAAGGTTAATAAAAGGACTGAATGAACTGGTGAATATGCTTATAACTTCTATGGTTTCTGGTTTTGAAGGTTTAAGGAAAACCTTCCCCTCAAACTAATTATGATGGTAATTTAGATAATTACATCTTATAAACAAATTGAAACATTTATCTTTTCTTTCTGAATCCTCCAGACTAAACTCTTAGTTTTCAATAAATTTACCAAATAAGTTAGGAAGGTTATCTCACTAACAGGTACAGAAATCTGAAGGAATCTGAGACCTTGAGAAGGAGGGGTTCGCTTAGATCTGTTAGCAAAATCTGTGATAAAGCTTTGGCATGACTTTCCTAGTCCTGAAAGGTTTTATTTTAAAAGTTCAGTCTGAGACTTTTATAGTCTCAGCAAAGCAAAAAAGTGTATGATCAATTATGGTTATATAAATCATCAGGCCAAGTTTATTGCTACCAGACCTATATTACAAACAAGTCTTAATTTGGTTATATTTGGTAAAAACGACGGTGATTTTAGAGAGAAAAAGATGTTTCAATGAATGTTAAAATCCCAGTTTGTTAATCGAGGTCTGTATCTACTAAGACATTTTCTGGATAGTTCTTTGTTGTTAGGGTATATTAATGTAAAATTTAATTTCATTATTAAATGACACTCTAGGGTTGTTTCTGAAGCTTATTTTAGTAATCTATCTTTGGATGAAGATCAGATGCCTCGTGCATGACCTGCAATCAAGACTGGAAGACATAATTTAGGAACTGTTTCCAACCTGGGTGGAAGGACCTTTCTATCAGGTACTCTTAACTAGCTCACGCCCAGTGAAATTGAAGGGAAATTGACTCGGGTTAACTCCCACTTCCAAAGGCTCCTAAGCTGAACTGGTCTATAGAGAGGCCTGCTGACCTCAAACACACCTTAAAACAATGCTCATACAGAGGGAACTACACTAGGATGAGGAGAAGATGACATCAGAAATAGAGAGCTTGTCCAAGATGCTGATCTGACTTTTATGATCATTTATTATGTTTTCTTGATTCCTTGGACCTATGCCTATCAATCAAATGTTTTCTTCATGGACACGATTCTGTGCTAGTTTAAAACCCAGTCCAAGTGTTTGGTTGTGGCCAATTACCTATGTCTAGTATTTCTGGGTTAACTTGTTGGATTTCTGTTCTCTAGGGATACCCACTAAGAATTTATTTTAGATGAGTGTTCAGCCCTGTTCTATCTTCATGATATTACTAGATGGGATTCTCTCACCTGGCCAATTAATAATACCTGCTCTGGGGATGCTGGCCATAGATTTAAGTTTTCTCTTAGGGTCATTTAAACTCAATTGGAGTGATGAGCTAAGTCTCTAATTAAAAAAAAAAATTAACCTCTCATCTATGAAAAGGAAAATTCCCACAATTATGGGTGGATCTACAAGGTTAACACCAGCCTAAGGTCATTTAAGTTTAAAAGCTCCTCTACGTTGGGAAGGGTTAAATCATACTAAAAATGATCAACCTGGTAATTATGAGACAAGGCTGGGTACTTTATAAACTATGTCTATTTTTACCCTTAGAGAGAGTGACTGTATGCAACCCAGTGGATTTGTGGCACTAATTTATGACCTTCACATCTACAGGGATGGATACGAAGGTATAGCCTGGGATTCCCATGAATTTAAGGTCATACATGTTAATGAATTAGAGGTAACCCTAACCAATTTACCATTGGTATGATCTTAGTGGGTCAAAGATCTGTATTCTACTGGTATGACCAGTTAGCAGCTTGTGTACGTGTGTGTGTGTCCACCTTCAATGGGGTTCAGTTCAGTTCAGTTCAGTTGCTCAGTCATGTCCCATTCCCTAGTGTTATTAACTATACCATTTGTATTTTGCTTGTTTCACAAGATTATTATTTCTTGTATTACCAAGTGCTTGAGCCACCAACAAAAATGATGACTAAACTTGAAGCAGTTGATCGAATGTATAGCTTGATATATGGTCAATGATTGTAATGGTGTAACTCTAGGTAGGAAAAGATGTAACAAGAGGGAATACTTTTCTGGACCATAACTAGAAGACATGTCCAGAGATCTTTGACTATTAAGACCTATTCAATAGTCTTTGACTATTAGACCTATGCTATTAAGACCAGTAATAGCACATTGAGTGTCTTATCAACAAAAACGTTCTTCAGAACTGGGAACAAGCCTTACCAGCAACGCAAGACCAAAGTATGGTCGGAATTATGACCACAAAGGGACCATGTCAACTACAAACTGGCACTTAGCACGAGTATGGCCACTGACTGAACAACAAAGGCATTTGCCATCTGCCTCTACAGAGACTGAACCCTATGTTGCCATAGCTGTTGACCTTCAACAACCCTTGAGGCAGTTCGCGGTGGAGTGAGGCACTCCTTGCCCCAGGGAATCTGGTGGGACAGGTCTTTAGCTAGTTGGATGTTTTTAGGAACAGATTTTATTATCTCAATCCTTGCATCTCCTCTTATCTAGAGAAGCAGTAAATCCCTTCATGGTGATATCAGATCCTCATGACTAACAAAAAACTTTTTGTAAAATGAGTGCTTCATGGTCTTGAATTCTGCCTTCACCAAAACCTTACATATTGTCTTTCCCCCACTGCTGCTTTGGAGCAGTCTCTCAGAGCTATCTAAGATGCTGCCTCCCAGGCTTCAGTCCTCATTTTGCCTCAAATAAAACTTAAGTCACAACTCCCAGGTTGTACATCTTTTTTAGTTGACATTACTATATCATCTCATATAGGTACCTGTGTATGTGTGTGTGTGTGTGTGTGTGTGTGTGTGTGTGTTATAGGAACACCTGAAATCTAGTTTCTTAGAATTCAGTACAGTATTATTAATTTTTTTTTAAGATTTTTTTTTTTTTGATGTGGACTATTTTAAATCCTTTATTGAATTTTGTGCCAATATTGCTTATTTTATGTTTTGCTTTTTTGGGCTTGTGCCATGTGGGATCTTGGTTCCCAACCAGGGATGGAACCTGAAACCCCTGCATTGAATGGCAAAGTCTCAACCATTGAACCACCAGGGAAGTCCCTCAATACAGTATTATTAACTACAGTCATCGTGTTGTACATTCAACCTGTAGATGCATATATCTGACATAATGACAACTTTCTACACTGTGGTCAACACCTCCCAGAACCCGGTAGCCCCTGTTTTACTCTCTGCTCCTCTATATTCACTTTTTTAGATTCCACATACACATGAGATCGTGAAAGTTTTTCTTTCTCGTGTTCCCTTGTTGTATTTTCTGTTGCTTGAGGAAAAGACTAATTCTATTAATATACAGAAGATTCAGCTATTTCACTTGTAATTATGAAAGCCTGGGCACAGGTGATGGTTTGCAGAAGACTAAACAGAACTGACAATAAAACCCACACAAGCCTAGATGAAGTCCTATTTCTCAATTCTGTGGGGCTTAGGACACAGTGTTAGGCCTGAGATGAGAACTGTGACTATCATTACTTTGCAAATTCTCTTCCTGAGGTGTAGGCTTTAGAAATAGGCAAGATAAGAGCGTGGATTTTTTTTTTTTTTTTGGAGGGGTTTGGTTTTACTTTTCAGAAAGGACTATTTGGGGCTGCAATTGGAGTGACACTTCAAATCAGGAAAACAGAGGCTTAGCAAAGTTAATATCAGATAAACTCATAATAATAATAAAAAGAAGTGCAAATGAAAACACAGTATCAGAGAACAAGCAGTGAGTGAGTGCTCCTCTTACAAGGTCTGGGGTGAGTTTTGTGTTCCTGAGTGACGAGTTTCCAGACTGTGATCAAGATTAAAGACCATTTGCTGGGTTTTGGTATACTTTATATTTCACTTATGTTGCTGTTATTTTTATTCACAAGGCCATTTGATGTAGTAGACTGTTGAATCAGACAGGCCCCAGTTTGCTTCCTGGGCACTTACTTATCTATCTGACCTTAAAGAAGGCTTGGCTTTAGTCTTCTCTCTTGTAGAGAGGAATGGTGACACTTATTTCATAGTGCTGTTGTGAGATTTCATCATACTTATATAACACATCTAGTACTAAGCATGCGTGCTCAGTCGTGTCTGACTGTTACCCCCTGGACTGTAGCTCACCAGGCTCTTCTGTCAATGGGATTTTCCAGGCAAGAATACTGGAGTGGGTTGCATTTCCTTCTCCAGGGGATCTTTCCCACCTAGGGATCAAACACCTGTCTCCTGTTTTTCCTTCACTGGGAGGTGGATTCTTTACCACTGAGCCATCAGGACTAAAGGGCATTCTTTTCTTCCCACTTTTTCTAGCTTATGGTCTTCTTAAGTTCTTCTTATGTTCTCTTTAAAAATTAAAGCATTTTCTAAAGAGCTGGAGGAATATCCTTTAGTTACTGACCACATCCTTTAGAAGACAGAAGAATCATTCAATAGCTAATAGCAGAAAAGTAATTAGTGGTGGGATGATGAACTGTTTTGAATAAGTGACAAACTTCAGGAATGCCCCCACTGAGAGCATTATAAACTGGGTAAGTAAAAACTGGATTCCAGCAGGTGAATGCATCTTTTAGGACTGTTGGTTACTTCTTTTTTCTCTCTTTTTTTTAGACTCAGTAAAAACTTTCTTTAATCACCGTAATCTCATTATCCAGGTACAAGCAAAGACAATTTTCACTACACAGTGTTATCTTAATAGTTCAAAAGTATACACATAGGAAATTTGTGGATCTAAGTGCATGTACTATTTTGCAGCCTTTTTCCCAACTAACATTGCATACAAAACATTAAAAAGCTGCATGATGTTTCCCTTGGGAGTGTACCATATCTTATTTAATCATTCTCAAGATGTTTGCTATTTTTCTCAAGTTAAACTTTTATCCTGATCTCCTTCAGAGAAACCCTTGAAAATTGAGTCAAAAGGAGTGCCCTTTTAATTTTTAATATTTTTTCATAAATTACAGAAAATTTGTTTCATTCTTTCAGATCCCACTCAAGACAAAGTCTAGGGTAGCTTTAAACCAGTTCAAATCAAACCAACCCAAGTTCTCTTCCAGTACTGTTTTCAAGATCTTAGTGAACATCTTCCGTCACAACTGCATGGACCTGTTGGTGATTAGGATACTTTTCTTATTTCTTGAAGCAGAGTATCTAGGGCAAACCTCCAAACTTGGTAAGTCAAGTTCCACTACCTACTTAGGCTGATGGGTTCTTTCTTCAGCCTATAGCTAAATACTTCAACACTGCCTCCTGGTGGTAGAGAGAAGAGGTATTTTTATAAACAAATCAAAAGAGCCTGGCAACCTCCTGTCCTTGGGGTCACAGAGTTAGACATGATTGGGCACACACTGAGGGAGAAAAAAAAAACAAACAGGTGTAGGAGGTACCTTTGGTTTAATTGGGTAATAAAAGTCCCAAATCAGAAATAAATTCTGAGAACCAAAAAGGGAATAGTATCAGATCAAATCTATATATGTTTCCTACTCTGGTCAAGAAACCATGTTAATATTGCAGTGGGTTGGATTTGAGAACCATTGGACTTGAGAACTTTTATAAAATATGAGCAAAGGGTGTTCCTTTGGCAGATGATAGAGTGAGAAGACTCACAGATTGGTTGAATGAAGGAGACAGGGATTATTTCATGTTAGTGTTTTTGGGAGGAGCACTGTTTTTCTTTGTCGTCATTGTAGTAAACTGGTGAACACCCAGGGATTTAGTCAAAAACTAGTAAAATATCAGATTTGGAAAAGATAGTAAGCATCTGTGGAGTCTAACGTGACTTATTATGTTAAATGACTAGACCAAAATCACACAGGCAATTAGTAGCAGACTGTAGGAGCTGGAATAATCATTATTCACTGAGCCGTTATTAAGTGCCTGGTATTGTGCTAGATAATAAAGGTTCAATGCCCCTGCCCTCCTGGAGCCACTGGGACATTGATAACTATACCCTTTGTCTTCTATTGTGAGAAGACTGTGAAATAAATGCTCTTCAAAACTGATAGCTGGGAACTTTCCTGGTGGTCCAGTGGTTAAGACTCTGAGCTTCCACTGCAGGGGCCATGGGTTCAATCCCTGGTCAGGGAACTAGGAGCCCATATGTTAAAAACAAAAACAAAAAAAAACCCTCTCCAAAACTGTTATTTATTTGCTTATCTGGAGCTACCATCAGGCTGGACAGTGGAACTACTGGGAATTTAAATTCCCTAGCATAGGCAAGATTCCATGTACCCATAGGCAGGCCTAGGATAGGCCCTTGTTTAATTTATAATTGACAAGAGCAATGATACCAAGCTTTTGTAGAAGATAAAAACCTTTAAATTATAATAGATGGATCTCATTTTCACATTACTGGTGTATGTCTCTAGAAGTCTGGGTGTGTCCAAAATCTCCAGTCCCACTGAGGAAAGTCAGTACTTATTCATTTCAGCCAACATGGAAGGACTTTACCTGTCACTGTTTAGTCATTACCCCATGTAACACTGTAATCGCCTAAGTATGAAATTCATGAACTAGTTTATAACGTATCTCATTATTATGATTAATCTGGGTAAATAATAGTAAACAGACTCTATCCTTTTCTAATAGTGTAATGAACTCCCAGTGCATTTCAATATAGAGGCTCCAATTTTCTCAGAAGTCACTGTTGATAGTTTTCAGATTTTCATGTTTACCTAAGCAGCAAAGACTGCTGTGTGTATGCGTGTGTGTGTGTCTAATTGCCCCTCTGTCCCCAGCCCCTTTTCCAAAACGAAACAATATGGCTCTAAGGAAGTTCTCTCATAACTTCTTAGCTCTAATCTAATTTTCCTGGATGGTTAAGGGGCAAGTGCTCAACAAGTATTCATTTTATTGATAATATAAGGATTTATGATTTCTGTGCATGTTTTATAAGGATTTAAACACATAGACCCTGGGTTTCCCTGTGTCTCAGTGTTAAAGAATCCACCTGCCAATGCTGGAGACACAAGTTTGATCCCTGCTCTGGGAAGATCCCGCATGCTGCTGAGCAACTAAGCCCGTGCCCCACAACTATTGAGCCTGTGCTCTAGAGCCTGGGAGCTGCAACTACGGAGCCCATGTGCCACAGTTACTGAAGCCCTCGTGCCCTAGGGCCCGTGATCCACAAGAGAAACCACCGCAATGAGAAGCCCCTGCACAACTAGAGAGTAGCCCCTACTCGCCACAACTAGAGAAAAGTCCACATAGCAACAAAGACCCAGCACAGCCGGAAGTACATAAGTAAGTAAATAAAATTATTAAAAATCATGTGGACCTTTATTTTCCATCATATAAAATGTTCTTTTCAAGTTGTTTTGAACAAATTTATCTCTGTTTTCACACATTTGAGGAAGCTATCCTGTCGGCTCAAGTTTAAATGGGATCAGTGATGTCTGTCTCGCACAAGGATATTTTAAGAAACAACTTCAATAACCTTGATAAGATGCTTAGCACACTGCCGGCACTTACATGCCCAATAAATAGCCATTTCTTATTATTTAATAAGGTAAGACCCTGATGCTGGGAAAGATTGAGGGCAGAAGGAGAAGGGGCTGACAGGGAATGAGATGGTTGGATGGCATCACCAACTCGATGGACATGGGTTTGGGTGGACTCCGGGAGTTGGTGATGGACAGGAAGGCCTGGCCTGCTGTGGTTCATGGGGTCACAGAGTCGGATCCGACTGAGTGACTGAACTGAACTGGACTAGAAAATGAGCTGATAACTGGCAATCAGTAAAAGTCCATGTAGTCAGGGAGTTTATCACCCTATAACCATCATGGATCCAGTCATAGGGAGACCAGTGCCCAAACATAAAATAGCATCCACCATGGAGGTGGATGAGACACGGAGCAAGTATATAATTACTGTGAAATTGTGCCAGGAGGTGGAAATCTCAGTGACTGGAGACTTTGGGGACAAAATAGGCTATTTCATGGGCATGCTGCTGCTAAGTTGTTTCGGTCGTGTCCGACTCTGTGCGACCCCATAGACGGAAGCCCACCAGGCGCCCCTGTCCCTGGAATTCTACAGGCAAGAACACTGGAGTGGGTTACCATTTCCTTCTCCAATACAGGAAAATGAAAAGTGAAAGTGAAGTCGCTCAGTCGTGTCTGATTCTTCGCGACCCCATGGACTGCAGCCTACCAGGCTCCTCGTCCATGGGATTTTCCAGGCAAGAGTACTGGAGTGATAACAAATGAGGGAATGTCTATTCTGGGAATTAGAATCTCAAATCCAAGCCAACCAGCTGGAAGTGATCCTTGCAAAGGGATACACATCCTCCACAGGGCATAGGGACCAACACATCTTCCCAAGTCTTTATCAGGGCTGCACACCTCCCCGCCAGTCTTTGTCAGGGTCTGCTAGTTGGGAATGGGCTGAACTAGCAACTAGTTCTCCAATGGTAGTGTTAAAATTGGTTGGGAAAAAGAAGACTTTAATTATAGCATCCAGAAAAATGGGTGTTTGTTCATCTAAAATAACTGGCCATTAAACATCCACAAAGAAATTGACCCCCAAATGAAATCTAGAATTCTTGTATTCCAGGGAAAAAAGAAAGGAAAAAAAAAAGATTGGAGTAAAGCTTTTGTGTCTGATTTCCCACTCAATTTTGGACAAAGTACTTATCCTTTCTAAATCTTAATTTTGTTCTCTAAAATAATAGTATGTATTGGGACTTCCCTGGTGGTCCAATGGTTAAGATTCATTGCTCCTAATGCCAGGTGCATGGGTTTGATCCCTCATCAATGAACTAAGATTCTAAATACCATGTAGTGTGGCGAAAACAAACAAACAAACAAACAAAAAACTCAGTGCATATTAAAAGTACAGAATGATGACGCTAGTGGTAAAGAACCTGCCTGCCAACATAGAAGACATAAGAGATGTGCGTCAATCCCTGTGTTGGGAAGATCCCCTGGAGGAGGGCTCAGCAACCCACTCCAGTATTCTTGCCTGGAGAATCCCACGGACAGAGGAGCCTGACAGGCTATAGTTCATAAGGTAGCAAAGAGTCGGACATGACTGAAGTGACTTAACATGGCACTATTATAGCAAATGAGAAAGTGCATAAGAAGGTACGTAAATTATAAATACTGTAGAATACTTGTCATTATTTTCTATTTTTATTTTCAACCAATACTGTCTATTTTCCCCCACAGTTATGTTCTAATTTTCTATTATCATAGAATTACAATGTGATGCAAAATATTTTCTACTATTATCATTTCACAAAGTATAACAAATGCTCTGCATAATTATCAGACATAATATTAAAAATGAAAGCTAATGGAAGCATAGTCAACTTAGGTTAGCAGTTTTCAAACTTTTTTTCTTAAAAATTATTGGGAAAACTACTTTTTTAATAGATAAAAAACTTAAAAAAATCATTGGGGAGTTCATAAAACTTTTGCTTATGTGGTTTATATCTATAAATATTTATCATGTAGAAATTTTTAATTTCCTCAGTTTTCTTAGAAAAAATATTTTTTATTTAAACATAGCAACAATAAACCAATTATGTGATAATATACACACTTAATGAAAAAAAAAACTATATTTTTCCAAACAAAAAGGCCAATAAGAAGAGTGACATTTTACGTGCTTTGCAAATCTCTTTCATATCTGGCTTAATGGCCGAGTCATTATTTATTTATCATTATTTATTTTTACCCACTCTTCCCTGCTGTGTCTTTCTCCACCCTCTTCCTTCTCTTTCTGACCAAAGAACACATACACTCTCACACTCAGAAGCCACTAAGTTAGACCAATGCTCTGTCCTGTCCTCTGAGCCTTGGCCATAGGGGTAGGTCAATCTCCACTGCCTTGTGCCCTCACAGGACAGATGAACAGCAGCTCTGGCTGAGTGACAGAGATAGTAACCTAGGAGCCTAATGGAATTCTAGACCCATTAGTTCTTAACCTCTCATTCTTTGCTCTTAGCAAAATAAAGACAGCATCTAACACAGAACAATCCCCAATAGGTAATGGACTCTCAAGAAGCTCTCCTTTGGATGGGAGGTTCTCTTTTGCCTATGGATCCCATTAAGTTAACTGCCCTCTTCTAATCTTATGGTTTATTTTTATATCATTAATTAATTATTACTTTTTAAACTTTTGGCTGCACTGTGTAGCGCCTAGGACCTTGGTTTCCCAGTCAGGGTTTGAACACAGACCCCTGCCTTGGAACCCCAGGACCTCCAGGGAAGTCCCTATTTGTATTCTATCATGTTGTTTTTTCCATCTAGAATATCAACTTTTTTTTTTTTCTATAGGCTATCTGAAGTCTCTTCTGCCATCCTGTACCTGTGGAAATGAGAAGAAGGAAGCTATTTATTTCAAAGGCAGGGAGGGGACCCTGTGAATGATGCAATCATTTCTAATGTGAAAGGAGACACACTTGTGTTTTTTATAGATAATATCCACCCAAAGTTGTAGAAACAAAGGGCGTTGCAGAGGAATTTGAGATTATTCTCTGATGAGAAGAGAACTATGACATCACACAGGAGGGATCAGCACCATTTCACTGTAGTCAGAACTCGTTACCTAATTTCACTCCTAGGTGGGGTTAAACAGTTTAAAGCTTACGTCTGTCTGCATGTCTTGCTGCTGACAGTTTGGCAAAAGACGGACCACAAGGTATAACCATCAGAATAAATTTATGGAGGGATCATTATTTGCTATTGTCCTCAATTTGATAGTTGCTTTGGGATTCATGTTTTCCCCCTACTCTAATAGTGATTTTTATGATACTGAGCAAAATCCTTTCACTCTGTTCTGAAACACAACATATTTTTCTTTCTTTCACAAATGGTTATCACAGAATTCATGTGGTTTTCCCACACAGAGGAATTACTCTGTCGACACATTAACTTTTCAGATTGCACACATCTTAACCATCTATGTTTGTGTACTTTTTATTTCTGGCAGAAATTTCTCAAAAATCCTAGCCTGAGGCAAAAAGTTGGAAATAGATTTTTCTCCAGGGATGCCCTTTGTCAACATTCAGGAAAGTTTAATTCTTTTTTTTTTGGTTGATAATTATTTTATTTATCTATGTATTTATTTTTGGTTGTGCTGGATCTTCATTGCTGCGTGGGCTACTCTCTAGTTGTGGTATGTGGTCTTCTCATTGCAGAGGCTTCTGCTGTTGGAGGGCCTAGAGGGCATAGGCTTCATTGGTTGCAGTTCCCTGACTCTAGAGCACAGGCTCAATAATTGTAGATCACAGGCTTAGTTGCTCCATGGCGCGGCATGTAGAATCTTCCCAGACCAAAGATAGAACCCATGTCTCCTACATTGACAGGAAGACTCGTTACCACCAAGCCACCAGGGAATTTCTGTCTGTCTGTGCTTAGTCACTCAGTTGGGTCCAACTGCAACACCATGGACTGAAACCCACCAGGCTCCTCTGTCCATGGGGATTCTCCAGGCAAGAATACTGGAGTGGGTTGCCATGCCCTCCTCCAGGGGATCTTCCCAACCCAGGGATTGAACCCAGGTCTCCCGCTTCACAGGTGGATTCTTTACCATCTGAGCCACCAGGGAAAGTTCAAATTTCCCTTCACTCAGATGGAAGGGTGCTGAATCCTCAGCAAACAGAAGAGATATCTATGTTCATCTAGTCCAAACTAGATGATAAGTTAGTTTGGTGGGGTCACTTCTTTTAATGTTGGGATCCTTAGGAGAAAACTCACTCAATTACACTTTATGGCATTGGGACAAAGACTATTAATATCATCATCATTGGTTTAATTATGAATGTTTATTGTCCATTGGAAAAAAAACTCAGAATATCTTCATGTCTGTGGTGAACTGGACAGTTGATATTAGATTCTATTAGTTTATAATTATTATTTAATTCATAGTTAATTATATCATTCTATTCTAGTTAATTATAGCTAATTATATCATTCTATTCTAGTTGCAAGTATTCAACTAATATCCTATTAGTTGAATATTTGTCCATTCCTACTTCTGCCCCCCAGCAACAGAAATCAGTCACAAATGAAAAAATAAAAAAATGAGTATCTTTCTCATTTGGCCCTACATCAAATGTATTTATCAACATGCAGAATTAACTCAGCAAATGCAACTCAAATTGAGAAAGCTACCTTCTTTTTCCATCTATATTGTGTGTTGTGTGCTTAGTCACTCAGTTGTATTTGACTTTTCAAGACCCCATGAACTGTAGCCAGCCAGGCTCCTCTATCCATGAGATTCTCCAGGCAATACTGGAGTGGGATGCCATTTCCTCCTCACTATTTTAGGTCAAATTCTCATCACCTCACCTGACTTATTATGATGGCCTCCTGTTGGTCAACTTGTCAACATATTCTTTCTCCTCCAGTCTGTTCTACTAATGTCTGATTCCTCTTCCTAAAACTCAACTATGGTTAAGTCATTATCCTTCTCAAACATCTTTTTGTACTTGATGAAAGTGAAAGAGTTAGTCGCTCAGTTGTGCCTGGCTCTTTCATTGTGACCCCATGGACTGTATGTAATCTGCCAGACTCCTCTGTCCAGGAGATTCTCCAGGCAAGAATACTGGAGTGGGCAGCCATTCCAGGGGATCTTCCTGACCAGCGATTGGACCCAGGTCTCCTGCATTGCAGGCATTTTCTTTACTGTTTGAGCCACAGGGAAGCCCTAAGTTTATGTCCTCAGGACTCGACGTCTCTATCTAATTATCTCTCACCATTTACACTCTGGAAAACAATCTCAAAACCTTTGAAACAGTTAATCCCTTTCTATTGGAAAAGTTTTAATTACGAATGTGCTTACTCACCCAGAGATTATATTTGTATTTGCATCTTTCCTACACCATAAATTGGCAGGAAATTCCCCTTGGATTACTGATGGCAGTATCTACCAACTCTACCCTCTGCTCCAGAAGAGTAGGTGCCTGTTGTCTGGAGTAGCTTTGCGGGTTCCTATGAGAAGGCAGGCTCCCTTAGGTGCATTGCTCCATCGCTGAAGATCACCCATCCTAGGACTGAGTGTGTGTGTGTGTGTGTGTGTGTGTGTGGTAGTGAGCGAGGTGGAGAGGGGAACAGAATCTTGGATTTCTGAGGCTAGTTTCCTGTACAAGTGTGGACAAATGGAACACTATCCAGGAAACAAGAATGGAGAAGGATCAGAGTCTCTACATTTCGAGATTTTTTTTGGCTGTACTGAGTCTTCATGGCTGTGCATGCTTTTCTCTAGTTGCAGTGAGCGGGGGCTACTCTCTAGGTTCAGTGCTCAGGTTTCTCATTGCCGTGGCTTCTCCTGTTGTGGAGCATGGGCTGTAGGCACTTGGGCTCCAGTAATCACAACATGTGTGCTCAGTACTTGTGGCACACGAATTTAGTTACTCTGTGGCATCTGGAATCTTCCTGGACCAGGGATTGGACCCATGTCCCCTGCATTGGCAGATGGATTCTTATTCACTGTGCCACCAGAGAAGTTCCATTTTAAGATTTTAAATGGATATGCCTCTTTGGAAGCTAGCTATGAAACCTGGGAAGAAAAGAGGTTGTCATTTTAAATTCATGGGATGCTAAATGGGGATCAAGTCCTAAAATTTTCCATATAAGCTCCTAAAGGCGGGGTCTTTATCCAGGTTGGTGGGCATTTTACCTTCAGAGTCAAACATAGTACCTGGGACATGGTAGATACTCCACATCTAGTAGGCACATAATAAGTATTTAGTGCTTATTAATAAATACTTAGTACTTATAACTATTATAAATATTAGTACTTATAAATAAATAGCCTATTATACCTGATTCGGCTTATTTGGAGGTGCTGTGTATTTGAATACAAAAAGCTGCAGATTTACACACACATGCTCAGAATACTTGAGATGGGTTTTGAAAAAGACTGGATTGGTCTCCGGTCATGTGACCCCTGGCCTTGCAAGTAGAAGGCAGCTCTATCACGTGACCATCATGTGACACTGGGCAATCACTTCATTCCCTGATATTCTCCTCTGTCTTCTGAAAACTGATGCAGCTAGATTAAATGATCTTTTCATTCCAGGTTTAAGATTGTTTCATCCCCTGGATGGCACATTTTGTCACAGAGCTTCTTCTGTCTTGGCTCTAACAGTAACATTTTTATAGGCTGTGCTTTGGCAAGTGAGAAACTGAAAAGATAGGATCAGTGGTTATAAAACCAAAGTGGTTTTCAGGTTCTTAAAAGTAGTATTGTTCAGGGTCTTTTATTCATACAGCAAAGTCTAGTGATGAGCTCATCATTTCCAATATAAATTGAATATTTCTTTGTGTTTGTAATTTGATTGGAACATTTTGCTTAGAATTTAACCTTGCCAAGAAGTTTTCCAAGCACTCTTAACACAAAAATGACATTCTGCCATTAGGTCAGAATCCATAGGAAAATAAACATATAGAAAAACATCAGTGACTTTAAAAACCAGATCCTTAACTTCAAAAGATGTAGGAGACTGAGAACCATGATGAGAACTTAAGGCTCTGTCAGGGCAGTCCTGTTTCAATTGGGGCAAAATATTTCTTTTATAGGGTTTTGGATGTATAGAATATGAGTGTCAGTAGTTCAATATAAGCAATACATCATCTGAAAAGGAACACTCAACTTCTCATTAAAGAATTGATACACAAGGTTACTTGAAAGCACTTTCTAATAAAATCCTGTGGATGATGGATAAAATATAACACACTTTCCATTTAAATGCACCACTGAGCTCACAAGAAAGCAAAATGTGTCCTCAGGGTCAAAAACAAAGCATCTCTAAAAGTCAGATTTTTGAGAACATATGCAAATACTAAAAATTTTCTGGGGGTTAGGGGGATGGGGATAATTAGTTTTTGATATCCAGCCAGGAACAGGAAAGAAAATCTTAAACCTATGCTTTGTCGTAAGTTGGAGGCGGCATCCCTCAACAGTGTTTAGAACCTTTGAAGGTCTATACCCAAAGCTAAAGATAGGAGTACTAGAAAAATCCACCCACCAGCATAGGATGATAGGAAGAAAATCTTGCTCTTCTAATAACAAATGAGGCAAGAGAGGCTGTTGTTGTTTAGTCACTAAGTTGTGTCTGACTGTTTTGAGACCCAATAGACTGTAGCCTGCCAGGTTCTTTAGTCAGTGGGATTTCCTAGGCAAGAAGACTGGAGTGGGTTGCCATTCCCTTCTCTAGGGGATGTTCCCCACCCAGGGGTCAAACCCTGTCTCCTGCACTGCAGGCAGATTCTTCACCACTGAGCCGCCAGGGAAGACCCAAGAGAGGCTGATCCGAATTAACACATTCTCTGCTCCTTGCATTTCTACAGAGGAAAGTAGCTGTATTGATTAACATTAAATTTTATTTAATCATGTTTAAAGGGAAGCTCTAAAATACTAGAAAAAAAAAAAAAAGGATAAATGTGTGGACGGGTCATCATTCATTTATTGCTTTCTTGTCTTTGCAGCTAGTCTGTGAGTTCCGGGAGACTAGAGACCATTACTTGGGCATTGTACCACACCCTTGCCAACACCGATTTCTCTAGCAGCCAGTCCTGAGCCTGGTTAAATGTGGATTGAAACGATGAGCCAGCCAAGAGCACTCTTTCCTGGGAGTGACTGTTTGCGGTCTGGGATCTCTGGCCTCCTACCAAGCCGGGGACCCACCAGACACCCCACCCAGACCCTGGGTGCGCTGCTGTGTGGCCTCTCGCAGCTGCGCCCCGCACCCCGCCTCAGCTGCGGCTGCGTCACTGCGAGGATGAAGGGATCCCCGTGTGCCGTGCGCACATGGCCTTGTTTGTGATTAGCCGATCCCGAGGGAAAACAGGCTGTCCAGCCCCTGCTGCCCTTAGCGTTTCATGTGGCTGTGTTCCGCAGGAGGGTGGGCCACGGGGCGGGGGAGACGAGTTTGCACCCGAGGATGACTCGCCTGCATGCCGCTGTGCCCCCTGCACCGCTCCCCAAGCAGCAAAGGAGGGGACCTGGGCTGTTCCTTTCAGGGCCAGCCGGTCCCTGAACGACGGGGGAACACCCGCTCCCTCTGCCAAGTGGCAGTGTTTAGGCTGCGCCTGGCGGGGAGAGTTGGTTGAGTCACTTGGAATTGAAGTAAACCCTGCTGCTGGGCTGGGGGTGGGGGGATAGGCGAGGTGCACAACCTCCCAGCCCGCAGTCTCCCATCTGCTGGAGAGTCCGAGCCAGAAAAAAAGGGCAATTGGTCCAAGCGATCGCTTAAATGTAGCTTCTTTTGTGAGTGGCAGATGGCAATGTTCATGTCACCCTGAGATCCAGGGCGGGAGGGCAGCCCTCATTAGGGGTCTGGAGAAGATCTGGGGTGGGGGGGAGTACTTTCCAGTATTTCTCAGTTCTGTGTCCTCCTGCACAATTTGAATTCCACTTCCTTCCTCTGTTCTCCCCCACACTGCCCCTCCCCTCCAAAACAAAACACAAAACCCTTAGATCTCAGTCCCAGGATATATCTGTTAGTTTTCAAATTCTTAAAAAGAAAAAAAAAATCATTGTTATTTAATTGTGTTATTGAAGAAAAGCTAGAGCAGGTAGATCAGGGCTAAAATTAAACAAGTCTTCATGGGAAAAAAAAGTTTTCTCCACAGGTAACAGGTAATTAGGATATAGATGAAACAAAATGCTGCCTGGGATTTAACTTCAGGTTGCAAAAATCTTAGTTCCTGTGCCCCACACACAGAGGCCAAACAAAGTGAAACGCTGGAGTTTGGAGCAGGGAAAAGCTTACTGCAAAGTCATGCAAGGAAAACGAGGTGTCTCTTGCTCCAAAAAGATTTGTGCTTCCCAAAGGATTTCAGAAAGCATTCTTAAAAGTTGGATGAGGGAGGAGAAGCGGTCGCAGGGTACCTGATCAGCTCATGCACGATTCCCTGGTTCGCTGATGGCGAGGGCCCAGGGTGGTGTCACAGGGTTAACTTTCAGTCCTCAGACTCTGAGAGGCCTGGGGCTTAGTGCTCATGGTCATCAGGTAGCTAACCTCTTTCATTTGGTAGGGGGTGTTTTTTCACAACTGCAAAACAACTCAGGAAATTTGCATAAAATACTCCAGGTACTTCTGAGAGGAGTTGGCTTCCCTGATGGTGCAGAGGTAAAGAATCTGCCTGCCAATGCAGGAGCTACAAGAGACTTAAGTTCGATCCCTGAGTCAGGAAGATCCCCTGGAATAGGAAATGGCAACCCACTCCAGTATTCTTGCCTGAAAAATCTTATGGACAGAGGAGCATGGCAGGCTATAATCCATGGGGTCACCGAGAGTCTGACATGACTGAGCATGCCCGCACGCACATGTGTGTGCGTGCACACACACACTCTGAGAGGAGCTAAAGCAGAGGATATGGGGGAAGAGCTGTCTGAGCAAGACCCCATAGAGTCCTGCTGGGGTACAACAGTGAGAATCAAGAGTTGGCAGTGCATCTCTGCCCCTCTCCCCCATGGTCTTCTCATCTGGAGATGGCAAGACTTGGCCCAGAGATCTCTGAGCGTCTCAATGAACCAATCTAAAAGTTTAAGCTGCAGCAATGACACTGTATGCTATAACTTTAAAAGCCTCTCTGGGATTTCTCAGCCTTCTGTGTCAGTGGAGTCTGAACCCCAAAAAGGGCAGTTCCAAATTAAAGGATGAGAGCTTTGAAAGAGTGAGGCAAAGCCCAAGAGACACAAGGAGTGGGTGTGTCTCTGGGAAGGGGCAGTGAACTGTGAGAACAAGGCTCAGATACCTGGATCTATTTCATGGTTTGTCTCATGAACTCTGCACATTTGCTCCTGGGGAGGTTTTATTTAATGATGCTGTGAGAGGCTCAGGTAACACTGAAGGCCTATGTTTCAAATGATTATGCTGAAGCACAGGGCAGGGGAAGCAGAGAGGAGATGGAAGTAGGGCTGGGAGAATTGGGTGATCAGTGGCTGTTCCCCTGGCTCCCTGAGGATTGGTAGGGTGGGCTCTGATGTTCTGCCTTTCAACACCTTCTCAGGGTATCAAACCATTCAGCAACAGGTGGATCCAGAGTGGCTTTGGGGTGCAAAGTTACAGAAGGGTATTCTGAGGCTCGCTGATATAGTATCAATACTTGACTTCCAAGCATGTGTGCTAAGTCGCTTCAGTCATGTCCAGCTTTTGTGATACTATGGACTGTAGCCCGCCAGGCCCCTCTGTCCTTGGGATTCTTCAGGCAAGAATACTGGAATGGGTTGCCATGCCCTCCTCCACGGGATCTTCCTGACCCAGGGATTGAATTCACATCTCTAAACCTCCTGCATTGACAGGCGGGTTCTTTACCACTAGGGCCACCTAACCACTAGGCATTCTAAATTGCTTTCAAGAAATAGCCCTCTCCTTGTGGACATCTATCACATTTAAAGGGATGACTGCTTGTTGTAGGATCACAAACTCCAAATCACACAGATTCAAGTTCCAGCTCTGTTCTTTCTTCCCTGTGTGTGCTGCAGAGCTGCTGGGTACGGTTGTGCAGGATGCTCACTGCTCAAGAGTGTCAGACCCAAGAAGTGAGTAGGATCTGAAACACAGCCCTTATTCTGCTGTTTAAATCTAGTACCCTGACACAAGAGCTGTTTTCACTTGCAAGAGGCTTTTTTTCTTAATAAAACAGAGACATCAATTGCTTGCTAAACCACACAAACTGGTTTGCTTCCACCTGGAGAGACATTTTTCTAATTTGCGCCAAGGCATCCTATGAGCTAAGGTATCAGGTCAGGGGTGATCTTGTAAGCTTTTGTAATCTTCAGCTTCCTCATCTGAGAAGTGAAGGGAATAAAACACACTTCATAGGATTCTGGAGTGATACATATGAATAAAGAATCCAGTGTGGTGCTCAGTTCTGGATAATAAATGCTCAATAAATAGCATTCTCATAGCATCTCCACAGTATTTACTTGAAAAATTTGCTCTGAAAAATTATGATGAGGAGTTTTTAAAAATCATAGAACGACTGGCCTGTGCTCAACTAATGCTAACGGGGTATTTTTTTTTTTTTTTTGTCCTTTTTTTCCCCTAGTGTTCAATAATGGCATGATAAATAGCAGAAAATGTGAATGAGATGGGAATTGTGAAGAGAGGGAGATTTTCAAAGTCAGGGCTCAGAAAACCTCATGGTAGAGGTAGAATTTTAAATAGGACGTTCTATGCAATTTTTCAAAAAATACTTGGAAAGTATGTGTGACTAAACTGATGGGGATGAAACTGAAAAATTTCTCTTTGGTCTCACTAGGTTTTTTTTTCCCCTTTGGCTGTTCCAAGCAGCTTGTGAGATCTTAGTTCCCCAACCAGGGATCGAACCCCAGTCCTCTGAAGTGGAAATGTGGAGTCTTAACCACTGGACCGACAGGGAATTCCCACTATGTCTCAACCCACAAATTAAATAGCTGGAAAGTTCTTGAAAGAGGAAAAATAGCAGTAGACAATTGGAGAGATTCTTTGGAAATGGCAGTGGGTGAATATTCTTCAGCATAGGAGCCTTACCTCCGGAGCCACGGCGGATTATGAGAGGCTGATAACTGCTCTCTCAGGAAAGTGCCTGATGTCTACGAGGGCTGGCTGTGGAGCCACAGCTGCACTCGACTGAGAATATCTTTCCTACAACTATGTTGGTGACATTTCAGCTAGTGGCAGGAGCCCACCGCAGCAATGAATGGATTTGTCACTATCAGTTGATTGCCCATCAGACTCCTTCTGTCAACAAGCCTGGCTGCTGCTAATTCCCTCCAAAAAGAGAGAGGGATGTTCTTACTTCTGCCCCACATTCAAAGGTGCATCTACCTAAGATGATAAAGAACGAAAGACCAATATAAAGAATGAAATAATGTCATTTGCTGCAACTCGGATGGACCTAGAGATTATCATACTGAGTGAAGTAAATCAGACAGAGAAAGCCAAATATCATATGATATCCCTTATATGTGGAATCTAAAAAAACAAGAAATGAAACAAATGCACTTATTTACAAAATAGAAACAGACTCACAGACTTAGAGAATGAACTTATGGTTACCAGAAGGGGAAGGATGGGGGAAAGGGATAGTTAGGGAGTTAGGGATCAACATGTACACCTATATTTAAAATGGCTAACTAACAAAGACCTACTGTATAGCATAGGGAATTCTGCTCAATGTTATGTGGCAGCCTGGATGGGAGGGGAGTTGGGGGAGAGTGGATGCATGTATATGTATGGCTGAGTTCTTTTGCTGTCCACGTGAGACTATCACAACATTGGTAGTTGGCTATGCTCCGATATAAAATAAAAAGCTTTTTGTTTTTTTTTTTTTAAGAATGCAGTTTTCAGGTATTTCAAGGGTAGTATTAACATGATTTGAAAATCATATTTTCAAATATGATTCAAATTTCCAAATGCACCAAATCACCAAATGCAAACATGAAAATTCTTATTTCTTTTCCAATTTTTTGCTGTGTGGATGGGATTTAGAATTTCATTCTGGCTCTTCCTCTGACTGCTTGTGCAACTCTGGTCTAGTCATTTAATTCTTCTGAATCTCTTTCTCTTCATTGTTTAAATGATAAAACTTCCCTTACTATCCTGGCTAAGGTAGAGCTTTCCTCCCTGTTACTTTGCATAGCACTGTCATTTTCATTTCCTTTCAAGAACTTGTTAAAAGTTGTAGCTATTTCCTGTATTTTATTATTATTTTATCATTTAAGACTCTGTCTCAAAATCTAGAAAGGACTCTGTCTTGTACCCTATTGAATCTTTAGTTCATATAATGTGCACAAATATTTGTTTCAGAAATGAATCACATTATTTAAGCATATAGAAATATTCTTTGAAAAGAATAAAGCATTACAAAAGTTTAAGTCATCATTGTAATCTTTATTTGCCATTTAGTATTTACTTTCAGTCTCATTTTCTCCTGCTAATTAACCCTTAGGTGAAAGGTAACAATCAGGAGAAAGATGTCTTGAATCATTCATGTCACAAGCACTAAAACTGTAAAAATCTTTGAACCATTTTTAACGCATAGCTATTTTGAGCATTTTAAGGGATGTCACTTTTTCCCTCCAGAAGAACCCTAATTTTATTCTAGGACAATTTATTTTTCTAAGGAATTAAATCTTGAATGCAAATAACAAAGGCTAGAGTGAGCTCATTCATGTATTATCAATCATTAACCATTTTTATTAAGATAAGGAGCATTGTCCTTCAGTAAAGTCACAAGCAAGGATTTAAAGTAAAAGAATCACACAGACCTATATAAACATATACATTTCCTTGTGAACAAGCAATAAATGCAGGCACAGGGCCATGTAATTCCATTTATAGTAAAGAATGTCTTTAAAGGAAACAGAGTTTGGAGAGATGTAGTTTAACCATCACCAAACCTGTTTCATTGTTGTACTAGTCAATCTGAAGTTAGGGGATACAGCTCCTTAAAGGTTTAGAGAAGAGATTGTCTTTTTTCTTCCACTTAAAAAAAAATACAATTAGATAACTAACAGGATCTCAATTTAGTCTTAGACTTCTGCTCTCATAACTGGAGAAATAGTCTGCTACCCAATTCAGCCTTCTGCTTCTTGGAAAGCAGATAACTATTTGCAATTTTAAATTCATAGCATTTTCATTTTCAAGATTAACAACAACAACAGTAAAAATTCTAGGAGTCCCACCTCAGACATATCTCATTTCATGAACTGTAAATCAAGTACATTCAGGAACTAGCAAATGTTTCTAAGTCACAACAAGAAATTACAAATAATAGCTTCAATCGATTATATCTTTAACAATATTTCATTCATTATCATAGGTATTTACAGCCATAAATAAATTTTAATCCTAAAATTATTCTTGAAGACTGAATCTAATAATAATCTGTAAACTGCTGCTAATCAAACTACTGGCTGTTTACCTCAATCCATTCTCTCTTTCATTAACAGGGCTGTAGTTGTGTTCCTTCTGTTTTGCTTAAGAAAAACTTTTGGATTCTGTACTTACTCTTTTCTCTGTTTCCTGGTGAAGGCAATGATGCTGGTTACAGCAAACATGGACACCTTGTATTGAAGATGGTATTGAAGTTGTCATTCTTGGTCTCTAAATGACCACAAGGAGGAGAGTCTTGGATGCTTTTTTTCTTTGAGTCTTGGACTCATGTGAGTGAGAAATAAGGTTCTATCTGTTGAAACCACTGAATTTTAGGGACTCTTTTTTTTTTTTTTTAAACACCAGTTATCATTATGCTAGCTAATCTGAATGTTAAAGGAAAGTTCCTGGAACATAGAAACAGTTGGATAATTGCTAGTTTTTATCACTTTTATTACTAGCAGCAATTTGTCTCACAAAAACCCTGTTTTAGATTAAAATTATGGTAGATGATAATGAACAATGAACACTGGAAAGCTATCTGCCGTCTGAATTAGTAATAAATTTCTAGTGAATGAAAGAAGTCTGGTGGAGGAGTTGAACATTCTTCTAGTTGTTATTTTAACTCCTGATTTGAAATTTGTCTTATTTTCAATAATGATACTTTTTTTCTCTGTTTTGCAAACTTTTATAATGGGAGGGCTTCCAGGGTGCTAGTTGTAAAGAACCCGCCCCCCAATGCAGCAGACATTAAGAGATGCAGGTTTGATCCCTAGGTTGGGAAGATCCCCTGGAAGAGGGCGTGGCAACCCACTCCAGTATTCTTGCCTCGAGAATCCCCATGGGCAGGGGAGCCTGACTGGCTGCAGTCCATGTGGGAGCAAAGAATCAGACATGACTGAAGTGACTTAGCACACACTCACACATGATAATGGGAAGCTGAAAATAGTAAATGCCCTTAAAAGCAGAAGGATTCAAAATAAACCAGGTGTAAGAAGGGACTCTGTTTCATCACTTAACTCTTCTGGCTCATGAAGGATCCTGTAAGTCTTAATTCTAAGGAGATGGGAGAGGAAACACTAGCTTGCCCTTCTAATCCTTTTGGCAAGTAGTAGTCCTTTGCAAAGCACGGGTTCCAGGGGGCCATTCCAGAAGAAGATGTGGGCAGTTCTCATTATATGTATGACTTGTGGCCAGGATATGGAGGAGGGTTTTATATTTCACTTTTTAATCTCTATCTATCTATACTTCAGTGAGGCGTATTCTCAGATACTATCTTCTCAGTATTCCACCCCAAAATGGTCTAGGCTAAAACTGCATAGACTCAGGAAAGGGGGAGAATAATTAATTGGAAACCCTCCAAAAGGAAGAATTGGGTCATGACCTTTAAGACCCCAGATCCCTCTGTCTGGTTTCCCTTTTCCCTACAATGGTACCACCTTGCAAGGTTCCAACAAACCCTATGTGTACAGGAAAATCTGCATCTCATTTCTGCTAAAATATGTTTTCAATTTGGGATTTGAGTTTCCAGATTGACTTGTGAACATCTAAAGGACTCAATGTCACCGTGAGATGATGGTCCCCAAGGGCCAGTTGGTCATCAGCAGAGAAATGGGCAGTGATTAGCTGGCTGTCAGTGGTCAAAGGTGCTGATGTGACTGTGGAAACCAACGTGGGAAAAGTGAGAAGGAAAGAGGGAAAAATTGATGGTGTTGTGGGAGAGTGGAATGGAACAAGGGAAGATTTATTAGCTAAAGGGATTGTTAGAAGATGAACTATGAAGAGGGTCGAGATGGGAAAAAATGAAAACTTTACAGATAATTTGGAACGAGTTTAAAAGATCACTTTAAATGGAAAAAAAGATATTCAGATATACATTTCAAACCAAGTGGTAACAACCAAACCAAAAAAAGAAAGAAAGAAAACGAATCTACATTTGAAGAAATTAGATTGACAGAAGGGTCAGAAGGTACAGGGGTTAATCACGATGTTAGTGTTAGCTACTCGTGTCCAACTGTCTGCAACCCCATGGACTGTAGCCCACCAGGCTCCTCTGTCCATGGGATGCTCCAGGCAAGAATACTGGAGATCTTTCCTATCCAGGGATCAAACCTGAGTCTCCTGTGTTACAGACAGATTTTTTCATCTGAGCCACCTCCAAAATCATGATAATAAAAAATTTTGAAAAGTAGTAATTCTAAGGACTACTACCATCCATGAAGATCTGTTTGCCTCCCAGTCATTTTGCCCCCATTTTATTTAGATCATCTCATTTAATTGTTTGTGGGAATACTAATGTCCCTGCTTTACATGAGAAACCATAAAAATCAACAGGTTTTAAAAGTTGTTGTAACTTTCCTCTTCTTCCTCTCTACTCCCTGAAACAAAGGTTTGATCATGATGTGTTTTTTGAAAGGTGAAAAGCCATCATTAAGTTATTTTACCAGACATACGGAAGAGGGAAGAAGGGATTACCTTGCTATATTTATTTTGTTGATGATGATTTAATGGAATTTATCGATTTATGTGTGAATATCCCCTCTCCCACCCCAAACCATTTCTCTTCATTGGCCCCCCTCTGACCCCTAATGTGGCTGCCCATAAAGTAGGCAATATCCTTGTGTCCAAGGAGGTACTCTGATTGATTTTGATTGATTCATTGTATTTGAGGGATGATGGCATCCACAATTCCAGCCCTGATGTAATAGAGTGTCAGGAAAGGAAAAATCCATTTTTGTGCTATGCATGGGAAAGTGGTCTGGAGGGAAGATGGCTTCTTTTCAATAACTGGTTTGAGAGCTTTCTGCAAGAAAAGGAAGTTTCATTTGTTCAGCAAAAGTTTTTGTTCACTATTTTGAGTATTCTGGACCACTTGTATGTAATAAACATTCGCCATTAATAAACACCCTCAAGGACTTCCCTGATAGCTCAGTTGGTAAAGAATCCACCTGCAATGTAGGAGACCCTGGTTCGACTCCTGGGTCTGGAAGATCAGCTGAAGAAGGGATAGGCTACCACTCCTGTATTCTTGGACTTCCCTTGTGGCTCAGCTGGTAAAGAATCTGCCTGCAATGTGAGAGACCTGGGTTCGATCCCTGGGTTGGGGAGATCCCCCGCAGAAGGGAAAGGCTACCCACTTCAGTTTTCTGGAGAATTCCATGGACTGCATAGTCCATGGGGTCACAAAGAGTCAGACACGACTGAAGCGACTCAGCACACACACAAAGGAGCTTCCCTCTGAAAGATGAAAAAGTTATAATCTTTATTTGGGTGCCCTACAACCCCCTTTTCTGTCTGTTTTCTCCTTTTTTTCTAACTCCCAGACCTATTCCCTTTTATCCTGATCACATGGACCACAGCCTTGTCTAACTCAGTGAAACAAGGACATGTCATGAGGGCCCACCCAAGATGGACGGGTCATGGTGGAGAGGTCTGACAGGATGTGGTCCACTGGAGAAGGGAGTGGCAAGTCACTTCAGTATTCTTGCCTTGAGAACCCCATGAACAGTATGAAAAGGCAAAAAGATTGGACACTGAAAGATGAACTCCCCAGGTCGGTAGGTGCCCAGTATGCTACTGAAGATCAATGGAGAAATAACTTCATAAAGACTGAAGGGATGGAGCCAAAGCAAAACAACACCCAGCTGTGGATGTGACTGGTGATAGAAGCAAGGTTCAATGCTGTAAAGAGCAATATTGCATAGGAACCCGGAATGTTAGGTCCATGAATCAAGGAAAATTGGAAGTGGTCAAACAGGAGATGGCAAGAGTGAATGTCGACATTCTAGGAATCAGAGAACTAAAATGGACTGGAATAGGTGAATTTAACTCAGATGACCATTATATCTACTAATGTGGGCAGGAATCCCTTAGAAGAAATGGAGTAGCCATCATTGTCAACAAAAGATTCCAAAATGCAGTACTTGGACACAATCTCAAAAGTGACAGAGTGATCCCTGTTTGTTTCCAAGGCAAACTATTCAATATCACGGTAATCCAAGTCTATTTCCCAACCAGTGACACGGAAGAAGCTGAAGTTGAACAGTTCTATGAAGACCTACAACACCATTTAGAAATAACATCCAAAAAAGATGTCCTTTTCATTATAGGGGACTGAATGCAAAAGTAGGAAGTCAAGAAACACCTGGAGTAACAGGCAAATTTGGCCTTGGAGTACAGAATGAAGCAGGGAAGAGGCTAACAGAGTTTTGCCAAGAGATCGCAGTGGTCATAGCAAACACCCTCTTCCAACAACACAAGAGAAGACTCTACACATGGACATCACTAGATGGACAACACCGAAATCAGATTGATTATATTCCTTGCAGCCAAAGATGGAGAAACTCTATACAGTCAGCAAAAACAAGACCAGGAGCTGACTGTGGCTCGGATCATGAACTCCTTATTGCCAAATTCAGACTTAAATTGAAGAAAGTGGGGAAAACCACTAAACCATTCAGGTATGATCTAAATCAAATCCCTTATGATTATACAGTGGAAGGGAGAAATAGATTTAAGGGACTAGATCTGATAGACAGAGTGCCTGAAGAACTATGGACAGAGGTTCATGACATTGTACAGGAGATAGGAATCAAGACCATCCCCAAGAAAAATAAATGCAAAAAAGCAAAATGGCTGTCTGATGAGGACTTACAAATAACTGTGAGAAGAAGAGAAGTGAAAAGTAAAGGAGAAAAGGAAAGATATACTCATTTGAATGCAGAGTTCCAAAGAGTAGCAAGGAGAGATAAGAAAGCCTTCCTCAGTGATCAATGCAAAGAGGAAAACAATAGAATGGGAAAGACAAGAGATCTCTTCAAGAAAATTAGACATAGCAAGGGAATATTTCATGCAAAGATGGGCTCAATAAAGGACAGAAATGGTAAGGGCCTGACAGAAGCAGAAGATATTAAGAAGAGGTGGCAAGAATACACAAAAGAACTGTACAAAAAAGATCTTCATGACCCAGATAATCATGATGGTGTGATCACTCACCTAGAGCCAGACATCCTGGAATGTGAAGTCAAGTGGGTAGGAAACATCACTACGAACAAAGCTAGTGGAGGTGATGGAATCCCAGTTGAGCTATTTCAATTCCTGAAAGATGATGCTGTGAAAGTGCTGCACTCAATACGCCAGCAAATTTGGAAAACAGCAGTGGCCACAGGACTGCAAAAGTTCAGTTTTCATTCCAATCCCAAAGAAAGGCAATTTCAAAGAATGCTCAAACTACTGCACAATTGCACTCATCTCACATGCTAATAAAGTAATGCTTAAAATTTTCCAAGCCAGACTTCAACAGTACATGTACCATGAACTTCCAGATGTTCAAGCTGGTCTTAGAAAAGACAGAGAAACCAGAGATCAAATTGCCAACATCTTCTGGATGATCAAAAAAGCAAGAAGAGTTCTAGAAAAACATCTATTGCTGCTTTGTTGACTATGCCAAAGCCTTTGACTGTGTGGATCACAATAAACTGTGGAAAATTCTGAAGTAGATGGAAATACAGACCACCTGACCTTCCTCTTGAGAAACCTGTATGCAGGTCAGGAAGCAACAGTTAGAACTGGACATGGAACAACAGACTGGTCCCAAATAGGAAAAGGAGTACGTCAAGGCTGTATATTGTCACCCTGCTTATTTAACTTATATGCAGAGTACATCATGAGAAACACTGGGATGGATGAAGCACAGACTGGAATCAAGATTGCTGGGAGAAATATCAATAACCTCAGATATGCAGATGACACCACCCTTATGGCAGAAAGTGAAGAAGAACTAAAGAGCCTCTTGATGAAAGTGAAAGAGGAGAGCGAAAAAGTTGGCTTAAAACTCAACATTCAGAAAACGAAGATCATGGCATCTGGTCCCATCACTTCATGGCAAATAGATGGGGAGACAGTGCCAGACTTTACTTTTTTGGTCTCCAAAATCCCTGCAGATGGTGATTGCAGCCATGAAATTAAAAGATGGTTACTCCTTGGAAGGAAAGTTATGACCAACCTAGACAGCATATCAAAAAGCAGAGACATTATTTTGCCAACAAATGTCCATCTAGTCAAGGCTATGGTTTTTCCAGTAGTCCTGTATGAATGTGAGAGTTGCAGTATAAAGAAAGCTGAGCACCAAAGAATTGATGCTTTTGAACTGTGGTGTTGGAGAAGACTCTTGAGAGTCCCTTGGACTGTAAGGAGATCCAACCAGTCCACCCTAAAGGTGATCAGTCCTGAGTGTTCATTGGAAGGACTGATGTTGAAGCTGAAACTGGAATACTTTGGCCACCTGATGTGAAGAGCTGACTCATTTGAAAAGTTCTGATGCTGGGAAAGATTGAAGGCAGGAGAAGAAGGGGACAACAGAGGATGAGATGGTTGGATGGCATCACCAACTTGATGCACATGAGTTTGGGTAGGCTCCAGAGTTGGTAATGGACTGGGAGGCCTGGTGTGCTGCAGTCCATGTGGTTGCAAAGAGTCGGACATGACTGAGCAACTGAACTGAACTGAAGTGTATTTATGAGTGAGAAAATCTGCCTGAGAACAAGTAGTTCTGGAATTTTATCAAACACTGCTTCTAAGTAGTCGTGTAATGTTAGTTCTAACATCTCTGAATTTTTATTTTTTAGCTGTAAAAATGGGGGAAAGAAAGCCTTCCTTTCATAGTCCTTCTGCAGATCTTGTCTGAACAGGCTTTACTTTTTCACAAATAGAAACTTCTCAATAAGTAGTAGTTCATATTTCTGACATATAAAAAGCCTTTAAGAGTCAAAGAAAGTAAGCTATAATGATGGATTAGTACTCTGTGGGGACTGTATTTGTGGAGTTTGAATTCTCAGTCAGAACTAATCCTTACTTGAATTCTGCTCCATTCGTTAAGTCCATAACCAGCACTAACCATGCTTTATTAACTAGTTGTTAACATCAGGGGTCCACTGCTAGACTGTGAATTTCTGGAAAGTTGGGATCGTGTCTTTTTTGTACTTTTAGGTCCCAGAGGATGGATCTGTATCATTGTATGCTTGATTCTTAAAAGCTGTGTTTGAATTTTGCTTAGTGTAAAATTAGTGCATTCTTCTCAGATATGAGAGAAACCAATCTTTTGCCCAGTTTTGTAGGTAACTAGGGCTTCCCAGGTGGTGCTAGTGGTCAAGAACTTCCCTGCCAATGCAGGACACATAGTAGATGATGGTTTGATCCCTGGGTCAGGAAGATCCCCTGGAGGAGGGCCAGGCAAACCACTCCAGTATTCTTGCCTGGAGAATCCCATGGACAGAGGAGCCTCGTGGGCTACGATACATATGGTCACCAGGAGTCAGACACAATGGAAGCAACTTAGTATAGTAGGTAACTTGATTTTTTAAGACTTGCAATGAATCCATTCTCCTAAAGTATTCTAAAGTCTTCCTTTTTTTTTTTTTTTTTTAATGAACTATAGATGATTTTCTCTTTCTTTATAGAGAGTGTTTCTAATGAAAAATGACCTGGCTTCTCTGATTGTCCAAGGATGAAGAATCCTTGCAATATAGAGGACACAGGCTTGATCCCTGGTCTGGGAAGATCTCACATGCCCCAGAGCAACTAAGCCTGTGCCCCACAACTAAAGTTGGCATGCTCTAGAGCCCGTGCTCTGCAACAAGAGAAGCCACAGAAAGAAGCCTGTTCTGCAACTAGAGAGTAGCCCTGGCCACCACAGCTAGCGAAAGCCCACACACAGCAATGAAGACCCAGCTCAGCCAATAAATAGGAAAAAACAAAACAAAAATGACCAACACCTGCCCTCAGCTGGACAGGATAACACCTGCATCAGATTCAGCTGCCCTCGTAGTGCTTCCATCTGCAACACACTACATTTTGTGCTTAACAAAGATGATTTTTTTTCCCAAAGGAATTCATCGGAATAAGAGAAAGAGTGACAGAAAAGCAAATGCTTTCCTCACTGTTGCCTCCAACTTTTCATTCAGGCTTCAGGCTTTCCTTCATCCTTTGGCAACAAAAGAAAAAGAACATAACAAACTCAACATTCAAACAAAATAAAATCAGATGAATCAATTCTCAGCTTGTCCCAGTTGGGATCGCTCCCAGTGGGAAGAGATAAATATCACCTGATTTCATATTGTACTGTTTGGAATCTTAGCTGAACTAATTTTGTTTTCTGCATCAAATCTGCTTTTGAAATCTGACTCTGAAAAAAAAAAATCCACACAGTGGACCAATGAGTTTATTTTATCTACCTCTCTTCCTTACCTTCCTAAATTTCCGCTTGTATAACTTTTGATTGCCAAGACTTAAAACATAACTTTAAATTGACATTTTGACCAGAAAAAATGTGATAGGGAGTCATATATATATATATATATATTTTTTTTTTTTTTTTTTCCCCTGAGCTAGTTTCCTAACCAGAAGATTGTCCTGTAATGTGTTTGCTATGGAGAAATCTAAAAGCTTTTAGTGTCTTTTTCTCATATGGAAACAAATGAATATTTGTTACAGATTTGTTTTGTGCTTAGTCACATTATGCAAATTTTATATTGTTAAGGAGCATCAGTATATACTTTAAAATATTATTTGTCTCAAAATATAGTTGCAGTTTCTGCCTTTTAAGGCCTTGAAGAGAAGTTGGAACTTTGGGCATGACTGAGTTAGATAGATGTGAGTTGGTATTTAAGTTACAAAGGCATAGCTTTCAAAAGTCTCCCTTTATTTATTTTCTTTCCTTTCCTCTCCAACACACCTACTGAACTGAGAAAATGTTCTGTTTTTTCAAAGTTAATAAAAAACCTTCTCCTATCTTTTGGCACTGGTGCCTTTCTGGATGACCAAGTCTTGTTAACGGTCTGATAATCGGTTCCCTTCTGAGGAAGTTTTTCAGGGGTCAGAGGCTAATGGTATCAAACATCAGGCTGTCTGGTTTATTGTAAGAGTGTTTGGTTAAGATCAGGATCTCAGATAAGAGCAGTTTCTCTGGTTGGGGAAGGAAATGGTTTCTGTTGCAGCACAAGGATTCCTGGAGGGAAGCAAAGAGCAGGGATCCCCTGAATCCATGATAACTTGTGATTGTTTTTCTCTAAAATCTTTGGGTAGTCAAAACACCGTCATTAAATGCTGGGAGAATCCAACCTTGAGTTATGAAAGGAAGTAAAACTTACCTTCAGATCTATGCCATTAAGATGAGCAGCAAATCAGATGAGAAGAAACTGTGAAGCTAAACAAATGGGTTTCCAGCTCCCTGAATTTAAACCCCTCCGCTCTGGGTTTGGAGGTCAAAGCTCACCACTCAAGGGGACACCTCATATTTTATTTAAGCACTTTTTTTCCTAAGGAGTTGAAAGTACCCGGCAGACATTAACTCTTGTGCAGTGAAAGAAAACACAGATATTACTAAGCCAAGAGTTACTTTCAAAGATAAGAGTCCCTTGGCCCATCCAGTTCAATAATATTGCCTTTATTTTCACATTACTTTGTTTTTAATATATACTTTCAAGGTGATACATCATTTTAGCCAGTCCCCTGATTTACAAGAAGATGGCTCTATCTACTTGGAGGCTTTTTTTTTTTTTTTTCAAAAAGGACTAGAGTTTTGTCAATGTCATCACAAAATCCCTGTGCATGAGATTGCGTGAAATTAAATATTGTTAATATTTGTCCCCATTTTCTTCTCAACTTTATGTTCACTGAACAAGGACTCTCTTAAAAGTATCCAACCATCAGCTGAGGAGAAAATGTTCAGAAGGACAAGGAGAATCATTAACATATGGTAGGGAAGTATAGGAAGTGTTTATGGTGACACTGTAGTTCAGTGTTTTCATTTTATTGATGAGGAAATCAAAACCCAGAGAATGTCAAGGGTTTGTTGTTGTTGTTGTTGTTGTTGCTTTGTTTTTTTTTCCAGAAGGAGAGGAGAAAAATAGAAAGATGCTTGCATTTCTGGTGAAACTGTCCTTTGAAATTCTAACCTTAAGGAAGTCCCAGTTAGGGCTGCAGCTAGCTTGGGTATGCCTGCTGTTCTGAATCTACCCCCCCAATAGTCATCTTGGTTCTGAACAACTATACCCATCAGGGCTTGGGTTTTTTCTCTGAAAGGGAGAACAGATATTAAATCAAGGGCATATCTTTAGCTCTAAATGACTTAGAGTTGCCTGGATTCCTACCTTGGATACTATGACTATACTTTGTTCTGAATTAGTTATGTACTATATGGAGTTGGTGATCTGCATCTGGCTTGCTTTTTCACACATCAAATCAGTTGTTATACTGACCTTGTTTCTCAGCTTTCTGATGCTCTCTGGTCCACAGCAGAGGAAGGAAATAAAGCACTGTTTGCTTCAGATAGTCATCCACTACCCATCTCTACTGGTTTCTGGGATCCCAAGGGAAGATCATAGCATTTCTCTGTATCTAGCCATCCTTTCAAAAACAGCCTGAGTCCGTTTCTCCCATGAAGCCCTTCCTGATCTCCTTAAGCTTCTTTTGTCTGGTTACAGCTCGTACTGCATTGCTTATTTGACAGTGTTTTGTTTTGTTTTGTTTTCTAATTGGAGGATGATTGCTTTACAATGTTGTGTTAGTCTCTGCCACACAACAGTGTGATTCAGCCATAAATATGCACATACACCCTCCCTCCTACGCTTTCTGCTCCTCCCCATCCCACCCTTCCAGGTCCTCACAGAGCTCTGGGCTGGCTTCCCTGTGTTACACCGTGGCTCCCACTAGCTCTTTTACACGTGGTGGTATACATATGTCAGTGCTTCTCTCTCTTCAGCCCAGCCTCTCCTTCCCCACTGAGTCCCCAAGACGATCCTCTACATCTGCATCTCTATCCCTGCCATGCAAATATGTTTCTCAGTACCATTTTTCTAGATTCCGCATATATTCATTAACATACGGTATTTGTTTTTCTCTTTCTGACTTACTTAACTCTGTATAACAGGCTCCAGGTTCATCCACCTAATTTCAGCTAGCTCAAATTTGTTCCTTTATATCACTGAGTAATGATCCATTGTGTGTATGTACCATAACTTTTGTATCTATTCATCTTGACAGTGGTTCTTACTTTGCTTATTTTTTGTGTGTGTCTCTGGGACCCATCTCACCTCCTCGGTGACTCTGTGAATAATGTAAAGAAAGGAACTGTGTCTTTTATGTCCCCATGAATGTCTCTTGTTGGACTTAAAAATAGAAGCTTAACAGCACACTTTAAAGTTTTCTCTGATGCAAAGGTCGTAGTCACAAGAAAGATCTTGTCCCTCATTTTTCTCTTCTTGTTCACCTCCTTCCCACCCACTGTGACAAGGACTGCTCGAGTGTGACTAATGTTAGGATAACTTTACACTGGTTTATTCATATACCTTGCATTTTCATTCCCATAATTATATTGTGAGATAAATGTCATTATCTCCAATTTTCAAATGAAGAAATGGAGACTCAGAGGTTAAAGAACGTGCCTGGGATCACACAGGCAGCAAGTGGCAGAGTAGACAGTGGAGATGAGATACAGGGCTCTCTGCTCAGGATGATTTTGTTATTCCTCGATATCTCCTTATCTTCCCTAAAATAATGCGACAGAGTTGCATTATAACTGTTCTATACCTACATTAAAAATGCTGAGATAAATAACAAGGTTCTCCTGCATAGCACTAGGAACTATATTCAATATCTTGTAATAAACCATAATGGAAAATAAGATGAAAAGGAATGCATATGTATAAAACTGAATCACTTTGCTGTACACCAGAAACTAACACAACATTGTAAATCAACTATGTGTGTTCGGTCACTCGGTTATTTCTTGACTCTTTGCGACCCCGTGGGCTGGAGCCCACCAGGCTCCTCTGTGCATGGGATTTTCCAGGCAAGAATACTGAAGTGGTTGCCACTTCCTACTCCAGGGGATCTTCCCAACCCAGGGATCGAACCCACATCTCTTGCATCTCCTGCATTGGCAGGAGGATTCTTTGCCACTAGCACCACCTGGGAAGCCCCCAAATCAACTATGCTTCACTTTAAAAAATGCTGCGATAAGGCCCGAGTATACCCTGCACACAATTATAAAGTAGATGTCATTTATCTTAGCTACTATAATTTTATTTTCAGAATTGTTCCCTTCTCTGAAAACACAGGATTTTTTATTGTGCTGACACCTTACTTCCTCTCCTGTTCCTCTTATCTTGCTTACTCCAGTCCCTCAGACTCATTGACACTGAAGTATAAGTGACTGATAAAATGTATTTCTTGTTCATTAGCAATTCTCAGGTAGAAAATGTAAAGCAAAAGAGATGATTTTTGACTGGGAGTTCAGATGTATACCAGCGAGTGGGGGAGAGTCAGAAAGCGCTCCTTGCCTGTTGTTTTCTCTTAAAAAGGGTCACACTATAAAAATGAGTATCTGGGAGGAGAACAATGTCTGTTCTTTAGGCAGATTTCCAAAATCATGTCCTGGATTTCTAGGTCTCTGGATCATTCTAACTGAGCAGTAGTCTGTGTGAAATACTGCACAGTAATAAAATCTAGAGGTTGAGAATAAACCAGGTTAATGTCCCCAAGTGGGTATAACCCAAAGTCCAGAGCCTCCCCTCAGAACAACTCTATGGTAACCATGAAACAAACAGGTGCAAGACAGGTGCAGGGGGATGAAGACAGCCTCCACTAGGGAGCTGTATGTAGGCGGTGTTGAAAAATACAATGAAAAATGACAGCTCATGCTGTGCCAATCTCTTATATTTTTTTCTTATTAAACCATTTTACTTGGGACTAAAAGTAAAATAAACTTACCCACATTTTCTGACTGAGAATTTTAGCCAACTCCAGAAAAATCTTTTCTGTTAGTTTTTCCCTTGTTTACTCAACTTAGGTTTTTTATTTTTTCACTTATCATTTCCCCAAAATTCATCTGCTTTGTATAATTGGGTAGCCTTCAGAGCTTTTAACCCACCTTTGTACATTCTGTAGATGCCATGAGATCAGGACAGTATTAATCTACTCCTACTTTCAGGGCTGGGTCTTAATTGATATGACCCTAATCATTCCCATTCCTCCTGCCACAATGACTGCTTCACAGATAAGCATGGAGCCCAGGCTTATTTGCTGACTTCTCTTCTGACACCAGAACCTGAATTGTACAAAGATAATCCTGATGACAAAAGTAAACTAGAGGGAGAAGGGCTCTGAGATTTTCTTGTGTGTTGTTTGATCTGTTACTGCTGAAAAATTTCTATTTTACTGAATAATCACAGAGCCCTGTAATTCAAATCTGCGTTGCTATGCCAAACTAAAGAAATAATTATTTTCTTTTCATTGTGACCATATACCAGTTAACTTACAAAGTGAATATTGTTCAGATTATTTATTTCATTACCTGTTAGAAATGCATTATTTTAAACAGAACATTTTAAAATGCAAGAAGATTAGGCTGATGACTAACACTTGGTGGGTATCTGATGCATATTTTTAACTTTTTTTTTTCCCCTTCTGGTAAGTGCAAAGACATGCTTAAAGGTCAGTGGACATACTATAGGTCATGTACATGGCGGGAATAAAAATATTTCTCACTATGTTCAAGTTGAAGAACCAATGCCAGTTCTTGCACACAGCACTGATTGACAAACAGGTTGGTCGATTTTGCAATAACTGGACAAATAGAGCTTATTCACAGCAAAACAAAAAAGTTGGAATCTACAACCCATAGCAATTTTAGGGAATTCTGAGATCTCACTCAATTTCTTTGTCTAAGGACTATAGCCCTAAGGAATATACTCGAATGCCAATATGGAGAAAGATTCTACATGAAACAGTAAGAAAACAAGACTACATGGGTGATTAAGACTTCTCACAAAATACTAATTCATATTTTCATTGCGTTTAGGGATATTTAACTCTGTCCTTTTTGAGAGAGTAAGGTCCATCTAGTCAAAACTAAGGTTTTTCCAGTAGTCATGTATGGATGTGAGAGTTGGACTATAAGAAAGCTGCTGCTACTGCTAAGTCGCTTCAGTAGTGTCTGACTCTGTGCGACCCCATAGACGGCAGCCCACCAGGCTCCTCCATCCCTGGGATTCTGCAGGCAAGAGCACTGGAGGGTGTTGCCATTTCCTTCTCCAATGCGTGAAAGTGAAAAATGAAAGTGAAGTCGCTCAGTCGTGTCTGACTCTTCGTGACCCCATGGACTGCAGCCTACTAGACTCCTCCATCCTTGGGAGTTTTCAGGCAAGAGTACTGGAGTGGGTTGCCATTGCCTTCTCTGTAAGAAAGCTGAGCACCAAAGAATTGATGCTTTTGAACTGTGATGTTGGAGAAGACTCTTGAGAGTCCCTTGGACTGCAAGGAGATAAAACCAGTCAAACCGCAAGGAAATCAGTCCTGAATATTCATTGGAAGGACTGATGCTGAAGCTGAAGCTCCGATACTTTGGCCACCTGATGCAAAGAACCAACTCATTAGAAAAGACCCTGATGCTGGGAAAAATTGAAGGCAGGAGGAGAAGGGGATGACAGAGAATAAGATGGTTGGATGGCACCACTGATTCAATGGACATGCGTTTGAGCAAGCTCTGGGAGTTGGTGATGGACAGAGAAGCCTGGCATGTTGTAGTCCATGGGGTTACAGAGTCAGACATGACTGAGTGGCTGAACTATAGACATTCCTATCTTGTAATTCCACAATTTTTCCTTGCAAGAAAAGGATATTCTCTCTCTTTATTTTTCACTTTTGGTGGCACTATGTGGCACGTAGAACTTCCCTAATCAGGGCAACCAGACTCAGACCCCTGCTTCCTGCAGTGGAAGTGCAGATTCTTAACCACTGGACCACGAGTGAAGTGTTAGTCATGCAGTCATGTCCCACTCTTTTGAGACTCCCCTGGACTGTAGCCCATCAGGCTCCTCTGTTCATGGAAGTCTCCAAGCAAGAATGTTGGAGTGGGTTGTCATTCCCTTCTCCAGGGGATCTTCCCAACCCAGGGACCACCAGGGAGGTCCCTAACTGATTTTTTGGTATATGGCCTCAAATTTTCTCCCTTCAATAGAATTAAATATGTTGAAATTAATTTAAAAGATTTATTTATTTATGGCGGTTCTGGGTCTTCATTATTGCATAGGCTTTCTCTAGTTGCAGTGAGCAAATGCTACTCTTTGTTGCAGTGGGCAGGCTTCTCATTGCAGTAGCTTTTCTTGTTGGGGAGCATGGATTCTGGGATGCTTGGACTTCTATAGTTGTGGCTCTCGGGCTCTAGAGTGTGGGCTCAGTAATTATGGCTCACAGACCTAGTTGTTTTGAGGCGTGTGGGATCCTCCCAGACCAGGGATACATTGGCAGGTGGATTGCTAACCACTAGATCACCAGGGAGGTTCCTGTTTCAGTGTATTTATGTCACAGAAGAATGATCTGAGAAAATATGGTATCTTCTTTCAAATTAATATAAGAGCTTGAAATATACTTTAAAAAAGAATAGATATGTACTACTTAATCTTCCCTTAATAGAACTGCCAGATTAAATGATGCTGTCCATTTTCTCTATTAATCACACTGGCTGAAGCCCACAGTTATTGAAAGCTCATGATTGGCAGACTCTTCTCTAGGTGTCCACACACCTCTGTTCTCATCAAATGAGTTGATGTCAAATGTTAAGTCTGGTGATTCCCAAACCAATTTACACCAGTAACTCTTTATGGGTAGCCTCTGTGTCAGGCCCTGGATCCATATGCAGTCTGGTATGATGACCATTCATCATTCACTATCCTGGAAAAGCAAAGGGGAATTAATGATATATGAATGTAAGGACATTAGCACATGCCTGGCACTCATTCAAAGGTAGGCTTTGTTGTTAGCAAAATTTTCATTACTTTGAATCATAACAATGGCTGTGCAAAGTAGTATCTTTCCCATTTCTTCATTGAAAACTGAGACTTGGACAAGTTAAGTGGTTTCCCTTCCCACCCAAGTTGCACAAAAATAAGCAACAAGACCAGAGTTTTATCCTGTCATTTGCTCTCCCAAGCTTGAGGTCACTGCAATGTATCCATAATACATTTAGAGAAACCAAGGTTTCCTTGAGCACTACCAGTCCAGGCCAGAGGGGAGAATGTGTTTCCCGTCTTCTTTCCAACACTAATGGAATAAGTAGTTTATGTTCCAGCCCTAGTAGATTAGCTGCTATTTTCTAGCCTCATGCCTCTACTGATGTTTCTTGTTTGTTTTGTTTAACACCTCTCCCTCCTCACAACAACCTATTTTCCATTTTGGAAATCCTATCTGTTCTTTGCTGAACCATGTAATTTTTAAAAACCCTCTTGTTGTAAGCTACAGACATCACACAATTATTGACACTAAGAACAGCCGTAATAGTACACAAAATTTATTGAATATCTCCTCTATACCAGGCAATGTGCTAAGTAGAATGTGTGATACATGGGGTACCCCATGAGGTCAGCGTCTGGATAAGAATCTTAAGAATTAGGAATGTTGAGTAAAATCCCTAGGTGACACAGCTGTTAAGCAACTGATATGGCCTGAATTTTTGCATCTCCCCCAAATTCCTGAAAACTTAACACCCAAGGTAATAGTATAAGAAGGTAGCATTTTGGGAAGATAATTTTGTCATGAGGATGGTGCTCTCATGAATGGGATTCTTTGCTTATTAAATAGAGCCCAGAGTGCTCACCCCACTATGTGAGATACAATGAAAAGTTGGCAGTCTGCAACAGGGAAGAGGGCTTTTCCATGAGAACCTGGTCATGTTGGCACCCTGATCTTTGACTCCTAGCCTCCAGAACTGTGAGGAATAAATTTCTACTATTTATAAGCTGCTCATTCTGTAGAACTTTGCTATAGCAATCAGAAAGGACTAAAATAGTATAAAATGGGATTTAAACCCAGGAATACTGAGTTGGGAAATTAGACTCACTGTGTTCCATTTGTTGAGTGGATGTGTTCAATGGATTCAATATTTATTCATGGGAAGCCTGGAGCAATTTATCTTTCTCTAGGATTAGAGAAAGGGTAAAGGCTTACCCTCAGGTAAACTGAGGATAAAGGTTTCACCTGGAGTTGAAATGTTTCTATGAAGAAAAAGATATAATTTTTGAGCCACTAAACTCATAGAGGTTTGATTATGAAACTAAGATATTTTCAGCATGAAAACAAAAACATGAAGGTGATAATGACATTGTTATTCAACTTCAAAAGAAAATATTCTTGGGTAGGACATAGACTAGACTTCAGGGACAGAAGAAAGTGAAAGGAAATTTAGAGTGAAATAAATCTCAGCAGAAGCCCCCTTCCTTCCTCCCACCCGTCCCCCAAAGAACCAGCCATATACCAGTATACTTTTTAAATACTCAAATCACAGAAAACTACTTTTGCCATTTTTTTCTTTACAACTTAGTGTTTTCAATCAGGTCTATCTGATTTCTTATTTTAAAAATAATAGATTAAATATATATATAAAGACATCATCTATAAATCAGTTTCAGACATGTCCAAAAAAAAAGGAAAATATTCAAATTACTGTATTAAGCAGAATTTGTTATTAAGTTGCGTAAGAAGTGTTCTTCAGTTGTAAAAAAGACTTTTGTGAAGTATTTCTGCTGTCATTGGCTTCTACACTGCATGACTAGACACTTAACTATGAACATAAAAATTCAGAGAATTGTTTAATAACGCCCAGTAAAAAAACCTTGCCAATCTCTGCTGAGTAACTGATGGATGGACACTTACCAAATTGAAAGGACAAAATATATTTTGACATCCAATATTTTATCTGCATGAAAATGAATTCTTTGTTATTACTGCTAATTCTATTATTTCCCAATCAGCAGTCATAAGTATATGGTTACTGCAATTGTTTTAATATTTTAGATTAGATATTTAATAACAAGTTCATAGAGTCATTGTAGATATTAAGCTTTGAATAAAGAATGCGTGCCAGACTTGCTTGAGAATGCAATGGAAATGTAGATTGCAAGCCTGATATCCTGAGTGTGTAGTAAAATGCCTGGAACATAGTAGATTCTCAAGGACTTTATCAAAATCAAAAGAACTGAGCAAAAACAACAAACTGTATTTGAGTCTATGGCAAACTTTCATACAGATTATACTGTCAAATTCTGTGATAAACCAAGATCTGTTAGAATTTAGATGAACATAACATATTTTTAAGAATATTCAGTGGCAATATATTTAAACTATTTAATACAGTAAAGCATGTTTAACATGAAAGTATCTTGTCTTACACTGAGTTTGAATCACCATTCTTCTCCATTGTTAAATTGGGCAAGTTATTGAAACGCGTTGGGAAACTGCTCTGTGCCTTACGTTATCCTCACTATAAAATGGGGATTGTCATGGAACTTTTTCATAGAATTGTGATGTTACTATGCCTGGTGCATAGTCAAAAATGTATAGATGCCAATCTTTTCAATTTTGTACCATTTCTACCTTTCTGTTGATTTGGAAAACTCAAGGTATGCAATCATTTTAAATTATGTGATGCTGCTCAACTTTAAATAATAAAAGAAGTTCAGTTGGACTTTCCTGTTTTACATTTTTTTAAATAGATTTTTTGTCTTGATACGTAACCCCCCTTTTTTTTCTCTATTCCCCTCTTAGTACCAATTATTTCTTTTCTTCTTTTGTGATACCCTGAATTTTTTAAGGGAACCAACCCTTGTGCAATATCAGTCTGCATATTTCAAGTCAGGATCTATCCGGCCTTACCCCACAATTTCTCCCCCTTTGGCCTCTGTAGTCTTTGCTATCTATACCTAGGACCAACCAGAATTAGGAACAATTACTGAGAATAATTTTGGAGCGATGGGCAAAAACAAACTGCATACTTTTTCTTTCTGTTTTAATTGAGATCTTTAAAAAATATAACTTCAGATGGAGGTTTCCACCTGGGAGCAGAAAATGAAGATGGAAAGAAACTGAGTTCTAGCCTCAGGTTTGAGTCCCTGGAGTCCCCATGACTGGGGTTCACAGGTAGGTGAGTCATAAACCAAAAGATTGTTTTTGCTTAATCAAGTTTAATTTTTCTGTCACTTGCAACCAAAAGAAAGTAAACTAATAAACTCTTTCTTGTTTTATCAGTGTCTTTTACTTTTCTCCCCACTCCTCCAAACACCCCATTAATTTGCCATTATTAATCAACTCTGGGGGCTTTCCTGGTGATTCAGATGGTAAAGAATCTGCCCATCATGCAGGAGATCTGGGTTTGATCCCTGGGTTGGGAAGCTCCCCTGGAGAAGCAAATGACTACCTTCTCCAGTATTCTTGCCTAGGAAATCCCATGGACAGAGAAGCCTGGCAGACTACAAAGAGTTGGACACGATTCAGCGACTAACACTTTCACTTTCTTCTATCAGCTCTAGCCTTCAGTTCAGTTCAGTTCAGTCGCTCAGTCGTGTCCGACTCTTTGCAACCCCATGAATAGCAGCACACCAGGCCTCCCTGTCCATCACCAACTCCCAGAGTTTACTCAAACTCATATCCATCGAGTCAGTGATGCCATCCAGCCATCTCATCCTCTGTTGTCCCCTTCTCCTCCTGCCCCCAATCCCTCCCAGCATCAGGGTCTTTTCCATTGAGTCAACTCTTCACATGAGGTGCCCAAAGGATTGGAGTTTCAGCTTCAGCATCAGTCCTTCCAATGAACACCCAGAACTGATCTCCTTTAGGATGGACTGATTGGATCTCCTTGCAGTCCACGGGACTCTCAAGAGTCTTCTCCAACACCACAGTTCAAAAGCATCAATTTTTCAGCGCTCAGCTTTCTTCACAGTCCAACTCTCACATCCATACATGACCACTGGAAAAACTATAGCCTTGTCTAGACGGACCTTTGTTGGCAAAGTAATGTCTCTGTTTTTTAATATGCTATCTAGGTTGGTCATAACTTTCCTTCCAAGGAGTAAGCATCTTTTAATTTCATGGCTTCAGTCACCATCCGCAGTGATTTTGGAGCCCAAAAAATAAAGTCTGACACTGTTTCCACTGTTTCCCCATCCATTTCCCATGAAGTGATGGGGCCAGATGCCATGATCTTAGTTTTCTGAATGTTGAGCTTTAAGCCAACTTTTTCACTCTCCTCTTTCACTTTCATCAAGAGGCTTTTTAGTTCCTCTCCACTTTCTGCCATAAGGGTGGTGTCATCTGCATATCTGAGGTTATTGATATTTCTCCCAGCAATCTTGATTCCAGCTTGTGCTTCTTCCAGCCCAGGGTTTCTCATGAGGTACTCTGCATATAAGTTAAATAAGCAGGGGAATGAGGTAATTTAATTTGTTAATATTTTATCCTACCTTGAATCAATATGCTCTGAGAAGTCTTGAGAGAGTTTTGTTACATTTATATTTAACTTCTTAGAAATACTTAAAAAAAAATTTTTTTTTAAATCTTGGCCATACCTAGCAGCAAAGCTCAGACTTACCACTTATCACTCAGACTTACCATTTACCACATATTTGAAAAAGTTATATCTCTCAATATAAGTTTCATATTTTGAAGCACAAGGATAATAATACACTACTTGATTGAAATGAGGAGTGAAGATACAACACTTAGAACAAGGCATGGCATTGATGACTGCATTTGAAATAAGCTACATTGTTTGTAGTTAATTTCCAAGTTGATGAGATGCATTCAGTTAATCAGATGATTATTGAACTATGGACTCTATTTATGGATTTTTTTCTCCCTGTAAATGTTTACTTCAGGATATTTTATTTTCTCCGTTACCTCACTAAAGAGAGGATCAGAAAGAAAGGGGAGAAATAAATATAAATATTACTTTTTGTTGCTTAGTTTGATATCACACATGTCAAAAAAGCTGAAGCCTTTCATTTCAATAAGCCTTAAGAATTTGGACTTGGTAGCATAGTCCTTCATTCTTGTGCTTCTTCTGTATGCAAAACTTTATTTTCCTGAAAATATTATTTTTGCAGAAGAGTATTTTACTAGACATTTAAATTTTCTGGAATGATAGTGCCTGAGGGAACCCCCAATTTCATATCCATTTAGACATACCTGTAACTTCAGAGGAGTTATTATGTGTTTCTGTAGCATTCTAATAGTTTACATGTGCCTTAAACACATATGCTTTTATTGTCAATCTTCCTGTTTTACAGTCTCTCCAATCCAATCCTACCTTTCCCACATGGAAGAAAGCTAGGAAATCTGCTCCGATTTCCTTTTCTCAACCTCCCTGCTGCCAGCTTACCTCCTTCTTTCCATCTCATAGGAAGCCAACAGCCAGCTCAAATTTCCTCTGTGGAGGATGTATCCCACCTGGTTGCGTCTCCTGCCTAGCAACAGGTGGTTATTTTTGTGCTATCAGTGCTTTGGACTCCCTGGCTGTCAGATCTCATAGCCAGTGGAAGTGTAGATGTTTGAATTCCTTTCAGACTTCAATAGGTATATCGCCAATTTCCATTTTCTGAAAATAATTTCCTTTCTCTCCTCCCTGCCCCCCCCTTTTTTATGGCCACGCAGCATGATTTGTGGGATCTTAGTTCCCCAATCAGGCGTGAAACCCACGCCCCCTGCAGTGGAAGCACAGAATCTTAACCACTAGACTGCCAGAGAAGTCCCTGAAAATAACTTTTTGATAAAATAATCTTGTTTCTTAATAATTCCATTAAGTTAAAAAAAATTTTTTTTTTAGTTATACTTAAACGCTGAATCACTGATAGATGTTTGTTGCCTCTTTTTTGATTTTTTTTTTTTTTTCAAGCAGTTTCCAAATATGTGGATTGTATTGCCTTAGTCAATGAACAGGCTCTGTGGCTCAGAGGTAAAGAATCTGCCTGCAGTACAGAAGACCTAGGTTCAATCCCTGGGTCAGGAAGATCCCCTGGAGGAGGTCATGGCAACCCATTCCAGTGTTCTTGCCTGAAGAATCCTATGGACAGAGGAGCCTGGCTATAGCAGGCTACAGTCCATAGGGTTGCAAAAAATTGGACACAACTGGAGTGACTAAGGACAACTGGTGAACAGTGGAATCAGAATTCCAGGAGACCCTGTTTTTCAGCCAGATTATACTGTGGATTTAAGTGTTCTTCACTTTACCATTATTTTGGGGTTTGAAAAAAAAAAACAATGAATTGGGATTCCTAAGGATAGAACACAGGACTATACACTTAAAAATTATTCACTGAAGGTAATAGTGAATGCTAGTCAGGCCTGGTAGCCACTGGACAAAACAATATCTTAATAGTGGAAATGAATATGTTTAATAGGTCTTTATTTTTCCCATGGGAAGAAACTAAGGAACTAAAGTTTTTGTTTTTTGTTTTTTCCAAATAGGAAAAGCTTAGGGACAATATGATCAAAATGATAAATGGCCCCATCAAAATATACCAGGTATGGATTTTTCCCAGCAGTCTCAGGAATGTGAAAAATTACTTGGTATGTTGTTTAAAGACATATCAAATGTTTGCTTCAGCTGTACATATACTAAAGCTGGAACAACACAAAGAAGATTAGTATGGACCCTGAACAAAGATGACACAAACATTCATGAAACATTCCATGTTAAAAAAAAAAAAAAGATTTATCTAACTACACTTTACTCTGAGCTCTCATTTTGTTGATATGCCTTGAAATTTAGTCTTTGTCTTTATTAAAGATTCCTCCTCATCTTTTCCTGAAGGGTTGTGCAAAACCTCATATGGTCTGACATAGCACAATATTCCAGGACCCTCCTTTCCTGTCCACATGCATCATCACTTGTGGGCTCTTCACAGTAGTCTTTGTGGTGACTTGGAGTCAGAAATCACCTGGGTTCCCTCTGCACTTGTGGACATTACATTTTTGACTTTGCTTGGAGGTCCAGTGTTTAGGGTACACCAAATCCCTCTCTGAGATTAAGTCGCCTTATCTAAGACTCAGCAAGAGACCAGGCTTAGAGTTCTGCTCCTCATCGTTTGTTCTGCCATCTCTCCTTTCACAGTCTTGGGCAATCTCCCTGTCATTTACTTTCTGATCACTTGCACTTCTACCATTTGATCTGTAATCCTTTGCCATATTTTATCATCATGTAGCGTGAATGTGGTACTGTACAGTTCCATGTACAGATAAGATGAAAGCAGCTTTCATCAACCTTTTCATTGCTCAGGTGGAGGAAACACAGGGCAGGGTGGTGTAATGTAAGAACATCAGCTTAAGGTCTGTACATGAATGAGCTTAAAATTGAAAATGACTGCTTAAGGGCAGGAGTATATCTGAGTATAATTCTTTTATTCCTAAAGTAAGGATAGTAATACTTAACCTCTCTAAAGGTATTGTTGCTACAGAGGTAATATATGTAATACATCTGGCCCAGAACAGTTATTCTTTTATTATTAGACTAAGGAAATAGCAACCCACTCCAGTATTCTTTCCTGGAGAATACCATGGACAGAGGAGCCTGGCGGGTTACAGTCCATGGGACCGCAAAGAGTCGAACACGACTGAAGCGGCTGAGTATGCATGCACATACTGATAGTTGACATGAGGCTGGGTAGATCATTATGAACAGGGGATGAATTATATGTCTTCAGATCTCAGTCTCAACCAGAACTCCATGCTTTTGATTGTATGAGTCTATTTTTCTCTCTTCATAGCATAACTTTTCTTCCCTTTCTCATTCAACAAATTTTTATTACTTAAGATAAATAATATATTTTGCTCTAGTCACTAAAATCACTAAAATCTAGTGATTTTAATAAGATAGGCTAACACAGCTTGTCACAGAGTTTATTATTGAGGTAGGGCTATAGTGGGGGAGGGCAGTCAATTAAAATATAGAATTTTTTTTATTATTACTGATTTTGTTACAACATTGCTGCTGTTATTTACATTATAGTGTTTTGGCTGTGAGTCACATGGGATCTTAGCTTCCCAACAAGGGACTGAACCTGCACCCCCTGCATTAGAATGTAAAATCTTAACCACTGGACCATCAGGGAAGTCCCTAAAATGCAACATGCTGAGTGTTAAGATATATGTTGCAAAGGGAACTTTTACTCATGTGGGCATCAGTCCATACCTGAGTGGTAGAGAGAAGTGATATCTAATCAAAGAGAACACCTTCTACTTGGTTGATTAACTGATTATATGTAGCTCTGCCTTCTTTCTAAAGACAAAATGTTCCATAATTACTCAGCTTTGCTAGCCATACTTTAGGATACAATAAGTGCTTTGGCCAAATTCTATTCCCTTGATTAATACATTTAGTTGTATCAGGTTTTAAAAAAAATTTCTAATGTCCATGCCCATAGTATCTCCTATCTTCTTTCTCTTAACTTTACTGTTAAAAAGATTAAGGCAATGATGTCCCTTTGTCTTTTTTTTTTTTTCACTTGTTTAAATTGGGAACATTTTCTTAAAACAAAAATCTTATTGGGATATTAAGATTTAAAACAGAAAAACCACAACCCAGACGTGTTTTTGTTAATCAAGAAATTCTCAAATTTTCTCCACCCTCTTCCCGCTATTCTTTCCTAATGCTCTAGAAATCTCTCTCCAGAACTCTGATGAGTTCATGTAAAGTAAGACGGGTCGAGGTAGAAGACTTTCTGAAAGTGATTTATGGTGAAGGAGTTATTCAGCATATGCCACCCTGAAATTCAAGGATAGTCAGGATAACATTTCAAATTATTTCCAAAGATAAGAGTCTATAGATAAATGATGAATTAGTGAGATCCAAACTCCTTTTTCTCAGAACTGTTTTCTTGTATTTTAGTGACTTTTCTCTGCCATTCAGATTAAAAATTTGCTGGTGCCACTGGAAACAATAGAAAATGTGTCATAACAGTATAGGAAGAAAGGATCAAGTGACATGGTCTTGCCCATCTTATTCTTGGGAAGAACATGCAAATTTCATGTTTCTTCTTGGTGTTCTTCAAGATTCAAAGTCCTTCTCTTTTCATAAATAGGGATTTGAAAAAGGTCAATGTTCAATAAGAGAGGAAAGGTTTGGTCTTGTTTTATGAAACTCTTGGGAGAAGGAGAAAGAGAGCAGAAAAGCCATTTTCCAAGCGGTTGTACGGATGAGATATTATTGTGTGGTGTACTTGCTTACAGCTGGTAGTAATCACTCCCCAACAGCATACGATTATTTCCCGGTATCAAATGTGAACACATGTGAGCCTTTCTTTTCAAGAGCACTTTTTATTCATGTTCTTGAATATAGGTTATCATTGTGATCCTAACCCACATTTATTAGAGTCTGTTTTTAATCAAATGAAAATTCTTTACTGAGAAATATTTCTTGTGGGTAAAAAAAATGAACCCACTGAAAAGTGGATAACAGCAATTTCTTTGATAATTCATTTAGTTTCTCTTCTTCATTTTTGAAGACCTGGCTTTGGTAATGTGTTTCTACAAAGACTGTTGTTTATTCACAAGTACCATAACTATCTACTTATAATAATGTAGAGTTAGCTTACCAAGAAAGTAATGCTTTTGGAGAAGACCATGACCTATCCCATACTAAAATAATCTTAATTGGCTCCAAGGTAAAAGATATTTTGGTTTCACTTTTATTTATTTTCAGAAAATGTAAAAGCAATTCTTTAAGATATACATCTATATGATGTCATCATAATTGTGGCAGGCTGAAAAAAAGTGTTCATCCAAAGACATATTCACTTCTTAAAACCTGGAATCTGTCAATAATATCTCATGTGTCAAAAGATATGATCAAGTTAAGGATCTTGAGAGAAGGCACTTACCTAGGATTATCTCATAAACCTTAAATACCATCACAAGTACCCTTATGAGAAAGAGGTATACTCTAGACCCTGTGTGTCGCAACTACTGTCTCATTGTGGAGCTCGTGCTCCACAATGAGAGAAACCAGAGCAAAGAGAAATCTACACACTGCACCGAGGAGTAGAGAGCAGCCACAAGCCAAGGAAAGCTGACAGCCACCAGAAGCTAAGAGGAGCAGAGAATGTATGTTCCCCTAGTGCTTCTGGAGGGAGTGAGCCTTGTCTAAACCTGTGATTTCAGGCTGCTAGATTCTGAATCTATGAAGGAATACATTTTTCTTTTTAAGATGTCAAGTTTGTGCTAATTCTAACAATTACAGGGAACAAAAACAGTTATATTAAAAACAAAATCGAAGCTATCTAAGGTAAGTTTCAATTCTTATTTTATGTGAATGCAAAATCACCTGCTAGTCTTTATGAATTATTGATTGGTTTATATTTTTAGGATAAATATATTTCTATAGGATAAACTTATCTTTCATCCATTCTCTTCCCTAATCCCACATCGCATTTTTGTTGAATCATTTCTTTTGATTATGGCTATACATGACATTGGAGAAGGAAATGGCAGCCCATTCCAGTATTCTTTTTTTTTTTTTTTCACTCCAGTATTCTTGCCTGGAAAATCCCATGGATGGAGAAGCCTTGTAGGCTACAGTCCATGGGGTCACAAAGAGTCGGACACAACTGAGTGACTTCACTTTCACTTTATACATGACATACAACTCTGATTTGCTTGGCTAAAGCTGAGACTATGGTTAAAATGTAAGATTGCTCTTGTTATTTGAATTACTTGATATTTTACTTCTCTCTCTACTGCCATTTAGTGAATGTGTATTTATGACCTAGAAATGATCTTAGGTTTTGCAAGATTCATGATCAATAATTTTGGCACATCACCAGCTTTCATAGGGTCTGTAGTGAAAGAGTAATAAATAATACTAATAAACAATTGCAAAACAGTGAGAAAATATTTACCCACTGTACCTGAAGACTTGTTGTTTTGACCACATTTTATAGCAGTAATTATTTTATAAAATTCTAAAAAAAATGGCTCAACATGGAAAAAGTTATTGACTGGAATCCATACAAACAGCATTCTTATACAGTTGTTCTTTGGTTATCTGCAGGGGCTGGGGTTCCAGGATCCCTAAGGATACCAAAAACTTTGGATGCTCAGGTTTCTCATATAAAATGGCTCTAGTATAGACAACCCTCTGTAACCATAATTCCACAAATTCAACTCACCTGGGAAAGAGTATTTTAGTCTCATTTCCATTTATCTTCCCCAAACTAAAAAGCAATTCTTTAAAATATGCTTCAATATGATGTTGATGTACTGTGGTAGACTGAAAAAAAAAGATCATCCCAATATATTCATTTCCTAATCCCTGGAGTCTGTGAATATTAATTATATCCTTATGTGGCATAAGACGTGATTAAGGATCTTGAGAGATGGCACTTGGCTTGGATTGTCTGGGAAACCCTTAAGACCATCATGGGTGTCCTTATAAGAAAGAGCTAGAGGGAAGAGAAGACGATGTAAAGGCAGAGCAGAGGGAGATGCAGCCAGGTGGGCTGAATCCAAAAATGTAGAACCCAAAGTTGCCTGGGGCTGACCGTACTTGTGTATATGCAACATATATCTTGGATTCTCTTTATAATTTTTGTTCTGTCACTGTAAAGAGACAAAAGAAACTTGACTCCAGTGCTCTGATGGTAAATGTGCTAGCTATTGCAGTATCCAAGGCAAACACTGAAATTCCTCATACCAGTTTTCCTGCATCACTCAGAGCAACACACCAAGTCCTAAGGAATGCCTTAGAATTTACTTCTCATTTTAAGTATCAATCCTTTTTTCATAACACTCTTCCTATTGTTGATTGTTTAGGAAGAACTTTAACTTATTCTTTAATTACTAGGCTGTCAACAAATGTGCTATGCATACATTATGTAAAATGTTGGAAAATAAAGCAAAATCAGGTGCAAAGCCTGACAGAGGAAAACTGACAAGGATGGATATTAAAACAGACTCCTTTCTTTGTAAAGCATCTTATGAAGTCATCTGAACCGTAGGAAATTGCCAATATTTAATTATTTTTGACCTACAATAACTGTGATTTCATATCATTCAGCACAATCATTAGTAGAGATTTGGCAGCTCACTGGTGAATTTAATGTGACTTAAGCGTCATGTGCCAAACTGAGTAAATATATTCAGGCCAATTTTCAGTTTGCTTCAATCATTTTCACCAGAAATGAGTGGTTCTATTTGTTCCCCCATAGGTCCGTATAAACTAAACTGGGTTGTTGCAAACATCTTTTAGAAATATTCAACTTCTATTAGGCTGCAGTTTTAGCCAAAGAAGACATTCTTCTCACTCACTTTCTGTTCTTTGATACTCTAGACCAGGGATAGACAAACATTTTTTTTTTTTTTTTTTGGTAAAGGGCCAAATAGTTAAGTACTTTAGTCATATCGTCTGTTTCAGTTCAGTTCAGTTCAGTCACTCAGTCATGTTCGACTCTTTGCGACCCCATGGACTACAGCACGCCAGGCCTCCCTGTCCATCACCAACTCCCGGAGTTTACTCATACTCATGTCCATCGAGTCAGTGATGCCATCCAACCATCTCATCCTCTGTCGTCCCCTTCTCCTCCTGCGCTCAATCTTTCCCAGCATCAGGGTCTTTTCAAATGAGTCAGTTCTTCACATCAGATGGCCAAAGTATTGGAGTTTCAGCTTCAGCATCAGTCCTTCCAATGAATATTCAGGACTGATTTCCTTTAGGATGGACTGGTTGGATCTCCTTGCGGTCCAAGGAACTCTCAAGAATTTTGTCCAACATCACAGTTCAAAAGCATCAATTCTTTTGTGCTCAGCTTTTTTTATAGTCTTACTCTCACATCCACACATGACTACTGGAAAAACCATAGCTTTGACTAGATGGACCTTTGTTGGAAAAGTTATGTCTCTGCTTTTTAATATGCTGTCTAGGTTGCTCATAACTTTCTCCCAACTTTTCTTTAATCATCTCTTTAGTAGCTACTCAAACCTTGCCTTCTAGAGCAGAGGAGCCAAAGATAACTCTTAAGTGAATGAGTATGGTTGGGTTCAAAACTTTGTTTATTCATAATGAAATTTGAACTGAAATATTTTTATATTTGATATTTTTGGTAATCTTTATTTTGGTAAATTTTCAATAGTTAAAAAAATGCAAAATACCTTCTCAGTTAATGGACATATGAAAGCATGCAAGGGTCATCTAATTAGTCCTTGGGCTGTAGCTTTTTCATGTTTATTCTGGAAGTATACTTGTCAAAATGTTTAGGAAACTCTTTGTAAGATTCTTTGGGTCTATGAAGTCTTAGGTTCAATAGAAGAGCCAAGAGAATCCTTCAAGTTTAAATTTCCTAGAATCCTATAATTTCTGCTCAGTAGGGACGCTACAAGTGTCATTATTCTAATATTTAGCAGATTCTGTTCTGAGAAAGGAAATGCCTTTTCTTCTCCAGTAGATAATCTCAGAAGTACTGTACACTAACTGGGAAAACAGTGGTAACTGAGTCAGAGAGGAAACTCAACCAAGGGAAATTTCATTTCCTCTCTAGCATAGAAATACTAGGCTGTGTGATTTTTCTCCTCCATTTATCAGCACCTGTTCCAGATGAAGGTTGTGCTTTGAGGGTCAAATAGAACAGAGCCCTGGGCATCCCCATTGAGATCCATGAACTTCCTCATGAGTCCGTTTCCTCATTTTGGAGGTCCTAAATGAGATTAACTTGCTTCTTTCTTTTGCTCTCTCCTTTTAACTACTCATATCTGCTGAATAATCTTTCATTTTGCCAGCTATAATCACAAACAGCCACAAGGTTGGACAGTTTATGCCCCTGACTTACAAAGGGTTCATTCAGTGATTGATTTCACGTCTAAAAAAGAGAGAGAGAGAGAGATTACCTACAAGGTGTAAGTAATTGGGTGTGAGCAATCTCTGTTCTTTGGGAAAATGAACACTTCATTCTGAGCCGGAGATCAGCCAACTGGACAGTGATTTGAGAACATTTTTTCATCGTCTCCTTTAGCTGACTGCTCTTTCCACTCAAGATCGCTGATGATTTTGCTTTCATCCTTGCCTGAAAATCAAGCCATTTGTAAATCTGTGCCACTATACAGAGCCCATTGGAGAAAGAAGGCAGTATCATTTCATCCTACCTCAAACAGAATAAGGTGATTACAGAAGAGTAGACAAAGGACTCTAAATCACACTTGGGACTATTCTCTTTAAAGTGTAGAAAACTCTGGGTGTGAATTATTGGTTTGAGAATTGTGAGTGGTGGCTAATACTTTGGAGTCATTTTCTTCCTTTTTTAAAAAAATATTTATTTATTTGACTGTGCCAGGTCTTATTAATAGTTACAGCATATGGGATCTATTTCCTTGAGCAAGGATTGAACCTGGGCCCCCTGCATTGGGAGCATGGAGTCTTAGACACTGAATCACCAGAGTAGTTCCTGGAGTCATTTTCTTTTTTTGCCATAATGGTTGTTGTAGCTTTTTATGTAATATGAATTTGCAATTAGAGTTCCCAGTTTAATTCAAAACTCATCATTTCTTTACTTACTTGTGCCCCCATTTTCCTCATCTGTACAATGGGATAATAATAACAAGCTGTTCTGAGAACAAAAGACTTGATTCATGTTTCTTTGCATGGTTTACCTCATTTAATTATTATTGTCCCAAACATCAATATCTCTACTGCTTGAGTTCTATTTACTTTGTACATTATATTGGGAATACATGCCCTTGGAAAATCCAGCTTTCACTTAATTCTTGGTGCTTTTCTTCTCAAATCCTATAATCTAGATTTAGAGATTAATTCCAAATGGAATTAATTAATTAATTCCAAATGGCTATGTTCTCCCTACTTCTGTGCCTTTGTACATATATATTTCCTTTCTTCGACTTGACCTGAAAAACAAATTCCAGATGCTTAGGTAGCTTCTCTTGGAGAAAGACATTTCCAGCCTTTGTCCTCTGTTTCCCATCATAAACCATAAAGTTTCTGTGCTGCATGCTGTACTTACATTGTATTATCTATGTATCTGATCCCCAGGTTTCTATATTATTACCTCTTCATAAGAAAGAACTATTTTCCCCTTTGTTTTAAAATCTTTTGTGTTAATCATTCAGTTGTGTCTGACTCTTTGTGACCCCATGGACTGTAGCCTGACAGGCTTCTCTGTCCATGGGATTTCCCAGGTGAGAATATTGGAGTGGGTTGCCATTCCCCTCTCCAGGGGATCTTCCCAACCCAGGAACCGAATCTGGGTCTCCTGCATTGCAGGCAGATTGAATATCTTAGCTTAGCATTAAGTCGGAAATAAGAAGTGAATGTCACTACCATTATTGACCTGTAAAAAATAATTTAATAGGAAATAAGATTAGAATTGTAGAGAAAAGCTTGGAGAGGTTTTCTCTTTTCATTCTTAGTCTTGTACACTTAATTGAGGGAAAAAAAAAAAAACACTACAGCCAGTAAATCAGAAATAAACCATGTCTTGGCTGTACAATCTGTCCTGGATTTCTGTATTCTCTTAGATTCTAGCTTCACTAAGTTGGTCTTGTTCTTTCTCCTATTATTGCATTCAGTCATGTCACATGCCCAAGTCTGTGTCACAAGAAACCCAGTAAGAGGCAAGGCAAAAGCAGGTATAAAATGGTTTCTTCTTGAAATGTCTTGTTCATTTAAGCAGGATAAAACCAAGAGGTAGCAAGAGTAACAAATTAGGTGATATAAGTTCAGTTCAGTTCAACTGGCACTCAGTCATGTCCGACTCTTTGTGACCCCACAGACTGCAACACACCAGGCTTCCCTGTCCAACACTAACTTCCGGAACCTGTTCATACTCATGCCCATTGAGTCGGTGACGCCATCCAACCATCTCATTCTCTGTCATCCCCTTCTCCTCCTGCCTTCAATCTTTCCCAGAGTCGGTCTTTTCCAGTGAGTCAGTTCTTCACATCAGGTGGCCAAATTATTGGAGTTTCAGCTTCAGTATCAGTCCTTCCAACGAATATTCAGGACTGATTTCCTTTAGGATGGACTGGTTGGATCTCCTTGCAGTCCAAGAGACTCTCAAGAGTCTTCTCCCACCACAGTTCAACAGCATCAGTTCTTTGGTGCTCAGCTTTCTTTATAGTCCAATTTTCACATTCATACATGACTACTGGAAAAACCATAGCTTTGGCTAGATGGACCTTTGTCGGCTAAGTAATGTCTCTGCTTTTTAATATGCTGTCTGTAGTGATATGAATATAAAATATAATCAGCAAACACAAACTTGTTTCTATAACACAGAAAAGTCCAATTTGCAAGTTGTGTGACCAGCATCATAACAGGAATATCAGTGTATCATAATGAAGAGTACATTGGGCCAAGAGTCAGAAAAATAGGTTTTTCACTCTGATAATGCATTTCCTAGCTATTTCAATTGTTCAACATCATCCTGAACATTTCTCTCCTGGTTTTCTCATTTGTACAGCAGAGTTGAGATCTGGCATGCTTTTTATTTCACTGTCAGAGTATTCCTCTAAAGAGGTCTAGATACTCTTTGAAAAAACACTTACTCCTGGGACTTCACTGGTGGTCCAGTGGTTAAGAATTTGCCTTCCAATGCAGGGGACTCAGGTTTGCTCCCTGGTTGGGGGACTAAGATCCCATATGCCACATGTCAACTACATATGTGCTGCAGCTACTGAGCTTGTACACAGAAACTAAGACCCCATGCAGCCAAAAATAAAAAAATATTAAACAAAACACAACCCTGATTCCTCACTACTGCTTCTCAAACTAAATTCTTTGTTCCTACCTTCCATCTATGGGGAAGTCACTCCATTTGGGAAGTTGTAGAGTAGAAAATTTGGGGCAAAACATTTCAGTAAAGGGCTTCCCAGGTGGCACAGTGGTAAAGAATTTACCCATCAATTCATGAGATGCAGGAGATGAAGGTTTGATCCCTAGGTCAGGAAGATACCCTGGAGAAGGAAATGGTACCCTACTCCAGTATTCTTGCCTGGAAAATTCCATGGGCAGAGGATCCTTGTAGGCTACAGTCCCTGGGGCCACAAAGAGTTGGGAGTGACTGAGCACACACACATTTCAGCGAACAGGATAGCTTCTAGCCCATAAAGGAAGCCCTGGAAGCTGGGAAAGCATTATCTAGGATGTTGTTTGATTTTTAATTTGGATACTTTTCATTCTCTTAATCAAGTGACTACAGGATGAGATCTATAGTCCTCACTCCTCAAAAGAAATGTCTCCTAGGCTTTCTTTCCAACTCTGAAACCTAGTGAGTTGAAGATAAGCCAGCTCTGCTCCTGCAACTGGGAAATTGCTGTAAAGCAGCTGTCCAAATCCTCTACCACCTAAACAATCACAAGCTACTGGTAAGATTCAGATCCAGAAAATGGGCTCAAATGAGTTTAATTGACAAAAAGCTTCCTGTCTTCTGATGTAGATATCTTTGTCCTTGTTGCACAGTGTTCCTTGCTTCCCACCCCTTAATCCTGGGTCCTAGAAGCCTACATGTGAAAAAAGTATCCATAAATTAAAAGAGATGACTGGTATTTGCGTGTCTATTCAGTGAATGCATTGGGTTGGCTAAATATTCATTTGGGCTTTTCTATGACATATTATGGAAAAACCTGGATAAATTTTTGGCCAACCCAATATATCTGAAAGTCAGCCATACTCCTTGTTAATTACAGGTTGTTACTCCTTCTCTTTCTCTGCAATTACTCTTTCTGCCTCCTTCCAGGGACCACTGTGTTCATATGTTTATCTCCCCTATACATGAACATTACCTCTTCACCAAACTGCCCCAAAACATCCATTAAGTTCCCAGTTCTGAACTCAACCCTGTCTGTGGTCTGCCATGTAAATTATTCAATAATCCACTTGAGTTTACATTGTCAATAGTAGGTAAGAGTGAATGGCATTACATTTCCTACAAATCAACTGTGTTTTAATGAGAATAAATCATGAATATAATCCGTGGATTAAGAGTTGCTAACATCAAACAGTCAAATTAACAGGTCTACATTCAACCCTCAGTAAACTTGGCCCTGCCCATGTGTTCTGCCTTAGTGACCAGAGAACTTCATTTTAAAGCTCTGTGGAATACTATCTCCCATTGAAGACATTTATATTCCATTTTAGGAAAAGAATTTTTGCTGAAGAAAGGGTATCATATAAAATCACAAATATTGATAGTATTTGCATGCATGCTCAGTTGTGTTTGACTCTTTGGGACTCCACAGACTGTAGCCTGCCAGGTTCCTCTGTTCATGGGACTTCCTAGGCAAGAGTACTGGGGTGAGTTGCTGTTTCCTTCTCTAGGAGATCTTCCTGATCTTGAACCCATGTCTCCTGCATTGGCAGGTGAATTCTATACCACTGAGCCACCTGGGAAGCCCCAATATTGATAATAAACTGGCCAAAAACAAAATCTTGAGTTCTTCTTCCTTCTCATCTTTGCTTTTCTCTCTGTCTCCACACTCCCATTTCTGTAATTTAATGGCACTGTGTTTCTTGAAAACATTCCTTGTACTGAGTGTGTTGAGGAAATTTATTCCAATCTGTCTCCTGAGATTGTCAAGAAGTTAACTGCCCTCACTTTTCTATTCTGTTGATGATCATCAGAATTATTGAAAATGTCAGCTGAGAGCATTCTCATGCAAATGGATAGACCTGAGCAGTAGAGTCAACAAAAATAAAACATACTGTATTGGAGGACTCAAACTTATTTTGAAACTTCCAAAGTGAATTCATTTGAATGTAACTTTTCTTTTAAAAATACATAATAGACTTTGTTCACCCTATGTGGTATCAACCTTTATATTACTCCTCTAGGAAAAAAGAAAGAGATACCATTTTGAACTTCAGTTTATTCTTAAGAGATTGGAAATTACCAGACAGATTGTAAAGGAATTGACTCAAATATATTGGCAGAAAAGAAAGCCTTTGTAACACACCTCCTCCATGTACAATTTCGAAACCACCTAAAACACTAATAAATGGGAGGACTGCCTTTCCTGTGGATGAGCCACTGTCATCGTGATGTCTGGATTGGATTAACTCTTCTAAGTCAATATACACTCTCTGACTGAAGTCAAAGCAGGGATGTGGTCAGATTGTAAACACTTAGCCCAGGAGAAAATTCCAGCGATCCCTAGAGTTCCTAGCCAACTTTTGGAGAATTCACTGTCAGGTCGCAACGAGAATGGGAAAGTATAGGTTTCCTTATTATTATTATTCTAGAGTTGTGTCCTTTTCCTCTTGCTGGCTAACTCCTGCAGAAAGGCGGGGGGGAAATGTGTAACAGCAAGGGGACCACACCCTGACATTTTATTTCATCAAAACTTCGTAGCCAATTTGGGACTAGTGAAAAAAAGATTCCAAGTCAAGCTACATTCTGAGTCGTCTTGTGGAAATTTGTCCTCATGCACAAAATAAATAACAGGGATGCAAGAAGTAACATGTCTGTTGTTTTTGATTTTGAAGATGACACATACAAAACAAACCAACATCTTGGTCAGGAGGAACTTTATCAGGCTCAATTACTTTCGTTTCCCAGGAGAGGTTTAAATAACACATGTAGAACTAGACCTTTAGCCTTGGCAACAGATTGTCAGGATTCCCCATCTTTGAGAAAATATGCATTTCTCTATCAGTCTACCTTAGTTTCCTTAACAAGGTGATGGAATTAGGGAATTTCAGTGTGGGCTCCAGACTTAGTACATTATGACACGTTTAAGTAGTTTGTATGCATGCTCAGTTGTGTGAGACTGAGCTCTTTGAGACCCCATGGACTGTAGCCTGCCCAGGCTCCTGTATTATTGTAACTCACCAGGCAAGCACACTGGAATAGGTTGCCATTTCCTCCTCCAGGGGATCTACCCAACCCAGGGATAGAATCTGTGTCTCCTATGTCTCCTGCATTGGCGGATCCTTACCACTAAGCCACCTGGGAAACATTCAAGTAGTACATATATGGCTAAATTCTTCTTCTTTGTATTATTATTTTTTTTGCTAAATTCTTAAAGATAGATCCCATTTATACTCTCTCCTTGGTCTTCTTTGGATAATAAAAATTACATTAAATTAGTATTTGTTTATTGTATTAGTAAGTTTTATTTAAATTCTTGAACTTTCCATAAAAAAGTTGAGATTTGGGGAATTGGGTCTAGATCATAGTGCCCATTTTCTCATATTCAAGATTCATAAACCAGATTGCTTGTAATCTAGGTAACAGTATCATTTTTTTTTCCAGTTTCTGAAATAGGGGAAGTACTAGAACAGAGCCATTTGCAAGATTTTAAATAACAGATCAACTTCAGTTATATGAATTAAATAAGTAGTAGTAGGAATATCCGTATCAATATTTTCATCATTGTCACCAGCCTATGAAATGCTAGTCTGATAACCACTATGGACAATTCACTGTGCTAGGCATGAGGAATTTAAAGTTTCCATTTTGGTCCTTATTTTGTAAAAACATTTATTTAGGAAGATGGAACATACTTATAGATAGATTGGCATAATAGAAGTTCTCAATGAATGACCTAGTCACAAAAGGCTGTGGGAATTCAGGAAGGAAAGCAATAGTGATGTAATAACCAAAACAAAGAGAAAGGATTTGAGTTGGGCTTAGGCTATTTGGACTTTGAAGAGGAAGAGAAGAGGAGAGAACATTCCAGGCAGGTTGGCCTAGATAGCAAAGCTTTGGATATTGAAAGAGCATACCTATTAGGGAAATAGTAAATGATTCCGTTTGAGTTATGAGAGTCAGTGGAAAAAGCAGAGACATCACTTTGTCAATAAGGTCCATCTAATCAAAGCTATGACTTTTCCAGTAGTCCTGTACAAATGTGAGAGCTGGACCATAAAGAAGGCTGAGTGCTGAAGAACTGATATTTTCGAACAGTGGTGGTGGAGAAGTTTCTTAAGAGTCCCTTGCACAGTGAGAAGATCAAACCAATCAATCCTAAAGGAAATCAACTCTGAATAGTCATTGGGAGGACTGATTCTGAAGCTCAAGCTCCAATACTTTGGCCACCTGATGCGAAGAGCTGACTCATTGTAAAAGACCCTGATGCTGGGAGCAGAAGGGGAAGGGGACGACAGAGGATAAGATTGTTGGATGGCATCATCAACACAATGGACATGAGTTTGAGCAAACTCCAGGAGATAGTGAAGGACAGGGAAGCCTGGCGTGCTGCTCTCCATGGGGTCGTAAAGAGTTGAACATGACTTAGTGACTGAACAACAACAACAGTGGAGACCCCAAGAATCACATCCTAAGGCAATTGTGCAAAGCTTCTGTACTAGGCTGAGCGATTTGACTAGTTAGGAGGAAATGGAGAAACATATTCAACAGTATTGGAATTAGGTGTTCCAAACTTAGGAAATCATGGACCCAGAAGGAAGGGATCAGAATCTCAGGAGAAAAACCTGGGAAGTGATACAGCTGAACAGATCTTGGCTAATGTTAGAACCTGCTCTGCTTTGTCTCATATTTTCCATCCTGATTTCACCTGTGCTGATCCTTTTTTGGCACTGAACACAGCAACTTGCAGTCCATGTTTCTTCTAGGGCTGAAAGCGCTTTGTGGATAAGAATCTTTTTTCTTTGTTTCTCTAGTTTGCAGCACTTCAACCAACATATTCCAAAGTCAATAGCCATGTGTTAAACTAAATGATGGATTTAATAAGACAATTGAATAGGGTGATTATAGCAATGTATTTTTTTGAATTAAACTTTTTTTGTCTTTGGCAGATATATGCCCAGGAATGGGATTGCTGGATCATATGTTAATTCAATTTTCAGTTTTTTGAAGAAACCTTCATGCTGTTTTCCATGGTGACTGCATCAATTTACATTCCCACCAACAGAGTAGGAGGGTTCCCTTTTCTCCACACCCTCTCCACCATTTAGTATTTGTAGACTTTTTGACAATGAGCATTCTGACCAGTGTGACCTGACACCTCATTGGAGTCTTGATTTGCATTTCTCTTTATAATGAGTCACCTGGGAAGCCCCACTCAGACACATTTTAAATGTTTCTTAGAGCCAAGGCTAAAGGGAGATTTTAGGCTTTCTGTATCCTATGTTTGGGGCTTCCACAGTGGCTGAGTGGTAAAGAATCTGCTTGCCAATGCAGGAGACCTGGATTCGATCCCTGAGTTAAGATCCCCTGGAGAAGGAATAGGCAACCCACTCCAATATGCTTGCCTGGAAAATCCCGTGAACAGAGGAGCCTGATGGGCTACAGTACAAGGGGTTGCAAAAGAGTGGGACACGACTTAGCAACTAAAGACAACAACAACAACATTACTGATGCTGAGCATCTTGTCAGGTACATGTTAGCCATCTGGGGTCTTTGGAAGAATGTTTGTTTAGGTCTTCTGTCTATTTTTTGATTTGGTTGCTTATTTTTTTTATATCGAGCTGATGAGCAGTTTGTTTATTTTGAAGATTAATCCCTCGTTTGTCTCATTGTTTGCAGATATTTACAAACAAAGCTAGTGGAGATGAGGGAATTCCAGTTGAGCTATTTCAAATCCTAAAAGATGATGCTGTGAAAGTGCTGCACTCAATGTGTCAGCAAATTTGGAAAACTCAGCAGTGGCCGCAGGACTGGAAAAGGTCAGTTTTCATTCTAATCCCAAAGAAAGGCAATGCCAAAGAATGCTCACACTACTGCACAATTGCATTCATCTCACATGCTAGCAAAGTAATGCTCAAAATTCTCCAAGATAGGCTTCAGTAGTATGTAAACCATAAACTGGAAAGATGTTCATCTGAAAAGATGTTCACATTGGATTTAGAAAAGGAAGAGGAATCAGAGATCAAATTGCCAACATCCATTGGTGCCGGGGTCCAGCCTCAGCAGGATCCAGGGGGTACCCTCAGGATGAACGGCATCAGTGAGAGAGAGAGAAGACACACGCGACTAGCCTTGATAGGGCCAAGTCTGCGAGGGAGAGAGAGAGAGAGAGAGAGAGAGAGTGACCAGACGGGGGGTGCAGAGTCTGGCAGAGTCTGGCAATGCTTTATTTTTTATCATAGCTTTTATACCCTAAGTTAGTACATTTCTAAGGGGAAGATAGTTTAACATTACGTCAGCTTGTCCTTCACAAAACCAGGGTGTTTTCTGCATACTTCTTTGTTTATGAGGGTCTTGTACATTATCTTCTGGCCTTGGGGCCTATTAACATTTTATGCAGGTCAGGTGAATGTAAACCTATTTTCTGTTTCTCTGGTGACCTTAACTGAAAGGCAGCAGTCTCATAGGGCAACAGTACAGAGTAGAAGTATAACCTTGTTAACACAAAAATTAATCCTTCTGCAGAAGTTGTCAGTTGCATTTATCTAAGAAGTTTACCCCACACAGACTCTGCGGCTTCAGTGAGGCAGCCTCTGCCTAGCACTCCTGGCTGACAATTAACAACCATCTCATTGTTACCACACTAGGGCTAAGTCCTTATTTCTCTAGATCTTTAACAATGGTTTCTATAACACAACCTCAGCACATTAAAAGCAAAAACACAGCAAGCAAAACACAACAAGCAAAACACAGCAAGCAAATCTCAACCCAAGAACCACCTATAGAATAATTTTTCTTATGTTTTCTAATAGGACTCCTTTACCCCTTAAAAAGGCTCTGTGTCTATTAGGGCTTTTATATAATCAGGTTCTTTATGCTATTTTATGATTAGGATATTATAAGCAATCATGCATATTAGTACCAAGCGCATAATTGCATTTGGCTAATAAACTACCAGCAAAGGAGTTTGAATTAAAACACTCCTTTCACCCTGGATAATCTCATAAAATACCACCACCTGGGAAACTTATTGATTAAAGTTCTAAATTGATTCTTATTTGGCAAGAGATCGGGGAAGGCCTTCCTGCCTATGTCAGAGAAATTAGGGAGTAGTCCATTGAGGCAGGCATCAGAAAGACAGATATCATCTTTAAGGTGAGAGCCGGGGGCAACTTTTTGAAATCCCTGAAAACCTGATCTGCCTTGCCTGTCAGGCTTTCTCCTCGTGACCTTGTAATGGGTGGGATCTCGTGAGCTGGCCTTTTCAAAAACCCCTGAAAACCTGATTCACCTTGCCCGTCAGGTTTTCTCCTTTACGGCCTTGTTAGGGGTAGGGTCTCGTGTGTTGGCTCCCGGCTCATTGGATCATTGAAAATGCAAGAGAGTTTCAGGAAAATATCTACTTCTGCTTTATTGATTATGCCAAATCCTTTGACTGTGTGGATCATAACAAACTGTGGAAAATTCAAGAGATGGGAATACCAGACCAGCTGACTTGCCTCTTGAGAAACCTGTGTGCAGGTCAAGAAGCAACAGTTAGAACTGGACATGAAACAGCAGACTGGTTCCAAATCAGAAAAGGAGTACATCAAGGCTGTATATTGTCACCCTGCTTATTAAACTTATATGCAGAGTACATCATGCAAAATGCCGGGCTGGATCAAGCACAAGCTGGAATCAAGATTGTCGGGAGAAATATCAATCACCTCAGATATGCAGATGACACCACCCTTATGGCAGAAGATGAAGAAGAACTAAAGAGCCTCTTGATGAAAGTGAAAGAGGAGAGTGAAAAAGTTGGCTTAAAGCTCAGCATTCAGAAAACTAAGATCATGGCATCTGGTTCCATCACTTCATTGCAAATAGGTGGGGAAACAGTGGAAATGGACTTAATTTTGTTTGGGCTCCAAAATCACTGCAGATGGTGACTGCAGCCATGAAATTAAAAGACACTTGCTCCTTGGAAGAAAAGCTATGACCAACCTCGACAGCATATTAAAAAGCAGAGACGTTACTTTGCCAACAGACATTTGTTTAGACAAAGCTATGGTTTTTCCAGTAGTCATGTATGGATGTGAGAGTAAGACTATAAAGAAAGCTGAGCACAGAAGAATCGATGCTTTTGAACTGTGGTGTTGGAGAAAACTCTTAAGAGTCCCTTGGACTGCAAGGAGATCCAACCAGTCCATCCTAAAGGAAATCAGTCCTGAATATTCATTGGAAGAACTGAAGCTGAAGCTGAAACGCCAACCAATACTTTGGCACCTGATGTGAAGAACTGACTCATTTGAAAAGACCCTGATGCTGGGAAAGATTGAGAAGGGGTCGACAGAGGATGAGATGGTTGGATGGCATCACTGACTCAATGGACATGAGTTTGAGTAAACTCCATGCGTTGGTGATGGACAGGGAGGCCTGGCATGCTGCAGTCCATGCAGTCAAAAAGAGTCGGACACAACTGAGTGGCTGAACTGAACTGAACTGATAGGTTGTTGAATAAAGAACTTACTCTTGATTTCAACTCACTTTTGCAGTAGTTTATTCCACTCTTCTAGTGCATTTAAACTCTGCTGAACTCAAACTTACTGTTACCTGTAAGTATTAACTTTCCTGCTTTCACAGTTTTTGCTAATTTCTTTCTTCCATTTGGAATGCAGTTTATTTGTACTTTCAGTTACTAAAATGTCACCTACTCTTCAAGGTCTAACTAAAAACACACTGCTTCATAGAAGCAGCAGATGATAAATAATTATCCATTGTGTGTATACTTCAGCATGTACTTCATTGGATTACATAATTATGTTTTATGTTACTTAGTGATCTCAAATCACAGTATACAATTACTCATAAATGTTAAAATACTTAAATATATATTATATAATTACTTAATAAGAGTTCAAAAATTTTAAATATACAATCATACTCTAGTAAAAGTTTAAAAAAATAAATTTGAAGTTTCAGTCCAATACCTTTCTCATAATCATTCCTTTTAACAACTACTACTAAGCGTTTCGCTTTCTCTGTAGTGAAGATTAAATCAAACACACTTAAACATTCAAAAAAGTATTTTCTAAGTTCAAAGTCTTCTAGTGCAAACATATAACTTTTGGGTTATCTTGATGACCAAATGGCAGTTTTAATGAACAATTCTTATATGGTCTGGTCTTCTGCCTTTCATTTGCTCAAATTGTAAAAAAAGAGTCATCCGTTCATTATCTTTTCTTTTTTAATTATTATATAATTGACATAACATTATCATCTCACTATAGGTCTTGTCAACTTACTTTGCATTTTAGTGGTTTTATGTCTGCAGTGACCACAGCTGCCAGAATGTATTTAGTCTATGCTCTCTTCCATGATGAAGTAAGTAACTAAATGATTTAAATAAATACTGTTCTAGGTAAACAGAATTCTTTTTTTAAGTAATATAGACAGCTATAGCTCTTGAATATGCTATCAAAATAACTAAAAACACAAAAGATGAACAAGTAGGGTTAATTCTATCATTATGAATTTTTTATTATAAGAAATGATGAGCATTATTGAAATTATGAAATATTGAAATTATTTTTTATTTTAAGAAATAAGCTCACCATTCTTAGCCAAGCTAAGTATGCACTTATGTAATAAGGTATACATTTATGTAATAAGGCCAATGTTGAATTCTCTTTCTAGGTGTTGTTTTATGTCATGGCCTTTTTCTCTGTGTTTCATTTCCTGGGTGCAAAGCTTTCCTAAGAACAGAATTAAAATTCACTGTTTATTTATCTCCAGATTTCTAACTAGAGTGGATACAATCAAACATAAAATTATTGAATGTGTGGTTCTAATAACAAAAAATTTAAAAGTCATGGCAAGACCATATGTAAATGTCTCATTTTACTCTTTAACTAACTTGCAGGAAGATCCACTACTAAACCTTCAAATGTGGACTTAGGCTACCACAGTGACCTGTTCAAAAAAGTAACAAGATCAGGTTATTTTAAAGTAATTTTAAAATGTAAGGGGAAATTTTTTAAAAAAGCAGTCACACATTGATTGAAAAAGTTATATGCAATCATGCAATAGACATTAGGAAACTGTTAAACATGAAGTAGTCTTTTGCCTTGACATGGAATTTTGTTCATAATACACTGGGAATAAAACAAACTAAATTTCAGAAAAGTCTGCTTAGTGTTGACACCATTTTTTTCAATCTCTCAGAGTAAAACCTTGAAATTGTCCTTGACTCTTTCCTTTCTCTCATGGTTTGCTTTTAATTCTTTGCGAAATAATTTTGACTCTCCAGATATGACACCATCTTTCCTCTCTGGCTCATAAAAATTCTCCTTTCTCTTCCCTTTGCACCTTCCAGTGGGCTCCCAACACACAGTCAGAATAATTTCTTTAAACACAAGTCAAATCACGTTGACGGTTTTGCTCAAACCTGCCAGCAGCTTCTGCCTCATGCAAAATGAAAGCCAAAATTCTCACAGTGAACTACAAGGGCCTCCACGATCTTGTTTCCACTGCCTCCCTGTTCTCGTTTCCTCCTCCTGTTCTCTGCTCCACTTCTGCTCCGTCTGTTTCCTTGCTGGTCCTAGAACAAGCTAGGCATTCCACCGTAAGGCTGTTTCACATCCCTGGAATTGTTGCAGGAAGGGAGACCTCTTCTAGGGTCTGAGACTGGGCTCTTGTCTAACACCTGGAAATGAATTGTCAGAGGAGACACATGTGCAGACAAGGCAGGTGACTTTATTAGGAAGGGGTGCCTGGACAGAGAGCAGCAGGGTACGGGAACCCAGGAGGACTGCTCTGCCATGTGGCTCACAGTCTTGGGTTTTATGGCAATTGGGTTAGTTTCCAGGTTGTCTCTGGCCAACCCCTCTGTCTTGGAGTCCTTCCTTGGCACATCAATCAGCCAAGATGGGTTCCAGTGAGAAATATTCTGAGAGGTTGGGAGGATGTATGGATTGGCATCTTCTCTCTCCTTCTGACCTTTCCCGAATTCTTCTGGTTAGTTTCTCATTCCTTACCAGGACCTCGAGTTTAAGTTAACTCATACAAGTGGTTTACTATGGTGCCTGGCCAGGGCGGGTTTTCCCCTAACAAAATGATTTTCCTGCAGGCACCTATATGGCTGACTGCTCACTTCCTTTAGGTGTTTTCCTAACTGTCATCTTCTCAATGAGGCTTATCCCAAACACTCAATTTTAAAAGTCAAAATTATAGTCCCAGCTTTATCCCTAGCACTCTCCAGTTCCCTTCACCCTTTCTACCATATTGCTCATTATTTATTCATGATGGAAAGTAGGTGAAGTGAGTGTTAGTTGCTCACTCGTGGCCAACTCTTTGCAACCCCACGGACTATGTAGCCTGCCAGGCTGCTCTGTCCATGGAATTCTCTAGGCAAGAACACTGAAGTGGGTAGCCATTCCCTTTTCCAGGGGATCTTCCTGACCCAGAGATCGAACCTGGATCTTCCATGTTGCAGGCAGATTTTTTAACGTCTGAGCCACCAGGGAAGCCCCTTATTCATTATAATCATTATTTGTTATCTGCTTCTAGCTAAAGGAAGAGTACTACTACTATCCATTCTCCATAAGAGAATGGATCTTTGTCCATTTGTTTACTCCTATATTTTAAGTATCTGGAATATAGAATACAATTAAATAACTATTTGTGAAATAAGTGGTTTTTTTTTTAATAGCATAGAACCTAATCTCAAGGGATATATATCAATTGTTAGTGAAGATGATGATGGGAAAATATGGAGGGGTGGATAGAGTTTTTACCTTTCACTTCCTATAGATCTGCAATGCTAGATATTTAAAGACAGTATAACTTTTATAATAACAATGCATATCTAAAAATGAAAAGCGAACACATCAGCCTTAATTCCACTATTCTAACCCATTCAATACTGATTCTTCCTATTGAATAGACTTGTAATAAATTAAACAGACTTGTTTACTGTTTTGCACAAACCTGCCAGCAACTATTCAATTACAAGCAATTGAATGGACTTGTAATAAAAACAGATTGCTAGTAGCTTTAGCAGTCACATCTATTAGGAAACTTGATTCTAATATACTGTTGCAAATTTCTTTTTATTATGAAAGAAAGATTCTTAATACATGATTCACTAGAAGTTAAGGAGAATAGTTAAAATGTAGACTGGAACTTTCAGTGCCATCCACCTTTGAGAATGCATTTGCTCACAATTTCTGATAAAACTATACTTTGGAAGGAGAAGGCAAAAAGCAAACTCTTCAACTTGATATGATTCAAAAGACCTGGAGGTCTCTATAGAAACACAGGTACATAAGAGTTATGCATGTATTTATATAAATTTGTAAAGCTCCTCTGAATGTGGATATCATCTGTGATTCTTTCTCCAAAACAGAGCTAGCCTGCAGAGGAAAAAAATGTAGGTAGTAGATTGACAATTTCATAAGAGTTGTCGTTTGGTAAAATAAGTTTCTATTGCTTGTCATAGTACCCCAAAATAAACAGAAACAAGAAATTGCCTGCAGGCTGTCTATTAAGATTTACCCATGTTTTCTGGGAGGATGAACACTGGCACATAACAGAAATGCATCTTATTTTGATAAAATGATATTTCTTAGCATAGTCTTGCAACAGTGGCTTAAAAAATAAATGTTATGGGGTTAGAAGTAGATTTAGGACGGAGTATGGAGTGACAGCAGAGACGGCAAGGCAAGTTTGGGGGTGGGGGTGGCTATGAAAGAGCCGGGCACCAGAAGTCATTGGTTGCAAGGAGCTTGTTAAAAGTCTTTAAAATAAATCTACTTTATTATTGTTCCTACCAATGCTCACAGACAGAATTGCATCTCTTTCACGCAATTATCCATTCACTCAGCAAAATTTCATTGAGCACATACTGTGTCACAAGCCTGAGGGTAGATAAAGGAGTATATTTGTAGAAGATTAAGACACAGACTGTGCCTTTGAAAGTGAGTGCATTGGAAATTCAATGAGGTCAAGTGTCTGCTGCTTCCTGCCCCAGAGCAGCCCTTGTTAAGCTCACTTGGAGCTTTCCCTTCATTTCCTGAAGGGACTCAGCAAGTCCCTAAGCTGCCAGGAGCATATGGCAGTTTACACAATCTGACTTCAGACTGCTGGAGCAGCTCACGTGCCCAGCTGCTTGGACAGCAACAAGGAAGGCAGCTGTGCAAGCCCACAGGCCTTGCTGGGCCACCCAGGAGCTCTCCTGGAGGGAGAAGCCGGAGTTACAGCCCACCTGGCTACGGCAGGACACTGAGAGGTCAAGCCGGGAAGGGCCAGACCCTACAAGCCATCACCTTTAATACTGAGTGTGCAAGATGGGGCTTTGGGGGAGCATTCTGGGGCCCAAGTAAACTCTTGACCTTACTGATCCTTATTTACATTGCCTTTTTTTTTTTTTTTTACATTTGCCAGTTTCTATAGCACTTTTCTCATTTTCCTGATTTATCCTAGTATTTATTAAACACCTGCATCTTTTTTTGATCCTTCATATGCTTTTATTCATTTTTTCATTTTTGGAACTTTTTATTTTGTATTGGGATATAGCCGATTAATAATGTTGTTAAGCACCTACATCTTGCCAGACATTCAGAAACTGAAGAATACAAAGGTGAAAAGGACATTACTCCTTCACTGAAAGGGCTCTCATACCATCAAAGAAAGTGGAAAGACATCCAACACTTATTGTGTATTCCCTATGTGTCAGAATCTGAAAGATAGGTAGGTAGGTTTAGATTCTCAGTCCTGTCTGAATCTTTTGACTCTGTGGACTGTAGCCTGCCAGGCTCCTCTGTACACGGAATTTTCCAGGCAAGAATACTGGAGTGAGTTGCCATTTCCTCCTCCAGGGGATCTTCCTGACCCAGGGATCAAACCTTCATCTCCTATATTGCCAGGTGGATTCTTTGCCACTGCACCACCCGGAAAGCCCTTCTGATGCATCAGTTCAGTTTAGTCAGTCAGTTGCGTCAGACTCTTTGTGACCCCAAGCACTGCAGAATGCCAGGCTTCCCTGTCCATCATCAGCTCTTGGAGCTTGCTCAAACTCATGTCCATCCAACCATCTCATCCTATGTCATCCCCTTTTCCTCCTGCCTTCAATCTTTCCCAGCATCAGGGTCTTTTCCAATGAGTCAGTTCTTCGCATCAGTGGCCAAAGTATTGGAGTTTCAGCTTCAGCATCAGTCCTTCCAATGAACACCCAGGACTGATTTTCTTTAGGATGGACTGGTTGGATCTCCTTGCAGTCCAAGGGACTCTCAAGAGTCTTCTCCAACACCACAGTTCAAAAGCATCAATTCTTTGGCACTCAGATTTCTTTATAATCCAACTCTCACATTCATACATGACTACTGGAAAAAGTGACACATGGATCCCACTAAACAATATTACCATTATGTTGTGCAAATTGACATTTGAATGTAGGCTTTTCTCACTCCAAAACTCAAAAATAAACTCTCCTATTATAATAAATTATAAGAAAATAGGATAATGGACTATTCACTTAAAAAAGCTTTAAAAGTAGGCTTTAAGTATGATTCTTTTCTGCAATTTAAATGTCTGTCTTTTTTTTTTTTCCTTTTTACAATCCCATGTAATCATTCACCTTGTATGCTTTTGCTTTTTTAACTCCATTTTAATTTTTGACAAGTTGGAAAAAAGATGTCTGTATTAACTATGATATAGGCTATGTTGCTCTAACAAACAGGTCCAAAACACACTGACTTCAATGAGATAGAAGCCTACTTCTTTCTCATGCAACAGTGTACATCTGAGGGGTCCAGGTTAGCCAACCCACTCAGCTCCACAAGCCATACAGGAAATCCAGACTGAAGCTGGATGTTGGTCTAGGTTTCAGTCCAGAAGACCAAGAAGAAGACAAGTAGAGGGTAAGTAACATTCTTCAAGAAACTGACACAGAAGTTTGTCAGTTCCAAGCATCACATTCACCTACATTCCAGGCACTCCGCCAAGTGGCAAAGGAGGCTAAGAAGTGTAGTTTCTATCTGAGCAGTCATATGCCCAGATAGAACGCTCTATGCAAGGCAATTTGAGAAGAGAAAAAAAGTCATGTGTCTGGAGAAATGTAGAGCTGACTTTAAGTTATATAGCTATATCATGCCCCTCCAATAATTTGTTTTTTGTTTTTTTTTTTAATATGTAACTGAATGAATTGACCAGTAAGGCTATAGGCTTGACAATCTTTCGGGGGCACAATTTTTGAAGTCTATAGCAAGCACCCCTTTAAGACAGAGTAATAGGTTCTCCTGGAGTACATCTTCTTTGAGTACTACAGATAGAAGTATTTTCTCTCTATTTTATGAATCATTAATGCTTTATATCAAGAACTTATTAATATGCCTATCTTTAGGCATCAATATTTCAAGAACCTATTAATATGCCTATCTTAAGACATTAATGTTTTATTTCAAGAACCTATTAATATGCCTATCTTTAGGCATTAGTGCTTTATTTCAAGAACCTATTAATATTATCTTCTTCTCATGAGAAAGGGTACTGACTGACTTATTTGAAAACCTCAGGAGCGTATCAGTAAGTCTGCATATGTTAGAAGATTAATATTGAATAAATGAATGAGTAAACTGAAATATATAACATAAATATGTTTATATATGCTATATATAATATATAAAATAAGTGTATATTATATATTAAAAAACACATGTGTATTTCTATAAATGTAGGTTAAGTTGATTCATTTATTGAGTATATTTTGTGGGCTGTTGTGAGAAGACAATGAACCATGAAAGAGGAACAGATCTCCCCCTACCCCAATGCACTGTTTAAAAATACTCTGATAAATTTATTCCCATATTGGGTATGTTCTTGATTCCCAGAGGTATATAAAATCTTTTAGTTATGTACATAGCAAATAACAATGCTTGGGCACCTTCAAGGTCAAGATAGATAGTTCTTGATAGCTTTTAATAAAAGACTGTTTCTCTTAGCCATCTCCTGCATTTGTCCTCATTACCAGCTGAGTCTTTGAAAGGTTTGTGATTCAAGTTTACAGGAAGTGTCTCGCCTTCCTAAAGCAGTTTATGAGAACTTAAGAGGTTTCCCCTTTCCTCTCTTTTCCTGAAATTTCAGTCTCTTAAAAAAAAAGAATTGTTTGTTTTTAATTTTCATTTCCCTGGCAAGCTGTCTTACTTTTTTTTTTTTTTCCCAGAAATGTCTTTCCCTCTTCTCCAATCCCTTCCCCAGGTAACAGTGATTTGAGCTTCTTTCCCCCAAGTTTTGGCCTTTGTTTCTCAGCTACAGTGTAATGCAATGTCCTCCTCCAAATGTTTTGACCTCAAACTAAGTTTCAGGGTAATCTCTCATGTTGCTCATTCTGTTATATATTATCATATTATATATCCAAGGAAATGGATGTATTGCAATTTGCTTATAATAACCTGCAACTTGACAAATATAGCTAAGATGATCTAGAATGTCTTTAATAGTTTCAAAGGAGACATTTAGAACACATAAAAGTAGTTGGCCATTTGTATATCTGGCAGAAATTATTTGCTTTGGTGAATGCAACTTATATTTTTCTTAGAACAATCTTGGCTATATTTATTCTTAGTGAAATTATTTTCCAATCAAATATATGTCATTTCGTAAATAGCTTTTCCTAAAAAGAGACTGTCACATTAGTAAAGTTCAGTGAAATATTCCCTGTGTCTATATATTGCATATAAATTTTATTCTGTGTGCATATATATTTAGACATTAAATGTATATGGATCTGAGTTTTTTGCTGTTCCTTAGTCACATCTTTATCTATTGCAGAACCTAAAACAAAAACATATATGTTGAATATCTGTTTGTTGAATAAGGAACATTCTTTCATTCACTAAACTGAGCATCCACTGTATGCCCAGCGTTATACAAGCATTGACAAATCAAAGTGAATAAAACAGTCTTTGCCTTTAGGAGTTCACAATATAACTGAGGAGAGACAATTGTGGTTATTATGATAGACTGCCCCATGAGTGTGTTAAAGTGAACTGATCCTGGATTTAATTGGTACAGACATGCATCTAGATCTGGGTAGTGAATATTTTAAAAGAGAAATCATAGTTTTCTAGACAAAGAAAACTAGGATGGAGTTGTACACAGAGTACATATCTGGGAGTCCAAACTCTGTAAAAAAATGTAAACATTGTTAAGTTTCTAAAATTATTAAAGGTAATCATGAAGATGAAATAGTCATGCTCATGTTCATTAAATTATGCTTTACTGAAGTGAATAGCATGTTGAAGGTGGTGTGATTCACAGGGGAGCAAGTAAATGCCCAGTGTTGATGTCATTGCTTTTGCTATTGAAATAAAGCCTTTGGAACCTTAAATATCTCTCAGATATTGTGCCCTTCCTTAATGTGGTGTATGAACGCAGAGAATGACATGACTTGGGACTATGGAATTGAAGCTGCTTATAAAAACTCAGCCTAGTTATGTCCCCTTACACAAAGGGTATGGGCACTGAAGCCAGACAATCCCAAGCAAATATAGTGGGTCTTTATCAGGGGAGTAATCTTAGGTAAGTACCATAAAGTCACTGGGATTCACAGTCCTCAACTTTGAGAGACCAAGAGTAACTAGCTCAGAGTGAGGATTAAATACGATAAACTATCTGTATTAGTCAGAGTTCTTCAGATAAATAGAATAAATAGAATGTGTGTGTGTGTGTGTGTGTGTGTGTGTGTGTGTATACACTGTTGGTTCTGTGTGTATATATGTACATATACATACACATTCTAAGAGATTTATTTTAAAGAATTGGCTCAGCTTACTATGGAGTCTAATAAGTTCCCAAATCATAAGGGCAAGTCAGTAAGCTGGAGACCCAGAAAAGCCCATGATGTATTCCTTCTAAATCAGGCCTGAGGACTGGGAGAACCAGTGGGGCAGGTCCATTTCAAAAGCTGGCAGTCTCAAGACCCAGAAAGAGCTGATGTTTCTTTTCAAATCTGAAGGCAGGAAAAAACCCAGTGTTCCAGTCTGAAGGCAGTCAGGCAGGAGGAATGCTTTCCTGAGGAGGTGCAGATATTTTGTTCCATTCAGGCCTTCAGTTTATTGGATGATGCCCACCCATACTGGGGCGGGGTGGCAGGGTAGCAATCTACTTTACTCAGTTGACAAATTTAAAGGTTAATTTCATATAAACACATGCTCATAGCCAACACCCAGAATACGGTTTGACCAAATATCTGGGCACCCCATAGCCCAATAAAGTTGACACATAAAATTGACTATCACAATATCTAAAGTTCCTTTCACAGTGACTGAAATAGAGCTTTATAAAGATTTTAAATAAATGAAAGAATAAATAAAACCATGATTAAAAACAAAGGTAAATGGCTTTCTTAATCATTGTTTCACAAGAAAAAGGAAGAAATTGGCAACATATAAACAAATATTCATGTAGAAGCTAAAAATCACTTTAGGAGGGTGAGATAGAAGAGTAAGAAGGAGGAACTAATGTCAGGAATTTACTTTAAAGTACACGGTATTATCATAGTTTTCCTGGGAGGGAATATGGCACGCAATCAACCACAGCAGAGCACAGAATGAGAAAATCAACTTGTGGCCAACCCAAAGGACAACTTCATAACCACAGTCTGGGATGCTTGATGAGCCATAAATTCTAGTGGAAATCCAACATGGAAATGAAGGGAAGTCGTGTGTTCAGTGCTGTGGATTCTATACTCAAAAATTCCTATAAGACAACAGATAAGGCATCAAAACCATAGAGGATTGTTAAGACTAAATTTTCCCCCGAGAAATAAAGGGAACTGCTTATGGAAAACAGAGCTTCCCTGGTGGCTCAGATGCTTAAGAATCTGCCTGCAATGCAGAAGACCTGGGTTCGATCCCTGGATTGAGAAGATCCCTTGAAGAAGGAAATTGCAACCCACTCCAGCATTCTTGCCTGGAGAATCCCATGGACAGAGGAACCTGGCAGGCTACAGTTCATGGGGTTGCAGAGAATCAGACACAACCAAATGATCAACACTTTACAGAAAAGAAGCTGTAGACATGGGTGTGGTATGGGATATTTTTTTAACAGATCCTATTATTTTGACTTGAATACATCTGAATGTTTTATACTTATTCAGTGCCTGCTAGCACCAGACATTATGCTGATTACTATCATTGGTGTTCCATTCATACATAAACATTGTAAGTTACATGTAGATATCCATCTTACAGATGAAGATATTGGACCTTAGAGAAGCAAAGGTTAAAGCCACGTATTTAGAGAAGACTGGATCAAACCCAAGTCCTCCTATTCCAACATCAGAATATTAAATATTAAATATTAAAATCTAGGCATTTTTTACAGGCCCTCTGTTGTTGCATGAAGTATGACAATAGGGATGAATCTTTTAAAAGATCCTTGAAAGCTCTACAAGCTACAAAATATCTGGCTTTCTAACTACTTGGATAAAATAACACTTGTGCCTGTATTTTATCACGTGTATACAGAGCAAAATAGAAAAATCTTTTCCAAAAGATGCATCATGAAGCCCAGTTGGACCATCTATCACGGGGAAAGGGAAAATTTAGCATTTGTTTTGACATAGTAGGAGGAGATGGGGAAGAAATGCTTCCTTACAATGTCTCAAATTCTCCTTTGTGGTTAAATTAATGCCACACGTGCTTGACAGTATTCTTCAATGACTATAAACATGGGCTTTGGTACTATTTTAGAACAAAGGTGACTAAAGAGACATGAAAACTAGATATTTAGATCCTGGATTGAGGAAATATGTCAACAGTGACTACTATGGGGCTACTTACTGGTTTCAACAAAGCCCAAATGCAGTACATTTTTAACAATTGATGAACCCAGGCAAAGGGAATATTGTTTTTTGTTTCTTGTGTACCATTCTGTTAATTTTAATTTCATCAAAATAAAAATTTTGGAGATAAAACCAAAAATAAAATAGGCCAAAATAACTCTGCTCCAAAAGAGTATAGGTTTTGTAGCTGGTTAGATGTGGTTTGAATAGCAGCTATGCCATTTGCTAGATATGTGACTTTTAAATAAAAATTATTTAAACTTTTAAAGTTTCAATGTTATCGCAATAATTGATATAAAAAATCAATCACACAAATATGTTATATGAATTGAATGAATTATTTCCTATAAAACATGTAATAGAATTCAATATATAGTATAAAAAATGTCTCATGATAATTTTGCTTCTGTGTGCTGCAGCTGCTCAGGCATCTCTGGCTCTTTTGTGATCCCATGGACTGTAGCCCAAGGGGTTCCTCTGTCCATGGAATTTTACAGGCAGAAATACTCGGGTAGGTTGCTATTTCCTTCTCGGGGGGATCTTCCCAATCCAAGGATCAAACTCGCATCTCTTTCATCTCCTGTATTGGCAGGTGGATTCTTTACCACTGTGCCACCTGGGAAGCACACGTGTCATGTAATAATTATAATAATAAATATCCCTTTCATGACTTTAACTTGCCTATATTATCAGAACAATTGTTTAACTTTTTTCTCAGGGGGAACTGTCTCAGAATTACTGTGAAAATATTTTTACTGCATCTAAGCTTCTTAAAACATCAAGTTTGATCTCAGAAATTGTCAAGGTATATCATACACTACACTTTCAATCATTGTATACCTCTTTGTGAAAAACCATGGAGTTATTTTTATAAAGTTAATAAAAACTTCTAGAAATTGTGAACAGCTCTGTTGTGTAGATTTCACTCTTCTCCCTAGTAGTGTTTGTCAAAATGAGGCCTTTTCCCACAGGAAAAACTGTGAGAAAACCCAGCTTCTCCCCAGCTACTGTTTGATACCTTTTCCCTTTTAGTGAGACAGCTAAATAAGCCAGAAGATCTGCTACCTACATTCTAAAAAAATATGGTTGGTGTGAAAAATAACACAAATTGCTAGCAAAATTATTGTAAATAATGACTATCAGCTGTCATATCTTTATGCTTTCAGTTACTATATGATCACTTTTGTGTAGCCTTCTTTAAAAAAAACTTACAGAGGTAGGCAATGGATTAGTGGTTGCCAGGGATTAGTGGCCAATGTGGGTGGTGGTGGGAGAGAGAAGGTCATGTAGCTATAAAATATCAACATGAGGGATCCTTGTGATGACAGTAGTGACATTGTTCTTTATCTTGACCATCGTAATGGATACATGAAATAAGACCTGTGATAAAATTGCACGTAACTAAACATGCACACACACACACACACACACACAAGCAAATGTAGGTAAAGTGATAAAATCTAAGTAAAATTGGTGGATTTTATCAGTGTTAACATTTTGGTTGTAATTTTGTGTTGCAGTTTTGCAAGATGTTATCATTAGAGGAAACTAAGAGTACTTATCTCTCTGTATTACTTCTTTCAACTGCATGTGATTTTATAATTTTCTCAAAGTAAAAAATTTAATTAGAAAACTTGTTACTTAGTGTCTTTTGTCTGCCTTGATGTCCATAGTAACCTTTCATGCTAGAGAAATTTTTCTAGATTATTTACATATATTCTAACAACACTTTGATATTTGTCCAACTTCCAGATAGAACCTTCTGCCTTTTAAATTGCCAGTAACTAGTGCATAATTGCTGACTTCCCATTCTGAGATAAACAAGTTAGGCAAATGTGGATATATTTGATTTGTCATTTGATGAATGAGAAAGAACTTCTCCAGGAAGAATAGGAGCAGCTTGAGTGAGTACATTTTCTTGAGCATGCCCAGGGGTAAAATGAAGACATTGTTATCTGATGTGACACCTTGAGCAGACTGCCTGGCAAGCCCGCCACCAACGATGACTCTCCATAACAAGAGTCTGGTATCAATTAAGGAAACGTGAACTTCTAACCTGTGTGAACTGTCACGGTTGAGTCCTGGCCTGGCTGATCTCTGAATTTCCAGAGGTTAATCACAGCACTCCACAACTGACAAGACCCTCCCTTCTTTTTCTACCTCCACTGATGAAATTTGGGTCCTCTGAAGCCACAGAGGGGAGAGAAGCCCTCTCCTCTTTATTTCTAAAGTAAAAAAAAAAAAAAAGGAGATAAATTTAGTCTCGTTCAAGGATGAAACTCCCTTATCTATAGCAAAGTAATAGATGCTCAATATATTTTTAACAAGTATTAATCTGAAATAAACCTTAAAAGGAATTCCAGCCCACAGCTTCTAATTTATTCACCAGAAAAAAATATATTTATAAACAACAAGGTCATATGCAGGTCAGAAAGCCACAGTTAGAACTGGACATAGAACAACAGACTGGTTCCAAATAGGAAAAGGAGTACGTCAAGGCTGTATATTATCACTCTGCTTATTTAACTTATATGCAGAGTACATCATGAGAAACAATGGGCTGGAGGAAGCACAAGCTGGAATCAAGATTGCTGGGAGAAATATCAATAACCTCAGATATGCAGATGACACCACCCTTATGGCTGAAAGTGAAGGAGAACTAAAGAGCCTCTTGATGAAAGTGAAAGAGGAGAGTGCAAAAGTTGGCTTAAAGCTCAACATTCAGAACACTAAGATCATGTCATCCAGTCCCATCACTTCATGGCAAATCAATGGGGAAACAGTGGAAACAGTGGCTGGTTTTATTTTTCTGGGCTCCAAAATCAGTGCAGATGGTGATTTCAGCCATGAAATTAAAAGATGCTTACTCCTTGGAAGGAAAGTTATGACCAACCTAGATAGCATATTAAAAAACAGAGACATTACTTTGTCAACAAAGGTCCGTCTAGTCAAGGCTATGGTTTTTCCAGTGGTCATGTATGGATGTGAGAGTTGGACTATAAAGAACACTGAGCACCAAAGTACTGATGCTTTTGAACTGTGGTGTTGGAGAAGACTCTTGAGAATCCCTTGGACTGCAAGGAGATCCAACCAGTCCATCCTAAAGGAGATCAATCCTATGTGTTCATTGGAAGGACTGATGTTGAAGCTGAAACTCCAGTACTTTGGCCACCTGTTTCGAAGAGCTGATTCATTGGAAAAGACCTGACTCATTGGAAAAGACCCTGATGCTGGGAGGGATTGAGGGCAGGAGGAGAAGGGGACGACAGAGGATGAGATGGTTGGATGGCATCACCGACTCAATGGACATGGGTTTGGGTGGACTCCAGGAGTTGGTGATGGACAGGGAGGCCTGGCATTCTGCGGTTCATGGGGTCGCGAAAAGTCAGACATGACTGAGCAACTGAACTGAACTGAACTGTACAGCACAGAGAACTATATTCAATATCTTATTATAAACCATAATGGAACAAAATAGAAAAAAATGTATATATATATATATATAAACTGAATCACTTTTCCGTATAGTAGAAATTAACACATTGTAAATCAACTATACTTCAGTAAAAAAGAGAAAATACATCAATCATCTATTTATTAAATGCTTACTATATATCAGGCACTGCCTTTGCATTTGTAAGTACCAAACTTTCCTTTCAAATATTCTGTACAATAGATGGCATCTATTATTAATATCCATTCAATAGATGAGGTCATTGACTTCACAAAGGTCACAAAGTTGTTAAATGGTAAGGCTGATAAATACAGTGAGAACAATTTCAGTGCTTGTGGTCAAGCTATCAGCTTGTCTCAGATCTGATAATTCATGGGAAGTGTCCATTCATTAGGCCCAAGTATGTATTCAAAAGTGAAGACAACTATCTTGGCTTAGAGCTTAACCAAAATTGTCATATAAAATTTTGATAAGCATTCTAAAGCTGTTTTAATGCTTATAACAATCCTATGAATTAGAAGTTATTAACTCTAGTTTATTAAATGAGAAAATGGTGTCATTGGGGGTGATTAAGTGGCTTAAAATGATAATTCATTTAATAAGCTTTGAACTCTGTCTCCTGTTTTATCTTCTAAACCAGGCTCTTAGGTTTACCATGTATTGTTGAATCTTGCATTTCAGGGTCAACTTTGCATCAGCAGAATTTTAATTCAGCTGGAAAGTCTGACTAACTAGGTTAATTAAGTTCCTTGAGGTAAAATTTGCTCATCTATTATATGAAGGTGGTCATAAAAACTGCACTTTCCATCTCAGTGGATTTCCATGCAGAAAAGATGAGGGAAGTAAAAAAACTTTGTCAGCAGTAAACTCACAAGCTTATTTAAGTTGCCACTATACTTACGACTTTTCAGAATTTTTTACTTCTAGGAAGCAATGCAAAAATGGAAAGTCGATTGGATTGTAATTTGGGGGCATTATATATCCAAGGCTGGATTCATTTTTTTATTCATTCACTCATTTGTTCAATTATATGAGATGGCCTATTCTGGATCTTATAGAAAATACAAAGGAGTTAGTACTTTATATAAATCTGTCAAATTGTAGTTATACAAAAACCATGTCTTATTCACCATTACTTCATAACTATGTTCTAAATTTGACTCAGTCATGCATACTTCATACAAATTATTACAAACTTACTATAGTACTCATCTTTAGTGTATTCAATGTTTTCTACCCAAACACACACATACACACTCTCTTGCACATGCACATATACCCTAACTAGGAAATGTGCTAGGCTGTGGGTATTCAAAAGTCTCATGAATCTCATAACCTTAGAGTAAAGTCAGACAATTAAATCAATTACTGTAATCACAAGATCTATGAGGGAGTTCGGCCGAGAAGTCACTTCACAGTCTACCACTAATGCATGACCTTGCAAAATCACTTAGTCTTTGGCTTAACCACATTGGACTAGAAGAATAAATGGGTCTAAAAAGTAGAAAATTCTATGTTGTGATGTTTGAAAACCACTAACAGCAAGGGGTTATTTGCAAAAAAATCTAAATATTTTCTATTCAATTCAGCAGGTGTTATTTCACACCATCTATATGGCAGGCACTGAATTTCTTAGCATCTTTGAAAATAACCACCTATTCTCTGCAGGCAGAGATGTATTCTCTAGAGCTGTTTTTCCAATAACATTTATTTTAACAATAATATGCTTAGTCTGCTGTGAAAATACAACTTCACTGATTAGGCAGCCAGCCCAGTCAAACATTGTTTGGGGTTATAATTATAGCTATTTAATTGTTGAACAATCTCATAAGAGCTGCAAAAGCATCTCAGTTTGTTTATGCAGCAATTTAAGCTTGTTTTTTTCCCCTTTATCCTTTTTCCTCTTGAAAGGAAAGCTCAGGATAAGTCTAGCCTGAAGCCCCAGAGTATAATTAAGCACCCCCCCCCCCACCACCACCACCAAAAAAAAAAAAAAAAAAAAAACGCAGTGGAACCAGGAGGCTCCTTTTTGGTTAAAGTAAGGAGCTGTTGCCATGATCTGTTTTAATTTGATAAACACAGAGAGCTATTCTGTTCCGAGACCTCTTTCCCCCCACTCAGAAAGGGGGTGTTTACGTACAGCTGTGGGGAATTACTCACAAGAGGTTTAAACAGTGGAAAAAGAAAACATCCTCTTTTCTTTCTGGACCCACCCAGCCCACCAAAGTTTACAGACTTAGCCAATGGAAAGATAGATCATGGTTCACTGAGAACTCGCTTTGGAAGATAGAGACCTAGACTCTATCAGAACAACTAGAAGATCTGAAGGGTGTAGAGAGTGGCATTAGCAGCTACAGGGGGATGGCAAGGCGAATCCTTTGAAGAGACTTTGCTTCAGAGACAGCTTGTAGATTGTATACGAACAGAGAGCCATGTTGCCCAGGGTTGTATAAAAATGTACAATGGGAATATGAATTGCACTTACAGGGTCCTTACAGGGTCAGTAAACTCCCTCTTAGCCAACAGTGAACAAAATCTAGGTTTTCTTCTAATTTTGTTTAAGTGTTGGATAAAAGATAAAATGGTCTTTTTCAGTTTTCCCCTCAGCTCGAGTAATTTTTTTCTGTGCATTTTATTTAAACTTTGTGCAAAATAGAAGCAGAGAATTCAACTAAATGAGAAATATGATTAAAAGATCTTAGAGTGACCTTGAAATGAGTGGTTAAAATTTTAATAAATCAATCACTAGCTATTCTGTTATTGGGTTTCCCTGGTGGCTCAGTGGTAAAGAATCTGCCTGTCAATGTAGGAGATGTGAGTTCGATCTCTGGGTCAGGAAGATTCCTTGAAGGAGTATTCCTACTCCAGTATTTCTGCCTGGGAAATCCCATGGACAGAGGAGCCTGGCAGGTTACAGTCCATGGGGTTGCAAGAAGAGTCAGACATACCTGAGACTAAATAACAACAACAAATCTGTTATTTTAAATTAAACATAGAGTTGTGATTTTTAGTTTTTATGACTTTTTGAGAGGTGAGTCATGGAGTAGATTTCTCAGAGTATCTAAGAAATAATATATATATTAGAAATTTAAAAGTATACATATTATTTTGAAAGTATAGAGTCAAATAGTAATGCTTTGAGACACTATATTTTACCTACTACAATTTAAGAAAAGAAGAAGAAAGCAAAGAGTAAAAAATAGAAAATTTTATGTTCATTTCCTGGGGTGGAATTCACCAAAATAAGTTCTATCAAAATATGCATTTCTGGGAAAAAAATTATTTAAGGAGAACTTTCCTGTATATATGGCTTAATTAAACCAAGGTTTGATTAACTATAGTTTAATAATTATAGTTAATAGTTATAACTATACTTATTGTTCAGTAAGTGATGTAACTTAGAATTCCTTAAAAAATTAGCATACCAGTTTTAAATATTTTCTTCAGATTGTCATGAAGATGTCAACCCAGGAATGAGATTAAATTGTCTCAGTGTTCCTGCCAGAATGGACTTATTCTTAAGATTCACTACCTCTCATTTGCATGTTTTTGTAGACTAACATGAAAACAAGCTCCAAATCAGTGGTACAAAATTAATTCTGTTCACCATTTCTCAATTTACTTTGAATACTGCTTCCAAATATTTTGACTCAATTTATTTACGGTAAACTCAGGCACTAGGCCATACACACAAGCTTTCCAATTTTAAGCTCTCAAATGATATAAAAAGCAGCTTTCTTGACCAAATGGATTTCTTGTTTGTAGAAGCCTGTCATAGTTCTTTTATTTTTTTCCTTAAAATATAACTTCCTAGAAAATGATAATGCCTTTCACGTAAGTGAATTTTCTTCTTTGTTAGAGTGTGTGTCGTTTCCAGGTAGAGATGGATTGAAATCCAACATAGTCAACGATGATGGCTGTAAAGACCCCATGAAATAGAATTTTCCATTGTCCTCCATCTAAAATGATAACAAACACGGTTTTAATTCACTTAATTCATGTTGTTGTTTCTTTTTTTTTTCCTAAAAGAAAGATACAATACTTGGAAAGCACATACTACATAATTGGGTAAACTAATTGATAAAAGCAAAAGTAACTGTTGCCATGAGATTACTCCACAGAAAATGTTTGGTTTAAGTAAACTAGCCACTATTTGAAGTAGAGGGACTCCTTGAGTTTTCTAAGGGAAATAAAACCAAAATCTTAACTTTCAAGTCCTTGGGTCTTTTGTAGTAAAAATGACTTAGAGACAGTTCTGTTTTTCTGTCTCTTCTCTATCCTTCTATTCCTTTTTTGCTTTCTTCCACATTTTCAGATGTCCTTGTTAAATTTGTTTTTATTTCCTCCTTTAAAAAATAATGTCTTATTTTTTGTTTTATTTCAAGGTTGTATTTCTACAAAGTTGTGGAGGTTTAGCTTACCTGGTGCATAACAGCTGCTCAAAAGTAATTGTTGAGTAAAAATGAGTAACTTAAGTCACACAGATTAGCTGTAGAGAATGTGGAAAACATCCCCCTTTGTCCAGGAGCAGGGACAGCACAGATGTTTCCTATGCTGGGTTTATCAAGCTCTGCAAAATCTCCCCATGGGTCTCTGAGTGCCTTTTGGTAAGTTTTACATGCAGTTGTCTTTCTTTCCCTCTTTGAAGTCCACTTAGCTGGTGAGAAAAATCTAGAGAGGATGACAGAAGCAAGCCCAGTAAAGGTAGCCTTTAGAACATAATGACCCTGGACTCCATGAGTTTAAAAAAGCCCATTCATGGCTAGAAAATGAATATTATTTATTCAAAAGGTTGCAGCTGTTACATTCTCTTGAGAAAACACCAAGACCTATCCATGCCAGGTTTTTCTGATTGCCTAACCTCAATGATTCTGAGATAAAATCCCAAAATAGGCATTTATAAAGGCAAGGAATGAAAGGCAACAGACGCAGAACCTGGGCAGTTTTTGCAGCTGCTGGTTTATAAACTACAAACCCAAAAGTTGTTTCTCTCCTGATGTTGCCAGTTTGCCTAGGTGATAGTCTTGTGCCAGTCAAAACAGTCACAGGCATTTCTGTACAATGTATTCTGTTCTGTCCACACTGGGGGCTGTTTCCAAAAAACAGAATAACGGAAGCACTGAATCAAAAAAATGAAACCAGAAAACTTAAGCCCTCCGATAAAAGAAGAAAACAAAAAGTAACACGAGAAATGTGTTTTTCCCAGGAACGTCCACATCGCTACAGACCCAGTTTTCAAAAGTGGATTTTCTTTGAATAGGGTTTGGATTTGCCAACAGGCTATTAGGATATAATACACCAGTCACAATTCTCCGAGAAAGGATCTAAGGTTTGTTGTAATTTTGCCACTTTCCCAGAGATGGGTAGAGCCAAGAGGAAGGGGTGAAGCAAAGAGAGCAAAAGATTGCAGGATTGAAGAAAAGTTGCTGGATCCTATCCAGTCATCTTCAAAGGATAACCTCTTCCAAACAGAGCAAACCTTCAGGCGGAGATTATGCAAAGCTCCTGCTTTCCAACACCCCTGAAAACCTGCTACCCCCGTCCATTCAGATTTGAGGATTAAGAAAACCAGGGGAATGAAAGCATCTATTTATCCCTGGTCCATGTCAGGAATTGTTCTTCTGAGCTGGACCCTATGGCTTTATTGGTGGCGTGATTGTCCCTTTTAAATATTTTTTTGGGGATGGGAGGAGGTGGGTGTCTGTATTATCTGATAGTTCTATGTTTGTTTTTTCAGCAAAGATGCTTAATTGTGTAACTCCTGGCTAGGTTTCCTTTGCCAAATGATAAAAATCAAAGTTGGAAAAGACCTATTAGGTCATCTTATCCTAACTCCTGCCAGTGAGAATTTTGCCTCTAATATGCACGACAAGGCGTCCACTTCTTCCCTTGGGAGATTAGCCTCTACAATCCAATTAGTCTCTGCTGCCAACACATTTTCCCTGACATTCAATTTACAATTAATATCATTGTTTTTCTTAATTCTGTGCTCACCAATGAAGTGTTTACTTTCTTTTATTGTTTTCGAATTTTAATCCGCTGATAAGTCTATTTTCTTATGCCTCCCCCAAATACACTCATTAATTTTTTTCCTAGAGCCTTTTAGTTTATTTGCTATTCTTTTGTTATTTGTTATTCTTTGCACAGCTCTCTATCTCTTTGATACGAGGAAAATGAAGGCTTCTCATTTCCCTACTTGGCACCTCTCATCAGCAGGCAAGGATGTGGTGGAATTGGGTAGAAAATCAAGACGCTTAAAGGTTTCCATAAAATTCAGGCTTCCTCAGTATTTTACTTTTACTTTCCAGATATGAGTGGCTCGAGATAGGCTGGCAATTTCGAGTATCCCAGCGTTTCAGTTGTGTGTGTGTGTTTGCACGTGTCAGATTTTCTGCTGTGAAAAACCTGGCTCAGATGATCAGATGAGATAAGGCAGGCAGAGATACGATGCTAAAGAGGAGGAAGAATATTACAATAATGAACTTTGAGACTGAAGTAACTCAGCCACCTTCCAGAATACCTCATTCCCCGAAGAGCAAGCCATTTCAGGCTGAGGCGGACCACTGCTGACCAATGTGGCTCCATGCGTCCATGAGACAGGCTTCTCTGTACAGCAAGGCGCTTTCCTCCTGAGATTTTGTTCCTTCATTGCCTAAGGCCCTGGCTTTGTTCCTGCCTTGTCTTGTCTCCCCCTTCTGATTCTCTGGACTTATTTTGGCAGGCACATTGCCTTCATCTATTCAATTTACCATGTCGATTTGGTCTCCACCTCGTGACCTCTGCTCGGCCTTCGGGCCTAAGGGAGGAGTCCCTCTTTCTGGATCCTGCCCTCTGACTAAGCCCTCTCTTTCTGCTCCTCCCTTTTCTGGGGATCCAGAACAGATACCTTCCCAAATGCCAGTTTTTTCCCCTTTGTCCTTAATTATTTCATTGTTAGGACTGTCTGTTCATGCCGATTTACACTCAGCTCCATCACAGGCCACAGCCCTCACTCAGAGTAGTTTCCCTATATGGTTTTTAAGGGGTGTTTTATAGATAATTAAGTCTCACAAACCTAAGAAAAAATTCTTAATGTCATCTGTAAGGCCTTAAAAATCTCCTGGCTAGCATCACAATGCAATCACATACCACTGACCGCTCTCACTCTGCCTCACTCATGATGGCTTCCCCTCAGGTCCTTCAGGCTTGCCTGGTGGCTCAGAGAGTAAAGAATCTGCCTACAGTGCAAGAGACCTGGGTTGGATCTCTGGGCTGAGAAGATCCCCTGGAGAAGGGAATGGCTACCCACTCCAGAGTACTGCCTGGAGAAGTCCATGGACAGAGGAGCCTGGTGGGATACAGTCTATGGGGGTCGCAGAGTTGGACACAACTGAGTGATTAGCACTTCACTATCAGGTCTTTGCTGCGCAAGCGTCAATCTCTTCCACATTGGGATCTTCATCTTACTGTTCTTTTTGCTTTCCTAAGTGTCACTTACTCATCCACAATGAATATATGTCATAGCTTACATGGAACTTAGACCCAAGTACCCTCCCCTGGACTAAGTTAGGTCCTACTGTTATACTTTATTATTTAGTCTTATACATGCATTGAAAGCACTTACCAAAAATTATGAACATGCATTTCCTGATTTGTTAAGTTATTTGACATTTGTACAACTCTATGACACGTGAAGATGGTCCCACGATTATTCTTCATTTCTGTGTATCGTAAGTGCTCAGTATATCATAAGTGCTTGGTCAGATGAGTCATGTAAAGAATAGAGAGCAGAATAAAAGTTAACAGTCAGCTGCCATGACCGATAATTACTTGTCTTAATCTAGCTGCTTTGGTTATTTTTCTTTGTACTTATATAGTTTGGTTTACATTAAAAAAAACTGTCATTTCGAATATCTATATCAGGTATTGTACTAGTAAGCTTTTGGTTTTTTTTTTTTTTTAATTTCAGGCAAGAGAGAGCCACTATACAATTTTTACTTGAAAGAGGACTTTGGGAGAAAAATAGGGAGCTCGTAATTAATGAGAAAATGGAGGAGTACATTTGGTGCACAGATAGAAACTAAAAGAGCATAGGATCTGGGCAGTAGAAGCAATGCTTTCCTGCACTGCCACTATACCACTGCTCCCAGACATCCCTGAAATATTCAGGCATTTTTATTAGTTCCCACTGCAGAATCCAACACTGGCTGTCATGAATGAACCAACCACCCATTTGTTTGCAACCAACCTAAAGTTCAAAGTCCTGCGTCAGAGGACTGCCGGATCAAGGAATGGCTGGGTAATTCAGCCCTAGTCTCTGAGTCAGAAAGAGAAAGGAGTCCTCACCTTCCGTACAAGCATTCTGAAGTAGATACTCAAATGTCCAACTCCCCACGCAATGAGTTATTTCTCCCCCTCCCCCCCTTTTTATATATTAAGTCATTTAATTGCCTCAAATACTTTACAAAAATGTAGGTATTATTATTACCCCATGGAACTTTTGGGGAAACTGAGGCCCAGAGAGGCTCATAACTCAGTCAAGGACACACAGCTAGCAAGTGATGAAGCAAGAATGATTTTTTTCATTACTGCTAGGTATGTCAAGATGACCTCAGCATATTCCAGCAGATTGCAGTTCACTTTGACTCTGAATTAGATGTCTCATTTCAAATTAATGTATTGAAATCTGGAAGAGTAGTAACCCTCTGCCCTTAGGAGGAATACATACCCCAAAGGACACATCATCAGCAAAACAAGCTCTAACCTAGCAACGGTGGATGTTGCACATTTCTCTCTTTTATTGGATTCCTCTCATGCTCACCACCATGAGCATACATGAGTGGTCCGTAAACCAGAATGAAGCTAACTAGTTGGTTGATCCAGGAAATGAAAGTTAATCTCATCAGCACTAATTTCTATCATTTCCAAGTCCTTAGCTAATACTATGCCAAGTACTTTAATAATGAAGATTCTGTTTTGCCACTTCTTTAGATTTGTCCTGTATCTTTTCTTTCCTCTTTTGGTTGTAGATCATACATCCCACATCACAGGTCTGGACATATCACAGATATTGGGGCCTGTCACAGTCTTCCATCTGACTACCACTGCTTGATTCAAAAATGAATATGAGAACCAATTAGCAGGACCAATCAGTTTTCTTCCCCAGGATTTTTCTAACTGGAATTAGTTGGATAGAATTTTTTTCCTTTCTACTCATGAAATTTTTGAGAATTTAAGATCCAACCTGGTTACAGTCTTGTTTTTAACCTTGTGAAGATGGTTAGTTTGTGATAGCACGGCTCTTTGTAAAAAAAAAGGCAAATATAGAAGTCAATATGAAAATCTAATGATTTGAATTCACAGATGTACTCATTGTTTTTTGTTTTTTCTTTTTCCTTTTTGGTGTGTGGCTTGAAATATAAATTTTTTGTTTAATTGAAATATAAATTTTTTTGTCTTACTTCCATTTCCTGCTTCTCACAATCAAAGAGTTGTATGTAATGTATGTATGTCATTACTGATTCATACACTGCCCCCCCCCCCCAAGTTAGGTATTATTATTTCACAAATACAAAAATCAAGGCTCTGAAAAGACAGCCCTCAGATTGGGAGAAAATAATAGCAAACGAACCAACAGACAAAGGATTAATCTCAAAAATATACAAGCAACTCCTCCAGCTCAACTCCAGAAAAATAAATGACCCAATCAAAAAATGGGCCAAAGAACTCAACAGACATTTCTCCAAGGAAGACATACAGATGGCTAACAAACACATGAAAAGATGCTCAACATCACTCATTATCAGAGAAATGTAAATCAAAACCACAATGAGGTACCATTATACGCCAGTCAGGATGGCTGCTATCCAAAAGTCTACAAGCAATAAATGCTGGAGAGGGTGTGGAGAAAAGGGAACCCTCTTACACTGTTGGTGGGAATGCAAATTAGTACAGCCACTATGGAAAACAGTGTGGAGATTTCTTAAAAAGCTGGAAATAGAACTGCCATATGACCCAGCAATCCCACTTCTGGGCATACACACCAAGGAAACCAGATCTGAAGGAGACACGTGCACCCCAATGTTCATCGCAGCACTGTTTATAATAGCCAGGACATGGAAGCAACCTAGATGCCCATCAGCAGACGAATGGATGAGGAAGCTGTGGCACATATACACCATGGAATATTACTCAGCCATTAAAAAGAATTCATTTGAATCAGTTCTAATGAGATGGATGAAACTGGAGCCCATTATACAGAGTGAAGTAAGCCAGAAAGATAAAGACCATTACAGTATACTAACACATATATATGGACTTTAGAAAGATGGTAACGATAACCCTATATGCAAAACAGAAAAAGAGACTCAGATGTATAGGACAGACTTGTGGACTCTGGGAGAAGGCGAGGGTGGGATGTTTCAAGAGAACAGCATTGAAACATGTATATTATCTAGGGTGAAACAGATCACCAGCCCAGGTTGGATGCATGAGACAAGTGCTCGGGCCTGGTGCACTGGGAAGACCCAGAGGGATGGGGTAGAGAGGGAGGTGGGAGGGGGGACCGTGATGGGGAATACATGTAAATCCATGGCTAATTCATTTCAATGTATGACAAAAACCACTGCAATGTTGTAAAGTAATTAGCCTCCAACTAATAAAAATAAATGGAAAAAAAAACAAAAAAACAAAAATCAAGGCTCAGGAAATTGATATCACTGTCCCAAAGTTGCACAATTAGCCAGTAAGGAGCAGATGTTGGATGACAGATTTTCTTTTTTTTTTTTTTTTTCAGATTTTCTTACTTCCAAATCATAAGCTAGATGCTGTAACACTCAGCGCGCAACCTGGGGTGCTGCAATCCATGAGTTCCCAAAGAGTCGTACATAATTTAGTGACTGAATGATAGCATATAACATTCAAAGAAAAATCTGCATTAATTAAAAATAATTCAATTGTTTATCAATATCTACAATACCCTGACATGAATCCCAGTAGTGATATATTTATCAATTTTTGGCTTTACTGGGCCTTCATTGCTGTGTGCAGGCTCTCTCTAGTTGCAGTGAGCAGGGGCTACTCTCTCGTTGTGGTACATGGGCTCCTCATTGTGGTAGCTTCTCTTACTGAGAGGCATGGCTATAGGGAGCATGGGCTTAGTAGCTGTGGCATTTAGGCTTAGTTGCCTCAAGGCGTGTGAGACCTTCCAGGACCAGGGATTGAACCTTTGTGCTTTACATTGGCAGGCAGATTCTTAACCATTGGACCAGCAGGGAAGTCCACACAATAGCGATTTTACACATATGACAATATGTATATCTTAGCTCATGATTATATGCTTTATTTCTTATAATTTATCTAGGACTTTTGGTTACTCATTCTCTTACTCAAGATGGTAAGTATAAATTCAATGTCCAGGGAATGGAATAAAATTGAATAATCATAAAAATTTTTTAAATTTTTGAAGAAATATTTTTAACCATGTGTATAATACCATATTGGATTTGGGACAGAGAAATAAAAATCTGACTGAAATATATCCTTTTTCATTATTATACAAATCTGAAAGGCTTGGGGAATTGATGGTTTTCTACTGATCCTAATGATGTAGCTAGTCAGAAAAATATGTTTTCAAACATTAAGACAACTCACATGCTTTTTTTTTTTTATCCAAAACATGTTTATTGGGTTGGTTTCCCATTCATCTTGATGCAGGATCCTGTTAGTGCTGCTTCTGTCTGATGGAGCATCCTTCTGTAAGTCTTGCTTTTCCTCCTGTAGGCTGACAGAGGACAATACAGCAGTCAACACACAAACTACTGTTTGTGCATGGCTAAAGACGGTGGTGATTTCATAGCATCCTGGGCATTTTACATCCAAGAAATAGGAATTCGGGCTCTGTACCAGGCGCTTCTTCTTGTGTTTCCTCTTCTCTTCTGGAGAGGGATGAAGAAGATCCTTTGTGAGAGGCATGTTCTCGTGAGGAGGTCGTCACTGCCAGAAAAGGCCTCATGTGCTTTATCATCTAAGAAAACTTGCCTAATGGATTTTTCATTCCTTTACTATATGATACATACAAATCATTTTTTAAAATTATAGGATGAAAAAGTAAGAGACATTCTCAGTTTTATGATGAACTCACACAAACAGAATACGGGTTGTTTGTATATTTCTTCTTCTATTTGTATCATTTATTAAAGTTTACCTGAGAGCCCTGCGAATAGTCCAGACCCAGTCTAATTCCACTGCCTCTGAAATATCTTCCCAAAGATCTCAGATATTAGGTTTCAAGAGTTAGGGGTATTTGGAGATATAAAAATTCAAAGGAAATTATTGTTTATTTGAAAATATGGAGTGAGAAAATTCTAGTCCATTTCTGATCTTATTGTCTTGCCTTGTAATTGATATTTCTCACATTTATTCTAATTGGGCTTCCCCAGTGGCTCAGTGGTAAAGAATCCACCTGCAATGCAGGAGATTTGGGTTTGACCCCAGTCGAGCACTTAATACATGCCAAGCATTCTGCTAAACACTAGTGGTGCAATAGTGATATAGTTGATGACAGAATAGGAGTGACATACATTAATGTGAAAATGTATATTTTTCTTTTTTAATTTAAGGAATCTTCCATGTACATTTCTATTTATGCAGAGATGCATAGTCATACAATTTAATGGTGTCACATTTTGTCCTCTGAAGTGGCCTTTTGGTTACATGAATGAATGAAGATATGTACTAAACTCCTAGTAAAGCTATAAAGGAACATTTGCTCATTGGTCATAGGATTAGTATGAAACTGTATCTATGATTTAATGTTAGAGAAACTTCTAATGATGGATGGGTTTCCCTGATTAAAAAGACACTGTAATGTGTAGGAACTCCCCATAAAGCAAGGGGTGTGTATCCTGGTGGCCTAAATTTAACTTAAAGGCCAAAGGCCAGAGCTGGAGAAAGGCATGGCAACCCACTCCAGTATTCTTGCCTGGAGAATCCCTGGACAGAGGAGGCTGGTGGGCTACACTCCATTGGGTTGCAACAGGTCGGACACAACTAAGCAACTAACACTTCTCACTTTTTCAAGGGTTAAGAGGCAAGGTCACTTTCAGCACATAATGTAATTGCATTTTTTTTCTTTTTGGCCCCAACAAGTAGCATTCAGAATCTTAGTCCCTTGACCAGGGATCAAACCATGCCCTCTGCAGTGAAAGTACAGCATCTTAACCACTAGACCACCAGGGAAGTCCCTGCAATTTCATTTTAAGATGCTGAGCAGGTGAGGGTGAAATAAGAGAGTGGTGTGCCCACGATAACGATCTAGGACTACAGCTGTAACACAGCATCAATAAACAAACAGCATTAGACTTCTCCAAGACAGACATAATCTTTATTTTATTTTATTTTTTTTTTCAGGTGTAATCTTTAATAACTGTGTCACATGACAGTGAAAGAAGCATGGAAACCAATGGACTTTTTGGAGTTTTGAATCCTTTTTTTCCCCTCTATGCCTAGAGGTGGAGAGGGCAATAGCAACCCACTCCAGTGCTCTTGCCTGGAGAATCCCATGTTTGGAGGAGCCTGGTAGGCTGCAGTCTATGGGGTTTCGAAGAGTCGGACACAACCGAGCGACTTCACTTTCACTTTTTACTTTCATGCATTGGAGAAGGAAATGGCAACCCATTCCAGTGTTCTTGCCTGGAGAGTCCCAGGGATGGAGGAGCCTGGTGGGCTGCCGTCTATGGGGTCATACAGAGTCGGACACGACTGAAGTGATTTAGCAGTAGCAGCAGCATGCCTAGAGGATTGTTCCACTCTGTACAGAGTAAACTATACTGCGCAGAATTTTTGAGTAACTTGAAGTATAAGGAAAGGGTTAAGATGGAAGCTTAAAAAGGAAGTGACTAGGCTTCTTAAATTAATGGCAGAGCAATGACTAAAGGATTAATTAAAAGTGAAATATATTAGGAATGATGATAATCACAAGCTAGTGAAATTAGGCTTTACTAGTAACATATTATTGTCTGTTTATGTGGTTTATCAGTTAGTTCCCACTTTGTGATAACATAGGGACAATCTTTAAATCTCAGTAGATTATGGCAATTAACTTTTAGGTCTCCATTAAATTCCATGTCACTGCAGGTCAGCTGCTCCAGACTGGCTCTGTAGCATGTCTCATTCATTTTGGGATCCAGGCTGAAAAAACAGTTCCTATATGGGCAATGGTGACCACGTGGCAGTTCTTAATGTTTCTGCTTACAGGACACACAGTTTATTCATTGGTCAAAAACAGTCAACTGACCAACTCTGTCTCAGTGAAGTGGTAAATTTGTTAATCCCTTGAGGAGTCCACGTAGGTCTCATAGCAAGAGAAGGAATGCACAATCTTCTTAAAAGAAAGGTAGAAAATAGGGTGGGGGGAGCGGAGGGAAATGATATAATCTACTGCACATGGAATTTAAACTCTGGACAGCTCAAATAATTAATTTTTGTTTCCCTTTATGTTGCATTGTATTTCAATGAAAAACAGAAACAAATCCCTTCAAGTTAAGGATATACTGCTTTTAGTGGAATCTGTAGGATGTGATTCAGGAGAAAACCCACAAGCACAACTGGACCTCCACAGTAGAGCTGGGTGACCTAAGAGCCATCATGCATGAGTATATGGTGATGGTCCTCCTAGACATTCCAAATCTCCATGTATGGTTGCCAACGTCCACAATGGTGAGGGAGAATGCCAAGTAGTATGAAGATGCAGTTTAGTGAAATGAAGATTCTTTACCACAGATGGATATGAGTGATTCATAAAACAAATGTTGTGGCGTATCTCCTCTTTAGTGAATCAACACCAACTGTTCCAACCAGAAAATTTTTTAGAATATTGTCCATAAAGGGACATAAAAAATATATTACTGTATCTCTAACACCTAGCAAAGTCAGCAGGTACCCTGTTGGTGGTGATCATATTTTTAAAAAATGAATTGTTCTTAACTCTGAACTTCAAAGACGCAAGAATGGTGGCAATTTAGTAACTGAGAAAAGTGAAGGCTTTGTATTTGCTAAACAATTATTCTAAATAGAGATAAGATATGCTTAATTAACTTACTTAAATTTGTTCTCATTAGCTCTGTAGATATTCTCTTTATATTTAAAAACATTTCAGAGAGTTGTAGCACTATCCAAAGCCATGACAATCATGAGGGTAAAGTGTCAAGGATTTGAAAATCTCTAAATACTCAAAATAAATCTGAGAAAAGTTTTTTCTCAATAAAATTTAGTATATGGGGAAAAAATTAGTAGAGCTCTTTACACTCTCAATGTTTATATAGATTTATGACATATACAGGCATATATTTTATATACAATGGTATATATACATATATATATATAACCATTTATAAAAAGGTTAAATTCCACTCCTACTCAATCATACTCTCATTAAAAATAGCCTCATTATTCAAGTTAATTTTTTTTTTTTTACCCTTTGTTAACATTCAATCATTCAGTATAAAAATTTGGCAGTAGCCAGAGCATTTACCAAAACAATTTCACGAGGTATTTTCTTGTTTTTGGAAAGAGCAATATGGAATTATTCATGTTAAGGAGCTTTCCTACAATGGCCTTTGACATTGCTCTCTTTAATATATATAATACTTCTCTTTTGTCTTATGAGGAATCTCAGTAAAGTTTCTTCACTTGCTCTTCATGTTCAGAGAAATATTGTTTGAGTTTTTGCTTGTTTACTGTCAGAGTTGTTTTTTTCTTGACATAGAAAATAATATTTTCACAATTTCTGTAGATCTGTGACATTATAAATGGAAATGAAGGAAGTTGATGCCACATACAGAAGTGAGGGCCTCTGGTTTAGCTGGACTCTCTCTAGTAAAACAACTCATCCTTGCATATCTGCCTCTCTCCTGACTCACAACTACTTCACAGGACACATCATTCAAATTTGTGTCCCAGTAAAATATCCATTACTTTATGACATGGTTACCAGCCAATAAATGTAATCTCCAATGTTAAATCTGCAACTAGCCACCCACTATGTAGGTATTCTAGAATATCACTACTAATGTGATATTTTGCTCGAAGAGCTTCTGAATGAGATTTTGATGTAAATTTACATACACACACGCGAGACTGCTGCGCCATATGAATGCATTTAGCTATTTGTTCAGTTAGCTATTTGTTTACTCACTATTCTATCCTTCACACCTTTATTGTCATGCAAGATCCAAAATCTCGGTGAGATAGTGCAACTACAGAATGACTGAAGATTTGAAAAGGCTTCACAGAACACATCTATGTGTCTGGGCTAAAGTTATTTGCCTCTAACCTTGCAAAAATTACATCATGGAAAAATTTAGCTTCTGAGTGCTAAACCAGCCCTCATTAACGTCCTCATTCCTCTTTAATAGTCCAGTTAAAACCCCTGATTCTTTGTTAACAGGATCCACTCTGAATTGCTCTCTTCCTCATGGTTTCCTGCCATGTATGCATTTGTAGTATAGCATTTGGGATTTCACTGGTGTTAAGAACAAGATTCAATTTTGTGCTATTTATCTTGGGGGCATTTGACCCATATTTTTATCTATCTTCAGTTAAAGATCTTGAAACAGTGTCAAAGAGATGGGAAAGGTAGATTAGTTTTAGATCTTAAAAGAGAAACTAACATACAGAGGGGTTTAAACATAAACTTAGGCTTGTAGGTTTTAGATTCTGGGATGCTTCCAAGAAACGGGGAGCAAAATAGGGCTGTCTTGTAAAGGATCCCAAGATCTAGACTAAAAACAATTGTTTGGCTATCCTTGGACACAGATGAGCATATCTGAATATTGTTGACTTCTTAACAACTCCTTTCTTCCCTTTACCAAAGGCCTTAACTCCTACTGGTGTATCTGTCTTCAAGATGACATCTCCTTTCCTTGTATTACTTTGTCCTGAGTCAAGAAGCAACAGTTAGAACAAGACATGGAAAAATGGACTGGTTCAAAATTGGAAAGAAGTGTGAGAAGGCTGCCTATTGTCACCCTGCTTGTTTAACTTATATGCAGAGTACATCATGCACAATGTCAGGCTAGTTGAATCACAAGCTGGAATCAAGATTGCCAAGAGAAATATCAACAACCTCAGATATGCAGATGATACTGCTCTAATGGCTGAAAATGAAGAGGAACTACAGAGCCTCCTGATGAGGGTGAAAGAAAAGAGCAAAAAAGCTGACTTAAAACTCAACATTCAAAAAATGAAGATCATGACATCTGATCCCATCACTTTATGGCAAATAGAAGGGGAAAAAGTGAAAGCAGTGACAGATTTTATTTTCTTGGGCCCCAAAATCACTGTGGACAGTGACTGCATCCAGGGAATTAAAAGACAATTTCTTTTTGAAACGTAAGATTTGATAAACCTAGATAGCATATTCAAAAACAGAGACATCACTTTGCTGACAAAGGTTCATACAGTCAAAGCTATGGTTTTTCCAGTAGTCATGTATGGATGTAAGAGCTGGATCATAAAGAAGGCTGAGCACTGAAGAACTGAGGCTTTCTAATTGTGGTGCTGGAGAAGACTCTAGAGGGTCCCTTGGACACCAAGGAGATCAAACCAGTCAATCCTAAAGGAAATCAACTCTGAATATTCATTGGAATGACTGATGCCGAAGATGAAGCTTCAATACTGTGGCCACCTGATGCAAAGAACTGACTCATTTTGGAAAAACCCTGATGCTGGGAAAGACTAAAGGCAAAAGGAGAAGGGGATGGCAGAGGATGACATGGTTAGATAGCATCTCCAGTTCCAGTGAACATGAATTTGAGCAAACTCCAGGTGATAGTGAAGGAAAGAAGAGACTGGCATGCTGTAGTACATGGGATCACAAAGAGTCAGACATGACTTAGCAACTGAACAACAACACCTGGATGACACCTAACACTTTCCCCATGTTCCCTTGAACAATCATGATTTTACCTACAAGCCAGGCAATTTATGCTCTGTGACTGTCTCAAGTTCTCTACAAGTGGGGGAAACCCGCATGAATTGCTTAGGAAAGTGGTGAAGATCGTTAGCCAGTAAATATGCCTGTATTTCTCATGGTAGGATCCCAGGAAAAGCATCAGATATAAACAAAGTATTTGGTAGCATGAATAAGTTGCAGAAGAAAGAATTGATGAGAAAAGTTCCATGGGTAGAATTCAGTAATCTTACACAAAGAGGTGAGCTGGCTTCTGTTGGAGATACTGGCTCTAGGAAAGGGTTAATACTAGGAAACCAAGTCTTTACTCTTGAGGGACAGCGGTGGACCTTAATTTTAAAGTGTTTATTCTAAAACATTGAGTAAGAGTGCAGTATCTTTATGTGTTTGTGCTGATGGGTTTAAGGTGTAGAATCAAATCGTCTTTTCTTTTAGAAGTCACCTTAGACTTTATCCAGTTCAATTTCTGATCAATGCAGAAACCACCATCTCCAAGGGAACCCTGACACGTTGCCCTTCCTCATTTTTCAGCACCATCAGTGACAGACAACTGCTGGGATCAATCTTTCCCATCTCAGGCTGTGCCTTTTGTTAGAATGTCCTTTTTTTATGTTGTATGGAAAATTACAAGTTGAAAAGCATCTCACACAATGGCTGGCACATAGAAGGCATTCTATTTCAATAAGTGTTGCTGACTCCAAACCAGAAGTCCTGCAATATTTATTTTTATGTTCTTTGTCTATGTCTTTTATCCTCAAACTACACGGTATCATGAGGAAGGTCGACCATGAAGACCTTGAAGATACAACACACTAAAAGGAATAAAAGCCAACACCTTGGTCCACCTGCTTTACATCAACTCCATCAATTAATGTGAACAGCTTATCAGTTTTGTCAGCCATCTGGTAGCACCATAGCCAGTGTGTATGTATCTGCAAGTGCTAGTTTCACTGGGATGTGGTTGTGTTGATTATAGTGATTTTACTTTGCTTGCATATAAATCACAGTTGCTGATTTTCTAATAATTTTATAACATTAGAAAAACCAGTGTGTTGAGGAATTTTGTAAATTGTCAAAACAAACAAACAGAAAAGAGATTATGCCCTTCTTCATTTGGGATCTAGGTACACTGGATCCTTTAAATACTAGAAAGTTCTGAGTGATATGTAGGGCAGTTCTAAGCAGATGGTTTAAATATTCAGAAGTCCCCTACACTTTAGAACAAACTAGCCCTCAGCATTTTCACCTCTGTTCCTTCTTTTTACCAGAGCCAAACTACTGAGCATCTTTGGAAGAGCATCCCTTTCTGCTAAATTGTAGATTGAAAATATTTTGCATTTCTGTTTCCAGATTGCTTGGCATCAGTGCTCCAGTTGCTTTGTATTGATCAGTCGGATGTATCTGGGAGACTCCTGGATACAAAGTATTGTCACCAGTCCTCTGAGGGTTTGCTCTGAAGGCTTCTATGTGGGCCTGGAGAAAGGCTGGATTGTAGAAAGATTGTAAGTATGAGGTTTGGGAGGGGCCCAAGTCCTCCAGATGTTACTGCTTTCATATTTTCAATGTGATTCCAGGGACTTACCCTCCTCTCTGAGGAAGATAACTAATGCTTTGGCCTCATAGCATAGTCAGAAAAATGTGATCATTTGAAAGGGAATGTCTCCACACAACTCTTTCTTCCACCTACCCCATGGCTAATACGGATGATAAGCCTGGGCTTCTCTCCTCTCCGGCCAACTTGGACATTCTAAGGCCATGTCTGAATACTCACTGCCTTTTCTATGTCAAGGATTTTGGCCCCATTGCTACTTACCCTTCTATGAAAACAAATGAGAGGCTTCTAACTGGACAGGAAAATTATCTGAGGAAGTAACTTATCAAATGAGTCAATGTGTATCTGACCAGAACTTCCTCTTTCTGTTGGCGTCTCCTAATTCTGACATAGTCAGGCTTAGTGGTGGAGAAAGTATTTTAAGCTAAATTCCTGTGGTCACTTTTTCCATTTTCAGGCAATGGGTCATTCATTGTACATGGCGGTGAGCCAGAGATTTTGCTTCTCTTTTTGTATCATTTAAGTCTATTCCTTCTAAGACACATTTCCTACACAATGGGAAAACAGACAAAATATAAAGAAATCTTAGCCAATGGTTTTTTGTTTTGGTACTGAAGTCAGTGGAGGATTTGGTGGAATAAAAGGTAAACTTACCAGGGGTCAGTGAAATTCTACCTACAACTAGCATCATTTCTTTTGAAACATGATGTATTTCTAGAGAAGGAAATGGCTATCCACTCCAGCATTCTTGCCTGGGAAATCACATGGACAGAGGAGCCTGGTGGGTTACAGCCCATGGGGTCACAGTTAGGCATGACTGAGCTACTGAACAACAGTGATGTATTTCAGTGTATCCAGTTTTCGGATCCAAAGGAATAAGTGTGGTTATAATTTCAATAGGTTTTTAATAGGTATACCTCAATGAATATACAGTTTTTCGAAATCTATAAGCCTATTTCAGCTATACTTTCATTGTTTAAGAAACAGCACTCCTCTTTTTGTATAGATCAGTAGATTTCTTTTCTTTCTCCTAATCTAACATATCTGAAGTACATCATGCATTCCCTCTAGTCCTCCCTCACCATTATGGCAGTGAGTCTCAAATGGAGGTGACAGCCAGGCAGACACTCCTTCGAAGGGTGTATCAGAACTTTGGGGGACACAGAAATATCTATGTTGAAGTTAGGAAAATATCATTTTTGTCATATTTTGTGTGACTTGGAGATCATTAAAATCTTCATTATTAAAGTTTTTGTATAAGTAAATTATAGAACATCTATATAATTCTATAAATTATTTGTACTACCTTTTACTATTAAAAAGATGCTTATAGAGAGTTTTAATGTATGGGAAAAAGGCTAATAATATAAAGCAGCAAATAAAAATAGGTACAAAAGAAGGATACATTTCAATTTGATGTTACCTAGCTTCCCTGGTGGCTCAGATGGTAAAGAATCTCCCTGCAATGAGGGAGACCTGGGTTTGATCCCTAGGTTGGGAAGATGCCCTGCAGGAGGGCATGGCAACCCGCTCCAGTAGTCTTGCCTGGAAAATCCCCACGGACAGAGAAGCCTGGCAAGATACAGTCCATGTGGTTGCACAGAGTTGGACACAACCAAGCAACTAAGCACAGCGCAACAGATAAACACAAAAGAACAGGAAAAACCTGGAAAGAAATGTGCTAAGAATGGCAATAATGCCCTGTGTTTGCGAGGATTATTGATATATTTCTGCTTCTTTATGTTTTTTTGTTTATCTAATTATCTGTAGTAAATGGATATTGTTTTGATAGGGAAATAATATAAAAGTAGAATAAAATGAAAGAAAAGAGTATTGAGGCAGAAATGGAGGTCATGAATTCTGTTTCCCAAGGTAAGCATTTAGATATTAGGGAATTATCTCACTTTGAATAAGCAGAGCCATCGATAGATAACAGGCAGACTTGTACCCCTAGAGATTCTTGAATTGTTTTCACCACTCCCTTCTATTTAAGTTTTCCCTTCAAAGTTTTGAACTCCTTACCCCTGGTGGCTCTTTACCACTGAGCCACTAGCTGGAGGCTCAGAGGTAAAGAATCCAGCCGCCAATGCAGGAGACGTGAGTTCGATCCCTGGGTGGGGAAGATCCCCTGGAGAAGGAAATGGCTACCTCCTCCCGTTCTTCTTGCCTGGGAAACCCCATAGAGGAGCCTGGTTGGCTACAGTCCATGGGGTCAAAAAAGAGTCAGACAAGACTTAGCGACTAAACAACAATAAAAACAACTTCAAAGTCAAGTAGACACAGCTCTGCTTTCAATTTAATTTACTTTCATTCCTATATTGAGAAAAGCTCTCTTAGTGGAAGGAGGTTTCAGAGGTCTGTGGGTGTCCTTCGTGTTCTCACACTCTCATCTTGAGCTGATTTTTTGCCATTGCCTATTCGTTGCATGAGGCAGAATACTTAAAGGTAGCTTTGTCTGCCTGTTCCCATTGGTTGGCAGATGCCTCTGAAAAAAGACAGAAAAGCCCATCCACTCTTGGACCATAAGCTAGCCATTCATGTATTGAAGTCACTGGAGGCTGATGTAATGATAGCAACCATTCATGTTGCCAGACAAGAGAACTCTGTCTGTAACACAGAAGTCTGGGGTGATTTTAGCTGGCCATTCCTTGCATAGAAATGATGTTGTAGGACCCTGATTGGCTGGGCATTGACAGATTTTAAAGGGAATATGAGGTGGTCTGAGCTAGTACAAGGCTTTGAGAGCATTCTGCCGTCCATCTGATAAGAAAAACTTCAGTTTCTAATTGCAGTGGCCTTTGGAATTAAGTAGCCAAAATATGTGAACTCTTATGAAAATCAATCATGATAAAAACTTACCAACTTGAAAAGTCATCATGGAATTTTTTTGAGCTCAGGGGTCAGTACCCCCCAAATTGTCTTTTTTCCCATTTAAAACTAAAGCCACAATTAAAGAAAAGGTTACCAGCAAAAATGTGAGTGCTGGGCACTGTTTTGTGTCTCTGGATCAAAGGCATACAATAGGGTGATTAAAAACATGCTGACTCTAGAAATTTGGGGCTTAATTAATGAGTTAATAATGGGAATAAAGCTCCTTTCCTTTAGAATTTAAAATTCCAATTATAAGCAATTGTGTTTTTGGCAGTTCATCCACAAAAGGTCTTGAGCAGATTGAATGACTGATTTATAATAACACCTAGGATATGTAGATTGTCCAAGGAAGTAACAACGAACCTAGGATCCTCCTAACATTTCCATGCGAGAGGTTGTGAGCACAAATTTTTTTTTAAAGATAATTTTCCATAGTCTCAATTAGCAAATCTGTCATCAACAAAGTATGAATAGAGATTTAAACACTTATTAGACAGTGCATTCAGTATGTGAGCCAAAGTAAGAATGGTCCTAAGTAGTACCTGTCTGATAAATTCTTCCTTTTATAGATCAGGAAAGTTTGACCTAAATTGTCTGGCTAGTGTCTAATTTCAATTTTTTATGTAGCAACTTGACTCAGGACACAATTTTCTTGAGATTATGCTAACACAGTAAGCTTTACTAAAGTTTATTTTCTTTTCTTTTTCGTAGGGTTGATGTGTCATCTCATCTAAATAAAGGTGATGGTGTGGCAGGCAGATAACCAGGTGGGTTTAAATAATTGTGGACAGTCACTTCATCTATTCCTGGCTTCCAGTGACCTTTGAACTCCCATTTCAATCTCTCTGTTGTAAGAAGTAGCAACGGAGGCAGTTAAAAGCAAATCCGTAAGGAATGTGTGTGTGCATGTGTGTCTGTTAATTGCCCATTCGTGTTCAACTCTTTGCAACCCCATGGACTGTGGCCCACCAGGCTCTTCTGTCCATGGAATTCTCCAGGCAAGAATACTGAAGTGTGTTGCCATGTCCTTCTCCAGAAGATTTTCCCGACGCAGGGACTGAACCCAGGTCTCCTGCACTGCAGGCAGATTCTTTACCATCTGTGTCATTGGAGTGGGTTGCCATGCCTTCCTCCAGAGAATCTTCCTGACCCAGGGATCAAGCCCATGTCTCATGTTTTTTGCATCGGCAGGCAGGTTCTTTACCACTAGTGCCACCTAGGAAGCCAGACACTCACATTTTGAGCTCTGAGTACGGTCAGCCTTACCTGAACTTACAGACTAAAAGTAGAGACTGTATTTTTCCTCAAGGAAGATCAAAATGCTATTATCAGAAATGGTCAATGCCCAGGAAAGCCATAGTAGCTGTCACCATTCAGAACCATCTATTAGAATTTTCACTCTACTAATGAAAAGCTATGGGCTTCCCAGGTGCCTCAGGGATAAGAATCCACCTGCAGTGCAGAAGACACGGGTTCAATGCCTGGATTAGGAAGATCCCCTGGAGAAGAATATGGCAACCCACTCCACTATTCTTGCCTAGGAAATTCCATGGTCAGAGGAGCCTGGCGGGCTACAATCCATGGGGTCACAAAAGAATTGGACACTACTTAGCTATTAAAACAACAAAATGAAAAGACCTAAGAAGTCTTTGCTAATTGTACCTCCAAGGAGGTGAAAATTCTTTAAATTAGCAATAGAAAATGAATTCAGTATGCTTCTGGACAAGGAGGAAAAGCATGAACTAGAAGGGTTGAATCAAAATAATGGAAACATTTGAAATAGAGTTTTCTAGTGATGCTCTGTATGACTCTGATAGTTGAAAAAACTTCTAGTTAAAAAAAAAAAAAAGACTTTTCTGTCTAGTAAGCTGGGTAATCTAAGCAGAAGTCTGTGTTTCTTCTAGTATCCAAGTCAGTCTCTAAGTTACAGTCATAGTCTGTGGTGAAATAAAGAGACAATGAAAAGTAAGAAAGGGAGGATATAAAATAATTCACATGAATAATCATCAGTTCCACCAGTATATACCTAGCCCTAGAGTCACACCTTTTATGATTTGCAAGCAATTCTCAATTTTTGGAAGGATCTCTTTTATGTCAGATCTCATCAGATGTATTGGAATTAAAAATTTAAAAAATAGGAATGCTTATATATTAGAGAGAAACAAAGCAATTGACAGATTTTAAAAAATTTTGTTGGTTGTTTTGGCTCATGAAAGGATCTTCTATGATATACTATGCATCTCTATGACATGGCAAATGGCTCCATCATCTGTACTGAGAAGGATGAATTGAATTGGATCTCATGATTTTCAAGCAGTTGTACTGCAGGATGAATGTGTACTGCTCCTGCCAAGAAGTTTAGCCTTAACAGCCCTCACATGGACTAGACATTTCTATCTGCAAAGGATGTTTATACTCACCTTGGGCTACTTCCAAGGTTTTACTTTGGGTATCTCCTGGATATAGCCCTTCATTACAGAACTCTTTTATTCTTAAGAGGGAATAAAAAATCTTCCAACGTGAAAAGAAGAAAACCACTAGTGAGACATCACGCATTTTTAATGATGCACTGCAATCACTGCCTACCACCAGACCAGTGCCTGGAGATGAAGAAAGTGTGTGTCATGTCTAAGATAAATCAAAGGGGAATGTTAGCTTCTAGGGAATAACGACCAAAGTGCCTACAAATTTAGGAAGTCAGAAAACTTCAGCTACTAAGTTCCAGAGATTCTTCAGATATGTAAATAATATCAAAAGAGATGGGAAATTCCAGTTGTCTTCTGCAGTATCCTTCATCTGATAGAGATTCCCTCAAGAGGTTATGACTGAGAAGTGCAGACAGACTTTTTTAGGACTATTGACAAATGTTCTCCCTCAAAGACAAAACATCCAGGAGAAGCTACTTAAGTTGTGATCAAGTATCTAATCTTTTGGAAATGGGTTTTCCTTAGCATTTCCTTTATTTATTTTTTAGCAAAATTTCCCACCAATTCCTTCATTCCAATTTATTAAATTTTAATGAAGACTCTGTATGTCTCCACTCAAAAATGGAAAAGAATCATAATTTGAAAGAAGTGGAAAAAAATAAGACCTCAGTAATTCCCAGATCAATGCTCAAAGCTGACTTATTAACATACTATATAAACTGAAGTGAATTAGATATCTGGTAATAATTTTTCTTTCTTCCTTCCTTGCTTGCTTCCTTTCTTTCTTTCTAACAAGTGTCATGCAAAAACGGGGTGTGGTGTCCAGGCAAAGAAATGAACAGAAAGAACAAATTCCTAACAGCAAGAAAAACTTTTACAAGCTTGAGTTACCAAGAGAAGACAGGTGGCCTTCTCAATGCCAAACATCCAGAGGTCTGCAAATATGTAAATGTTTTAAAAACACTATGGAGTTCCCATATGCAAATTATTTCTATGAATTTAAACAAAGGTTTAGTGATATTTCTTTTGACTATCATCTTCCTCTGAAATTGGCATTATTTTTTCCACATCTAGAGTTCTAGATCTGAAACTGGAGATAAATTTAGTTATGTAATCCAACTTCTTTCTGTAAAGAAAAAAAAAGATACAGAAAATCAGTGGCTTATCTACTACCATTCACTCAGCCGATCAAGGCATTAATCTGGATTTCAGCTTTTCGTTTCTTTTTTTCTTTACTCTCACTACACCCCCATCCTATAAAGTCTTGTTCATTTCTCTCCATCTCAATTCCAGTAAAAATAATTACCAGCACTCAACTCATCTACTGTAGTAGCCTCTCTTATCTCCCACATACATTCTCAATCCAAAATCTTCATAGTGATCTTTAAAACCTGTGATTATAGCGTCCCAGAATCAGTGCATTTCTTTTTAGAAAGAGAAATAAAACAATACATGTATAAAATTTAATAAAAGATTATGTAACTTTTAAATTCTAATTTTGTATTTGTATCTATTGTCTCTTCTACTGAAAATCTGATTCTTAATGATTCCTGATACATTCAGTTATTTGCTTTATGTATGTCTGTGTGGGTGTGTTTTCAATTAACATTATCTAAATCATTACTGACAATCAGACCACTGAGTGCAGTGTATGACTCTTTTGTTATATTTTCTTGCCCTTTGGATATATCTCATCCAGGCTATATAGTCAAAACATTGTCTTTTAAAATCACTATGATTATTTTTTTTATTTGGTTATATGACTAATTTGACACACAGTAGTAAGTTTGTTTTTGTTTTATTTCAATTTTTAGAGGTTGTCTTTTTTAGATATAAATTTTGTTTATTTAACTAGTGAAATAATCCCAAGGTCTCACAGAGCTATAAAGCAAGATTAATTAAGAGAAGTATATCTTTCTTCCCTGGCCCTTTCCCTTTTTTTATCTTCAGTAGGTAACCATTTTTATGAAAGCTTGTTTTATTCTTCTATTTTTTTTTTTGAAAATGAAAGCATAAACATTAATATATTTTACACAGTCCTTTCTGTTTCTTCTGGTTTTTCCTTCAAAGGTATATTTTTGCGTAAAGACATTGAAGATAGAAGACATTTCTTTCTGTCGCAGAATACTATAGTGGACATACCATTAATTCAATGCATGGTGATTGCTCATTAACATAATGAGTGATTTTCATTCTTTTACAATGGTTTTACAACCACTTGTATCCTTGGGTATGCATCCTTTCACAGGTTTGCCAAGATCTCTTCAGCATAAGTCCCAAGAAGTGAAAATTTTACATCAAAATATAAATACATATGGAATTTTTCTAGATAGTGCTAACATTCATTAGAACTGTGACATTTTGCAATTCTATTAACAGCATATGAGAATGTCTGTACCCTACTGCCTTAACAAATAAGTCTTCAAACATTAGGACTTGTTGCCAAGTCTTAATGAAAGGGGGATGGTACCTCAATATAGTCTTAATTTAATTTCTCTTATATAAACAAAATTAACTTTTTAAATATCTGCGACCCATTTACACATCTTTCTGTGAAATGTCTGTTCATATCTTTTACTCATTTTCTGTCAGAGTTTTTCTACTTCTTAATATTTAGAAGCTCTTCATATATCACTGAGATAACCTTGTATGATATAATTTGCATATATTTATTCCCAGCTTGACAATGGTTTTTTCTTTTTAATTTTTTTTCCATGCAAAGTTACCTTTCAGATTTAATGTACTCAGATTTATCTCTTTGGTGTATCTAGATTTTGGCTGTACTAGATCATTTTTCTGTCTCCTAGATTAAAAAGGAAGTCATCCATGTTTTACTTCAGTATTTATATAATGATACTCTTACTCTAAAATAGCAAAACCATTTTTAACTAATTTGGTTTTATGGTATGAAAAATATACCGATTTAATATTTGTACTTATCACTAACTAGTTGTCTGCCCAGTTATTAAAAGTTCTTATTTTTCCTCATTGCATAGAGAAAACCTCTTTATCAGGGCTTCCCTGGTGGCTCAGATGGTAAAGAATTTGCCTGCATTGCAGGAGACCCAGATTCAATCCCTGGGTAAGGAAGATCACTTGGAGAAAGGAAAGGCTACTCACTCCAGTATTCTTGCTTGGAGAATCCCATGGACACAGGAGCCTGGGGGTCTATAGTCCAGGGGTCTCAAAGAGTTGGACATGACTGAGTGACTGCTAACACTTTCACTTTTCACCCTCTTTATCATATATTAAATTTCCATATTTTTTCCCCTGCCCCTCTGAATTTTCCATTGCATTTCATTGGTCTGTTTGTGTACCAAAATCATTTTTTTTTTAAATAAAGAGGCTTTATGATATACTTTATTGATCTGTGAGGATCAGATCCCTCCCCAATTACTTCTCATTTTAAGGCTTTCCTACCAATTTTCACTTTTTATTTTTTCAAAAATTCTTTCAAAAGGATGTTATAATCAATTTGTCTTACTCCAAGGATGTTGTCATTGAGATCACATTACACTGAGCAATTAACATCTTCATTATGACATCTTCATTATGTTGAGACATCCTAACCAAGAAGATGAAATGCTTTTCCACTTATTCAGTTTATGTCTATGTCTTTTTAGTGTGTGTCTAAAAAAGATTTTCTATTTTTTAAGTTTATGCATGTGCTATTTCATTTTATTTTCCTATTAAAAATTAGACTCTCTCTTCCACTATTTCCTTCATTTGACTATCTTTGTAAATATGTAAGTTGTTTCTCTTTGCAAATTTTATACCCTCTACTTTGCTAAACTGCCTTGTTTGTAGTAGCCTATTAAGTTATTTAGATTTTCCAGGTTTATAATTTTCTAATCTGAAAATAGAAATTGTTTCACCTCTCCTTTTTCCTCTATTTGCTTTTTTATAATATAATCACATTAACTAATTCCTTCAATACAGTGTTAAATAGTAGGAGAGAGAATGGGCAGTGTTGGCTTGTTCCATGATCAATATCCTGAGATTTTTATCTCAACACAGCTTTGGAGGCAGCAAGGTAAAACTTGCCTTCAGACTCAAGCAGTCATGGTTTGAAGTTATGCCTCTACTTACTGGCTCTGTGATTTTGGGCAAAGAGCTTAAGATGTATGAGTTTCAGTTTCCCCATCTGTAGAATGGGAGTGATAACTTATAATTTGCCTTTGTGTTTTAGAAACGAATTGCAATGACTAACATGATGACTGACACATGGTAGATATGACTAATATGATGACTGGTATATCAATAAACATTTGTTTTCTATTTGGGGGTTCTCTCTGAATGAGCTATCCATCACCTGAGCATTCCTCAAGACTGCAAGCAGAATTAAAGAAGTTTAAACTGAAGACAGTGCCACATTTACAATACTGAGTGAGTCTGGCATAGGAGGCATTGTGGAAAACAAGTACTCTGAGCTGAAATTTCTAAGTAGCAGGCGATGGCCTGCTTCAAGCAGCAAATAGGTGTATCCAGCTTCAATGAAAGATCTGGCTGTTATCCATGCAGTGCCCTCTGGTGGTTAGGCTAGTGCTGTATTTTAAAAAACTGCCTTGAAACTGATTATTAGTAAAAATAACTTGGTGGCTCAGTAGTAAAGAATCCATCTGCAATGCAGGAGATGTGAGTTCAGTCCCTGGGTCAGGAAGATCCCTTGGAGCAGGAAATGGCAACCCACTGCAGTATTCTTGCCTGGGAAATCCCATGGACAAAGTCTGGCAGGCTGCAGTCCATCAGGTTGCAAAAGAGTCGGACGAGACTGAGCAACTAAATGACAACAACAAATCAATATTTAGGGGTTGCTTTCCATCATCTAGGCCTGCCAAATAATTGACACATATTCCCTCATTTTAATTCTAATAAAATCCTATGAGATATGCACCCATTGGCCTTTTTGGCCAAGCAGGATATTGATACTTACAGAGGTTAATTAGCTTAACTGAGATCACAAAGCTAATTATGGGGGCATGGGGTGCTGAGATTTCACACCAGTATGTTTGAGTCCTATCTACTGTGCTATTCTATATGCAACAGTATGAAACATGAAAGAAGAAGAGACTTAGAAGCACCTTAGAGAGCAATTCCTCCCCCACAATGAACAGATGAATAAAGGCCCAGAGAAAAAGTTGCACAGTTATTAAACAATCTGAGCTACATTCCTGGGTCCCTTGACTCCTAATATTTGTTCTTTTGATTGCACAAAAGCTGCCTGGCCTTATTTGATTTAATTTGCCTCTCCTGTGATTGTTTGACATTTCCCCAGGATAGTAAGACAGCCCTACCTATCGTTACAATAAAAAAAGGGGGAGTCGAGGGAATAATCTCTACCAAATTTGACAACTCATTAACTACACTTTATTAAAGGGATTTAATTGCTGACCTTATATCCTGTTTTCAGCTTTCTTCTCCAGTAGCAAATATCAATTAAATTCTAATAACAAAGAGTCTCATTGCAGTTGACAAATAATCCTTTTCAGGAGAATTGCCCTCCGTGACTCTCCACAGGCAAAACTTACATTCTTGCAGTCACAATTCTTTGCTGTTGTTTCCTCTAACATCTGATGTGACAGGCCTGCCAGGACGAGAAACAGACTTGCCCTTTGAGGGCATTTTCCCATATAATGAGGTGGCCCTTGCAGAAATCACTCTGACCATGGTGACAGGTCACTATAACTCCTGAGTGCTGACCATACGGCTGCCTATAATTTGCTCAGTTCATCAGCATCTGTAACTGATTTCTTAGAATGATGCCCTGATTTTATAGTTAAGTTGTTGACAATACAACAGTTTACAAAGGATGAGGAGGAAAACTAGATCCCTGATGGCAAGTTTCAGGGAGACAATTTTAACTCATTTGTAGATAATCTTTTGTAACAATCAGAACATATAAAAATTCTATGCACTGTTTAGAACTTACTGGCCTCCAACCATTGGTTGGACACTTGCTCATTAACTGGTCAGAATATGGTATGAATGACCCAAACTAGATGATTTTCAAATTATTTTCCATGGCTTAGCATACATGCTTCTTTGATTTAGCCAAAGCTTTTTGTCCAATGTCAATTGCTCTTAATTCAGTCGAAGCAAAAATGTACTATACTTACCTAGCTATAGACTTCAAAAATTATAAAAACAGTGAAACATTACAATCAGGTTGTACATAAACAAGAGATGACCACTAATGTTTTTGTGTGAATCTCAACATTTTGTTATTTTTGATGTTAGGCAAAGGAAAAGTGTTAGAGCTAATAGTTCCAGGGAACTTTAGCTGCATAATTATTACCCAGACCATGTGAGTTCATAGCGGCATGAGAGACTCAATATCTCTTGCACAAAATATATGGGGAAAATGTGATGAGTTCCAATACCTCTTTTAATTTTAGTATTCTGTGGTTCTACAAATGACTGAGAAGATCATCAGTTGTTAAGTGAATAAAGATAATAATAAAATCTATACCAGGTTAAGAGTTATGAAATCTGTGATTAGTCTTGTTCTTGTTTTATTCTATATGAATATACATCTTTTACACTTGTTTGTATAGCCTATCTACATCTATATCTATATATAGATTATATATCTATATATCTGTGTATAGATTCTATATCTATATCTATTTATTTTAAAGAAACCTAATCATTTCATGTGAGGAACAATGGAATCAGTTGAAGGTATTAAACCAAGTGAAGAGAAGACATGAGAATTATGTAATAGGAGATTTTAAATGTAGAAAGGTCTGTCCTGTCAGCAGGATCCAACTTATTTTGTATGACTCTAATAGATACAGGTTAGGAGAAAAGAATTCCATGTGGATTTAACAAACTTGCTACCAAGTTGTTTGAGGATAGAATAATCCCCCTCACTTTTCAGTATGCTTCATATCAGTGAACGTTTCAGTGTACCATCAATGCTGTTTGAATAGAATATTGAATAAGGAATTCAAAGATCACGTTCCTTGCCACCCTGCATTTTATCATTCCATGAATCTAGTCCTACGATCTCATTTATGAAGTAGCATCAAGTCCTCCTGTAGTCAATCAAACCCTTTCAGAAAAGTTCACTACTCTCAGAGAATCTCTACAAGCCAAACAAATGGGTCATGGTCTAATCTTTGATAGTTCATAATCCCTCCTGTAGCTACTCTACATTGCAGAGAAAGAAATTACCCCTAAATAAAGTTCCCTTGCTATTAAGTTCCACAAAACATGAGGCTCCACGACCCTCGGTCTTTAATTCACTCCTCCTGGGTGGAGTCAAACTTCATCATGCCACAGAGAGAAGGGATACCTACCACAGTCAGGAAACTAACCAGGGAAGTATATCTGTCAGAACCTCTAGCCACCCAGAAGGAGCTCCAAGAATCTTAATCCGTAGTGAACCGTGAAACTCCAGGGCAAGCAGTTTACAGCTGGAGATTTGTTTACTTATGCAAATTCCATCATAAATCACCTCATCCTCAGCTATAGCCCAAGGCTAAAGCCAAGGTGCCTGTGCAGCTTTATCATTGGATCACAAAGGTTCAGGATTTATGGGACAAACCAGCTATGCACTGGCTCAACTTTTCATTAAGTTACCTGAACTCCCATTTTCCAGAGGAAGAAACCAAGATCCCAAGTCTGAGAGACTTTCCTTAATCACTAGGAGTTTGTGGAGACAGACATTCTGCCATCTGGTGCTCCATTTCCTCTCCAACCAATCTGCTGAGATCAGTGACTTCAATTCCTGTTAACGTTTCAAAAGCCCATACTGGTGGGAAGGACGGTGACATTAGGTCAGAGGATAAGCCCTCATTGCCTCTAATCGCTGACTGTGTAGCCGTGTATCACAGGATGTTGCTAAACAGTCATAAGGCATTCCTCCACTCACGTCATCAATTCCATGTTTCCTTGGTGAAGAGTCACAACATGTGTTTCTTGACAAAATGCTTTCTGTCTTAAGAGTATTTAATGATCTCTCTCTGCTGGCTCTGAGTGGTAATAACATTTTAGTGAATCAAAGGGATAGGTTTGATTTTAAGAGGGATGGGAGCTAGTCCAAGGGAAGAAAGAGAAGGAAGGAGACAAGATACAGAAGACACTTCACAATAAATCCCATCAGTAGTATTACAGCGCTGAATTTGTCTTGATGTGGTTACAAGTTTATGGGTATATTTGAGCTCTGTCTTTCTCTCTAATACACACTCACTAATCCTAAAGGCTCACCTTCCATGAGGCTGAGTTTTTTAGCTGAGAAAAGGATTAACAATGCCCCCTATCCCCCGACACACACACACACACACATACACACACACAAACACACACACACCTACATGCATATACTTATGCAATCTAGGTGTCTGTGAGAACTTAAATAAGATGGCATATGAAAAACTTCTTCTGAAACTTATCAAATAACATAATGTATTTATATACTAAGTACATGTACTAACGTACTAAGAGATAATTGTGTGTGTAAGACTGACAAAGAGGTGGCAACAAATACTCAATTACCGTAAAGAGTCATGTGATATTAACTTCGGGGACTGTCAGCACCTCAACCTAGACTCATTTGGGTTATACTTTTTACTTCATCACTTTCCAATTATGTGGCACTGAACAGTTTATTTAAATTCCCCAAGGCTCATTTTCACCATCATTAAAGCAGAGACAACAGTCTCTTCTCTGTCTACCTCCCAGGGTTCTTGTAAGGAAGGGGTGAAGCAAGAGATATGAAATAAAATGCTCTTAAACTTAAAACCTAGACTGTGTCCACAATGAAAGGAATGCATTATTATTTCTGAAGCTTAGGCTCCCAAAAAAGGCTCTGGACCTCTTGTTACTCTGGTTGAGGAAAGATGCTAAGAGTTCAGGCTTCCCAGGAACGTTATAATCTCTTGCCTGTGAGCCTTCCCAGGTGGCATTTAGGAGTTAAGAACCTGTCTGCCAATGCAGGTTAGACATAACAGACATGGGTTCGATCCCTGGGTTGGGAAGATGCCCTGGGGTAGGAAATGGCTACCTACTCCAGTATTCTTGCCTGAGAAATCCCACGGACAGAGGAGCCTGGCAGGCTACAGTCCATAGGGTCATAGAGTCAGACACAACTGAAGCATGTGAGATAGTAGGAGGCAATGGTTCAGATTAGCGACACACTATTGAGATTTAAATATTGGCCCTGCCATTTCCCAGACACATGACCTTTTACTTCTCTATGCCTCAGTTTTTCTGTTTATTGCATGTATGTTCAGTCATTCAGTCGTGTTTGATTCTTTGTGACCCCATGGACTGTAGCCCGCCACACTCCTCTGTCCATGGGATTGGCATTTCCAAGGGATCTTCCCGACCCAGGGATCAAATACACATTTCTCATGCACAGGTGGATTCTTTACCACTGCACCACCTGGGAAACCCTGCTCTGTCTATTTAATTTGTATAAAATATAAACTCATAGGGCTGTTTTAGACATTAAATGAGCTAATGCATATAAAGAGCTTGTGAAAGTGAAGTTGCTCAGTCGTGTCTGACTCTTTGCGACCCCGAAGACTGTAGCCCTCCAGGCTCCTCTGTCTATGAAATTCTCCAACCAAAAATACTGGAGTGGGTTGCCATTTCCTTCTCCAGGGGATCTTCCCAACCCGGGGATCGAACCCAGGTCTCCTGCATTGAGGGCAGACGTTTTAATCTCTGAGCCACCAGGGAAGCCCAAAGAGCTTACAGCCCCTCTAAGTCCTAGCTACCGCTCTAAATGTTCCCTTTCCCAGGTGGGTGCAGTCTAATTCGGACCTCCCTTCCCCAGGATTAGCCTCAAAAAATTGCTTGTCTCTAGGACCAGGGCACAGAAAGGCAAGTTAATATTGTCCATTGGTTTGCCTGTCAGAATTTGCCTCGTCAAAGTGGCTTGGTCTTGGAGGTTTAGAAGCTTTTTGTTGAAAATCTAAGACAATCTTTTGTTGTTGCTCAGTTGCTGAGTCCTGTCCAACTCTTTGCAACCCCATGGACTGCAGCACACCAGGCTTCCCTGTCCTTCGCTATCTCCCAGAGTTTGCTCAAATTCATGTCCACCGAGTCAGTGATGCTCTCTAACCATCTCGTCCTCTGCTGCCCCCTTCTTCTCCTGTCCTCTATCTTGCCCAGCACTGGGGTCTTTCCCAATGAGTTGGTTCTTTGCATTCAGTGCAAATACTTTGGAGCTTCCAGTACTTCAGAGCTTCAGCTTCAGTATCAGTCGTTTCAGTGAATATTCAGGACTGATTTCCTTTCAGATTGACTGGTTTGATCTCCTTGCAGTCCAAGGCACTCTCAAGAGTCTTCTCTAGCACTATTGGCAAACGGCAAAATGTCCTATAATGCCTTATGAAAGTTCAGTGGGATCCCAGTTCTTTGCTGTTTCAGGATCTAGGAGCAGTTTATATAAAAGAGTCACCTGAGATGAGTATGATCATGTTCTCACTGGGATGTGGACAGAAAGTCTGGCTTGAGTCCCATGAACTGTGCAAATCCAAAGCTGGGCAGAGAAATTCTTAGAAATTAAGCTATGGTTCTGTTTCTACTGGTATAGATACTTGGCTGATTAGGTTCAGTTGACATCCACAAAAGAAGAGAGTGTCTCTGCAATATTTCTTGCCAATCCACACATATTCAACCTCACTAATTTTTCACTGATACTCATTTTTCATATCCATTATGTTCTGGTTTCACTAATTAAACTCTTCACCTTTAACATCTGTTAAATTAATTATTTTTTTGGTCTTGAGTGGAGATAAAGGGAGTGTGTTAGCTGCCTCTGAGGTAGGATTTGTGATCAAAATTTGGCATGTAAATTTCCAATTAGATAAAGTAATCACTTCTAGAGTAGAGATTGAAAATTTACACACACACACTCACACTTACACACACACACACACACACACACACACACACACACTATTTTGACTGAAGCACTTTTCTAAACTAAATTATAGACCATGGATCAGTTATGGTGGGTATAGCTCATATATTTCAGAAAATGAGTGTTTTTAAGTCATTCTGTCCAAGAATTTCTCAAAAAGCTTCTTCTGGCTTTTTAGCTTAATCATCATCAAAGAGGTAGTGGTTGGAATAGATCCAAATTCTTCAGACAACTTCCTCTGACTCAAGAATTTAAGTCATTGTTTTCCTTTAGGCACCACTAACTTCAGCCAGACGGTTGCTCACATAAACCTGATGCCTTCCAATCTTAAAATTTTGCTTCCATTGGTTCTTCTATTTCGAAAGTCCCTTTCCACTCATTCAACTTGCTAATATTCATCCATACTTCCAATACCTAATTGATACCTCCCCTTCGACAAAACTTCCCTGGTTCTCCTAACATAAAGCTCTCACTTTTCTAAGACACTTACCTTTTAAACTCTAATTTAACTTGTATTTGTATCTACTAGACTATGGGTTCCTGAAGATCTCATCCAAATATAATGCCTTGCCCATGTTAGCCAATCAATATCTACTGATGGAAAAGACACATTCTTGGTGGAGCAGAAAGAAAACTTGAATTATGTGAATGATGACTTCCTCACTTATCAGATGAGTGCACTTGTGAGAATCATTTTTTTTTATCTACAAAATATAATTATATCCATCTGACTTATTTCAGAGTTTTTACAGGAATCAGATAAAATGAAGATATGAAAACTCTTCATTCATTATGAATGTATTACTGATACAAAAGGATTCTCCAATTCATAGAATTCATAGAATTAAATGTTAGGAAACCATCACCATTTACCAGATGAGGACAATGAGGTCCAGGAAGGAAAGTTGATTTAAACAGACTAAAATTACCATGATACCGTGACTTCCCACTCAGTGTGTTATGTTTCTTAGAGTTTCCTCTTTTGATCTAATATTATCAAACTATTTGGTATCCAGTGAGAGGAGACCCAGAGATTTCTAAGCAACTAGAAACCTCTAGTGGGTCTCTCACTGTGTATATATATATATATGTGTGTGTGTGTGTGTGTGTGTGTGTGTGCACGCACTAAATTTTAAGGAAAACATGGTTCATTTGCAATATTTTTAGTCTGACCACTGCAAATGTAATATTCTGAAAGCCCATTTTCCATAATATGCATTTTGGAAGTAAAGTGTCAACATAGTGGAGGAGGGCTTCCTCTTAATTATATTACCTTCTTGATCATTTATTTTTTTTCTCTCTTATGCTTTAATATCAATGAATGGATGTCAGATCTCCATCAACTTTCTTCCACATCCTTGCCATGCATTTGGGCCAAATTGTATTCTATGATTCAAAGAAAGCCAATCGTTCTTCCTCACAGGGCTTTTGTGATAACTAAATGATATAAATGTATAATATTTTCTACTTGCACTATTTGATATGAAAACTAAGTTAAGTGCCAAATGAAGATTTCTTAGGGCTTGGTGGTTTTTTGAGTCAAACAAGTTTGGTTTGAATCCAGTATTTACCATTCACCAGCCCTTGACTTTTAGGCAAGCTAATCAACTGCCCATATCTCATTTTCCTCATTATGAATTAGATTTAAAAACAGGATCTAATATTATTGTCTTGAGGACATATGTATAGTTTCAACCCTCTGGACTGTAGCCCGCCAGATTCCTCAGTCTAATAAATTCTCCAGGCAAGAATACTGGAGTGGGTAGCCAGTCCCTCTCCAGGGGATCTGCCCAACCCGGGGATAGAATCCAGGTCTCCTGCATTGCAGGCAGATTCTTTACACTTTGGTAAAGAAAATCTTCTCTGAGCCACCAGAGAAGCCCAACACTTTAATGAATAGCAACTGTTTTTAATGTGCTATATAATTGTGAGGATTTTTATCATTATAGCTATACCTCTAGCAGCTTTGAACAAGGGCAGGGATTGGAGTCTCCCATTTACTGCTGTATCTGCAAACACTAGTATAATGTTGACATAGATAATGCTTACTAAATGTTTGTTGAACCAGTGGATGAATAAACACCTGAGAGAACTCATAAGAAAGGACTCACCTAACTCCTTGTCTAGTCTTCACATTAAAAACACATCTTGGCCATCCTTTGTCTCTGACACAGACCACCGCAATGACTAAAACAGGATCTACTGGGGACGTGAAGATGCATTTTTCAAATTCCATTTTTTTTCCAACAAAATCTGACACCCAACTCACAGTTGTTGTCTTTCTCCCATTTTAAGGCAGGGTCTTGGGGAGGGAGAAAATAGGGTTTGAGCCCTCAGCATCATTTCTAGAAGAGAAAACAGCCCTGAGTCATTTATCCTATGGATACCTTTCAGCAGGAGTAAATTAATGAGGTTAGTACCAGACAATGATGTTTCATGCCCTCATTTCTCCCACAGAGACAATATGAAGGGTGGTCCCATGTTTCCTGCTATTAAGTGGAATTTAAGTGGGAGAGAAGAGGAACCTTGTTTCTGAGCTGATAATCAGCTAAAAAAAGGCACATATTTAAAAAAAAAAAAAAAGCACATAAAATCCAGAAGGGAGATCAGTTGGAGCCTTTATGAAGCTCAACAATGTTCTATGCTTTAAGACCTTTATAGATTAGACACAATAGTAAATAAAGTTGGAGGAAAGAAGAGCGACCAATATTAAGTAATTTAAAAAATGCTTTGAAATTATATTTTATGCTGATACATTTTTTTTCTGATCCCCCCCCCCCAACAAAATTAGCTAAGAAAAATTTCAAAATAGCACAGGTTGCAAAGTAACTTTCTGCCTTGGCCAGATTTGGAAAAGAGATCAATGACATCCACGAATAGTGACCTTTTGGTCAGACCATCTGTCCCAGGAAGTGACTTCTCATAGTGGAAAGTCAGACATGTTAGGTGTGAATGCTGACTCTGCCACTGCTATGTATATGACTTTGGGCATAATCACCACCTGAATGAAGGTATTATGCCTCCTAAAGAGAGCTCCCTGCTTTTGTCCTTGCCTGTCTCTCTATCCTTTGCACAGCAGGCAAGGGGGAGGGTGGGACAAAGTGGGAGAGTAGGATTGACGTATGTGCACTACCATGGGTAAAAGTAGAGTAGTACTAAAAGAAGTGGGAAGCTGCTGTCCATCACAGGGAGCTCAACTCGGTGCTCTGTGATGACCTAGAGGGATGAGATGGGGGCCGGGGAGCAGGCTCCAGAGGGAGGGGATATATGTATACATACGGCTAATTCATGTCGCTGTACAGCAGAAATTAACACAACCTTGTAAAGCAATTATCCTCTAATTAAAAAATAAAAATAAAATTGCTCTCTTTCCCCGCAAGGTACTCTATCTCATTCCATGTTGATTTTTTTCCTTTCTTATCTCTTATCACCACCTCATATGCTCTATGTTACTTATCTTACTTATTATGTCTCTACCCATTAGAATGTAAGGTTTATGAGGATAGGACAGGGAATTTTGTCAGTTGTTTGTTTTTGGAATGAATGCCTAGCTCTTGGTAAACATTCAGTAAATATTTAATAAATGAATAAGGGAGATAATGAATTAACTAAACATACTAAGATTCTTTAAGACTCTTTTCCTCAATTGTAAAATAGAAATAATACCTCCCAGTATAGCCCTATCATATCCTAGGTATTAATTTATTGCAAGTCTCTTCTTTACACCCAGGCTTATATAAAAATATTTTCTATCATCTATCTATATCCTGAGGATAGAATTAACAATACATTTCTACTTATAGCACCAGTATTTCAATTCCACAGTCCCACTATCATGATTTCATTTTGCAAATTACTTTGACAAAGAGGCTATTTCTGGTTGGTTCATGTCCTTTTGGGAAGATCCTCTGGAGAAGAAAATTAATGGCAACCCACTCCGATATTCTTGCCTGGAAAATCACATAGACAGAGGAGCCTGGTGGGTTACAGTCCATGGGGTCGCAGAGACCGAGCATGACATTTTACGGAATAAATGCCTAATAAATATTAGTTTTCTTTCTTCCTTCTCCCTTCATTTTTATACACATTAAGTACTGTGTCAGTCAACAAGATCCTTTCAAAGATCCTTTGCTAGTCTCACTAAAATCTAAAATACCACAATTCAAACACTAAGCAGAGACTCAATAAATATTGGTTTAAATACATATAAAAGATCAGAACCTTAAAAACATTTTTCTACTTGCAGAAATGCAGATGCCTTAGCTGTCTGTTGTCTGGCACAAGTTACTTTTGAGGGAAAGTGAGGACCCAGCTAGAACAGCGATGGATTTGCCATATAACCTCCATCTCTGAGCAACAGTGAACAAAGGCACAGCAGGCCCTGGAACTGCACTGGTTAGATTGTACTTTCCAGAGATCCTCAGTGACCACAAACAGGCTTCAGTTTATTTATCCAAGGCTCTTCTTTCAGGGCCAGACCAGAGAAAAAAGGAAGGGTGCTTCCAGATGTGTTAAGGAAGGCAAGTGCCTAGAAAGCCTTGGTTTGGGTTTCAGCTAGTAATTATAAAAGGCTAAGTATAATCTGGGGCACTCTAGTTTCCCTTCCCAGACCACAGAGCCCTGGGGGAAAGGATCCCATAATAAATAAAGGTGCCCTCTCAGTACATGGGGAAGTATTCACAGATTTGCAGAGAATTTGTCATCCAAGAATCCAAATTAGAATTGGGCCAGTGTTGGGGTGTGTGTGTGTGTGTGTGAGTGTGTATATTTGTGTGTGTGTGTCCTACATAACAATGGGTGATGAAAGCAGAATGGTTGGTACGTAAAATCCCAAGCTTTGAGGCCTGAGTGATCTGACCCACACTTTGTTCAGGATGGGGTCCTCTTTCCTTTAGGCCAAATATGGAAATTGCTAAACAATGGCCATATGTTTCCTTTCTGAGCTGCAGAGGGACTAAAAGCACAGATAGAGCAGATACAAAGAGGAGCCCTCAGGGAGAGGAATCTTCGAGGCATTATTAACACAGAGAGAAGCAATTATCTGGGAGCTACAGAGATATCAGATTGGGAGATGGGAAATTATCAAGGAAAAAAGACTCTTTGAGATGTGTGTAATTAAATGTGAAAAACTCAGTTCAGGTCAGTCACCCAGTCGTGTTCGGCTCTTTGCGACCTCATGAACCGCAGCACGTCAGGCATTCCTGTCCATCACCAACTCCCGGAGTTTACTCAAACTCATGTCCATTGAGTCAGTGATGCCATCTAACCATCCTCTGTTGTCCCCTTCTCCTCCTGCCCTCAATCTTTCCCAGCATCAGGGTCTTTTCAAATGAGTCAGCTCTTCCCATCAGGTGGCCAAAGTATTGGAGTTTCAGCTTCAACGTCAGTCCTTCCAATGAACACTCAGGGCTGATCTCCTTTAGGATGGACTGGTTGGATCTCCTTGCAGTCCAAGGAACTCTCAAGAGTCTTCTCCAACACCACAGTTCAAAAGCATCAATTCTTCGGTGCTCAGCTTTCTTTATAGTTCAACTCTCACATCCATACATGACTACTGGAAAAACTATAGCCTTGACTAGATGAACTAAATGTATGTAAAAATTTCTATGATACAATACTACAAAATATTAGCTTTTTTAAAAAAAATATCTAAGAGCTATATGACTGACTTTGGATGAAACATTTATATATCCTTATTGTAACTAATTACAGTAGTAATCTTTTAGAGTAGTTATATTCTAATTTTATAGCTGATGAAACTAAAAACACAGAGGGCAAGTGACATACCCAAGATAACAGCTTGTAAAAACTAACAATCTAGGTTTAATTCAAACAACAGAAAAAAGTATACTTAAAAAAGAAAGAAAAGAACACAGTTTTAGGGATCTCTAGGACAGTAACAAAGATCTAATAGTTTAACCATCAGTGTCCCAGATAAATAAGAATGTGGGACTAAAAATTCATTAGAAGAAAGAATGACTGAAAACTTCCCAAATTTGTCAAACAAAACCCCACAAACCTGCAGATTCAAAAAGATAAGCTACCTACAAATAGGATAGACTCAAAGAATTCCTCACCAAGACTTATCACAATTAAACTTCAAAAAAAGACAAATCAAAACTTTTGAGGGACTTCCCTGGTAGTCCAGGGATTAAGAATCTGTCTTCCAATGCAGAGGACACAAATGCTATCCCTGGCTGAGAAACTAAGTTTCTGTATGCATCAGGACAACTAAGCCCTTGTGCCACAGCTAGAGAAAGCCCAGGCACTGCAAGGAAGAACCCATGTGCCTCAACAAAGACTCAGTGCAGCCAAGTAAGTAAATAAATAAAAACTAAGAAAACCTCTGAAAAGCAGCCAGAAAAAAATTGATGCTTATATGTAGGAGAACACCAATTCAAATCCATAGAATTTTTTTCATCTGAAGTCACTATGGCAGAAGGGAAAGACTTTTTTTTTTTTTAATAATTGTCAAAATTGAATCCTATATTCAGTGAGACTGTACTTTAAGTATAAAGTGCAGTGGAGGATGGGGAGGACTACCAGATGATGGAAAACTAAGAGTATTTGTTGCTTGCAGACCCAATGGAAAGAATGGCTATAGGAAGTTTTCCAAAGAGAAAGAAAAAAAATAACTGAAAGGTTTTATACTTTAGGAAGGACAGGAGAAAAGACAGATAAATGTAGGGAAAGATAATAAACTATCTTTCATATTTTGAGCTTCTTAAATCATATTTGGTACTTAAAGCAAAAATTATAACATGCAATACAGTGTTCAGTGCATGCAGAGGAAAAAATTAAGACAATTAAATTTTTGTGGGATAAAGAGAAAACAAAATGGAAGTAAGATTTCACTACTCTGAAAGTGGTAAAATGCCATATAATTTAAAACACTAAATAGATCAAAGTAGAATTCTAAATAATATTATTGTAACCCAGAGGAACCCTAACATACCACTAATTACTTGAAATGCAAGCAGACTAAATGGACCAATAAAAAGACAGAGGTTGGCAGAGTGGATAAAACAAGCCCAATATTCTATAATAACTTAAATGGGAAAAGAATTTGAAAAAGAATAGTTACATGTAGATGCATAACTCAATCACTTTGTTGTACACCTGAAGCTAATACAACATTGTTAATCAACTATTCCTCAATATAAAATACAAAATAAAAGTGAAAAAAGATTTTCCATCCATGAAACAAAAAATAAGCAAAAACCCATAATCCAATTATTATGAACTGCACATTTGTGGCCCTCCCCCCCCTCACTCCAACAAATTCATATGTTTGACACTCTACCATCCCCCTCAATGTGATAGTTTAGGAAGTGGGGTCTTTGAAGGGTAATTAAGTTTAGTTGAGGTTGTGAGGGTAGACCCCCAAGCTAGGATTAGTGTCTTTAAAAGAAAAGACACTAGAGCATGAGGGTACAGAGAGAAAGCATCCATCTGCAAGCCAGAAAGCAGGTCATCACCAAGAACCAAACTTGAGGTTGTCTTAACTTTAGATTTCCCAACCTTCAGACCTAACAGAAATAAATATCTGTTTTAGCCAACTGGTCTAAGTATTCTATTATAGCAGCCTAAGGTAAGACATGAACAATATTCTGTCTGGGCTTCCCTGATGGCTCAGTGGTAAAGAAGCTGCTTGCTAATGCAGACTTGAATTCGATCCCTGGGTCAGGAAGATTCCCTGGAGAAGGAAACAGCAACCCATTACAGTGTTCTTGCCTGGGAAATCCCGTGGACAGAGGAGCCTTGTGGGCTACAGACCATGGGGTCGCAACAAAGTCAGACATGACTGAGTGACTCAACAGCAACAATATATTCTGTCTATGAGAAATCACTTCAAATTTAACATGAGTAAGTAGGAATCAAAAAGATGGAAAAGGTCTATTATATAAACATTAAAAACAGCTGGCATGACTATTGATATCAGGTAAGGCAGAGTTATAGAGTGAAGACAATTAGTAGGGACAAAGAAAGACATTATATAATGATACATTTTAAATCCTCACTTCAAGCAAGAAATCTTCTCATATTTATAGGGGTAATATATATAAAATAAAATGTATAGAACTTTTGCTTTATTATACATAAGAGAAGGGGATCTTCCCAGGTGACTTAGTGGTACGAAACCTGCCTGCCAAGGCAGGAGACTCAGTTTTAGTCCCTGGGTCAGAAAGACCCCCTGGAGAAGGAAATGATAGCCAACTCCAGTATTCTTGCCTGGGAAATCCCATGGACAGAGGAGTTTGGCAGGCTACAGTCCATGGGGTCGCAGAAAGTCAGACATAACTTAGCAATAGACCATGAGCACGAGAGAAGAAGAGTATACAGTTTATCACAGGGTTCTTTATACAACCTGGAATCTTTTACTAGTATTAATATTATTACCTTTTTTATTCTAACTAACCAATTACAAAACAAGCAAAAAGTCTTCAAAATAGAAGAGTAATCCAAAGACTTAGAGTCAGGACAGTTTTCAGCATGTTGGCAAACAGAGATAAAGCCTGTATGGCAGGAAGGAACTTATTTGAATGAAGAGCAGGAGATGAGCTTAGAGAGACAGGCTGAGGTCAGACCATAGAGATCCTTACAGGCTACAGCAAGGAGTTAGGTGTTTTATTATAAAGGCAATATGAAGTCACAAGAATATTTTATGTAGAATAGTGATATGATTACTGTTTGTGATTCTATAGTTGATGGGAAGAAGGAGAGTTTGGATATAGCTTAGAGCATAGTGAGTTTGAGATAAATGTGGAGTGTCTAAGTAGAGATGTCCAGTTAAAAAAAGTAGATCAGGAACAAAAATGGTAGTCATGGGCTTGACTGGTAGTCCAATGGTTAAGAATCTGTCTGCCCATGCAGGGCGACTCTTGGTCTGGAAAGATCCAACATGCCGCAGAGCAACTAAGCCTGTGTGCCCCAACTACTGAGCCTGTGCTCTAGAGCCCACGAGCAGGAACTACTGAAGCTTGCAGGTCTAGAGCCTGTAATCCACAAGAGAAGACACTGCAATGAGAAGCCCAGGCATCCTGACTAGAGATTAGCCCCCACCCTCTGAAACTAGGGAAAGCCTGCCTGCAGCAGTGAAGACCCAGCCAGCCAAAAATAAATTAATTAATTTTTTAAAAACCTTAAAAAAAACTGACAGTTAAAACATGTGAGTCATTGGCACAGAGTTGGTGTCCAGGTGAGCGAAATGAATCAAAGAAGTCTTTCGAAGGAGACAAAAACTTCAAGAAGGAAACCCCAGCAAATGTAATTACAGAAAGTAAGAGTGAGAACGGAGCTAAAGGGGATTCCCAATTCTATACCTGTTACATCTAGATTTATTTCTAGACTGAGCATCTGTTCAATAATCTTATATCTTTTCCTATCCTGATAGAGTGGACTGTAAAGTCCTTTGACTTCAGGAATATTTAATTTAATGTAGGTTTCTGAAATATTTCCTCATATTAAAAGTAGTATTTGTGATATTGCAGAGAAGGGACTAGGGTTTAAATCTTCCAGGGTTGTTTGATTTGCATTCTTATGTAGCTAAAAGAATAAACTACCCAAAGCTCATTTAATTTGGATGTCCATACTCTCCCATGTCTGATTGATATCAGTCTTAACATTATCTTCAAATCTAAATTATCAACTTGAATGTCTAAAATTGTTCTCCTTGGAGGGCTTATTATGCCTGAAGTTTTTGAGCCAATAAACTATAAATTTGATGAGATTCCAAATTGTTGTTGTTGGTGGTGGTGTCCGACGCTTGGCGACCCCATGGACTGCAGCACACCAGACCACAAGATTCTAAATTACCTGCTCTCGGATCCTCTATGACCCACATCCCAGAATTTCAGAAATAAAAGCAAAAATAAACAAATGGGACCTAATGAAACTTAAAAGCTTTTGCACAACAAAGGAAACTATAAGCAAGGTGAAAAGACAGCCCTCAGATTGGGAGAAAATAATAGCAAACGAAGCAACAGACAAAGGATTAATCTCAAAAATATACAAGCAACTCCTCCAGCTCAACTCCAGAAAAATAAATGACCCAATCAAAAAATGGGCCAAAGAACTCAACAGACATTTCTCCAAGGAAGACATACAGATGGCTAACAAACTCATGAAAAGATGCTCAACATCACTCATTATCAGAGAAATGCAAATCAAAACCACAATGAGGTACCATTATACGCCAGTCAGGATGGCTGCTATCCAAAAGTCTACAAGCAATAAATGCTGGAGAGGGTGTGGAGAAAAGGGAACCCTCTTACACTGTTGGTGGGAATGCAAATTAGTACAGCCACTATGGAAAACAGTGTGGAGATTTCTTAAAAAGCTGGAAATAGAACTGCCATATGACCCAGCAATCCCACTTCTGGGCATACACACCAAGGAAACCAGATCTGAAAGAGACACGTGCACCCCAATGTTCATCGCAGCACTGTTTATAATAGCCAGGACATGGAAGCAACCCAGATGCCCATCAGCAGACGAATGGATGAGGAAGCTGTGGTACATATACACCATGGAATATTACTCAGCCATTAAAAAGAATTCATTTGAATCAGTTCTAATGAGATGGATGAAACTGGAGCCCATTATACAGAGCGAAGTAAGCCAGAAAGATAAAGACCATTACAGTATACTAACACATATATATGGACTTTAGAAAGATGATAACAATAACCCTATATGCAAAACAGAAAAAGAGACTCAGATGTATAGAACAGACTTGTGGACTCTGGGAGAAGGCGAGGGTGGGATGTTTCAAAAGAACAGCATTGAAACATGTATATTATCTAGGGTGAAACAGATAACCAGCTCAGGTTGGGTACATGAGACAAGTGCTCGGGCCTGGTGTGCTGGGAAGACCCAGAGGGATCGGGTGGAGAGGGAGGTGGGAGGGGGGACTGGGATGGGGAATACATGTAAATCTATGGCTAATTCATTTCAATGTATAACAAAAACTACTGTAATGATGTAAAGTAATTAGCCTCCAACTAATAAAAATTAAAAAAAAAAATTAAAAAAAAAAAAATTACCTGCTCTGAATTTCTTCCCACTGTAACCACAAAATCAACCACAGAAAGGGTACATTTTAATAGTCCTTTTCATTCCTATCTTGTTTTCAAATCATTACATGTCCCTTAAGTTCAGGACTTTGCTAAGAGAGGGAGACTATTCCTCTCCTCCTAATCTGTTTCTACCTGTCCATCTCTTATTCACCACATTGATCATAGTTTTGAACTTAGATCCACTATCTAATATTAAAGAAGACTAAAAGTTTAGAATATAAAAGTGTAAAGATTAAATGAAAGTAAAATCAATAGCCTCAGCAAAAGTTTTCCTATTTTGGGATTGGATTAGTATATTTAATGAGCAAATATTTAATTCAAAGTTTCTCTTAAAGAGAGATCGACTTGAATGTTTAGCTGGTACATAGGCTGTCAATGAGGTTTTCGAAACTGAATAAGAAAAGCTTTGACTTATAGATAAGTATGTTTGTAGCAGGAGGCTCTTGAATTTGGCAACAGAAAGGTGACTCAACAGGTCAGAGCCCACCACGAAGAGTAAATAAAAACCTGCAAGAAAATAGACAGGCAGCAACACATATTTCAGACTACAGAGCTTCTGCCTCTTACCTCCTCCCACAGTTTACTTCTTTAGGTGGGTTTAATTCTAGAACAGTTAGGTTATTTCTTTTAGTAATCCTTAAAATCAAAGGTAATAATTTTAAAGTCTTTTCTAAGATAACAAAAGATGACAAGAAACAAGCCAGAAAGTTCAAACAGACAGGCCCGCATTCCCTTGTTCTTTTCTGCATTGAAGGTGTATTAGAAAAGATTTGGATTCTAGCTCTAGTTACGTGGATCTTAAAGTGAAATCTCATTTTATTCATTTGTATCATAGGAGACAACTTGGACCCTGTAAGATTTCAGATCATTCACTTAAAGCAGCTGGTACATAAAAGTAGGTAAAACTAACAATAATCATTGTCTATCTCTAAGTTTTACCAATCTCTTTAATATCAAGAATAACTATACATTTCTAGATCTTACCAAAAGAATTTCATTACCTAGTTTTCCAAACTGAAATTCTTTTAAAGAAGAGGGGGAAAGAGCAGTGGTCTGGGACCTGGGAGTCATGGTTTTATACCACTTATGCAATGAACTTGGATAGAATCTCTCTACTCTGGACTCCAGTTTCATCAGATATAAAATGTGTTTATTTGCAAATGCATTTGCTGCTATTGCTGCTGTCCTGTCTGACTCTTTTGCAACCCCATGGACTGCAGCCCGTCAGGCTCCTCTGTCCATGGGATTTCCCAGGCAATAACACTGGAGTGAGTTGCCATTTCCTCCTCCAGGGGATCTTCCTAATTCAGGGACCAAAGTGAGACTTCTGTGTCTTCTGCACTGGTGAGTGGATTCTTCACCACTGCACCACCTGGAAAGCCTGCAAATGCATTTAGTTGTCTCAATTATCCCACATTCAAGAACAGTGAACTCAGTCATGGTAATAATACTAGTGGTGGCAGTAATAATAATAATAGTGCTTATTACATTTCTCCCATTATTCTAAGCCCTTTATATATATTAACTGATATAATAAAGGGGATGACAGAAGTTGAGATGAAAGTGAAAGAGGAGAGTGAAAAAGTTGGCTTAAAGTTTAACATTCAGAAAACTAAGATCATGGCATCTGGTCCCATCACTTCATGGAAAATAGATGGGGAAACTGTGGGAACAGTGGCTGACATTATTTTTCTGGGCTCCAAAATCACTGCAGATGGTGATTGCAGCCATGAAATTAAAAGATGCTTACTCCTTGGAAGGAAAGTTATGACCAACCTAGACAGCATATTAAAAAGCAGAGACATTACTTTCTCAATAAAGGTCCGTCTAGTCAAGGCTATGGTTTTTCCAGTGGTAATGTGTGGATGTGAGAGTTGGACTATAAAGAAAGCTGAGCACTGAAGAATTGACGCCTTTGAACCGTGGTGCTGGAGAAGACTCTTGAGAGTCCCTTGGACTGCAAGGAGATCCAACCAATCCATCCTAAAGGAGATTAGTCCTGAATGTTCATTGAAAGGACTGATGCTGAAGCTGAAACTCCAATACTTTGGCCACCTCATGTGAAGAGCTGACTCATTTGAAAAGACCCTGATGCTGGGAAAGATTGGGGGCAGGAGGAGAAGGGGATGACAGAGGATGAGATGGTTGGATGGCATCACCGACTCGATGGACGTGGGTTTGGGTGGACTCTGGGAGTTGATGATGGACAGGGATGCCTGGCGTGCTGAGGTTCATGGGGTCACAAAGAGTCAGACACAACTGAGCAATTGAACTGAACTGAACTGAGGATGAGATGGTTGGATGGCATCACCAACTCAATGGACATGAGTTTGAGTAAATTCCAGGACTTGGTGATGGACAGGGAGGCCTGGCATGCCGAAGTCCGTGGGGTCACAAAGAGTCGGACATGACTGAGTGACTGAACTGAACTGAACCTTATGTAGTAAGTACTGTTACTATTATACTCATATTTTTCAGAAAAGAAACTGAGTCACCAAGAGGTTAAACAATTATCCTAATATCATCACATATGGTAAACTGCAGCAGCAGGATTCACATGTGGCATTGTGTTTCCCCATTCTGGTCCCTAACCTTCAGGCACACCCCATGTTATGTGATGGGTACAATTGACCACCTACACTGCTGAGATTTTTGGAGAAGTTAGGACTCTTAAAATAAGTCTTTATGGGTGAAAAGAAAGAAAAGGGGCTCAAAACAGTGATCTAGTACTGGAGATGTCTACTCAAGTTCCCCAAGTATCTGGCAGTCTGGAGTAATTTCAAAGTTTGTGCCTATGGAACAAAAAAGTGTAGCTTGAGCACAGAGAAAGTTTCTTGCATATTTTGCATTTTTTCCATACCCCAGTCCTATCTGCGCTCTGTGTGTGTGTGTGTGTGTGTGTGTGTGTGTCAGTCCCTCAGTCCTGTCCAACTCTTTTGCAACCCCATGGACAGTAGCCCACCAGGCTCCTCTGTCCATGGGATTTCCCAGGCAGGAATACTGGAGTGGGTTGCCATTTCCTTCTCCAGTGGATCTTTCCCACCTCTGGAATAAGGGATTGAACCCAAGTAACCTGCATAGCAAGGTGTATGCTTAACATGAACCACCGGGAAGTCCCCTAGAATTTTGATTTTAAAGCATGAAATTTTTGTCATTTGTATGCTAACTTCAGCTTCTACAGAGTCAAAGTCTGAATGCATAGCTGAACGCTCATGGTTGTCGGGCCATCTTTTGTTTGCTCTTTAATGAGTCCAGTGCACACTGCTCTTTCTCTGCTCAAGCTTCTACTCTTTGGTAATTCATCACACATTGTCTTGCAACATCTTTGGAATCTCTGTCTGGTGAATAACTCATATTGTTATTCAATTCTTGAGTATACGTTTCTGATTCCTCCAATTAGGCTCTACGTTCCTTGAGGTTAAAGAAAGTATTTTATAATAACTGGCCATCATTTTCACTTGGGTGCATATTATAGCATAAAAAGTTATTCAACACACATCTTCATATTCCTTTATTTACCAGTTCTATGAGAAAGTGAGCCACTTTCTACAGGTGAGGAAATTAGGTCAGAGAAATGACTTACTTGTCTCCAATACTATCATATTTTATAAAAAAGGTTTTTAAAGTAACATTTATTTCTTAAAAGTTAGCATGTGCATAACGGGAAACCAAAAACACAAGAAGCAAAACAGAGTCATCCATGATCACAAGCAGTTCCTCGTTTCATCTGTCCTTCTAGGTCTCACTTGTGTATTTACACAACTAAGCATCCATTTGTATGTAATTAAGATCATATGGGTATGCATCATGCTTTTGCACACGTCATGAATATTTACTATTTCAAAGTCCCAAAGCTATGAGTATTTTGATGACCATCAATTTTAAGAGTAAAGGCAGGTCTTTGAATTTCCTTTTGAAAGTTTTCAGTTTTTAACTTTGCCCACAGCTCCAAGCTACCTTTTCCATGTTTCCACCATGCCTAGCACAGGGTCTTGTACACAACCGATACTTAATAATTACTTGTGGGCTGATTTTAGATTTCAAAGAAGTTAAAGGGAGAATCATCAGGATCTGGAGCTGCATGGCAAACATCTGTAGGAAAAGTAAATAAATGAACTCACTGCCTGGCTTCTTCCAAACTGACAGTGTTTGGTGTTGAGGAAGCAAATTATTTGGCTGAGTTGACTGAGATTTTCTTTTTTTAAAATAATATTTATGACTTTAAGGATAGAATACAGCTCACATCTCGCAAAAACCAGAGAGCACGTGTGTGTGAATTAAAGTCAGTTTTCTCAAGGTTCTATTTTTTCAGAACCATGTATGCCTCTGTGATTATTGTAAAATGAGTAAAGAGCTCTGCTTAGCTTTCTGCTCATGGCCAGTAAGGGAAGAGCTTGGAGCCTGGCTGGGAAGTCAGAAACACGTGGTGGCTCGGGATCCTGGGCAAAACAGGGTAAGAATAATAGTCATTTTTCATCTTCTAGTCCTTGGTGTCTGGAGGCCATTGGGGAATTTAACAAAATATACATAAAACTCAATTGTGAAAACAAAGCCACACATCCCCCGACCTTAACCAAGCAGGGCCTTAGGGAAAATGATAATAAACGTTTTCCTTCCTTGCCACCTACGTTACAAACCATCGGCAGTGACACTGAGAACAAAGAAGTCAGAGGTTATGGGAAGGGGAAAGAGTGAAACTAGAGAGGAGCTCAAGAAGAAAATAAAGGTGCATGACTGCTTGAGAAATTGCTTCTAGACATAGATAGAACATGTGTTTGATGTGAAACTCAAACCAGCCACCCCCTCACATACATACACATACACACACAAACATACCATCACTAATGATGAGAAGATAACTCTGAGTGATGAGTTAGGTACATCAACATGGGAGAGGAGGGAACTGTCTGTTATGGTCACAGGAACACATACTTGACTTGCTTAAGAAGTGATATAATGAACCTAAAACTGCTCTAAAAAGTAAAGTTTATTTATTTTTAAAAAAGCAAAAAAAAAAGAAATTGTGGTCGTTGCCAATCCTGTGAGTAACTTACACTAAGAACAATATATAATAAATAAACCTGAGGGAAATATCATTTTTTTCTTAAAAAAAAAAAAAAGAAGTGATAGAACACATGTCAACATTTCAAAGATGCTTGCAAGGTATTACCTAAAAATCAGGTTGTAATCAACACGCACATTTTGTTTCACTTTTGATGCAAATGTGTTTTCTGCACTTCGGGTACAAATACATGCAAGTTAGGAATGCATTAAAATATGAAAAATTATTTTTTCAATATTTGGTGCTTAAGAATATAGATCTTTTTATATTCCTCTCCATGCTTCTCTGAATTTGATATTAGAATCATCCTATTTTCATTTATATTTAGCTAAGAATCTGCCTGCAACGAGGGAGACCTGGGTTCGATCCCTGGGTCAGGAAGATCTCCTGGAGAACTGAAGGACAAATCACTCTTGTATTCTTGCCTGAAGAATCCCATGGACAGAGGAGCCTGGCAGGCTACAGTCCCTGGGTTTGCAAAGAGTCGGACATGATTGAGAGACTAACACTTTCACATTCACTTTCATCCTCATTTAGTTCTATGACAGGTAACTCACGTAAATTCACTCACCACAATGCACGGAAGGTGTTGTGTGCACACTTCACGTTAGTTCTCTCCCTCACTGCCTTTACCGTGCATGTTGATAGATGGATGGCAGCCTCAGGAAACTAGTCACCCAAGAACTTAGGTGCCATGGTAGTAGTGCAAGTGTTAAGTCTCTCAGTCGTGTCCGACTCTTTGCGACCCCGTGGACTGTAGCCTGCCAGGCTCCTCTGCCCATAGAATTTTCTAGGCAAGAATATCAGAGTGGGTAGCCATTCCCTTCTCCAGGCGATCTTCCAAACCCAGGGATGGAACCCCAGTCTCCTGCATTGTAGGCAGATTCTTTACCATCTGAGCCACCAGGGAAGCCTGCGGTGCCGCTAACATGAGCAAATTCATGACTGCTGAAAGAAGCCATGTGGTTGCATGGGTTGGGAATAAAACCCAACAGTGGCTATCCTGATTTCAGGATAAAGTGTCTGAATTTCTTTATCCCATTTCCTCAAAGTAATAAACTGAGAGCATCAGTCAGCCTTTAGATGTCCTGGGAAAATAAAACAGGTTTCCCTTGGTAAGAGACTACTCCAGTCCTCAGTAACTGACTCTATAACAAGACTGTCTTCTCTCTGTAAGTTTTGCAATAAGAAAGAAGCTGGGGAGTGAGAAAACTTCTAAGAGACAACTGGAAAATTCAAAAATAAACACCAAATTAGTGTAAAAGTCCTATGAACATTCTGTTACTGAAAAACTTGTAACATCTATACAGATCAAAACAGGAATGCCTAGGATTTCTTTCATAAAATCTGAACGGTTCAGAAATGTGTGAGGATTCCTTAAATTTCTGGAGAAATCAAAGGATCTAAGAAGAATGGGACAAATTACTATATGACTTTCTAATAAAAAATGTTTCTTTGTGCAGGCTCTACAAATGATATTGAGATGTTATTCTTTTGGGATCCGTAGGGTGTAGAGATTGTTAAGTTCAGTTCAGTTTCAGTTCAGTCACTCAGTCATGTCCCACTCTTTGTGACCCTATAGACTGCAGCATGCCAGGCTTCCCTGTCCATCACCAACTCCCAGAGTTTACTCAAACTCAATGTCCATCAAGTCGGTGATGCCATCCAACCATCTCATCCTGTTGTCCCCTTCTCCTCCCACTTTCAATCTTTCCCAGCATCAGGGTCTTTCGAATGAGTCAGTTCTTCATATCAGGTGGCCAAAGTATTGGAGTTTCAGCTTGAACATTAGTCTTTCCAATGAATATTCAAGATTGATCTCCTTTAGGATGGACTTGTTGGATCCCCTTGCAGTCCAAGGAACTCTCAAGAGTCTTCTCCAACATCACAGTTCAAAAGCATCAATTCTTCAGAGCTCAGCTTTGTTTATAGTCCAACTCTCACCTCCATATATGACTACTGAAAAAACCACAGCCTTGACTAGACAGACCTTTGTTGGCAAAGTAATGTCTCCGCTTTTTAATAAGTTGTCTAGGTTGGTCATAACTTTCCTTATGACAAGTTTGAGATTGTGGGGTTCTTTAATTGCTTTAGGTTGCCTGTGGGAGAATAAGTGATATGTATTTTCTTTCCTTTGAATAAAATTTCCCTCTGATGCAGAGTGACTAGCAGGCCTCCGAATGCACAGACTTTCTTAGGTTGCTGCATTGGAGCCAAGTCCAAATGAGCTGTGTCATCACCAGGAAGTAAAGAAAAACAAGCTCTTTGTGCCAAGGACTTTTCAAATACCATGGAGGCTGAGGCCATGAGGTTTGGACAGCACAGATGAGGGGAAGTGAGACTCATGAGTGTCAAAGGAAGTCCAAGTGGCACAGAATCTCCACCTACATTTTTCTTTTTTTCTGCTGCACTGCATGTGGCATCTTAGTCCTGATCAGGGATCAAATCCATGTTCTTAGCATTGGAAGCATAAGTCTTAACCACTGAACTACCAGAGAAATCTGTTCCACCTACGTTTTTCAACATAGAACCTACTGTTTAGCCACTTTAGGAAATCTGTGCTACACAAAAGATATTAAAATTATTCTCATTGTTAGGATTTTAAAGAAGGTCATTGCTGGTTTACATTTTTGGGAAGAATACCAAGATGAAATGGCAAAAAATGAGGCAGAACCTAGCATCAAAAATGCCAACTACTATTCTCTCACCTTTTGCTTTCCTTGCTTCCTGACCTCCTTCTTTTCCATGGGGTAGGATACATGGCTATTGGCATTATCATCTTAGAAGACCTAGTAGAAAGTCAGAACATAACTTCACCAGCATCTATATCAGTCTCTGAGAAGGAGAATTACCAGCCCAGAATAGCCCAGTTCTCCTTCCTTTGGAACAATTTTTGTTATCAGCTCCAATTAATGCTATAATTGGGCCAAGTCTGGGCCATGAACATGCAGGAAAAAATGAATGTGAAGTAGGCAGACTAAAAACAGAAATCAGCAGCTACTACAGATTATGATATTCTATAAGATTTCCAAAATTATGATTAAAAAACAATCTAGACACTATACAGAATGTGATTTCAACACAATACTGTGCTAAATATTTTATATATATATATATATATATATATATATATATATATATATATTCTGGCTTGCATGCTCATTCGTGTCTGACTCTTTGTGACCTTATGGACTGTGGCCTGCCAGGCTCCTCTGTCCATGGGATTCTTCAGGCAAGAATATTGGAGTGAGTTGTCATGCCCTCCTCCAGGGGATCTTCCTGATCCAGGGGTCGAACCCGTGTCTCCTGCATCTCTTGCACTGTAAGCAGATTCTTTATCCACTGAGCCACCTGGGAAGCCCCTTATATATGTACATTTTATTTTAATAAATACAGACACACAAAACTCCTACAAATGAACACTTATATATTAGGTATTTTTTAATAGTCAAAATTGTATAAAGATGCTGAAATAAGGTAATTTGTAAAGTAGCAAGTTGCCCATCTGTAAAGGTATTCAAACAGAGGCTGGGCCTAAGTCCACAATCATGTTTGAAAAATATTTCTCAGTTGTATCTAGTTTAGCCTTCTGAGATATGGAGAAGACATGCAGGATTTGTACAGCATGGCAAAAAGAGAAACCTGTCCTTCCCTGAAATTCAACCAGAGCATTTCTACTTGATCTGTTTGACATACTAGACTCCCATACAAGGTTTTAAGAGTGGTTTGTTAACTAAGAATTAAAAACTCGAAATCTACAGTAATAACTGTGTAGAGATGTTTCTTAGATAGCAGGTAAGACAGCTTTAAACTCTGAGATGTTCTACAACCATGTGTATAGAAAGAGATCAATAAAACTCATTAAAGCTCATCTTAAAGATTAAGTTCTATGATTTTACAAACCTTTTGGGGGTGAGGTGCTTCAGCCCTGGGGCACTCGAAAGTACTAACACGCATTCCAGAGCCTAGTTAGGTTTGGTGGTGGTAGTTTAGTCACTAAGTCATGTCTGACTCTTGCAACCCCATCGGCTGTAGCCTGCCAGGCTACTCTATCTATGGGATTCTCCAGGCAAGAATACTGGAGTGGGTTGCCATTTCCTTCTCCAGAGGATCTTTCCAACTCAGGAATTGAAGCGCGGGTATCTGGCACTGCAGGCAGATTCTTTATCGACTGAGCTATGAGGGAAGCCCTGGGTTTGAGATTTCAGCAAATGAAGCTACTGCGTGAGGTCTTCCCACATTGAGTTCTCATGAAGCTTTAAAGAAGCCTCGATTAATAAGTTTTTTTTTTTTTTTCACATGTTGTGGCTCCATATCCTAATGAGTCCAACTCAAATCAAACTGTTATATTTAACCATTTTCTTTATCTGTTTTCTTTTTTTTTTTTTTCCTTTATCTGTTTTCTTAAGAAAACAGGGGAGAGAATTCCCTGACAATCTAGTGGTTCCAACTCTGTGCTTCCAACTGCAGGGGGCACGGGTTCCATCCCTGGTTGGAGTACTAGGAATCCACACGTCTCAGCTCAGCAAGAAGAAAATAATAAATAAATCAAATAATCTTGAAAAAGAAGAAAGCATGGGAAAGAAGATATGTTTTTCTCATGTATTTCCAACCCCTGATTCATGACCGTTATTATCTCATCTAAGAAACATGCAAAACAGAGACTTCAGGTATGCATTTTACAGATGAAGAGACCGAGTTAATTAAGTTGACTGAGATTCCACTGATAGTTACATTTCCTATGGTTTAGTTTATTCACTGCTTTTATTTTAAAAGGAAGATTGGACTTTAGAGTTAGAGGCAGAAGCATGAGGATAGAAAAGTAAGATGATTCAGGCAGTCAGGTAGATCCAAGATGCTGAAATCCATATTCTCAAGGATGGTGGAGAAAGGACACCTGGTACAATTCCATTCACACATTCAGCTAAAACATATCAGTGCCTTGTCTGTATCAGACCTTTGCTAAAGGCTATTGTACAAATATGGATAAGATGGCCTTTTGTTTCCAGTAAATGATCATCTATTGGGGGCAAGATGCTAAACATAACAATAGATACTGCTTCATCATATTCAAGTTCTTTGTGGGGATATCATAGGGCATAAAAGACAGTTTTTATAAGAAGGACCTTGAAGGACATGCAAATATATGTATTTGTACTAGTGAATATCTTAATATTTCAAAAGACACAGTGCAGTAATGTGAAAAAGAATTATAAATAAAATGCTCTGAGAGCATAGAGGAGAAAGAGACTTTTTCTCCTGGCAGGTCTGTGGAAAATTCTTAGAAGCAGCAGCGTTGCCAGCCAACCTGGAAGGAGGAATGGGATTTTTCTGCCTCATTTAAGAATGATTCTGCTAGTAGGAATTTGTGATACTCTGCCAGCTCAGTATGAATGATACTTGATATTTCTCAGCAGTTGGGTCAGTAATATCACCTCTATATGGACTCTGCTAGCCTGTAGACTTGGACATCTGCAGAGCACTTGAAAATGATGGTACTGCAGATGATTCGTGTATCTATTAAGACTCGGCTGCCAGGCATCTTGATTGTTTTTCTCATGAGAAATGTTTTGCTTTCTCAGATTTTTTTTTTTAATTTAAGTATAGTGGACTTACAATACTGTGTTAGTTCCCAATGTACAGCAGAGTGATTCAGTTTTGTATTTATAAAAATTTCAAATTATTTTCCATTATAGGTGAAGCGACTTAGCAGCAGCAGCAGCATAGGTTATTGCAAGATATTGAATATAGTTCCCTGTCTCCTACAGCATTGGAGGAATGTAAATTGGTGCAGCCACTATGGAAAACAGTATGGAAGTTCCTTAAAAAAAAAACAACCTAGAAATAGAGTTGCCATATAAACCAGAAATCCCATTCTCAGGTATATATCAGGAGAAAACTCTAATTTGGAAAGATACATGAATCCCAATGTTCTTGGCAGCACTATTTACAATAACCAAGAAATGGAACCAATCTAAATGTTCATCCACAGACAAATGGATAAAGAAGATATGGTACATCTACACAATGGAATATTATTCAGCCATAAAAAGAATGAAATAATGCCATTTGCAGCAACATGGATTCACCTGGATATGATCACACTGAATGAAGTAAATCAGACAGAGAAAGACAAATATCATATGATATTGCTTATATGTGGAATCTTAAAAAAAAGATACAAATGAACTTATTAACAAAACAAACAGATTCACAGACTTGGAAAACCATCTTATGGTTACCAAAGCCTAAGTGCAGGAGATAGACTGGAAGTTTGGGATTGACATATACACACTGCTATATTTAAAATAGATAGCCAACAAGGACCTACTGTGTAACACAGGGAACTCTGTTCAATACCCTATAATGACCTAAATAGGAAAATAATTTGAAAAAGAATAGATATATGTGTATGTATAACTGAATCACTTTGCTGTGCACCAGAAACTAACACAACATTGTAAATCAAACTATACTTCAATAAAAGAATATAGTTGGTCATAATTTATTTTTTGTATATGTATGATTGCAAGATTATGTGTACATGCATATATAATTATGAATATAAATATATATATATATATAAATGTATATAACTGAATTTTTTCCTGTTCCTGTTCCTATAAGTTGAAACCAGCAAGTTTTCCCATTAACTTGACTCTGGGTATGTTTCTCGTGACTGGTAAATTGAGTCTCTTGATTTAAGAAAGCTCTTTTTTTGTCATGCATGCTGATTTTTATGGTGTAAACATTCCTATTGTAGTTGATTTCCAGTTTCATCTTGATGCCCTTGAACACAGACTTCAGATAAGATGTGCACTTGATAGATGGTACAGCTGGCTCCAGCATACCACTAAATGGCTCTGAACAGTACTAAGATTTATAAACAAGAAGGAAGGAAGCCACTTTAAAAAAAAATCACATCGACCTAAGGAAGAAATTAGAATCAAAATTATGACCACAAGTACCAGAAACATGGACTTCCCAGGTGGCATTAGTGGTAAAGAACCTGCCTGCCAATGCAGGAGATGTAGAGATGTGGGTTCGATCCCTGGGTCCAGAAGATCCCCTGGAGGAAGGCAAGGCAGCTCACTCTAGCATTCTTGCCTGGAGAATCCCTTGGATAGAGGAGCCTAGAGGGCTATATCGTCCATGGGGTCGCACAGAGTCAGACATGACAGAAGTGACTTAGCACACATACACACCAGAAACATGAAAATACATTTCAAAAATAGCAAGTTTTGACTTCACTGCTTAAACTATGGTTACTTACTAGTGATCTTAGGCTAAAGCTCAACATCTTCACCGAGGCCTACAAGTGTCTGTATCACCTGTCATCTGACCGTCTTCCTTATTGGCTTCCTTAGCTTCTTGCAGTTTTACAAACATGAAATCTATTCTTTCCAACCATAACCTCCATAGGAGCTTCTCCTCCTGTCTAGAATTTTTCCTTGTTCTCCTCTCTACCCTCCAGTTATCCAATAGCTCACATCCACTCTGAGGTTTCAGGTAGAATGTCTCTTCCTATAGAGAAGATCTCTGAACCTCCCTCTCTCCAGTAGATCATGTCTCTTGTTATATCCTCTCCCAGGATACTCTTAAGTTTTTCTAGGAGCACTTACAGCAAGTCTAACTACACAGTTAGTTGTGAATCTGTCTTCCCTTCTACAATGTGCATTGATAGGGTCTGTCTGTTTTGCTTACTGTCAAATCTCTAGCACTCAGCACAGTGCCTAGCCTATTACTTCCATTAAGAACTGATAGAGGAATGAGCAAAAAAGCAGTAGTTTGTGAAAGTCTCAAAAATGATCAGTAGAGAGTCTCTAACAACTGGAATGATTCCCTTCTATCACAACTTTTCCTTTAAAACAAAGAGTTTTATTTGCATAGTTATCATGCCATAGACTGGTTGAGCTCAGTCACTCAGTCGTGTCTGACTCTTTGCGACCTCATGGACTACAGCACATCAGGTTTCCCAGTCTATTACCAACTCCCAGAGCTTTCTCAGACTCATGTCCATTGCATTGGTGATGCCATCCAACCATCTCATCCTCTGTCATCCCCTTCTCCTCCCACCTTCAATCTTTCCTAGCATCAGGGTCTTTTCAAATGAGTCAGTTCTTCGCATCAGGTGGCCAGTGTATTAGAGTTTCAGCTTCAGCATCAGTCCTTCCAATGAATATTCAGGACTGATTTTCTTTAGGATGGACTGGTTGGATCTCCTTGCAGTCCAACGGACTCTCAAGAGTCTTCTCCAGCACTACTGTTTAGATGAAGGTAAAGCTCCAAACCTAAAATAGTCATTTGGCTCTGTGTTAAGCTAGTAGTGAAACCAAATTAAACAAAAAATAATGATAATAATAGCAACTTCTCTTTGGGGAGGAAAGCTCTGAGTAGTACATATTTTATTTTTAAATAATTTCCCCTCTTTAAGAATTGCATATTCATCAGTCTTGCAGTGGTTTGACCAGTGATATCATCTTTCCTTATGACTTCTGCCCACACTTGTCTCATCAAATCAATCACCTCCATTTAGAAAAGAGGTCTTAGCAGCCTGAAACATTTTACCAAACCTCCTCTTATTTCTCCACATCAAGGTGCCTCTCCCTACAGAGCTGGTGTTGGTTCATGGGGTAAAGAAGGGAAGGTGCAGGAGGACATTTGAAATACAGTAGGTTCTTTGAAAATTGTAAAGGCTTCTGGGAAACCTGAGTCCTCTTAGGTCCTCAGCCCAAGGACCTGGGAACGTTTTAATGGCTGTAGGTCAATATCAGGAAATACAGAATTCTCCAGACAGAACATCAAGAGAGTTTTGAGTTTCACATGTGGACTAGTGAACCACCTCCCTCAGCATGTGTAGATTTCCACTCTCTTTGGTTCAACACCCTGAGAGGAAAACTGAAGTATTTTTCACTTGAAATATATATATAATATACATTCAAATGAAATATATATAATATATATTCAAGTGATATGTATCATTATATAGCAATATATGAAATATATGTTATATATTATATATTTTATATATAAGTACATATTTTTTAATAAGTATATATATATTTTGTTAACCTTTTCTTGTCCCCTTGTCATTTGACATTTCCTTCCCCGGTTGATTTTTCTCCAATAAGCTGGCTTTGGATCTTAAATCTCTAGTGTTAACTATCCAGATGCAATTTTTCCCTCCTTCAGCTTCATTTCAAAGCTGTCTTCTATTTCCCCAACTACAGGGTGCTTCTTTTGGCCACGTGCCACTCCTCACTGTATTTACAATTTCCCCAGTCCACTTCCTATCTCTGTAATCGCATTCCCCCTTCTTGCGTTACTTCTTGAGAGTCCAGCCTCTATTTCTGGAGTCGGGAGTATGGTTTCGATTAGAAAGCTGTTCTGCCTCTGGTCATTATACACTGGCTTTCAGTACCCCAGTCCATTCTTCATTACTGTCTTCCTCTGGCCACAATTTGTTCAAGCATAATGATCTCATCTTTCTCTCTTTAAGGACTTGACCCCATTTCTTTCCCTGAACCATGTTACATTATGGGTGATACTATTTATGTTTTTCTTTTTGCCCTAGTGACATGCTTCAAGCTGTCCATTTTCCCCTAGACTGGGTCAGAAAACACAGACTATGGGTTTAGCACCACCTAAGCTAATTCTTTCTTTTAAAATGACCCCCTCCAAGTTCTACAAAAGTCCTCAGATCTACATCTATTGAAGTCACCAAGACAACTTTGCAGAGGATATCAGGTAGGTTGGAAAACCTTGAATTTGGAACCAAATTTCTATTTTTAGCTCAGAAACAGACATAAACTGTTGAGTCTCCTCTTTAGTAAATGAGGGAAGAAGCAACTGTGTTGCTGCTCATGATTCCTGGACTGTGAGGGAGGTAGGGAAACAGGTAGAAAAGGAGGAGGCAGGGGACCAGGTTTTATAATTCCATCTAGGTTCCTTGCTTGAGTGACTTCTTCAGTCCTAAAGCTCATGGTTTATTTTGTTTTTAATTTACAAAAACTGCCCTAATAATGCTTTTCCTGTTTGCCACGAACTTAATAAAAGAAATCTAGTATATTTTTAAATGTTTTGGACCAACAGTGAAATGGTAGAGGTAGGATATAGGATTTAACAGTCTGGGCTTTGGAGTCAAACTTGATAAAATTCAGGTCTTGATTCCCCTTGAGTGAGTTATCTAACATCTATAAACATATATAAACCTAAGTTATTTAACACCTATAAACTGAAATTTCTTCAGCTAGAAAATTGGAAAACAAAAAGTTTTATCTCTCAGGATTGTTTTACGGATAAGCACAGGGCTTCCCCCAGTGGCACTAGTGATAAAGAACCCACCTGCCAATGCAGGAGACTAAGAGATGCAGGTTTGGTCCCTGGGTCGGGAAGATCCTCTGGAGCAGGACATGACAACCCACTCCAGTGTTCTTGCCTGGAGAATCCCATGGACAGAAGAGTCTGGTGGGCTACAGTCTATGGGGTCTCGAAGAGCTGGACATGACTGAAGTGACCTAGCACACACACATAATAATTAATTATAAGCCCTCAAAAGTGTGTTTCATGGAATGTGATTAATAAGCTTTGGATATTATCACTCAACAATATCTGCTATTGTTACATCTTCTAAAGCAGTCTAAAATAATTGAATTATGTGGAGTTATATTTGTTTATACATTCACTTCTCTCAGTCAAAATTTGGATTCCCCAGAAGAAAGCATGTCTTCAGTTTATCTCCTTGGCCTCAAACACGGGGACTGAGACATAGAAACTCAACAAAGATGTGCCAGTTTTAAAATGTGGTAAGTCACAATATTACTGTCTTTGCAGCTGAGACTCTTCTGGCACATTGTTAGACAGTTTCAAGTCCCTTCTTTCATGTGTCAGAATCTAAAGAAACCATCCATTTTGCTCTGTGCATAGGTTGATCTTTGCTTCCTACTATTTGGAGGGTTCTGCCCTGTTACTTTTCTCTTCTCATTTTTTTCTATGAAGTTCAATAAAAATTCTGAAGGAAAAAGTAGTACACAGTCTCCCTGAAGTTCTAATTCAGGTGTTAAAAAAAAAGTTAAAAGTGAAAGCCACTCCTTTTCCTTATATTGTTACTTAGTGTTGATAATTTGGTATGTACATTGCCAAATTCCTCTTTGTAGGCAGAAACTATCTATGCATACCATATAAAGAGTTTTTAGTCACTTTGTTTCAAACACCACATCATGAAACTGAAAGTCGCTCAGTCAGTGACTCTTCGAAACCCCATAGACTGTAGCCCACCAGGCTTCTCTGTCCATGGGATTCTCTAGGCAAGAATACTGGAGTGGATTGTCGTTCCCTTCTCCAGGGGATCTTCCCGACCCAGGGATTGAACCCAGGTCTCCTTCACTGCAGGCAGATTCTTTACCATCTGAGCCACCAGGGAAGCCCAGTTAAAGCACCAGCACCTCCTCTGAGCCAGAATTGCTTTTTCCACTTATATTGATAAGTGAAATCATGAAAATATACAATTTTGAAGACTATTGTCTATCGGTATTTAGGTCATTTTCTTTTTTAGTTTCATTTTTCAAATTTTTATCTATATATTGCTATCTCTTGATTCAGCAAATGTAAACATTAGCAACTTGTATCTTACTAAAATAGGTGAGGATTTTAATTCTTATCCTTTTTTCCTGGCATTTCACCAATATATGTATTTTGAAATGTTGGTTAAATTTATATTCCATATTTTTTTTACTATGACCATGTAAACAACTGTGTTTCATGCTGAGCAAGTAGTCCCTAGATCACATTGTTTTTCTTGAATAGCTTACCAACTTCCCTTTCCCTCATTTAATTGTTGCATAATTTTCTTATTGTGTGACTATTTGGCTAAATCTTCCAATATCTGAAATAAGCTCTGTAAAATGTCTTTCAAAAGGAGTTTTCACAGAGTTTAAACCAGCTATATAATCTACAAGTTCCATTTTTCCTAGAGGTGTCTTCTGGGTCCTCTTTTCTCTGTTCAAGCATGAATCTGGTTCTGTCATGTCTGTGACACTGCTGTTCTGGGATTTTCCTTCACCAGTATCCTAAGAATTGCTTTCAAATTTAATCTGTTTTAATTTACCTACATCTCGGTCTTCATGCCTTTTTTCTTGATTTACTGACTTATTACATTGAGACATTTCTTTGAGTACATTGTTGAGAAAGATTTCAAGAAGGTAATATTTTTGATATTTCACTCTTCCAGAAGAACTTTTATTCTATCCTCACTCTTAGCTGGTAGTTTGAATGAGTATAGAATTCTAGGTAGACATTTATTTTCACTCAGAATTTTAAAAGTATTTGTCTATTACCTTTCAGCTTTTGTTGTCATTCATATGATAATGTTCTTTTTTATTTCATTTATTTTTATTAGTTGGAGGCTAATTACTTTACATCATTGCAGTGGTTTTTGTCATACATTGAAATGAATCAGCCATGGATTTACATGTATTCCCCATCCCGGTCCCCCCTCCCACCTCTCTCTCCACCCGATCCCTCTGGGTCTTCCCAGTGCACCAGGCCCGAGCACTTGTCTCATGCATCCAACCTGGGCTGGTGATCTGTTTCACCTTAGATAATATACATGTTTCGATGCTGTTCTCTTGAAACATCCCACCCTCGCCTTCTCCCAGAGTCCACAAGTCTGTTCTATACATCTGAGTCTCTTTTTCTGTTTTGCATATAGGGTTATCGTTACCATCTTTCTAAAGTCCATATATATGTGTTAGTATACTGTAATGGTCTTTATCTTTCTGGCTTACTTTGTTCTGTATAATGGGCTCCAGTTTCATCCATCTCATTAGAACTGATTCAAATGAATTCTTTTTAATGGCTGAGTAATATTCCATGGTGTATATGTACCACAGCTTCCTCATCCATTGGTCTGCTGATGGGCATCTAGGTTGCTTCCATGTCCTGGCTATTATAAACAGTGCTGCGATGAACATTGGGGTGCATGTGTCTCTTTCAGATCTGGTTTCCTCGGTGTGTATGCCCAGAAGTGGAATTGCTGGGTCATACGGCAGTTCTATTTCCAGCTTTTTAAGAAATCTCCACACTGTTTTCCATAGTGGCTGTACTAATTTGCATTCCCACCGACAGTGTAAGAGGGTTCCCTCTTCTCCACACCCTCTCCAGCATTTATTGCTTGTAGACTTTTGGATAGCAGCCATCCTGACTGGCGTATAATGGTACCTCATTGTGGTTTTGATTTGCATTTCTCTGATGATGAGTGATGTTGAGCATCTTTTCATGTGTTTGTTAGCCATCTGTATGTCTTCCTTGCTCCAAGATATTTTATTGTGCAATTTATTTGTTAATTTTCCTTATACTATAATCAAGGCATTTTCTTTCTTTGACTTATTAGTTGTACTTTGGTACTCCATAGATTGATCTTCTAATATGCTCATTTTTTCCTCTCCAAGTGATTTTCTAGCTCTGCTTTTTGTCGTTGTTGATGTTCTATTTTATGACAAGTTTTTCTCAGTTATTTCTTTCAATTCTTTTACCAGTCTTGGAGAAAATATCTATTTTATTTTTTTTTTCTGTAGGAACTAATATTATCAGAGTTCTTGTCTTCTGCTACCGTCTTTTCCGTGTTTCATTGATATAGTATCTTTTTTTATGTTGTTGAGATAAAAGCTTTCATTTAAAAATAATCCTGAGTTCTTTCTATTTTTTTTTTACTTTTCTTTATTTCATATTAAAAGCTTTTCTCCAAAGTTTTGTGATCTTTAAGCCCTAAAGAAGCAGACACTTATTTTTGACCCTTTAAGAAGCAGAAACTCCAGTGAGCAGAGCTTAGCAATTAGTATGCAACCTAGGGGACAGTTGGGCTTCTCTGGTAGCTCAACTAGTAAAGAATCCACCTGCAATGTGGGAGACCTGGGTTTGATCCCTGGGTTTGGAAGATCCCCTGGAGGAGGGCATGGCAACCCACTCCAGTATCCTTGCCTGGAGCATCCCCATGGACAGAGAAGCTTGGCAGGCTTACTGAATGACTAAGCACAGCACAGCACGAGGAGAGTTGGACTTTTTAAAAGGACTTATTCCAAATTTCAGAATTAACAGGGTGCTTCTTGGAAGGCAGTTTAGGATCTTCAGAGAAGGGTATCGATCTCTTGAAATAAGGTGAAGGAGAAGGATCTGAGGTCCTGTCTTTTAGGCTCTGTCCTTTGGCTTCATCCTTTTTTTCCACTTAAAACTGTATCTCTCACCCTTTTCTGATTTTTATGTCTTCATGTCAAGAGACTCCTTAGTTTACTTTCTTCAGAATATATGTCTCCATTTTCCTGTGGAGAGAAACAAGGGGTAGACATTTACTGCATAGGATAGGGTGGAAAATGACTCTTTTACAGACTTTCAAACAACTCATATGCTTTGAGCTCAGCCTCCTTGTCACCTTCCTTGTGCCTGCTGCCCGTTTCCTGAGGCCTGAGTGGTTTCTGTGGAGCAATCAGCTTGTTTCTCTTTGGTATCCTAGTCTGTTCCTGCTTTCTCTGCTCGGCTTGGTCATTTCCCATTCACCCTTTCAAATTCTGTGAAATCATGTACAGTGATCCAAGCTATACACACCCCATTTTCATTGAAGACTAAAGATATCTTCTGCTATCTTTGTAGTTTTAGGGAAGGAAAGGGCAGGACATTTTTGGTGCCTTTAACTTTGACGACTTCTGGATTTACTATTGACTTGAGATAAAACTTCTTCCATCACCACACAGCCTTTATGTCTTAAGAATAGTTCATATGACAGTTTTTACTCTCATTCTTCTTGCTGTGATTGAAGTAAGGAAGGGTCATCAGTTTGAGGATTATTGTTATTGAACCTCTATAGCTTTAGTTACTTAATTTCATAACTGATGTTACAAGCCTTTCAGCCGATTTCTTCACTACTTTCTCACATCTCCTTTGTTGGAAAATAAGAATAAAAAAGTAAATAGTACAAATGTCATAAGTAACGTATTATGACCATACATTAAAAAGTAAACTAGAAATAAAGCTAAAGTTTTTTTTTCTCACATTTTGCAACACAAGTTTGCTAAGATGTTCTCTTACTGCAATGTTCTTAATGTGTTCTTAATATTTTACACCCTATTAATACTATAAATAAATTAATGGCATGTTTCACAATGTTTTTTTTTTAATAATAATCACAATACTAAAAGTAGTAGGTCTAAGCTTAAAAATTATAAAGCCAAAAAACAATCCTTCCCCCACATACTCAGTGAATAATGATGTTTCTATAGTATATATTCTAGGGTAACCACACTACATTAACTTTCAAATGCATTTTGCTCTAGTGATTCTGTTGTATGACCAATGATTCAGTGAGATTTAAATTCTAATTGTTATTAAGAAGAGAATTTCAGTAAATAAAGTTTAAATAAACAAGATACTCCCTAGTCCTACCTCCATTCCATTTCATGTTAACACTGAGTTGTTCTTATGAATCTTCTAAGTAACCCTTTTCTACTCATAATTAATTCCATATCCATCTGGAGGCAATCCTGGAGTGTGAGAAGGCATTTTGTGACCTTATTTGCTTGAGACTGTTGAGTCCTGGCCTGACCTTCAGTTCTAACCAGGTGCAGCTACTATCACTCCCTGATTTACAAAGGTGTCTGTCAAATGACACTTTAATACCTAGCCTGAGACACCGAAACTACATGATGGTCAGTGTAAGGCCTTTCTCGGGCTGCTGATGCCTTATTGATAAAGTTGTGCCACTATGAAATTATAGTCAAAGCAAAAATCTCCCACATAGGTTATAACAGAAAGAGCATGGACTTCGGATTCAGCTTACTGATAGACCCTAATTCCACTTCAGGCTCTGCCACTTTCTGATTAATTTGAGGTTAGGAAAAATAATCTCTCTGAGGTTATTTCCATACTCATCAAAATTCAAAGATTCTAAAAATAAGATAATGTAAGTGTCCAGTACAGAAGGTGCTCAGAAAATTGTAGTGTTTGCTACTGTTATTTTTAGGTATAGCAGAGAAATTCTGCAAGGGTATTTATGTGAGGAATAAAAGGGTATTCAAGAGGACTTCTGGCCTAAATATCCTTTCCAAGGACTCTCTTTAGTGCTGGAAATACCTAAGGATTATAATTTGCTATACATCTCAGCAACTGACAAATCAATAAGTGATAATGATACTATATGATAGTCCTAGGAGAACTTTAGGAAGTATCTTCAGACACTTCGTGGATAAAGCTGAAATATAAATAAGTCTAACAAAGTATAGGCAACAGTTATGGAGGCATAATATTCTTTATACAATGCATAACCTATTTGCTTATTGATATACTTAATAAATCATTGTGAACATTAAATTTTTCCTAGAAGTTATTGATCTGGATGATTATTTAACAAGACTCTCCTAAGGACTTCCCTGGTGGTCCAGTGGTTGGGAGTCTGCCTGCCAGTGCAGGGGACATAGGTTTGATCCCTGGCTGGGGAGGATCCCGCATGCTTTGCAGAGGATGGTCCCCATACAGCTAGTGAAGTCACTGTGCTGCAGCTCCTGAAACCAGTGCACCCTAGATCCTGTTCTCCAAAACAAGAGAAGCACCACATGAGAAGCTTGCACACCACAACTAGAGAGTAGCCCCCACTAGCTGCAACTAGAAAAGGTACATGAGCAGCAGCAGACACCCAGAGCAGCCAAAAATAAATAAGCTAATTAATTTTTTTTAAACAACATAACTTTAAGTGTCATGAAGGAAAAAGACACAGAAAAGTCTGATTTTCTTAGGAGAAAGTAGGTAGAAAATAAATAAAACATGAAGTAGGCGTGTCTAGGTGAAACTTCTCAAACAAAATAAGGATATTGTTTCCAGGAAAAGGGAGGATTCAAGTTGTAGGGTTAGAGGGCATATATCAAAATTTGGCTTGAGCCATCTTTAAACACTGGTGTAGTTTAAATTGTCATTGGACAACTCTCCCCAGCCAAGTCCACTTTCTCACGACTCACTCTGCTTTGGTGTTGTATGGGTCACCTGGAAAGAAATCAACTTTGTAAGGAACATCATTTCTCAGTCCCTGAAAGCGCACTATCACATTTCTCTCATGAGCCAACTTTCCTATGTCAGTTTGTTGGATACATTTTTTAGACCTCTCTGTAGCAAGAAGAGAATGTTTTAATGGATTTTTTGATCCATCTAGGTTGGTCCTAGAAAGAAACTCTGAGCTACTCGGAGTGATGACGAAGTGTAGGTGAGATCCACTTACAGCCACAACAAAACTTTTTGGAGGACTCTTCTTACTGTGTTATGTTTGCTTGGGTCCTCTTACAAGAAAGGACTTTTAGGTTCTGGCTTCAGTAGTTCTCACATCCTTAATCTACAATCAAGTTCTATTGATGCTGCTCTGCTCAAAATGTTTTTCATTTGTTTCTAAACCTTGATTTCCATCCAAGTGTTTGGATGTCTCAGAACCTTAGTTTGATAGTAACAAATGCTATTTGTAGTTTGAAAGAGAGAATGCCGTAATTTGTATAGGCATATACTTAACCTAAGGCTTCTTTTCTCTTTTCTAATACATTTTTGGTAAAATCTTCCCCTGAAGAGATTTGAAAAAACAAAACCATGACATCTCTACATTGTCATAAAGATAAAAATTTATCACACTGCTCCCATTGCTTCATATTATACCCAAACCAAATTAATCCTCTTGCTCCTCCAACTTCACTTTAATGACATGGTATGCCTACTAAGTAAGGTTTCTTGTAAGGAATGGCTTGATTAAACATGAAAAGTGTTATAAAGAATTAAACCTGGGTAACACACTTGTTATAACATCTTTAAGTCATGAAATTATGCTTTAGGAAAACAAGATGCTGCAAAGATGGTTCCTCAAAGGATAAGGTGGGCTTCTTGGGTGGCTTAGATAATAAGAATCCACCTGCAACACAGGAAACCTGGGTTTGATCCCTGGTTGGGAAGATACCCTGGAGAAGGGAATGGCTACCCACTCCAGTATTCTTGCTAGGGTAATTCCACGGACAGAGGAGCCTGGGAGGCTGCAGTTCATGAGGCTGTAAAGAGTTGGACATGACTGAGCAACTAACACACAGACACACATGCACCAAAGGATAAGGAAGGTTGTACTAGTATATATAATAGAAAAGAGCATTCTAGGTACAAAAAAATTTATCAACAAAGGGACAATTAAGAATATAGTTTCTTTGGTCTTATGATTTTAGATTGTCCTGCCTTGTAAAATAAATATTGTACTTTGGAGGTATGTATATGTGTGTTTGTTTCAAAATTATCCACTAATTATCTGGGATGATAAAGACTTGTGTGCCTCTCACTATGCTGGTATGACTGAAGGTAGTTCGGAATTAAAATACCCATAGCTACTCTAAATTCAGAGTTCCAGAGACCACCACTGACTCCCTATTGGAGCCTCTGAGGCATTATTGTAGAGAGAATCAATTAAGTCTTGGAGAGATGGAGGGCCTGGCAAGATAGCTCCTAGACTAAAAACAACCTCTTTGTATAGAGGTTCCTGTTGCAGTTCAGCTGATAAGGCATGTCTGACTCTTGTGACCCATGGACTCTAGCCTACCAGGATCCTCTGTCCATGGCATTTCCCAGGCAAGAAAACTGGAGTGAGTTGCCACTCCTTCTCCACAGAATCTTCCCAGCCCAGGAATCGAACCTTTGTCTCCTGCTTGGGAGGCAGATTCTTTACCACTGAACCACCTGGGAAGCCCAGGACAGATGTTAGCTTTCCCTAAAGATGGGTGGAAAGTCACAGAGTGGATATTAGAGAAAAAAAAAGAAGCAGTTCCACAGATTAGGAAGTGACATGTTATTTCTGTAGTTCTCTTTTGGATCACAGGAAAGAGGAAAGTCATGCTACTCCTAAGACTTCAAATATTTTGTTCTTTTACATTTCAAAGCTTGGCACGTCACAGAATCTCTATCTTAAAAGCAAGATTATTTTTAAAGGAGAAAATAAAATTGTTTATTAGATTTATCTGCATGTCTTCAGAAGGTGCGTAAATGGATTATAAAACATATTCCAACAGACATTTGAAAATAATTAGGTCTGGAGGATATAATTATGGCAAGCTTAGATAAGTTTTGTTTTATGCTTTATGTTTGATATTGTTAGAAATTTGTGTAATAAGAGTGCACGTACTGCTTTTGTCATTTAACTAGAGTACAGATTCAAGTTAATTCTAACATCCAAATGTCATAGAACAATTGCCTGCTTATCATATATAGAAAATGGGAGGAAATTTTGCCATAAAGTGGTCTGAGCTTATCTTGAATGCTTTATTTTCATTGAATCCTGTGTTCCACATTTTATGGGGTGAGGTAAACACTTAAAAAGAGAGTTTACATTATCAGAGAAATGCAAATCAAAACCACAGTGAGGTACCATCTCATACCAGTCAGAATGGCTGCTATCCAAAAGTCTACAAGCAATAAATGCTGGAGAAGGTGTGGAGAAAAGAGAACCCTCTTACACTTTTGGTGGGAATGCAAACTAGTACAGCCACTATGGAGAACAGTGTGGAGATTCCTTTAAAAACTGGAAATAGAACTGCCATATGACCCAGCAATCCCACTGCTGGGCAAACACACCAAGGAAACCAGAATCAAAAGAGACACGTGTACCCCACTGTTCATCGCAGCACTGTTTATAATAGCTAGGGCAAGGTAGCAAACCTAGATGCCCATCAACAGATGAATGGATAAGAAAGCTGTGTTACATATACACAATGGAATATTACTCAACCATTAAAAAGAATACATTTGAATCAGTTCTAATGTGATGAATGAAACTGGAGCCCATTATACAGAGTGAAGTAAGCCAGAAAGAAAAACACCAATACAGTATACTAATGCATATATATGGAATTTAGAAAGATGGTAACGATAACCCTGTATGCGAGACAGCAAAAGAGACACAGATGTATTGAACATTCTTTTGGACTCTGTGGGAGGGGGCGATGGTGAGATGATATGGGAGAATGGCATTGAAACATGTAAATTATCATGTGTGAAAGGAATTGCCAGTCCAGGTTCGATGCATGATACAGGATGCTTGGGGCTGGTGCCCTAGGATGACCCAGAGGGATGGGATAGGGAGGGTGGTGAGAGGGGGGTTCAGGATGGGGAACACATTTACACCCATGGTGGATTCAAGTCAATGTATGGCAAAATCAATACAATGTTGTAAAGTAAAATAAATAAATTAATTAATTTTAAAAATAAAATGAGATAATAATAGTAACTAGTGAAAAAAAAAGAGAGAGAGACAGAGTTTAAATCAACAGTCAACTATGGGAACCAGTGTTGCACCTAGGGATTGTATTTAACTAGAAAAATGCATGCTGAGGGATGTCCCTGGTGGTCCACTGGTTAGGACTCTATGCTTGCACAGCAGGGGCACAGGTTTGATACCTGGTCAGGGAAATAAGATTCCACAAGCAGCCCAGCACAGCCCTCCCCCCACCCCCCCAAACCCCCCCAAAAACTAGAAAGGAAATGAATGCTAAAACCTGAAGAGAGTGGAGCATTGATCCCACAAGCTGCTCAGCACTGCTAAAGAAACCAACCCTCCCCCCCAAAACTGGAATATCTAAGGATGCTAGTTTTTTTCTCCCCATTTCTACATTGTGTCAAGAATTGTATTTGTTTGTGCAAAGGTTTTACCTTTACATTAATCCAATGTATTGGAAGCCAGTAGAACTCTCTTGTTAGGGTCTAATATTAAGTGCTTGCACAATGCCAGGTGCTGTTCTAAGTGCTGGACCTGGGTGGGAACATCTCATCCTTGTAACACTGTATGATGAAGACACTGTCTTCTCTGTTTTTCATCTGTGGAAACTGAAGCATGGAGAATTTGGACAACATGTTCAAGGTCATAAAGCTGGTAAATGGTATGAGTCAGGATTTGAACCCAAATAGTCTGTGCCTGTAACCACTATCTACATTGCTTACCAAGAATAGTCTTTGAGGATACCTTTGAATTTTGATTTTTGAGGTATGATGCTAAAGTATATCAAAACTATTTAATCATTTTAAAAAATAATAAAATAATAATCAATTTCAGATACAGTTGAAGCCATGTGTACATACCTTTCTAATCTAATTCCCTTCACTGATCAAATATGAAGATTTTGATAGTTTTTCTTTAGAACTTTCAAGGAAATAAAAACAATTATAAAATGAGTTGAAAGCTTCTCTCTACCTCCCTCCATTTTATTCCCTTATTCCTTTTCTAGAGATAATCAATATTTTGGATAAAAACCAAAAACTTAATGCCTAGCTGGTAGTTATCCCAAGACAAGGGTTTAGAATATGTTTATTAAGTAAATTAATTATTGAATTAATATACAAATAATTGATGAGTTGTGATTTACATACGCATGCATATTTGCACTCTTCATTTTGCTTAAATTGGTGTTAAAACAATTCAAGGCATTGCATAGCAAACATTTTCCTAACTTTTTTCATTAATATTTTTCTAACTGAGTTATCAAGGGTTATTCTGGTTAGATGGTGGAATGGATAATTTGTTGTTTAACCCCCCAGGTAATTCCCCTAGTCTCCTCTTCTGGACCAACTTTAAAGTCTTTATTGAATTTGTTACAGTATTGTTTTTGTTTTGTTTTGTTTTTGGCCACGAGACATGTGGGATCTTAGCTACCCAACTAGGGATTGAACTCATACCCCGGGCATTGGAAAAGGAAGACTAAACTACTGAACTACTAGGGAAGTCCCCTTCTCTTAATAGCTTCTATTTTCTCTAAGAGCATCCATGAGCTTCCAGATAAACTGACTCTACTTCCAGGTCCAAGAGCGAAGTATGTGACCCAGGCTGAGGAATCAATTTATTTGATTGACTACAGAGATTGCTTTGAAGTGGTGGGGAGGCGGGAGAGACATATGCTAATGAGACTGACGCTCTGGACATCTGTGAGAATGTTGACACAAAGGCCACTCATGGAACAGATAGTTCTAGTATGTGTATGAAGAAACCAAAACTGCTGCAGCTCTATTTTGCTGCTATGCAGAAAGACAAACCGAGGAGAAAGTCAATGCATCAGTTCAGTTCAGTTCAGTGGCTCAGTCGTGTCTGACTCTTTGCGACCCCATGAATCGCAGCTTGCCAGGCCTCTCTGTCCATCACCAACTCCTGGAGTCTACCCAAACCCATGTCCATCGAGTTGGTGATGCCATCCAGCCATCTCATTTTCTGTCGTCCCCTTCTCTTCCTGCCCCTAATCCTTCCCAGCATCTTTTCCCATGAGTCAATTCTTCGCATGAGGTGGCCAAAGTATTGGAGTTTCAGCTTCAGCATCAGTCCTTCCAGTGGATATTCAGGACTGATCTCCTTTAGGATGGACTGGTTGGATGTCCTTGTAGTCTGAGGGACTCTCAAGAGTCTTCAACACCACAGTTCAAAAGCATCAATTCTTCGGCGCTCAGCTTTCTTCACCGTCCAACTCTCACATCCATACATGAGTACTGGAAAAACCATAGCCTTGACTAGACGGACCTTTGTTGGTAAAGTAGTGCATAGATTGGGGGAAATAAAAGGAAGCTAAGAAAAATTAAATCAGAGCTCTAATGGCAACATGAACATCTGAATCAACTTATACCCAAACTAATCTATGGTGGATATTCTCATTATATGAACCAATAAATTATCTATTATTAAGAATATTTTAAATTATTATTATAAAATATATCTATTATTATAAAATATATCTAATTATGATTATAAAATATATCTCATAAATCATTCAGAGGATAATTCAATTATTGCTTATAGTCCAAACTTAACCAACATGCTTAACACTTTGCCCTGTTTGCATCCAAATTTTTTTTAACTTTTTATTTTATATTGGGGTATAGATAATGTTATGATAGTTTCAAGCGAACAGCAAAGGGACTCAGCCATACATTTACATGTATCCTTTCTCCTCCAAACTCCCCTCCCATTCAGGCTGCCGCATAACATTTTGTCTCAGAATTTCTGAAGAAATAATAGCAATAAGAATTAATTTCAGACAACATGAAAGTCAGGCGTATATACCTTTTCAATTTAATTCCCTTCATTTATCAAATTTAGTATTTTACTATATTTTCTTTAGAACTTTCAAAGAAATAAAAACAATGCCAGAATTAGTTGAAAGCTTTGGTCTACCCTTCCTCATCCCGTGTCCTTAATCCTTTACTAGAGATAACCAATATGCTGAAATGTGTATCTTTCCCATCCTGTTAAAAGTTTTAGTAACTTTGTTACATATGCCATCATGGTAATAATAATCTATACTTTATCTGTTTTAAACTGCATAAATGATATATGATAGTGTCAGAAATGTTGAGAGATAATGGAAGCAATATAGCATAGTAAGAGGCACTGTAAGGAAAAAGTTGGAATAAGATACATGTGGGTATAAATGCTGATTATATTTACTTTCTTACTTTTTATGGCCTAGGAAAAGTTACTTAAATTGTTTGAGCATCAATTTCCTCATCTGGAAAGTGGGTATAAAAATATGCAGTTCCTAGGGTTATTTTTAAGGAATAGGAAAAGCATATTGCATGGAAAGTGTATTGGCTAGCACTTCAAATAGCACATAAATGTTAATATTTGACTTTATATCAATGGAAAGAAAGACCAAGAGGATGCAGATATCAGGGGAGTGGCATTTGCTAATGAAAAACCCCACAGGTGTTTTTCATGAGGGTGAAGCATTCCTCCAGCTAAGCTCATGTTATATTAGGTAATAAATGTTATGCACATCTTCTGAAGTACATATTCACATTTTGATTTTCCTAAAAATTATTGCTTATCATAATTCCTTCTTTTGTTAACTCTAAGGAAAACCTACCATGGCTGAAAGCAAAGAACATGCCTATATTTCTGTCATCTTCGACTTAGGAGTCTGCAGTTTTTCTATGCTTCTCAATTTTTACTTCTTGCCACACAAGGATGATATTTCAGTGAAACGAGTGAAACAATAATAATGCAAGAAGGAGTAGAATTGAATAAGTATATTGCTAGTTACTAAGATTTCCAGACATTTTTTGAAGATGTTTTTATATTTAAATATACTCTAGTTGTCCTTTTACAAGAAGTCTCTTACAGAAAGGTTGCAAAGGGTCTCTCTGTCACTGATCATATGTTCTGATATTTCTGAAGATCCACGAATAAATCTACAAAACTTTCTGCTAATATTTACGGACTCCCTCACTCATGTATTCAACAAATATTTGACTCCTTCTGTGATTCCTGGGGACTTCCCCAGTGGCTTAGACAGAAAGAATCTGCCTGCAATGCAGGAGACCTGGGTTTGATCCTTGGGTTGGGAAGATCCCAGGAGAAGGGAATGGCTACCTACTCCAGTATTATTGCCTGGAGAATTCCATGGACAGAGGAGCATGAGCTCCTTGATATGAAAGATCTTGCAGTTTGAGATACCTACACTGATTTTGAGATAAATGAATTTAAAGTTTAGCCTAATGCTTGGAACATAGTAGGACTTTGTCACATCATTGTTAAATAAGTAGATGATTTGCTAAGAGTTAATGCCTGCTGGCATAAAGAAAGTAAATGGGTCTCTCTCATAATTTTCTGGGTAGCTATGCTGGAAATTTACATGGATATCCAGCAAAGTATTTTCAAAAGATGTATAACTGTAACTTGCATTCATTTATCTCTTTTCAAGTCATGAAGTCATTAGATGTTTTGGGTTTTTTTTTCCCTTGGATCTGGCTGATCATTTGATACTTTATCATGGATACAAGTCTTAGAAACAAAAAGCATTTACAAAACAAGTTATAAAGAAATTCCAACACGAATGGTACATGGTGGATGTGAAGAGACTTGGGTTTAGGGCTTGGTTCCTTAACTGGTTTCCTATGTGACTTTCACTAAGTTCTTTCTCCTTTCTCATCAGAGAAAGAGGAAATGAGATTAGATCAATTGTGAAGGTTTTATTCTAGTGCTAGACTTTTAAGTGACATTGAAGTTCAAAGAATATTGGAAAAGGCACTGCAGTATTAATGGAAAAGCCAGGCAGGAATGGTTTGGATTCCAGCTGTTTTGCCAGCTCTGTGACTGTGGGCCAGTTGCTTAGAGAAACAAGGTGATGTAGTGGGGAGGAGCATGGCCTTCAGCTCAGTTCAGATGTCAGTTTTGCCATTGAGTAACCCTGTGGATTGGGACAATATAGTTAATGTATTTCTACTTCCTTTCCTCATATTTAATGTGCACTTAAACCATAGGCTTAGAGTAAAGATGAAACAAATGAGCATTTGGAAAGTGTAGCAATATGTGAATATGTATTCATACACACACACACACACATATCTGTGGTTCCCAGGTGGTGCAGTGGTTAAGAATCCACCTGCCAAGGTAGGAGACACAAGAAATGTGGATTCAATGCCTGGATTGGGAAGATTCCCTGGGTAGGAAAAGGCAACTCACTCCAGTATTCTTGCCTGGAAAATTTGATGGACAGAGGAGTGTGGCGGGCTATAGTCCATGGGGTCACAAAGAATCAGACATGACTGAGAGACTGACCATGCACACACGTGTATCTGTGTGAGTGTGTGTGTATATATGTGTGTGTGTGTGTGTGTGTGTGTGTGTGTTTATATATATATATTTAAGAGATATTAATTATACTCTATATTTGCGTGTATGCTAAGTCACTTCAGTCGTGTCTGACTCTTTGTGACCCTCTGGACTTTAGCCCCGCCAGGATTCTCTGTCCATGGGATTCTCCAGGCAAAACTACTGGGTTGGGTTGCCATGCCCTTCTCCAGGGGATCTTCCCAACCCAGAGATTGAACCCATGTCTCTTAAGTCTCCTGCATTGGCAAACAAGTTCTTTACCACTAGCGCCACCTGGGAAGCCCAACTCTGTATATAGGCATATATATACACATATGTGTATCTGTATATATGTACGTACATACACATATACATGAACTTCCCTAGTAACTCAGCTGGTAAAAAATCCACCTGCAATGCAGGAGACCCCGAATCGAATCCTGGGTTGGGAAGTTCCCCTGGAGAAGGGATAGTCTACCCACTCCAATATTCTTGGGCTTCCCTGGTGGCTCAGAGTGTAAAGAATTTGTCTGCAGTGCAGGAGCCTGGGTTCGATCCCTGGGTTGGGAAAAGCTCCTGGAGAAGGGCATGGCAATGCACTCCAGTATTCCTGCCTGGAGAATCCCCATGGATAGAGGAGCCTGGCAGTCTACAGTCCATGGGGTTGCAAAGAGTAGGACACAACTGAGCAACTAAGCACAGCACAGCACACATGTACACACACACATGTACATACATAATATAATTGCTATCTTTTAAATATATGTACATGTATCTTTCTACATACATCTTTTAATAAACTGATACATGTGTATGTATATATATGTTTGGGCTTCCTAGATGGCTCAGTGGTGAGTTTGGGTAAACTCTGGGAGTTGGTGATGGACAGGGGGCCTGGCGTGCTGCAGTCCATGGGGTTGCAAAGAGTCAGACATGACTGAGTGACTGAACTGAACTGAACTGAAAGAATCCACCCGCCAAACAGGAAATGTGAGTTCAATCCCTGATCTAGGAAGATCCCTTGGAAAAGGAAATGGCAACCCATGCCAACATTCTTACCTGGGAAATCTCATGACCAAGGAGCCTGGCAAACTACAATTCATGGGATCACAAAGAGTCAGACATGACTGATCAACTAAACAACAACAGCAACTATCTGTCTATCTAGTATAACTAATAGCTTTTATTAACATCTCTAGGCCCTATAGTTTCCCATACCTACAGTTAGGATAATAATGCATACATCGTCAGTTCACTATGTTTAGTAGGGCTGTTGTGGAAATTGTATAGGCACTGATTCCATCAACTTGCTGAGAGCTAAACACATGTTAGACAAGAGCCTGGGTACTTTACATGCTTTTTTTTTTTTTTATTTTAAGGTATTGATGCAATTCAGAAGGACAGTTTTGACTGGAGCCGAACTGTGATGGATTGTTATGATTCATAATATCATTCTCACTAAATATATGGCATATTATTTATGAAAGCAAACTGTAGGTGACAGGCATTGTTCTAGGACAGAGATAAATATGAAAGACCAATTACCCACTCTTTGTTTAGCATATATTAAAAAAAAAAGACAGCCATTATAAAAATACATAGCTTTGGTAGCAAAACTTTCTGTAAAGTAAATGAAACAATGCTAGGGAACCATGATTGATGGAAAGGAAATGGAATGAGATTTAGAAAACTACTAAGGATAAAATGTACAGTATTAAAGATTCTGTTGAGTCTTTCAGTTCAGTCACTTAGTCATGTCCAGCTCTTTGCAATCCCGTGGACTGCTGCATGTCAGGCTTCCCTGTCCATCACCAACTCCTGGAGCTTACTCAAACTCATGTCCATCGAGTCGGTGATGCCATCCAACCATCTCATCCTCTGTCGTCCTCTTCTCCTCCTGCCTTCAATCTTTCCCAGAGTTGATCTTTTCCAGTGAGTCAGTTCTTTCACATCAGGTGGCCAAATTATTGGAGTTTCAGCTTCAGTATCAGTCCTTCCAGTGAATATTCAGGACACATCTCCTTTAGGATGGACTGGTTGGATCTCCTTGCAGTCCAAGGAACTCTCAAGAGTCTTCTCCAACACCACAGTTCAAAAGCATCAATTCCTCAGTACTCAGCTTTCTTTATAGTCCAACTCTCACATCCATACATGACCACTGGAGTCTTTATTAAGGGGAAATTGTTCTTAATACATTAGTACAAAGATGAATAATACATTTCCCTTTGACATAATATTTTATAACCACTTTTCTTCTATTTAACCTGAATCTTAAATGTCTGTGGTTTCCTTCCTTTACAAGTTGTTTCTGTTTCGGGTTCTCTGACAGGTGGATGATCCCCAGATGTAATGAACACACACTGAATTGTGTTTACACTGTGTCAGACAAGTGAGGTGTTTGACACTTTTAATTTTAATTCAGGAATTAGTTTTAGGGTTATATAGGCAGAGCCTTCAAGGTGACACTAGTGGTAAAGAATCCACCTAACAAGGCAAGAGATGTAAGAGGCGTGGATTTGATCCCTGGGTCAGTAACGTCCCCTGGAGGAGGGCATGTCAACCCACTCCAGCGTTCTTGCCCAGAGAATCCCTTGGACAGAGGAACCTGGAGGGTTATACAGCCCATGGGGTTGTACAGAGTCATACTCAACTGAAGTGACTTAGCACATATAGATGCCTATAGCACATATAAATGTGTGACTTAGCATATATAGATGACTTAGCACATATAGATGATCTTATAGTTTTAAGCTTTCTGCTAGAATTTGGAAGGAAGTTTCAGATATGGTACTTGGTTCAAGAGTTTGGGTGGTACCTTTCCATCCGTCTTCGACAATGTGAGCATGAACACAGGAAAGTCTTGTGAACTTGAGAGGGAAAATTAAACGGTTGGGAAATGAGGCCAGGAGGACAGCTTTGGTGCTGTGTCTATCCCACCTTGCTCTTCAAGCAATTTCAACTGAGGTGCACATGGACACCATGATCACACACTGTCAGGGTGTAAATAATGTGCAGGAAACCAAGGGGCATTCAAACCCAAAAAGCTATGGGGCATCTGATATGAATTTTGTATTTTCTTTTTTTTTATTTTTTAAATTTATTTTTTTAATTGAAGGATGATTGCTTTACAGAATTTTGTTGTTTTCTGTCAAAACTCAACATGAATCAGCTGTAGGTATACATATATCCCTCCCTTTTGAAACTCCCTCTCATCTTCCACCCCAACCCATCCCAGTAGATTGATATAGAACCCCTACTTGAGTTTCCTGAGCCATACAGCAAATTAATTGGCTATCTATTTTACATGTGGTAATGTAAACTTCTGTTACTTTTTCCATACATCTCACCCTCTCCTCCCCTCTCCATATGTCCACAAGGCTATTCTCTATATCTGTTTCCCCATTGCTGCCCTATAGATAAATTCTTCAGTACCATTTTTCTAGATTCCATATATGTGCATTAGAATATGATATTTATCTTTCTCTTTCTGATTCACTTCACTCTGTATAATAGGTTCTAGGTTCATTCACCTCATCAGAACTGACTCAAATGCATTCTATTTTATGGCTGAGTAATATTCCATTGTGTATATGCACCACAACTTCTTTTTTTTTAATTAATTAATTAATTTTAATTGGAGGTTAATTACAATATTATAGTGGTTTTTGCCATACATTGACATAAATCAGCCATGGGTGTACATGTGTTCCCCCTCCTGAAACCCCTTCCCACCGCCCTCCCCATCCCATCCCTCAGGGTCATCCTAGTGCACCAGCCCTGAGTGCCCTGTCTCATGAATCAAACCCGGACTGGTGATCTATTTCACATATGGTAATATACATGTTTCAATGCTATTCTCTCAAATCATCCCACCCTCGTCTTCTCCCACAGAGTCCAAAGTATGTTCCTTACATCAGTGTCTCTTTTGCTGTCTCGCATATAAGGTCATCATTACCATCTTTTTAAATGCCATACATATGCATTAATATACTGTATTGGTGTTTTTCTTTCTGACTTACTTCACTCTGTATAATAGTCTCCAGTTTCATCCAGCTCATTAGAACTGATTCAAATGTATTCTTTTTAATGGCTGAGTGATATTCCATGGTGTATATGTAACACAGCTTTCTTATCCATTTGTCTGCTGATGAACATCTAGGTTGCTTCCATGTCCTAGCTATTGTAAACAGTGCTGAGATGAACATTAAGGTACATGTGTCTCTTTCAATTCTGGTTTCCTTAGTGTGTATGCCCAGCAGTGGGATTGCGGGTCATATGGCAGTTCTATTTCCAGTTTTTTAAGGAATCTCCACACTGTTCTCCATAGTGGCTGAGCTAGTTTGTTTTCCCACTAACAGTGTATGAGGGTTCTCTTTTCTCCACACCCTCTCCATCATTTATTGCTTGTAGACTTTTGGATAGCAGCCATTCTGACTGGCATGTAATGGTACTTCATTGTGGTTTTGATTTGCATTTCTCTGATAATGAGTGATGTTGAGCTTCTTTTCATGTGTTTGTTAGCCATCTGTATGTCTTCTTTGGAGAAATGTCTGTTTAGTTCTTTGGCCCATTTTTTGATTGGGTCATTTATTTTTCTGGTATTGAGCTGCAAGAGCTGCTTGTATATTTTTGAGATTAATTCTTTGTCAGTTGCTTCATTTGCTATTATTTTCTCCCATTCTGAAGGCTGTCTTTTCACCTTACTTATAGTTTCCTTTGTTGTGCAAAAGCTTTTAAGTTTAACTAGGTCTCATTTGTTTATTTTTGCTTTTATTTCCATTACTCTGGGAGGTGGGTCATAGAGGATCCTGCTGTGATTTATGTCAGAGAGTGTTTTGCCTATGTTTTTCTCTAGGAGCTTTATAATTTCTGGTCTTATATTTAGACCTTTAATCCATTTTAAGTTTATTTTTGTGTATGGTGTTAGAAAGTGTTCAGGTTTCATTCTTTAACAAGTGGTTGACCAGTTTTCCCAGCACCACTTGTTAAAGAGATTGTCTTTTCTTCATTGTGTATTCTTGCCTCCTTTGTCAAAGATAAGGTGTCCAAGGTGTGTGAATTTATCTCTGAGCTTTCTATTTTGTTCCATTGATCTATATTTCTGTCTTTGTGCCAGTACCATACTGTCTTGATGACTGTAGCTTTGTAGTATAGTCTGAAGTCAGGCAGGTTGATTCCTCCAGTTCCATTCTTCTTTCTAAAGATTGCCTTGGCTATTCGAGGTTTTTTGTATTTCCATACAAATTGTGAAATTATTTGTTTTAGTTCTGTGAAAAAATACTGTTGGTAGCTTGATAGGGATTGCATTGAACCTATAGATTGCTTTGTGTAGTATACTCATTTTCATTCTATTGATTCTTCCATTCCATGAACATGGTATATTTCTCCATCTATTTGTGTCATATTTGACTTCTTTCATCAGTGTTTTACAGTTTTCTATATATATGTGTCTTTTGTTTCTTTAGGTATATTTATTCCTAAGTATTTTATTCTTTTCATTGCAATGGTGAATGGAATTGTTTCCTTAATTTCTCTTTCTGTTTTCTCATTGTTAGTTATAAGAATGCAAGGGACTTCTGTGTGTTAATTTTATATCCTGCAACTTTCCTATATTCATTGATTAGCTCTAGTAATTTTCTGGTGGTGTCTTTAGGGTTTTCTATGTAGAGGATCATGTTATCTGAAAACAGTGAGAGTTTTGCTTCTTCTTTTCCAATCTGGATTCCTTTTATTTCTTTTTCTCTTCTGATGGCTGTGGCTAAAACTTCCAAAACTATGTTGAATAGAAGTGGTAAGAGTGGGCACCTTTGTCTTGTTCCTGAGTTTAAGGGAAATGCTTTCAGTTTTTCAACATTGAGGATAATGTTTGCTGTAGGTTTATCCTTCTATGCCTGCTTTCTGGAGGGCTTTTATCATAAATGGATGTTGAATTTTGTCAGAGGTTTCCTCTGCATCTATTGAGATAATCATATGGTTTTTATCTTTCAGTTTGTTAATGTGGTGTATCACATTGATTAATTTGCAAATATTGAAGAATCCTTGCATCCCTGGGATAAAACTCACTTGGTCATGATGTATAATCTTTTTAACATATTGTTGGATTCTGTTTGCTAGAATTTTGTTGAGGAATTTTGCATCTATGTTCATCAGTGATGTTGGCCTGCAGCTTTCTTTTTTTGTGGCATCTTTGTCTGGTTTTGGTATTAGGGTGATGATGGCCTCATAGAATGAGTTTGGAAGTTTACGTTCCTCTGTCATTTTCTGGAAGAGTTTGAGTAGGCTAGAAAGAAGAAGACAAAAAGAAAGACATGAAAAAATACTTGAGGAGGTAATAGTTGAAAATTTCCCTAAAATGGGGACGGAAATAGCCACCCAAGTCCAAGAAACCCAGAGAGTCCCAAACAGGATAAACCCAAGGCGAAACACCCCAAGACACATATTAATCAAATTAATGAAGATCAAACACAAAGAGCAAATATTAAAAGCAGCAAGGGAAAAGCAACAAATAACACACAAGGGGATTCCCATAAGGATAACACCTGATCCTTCAATAGAAACTCTTCAGGCCAGAAGGGATTGGCAGGACATACTTAAAGCGATGAAAGAGAAAAACCTACAACCCAGATTACTATACCCAGCAAGGATCTCATTCAAATATGGAGGAGAAATCAAAAGTTTTACAGATAAGCAAAAGCTGAGAGAATTCAGCATGACCAAACCAGCTCTTCAACAAATACTAAAGGATCTTCTCTAGACAGGAAACACAGAAAAGGTTTATAAATTTGAACTCAAAGCAACAAAGTAAATGTCAACAGGATCATACTTATCAATGATTACCTTAAATGTAAATGGGTTGAATGCCCCAACCAAAAGACAAAGACTGGCTGAATGGATACAAAAACAAGACCCCTATATATGCTGTCTACAAGAGACCTGCATCAAAACAAGGGACACATACAGACTGAAAGAGAAGGGCTGGAAAAAGATATTTCATGCAAATAGAGACCAAAAGAAAGCAGGAGTCACAATACTCATATCAGATAAAATAGACTTTGAAATAAAGGCTGTGAAAAGAGACAAAGAAGGACACACATAATGATCAAAGGATCAATCCAAGAAGAAGATATAACAATTATAAATATTTATGCAACCAACATAGGAGCAATGCAATATGTAAGGCAAATACTAACAAGTATGAAAGGGGAAATTAACAGTAACACATAATAGTGGGAGACTTTAATACCCCACTCACACCTATGGATAGATCAACTAAACAGAAAGTTAGCAAGGAAACACAAACTTTAAATGATGCAATGGACCAGTTAGATCTAATTGATATCTATAGGACATTTCATCCCAAAACAATGAAATTCACCTTTTTCTCAAGTGCACATGGAACATTTTCCAGGATAGATCACATCCTGGGCCATAAATCTAGCCTTGGTAAATTAAAAAAAAAATGAAATCATTTCAAGCATCTTTTCTGATCACAATGCAGTAAGATTAGATGTCAACTACAGGAAAGTGAAAGTCGCTCAGTTGTGTCCAACTCTTTGCAACTCCATAGACTGTGGAATTCTCCAGGCCAGAATACTGGAGCAGGTAACCTTTCCCTTCTCCAGGGATTTTCCCAACCCAGGGATCAAACCCAGGTCGTCCACATTGCAGACAGATTCGTTACCAACTGAGCCACAGGGGAAGCCCACAAGGGAAGTAGATGTCAACTACAAGGAAAAAAAACTAATAAATATACGGACATATGGAGGCTAAACAGCATGCTTCTGGATAACCAATAAATCACAGAAGAAATTAAAAAAGAAATCAAAATAGGCATAGAAATGATTGAAAATGAAAACACAACAACCCAGAACCTATGGGATTCAGTAAAAGCAATGCTAAGGGGAAGGTTCATAGTAATACAAGCTTACCTCAAGAAACAAGAGAAAAATCAAATAAATAACCTAACTTTACACCTAAAGCAACTAGAAAAAGAAGAAATGAAGAACCCCAGGGTTAGTAGAAGGGAAGAAATCATAAAAATTAGGGCAGAAATAAATGAAAAAGAAAGGAGACTATAGCAATAATCAACAAAACTAAAAGCTGTTTCTTTGAGAAGATACATAAAATAGAAAAACCATTAGCCAGACTCATCAAGAAAAAAAGGAGGTTGAATCAAATCAACAAAATTAGAAATGAAAACAGAGAAATCACAACAGACAACACAGAAATACAAAGGATCAAAAGAGACTACTATCAGCAACTATATGCCAATAAAGTGAACCACTTGGAAGAAATGGATAAATTCTTAGAAATTATAACCTTCCAAAACTGAGCCAAGAAGAAATAGAAAATCTTAACAGACCCATCACAAGCACAGAAATTGAAACTGTAATAAAAAATCTTCCAACAAACAAAAGCCCAGAACCATATGGCATCACAGGTGAATTCTACCAAAACTTTAGAGAAGAGTTAACACCTATCCTGCATTTTCTTTTAAATCTTTAATATTGGGGATAATAGGAAGACGAAAATAAAGCTATTTTAAGTCCTTTGCTACAGGGGAAATAGAGAGCGGAACAGCAACCTCTCTCTAAGGAGGAATTAATGGGAACTAATTTTTCCTGAGAATCTCTAGTTCTAGATATTATGCACTGTGACAAGAATTATCTAAAAGTACAACTGAGGGACTTTCCTGATGGTCCAGTGATTAAGACTTCACCTTCCAATACAATGAGTGTAGGTTCAATCCCTGGTTGGAAAGCTAAGATTCCATATCCCTCGGGGCCAAAAATAAAATAAAATAAAATAAAATAAAATAAAATAAAATAAAATAAAGGTACAATGGAACAACATACTACCTAAATTTGAACAACAGTTTCAGTGCACAGAGATCATTCATACTTGTTCATTGATGTCATCCTAACAGATCTGTTTTATGTGTATTCAGTGGTTCAGATGTATGAGTTTTGGATCAGAATCAGTGGATTCAAATTCTAATTTCACTACTTTCTTGGTATGTGACTTTGATGAGAGTCTTTCTCTTTGTGCCACATTGCTCTTATTTGGAAAACAAGAATGAAGACTATACTGACTATCTGTGAAGATTAAGTACTGTAATAATCGTAAAGCACTAAACATAAGACAGTGGCTTGTACATACCAAGAATGCAATAAGTGGTAGCTGGTATTATTGTTGTAATCCTACAGTCCTAAGAAAGAGGCTTTGGAAAATTTAGTGTCTTACCAAACAACATACAGATAACAAGAGTTTAACTTTGTGCTCTTATTTTTTGGATATGCATTGCATTTAATGTCATATAATTATATGGAGGAGGAAAATTTCAGACATATCACCTGCTCTTAAGCAATGTTCCTGGTCTTTTCTTTCTTGAGGGTAAAAGGAGACTCATGTCATAAGAAACTGTAGAAAAGTAAGTATTGGATTATATCTTACTTAGCATTTATTAGTCATACCCAAGATGATCAGAAAGTGTTCATTGAATACATTCAAAGTATTTGAAAGCTTTTTTTTTGTCATCTCTTCAGAAAGGTTACCTTGAATGATGAATAAAATAGTATTAATTGATAGAAAGCTTTTATTTGGGGAACTAGCAAATTCTCAAAGTAAATCCCATTGTAATGAGATTAATAATAATAATAATAACAAAAGTACATTCATTATTTTTGAAAATTGAAAGTCCCTTGACTATATCAAAGGAGAAGCTAATCTGAGGAGGAGAATTAGGCATAGGAACAATGAAAACAGGTCACCAGAAACTTTCTCTTTATTTGAGTCTTTAACTCTCCATCATAATTCAATGATTTCCATTGCTCAAAGGATAAATTTCAATGTGCTTCAAAGGGACTGAAAGGTTCTCCAGAAGCTGAGTGTGCCTTCCTCCTCCCCCATCTATCTCCCAGCACTTCTGCTGGGATTTCAGAAATGCCATCTGCTCAGTCCCACACTGTATGAATCTACACATGAGTCACCTCTCATGCTTTTTCCACTGCCCATGACCCTTGACCTCAAATCTTTTCCAGACTAAATCTTACTCATTCTTTGAATCTCGACTGAGGATCATCACTTCCAGAAAGTCTTTGCTGACAGGGTTAAAAGTCTGTTCTCCCCCACGTGACCTCTTTATCACTGCTCTTATATCTTATATACCATGCTAATGCTCTGTGTGTTGCATGTGTATTTCCCCCTCTCACTTCCCAAATTTGGGTTTCTTAAGAATCTTTTCTGGCAATTTGTCCTTAATTCCCCTTTCAGGTTATGCCCACTTTTATCTGTAAATACAGCAGATTTCTGGGGCAGTAAGAGGAGTGCTATGCAGCACAGTTCAGTCATGCCCAAGTCTGTGTGACCTCATAGAGTGTGTCCCGTAGGATCCTCTGTCCATGGGATTCTCCAGGCAAGAATACTGGAGTTGGTTGCCATTCTCTTCTCCAGGAGTCTTCCTGCCCAGGGATCAAACCAAGGTCTCCCGCATTGCTGGCTGATTCCACTTTGCAGGCCACCAGGGAAGCCCAATAAGAGGAGTTGCAGCGGCTGCTGCTAGTAAGTCACTTCAGTCGTGTCCAACTCTGTGCGGCCCCATAGACGGCAGCCCATCAGGCTCCCCCGTCCCTGGGATTCTGCAGGCAAGAACACTGGAGCGGGTTGCCATTTCCTTCTCCAATGCATGAAAGTGAAAAGTGAAAGTGAAGTCGCTCAGTTGTTTCCGACTCTTCACGACCCCATGGACTGCAGCCTACCAGACTCCTCTGTCATGGGATTTTCCAGGCAAGAGTACTGGAGTGGGGTGCCACTGCCTTCTCCAAATAAGAGGAGTAATTCCCCACAAATCCTAATTCCCAGTATTACTGGTAGTAGTAATGCTTCTTCCTCTTCCCACCTCCTATGCCCCAACCCCTTTGTTACCCTTTAGTCCCTAAGTCGTGTTGCACTCTTTTGTGACCCTATGAACTGTAGCCTGCCAGGCTCCTCTGTCCATGGGATTTCCCAGGTAAGCTTACTTGAGTGGATTGCTATTTCCTTCTCCAGGGGATCTTCCTTACCACTTACCTGAATACAAATGTGCATCATAGAAGATGAGATTTTAGCACCAGATTAAAAGATGCTTTTTTCTTTATATAGTTCAAAATTACATTCATGTCTTTATTATTAGTAGAAATTTTCCAGAATCCCCAGATCATAAGGGCATCATTTAATGAGGTAAACAAGCACCCTACTCCCCCACTTTTAGCTCAGGTTGCCAATAAGCTAACTTTCTAGGAAAGTTAGGCATCATTAAGTTTATTTCCCACAAACAATTCTCTTATAGGTATTAGAAGCCAACTGATTGCCAATGAATCTCCTTATGCATGGAAGGGAAAGGCAACTTTGGAACTTATAAAAAGCATAGACTCATTGAGTTTTAAATTTGCAAAGGAATGGATACACAAAAGCTTGAAATTTTACCACTTTAAGCCAAAAACAAAATTTTTGTGAGCAAGAATGGCTTCTCACAGGACTTCCCTGGAGGTCCAATAGTTAAGACTCTGTTCTTGCACAAGTCGGATAGAGTTCTGCGTGCCACGTGGTATGGCCAGAAAATGTCATATGTGAGATATTAAGCTTTCTCATAACCACATTAAAAAAGTGAAAGAAATAGGTAAATTAATATTAATAATATTCTAAACACCATATACTCAAAATATTATTTCAAAATGTAATAAAGATAATACATGAATATAAACAAAAAGTAATCAATATAAAAATGCAAGCAATTAGTGTTCAATGTATTTTATAGTAAGTTCCAGAAATCCAGTGTGCATATTATACTTTTAGCACACTTCAATATGGATGCGCCTAGTAGATACTGTATTAAATACATGGTATCTACATATGTGTGCCCATGTATGTACACCAGTGTAAAGGACAGGGACTGTTCCACTGCATTTTTTTTGTACTGCTAATGAAAAGAAAAATGTCATGTGGTATAGGAGTACTTAAAAACATATTTTAAATAATGGATTAAATTAATAAAAACTTAAGAAGAGAAGACAGTTCTATAAATACTAAGGATATGAATGTGTTTAAATAAGGAAAATGTGCCATTTTGTGGTTGACACACTGCTTATGATTCCCAGAAACTTGGAAATAAGGAGCATTTTCTGTTGCAGATATAATGTTTTCCAGTAGAGGGCAGAGATTTAACTGCAACTAGACAGCGAGAACTTAATGGTATAAGATAGCTTATTCAGTGTGGGAGATCTATTCATACTTAAACCTTAGAAATGGAAAACCAGTAAGCATTCTCACAAGCAGACAATTTTGTTATACTGATGACTTCCCCAGTGGTTCAGGAGTAAAGAATCCACCTGCAATGCAGGAGACTCACAGGAGATGAAGATTTGATCCCTAGGTTAGGAAAATGCCTCGAGGAGGAAATGGCAACCCACTCCAGTATTCTTGCCTGGGAAATTCCATGGACAGAGGAAACTGGTGGGCTACAATCCATGGATTTGCAAAGAGGCGGACATTCGGACGTGACTGAGCGACTGAGCACACACACATACACACACACATGCGATCTCCAAACAACTTAGGCAATGGCTGTGTGCAGAGACTGGGATGGGGTTGTGTTTCTAGTTTAAGTTATCTTAATAAAAGCCTAATTATTTAATAGATGGACTACTTTAAGTAAAACTCACAAAACCTTTTAGGATAGCAGTTCATACAGAAAGCTTTTTTTTTATTTTAACTTTTAATTCTATATTGGAGTATGGCTAGTTAGAATTTCCCCCCAAACTCCCCTCCCATCCAGGCTGCCGTATAACATTGAGCAGTCTTCCCTGTGCTATCCAGTATGCTTTTGTTGGTTTTCCACTTTAAATAAAGCAGAGTGTACATGTCAATCCCAAACTCCCTAACTATCCCTTCCCCCCAACCCTTCCCTCTGGTAACTATGTGTGTTCTCTAAGTCTTCACACAAGATGTGTCTGTTCATGCCCACTTGTTCTTAGAGATCATTCCATTGATTGCTTTCTAAATTTCATAAATATTTTAATCTAAGCCTCTTTTGTCAGTGCCTTTGTATTGGCAAATAAGTTCTCAGTCTCCACCCCTTTCCCCTACTGTCTTCTTTTATTGTTTGTCGCACTCCTTATAAAAGCACACAGAGGAAAAGGAAAATTATATGGGATTCAGGCATTTCTCAGAGCTGGAAAGAATGTATTTTAAAGTTCAGAGACTTTCCTTGAGCAAGCATGCCTTAACATATATGTTCACGTTAATATTTGCTTCCAACTCAAACTTCTCAGATAGCATTTTACTTATTTTCATAATATTGTCTTGATAAAAATATTTCCATAACTTCAAATGGCACTGATTTCAGCATCAGCTTATTAGTAAGTCTAAAACCCTGATTTCATCAGCATACCTTGTTTTCTTTCCCAAACACTGCTTTATTTCATTTTAGAACCCACATTGCTTTATAGTCTATAACTATAGGTCACTTTTGCCTGTTTTCAAAATAACATTCACCTACAAAGAAGAATGACATTTTAGAAGACAGTTCCCAAAATGTGTTGGGCAGTGATAGTATTTAGAATAAGCATTCAGTCTCTCAGAGGAATTATTCTGAAATAATGTCTCTTGGTAAGTGAGCAGTTCAGGTATCACTCACTATACAAGCATTAAACTCATCCCTAAGTAAGTTCAGGTTAAAAGAAGAGAATCTGCAAATAATCTTAATTGCACATGATACTATCTTCTGACAAATCCAATTACCTGACCTAGGCTATAAGATAAGCCATAATCTCATATGCTGTTAGCACACAATTAAGACTTTGCTAATAATAGCAAACCTGGCTAGTCCATGAGGTCTTATATAGCAAGCCTGAATTTATCTCTATTTACTTGCAAATCATTTCCTTCCTGACTCTGTGAAGTTGATCTATAACTACTTTTATACAAGCTACTTGCTACCCAAATTAGAGCTTATTTTCTATATATGTCTTTTTGGATCAGTTCCAATATCCATTGATCAAGTACTTAACTCTGTCAACTGGAACTCCAAACATGACTATGATACTATCCTTGACCACAGGGAGTTTAAAGTTGGTTAGCAAACCAGACACTTAAATTTTAATTTCTCATATTCAGAACTCTGGTAGAGGGATGCAGTGGTATCTGTTAGAGAAGATTCATTTATTCATCAAACATTTATTGTATACAGACTATGGGGGAAATACCGAGAATATAAGATGTCTTGGTGGAGTTCAGCTCCTAGTTGGAGCTTATAGAGAAGCAGTGCATGTAACAGACCTTAGTCACCGAGGAGGAAAGAATCCATTTAGTTGCCTAGCATTTTCTCTCAGTTTGAATTAATCTGAATTTTAGGAAGAGTCTTGTGTCTCTAAGAAACTGATCTTCCTCCTGGTCCAAGTTCTTCTAAAATTTAAAATTGCCAAGCAATTCCATATTTTCATCCACTAAATCCTGACCTCTTTTTCTCTACCTCTTTTGTCCTTTGCCATCTTCCTGTTTCCCTCATTTACGTGTCTGGATCCAACGTTCACCTAGTGCACAAAGATTCTGACAATAAGTCTCTTTCCCAGTGACTTAACCATCATAGATGACACAGATGGCATTCTGTGTATGGTGAAAGAACATTAAAATCATTTAGTGGCTATTTGGGTGTGAATGTATCCTTGTAACTCAGAAATACAAATAGTTCAGTCTATATAAGGTTTTGCTTTCAAGAAGCATTGTCACTAGCTAAAACCAAAACTGGCCTAGAGAAATTCCAAACATTACTCATGTTCCTTGTGAGAAATTAAACATATCCAATTCACAACTTCAGCAACACTTCTTATATCGCATTTTCTCTTCTCATTTTTGTTACATACAATTCTCAGGAGATATGCTTATTTATGACCATCCTTACCACTTCTACATTCAATATTTCTTCTTCCAGTAAAAGCAGCTCTTTAATTCTCTTTCTCTCCCTCTCTCATTACATTGATTAAGTCAATTATTTTTTCTCCAGATTTCTTTTTTTTACTCTGATTCTGCATGCATTATTAAGCTTTGACCAAAAATGAATCCTTGGGCTGAGAAGAGGGTGTTGCGAGTTGGCAAAAAGAGGAATCCTCTTTGGAGGCCAGATGAGTCAAAAAGTTTGCAAACACTCCCATATTATTAATTTTTTCTTTATATGTGCATATTTGCAGCTCTAACATGCGAGATGAAAGATTTTCATAATCCAAGGTAGATTGAACCTAAGCTCTTCAAGAAAACCACTGATTACATGGTGATTTTGCATTAATAAACTCGGTGTGATTAGGTCTTTTACTCTATTTACAGCTCCCATTTTTATAAATTGATGTCCAAAAAGGCATACAATCTTGTTTTTATTAAAATCAAAATCTGATGTTCTAGGAATGGGAGTCGTTAAATGTGGCTTTGCCCCCAACAATGTTTTCCAAATAATCGGTTGCAAATGTTGAAACAGGGTGCCAGTGAAGAGTGTTCTGTAGGAGTTTGGGTAATACAGATCTGTGTCTTGGATAACAAACTGATACAATGACTACTGTTGGCTCCTCCAGTCTTCAAACTTCCTGGTTTTCAGAAAGGGCTCTGGATGTATTTCAAATTGGAAAGAGCCAGAAGAAAGGAAAACAAGTCTTCTTGTTGACTTGAACTTTAGTTTGTTTTCTAGGAAATGTGTTAATTCACATTTTGCTTCATTTTCTCTGAATTTCCAAAACAACTATACTATAGTTTAAGCCACATTCTAGTGTTTGACAATAATTTTATGCTTATTTCTTTTATTTGTATCATCTTTGTGTCCCTCACTGGCTTCTAGGATACAGAGAAAGAAATTCATCTTATAATTTTTTAGCATTGTTCACATCTCCTCAAAAATACAGAATAATTGAAAATTCTGAGAGGAGTCAAATGAGAATAAGTTGAGAGTTTTCTGTGTTGCAGGTATTATGCTAAATGTATTGATGTATTTTTTTTTCTTACTGAAACTTCAGAACAATGCTGTGAGATTATATTATTTTCATTTTTTTAAATGAAGATTTTGAATTTCAGAAAGGCTATTTTTATTTGTCTGATACTTCTAGTGAGTAGCAAGCACATCTGAAATTTCTGGGATTTTTTTCCTGCTTACTTTCTAAAAAATTAATTAACTTATCTATCTTTATTTTTGGCAGCACTGGGTCTTCATTGCTGTGAGTGGGCTTTCTTTAGTTGCAGTGAGCAGGGGCTATTCTTTGTTGCAGTGCCCGAGCGACTGCAGTGGCTTCCCTTGATGGGGAGAGCAGGCTCTCGGGCACGTCAGCTTCAGTAGTTGTGGCCCATGGGCTCTAGAGTGCAGACTCAACAACTGTGGACAAGGGCTTAGTTGCTCTGTGGCATGCACGATCTGCTCAGACCAGGGATTGAACTCACATCCTCTGCATTAGCAGGTGGATTCTTAACCTCTGTGACACCTGGAAATCCTCCTGCTTACTTTTTATTTCATAAAACACATTTTATATCTCTGTGTATGTGTTCATATAAATATCTATCTATTTTAAAATACTGAACTCAGTAGAGTACAGATAGAAATGGATTCATTTTTCAATCACTGCCACTGACTGCTATGTCAGTTCCCCTTCACTGTCTCTGACACCATCTCAGGAAGTCCTAGCTGTTGCAGTCACATCTCATCTAAAACTTCAAATAAAACTTTCATGTTCAAAATTTTTCCTCCCAAGTCAAACTTGACCCTCAACTTCCATGGTCCATGGGAAAAGAGATGGTCTGTTATCCATCTCTCATCCCTCTAACTCTCAAGTTCTTCCTTTTCTTCTTCAACCTCACGGATGCCTCTGGATACTCCAGGTTTGGGAAATTGAAAATGAATGAGAAGAATTGATTGGCTTTGTTCTCCCTTAACTATTCAATGACTTCTGTATGAAAGACACCCCAAATGCAGATATCTGTGAAGATCTGAATACAGAATAATCTGTTAGATCATTCCATTATAAAGAAAGATCTAGTTAGTGTGGCTTTTCATTCATAAAGTTTGGAGAATGAATGTGAGAGAATTCAATCGAGAAATGAATTAAAATATACACCAATAAGAGAAGAAAAACAATAAAGAAAGACTGCAATATAAAAGACTTTCAGAGGATTAGAATTGATAGAAACACTTGTCTGAAAAAAAAAGATCTGTGAAATCATTGCAAGAGTATTGATATGAAGAAAATGGAGAAGACTTGTGAAGTCCGTTCTGGATTGACAAGAGAGATAAAGGAAATACAGACTGAAAGACCATCTGTCTTTCATTTCCCAAGTACATGTTCATTGAAATTCTTATTCACAACATATGAGGATTTGATGCCAGATTCTGTAATTGCTTAGACTCTATAAAGAGTTTTGGAATCAAGCAATAATAGACAAGCTCACAATGGGGACTGTGTGTTGAAGGGTCAAGAAGAAATATAAGGAAAAATAAAGAATATATGCTTTCGTTTAGAAAAAAGTGTAGTAAGTTTTACAATCCTATGGGAATTTTATTTCCAAACAGAGTCTTCCCATTTCACATTTCCCTAAAGTTTAAGTAACTTATTCTCTCAGACCATCAGCATGTCAGTTGCTTATTGTGTTGTGGCTTGTTGTGTGGTCTACTTGCCTATTGGAGTCAGACCTGAAAACTTCTATCTCTGGTCATATTTATTCAAAATTATTTTCAAGTGACTTCAGATTTAACTTCAAATGTTCATGGAAGCATAATTGGTATTTTTCTAATAACTTAAAAATGTTAAGTAGTAAATTTCTTTAAAAAGTTTCTAATGAAGTGTCTTTATTTTATTTTAATATCTTATATTTTCCCCTGATAGCTCACTGGTAAAGGATCCATCTGCCAATATAAGCGACATAGCTTCAATCCCAGGTTTCCACGATCCCCTGGAGAAAGAAGTGGCAACCCACTCTAGTATTCTTGCCTCTGTCCATGGAAAAATCCCATGGACTAAACAACTAAACAATCTTATACTTTATATATTTATGAACTTTCTATTTTATCACAATGTTGTGATAGTTTCAGGTACACAGCAAAGTGACTCAATAATACATATATATGTATCAACTCTCCCCTAAATTCCCCTCCCATCCAGGCTGCCACAAAACATTGAGCAGAGTTCCCTATGCTATATAGTATGTCCTGTTGGTTATCCACCTTGAATATAGCAGTGTGCCTGGCAGGCTATAGTCCTTAGGGCCCAAAGAGTCAGACAAAACTGAAGTATCTTAGCACACGCACACACACATGCACATATTAATCCCACACAGAGTGCTTGTTTAGATGGCTGAGCCTGTGGAGGTAGAAGAATTGCAAACTACAATGTGAATATATTACAAGAATCTTGTTTTAAAAGTTAACTATATAACTATAATTTTTGGATATCAATCCACAGTCTTTCAATGTCAACTAAGTGTCTATAACAATAATAATGGTCAGAATCCATTGACTATTTCCTCCACTAGTTGAAACAGTATGTCATCTCCCTAAAACATGAAGTGCTCATTTGGAGAAGTTGTCAAATACCCCCCTTTCTCTCTCCCTTCCCCACAACCTCCACTATGCACATGTACATAAACACATCATGGATCCCACCTCTATGTCTGTTGGATATGGGCTACATTTTCCTACAATATAATAATCTTTAGTAACATTTTAAAATATGAAAGTCTTTCCAAATTCATATATTTTAAAATAGTTGTACATTCTCAACATCAGGGCAGTAATAGGGTTCAGTTCAGTTCAGTTCTGTTCAGTCGCTCAGTCGTGTCTGACTCTCTGTGACCCTATGAACTGCAGCACACCAGGCCTCCCTGTCCATCACCAACTCCAGGAGCCTACCCAAACTCATGTCCATTGAGTTGGTGATGCCGTCCAACCACCTCATCCTCTGTTGTCCTCTTCTCCTCCTGCCCTCAATCTTTCCTAGCATCAGGGTTTTTTCAAGTGAGTCAGCTCTTTGCATCAAGTGGCCAAAGTATTGGAGTTTCTGCTTCAACATCAGTCCTTCCAATGAACACCCAAGGTATTAAGGAATATGCTGGTCCTGACAGGGAGAAAAGGAATATACTCTTAAGAAAAGAAGCAAGATTTAGACAATGACAAGAACTGGGAGAGGATACATGGGAGTAGACTTTGAAGGTGTTTGATTGATTAAGGGGGCTGGAACACATTTAATAAAGGAGAGTTTATTAATTTCAGAACACTCTCTGGATATACAAAATGTAAAATCCTGGCAAAAACAACAAGAGATTGTGCAAAAATGCTACAAAGGTGACTCCTAGAAGAATGGAGAAAACTATGGCTAGAACTGCTGTGACTGATGATGAAAGAAAGTATTTTAATATTTCAAAGATTTGGTTGTGCTAAAGTGGATACTGTATATAACATCAGAGAACTCAACAGAGAACAATGTCCCCTGTGAATACAAATAAACTACACCATTTACTAAGGCAATAAAAATTGCACTTGTAAGTGGAGCAGCAAAATAGTTTAGAAGTCCAAGGGTAACCTCTGAAAATAGGAAGCTCTGTTTCAGAACGGAGTTCTGTAATACAGTGCAGTTGATAAAACCCCAAACAATAGAGGCAAGATGTTTTTGCATAATTGTCAGAGGCCAGGTAGACAATATCAGATCAATAGTAGGGTTGCCTGACTACAAAGAGCTGCAGACATAGTCAACAGAACTTGTTTTGTCTACCATAGATGGGTGACTAACAAGGTTCCTACTCAATATGTATAGTCATAAAACAGTGAGGGATGATCAAGAGAATAAAGGCAATAGCCCCATTTAAATATCATAGTCTCTTGCCCAGTGTTACAGCCAAGCTTGTTTTCGGACTCAAAACCCACTGATTGAAAGAGAAGTTGGATCCATTACTACAGAAGGAGTCTATAAATTCAAGGCAAGTTTCCATGGTAATTATTCCATGTGGTATATGTCCTCTGTCCCCACATATCTTTGATGTAATCCTGGGAGGAAAAGAAAGCACAACTACAGCAGATACTTCAAGCCAGATGAAAAGAAGGGGAAAATACAGCAGTTGCTGATTTACTGTGAGAAGGAAATTCTGCCTAAAGGTATTGTGAGTTTCCTGTTTTTGGAAGTGAGAGAAGTTTCCTTGATTCAATCCTGATTCTGCTCTCTGGGAATAACTCCAATGTTCAGTGTTCTCCCTGACCCTTGGTTATTCCATCTGGAAGTTTTTTATTCATGCATTATCTTTCATAATGACACCTAAATAAGGGGCTGGCATCATGCCCTCATTGAGGGGTATATCATCCCAAAGTCCATTTCCAACTGGTTCAGGTGAAGAACTTCAAAGTTTTCTAAGGTTTGAAAAGACAGATTTTTTTGCTTTCAGCTAATTTTTTTTCAGTGTCAATACGATTCCCAAGAACATTTAGTAAGCTTCTATTCTATCTGTTTATTGACAAACTCATAGGCTACTCTCCACAAAAATGTTCTTTTTATTTTTGTTTGTTCTCAACTCTGCTTTCTTCCTTCACTATACGATTTGTTCTTTTTTTTTTTTTTTTTTTTTTGATAGAAGCATTTCTGGACAATTTTTATTTGAGCTAAGTTCATGTTGAGTAGGCAAGCTACAAAGCTACAAACTTAATACAGTATCATTTTTTCTTTTTTTGGCCACACTGCAAGGCATGCAGGATCTTAGTTCCCTGACCAGAGATCAAACCTGTGCCCCCTGCATTGGAAGCGTGGAGTCTTGACCTCTAGACCAGGGAAGTCCCTAAAAAGTTTTCTTTTAAAGTATTTGCATCTACTAATAATTCCCTTAATTTTGAGACAGTTGTCTTGCCATGACTTGTACTAGTGTCCTGGAAGGGTATTTTTTTTTTTTTTTTGACTCTTAATCAGTTTATTATTATTTTGTTGTTGTTTTTATTTATTTTTTTCCATTTATTTTTATTAGTTGGAGGCTAATTACTTTACATCATTACAGTAGTTTTTGTCATACATTGAAATGAATTAGCCATGGATTTACATGTATTCCCCATCCCGGTCCCCCCTCCCACCTCCCTCTCCACCCGATCCCTCTGAGTCTTCCCAGTGCACCAGGCCCAAGCACTTGTCTCATGCACCCAACCTGGGCTGGTGATCTGTTTCACCCTAGATAATATACATGTTTCAATGCTGTTCTCTTGAAACATCCCGCCCTTGCCTTCTCCCAGAGTCCACAAGTCTGTTCTATACATCTGAGTCTCTTTTTCTGTTTTGCATATAGGGTTATCGTTACCGTCTTTCTAAAGTCCATATATATGTGTTAGTATACTGTAATGGTCTTTATCTTTCTGGCTTACTTCACTCTGTATAATGGGCTCCAGTTTCATCCAATATGATTTGTTCTTTAATGATGGCTATTTTGAAGCTCCTTGAGATAATGTGCTTTAGTAGAAAAGTTACATTTCTAAGTCTATCTTTGCCTCAGAGTTGAATGTTAGTGAGACTTTTTTGTTCTAATCCTTTTGTAAGCTTCTATCTTATCACTTGATGTGGTAGATAGAAATATATAACTCCTACCCAAAGATGTCCATGTTCCAGTATCTATAAATGTGTTAACTAACATGGTAAAGGAGCTTTGCAAATGTGATTTAATTAAAGATTTGAGATGGAAAGATTGTTCTAGATTATTCAGTTGGGCCCAGTGTACTCAAAAGAGTTCTTATAAAATTCCAAGTCAGAGAAGATATAGAAGCAGAAGTCACAGTGTTATACAGACCAGAGCCAAGGAAGTGGGCAGTTTCTAAAAGCTAGAAAATTTGGTGTCTTTTGTTTCTACCACTTCTTACTCCTTTCATCCTGAAACTGACATGTCACAGTTCCACTCACATTCAGTAGGGGAGTACTAGTCACATGCCCCTGGAGATTCAAGGACAAACTGAGACTTGTAGAACTGTGGCTGGGAAGAAGAGTTAATGGACTGTACTGAACACATAGAAGTTCTGTTGCAGTCAGAAGTCTTTTGGAGGGGGTATTTGTGCTGCAATCTGAATTTAAGTAGGAAACAACTGGATAAATAGGTGGGTGGCTTGATATTAATCAAGCATTTAATAAATACAAATTAAATGAATGCAGATTAAAGAGCATACCTTGGACAGAAAGAAATATAGCAATTTGAGAAGCAGAAGATCCTTGTAGGCAAGACGAAGTGAATATTGTAAAGAGTATTTGATGGTCAGAATACAAAAAAGACAAGAACCAAACAAGGCCAGATTTTGTAGATCATGTCATTTTTTAGAGTGTTGTATGTGTGTGGTGAGATTCATTGATGGATTTTAAAAGTGACTGTGGTTCCAGTATATGTTACAATGGATGGACCTAGGTACAGCGGATATAAGAAGACAAATGTGAGATTGTGGTAGCAGTTTTGGTGAGAGAAACAGTGACTCTACTTTGACTTAAAGAAACTAATATGAAAAGAGGTGGATAAATTTGTGATATGTTTTGGAATTTGTGCTTTCCATTGGAGTTATTATTCCTTCCAGTTTGAAATCATATACACATACTCATACACATGCCAAAGAATTTTATTTATTTTCATCAGAGTCATTGAAAAAAGATTACTCAAAATTTTTATTCCAAAAGTACAGACAGAAATGTGGAAAATATACATTAAATTTAGATTAAGAAGATTATAGTGACTACAAGTAGACTGAGTGCCAATTTGAGCTGACTGAAGTATAATGTGCTCTGAAAAATCAAAAGCAAATTTTCTTTAATTAGTTTTTGTTTGTTTCCATGCTGTAAGTTCTGTGGATCTTAGCTCCCTGACCAGGGAGAGAACCCACTCCCCTGCATTGGAAACATGAAGTCTTTAACCACTGGACTGCCAGAGAAATCCTCAAAAGGCAAATTCAAATAAAAAAGAGTGCCATAACGAACTCTTACTCTCTACCATGGGCACAGAGAAAAAGGAGATATATGCCATGTATTTGTATTAACATACTAGAGATGAAGCAGGAAGTACTATTTCCACTTTGCCTCCATTTCTAGATTTTTTTCATTAGATTGGGGAAATGAAAAAGGCACAAAAAGAGAAAGAACATGCCAAGAGGGGCCACTCAGGCACTTGCAGCAGCTGTCCTGCAAAAAAGGAATTATAAAGGAAATATCAGCATAAAATAGATACAGTGTGTGTCCCATAATTGCAAAACCATACTGAATTCCCTGTTCACTTAAGTCGGGTTTCACATCTGGTCCATATGTGTAATTGGAAATCTCAGAATTGCGTTTTCATCAAGGAAGATAAAGATGCCAAAAGCTCTACTAGAGGATTTATTTGTTTGTGAGTAATATGCATGGAAATATGACAAAGAGAAAACTATGCCTGGAACTGGGATTTAGCACTAGTAACTGAGAAAAAAAAATCTTCCTTTGTAAGGAGGCATATAAGAAGTTGTAAACTTTCATTTGAAATAGCATAATTAATTACTGAAGACTGAAACAAAGCATAGATGATGTACAGTCAATCTAAAATCTTCTGGGACCTTTTGTTAAGACCAAAAATAAGCACCAGGGAAAGTGAAGATTGAAAGTTTGAATTACTAAAAGTACATTGCTCAAATTCAGGAGAAAATTGCCTGCTTACTTCAATGCTTAACCTGACTGATTCTACATGATGCCAAAATGTTCAGATTGTTGGATAATTAGAGCTGAGGATAAACAATAACTTGGTGAATGGTGGTTCTTCTGACTTGTCATCCAGGTGTTCTGACCCAATAATGAACACATATTTTATTGCAGATAATAGTAATTTGAATTCAACATGTTACATAAAATCATCAGAAAGATTACCATTGTATACAAATATTGTATATTGCCTAGTATTATAGCCTAGCACTCATCCTAATCAACAATTTCACATTTTCCACAAGGAGCATTTTGCTGTATTCACTTACCCTTGCCTTAAACAGGCAGGTGAAGTAGAACCCTAATCTTACTCAGTGGCCCCAGGGTGTGGGCATTCTGAGAGGCAGGAAAATGAAAGAAAGGAAGAAAGTGAAAGTCACTCAGTTATGTCCAACTCTTTGCAACCCCATGAACTATACAGTCCATGGAATTCTCCAGGCCAGAATACTGGGGTGGTTACCCTTTCTCTTCTCCAGGGGATCTTCCCAACCCAGAGATCAAACCCAGGTCTACCACATTGCAGACAGATTCTTTACCAGTTGAGCCACAAGGGAAACCCAAGAATATTGGAGTGGGTAGCCTATCCCTCCTCCAGATGATCTTCCCGATCCAGGAGCGGATTCTTTACCAACTGAGCTATGAAGGAAGCCCTAGAGGCAGGAGTTCTTGCAAAGTACCTATAGCTCTGGCCAAATTGTGTGTTCTCATTGAGCTTCAGTTTTCTTCTCTTACAAAATAAAGGCATTAAAATGAAACACCATAGCAAAAATACTTTGGGCTGCAGATAGCAGAAAATTAACTAATAACTTCAACAAATATTGGTTTATTTTCCTTACATAGGAAATGGTCTGGAGATGAATTGTCTTAACACAGGGCCAGTGAATCCACATCACCCTTTTAGACAGGATTCTCCCAGATTTTTGCTCCACTATTCCTAGGTTGTTTTTTACCTCATGAATAAAATGGCAACCGTAGCTCCAAACACAGTTCCTACATTTAAGGTAGCAGTAGGAAGAACAAATGGTATTGCCTATTGTGCTGGCTCCTTCCAGTAGGAAAGTATACACACACACACACACACACACACACACACACATTTTAAAAAAGCAACATAAATAAATAAATAAGTAACATGTATTTATGATCTCACAGTTTCTGTGGGTCAGGAGTCCTGACATGGTTTAGTTGGGTCTTCTGCTTAGGATCTCATTAGCATACAATTAAATGTCAGCTGGACTGTAAGAATATGTGATTTTTAGAAACAAAGTCTTATTAGATTTTTGTCTTACATGTCAGTAACCAGAAATATGTAACATGGCCATGTCTAGTTGACATATAAAAGCAAATGTAGACCTGAGCACATTTTTACTCCAAACCCAAAGTACTATTAAGCAGAGAGAAAATGGGACATGACTAGTTTAAATGCAAGCTTCTCTCACAGGGATTACTAAAGTCCCTTTCAAAACTCTGTGATGGGGAAAGTCGGGATAGATAAGGTTTAGTGGAATTGCCAAGTTGGTATTAAGAAATCATTGTTCAGTTCTTAACGACGATTTGGAGAGCTGCCTGTAACTGAGAAGAACCCTTGGGGTCTTCTCATTTATGACTACAAAATAGAACTTTCACCGAAAAAATTATGTGATTAGAAAAGTAACTTAAAACAGGATAACTTCTAAGTTTTTGGAAAGATTATCAGCATTACTTCTAGGATTCATGGGCTTTGTGAGAAAATTCCTGCACAAGTTTTAATTAACAGTTGTCAAGACATTGCTTTTTTATATGGCAACCAGATGTATCTTTTTAGTTTGATTGTACTTGCACATTTTCTGCTTTTTTGAAAATGGAAATACATATATATATATATATGTATGTATATATATATATATATATACACATATGCATGTGATATGCACGTGAGTGCATGCTAAGTCACTTTAGTCATGTCTGACTCTGTGCAACACTATGAACTGTAGCCCACCAGACTCCTCTGTCCATGAGATTCTCCAGGCAAGAATACTGGAGTGGGTTGCCATGCCATCCTCCATAGGATCTTCCCCACCCAGGGATGGAATCTACATCTCCTGCGTCTCCTCCATTGCAGGCACTTTCTTCACTGCTGAGCTACCAGGGAAGCCAGTTTATATATATTTATATAAAACCTGGGTATTTACTAGATTTCTTCAATCTTCTATGTCATATGTGTTGTACGTATATGAGTCTGATGATGGAAAATAAAACTACCTTGCCATAAGATTCTGAAAGGTGAGCATACAAAAACAAAACTTAGGTAGAGACTTGGGAGGGTTCAGATATTTTAATAAATATTCTGTTCTGCTGAATTACTAGAATCAAAGAAGTTCACATGACTATGGGGAATTTTGGAGTATTCATTTATGCATTCAACAAATAATTATAGAGCAATTACTATATCCTAGAATGATAGGATAGTATGGTAAGAATTACTAGTATCATAGGACCTGCCTAGTCTCTGGGGGTTATAGTAATGAACAGGGTGGAAAAAAGCTTATCAGGCATTTCTTAAGTTGGCCTCACAAAAGGAACAACTGGAATTTAATCTGAAGGTATAAACACTAGTTTCTACACATTTATAGAACATTGCCAAAGTGATGAAGAACTTCATGCACTTTACATGTACAATTTTTTGAGGCAACTTTTCTGTATGCGACTTAAAAGTTTAAAATTTAGATCCTATAATCTATCAAAAATTATTTGGGTCTCTTAATAGAAGACTTTAAATGTTTTCAAATAACATTAGCTTAACTATGAACACAAGAGACTATGAGATGACTTAGAAGAGGAATAGGGAACATGGAAAATTGGGGCAATGTTTTAGTTTTAGTTCTGTCTGTAACACACACAATTTACCTGCTTCTCCCTTTCATCATCTTAAAATAAGAAGTCAGGAACTGCCCTATAAAAGCCCTTAGTTTTCAAAACTAGAGTTTTTCTTTTTTTTTTTTTTTTAAAACTACAGATATTTAACAACTCTGACTTCCTTTATGGGAATACAAAGTGATCTTCTCTAAGATCAACCTTTACTGGAAGGAACAGAAAGTTGATCCTCAGTTAAGTTCAGTTGCTCAGTCGTGTCCAACTCTTTGTGACCCCATGGACTGCAGCACGCCATGCCTCCCTGTCCATCACCAACTCCCAGAGTTTAGTCAAACTCATGTCCATTGAGTCGGTGATGCCATCCAACCATCTTATCCTCTGTCTTTCCCTTCTCCTCCTGCCTTCAATATTCCCCAGCATCAGGGTCTTTTCCAGTGAGTCAGTTCTATGCATCAGGTAGCCAAAGTATCGGAGCTTCAGCTTCAGCATCAGTCCTTCCAATGAACGTTCAGGACTGACTTCCTTTAGGATGGACTGGTTGGATCTCCTTGCAGTCCAAAGGGACTCTCAGTAGACTGCTCCAACACCACAGTTAAAAAGCATCAATTCTTTGGCGCTCAGTTTTCTTTATAGTCCAACTCTCACATCCATACATGACTACTGGAAAAACCACAGCCTTGATTAGATGGACCTTTGTTGGCAAAGTAATATCTCTGCTTTTTAACATGGTGTTTAGGTTGGTCATAACTTTTCTTCCAAGGAATAAGCGTCTTTTTATTTCAATACTGCAATCACCATCTGCAGTGATTTTGGAGGCCAACAAAATAAAGTCTGCCACTGTTTTCACTCTTTCTCCATCTATTTGCCATGAAGTGATGGGACCAGTTGCGAAAATCCTAGTTTTCTGAATGTTGAGCTTTAAGCCAAATTCTCACTCTCCTCTTCCACTTTCATCAAGAGGCTCTTTAGTTCTTTTTCACTTTCTGCCATAAGGGTGGTGTCATCTGCATATCTGAGGTTATTGATATCTCTCCCAGCAATCTTGATTCCAGCTTGTGCTTCATTCAGCCCAGCATTTCTCATGATGTACTCTGCATGTAAGTTAAATAAGCAGGGTGACAATATACAGCCTTGACATACTCCTTCTCCTATTTGGAACCAGTCTGTTGTTCCATGTCCAATTCTAACTGTTGCTTCTTGACCTGTATACAGATATCTCAGGAGGCAGGTCAGGTAGTCTGGTATTCCCATCTCTTTCAGAATTTTCCACAGTTTATTGTGATCCACACAGTCAAAGGCTTTGGCAGTCAATAAAGCGGAAATAGATGTTTTTTTGGAACTCTCTTGCTTTTTCAATGATCCATCAGATGTTGGCAATTTGATCTCTGGTTCCTCTGCCTTTTCTAAAACCAGCTTGAACATCTGGAAGTTGTTTACATATTGTTGAAGCCTGGCTTGGAGAATTTTGAACACTGCTTTGTTAGCGTGTGAGACGAGTGCAATTGTGAGGTAGTCTGAGCATTCTTTGGCATTACCTTTCTTAGGGATTGGAATGAAAACTGGCCTTTTCCAATCCCACAGCCACTGCTGAGTTTTCCAAATTTCCTGGCATATTGAGTGCAGCACTTTCACAGCATCATCTTTCAGGATTTGAAATAGCTCAACTGGAATTCCATCACCTCCACTAGCTTTGTTCGCAGTGATGCTTCTTAAGGCCCACTTGATTTCACATTCCAGGATGTCTGGTTCTAGGTGAGTGATCACACCATTGTGATTATCTGGGTCAGGAAGATCTTTTTTGTACAGTTCTTCTGTGTATTCTTGTGACCTCTTCTTAATATCTTCTGCTTCTGTTAGGTCCATATCATTTCTGTCCTTTATTGAGCCCATCTCTGCATGAAATGTTCCCTTGGTATCTCTAATTTTCTGGAATATATCTCTAGTCTTTCCCATTCTATTGTTTTCCTCTGTTTCTTTTTGCACTGATCAGTGAAGAAGGCTTTCTTATCTCTCCTGGCTATTCTTTGGAACTCTGCATTCAAATGGGTATATCTTTCTTTTTCTCCTTTGCTTTTGGCTTCTCTTCTTTTCCCAGATATCTGTAAGTTCTCCTCAAACAGCCATTTTGCTTTTTAGCATTTTGTTTTCTTGGGGATGATCTTGCTCCCTGTCTCCTGTACAATGTCACAAACCTCTGTCCATAGTTCATCAGGCATTCTGTCTATTAGATCTAGTCCCTTAAATCTCTTTCTCACCTCCACTGTATAATCTTTAGGGATTTGATTTAGGTCATACCTGAATGGTCTAGTGGTTTTCCCTACTTTCTTCAATTTGAGTCTGAATTTGGCAATAAGGAATTCATGATCTGAGCCACAGTCAGCTCCCGGTCTTGTTTTTGCTGACTGTATAGAGCTTCTCCATCTTTGGCTGCAAAGAATATAATCAATCTGATTTTGGTGTTGACCACCTGGTGATGTCCACGTGTAGAGTCTTCTCTTGTGTTGTTGGAAGAATGTATTTGCTATGACCAGTGCATTATCTTGGCAGAACTCTATTAGCCTTTGCCCTGCTTCATTCTGTACTCCAAGGTCAGATTTGCCTGTTACTCCAGGTGTTTCTTGACTTCCTACTTTTGCATTCCAGTCCCCTATCACAAGAAGGACATCTTTTTGGGGTGTTAGTTCTAGAAGGTCTTATAGGTCTTCATAAAACTATTCAACTTCAGCTTCTTCAGCGTTACTGGGCATAGACTTGGATTACCGTGATATTGAATAGTTTCCCTTGGAAACAAACAGAGATTATTCTGTCACTTTTGAGACTGTATCCAAGTACCAAATTTAGTACTGCATCCAAGTACTGCTTGATCTTAGACAAGATTTAAAAACCCTATTTATAACTTCCCCTCTCTCCTTGTTTGTGGAGGCTCAGAGATGTAGACCATGCCTATAGATCACCCAGGCTCAAAACTAAGAAGGCCTTATCCGGAGTGTTATTGTGCCTAGAGGTAAAAGATAAGGGTAGTACAGGGCCTTCCCTGATAACTCAGTGGTAAAGAATTTGCCTGCCAATGCAGGAAATGCAAGAGAGGCAGATTCGATCTCCTGGAACAGGAAATGGCAACCTCCATGCTAGCGCGTCGCGAAGACTCGGACACAACTGAGCAACTGAGCACACACACAAAACATGGAGAAGGATGCTAAAAACATGTTCTCAAAATAACTAGATCTTAGTAATTCCCAATTTCCCCCTCCCACAGCCCATGGAAAGCTCTTTTCTATTCTCAACTTCTAATAGCTTGACTATTTTCAATACCTCATTTAAGTGCAATCATACATTATGTGTCCTTCTGTGATTGGCTTATTTCACTTAACATAATGTCCTCAAGTTTCACGCATGTTGTTGCATACTGTTGGATTTTCTTTTTAAGATTAAAAAATATTCCACTGATGTGTCTAGAGATATTGTACACTTAAAATTTTGAGATAGTAGATCTCACATTGAGCATACTTACCAAAATATTTTTTTTAAGGAAAAGAAGTAACAAAGACTTAATGGAGACATTAGGAGGGAAATTAAAAAAAAAAAAAGTGGAAGTGAATCAATATGGGATCCAGGAAGCTAAGCTGAGCAGACTCAGTGGCAATTTTTTAAAAAACTTTTTATTTTATTTAGGAGTATAGCTGATTAACAATACTGTGATAGTTTTGGGTGTCCAGCAGAACACTCACTCATACATATTCATGTATCCATTCTCCTCCAAACTACTCCTCATCCAGGCTGCTACAGTCCCCTGTGGTATATAATAGGTCCTTGTTGGTTAACCATTTTAAATGTAGTAATGAGTATCTGTTAATCTCAAATTGATATTTCAAATCCATTTACCAATTTGGGACATGTTCTTATAAATGATTAAAATGGAGGCTTTGGTGTAGTCAGTGTTTCATTGGAACATGAATCATACTCAGTTTTCAATAGCATAACTTCCTTTTTATTTCTTTAAATTTTTGGCCACATCCGCAGTGTGTGGGACCTTAGTTCCCAAATCAAGGATTGATCTACACCCTCTGCCCTGAAAGCCAAGTTTTAACCATTGGACTACTGGGAAAGTCCCAATAACATATCTTTCAATATGTATGCAATGAAAATTTCTGCTGAATTTAGAAAGGAAGCCTATTTATGTTAGGTGTATATTAGGCCTACCCCCCTCTAATGGGATAAAAGCAATTTTTTTTTATGCAAAATTTTTAGACATTTTGCTAGGTAAATAAGGATGTTCCTGGTGGCTCAGATGGTAAGGAATCTGTGGGAGACCCAGGTTCAATCCCAGGTTGGGAAGACCCCCTAGAGAAAGGGAGAGCAACCCACTCCAGTATTCCTGCCTGGGAATTCCATGGACAGAGTAGCCTGGCTAGCTACAGACCATGCTAGTCAAGGGGTTGCATACTATCCATGGGGTTGCAAAGAGTCGGACATGATTGAGCAACTAACACTTTCACTAGATAAATAAGAGTGACACTATATTACATGGATTAGATAAAAGATATTTGTTGGGTGGTAGGTCTAAAGTTGAATCTGTTGATAATGTTTTTGCCTCTCCTAGGACTATAGTAGAAAAGGATATGTGTATTCTTTGAAAATTTAACAGAGGCTTTGCCTATGCATATAAATTCATTTAAAAATGTATTAAGTTCAGTCAACCAGTAAATACTTTGTCATTTTTCTATAAATTAAATTTTTTGCTGAATCATGCACATGCATGCATGCTCAGTTGCTAAGCCATGGCTGACTCTTTCTAACCCCGTGGATTCCCCTCCAGGCTCCTCTGTTCATGGGATTTTCCAGGCATGAATACTGAAGTGGGCTGTCATTTCCTTCTCCAGAAGATCTTCCTGACCAGGGATCAAACCCATGTCCTCTGTACCTCCTGCATTGGCAGGCAGATTCTTTACCACTGAGTCACCTGCAATCATGCACATTTTCTCCCAAATTTAGTTTTTTTGTTGATTTTTACATAGATCCTTTCAAATTACACATTGAGAGAGAAGGATCACCCTTTGCTGGGGTTATATCATTAGTCTGTAGTTAACTTAAAATTTTAGAATTAGATATTTGGTTTCAACCTTTTACTTATCTGGTTAATAAGGAGCCCTCTTTCAGTTCATGTATGAGACTGGCAGACTGTCCTCCAATTATAATATGCTAGAATTCATGATTCTACTTTATATATACATATAACAACTCAGGGTTAAGTGTGTGTGCATGTGTGTGTCTGTGTGTTTGTGCACGTGTGTGTCTGTTGGAGGGAGCTCATATTGTTGTGAAGGATGAAAACTTAATTCCTTATGTGTGAACCACCAGGCTGCTGGAGGCAGGGAGCAGTGATAGAGCCTGACCTACCAAAGAAGTGAACCTGACATTTTGGGAGGTGAATTAACTCTTATTTGAAAATTTACATAAAATCATTTTAGCATCATTTTAAATCTGGAAAATGCATAGAAGGTATTGTTTTCATACAGAAAATTAGGAGACAGTCTTGACAAATATGCTTGAAAATTACTAAGCAGTCTGCTGAAATCACTCTAGGTTAATAAATTCAAAAATCAAATATTATTTGTACATTTCTTGTAAATTTTCCTCTATGCCACTGTAAAGACTTTTCTTTGTCATTTGTCTTGGCATGGATAGCTTATTTTTCTATTCTCTATCTCTCTTCCAACATATTAGCAAGTTGAACTGGATAAAAGTTATGTTGGGAAAAGTAAGTCATCAGCCTTCTAAAGAAAAAAAATTTCCCCCTACCTCATAGCATAGAGGTAAAAAGCAGAAGTATGGATTCAGAAAGACAATAATTGCAAACCTTGGATAAGTTATTGTCTATAAATTTGCAATTTCATATTAAAATAAAATTGACAAGTAAACTGAAGGTGATTTAAGGATTCATGAGGAAACTGTTTGAAAAGAAGTATGAAGAAGTTCATCTTCTTTGAAGCTCGAAAAAGCATATTTATAATAGTAATAAAAATAATAGTAGTTGTATTATTATAATAGAATAGTGATAATAATAGAAATAGTAATAGTAGTAACAATTGTTATTCATAGCTGAAGTCACCTTTAGCAATGCCTATTTTGGTATAGAAAATCATAGGAATAAGTCACTTAACTGCGAAAATAATGAAGTAAATATATATCCCTTATTCATGAGGAAGGCTTCAACCAGCAAAGTAATCTAAACAGAGGTGCATCAAAGTAAACTGCTAAATATTCTGTTTGGTATCATAATCTGGTTCATCAATATAAGCAGAACCAGGCCGGATTACAATTCTTTCCCCTCAATCTTATTTTATTACCAAATATTTGTGTTTGTTTGCTCTGGGGAGGTTTGTGCATGTGTTTGTGAATATGTGTGTATAAGGAAAACTCAGGATGGATTTTTACTTCACTGTAGAAAAAAGTATTTGAGAAAGAATGCTACAGTGCTTCAGGAACAGAACTCTAGTGTATCACACATATTTAAGTTAAAATTGCCTGTCTTTGAGATATGCAAAGTCTCTTCCAACAGAGTATATGATCTAAAAAAAATCAAAGAACAATTTTGTTCTTGTCGTTTGTTATCACTTAGCATCCCCTACTTAGCATAATGCCTGATACTGGAAATTTTATATCTGGTGGATAAATGGATGAAATAATTTCAAATGAGTGAATATCCCCCAGAGCACCCACCTCTGTAAATAGCTGTTGTCATTCCATTCATTTGGGGGACAGAATTAAGTTGTTCCTGATCTTTTGGAAGGAAGTCTTCTCAGCTCTGGGGCTAGAAGAAAGTTGTATGTAAACCCCAAGATATGACATGAAAACTGAATCTTCTTGTGAAGAATTAGCTTGTTTTCAGCTCAGAGAATCAACAGGGGTTTGGAAGGAACTGTGAGGGTGGATTTGGTCTTTATTTCTTAAGGATATCTATTTATCATAGCAAAATGTTCAAATAATTAATTAATAAATTTTCTGTTGATATAGACATCGAACTACTAACTCTATACATAACTATATGTGGGGCTTCCCAGGTAGCACAGTGGTAGAGAATCTGCCTGCCAATGCAGGAGACACAAAAGACACGGGTTCGATCTCTGTGTTGGAAGATCATCAGGCGAAGGAAATGGCAACCCACTCTGGTATTCTTGCCTGGGAAATCCCATAGACAGAGAAGATTGGCAGGCTACAGTTCCATGGGGTCACAAAGTTTTGGGCAAGACTAAGTGACTGAGCACACACACAAAACTATATGCAATATATATAGAATGCACATTTTTATATATAGTTGTGTATTTATACTTTAAAAATTATTATCCTAAGAATTTAAAAATATTATAGTCTTGAACCAGCAGCAATTAACCTGAAGGCATGAGATTTTAGGTGATTTTCTGATTCAAATCAAAGTAGGATGACCAGTTGGAGAGACAAGTAAAAGATAGGATAAAGACCTGAAGCATATACATGTTTTTGAGAGGAAATCTCAGACACTGCTCTGGAAGAGGAACCTGGTAGACTCAGAAAGGATGGGAGATTGAAATTTGGGTATGAAATTAAATATCACCTTATTTCTAAATGAAAGTTGGTGAGAAAGTGATACACTCATGACATACTCATCACCACATCATCATCCCTAGGAAAACATTGTCTGGAATGTAGAAAGTCCTTCTTAAGATAATGTCATTGTTACCATTATTATTTTTATAATTATTACTCTGATTGATGTGGTGCCCAACCTAACAGTACATAGAGAAGCATCTATTATACAACAAGGTGAATCAGCTACATGTATACATATATACCCCCTCCCTTCTGGACCTCCTTCCCATCCCCATCCCCATTCCACCCATCTAGATCATCACAGAGCACCAAAGTGAGCAGAAAGTACACAACATTGTAAAACAATAGTACTCCAAAGGAAAAAAAGAAAGATTGCAAAAAAAAAAAAAAAGAAAAAAAGTACCCCTTGTATAGCACAAGGAACTCTATTCAATATTCTGTAATGACCTATATGTGGAAAACAATTTTTAAAAGACTAGATATGTGTATGTGCATAACAGATTCACTTTGCTGTACAACAGAAACTAATACAACATTGTAAATCAACTGTACTCCAATAAAAATTTATAAAAAATTAAAAGTATATCACAACAAAATATTTATTTTGTAGATGTGACGGTGATACCAAAACTTGTTAACACTTGCAGTAAGAAATGTAAATTCAGCTCTTCAGATAAAGCATTTGTTCATAAAAGATCAAACCAGCAAAGAAAAAAGAATATAAAATTTATTTAGTACAAATTCATTTAGTACTAAATGCTAAGGAGGCCCATTCATTTTCACTTAGTGCTTTGAGTCATGTCTGACAGAACTGGGCCTGAGCTCTCAGAGACAAATCATCTTCTCTCTAGTTAAGGCTAGGACAAATATCAAAAGATTTCTCATAGTAGTTTTGCTACCCACACAACCTAAGAGTTGAATGGAGACTTAAAAGAGTGACAAATTAGTGGCAGGCTGTGGTTTTCAGGTCTAATTGTGTTTTTTTGCCAAAGGAAGCAAATGTCATTTTACTTCTTTTTTAAAGAGACATAAGCAAATTGTAAGGAAGCTGTTAAGGGATCCAGATAGAGAAAATTCATGGAAAAATGAGGCATCTTTTTCAAGTCCCAAGGGTTGAGAACAAATATGATTATTCAATGTGCAGGGTGTTCTAATTAAGAAATGAGTTACATTACATTTTGAGTAGCCCTCTCTATTGCTGATTGTCTATAGCAGAAATGTTCAAAGAGGCCAAATGTGCTTTGTGGAACTGACAATAAAGTACACAATATTTTGATCAATAAACTCAAGCCAATACAATCTTTGCATGAATTATGCAGAGAAAATATAAACCTTTTCTTTTACTTATATGTTGGGCCAGCATTCCTTGAACAGAAATATTTATATCTTTTCTTTGGATTATAAGACTTGTTAATAGAAAGGCAGAAAAGGACAGTGGAAATATAAAACTTAATATAATTTTTCTCTGAAGATGAAATCAAAGATTAGTTGAATGGTTTTTATGAAGTGTTGTTTATATTTATTACCTTCCCAGTATAAAAAGGAAAAATGAATTGACTTTCTTAAGAAAGGTTTTTGCTTGTTTGTTTCCTTGGTTTTATTTTGTTTGACTAAACTTGTATTTAATTAATTTACTGGTTAAGGAAGTTAAAATGGCCAAAAGTGTTCTGTATGGGAACAGTTTCATTAATTTTCCTTTGTATAGATGTTAATTCATTTACTGATACCAATACATTTAATATTGTTTAATGTTATTGTATGTAATTAAAATTATATATTGCATTGTTAACTTATACACTCCCATGAACTCCTAGATCTAAAAGAACTTTTATCACCTTAATTCAGAAACTGTCCTTCTTAAAAGAGAGTCTTACAAAAATTCTAGACACATTTTAAGAAAGGTTTTAAGAACAGCAAACCTTAAAATTGCAAGCTTTAGTTTATAGGTTTAGAAATTTAAAAGTATGTCTCTGGTACCTAACAGGTGCTTCTAAAAAATGCTCACTGTAAGCTCAAGAAAACAATTTGTATGGAACTAGAAATGAAAAAAAGTGAATCAAGTTTAAAGTATAAACCTTTCCCTCTGAAGTTATTAAGGGGTGGGAAAAATTTTAAGGCAATCAAGTTAGAAATTTATATAAGCAATGCATAGGAAAATAGTGAGCTTCTCCTTCTGATTTAATAACTAAAAACTTAAACAGAAAGGGTTTATTTAAATAGTTAATACCTGCAAAGTACATTAACAAAAATAAGAGGATAATAAAAATATCAAAAAAGGAAAGTATAGTTTATAATTAGGTAAAGAGAGAAGCAGAGAGTATTTTATCATTTGGGCTTCCCTGGTGGCTCAGTTGGTAAAGAATTATTTATTCAGTCATCAAATGTACCTAGGTAACTACTAAGTACTTAAAACTATTCTAGGTTCTAGGGACAAAATAATGTGCCTAGATGAAGAAACAAAATATTTGATATTAATCTCTAAGGGAAATAAGTTTTCATAGACTCTTCCACAGCTATGCAGGATCCCAATTGTGAAATAAAATCTGATAAACACAGAAAATAAGTTGCGTAAAGACAATCTGCCCTCCTCTTCTATTAATAAATGTGCGACCTGATGGAATATGTTTTATTTGCAGTTTTTAAGGTTCTGTGATTCTGAGGATCTCAGAAGAAATGATAAATCAGAAGTAAAATATGGACCAGATACAAAGGACAAGTGCTGTTTTCTCTTGACCTCATGAGTTGCAAGTATGCTATCAGTGATCTTTGACCTATTTCTGTCAATTCAGAGAACATAACTATCACAGGAAAATAACACAGTATTATGCAGTCTTCATAGCTACCAAATATACTCCATATTACCTTATGGTTACAGGATTCTTGATGTTCTTCTACTGTAATGTTGATTTTATTGTTACCAGATGCTTGGCCCTGTGCCTTGGGTTACCCCAGTTCACTGGTCCAACAAACAAAACAAAATTGGAATCATATTGAGTACATATATCTGATGAAATAATGATATGAAAGAGAAATAAGAAGAATAGTTCCAAAGGGGAAAAAAATTGAAGGACTGTCTTATGAGGTAGGAACATGAATGCCAAGAACCCTTAAGAACTGAACTCAGCATTCTCAAGAAAGCTTTAATGTGTGAGCAAATTCCAGTGGCTACCAGGACAAAATGTACTTATATTGTTTCACACAGCTTTGTTTTAAGGGACTGGAAGAAGGACTGACCGTATAAGCAATGAAATGCATGTCCCCCCATCATGTCCAAAAACCCATCATAGGGATATTTGTCAAAGCCTGTCTGCATAAAATCAGATTTTTAATAGACTTTAATATTTATGTTAAATTAATCTTGGCAGATGTTTTTTTAGTTAATCCCTACATTCAATAAATCAGGCTGAAGAACTTACCTTAGAGCACAGACTTCTCTGTTGCTCAAATAAATAGCTGTGTGTTTAGTAACTTAAGAGAATGTTCAGGCAGTCCAACTGAGCTTGACCACATAGCTTCCCACCTTTTCTGGTTCCTACATACTAGCAGTACTGACTGCTCTTTAATCAGCCTCTTAAGTTCCTAACTCTTGAAAGATGATAGATAAAAGCAATCGGTGACATATGTGCAATAATGAAAAAGAATGTGTCACTTGAGCCAGAAAACCATAGGTAGGAGTAATAGCTCTGCCAATGATGAAGTGTAGGGCCTTGGAAAACCACTGCCTCTTTATGAGCTTCAGCTTCAGTATTTTTATCTATGAAAAGGGAATTATAATGCATTCCTTGTCTATCTAGTAAGGTAGGTGTGATGACTAAATGAGAACATGTGTGGGAAAACTGTAAATTAGCAAGTGCCTTACCTTTGAGAAGTATTTGCAACATGTGAAAATAACACTGAAATTGGAACCTTGAAGTATTAGTATGTTTGATAGTACACTATTGATATTTCAATAAATGTTTTGGAGACATTTGAACAAATCTTGTCACATTCTTCAATTTATTTTCAATTCCAACTTACTTGAGAGAACCCTGACTCCTTGTCATTAAATGTCCATGTATTATACATTCAGAAAGCACCAGGAGCTAAAAACAAGTGTTAAGCCTCTCCAGGTTTTCACTGAGATGAATTTCTTGGGAATACAGTTTAAGTTTATAACAAAAGCCAAGGCTATGGCCTCTGAATATCTGATTACAGAGACCATTTTCTCCACGAGAACATAGAAAGGTGTTTAATCACATTTTAGGGGGGTTAAAAACACATAAAATTAAATATACCCTTTATACTATTTTTAAATGCACAGTTCAGTAGTGTTAAATATATTCTCATTGAGTAGCAGAGCTCTATAACTTTTTCATCTTGTAAAACTGAACTCTATAACCACTAAACACTAATTATCCCTCTCCCCACCTCTTAGCAATCACCTATTTTCTGTTTCTATGATGTTGACAACTTTAAATACTTCATATGCAAGGACTTATAGAGTATTTCTCTTTTCATGACTGGCTTATTTTGCTTAGTATGTCTTCAAGTTTTTATCCATGTTGTAGCATGTGACAAGGTTTCTTTCTTTTTTAAGATTGCATAATCTCTCTCTATATATATATATATACACACACACACAGTGGGGCTTCCCTGATGTCTCAGTGATAAAGAATCCACCTGCAATGCAGGAGGTGCAGGAGACATGGGTTCAATCCCTGGTTTAGGAAGATCCTCTGGAGGAGGGCATGGCAACCCACTCCAGTCTTCTTGCCTGGAGAATTCCATGCACAGAGAGCCTAGCAGGCTACACTCCATAAGTTCGCAGAGTTGGCCACAGCTAAAGTGATTGAGCACGCACATATACAGCACATTTTCTTTATCCATCTGTCGATGGGCATTTGGATTGCTGCCACCTCTTGACTATTGTAAATAATGCTGCAGTAAACTTGAGTGTGTAAATATCTCTTTGAGATCCTGATTTCAATTCATTTGAAGACATGCTACAGGAAAGGCAAGATCACAAGGTAATTATATTTTTAATTTTTTAAGAAACCCCCATGTTGCTTTCCATAAAAGCTATAGGACTTCATATTCTCACTGAACAGTTGACAAAAGTTCTAATTTCTCTACCTCCTTGCCAACATTTGTGATTATCTTGTATGTGTGTGTGTGTGTGGGTGGGTGTGTGTGTGTGTTTTAAGTGACTACCCTAATGGGTGTGAGATGATACTTCACTGTGTGTGTCTTTGACTTGCATTTCTCTTATGATTAGTAAAGTTGAAACTTTTTCATTTGAGGGTTGATCATTTGGATCTTATTTGGAGAGTTACCTATTTAAATGGTTTTACTCATTTTATAATTGAGCTATTTGATTTTTTGATAATTGAGTTATTTATTGATTGATTGATTTGAGTTATATGAATTCCTTGTGTATTTTAGATATTAACCCCTTATCATCAACTTAAAAATAACTTCTCTCTCAAAGACTTCCTTTTCCTTCAATGTATTGAAATTTTTAAGTTTGATATTATTAAAATATTCATGCCACCCGAAGTTAGATTCAACACAATGCATATTAAAATCTCAATGAAATTCTTAGCAGAAATAGAAAAACATATCCTAATATGTGAAAGAATGAAACTGGACACTTACCTTACACCGTACTCACAAAAAAACCTTCAACATGGATTAAAGACTTTAATGTGAGACTTAAAACAATAAAACCTCTGGACAAAAACATGAAGGAAAATAGTATAGGACATTGGAGTTGGCAATAATTTTCTTTTTTTGATAAGACACCACAAGAACAGGCAACAAAGGCAAACATTGTCAAAGGGCGCTATGTCAAACTAATAAACTCTTTAAATTAAACATTTACATTTTTACAATTTAATAAATGTACAATGTAATAAAAATTATGCTGTGAAATCTCACAATATATCAAATAACCACTGTAGAAGACACTCTAAATTATACAGGGGCTTGTAGGCAAGGCACTGGGGAATATGTTGGCATTAGTTAAGTGAAGTGGAAGCGATGGACATAGCCTGACCCTGTGTGTCATAGTTTAGAGACCCGAGACCATATGACCTAAGAGAAAAGGTTTAAGCAGTCATCCCTTGGTAGCTGAGGGGGATTAGTTCCAGAACCCATTTAGGTACCAAAAGCTGAGGATGCTCAAGTCCTTATATAGAATGGTGTATTATTTGCATATGGACTTCCCAAGTGGCTCAGTGATAAAGAATCCACCTGCCAATGCAGGAGACGCAAGTGATGGAGGCTTGATGCCTGGGTCAGGAAGATCCCTTGGAAAAGGAAATGGCAACCCACTCCAGTATTCTGGACTGGAACATCACATGGGCAGAGGAGGCTGGAAGGCTACTGTCCATAGGGTTGCAAAGAGTCGGATAGACCTGAGCGACTGATCACACACGCATATATTATTTGTATACAACCCCCATACATTCTGTCAGATACTTTAAATTATCTCTAGATTATTTATAGTACCTTATACAATGTAAATGGTATCTATGTAAATAGTTACCAGTGTGCAGAAGATTCACATTTTTGAAAATTTCTGGAATATTTTTCAAATATTTTAAATCTAAGTTTGGTTGAATCCAGGGATGAGGGCACAGCGGGTTTGGAAGAAGGTTGACTGCAATCTGGTTTGGCTGGATGAAAGCAAACATGTAAGAAAAAGAGATAGCAACTTACCCTGTTATTCAAGGAACTTCATGTAGCATTCTCCTATTTTATCTTACAATTTATCCTAGTTTGAATCTAGGTACACTTATTTTTGCTTAGTTCCTTTCTATCTTCACCTATGACAGACATTATACAATCTTTATCCATTTGAACATTTCTTGAGTACTTGCTGTATGGAAGAGAGCTAAGGCTTATGAAAACATAAATCTTATAAAATCCATATTCCCTGTTGTCTACATTTTATTATATAAAAACCTCTTCTTGAAGTTAAATCTAGCTTATTCAACAACAATTTATTGAGTTTCTGTTATCTATCAGGCCACATGAAAGGCTCTGAGAGTACCAAGATAAATACACTTAAGTTTTTTCATTTATATCCATGGATTCTATTTATCAATGTTTTATCTTTTCTTTGAGTCAGCCCTGAGTTCTTCATGGACATCTTAAGTTACATATCTCTGAACAAGATACATTGCTCTCCTCAGTGTCTAATAAACAGAATTTATTACCAATACTTAACACTAGTTGGATTCAGTAAACACTTATTGAACAACTCTGTGTGTGAGGCAACACAGTCCACAAGGGATGTAAAGATAGAGAAGAGGCCATTCCTTCTTTATTTTAAAATACGAAAGAACAAAATGATGGCAGGGAGATTTCTAACACTAATTCCCTCTAGAAACATCAACTTAAATAACTATCCATATGCAATAATATCCTCTCAAGAGGCAAGGATTCCAGGTGAGAGATCACAGCACCTGGATGAAGCACAGAAATGAAGAGGTACATTGAGGAGGGCAGAAAAGACAGATTCACACTAGTCCATCATTCTTCCCTCAAGACCAGGCAGCCCATCTTCCAGTGGGAGATGGAGAGTGAATTTAGCACCTTATTTCACCACTGATCCTGCATCCAGCTTGCCCAGCACCAAGTTGACCCCTGCAGTCCTAAGTGGGTCCCTGTATGCTCCTGTAAATCCAGACCCCCAATCACTTCACCACTTACTGGCCCCAGTGGCCCTAATTATCATCCTTGGCACAAGATTCCCAGCAGCTCCTGTGGGTCCAGGACCCCAGCCTAACTAGCCCCTGCCATCTCCAGCTGAACCAGGCAACTCTAGCAGCCCAGGCAGCTCCTGTGGCATCAGGCCCTCAGAGGGCTCCTATGAATCCAGGCCCCAGGACTGATCCAGGACTTGCAAGTTTCAACAGACCTAGGACAGTTCCACAGCTCCCAGGGGTTTCCCCAGCCCTAGGTTCCCAATTCACTTGAGCACTGGCCACCTCCAGGAGCCCCAGAAGGCTCCTGAGATTCCAGGCAGTTTCCAGGGATACTGGGGTCCCAGAAGGGGCCAATAAATTCAAGTTCCTGGCCATCCTAGTGCCAGCCAGCTCCTACAGCCCAGGGCAGCATCTGTAGTGCCAGGATCCCAATCAGCACCCAAAAACTCACATTCCAGGTGGGCACCTGAGAACCAGTCTCCCACTCAGGCCCTCTACTAGGCCAATTACCATAGATGCGCACTTTAAATCTACAGCCCCAAGTTTCATGCCTAACCCTGTGTTAGGCTGGCCTCATTGACTTAGACTTCAGATAACCCTGAAGACCCAGGCTCCCAGCCAACTCCATCACTATACCAAACCCCTGTGGCCCCAGCATCAGACTGGCCCCTACACCCTCCACCTCCAGGTCTACCCCTCAGCCCCTAAGTTAGAAGCCTCATTTTTATCATCTAAAAAAGGCAGTTGGACACAGAAATTTTTCTCAGATAAACTGGTTGTGCAACCAGCTACTATAGCTAAAGATTTTTAGAATGGCATTTGGCACTGATAGTCTAGAGGAAAGCTGCTCAGTCATGTCTGACTCTTTGCGACCTTATGAACTGTAGCCCACCAGGCTCCTCTGTTCCTTGAAATTTTCCAGGCAAGAATATTGGAGTGGGGTGCCATTTCCTTCTCCAGGGGATCTTCTCAACCCAAGGACAGTACCTGTGTCTTCTGCCTTGGGGGCAAATTCTTTACCATCTGAGCTATGAGGAAGCCCTTGGTACTGGTAAGAGTTCATTAAAAGTTGGCTATTATAATTAATTTATCTTAAATATTTTTTTCAGAAAGATTTACAGATGCAGGATTATTATTTATAAAGAAATACATGTCCACCTTGTTTTTATTGCTCTCAGAGACTTGATAGTTTCATCCATTTTCCTTATAAGGATTGTAAATTCTTACAAAAGCATTTACTCTTGGCCCAGAGATGAGTAATAGAACTTGGAACAACATATGAGTGTTGAAGATCTTAGAGGCTGTGAACCATATTACCGAGAGGAAAATGTCTGGGCTATGGATTTGTGGTGATTCACTTAACGTGAAGTAGGTACGAGTGGCTCATTCCCTGAATAACAAGGATGTGTGACCACACATGTAACATAAATTCAGATACTGTGGCACAAGAATACCTGGGTACTCAACAGTTAGGAATTGGGTCTTGGGAGCTTCAAGGAAAGTTTCAGTAGCCAATTGGCATGGAGCTTGTGGTTTCTGTGGGCAGCATAAAAATGGAACAATGAACTGCAAACAGGCCAACAAAGCTTTGACAATGCTATTCTTATGTCAGTAAAATGGATAGAAAACTGTAGAGGCTTTCCCAAGAATGTTCTGCATTGCATAAACCCCAGCATATATGTGTTTGCTGTGAATCAGAATCATAGAGAGTGCCTGAGTCTCCAATGCACGGACGAAATACAATGTCCTGCCAATCTTGAGAAAGATTTGGTGTGATAAAGGACAATAATGTGACTTGTCTTGAATCTAAGAATTGTGGAGTATAATTCTTCCATTTAACTACCTAAGGGCTTGAGGAAAATACTCTATTGACCCAGGCCAATGTCAAGTTATAGAATATGGCTCGCTTCACTTCGTGTGTCTGTTCTTTATTGTGGTGGTTGGATAGATGAGTGGAAATGAGACTAATAACATCAAATGTTCTTTCCACAAACACCAAAACAAAGATTCAATAAATTGGAACCATGTTGGGTCCAAGGTCATGCTTAAGTAGAATGAAGGAAGGCCTGGAGAATGAAAAAGACCCCCATACAGATGAGTAATTCAAAAATTAAATGGTCACATGTGAAAAAAAAAAATGACAGCACCAGCAGCATGTTGTCATATTGCCTCAGGAAAGTTTTACCAACTAGATTTAATAGAGAATTTTATAGATGACACATTGAATTTTGAATGTGCACAGGTGGAAGCTGTTTGCAGAATACCAACATTTGAAAGTGTGGAATGAGTTTGAATCCCAACTCTACCATGTATTAGCAGTGCATATTTAGGTAAAACATTTTATCATATTTGGTGTCCATTTATTCTGCAGTAAACACTGGGATAATAGTGACCAACTGGGCAGAATTATAAATAGTTACATGATTAATTCACATAGGAAAATCCCTCACTTGGTACATGGCACATTTTATAAGTTCAATTGATTTGGTTCAGTTCAGTTGAGAGCATTCAAATCAGGAATACATTTTTTAAAATGTTGGTTAAAATCTGGTTACTCTGATGCTATCTAGACACTTAAAGGTACTTCAAGGAAAAAAAAAATCATGACTTTTAATAAAGAAAGGAGTCTCTAGCCTGTGAAATGAAACTTCATAGTGAAACAAAGAATATATTTAATATTAAAGACTTTTGTTCATAATTCACCTTGTGAAAATAGAATACACACACATATACATTGTTTTTCACATCATTTTCAAGTTACTAAAGCTAAAATTAGTTGAATAATCTTGAAAAAACAAGAGAAAATAATTATCAGAAATAAAAGCAGAAAAAATCAAATGGAACAAAGTGTTAAGAAAAATACTATCAACCTGGAATTCTATACCCAGCACAATTCTATACCCAGTATATCTACATCTGTACATCTATGAATATATATTCATGAATAGTTTCCTCCTTTTAATTTGTAACTGACATAAAGTAAAACATATAACACAGACTGGGCTGAAACTGAGCAATCACAATTAGCCCACCAAGCTTCTCTGTCCTTGGAATTTTCCAGACAAGTGGGTTGCCATTTTCTTTTCCAGGAGATATTACCCACCCAGGGGTCAAACTCATGTCTTTTGTATCAGCAGGCAGATTCTTTACCACTACACTACCTGGCAAAGATTAAAACTTGTTCACATAAAAACAGTGTATGAATTGTTATCTTCCCAACCCTGGGGTTGAACCTGGATCTCTTGCATCTCGTGAATTGGCAGGCAGATTCCTTACCAACTGCACAACCTAGGAATCAATAGCCAGTATATCTACATCTATATATCTATGAATATATATTCATGAATAGTTTCCATCTTTTAATTTGTAACTTTATAAACTAAAACATATAACACAGACTGGGATGAGACCCTGAGCACTCACAAGTAGGAAGAGGGCAGGATTAAATATGCTAGAGTACAGGGAGCAGGATAAACATAAATATGACATAATCTTTGGTGAAGAAATAATGATAGAATGAAGAAGACATGTGATAGTACTATAGAGCCATAAACGTGGTTGGGGGAATATGAATTCATAAGAGGTTGTAAAGGAGAGTGAAATATATATGATGAAATTAATAGAGAAAATAAAATACAAATATATATTTATACATATGTTTATATAAGCAAAATAGATATGTTCCAGAAATAGGCAAAGTTTAAGTACTGTTTGAAAAAGTGAGAGAAAGCAGAAAGGCTTTTCTTGGTAAGTGTGATTATGTTTAGGGAAAAACATGACAAAGCAAGGCTATTGAAATTTGAGTAGAGATACTCTAAGGGGCAATGATATTAATAGCAGATAGTCTCTGCAGTGACTGAGGGAATCCAACAGGAAGTCATACAAAATAAAGTTGGAGAAGAGAAAGGGCTAGAATAGAGCACCTAATGGATGCCCAACAGCAAGGTTTTAAGAGGAAGATAGAAATATGAGCAATAGAATAATGCAAATAAGTCATGTTAGAGAAAATTTATTCTCACTGCTGTTTCACGGATTTAGAAGTGAATTATTATACCATAAAAGTTGATCAAGTAACATTTTGGATGAGGGACTTTGGTGGGTAGCTTCCTCTCCCTTGCAATATGTTTTCATAGTGAGGGAACATTTATTACTGCAATCTTCTGGTCTCCTTATCTACTTCTTTCCATGGAAAAGATGACTTATTTGATTAGTGAGGTTTATAAAAGGTACTGAGCATGCATGATTTAAATCCTTTTTCCCTTTGGTATTCATATTATATCCCCGAAAGAATCTGGATGTCATGAAGGAGGCAATGGTTCAGGCAGAGGAAGCGGCTGCTGAGATTACTAGGAAGCTCGAGAAACAGGAGAAGAAACGCTTGAAGAAGGAAAAGAAAAGGCTGGCTGCAATTGCCCTGGCTTCTTCAGAAAATAGCAGTGCCCCGGAGGAGTGTGAGGAGACAAGTGAAAGACCCAAAAAGAAGAAAAAGCAAAAGCCCCAGGAGGCTCTTCAGGAGAATGGAATGGAAGACCCATCTGTCTCTTTTTCCAAACCCAAAAAAAAGAAATCTTTTTCCAAGGAAGAGCTAGTTAGTAGTGATCTTGAAGAGACAGCAGGTACTGGAAGTCTTCCCAAGAGGAAGAAATCTTTTCCCAAAGAGGAAACAGTTACTGACCCTGATGAGTCAGAAAACAAGAGGGTCCCCAAGAAAAAGCGGAAATTGTCCAAGGAGGAGCCACTCAGCAGTGGACCTGAAGAGGCTGCTGCCAGCAAGAGCAAGAAGCTCATCTCTGACTCTCCATAAGTACATGTTTATGTGAGTAGACCTCTAGGAGGGGATTTGTGTGGGTGGGTATATATTTAAATTTGAGCTTTAAAACTAGACAGGCTATAGCTACCATACTCCATCTGCTTGACTCCTGCATTTCTCAATATTTTTGAACTTTGGTGGGGAATAGGATCCTTATTTACTATCTCCATCGAGTCCTAGGACTAATGAATTAAAAATGAAATATAGGATATATCTTTTTCTTTTTTAATAATCCCACAATAACCTGGGATTCTTTTTTTCTTTTTTTTGAGCTATAATTTACATACCATACAATTCACTTGCTCTGCTTGTACAGTTTGGTATATTTAGAGTTGTGTAACTATCAATATAGACATAGAGTTCTTGCTTTTTATTTTTGGCCACACAGCATATGGGATCTTAGTTCCCTGACCAGGGGTGAAATACCACACTCTCTGCTTTGGAAGCACAGAACCTTAGCTACTGGACCACCAGGGAAGTCCCTAGCCTCTTTCATAAAATACTCCTGTTTTAGCTCCAGTCTGGAATGTCTAATTATTAATTGGCAATATTCTGGAAAGATGTTAGCATTAGTTACCTAAATTGGGGAGTCATTGCTTATTTTATTCCTCCATTTTTCTCTTTCAGGAGTCATCACGTTCTAATGGTGGTATATAAATTGTCTTAGTGAATAGATGAATAAAGGTTTGAAAATTTTTTTTAAATTGAGAATTCACTACACTAAGACAATATTTGGAGTTATGGGTGATTCAGTTTGTCCAAAAAGGAGATCGGGAAGATAAGAAGACACAGAGAAGAACTTTGCAGTTGAAGTCATGGACTTCAGCCAGGACTGAAGTCATGGACTGAACACAGGAAGTGACTATTTATAGAATGGAAGAAAAGTGGGATGCAAAGGACATTAGGGGTACTAAGGAAGTAAGAGAAAAGAGAGAAAAGGTGACTAGGTTAAAAAAAGTCATCTAGGCATGTGTATGTGTGTGTTTGTGTGTATGTGTGTGCGCTTAGTCGTGTCCTATTCTTTTGTGACCCCAAGGACTGTAGCCTGAGAGGCTCCTCTTTTCATGGAATTTTCCAGGCAAGAATACTGGAGTGGGTTGCCATTTCCTTCTCAAGGAGATCTTCTTAACTCAGGGATCGAACCTGCATTTCTTGCATCTCTTGAATTGGCAGGTGGATTCACCACCACTGTGCCAATCTAAGCATGCACATATTTAAATGTAGACTAATTCAGAGTGAGGCTTAGGTAGTGGATATGTTCCTTGAATAGTCACTGGAGTAGAGTGATGGTAACAACCACTAGTGTTGAGGAAGGTCACCACTGGTACTAAATTAATGAGTTATCTCATTTACATCTTTGTAATTCAGGATGATGGCCAGATTTTTGTGAATTGTTTAGACCTTAGCTATATTTAGTTATGATCTTGTTGTTCAGTCACTAAGTCGTGTCTGACTGTGATCCCATGGACTGTAACATGCCAGGATTCCCTGTCTTCACTATCTCCTGGAGTTTGCTTAAACTCACGTCCATTGAGTCAGTGATGCCATCCAACCATCTTATCATCTGTCACTCTCTTCTCCTGCCCTCAATCTTTCCCAGCATCAGGGTATTTCCAATGAGTCAGCTCTTTGCATCAGGTGGCCAAAGTATTAGAGCTTCAGCGTCATTTACCTATGATCTTAAAGAAGGATTAACAGTCACCATATTTTAATTGAGCTTTTGCTAAATGTCAAACACTGTTCTAAGGCATTCTTGAATCAACAATAAACCAGGCTGACAAGTTTCCTGATTTCCTTGAGCTTACATTTTAAAGGAAGAAAGAAATATTATGTGAATAAATAAGAAAAATGTCATATAGTGATCTTTCCAAGTAAAGTTTATAAAGAGGGATGTGATGAAAGTGACAGTCTGAGTTCTTTAAACTGGTACTTAGAGAGGCCTCTGTTCATGTAAGTGTGTTCTTTAGGTTGCTAAAAGATAGTGATGGGTTGGGCAGAGTGTGGCATGAGCCACAAAGAAAGATGGGTTCTGATCCTCCAGTCCTGCTGTGCCAGGCATCATCCACAAAAAGTGTTTCTTCCTTTCTCTTCTGAGAAGGCAACCAGCAAAAGCTTCTTAATTTGGTCTTATTTAGTTGTAAGCCAATTTCTATACATACAATTTTGTTCCTAACAGAAGAGAACTAGATGAGCACATACATTAAAATCAGAAAGAGGAATAATTATTCCATCTTTTTAGAATACTAGATGCCTATAACATAGCAAGTTATATACTGTAGCTTAAGTTGGGCATTTTTTCCATTAACTTTGAGATGAGGAAATTGAGTCCTTGAAAAAAAAATGAGGCATTTAAGGCTTCATGTTGATTCTGGGGCTCAGCCCAGGGCAAGGTTAAGTCTTCTGATTCTAGTTTAAAGCTTTGGAATAGTCAAATTTCTCTAAGTTGAAATGACACTGTTGGCTAATTTTGTATTACATATTGAATGCCTATATTGTAGTGGCCACTGGATGGATTGACAAGGAGAAATTAGACAGGCTTTTAGAATATCCAATGACTGACTAACCACTAAAATAGATTCAAGGAAAACAATGTCAAATACTCAGAAATACGCAATTTGGACTACATTTTAAAGGCATGTTGTGGGCACATCTGAGAGAAACAAAATGGCAGCTCATCAAAAGCACACTTATTTGGGCTTTAGCCACAGAGAAAAATCTGATTCCAAAGGCAATCACTCTAAGCACATATGGGTTTGTTTGTTTTCTTGTTTCAAACCCTCCCTGCCTTTTGCTCAGTTATTAAAGGTAGCCTCCACCAGCAAAGAGGAAATCATCAGAATCATGTTTTCCAGATTATTTAAAGATAGTGAAAGCAAAGACTATCTTTGTTTCACCAAAGTCCATAAGTGCATCAGGAAAATTTATCATCTCTGCTGAGAAAGTGGATTAATTAATGATCTGAAAGTCTGGCAGAGACTTAGATAATGATAGAAAGCATGGACTCTTGATGTTTACTTATACAGATTACAAAGAGGGCTTGAAACCACTGTATGAGGATTTTGATGGGCTTGAAACAAAAAAATAAAAATCAGGAAATTGGGTATTATGAAGTGTCCTTCACTGTTGAAGAGAAAGGGTGAGTGATTTTAGTAGAAGATATTTCATTTGATTCAGAGAAGGCAGCTGATAATCCCAACAAGAGGAAAGGAGTGGGGAAGGGAACTGTTCAGCAAATGCATATTTAAGGCATACTGTGTGTTTATCTGAGGCACCATAACAAACAAAAACAAATTAGACGTGATCTGTGCCCTTAAAGTGTGCAGCCAAAAGGAGATAAGGAGATATAACATGAGGAGCTATATCTTCTCATAGGGAGACATAGCGAATAAAATATGGACATGGGAATAATAGAGGATTACTTTGCCAATAAAGGTCCATCTAGTCAAGGCTGTGGTTTTTCCAGTGGTCATGTATGGATGTAAGAGTTGGACTGTGAAGAAAGCTGAGTGCCAAAAAAATTGATGCTTTTGAACTGTGGTGTTGGAGAAGACTCTTGAGAGTCCCTTGGACTGCAAGGAGATCCAACCAGTCCATCCTAATGATCAGTCCTGGATGTTCATTGGAAGGACTGATGCTGAGGCTGAAACTCCAATACTTTGGCCACCTCATGTGAAAAGACCCTGATGCTGGGACGGATTGGGGGCAGGGGGAGACAGGGACGACAGAGGATGAGATGGCTGGATGGCATCACTGACTCGATGGACATGAGTTTAAGTAGACTCCGGGAGTTGGTGATGGACAGGGAGGCCTGGCGTGCTCGATTCATGGGGTCACAGAGTCAGACACGACTGAGCGACTGAATTGAACTGAAGGATAATGAAACACAGAAGGCACAGAGAGAAGTCAGGGAAGATTTACTTAGGAGGTTATGTATTAGCAAGAGTTTGTTACTTTTCCTCAAATTGCTTTTTTTTATTAATTTTTATTGGAGTATAGTTGATTTACAATATTGCATTACTTTCTCTGTACAGCAAACTGAATTGCTTATGCAAATACATATATCCACTCTTTTTAAGATTCTTTTCTCATATAGGTCATTAGAGAGTGTGGAGTAGAGTTCCCTATGCTATATAATAGGTCCTTATTATTTGTCTATTTTATGTATAGTAGTGTGTATATATGGGCTTCCCTGGTGGCTCAGTGGTAAAGAGTCTGCTTGCCAGTGCAAGAGACTCCGGTTCCATCCCTGCGTCGGGAAGATCCTCTGGAGAGGAAAATGGCTACACACTCCAATATCTTTGCCTGGGAAATCCCATGGACAGAGGAGCCTGGCAGGCTGTAGTCCATGGAGTCTCTAAGAGTCAGACATGACTTAGAAACTAAATAACAACAACGTGTGTATATATCAAACAAAATCTCCCGATTTATCCCTCCCCACCTTTGCCCCCTTGGTAACCATGTTTGTTTTCTACGTCTGTGACACTGTTTCTATTCTGTAAATAAGTTTAATTGTACTAGTTGTTTAGATCCCACATATAAGCAATATCATACGATATTTGTCTTTGTCTGACTTACGTCACTCAATATGACAATCTCTAGGTCCATCCGTGTTGCTGCAAATAACATTATCTTGTTCTTTTTTTATGGCTAAGTAATATTTCATTGTATATATGTATCACATCTTTATCCACTCATCCATCAATGGACGTTTAGGTTGCTTCCATGTCCCAATTATTGCAAATAGTGCTGCTATGAACAATAGGGTGCATGTATCTTTTTGAATTATAGCTTTCTCTGGATACATACCCAGGAGTGAGTGGTTGCTGGATCATATAGTAGCCCTATTCTCAATTTTTTAAGGAACCTCTATACTGATCTCCAAAGTAGTTTTATCAATCTACATTCCCACCAACAATTTAGGAGGGTTTCCCTCTCTCCACACTGTCTTCAGCAATTATTGTTTGTAGATTTTTTTTTGATGATGGCCATTCTGACCTGTGTAAAGTGATTCCTCATTTTAGTTTTGATTTGAATTTCTCTAATAATTGGAAGGACTGATGTTGAAGCTGAAACTCCAGTACTTTGGCCACCTCATGAGAAGAGTTGACTCATTGGAAAAGACCCTGATGCTGGGAGGGATTGGGGGCAGGAGAAGGGGATGACAGAGGATGAGATGGCTGGATGGCATCACCGACTCAATGGACATGAGTTTGAGTAGACTCTGGGAGTTAGTGATGGACAGGGAGGCCTGGTGTGCTGCAATTCATGGGGTCGCAAAGAGTCGGACACGACTGAGTGACTGAACTGAACTGAACTGAATAATTAGAGATGTTGAACATCTTTTCATGTGCTTTTTGGCCATCTGTATGTTTCATTTGGAGAAACGTCTATTTAGATCTTCCACTCATTTTTGATTGGGTTGTTTGTTTTACAAAGTAAGTTAAAGTGAAATCATAGCATCCATGAGTGTTTAGAATAGGAAAGACTCTTCAAAATCATACATTGTTCCCAGAACAGAGAGGTTTATTTCATGAGTCTGGGTGACAATGACAATAGCCAAAATAAATTGAACCATTACATAGCATGTGAAGTTCCAAACACATTTTCACAGGTCCCTTGGAGGGCAATCAAGATAACTGCTTAGTAATGCATTTTGTTTGATTAAATTTCATTGACACTATTATGGAAAGTCAGTGAAGCTAGTGAAGAGAAAATCATTACCCCACTCTAAGGTTGGGTTTTCAATATATACTAGGACAATTTGACTATATTTAAAATGTAAAATTGTCTTTCTTGTTACCCCAAGACTGTCCTTAACTGTAGCCCTCAGAATTGATTTCATTCAACCTCATTGATTTAAATGTCTGTTGAATTCCCCAAGCCTCTCAGTCAACAAATAAATTCAGGGCATAGCAAAACTTTCTTCAAATGATCTTTAGTATAAGAAGAGAGAAAAGCTTTGCATATTAGTTCAGAAACAATTATATAAGTACACATATATTCTCCATATATTAGTTCTCAGAGGATTATACATATGTGTTTAGTATTTATTTTTCAGAATCTGCTAGGTATCTGCTTCCCCCTAATAGGAATAAAGAGTTCCTCATTAAAGTGCTCAGGTCCAATAGCTTGGTAAGATGTGTGCTTAAATGCAGGAGGGACTTAACATTGACATTAAAGGTAACTTTTTGAGTTTTTAGCTGGTTTTTGACTTTTGAAACAATTAAAGAAAAATTCTCTCTGTTCATACATTGTGTCGATTTCATACTGGTGTCATAATGAATTCTCAAAAATTTAATGGCTTAAATCAATACAAAGTTCAATCTTATAATTGGAGCATCAGAAATATTAAATGAATCTTGCATGCATGTTAAGTTGCTCCAGTAGAGTCTGACTCTGCAACCTTATGGAGGGTAGCCCACCAGGCTCCTCTGTTCATGGGATTCACCAGGTAAGAATACTGGAGTGGGTTGCCATGCCCTCCTCCAGTGGAACTTCCCAACCCAGGGATCGAACTCACATCTCAGATGGCGCCTGTATTGGCAGGCGGATTCTTTACCACTAGCGCCACCTGCTGCTCCTGCTGTTTAGTCGTTAAGTCATATCCGACTCTGCGACCCCAGGGACTATGACCTGCCAGGCTCCTCTATCCAAGCATTTTCCAGGCAAGAATCCTGGAGTGGGTTGCCATTTCCTTCACCCGCACCACCTGGGAAGCCCCAAAATGAGTCTTACACAGCTAATATCAAGGTGTCCGAATTCTGCTTACTCTGGAGACTCCAGCACAGAATCTGCTTGCCTTTTCCATCTTCCAGCCTGTCGTTCTTTCCTCATGGCACTTTATCACTCCAATCTCGGCTTCAGTCGTCACATCTCTGTCTCTGATCCTCTTGCCTTCCTCTTTTAAGGACTCTTGTGATTACGCTGAATCCACTCAGATGATCTCTTCATTTCAGCATCTTTAATTAATCACATTTGTAAAGTCTTTTTTTTTTTTTTTTGCTATGAAACGTAACATTTTTGAGGCTTGAATATGAGCTTCTTTGGGGATTCATTATTCACACTACCATAGACATCAAAAGCTAAAAAAGAAAAAAAAAATAAATAACTTTCAAGAAAGTAATAATTTTGAAAGCAATAGCTTTTTTTGGAAAGCAATGGCTTTCAAAGGACATGATTTTTGTTCCCTTTTTAAAAAAAAAAAAACCCAAAGGCATCTGAATATCTTTATAACCAACCCAATATGAACACAATATAAAATAAATGTAAGATATTAAGCTTCTTCCAGAAAGTAAATGAACTTTTGCCAAGTAAGTCACAGTTTCTAATTTCTAATGTGGTCAAGGACAAAAAAAAAAAATCTACTGTGCTTTATGAAGAAGCTATTTAATACACACATAGAGAGGAGTTCATTTTAAAACACATTATCTGCCAAAATAAAATTGCAATTTTAACCTACCAACCTGAAATTACACAGAAATTTCAAAAGTAATTTAGAATCATGAGCTGGAAGGGATTACGGGCAACATAATACCCTAAATGTGCATGACAGATGCTTATTTGTGCCAGAGGTCAATGCTCAATTATATGCTGTATGTCATCAGCTGAGCCAAAGCGGGGATGCTCCGAGGGGAGAAATGGATTTAATGAGGATGATCTGGTATTAAGATACACCAAAAAAAAGAATAAAAATTAAACAAATTTTAAGAATCTCCTAAAGAAATGATAAAGAGGAAGAAAAACAAAACTATAAATAATTTTCTACAGGGCCAATTCCTAAATATACAAAAACAGGTAAGACCCTGATGTTTGTTGAGCATTCTACTGTGTATTTGACACTCATCCTGCACAATTTAATTCTTTTGGAAACCCTGGGGGGTAGATACTGATACTCATTTTATAGATGAGGATCCCAGGAAACAAAGCTCTATTGATGGAATGAAGGTCACAGAGCAAATTTGGCTGTGGCCAGAAAAAAAAAAAAAGTCCTAAATTGGATCTTTTGTTTCCAATGCCCTTTTTAGCCTGTTATTCCTGCTAGTTCCTGCTGCTTTAAATTTTCTGGAAAAATGCTTCTTCATTATGTTTTGTGTGTGGTTTTTTTTCCCCCTACATTAGAAGACGTGACTAAGACATAGTATTTTTCTCAAGGTAACTAAAGTCATGTTTTTTAACTTTTTAGAAATGATATTGTGATGGGTAGATAGGGTACCTAATATGTTATGTGTCCGTGGTAGCTCAGTCAGTAAAGAATCTGCCTGCAGTGCAGGAGACCCAGGTTTTATCCCTGGGTCGGGAAGATCCCTTGGAGAAGGAAATGGCAACCCACTCCAGTATTCTTGCCTGCAGAATCCCATGGACAGAGGAGCCTGATGGGCTACAATACATGGGGTGACACGAGTCAGACACGACTTAGCAACTGAACCAAGAACATGCTGAAAAAGCTAACTTTTGCCTGTGTTCTCAAAACAAAAAAGAGTAAAACATCAAAAATCCCTACCAAGAGCTTGTCATTGCTCTAGGAGTTAGAAATCCAACGATAAACAGGGTGGGCAGAGCCCACGCTCACAGGAGGCTTACTGTTTAAGTGAGGAAGAAAGGCAACTGATTCTATCAAAGTTGAGAATATGGGGAGAAGGGTATTATGATAAGGCAAGTTGAGTTAATGTGGGTAGGCAGAGCAAGGGCACCGAACTTAGTTTCTAAAGAATCAGGATAGGGTTCCCAGAAGAAATGGCATTTGTACTTAGACTCAAGGGACAGTTAGGAATTAGCCAGGAATAAAGCAGTCAATCTTAAAGGAAATCAACCCTGAATATTCACGGGAAGGACTGATGCTGAAGTTGAAGCTTCAATACTTTGGCCACCTGATGTGAAGAGCCAACTCATTGAAAAAGACTCTGATGCTGGGAAAGATTGAAGGCAAAAGGAGAAAGGGGGCGGGCAGAGGAAGAGATGTCTAGATAGCATCACCAACTCAATGGACACAGATTTGAGCAAACTCTGGGAAATAGCTTCCCAGGTGGCACTGGTTGTAAATAATTCACTGCCAATTCAGGAGACAAGAGACACAGGTTTGATCCCTGAGTCAGGAAGGTCCCCTGAAGGTGGGCATGGCAACCCACTCCAGTATTCTTGCCTGGAGAATCCCATGGACAGAGGAGCCTGGTGGGCTATGGTCTGTAGGGTTGCAAAGAGTTGGACACAACTGAAGCAACTTAGCACACACACACAGGAAGGTAGTGAAGGACGGGAGCTTGGCATGCCGCAGTCCATGGGTCTCAAAGAGTTGGGGACAACTTAGCGACTGAACAACAATAAGGAGCAAAGGTAAAGATTAGTTAGGGGGTATTATCTAATGAATCTTTATATTTCAAGCATCCTTAGTTCACTACCTGAAACATTTAGCTTTAGTGAGCACTTGATAAGCTGATTTTAAGAAGGAGATTTAAAACAATGAGCACTATTCATGGTGGCAGTTAAAAAGGCTTATGATTAAAACCTGCATGGATGCTGAAGCTGTGATAAAAGGAAATGCACGTTCTCACCTGTCTTTCTATAATAGAACTGAGTAGGGCCTGATACAAGAAACTCTGAAAATAAAGATCACTTTTTTATGTTTAGTAGCATTAAGAAACTATCAACTTTGAAACACTATAGCAGGCTCAGTAAGATATGTTTTATTTCTTTTTAAATTCCCAGAGCATAACAAAATCAAGCCATTTGTAGTGATGTGGATGGACCTAGCACCTGTCATACAGTTAGTCAGAAATCGAAAAACAAATATCATATATTAACACATATACGTGGAATCTATAAAAATGGTACAGATGAACCTACATGTACAATGGTACAGATGAATGCCGGGACAGAGATGCAGATGTAGCAAAGAGACATGTGGACATGGCTGGGGGAAGGGTGGGTGGGCTGAACTGGGAGAACAGCATTGACATATATAGACACTGTGTGTAAAATAGGTAACTAGTGAGAAGATGATGTAGAGCCCAGAGAGCTCAGCCGGGTGCTCTGTGATGACCTAGAGCGGTGGGATGGGGGTGGGGTGGGAGGGAGGTCAGGAGAGACGGAGTCATCCATATAACTGATTCGCTTTATTGTATGCAATATTGTAAAGCAGTTATACTCCAAGAAAAAGTAAATATATAAACAAATAAGCAAATTTCCAGAGCATACCCAGCAATTCACCCAGAATTTAACTAGTATCACTGTGGCTCTAGCAGAGTGGTGTCCAGAAGTTGTTGCAAGGATGGAAATGTTCTATAAATCTGCATTATCCAATATAGTATTTGCTGGCCACATGTGGCTGTTGAATCCTCAAAAAGTGGCTAATGTGACTGAACAGCTACATTTTAATTTAATTTTCAGAACTTTTAACAAAAATCTAAACAGCACAGACTTATAGCATGAAGGGATAATAGAACATACTATTTCTAAGAGGAATCTAAAGTGAAAATGTAAATACATTCAGAGGACTATATGGTTTTATCGCTAACAAAGGCTTCCCCTGCAGCTCAGGTGGTAAAGAATCTGCCCGAAATACAGGAAGATCTGTGTTCAATCCCTGGGTCAGGAAGATCCCCTGGAGAAGGGAATGGCAACCCATTCCAGTATTCTTGCCTGGAGAATTCCATGGACAGAAGAGCCTGGCAGGCTACAGTCCATGGGGTTGCAAAGAGTGAGACATGACTGACAGACTAACACTTTCACTTTCACTCCATGTTGAGTTCAAGGGAATTATCATGTTCTCTCACAATAGAGTTCTGAGTGTCGTGCCAGGGTCCAGCCTCGGCAGGATCCAGGGGGTACCCTCGGGATGAAAGGCATCGCGAGAGAGAGAGAGAGAGAGAGAAGACACGTGAGACCAGCCTTGATAGGGCCAAGTCTGTGTTTTACTTTTTGACAACAGTTTTTATACCCTTACTCAGATCGTTTTCAAGGTACAAGATGCTTACTCATGCTTACACAGGATTAGTATTACATCATTTTGTTTTTTAGGAAAAGCAGGATTTTTTTGCTTTCTAATTCTATAGTAAATCTTAGCACATGATCTTCTGGCCTTGGGGCTCATTAACATTTTATGCAGGTCAGGTGAATGTAAACCTATTTTCTGTTTCTATGGTGACCTTAACTGAAAGGTAGCAGTCTCATAGGGCAACAGTACAGAGTAGAAGTATAACCTTGTTAACATAAAAATTAATCCTCCTGCAGAAGTTGTCAGTTGCATTTATCTAAGAAGTTTACCACACACTGACTGCGACTTTAGTGAGGCAGCCTCTGCCTAGCACTCTTGGCTGACAATTAACAACCATCTCTTTGTTACCATACTAGGGCTAAGCTCTTACTTTTCTAGATCTATAACTATATTAACAATGGTTTCTATAACACAACCTTAGCACATTAAGAGCAAAAACACAGCAAGCAAATGTTAACCCAATAGCTACTTTTAGAATAATTTTTCTTTTGTTTTCTAATAGGGCTTCCTCACCCCCCGAAGGGCTCTATGTCTATTAGGGCCTTTATATGATCAGGTTCTTTATGTTATTTTATGATTAGGGTATTATAAGCAACCATGCGTATTAGTACCAAGGGCATAAATGCATTTGCCAAACAAACTAAAATACCAGCAAAGGAGTTTAAATTAAAACACTCCTTTCACTCTGGATAATCTCATAAAATACCACCACCTGGGAAACATTGATTAAAGCTCTAAATTGATTCTTATTTGGGAAGAGATCGGGGAAGGCCTTCTGCCCGTATCACAGAAATTAGGGAGTAGTCTATTGAAGCAGGTATCAGAAAGACAGACATCATCTTTAAGGTGAGTGCCTTTTCGGAATGCCTGAAAACCTGATCCGCCTTGCCTGTCAGGCTTTCTCCCTCATGCCCTTGTCATGGGTGGGATCTCGTGTGCCGGCTCCAGCGGTGTCAGAGTCAAGGACAGACTATTACCTAGAAGACAACAAGTATACAGTCCTGTGATATTTTATGAGGACTAGCCTTTATCTAAGTGATAGCAGAATGCAGCCATCTTGGATTAAACTCTATACAGATCCTGAATATCCATAGATTTTTGATAAATCTTACAATCTCTTTGAGTGTCAGTCCATAACCTGAAAAATGGGGATATTAATAAACACACACAAAAAATGTGTTGTTGGACGAGTTCAGTATCTGTCATATATTAAGCTCTTAAGAGAAAGGAGTCGATTACCCTTACCAGAAGCATCTAACTCATTTGGAAGAATAACATGAACTGTGGGCCTCATTTTATATTGAAGATTCATTTACGAGTACTTTCTGACAAGTCAATGAAACTCGAATAGGAGTGACTGTTAAGACGTAGACTGTGAAAAAAAGAATAAGACAACTGGTTAACTTCAGACTATCCCAAAGAGCCAAAATGGAACAATAACTGCATTATCTATTACAAATCATGACTGAAGTTAAGCTTCTGCTAATCCTTAGAACTATTCAGATTTTCCAAGGGGGTGGAGGTGGGAGGATAAAGAAAGAAAGAGAAAACCCACTCAGCTCTAGGTAAAACTTTGCAACTGTTTACAAGACAAAAAGGAACTCTCTATAGAAACCAAATATAAACAGCATATGTTATTAAACTCAAAACACATGAAAGAAGAAAAGAAAGTTATATATATTTTCTCAGTGTGACAGAGTCTGAGGCAAGTCTTGGGGGAAGTTGAGTAAGGCCACAAAAAAGGCTTTAGCTTCTTTCAAAGATCATTAAAATAGCCCCAGCCCCCCAGAAAAGGATTTGCCTCTTTAATATGGATGCCACTCAGAAGCCAATAGAATACATTAAGCTCTTAGAGCATACATTCATTGTCGTGTGGTAGAAAGCAACTATAGCTGCATAACGTGAATTCATAATTGGATAATGAAGCTCTTTCCTGATGAAACCCTTGAAACAGATGGGAATTGTTCCCTGGACTAACTTTTCATTTTAAAGGTTTCATTACAGTTTCATTTAAGAGGATGGTGGTGGTTTAGTCTCTAGGTTATATCCGACTCTTGCGACCCCATGGACTGTAGCCCGCCAGACTCCTCTGTCCAAGGAATTCTCCAGGCAAGAATACTGGAGTGGGTTGCCATTGCCTTCTCCAGGGGATCTTCCCATCCCAGGAATTGAACCCGGGTCTCCTGCATTGCAGGCAGACGCTTTACTGACTGAGCCATAAGGGAAACCAAGAGGATAGCAAGTGTCATTTATTTTGGAATTGGGCTGTTTGAAAAAGTGTGTACCAATCCTGAATATTGGTTTCCTACTGTTAGCACAAATTTGAGGGGTTTGAAGCAACGTCCATTTATTAGCTCAGAGTTCTGTAGGGTTTTCTGCTTGGGATCTCACAAAGCTGATGCCAAGGTGTTTACTGACTGCACCATCATCTGGGGTTTGGGGTCCTCTTCCAAGTCACTCCTACTGTTGACAGAATTCAGTTTCCTTACCAGCTTCTGCTAGGGGGCCTCTCTCAGCTTGTTAAGGCTCTCACATTTCTTCTCCAGTGGTTCCCTCCATCTTCACACCAGAAACAGTGAGTCAGATGCTTCTCAAGCTTTGAATCTCTGTGACTTCCTCTTTCTACCACTGGCCAGAGAAAACTCTCTGCTTTTAAAGTGATTCCTGTTGGGACTTCCCTAGTGCTCCTGTGGTTAAGATCCCGTGATCCCAATGTGGTGGGCATGGGTCCCATCCCTGGTCAGGGAACTCGATCCTGCATGTTGCGACCGAGAGCCCACATGCCACAACTAAGACCTGGTGCAGCTAAATTAAAAAAAAAAAAAATCAGTTGATAAAGTGTCTCATGAGATTAGATTAGGCTCGCTTTTATCATAAGGTTGACTCTGATATATAATATAACATAGTAACCAAAAAGATATCTTACATTTAATCTGTTTCAGGGATTAAGCCATTTCTGGGGAATCACTTCTGGAATCTTCGTGTCACACTGTGTGTGAGATTCAAAGGGCATCTTCTGATGAATGCAAGAAGTATCGGCAGCATTAAATACTGCCCATATAGTTTGCTCTTTTAATTAAGTAAACATTACAAAATGTAACCCGTTTTCCTGTACCACATCACTCCTAGAAGACTGGCTTCTGGGTTAGTTCATCTAATTCTGAATATATTAATTTAGACAAAAATTTATTTAACAGCACTAGGGGGCAAGATATGTGCTGATTTGTCTATCAACTAGAAGAAGACAAGGTCTGTGGCCCATAAAGAAGCTGTATTTTAGTGCAGGAAATGGATACACAAACCACCATGTTAAAATGTGCTAAGTGCTTTACTGAAGGACTGAATGAAGAATCATTGCCTAGCAGCTCCTATTAGGTGAATAACAGCATCCTGGATGCAGTATGCTGCTGCTGCATGCATGCGTACTCAGTTGTGTCTAACCTTTTGCAACCCCATGGACCATAGTCTGCCAGGCTCCTCTGTCCACGGGATTATCCTGGCAAGAACACTGGAGTGGGTTGTTGTTGATGGAGTGTAAAAAGCATACAATTTTTGGAGACCACAGAGGGGATTCATAGATGGGTTTCCTCACTTACTAGTTATTCAACCTTGGGATGTTTGCTTAACACATATTTGGAGGCAATAACTGAACATACTTCATGCATTTGTTGGAGGATTATAAATAACATATATGAAGGCATGCAAGCATTTATATGTCTTTTTCTCTTTCAGAAGAAGTCTCTATGACCTCTACCTCAATGCAAACCGCAGAAATTCAGACAGAAGGTGAGTCAAATAGCTTTATTTTCAGGCTCTTGATTGTCTAGCGGAAGATCTTCCCCCAACCATTGCCCTACATTTTGGCCCCTCAGGCTTCCATTTGTGACAGTTCAACTAAGATTTGATGCTCTACAAGTTAATATCAGTATGATATGGAGCAATAAATACTTGTATTGTTTTGCCTTTCAAAAGCTCTCAGATTACTCACAGATAATAACCACCTAGCATGTGATGACAATTATCTTAAAATAACAAAACACCTATTAACAACACAGTTGTTGGAAAGGGACTTGAAAACAGTAGGTCACTTCTTGTATGTCAGATATCTCATGAGAACTCTTATTTGCACTACAGATTTGCTTATCAGATTTTTCTTCACAGGCAGATGAAAAGATATATGTCACATAGAATGTTTGAATGCCTCCGGATTCTAAATTAACGGCACCTGAATCAGTAAGATATTCATCAGTATGCATGTTCCTTCAAGTATTTTTCACTTGGGTTGTTTGCAAAATTGCAGAATTCATCCCACAGAAGACCAGCTCCATGGGAGGCTTACTGCTGAGAACTATGAACTTCCTGTGTTTATAGTAAACACTGGGAACTTGAGAGGACCGGGCTCTTTGTCAGTCTCATGATGAGTGACTTTGAAAAAGGTGAACAGATCCAAATGGGAGATAAAGCCAGGAGGGTTGGATCATGTATCAGTTGCCTAAACTTTGTCAATTCCTGAGATTTTACTGTGAAGGTTATTCACAGCTAACCACAATGGGATGCTTGCAGTAATTTACTGGTCCTGGATTTAGAAAGAACCTTGATTAGGGAAAAAAAAAAAAAACAAAAATCAAAACCTTATCATATTTCAGTGTTTCATTTTTCATTTTTAATCATATTGAAAAAACAATTTTTAAGGCAGCATATACATGACATATGAGTTCCACTCTTGATTTTCAAAGCTCCCTGCCCTTCGCAATAATCCCACTGATCTCTTTTATTTTACTTAATAGATGATCAATAAGGGTTAACACAGAACAGTTGAAGAAGATGTGGTAGTTTCCATCATTTTCATTACCTGAAGAAGACTGTTAATCCACCCTTTGTCTTTCCATATATATATGGATATGTATGTATGTGCATATACATACATATAAGTATATATATATATACATGATATGAAAGAAAATGAGGTTTAAAATACATCTACTTCTTCCATGATTTTTAAAGGATTAGTTTGTGCTAAACTATGTCCCCACTGTTTCTGAAAGAATTATATTTTGTAGCTTATTTTGAATTATTTCTTGGTTGGAGTATCTCTCCTATAATTCAATGAACTCATCCAGGATCCATGAACTTTACATTTAGAATGCTATCACAAGCACATAGCCCAGGGCCTTGTGTAGAAAATGTGCATTGAACTGAAATGAAATTATGGTCAGAGTTCTCAGTAGTAAATTCATGTATCTGAGTAAATCAACCTTTCAGTATGTACCTGTTCCTTCTAGGAGGCCCAGTTTATTGGTACATCTCTGGGTCTAAAATAGAAAATAAAACATTAAAATTGATAATTTTAGTATAAAAGCCTAGGAAATATGTTATCTTAGTTGAGGCTGAATTTGTAGAGGAAAGTGTCTATAGTGGGCATAGATACTTTTTGTTATCAGAGATTGAATGTATCATTTATAGCTTCTTGTTTTTTCTTTTCAGCTTCACAGATGACAGCCACTTCTCTGATAAGTAGAGTTTTTTTCCCTAAGTGGTAAATACAAAGTAATAAAAATATAAACTCTTTTATGAAGACAGTGCATTTAGCAATTAAAATATACTAAGTAATTTAACCTATGATATGTTTATTTAGCAATACCACAGATTCTCAATACAAACCATATATGGGCAGCAAATGTCCTCACCCATAAAATGTAGTGATTGAGTTGCCTGATAGATTTCACAGTAGCTGCAATTACATATTTAAATAATCATCCTCTACAGAAAAAAATACCAGGGTGTCACTCTTCATCATAAAACTCAAAAATTTCAACTCTTCTGTTTTTAAACAATACCTCATAGCTTTATTTTCAGAAAGTTTTTCAGGAAAAAAATCACAATAATTATTCACAAATGGTTGCAACAATCCTTAAGAATAACTGTCATTAATCTCAAATTTAAAACCTGGGTTTGAAAGAACTCTGATTCCAACATGGCTATTTTATTTATTTCAGCCTCTTCCTTTTCCACCTTTACCACCTATGGCATGGCCATTGCTAAGTTACTAAGCTACTCTAATAAACTGACATCTCAGATTTATCAAAATATAAAACCATACACCTACACACTGTATGCAATTTTTATGTTAGTTTCTTAGAGATAGTGGTTCTTGAGGTAGTTGTCAAAATGGATATGTCATGTTTAGATTGATTAAACATCCAACCACTAAAGACTTAGAACTGGATAAATTGTCATATATTACTAGAAATATGTTTACTTGTTCCAATTTGAATTTGTAAATTTTTAATTTCAATTTTAATTTTCAATCTAGTTAGTAACCTTGCAGATACATTGACCCTCTAGAGCTACATTAACAAGAATAAGAAAATAAGTCTGAAAGTGCATGTCACCCTTTGAAATGGAACCAACAAAAAAGATGTCCTTGTCAAAATTTCTGAGTTGTCACAGGCCCTATTTTTCTCATTCTTTTTTATTTTTTAAATTACAAAAGTATGATAACACATTTAAAAGATAACACTTGGAAAATATAGAACAAAGTAACATATAGTTTCACATTATATTGCAATTATTTTTTAAGTCAATAAATTAAGATTTTTAGTTGTAGTTTCAGTATCAAACTCACAAAAATTAATAGAATGAACATACGGAAAAATAGAAGGATATAGTAGACTTGAAACCATTGTGAACCAATTCAACATAATTAAGATTTATGCAATTTTCACAAAACAGTTTGATTCAGTCACTGAGTCATATCCGACTCTTTGCGACCCCATGAATCGCATCACGCCAGGCCTCCCTGTCCATCACCAACTCCCGGCGTTCACCTAAACTCATGTGTATCGAGTGGGTGATGCCATCCAGTCATCTCATCCTCTGTTGTCCCCTTCGCCTCCTGCCCTCAATCCCTCCGAGCATCAGGGTCTTTTCCAATGAGTCATCACTTCGCATAAGGTGGCCAAAGTACTGGAGTTTCAGCCTCAGCCTCAGTCCTTCCAATGAACACCCAGGACTGATCTTTAGGATGGACTGGTTGGATCTCCTTGCAGTCCAAGGGACTCTCAAGAGTCTTCTCCAACACCACAGATCAAAAGCATCAATTCTTCAGTGCTCAACTTTCTTCACAGTCCAACTGTCACATCCATACATGACCACTGGAAAAACCACAGCCTTGACAAGATGGACCTTTGTTGGCAAAGTAATGTCTCTGCTTTTTAATATGCTATCTAGGTTGGTCATAACTTGCCTTCCAAGGAGTGAGAATCTTTTAATTTCAGGGCTGCAATCACCATCTGCAGTGGTTTTGGAGCCCCAAAAAATAAAGTCTGACACTATTTCCACTGTTTCCCCATCTATTTCCCATGAAGTGATGGGACCAGATGCCATGATCTTAGTTTTCTGAATGTTGAGCTTTAAGCCAAATTCTCACTCTCCTCTTTCACTTTCATGAAGAGGCTTTTTAGTTCCTCTTCACTTTCTGCCATAAGGGTGGTGTCATCTGCATATCTGAGGTTATTGATATTTCTCCCGGCAATCTTGATTCCAGCTTGTGCTTCTTCCAGCCCAGCGTTTCTCATGATATATTCTGCATATAAGTTAAATAAGCTGGGTGACAATATATAGCCTTGACGTACTCCTTTTCCTATTTGGAACCAGTCTGTTGTTCTATGTCTAGTTCTAACTGTTGCTTCCTGACCTGCATATAGGTTTCTTAAGAGGCAAGTCAGGTGGTCTGGTATTTCCATCTATTTCAGAATTTTCCAGTTTATTGTGATCCACACAGTCAAAGGTTTTGGCATAGTCAATATAGCAGAAATAGATGTTTTTCTGGAACTCTCTTGCTTGTTCGATGATCCAGCAGATGTTGGCAATTTGATCTCTGGCTCCTGTGCCTTTTCTAAAACCAGCTTGAACATCTGAAAGTTCATGATTCACATACTGTTGACGCCTGGCTTGGAGAATTTTGAGCATTACTTTACTAGCATGTGAGATGAATGCAATTGTATGGTAGTTTGAACATTCTTTGACATTGTCTTTCTTTGGGATTGGAATGAAAACTGATGTTTTCCAGTCCCATGGCCACTGCTGCGTTTTCCAAATTTGCTGGCATATTGAGTGCAACACTTTCACAGCATCTCTTTCAGGATTTGAAATAGCTCAGCTGGAATTCCATCACCTCCACTAGCTTTGTTCATAGTGATGCTTTCTAAGACCCACTTGACTTCACATTCCAGGATGTCTGGCTCTAGGTGAGTGATAACACCATCGTGATTATCTGGGTCATGAAGATCTTTTTTGTATAGTTCTTCTGTATATTCTTGCCACCTCTTCTTAATATTTTGTGCATCTGTTAGGTCCATACCATTTCTGTCCTTTATTGAACCAATCTTTGCATGAAATGTTCCCTTGGTATCTCTAATTTTCCTGAAGAGATCTCTAGTCTTTCCCATTCTGTTGTTTTCTTCTATTTCTTTGCATTGATCGCTGAGGAAGGCTTTCTTATCTCTCCTTGCTATTCTTTGGAACTCTGCATTCAGATGGGAATATCTTTCCTTTTCTCCTTTGCTTATCACTTCTCTTCTTTTCCCAGCTATTTGTAAGGCCTCCTCAGACAGCCATTTTGCTTTTTTGCATTTCTTTTCCATGTGGGGGAGGGTCTTGATCCCTGTCTCATGTACAATGTCATGAGCCCCCGTCCATAGTTCATCAGGCACTCTGTCTATCAGATCTAGTCCCTTAAATCTATGTCTCACTTCCACTGTATAATCATAAGGGATTTCATTTAGGTCATACTTGAATGGTCTAGTGGTTTTCCCTACTTTCTTTTATTTAAGTCTGAATTTGGCAATAAGGATTTCATGATCTGAGCCACAGTCAGCTCCTGGTTTTGTTTTTGCTGACTGTATAGAGCTTCTCCATCTTTGGCTGCAAAAAATATAATCAATCTGATTTCGGTGTTGACCATCTGGTGATGTACATGTGTAGAGTCTCCTCTTGTGTTGTTGGAAGAGGGTATTTGCTATGACCAGTGCATTCTTTTGGCAAAACTCTATTAGCCTTTGCCCTGCTTCATTCTGTACTTCAAGGCCAAATTTGCCTGTTACTCCAGGTGTTTCTTGGCTTCCTACTTTTGCATTCCAGTCCCCTTTAATGAAAAGGACATCTTTTTTGGGTGTAGTTTCACACAACAGTAGGATATAAATTCTATTGAAGTTCCTATAAACTAGGAGACACTAGAATATATCTACGGCCATTAGACAAGGTGCAAACATTTCATGGTCTGAAGGCATTGAAATTAAAGAGAGTTTGTTCTCTTATCACTGTGAAATTATGTTAGCAATCAATATCAAAAGTTATTTGAAAATAACCCACATATTTTCAAGTTCAATGTGTCATTTACCAAGAGAGATCTTTGACTTAGACATTAGACGTCTCATTAAAGTTAGAAGATTGAAAAAACACAGAGGGTAATTGCAGAGAAGAAAGCAGTTAAATGAGAAGTTAATATCAAAATGAAAAATTCATATAAAAGATACTCTAAAAACTCCATATATTTGGAAATTAAATATCCACTTTTAAATGATTGGTATATCAAAGTAGCCATAAGAAAGAAAATTAGAAACTATTTCACAGGGTCTTTTTATTGTTATAGGACATGAGATGGATCTTGTGGTTTCAAAGATGTGTTAGAGGTGAGTTCCTTGACTCTAGAAATGAGGATGCTAGGCACTTGGCATTTTGTCATTTCATATCAAGACTGGCTCTTAAGGAACTTTCAAGATATGAGCAGGACGAAGAGGGGCTATTTTTGATGAATGACTGTCCTCCAAGAAAAATACCCATCTCTCCCACCCATGGTTAGGTGGAATAGTAGTTTGTTTTATAGATTTACATCTTTTTATGTTAATATATTTTTAATGTTTATTAAATTTCTAAAGGAGTCACCATCTTTTAAAATTTTTCATAGAAGTTTTATTAGGCAGCTTGTTGTGATTGAGCATTGTGGGGGAGGGGCTGCAACTCTTTTCTCTTAACTCAGCCCAACTTCCTATTGCTTATTTTTTAGAAAGCCCTACGGAGTTGCTAGTCATCAGATATTATTGAAACCCCATGTAAAATAACCAGAACATTTGTATTTTGTTTCCCTATGGATTATGCAAGGGTTTCCAAAATAATGTAAAATATTATTTGGCTTGCACTTGTGAACCTAACATGAAAAAAACCCACAAAATAGTTCCCCCCCCCCAACAATATATGAACCTAGGAGACAGCTGGTTTTGTCAATTAGGCCACTAATAAGGAAATGAGAGAGAACCAAAAGCCCAAAGAATGGATCTTCTTTACAAACAAACAAAATGCCCATCTATCAAGTAGAATGATTATAGTCAGAGAAGTGCTTATAAAACAATGTAGTCTAATAAGTGAGGCATGCGCTTGAAAGCAGACAGACTGGGGCTTCAGCATCGCTTCACCTTTCCCTCACCTACTGCTGGCAAATTATTTGTCCTTTCCAAGCACTGCTGTTTTTCTTTCAGGTATAAAAAGAGAAATAATGGCAATTTTCACTTATTTATATTCTCCATGTGTTGAGCGCCTATTACAAGCTATTAATACATATTCTCCTGGGGCCAAGGAAATAGCAGCGAAGAAAACATGAAAATCTGTCTTTGTGGAGAGCACCTTTTAATGAAGGTGAAAAAAGATAAGCACAATTTAATAAATACAGAGTGTACTGAATGATGAAAAAGAGATAAGTCTGTAAGATAGGGAGTACTAGGGAAAGTTATTTCAAGTAGTGTGGTTAAAACATCCTGTCTATAATGGTAAAAGTTGAGCAAACTATTTTAAAGATGAGGCAGTGAATAGATCACAGTGGGTGAAGACATTTCAGGAAAACAGAATGTGGGTCTGTTTCTTTTGCCACTAAGCTGCTGTTCTCCAAAATAAGAACACTTTGCTCTTGTTTGCAATGTCCCATTAGAATCAACTTGGATGTCGACTTCAGTGAACCTGGATTCAAGGTTATCCTTCCCATAAGGGATAGAATTAGAGGTTTCTCCAAGGGGGTGGTATTGGAATTAGTAGAAAAATATATGGACTATGACCAAGATCCATCATATGTATTGTAGGATAGAAACAGTTCAGAAATGAAGAAATGGAATTTTAAATTCTTAGACTGGTAATTCTCCTAATCTATAATCAATCATGAGAGCAGGAAAAAAGAAAGGAAGAAAAAAAAAAGCATTAATGCTGCTCTGAATGCATGTTTAAAAATTAAACAGGATCACAAACACTAGGCTCTTGGAGAGTCTTTTTCCAGGTGTTTTCCTTCACAAATATTTTTTTTTTAATTCTCTAGAAAAATTCATGCTAAGAAAGGCCATATACTGGTAAGTCTAATTTAAATCAATACTAGTAAGTTAATATTAAATCAATTTATTAAATATTATTAAACTATACTATTATTGAGTTGAATATTTAGTTGATTAATAAATATCAAATTTGGTTAGAGCCTACAGGATAACCTTCATTTTTAATTTGTAGGGAAAGCTTAACAAATACCCCCTGCCTTACTTATAGGCATCTGATAAACTTCTCTGATTATTTATCCACTGGTTATTGAATGGGAACCTGCTATGAATCACTTTGTAAAGCAAATCAAGTGCCCTGAATGCTTATATATTTATATATTGGATTTTTCCAGAATGGGGAATATCTGTTTCTCCAGAAAGAAGGACAACTCAGTGCTACAAAAAAATAAAACTAGTTACTCCATTTCTTTACTTCACTCTGTCTTGCTCAGGTTAGCTCCTGTGGTCCAGGGAAGAGCGTAGTTGAAATCACCGTCAGAATGCATTGCACCCATCACTGGGGAAATGATCAAGGATTGGCCTGTTCTTTGCTTTGTTTCAGTTTTCTTTCCAGTCATCCTGGTGAACCCAGAGGGTGGATAAGTAGCCCATGTTAAATAGCTCGTGTTCAAACCATGACCCTGGGAACCCAGAGGAAGCCTGTTCCACCTCTCTGTCACACAAGAATCCAGGTGTGTGTGGTTTTGCTCTTTGCTTCACTGTGGATTTCTCTTCCACCTGTCCCCAGGATTGTTGTTTTTCCCTCCAAAGCATGAATACTTGATGCTGTCCTCCAATTTAGCCAAACTCCCTTTCCTCGTGTATGCTACAATTGAAGGAAGCTCTGTTGTGTGCGCAGCATAGCAGAAGCAAAAGCATGCTGGAGAGCCCGTGGAGGACAAAGACTCCTACACTGCTGGTGGGGATGTAAACTGATGCTGCCACTCTGGAGAGCAGCAGGAAGGTGCCTTAAAAGAATTAAAAATAGAGTTATTATATGATCCTGCTATCCCTACTCCCAGACATATATCCAGAGAAAAACCATAATTTCAAAAGATACATGTACTTCTATGTTCATTACAGTACTATTTACAATAGCCAAGACAAGGAAGCAACCTAAATGTCCATCAACATATGAATGGATAAAGAACACATGATATATATGTATATATATACAATGGAGCATTACTCAGCCATAAGAAAGAATGAAATATGCCATTTTCAGCAACATGGATGGACCTAGAGGTTATCATACTAAATGAACCAGACTGAGAAAAATGAATATCATACGGTATAGCTTGTATTTGAAATCTAAAAGAAAAAAAGAAAGAAACAAATAAACTTATTTCCAAAGCTCAGGCACAGAAAACAAACATTTGGTTACTAAAAGGGAAAGGAGAGGGAGGGATAAATTAAGAGTTTGGGATTAGCAGATATTTCTACTATATATTAACTAAACAGGAAGAAGGTCCTGCTATATAGCACAAGGAATTATATTGAGTATCCTGTAATAAATCTTAATGAAAGGATATGAAAAAGAATATATATGATATACATATAACTAAATCACTGTGCTGTATACCTGAAACTTATGTGATATTATTAATCAACTGTACTCTCAATTTAAAAATTGTTTAAAAAAGCAGAGGCTTTCAGTTTTGTGCTGGGCCATTTGTAACCCCATTTGTATAGCTCTCTGTGAATTCATACTTAGCACTTATATCTGGCCACTTTTAACAGAGGATGCACTGTAAATAGCATGTCAGCCTGGAAAACTCAGAATTATGAGTTACTATACAGCATGTTGGGCTGATGCCACTTCCTCCCATCCACCACCTCCATTTCTTGGTCTTAAAAGAGCCACCATGATAAAGCCATGTTTTATCTATTGGTATGGCCTTTAATTTTTATTATTATTATTATTAATGCCTTAATTTCACATGCCACAAAGTTCAGTTCTTAAAAATGGTGAATTTTCTGAAAATTTTTGGTAGTGATGGTAAATGATGGTAAATGATGTAAATATGGTAAAGAGTAAACTATTAACATTCACATACAAGTGTTAACTATATAAGGGGATTCCCTGGAGGCTCAGACAGTAAAGAATCTTCCTGCAATGCAGGAGACCCAGATTCAATCCCTGGGTCAGGTAGATCCCCTGAAGAAGGGAATGGCTATCCACTCCAGTATCCTTGCCTGGAGAATTCCGTGGACAGAGGAGCCTGGCAGGCTACAGTCCATGGGATCACTAAGAGCTGGACATGACTGAATAGCTACAGAGTCACAGGCATTTGCAGTAAGCAGATATCTGTGTGTAGAAGTAAATTTGAGATGATATGAGTGAGGCACCTTTATTACTATCTTAATACTATTGTCCCACTCATGTCCACTGCCACACCAACTTCCATGCCAGTAATCTCTAGATTACTTAGGAATTTAGGAACGCCTCCATCAGGGCTTAATACGGTACCCTATGTAGAGATGCCGAGATGCTTCCTTCAACTCCCTGAATACAGTAGTTTCTTTCAGGTGGAGAAATGGAGAAAATAATATTTCTGCAAACTCTAGATCCCCACCCCCCAAATTGTTATGATTTGAAACCCTCTACCAGATCCACCCAATAACCTGTTGGGAGTTGAAAGAATAAAACATCTGGTAAATTAGAAACCAGTAGAATAAGTATCTTCCTTATTGAAGAACCCAGAGACTGAGAACTTCCTTTCCATACATTTTTTGACAGTCCCCTTTGAAACAACCTCTGGTCAAAATATAGCAGCCCAGGTGTATGGCTTAATCATGGAGTAAGGTATTTCATATTAATTTTAGATTTTAAAAAATGGAGATGAGAATTTGCATTAACTTTCCATTTCTTTTTTTCTTCCTTCTTGTAAAGTGGGATTGGAAGATCAGTGGTACCTGTCTCTCTAGTCCTTGAATTGGCATTAAATGGCATTCTGCTAAAAGCTCAAGGAAAATTCTGTGGTTGTCTTCTCAAAGGCATCCCAAGCTGACAGTGTATTATTAAAGCAGACGAAAATTTAGTGATCTGAGTTCAAGCCACAATCTGACTTCCAATCACTTCACCTTTCTAAGAGTCAAGTTATTTATCAAAAATCAGATAAATGTAACACTCTCACAAGATAGTTAAAAACACTAGATGATGTGTTTTATATATGTTTAGAATACATATAAATGTATATTTATATTTATACATACATATATATATAAGTTTATTAGTTCCTCCTTTAATTCTAGAACTGTCTTTGTTTACCTAAAGTAAGTAATTTAATCTCATAACTATTGCATCTATAAAAATAAATTGGATTATATCAGTGGTTCTCAACTGGGGCAAGTGGTCATTTGTCATTGTCTGAAGACAGCTTTATTTGCCACAATTGGAAGGTGTGTGTTACTGTCATGGAGTGGATGGAGAGCCAGAAATGTTGCTGAACATCTTACAATGTGTAGGAAAGCCTCCCACAGCAATTGTCTGGGTCAAAGTGTCAGTAGTGCCAAGATGAGAAATCCTGGACTAGATGACCACTGAAAATGTGTAATAAAACCAAGACTTTCCCTGATCCCCTCCCAAGATGTTATTGCTTCAATTACAAATAGTTGTTGAGTAACAATGGCTCCTCATTACAGTTGAAGAAAATCTAAAATCTTGGCCATGACCTACAAAGTTCTATGTGATCTGGCCCTGGCCTGCTTCTGTGGCCCCATCTCAAGCTACTTTCATCAGCAGTCACTCTGGTCTAGTCACTCTGGCCTTTATGTTGTACCTTCAATATAGCCCACTGTTCAGGGATTTAAATGTTCATTACACTAGAAATCTTGTCCTCCGGTTTCTGCATTTTCATCTTATTAAGTTCACAGCTCTGCTCAGATCTCACTCTATCTGACCTTCTGATGTGAAATACCACCATGTTTCAGGTTTATCCACCTATGTTTTGACCACTTTACTTTTGTTCACATAGTCATGCCTAGTGCTGAGTATGGAAAAGGTGCTCAAGAAACACGTGTCAAATGGAAAACTTGGGGTCTTAAGTCAGACACTTTCTTTTGTCTATGCTCTTTGAATTCTTTTCTACTTTTAAATACTGATTTTAATTTTGTAATTGTAACATGGAAGATGTCAGACCTTTTTAACACAAATAACAATTAAAGGAGGAAAGATCTTTTAAGGATTACAAAGGCTATTGATTTTCTTCTCACAGAGGTAAAAGAAAATAGTGCTTTCCAAGTAATTATCATACTACAAAAATAATGATGGTTTAATTAGGGAGATAGAAGTTTGTAGGAAAAGGTTCAAGTTTGTAGTACTTATTTTGGGGACTCATGATTGACAGACAATACATTTTGTGTGCTTTTTTTGTTTTTTTTATTTTGCTTGGGTTGTCTCACAGTGCAAGTGTTTCTCTAACCCGCCCCCACCCCTAACATAGCATGTTAGGGTCCCACCAGCTCCTATGAGAGCAAGGCCAGATATTAGATCTGCTTGTGTTCAAATTCTTGTCACTAGGGCAAAGATTTCACAGCATTTGTTAATCTAATAACCTTCTGAATCAGTGTGATTCATTTGGTGTTTTCTTTTATCTGCCTGTTTATTTATATGAGCACAGTAAGAGTTGCTGATTAATACATGAAGAACTTCTTAGTGTGTGGTTAATAAAATGGTCCTAAATTATATTGAGACTCAGGGGCTTCCCTGGTGGCTTAGACGGTAAAGCATCTGCCTGCAAAGTGGGCGACCCAGGTTTGATCTCTGGCTCGGGAAGATCCCCTGGAGAAGGAAATAGCAACCCACTCCATTACTCTTGCCTGGAAAATTCCATGGACAGAGGAGCCTTGTAGACTACAGTCCATGGGATCGCAAAGAGTCGGACATGACTGAGTGACTTCACTTCTTCAGAAAAAGACTCTATTTTCAGGAGATCTTATATATCCTCTGGGGTTATAACTTGTATGTCAGAAATATCAAATTGTCTCTATCAGTTTGCCAACAGATATCAAGAAACAATCATTACTCAGTTTACTTCTCCAGGTTTAGCCTGACCATTGCAGGAATATTCTTTTTATTCTGAGATCTAGTTTATCTGTATTCCTGGCCTACCAGAAGGGAACATTACTTAGCTTCCTGTAAAGCTGAGAGTCCTTTAGTGATAGACCAGATAACAAGACAATTACCACGGGGGACATTTTTGGTATCAATTTTGACATCTAAATTTTCTATATTACCCCAAATTTCTAAAATGAATCCAAGTTTCTTCTGCACATAGAAAGCATACATAGGGACTTCTCTGGTGGTCCAGTGGTTAAGACTTCACCTTCCAACACAGGGGATGAAGGTTCGATCCCTGGTCAAAGAACTAAGATCCCACATGCCTTGCAAGGCCAAAATACCAAAACATAAAACAGAAGCAACAATGTAATAAATTCAATAAAAATGATCTATTTATATTTATGTGTGTGTATGTGTGTATATATATATATATATATATATATATATATATATATATATATATATAATTAGAAAAAAGATCAAGAGAATGAGAAGACAAGTCACATACTGGGAGAAAATATTTACAAAAGACATATCCAATAAAGATTTTTACCTAAAATATGCAAAGAACTCTTACAATTCAGTGATTAGAAAATGAACAAACCTGACCAAAAAATGGGCAAAATCTATAAAATGGTATCTCACTAAAGAAGATATACAGATGGCAAACAAGCCCATTTAAAATAGCAATAGGATATCACTACATATTCCATAGGGTCACACAGAGTCAGACACTACTGAAGCAATTTAGCACATACACATATTTCTTAGATTGGCCAATACTTGGAGCATTAACAATACTAAGTGTTGGAGAGGAGATGGAACAATAGAAACACTCATTTATTGCTAGGGGAAAGTCAGATGGTACAGCCATATTAGAAGATTGGTTGTCAGTTTCTTACCTAATTAAATATAATCTTACATCATTCTATCCAGTGATCACCATACTTAGTATGTATTTATTCAAATGAGTTGAAAAGTTATGTCCATGCAAAAACCTGCACACAAATGTTTATAGCAGCTTTATTCATAATTGCCAAAATGTGGAAGCAATCAAGATGTCCTTCAGCTGGTGATTGGATAAATAAACTGTGGTACATCCATACAGTGGGAAATTAATCAGCACTAAAAAGAAATAAGCTATCAAGCCATGAAAAGACACAAAAGAAACTTAAATGCATATCACTAAGTGAAAAAGCCACATCCTATATGATTCCAAATTTATGACATCCTGGAAAAAGCAAAAGTTTGAAGACATTAAAAAAAAAAAAAAATCAGTGATTGGGACTCCCCTTGTGGTCCAGGGATTAAGACCCCATGCTCCTAATGCAGGGGACCTGGGTTGATTCCAGGTCAGGGAACTAGAATCCATGGGCCACAACTAAGAGCTTATGTATCATGACTGAGACTTGATGCAGTAAAAAAAAAAAAAAAAATCAGTGGTTGCCAAGTGTTAGGAGGTCTGGAGGAATGAATAGACAGAACACAGGATTTCTAGGGCAGCGAAGTTATTCTGTATGATGCTATGATGGTAAATATGTCACAACGTACTTGTCAAAATGCATAGAGTGTGAACACCATGAGTGTATCCTAATATAAACTGTGGATTTCTATTATAATGTTGTGTAGGCTCAAGGATTATAACAAATGCACCACTCCAGTGTGAAATGTTGATGGTGGGGAAGGCTGTTTACCGGGGCTAGAGTAGAGGAGTAGGGGAAATAATAGAAACTCTGTACTTTTTACTCAGATTTGCCATGAACATAAAACTGCTCTAAAAATAGGTTCTGTTACAAAAAGATGAAGAAAAGGTGTAGGAATGTTGGTTCCCATTCTGGGCACAGCATTTGAGATAGGATAGTTACCATCCATTAAAAAGTAAAGCAAAAGGAATTTGGCACAGACATAAGGAAAGATATAAGGAAAAACAGGTTCTGGTAAGATCTACAATTAAGTGCTAAATATGGCCCTTGAAGGAGTGTGTTTTCACTGAGGTGGTCTGCTAATTGATCAAAAGGTTTAACGTTGAATGCTTTCTTAAATATCAAGCCAATATCCCAAGGTATCTTTAGCTTCTCCTCCATTCTTGAGCCAGGTACATAGTATCTTCCAAATGAAGGTGAAAGTTGAGCTGCTTGATTTTTTGCAGTAACAGGGTTTCTGGGAGGATGGGTTGATTTCTGGATCACTTTTCTCCACAGGCTTAGAGTAACCACTTGTACACAGTAGAGATGCAATTAGTAGTCTTTTTAAAGTGTAATATGAATTTATTCCATGACATTTTCCTCGTTGCAGATATTTTTAAATGAATTGAAATAATCAGTGTTTCATAAAAAGTAAATACATTAGAAGAATTTAGATAATACCTGTAATATAGATGGCTTTACTCTGAATATCCACTTTTGTTTTCACTGCAAAGATCCTTTTTTAAAAAGTTACATAAAAATTATAGATTGCTGCATTCTACACTTCCTGTGTCTCATCTGCGTTCAGTCATGTCCAACTCTTTGCAACCCCATGCACCACAGCCTGCCAGGCTCCTCTCTCCATGGAATTTTCCAGGCAAGAATAATAGTGGTTTGCCATGCCCTCCTCCAGGGGATTACCCCAACCCAGGGATTGATGTGTGCCTCTTGTATTGGCAGGAGTATTCTTTTACCATTGCACCACCTGGGAAGTGTCCTGTGTCTCAAACATTTTAAATTAACTTCAAGCTTTTCCCTCAACTCTAAATATTAATGATATTTGCTTCTGTTTTTAAGTGGGAAGTGTATACATTTTTTAAAACAGTGATATTTAGGTCTTCTCTGCCTGATTCCTCAGAAAAAGTGTTTCACTCTGAGTTTGAATAGCAACTGAGGGTCTGGTCCAGAAAGCAGTAGGTAATTACAGAGAACCAGCGGTACACATCTGTCAGCTCAATTTCCATGAAAAGGGTATTCCATACCCTTTCTGGCAACTTGAGATGACAGTGGAGGCTACCTGCAAATTCCATCTGCTGTCAAAACCCTGGCCTGGCCCTGACATCCACACAAGGCTTTGCAGCAAGCTGTGGTCCAATTTTGTCAGTTTCAGCCTCCAATGTCCTACTGTATGGTCAATCAAACACATGCTCCTGCAATATAGATTTTCTCCAAAGTGCCAAACCATCTCAAGGACAAATGGCCCAGCTCACTGTGTGAAAAATCAAACCTAAGAAATCCGATAAATCAGCCAAGCTAGTCTTTTATTGCAGGCTACCCAAGTATTGCATGTTCTATTTCATAGCCTAGAAGGAAGAAAATTTGATGAATACCAGTTACACTATGTACAAATCTAGTGAAGATAAATATTTGCCCATTTGGAATCACAAAAGAAGTGCTGACTTTGGCCACACATATACTTAAATTGGAATCACAAAAGCTTTTATCTGGGGAATCAACCACATGAATAATCCTGTTGATCTCACAGATCCCTAGAATATCTTTATCGCATTCAGTTACATGATAAACCATGTCTTGTCCTTAATGGTGAAGTATTGTCTGTCTTTCTTTTTTTTCTTTCCTATTTTATTGACGTGTAGATGATTTACCATGTTGTATTAATGTCTGCTATACAGCAAAGTAATTCAGTTATACATATAGGTTATTTTTCATTTCTTGTCCATTATGATTTATGACAGGATACTGAATATAATTCCCTGTGCTATACAGTAGGACCTTGTTAGTTATTCATTCTGTATATACTAGTTTGCATCTGCTAATCCCAAAGGCCAAGGGGGAGAAGGCGGGGGAGAGAAGGATTAAGAGTTTGGTTTTCTTTCTCAGCGTATCATTTTAAAATTCTTCCATCCAAAGCTCATGTTCCAGTTCTGATAAAATTCTGAGATATTCTTTCCCCAATTATAGTAGCTTGCTCTTTCCCATGATTGGACTTATTTTCAGTTGAGTGAAATAAAGCCACTACAAGTAGTAACTCAAATAATAACTTCCATTTTTGTCTTCCTTTCACATTCTTTAAATAGTTCCTTCTTGTTAGGAGGAAGTGTTTGCCACCATTTCCTTATACCCAAGAATACTTACAATAATTACAAGTAGTTTCTACACTGGTTTAAGAATTATCAAGAGAGAAATTGGACAAATTGAAACTGTGAAATGAGGAAACTCCTGATGTCTTTTATGGGAGAACAATTTGGACGACACAATTTTGGAAGAGCAGAGATGAACACAACTTCTTAAATCTGTGGCTGCCTTGAAAAAGAGTCATTCAATATAGTAATTTTTGGATAGTCCTCCAAATTTCCTTACTTTCAGTACTAAAGAGGCATCCTGTTCTTTTGTTACAGAAGGTCCTATAGAAATAAAAATTTCCAAGCAGAAAAGGAAACTTAGCACACTGATTTATTCCCAGGCCTGGGTATTTGCTCTATGGTTTGTTGTTGTTCATTGCTAAGTCATGTCCTATTCTTTGCAACACCAGACCTCCTTGTCCTTCACTATATCCTGGAGTTTGCTGAAACTCATGTCCACTGAGTCAGTGATGCCATCCAACCATCTTATCCTCTGTCGTTCCCTTCTCTTCCTGCCATCAATCTTTCCCAGCATCAGAGTCTTTTCTAATTAGTCAATTCTTCCCATCAGATGGCTAAAGTATTGAAGCTGAAGCTTCAGCACCAGTCCTTTCAATGAATATGCAACGTTTCCTTTAGTCAATTCCTTTAGGATTGACTGTTTTGATCTCCTTGCAGTCCAAGGGACTCTCAAGAATCTTCTCTAGCACCACAATTCAAAAGCGCTGATTACAGCTAGTGTGTTACATTTTCTCCAGTTGGTCAGTGAATTAAATCAGAAGAAAAAACAATTTATCAGACTACAGTTCACAGGTGAAGCTTATCTTTCTTTTTTGATTAAAAAAAATTATTTGGCTGCATCAGGTCTTAGTTGCAGCACGTGGGCTCTTGTTGGGGCATGTAGGCGTCTCTCTAGTTGTGGTACTCCAGAGAGTCCAGGCTCAGTTGCAGGCTTAGTTGCCCCACGGCATATGCAATCTGAGTTCCTGCAGGCATGTGGGGTCAATCGCTTCAGTCGTGTCCGAGTCTCTGTGACTGTATGGCCAGCCAGGCTCCTCTGTCTTTGGGATTCTCCAGGCAAGAATATTGGAATGGGTGGCCATTTCCTCCTCCAAGGGGTCTTCCTAACCCAGGGATGAACCCATGTCTCCTGCATTGCAGGCAGATTCTTTACTTCTGAGCCACCAGGGAAGCCATTAATTCCCTGACCAGGGGTCAAACCCATGTTCTCTGTATTAGAAGGCCACATCTTAACCATCGGACCAGTCCAAAGCATACCTTCTTTTGCTTGATTTATCCAAACTGTGACAAAAGTGATGAGTCCTTCCAATTAGTGATTGTGTTTGTTTATGTGCTTCTCTGAGTGAGATAGTAAGCTTTGTAATTGTCTCTATCTTTTTCTCCATTATTAAAAACTTAATGAAATAAAGGATTTTGGCTTGATTCCCATTATAACACCAACACCAGACACAATACCTGCAAATAATAGATGTTTAGTAAATATATTGGAAGAAAGAATGTATGAATGAGGAAAGCTGTTTCTTGAATGCCCATTAAAGCACTAAGGCATAGTTAATAACCCTTGAACCAGAAATCAAATGCTCAGATTCATCCATTTTCATTATCTATCCTTTCATAAATCTTGAAAGCTCTGAGCCTCAATTTCCTATTTGAGAAATGAATAGCTCTCCATTTCATGAGCTACATCTTCTAAGATTTGTGAGGATCCATCAAGATAATGCAGATGAAAGCACTCTGAGCTTCTTTTTTTTTTCCCCACTCTGAGCTTTAAGCTGGTTTATAAATACATGATCAGACATGGCATATCACCCTGACATCAATCAGGGAAATAATTTAAAAAGTGAGTGGGGAGTGTAAGGAGGTAAAGAATGCTTAATTTGCCAGAATTCTCAGGGCAGTATGATACATAATTGGAAGAAACATTTGATAAGGTAGGAAGTAAGATCTTTGCCATTCCCATTCCAAGAGCCATAGTCTACTTTCAAATCATATTCAATAAAATTTTCCTCTAAGAAGGTCTACACTTAATGACAGATCTTTTGAATATAGAGTGCAATAGAAATATAGAGCCAGAGATATGTTGCCTGAGGCACATAGGATGAATTTTTTCCAACAACTTTCCCTAGAAATTAATCAAAGAGACAATATTTTATTTCTTTAAACTAAAACTTTAAGATGATGCCTGTCTACCAAAGATACCAAATTAAAAGGCTCCCTGTGATGTACACATATTGTCATGGCCCAGTCACATATATAATCATATCAGAATCATACTAGACTGTATCAGATTTAAAGAAAATATGATCTTTGTCCCATAAAGTCAGAATATATTAATGTAGGTGGAACCAAGCTCTATCTTGTTAGGTAAAAAAGTTAATCTCACATAGCAATATGGGGACTAAGCCAAAGTCAGAATCCAGTATTCTCCATCATGTTGTAGCAAATGTTTTATAAGTGATTATATTTTAATTATTGATTCAAAAACATTGAACAGATCAGTCCTTTGTACTGTATTTTTCCATTCCCTCTCTCCAAATGGACGGCCTACATTTAAACTAGACAGATGAAAACTGGTAACAGCTTGCTAATGGATGTCAGAATCTAAGCTCATTTTATTCAAGGGTCCCTTCATTATTCTTTAATTCATCAAACATGTATTAGATGCCTAACTGGTCCAAGCATCTGGAGTTGCATAGGGAATTACAGTAAATACAAACAAACATTGTGTGTATGTGTGATCTGAAATGTTTACTAGTTATGGTCTGAGAGAAGAAACATACCATTAAAATAAAACATTTGGCTCTTGGGCTAATTTCCAAGATAATTTTGAAAAAAAAAAAGTTCATTTTCTGTGTTCCCTCTTCATGACTGTAGAATTGGGAATATAAAGCCACTAGACATTTGACTGCAATATTTCATTTGTCTTGTACAAGTTAAATAGAATACTGACATTCAAATTATGCCCACTCTCATCCTGATACTTTTCCAAGATTACCTGAAAACTTTAAAACAGTTTGAAACAGACTCTCCTTTACATTAACTCATGCATTCAGCAATCATATACAATACCCATCATGTGCCTGGCACAGTGAGTATGTGCTGGCACAGGGACATTAAGACACAAATGAGACCGCTCCAGAAGAACTCACTATTTGTACATAAGCAGCAATTGGATAGACTACAATTCAGAGTGCTAGTACAAAGGTATCAATTCTACCAAAATACAGATGATACACAGAGGCACATGGAGAAGAGTGAAGCTAATTGGATGTGGGTATTCAGAGAAGGCTTCCTAAAGAATGTTAAGTTACATTTGGAAAGAAGAATACAGGTTGAAAGTAAGAGATGGTTATGTCAAAATGAAGGTTTAGCATTCAGCAAGGAAAAGAAGCCTACAACACACTGTATTCCCTGGGAACACAACTTATGACTGCTGGGGCAGAAAATGCAAAGTAGTTATGGTAAAGTTATTTTCGATATGACTAACTTGCGTACAACAAACCCATCTTCGTTTGATCCACTAGTTGAAGTTTGCATGTAGTTGTCCACATTCTCTGTTTCTCTTTCAGACTGTATTGCCTTTGTGATCCTACAGTTATAATGTGGCTACAAACAACAATGTGCATGTACAAAATAAGGCTAACTTAATTTAGAATTTACTATATGAGTATTAAGATAAAATTGGAGAGGATATTTTTATGGCTATGAAAAGTTTTGTTCAAGATCTTTGGCCCCCTTTGCAATTTCCCCCCTAGTATCTTATTTTCTAATACGTTTTCCATCTTCCCCTCTTTCCTCTTCCTCTTCTCCTTCCTCTCCTCTTCCTCTCTCTTGTTCTCTCTTCTTATTTCTTCTTTCCTTTTTTTTCTTTGAAACGATGATCCTCTATGTCTGTGACTGCATACCAAAGCTAGACTTTCATCTGACTGGGTAGTTTTAAGTCTGTGTTTCCAGAATTCTCTGGAACTTCTTGTGGAGAAGTCATCCTGGGTATGACTAATCCAGGGGCATTCGGGCTCACTTTCTTCACCTGGTCTCAGGTAGCCTCACAAAAAGCTGCTATTTAAATTGGGAATTTGAGAAAGACTTCATTTGAAAAGAAAGTTCTTATGCTTCTTTAAATTTTAAAATCACTCTTTCTTGTCTAATTCTCATCTTCTGAGGATAAGCTGAGGCAAACAGAGGAGAAGTGATAGTATCAATATTGTATAGTGACCTAGAGAGAACTGCACTTAAACATGGGTCTTTTTTTCTCAGGGATCCTCATCCCTTTAGGTGATCCAGGTGAGGATCCTCCTGTGCCACATTGCCCACTTTAACAAACAGTATCTCTTTGAGGAGTGTAATGAAAAGGATGTCACCATGTGCTATGTGTTTTCCCTCAAGTGTCGATTTAACTGCCTCCTAACCTCCTTTGAGCTTTATTTATTTATTTAAAAATATTTATTTATTTGGCTGCATCTGGTCTTAGTTGAGGCATGTGGGTTCTAGGGTGTCTGGGCTCAGTAGTTGTGAAGAACAGGCTTAGTTGTCCTCCAGCCTGGGGGATATTATTTCCCTGACCAGGGATCAAACCTACATCACCTGCCTTGGAAGGCATTGGAAGGTGGATTCTTAACCACTGGGCCACCAGGGAAGTCCCTTCCTTGTAGCTTTAATAAGAAATACTCTAACTCAATTTGGAAGACATGAACTATGAATTTATTTAGTTAACTATGCTCAGCCTTGGAAACTATTTCTTGAAATGGAGTTTCTTATCAACTTCTTTGCGGATTGGGGACACAAACAGGCAAGCATCTGAATTTTTCAGTGAAACCAGATATGGAGTAGTCTTGTTGCTATGAGTTGAATTATGTCCCTCAAAGGATAAGTTGAAGTTCTACTCCCCATTACCCCAGAAAGTGAATTCAAATCTGTTGGAAACAAGATGGTCTTAGATGTGACTTATAAATTAAAACCAGGTTATACTGGAATAGAGTGGGGCCCTAACCCAACACAATTGGTGTCCTTATAAGAAGATGGCCACATGAAGACACAAGAGACACAGGGAGAACACCATGTGAAGATGAAGACTGAGATTGGAGTGATGCAACTATAGTCCAAAGAATACAAAAGATTGCCAGCCATCATTAGAAGCTAGAAGGACATTGTAGACTAGACTCTCCCTCAAAGTCCTTAGATGTACCCAAACCTGATACTGAACCTGGTATCAGACTTCTAGTCTCCAGAATTGTGAAACAACAAACTGTTGTGTTAAGACACCCAGTTTGCAGCATTTTATTATGGCAGCCACAGGAAACTGATAGACATGCTAAAATTCACAGATGAAGAAGCCATCATCAACCTTGCTGGGTGTCTGGCACACTATTGGGAGTAGGTGCCATCTGAGTTGGGTACTTGGAGTGAATCAGAGTCAGCCAAAAGGAAAAGTGTATTCATAGCAGGGAAGAAAGCAGGGGCAAAGGACAGGCTTTGGAAAGTTCTTCTCGTGTTTGAGTAATGCTGAGTAGCTCTGTAGAGCTCCAGTGAGGAACATGGGGTGCTCGGTGTTTGGGCAAAAACTGACGCAATGCCCTTTTGCAACAGGAGAGTTTACTTAAATCAAGAAAAACTTCAAGTTTTGGAATCACTGTGTGTTTTTGTCTGTGTGTGTGTTTAAATATATATTTATCCCCAGATGGTTTTTCTTTCTTTCTTTTAATTTCTTTTTAATATGGCAGCTATTCTCTAAACATGTTTTTGTTTATCTCAAACTAAGTATACAGTTTCAACATATGGAGCATATTTTGTTTTACTTCAGTTTATCTTAAGAAATCAGCTTTCCTAACTCTTATTGGCAGTGAACCCAAATGATTTCTTCTTTTTCTTTCCCGCTCTACTTTCTCCTCTTTGTCTTTTTCTTTTAGTTACGATTTCTCTCTATCTTCATCACTCTCACTTTCTCTCCATTCCTCTCTCCCTCCTTTCCTTTTCCCCTTCCTTCCTCCTTTCCTTCTTTTCCTTTTCTTTCTGGGAGGTCGCAAAAGATTTCCCATGTTGATGAACTAGGTCATTTATGGCAAGAACCAATAGTTCCTTGGTTTGTGGATATTTCATCAGCCTAGAAAATACACAAAATGGAAATAATGTTAATAAACAAGTCAGGGATATTATTTGCTTTTTCATTTATAGTATTACGAACCTGGAATTTAAGTCTGTTCATAATCTAGTCCAAACAATTTTATCAGCCTTGTTTTGTATAATGCATTTTCAAACCTCAGTGTATTCAACTCTCCTATCATTATTTTCCTTAAAAAGCTAGTGTTCATCCTCTCAGCCTACAGCACTCCACTTACCCTTCAAGATCCAGCTCAAATATTCCTTCCTTTTGGCATATTTTATGATTGCCAGCAGAATTAATCTTTTTCTTCCCTGGATTCACTAGAACTTTGTATGTTCCTCCAGCCTTGCTTTGTTATGATTGGTTTTTATTTTCATACACATCTCCTCCATTAAACTGATGTCAAAAATGGTTTCTCATTGTCCCCAAATCTGCAGTGTATATTCACAAATTAAGTTCAGTCACTCAGTCATGTCCAACTCTTTGCGACCCTATGAACTGCAGCGTGACAGGCTTCCCTGTCCTTCACCAACTCCTGGAGCTTGCTCAAACTCATATCCATCGAGTCAGTGATGTCATCCAACCATCTCAGTCCTCTGTCATCCTCTTCTCCTCCTTTCAATCTTTCCCCACATCAGGATCTTTTCCAGTGAGTCAGTTCTTCACATCAGGTGGCCAAAGTATTGGAGCTTCAGCTTCAGCATCAGTCCTTCCAATGAATATTCAAAGCACTCCATAAATTCTCGCTGAAGACACACTTGAGTGAAAGAGATTGTAATCCTCATACCAGAAGCAAAAAGCTTGTCTTTAATATCCATGCAACTCTTTCTTAAAGTGATTTGCAGACTTCACAATGTGAAAGGCACTAGAAATGTCAGAAACTGGGCATTTGTGGCAGGAAGCCACTTAAGGATGCCAAATATAAGACTGATAGGAGAAAAATAAAATAAAACATTGTTAGAGAACTTATCCTTTCTTGGTGTGTATATTCATGTAGCAGAAACTGGGCAATCCAATGGACTTCAGAAACAATGTAGGGACATAGTAATATATTCATGAATATTTCTGCAGTGACACTGGAAGAAAAAGTGCTTTTTCTTTTTACCATTTTACCATTCAAACCAACTGTGTAATCAGTTACACCATGCTGAGACGGTTTTTGAGAGCACTGTTCTGTAAATGACTCATGAAGTCTGCTACAAGGATGAAAGGAGAAGTGTTGGCATGTATGTCATGTGTACTTAATATGGGCTTCCCAGGTGGCTCATTGGGCAAAAATCCACCTGCAGTGCAGGAGATGCAGGAGACATGGGTTCGAACCCTGGGTTGGGAAGATCGCCTGGAGGAGGATGCAAAGGGACACAAAGAGTTGGACGTGACTGAAGCGACTGAGCACATACGTATACTGAATATGTCTGTGAAAGTGAAAGTCACTCAGTCATGTCCAACTCTTTGCTACCCCATGAGCTATACAGTCCATGGAGTTCTCCAGGCAAGAATACTGGAGTGGGTAGCCTTTCCCTTTTCCAGGGGATCTTCCCAACCCAGGGATTGAACCCAGGTCTCCCACATTGCAGGTGGATTCTTTACCATCTGAGCCACAAGGGAAGTCCAAGAATACAGGAGTGGGTTTCCTATCCCTTCTCCAGCAGATGTTCCTGACCCAGAAATTCAACCAGGGTCTCCTGCATTGCAGGCAGATTCTTTACCAACTGAGATTTCAGGGAAGCCCGAATATGTCTGTACTTCCCTAAAACAGAGCCTATATCTTTTTTCAGCACATTATTTGACACATTGAATATGATCTAAGAAGAGCTTCTGAATGAATGAAGATTGTCTAATCTAACAGATAGCAGGAACAGCACAGTCACCAGCTTTGCGGTTACACGTGTACTATAGCAATTCAGTCGTTGTCTGTTTGTGCTACGCTATGGACTATAGCGTGCCAGGTTCCTCAGTCCCTGGAAATCTCCAGGGAAGAATACTGGAGTGGGTTGACATGCCCTCCTCCAGGGGATCTTCCCAAGGCGGGGATTGAATCCATGTCTCTTATGCCTTCTGCATCAGCAGGTGGATTACCTTACAACTGGCTGTCAACTAGGAAGCCCTGGATATATTATATATTTACGGCTAATTTGAGTTGTTGTAAGGCAGAAACCAATACCATTCTAAAGTGATTATCCTCCAGTTAAAAAAAATTTTTTTTTTAAAGGAAGGAGACAAGTCTCTATCCCCATCTCTGGCACTGGAGAGAGGGTGTGGGGCAGTCCTCACTAGACAGCAAACCTGGGAGGAAGGTGGGCAAGACTTTCAGGTGGAAATTTGTTCCCTAGTTATTGCTGTTCAGTTGCTAAGTTGTGTCCCACTCTGCAACCCCATGGACTACAGAATGCTGGACTTCTTTGTCCTTCACTATCTGCTGGAATTTGCTCAAATTCATGCCCAATGAGGCAATGATGCCTTCCAACCATCTCATCCTCTGTCACACCCTTCTCCTGCTCTGAGTCTTTCTCAGCATCAGGGTCTTTTCCAATGACTCTTCGAAACAAGTGGCCAAGTATCAGAGCGTTAGCTTCAGCATCAGTCCTTTCAATGAATATTCAGAGTTGATTTTCTTTAGGATTGACTGATTTGATCCCTTTGCTGTCCAAGGATTCTCAAGAGTTTTTTCCAGCCCCACAGTTCAAAAGCATCAATTCTTCAGCATTTAGCCTTCCTTATTGTCCAGCACTCACCTCCGTACATTACTACTGGAAAAACCATAGCTTTGACTAGATGGACATTTGTTGTCTTTTGCTGCAGGAGAACTCACCTACCAACCCATCCATCACCAGCTTAAAGGTTTCTCTCCTGTTCTTCCTTCACTTACCAGTGGGGAGAATTCTTCTCTGTCCTCTGGCTTATGAAACAACTGGGTTTCCCTAGCTCTCCCACTTCAGCTAAAGAAGCCCACATTTAAAATCAACCTACAAATGCACAATCATCAGTCTGAGGGTAACTTCTTTAGAAACAGCCAGAGGCTGCGTATTTAATACTTCGAAGCATATTTTCACCCCAAGTGTCAAGCTAACGTCTGTTAAGAATTGTCTCCAGCTCTGTCACTGTGGAAACAGAAGCTCCTCCGTAAACCCCAATTTCACGCCATGAAAAGATTCCACTCCGTGCTAAGACTTCAAGAATAGTTTAGGGGAAATGTTATAGTCTTTTAAAATAAGAAATCAGCAAACTTCTACAAACCTTCATGTCAACATAGTGATTTCTCATTTACAAAGCACTTTCCGCTGGTTAGCTTTGCCTCTGTTTGACTTTAAGCCACAGAGCAACCACAGTGGTTAGAAAGAGTTTGTTGTGGGAATCTCTCTTATACCACATCCAGTTCCATTGACAAAGCTCGGGTCCTAGAAAAAACCATGCTCCTCTCACCACCAGCACCTTCTCCCATTGTTTTCTCTTTCAGGACTTTCCAAGGGAAACTTGTCCACCTTCTCCCCCCCCCCCCGTTTAGTTACTCTCCTCTGATGCTCCAGGTGTGAACTGAAAAGCAAATTTTTCAGGGAAGTCTTCCCTGACCACCCCTACTTCAAACATTTCTTATGTACATGGGGATAAAACGTAGAATCACGTTTCTCTCTTCCAGAGTATCTGAAATCAGTTTCTAGCTGCTCATTTTTTCAGTATGATTGTGAATACTTGCCACCTTATTAGGTTATGCGTCATTTCTGTGCCTATAACTCAGTAAATACTTGAGAAGGAAATGAGTGACCGCCATCCACCTTCCTTTTCAGCTGAGAAATTTGAAGCTCAAAGCACATGTCAAAGATCATGTTACTAATAAGAGTTTTTGATGTCAGAGAGACCTGAAATTTCCAATTTTAGCATTGGCATTTACTCATTTGGGTCATGGAGAAGGCAATGGCACCCCACTTCAGTACTCTTGCCTGGAAAATCCCATGGACAGAGGAGCCTGGTAGGCTGCAGTCCATGGGGTCACTAAGAGTCGGACACGACTGAGCGACTTCACTTTCACTTTTCACTTTCATGCGTTGGAGAAGGAAATGGCAACCCACTCCAGTGTTCTTGCCTAGAGAATCCCAGGGATGGGGGAGCATGGTGGGCTTCCGTCTATGGGGTCACACAGAGTCCGACACGAATGAAGTGACTTAGCAGCAGCAGCAGCATTTGGGTGATTTTCTTTGAGTCTCTGGCTCTCTGTTATCTGTTAAATTCATATAATAGAAATCAAGAGAATTGTAAGTTCTATAAAAAATAAATTGCATATAGTGTCTGTGTACTCTGAATACAGTCTTAACAAATCCATTCATGTCTTTTAAATCTACTAGTTGGACTACTGATTCTAGTCTATGAAACTATTTTTATATTGTTCAAAATCATTAATGTCTCTTCTTACAAGGGGAAAATCTGAAGCAAAGAGCAAATAGTCAGTGCTAAAAGCAATTGTTTCTCTTTTTCCTTTTGCATTTAGCTCATAATGTAGTGACAGAAAAGATTATGACATAAAATTTTCAAGGCAATAGAAATGGAAGCAAAACTACTATGTATTTATTTATCATCTTCCTAAATGCCTGGTATAATGCTTGTTGCTTTGTCAGTTATTTACATTAACAAGGATTGTTTGAAAGACAGGCTCAAGAAGGAGATATTTTGGAGAAAATGAAAATTTTCTCATGGTAAAATCAGAGAGTGAAGTCAGAGTGTTTTTACTGGCTGATTTCCTAAGGGATGGAGCTGAGGAAATGATACTAGTTAAAGAAGCTGTCTGGAGAGAAGGCTTATGTAGTTTTTTTTAAAAAAAGGAAAAAATGGAAAGAAAAGGAATATAGAGAAAAAAGAAAGGAAAGAAAGAGTAAGCATTGTAATAGCAAGAGTTATTTCACTCAAATTTCTTGACACTTAATCTTGTGTTTGATCCACCAGGCCACCTGGGGTGCTCTATAATATTATGATATCTAATGTATAATTTATATATTCTGTATTATATTCCTAGGCTTTTAGAGGTAGAACACAGACCAAGGATATTTATAAAAATTGTAGCATAGAAAAAGCAAGGGGATATAAAAACATTCTACTTCAAAGATTCTATTTCAGGCTGAAAATGAAAGGATATTGCAAAATTCACATATATATGACTTAATATATATTTTCTAGTTCATTTAACTTTAAAACTGTTTTAATACAGCTATGTTAGAACCAGCAATTATCCATATTTAAAATTTTGGCTGGAGAAAGCTCAGAACACTGACATGGGTAACAAGATGTTTGTGTATGAGAACGTGCAGGGGAATTGATATCAACGGAACTGGGATCAAGTTATAGCTGTGCCACTTATGATCTCTGCCACATTAAGGTTAGAAAATGAAATATAAGTTGGTAATGCCTACATTATAGGATAGATATGATTAAATAAGATTAAAATAATATTAATAACTTTTATACACTAATACTTTTAGTCTTGGAAGAAAAGTTATGACCAATCTAGACAACATATAAAAAGCAGAGACATTACTTTGCCAAAAAATGTCCATCTAGTGAAGGCTATGATTTTTCCAGTAATCATGTATGAATGTGAGAGTCGGACTATAAAGAAAGCTAAGCACTGAAGAACTGATGCTTTTGAACTGTGGTGTTGGAGAAGAGAAGTCCCTTGGACTGCAAGGAGATCCAACCAGTCCATCCTAAAAGAAATCAGTCCTGAATATTCATCAGAAGGACTGATGTTGAGGCTGAAAATCCAATACTTTGGCCCCCTGATGTGAAGAACTGACTCATTGGAAAAGATCCTGCTGCTGGGAAGACTGAAGGCAGGAAGAGAAGGGGATGACAGAGGATGAGATGGTTGGATGGCATCACCAACTCAATGGACATGAGTTTGAGTAAACTCAGGGAGTTGGTGATGGACAGGGAGGCCTAGTGTGCTGCAGTCCATGGGGTTGCAAAGAGTCAGACATAATTGAGCAACTGAACTGAACTGAATTTTTAGTCTAACTTTAATAAATAATGTTTGGTTTTTTTTTTTTTAAACAGGAGACAAAAGATAAGGTATCTTTGAAATACTAAATGATGTCCAGGAGCATAGCTGCTGGAAACAAGAAAATAAACACGCTTTTCTTATCAACAAGTTCCACTGTCATCCACCATGCTCCATTTTCTATTCTTCTCTACCTTTACCTCAGCTAAAATTTAAGGAAAAACACTGGGGTGAGGCCAAGGCCAACCTTATTCTAAAGAAGACTGAATGTCGTACATGCACATCTAAACAAGCTGGTGATCTTCAGGGAGGAGAAGAATTCAAGCATTTTTCTTTTAATTATATATAGTCACTCAAGTCATTATCTTTTTCTTATGTACTGGCTAAAACATCTATTACAATATTGAATAGAAATGATAAGGCCGAGTATCTTTGTCCATTCGTAATTTTCAAGGAAAATCATTTGAGTATTTTATCACTAAGTGTGGTAAGAATTGTATGATTTTCACAAATGCCCTTTATTAGACTAAGGAATATGACTTCTGTTTCTAGGTTTATGAGACTATTTTTCCAGGAATCGGTATTGGATTATGATACATTTTTCTCTACACCTACTGAGAGAGTCATATTTTTTAGCCAGTTAATATGGTTAATTAAATTGATGAGGTCAATTATCAAAATATTAAACCAATCTGGCATTAGTGTGATAGAATAATTTTGATCATGATATATTATCCTTTTTATATGTGATTTGACTTAATGAAACTGCATTAAGAATCCTTGGACATATATTTGTAAGAAATGCAAGCCTGTAATTTCTTTCTCTTATAATTTCTTTGTCTGGCTTTGGCATGCAAAGTACACTATCTTATAGAATGATTTGGATGTATTCTTTCTTCAAATTTCTGGATGAATTTTTAAAGAATTATGCTTTTTCTTTCTTAAATACTTCGTATAATTCACTATTAAATCAGCTTGGCCTAGAGTTCTTTTATGCAAAGGTTGTTTTTTTTTTTACTACAAGTCAACTTTTAAAATAAGTATAGTACTATACTTGTTACTTATATCTTCTTTCATGATTGTTGGTTTATTTATTGTCTTTCAAAGGATGTTTTCATTGCATCTAAGTAATTGAATTTTTGAGCATTTTAAATTACCAAATATAAAAAGCACTCATGAAAAGCAACCTGAAAGATTTTGAAATTTATAAGGAAATAGATCATGGTACTTTACTACTTAAATCATCCTAATATTTCCTATTGAATTTACTATTGAATTCAAATTTCATTAGAATCCTATAATGTGGCCCATTAAATATCTTAAAAATTGAAGCTCCTCCATAATGTTACCTTTCTTCCCTTGGCCCTTGGGCTTTATGTTTCCTATACCTACAAAGTTATCTCCCAAGACAGAGCTTTCACACAAGTCATTTCTTCTGCTGGAATATTTTTTCTATGATTATTATATGACTGCTTCCCAAAATTCAAGTTTCAGCTCAAATATGACTTCCTTAGGAAGTCTTTCTTGGCTCTGCTAATTAAAAGTTATGGGCTTACCTCTGTAGTAGTCAGAAATCTAAGATGACTAACAATTACTCATATCCATGTATAATCCACTCTCTTTGAGGGTGGATAAGATCTGTGAATATATTAGAATATCACTATCAGGATTTATGCCATGTTATTTGACACAAGGGAGTATGCAGATGTAGGCTTCCCAGGTGGCACTAGTGGTAACCACCCCCCCCAACAAATTCAGAAGATATAAGAGATGTGGATTTGATCCCTGAGTTGGGAAGATCCACTGGAGGAGGGCATGGCAATCCACTCCACTATTCTTGCATGGAGAAACCCTTGGACAAAGAAGCCTGGTGGGCTACAGTCCATAGGATTGCAAAGAGTCGGACAGTCAGACTGAAGCAACTTAGCACACACAGTATGCAGATATAATTAAAGTTCATAAAAAGTTGACTATAAATTATTCTAAAGGACAATTATTCTGGGTGGCCTTAACATAATCAAGTAAGTCCTTTGAAAGCAGAAATATCCATCTGTTTACATGGAAGAAACAAAAAATCATTTTGTAAGAGAGTCTACAGAGACTGTCAAATGACATAAGCCTCAGGGTGGCCTCAAGGATGCTGAGATTACCTCTGGCCAACAGCCAGTAAGAAATTAGGACCTTAGTCCTACAATTGCAAGGAACTGAACTCTGCCATCAACACTAATGTGTTTGGAAGAAGATCCTGAGCTCCACATGAGACTGTAACTCCAGTTTGCATCCTGATTTCAACTTGATGAGACCTTGAACAGATTGCCTGGTTCACTCATGCCCAGATTCCAGATCTAGGAAAATTATGAGTTGATAAATCATGTTATGTTAAATTGCAAGATTTCTGGGTATTTGTTATGCAGAAATAGAAAATGAATGCTCTCAATTCTCTATTATACTCTCTATTACACTGCATTATTTTATTTCCTTCATAGCTTAAAACTTTGAAGTTATCTTACTCATTTTCTTGATTATTTCATTGTTTATTTCAGTATTGACCCCCAGAATAGACATTCTATTAGAAGAACAATTTTGGTTGTCATTCTGCCAGGTTGATCCTTGCCATTCTGTCTGTTTGAGAGGTAGATTGGAAAGAATTATAAATCTGTTTCTGTTTTTCTGTGAAAAAAGAAACTAATACATACTATATAATACTGAGATTTTTCTCAGTGGGACAAAATCTTTCTTTGGTATTCTTCAATTTTCTAAATAATTAAATATGAGGGAAAGTCTAAAAATTCTTCAAAATGAGAGAAACACCAAGCCAAAATTTCCCATAAATCAGAGGCATCCTGCTCTGTTATTTTTCAAATAAGCTAGGCAACATCTCAGTACAGAATTTTATTTTGCATAATGAAAATATATATATATATATATATATATATAATCTTTTTGTATTTTCCCCTTTTTGTTATTGTGACCACATGTGGTAATGGTGCCAGAACATTCCTCCCTTCTGTGTTTCATGCCCAAAGTGATCCTCATGCTCAGAGTTTCCAGCAGATCCGTCTGTTTTGTGAATTCTTGCAATTGTTATCCTGAAAAGGTAATCAGCAACTGGCTGAGCAAAAAGGAGAGACAGAGAGCTACAATATTGTCTTTTGTCCTGCTACAGGAAGAATTTTAACTCCTTTACTGAACTCGCAAGCAAAAAATACACTGATTAATTGTTTTTAAATCATCATACTTTCAGGTACTATATTCCCTTCAGGCAAAAATTCTTCAAGTCCAGAACTTTGTGTCCCATTATATTTATATTCAAAATCTTACAACTAAACAAAGAAATGTCACATTGGCTATCACCTTGAATTCAACCGTGTTGCCACACCCAATCTTTACTCTTCCTCAGTGTCTAATTTTGTGGCTGTTAGCAGCTGTAAACTTGTGACATATGATATGTCACCTTCAAATTCCAGGTCTGCAGAATGTCACAAGATTACATTAGATAAGCATCTTTTGCTTTCAACCAGTCAAGCTGCTGGGTGTGAGCCCCAAATCCCAACTCTCCATTTAAACCAGTTTCAGTAATACCATCAGAATCCATTCCAAGATTTTAAACATGGCAAACATCTTCAAGCGTATGTCTAGAAGTACTAATATATTTCTTGTATGAGTTAAGGGATTCTAGACATTACAATATTCAAAATAAATGTATTTCCCATTGATCTTCATTGTACATACAATTTTACCATTGAATTAAACAAAAAATTTGTGCCCAAGATTTACTGCTTACAAAATGATGGAAATAATATACCAAATCCCTCATATGTTTGCAATTTTGTTTCCCGTGACATAAATCTAGCCTAATCTGGTAGGTAGAAAAGTATATTGGGAAGAGAATAGCCAGGTAATCCAGGTTTAAATCTTGTATTTATTTCTTATTGAAATGACAACTTTTGGACTAGAGTATACTCACACTTTAAAACTTAATAAAATAACACTTACCTTACAAGACTGTCATTAATATATTATATAATGTAAGAAAAAGACCAACACAAAGCATGATTATCAGTAATTATTATTGTTTTTATTTTAGTGCTAATTGTCCAGCTGTGTCCTACTCTTTATGACCCCATGGACTGTAGACCACCAGGCTCCTCTATCTTGGGATTTCCCAGGCAAGAATGCTTATGTGGGTTGCCATTTCCTTCTTTAGGGTATTTTCTCGAACCTGGGTCTCCTGCATTGTAGTCAGATTCTTTACCATCTGAGCCACCAAGGAAGGTGACCTGTTAAAGTATTTATTGTGTTCTCTATACACAGTTCACTATAGATACATGGAGATGGGATGGGTTTGTTTTATGTGACTTTCAGGACAAAATAAGAATCAAAGAAAACCATAGGAAGAAACAAAGTTTACTTACTTCTAAAGAAAAGAAAAAATAATTATTAATCATTTTAGTATTGTTGTTGCTTTTATTGACTGACTACTTTCTCTGGGGAAGTTACTGTGCTAATTGCTTACATGTATTATCCTATTGGGCTTCCCAGGTGGTGCTAGTGGTAAAGAACCAACCTGCCAATGCAGAAGGTTCAATCTTCTCTGGGTCAGGAAGATCCTCTGGAGAAGGGAATAGCAACCCACTCCAGTATTCTTAACTGGAGAATCCCCATGGACAGAGGAGCCTGGTGGGCTACAGTCCATAGGGTCACAAAGAGTCAGACATGACTAAAGCAACTTAGCAGCTGCAGCACTATCCTATTAAATCTTCACAACCCAGTTATTACCATTTATTTAATGGAGAATCATACAAAGTTCACAAAGAGCTTTGGAACTATGATCTGATCTCAGATATGTCAAATTATGGGAAGGTGTTGACCAGAAAAACCAGATATTTCTCCAACAAAGGCAGGTTTATTCAGAGAATTGCAATTTGGGGTCTACAACCATGGTGTGCTTAATCTCTCAATCATGTCAGACTCTTTGTGACCCAATGGACTGTAGCCTACCAGGCTCCTCTGTCCATGGGATTCTCCAGGCAAGAATATTGGACAGGGTTGACATGCCCTCCCCCAGGGGATCTTCCCAACCCAGGTATCTAACCCAGGTCTCCCACATTGCAGGCAGATTCTTTACCATCTGAGCCACCAAGGAAGCCCTTGTTAACCATGGTGAGACGTGTGCAAGTCCAAAAGGAGAAAAGGAGAACGTTTTTATAGAGAGGAAAAGGAAGTTAGGAGAACTATGTTAAACAGATAGCCTATGGCTTTTCATTGTCTGAGCTAAGTCTTCCTTCTTGTGGGCTTTGCTGTGTTCACAGGATGTGAGAGCACCCCCTTCTGGTCTTCCAACTCTGTTTAATCGGATTTCTTTTTATTATTTTTTTTTTCTAAAGGAAAACAGTGAGATTTTAGGACAGCTAACTTGGATGTATAAGGTAAAGTGAAAGTGAAAGTGAAGTCACTCAGTCGTGTCCGACTCTGTGACCCCAGGGACTGCAGCCCACCAGACACCTCCATCCATGGGATTTTCCAGGCAAGAATACTGGAGTGGGTTGCCATTTCCTTCTCCAGAGGATCTTCCTGACTCAGGGATCGAACCCAGGTCTCCCACATTATAGGCAGGCGCTTTGCTATCTGAGCCACCAGGGAAGTAACTGTCAATTAAATTTTGTATAACCTCACTTTAGCAACTTCACAAGTTGCTAAAGATTTATTAAGGTACGGAGTCTAGATTCAGTGTTATGGAGATCTTACCTGATACCATGACATTTATTTCAGATGGACATTTGAGAATTTTGAGGATGTCATACTAATCACACAGTGCTAAAATTTGAGAGAACTTTGTGCTATTGTGATTTATTTGGTCTTTGTTTGCTTTTCTGGCATAGGGCTCCTAAAATAATCTTGGAATTTCCTAAATGATAAGAGCAGTAAAGGTGATTTCTGTTATGTTAATGAGGTGGCTTTCGGAAAGCACTTAAAGAGGACAGCTGGTCATCCGTGAATCCAATCACGTGATTATAGGGTTGGAGCTTTCAGTCCTATCCCTGACCTTTAGGGAGACAGGGAGGCTAGAGATTGAATCAAACCAAAGTGGCCAGTGATATAATCCATCATGCCTATGTAATGAAACCTCTATGAAAACCCAAAAGGGTGTAGTTTAAAGAGCTTCCTGGATGCTGAATATGTGGAGTTGGGGGAGAATGGTACATTCAGAGAGATCATGGAAGCTCCATACCCTTTTGCTACAGCATGCCCTACACATCTCTTTCATCTGGCTATTCCTCAGTTAAATCCTTTCATAACAAACCTATAGTCTTGGAAACTGCTCTAGCAAACAATTAAATCCAAGAAAGGAGTTGTGGTAATCTCTACTTTACAGCCAGTTGATCAGAAGTACAGATAACAACCTGGGCATGGGAACTGGTGTCTAAAGTGTATGGCTCTGGGAGGAAGGGGTATTCTTGTAGGACAAAGCCCTTAACCTGTGGAATCTGATGCTGCCTGGTTTATAGTGTCAGAGTTGGGTTGAATTCTTGGGCATCCTGCTGGTGTCCCAGAATTGCTTATTGGAGGTGTGAAGGAAACCCACCACTACTACCATATAGGAAGTGGGCCTTAGAACACCTAAAGAATTTTCAAAAATAATTGAAGACAATAAGAAAAGATATAGCTATGGATCAGAAGATGACCACAGACTGCAAAACTTGCTATAAATACATATTTAATAACATTTAAACATCCCATGACATTTGTTTTAAAATTATTTAGAAAATGTGAATAACATTATAAAGATTATAATGTCCCTAATATATAATGATAAATAAAAAGTATAATGTCTATAATAGAGTAGTAGTAAAGAAAGTTCAAACTACTGCACAATTGCACTCATCTCACACACTAGCAAAGTAATGCTCAAAATTCTCCAAGCCAGTCTTCAACAGTATGTGAACCATGAAACTTCCAGATGTTCAAGCTGGATTTAGAAAAGGCAGCGGAACCAGAGATCAAATTGCCAATATCCGTTGGATCATCAAAAAAGCAAGCTCAGTTCAGTTCAGTTGCTCAGTCATGTCCGATTCTTTGCGACCCCATGGACTGCAGCATGCCAGGCCTCCCTGTCCATCACCAACTCCCCGAATTTACTCAAACTCATGCCCATTGATTCATTGATGCCATCCAATCCTCTTATCCTCTGTTGTCCCCTTCTCATCCCACCTTCAATCTTTCCCAACATCAGGACCTTTTCCAATGAGTCAGTTCTTCACATCAGGTGGCCAAATTATTGGAGTTTCAGCTTCAACGTCCTTCCAATGAACACTCAGGACTGATCTCTTTTAGGATAGACTGGTTGGATATCCTTGCAGTCCAAGAGACTCTCAAGAGTCTTCTCCAACACCACAGTTCAAATAGCATCAATTTTTTGGCACTCAACTTTCTCTATAGCCCAAGACTCACATCCACACATGACTACTGGAAAAACCATAGCCTTGACTAGGCAGACTTTTGTTGGCAAAGTAATGTCTCTGATTTTAATATGCTGTCTAGGTTAGTCATAACTTTCCTTCAAAGGAGTAAGCCTTTTTTAATTTCATGACTGCAGTCACCATCTGCAAGAGAGTTGCAGAAGAACATTTACTTTTGCTTTATTGACTACTCCAAAGTCTTTGACTGTGTGGATCACAACAAACTGTGGAAAATTCTTAAAGAGATGGGAATACCAGACCACCTTACCTGCCTCCTGAGAAATCTGTACGCAGGTCCCAGAAGTAGCAGTTAGAACTGGACATGGAACAACAGACTGGTTCCAAATAAGGAAAAGAGTATGTCAAGGCTGTATATTGTCACCCTGCTTATTTAACTTATATGAAGAGTACTTCATACCAAATGCTGGACTGAATGAAATACAAGCTGGAATCCAGATTACCGGAAGAAATATCAATAACCTCAGATATGCAGATGACACCACCCTTTTGGCTGAAAGCGAAGAAAACTGAAGAGCCTCTTGATGAACATGAAAGAGGAGAGTGAAAAAGTTGGCTTAAAACTCAACATTCAGAAAACTTAAGATCATGGCATCTGGTCCCATCACTTAATGGCAAATAGATGGGGAAACAATGGCAACAATGAGAGATTTTATTTTCTTGGGCTCCAAAATCACTGCAGATGGTGACTGCAGCCATGAATTTCAAAGACTTTTGCTCCTTGGAAGAAAAGCTATGACCAACCTAGACAGCATATTAAAAAACTGAGACATTACTTTGCCAACAAATGTCCATCTAGTCAAAGCTATGGTTTTTCCAGTAGTCATGTATGGATTTGAGAGTTGGACTGTAAAGAAAGCTGAGCGTTGAAGAACTGATGCTTTTGAATTGCAGTATTGGAGAAGAATCTTGAGAGTCCCTTGGACTGCAAGGAGATCAAACCAGTCAATCCTGAAGGAAATCAGTCCTGAATATTCATTGGAAGGGCTGATATTGAAGCTGAGACTCCAATACTTTGGCCGCCTCATGTGAAGAACTGACTTATTTGAAAAGACCCTGATGGGAAAGATTGAAGGTGGGAAGAGAAGGGGACCACACAGGATAAGATGGTTGGATGGTATCACCAACTCGATGGATGCGAGTTTGAGTAAGCTCTGGGAGTTGGTGATGGACAGGGAAGCCTTGTGCACTGCAGTCCATGGGGTCGCAAAGAGTTGGACACGACTGAGCAACTGAACTGAACTGAACTGAATAGAGTAGTTACATTAAGGGGATAGATAGTATATGGAAGATGGTTTTTAAAATACTCCATGTGGCATAATATCTAGAGTTATAAGACTTCAATTAGAAATTTTATTTAGATATCTATGTTATGCTAGCTTGTGCTCAGTCATGTCCCACTCTTTGCAGCCCCAGGAACTGTAGCCTGCCAGGCTCCTTTGCTCATGGAATATTTCAGGCAGGAATACTGGAGCAGGGTGCCATTTCCTACTCCAGAGGATCTTTCTGACCCAGGGATCAAACCACATGTTGCATCTCCTGCACTGGCAGGTGGGTTCCTTACCACTAGCTCCAACTGGGAAGCCCCATTATGCTAGTGATGCTAGATTATATCTATTTTACTCATCTTTGTGAACTTAGACAATCCACTCACCTACCTTGAATGTGTTTTCCCTGTAAAATGGAAATATTATCTTGACTAATTTATGTAATTATTGACGGGGGAAAAAAAAGATGATTCATATGAAGATACTTTATGAATGACCCAGTGATCTGCAAATTTATGAAGAGTTGACAGTGTTGATGATCATAGTGGAGGTGATGTTGCTGCTGCTACTGGTAGTGATAAATAACAATTCAAATTAGCATGACCCAATAAAGTAAGTTTATTGATCTGAAAATGTATTTATCTATTTGTGATCTATCATCATCATCATCATCTGGGGGGCCAGAAAGGCTAATATGAATGTCAAAGATTCATACAATCTTTGATTGGGACTGATCCTGTCCAGCAAATATTTAGTTAAACTTTAGTCAAACTTTATCCATAGAGGGAAAGCAGTCACCCCTGAAAGGATAACAATGAAGTTAAATTTTAATGATATGAGTTGGTACTTGATAGAACTTGTGAGTTTTTACATCTTTTGCAGATTTGGCATATGCCCAATAATATGGCTTTAAATACCCCAAGATGAACCAATGTCATGCAGACAAACTTCTGGTCTTCTGACATGGTGGTTTAGAGACTATATTAATGGAACCTCAATAAACAGATCTGCTTGATTATTCTTCTGGTTACAAACATAGAGATTTATTGTTCCTTTCCAAAACACAATTTTTAATGAGAGCAGAAAATGAAAATATGTCATAGAGAAGAGAGAAGAAGAAGGGAGTTAGCACTTTCAGAATGTAGGTATTATTCCTACAAAGTGGAAAGTAGATCCTTGAATCTGACAGCAATCAGATTCAATTCAAAGATTCAACAGGGTTTAAATTCCTAAATTTTAGTATTTCTTTAGATGAGGTAATCCATCAAAATAAACACTTCCATACTTTTAAAATGTGTGTGTGTGCTCAGTTGCTCAGTTGCATCCAACTCTTTGTGACCCCATGGAATGTAGCTTGCCAGGATCCTCTGTCCACAGAAAATTTCCAGGCAAGAATACTAAAACCCGTTGCCATTTCCTACTCCAGGGGATCTTCCCGACTCAGGGATTGAACCTGCATTCGATACGCACTTCATAGAATTTGTGGAGATCAAATGAAATAGTATATGAGAATTGCCTTCTGCTAAATGTTGTTTATACTACTTTATCCAAGTTAACTTATTTTCTCTCAATTCTGCCAAAGTGTCAGACATTATCTTTGTGGGTCTAACATTGTTTTAGCACACGATTAGGTCAGTAATTTTTATACTTATACTTACTATAAATATATTTTATCATATTTTTCTGTTAATATATTTTATTTTTATTGCTATCATTTAATTACTAAGCATTTATTGGTTCCATTACTAAGAACTGTTGCAGTGCACGTGAGTTTATAATGGGAGAATAGGACATAAAGCAGGAGGTGTTTCAGGAAAATGTGTTTTAGTTTGATGGTCAGATAATGACTGAAGAGTCCTCTTATGGCTTACATTTGATATTTAATCAAAGAATAATCTAATACATATTGCTTTTCCAATATGACATTTTTTGGCATGATCTGTGAAAATATACAAAGTCATGAAATTTTAGATTTAAACCTAAAAAACACTTAAGGAAACAGATTATGTAACCCCTCAATTTATAGGTGAAGAAACCTGGGCCTTATATTTGTAGATAGTGTCCATTATCCCAGCTATAAGACAGACTATAGAGTATGCTATATTTTATGTATAAATAACCATAGAAAATCATCTGGAAGATAATAATGCAATGTGTTAGTTGACCTCAATACTATAATCAAGAACATTTTTCCTCACTCCTCCTTTCCATTCTTTAAACAAAAAACAATAAACAAAAACCTCTTCTTAGTTAAGATTTCTACTTAATTGCCTTTCTTTAGAGAGGTCCCTGAATCTTCAGTCTACATTTAATACCCACCCCTTTATGTGGTCTATGGAATGGAATGCAAAGAGGACTTCTCTAATGTCAGGTTTTACATAATGATTTGAAAAATAATTGTGGGTAGAACACTTAATTTGACACCTACCCTCTTAGAAAATATCTAGGTATACTATATATTATTGTTTACTAGGGGCATAATGTTGAACAGCCTATCTCTAGAGCTTATTTATTTCTGCTTGATTGAAACTTTATGCACATGGATTATAATTTCATCTTCTCATGCATTATTCTCTCATTAATGTCTCTGTCCCTACTATACCATATGCTCCAACAGAGCAAGGACACTGCCAGATGTTTTTCACCACTGAATTTCCAGTCTTGAACATAAATATTGGCTCACTGTAGGTGCTCAACCAATATTGATTGCATTAACAATACAAAATAATCAAAATGCAATCACATGTCATTTTTAAAATATCCTAAGAATTCTAGAGTTTCCAGAACAATTTTTCTGACTACCGTTGTCATTCTGGTGGTCTATAGAATCCTGTCAGTCCACAGTTCATTCCTAATCATAAATATTTCTGAAAGAAATGTGAGATACTTTTTCTTTCTTACTGAGCAACTGCATGTGTGTATGTGCTAAGAGAGAGAGAAAAGGAAGAAGGGAAAGTGAAGGAGGGAGAAGAAAAAATAAAGCATTAGGAAGCAGAGATTAAATTTTTGCATAAAAAAAGGGAAACAAATTCAGTAAGAGAAGAAAATTAAAATCACTTATGGTAAAACGGGGTCTTTTTCCTGGTGGCTCAATGTTAGAGAATCCGCCTACAATGTAGGAAATGCAATTTGGATCCCTGGGTCGGGAAGATTCCTTGGAGAAGGAAGTGGCAACCCACTCCATTATTCTGGCCTGGAGAATCCCATGGACAGAGGAGTCTGGCAGGCTGCAGTCCAAAGGGCCACAAAGAATTGGACAGAACTGGACAGCACAGTGCACACATATGTATACATGCTTAAACTTATTTAACCTTCATGAAAATCTTACAATATTGGTATTCCTTTTCATTATCCTGAAGTAGGATTGAATCTTAGGTAAATTTAGTTTAGTGTCAACAAAATGACATAATTGCCTACTTTAAATACTCTTTCTGTTTCCTTCCCACCTCCTGTGGGGAATGTAGAATGGTGAGAGTGGAACAGCCTCTGTAGAGCAGAAATGATTCAAGCCTGGATCCTTGGATAACCTTGTGGAAAGGAAACATTTACTCACATTGGAGCACCCACCTAATCGGGGGCTGTTACCTCCCAGGGAAAGAATTTTTAAATTTTATTTAATGCATTGTATTTACAGAACATTACCTTGTGTTCTAACAATAACAACAACCAAAAAGCCATGGTTTCTACCAAGTATACTTGGGGAAGGCTAAAAATTTCCTAAACCTGATAGAACTGAAGTTTCAGTTAAAGGAAAATCCTCGTGAGCAACGTCATGGTCTTGTTACAATGGCAAAAATCATGGCTTATCATTTCTATAAGGAAAAGATATATACTCTATTGAGTGTATCTTGTCTCAGAATCTCAATATTGCAGTCTCATATATCTATTTTTGTCATCATTACATAACAAACAGATACATCTGTTGAGATAGATTAAAATGGACTAAGATCATGAGACTGATGCATAAAAGCAATGTTAATTTTTGAGTTTACAATGAGAAGTCATTGTCACACAATCAGAGATACTCAAGTTCATGTAACCCCTTTATTTTCTTCATACATTCAAGATAAACAGGATGCCAAGTTATAATCAGAAGCTACTGCAGCTTTCTGAGAACTGGATATTTTCAGTCTATATAATCAGCCCCCTTAGTCCCTGTAGGCAGATACACGTGGGAAGCCAATTTTAATCAGAAGTTGCTTCATGACCATGAAATCAGATGTAAGGAGTTTGATGAGTCAGACCTCACATGGTACATCTCGAAATGTGATTCCCTAGGCAATAGGAGCAGCTATGCTATTGTTCATCTTTAGCTAAAATCATAGTCACAATGGTAAACTATCTGCATTTCCAGATTTGGACTAGCTTAATCTTGAGGATACGAAAAATTCAAAGTGAAAACCAAGGCTAACAGTTTCCCTTCACTTCTGTCCACTGTTTGCTTCCATTTCATGTATTTGCCTCCTTTTCATTTGATTCCTCTTCTGGTCTACTTATTCTATTTTTAGCTCTTACTACCTTACTCTGGACTAATGTTCCACACTTCTGCTATAGTCAAATGAGCTGATTTACTGCATAGCTATCAAAGGGTAATATTCTTTCAATCATTTCTGCATTTTGAGGACCCATTAATAGAGCACCCAGGTATTCACAATAAAAGAAATTTTTTCAGAAGTTAATTTTTAAAAGAAAAATGTTAAGGTCAGGTATTGTGAATTACCAGAATTTTATCACTCCTTCTTGACCCTATTCCGTGATTTGACTTTATTTTCTTTTAGCTTTCTTATGGCATTTGACCATGTATTGCTTTATAACTTGGAAATGTTATGTCTTCATAGTTCTCCTTAAGTGGCTTAAGGGATATAGCCATTGGTGATTTAACATTGCACAATGTCTTTAAAAGATAGGTTCAATTAACATTTGAATAATTAATTCAGTTAATGTCTTTAAAAGATAGGTTCAATTAACATTTGAATAATTAATTCAGTTAAAAAGGTAATGAAAACAATTGAGATGAAAAATGCGCTGTTATTTTTGTTCATATCCCATAACTAGAGGAGCTTTGCTAACAGGGTGACAATATTCTTATCCAGTAAACATCACTTTATATAAACACATCAAATTACTCAGAAGATAATAAAAATTCATATGATTATGTATTATCCATCACATGTTAGTATTACTGTCATGATAATGGAATAAAATAAGTACCTGAAATATGCGTTAGCTCAGTGATTTTACCCAAATGTTTTAAATATAGTATTATTATCCCCCTTTTCAAATATAGAAACCAAAGCATAGAAAGAAGTCATACAAAGTCCCCTAACCTGCTGTTTTTTTCTCTTTTTTAATTGATGTACAATTGACCCCCAACACTATGCTGATTCCAAGGGCACAGCATAGTGATTCAGTTTCTATACATTACAAAAGGAATATCATAATAAGTCGTTATCAAATTGTCACCATACAAAGTTTTTACAGTATTGTTGATTGTCTTCCCTATTCTGTACATTTCATTCCCATGACTCATCTTTCTTTTGTATAACTAGGAGTTTGTTTCTCTTAATCTCCCTCACCTGTTTCACTCATCCCCACTATCCACCTTCCTTCCGACAACCATCTGTTTGTACTGTGTATCTATGAGTCTGTTTCTGTTTTGTTGTTTATTTGTTTTGTTTTTAGATTCTACATATAAGTGAAATTATATACCATTTGTCTTTGACTTATTTCACTTAGCTTTATACACACTGGGACTATCCAAACTGTTGCAAAAGACAAGGTATATTTTTTATGTTTGAATAATATTCATATATATGGATATGTATTAGGTACATATACATATTATCCAGCCATAATACATGAATATAATCATGCATTCATATTTTTATATGTGTTTATATGAACATTATTCAGCCATATATATATATATATATATATATATATATATATATACTAAATGTGGCATACCACATCTCCTTTACCCATTCATCTATAGATGGGCACTTAGGTTGCTTTTATATCTTGGTTATTGTAAAAAAAAAATGGTGCAATGAATACAGGTGTGCATATATCTTTTCTTATCAGTGTTTTCATTTTCTTTGGAAAAGTAACCAGAGGTGGATCAAATGGCAATTTTATTTTTAGTTTTTTTGAGGAAACTCCATACTGTTTTCCATAGGGGCTGGCTGCACCAATTTATATGCCAATCAAGAGTGCATTAGGGTTTCCTTTTTTTCCACAACCACAAGTAGTACAGCTTGATTCTTTTGCATGTAGCTGTCCCATTTTCCTGACATCCTTTATTTGAGAGACTGTCTTCTCCCCATTGTATATTCTTGCCTTCTTGTCATAGATTAATTGACCTTATAAATGTAGGTTCATTTCTTGGCTCTCTATTCTGTCTCATTGATCTATGTGTCTGTTTATGTGCCAGTACCATACTCTTGATTACTGTCACTTTGCAGTATAGTCAGAAATCAGAGAGTGTAATATCCCCAGCTTTGTTCTACTTTCTCAAGATTGTTTTGGCTATTTGGAGTCTTCAGTGTTTCAACACAAAATTTCAAATTATTTGTTCTAGTTCTGTGAAAAAGTGTCATTGGTATTTTGATGTGAATTGCATTGAATCTGTAGATTGCCTGGGATAGTAAGTTCATTTAAAAATATGCATGTCTAAAACAAACAAAAAACTGTGTTCTTGTATGTCAATGCAGTCTCTCCACAAGAGAGGCACTTCCTTTCCCTTACTCTTTAGCTTTAATAAAAGCCATTCTTTCCACCATATTAAACTGATTTATCATTTATATATTTTTTGTTGGATTTTAAGTTTCATGAGGACAGGATGGCTTGTCTGTTATTGTTTCCCAGAAAAAAAAATCCCACAGTGCCTGAGGCATATTAGTAATCTAAAAATTGTTAAATGAATCAATAAGTTTAGAGTTTCAGAAATTTTAACAAGGAATATTTTATCCATTTAAAAATTGGTTTGGAAAGAGTAAAACAAAAGATGTAGTAGATTTTTATATTATTAGTTAATATTTGTGTTAGAATATTCCCATAGTTAGGGTTATAAATTTACATTATGAATAATTTTGATTTCTCATAAAATTGTTATGCTAGATCATTAAATTTAATTATAGGCAAAGAATCTGAGAGGAAATAAACTGTCTTTACTCTTCTAGTCTCTGTAACACTGACTCTTATGGTGGCTGGAATAAAAAAAACAAATTGCAGATAGTGGTGGATATTATCAGATATATTTTCCCTACAGGAAACAGGCAAACAGGTTTGGAAACTTCAGCAGGAAGCTTCTAGAAGAGATTTGCTGCCATATGAGATCTGGAAAAAGACATTGGGCTAATCATTGTCTGATATTTATGTGGGTGTCTTTATAAGGGAGGAAGGAAATGGACTTTATCCACAGCTGAATTCCAGATGTATCTAAGGAACACAATTTATTCCTATTGATGTCAACTGTCTCCTAACTTCTTTCACTAATTATTACAGATTGGGAATTGTAAACTCATGTCATTTCAGGAAACAACTCTCAATGTTCTTCGGGTATGGTTCCTCTCTGATCTCTGCTTCTTAGCTTAATAATAACAATAATAAGAAAAATAACCATCAAGTAATAAGCACCTACTGTTTGGCGTGTCTTTGCTCATATTACCTATTACAATAATCATAGCAAACATGGCAGTTGTTGTTGCTATCTATATTTTACAGATGATGAAATCAAGGACCAGAAGTTGCTTGTGTTCACAGAGTTAGTAAACAGTTCAATACAGTCTTAAGCTGAGAGTTTTCTTGTGGATGTGTTTTCTACAAAACCTAAGAAAGAAATTCTTAGAGAAAGAAGGTCAAGATTAAGTGTGAACATGCTAATTTCAGTTTTTCTTTCCAATTCCTTTGTCTACATAATGTTGGAACAACAGCTCCACGCAGACAAGCCTTTGGACAATGGAACAACCAACTTAAAAATAAATGAATTATCAAAACATACAGTTTACAAACAACATATCCATGGTTTCATAGTCTTAGCATTGTAGGTGATACACAATTATTAAGTAAGTTAGAACTACCATGACTTTTGTGCCTTCGATATTTTATTTGGTCTTCTTTATATTACTTCCGAGATTTGATAGTTAAAACTATATTTATCTTGTCCAGCCAAAAATGTGCTTTCTAACCTACTATCTAAGAAAAGTTTCAGACGTAAGAAGCAGAGAGATGGCCAATTCAAACCTTCTTCCAGATGTTTGGGTTTTGAGACAGCCACTGCTATTTGCCAGCTGGAATGTAATTGGATTTGGGAGAGGATAATTTTCATCATGAAACTTGAATAAGTCATTAGTTTAGCCTTCGAGGCAAGATCCCTGATAGAGATCTAATTCTAAAACTTTGGAGAAAAAGAAACTCCTTCTCCTAAAAGGAGAATGTATTCACTGGAGGTTTGATTTCTCAAAGAATATGATTCTAAAGGATTGATCAATGAGACACAGATAATGCCTAATGCCATGAGGATTCTCTAACTATTGCTCAAAAATTGTAATTGTCATATTGAAATATCCACAATATAAGTCTCTGACTAGTTGCTAGTCCACTGGTTTCTCAACTTCAGTTTCACTTGCAGGCTTGACCTGGTACTAGTTCTGAGGGATTTTCCTAACTCAAGATAGAAGAAATATAACTAGTTCCCTGGGACTCAGCATTCAGCTCTGATTGTGTACTCAGTTCTGTTCTATTTCTGAGATATCATCCATACTTTTATTTCATATTTGGTAACCAGATCCCTGTTTTGTTTCTTGTCTTTTTTTAATTCTGGGTCCCATATCTCTAAGGGCTTCCCTGGTGGGTCAGATGGTAAAGAATCTGCCTGCAAAGCTGGAGACTTGGGTTTGATCCTTGGGTCAGAAAGATCCCCTGGAAAAGGGAATGGCAATCCACTCCAGTATTCCTGTCTAGAGGGTCCTGTGGACAAAGGAGCCTGACAGGCTATAGTTAACTGGGTCACAGAGTTGGACGTGACTGAGCTAGGAACACTTTCACTTCTTTCATACCTCTAAAACTGGGATCTGAATTGATTCTTTTCAAGCCAGTTCTCAGGAACTAAAGTTCTGGCTCTGATTTTTTGCGCATATGCTTGAGGCATTTTTACCCAACTGCAGATTTTCCCTGATACTTACCGAGCTACCTAGATTCCTCACTATTATTTGCTCTGAATTCCCATAATCTCACTAGGCCTCTCTATGTACCTCTTCTGATCCCTACCTCATACTAAATGCTTCCTGAATACCACTTTTTAAATTACTTTTTACATCTGTGGTTATGTTGATGGACTGGTATCTGTGGTTACTCTCTTTCCTGTGTCCATTTCTCTCAGAGCACCTGCATTTGCCCAGTTCAGTTGCATCACTCAACTTTGGATAGACATATGACACACAGGGTCCCATAAATCCTAACTACTGAATATGCAGACAAATATTTCATTCTGGTCAGTGTGTGGGATTGCATAATCCCACATGCCATATAGCACTGCTGGCACAGTTCTTACAGGAACAATTCCTTTTCCTGGAAATAATCACAACCAGAAGCATTCAATTTTGCAACACCCTGGGAAACCACTTGAATTATTCTGTGAAAGTGAGGAAGATATCAAGTATCAGTCCTGGAATCAACTTTTCTTAGAACAAGAAAACTGTGTTTGTGCTATTTTGATCACAGCAATTTTCCCCTGAATATTTTGAGAAAACACATATGCCTATATTATTTTATCTATTTAGGTATACAGTGGCTAAACTTTCCAGTTCAAACTGTGAGGATATTTAAACAATGGGGGTGGTTTGTTTCCCCTGAAATCTTTAAAAATAGTATATGTGTGTGCTATGTGTGCTCAGTCACTTCCGACTCTTTGCAACCTGATGAACTATAAGCCTCCAGTCTCCTCTGTCCATGGTAACCTCCAAGCAAGAGTGGAGTGTGTTGCCATTTCCTTCAGGGGATCTTCTTGACCAGGGATTGGACCCCTGTCTCTTGCATCTCCTGCATTGGCAGGTGGATTCTTCACCACTGCACCAACTTTGGAAGCCCAAAATTAGTATAGGTTCTCATTTATTTGGGATTTAGCACAAAAGCAAAAATTCTACCCAAATTTCTGTTTCCATATCAAGCCCTATATCTGTAGATTCCATTTTGTGGTGTTCATTTTGGCTCCTGAAGATCTATTTTACATAAAGAATTTACCATTAAAATCATAAGAATAATAAATAAGTAAATATTTGCATATATAGACAAGTTTATAAATTTGTATACATATATGTGTCTGCAGTCACATAACATTTACAAAGTGAATTTTAATATAATATATCATTAAAAGTCTCAAAATACACTGCAAATTAAATATCTCCATGTTATAGATACAGAAGCAGAAATCTTAAGTGAGTTGATTAAAATTTCTAGCAAAACCTGGAGCTGAATTTAGGTACCATAATTTCAAATTTCCAACTGTTTCCTCATTTTCCATTTACCAAACTCACTGCCTTAGTCATCACCTCTCATGATGAGGGTCTCCAGTACAGAGTATACAACATTTTGAAATATATGCTATAAAAGAAGACTGAGACCAAAATTTCAACAAAACATCCAGTCCAGTAAATTGTAATATTTTTTATTTCAAATATCTTTAAGAAAAATTAACTTCCTGGATAATCTAGGATGGAAAATTCTACCTTTTTTTCCTTTACCAAGAATGAGAAAGTAGCAGAATCACCAAACATCCATTCTTGAAAATGAAATATTGATATTTCATTCCTCTTTTAGGTTTTCAAGCAGTACAATTTGATTGGGCATCTATGAAGTATTAGGCATGATGATAGAAATTCAGAATATAAAGATAAGAAAAAGACAGTAACTCTTCTGCAGTTGTTCATAGTTTAGTAGTGAAGGTTGCAATGTTTTTAATAGAGGGATCCACAAAATATTCTGAAAACTTTAAGGGGGAGAACCCCACTCTGTTTTTGGAAGCATAAAAAGCTGAGTTGAATAAAATGTCACTTAAAGAAGGCAAAGAAGAAAAAAATATACATCTGCTGAGTAAAGAACTCAGATTGTAAGTTCATATATTAAGACTTGTGTGCGTGTTGAATTGCTTCAATCATGTCTGACTCTTTGTGACCCTATGGACTGTAGCCCACAAGGCTCCTTTGTCCATGGGATTCTCCAGGCAAGAATACTGGAGCGGGTTGCCATGCCCTCCCACAGGGGATCTTCCCCACGCAGAGATTGAACCTGTGTCTCGTGTCTCCTGCATTGGCAGGCAGGTTCTTTACAACTAGCAACACCTGAGAAGCCCATATTAAGGCTTACTATAATGCAATTACAAAGAATATTCTCAAATTGGTGTGCTGTGAGGAAAAAAAAAGGGTTATACATGAGTCTATAAGTTAGCCTAGGACAAGAGGAATCATAAATGTCCTTCTGAGATTTTTCTATTCATTCCAGAGGTTTGTACATGGGGCCGTTGAAGGAGATCCTGAGATCTCCTAGCCAAGGCCACGCGTTTGATTTCCCCCAAAAGCAGTGCCTGAGACAAGGATTTTGTAACAAGAAGTTTATTGGGGATATGATATCAGGAATCAAGGTGAGGGAATAGAGTGGTAGAAAGCCAAAGAAGGAAAGCCATTAGTGGATGTCTAAATGAGTTGGTTGTCACTGACCTTTAGGGTTCAATTTGGCTTAGAATTCACAGGAGACAGATTGTACTGTTGCCCTACCGAGTGTGTGGAAACTGGAGCATTCATTCACACACTATTCTCCTTTCACTGTGGGTATTTCCCAGGGCCATTACCTCCCCAGAACTTCTGGCTTGACCTAAACTAAGAGGATTCTCGTGAGATAAAGCCTATAGCTTTTTTATCAGAGAGATAGAGAAAAAGTTAGCTCATTGAGGAGCCATGTGTAGGTGATCTCTTAGGTGGGCCTAGTCATACAGGATGACAAAGAGGACTGTATTTATTTATTTACTTATTTTGCAAAGTGTGAAACTCCCTATTCTATCTGGAGGCATCAGCAGAGACCCCTTTGAGGAGGCTGTGAATTTTAAATCACTAGGATTTTCTTCCTTGTCATCTCCTTCAATTAGTCTGCCCCCATGGTAAATTGGAACCATGCCCAAACTGTATCATCCATGACAGAGACACACTGCCTGCTGAGGGGGTTGGTTTTTAAAATCTGGGGTATCCTAATTGCAGTCAGCGGGCTTCCTTTGAATGCCTGTGGGGCTTGGGAAAGCAAACTGTGTGGTTGTTACTTGTCCTCCCTGGGATATACAGTATCGAGAAACAAGGCCCACTTTCCAAGGCTTCCATCTCTTTTGTAGCCCCAGATTGCAAATGACATCCTTGTGTGGGATGCATTAAAACCCTTTGTGTCCTGGTATCAGCCGGAGGCCTGCTCATTGTTCACCCTGGCAGCTCTTGTTATGAGGAATAATACGCAACATGTTTCCTTAAGTTTTGTTATCTTTTCTCACTCAGCCCCAGCCAATGTGTCTGCTGGGCATTTTCAGGCTCTGCTTTGGTGCAATAATGTGGAAGGCAAGATAGCAGAGCAGCATTTGTTATTGGATTCCAGCTGCAAGCCTAACATCTGCTGAGTATTCTGTAACTTTCTTTGAACATAATTAAATACAATCACCAGCCTTCCCCTTGGCCTCCTACCATAGACCCCATTAGAAAAGGAGAAGAAACCGACATCAAACCTATGTGGAAAATGCTGAACAATGAAACTAATTCAACTTAAAATTACCCATCCATTTCTGCTGAAGAAGCATTTGAAATATTATTGTCCTGAAAGATTTTATGCTAGTTTTCCTTTAGTCCTTTCTTTTTTCCTCCTTCCCTTTCTCTCTCTTTCCCTTTGTTTTTCTCATTTTTGTAAGGGGAAGTGGGCTTATGTGGTTCAGAAATTCTTAGGTTTCTCTCTCTGGCTTTCTCTCTCTCTCTTTCTCTTTCTTTCATCCTTTTCTTAAATATTTATTAAGTACATTCCAGTACCCATGCAAGATAGACATTTGCCCTTATAAATTTAAAATTATTTAAAACAAATTCATCATAGAATTGTGATTAGTAGGAAAAGCATCGGCTTTGAAATCAGACGCACCTTGGTATAATTGCTTCTCAATTTTTTCCTAATTATTTCACTTCCCTGGGTCTCCTTTCCTCACATATAAAATGGCAAGCATTATTATTTTTTTAACTCATAAAGTTGTTGTGAAGTATAAACTAATTAGCAAACCATAGTACATAATGCAAAATATTATAGATTTTCTTCTTTCTACTTTTCTCAGAACAAGTCCCTTTATTCTTTGAAAAGTGTTAAACAATTCCTGTTTTCTAAAGAAATGAGGGGAGGAATGTTAAAAAAAAAAGAACGTATGACTGTTCTTTTGTGGCCAAAAGAATACATTCCCATATTCACAGAAACACAACATTTCAGAGTCAGAAGGGACTTTTACTCTATATAGACAAGAAAAATAAACAACTTTAACCAATATGCTTCGAGCCATACAACTAATTGAGGGTTGAGTACTGGCTGAAGCTCAAATCTTATGACTTTTCTCCCAGTAATCCTTCATCTCATTGCTTCAGAAAGTCAGTTTGAGAATAAAGATAACTGGCCCAAAGTGGCACAGGAGACTGTTCGAATCTCTCTCACAGCATATATCTGCTACTAGGTTCATTTTCATTTTAAAATATATTTGTAATAAAATGGTAACATTTTTGGGGTAGAGAACATCAACTGCTCATAGAGAAGTCATCCTCAATCCTCTTCTTTTCTGAAATAGCATTCATTCCACATAGAAACCAAAAAAGATAGCTACTTCCTTTCCCAGCTGCTCCAAAAACTAGGACATGGGTATAAAATTAACACCAGCTGATAGCACATGAGGGCTTGTGTTCTGTTACTTACACTTACAAACTCATTAAAAATGATATACAAAAATACTAGAACCAATCTATAATATTTCTATTTTATTACATACACTCATCTATTTGACTCAACATGTAATACATATATATGTGTATTTTGAAACCTTTTTTGTATGGTATTACCAATTTCCCACACAATTTTAAATTCTTCTACACCATTATTTTGGCTGCCCAATACTCTAACTTATGACTAAGTGGATGTTTATTTAAGCAACTCCCTACTGTTGATCATTAAGCTTATTTCCAACATTCTGTATTATAAACAGCATCATTATGACCATCCATGAAACTAAAGTTGTCTTTCTTTCCCATAGCATATGGGCTGTCTCAAAACTGAGAAGCCTAGAAAGAACAAGTTACTTTCGTATAGGTTTATATTTTCCAAAGTGTTTTTATATTCAATGTCTCTTTTGACCTTCAAAATGACCTTTTGAAGATGATCAGGTAGCTGCTATTAACTCTAATTTTTAGGTGAAAAAACTAAAGATTACAATTTGATTGGCTTTCCTAACAACTAAGCTAATGTGTGGTATATTATTTGAGGCTTTTGTTTTTTGCTGAATTGTAGTATCTTACATCTTTCTTTTCTTTTTGTCTTCCTACCTGTCTGCTTATCTGTTCAGGGTTTTTGTTTTTTTTTTTGTTTTTGACTAAAGAAGACATTATCTTTGTTTGAGTTACTTATAATTCACTGGGGGAAAAAGGTAGGTAATTGACATTTACATTATCTTGTGAGAAATCCAACTATGGAAGAACAAAGGAGTAGCTCTTAAATCAAATGGGAATACTATGAAAAGCTTCCTGGAAATGATAAAACTTAAGGAGAGATATCCCATAGCAGGCTCATAATTCTCATTGAGGTGTTTAAAATTCCTGCTAATCAATTAGAACCTCATTTCCTCTCTAATACTTTGAAATCACAATATTACTGTCAAATAAGGCAGAGCCCCTCCACATCTTTGGCTATCAACACTGTCCTCATGCTAAACACCTTGACCATACCAAAGCTCCCTCATTTGTATACAATCAGTTGCTTTATGAGTATTTATACCACTTAATATAATCTTTCTATAAATCTCTCTCTCTCTCTCTAAATCCTACACTTCACATGAAACCCAGTTCAAGGTTTATATCTTTCATGAAATCAGAACCAACTCCTACAACTATGCCTGAGAAATACATATACTTGTATGTATAAATTCTCATATAGCTTGAAGAAGACTATATCCCTCATTTTATAAAATTTTCCATTTTCTGACCACAGTTAAAGAAACACTAGATTGCCTACTAGCATCAGCTATTGTGCCTTGGAGCAGGACTATAGAGATATTTAGCATATAGTCACTTCTAAGAGAAGGTCATTGTAATAGTCCAGGGGCAGTGGGATGGTAACATTCTGAGAAATGAGTTCTTTGTGCTTAGTCACACAGTCTTGTCTGACTCTTTGCAACCCTAGGGATTGTAGCCCGCCAGGCTCCTCTGCCCATGGGGATTCTCCAGGTAAGAATACTGAAGTGGGTTGCCATGCCCTCCTCCAGGGGATCTTCCCAACCCAGGGATTGAACCCAGGGCTGCGCATTGCAGGCTGATTCTTAACCATCTGAGCCACTGGGGAAGCCCATGAGTTCTTTATGTGTCCCTTTTTCTTCCCTTCTACAGATTTCTGCCTTTGTTGCTTTTTGATACAGGTGAATATTGAATGATAATGGTCTTACTTCTCAGTTTTCATAATCTTCTCTGAAGCTTAGAAGAGCTTCACAACTAACACAAAATATCAGAAGGCTAAACAAATACCACTTAGGAGACTGAATAAAGCTGATACCAAAAGAGGCTTCCTGAGAAGGTGTTGATTGACAATGAAGTCCATTCATTTGACTTTGGTTTTGGAAGCCACTTCTCCTGGGTTCTCAGAGATTTCTGATAATGCTTGGCAACACTGCTTTTGGAAATGGCATTTACCTTTATGCTAATCAATTTCTCTGTAATTAACATCGATCAAAGCATTCAGGGGAATTTACCTTCCTGGCGAGAGATCAATGCAATAGAGAAAAGGCATTTTAGTTGACAACTAAGCCATAGTCCTAGAGATAGCACTCAAGAACCCAGGATTTTTGGCACTGAAAAATATCAGTGCATGAATATATTGCTGAGGGCAATTTCCATAAGTTGGTTTGAGTTGCCGAACCATGATGGAGAACCATAAAGTAGGCAAGTTACGCAGACCATTGAAAATTAAGTAGGCAAATATAGATTTAAAATTGCTTATGGAAACACTTTTTTTAATCTGAGGGCCTAATTTATCCACACAGAGAAACTCATTTAATTTTATCATACACACTTGTATTAGTTATCTATTTTTGCTAGACAATTACCACAAATTTAGAGGATTAAAACAATATACATCTATTATCCCAACGTTGCTATGGATCAGGAGTCTGGACACAACTTTTCTGGATTTTCTGCAAGTCTGTAATCAAGGTATTAGCTACACTGCTTTCTCATCTGGAGGAATGACTGGGGGAAAATACACTTCTTCCCCTCTCTGAAGAAGCTCCACAGGTTTTTGGCAGAACATATTTCCTTTTGGCAGGGTTGATGGCCCTCGTTTCTTGCTGGCTGTCAGTTGGAGGCTGTCCTCAGTTCCTAGAAACTGCTCATAGTTTCTTGTTATATGAGTTTTTTCCCAACATGGCCTCTTAATTTGTCAAGGGAGCAAGGAGAAACTCCAGAACCAGCTGATTAATCTAAACGATTTAGTACTAACCCCTTATATTGTGTTGATCATTTTGTTTTTCTCTCTGCTCCAACTTGGCTCTGGACAAATTCAGGGAAGAATTATGTTTTGCTCATTTTAAAGTTCCTCAGTACAGTTGCTCAGTTATGTTCGATTCTGAAAACCCATGGACTGTGGCATGCCAGGCTTCCCTGTTCATTACCAACTCCCGGAGCTTGCTCAAACTTATGCCCATCAAGTCAGTGATGCCATCCAACCATCTCATCTTATGTCATCCCCTTCTCCTCCTGCCTTCAATCTTTCCCAGCATCAGGGTCTTTTCAGATGAGCTGGCTCTTCACATTGGGTGGCCAAAGCATCAGAGCACCAGCTTCAGCATCAGTCCTTCCAATGAATATTCAGGACTGATCTCCTTTAGGATGGACTGGTTGGATCTCCTTGCAGTCCAAGGGACTCTCAAGAGTCTTCTCCAACACCACAGTCAAAAGCATCAATTCTTTGGTGCTCAGCCTTCTTTATAGTCCAACTCTCACATCCATACATGACTACTGGAAAAACCATAGATTTGACTAGACAGACCTTGGTCAGCAAAGTAATGTCTCTGCTTTCTAACATGCTGTCCAGGTTTGTCATAGGTTTTCTTCTAAGGAGCAAGCAATTTTTAATTTCATGGTTGCAGTCACCATCTGCAGTGATTTTGGAGCCCAAGAAAATAAAGTCCATCACTACTTTCGTTGTTTCTCCATGAATTTGCCATGAAGTGATTGGACTGAGCGCCATGATCTTAGTTTTATGAATGTTGAATTTTAAGCCAGGTTTTTTGCTCTCCTCTTTCACTTTCATCAAGAGGCCCTTTAGTTCTCCTTTGCTTTCTGCTATAAGGGTGGTGTCATTTGCATACCTGAGGTTATTGATATTTCTCCTGGCAATCTGGATTCCAGCGTGTGCTTCATCCAGCCCGGCATTTTGTGTGATGTACTCTGAATTAAGTTAAATAAGCAGGGTGACAATATGCAGCCTTGATATACTCCATTCCCAGTATTGAACCAGTATTTTTTCCCTGTCTGGTTCTATCTGTTGCTTCTTGACCTGCATACAGGTTCCTGGTATTAGCATTACTCAGTGTCATTTGAATGGATGGATAAATTAACAAAATAGTCCTTGTTAGTAAATATATGCTGTTAATTTTGGCTTCAAGAATTCTTTTTTTCTTGAACACACATCCTTTAGATATGAGTATTTGTAATTTTAGTAGTTATATTTTTCCACTTATTGGGTGTTTGAACTTCACCTATTGTTTTAGAAAAATTTTTTTAAAGTTTACAAACTTTAGATTTTTGAGGTATAAGTTGCAAATATTTCCCCTTAATTTATCTATTTGATTTTGCCTATTATGTCTGGGAATAGTTTTTAAGTTAACATTTTATAAAGTTATATATATTTTTTTTTGATTATTTCCATGGGGTTATTTTCTCTGCTGATACAGAAAATTAAATTGTTATGTGCCAAAGTGGAAGAGGGAAATTAATTCATTCTTTGGTTAACCCTGATACCAAAATCAGAATAGACACATAAAATGTAGTGGTTTAAATAAAGATATCTCACAATGCCTTTCACACATGAGGTGCTAAATAAATATTAATCATGTCCCACTATTATTTTTACTCACATACAATGCCCATACATACAAACACATACAAACATACGAACAAACTCATCCTTTCATATATTCTTAATTCAGAAACTGATTGTGTTTAGGGGTTTTCTCAAACTGTCATATTTTGTTTTACAGCATATATGGCTTAAAACAAAAGAAATTAATCATGTCTCACCATTCAGTGGGATGGATCTTCTGCATGGTTCCTCTTCTGGGGTCACCTGGGGTGACATATATGCCTTCATTCAGTTGGTTGATTACCAGGAGCTGGATGTTTCAAGAATGCTTCACTCATATGTCTGGTGACTGGGGCTAACTGATGTCTGGCCCTTCTCTCCACACAGGCTCAGTGTTCCAAGGAGACAAGTGCAGAAGCCATAAGGCTTCTTGATGCCCACCTCAGAAGCTGTACAAAATCACTCCCACTGGTCAAAGTGTATCACAAGGTCAAACCAAAATCAAGGGCTGGGAAAAGAGACTGCTTCTTGCAAGATGCTGCAAAGAACTTGAGGTCAATTTTAATCCACCAAATTGTTATAGTTGGATTTGAGACCAAGTCCTAAAGGGGTTCTATTCAGTCATTTGAACAAGTATCAGAATATAAGAGGAGCTTAAGTACAGCCCTTAGCAAGCCCAGGGAATGCTTTAAAAAGAGAATATTCTTCTGGTCATTAATCATTATAAAATATTTAGTTGTGTTAAGTACACACTACACATATGGGAAGCACTTGGAAATCTTAGCTTTTACACCCCACCAACCTGAGTTCCTTTTCAACTTCTAACTTTATCTGTAGATATGCATGTTCTCATATGCATAGAAATATATAAACATATGTATTATTTACATATAAGCATGCTGTTATTCACAAACTGTATATAAATGTATTTCCATAGTTAAAAATATTTTAAAGTTTCAATCCAACTCCTTCATTGTGATTACATAAGAGGGGAAAGTAATTTATATACATACAGCCTGAATGAAAGCCTTTCAAAAATCCCCTATAGCATTTTTTTAACTTCTCCCATCATTTGTTGATATGATGTATATGATAAAGACCACACAGAACTTTTATCTATATATTTTTTAAAATCACAGAAAATAACAAAAGGAAAAAAATAACAAAATGGACACTTTTTCAAAGTGTTCCATTACATAGTTCAGTAGAGAGTAGATTAGGTAAAAACTTAGAGTGTCTTTGGATAAAAGCAGCACAGATCTGTATGGAAAGGTTTTAAGATTTATGATTTATTTTTTTGAAACTTCAGCATGTGCATTGCTAACTCTTTGTAGTTTTAATTGGCCCTGACCCTGTATCTATCTTATTTCAACTCCTTGTATCCCTAAGTGTGGTCTCAAAATATTTTGATCTGCATATACTCTCCTTAAGAGACAAGTAAGCAACCCTGTCAGACCAGAGATAATCATAAGTTACAATGAGATACAGAATGATGTTAACACAAGATTAACAAAGAACAGAAACTACTCTTTAGGATGCAAACCATAATTTTTAAAAAAACACTCATAAAGAAAGAGTCTTAAGGAATAATGGGATGAACAAATCAACAAGTCTTGAGTTGTAGATATCACAGACTGTATATATCACTATATCACAGATGGCTATGTAAATTTCTCCAGTTTTTAGGAGAGCCATTGGCAAATTATGGCCTGCCCCCCCGAGTCCAGCTTACCCTCTGCTTTTGTAAAGTTTTATTGGAACACATTCATTTGCTCATATTTTCTTCTGTCCAAAGTTGCTGCTATTTTATCTCTAACTTTAGGTGTTCCCTGGCGGCTCAGACAGTAGAGAATCTGCCTGCAATGCAGGAGACCTGGGTTCCATACCAGGGTTCCAGACCTGGGTCGGGACGATCCCATAGAGAAGAGAATGGCTACCCACTCCAATATTCTTGCCTGGAGAATTCCATGGACAAAGGAGCCTGGTGGGCAACAGTCCAGGGGATCACAAAAAGTCAGACACAGCTGAGGGACTAACACTTTAAAATGAACTTTGCTGCTTTTGATGTACAATAGCAAAATTGAATAGTCCTGACAGAGATCATGTAGCCAGCACAATCTCAACAATTTACCATCTTCTCTGCATGGAAATGTTCAATGATCTCTGCTGTAGTGCATTGGATTTCTTCTGGCTAGGTAAATGAGAACCAAAATCTGCAAACAAAATCAGGAGACATTTTTGGTTTACAGGGAAGAGTATTTTTATCAGATCATTGTCTGAAGTTTGGGGTTTGAATTTTGGCTGGCTGTTAGCTGAGCAACTCTAGACAAGCTATTTAACCTTGGATTCTTCTGTTCCCAAAGTCTCTACTACCTTATCTCTAACCTTAAAATGAACACCGATAAACATCCTGGAGCAACTTTCTGAACTGTAAAAATGTGGTACATATGTGAATTACTATTACTTATAGTGATCATTTAATCCTGTTGACCAATATATTTTTCTTTCTTCAGACTTTCACAAGCTTTGTAAAATTGCAGTTCCCTGTCTTCCCAGGGCAAGGTATGCTTGCAGAGCTTGTTTTTGCCAATGAAATAGGAGTCAAATCGTCAGTGTCACTTCGAAGGAAACATCATTTGGTAGGATCTTGGAACCTCTTCATTAAAAACAAAGAAAGTCCAAATTAGGTGTTAACTTTAGTTACTAATAATGTATAAATATTAGTTCATTAGTTGTGGCAAGTGGACAGCACTCACATGTGATCAGGGAAAACAAGGTGTAGGCTTTATGTCAACTCTGTCCTAGTTTTTCAACTTTCCTGCAAATACAAAACTATTCTCAAATAAAAAGTGTTTTGAAAAGATTACCTTGACAAGAATTCCTAGGGACTCACACATTTTCTCGTTAATCAGGGTTTTCAGGGTCATGTCAAGGTTGAGAATAAAATATTTCCTTTGTTGTTCACATATGCATGAACTTTATTAATTCCTGCATGAGTGAGTGCTAAGTCGCTTCAGTCGTGTCCAATGTTTGCAACCCTACAGACTGCAGCCCACCAGGCTCTTCTGTCCATAGGAAGTCTCCAGGCAAGAATGCTGGAGTGCGTTGCTGTTTCCTCCTCCAGGGGATCTTCCTGATCCAGGGATTGAATCAGTGTTTCCTGTGGCTCCTGAATTGCTGGCGATTCTTTACCGCTGAGCCACCAGGGAAGCCCTCATTAATTCATGCAAATGTATTAATTTGTTCAAATTAATGAATATTATTAAATAGCTGTTTTACAACAGACCACATCCCAAGTATTGTGCCAGGCACAGGAGATACGTTGATGACCTGACTATAGGGTTTTACCAAATTATTTCTTCTCTTTACTTGGGAAAAAAAAAATAATAATCTTTAGGTCATTTTGAATTGTATTTGTTTTTCTTCCACTATCATTACTATAAAATATTTAGAGAGGAAAATCCTCAGTTGTTAAAGGACATATCAATTGAGTTCAGGACTCTCTGTAACAGGACTAGCTCTTAGATTTTCTTTCTGCCAGAAGGAATAGATATAAACTTCAACTGGCCATCCAGGCTCAAAAGTAGAACAGAGAGGTCATTGTTAAGAGATGAAGATGTAATGCAGAGACCAAGAGAGCAGAACAGTGCAGCAGACACAAGTCAAAGCAATTCCCTGGTGATAAGTAATTGGCAACAGACATGCCGCTGAATGTATTGAAGACAGGATGAAACTTCTGAGACTTACTGAATTTTAAACAAAGGTCCCAGAGTAGCTAAAGACAGAATGAGGACTGAACTTCAAGTGGTTGCAAACTAAGGGATTAAGTAGTCTCTGCAATCCCCTGACGTGTGCTCTAGCTCTGGCAATGCAAAAATAACTGAGGCAGGAAGAAATGGTGCAGAATGTGCAAAGTAGAAGATAAAGGGGTTACAGTTCTTAGTGCTGAGCAATTTTAAACAGTTACTACTACATATCACTTATATTTTGTGAACACACAAACACAGATTAATCCTATGGCAGACTTTATAAAAATCACCATCCATAGTGCAAAATCCAGTTAATCTAAAGTTGAAAAAAAAAAAACAACTCCACATAAAACATACTGTACATATACAGGCTAGTTGAAACAAATCTGACAGTTTCTTTTAAAGCTGTCATTGAAGTTTTACCCAGATAACATGGGCTTGCCTAGTGGCTCAGATGGTAAAGAATCTGTGTGTAATGTGGAAGATGTGGGTTCAATCCCTGGCTTGGGAAGATTCCCTGGAGGAGGGCATGGCAACCCACTCCCGTATTCTTGCCTGGAGAATTCCCATGGACAGAGGAGCCTGGTGGGCTACAGTCCATGGGGTCACAAAGGGTCTGACATGACTCAGTGACTAAGCCCAGCAGCACACAGCGCAGATAACATGCTCTGCGGTTTTGTATGCATTCTCATCATAGCACTAAGAGTTTGGAATTAGGAATCCTCATTTACAAATGAGGAATCTAGTTCACGTAAGTAAATTAAACCACCAAATGTTGCTGCTGTTTAGTTACTAAATCGCAAATGACTCTTGAGACTGCATGGACTGTGTAGCCTGCCAGGCTTCTCTGTCCATGAGATTTCCCAGGCAAAAATATTGGAGTGGGTCGCCATTTCCTTCTCCAAAACTACTAAATGTTAGGTAGCAAACTACACTGGATTCAGATTCAAACCCATCTTCCTAACAAGTACTTCCAAAATTCTGATGATCAGAGTAGGCAAAATTAATTTTGATGCCCTTATCTCTTATCTGCTTTAGCTAGAATTGTATCTGGGTGGTAGACTGAATGAATACATATAATTCACCAGTGAAACGGATCGTGGTGAGCTGATTAGAAACTGAAGGGGGGGGGAGTCTGATTATTTGCTATAGTTTTTCATGAAATACTAAGGTCTTTAACCTGGAATACGTAGAGTGGGGCTGAGTGGGATGTTGGAATGGTTGAGCCAAAAAAAGAATTTTCATGAGAGATAGCAACTTCTTTGAGAGATATCTCTTCCTTGAGAGACAGCAGGGTTGAGTTAGAAGAGAGATGTTTGCATCATCCAACAGGATATATATACGTCTTATCATCCCAATCTATAACTTGCATTGTTCTTTCTCTTCTGCAGCTTACTGATTTGGCGAGAATTTTTATATTGAAACATATCAAAAATTAAAAAGCATATGGGATTCATTTAAACAGTTGAATAATAACAATGAAACAAGCACCAGTGTAGCCAATACCAAACCAACAGTTTTGTCACCCTTAAGCTATCTTTACTCATTTCTTTTCCTCCCTACAAGGGGTAACACTAATCATGTGTTTTATCTCTACTATTTCCTGGCTTTTCTCTGTAGTTTTGCCACCTACTTATGTGTCTGTATTTAATAAATTGCCTAGCTTTGGTTGGCTTTGCACTTTTATATAAATAGGGTGATCATATACTCTTATTTTAGGCTTCCGAGGTGGCTCAGATGGTAAAAAAATCCACCTGCAATGTAGGAGACCTGGGTTCGATCTCTGGGTAGAGAAGAGAAGGAAAATGATCCTGGAGAAGGAAATGACAATCCACTCCAATAATCTTGCCTGGAGAATTCCATGGAAAGAGGAACCTGGCGGGCTACAGTCCATGGGTTCTCAAAGAGTTGGATGTGACTAAGTGACCAATACACACACATACACACATACTCTTATTTTAGCCATTGTAAGTTTGGGAGTCTTTCCTGTTAATATGGATGAATTTTTGTTTCCTGGCAATTACTGTTTTATTTCATGAATGCTTCAGTTTATTTACTCATTTAGCTGAGCTGAGCTTTTAGGGTTTTTCCCTGTATTTTACTAATACTGGTGTTGTTACTGTGAATATTCTGGTGTCTGGCTCATGTGATCCAGGACACAGATGCAAGTTTACCCAGGATATGTCCCAAAGAGAGGAGATGCTATGTAGCATGGCTTGAAGCTGTCCAAATTTATTAGTAATTCCACTTTTCCCCCAAAATAGTTCTATCAATTTATGCCCCACTATCAATGGGTAATAGGCCTCCATCGTTCCAAATCCTCATCAATATTTTCTATTATCCAGTTGCACACATAGTTTTACCAAACTGTGAAAAAAAAAGTGAAAGTGTTAGTTGCTCAGTCAAGTCCTACTTTATGCAGCCCGGTGGACTGTAGCCTGCCAGGCTCCTCTATTCATGGGTTTTCCCAGACAAAAACACTGGAATGGGTGCCATTTCCTTCTCCAAAGGACCCTTCTGACTTAAGGAGTGAACCTGGATCTCCTGCAGGCAGCTTCTTTACCATCCGAGCCACCAAAATTGGTTTATGTGAAATACTGGCTTTGTGGCTAAAATTTTTTTTTCCCCTTTTATTTTTATTAGTTGGAGGCTAATTACTTTACATCATTACAGTAGTTTTTGTCATACATTGAAATGAATTAGCCATGGATTTACATGTATTCCCCATCCCGGTCCCCCCTCCCACCTCCCTCTCCACCCGATCCCTCTGGGTCTTCCCAGTGCACCAGGCCCGAGCACTTGTCTCATGCACCCAACCTGGGCTGGTGATCTGTTTCACCCTAGATAATATACATGTTTCAATGCTGTTCTCTTGAAACATCCCACCCTCACCTTCTCCCAGAGTCCACAAGTCAGTTCTATACATCTGAGTCTCTTTTTCTGTTTTGCATATAGGGTTATCATTACCATCTTTCTAAATTCCATAAATATGTGTTAGTATACTGTAATGGTCTTTATCTTTCTGGCTTACTTCACTCTGTATAATGGGCTCCAGTTTCATCCATCTCATTAGAACTGATTCAAATGAATTCTTTTTAATGGCTGAGTAATATTCCATGGTGTATATGTACCATAGCTTCCTCATCCATTCGTCTGCTGATGGGCATCTGGGTTGCTTCCATGTCCTGGCTATTATAAACAGTGCTGCGATGAACATTGGGGTGCACGTGTCTCTTTCAGATCTGGTTTCCTCGGTGTGTATGCCCAGAAGTGGGATTGCTGGGTCATATGGCAGTTCTATTTCCAGCTTTTTAAGAAATCTCCACACTGTTTTCCATAGTGGCTGTACTAATTTGCATTCCCGCCAACAGTGTAAGAGGGTTCCCTTTTCTCCACACCCTCTCCAGCATTTATTGCTTGTGTGGCTAAAATTTTTATGTCTCTGATAGTGCAGTTAAACAGTACTCTATATATTTATGGTCATTTGTGTTTCTACTTCTAAGGACTGTCAATTTGTGTCTTTTCTCATTTTATTTTCATTTCTTTCTTTCTCATAAATAGAAATTCTTTGTGTATTCCGGACAGGAGTTTTTTGTCAACTCTTTGTATTAACATATCCTCTTTTTGGATGTGGCTTTATCACTCTCTTTGTGGTATCTTTTAATGATTAAGAGTTTGCATTTTTAATTTTAACGTGGTTAAATTTATCAAGTTTTCCCCTTATGTTTTATATTTTTATGCCCATTATAATTTCTCTAAATCACTCTTTTGAAAGGCTGTGTCTGGTTTGTAAAGCTATGTTCCTTTGTTGTATAGGTAATATGTATAATCACTGAAGCCTACTTAAACTCAGTCTTCAAATTTTCCTTTCAGTTTAATCCTTCTCAAAACTTTTTCTGACCTCCTCTTTCCCACTTTCTTGTCTGAACCTTCTCGTGAGATATTACCATAACTAATTGAAAATTATTCCAAATACCCCTAGAGTCTGAATTAAGAATTACTTCATATGGGTTTAATATCAGCTTCTTACCACCAAGTTTCCCTCACATCCGGTCTACTCCCTGAAAGGTCAGGAACTTCATGGTTCTTCTTTCTTCTGAAATCGTAGCAATCACAGGCTCTGTGAGTTCCTTCATCTCATCTGTGGAGAAATATTTTATTTTTTAAAAAAAGAGAATGAAAGAAGATTTTCTTTCTAATCCCATATAGAGAAACATTTCCTTTTGCAGCCAGATGTACATCAAGATGCAATCACTTGCTCTGATTTTTAATCACACTTGAATGAATTGTTAACCTTAAAAATGGTACAATTAAAGATATTTTCAGGTCTCTGTTCAGCCGTGTAATGTGGCTCTCAGTCCAGGCTTGCTCCTAACCACAAAATTTTCCACCAAACAATAGATGCACAGAAATGTCTGCAATCCTAATAAAAGATACAGGTAATCTTCCCCCATAGTTTTTCCTTGTAATGAAGTGAAGAAGCAGTATTCTGGAAAAAATTTGGGGTTGCAAGTTAAAAGATATAGTCAGTGGACCTTCAGTATCCATGGAGGATTAGTTCCAGGACTCCTCTGGATACCAAAATTCACAGATGTTCAAGTTTCTTATATGAAAACTGGTTACTATGTGGAGTGGTTATATCTGGACATGAGACCCATGGATACTGAAGGTCAACTGTCTTCTACCTTTAGTTTTCATGTTAGAATCACTCTCTGTGCCTCAGATTCCTCCTCTAGAGTACTGAACCAACAGTTTTAAAGTCTTTTGTTGTTATTGTTTCAATATGTGTTTATTGTTTTAACTCTGTTTCTGAAAGGCCCCACATTTTCAAATGGTCAGTCAGTATATGTCCTTCTTATTAGGAGAGCAGTTTTATTAATGGAGGAGGAGCTGTAAAGCCCTTCAAACTCCTGGTATTTTGGGATATGGTTGGAGGCATTTCACCAGGTTGACTAAATATAACCAGGCATAGTATCTTACTCCAGACCCTGACCTCATTTGCTGCTGTGGAAGAAAACAAACTTAATTCTGTCCAGCTGTCTTTTCCAGCCATATTTTCATTGTCAGTGAGCTCAGACAAAACTTACAATATTACTTTCAATATAAGCTGGCCTTGACAATATATTGGTGTACCTAATTTCTGATTCACTTCCAAGGAAGAAAGCATTATGATTAAAACATGCTTGAATTTACTTTTTACTAAATCTGTTACTTTTCATTTTTCATCTCCTCCACACAAATATATAAAACAAATTTTCAAGTATAAGACAAAAATAATTCTAAAATTCATTTTTTATATGTAGAAAGTATAAGATGAATTAACATACAAATGCTTATAGAGGGATAAGAACTTAGCTTCTTTAGTCATTCATCTAAAAATTTTTATTGAAAATTAATTTATGAAAATTGTATCAGTCTAAGTCTTGTCCCAGGATCTTCTTAGGTGTGAAGAATCTAGTGGTAAAGAATCTGCCTGCCAGTGCAGGAGATGAAAGACTCTGGTTCCAACCTTGGGCCAGGAAGATCCCCTGGAGTAGGAAATGGCAACCCACTCTAGTATTCTTGCCTGGAAGCTTCCATGGACAGAGGAGCTACAGTCCATGGGGTCACAGAGAATCAGACATGACTGAGCACACACACACTTTTGTCCCAGCTATCCTAAAACTTCTAATGAGAGAAAAGACCACATGATAGCTTTAGTAAGCATTATTGCTAAGTCTAGAACTATCTAAGAAATAAAACCATTGTTAGAACTTAATATTTGTTTCTAAGTCCCATTCTGCTGGAAGAAAATAGCATCAGTTCTTCCCAGGTATTACTCTAGCATTATGCCACTGATCTTGGGTTATTGTGGGGACACCACTATCATCCTCAGCCTTGGTCTAGGTAGCCTTAGGCTTACTAATGCCTGAAATATTATAGTTTTTTCTTGTTGCTTCTGGAACACAGGAACATTTTGGCAGATTTCCCATTTGCCTGGTTACTCTGTACAAACATTTCACTCACTGAGTCTTTCTTGTTCCCCTGGCTGAGCTGCAGGAAATGGTGCTCTGATATCTCTTCATCTTGCTACTCACTTGCCCCAAAAAAGGGCCAGGGTGGTAGGTCTAGTTGCTGGCATTTCTTTCTAGTCTTGGATAAATTTTTCTCAGTTCCTCTTTCCAGCCAAGACCTCTCTTCTCTAAAGAGATCACATTTAAAATTAAAGGAAGAAAATGATCAGGTCATTCAGAGATCGACTGAGCAGATGCAGCATGGCCTGGTTTTGTTTGGAGAATTAATATATATAAAATGTATACTCTAAATGTATTCCTTCAATTATTTCTTTCAGCAGTCCCATGAGATAAGCCCTTATGATTTTACCAATAAGAATTAAAATTCATTTTGTTAAGGAATGCCAAAATTCTCAGCAATTGTATACAGGTACAATGATTTTAATTATGTAAACTCATAAAATTTAAAAAAAAATATGTAAAATAGGATAGAGTGGGGTACCTGACCTTGAAGGAGAGGAAGAAAATCCCTGAAAAATAGTTGAGTTTTGAAGCATTGAAGCAGCAGCCGAATGGAAAGTTGAAAGAGAAGCTTCAGGTTAAGAGGATATTGTATGTGAAAACCCTTAGATGACACATAAGTGAAGTGCTCAATGAACCAAATGAAGACTAGAGTAATACTATCAAGCACAAAGGTGAGCAGGCCATAAAGTGAGCCAGAGGAACAAGGCAGCAGAGATGCTGCCTAGTCTTGAGAACAGGGATAGTTTTGTTACCTTGGTATCTGATTCTAACTTCACCATAAAGTTAACAAACAAAAAACTAGAGGGAGAAAATGAAGGAAAGCTATATTAGTTTCTTACTGCTGCTGTGATGAATTCTCACAAATTTAGTGGCTTAAACAACACAAATTTACCTTCCAGTTTTTGAAGTCAGAAGTCCAAAATTATGTCTGTATGGAATTAAAGTCAACAGGACTGCATTCCTTTTGGGGGCTCTAGTAAAGGATCCAGTCTTTGCCTTTGCCTGCCTCTAGAGTCTGCCTGCTTGCCTTGGTCCATGGCCTCCTGCCAACAATGACATCATTCTGACCTAAGATTTCACTGCCATGTCAACTCCTTCTCTGACTGGAGCCTCCTTTTATGAGGGCCCATATGATTGCATTTGTTTCACTCAGCTAATCCAGAATAATCCCTTCATCCCAAGATCCTTAACATAATCACATCTGCAAAATCTCTTCTACCATGTAAGGTAACATTCACAGGCCCAAGATTATCACACAGACATCTTTGGGGGACTATTAAAATGCCGACCACAAGGCCTAAATAATTATAAAGATTTTAGAAAGAAGACTATTTATAAAATCAAATGTATTAATTGCATTGGTATATTAGATACTAAACAAATGGACTAGTATTTAATATTATACAAATGCAGTTAATGTATTTGACCCTTTAAATTGTGGTGCTGGAGAATACTCTTGAGAGTCCTGCAAGGAAATCCAATCAGTCAACCCTAAAAGAAACCAGTTCCGAATATTCATTGGAAGGACTGATGCTGAAGCTGAAACCAATACTTTGGCCACCTATTGTGAAGAACTGACTCATTTGTAAAGACCCTGATGTTGGGAAAGATCAAATGCAGGAGAAGGGATGACAGAAGATGAGATGGTTGGATGGCATTACCAACTCGATGGACATGAGTTTGAGCAAACTCCAGGACATATAGGAAGGACATGGAAGCCTGGTGTGCTGCGGTCCATGGAGTTGCAAAGAGTCAGACATGACTTAGCAACTGAACAACAGTGTTAAATGCTAAGCAAACGGGCTACCAGGACACTTATTCAGTGGTTAAAAAAAAAAAAAGGAACAGAATAGAGAACAATGAAAGGGATCTTATTTTACCTAATGATTCATTAAAATATAAAGGATATAGCCCAAGTGAAAATGGGTTAAGTTATTAAGGGTTGATTAAGGACTTTTAGTTTTTTCCCCTATAAACAAAACTATTTGGAGGGATAGGCTAGTATCAGATGGGAAATATTTACTTCCTTATTAAAGAATCAGGGCAGAGGGTGATAATTGATTTAACAGATGTGTTGGATCTCTTCTCTTTGCCCTTGCAAGTCTACTTTCTACCTCTTCCTACTCTGATCTCTGTTCCAGGAATCTGACTTTCATAGATTACATCAAAGAATGCCCTTGTCCCTTGACTTCTGGTTGGGCTTATCCAACAGGGAGCCTCAGAAAGAAACATAATGGTTTACTTGAGTAGTTTTCAAAACCAGCTTCCATTACAATTGTTCAGTGACCCACCCCTTTTCACATTGCTATTATTTTTTATAAGATTGTATATTAGAATTCAACACAGGTATAAAAAAGCATGTAAGAAATAAATGTCGAATTTTCACACTGTGTACATTCCTAGAATAAGAAACATACTATGACCAATAGCCCATGCTCCCTCCCTCTCACTGTCTCCCTATTATCTATCACACACATATAACTGCTATACTGAATTCTAATACTATATTTTATTTTTGCCAGTTGAACTTTTTATAAATGAGATCATAACATATCATAGGTTATATTTGATGTGTTCACTCAACATCTGTCTATATATTCTTTGATTTTCAAATATTTGGGGATTTTCTAGTTATCTTTTGGTTATGGATTTTTAGCTTAATTCCACAAAAATCAGTTAATATCTCCAATAAAGAAAACACTCTACTTATTCAAATTCTTCCTTTCCCATCTGACAAAACCTGCAATTGGGAAATCAGTCACTCCTTCTTTGGCTTGTAGTGTTTGATTGGGCTCTGAAGCTGAATCCATCCTCTGTCCCCTGACATGGAATTAAATCTTGGAGACAGAGTTTTGGATGAAGCATAAAGGAATAACTTTATCCAATTTGCCAGGCAAAAGGGGCCACAGTAGGCTAAGGCCCTCAAAATTATGTGTTACAACCTGGAAGGGTTAGGAGTTTCGTAGTAATGGTTCAAGGAGGGCATGATCAGCTTGTGGACATTCTTCTGATTGGTTGGTGGTGAGGTTCAGTGGGAGTCAGCGTTATCAAACCTTCTGGTTCCAACATGACTAGGGTCTACATGCTTGTAGGAAACATTCAGTTAACATCTCTTATCTGATGGAGGCTTCAGTATCTGCAAAACAGCTCAGACAGATTGTTATGTATACTTTGGCCACCTGATGCAAAGAAGCAACTCATTGGAAAAGACTCCAATGCTGGGAAGGACTGAAGACAGGAGACAAGGGGATGACAGAGGATGAGATGGTTGGATGGCATCACTGACTCTGTGGCATGAATTTGAGCAAACTCCAGGAGATGGTGAAGGACAGGGAAGCCTAGCGTGCAGCAATCCATGGGGTAGCAAAGAGTCAGACATGACTTAGATACTTAGTGAACAACAACAACATATCCCCTGAGGAGGAACCAGGACTCTGCACCAAAGTTGCACTATTGTTTCTTGACTATCCTTCCTTTGTATCTGCAGCCCCCCCCACCCCCAACTAATTAGCAACTGTCTGAACCTGTCCATTAGAACTCAGGGAAGATCTAGGAGACCAGACAAAGCCTTTGTCCTGTAATGAAGAAATAGGGGACACAGAAAGGCTTTTGTGCTCAGGAGCCACACAGAGTCCTGCTGTTTCAGTACTATGACTTGTTTAGGCATTAGGAGAGAAAATCATCTTTCTATATTCAATGGCCACTACCGTTCCAAGCTTGGCCCATGTAATCCACAATCCTCTGCGTTGTACCTGGAGACAAGCTGCATGGGGCTGGAAGGTGCAAGGGCAGCCTCATGTGAACCTGTGCCTCAGTGGAGCACAAATTGCCCTATTCATCAAGAAACACAAATGGCACCTTCAGCTTTGGGAGTCTCTGAATGTCATGAAAGCAAAAGTCCTTGAGGTGCGTATATCTGTCTTCCAAAGGCAGAAAAATGAAGTCTAACTATAAAGCCAGATTAACTTTGTCCATTTAAAAATATATCCCTCAATGTACAGTAAGATATTTATGCTAATAATATATCCATCACTATAGGTAAGTTGTAGGTCTTTTCATGGAATTATCTTAGCCTTTAAGCAATGTTTCTTTTAAGTCTTGTAACAGGAAAATCATCCTTTAAAAGTGAGTGCCACTCTCCGACATATATCACAGCAGGATCCTCTATGACACACATCCCAGAATTTTAGAAATAAAAGCAAAAATAAACAAATGGGACCTAATGAAACTTAAAAGCTTTTGCACAACAAAGGAAACTATAAGCAAGGTGAAAAGACAGCCCTCAGATTGGGAGAAAATAATAGCAAATGAAGCAACAGACAAAGGATTAATCTCAAAAATATACAAGCAATTCCTCCAGCTCAACTCCAGAAAAATAAATGACCCAATCAAAAAATAGGCCAAAGAACTCAACAGACATTTCTCCAAGGAAGACATACAGATGGCTAACAAACACATGAAAAGATGCTCAACATCACTCATTATCAGAGAAATGCAAATCAAAACCACAATGAGGTACCATTACACGCCAGTCAGGATGGCTGCTATCCAAAAGTCTACAAGCAATAAATGCTGGCAAGGGTGTGGAGAAAAGGGAACCCTCTTACACTGTTGGTGGGAATGCAAATTAGTACAGCCACTATGGAAAACAGTGTGGAGATTTCTTAAAAAGCTGGAAATAGAACTGCCATATGACCCAGCAATCCCACTTCTGGGCATACACACCAAGGAAACCAGATCTGAAAGAGACACGTGCACCCCAGTGTTCATCGCAGCACTGTTTATAATAGCCAGGACATGGAAGCAACCCAGATGCCCATCAGCAGACGAATGGATGAGGAAGCTGTGGTACATATACACCATGGAATATTACTTAGCCATTAAAAAGAATTCATTTGAATCAGTTCTAATGAGATGGATGAAACTGGAGCCCATTATACAGAGCGAAGCCAGAAAGATAAAGACCATTACAGTATACTAACACATATATATGGACTTTAGAAAGATGGTAATGATAACCCTATATGCAAAACAGAAAAAGAGACTCAGATGTATAGAACAGACTTGTGGATTCTGGGAGAAGGTGAGGGTGGGATGTTTCAAGAGAACAGCATTGAAACATGTATATTACCTAGGGTGAAACAGATCACCAGCCCAGGTTGGGTGCATGAGACAAGTGCTCAGGCCTGGTGTACTGGGAAGACCCAGAGGGATCAGGTGGAGAGGGAGGTGGGAGGGGGGACCGGGGTGGGGAATACATGTAAATCCATGGCTAATTCATTTCAATGTATGACAAAAACTACTGTAATGATGTAAAGTAATTAGCCTCCAACTAATAAAAATAAATGGGATAAGTGAGTGTCAGTTTTGGAAGTAGATTTGAAGTGTCTCAGTATAAAGATTAGGGAAGGACCTGGGTAGTATCATTTTGGGTCAAAAATAAGGTGACATTGCAAAGTAAGAAGGCTGATTTGTGTGGATGACAACCATCTTAACTTAGGCTGCTATAACAAAAATGGTAGAGACTGGGGTTTTCAACCTACAGAAATGTCTCACAGTGCTGAAGGCTGGGAGGTCCAAGATCAAGGCACCAGCCCACTCTACTCCTGGTGAGGGCCCTCTTCTTGGTTTGCCAAAGGACTTCTTCTTTCTATGTCCTCATGTGGCAAAGAAGCACCTTTCCTATGGTTCTTCTAGTAGCAGAGCTTACCTCATTCTTGAGAACTCCATCCTCATTTCCTCCCAAATGCTCGCCTCCAAATATCACCCCAGTGGGGATTAGGGCTTAACCATACAAATCTGTGGGTGGCATCAAAATTTAGTCCATAAAAACAATTGACTGAAGGTAGTTCAGGAAAGAGCAGTTCAGCTGTGTTTAAAGAAATGACATAATACTCTTGCCCAAATATGGGCTTTTCCTAGTCTTCAACTGTTTTAATAAATAGCACAAAATTATATATTGACAAGTCATAAATAATTATTTATGCCTTTGGTTGCTGTCATATTTTCAACCTCAGTTCAGTTCAGCCGCTCAGTCATGTCCGACTCTTTGCGGCCCCATGAATCACAGCACACCAGGCCTCCCTGTCCATCACCAACTCCTGGAGTTTACTCAAACTCCTGTCCATCGAGTCGGTGATGCCATCCAGCCATCTCATCCTCTGTCATCCCCTTCTCCTCCTGCCCCCAATCCCTCCCAGAATCAGGGTCTTTTCCAATGAGTCAACTCTTCTCATGAGGTGGCCAAAGTATTGGAGTTTCAGCTTCAGCATCAGTCCTTCCAATGAACACCCAGGACTGATCTCCTTTAGGATGGACTGGTTGGATCTCCTTGCAGGCCAAGGGACTCTCAAGAGTCTTCTCCAACACCACAGTTCAAAAGTATTAATTCTTTGGTGCTCAGCTTTCTTTATAGCCCAACTCTCACATCCATACATGACCACTGGAAAAATCATAGCCTTGACTAGATGGACCTTTGTCGGCAAAGTAATGTCTCTGCTTTCTAATATGCTATCTAGGTTGGTCATAACTTTCCTTCCAAGGAGTAAGCGGCTTTCAATTTCAAGGCTACAATCACCATCTGCAGTGATTTTGGAGGCCAACAAAATAAAGTCTGCCACTGTTTCCCCATCTATTTCCCATGAAGTGATGGGACCAGAAGCCATGATCTTAGTTTTCTGAATGTTGAGCTTTAAGCCAACTTTTTCACTCTCCTCTTTCACTTTCATCAAGAGGCTTTTTAGTTCCTCTTCACTTTCTGCCTTAAGGGTGGTGTTATCTGCATATCTGAGGTTATTGCTATTTCTCCCGGCAATCTTGATTCCAGCTTGTGCTTCTTCCAGCCCAGCGTTTCTCATGATGTACTCTGCATATAAGTTACATAATCAGGGTGACAATATACAGCCTTGATGTACTCCTTTTCCTATTTGGAACCAGTCTGTTGTTCTATGTCCAGTTCTAACTTTTGCTTCCTGACCTGCATATAAGTTTCTCAAAAGGCAGGTCAGGTGGTCTAGTATGCCCATCTCTTTCAGAATTTTCTACAGTTTATTGCAATCCACACAGTCAAAGGCTTTGGCATAGTCAATAAAACAGAAATGGATGTTTTTCTGGAACTCTCTTGCTTTTTTGATGATCCAGTGGATGTTGGCAATTTGATCTCAGGTTCCTCTGCCTTTTTTTTTATTTATTTTTTTTCATTTATTTTTATTAGTTGGAGGCTATTTACTTTACAATATTGTAGTGGTTTTTGTCATACATTGACATGAATCAGCCATGGATTTACATGTATTCCCCATACCCATCCCCCCTCCCACCTCCCTCTCCACCCGATCCCTCTGGGTCTTCCCAGTGCACCAGGCCCGAGCACTTGTCTCATGCACCCAACCTGGGCTGGTGATCTGTTTCACCATAGATAATATACATGTTTCAATGCTGTTCTCTCGAAACATCCCACCCTCGCCTTCTCCCACAGAATCCAAAAGTCTGTTCTGTACATCTGTGTCTCTTTTTCTGTTTTGTATATAGGGTTATCATTACCATCTTTCTAAATTCCATATATATGTGTTAGTATACTGTAATGGTCTTTATCTTTCTGGCTTACTTCACTCTGTATAATGGGCTCCAGTTTCATCCATCTCATTAGAACTGATTCAAATGAATTCTTTTTAATGGCTGAGTAATATTCCATGGTATATATGTACCACAGCTTCCTTATCCATTCATCTGCTGATGGGCATCTAGGTTGCTTCCATGTCCTGGCTAAGTGCTGTGGTGAATATTGGGGTGCATGTGTCTCTTTCAGATCTGGCTTCCTCGGTGTGTATGCCCAGAAGTGGGATTGCTGGGTCATATGGCAGTTCTATTTCCAGCTTTTTAAGAAATCTCCACACTGTTCTCCATAGCGGCTGTACTAGTTTGCATTCCCACCAACACTGTAAGAGGGTTCCCTTTTCTCCACACCCTCTCCAGCATTTATTGCTTGCAGACTTTTGGATATCAGCCATCCTGACTGGCGTGTAATGGTACCTTTTCTAAAACCAGCTTGAACATCTGGAAGTTCACTGTTCACATATTGCTGAAGCCTGGCTTGGAGAACTTTGAACATTACTTTACTAGCGTGTGAGATGAGTGCAATTGTATGGTAGTTTGAGCATTCTTTGGGATTGCCTTTCTTTGGGATTGGAATGAAAACTGACATTTTCCAGTCCTGTGGTCACTGCTGAGTTTTCCAAATTTGCTGGCATACTGAGTGCAGCACTTTCACAGCATCATCTTTTAGGATTTGAAATAGCTCAACTGGAATTCCATCACCTCCACCAGCTTTGCTCGTAACGATGCTTTCTAAGGCCAACTTGACTTCACATTCTAGGATATCTGGCTCTAGGTGAGTTATCACACCATTGTGATTATCTGGGTCATGAAGATCTTTTTTGTACAGTTCTTCTGTGTATTCTTGCCACCTCTTCTTAATATCTTCTGCTTCTGTTAGGTCCGTACCATTTCTGTCCTTTATCAAGCCCATCTTTGCATGAAATGTCCCCGTGGTATCTCTAATTTTCCTGACGAGATCTCTAGTCTTTCCCATTCTTTTGTTTTCCTCTATTTCTTTGCACTGATCACTGAGGAAGGCTTTCTTATCTCTCCTTGCTATTCTTTGAAACTCTGCATTCAAATGTGAATATCTTTCCTTTTCTCCTTTGCTTTTCACTTCTCTTCTTTTCACAGCTATTTGTAAGGCCTCCTCAGAGAAACCATTTTGGCTTTTTGCATTTCTTTTCCATGGGGATGGTCTTGATCCCTGTCTCCTGTACAATGTCGTGAACCTTTCCATAGTTTGTCAGGCACTCTGTCTATCAGATCTAGTCCCTTAAATCCATTTCTCACTTCCACTATATAGTCATGAGGGATTTTATTTAGGTCATACTTGAATGGTCTAGTGGTTTTCCCTACTTTCTTCAGTTTAAGTCTGAATTTGGCATTAAGTAGTTCATGATATGAGCCACAGTAAGCTCCTGGTTTTGTTTTTGCTGACTGTCTAGAGCTTCTGCATCTAGGGTCTTAATATATGTCCTCTGTGGGGGATGATCCCTTATTTCTCATGTTCCCTGATACTACACAATAGGTGTCAATAATTTTTCATTGAATAGAAAAGTAAATATGGTATTTTGGTTTCATGAAAGTGAAAGTGTTAGTCATGCAATCGTGTCAGGTTTTTTGTGACCCTATGGACTGTAGCTCACCAGCAAGTTCCATCTTCCATGGAATTCTCCAGGCAAGGATACTGGAGTGGGCAGCCATTCCTTTCTCCAAGAGATCTTCCCAATCCAGAGATTGAACCTGGACCTTCTGCATTGCAGGTGGACTCTTTACCATCTGAGCCATGTTTCTCTCTTTTCTATCTTCTCTGTGGCACCATGGGTGTCAGAGCAGTCTTGATGGATGCAGCACCCCTGTGCAGCTAATGGACCCTTTTTAAAAGAAACTTCTCTCAACCCATTACTATGGCTATGTCCCTAATTCCAATTGTCTCTATTTAGAGGGAGAGGATGGCACCTTTATTAAAGTTTCAGGGAGTTTTCAATGATATCAGTGTTGAAATGTGAAGAATTGATTGAAATGAAGAGTTTTCAGTTCTTAGACATAGAGTAACTATTATAGTTATCTATGGCTATGTAACAAGGCACCAGAGAACTCAGTGCATTTAAGGAACAATGACTATCTTTCCTGGTTCTGGAGGTTAGGAGGCTCAGTTGCACATTTCTCATTTGGTATTTTTCATGCAGTTCAAAGGAAGTTGCAAATGGAGTTGGGGTCGTACAGAAACTTCTTCACACACATCTGCTGCCTGAGCAAGGATGCTAGCACAGCTGGGGCATGCAGCTTCTCTCTATACATATGACTTCTCCACATTTCTAGCATGGTGGTCTCAGAGCTCCAGGAAAGAATGTTGCAAGGCAGTGGGAGTTGCCAGCATTTAAGGAGTTGGCCTAGAAACTGGCCTAATGCCATGTTTACAGTATTCTATTGGTCATAACAGTCACAGATCTCCCCCAGATTCAGAGTGGGAAGACTGTCATTACAGTTGGATTCCCATTGATTCCACCAAAACCCAGGGCAATCTGCAAATGAATGCTTACTAATTGTGTAGAGCACACACTGGGGGAAGGGCAAAAGCTGACAATTAGCTCCTGAAGAGGTTAAGTATTTGGTAAGACCACCTAAGAAATCAGTGAAATCTTGGTAGATAAATTCTCAGAACCTAAAGGAATTATATTTGAAACTGAATTGCAAAAACAAAAACATGTAAACAGAAACCTATCTGTTGAGCCTTAATGTAAAACCTGACATCTAGAGTCTACTAGCTTTTAATAAATTTAATTTTCAGAAATCTAATCTTGACTGATGTATGGTGGAAGAAATAAAACATAGTGCTTGATTTGAAGAGGTTACTTATCAAATACTCCCAAGGAAAAAAATAGCATTCCTGAATTATTTTCATCCAGCACTCTTTTCTCTTCTCAAGGTAATTTGAAAAGATTTTGCAATTAAGAGCTGAGCAAAATCTGCTCTCTGGTATAGCCAAAACAGATAATTTATTGGTTGTAAATGTTAATTTATAACAGCTTGCAAAGAAAATATTGATGTATCTCAATATATTGACTACATTTCCTTGTGAAGTTACTTTTGAAAACTGTATAAGGAAACTTACAGTGACAAGCAAACAGATATGGCTGAAGAATGGTTCAAATGCTGACCCAAATTGGCCAATCTCTCCACAGACACAAAAAATGTGAGGTTATGAAATAAGTTATGGAAGGAGAGATCATATGAGTTATTGGCAGCAGTAGACACAATTTATTCATTGGCAATTACAGCTGGAAAGTTCCACCTCCTTCCTGCCAAGCAGCTCATATAATATAAGTATTCACTTTAGCACCTGTGAGTTAACAGCATTACTAAGAAGGAGATAACTTGCAGTAAACCTTGACATTGGCCCTGGAAGATCTCTCTAGTGCCAGTCATCTAATTCAGATTTTAATGTGTTTCTGAATCATTTGGGGATCTGGGTAAAATGTAGACTTTTACTATAGCAGAGTTAGACAAAGTGGTGAGATTCTGCATTTCTAACAAGCTCCCAGGTGATGCTGGCATGCCCAGTCTATGGACCACATTTTGAGTAGCAGGACTCCATCAACATATCATTTTAGTGAGCTGTCACAATTGTGAGTAAAGTTGAGCCTGAAGTAATATTTTATGACTCCAAAAGTCTTATGAACCGAGACAGCAAGTCTCATTATGGAGATGAAATAAATCACAGATCATGTTTAGAGTTCTAAAGCTGATAGGGATTCCTTACAAATTGTTTTGTAGATTAAGTGAAATGGAGAAAGATGATCCAGCTAATCAGCAACAAGTCATGCTGTGCAATGTATTTGTGTTCTAGACAGCCACTAGTGATCCAAGATGGCTAAATACTTTAAGAAGGGATTATCAAATTGTCAAAAGGGACAAAAGGACTGATGACATCCATGAGATTTCCATTAGAGCTGATCATAAGTGTAGTGATAAAAGTGTAGAATCATTGCTGTGATATATTTAGAACATTATGTCATATTTCAGTATGATTTTAGGAGCTCACTGTGTCATTTTTATGATAAGGATCTCATTTAAGAAAAAAGATATCAGATACCCACTTTCTTGTCTTGGCAAGCCACCCATACTATTAGAAAAGAAAATTTAGCGTGAGATAACAAGTCTCCACCTAACGAAGCATATCTGTCAGATTCTTTCTCATACACACCCTCTGTGGTGGGTTGAGCATAGCATAGCCTCAAGCTGTCACTCTACTCTGCCCCTTAATTAGATGGGAAAATTGGCTTGCACATAAAAGATTGTACAGTATCTCACACTGAGATGTGTGCAGGCTGGCGAATGTGTGTGTGGCTGTATGTCTGTGTATCTATGTATTTATATTTTCCTATACCTAAATCTATATGATATATAGAACTTTTTAAATTCTTTCTTTTAAAGTTTTATTTTGTATTGGGCTGTAGCCAATTAACAATGTTGTGATAGTTTCAGGTAAACAGTGAAGGGACTCAGCCATACATACACATGTATCCATTCTCCCCCCAAAACCCACTTCCATCCAGGCTGCCACACAACTGTGAGCAGAGTTCCATGTGCTATACAGTAGAACCTTTTTGGTCATCCATTGTAAGCATAGCAGTGTGTTCATGACCATCCCAAACTCCCTAACCATCCCTTTCCATCAGCAACCATAAGTTCATCTTCTAAGTCTGTGAGTCTCTGTTTTGTAAGTAAGTTATAGAACTCTTTTAAAAAGAAGACTCTGGAATCTGAAGTAGATCACAATAAATCAAGAGATGTGACAAAGAGACTTTTCAGGATTGGCTTAGGGAAAAGGGATTTTTTTTTTTTTTTTTTTGAGGAATTTTATAGAAAAGTCAATTATTTGGTTGAGTCTATTTTTTCCCAGAGAAGGGCTGGGGAAATAAGCCCCTAACTGCTCAAGTCTATCCAGAATGATCCTAAGATGTGGTTACATGAAAAGAATCTGATCTCAGGACTCTGATTTCAAAGTGCAGGAAGAGGAACTTGCTTCCAGATACTTCCTCTCCTATTACGAATGCTAATCTTTAATCTCACATTAAGAAACAAATTGCAAATGTCAACACCCTGTTGATACTTCAAGGACTCAATTTAACTTAGTATTTCCAAATTTATTAAAGGAGTACAATGTGCCCATTATTGTACTACCTGCCATGGAATCAGAGTAACTAATACATGTGCTTAACCTGGGTTCCCTAATAGTAAAGCTCAGGGAAAAAGGATAAAAGCAACATGTGGGAGCAGGACCCAATTTCAATTTATAGCTGTTAAAAAATAGAAGTGAAAAGGAAGAGATGAGAATAATTCATTGAGTTAAACTGTTGTCTGCTTCCTTAGTATAAGCCTCAAAGAGAAACTACTGGATGGTATGAGGCTTATTTTCTAGCACACAGTACTTTCTCTGGGGGTGCTACACAGAAAACTGCACTTCAGAGTAGTTCATAGCAGGGAAAAGGAGGAGGAATTTAACTGTCTGGGTCCCTTCTAGCTTTGGCTTAATGTTGGCTAAGTTTTATGCCATGGAGAAGGGATTCCCTCAGACCTCCAGTTCGCATCATCTGACCCCTAGGTGACCACTCAATAGGGCCGATCCCACTTTCCCTATTGCCCCATTTCATCCAACTCCAGAGAAGAAAGGCACATAGCATGAACAGAGCTCAACCTGAGCTCCAGTTTAGACTCTGCCCAACTAATCTGGGAAGCTCAGATAGGGTGCTGGTACATGCAATCGTGGCTTCCGAGTAGATGATGTGTGGTCAAAATGAAGCAGTCAAGGATATCAGAGATGGAGCAAAAGGCTTATGACAAACACAGCTGTCTCCTTAGGGTACAACATCTCACACCTTCCAAAACATCTGGCTCCTCTAATCCAAAATCAGATGTCCTTTCATTTATCCATGCTTTATTTTCAGAAAGGGTGACAACAACTATCACTTCATCACCCAAAAGAAAATCATCCATGAAATTCAATACATAATCTCTTTCAATATGTTATACAGTTGGCATGTCCTAGAAGTCAAAGTGGATTAAAAAAGACCCAAAAAATAAAACTATAGTGCCTGCTACTGAGATAGTTTTAATGTAGTAATTTTCACTTATTTAGTTCCTCCTCCATTACTCATTCTGGATTCTCCTCATCCTCAGGCAGTCTTTGGCATTTACCATATCCTGAAGGAAAGTGCTCTAAGCCAGCCGGTTGCCTCCCAACTGAGCCTCAACCACTGACAGACTATTTCATGATTCCATGAAGCAAGTTGCTTCTGTGTGAGTGGGAACATGGTCTTGGGCCCAGAAGTGAATTTCCTTGCTTTAAAAAAAAAAAAAAAAAAAAAAACCTGCCACATATTGCCAAAACAATGTTATGTATGAGAACGTATTGGTAAGTGAGGCATTTTTTTTTAATTAAATAAAATAAAATTGCTAATTACTTTACATCATTACAGTAGTTTTTGTTATACATTGATATGAATTAGCCATGGATTTACATGTACTCCCCATCCCAGTCCCCCCTCCCACCTTAAGTGAGGCATCTTTGCAAGTCTTTTAACAGAGGTGGTATTTCTGGCAGAGCAGTAACTATGTGTGAAGTATGAATTGAATTCTCTAAAGATAAATGGCTCCTCACTCTAAATACATTCTATTCCTGGCTGCTCCCTTTGAGGAATGCTGTCAGTCTCTGCTACTGACTTGTTGGGCACTTTTATAGTCACCATACTGATGAGTGGATCAACAAGGCATGGAAGTCTGCATCACCTACTTATGCATTTATTAATGACTTTCAGAATTATTCAAGTCTTATCCTAAATATGTTACTTCCATGGCATGATGGATTTGCTACGGTGCAAGCTCAGTGTTAAGACTTAATGGATCCAACAGTTCTTAACGTCACTTAGTCATTTACATGTCCATGCTTAGGTGCTGAATCTCTACTAGCACATCAGGAGACATATTTCAAATGTAGAAGTGTTTCCTACTATAGAAAGCATGACTTTGATCTGAAATCCTATAGGTTTGCACTATGATATTCTTTTGGGGGATTTTTAGGGACTTAGAGTATTTTATTCAGCACAGACACATATACCATCAGATCTGCTAGATCACGCTGGTTAAGGACAGAGCAAACTTCAAACTAACAATTTATTTAACAAATAAAATATTAAATGTTTGCCTCAAGTTCAATATCTTTTGCTTTTAAAATATAAAAAAGGACCATTAATGGTGGTGGGAAGAACAAGGTACAATTTATTCTTTAAAGAGGATTGCTGACAAGTCCCAGACCAAAGGACTTCTAAATTTTTAATTAGTATAGAATATAAGTCTTACTAAGACATCTAAGGATTCAATTATCCTGATATCTATACATGACCAGCTCGAGATCCTAAAATCATTTGGCCATGGATATATGTTATAACAGAATACTTATTCAGTTCTCACTGGACAAAGATTTTAAAGGATGTTGTTAATATAATGAATAAAATCTTGTTTTATTTATGCTTTGAGATTTTTTGTTTTCTATTTTCAGCTTGGAGTTATATTTTCTTGCCTCTAAGCTTTGATGAGCTCTCAAACTGGGAAAAGAATACACTCTATAGGAATAACTTGATCTTGGAATCAAGACACAATTTAAGATGGTGTCTAGAACTCAGTGACAGAAGACTTTGTGTACACTTTGGCTATAAGATGTCTTTGAAGCTCTATGAGCCTCACATTATTCATCAATAAAATGAGATTACATGATCTAATTGACCATGTGGTAGGGTTCATGCTGATTACAGAAACAAAAGTATTTGGATACTTAAAACACAATAGACACACAAAAGACTAACATGGTTACTAAATCAAAGCTGCTGAATTTCCCAGCTCTCTTGTCATCCAAGAACAACCCACTATGTGTTCTATGAGGACATTTCTTAGGATAACTGGGATTAATGTGAGGTTATTGTTTATATTCAGAAATACTCACACTCTGGAGGCCACATCACTTTGACAATGCAGGTAACTTCCTGAATGGGAAAGTCATCTGTGCCATCAGTGTCCTGGATAGAGGTAGCCTTCAAATAGAAAACTTGCTCTAAGATACCAAACTATACAGAGGCCACAGCAGGAAAAGAGAAAAATAATGAGGTATTTGAATGTTCAGGAACAAGTTCTCTTGATCTAGAAAGCTACATCTGCCATGTGGAAGATGACCAAAGCCTATAAAGTAGTGATAGACCCAGACAGAAGATGTTATGCTGGAGATTAAAGTCACTGTATTTATGTTCACAGCACTCTTTGGCATTTCCTCTCTAGAGTTATCTTCTCTTCCAGTGCTGTCCCAAAATAAAGATGTTCAGACACAAAAATTGGTATACAAATCAGAGGATAAGCTGTAGTAAGATAGACAAATTAGAGAGAGATATATGCCTTCTCTGTTTCTGTACACTAAAGAAAGGCTGATCTCTTAGAGCTGGGGCAAAGTTTATTCTACCAAGAGGGTACATACTCCCCAGTATGGAATCTGGAAGATAGTAAGAATCAAGAGCCTCTTCTTTTTCTCCCTCTTTGAATAGAAAGACATCCCTCATGGCATTAACATTAGCCTTTTACAAGAATTATCTCAAAAAGGCAATAAAGATATTTGTTTTGGGCCCTAGCCATTGACTAAAACATAATTACCTCACTAGATAAACCATTGTATGCTTGCCAGGAAGTCATATAAAAGATAGCAATAATGAATGATGAGTTTTATTTTATTCCTCTATGTATAACAGAGTTGGAAAGATATTCACTGATGGATGCCCAAGGTTGTGAAGTTCTGGTCAAGTCAGTCTGATGTAAAATTATGAAATCTTGATTCCACTTCCTATGCCTATTATATTTTCAAAACTCACAGAATTGTGTAATCTCATTCAAAGTTACTTCCATTTTCAGATGAGTGAACCAAGGCTCAGGGAGAGTCACTGACTTGCCAGAGTCAGCTAACTCTTACATGTAGAACCAATCAAGATTCTGTGCCTCCTGATTCTTGATTTTATGACTTTTACATGTGTACCAATTATTTCGACAGTAGTAGCTGGGTGGAGGATAAGAGATGAGACCAAAGTCTGAGCAGAAACTTAGTATAAGCATTTCCCTAATATAAATGTTTCCCTAATACAGCCTTAGAAACTCAGAAGGGGCACACAGCAAGCACACAACAAGTAATTTGCTCCTGTTGACTAGAAACTATGTGACAAATATGAAAGAAAATAGAACACAAAGAACCTATAACAGAAATTCAAGTGCTGACCTGAATCCAGAATCCCCACTGTACATGGTCGAAAGCCATGCCTAAAGTAGGTTTGCTCACTTGCTCTCCCAGTCATGTCTGACTCTTTGGACCCCGTGGACAGTAGCCCACTAGGCTTCTCTGTCCATAGGATTCTCCAGTCAAAATACTGTGAATGGGCTGCCATTTCCTTCTCCAGGGGATCTTCCCGACCTAGGGATTGAATCTCCATCTCCTGTATTGCAGGCATATTCTTGGCCCACTGAGCCACCTTAAAATATGTTAGAGACACAGTTTCATTAAACTCCCCCCTCTCTCTCTTGTCCTCCATACATAAAATAGGCAGTGTGGGAAGTTGGGAAAATGGTCTGCCTTCAGATTCCTGTTTCAGTCTGCAAAGAACACGGTACAAGTCTGTACTGGAAGAACTGTGAAGGATTAGGGTGGGGAATTGAGAAAGGGAAATTGTCCCCATTCTGCTGAAGCAAGCTGAGCTGCTGACTGCAGTCTGTTGGGGTCTTACTAAAATCCAGGCTGTGCTGGTATCTTGGCATAGTGGATGCCCACACGCTTTTCCTGACAGCTGGATGAAGACTCTGGAAACACAGCAGAGGAACAGGAATCTGTTCATGGAATAGGTTAGAATCAGTGCCTGTCTATGGCAGTCATTTGCAGAAGAAACCTGCATGTCATGCAAGAAAAGATTTAAGGGCCCGTGACTCTAGCTCAAAGCAGCAAGGGAGGCAGATGCTTTGTGACTAGTTGGAGTAAATAAAATCTTCCTGGTAGGAAAAAAACAAAAAGTGATTTGGCAGATTCAGTGTGCACTGAATCTCAGAGGGAAAAAAAAAATGTGCAGTTAATCAGACAATTCTGAAACAGACTCTAACTCTGGTATTGACCTGAAAGTCAATGATATCTCATTTCTCCTTTTAAATCCCTCACCTGCCTCTTGGATGCAAATTCACTGAGGGTATACATCTTGTTGAATTGGGATTAGCAACCAAGCATACACACACACACACACACACACACACACACACACACTCACACATCATATACACTTATCCTCCTTTCTATCCTAACCTTCCCGTGCGCTGTGAATAGGTATTTTTATGTAGGCTCTCTGAACTTTTCAGATTCACATATCTCATTTCTCATCTCTGAGCCTTCAAATATGCTCTTTCTTCCTAACAATACTGTTAGCCCTCCACCTCCAAAATTTTTATCCGTGGTTTGTTAATCCACGGATGCAAAACCTGTGAATACCGATGGCTGTCTCTATTCACTGTACTATGCTGTTATATATAAGGGATTTGAGTGTCTGAAGATACTGCTATCCCCCATAGAATCAATACCCCACAGATACCAAAGAAAGACTAATAATAAATATTTCTTTCTGTATTTCCTCTTCCACATTCTCTTTCAGTTAAACTCCCCACATGCATCAAAGAGCATCCTACACTCCATCTTCAACAAGCAGCTCATTCTGTCTCATCTTCCCAAAGCAGGATTTGCTATCTTCCTTCTGTGAATTCCCATAGCACTTTTTTTCCTGCTGAATTACCACTGGTCAGTTTCCCTGGTAAGAAGACTTTGAGATGGAGATACACAGAAAGGAATTTTATTGGGGAGTTCTCTAGGGGGTCAACAGACCCGAGGAAGTGAAGGTAGAGTTGGGCTGCAATACTGTCTCTGCAAGGACCACAGCCAAACCCATGGGGAGCTCTGGAGCTATGAGGACTCTTCAGATTGTTTCAAATGATTGAAAGAAGGCCAGGGCCTAAGCATCCCTCTCTCCACCGGTCATTGACTGTGAGGACCTAGGGCAAGAACCACAGACAGTAACAGACAGCCATGTTTAGCTGTGAATTGTAGGCGGAATGAGGCCTCTGAAAATAAGGGGGAAGAGGGGTAGAAATGTAAGTGGCATACACAGTAGCCACTACATCAATTTATGCAGAATTTGCCACACTCCTTTGCAGACCATGTCCTTGTGTCTTGGAAACTAAAAATCATGTCCCAAACAATTCAGTTCTTGCAGCTGTTAGCACAGTACATACCAGGTGAGGAGGAGTTCCCTTGCAGTCCAGTGACTGAGACTCCACGCTTACACTACTGAGACTCCATGCTTACACTGCAGAGGGCATGGGTTCAATCCCTGGTCAGGGAACTAAGATCCCAAATGCCACTTGGACAAAAAAAAAAAAAGATGCTGGATAATTTTCTGAGATGAACTTATTTTGTGCTCTTTCACAGAACATTTTGTGCTTTTCACTTTGAAAACATATTAGTAAGGTATTTCAGACCCATACTATCTTTTACAGGGGAAAAAAACTGAAGTGGAGAGTGATCATTGGACTTGGTCAATGGCACAATTAATTTAAAAGTTTTGATGTGTATACACATGGTTGATTCACTGTGCCATGCAGCAGAAACTGACACAGTATATAAAACAACTATACTCCAATTTTTAAAAAATAGAAAAAAAGTTTAGGTGAATAAATCTTGGTCTCAGGACTCCCAGGCTGATTGCCTTTTAAAAGAGTTAAATAATCAATTAACAAAACATAAATAGTAGCTCAAAAAGGACTACCATCAGGTCAAGAGTTAATAAACTTGCTCCCTAAACCCCTCAAAATTTCTGCTTCTGGACCTCCCCGAGGTGCCTCAACTTGATAAGTTATTAGACTTCCTTTTGGCATATGTTCACATGGAAAGAGCCAGAACTTTCAACCAAGATTTAAAACAACTTTGGACCATTGCCCAGGGCTCATACTATGGAGAGAGCAAAAAACATCTTTCAAGACTCTGTAAAACAATCACAATCAGGAAGATGACCCAAAGTACAATTCATGAAATCATTTTCAAGAAACTTGCTGTAGTCATAAAATCAAGCGAAGTTGTAAAGAAACTTTCCTTAAAGCAACAATCTCTCTTTCCCTCTCCCATTCCTGTTCCCTGTCCTACCCCCTATAACTACATTAGTAACCACTGTAAGTCATAATGTTAGCAGAGAAAGTCACCTGCAGTGTAGCCTGTTTCTAGGAAAACACTGGCAGGCACCCTGTTGCCGGACGCCAGCCATGTGCAAGAGTGTTGCACAGATGTGGCCTGTTAACTTAGCAGAGTTTCTCATTCATTATCAAACATGAGAATCCCAAGAAGATTGGAGCTGAGAGCAGACTTGGTTCTACAACCTGCAGAATCTGCTACCTGCACAATCAAGTTCTGAGCACCGTCACCTTGGTTAGTTACCTCTGTCTCTGTGTTACTGATGAATGGTACATAGAAATCACATATAATTGTTCCCCCACCTTATTTTATGAGCTGTTAGAACAGTTCTAATTCTCCCGTTCAATATTAGGCCTCAAACACTGCTTTTTCTATGACTTATTCTTGCTCTAAGGCCATCAAAGACTCTGGATTAAAAGCATAATACCAAAACTATAGTCTAGACCTCCAGACCCTCCACAAGCTAATTTTAAACTGCTGTTTAAGTTCCATTGTCCACTTCTCCTTGATGCAAATTCTACATTCCAGCAAAATCATCCTATGGGTTCTTACATTAGAAGCACTTCCCAAGATTGCCAGCTCGGGTCCTCTTAAAACTCTCTGGCCAATGCCATGCATTTCTTGATTCCCCAAACTCTGAGAGTGCATTTTCAGAAACCAAATCTATACCAATAAAGACTATTCAATAGATTTTGAACTCTTGCTTCTCAATTTATTGATGTATTTCAGTGACAATTAATTCAGTTACTAGAATTGGAGATGTCACTCACAGTTTTCACATCAACCATATTCCTTACTTTTTATTTTCATGTAGATCACACACACATACAAACACACCTTATATTTTCACACTTGCATAGCTTTTGGGCACATTTCCCCCCTGCACAGAAACCACTTCTTATCTACTCTGATTGAAATCCTACAAATACTTTAAAGTCCAACTCAAATATCATCTCTTCCTTGAAGACTTTTGGCGGCCCACTCTGTGGTCCATCATGGTTCACATGACTTTCTGCCTAGTATTATTATTTGTGCTCACACCTCATCTTGTCTCTATTAAACACTCAACTGGACAAGGAAAGAAGCCAGGTGCGAACTTCTGTTACGACAATATCTGGTATAATGCACTGAACAAAGTCAGTTTTCAGTGAAAAACTGAAAAAGCATTAGGCACATCTAATACTCACTGAAGCATATGTAAAACAAGTTTGGGAAATACTTCAAAATATTTTTACCCATTTTTTAAAACAATTTAATAGATGTAAAAGGTACAATCATTAAGTATATAAGTTAAAAATGTAAGTAAAGTGGTGAAAAGTATGCAACCACCTCTATGATAAATACACAGAGCATTATTTACACTTTAGAAACAACCACCTTCTCCTGACCCACAGCAACTGCCCAAAGTACTTTCCTGATTTTTCTCACCTTAAAATTTTTTTCACCTGTTCATATGAATAGAATTATACAATATTAAGTCTTTTGTGTCCATCTTTTGTTTTGCTTGTTTTTATTTTTTGCTCATTATTATGATGACAGATTTTATTCATTTTGTTTCTTTGGATAGCCTTATTCTTTTCATTGCTAAATGATCTATTTGTATAAATATGTAACAATTTAGTAATGTTGATGGACATTTTGGCTATTTCCAGCTTTGGCAATTATGAATAAATTTGCTCTGAACATTTGTGTACATGCCTTTTGGTACAATATGTATGCATTTTGTTACATATTTAGCAAGGGTTGAAATTGCCAAGCCACTGTGTGTGCATAAACTCAGCTTTATTGGTATTATTAATAACTTATAGTTTCCAAAGTGATTTTACCAATTCAAATTACCATCAACATTGTGTGGAAGATCTGGCTGCCTTATTTCTTCAACAGGTGACTATCAGAATTTTTAAACTTTAGTCTTTCAAGTGGGTTCTTAGGGGTAGCTTAGCATAGTTTTAATTTGCATTTCCTTGATGATAAATAATATAATATATGCTTTATTTAGGATAACTTTACTTATAAAATACTTATTACGTCCTTTGACCCATGTCTATATATATCGTACTGTTGCATTTGTTTCATTAATTTATAACTATTATTTACATACTCTGGATACAATTTCTTTATCAGATATATGATTACAAAGAGCCTCCTCCACTCTGTGGCTTGCATTTTAGCTCTCTTCATAGTGTTTTTTCGATGAGCAAAATGTGCTATTTTAATTAAATCTTATTTGCAATATAAATTAATAAATGTTTTACTTTGTGATCAGTGATTATGCATGTATAGGCGAGCACATGTGTATGTACATGTCGGTGCCTGTCTTCCAACGTTTCATCTTTTACATTTCTTTGTTATTTTTATTTATTTTTTTGAAGATTTGCTCTATAGTGTTGTGTTGGTTTCTGCCATACAACAATGTGAATCAGCATGCTTATGAGACATTGGGCAATAATTTCTTTCTCTTTTTTGCATGGTTTTTGTCAAGTTTTCTGTTACGGTCATGTTGGGCTCATAAAATGAGTTTACAAATGTTTCTTATTTTTCTGTCCTCTAGAAGAGTTTTTTTTTTTTTTTTTTAAAGATTGGTGGGTTTTTTTCCCATCAAATGTTTAGGAGAATTCACCAGTGAATATATTTAACTCTTTAGATTTATTTATGGAAATGTTTTCAATTAAGAATTCAACAATTTTGTTCATATTTTTCTATTTCTCTCCCTGTTTGCTTGAGTGAGTTTTAATCTAAATTGTCAAATGTATTACAATAAAGGTTTCCCAATATCTTTTTTCAGTTTTTAAACTGTGATATGTGTAGTGATGGATTCTTTTTCATTCTTTAAATGAACAACTTCATTTATAAGCACTTGTAGAATTATAGCTAAGTTGAGCAGAAAGTACAGTGAGTTCCCGTATAGTCTTTGTCCCCACACACATAGAGCCTCCTTCAGCATTGGTGCTCTGTGTCAGAACGGAACCTCTATCACAGTTCATGAACTTACACTGACACATCATTAGCCCTCAGTGCCTGTAGATTACATTAGGGCTAATATGAAGTGTTTTCCTGTCTACGGGTTATGACAAGTATATAGTGACACATGTCCACCACTGCCATATTATATAGGAAGGTTTCACTGTCTTAAAAATCCCCATGTGCTCCATTTTACTCCTCCATCCCCTCAAACCCTTGACTATCACTGATCTTTCTCCTGTCTCTATAGTTTTGTTGTTTTCCAGATCATCATATAATTGGGATCATACAGTATATAGCCTTTCAGATGGATATCTTTTACTTAGTAGCCTTATGTATTCCCAGCAGAGAGAATAGCATCACATTTGTCCATTTATATTTTTCACTTACTTTACCTTTACTTTGGCATTCTGTCAAAAATACAGCCTCTGGGATAAACCTGGAAGAGATACCATTATCCCCTTTTTGACAGAGGAAGAAATAATGAATTGAGTGTCAGATACAGTAAGTCACATAACCAAGTTTATGTAACCAGTCAATCAGCAGATCAGGGACTAGAACTTGCCTGTGCTTAGGACTGTGGCCAGAACCTATGAGCAGATCTTACTGTGACAAGGCGGGAAAGCAGCTGTGTTGATGGTCATAAAAAGCAAAAATAAAGAACCTCAAGGTGCTGAAATGCTGTAAACAAATCTGAAATTAACAATGATGAATAAATAGAATGATGAAAGTAAAAACAAAAGGTGTGATGTGATTTTAAAGACTTTGTTTTCATTGAGTCTGTCATTTTAGGGTTTATGACCTTAGGCAAGATCATTGTATTTCTTAATTGTCAGTTTCCTCCTTGTGGGATGGTGACAGATGACATCAGCACCCCCAACAAGAGCAGAAACGTTAGATTGCTCTAAGGATAAAGTGAAACTACATATACAAGGACACTTCAAATTTATAAAATATGTCATTCAATCTCAGGCTAATTTTATACTAATTATTGTCCCTCTTAGTCTTGCCAAAATTTTCATACCTTAAAAAACAGTTACTTCTGGGACTTCCTTGGTGGTCCAGTCATTAAGACATGGGGTCCCACGGCAGGGGGCATAGGTTCGATCCCTGATCAGGGAGGTAAGATCTCACATGTGGCATGGCTTGGCCAAAAAATCCAAAACCAGTCATTTCTTATTTCTATAAAACAGATTCTTACCTAACAGGATATTTTATCTATCACTTTGTATCTCTTTTTTTATTTTTGGTATTGAGTGAGTACACATGTCCATGGGCCACCGAGTGTTGGAGTAATAAACCTGGGCTTGAAGAATTATGATTTCAGGTGGGTAGCATGAAGTAATTGTACTGACATAAGTCTATGTCCCCCAAGATAGTCTAAGTCATAAATACTGTGGTGCTGAAATTCAACAGAGACAATACATACACTCTGTACCAAATTGTTATTCAAAATCATTTCTCTCTAGAATTATTGGAAGCTAGCAAGTAACAAATTAAAATAATCTACTATCATCATCTTTTAAATAATAGTAATGATAGTATTAATGTAATATAATGAATCTTGCATGAACTTTTGTTAGAATTAGTCTCATTGGCAAAGAACACTAAAACAATATTTAATAAGAATTTCAATAGATGGAAACCTAAATAAAAATTTTCTCCACATTTTCTGCTTTTAGGTAATAGAAGAAATAGAAGAGAAAAAAGAAAGGAAAGAAAACAAGCGAAAAACAGGAAAAGGATGAAGAAGGAAAATGTTGCTGTTAATGGAGTGTCTCATGATAAGAATCTGAGAGTGGATGGGCTCAAAGTTTTGGCATGTATAAAAAAATATACTGAGACAATAATATGAATGGCAAGCTTTTCCCCTTAAAATAGGATTGGGTGATCATTATTGAGATAAGAGAGGCAATTTATAAGAGCTCTTACAGAATCACAAGATTGGATGGGAAGAAGGAAGATGCCCTGGATGAAAACAGTATGAAAAATGCTTTCTATTTGTTAGATCCGTTAAACTTTAAAATTACTCATTTTTAAAGATGTCATTTAACCCATTGTGCAGATGAAGAAATGGGGTTCTGAGAAGTTACACTGCCTGCCCAACATATAATAGAGCCGGGATTCAGCTTCACCCAATTCTGCTTGAATGTAAGTCCTTGCTTGTTTGTTAATATCATCCTGAACTAACAAAAGTAAACATACAAATCCATAAAATTTAAATGGGAAGGGCAATATGAGGTCATTAAAGACTTCAAATAAAAAAGTAGTAAATGGATAATTATAACTTCCTTCTCCCATCAATAATTTCATCTCATTTCCCCTCTTACAGTCCCTCAACTAGTCAAAGTTTCTTACCTAGAGGTTGACCCTAAGCTTTACTTCTAGAAGATGCAAATCCCGAGAGGGCCTATTTCTACTGCATCAAGACAGTTTCCACCAGATCGTTGTCATAGGTATCACCGCAGGTCACCTCTGTGGTCCTCTGTGCTGCACCTTGTAGCAACACCTACTTCCTCTTGGTAATCAGGATCAGTCACGCAGTCCTAGGCCATTATCATTTCTTAGTCTGTAGATTCAGCCATATAAAGAGTTCAAAATGCCAGAGAGAGTCTTCACTTTTATTTTATTACAGCAACGGCAGTTAGCCCTGGTGCAATCTTCTCCTTTGAAGAACCTTTGAAAATATCATTTGCCAAAGCAAGGAAAGAAAGCAAAAAAGGAAGTGTATCAGGTGTAATAATGAAAAAAGCCCCTATAAATTGCATCCTTTTCATTTTTTAGTCTTATATTTGAATTCAATGTTTTATATCCTTTTTTAGGCACCATATGGTAAGCATTTTTGTATGTTTCTAATATTATTAGAAAGCACAAATTTAGGGCTTTCATAACACTTGGGTGAAATTTGAAATGTTTACTCCAATCCCTTCCTGGTGAATTATTAGATCATTTATAAATAGTTCCATTAAGACTAATGCTTCAGTGAACAACTTCCTAAATAAATCTTTATATAAAATAAGCAGTATTTGGTGTAGAGAAGATGGCAATCAATTGCAAGAGAAAACAGAATTAGGACCAAAGGCATGAAGGTAAATGTGATGATATATTTTGGGAAACAATGACTCTAAGGTGCCTAAAGTTTGTGCATGAGTGTGTGACTTAGCCATGCAAGAAATTTACACTGTGGTGGTGGCAAAATGGATTTTTGAGAGTCCATGTGTCATACAGACAGTAATTAAAACAGCCAGATTGGGTCGCTGGTCTCACCATTTACCAACTGCATGAATGTTAGTGCATTCATTTTCCCATACATAAAAGGTGGGGTAATAGTACTGACTGCATTGGAAATTTATGAGGTTAAACGTGATAATGTAGGAAAAGTGTTAAACATCTGGCATATATAAAGCTATCAACAAATGTTTATAATGATTATTATTGTTATCATGAACTTCACCACTATTATCAGTATCACTTTTACTATTGATGCCCATTTAACAAGTTTTATGTCCAAGGTTTCCATTAGGCTATGAAGAAAAAATAATAATATCATTAAAATGATTCTGGCTTTGATATCTGGTAGAATAAGTTTCAAATTACTCACTCTGTGGTGACAGACCTACTGTTATTCAACATTTCTGAAGTTGTTTCTTCAACAGTAAGATAAGGATGTAAACATCAACTAACATATCATTGGTCTGAGAATAAAGTAAGTTCATATGTTAGAGCACTTGATCTAATAGACTATTGATAAATGATAGATTTGCTATTAAATATATTATTATTATTATTGCAGCTGCTGCCTTTGTGCATGTATGTGTGGCTAGAGAGCCTGGTGGGCTACAGTCCAAAGAGTCACAAATAGTCAGACATGACTAAAACGATCTTAGCATGGACGCATGCATCTTCCTGCAATACAGTCGTTTCAATGCAATCATGACTCCAGAAATCACAGCAGGGTCTCCGCTAACAATCCATCCTTATTTTACAATAAAGGCTCAGAGGAGAAAAAGGACCAACTCTCCAGAAATAATATCTCTGGAGGATTGCTTCCCTTCAGTCAATTGAGAGTCAGTTGTAACAAAGGGAAAATGGGCATTTTCCTGAATAGTTTTGCTAATCATCACAGACAGATGGAATAGTAGGAGCTCTTGCAGGAAAAAGAGCAATGGTCAGATGGGAGAAAGGGTGGCCTTCTACACTGGCCTTTAGAACCACTTTGTCTGAGATTTAGACCTTTGTTTTCCTGCTCATTGTTTTGAGGGTGTGGGTGGGTGATATTTTGGTCTCCTTCAATCAAACTCTCCTTCCACAAAAATGAGAATGACCTGAAGACCATCTTATCTCCCCTCAAATTCCCTAATCAGTCTCTGGATAAAGTATCTTTTCCTGTCTTCCAGTTTCCTTTGTTATCATCCACAGAGGCAAAAACATATGCTTCATGAGATTCAACAGATCGCTTCTACTCTGTGATGTTTCCCAGGGACTAGATAAAAAAGGGAGACAAAGTCAAGAAATCAGTCTCCACTGAACATTAACCAGGCTTAGTGGAAGTATCATTACTTTCTCCTGTGTGTATGAGGCAAATGTCACTGCTGGGCATCCTAGTGGTCACCAACTTGCAAAAGGAAGAGCATTTCTCCTTTAACTACATCTTCCACAACCGCTGGTGGTGTTCAGTCACTAAGCTGTGTGCGACTCTTTGTGGTCATGTAGACTGCAGCATGGTAGTCTCCTCTGTCCTCCACTACCTTTTGGAGTTTGCTGAAATTCATGTCCATTGTGTCAGCATTGTTATCTAACCATCTCATCCTCTGCCACCCTCCTTTTCCTTTTGCTTTCAATCTTTCCCAGCACCAGGGTCTTTTCCAATGAGTTGGCCCTTCACATCAGGTGGCCAAAATATTAGAACTTCAGTATCAGTCCTTCCAATGAATATTCAGGGTTGCTTTCCTTTAGGATTGACCAGTTTGATCTTGCAGTCTAAGAACTCTCAAGAATCTTCTCCAACACCACAACTCAAAAGCATCAACTCTTCAGCGTTCAGCCTTTTTTATGGTCTAACTCTCACATCCATACATGACAACTGGAAAACTCATAGCTTTGATTGTATGGAACTTTGTTGGCAAAGTGATGTCTCTGCTTTTCAATATGCTATCTAGGTTTGTCATAGCTTTCCTTCCAAGAAGCAAGCATCTTTTAATTTCATGGCTGCAATCACAATCCAAAGTGATTTTGGAGCCCAAGAAAAGAAAATCTGTCACTGCTTCCACTTTCCCCCCTTCTATCTGCCATGAAGTGATGGGACCACACTGGTGAAATGTTCCATTTACAAAGAAATTGTTCTAAGGATATTTGTATATTAACCCACAATAATAAAAATTATAGTAATGTGTAATAGTTTGAACACTTTCCATGTAGCAGTGTAGCAGAAAACACAGAATCAGTGTTTTCTAAGGTATCTGTGATGATGACTTTTAAAATCAAATTATATTAGATAATATAAAAATGAAATAAAAGACATAGAAATGTATGTGCATTTTTAATTACTAGATTTAACAGACATAAAATAACTGCTGTATTCATTTAAAATTTCTGAGTGTTTATTTAGATTTCCTGACATTTCATGGAATGGTTACAGACTGTGAACCAGCTCTATTTGTGAACCACTCTTTGGTAGTGCAACTTCAGAGTGTGCATATTATAACATGCGTGCATGCATGCTCAGTCTCTCAGTCATGTCCAACATTTGCAGAACTGTAGCACACCAGGCTCCTCTTGTCTATGGAGTTTTTCAGGCAAGAATAGTGGAGTCGGGTGAACATATCCTCCTTCAGGCCATCTTCCCGACCCAGGGATCAAACCTGCCTCAATTGCTTCTCCTGCATTGGCAGGAGTATTCTTTACCACTGAGCGACCTGGGTAAGTCCCCATTATAATATGATTAACACTTACACTACCTTATTATGTAGGTGTTTTATTTTTTTCATTTTACATACAAGGAAAATGAGGCACGAGGCATTGATTTGTTCGAGGTCATCCATCTTATAAATGTTAGGCAAATATGAACCCAAGATCCAGAGTTTACATTCCTAACCATTAATATAAGAAATAAAATTTCTGATGTGCTCCTAATACCAAATAATAACAGGCAGAGTTACACAGTGCAGTTCTGTATATTTGTATCACCTTCTACTGTTCAGTGTTTTCACTTGTGTTTGATCATTTGATACTGATAGAAGTTCTGTGAATAAAGAGGGCAAGAATCATTTCATCCCATTGTCACACGTGGGCACTTGGGTCCCTGAGATGTTAGCGGACTTGTCTAAGGTAAAAGGTATGACTTGAGCAGGCTGTCTGTTTTATAAGAATCACAGTAAGGAATGTGTGGTTTAGACAAAAGAGACTAAGGCCCTGGGAAACCTTTCCTAGTAAAAGGAGCAAAAATCTGTAAGGTAGAAATAACAGAACAGAAGATGCCTGACTGTGCTTATAAGGAAAAAAAAAAAAAACTACTAGAAGCCAGAATAAAGATGTTACTTAAAAGTATAAAGCTAGGCATGCGACTTGAGGCTTTGCCTACCTTGATGCTTTTATAGTTTGCTTACCTTAGAATAACAAGAAGTGGAGATAAAAGTGAAGCATCATAGGTCGTTAAGGCACGGGTGTAACTTTTTTGTTTTTTAACAAGATCTTCAATCTGTATATATTTAGTTTTTGTATTCATGTCAATTAATTTTTGCAAAAGCAATATTGGTTAGAGTGACTATGTCTGAGATGAAGATGCTAATAATTACAAGGTTTAAAGAGATTGACAAAGCTAAGACGTGAAAGGGTTGAAACTGAATAGTTTTCTTTTGACTTGAAATCCCAGATTCTGTCCTATTTGTAGCAGTGTCTACATAATCTTTCTATTTTATAGATACTTCCATGATCTCGTGGGAAATAAACTGCAAGAATGATGGTGGTAACATACAAGGAAGGGTAGAAATGGATTACTGTAATTAAATGTCAGTTTTGGTCAGGTAAGAGTTTAAGGAAAAAGAATCCAAGTAACAGAAGTGCCATTTACAAGGAATATGAGACCTAAGTTAGAGCATATCTTTTACTATAAACTAATAGAGTAACTATAAGTCAAATTTTAATTTTTTTCATTAAACAAAACTTGAGAGCATGCTGTATAACAAATACTAGGATAGGAAGGAAGAATAAGATAAATGTGATACAGACTTAGTTTTTCATGGGATTAATGGTCTATTGCAGGGGGTCCATTAGGCTTTAAGAATAATACACTCCTTCAAGAATTTATTGAAACCTTTGGATTCTGTCTATAGCAGATTATAGAGATGATATAAACTTGTTTATACAATCCTGCTTACAAATTCAAGGGTTTATAGATTGTACCCCTTTCCAAAATGAAAGGCATCAACAGATCCTCTAAGGAGCTCTAAGCATCACCTAGGTAAATCACCTCAGTTTGACAAGCTGGAAAAGAAAAAATGCATAAGCCAATTGGCAATTTTAAAGGTATGAACTACTAGTCCCAGTGGTGGTCTACAGAGGATTGGTAAACCCTGCTACTGAGAAGCCAGGAGCAGCTTCTGAAAGGAGGAGATGCTTGGACTAGATCCTCAAGAATGAGCTCAGAGGTCAAGAAGTCTTTTTGGAATCTCAGATTCTTAAGTTGTAAAATAGAGGGCTAGACGATTTCAGAGGTTTTTTTCCCAGCCATGATACTTTATAATTTTATGGAGTTCAAAAGATGCTCATAAGCTGATGTTCTCCCATCCACTGGCACCTCTTGACTCCAATCTTTAATATCACTATTATGCTGTTGTCTTTCTCCCAAAAAGTACACTCAGAACTGGTTTAGAAGGAAGAGGAGATATGCTATCAGACTTCCTTACATTTTTGCAAGGAAGAGTCCATGGCTCAAAGTGTCTTTTACTTGAACAGAGAAATGAGGAAACCTGCTTTTTCTCTCCAGTTCCTGCTGGACGGTGTCTCAATTGGGCAGAGCTTTCGCCAGTAAGTAAAGGAAGGCTTCTGTCTGTGCTGCTGAAATTGTGGGCAGGGTCACTAAAGAGTGACCACGTAGGGCAGGAACACACGAAAACATTTCTCAGAAAACAGCATTTCTCCCTTCTCAATTGAGACAATGTTTTGTTTTTGTTTAGGAAACATAGAAACTGAGCTTGAACAAGCTGGACTGGGTCATCCAATCTTTCCTCCCGGGAGTGGAAGAGTTGCTGCAGTGTGTTCATTCATTTTTTTTTTTTTTTTTTTTTCAATTTCTCTTGGAGACTCCAGTGGGGGTTTTCACCGAACTCTCTGGGCAATCGCTCTGTGCTCTAAGTCAATATTGCAGGAGGATTGCTATGACATTGGAAGGAAAAGGTAAAAGAACCTCCAAGAAAAACATTTGTTGAGGAGGTTGATTTAAAAGGAGTTAACTCTGTACATAGATGTTAAAACTGAATAAGCATAAGGGGCACTATATTCCCCCATGCTGAAAAAAAGTTTCATAATTTTTATTAATCAAAGATAAAAAGGTAATTATGCTTCTGTTTCCTAATTGCAAGTTCACTATATGTATATGTATATATATCCTCTCCCCCTTGGACCAGCTCCCCCACCCCCCACCCCATTTCGCCCATCTAGGTCATCACAGAGCACAAAGTTGAGCTCCCTGTGTTATAGGCAGGTTCCCGTGAGCTTTTTATTTTGCACATGGTCATCTATATATGTCAACCCAATCTCCCAACTCATCTCACCCCCTCTCTCCCCCTGTGTCCACATGTTCATTCACTACATCTGTTTCTATTCCTTCCCTGCAAAGAGATTGTGAGATTGTTGAATTTTATAAATTTCTTGATTTTCAAAAAATTTTGGCCTTTTAAACATTTTGAACATGATCATAGATGCTTTGAGCTTACGAGGAATTCATTATCATGTGTATAAAAGGATACATATATTTGTATTCTGAGTCTTGTTGAATATTTGCAGTGTGACAAATCATTATGTCAAATATTTTACATGAATTTTCTGTGTCATACCTCATAAAACAATGTGATGGATTTTATCCCTCTTTCTAGCTTATATAACAAAGAAACAACTCAAAATTGAGCTTACAAAAGCTAACCAATGTGCTCAATTTCATAACTGCATGTGGCAGGGTGGAGTTTTGAGGTCAGTCCTATTTGATTCCAAAGCTCTGAACTACTATTTTTTACTTTGCATTTCCTACTCTACATAGTAATATGTTAAGTAATGATCAGGTATTTAAAATGTTTTTCATTTCATTGTTCTTTCAGTTAGAGAAGAGAGTGATTTGCTATTAGATTTTATGTTTATAGGGACCTTGCTTCTGTGCAGGAATGTATAGAGTGTATATTGCAGGCTTCTGACCATGACTGACTTGATTTGTATGCTGCTCTGTTTCTTTGACCTTAGGCATGTCATACTGTTCATGGGGTTCTCATGGCAAGAGTACTGAACTTGTTTGCCATTCCCTTCTCCAGTGGACCATGTTTTGTCAGAACTCTCCACCAAGAACCATCCATCTTAGGTGGCCCTACACAGCATGGCTCATAGTTTCATTGAGTTAGACAAGGCTGTGGTCCATGTGATCAGATTGGTCAGTTTTCTGTGATTGTGGTTTTCAATCTGCCTGCCCTCCAATGGAGAAGGACAAGAGGCTTATGGAAGCTTTCTGATGGGAGAGACTCACTGATGGGGAAACTGGGTCTTGTTCTGTTGGGTGGGGCCATGCTCAGTAAATCTTCAATCCAATTTTCTGTTGATGGGTAGAGCTGTGTTCCCTCCCTGCTATTTACCTGGGGCCAAATTATGGTGGAGGTGATGAAGATAAAGGCAACCTCCTTCAAAAGATCCCATGCATGTACTGCTGCACTCAGTGCCCCCCACCCTGCAGCAGGCCACCACTGACCCACGCCTCCACTGGAGACTCCTGGACACTCACAGGCAAGTCTGGGTCAGTCTCTTGTGGGGTCACTGCTCCTTTCTCCTGGGTCCTTGTGCACAAGTTTCTGTTTGTGCCCTCCAAGAGTCTGTTTCCCCAGTCCTGTGTAAGTTCTGGCAGCTCTATGGTGAGGTTAATGGAGACCTCCTCCAAGAGGGCGTATGCCACACCCAAGTCTGCTGCACTCAGAGCCCCTGCCCCTGCAGCAGTCCACCGTTGACCTGTACCTCCACAGGAGACTCTGAAACACAGTTCTGGCTCAGTCTCTGTGGGGTCTCTGGGTCCTGGTGCACACAGTGTGTGTGAGCCCTCTGAGCATCTCTGGAGGGCATGGGGTTTGATTCTAAATGCAGTTTTGCCCTTCCTATCATCTCTCTGGGGCTTCTCCTTTGCCCTTGGATGGGGGGTATCTTTCTTTTTGGTGGGATCCAGCATTCTCCTGTTGATGGTTGTTCTGCAGCAAGTTGTAATTTTGGAGTTCTCGCAAAAGATGAGCACATATCCTTCTACTCTGCCATCTTGGAGTGAACTTGGAGTTGTGGATGTGACTGGTGATGAAAGTAAAGTCCAATGCTGTAGAGAGCAATACTGCATAGAAAGCTGGAATGTTGGGTCCACGAATCAAGGTAAATTGGAAGTGGTCAAACTGGACATGGCAAGAGTGAACATAGACATTTTAGGAATCAGCAAACTGAAATGGACCAGAATGGGTGAGTTTAACTCAGATGACCATTATATCTACTATTGTGGGTAACAATCCCTTAGAAGAGATGAGTAGCCATCATAGTCAACAAAAGAGTCTGAAATACTCGGATGCAGTACTTGGATGCAATCTCAAAAATGACAGAATGATCTCTGTTTGTTTCCAAGGCAAACCATTCAATATCACAGTAATCCAAGTCTATGCCCCAACCAGTAGTGCTGAAGAAGCTAAAGTTGAACGGTTCTATGAAGACTTACAAGCCCTTCTAGAACTAATACCCCCAAAAAGCTGTCCTTTTTGTTATAGGGGACTGAAATGCAAAAGTAGGAGGTCAAGAAGCACCTGGAGTAACAGGCAAATTTGGCCTTGGAGTACAGAATGAAGCAGGGCAAAGGCTAACAGAGTTTTGTCAAGAGAACGCACTGGTCATAGCAAACACGCTCTTCCAACAACACAAGAGAAGACTCTACACATGGACATCGCCAGATGGTCAACATCATAATCTGATTATATTCTTTGCAGCCAAAGATGGAGAAGCTCTATATAGTCAGCAAAAACAAGACTGGGAGCTGACTGTGGCTCAGATCATGAACTCCTTATTGCCAAATTCAGACTTAAACTGAAGAAAGTAGGGAAAACCACTAGACCATTCAGGTATGACCTAAATCAAATCCCTTATGATTATACAGCAGAAGTGACAAATAGATTCAAGAGACTACATCTGATAGACAGAGTGCCTGAAGAACTATGGATGGAGGTTCCTGACATTGTACAGGAGGCAATGATCAAGACAATCCCCAAGAAAAAGAAATTCAAAAAGGCCAAATGGTTGTCTGAGGAGGCCTTACAAATAGCTAAGTACAGAAGAGAAGCTAAAGGCAAAGGAGAAAGGGAAAGATATTCCCATTTGAATGCAGAGTTCCAAAGAATAACCAGGAGAGATAAGAAAGACTTCCTCACTCATCAATGCAAAGAAATAGAGGAAAACAATAGAATGGTAAAGACTAGAGACCTCTTCAAGAAAATAGAGATTCTAAGGGAATATTTCATGCAAAGATGGGCACAATAAAGGACAGAAATGGTATGGATTTAGCAGAGGCAGAAGATATTAAGAAGAGGTGGCAAGAATACACAGAACTATACAAAAAAGATCCTATGACCCAGATAACCATGATGATGTGATCACTCACCTAGAGTCAGACATCCTGGAATACAAAGTCAAGTGGGCCTTAGGAAGCATCACTACGAACAAAGATAGTGCATGTAATGGAATTCCAGCTGAGCTATTTCAAATCCTAAAAGATAATGCTGTGCAAGTGCTGCACTCAATATGCCAGCATATCTGGAAAACAGCAGTGGCCACAGGACTGGGAAAGGTCAGATTTCATTCCAATCCCAAAGGAAACTGCACAATTACACTCATCACACAGGCTAGCGAAGTAAATTTTAAAATTCTACAAGCTAGGCTTAAACAGCACGTGTACCAAGAACTTCCAGATGCTCAATCTGGATTTAGAAAAGGCAGAGGAACCAGAGATCAAATTGTCAACATCCACTGGATCATTGAAAAAGCAAGAAAGTTCCAGAAAAATATCTACTTCTGCTTTATTGATTACACCAAAGCTTTGGCTGTGTGGATCACCACAAACTGTGGGAAATTCTGAAAGAGATGGGAATACCAGACCACCTGACCTGCCTCTTGAGAAATCTGTATGCAGGTCAAGAAGCAACAGTTAGAACTGGACATGGGACAACAGACCAGTTCCAAATCAGGAAAGGAGTATATCAAGGCTGTATATTGCCACCATGTTTATTTAGCTTATTTGGAGAGAACATCATGTGAAATGCCAGGGCTGGAGGAAGCACACACTGGAATCAAGATTGCCGGGAGAAATATCAATAACCTCAGATATGCAGATAACACCACCCTTATGGCAGAGAGCAAAGAAGAATAAAAAGCCTCTTGATGAAAGTAAAAGAGGAGAGTGAAAAACCTGGCTTAAAGCTCAACATTCAGAAAACTAAGATCATGGCATCTAGTCCCATCACTTCATGGCAAATAGATGGGGAAACAATGGAAACAGTGAAAATTTATTTTTGGGGGCTCCAAAATCACTTCAGATGGCCACTGCAGCCATGAAATTAAAAGATGCTTGCTCCTTGGAAGAAAGGCTATGACCAACCTAGACAACCTATTGAATAGCAGATACATTACTTTACCAGCAAAAGCCCGACTAGTCAAAGCTATGGTTTTTCCAGTAGTCATGTATGGATGTGAGAGTTGGACTATAGAGAAAGCTGAGCTCCAAAGAATTGATGCTTTTGAACTTCGGTGTTGGAGAAGACTCTTGAGAGTCCCTTGGACTGCAAGGAGATCCAATCAGTCCATCCTAAAGTAAATCAGTCCTGAATATTCATTGGAAGGACTGATGCTGAAGCTGAAACTCCAATACTTTAGCCACCTGATGCGTAGAACTAACTCATTAGAAAAGACCCTGATGCTGGGAACAATTGAAGGCAGGAGAAGAAGGGGACGACAGAGGATGAGATGGTTGGATGACATCACCAACTCGATTGACACGAGTTTGGGTAAACTCCGGGAGTTGGTGATGGACAGGAAAGCCTGGCGTGCTGCTGTCCATGAGGTCACAAAGATTTGGACACGACTGAGAGACTGAACTGAACTGAATCGAATGGAAATATCTCTAAGAGAAATGTTAGTTTAGCCTTTGTTTGCAGTCTAGTGAACCAGTAAAGTTGCTCAATCATGCCTGACTCTGCGATCCCATGGACTGTAACCTACCAGATTCATTCATCCATGGGAGTTTTCAGGTGAGAGTACTAGAGTGGGTTGCCATTTCCTTTCCAAGGGAATTTCCCGACCCAGGGATCAAACCCTGGTCCTCTGCATTGCAGGCAGATGGTTTACTGTCTGAGGCACCAGGGAAGCCCTAACTGTGCTTTAATATATCAGGTTGTGTCCTTTTCTACCCAGTCTGGAGAAATGATTCCAAATGGATGAATTTATCAGCATATGATAGACACTTAAAAGAATATGCAAGGGGAAAATGGGCTAAACTTAGAGCAAACAGGCTGCCTAAGAAAAACAAGCCTTCCTCCTTCAGTTTGGTTTGTATATTCCCTGGATTAACTAATATTTACTATGTGGGGTGATCTTTCACAAATGAAAACATGATTTATACTCATCCCCTCTGAGTGCAAGATTTTGGATTTTTTTTTTTAAAGCAACTTCAAAGGTCAGGTGGTTATTTAAGTTAATCAGCTGACATTAAAGTGCTTTTTCAGCTGGAATTCTATAATTGTGTATATTGTATTCTCTAACTCTATATATTGTATCTTATAATTATATTGTATAAGTTTTCAATATTATTTGAAAATAAAACACTAATTTTACCAAAAATATATTCAATATTAGTACTTAAAATTTATGCTCATAATGGAATATTGAGAAAATGAATTAAGTGGAAACAAAAGAAAATAGTCACTTGTAGTATTAATGTTCAAAGACAAGCAAACACACTTTTTGTACTTTTATTTTTTTATTTAAGTGTAAACGTTTACCCTGTTCTCTTGCTCTGTTACTTTTATATGCATGTGATAATTTTGTAACACTGTCTTATTATTACGTATGGTGTAAAACAATTATAATGGCTGCATAAATTAGTTCAGTTAATGTGGTTTCCATATTTTAACAATTTTTCTAATTGCTGCACACATACTGTGTATATCATTTATATTTTATTATGATTTATTGTACTTATAAATAACATTATGATAAGTGTTTTGTGTATAAACAAATGTATATTGAACTCTGAACATGTGCTAGGTCCAGAGCTTGGCCCTATGGAATCATTATTGGAAAAGCCATGGTCCAGTCTGTGAGGACCTTATAGTACACTGGAAAAGGTTGACAAATAAATGAGTAAACACATATCTTTGTGTAACTCATAAAGAGCTTTAATCTGATGTTAAAAACTTGTTTTTGAAGCATAAAAGAGCATATATAATATTTCCAGCAGGGGTTTGAGACAACTGCCTGGATCAGGGAATGCTTGAACCAAGATTGAAAGCTGAGTAGAATTTAACTAGAGAAAATAATGGGAACCAAAGAATTTTTTTATCAGTGGGGAAAGAGCTTGTGCAAATGTACATAGCTCTTTGAACAATCCTGACTAGTTCAGTGTGACAAGAGAAAAATAAAAAACTAATAATAAGTTAACATAGGTAACGTACCTTATTTGCTAGGTGCTGTGTTAACCACTTTACAGTCATTAGCTTATTTAATCTTTATAACATCCTTCTGTAGTAGATAGGATTATTATCTCCATTTTTGGATGAAAAAGCAAAGGCTAAATCAAATTTTCTAACTTGCTCAAATACAGTGAATATACAATGGATCCTGGATTTTACCCCCACAATCTAATTCCAGATACATCTCAATTATCATTTAATTTATTGGTTGGAGAAAATATTGTAAAGTCTTCAGTCATTAAACTATGTCCCGAAAGCAAAGAGAAAAATTTAAAGATCATCAGTGATACAGTAGTATCACTAGACCTTTTGATTTAGAAATACTGCTAGGCAATTACCAAATATATATTTTAAACATATGCAAAAATAAATGAATGAGTCCTAAATTAAGGGAGAGGTATTTGAAATATATAGGAGAAAAGTTTAAGAATTGGGATAGAATTTATTTGGCTTGGTTAGAGATTGGCCATGTTTGTTCATAGAATACACATTTTTTTTTTTTCTCAGAATCTTCAGTGTATTTTCAGAGGTTGTGTGTGTGTGTGTGTGTGTGTGTGTGTGTACACCACTTATTAAGCTATTTTTTCTAGGCCAAAATCCCTTTTATAGTTTGCTTTGTGATGCTGCATCTGGTTTTCTAAAAGCCATATTTCTCTTTCTCTAGCTGGATTTTGGTAAGATGTTTCACCCTGGTAGAAATATTTGGCTCTGGTCTTCAGTGCTTTGGGTGTGTTTTTAGCTCCCAGAACCAGCCTTACTGCACACTCAGAACTAGCCGCACCAGACGGGTTGACCTGTTGTCTTGAGTCTAAAAGTCAGCTCTGTAGAGTCTTCTCCAAGCCTCTAGATTCTCAGTATCCCAAAAACCTCTTCAATTTGACCCCAACTCTAGGAAAATAACTACATCTTTTAGTTCTTCATCTCTCTTATCACAGTATATTCTTTTGGCACTTGCCATTCTCTACCTCTTCATAGTAAATATTCTCTGATAAAATAATTGGTATAAGTTTTATATTCCTGACCAGGAACAGGTCCTGACATACTTTTGAATTTGGTGATGACAATTTCTCTGTTAGTAGAAACATATTTCTGCATTAATTAAACAGAGGCTTATGACAACAAGTAAAATATTGTGAAGGATGCTTTAAAGAGAAAAGTTCTCTTAGGAACAATTATCACCTTCCATTTTTTTTCCTATTAATCAATACTTAACAATGAATTAATTAATTATTCTTACCAATATGTTAATTAGAAAATATTTACATAGCCTATAGCTTTGAATTTAATTTGTTGATTTTGATTTAACTCTTAAATTTGCATCACTTAAATTTGCCCTTAAATTTGCATCACTTCATCTAGACCTATAAATCAATTCACTTCTTTCATTCATTAGTGTTAAAAACACTTGCAACATAAGAGTTGCTTGGTTTGGAATTTCTGATTGTAAATTTGTCTTTGGTGAAAATATAGACAATAAAAAGATGCTTAAACCTCTGAATATCCTAATAGAATTGAAATTATATTAAAGTGAATGGACAAATTTAAATGAAACAGAAAACTAGGAGAAACATAATAAGTCTTTATTTAAATACTTCAACTGAGTCCAGAAAAATTTCAGATAGCAAAGAGGCCATAAGTGTCACAGAATAGACAAATAGAGGCATAGAAGTTAAAAATGGAGTTGAGCTACATACAGAGAAAAATACAGAAAGCAGTATTTTTTCTTATTTTAATGTTTCTAAGATTGGCAAGTGAACTATAATTTATATGCTCATCTAATATAGAACTTCTTTATTTTCCCTTAGAACATATTATTAAATTGTTGTTGTAGTTTAGTGTTTAAATATATCTTAGAGTTAAGGAAATGTGATAAATACAAATTTGCACATGTATTTTGTATATAATTCTTTATCAATCATTTCATATATATTTAAAATTTTTCCTACCCCTTTACTCTTATGATATGACTGATTGATAGCACACATCTGGTATATTTTTTTCTCCATAGGTCTTCTGTAGTAAGAAATTAATGTGACTTACTACAGTCAGGAAAGAAATACAAAATTTAAAAAAACCAAAAAACTTAAAATGGAAGGATGTAATTTGGAAGAGTTTAAATATGTATAACTTTCCATGAATCCTGATTTTCTATAAATGTATTTTCCCTCCCCAATTATTAGAATTTAAATTTCATGAATTAATCATGTTTAGTAAATTTCATTTGAAGAACTAAAGTTCTTCCATTGAAAAGTATAAAGAATTAGTTACAATTATTTTAAGTAGATTAACATTTTATTCCTTCAACTTAATGACTTTCAGATTTTCACATATCTCTGGGATGCAGGCACCCCCACTTTGGAGACAATTACATTGCAAAGATTATGAAAAGATTTGTATAATGATCTTACTTTATATTATGCATTGCATCAACAAGATTTTGAGTGAGTTTTTAATAAACTTTTGTTTCTCTTAAAACTGATAGGAAGGAAATTTGGGGATAAATTTCAGTTGAGAAAGATAAAAAAAATGAGTAAAACATTGTCTTTGTCTTCTTGAAGCCTAAAATCTAATGGATGAAACCAACATGAAAGCACCAGAACAACAACAACAAAGTCCTAATAGAATATACAAGAAAGAAAACAACAAATAACTTGTTGTATAAGAGAGGAAGACAGTCATTCTGCCTAGAGGCTCAGAAGAGATTTCAAAGAGAAGAGGCATATTTTCCCACAATATTATCAGCACAGTTCATTCTATACATTACTATATATAGTAATGGGCTAACATGGCAAATTTTATGTCATATACATTTTTTTTAATTTAGAAAAGGCAGAGGAACCAGAGATCAAATTGCCAACATCCGTTGGATCATCAAAAAAGCAAGAGAGTTCCAGAAAAACATCTACTTCTGCTTTATTGACTATGCCAAAGTCTTTGACCATGTGGAAGACCACAAACTGTGGAAAATTCTTCAAGAGATGGAAATACCAGACCATCTGACCTGCCTCCTGAGAAATTTGTATGCAGGTCAAGAAGCAACAGTTATAACTGGACATGGAACAACAGACTCGTTCCAAATCAGGAAAGGAGTACATCAAGGCTATATATTGTCACCCTGCTTATTTAACTTATGTGCAGGGTACATCATGCAAAATGCTGGGCTGGATGAAGCACAAGCTGGAATCAAGAATGCTGGGAGAAATATCAATAACCTCAGATATGCAGATGATACCACTCTTATGGCAGAAAGCAAAGAAGAACTAAAAAGCCTCTTGATGAAAATGAAAGAGGAGAGTGAAAAAGTTGACTTAAAACTCAACGTTCAGAAAAATAAGATCATGGCATCCGGCCCCATCACTTCATGGCAAATAGACGGGGAAACAGTGGAAACAGTGACAGGCTATTTTGTTGGCCTCCAAAATCACTGCAGATGGCAATTGCAGCCATGAAATTAAAAGACGCTTACTCCTTGGAAGAAATTCTATGAACAACCTAGACAGCATATTAAAAGGCAGAGACATTACTTTGCCAACAAAGGTCCATCTAGTCAAAGCTATGATTTTTCTAGTAGTCATGTATGGATTTGAGAGTTGGACTATAAAGAAAGCTGAGTGCTGAAGAATTGATGCTTTTGAACTGTGGTGTTGGAGAAGACACTTGAGAGTCCCTTGGACTGCAAGGAGATCCAACCAGTCCATCCTAAAGGAAATCAGTCCTAAATATTCACTGGAGGGACTGATGCTGAAGCTGAAATTCCAATACTTTGGCCACCTGATGTGAAGAGCTGACTCATTTGAAAAGACCCTGATGCTGGGAAAAATTGAAGGCAGAAGGAGAAGGGTACGACAGAGGACCAGATGGTTGGATGGCATCACCGCCTCAGTGGACATGAGTTTGAGCAAGCTCTGGGAGTTGCTGATGGACAGGGAAGCCTGGCGTGCTGCAGTCCATGGGGTTGCAAAGAGTCAGACGTAACTGAGTGACTGAACTGAACTGAACTGAACTGATTGCTTTATGATGTTTTGTTAGTTTCTGCTGTACAGCAAGTGAGACAGCTAAATCTCTCTATCTATCTATCTATCTATCAATCTATCTATCTGTCCGTCCGTCCATCTGTCTGTCTGTCTATCTATCTATCCATCTATCTATCTATCTATCTATCTATCTATCTATCTATCTATCTATCTATCCATCTGTCCGTCCATCTGTCTGTCTATCTATCTATCTATCTATCTATCTATCTATCTATCTATCTATCATCTATCTATCCATCTATCTATCTAAATATACCCTTCCTCTTGAGCCTCCCTCCCAAGTGGAAAGGAAGAGTCAACTTTGATCAAAAGGACATTTTCAGTGCCTCTCAGTTCATACCATGCAATGAACTGTCAAACTCACTAAACATTTCACTACATTAATAGAAGGAATCAGACATTTTTACATATTTAATAAGAAAGTGGGAAATGTCAATTTAATTAAAAAAAATTTATAGAATCCATAAAATGCTAAGAACTCTAATTAGAACTACTGATACAGTGAAGACATTTTCCACAAGGAACTTAGAATTTACCTGAAGATGCTTAGTGTTAGAGATCAAATCTGCTATGTTCATCTATATTCACAGGAAAAGTCAGTATGAATACTTTAAATTCTGTTTTAATTATATTAGAAAAGAGGCTTTGTTCATTTCCATGCCCACTACACTTAATAAGAGGACTTTCCTGGTGGCTTAGTGGCAAAGAACTTGCCTGCCAATCCAGGAGATGCAAGTTTGATCCCTGGGTCAGGAAGATTCCCTGGAGAAGGAAAGGCCAACCCACTCCAGTATTCTTGCCTGGGAAATCCCATGGACAGAAGGAGCCTGGTGGGCTACATTCCATGGGGTTGCAAAAGAGTCAGTCATGACTTAATAAATAAACAATAACAACAAACACAGACCCACTCTGACCAAGAAGAATTACTGGGGGAGCCAGGAAACTGACTCAAAAAAAAAAAAGAGTGCCTAATAAAAGTGTCATTGAGTCCTAAGCAAAGTTATAATTCTCCTGAGTTCTAGCTTTTTTATTTTTAAAAAAGGTTTCTTCTTGGTTTTGACCTCCCTGTATATTCTTGCCATTAATCCTCAGTTTATGGTGAACTAGTTCTTGCCAATAAATAGCTTTCTAGTTAAGAAATGAGTGGCTCGGGGGCTCACTCTCACTATCTTTGGTTGTCTTTGTGGTGTGGTTTTCCCTCTCAACCCTTGCTTGCAGTTGATTTTATGGGAAAAGATTCAGAGCAACTCATACTCTCTTGTCTGCAAGAGAAGGAGAATTTACAAGGTTTGCATCAGTCAGAGGAGAGTTATCAACTGGCCAAGTGCTTCTAAGTCATTTTCTAATTGAAATAAGAAATATCCTTTACAAGTCATTGTAAAAACTTCTTCTGTCCAAGGCTACCACTCTCAGTATTTCTATTTGCCCCCTAGAGCACATCTGTCTGGCTTTTTTCACAAGCCCCATTCCCTTAGCACTAATGAGAACCTCATGCTGTCCAGTCTAAGAGCAGGATTTGGGGCCATTTCTCCCGAATTAATATAAAGCATGTCAATCTGGGCCCTACAGAGTAAGATTGGCTCTTCTTACTGCTGAATCTGGCTCCTAGGTGGTTTTGTATCAGCTTGAAGGTTTCATCTCTTAGTATCATATTGATTCTTAATTTCCCTTCTTTCAGAATCCAGTGAGATGTATTTGATTTTCTGAGAGGCTAGGCTTCTTCTCATATCCTGGTGAGATCTGTAAGAGATAAAGGTGAGCTTTGTGAAGAAGAAAAAGTTCTTTTGCAAGTGCTTATCTTTTCCTTAGTCTTACAAAATGATTTTGTTTGGTAAGTGATTAAAGCTGGTCTGGATAGCCAGCAAACACAGGAGTAGATTTATAGCCTTGAAAACAAGAGTTTACAAGATTTCCTTTCAGAAAGTATGGTCCAGGGGCATCCCTTTTATTGAGCTGAGTCTCTAAGGAGTTGCTTCAAAGGCTTAATCTTCTTTCCTAAGAGATCTTGACATTTTATGGTTTTCTATGAAAATATTGAGGACTAAGTAGTCAGGAATCCTTGTCGCCTTTCCTTGTCTGAGTTGTAGGCGTGCTTTGCCTCACAGCAAAACCAGCTACTTTTACTCTTGTGACTTTATATTATCTCTGCATTATCTCTTCAGTTTACTGTGTCAACAGCCATTACCCACACACCTGCTCTGGGGAGAAAAATGAGGAAAATTCTACATAGTCATGTTGTGGGATGTAAAAATGTAGCACCAGGGAAAAATAAAACCAGTCTTCTCGTCTTGCCCAAATATCAAGAAAGGGAAGAAAAAGAAAGATGTCACTTGAGGAAAGCCTGTCTGTCTTTACTATTTTAGGATTTTGCATATAAATATTTTTACTAACTCAATGTAAAATTTTGAACTTTGCTCCAAGAAAAAGTGCAATATTTGTAGTGCTTTGGATTGTTCAGAAAATTCTTATCACAGAAGAAATTTCTTTATGCATCATTGCTCTCCTATAATGTAGACTGTTACATGCTTCACCCTCCAGAATGTGATCTCTATTAGAACAAGAAGCGTTTTGTTTATTTGATATTATCTATAGTGCATGCGTTGGAGAAGGAAATGGCAACCCTCTCCAGTATTCTTGCATGGAGAATCCTGTGGACAGAGGAGGCTGCTGGGCTGCCGTCCATGGGATCGCACAGAGTCAGACACGACTGAAGCGACTTAGCAGCAGCAGCAGCGGAGTGCCTAACATAGTATGTGCCAGGTAAATGGCAAGTTTAATAAATTCTGGTTCAATTGAAAAATCCTGTTCAATGGTTGATTTCTTTTTGCGAATTGAACAAATGCAATTTTATTTTTCTTTACATAGCAATGAATCTAATTCAATTCTCTGTTACCCCCATCTAACTCAAGAATGAGGGTGATGGAATGTGCTTTAATGCTACTATTTGTTCGTGTGTCTCCAGACCAAACTGTGATTTTCCTGAGTGTAAGAACCATGTCTATTTCAAATGTATGTCCCCAGCACTGAAGATGTTCATGTAATACTTGCTAAGAAAAGGAAGAGAATGGTCAGACAGGATAAATTCATGGTTCTTACACAAGGGTTAAACTCCTGACATATGCATTAGCACAAAAATAGGTAGGCACAGTAATAGAGGTGACAGTTATGGCCCATTAATTGAAACTGCATAAAAAGTAGATGCTATCATGGATCTATGTGGTCCATTTTATGACCCATTGTCCTTGCCCTAAACTCATCTTTGAAGTGTTTCAGTATTAAAATACACTTTGTATAAATATCAACTAGACTCAGCGGCATGAGATGTCCAGGGAACAGGCAATGAACAAAGCGGAAATAAATTGCCAGCATCTGAATTTTTTTCTAGCTCTGTACTGTTTGCCTCAACTGTTCTCTTGTGAGAAAGATCCTTCATATCATGGTGAGAATAGCTTCCCCGATGGCTCAGTGGTAAAGAATCTGCCTGCAGTGCAGGAGACGTGGGTTTGATCCCTGGGTGAGGAAGATCCTCAGGAGGAGGATGTGGCAATCCACTCCAGTATCCTTGCCTGGGAAATCCCATGGAGAGAGGAGCCTGGCAGGCCACAGTCCATGGGGTTGCAAAAAAAAGCCAGACAGGATTTAGTGAATAAATAACAACAATATTGAGTAATTGCCTTGTGTCTGATGATATGTTAAGAACTTTACATGAAAACCCTTGTGTAATTCTCAGCTCATACTTATGAGATAAGTAGTAATATAACCTCTTATAAAGAGAAATAGAACAGAAGTTTTGAGTGTTCAAGTATCTTATCCATCGCATAGCAAAAAGCAGGGTTGAAACTGAAACACGTTTATTCTTCTGAGATTGCAGTGAAAACCCCTGTACATGAGCACATGGACTTATGAAGAGGATAGAAAAAGTCAATTATGCTTCAGCATGTGCCTTGTGCTCAGTTGTATCCAACTCTTTGGACCTTGTGGACTGTTGACACATCAAGTTGATGCATCATAGGTGCTCAATAAAAGTTGATGCATCCTAGTGAAGTTGACTCATCATAGGTGCTCAATAAAAGATTGATTACACGGGGCAGGCTGCCTCCAGATGCAATGAGATGAAATGATTCACTGAATGTGTTTAAATTGGAGTTGAACAAATCTTTTAACAGATAGTGAAGAGAGGGGTCTTTGCATCACAGGAGTAAAATTAAATAATCTCTAAGTGGTTTCCAAATCTTTGATCTAATTAGCTTACAATTACATGACAATCTAGATATTTTAGGAAAAATTAAGAGAGGAGGGAATTTTAAAGAGGGAGAGAGGGAGAAAAAGAAAAAGAGGGAAGTGCAGGATCTAATATTCAGTTATTTCTGGAAGCCAGGAATAAACAGCCTAAATAAGCTCTTACAGATTTGCCAAACCTGCTTTGAAGGGTCATCCTACCTTGAAGGGAGGTAGCAAGGAATAAATCACCAATTTATAGAAGAAGCTGAAGCAATAATGGAAATAGCCAAGTCACCCAGGATTCCTCCAAATAATTCATAATTAGCTTTTCTACAAATCCCCCTTTCCCTATTGCCACATGTAATGCAATGAAAACCAGCACACAGCTGTCTAACCTCCCAGGGTCAGATTGCCCCATCCTTATGTAAAAGAGTAGTCTCCTGGTGGAGTTCTTCAGGGAGTTTCAGAGTTTGGAAACCAAGTCAACTGTCAGCCAACTTTGTCAAATAGGTTTGAGGTTATATTCAGTATATATTCATTTGGACACCTGAGAATCAGTGCTCACTTTGCTGTTCCTCAGCCAATTTTGTGCAGCATATATCTGCTTCTGTGCTGACCAAGGCTGACATTTACTCAGAGCTTTTGGGTCTTCTTCCAAAAGAAGGGGATCTAGACCATTTCAATAAAATTAATTAAGCTAGTTCATGTGGCATAGGTTACAAAGTACTATACATTCTCTTACTCAACCAAGTCATTGGCTGCTTTTCTTATTTTGTTTTGATTAAATTGCCTTCAGCAAAGAAAAGTCTCTGATTTAGATTTTTGAAAGGAATATCATCCCATCTAACTTGGCCCTAACTCCAAGGAACTCCCAACTTCTTAGCATGTAACGCCACTTCCCCTTAACTGTTATCTTTATTGCCAGCCAACTGGATGTCTCCATCATGACTGATTTCTTTGGGACCACGACTTGATTAAAATTCCAATTGCTGAGTGATTCAGGCAGGGAGGCCTTGTCCATTGACTAGCAAGATGTATGAAGTGGATATGAATCTTTCCCCCACCCTGGGGAACTTCGCTCTCCACAAGTCAATTATAAATGTCCAATGAGCTTAGAGCTAAGGTTCAGAAAATAACAAAAATTCAATGTTCAACTAAGAACATGCACACTTGTATTGAAACAATAAAATTTTAGAATAGCGAGAGCTCATATATTAAACTGCACTTTTTAAAGTTACTGATTGGCTATCATTTGCAGGGTGCTGTGGAAGATGCTATGTTATGACATCCGGATCTCCCCTTAGCATGAGGTACTTACTGCCTAGTTGCTGTGAGTACTGGCTGCTGTCAATTCATAGCTGATTACTCAGAATTGTCTCATTTGAAGGAAGTTTGCCCAAGTTTGCAGGCCTTCAGGCTGGCCAGGCAAGAATATAATGGCTTCCTTCTTTTGCCTCAAAGTTGGGTAACTCTGAAGCTCATTTCAGAGCTTCTTGGGTGATGAGCAAGGTCTCCACTGCAATTTTATGTCACTGCTCAGCTTTTCTCCTCTGGCCAGTTGTGCTTTCCTACTCCTTTGGTGTCTTGTTGCCAAGACTATTGCTCAATAATCTCTTGCTTATAAATCTCCATCTTGGATTTGTTTCCCAAGGAATTTTATCTAACAAAAATATTCTTTTAGATACTAGATGGTATTAGAGATGGTTTTGCTTATGACAGTGAATACTTACACGCCTCTGCTTACTCGCAATGGTCTGGGAGAGACATGATAAGTAACTGATGACTCTATAAAAAAGAAGCTCATTCCTCCCCTCTGCAATGCAGAATTCTGCTGTCTCTTTTCTTTGCTCTCACGGTGCTCTCTGCAAACTTATGCTTCTATTCTACTCATTCTATTCTCATTTGTTGTCATAAGTCTCTTGCAAAAAGTTGTGAGCATTTTGGAGACAAGGATTTATTTTAGCACCGACTCCAATACAGAAGTGTGAAAGTCGTTCAGTCGTGTCCAACTCTTTGCGACCCCATATAGCATCCATGGAATTCTCCAGGCCAGAATACTGGGGTAGGTAGCTGTTTCCTTCTCCAGGGGATCTTCCCAACCCAAGGATCAAACCCAGGCCTCCTGCATTGCAGGCAGATTCTTTACCAGCTGAGCTACTAAGTAATGTAGTAGGTGCTAAGCAATTTGTGTTGAAAGAGGAAGGAATGAATGGACAGAAAAGGTAAGACAATTTGAAAGTTGAATGCAAAAAACTATGCCTATAGAATGGCAAAAATTCAGAAAAGAGGTGGAATTTGGATTCAACCTTGAAGAAATTTTACAGGTTTGGGGCATATGGGTATTTCAAGCTGAGAAAGCAACATTTACTGTCACATGGAAGTAAGTAATTAAGTCAGATACTTGTGTCATAATAACGACAGCCTATTCAGTTCTAATTAAAAAAAAAAAAATCAAAAACAAGGAGCCTTGGAGCTCCCCTGGCCATCCAGTGGTTAAGATTCCAAGCTCCCAATGCAGGGGGAATGAGTTCAATCCCTGGTCAGAGAATTAGGATCCTGCATGCCAGGGCAAATAAGTAAATAATAAAATAAAAATAGAGCTACTTTAAAGAAAAAAAAAAAGAAACAAGGAGTCTTGACAGAAATACAACAAAACATTTCTTAGAACCACTAGTCAGTATTTCAACAGCATTACATGAGGGCTTAGGACCAGGAACTCTAATATGAGAAATGTCAGTCACTTGGATTGTTTCTCTAGAAAAGCAAGCGCCCCATCTCTATTTGTCTGCTCACTCTTCTATTTCTTTGCAAACCCTTATCTTCAGACCACTTTGACCTCTCAAGAACTGAATAGAGATTGTATGAGACTGGGTACATGAAGAGAGATAATCTCCCCAGCAGTGACCAGATATCAATTTCTGATTCAATTTCCATGGTCAGCAGGGGTATCCGGAGACACTTTGAAAATGGAGCATAAACTAGCTTATGAATGGGCAGAAGAGTAAATGCGGCAGATGGGAAGCTCTGGGAAGTATTTGCTAATGGGCAAAGCTCTTTATGGTTAAAAAAGTTTCCATTTTTAATAGTGGTAATCATTATCAAGTTCAACAACAATTTTCCTTGTTAAATGTTATAATCCAACGTGTGTGCATGTATGTGTATGAGTGTGTGTGTGTGTGTGTGTGTGTGTGTAGCAGGTTGGATTAAATATTTAAATTGTGGCAGCAGATTTCTGTCCAATATTATATGTATATTAAACTAACCATTCCTTGAGTGCATTTAATGCTAGAGAGGAGAAGTCATGTTAAATAGAGGACTTTGCTTTGTAAGATCACTTTGTCCAGACTAAAGAGTTGCCACATGTAGACCTCAAAATGGACAGATTTCAAAACAAGCAGCATCTGTAGCAGTTTTATATGTGCCAAGACCCAAATATGAGAGTGAATAAAGCTTCACTTTTTAATCTTCAAAACCCTAGACTTACATGTGTCAGCGATAGAAGCTCCAGGGGAGCAGTGACACATAAAATACTACCATGTGCTAAGTGCTGTGACAGATAGGAACGAACAAAGTGCCCTGGGTGCAGCTCTCCCTGTAAAGGTCAAAGATGTCTCAATAGAAGAGGTGACACTGGATCTTAAGTAAGAAGAAGCATTGGCCAGATGGAGAAGTTGGGGAGGAGAGGTCAGCAAAAGGACCAGTGTGTGCAAGGCCAGAGCATCACAAAACATCAAGAAATGCTTGAATAATGGGGGAGAAATTTAGTAGCAGGAACTAAATAGGTTATTTTGGTGTGTGTGGGCAAGGTAAAGAACAGATAAAAGAATGAGATGATAAGGAGGATGTTGCCGAAAGTCATGGAGGACATGTGACCTCCAGTTGACCCACAAGCTAGAACCTGACAATTGGAGCCTTTTTGTCCCCTGACCTGTCCTTGGAACATCTTCTCTGCCCATCATTCCTGCAGTGGGAAGTGTTTTTCAAGGACATAGTCTTTTTTTTGGTCCCATCCTGTGGCACTCGGGATCTTAGTTCCCCAACCAGGGATCCAACAGTGCCCCCTGCATTGGGACTGTGAAGTTCTAAACACTGGATCACCAGGGAAGTTCAACAAGGTTATAGTCTTGCAAGAGAAAGATTAAGTGAGTTAATACATATGAAGGAACACATATATTTGGAACAAAGCCTGGCACATACTAAGTATTATGTAAGTTTTCCTTACTATTGGAAGGTGGATTTTAAAATGCTTTCATTTCCTGCCTCCTTTTCAACACCATTTGGAGCAGGTACAGTTCTTCCTTTCTTCCTTACAGTTTCTCTGTGTCTTTCAAACAAACCCTCTCTTGGGAAGACATCTTCCAGACAAATGACTCCTACTGACTCATAGAATGTCACTTCCTGCCAGGGACTCAGGACAATTCTGAGTGAGCGACCCTCAGAAACTCATGTTTCATAACACAATCTTTCCCTTTTGCAGCTCTCAGGTTGCAGCCAAACCTAGAGGAACAAAAGGTTTCAGGTCAAACAATTGGAAATGCTAATTGTAATGCTAATGCTAACTTTGGCACCTCCTTGTATGTATAGTCTTATACATTTCACTAGACCTTATCCGTACATAGGTCTTGTCTTCCCAAAGAATTTTTCATGGGCAAACTCCTGTGTACTTCTCTATACACCAGAATACCTGTCACACTGTTGGTTTAAAGCAGGCGTCCAGCAATACATGCCAAATAACACTCAGTTGTAAAGTTTTCGATTGGAGAATCACTAGTTGACTGATTTATATATACAGTTTATCTATACCTTCCATTGCATTGTGTTTGAAAGTTTCAAAGTTGGGACTTCCCTGGCTCCCAAGGCAAGGAGTCTAGGTTAGACCCCCGATCAGGGACCTTGATTCCACATGCTGCAACTAAGACCCAGTGCAGTCAAATAAATATTTTTTTTAAAGTTTCAAGGGCCCCCATTTCCTTGCACCAGAAAACTTAAATTTCTGCAGATATTCCACAGTCTGCACAATCAATTCTACCTCACCTAAACAGTTTAATATAACCAGAACATAACAGCTAATATTTCTTGATTGCTTACTAGGTCGTGAGCATTGTTTCAAAAAATTTTCCTTAATTTTGCTATTTATTGCTCATAAAAAGCAACAAGTTAGCTAGGTCATGTTATTATCACCTTCTAGAATAGAAAGAAGAGGCACAGGTTTTTGAAGAAACATGCCCAGTTTACTTACCAGTTCAGCAAATGGGGCTAGAGTTTGACATCTCTTGGGCCCCCAAAGGGGCTCTCCCGGTGGCTCAGCAGTAAAGAATCCACCTGAAATGCAGGAGACACAGGACACATGGGTTCCATCCCTGGGTTGGGGAGATACCCTGGAGGAGAACATGGGAACCCACTCCAGTTGTCCTTGCTGGGAAAATCCCATGGACAGAGGAACCTGGTGGATTATGGACCATGGGGTCGCAGACTGTCAAACACTACTGAAGTGAGTGAGCGTGCTCGCAACCCCCAAAGTTGATTCCAGTTCTTCCCACTGAATAATCATCCCAGTGCATTCCACTGGCAAGTCAGTCTTTTTCAGATATGTACTGTTATCATTCTTTTCTCCATAATTTTACTCCTAAAGTTTCCTTGACAATAAAAGCCAGGATATCTTAATGCCTCTCTTTTGAAACCTACTACTAGAAGATTCCTCCCAATACGTGAACCATATAGATTTTCTCACTATCTAAATGCATCTTCTGAGCTATCATTTGTTTAATTAAATACTCTCATGTATCGTTATGTATGTTCTACTGACAGTTTCCTTTGCTAGGCCTGTGTGCTTGGAACTATGTCCTTCCTCCACTTTAGTGGAGCCTAGAGCTAACTCCATATTCAACATTCAATACAGACAGAAAGTGGGGGATTCTCAGAGTGTTACTAAAAGCACTCTGGGTCCTGAATTCTCTATCAAATAGCAACCTGATGCGATGCTTCCACTCATAACACTGGAACATCTTTATTTTCTGCTTGTGCAAAAATCTGCTTCTCCATGGTGGCAATTGCGGGCACCAGAGTGGATTGCCAGACTTCTATGAATTGAGGGAGGCATACACATGTGACAGGCATACTTTGGTGTGACTAAATGACACCTATGTTAGAGCAACATACAAATCTCCACAGGAGTGAATAGAAAAAAAAAAATCAGTCATATTTAGAGAGTCTATGTCTTTTCCATTACCTGTTCTATCCTGGAAAATAGACAGTCTGGAGAAGATGCAAAAAAAAAAAAGCATGGCATCACAATGAGTAAGGTACATGCATCTTCTCTAGAAACAGTGTTCAAAAGCTATTTAGCAGCCTGTTTTAAGTTTGCTTTCTCTCTCAGCTCCAGGGGTAAAGGTCTGAATGTCATAACTACAGTATCACTGCATCCAGTGTGCCCGTCAGAATTCCCTTTGGTAGCAGTTGGCATTTATTTTACAAGACTTATCTTTTTGGAGAAGTTTTGACTGGAATAAGTTAAAAAAGAGAGTGGGAAAAAAATAAATGGCTTCAAAGTTAAGCGAACAAGGAAACTCTATGAAATTGTAAAGCAAACTAATCCATGGTAGAGATATTTCTCCAAAAACTTCCATTGCTTTTATATCTGATGTTTTTCATCTAGACATGAGGCCAAGAATCCTTGCTACCACTCACCAATTCTTCCATGTAAAGTAACACACACAATAAAAATTCAGGAACTGCTTTGTTACAAGGTTGGCATGTGGTTAATCAAATTTCATGTGGACTTTAGCAAAAAAGTGTATACATCCTGCTCAAAAATAACAAATGAGCATATGTCAAGAATCAAACAAAAGCCAGAGCTGTAAAAGAGAGAACGTCAGAGATTCATGCTTTTAAGCGCATTTATGATGAAGGGGATTAGGTTAGAAAAAGCACTAGTCTGGTGGGCTTGCAACTGAATTGTAATTTAGCTCAGACTCCAATCTGTCCCCCTGCCAACTGTATATTCACTTCTGTCAGTGACCTTCTGCCACTTGAATGGAGTTAAGAGCACATGGGAGCATAGGGTTATAGAAGTAAAGCCAGGGGTTGATCTCAGTGGTTAGAAATCATTAGGGGTTAGAATAGGAGTGTGAACGAGCAGGAAATTTTAAACATGGCCTGTAGGCCCTGTCACTTTGCATCATGTCTTGATTTGATGCATTATCCACACCCACATCCTATTCCCTCCAAGCTTTATTCTACTCTTTTGTGTCCTTAAACCATCTCTGCTCACATCTGTACCACATAATTGAGACCACATAGGAACCAAGTAGGGATGATGTAAAGCTCTTACTTTAAAAAAAAAAAAAAACTTATATGTGACTTGAGTTAAAAAAAAGGAAATAGTGCTAAGACAGGATGCAACCCTAAAACATGTTGAATCATGTTCTCCCAGGGTAGATGTGGCTTCCTGGGGAAAAGGAATTTTGCTGTGTTTACTAGGGAATATCTTGCCAACTCCTTTATGCCATCAGAAGTGGCTTATGCCTGAGAGTGTAAGTCATTGACTCTTTCAGCCAACACTCTCATTCATGCATCTATGTCTTCATGTTTCTTCACTCTGCCCATTTTGATTATCCTTCCAGGTATTCTGTATTCCATGCCTAAGCAAAACCTCATATGTTCCTGGAGCGTTGCTCCTTCTGGAAAACTACATCCACTTCAGGTTTGTCAGTCTTTTATTCCTTCAAATTTCCAAAGCACAAGATTTCATATAGGAGTCATTTCTGCCTTTTAGTGCTATGGCTACTTCACATTCTGATGTAGTCTATGAGTCCCTTTTAGAAAGAATGTAAAATGTTTTTCAAATTCATAAAATAACACACAAGGGATTATAATAGAAACCAGTGTATGGAAGGGCTTCCCAGGCAGCACAATGGTAAAGAATCACCTGCCAATGCAGGAAATGCAGAAGACGCAAGTTCAGTCCCTGAGATGGGAAGATCTCCTGGGGGAGAAAGTGGCAACCCACTCCAGTATTTTTGCCTGGAAAATTCCATGGACAGAGGAGCCTGGAAGGCTACAGCCCATGGGGTCACAGTCAGACACGATAGAGTGACTGAGCACAATATATGGATAAACAGCTAAAATAGTAAACAAATTTGTAATATGATACATGATGCTTTATTAATACACTAAGAAGAAAGATCTAGTAGAAAGTCTAATTACTTAATTTCAAAGTAGTGGTGACTTAATACTTTGAAATATCTGCAACACTGAAGTATGATATGACAAACTAGAAATCTAATGACAATTCACAAGTATTGCTAAGACCGTTGTGTGCATGTGATGTATGTTTGTGTGTGTGGTGTTTTCCTACAATCATCATGGAAGAAAATGCAAGATTTCAGTTAGAGAAGTGAGTAAATATTCCTGAATTCTCCTAGGCTGTGAGCCCCTTAATTTTAACTTAGAGAAATCCCTTATCATCTGTCTTATTACAACTAGTTGGTAAAATCAGGACACGGACACTCATCTTTCTCTCTATACCTCCTTCAGTGAAGAGACTAGTTCTTAGCCCCTTGTAGTAGCACAACCAGAAGTTTTTGAACATACCAAAATGAAATTGAAGACCAACTTATGTGTAGCTAAAACATGCCAAACCAACCACAAGCATTCCCAGAATAAGTTAATTATATTTTTCTTTGACATAATTTCTATTTTGTCTTGTAGTATACATATTTGCTTGCATTCTTGTCTCTTCCAGTAAATTGTGTCTTCTTAAGAGTGGACTTTGCATCTGGTTCTCTCTGTTCAGGTAATGAAGACCTAAACTCAAGTGGCCATAACAGTACATCTGTGGAATAGGTTAATATAATATAATGAGAAGGAATAATTGACATAATTCTCATGACAGTAAGGTGAGCCAAAGTTTGATGCAAGATTCTGGACTAGAGATTCTTGGAAAATTAATAGGAAAGTTAACACACAATGAGTGTGGTTGGGGGCTTACAACTTAACGTTCTTCCATTCCTTTCTATATTGAAATTACAGTGTCTTCCCCTTTAGAATACAACGCAATCTGTAATTGTCTGAAATGTGACAGAATGTGAAATATGATACTACAGAAAGTTGGCCTTGAAAATTCTAAAACATTAGTCATACTCCCATATAAGTATTCTGAAGAAACCATATTTTTTTCTACCAGTCATAGTAGGTAAAAACAAGGTCAACTAAAATCATTGTCTTGTGGTGAGACCTATGCTCATATATTGTTCTTTCCATTTTTATTTCTGGAAGGTGGCGGATAGAGGCTTTGGGTGGGACTTTAAAACACACAAGAAAGGAATATTGCCATACTTTCTTCATCTATTCCATGTAGGATTATCCATGTTGGAAAATTAGAATTAAATTATATGTTTGTTTGTTTGTTTTAATTCTCTTTCTAAAATTTTGTTTTTGGTCATGCTGTGAGGAGTATGGGTGTCCTTAGTTCCCCAACCAGGGATTGAAGCTGCATCTCTGCATTGGAAGCATGAAGTCTTAGCCACTGGACCACCAGGGAAGTCCTGTAAACTATATCTTTCTGAGGAGATAAAGTTATGTGTGTTGAATTTGCAGTGTTGAGACCACATGCGAATCATTGGAAAATTAGAAATAAAGGACTGAAATTCTAAAGAGAATTAGACTATTGTTGCTTTGGCTACAAATGTAGATATTTTGAGGTTGCCTTACTATACTCAGTGCAAGGTATATTAACTGGAATTTCTATAATGTAGTTGTTAAGAGCATCAGCTCTGGAATTAATCAGACTGAGTTTATATTTCAAGTTAATGACCTACAATATGGGCTTCTCTTGTGGCTCATATGATAAAGGATCAGCCTGCAATGCAGGAGACCCAGGTTCAATCCCTGGGTTGTGAAGATGCCCTGGAAAAGGGAATGACTGCCCACTCCAGTATTCTTGCCTGAGTATTCCACAGACAGAGGAGCCTGGCAGTCTACAGTCCACGTGGTTATAAAGAGTTGGACATGACTGAGTGACTAACACACACACCCACACAGACACATCCCTATAATGCACCTAGTATGAGTCATAAACGGTATGCAATGAATTTAAATGTGTTGCTACTGAATAGATGACTGAGGTCTTAGGCTGTGATGATATTTTGAAAATCTTCCATTCAGAGGATAGTTGAAAAAAAAAGTAATGAGTAAATCTGTTGAAGATATTGTGGAAAGAAAATGGAATACATCTACTTTGTAGAAGAAACCAAGAGTAAGATAAAATGAAAGCAGAAGAAAATTGTAGACGGAGTTACTGGACAAAAGAAATGGAAGGATCATAATGTGACAACATTTAAGTCTTATAGAGACAAAAATTTCAAGAAAAGTGAAAGCTGAGAAATTTCACTGAATTGAATAATTTCAAGGATATTGATAAAAGTGCAGGTTTACTGGAGTTCTGGAAATAAGATTGAAGGAAATGCAGGAAGTTGAAACAGTAAGTATAGAACAAACTTTTTATTTGCTCTGGGACTGGAAGTTGCAATATTAGACAATAGAAGGAAGTATGGTAGGGTCATGAAAACTTTTTGGTTTTGATTTTGAGACCAAACAAAGGTTAGACAAACTATTGGAGAAAGAGGGGAGATGACTGAGGGTATAAACAGAAGATTATATAATTGATCTCAATTATCTCAAAAGAAATTGGAAACAATGAATGTAGATTCAAACTGAAGGATGATTTGTAGAAGGGAGGAGGAACAAATATCTCTCCAACTAAAGAAAGAATGATTTAAGAATGGGTCAAGTTAGAATTATCAGTCATAAACTGGTAAATGAAGAGATTCCAGCCAGATGACCTGAGTGTATTCACCAAGATATAAGGTGGAAACCACAAACAGAAGTGCACTGCTGTCCCCCTTGGTCCAAGAGCCAACCTAGAACGAAGGGTCAGCCTCAGTATGCTCTTCCATAGAAATTTCTGAGGCTGAAGAGACTAGGTTGACATGTAGCTTTCCAACGAAGGATGGAGAATGACACAAATGAAGAATAATGATTGAAAGTGAAAGGAATAATGCACAAGAAGTCAGAAGAACTTTCTAAACAAATGGTGCTTGGGTATCAGTCGATTCAATCAGATTTGCCTACTTCACAGTTGGCATGGTAGGTGCCCAATATGCTACTAGAGATCAGTGGAGAAATAACTCTAGAAAGAATGAAGGGATGGAGTTAAAGCAAAAACAACACCCCACTGTGGATAGGACTGGTGAGAGAAGCAAGGTCCGATGCTGTAAAGAGCAATATTGCATAGGAACCTGGCGGTTCTCATTCCAGTCCCAAAGAAAGGCAATCCCAAAGAATGCTCAAACTACCGCACAATTGCACTCATCTCACATGCTAATAAAGTAATGCTCAAAATTCTCCAAGCCAGGCTTCCGCAATATGTGAACTGTGAACTTCCAGATGTTCAAGCTAGTTTTAGAAAAGGCAGAGAAACCAGAGATCAAATTGCCAACATCTGCTGGATCATTGAAAAAGCAAGAGAGTTCCAGAAAAACATCTATTTCTGCTTTATTGACTATGCCAAAGCCCTTGACTGCTGTGTGGATCACAATAAACTGTGGAAAATTCTAAAGGAGTTGGAAATACCAGACCACCTGAGCTGCCTCTTGAGAAACCTATATGCAGGTCAGGAAGCAAGTTAGAACTGGACATGGAACAGACTGGTTCCAAATAGGAAAAGGAGTATGTCAAGGTTGTATATTGTCGCCCTGCTTATTTAACTTATATGCAGAGTACATCATGAGAAATGCTGGGCTGGAAGAAGCATAGGCTGGAATCAAGATTGCTGGGACAAATATCAATAACCTCTGATATGCAGATGACACCACTCTTACAGCAGAAAGTGAAGAAAAACTAAAAAGCCTCTTGATGAAAGTGAAAGAGGAGAGTGAAAAAGTTGGCTTAAAGCTCAACATTCAGAAAACTAAGATCATGGCATCTGGTCCCATCACTTCATGACGAATAGATGGGGAAACAGTGGAAACAGTGTCAGACTTTATTTTTTTGGGCTCCAAAATCACTGCAGATGGCAATTGCAGCCATGAAATTAAAAGACGCTTACTCTTTTGAAGGAAAATTATGAACAACCTAGACAGCATATTGAAAAACAAAGACATTACTTTGTCAACAAAGGTCCGTCTAGTCAAGGCTATGGTTTTTCCAGTGGTCATGTATGGATGTGAGAGTTGGACTATAAAAAAAGCTGAGTGCCGAAGATTTGATACTTTTGAACTGTGGTGTTGGAGAAGACTCTTGAGAGTCCCTTGGACAGCATGGAGATCCAACCAGTCCATCCTAAAGGAGATCAGTCCTGGGTGTTCATTGGAAGGACTGATGTTGAAGCTGAAACTCCAATACTCTGTTCTGATGTGAAGAGCTGACTCATTTGAAAAGACCCTGATGCCTGGAAAGATTGAAGGGGATGACAGAGGATGAGATGGTTGGATGGCATCATCGATTCAATGGACATGGGTTTGGGTGGACTCCGGGAGTTGGTGATGGACAGGGAGACCTGGCATGCTGCGACTCAAGGGGTTGCAAAGAGTCGGACACTACTGAGTGACTGAACTGAACTGAACTGAAGAGTTAATGGATATAAGCATGAAGTTAATTATATTTGACCAGATGGAGGAATAGTGTGATGGGAATGAGTTACTTTACTTTTACGTGTTGGCATGCCAAGAAGCCACGATTTGCAAATGCCCCATATGAAATCCAGCTTTTTAAATGCTGAGACCCGTTGGACTTCAATAGCATTCTGACACATACGTGTAGAACAATTCTAATTCCATCCGGCATCCCCTTCTTCTCTTGAATTATGCAGTGCTGACAGAGCAGCCACATTTCCCAAGAGCTCCTTTTTCTCAACCCAGATGTTGCTCCAATTGTGATTTTTACAAACTGATTATTTCAGATTTACTCATTGTTTTCTTTTCACAATATGACTAAATCAAACTATGGCCAAAGTTTGTCAGGTCTCTAAGACAAAAGTCAAGAATCTGCCTTGTTCCTCTGTCCATGAAGAATTTCCCATGGACTCAGGAGGGTGTCCTTCAATTACTAGATATTCTTCTGTAGTGAGTCAAGTATCAGTTGAGACACATTTTACATACAGTCAACTTTATTATTTTTTTTATTCCTGACCTGCACACCATTCTTTTACCTTAGAGGAATATGCATTATTTAGATAAGTTCATATTGTAAATTTTATTTTACAGAGCATCTTTCTTCTCAGACTGAAACAATAATTCCCTGTATTTGTGATGAACACTCTACATTCAGTGTTTTATTTCTGACACCTCTCTGGGCAAATGAGGTGTATCTCTGTGACTTCTTTGAAGAAGGCAGACTAGTGGTTTGAATGTAAAATGCTGAGAGATATCATCCATTCACATTACTATTTTTAGGAAAACATAGAAGGTAAAATGGGTAAGGGAGTGAAGGAGAGTAAAAGAAATTGAAGGAAAATAAATGCAGGCCAGATGTTGGATGGTGAGGTTTTACCTTGAGAATAATAAACGCAGACACTGGGCTGCCAGATGAGGTTAAAGAGCATAGATTTAACTTAATAAATAATTTAACTTAATAAATAATTAGATGCTCTTCAGTGGGAAAGGCAGTGCTAATTGAGACAAATAAAGATGAGATAAAATTGTGTTTTCTTTTCTCCTTCATCCCTACTCCTCATTTTTATCTGGGAAAAAGATAAATATTCTTAGACATGATCAGGATTCATGAATGACTCTAACTTGCCTAAGCTTTAAATATCCAAAGACTGTTGTAAAGAACCAGTACAATTACATAAATTAGAAATCAAATATTATAAGTCTATGCCTTTACTGTTTCTTGCCTTCAAATGTGTTTCATACCCTCTTGCTAACATCCTAGTTCAACTTGTGATTCTCTAACTTTTCAACTGCAGCAACTTCTTTCTACTTCCAGTTTCTGCCTATGGTTCCCGCCAATAATTTTCATTCTATATATTTCCAAAAGGACAATCATCTCATTCCATGAGTCTAAATATGTTTGGAAAACTTTAATATTCCTTTGTTGACTATTTTATTTTCACAAAATACCTTGTTTCTATCAAATACTCATCAAATATGTGACCTTGTAAAACATACAAGTTTATGCTACCCAAATGTATTTTTTGTTTTCTTGTTGCCATGTCTTTGTCTAAGTGATTCTCTGTGCTTGACATGTTCTCCATGAATCTGACACGAGTGTGTTTTTTTTTAACTTTCTAATATTGGAGTATAGTCAATTAGCAACGTTATGATAGTTCCAGGTGCACAGCATGAATATTTCTTATACTTCAGAGATTTTATAATCCTTCCTATAATCTTTATAATCCTTCCTCTCTAAATCTTGCCTTTATTTCTCTCCCATATCCCACCCCCCCCGTCTCTTTCTCTTTTTCACTCTCTCCTTTTTTTTTTTTTTCCTGTCTCTCATATTGATAAGTACTTGCTTTTACTCTCAGATAACCCAGAACACATTCTATTTTGTAATAATGACCCAATCTAATCATAATATAAACACCATGAGGATAAGGATACAATCTCTTCTACAATATACTCTGCATATTTTATACAGAACTCTGAGAACATGAAATGTTGTATCAATTACTGTTAAGCTGCATTGAAAACATAAGTATTGATTGTTGATTGGACTGGAGTTTAGTTTAAAAGGAGTTGGAAATTGTGAAATAGAGAGGGTCACTAAAATATTTAGAAAAGAGCCAGAGAGAAAACTACAGAGTGTTCATCCTCAGAGGTGGTATTTAGTAACTATTTGGTTCTTTTCTAAGACACACTCATTATTTTCACAGCTGGAGAAGCCTGAGAAAATGTTCTGGTTTGAGAGATCACCTTTTTCACAGGCTGATGCCAAGCTAAAATAAATTTCAAGAAAAAAGAAATATACCAAAGCAAACCAGGAAATAACAAATAGAAAATACCCTTTTCTTTATCCTTGTGAGTTTACTTTCTTAACATTGATCTTTTTCCTTTCCTCTAGGTTGTTATGTCTTATTGGTAGGAAAAATCTGCACTAATTATATGGTTTACTCTCTATAGATGCCCATTTTTCATATATTGCAGATTCTGTAGTCGGATTATTTTTCAAAAGCACTTTGCCACAGCAACTCTTTTTCTCTCTCTGTTTCTATGCATCCAGATTGGGACACATTCCCCTCCCTCTCCCTCAGATTCTTTCTCACACAACAGTACAGCTGGGTGTCTCATGTATCAATGACCGTATTTTCTTACAAACAGATTAGTATTTGGTGACATATATAAAATTAAGACTAACAAATAGTAAACAAAAAAAAAGAAAGAAAGGAAAGAAAGAAAGAAAAGGAAAATTGAAACTATGGACATTGATATAGCATGTATAAACTATAAAACAACCTGGGTAAAACTCAGTTCTAGAAAACGAGGGCTCCTCTGGTGGCTCAGTGGTAAAGAATCCACCTGCCAATGATGAAGATGTGGGATTGCTCCCTGGTCTGGGAGGATCCCCTGGGGGAAGAAGTGGCAACCCATTCCAGTATTCTTGCTTGGGAACTACCATGGACAGAGGAGACTTGTGGGCTATGGTCCGCAGGGTTGCAAAAAGTCAGACACAACTTAGTGACGAGGCCACAAAAACAAATTCTAGAAAACATGTATCTTGACTCCACCATCTACTGGTAAACTTGGATACATATCTTTCTTAGAGATTAAACATGCTTGTTAACCTTTAAACTTCTGAGAAGTCTTACATAGCAGAAGCCTGTTAAAAATATGTTTTTCATAAACAGAGTATTATTTTTGCCTTGTATTAATTCCCTCTTTTAAAAAATGGTCAATTTATTAGTGTTCATAAAATATTTGTTATCTGCAGATTTATACCAAATTAGATTTAGCTTTATATTAAAATGAGAAAAAAAGTGTTAATGGTATTTGAATAAGATTGAAGCCTATTTCTGTCTCATGGGAAAATAGGTGCAGAAGTAGACATTACATAACTAATATGGGGGCTCTATAATGTCACTAGGAACACAAGCGCCTATATTTCTGTGTTATCATTACAACATGTCTTTCTTTTCATAGTCATTTCATAGTGAAAAATGATTATTAAATAGATGCTAGAGTTTAGAAGACAGAGGAATAACAAAATAACAAAACCAGGATGAAATCCTTTTGAAGGCACCTTTCTAGAATTACCACTGGACATTACTACTTACACTGCTTTATATGTTTTGGTCACATGGTTACATGCAGTTCCAAAGCTGGAAGAAAATATAGTCCTTAATCATGGGTGGGCATGTTCCCTCTAAAAGTAAAACTTCTGTGACTAAGGAGAAAAGACAGTTTAGATGTGGTATGAAACTATCAATCTCTTTGACAATTACTATAAATCTAAAATGTTGAATTAAGAGGCCATTGTGTTCATTAGTCCTAATCTTTCAGCCATCTTTTATTCATAACTTTTGGTATTTTCTTCCCACAGTAACTCTAGGCTGGACTATGTGACTTGCTTTGACCATTAGGATAATTACAAATTTGCCACAAGTAGAGACTTTAAAATATTTGTGTGTATTCACTTCCTATTTTGAACCCTTGCCACGCCATGAGAAAAAGCTGAATCAAGTCTCTTGGGAAAAAAGAGACCAGGTGGTAGGAGTCTAGTCATCTCAGTTGAGGATCTCCTAGAAGAGTTAATTTCTGTCCAACTGACACAGACATACAAGCAAACTCAGCTGAGATCAGCCACGCCTCGCTCAGATGGGTGGAACCACTCAGCTGAATCACAGAGTTATAGAAACAAATAGGTGTTTTAATTCACTAAGTTTTATGGTGGTTTGTTACATGGCACAGCTAATTGTAGCTAACAGATAGAAAACAGCTGTCTGTGTTAATTCTCTTTGCCAAAGTAGCTGAGGCATGATTAAGTAAACTATTAAAATAAGCACCTGCTTGGGATATGTTTGAAAAGCTGAGCAATAATGAAATTTGTAGTAAAAGCAAAGGCAACTTTGAAGTAATGAGTATCTGTGATTGTCAACCATCCTCTTCCCAGTCCTCTCATTATATTCAGTCATCATCATTCTGTACCTGCTGCTTCCTGCTTATAAGCAAAGCTCCCATCTCTGTGGACTATTAACCATATCCCCCATTTTATAATATTCATTTAAGTTTTATCTAACCCGGTTTAGTTCTCCTCCAGTACTCAATTCAGGCTGGAGTCAATGGATTAATAAAATAAAATACCATCTTTGGTTTAATGTTACCAAACTGAAGATTTATCTCTGTATAGTCATGTGGTACAAGATTTAGTGATTTTCAAGCTACAATATATTTTAGAACTGCCCACGTAGTTAAATTCTATAAATTTTATTAAATATATTAATCTAATATATATTACATAATGTTATATATGTAAATTATATATAAATATGACTTTTTGAATCTTAATGTAGTGGGGCATTTCTACATGTTTATGTTTGAAAAAATATCCACAGGGAATTATGAGAAATGAGATTGAGAAACATTGACCAAAAGAAAGTTAATTTGACTGACATTTCCACTGTGGGATGATCAAAATTGAATGATGGGACACTTTGATACACCTTAAATCAAAAGACAGAGATATTGAATATACAAAACAGATCATGACTTGCTAACTGAATGTGGGTGTGTGTTAAGTCATTTCAGTCATGTCTGACTCTTTGTGACCCTGTGGATTATAGCCCACCAGGCTCCTCTGTCCAGAGGATTCTCGAGGCAAAAATACTGGAGTGGGTTGTCACTTCCTTCTACAGGGGATCTTCCCAACTCAGGGATCGAACTCAAGTCTCCTGGGTCTCTTGCATTAGTTCTTTACCATTAGCGCCACCTGGGAGGCCCAAATAGCATGTAGTGCTAGGAGCAGGGAACTTCTTTAAATTGGTTGTCCCTGGGAGGCCTCACTGCAGAGATGCTATGTGGAGGTCAAATTTAATGGCAAACTGGAGCAACTACGTAAATGTCCAGAAGTGCTCCAGGTAGCAGGACAGCCAAGAGCAAGGGTGACAGTTGGCTTGAGCTTATTGAGCTCTGGGGAGAGCCGAGGAAGTTGAGACCTCAGCTGAGGACTGGAGTCGGGGATGGAGCAGGGAGTGGACTAGATCTTGTTAATTCACTAGGGGTCTTGCCCTTTGAACCTATCTCCCTCCTTTCCTTCTACCATCCCCTCCACCATTAGGGGAAACCCTTCATTCTGCTGTGCTGTGTGCTAAGTCACTTCGGTCTTGTCCAACTCTTTGTGACCCTATGGACTATAGCCCTCCAGGCTCCTCTGTCCATGGTATTCTCAAGGCAAGATACTGGAGTGGGTAGCCTTTTCCTTCTCCAGGGGATCTTCCTGACCCAGGGATCAAAGTGCATCTCTTGTCTCCTACGTTCACAGTTGGGTTCTTTACCACTAGCCCCATCTGTGAAGTCATTAACTGAATAGTCAGAAATAATAATGCAAATTCATCCTTTTAAATAAGGATGATTCGTTAAATGTGATTTTTTTTTTCCCAATATTGACAGACGTTTGATGCCAGCATGCTGCTATTCACAAGTAAATCCATGCAATTATGGCAGAGACAAATAGCATTTGCTTTTTTTTTTCCCCCTTTCTCTTCAAATATAAAGGAGCCTGGAGATAGTTGCTTCTGGTATTGGTTCTATAGCTCAGTTATGTCAGGATGACTCTCAGATCTCCTTGGTCTTTTTCTCATGGTACAAAATGACTGCTTCAGATTTAGGCATTGTTCCCGTAGATTTTGGGCCTCCATGATAGTTCAGTTGGTAGAGAATACACCTGCAATGCAGGAGACCCTGGTTTGATTCCTGGGTCAGGAAGATCTGCTGGAGAAGGAATAGGCTACCCACTCCAGTACTGTTGGACTTCCCTTGTGGTTCAGCTGGTAAGGAATCCGCCTGCAATGTAGGAGACCTGGGTTTGATCCCTGAGTTGGGAAGATCCCCTGGAGAAGGGAAAGGCTACCCACTCCAGTATTCTGGCCTGGAGAATTCCATGGACTGTATAGTCCATGGGGTCATGAAGAGTCAGATGACTGAGCAACTTTCACGTCACTTCACTTCCCATTGATTTTGGACTTCACAGGTGACACTAGTGCTGAAGAAAATGATAAAGAATCTGCCTGCCAATTCAGGAAATGTAAGAGACATGGTTTTGATCCCTGGGTGGGGAAGATTCCCTGGAGTAGGGAATGGAAACCCACTCCAGTATTCTTGGCTGGAAATTCCATAGACGGAGGAGCCTGGTGGGCTACAGTCCATGGGGCCAAACAAAGTTGGACACAGCTGAGCTTCTGCTGCTGCCCATAGATTTTAAGGAAGAAGGAATACCTTCAGTGTGTTAAAGGTATTCAATACCTCTAAAGCAAACATTTTAGAGAAGCTTCTGCTTCTGTTTCATTTGCCTAAAACTGTGTTACAAAGCGACCCCTGGATGAAATGAAGGCTGGGGGATATCCTACAATCTCCTAGGGTATCATAAATATTGCAATACACAACAGAAATAAGGTGCTTAGCAAACTGACTAATACATAGTAAGCCTGGCAAAACGGGTGCTATAAAACCAAAAATAACAACAAAAAATGTTAAACTGTAATTTTCAAGTACATAGTAGCTAAATTTCCACCATATTATCATGAAAATTGAACAGACAATTTCAGAGGGAAATTTGTTGAGTTTCTCCTGTTCAGGTATATTTCTTGGCTTTGGAAACAAGCTAGAATAGCACATAGTTTCTGTTGTCAGAGAGCTCACTTTCTAATAGGGGAAACTGATCATAAATAAACAAATGGCTTCAAGGAAGGATAAATCCACAAAGGAGATAAAAGCCCAAAGGAGAGAGAAGCACAATAGTAGAAAGTGATTTCTGGTTGCAAGAGAGGGTAGGCGGCCACGATGGTAAAGGAGGCAAAGAAAGAACAGATGCTAAGACATACAGCATTCCAAACAAAAGACTAACCAGGAAGAGGGACTTGAGCAGAAATGGACTTTGTATATTAGAACACATTTAAGCCAGTGTGGCTAAAAATCAGTGCATAGAATGAAGAGTGAAGAGAGATCATTTGAGCCAGTTTTAAAAGACTTTGCTTATTTTAGGGCCTTATATTTGGGTATAATATGATGGAATACAATTGGCTGATGTTTTAATCAGCATATGTGTGGAAGATAGAATAACAGGATGCAATACTGGAGGCAGGGAGACCAGTAGGAAGCTTCTATGCTATTCTAGGTAAGACATATAATTACCTTTGATTGTAGGAGTAGCAATAAAGATAAGTAATTTTCAGGGTATATTAATCGGGTACATCCTGCTAGATTTTCTAATTTATTAAATGCGCAATATGAAGGAAATAGATGAATCTAAGATAATTTCCAGGTTTTTAAGACCAAAAAACTGAGTGAAAAGGGGTACTATTTACTTAGATTAATGAAAACTTGTGGGACAAGTCATTGGGGATTTGTGGAGAAAAGTAGTTCTTGCCAAAATACTTTCAAAATGCTTTCTGGACTCCCAAAAGCAAGCATGAGATAAAGCATATGCATTTATGATTTGCATATGTTCAGGATAGAGTTTTCGATTGGAGTTATAAATTGTGTCACTAGTTTTTTATATAGTATTTGATGGCATAAAGTATCCAGGGAGGAAATGTAAATAGAGAAAAAAAGTGTCAGGGGACAGAGCCCCTGGAACACTCTAAAATTTATTGAAGAAGTAAAAAAAAGTTAGAGATAGAAAGAGATCATGAGAAGGAGTATCCAGGGAGGTTGAAAATGTTTGGGTCAAACAAACTAAGAAAGAAAAATGTCTTTATAACAAAGGAATAAGATCAGCAACTCTAAATGAGTATGAGAGTTTTGGTAACATGAGGACAGAATATTACCCATGGGTTCCACAATAATGGGTTCACTGGTAGTCTGGGTGAGAGAGATTTTAGTGAAAGGTTGGGATTAAAGTCCTACTGGAGTGTCCTAGAAAGGGATTGAACGGCCAGGAAGAGGAGGTGATACTAAGGAGCTTTGCGCTAAGTGCACCATGGAATTGGGATCCTAGCTAGAGAAATCAGGGGATCAAGATTTCTTTGCGTGTGTATTGTTTGTTTGTTTAACAAAAGGTTAACAGGTCTGCTCTTAAAGCATGTTTTTATGTCCATAGAAATGATTGATTAGGAACAGAGTAATTCATGCACAACAGAGTAAAATAAAACAGTGAAAGTGAAAGTCACTCAGTCGTATCTGACTCTTTACAACCGCATGGACTGTTTAGTCCATGGAATTCTCCAGGCCAGAATACTAGAGTGAGTAGCCTTTCTATTCTCCAGGGGATCTTCCCAACCCAGGCCTCCTGCATTGCAGGTGGATTCTTTACCAGCTGAGCCACAAGGAAAGAAAACAGGTGTACCAGTAAATGTCAACAGATATAATGGTAAAGGTAAACACAGAATTGTAATCAAATTTTCCGGACCAGAAATACTTCACATAATAAAGCAAAAGTATACGCTGGATTTCAGGATGTGGTACAACTGTTAAGGGGTTTCCCAGGTGGCGCTAGTGGTAAAGAACCCCGCCTGCCAATGCAGGAGACAAGAGACACTGCTCCCTCCGTAGGTCAGAAAGATTGCCCTGGAGGAGGGCACAGTAACTCAGTATTCGCCTGGAGAACTCCACGAACTGAGGAGCCTCGCTGGCCAGTCCATTGGATCGCAGAGTCAGACATGAATGAAGCAACTTAGCACAACTGTTAAGACTGACTTAGCCCTATCGGGCTTCACGATTGATGATGCACGGTTGATAAAAATGAAGAATTTGTCCTAAAAGACAATGAGAAGAGTTCAGGTGGGGGAAAGTGTTGTGGTTTAGCGACTTCTTCAGAAGAAAAGTGACAAGAGTTTCTCGAGAAAAAAATAGAAGAGGAAGGTTATGGCATGCCGCCCATTTCTGAAACCACTCTAGCAGACACAAAAGTGAAAAGAGCTCTATGTTTTGAGATGATCTTAATCATTTATCAAAGATAAGGTGTTAATTACTATAGAAATGTGGGCAAAGATTCAAGACTGCTGCTGAGGTCAGTCTTAAAATCTAAAGTATGAAACTGACTATGAGGATTCAAAGGAGGCCAACTCCAATGAGTCCAATAGAAGTGAAATGAAAAATACGTGAAATGTGTGTGAAAACACAGAAAGCAAAGATTAAAGTTTATCTCCAGTGAAAGTAATACAAAGAGTCTCAAAGGGGTTATAATAAAATCAGTAACTTTAGAAGTGGAGCTACTTCAGTGTCAGTCCAGCCCCTTTCCCAATTTTGAACAGTTAATACACAAGGTGTTGCCATGTTGCAGAAGGACACTGTGTGAAGTGAAGTGAAAATCATTCAGTCATGTCTGACTCTTTGCGACCCCATGAACCACCGCACTCCAGGCCTCCCTGTCCTTCACCAACTCCCGGAGTTTACTCAAACTCATGTCCATCAAGTCAGTGATGCCATCCAGCCATCTCATCCTCTGTCATTCCCTTCTCCTCCTGCCCCCAATCCCTCCCAGAATCAGGGTATTTTCCAATGAGTCAACTCTTTGCATGAGGTGGCCAAAGTACTGGAGTTTCAGCTGAACACCCAGGACTGATCTCTTTCAGGATGGACTGGTTGGATCTCCTTGCAGTCCAAGGGACTCTCAAGAGGCTTCTCAACATCACAGTCCAAGAGCATCAGTTCTTCGGCGCTCAGCTTTCTTCACAGTCCAACTCTAGGCCAGGACACTGGAGTGAGTAGCCTTTCCCTTCTCCAGGGGATCTTCCCAACCCAGAGATCAAACCCAAGTCTCCCGCACTGCAGGCAGATTCTTTACCAGCTGAGCCACAGGAGAAGTCCAAGGATACTGGAGTGGGTAGCCGATCCCTTCTCCAGCGGATCTTCCCGACCCAGGAGTTTAACCGGGATCTCCTCCATTGCAGGTGGATTCTTTACCAACTGAGCTATCAGGGAAGTCCAGGACACTGTGTACCTTGGGTTATATCTATGTCACCAAATCAACAAGCCATGTCACAGATTCTATTCGAGATGCCTACTGTGATGGCTTCTCTGCAGTTTCTAGTTCAAGACATCTAAATGGCTTCAGCATACAAATCGATGGGCTAGTAAAAATACTTGGAAATATTATGATAACAAAGTTGCAAACTTTTGTTCAGATCATTTTGGTTGATAATTTTATATTCCCAAGTACACTACAAAAAAAGTTTCCTTGGGAGTTATTTCTGTTTGAATTTTATAACATTTATTAGACTTATGCAATATTTTAAACTTCTCTTGCACCCCCAGAGTATTTTCATATGTGGCTTTGCTTTGACTCAGAACTTCTCAGGGAGGTAGGTTGGGTAGCCATATTCATCTACACTTTATAAACCAGAAGCTTCTTCAGAATGGGAATTACTTAAACTCCTATAGCCAAAGAGATTTTCTTGCATATTTTTTTTTTGGTCATTCTAGTTGGAACTACCTGTATCTGGTCATATCTAAACTCCTTAAAAACACATCACCTCAAATATTAGAGGTCTGGAACTTCAGCCAAGAATTATTATACATACAAATACATTTACCTAGAAGACACATTACAGACAGGGAGAAAAATATAAGAATTCATACAGCAGCTGCATAATTAATGTGTAAGATTGTGTCTCTATATGAAATGGCTTCCCAGGTGGTGCTAGTGGTAAAGAACCTGTTGGCCAAGACTTAAGAGTCGGGAGTTCAATCCCTGAGGAGGGAAGATCCCCTGCAGGAGGGCATGGCAACCCACTCCAGTATTCTTGCCTGGAGAATCCCATGGACAGAGGAGCCTGACTTGCTACAGTCCATAGGGTCACAAAAGAGTTGGACATGACTGAAGTGACTTAGCATGCACACTATATGAAATAAAGTTTAAAGCCTTGAAATAAATAAATATTTAAAGTATTTAAATACTGAAAGATCTTACCTTATTACAGTCAACTGGACTTTTAAATTTAAAAATATTTTTTCTCTGATACAATAATTAAAAGCTGCTGTTACTTCTAAAAAGTAAAAGAATAAAATAAATTTGAAAGTGATTTTTCTTTCTTTTAGGTATACTTCTGGTGTACTTTTCATTCTGAGCTTTTATTGTGATGGTCATAAATAAAATAATTTTCTGCTTAGTTTTCTTCACAATCTTAATTTTCTTCTCTTTACTTTTTAGAAGTAGTTATGATTTTCATCATCTTTTACATTAACAAGAGGGAGAAATTTTGAGATCCTAAAATACAACTCCATAGAAATGTCTACTGAATGTCTTTTTCTTGTAAATTAATGTTTAAACCAATTGACCCACAGATATACAGTTTGGAAAAATCTCAAGATTTGTTTTGAAGAGTTTACTGCACATTTTAGGGCCTAAGGATGAAGTCCCAGATGCAGAAAGCTAAATCACACATTTTGCAATCTAAAAATCTTTACCTCAGAAAAAAACAGATTTCTCATCCTCCTTTACCACATAGTTGGTGTGTGTGTGTGTGTGTGTGTGTGTGTGTGTGTGTGTGTGTGTGTGTGAATTTTAACATAGAGCCCAGTTATGACATAATATTTGTTTTCTTTTGTATTGTCCCAAGTGGCTGAAAAGTAGCCAGATGAGCAATCTGGTGCCAGTTTTCTGGTCCCTTCTCTGAAGCCTGGCATTAGCAGTTGAACTGCTCCCTTAACTCTCTCCTCAACTCCAGCTTTAAGGGTTCTGTGCAGAACTGTACCTTACCACTGAATACTAATCAGTTGCCTGTGAGGAAAACTGCCCAGAAAAACTCTGTTTGTCAATGAATCCACCTGAATACCATCATTTCTGACACAAGTGTCTGTTGGAATATTTTGGGACCTGTGTGTAAATTTTCTGGCAGCAGCTCTCTTCTGCTTCTACAGGAATGTGCTGTGGTGTCCCTTACTGGGTATAGATTGCCATGGGATGTGGAAGAATATGCCTAAGTGCTCTGGACCACGTGGTCTGGGCAATTCATGAAATAAAGTCTTCTCAAATCGTATAGAAATACATGTTATTCAAAGCACTTTCACAATTGTTATATTATTTTCACAATAATTTTATCTATAGGATATGGTTAAAGCAAGCAATATTATATTCATTTTATAGATGGAGAGATAAATGTGAGGATTCTCATCTCAGTTTTCTTTTTTCTTTGAATATCACCAATATTCTTTCAAAGAGCCTTGATGTTTCCTTGGAAGTTTGTCTAGTCTTTATTCTTCAATAGAATCCATTGAGCTGTTACTAGAATTCATCTTTATACCTCCACTTCTGAAGTTAACATTCTAAATCATAAATTCTTCCCATGTGCCCAGATTACTTTCATAACTTCCCAGATGTTCTCCCTAGCTATGTTCTCTTCTCCTTTTAGGTAGGGTCCAGGAGTTAGATAGCTTGGTTAATTCAAAAATTTCCAAAGAAAGAGAATGCCAGCTTGGCATATTATTTACAAACTACAAGATGTTTAGTACCACTGGAGATTGGAGTAGGAGATCAGGACTTGTGTGAGATGAGGTTGGAGAAGAAAGTGGGAGTTAACTCATATAGACTTTTATAATTCATATTAAGGAAAGTTTATCCTGAAAGCAAGGAGGTTTTAAGAGTTTTATATGTGAAAATGACATAATCAAATATGGATGCTTGCGAATCCAATCACTCCCAAATTATAAAATGAGATAATATATTAGTGCATAAGGAGAACAGTACAGTACAAATGGTGAATAATAATTGGAAGACTGCGTCAGTAATCTAGCTAAGTGATTATGGTATTCTGTATTAAATTACTGGCAATGGAGTGAATAAAAGTAGATTTCTTTAAAAACACACAGGAAATAGACTTAAAATACATGGCTAAAGATTGGAAGTAGAAATAACTATTGAAAAAATCAAGAATAATCTATAACTTTCACCTAAGAATTAGTTTAGTTTATGATGGTGATTTCCCTGAGTAGATATCACAGGAGCTAAATCCAATATAGAAATGATGAGTTTGAGATGATTGACTCCATCCAAATGTAGATGCCGCAGTTGAATTCAGTCACTCAGTCGTGTCTGATTCTTTGAGATACCATGGACTGCAGCACCCTAGGCTTCCCTGTCCATCACCAACTCCTGGAGCTTGTTCAAACTCATGTCCATCGAGTTGGTGATGCCATCCAACCACCTCAACCTCTATTGTCCCCTTCTCCTCCTGCCTTCAATCTTTCCCAGCATCAGGGTCCTTTCCAATTTCCTTTAGAATGGACTGGTTGGATCTCCTTGCAATCCAAGGGACTCTCAAGAGTCTTCTCCAACACCACAATTCAAAATAATCTATTCTTCGGCGCTCAGTTTTCTTTATAGTCTAACTCTCACATCAAGGAGATCCAACCAGTCCACCCTAAAGGAAATCAGTCCTGAATATTCATTGGAAGGACTGGTGCTGAAGCTGAAACTCCAATACTTTACCACCTGATGTGAAGAACTAACTCAATGGAAAAGACCCTGATGCTGGGAAAGATTGAAAGCAGAAGGAGAAGGGGACAACAGGATGAGATGGTTGGATGGCATCACTGACTCAATGGACATGAGTTTGAGTAAGCTCTGGGAATTGGTGATGGACAGGGAAGCCTGGTGTGCTGCAGTCCATGGGGTCATAAAGAGTCGGACATGACTGAGTGACTGAACTGAACTGAACTCACATCCATACAGGACTATTGGAAAAACCACAGCTTTGACTAGATGGACCTTTGTGGGCAAAATTATGTCTCAGCTTTTTAATATGCTGTCTAGGTTGGTCATAGGTTTTCTTCCAAGGAGCAAACATCTTTTAATTTCATGGCTGCAATCACCATTTGCAGTGATTTTGGAGCCCCAAAAAATTAAGTCTCTCACTGTTTCCATGTTTCCATTGTTTCCTCATCTATTTGCCATGAAGTGATGGGACCAGATGCCATGATCTTAGTTTTCTGAATGTTGAGCTTTAAGCCAGCTTTTTCACTCTCCTCTTTCGCTTTCATCAAGAGGCTCTTTAGTTCTTCTTCACTTTCTGCCATAAGGGTGGTATCATCTGTATATCTGAGGTTATTGATATTTCTCCCAGCATTCTTGATTCCAGCTTGTGCTTCATCCAGTCCAGCATTTCTCATGATGTACTCTTCATTTAAGTTAAATGAGCAGGGGGACAATATACAACCTTGATGTACTCCTTTCCCAATTTGGAACAAGTCTGTCATTCCATGTCTAGTTATAACTGCTGCTTCTTGACCTGAATACAGATTTCTCAGGAGGTAGGTCAGGTGGTCTGATATTTCCATCTCTTACAGAATTTTCCAGTTTATTGTGGTCCTCACAGTCAAAGGCTTTGGCATAGTCAATAAAGCAGATGTAGATGTTTTTCTGGAACTCTTCCTTTTCCAATGATCCAACGTATGTTGCCAATTTGATCTCTGGTTCCTCTGCTTTTCCTAAATCCAGCTTGAACATCTGGAAGTTCTCGGTTCACATATTCTTGAAGCCTGGCTTGGAGAATTTTGAGCATTACTTTGCTAGCATGTGAGATGAGGGCAATTGTGTGGTAGTTTGAACATTCTTTGGCATTGCCTTTCTTTGGGATAGGAATGAAAGCTGACCTTTTCCAGTTCTGTGGTGATGTCTATGGACAGTTTAATACAAGGACTGAGCTTCAGGAAAGATACAAACTATATAAATAGGTGTCATTTGTATAAACTGTGTCATTTATATAAATAGACATCATTTGTATAAATGGAGCAGCTGATAAATGAATACACACATGGCTATAGTAGGACCTCATTTGTGCAGTATTAAAAAGGTTGCTGTTTTTACCTCATCTGTCTTGTCCATTTTGGACATCAGTTTGAGGTCAAATACATAAAATAATTATCCATAGTGGGTAACATTAATTTTATCAAAACAATAAAAAGTATAGTACAAAGCATTAAAATTAACATATATAGCCATGTACTTACTATGAACAAAGCATTATTTATTTCCAGAAAAGATATTTTATTTCTTTATTTTATTGGAGTATATTTGCTTTACACTGCTGTGTTAGTTTCTGCTATACAGCAAAATGAATCAGCCATAAATATACATAAATCCCCTCTTTTTTGGATTTCCTTCCCATTTAGGCCACCACAGAGCACCAAAGAGAGTGCCCTGTGCTATACAGAAGATTCTCATTAGTTACTGTTTATACCCAGTAGCATATATGTCGATCCCAACCTCCCAATTCATCCCACCGTCTCCTTTCCCCCTTGGTATCTACATCCATGTCTTTTTCTGCTTTGCAAATAAGCTCCTCTATACCATTTTTCTTTTTTTTTTTTTTTCGTAGAACATGAGTTTGTTTTAATTGAAGTACAGTTGATTTACAGTGTTGTGTTAAGTTCTGCCATACAGCGGTTATTCAGTTACCTGTATATGTACATGTTCTTTTTTTTTTTCCCATTTATTTTTATTAGTTGGAGGCTAATTACTTTATAGCATTGCAGTGGTTTTTGTCATACATTGAATTAGCCATGGATTTACATGTATACCATTTTTCTAGATTCCACTTATACGTGTTAACATATGATACTTGTTTTTCTCTGAGTTACTTCACTCTGTGACAGTCTCTAGGTCCATTCATGTGTTTGCAAATGACACAGTTTCATTCCTTTTTATAGCTGACTAATATTCCATTGTAGTTTAGTACCATATCTTTTTAATTCATTCCTCTGTTGATGGACATTTAGGCTGCTTCCTTGTTCTGGCTATTGTTTATAGTGCTGCAATGAGCACTGGGAGTACATATATCTTTCTGAATTACAGTTTTCTCTGAGTATATGCCAGAAGTGAGAATGTTGGGTAATATAGTAACTCTATTTTTAGATTTTTAAGAAACCTCCATATTCTTCTCCATATCGGCTGCATCCATTTACAATCCCACCAATAGTGTAAGAGGGTATTCCCTTTTCTCCACACCATCTCCAGCATTTATTGTTTGTAGATTTTTAATGATGACCATTCTGATTGTCATGAGGTGATGCTTCATTGTAGCTTTGATTTGTGTTTCTCTAATAATTAGTGGTGTAAGGCATTATTTGGAATTACTTGCTCTTTGTGTTACTTAATCTGCTCAGAAACACAACGGTAGTTCCCACTTTACAGTATCTCAAAGACAAGTTAAAGGACCCTTATTATTTAGAGGAGCCAAATTATATGTAAAGTTTTCTAAAATAGTCTGTTTAGTTCACATTTATTTGTTAATAAATGTTAACAAATAAATGTGAATAATTACTGTCTCTCTGATACCCCATTAGATATTGTGTACCGAAGTCTCTGTTATATTTATTTTACATTGCTGCTTCTGCTGCTGCTAAGTCGCTTCAGTCGTGTCTGACTCTGTGTGACCCCATAGACGGCAGCCCACCAGGCTCCCCCGTCCCTGGGATTCTCCAGGCAAGAACACTGGAGTGGGCTGCCATTGTCTTCTCCGATGCATGAAAGTGAAAAGTGAAAGTGAAGTCGCTCAGTCGTGTCCGACTCTTAGCGACCCCATGGACTGCAGCCCACCAGGCTCCTCTGTCCATGGGATTTTCCAGGCAAGAGTATATCTTACATTAGGCTACACTATCAACCCGGAGAAGGCAATGACACCTGACTCCAGTCCTCTTGCCCAGAGAATCCCATGGACGGAGGAGCCGGGTACGCTGCAGTCCATGTGGTCACGAGAGACACACACGACTGAGCGACTTCACTTTCACTTTTCACTTGCACGCATTGGAGAAGGAAATGGCAACCCACTCCAGTGTTCTTGCCTGGAGAATCCCAGGGACGGGGGAGCCTGGTGGGCTTCCATCTATGGGGTCTCACAGAGTCGGACACGACTGAAGCGACTTAGCAGCAGCAGCAGCAGCAACACTATAAATCCAATATAACGAATGGCACAATTATATTCAAATATAAACCCATATACGGACGAATATCAAAAGTAAATTAACAGCTCATAGACACCTAACCTCAATGTATTTTCAGTCCCTCTTTTTTTTTTTCAGTCCCTTTTTTGGTTAACATGTTTTAAATATAATTTATTTAGTTATAAGTTTATATAGTTTAATATTTTAAATGTTTATTTAAGTAGAGTTGTTTTACAATGTTGTGTTAGTTTCAGGTATACAGCAAAGTGATTCAGTTATATATATATATATATATATATATATATAATTTTCCCTTATAGGCTATTACAAAATATTGAATATAATTCCCTATGTTATACAGTTGGTGTGAGATGTTGGTTATTGCTCTATAGAAATGTATATATTACTATATGCTAATATTTTAATTCCAAATAAAAGAAAAAATAAACAAATAATAAACTTAAAAGATTTTCACAGCAAAGGAAACCATTAACAAAATGAAAAAACAACCTACAGAATGGGAGAAAATATTTGCAAATGATGCAACCAACAAAGGATTAATCTTCCAAATACACAAAGAGCTAATATAGCTCAGTATCAAAAAAACAGACAACTCAAATCAAAAAATGGGCAAAAGAGATTTACCTAGACATTACTGCAGAGTAAACAGCCAGCCAGCCAAAAGGCACCGGAAAAGATGTCCAACACTGCTAATGATTAGAGAAATACAAGTCAGTTCCTTTTTACTGAGAACCACCAAGCAAGGGGTTCCATGTACCTGCTCCCCACACTGCTGGACCCTGATCCAGAAAAAGCCTCACCTCCTGAGACATTAAAAATTAATACTTCAACAGCAAACAACGTTTAGAAAGAGTTGATCACTCTCATGCCTTGTCTCCTATTTGAATGAGTCTTTAGGTGAACACATCTGATTTTCTATTTACATTCCATTTTTAAGTTAACCTTGAGTGGCCTTTTCAAAATTTAACTTGTGCATCCCTATACTATTTCCTTACCAGGTTTGTTTAATTGAGTATTCATGGTTTTTCTTCTAATTTTTCTTATTGATTCCCATCTAAATTTATTTCAACTAAGCTGGTTTATTCTTTAAGTAACAGTTGATTTGTACATACCATCTAGATTTTGTACCCTGACTACTTCGCTTTATTCAGTTCTACACTCTCATCTTTTCTCCCTCTGGTTGATTCCCCCACAAAGGCCAGAGAGACTCGTTTCTGTACTGCTGATCCTTCTGTGTCTTGGTTTGTTTCTTTGGTCTCTGGGCTGTTCCTATTCCTCTCTGCTCTCAGATCCATTCCTCAATCTGCCTGCTTTGCTCTATGTTGTGGAAGTCTGATCTCTGCAAACTGCATTTCTGGATTGTTTTATTAACAAATGGAAGTGTTAGCAGTAAACTGGAGTCTAGGAGGAAGAGACAATCCAGGGTATTCCTTCTTTTTTTTTTTTTTTTTTAAGCTTTGGGCAGCAGTTCCAACTGTGGCTGTGTCTCCCACACGATTCTAGCTTTTACTGGATGCCCCAATTTAAGTCTTCAGCACAGGGAACGTTACTGGCTCTCTGCAGTTGTTCACCCTGGTGTGTTTCACTGCCTTCTGGCTTTATAACTTTTCTAATTCTTTTACAACTGTTTTGCTGTATTAAATTGCTTCCAGCAAACTCCCATGTATGATCTGTGTTTTCTGAATGGTCCCTGAGCAGTCCATCTTTTCATCTATCTCAGCTGCATAATCTTCCACCTGAACTTGAAGGATATGATGAGAGTCTGAAAATAAGTATTTTCCTATGATCCAGGTTTTATTCTTTTTTTGTTCCTTAAAGTTTGTGCTTTATGCTCCTATTGTACTGACTACTTTCTTAGATTTTCCTCACTCATTCAGGATGCTTTTGCTTATGTCAGGCGAGGGTATGCTCCTCGGTTTTTGTCTTGTCACAACAAAGATTTTGAGTGACGGACATTAAAGCCCTCTCAGTGTTACAGCTCTCGGGTCTTGGACAGACTGTGTTATAGCTCTCAGGTCTCAAACGGACCGTGTTATAGATCTTAAATAAATCAGTGTTACAGCTCAGGGTTACAGCTCTATTTTATTTAGATAATAGCAGGAAAATCCATCTTCGAGGCATGAGGGCACGTCGATCCAAAGACGTGAAGAGAAGAGTGCCCCATCGCGCACGCGCGCGAGAGAAGAGAGCTTTGGCTCCTATTTTTATATGTTTCTCTCTCCATGGGCCTGTCCTATGTAAATTGGGCCAGCCAGGAGAGCTGTTTGTTTCACCTGAGGTTCTCACTCCGGTCCTCCAACCTTCCTTTGTTCTATTTTCGCAAGCTTTTCCCTTCCAGGTCTTTTAGCCACTGCCATTCTAGACTCCTTTTCCCTATTCTAACTACCTAACACTTATTTATTTGTTGCTGCTTCTTGTTTGTTGCCATATTCTATACCTTCCTTTATTGGAACTACTACTTATTTATATAATGTCTAATACAGTTGCCAAGTCTTTTCATACTTTCTTTATAAAAAGGCTAATATATATGTATCAGTTTCAGTTCAGTCGCTCAGTTGTGTCCGATTCTTTGAGACCTCATGAATTTCAGCACGCCAGGCCTCTCTGTCCATCACCAACTCCCGGAGTCTACCCAAACTCATGTCCATTGACTTGGTGATGCCATCCAACCATCTCATCCTCTGTCGTCCCCTTCTCCTCCTGCCCCCAATCCCTCTCAGCATCAGGGTCTTTTCCAGTGAGTCAACTCTTCACATCAGGTGGCCAAAGTATTGGAGTTTCAGCTTCAGCATCAGTCCTTCCAATGAACACCCAGGACTGATCTCCTTCAGGATGGACTGGTTGGATCTCCTTGCAGTCCAAGGGATTCTCAAGAGTCTTCTCCAACACCACAGTTCAAAAGCATCAATTCTTTGGCACTCAGTTTTCTTCACCGTCCAACTCTCACATCCATACATGACCACTGGAAAAACCATAGCCTTGACTAGATGAACATTTGTTGGCAAAGTAATGTCTCTGCTTTTTAATATGCTATCTAGGTTGGTCATAACTTTCCTTCCACGGAGTAAGTGTCTTTTAATTTCATGGCTGCAATCACCATCTGCAGTGATTTTGGAGCCCCCAAAAATAAAGTCTGACACTGTTTCGACTGTTTCCTCATCTATTTCCCATGAAGTGATGGGACCAGATGCCATGATCTTATTTTTTCTGAATGTTGAGCTTTAAGCCAACTTCTTCACTCTCCTCCTTCACTTTCATCAAGAGGCTTTTTAGTTCCTCTTCATTTGCACCATAGGGTGGTGTCATCTGCATATCTGAGGTTATTGATATTTCTCCCAGCAATCTTGATTCCAGCTTGTGCTTCCTTCAGCCCAGCGTTTCTCATGATGTAATTTGCATATAAGTTAAATGAGCAGGGTGACAATATACAGCCTTGATATACTCCTCTTCCTATTTGGAATCAGATATATGTATCTTTCCATAGTGCACGTAGACTTTATCTTGACTTTTAAATCTGTTTAATGTGTAAAATACAACTCTTTATTTGCTTCTATAGCATTCTCTACAAAATTGTTACCTACATCTGTCAGTAAATACTCACAAATTCAAACGTTTGGGCCTTTGCTAAAAGGATGGATTTTATTAACCTCTTTGGCTTTGTAAGGAAAAGAAACACTTCCAATGAATCTTCATTCATCACATATATACATAGCAACACACAGCAGCAAACCAGCAGCAAAACAAATTTTTTTTTTCTCTCTACTTTTTCTTTTGCATCATAAATCATTTTATCTGGGGTTTGATATCTTAACTACTTTCAGACCATCTGTATATATGTTATAGAAACATCACATCCTATATTTTCATGAATATGTGTCTCTTTTTCTTACTTTATCAATAAATAATAAAATTGTGAATACTCTCTTCACATTTGAATGTCCGAGACCCCTTCCATAATATTTTACATATAGTAAAAGTACAATATTGTTAGTTGAATTGAACTAAATATAAACCATTTAAATGTTAAAATGTTTAAAAATAGGAAGTAAATTCTTATCACTTTCAGATATTGTTTTAATTTTGTTCATCTTTTCTCATTATATAATGCTTTTAGGCTCTAACAGTAACAAATACTTCCATAACAGTCCATTTGAAAAAAAAAATGTGTGGCCCACATTTTATACTATGTAACATTATACTACATAAGATTATGAAAGAAATGTCTTCCAGTAAATAACTGAACACATGGCAGGAAATTAACTAATAGGTACTGGTTGAAGAAAAGAATTCTTAGTCCTTGAGGCTGTTTCATTCATATTTACTTTACATATTTCATTATATGTAATGTATTTCATATTTCATTCATATTTCATTACACACTTACTTTATTCATATTTTTGTCCCTTAGAATGATTGGCACCAAGTACTTGCACATTATGCTTTTATTTATTTTTATCCCATTTATGTAAACTAAAACAAAAATGAAAAAAACCTCATTCACTTTCCCCACCACTCACCTCCACCTCTTGCAGCTAACAATCTGGTCCCTATCTTTGAGCTTGGGATTACCAGCTGTTGTTTGTCGGTTTTTTTTTTTTTTTTAACCTTCTATATATAAGAGATCATTCAGTATTTGCCTTTCTCTGATTTATTTCACTTACCATGATGCCCACAAGGTCCATCCATGTTGGAGCAAATGGCAAATTTCATTTCTTATCAGTTCAGTTCAGTTCAGTTGCTCAGTCGTGTCCGACTCTTTGCGACCCCATGGACTGCAGCAGGCCAGGCTTCCCTGTTCATCACCAACCCTCAGAGCTTGTTCAAACTCATATCCATTGAGTCGGTGATGCCATCCAACCATCTCATCTTCTGTCGTCCCCTTCTCTTCCCACCTTCAATCTTTCCCAGCATCAGGGTCTTTTCAAATGAGTCAGTTCTTTGCATCAGGTGGCCAAAGTATTGGAATTTCAGCTACAACATCAGTTCTTCCAATGAACATTCAGTACTGATTTCCTTTAGGAAATGAAGTTCAAGGGACTCTCAAGGTCTTCTCCAACACCACAGTTCAAAAGTATCAGTTCTTCAGAGCTCAGTTTTCTTTATAGTCCAACTCTCACATACATACATAACTACTGGACAAACCATAGCTTTGACTAGATGGACATTTGTTGGCAAAGTAATGTCTCAGCTCTTTAATATGCTGTCTAGGTTGGTCATGACTTTTCTTCCAAGGAGCAAGTGTCTTTTAATTTCATGGCTGCAGTCACCATCTGCAGTGATTTTGGAGCCCTCCCAAAATCAAGTCTGTCACTGTTTCCATTGTTTCCCCATCTATTTGCCATGAAGTGATGGGACCAGATGCCATGATCTTAGTTTTCTGAATGCTGAGTTTTAAGTCAACTTTTTCACTCTCCTCTTTGACATTAATCAAGAGGCTCTTTAGTTCTGCACTTTCTGCCACAAGTGTCGTGGCATCTGCATATATGAGGTTATTGATATTTCTCCCAGCAATCTTGATTCAAGCTTGTACTTCTATTTTACATATTTTAAAGTTTGCAAACTTCTTTTTTTAAATTTATTATTATTGCCAAAATAATAGCAATAAAACTTTATTTTTTTCCCATTTATTTTTATTAGTTGGAGGCTAATTACTTTACAACATTACCGTAGTTTTTGTCATACATTGAAATGAATTAGCCATGGATTTACATGTATTCCCCATCCCAGTCCCCCCTCCCACCTCCCTCTCCACCCGATCCCTCTGGGTCTTCCCAGTGCACCAGGCCCGAGCACTTGTCTCATGCACCCAACCTGGGCTGGTGATCTGTTTCACCCTAGATAATATACATGTTTCGATGCTGTTCTCTTGAAACATCCCACCCTCGCCTTCTCCCAGAGTCCACAAGTCTGTTCTATACATCTGAGTCTCTTTTTCTGTTTTGCATATAGGGTTATCGTTACCATCTTTCTAAAGTCCATATATATGTGTTAGTATACTGTAATGGTCTTTATCTTTCTGGCTTACTTCGCTCTGTATAATGGGCTCCAGTTTCATCCATCTCATTACAACTGATTCAAATGAATTCTTTTTAATGGCTGAGTAATATTCCATGGTGTATATGTACCACAGCTTCCTCATCCATTCGTCTGCTGATGGGCATCTGGGTTGCTTCCATGTCCTGGCTATTATAAACAGTGCTGCGATGAACATTGGGGTGCACGTGTCTCTTTCAGATCTGGTTTCCTTGGTGTGTATGCCCAGAAGTGGAATTGCTGGGTCATATGGCAGTTCTATCTCCAGCTTTTTAAGAAATCTCCACACTGTTTTCCATAGTGGCTGTACTAGTTTGCATTCCCACCAACAGTGTAAGAGGGTTCCCTTTTCTCCACACTCTCTCCAGCATTTATTGCTTGTAGACTTTTGGATAGCAGCCATCCTGACTGGCATGTAATGGTACCTCACTGTGGTTTTGATTTGCATTTCTCTGATAATGAGTGATGTTGAGCATCTTTTCATGTGTTTGTTAGCCATCTGTATGTCTTCCTTGGAGAAATGTCTGTTGAGTTCTTTGGCCCATTTTTTGATTGGGTCATTTATTTTTCTGGAGTTGAGCTGGAGGAGTTGCTTGTGTATTTTTGTGATTAATCCTTTGTCTGTTGCTTCGTTTGCTATTATTTTCTCCCAATCTGAGGGCTGTCTTTTCACCTTGCTTATAGTTTCCTTTGTTGTGCAAAAGCTTTTAAGTTTCATTAGGTCCCATTTGTTTATTTTTGCTTTTGTTTCTGAAATTCTGGGATGTGGGTCATAGAGGATCCTGCTGTGATTTATGTCGGAGAGTGTTTTGCCTATGTTCTCCTCTAGGAGTTTGATAGTTTCTGGTCTTACATTTAGATCTTTAATCCATTTTGAGCTTATTTTTGTGTATGGTGTTAGAAAGTGTTCTAGTTTCATTCTTTTACAGGTGGTTGACCAGTTTTCCCAGCACCACTTGTTAAAGAGGTTATCTTTTTTCCATTGTATATCCTTGCCTCCTTTGTCAAAGATAAGGTGACCATAGGTTCGTGGATTTATCTCTGGGCTTTCTATTCTGTTCCATTGATCTATATTTCTGTCTTTGTGCCAGTACCATACTGTCTTGATGACTGTGGCTTTGTAGTATAGTCTGAAGTCAGGCAGATTGATTCCTCCAGTTCCATTCTTCTTTCTCAGGATTACTTTGGCTATTCGAGGTTTTTTATATTTCCATACAAATTGTGAAATTATTTGTTCTAGTTCTGTGAAAAATACCGTTGGTAGTTTGATAGGGATTGCATTGAATCTATAGATTACTTTGGGTAGTATAGCCATTTTGACAATATTGATTCTTCCAATCCATGAACACGGTATATTTCTCCATCTGTTTGTGTCCTCTTTGATTTCTTTCATCAGTGTTTTATAGTTTTCTATGTATAGGTCTTTTGTTTCTTTAGGTAGATATACTCCTAAGTATTTTATTCTTTTTGTTGCAATGGTGAATGGTATTGTTTCCTTAATTTCTCTTCTGTTTTCTCATTGTTAGTGTATAGGAATGCAAGAGATTTCTGTGTGTTAATTTTATATCCTGCAACTTTACTGTATTCATTGATTAGCTCTAGTAATTTTCTGGTAGAGTCTTTAGGGTTTTCTATGTAGAGGATCATGTCATCTGCAAACAGAGAGACTTTCACTTCTTCTTTTCCTATCTGGATTCCTTTTACTTCTTTTTCTGCCCTGATTGCTGTGGCCAACACTTCCAAAACTATGTTGAATAGTAGTGGTGAGAGTGGGCACCCTTGTCTTGTTCCTGATTTCAGGGGAAATGCTTTCAATTTTTCACCATTGAGGGTGATGCTTGCTGTGGGTTTGTCATATATAGCTTTTATTATGTTGAGGTATGTTCCTTCTATTCCTGCTTTCTGGAGAGTTTTAATCATAAATGGATGTTGAATTTTGTCAAAGGCTTTTTCTGCATCTATTGAGATAATCATATGGTTTTTATCTTTCAATTTGTTAATGTGGTGTATTACATTGATTGACTTGCGGATATTAAAGAATCCTTGCATTCCTGGGATAAAGCCCACTTGGTCATGATGAATGATTTTTTTAATATGTTGTTGGATTCTGTTTGCTAGAATTTTGTTAAGGATTTTTGCATCTATGTTCATCAGTGATATTGGCCTGTAGTTTTCTTTTTTTGTGGCATCTTTGTCTGGTTTTGGAATTAGGGTGATGATGGCCTCATAGAATGAGTTTGGGAGTTTACCTTCTTCTGCAATTTTCTGGAAGAGTTTGAGTAAGACAGGTGTTAGCTCTTCTCTAAATTTTTGGTAGAATTCAGCTGTAAAGCCATCTGGTCCTGGGCTTTTGTTTGCTGGAAGATTTCTGATTACAGTTTCGATTTCCTTGCTTGTGATCGTTTTGTTAAGATCTTCTATTTCTTCCTGGTTCAGTTTTGGAAAGTTATACTTCTCTAAGAACTTGTCCATTTCTTCCAAGTTGTCCATTTTATTGGCATAGAGCTGCTGGTAGTAGTCTCTAATGATCCTTTGTATTTCAGTGTTGTCTGTTGTGATCTCTCCATTTTCATTTCTAATTTTGTTAATTTGGTTCTTCTCCCTTTGTTTCTTAATGAGTCTTGCTAATGGTTTGTCAATTTTATTTTTTCAAAAAACCAGGTTTTAGCTTTGTTAATTTTTGCTATGATCTCTTTAGTTTCTTTTGCATTTATTTCTGCCCTAATTTTTAAGATTTCTTTCCTTCTACTAACCCTAGGGTTCTTCATTTCTTCCTCCTCTAGTTGCTTTAGGTGTAGAGTTAGGTTATTTATTTGACTTTTTTCTTGTTTCTTGAGGTAGGCCTGTAATGCTATGAATCTTCCCTTTAGCACTGCTTTTACAGTGTCCCATAGGTTTTGGGTTGTTGTGTTTTCATTTTCATTCATTTCTATGAATATTTTGATTTCTTTTTTGATTTCTTCTATGATTTGTTGGTTATTCAGAAGCATGTTGTTTAGCCTCCATATGTTTGAATTTTTAATAATTTTTTTCCTGTAATTGAGATCTAATCTTACTGCACTGTGGTCAGAAAAGATGACTGGAATGATTTCAATCTTTTTGAATTTACCAAGACTAGATTTATGGCCCAGGATGTGATCTATTCTGGAGAAGGTTCCGTGTGCACTTGAGAAAAAGATGAAGTTGATTGTTTAAGGGTGAAACGTCCTATAGATGTCAATTAGGTCTAGCTGGTCCATTGTGTCCGTTAAAGTTTGTGTTTCCTTGTTCATTTTCTGTTTAGTTGATCTATCCATAGTTGTGAGTGGGGTATTAAAGTCTCCTACTATTATTGTGTTACTATTAATTTCCTCTTTCATACTCATTAGCGTTTGCCTTACATATTGCGGTGCTCCTATGTTGGGTGCATACATAATTGTTATATCTTCTTCTTGGATTGATCCTTTGATCATTATGTAGTGTCCATCTTTGTCTCTTTTCACAGACTTAATTTGAAAGTCTATTTTATCTGATATGAGTATTATGACTCCTGCTTTCTTTTGGTCTCCGTTTGCATGGAATATTTTTTTCCAGCCCTTCACTTTTAGTCTGTATGTGTCCCTTGCTTTGAGGTGGGTCTCTTGTAGACAGCATATATAGGGGTCTTGCTTTTGTATCCATTCAGCCAGCCTTTGTCTTTTGGTTGGGGCATTCAACCCATTTACATTTAAGGTAATTATTGATAGGTATGGTCCCGTTGCCATTTATTTTGTTGTTTGGGGTTCACGTTTATACCACCTTTCTGTGTTTCCTGTCTAGAGAAGATCCTTTAGTATTTGTTGAAGAGCTGGTTTGGTGGTGGTGAATTCTCTCAGCTTTTGCTTGTCTGTAAAGCTTTTGAGTTCTCCTTCATATCTGAATGAGATCTTTGCTGGGTAGAGTAATCTAGGTTGTAGGTTATTCTCTTTCATTACTTTAAGTATGTCCTGCCATTCCCTTCTGGCTTGAAGGGTTTCTATTGATAGATCAGCTGTTATCCTTATGGGAATCCCTTTGTGTGTTATTTGTTGTTTCTCCCTTGCTGCTTTCAATATTTGTTCTTTGTGTTTGATCTTTGTTAATTTGATTAATATGTGTCTTGGGTGTTTCGCCTTGGGTTTATCCTGTTTGGGACTCTCTGGGTTTCTTGGACTTGGTTGGCTATTTCCTTCCCCATTTTAGGGAAGTTTTCAGCTATTATCTCCTCGAATATCTTCTCATGGCCTTTCTTTTTGTCTTGTTCTTCTGGGATTCCTATGATTCGAATGTTGGGGCGTTTCACATTGTCCCAGAGGTCCCTGAGGTTGTCCTCATTTTTTTTTATTCTTTTTTCTTTTTTCCTCTCTGCTTCATTTATTTCCACCATTTTATCTTCTAACTCACTTATCTTATCATCTGTCTCTGTTATTCTACTCATGGTTCCCTCCAGAGTGTTTTTGATCTCATTTTTTCATTATTAATTTTTAATTGATTTTTTAAAATTTCTTCTAGGTCCTTGTTAAACATTTCTTGCATCTTCTCAATCTTTGTCTCCAGGCTATTTATTTGTAACTCCATTTTGTTTTCAAGATTTTGGATCATTTTTATTATCATTATTCTAAGTTCTTTTTCAGGTAGATTCCCTATTTCCTCCTCTTTTGTTTGACTTGGTGGGCTTTTTTCATGTTCCTTTAGCTGTTGGGTATTTCTCTGCCTTTTCATCTTGTTTAGATTGCTGTGTCTGGAGTGGGCTTTCTGTATTCTTGTGGTCTGAGGTTCCTTTTTATTGTGGAGGTTTCACCCAGCGGGTGGGGTTGGACGATTGGTTTGTCAAGGTTTCCTGGTTAGGGAAGCTTGTGTCAGCGCTCTGGTGCGTGGAATTGGATTTCTTCTCTCTGGAGTGCAATGGAGTGTCCAGTAATGAGTTTTGCGATGGGTCTCTGTGTTAGGTGTGACTTTGGAGAGCCTGTATGTTGACACTCAGGTTTATGTTCCTGCGTTGCTAAAGAATTTGCGTGGTATGACTTGTACTGGAGCTTATTGGCTCTTGGGTGGTGGTTGGTTTTGGTGTAGGTATGGAAGCTTTTGGATGGTCTCTTATTCCTTAATGTTCCGTGTAGTCAGGAGTTTTCTGGTTTTCTCAGGATTTGGGCTCAAGTCTCCTGCCTCTGGATTTCAGTTTTATTCTTCCAATAGTCTCAAGGCTTCTCCAACTATACAGCACTGATAATAAAACTTCTAGATTAATGGTGAAAAGATTCTCCACCGTGAGAGACAACCAGAGAGGTTCACAGAGTTACATGAAGAATAGGAGAGGGAGGAAGGAGATAGAGGTGAGCAGGAGGAGAAAAAGGGGACTCAAGAGGAGAGAGACAGATCTACACAGTTATCTGTTCCCAAAGTGTTCTCCATAGCCCAGACACCCACAAAGATTCACAGAGTTGGATTGGGAAGAGAAGGGGAATGGAGGAAATAGAGGTGTTCTGAGGTAGAAAACAGAGAGTCAAAAGTGGGAGAGTATCACCACACTCCTGAATAGAAATGGGAACTGAATATTGGATTCTTAAATGACCAAAATTTATATCACATACTACTGAAAAACAAAGATTGAAAATCTAGTGTAGAAGTTAGACTCTTTGAAATACAATATTTAAAAAGAAAAACAAAAAAAAAATTTAGAACTGTATATGAAGTTCGGTTTAAAAATAGGGTTTCTCTCTCTCTCTTTTTTTTTTTTTTTGGCAAGGTTATAGTGAAATGAAAATGAAAGTTAAGGAATAATAGAGGAGTATTAGAGGACTCTAAAAGGAAATAAGAGAGAAAAACAAGAAAAGGAAAAAAAAAAGAAAAAAAAATTTTTTTCCCCAATTAAAAAAATCGTAAAAATATATGAACCATCCCGAAGTGCCTGTCTACAAGTTTGTCTAACCACTAGTGCCAACACCCCCCCCACCCCTGCCCCCCTCCCCCCAAAAACCCCCACTCCCTCCCCCCCCTCAAAAAAAAACCAACCCCCCCTCCAACAGTACACCGATTAAACTCACAAAACAGCCTAACACAGGGTGTAAAGAATTGCCACACCGCGACGTTACCTAGACCCAGAAATCCGCACGCTCCTCTTTACTCCAGCTTAACACAACACGGCTAACACATAGCGGCGGTGTGCCAACCCGATGTTAGATCGTATGTCTTATATACCCTACAGTGATTATTAATCTGAGGCACCCGGTCCCTTTTCTAGAAGCGGAACCCCTTCTTGTTTACATATGTGCTTCTGTTTTTGCTAGTCTCTTTGGTTTCCTAACATTATTCCGCCCTGATACAGGCGGGCGGCGACAGGTGATCTACTTAATTAAGGTTCTCTTATGGAACATTATCAGGTCCTGCTACCGGGGAGTGCGGGGCGCTGCAGACAGATACCCTCTGTGTGGGATACGCTCACCGGTTCCGGTCACACTGGGTTTGCCCCGCTCACGGGTTGTTCTGTGCTTACCGAACCGTCTACACTGCATTTAGGCTCCCACTGCTCTAAAGTATGTAAGCGGGCCCTGCGTTGAGTGCGGTTTCCCAGTTTTGGTATTCCACAAAAGTCGCGGATCTCGGTTTCTTCCTCGCGTTATGAGCGCCTTCCCCGGCCTGAGCGGTTCAGGCAGCCAGAGGCTTGGGCGCACTCTCCCGGGTGCAGCGCGCCTTTTCCCTCCGCGTCAAGCGGCCCATGCAGCCAGACCCTTGGGCATACTCTCCCGGGTGCAGCACGCCTTTTCCCTCCGCAGCGAGCGGCCCAGGCAGCCAGAGGCTTGGGCGCAATCTCCCCGGGTACGGCGCGCTTTTTCCCTCCGCGGCCCCAGCACGCACCGCCAGTCGGGTCTCAGGAAGTCTTTAGCTAGAACCCGGAGGCCTGTTTGCACTGTGGGAGGGGGTGGCTTCTCAGGGGCTGAGTTTGCCCTTTTCCCCTCCCCCCTGCCTCCTACCTCCAGCGGGATGGGCCGGCTCTTCTCTGGAGATTCTCAGTCCCTTTGTTTTGCGAACCACCGGCAGTGTGTTCGGGCCAGTTAATTTTGACCCTTGCTATCCCACAGTTTAAAAAAGCTCCCTCCGATTGCTCTCAGAGTCTTCAGGCCAGTCCTCACCCTAAGCAATGCCACCCGCTCCTCTCCGTTCCGCCCCGCTTGTTGCTGGCGGGAACGGGCGTCTGGGGTACTTTTCTGCTGAGAGTTGCTTTTAGGCACGTAATCTGTGGGCCTTGTTTAATTTTTCCTCCCAGTTAGAATGCCGAAAACTTTCCCCAGTCCCGCCAGTGAGAGGGTTTCCTGGTGATTGGAAACTTCCTCTATTAAGACTCCCTTCCCGGGACGGGTCTCCGTCCGTAGCTCTTTTGACTCCCTTATTATCGTTTATATTTTGTCCTACCTCCCTTCGAAGACAATGGGCTGCTTTTCTGGGCGCCTGATGTCCTCTGCTAGCGATGAGAAGTTGTTTTGTGAAATTTGCTCAGCATTCAAATGTTCTTTCGATGAATTTGTAGGAGAGAAAGTGGTCTCTCCGTCCTATTCCTCCGCCATCTTGGCTCCTCTCCCCAAAAGTTTGCAAACTTCTTTATTCATTCATTTATGGATACCTAGGTTGTTTCCATACCCTGGCTGTTGTAAATAATGCTGTAATGAACATGGGGGTGTATATATATTTTCAAATTAATATTTTCACTTACCTTAAATAAATGCTCAGAAGTTCTGTTTTTGTTTTTTGAGGAAATCTCCACACAGTTTTCTATCATAATTGCAATAATTTACATTCCCAGCAACAATGTACAAGGGTTCCCTCTTCTCCACATCCTCACCTACACTCATTATTTCTTGTCTTTTTGATAACATTCATTCTAACAGGTGTGAGGTGATACCTCATTGTGGTTTTAACTTACATTTCCCTAATGATTAATGATGTTGACTATCTTTTTATGTTCCTGTTGGTCATCTATATGTCTTCTTCAGAAAACTGTCTGTTCAGATATTCTGCCCATTTTTAAAGTAGACACTACATTAAGGTTTTTTTTTTTTTATCATAAATGGATGTTCAATTTTGTCATATGATTTTCTGTATCTATTGATATGGTCATATGATTTTTATTCTTTATTTTGTTAATGTGGTGCATCATATTAACTGATTTGCAGATGCTGAAACATCCTCACATCACTCAAATAAGTCCTATTTTATCATGGTGTATGTACCTTTTAATCTATTCTGAATTCAGTTTGCTAATATTTTGTTGATGAGCTTCACATTTATATTTATCAGGACCATTGGTATGTAATCCCCCTCTACCAATCTCTATCTATCTTTGTCTTTCTGCATTCTTTCCAGGTTTAGTATCAGTATAATGGCCTTATAAAGTGTATTTATAAGAGTTCTCCTTTCTTTTAATTTTTCGAAGTCTTTGAGAAAGACTGATAATAATTCTTCTTTGAACCTTAGGTAGAATTCACTAAGGAAGCCATTTGGTCCTGGACTATTTTGGGGGAAGGTTTTTGATTACTGAATTAATCTCCTTACCAGTAATCAGTCTATTCAGATTTTTTTGTTTCATCATGATTTAGGCTTATAGGTTGTATGCTTCTAGGAACTTACACATTTCTTCTAGATTGTTCAACTTTTTAGTGTACCATTGATCACAGCAGTCCCTTATGATTCTTTGTATTTCTGTGATATCAATTTTAATACTCCTCTTTCATCTTTGATTTTTATTTATTTGAATCCTCTCTTTTTATTTTTACTTGATGAGTGTAGTTAAAAATTCATCAATTTTGTTTATCTTTTCAAAGATAGTTCCAGGAAGACCAGAAATTTCCAAATAAGATAAACCCAAAGAGACTCACACCAACGCATGTTATAACTAAAATGTCAAAAGTTAAAGACAGGGAGAGAATATTAAACTTAGCAAGAGAAGAACAATTTGTTACATACAAGAGAACCCCCACAAGACTATTAGAAGATTTTTCAACACAATCTTTGAGGGCCAGAAGGGCGTGGCATGATATATTCAAAGTGCTGACAGAAAAAATAATCTACCCAGCATAGTTATCATTCAGAATTTAAGGAGAGATAGAGTTTTCCAAACAAAAGCTAAAGTAGTTCACCATTAAACCAGTCTTACAATAAATGTTAAAGGGACTTCTTTAGGATGAAAAGAAAGAGGTGCTAATTAGTAACAACACATATGAAAGAATAAATCTCACTGGAAAAGTAAATTTATTGTTAAGGTAGTGAAGAAATTATTTATACAGCTAGTTTGAAGGTTAAAACACAAAAGTAATAATAATAACTATCATTACAGTAAGTACTTAAGTAATACACAAGATAAAAGACATAAAATAGGATATTAAATACATAAAGCAAAGGGAGAGAGAATAATCATTTTTAACTTTAAAAAGTTAATTTGTTATCAACTTAAAATAGACTGTTACAGATATAGGTTCTTATATGTAAGTCTCATGGTAACCACAGAGCAAATACCTATAGTAAATATACAAAAGATAAAGAGAAAGGAATCTAAACACATCACCAAAGGAAGGCATCAAACCACAAAGGGAGAGAAAAAGAGAGTAAAGATACAGATAGAACTACAAAATAGCTAGAAATCTATTAATAAAATGGCAATATTTATCAATAATTACTTTAAATTGAAATTGAATTATCAAATCAAAAGACATAGAGTGACTGAATGGATTGAAAAAACAATATTCATCTATACGCTGACTATAACAGATGCATTTTAGCTATAAGGGCTCAAACAGAAAGTGAAGGATTAGAAAGAGATATCCTATGCAAATGGAAACCAAAAGAGACTTGGGAAAGATATACTAACATCAGAAAAGATGAACTTTTAAATGAAGACTATAGTAAGAGACAAAGCAAGGCATGGTATAACAACAAAGAATTCAATCCAACAAGAGGATGTAACATTTATAAATACTTTTTCACCTAAGATAGGAAACCTGAGAAAACTGTAAGCAGGTCAAGAAGCAACAGTTAGAACTAGACATAAAACAATGGACTAGGTCAAAATTGGGAAAGGAGTATGCCAGGGCTGTATTTTGTCACCCTGCTTATTTAACTTATATGCAGAGTACATCATGCAAAATGCTGGACTCAATGAAGCATAAGCTGGAATCAAGATTGCTGGGAGAAATATCAATAACCTTGATATGCAAATGACAGCACCCTTATGGCAGAAAGTGAAGAAAAACTAAAGAGCCTCTTGATGAAAGTGTAAGAGAAGAGTGAAAAAGTTGGCTTAAAACTCAACAGTCAGAAAAATAAGATTATGGCAACTGGTCCCATCACTTCATGGCATCTGGTCCCATCACTTCATGGCAAATAGATGGGGAAACAATGGAAACAGTGACAGACTTTATTTGGGGGGGCTCCAAAATCACTGCAGATGGTGACTGCAGCTATGAAATTAAAAGATGCTTGTTCCTTGGAGGAAAGTTATGACCAACCTAGACAGCATATTAAAAAGCAGAGACATTACCTTGACAACAAAGGTCTGTCTAGGCAAAGCTATGGTTTTTCTGGTAGTCATGTATGGCATGAGAGTTGGACCATAAAGAAAGCTGATCGCCAAGGAATTGATGCTTCTGAACTGTGGTGTTGGAGAAGACTTTTGAGAGTCCCTTGGACTGCAAGAAGATCCAACCAGTCAATCGTAAAGGAAATCAATCCCAAATAGTCATTGGAAAGACTGATGCTGAAGCTGAAACTCCAATAATTTGGCCACCTGATGCAAAGAACTGACTTACTGGAAAAGACCCTGATGCTGGGAAAGATTGAAAGCAGGAAGACAAGGGATGACAGAGGATGAGATGGTTGGATGGCATCACCGACTCAATGTATATGAGTTTAAACAAGCTCTAGGAGTCAGTGATGGACAGAGAGGCCTGGCATGCTCCAGTCCATGGGGTCGCAGAATCAGACACGACTGAGTGACTGAACTGACTGACCATAGGAACAACTAAATATACAAAGAAATGTTAAAAGGCCTAAAGGGAGTAATAAACAACAGTACGGTAATAGTAGAGGACTCCAGTCACCCACTATGTCAATGAATATAGGGAGTAATAAACAACAGTACAGTAATAGTAGAGGACTCCAGTCACCCACTATGTCAATGGATATATCATATGTAAAGAAAATCAATGAGGACACATCAGCTTCAAACAGCATATTAGAAAAGATAGACTTAACAAATACTTACAGGACATTCTGTCCAAAAGCAACAGAATACACATTCTTCTCCATTGCATGTGGAATGTTTTCCAAGATAAATCACATGGTTTGATCACAAAACAAGTCTTAAATTTAAGAGGGTTGAAATCATATCAGGCATTTTTTCCAAACACAATAGTGAGAAACTGGAAATTAATTACATGAGAAAAACTGGAAAATCCACAGATATGTAGAGATTTAACAAGCTACTGAATAACCAATGAGCCAAAGAATAAATCAAAAAAGAAATAAAAAATATCTTGAGACAAACAAAAGTAGAAAAGTAATATACTAAGATTTATAATATGCAACAAAGGTAGTTCTAAAAGTTAAGTTCATAGTGATCAATGCCTTACCTGAAGAAAGAAGAAAAGTCTCAAAAAATCTAGATTTGAACCTTAAGAAAAAAAAAAAAAAATAAGCAAAGCCCTAAGTTAGAAGAAGGAAGGAAATAACAAAAATTAGAGCAGAAATAAATGACAATAAATTTTTTAAATGTCAATAGAAAAGATAAATGAAACTAAGGACTGGTTTAATGTCCATTTATACATTGAATAAATAATTTTTAGAAGTTCATTCTCATTTACTCTAATTCTTCTAGCATCTAACTATAAATTTTATTGGTGAAAAAATATAAAATATTGTAGGAAGTATTATGAGTATCCCATCTTTTAATAGTATATTTTACAACAATATGTTTATCGTGTCACTAATAGATGGCTCATGACCTCATACCTATCCTTGGGGCACAGGGAAGATCCCAGTACATTCAACAGTTATGTATCATTTCATTGTGAAAGTTTGAAGGTAGGTATGGTACCCTATTCATTTTTGTGTTTTGAAGCTTTAAATCCTACCACACTGCATCAGTGTGACCCTGTCCCTCGGAAAATAAAATAGTCTCAGGAATATAGTCGATATTTAATAAATGTTTACTGAATGCGTTAATAATAATATAGTTGCCCTGAAAGGCAAGGGAGTGAAGCAGCCAGCAGTACTTCCAGGAAGCAACTGAGAAACACCCTTTGGCACTCACCATTTAATCATGTTAGCATCAATCTTCAAGCTTAAGAAATAAAATTTAGCGCCAAGTTAGCATAGTTCAAGCCAACTACTTTTTCACTCCCCATTGCACTGATTGCCTCACTAAATCTCTCACTTTGCTGAATATGTGCAAACAATTATTATTATAGGATGCAAAAAAGAGAAACTCCTGGAAAACTGTTTTGAATATTAATAAAATATTATAATGTCAAACCATGCATTATCACAATAGCATCCTACATTTCAGTATTATTTGAATTCAGTAGAATGGAGACAGAAGTAGATTTGACAAATTACATCTGTAATTGTGTCTTCCATTCCTCTCTATTTTGAACTGTCTCCTGAACTAACTTAATGTTATCAATCATTGCTTTTTCACAATTGGGCAAGCCTGACAGGGCCTATAAAAACACTAATTCTGGGTGCCCACAGACCCTGTCTGAATGTCTCCAGATCTAGCTTCCTAATCACCTTTGTCTCCCTGATTGCTGTCCAGTGTCTTGTACGTTGACTCTGGCCAGAGTCTGAAGATCAGAACACTGATGCTTTGTTCATACTATCAGTTCTTGACTATGTGCCAACTTGGATACTGCTTTGAAGGTTTTCCTTGTGATTTGATTTCCAGCTTGAGAGTTAGGTTAATTCTACTTTTAGAGTTGTGCCCATCTTTGACTCTTAGAAACTCAAACCTTACTGAACAAAGAAGCTGGGCCCCTTAACTTCCCCAGGAGGAAAGGTTCAAACAAACATATGAATCATCTCATTCTTATGTAAACAGTGATCTGTGTTCTTTTCCTCACACTCATTCCCCCCTGGAAATCTCTCTCATTTTTCACACAAGAGAGTCTTTGTGGATTATTTCATTCCCTACATGTCTTTCTTCCTCTGAAATCTTTTTGCACATACTAATACCTTTTTTTATTAATCAGGTTTCTGAAAGATAATTTACATATAGTAAAATTCTCCTTTTGAGTGTGCCACTGGTGAACTTTGTTAAAGACAGACTGTCATTCAATCAACACTACCATCAAGATACAGAGCATTCCCGTTACCGAAAAAGTTCCCTGGTGGCTATTTGTACTGAATTCTATCATCTTCTACCCCCAATGCCTGGTGACCAATAATCTATTTTCTTTCTCTATACTTTTGTCTTTTTCAGTATTTCATTTAAATGGAATCATACAGTATGTGTTTTTTGGTATAATGCCTTTGAGATCCACCCATACTGTTCATGTATCAACAGTTCATTCATTTTAATGGCTAAGTAGCCATTGGCATATAGCCATATGGCTATACTGCAATTTGCTTATATAGTTACTAAGAGATGGATCTTTGCCTTGATTCCAATATTGACTATTATGAATAAGTTTATACCAATATTCACATACAAATCTTTGTGTGGAAAATGTTTTCATTTTTCTTTGGTAATAATGCTGTGTGGGACTACTGGATTATAAAGGTATAGATATTTAATACTATGTAGAAATGCCAACTATCTTTTAAGTACCATTTTGCATTATGACAAATAATGTATGAGGGTTCCAGTTGCATCACATACTAATCAAACTTAGTAGTGTGTGTTTGTATGTGTGTTTTTAACTTTAGATATCTAGTAGATATGTAATGATGTCATTGTGATTTAAACATGCATTTTTCTAATAATAAATGTTAACCATTGCCAGTCACATGTCGTCTTCATGACATGTCTGTTTAAATCTTTTGTCCATTTTAAAAAGTGGATTATCTTATTATTAATTTCTAAGAGTATTTATATATTATCTAAATATGACTTTACTACAGAGGAATTTGGGTCATATTTTCTCTTAGCCTGTAACTTGTCATTTCATTCTCTAACAGTGTCTTTGTGGAGCAGAAGGTTTAAATTTTGATGATGTTCAACTTATTTTGCTTTTATTTTCTGGATTATACTGTTTCTGTCCTGTCTAACAAATTTTTGCCTAATTAAAAGTCACAATGTTTCCTCCTGTTATTTCTTCTAGAAATTTTATAGCTTTAACTTTTGCGTGTTTAAGTCTATGATACATCTAAAGTTATTTCTTATATAAAGTGTGAAGTAAGTGCTGAGATTTATAATTTGCAAGTGGATGTGTAATTGCTTTAGCATAACATGCTGAAAATACTATACTTTTTCTTTAAATTACTTTGGCATGTCTTTCACATGTCTTTTCAAATGTCTTTCACATGTCTGTGAATCAATAGAATATACATACTTGGGTATAACCTTTTATTATGAATTTGTGGAAAGATCATGATTTTGGAGTCATACTAATATTCATGGCCTGTCTCTATCATTTTCTAACTGTGTTTTCCTAGGCTGTTTATTATGAATCAATTTCCTGATCTAGAAAAAGAAAGTAATTACAAAATGTAATTTTTAAGGCTTCTTTAAGAATGCTGTGAAATAAGCAAGGTATATTAAAATTCTATTGGTATCTTTTGTTTTTCACAATGTTTTTTACAGGAATTTGCATTTTTGCTATAGTTGCATGTCCCAAATTGCAATTTTTTTTTCTCTGGGTCACACCACATGACATGTAGGATCTTAGTTCACATCCAAAATAAACCCATTTTGCTGGTAAAATAACTGACTGCTTCATTGTTTTAGGTTAGCATGATTGGGGAGAAGGGGGAGTTCTATTCTCTTAAGTCTCCTAGGACTCATGCTTTTATATTATCCTGCTCTAGTCAGAAAAAATAGAAAGATACATGAAAATGTTGCCTAGGTGCCAGGTATTAAACATAACATACTTGAGACCTATTGTTACTCTCCTAGGATGTATTTCCATTTTAAATGGAAACCTGAGAAAGCTTACTTAACATAAAGCAATGCATTACACATGGTAAAATGACAGGTAGTATTACATCTTAGTAGAGTGTGGGCTGATTTAGGGATGGAGGTCTCCAGGGGTCATTTTCATTGATCAACAAATAGCATATTCTTTTCTAAAGTTGGCTTTGAGTTCTAGTAATAACAATGACTTATATTTGTATAGGATGTTAGTGATTACAGTGTTTTCACATTTATTATCTCATTCGTGCATACAAAGTCCTTTGGAAATGAATTGGCTACAATTTACGAATAATAATGTTGACAGTTATGGCAGTTCAACAACTTGCATTCTATTCAAAGGCAAAAGTGGAACATTAACCAAATTACTTTGACTTTTAGTTCAACAATCTACTATCAAAATATAGCTGCATCCAGTTTAAATGATAAATTCCTTGAAAATGATGCACTTCTACCTCCTTTTAATTTTACAAAATCCTCCTTAAGGCAATCAGCAATTTTGTTTGACTTATGGGCTGAATTATTGGCTATTTTAAATAAAAACTTAATTTCAGGGTATGGGAATGGAGATACGAATTCTGCGAAATAATAAAGTGACTTATGGAGAATAAAATGCTATTGATTCTTGCTCTAAATCATTAAATTCATGTATGATTTCTTCCTATTAAACAAAGAAAAAGAGAGGATAGTGCTAAATAATATGTATATTGTTGTGGGGTACAACCATATCATAGCACTCTTGATCTCTCTTGACCTGGATTAGTTCAAGAATTTACATAGCCAGTCATCATCCTCTTCACTACCTCCTCTGAGAATCTGAACCTCTCTCAGTGTCTTTTCCATCATAGAACAGAAGTTCTATGCTGGAGATTGTCTGGTTCTTATTGCTAAGGTAGAAAACCAGTCCTTGACTTTGTGATATTACAAATTGAACTAGGAAGAGGAGATTAAAAAACGCTAAAAACAAATAAAAGATACCACTAGAATTATAATATATCTTATTTATTTTAAGAAATTTTTAAAGAAGCCATAAAAATTACATTTTGTAATTTGTAACCTTCCAAGAGTGGAAAGGGGCTAGAGGTTGAATCATCAGTGGTCAAGGATTTAGTCAATTGCACCTTGGTAATGAAGCCTCCACAAAAACCCAAAAGGACAAGGTTCAGAAAGACTCCAGGTTGGTTAATTTGTGGAGGTGCAGGAGAGGGGAGTGCCTGGGAGGGCATGGAAGCTCTGTCCTTTCCCCGTACCTTATGATATGCATCTCTTGTATCTGTCTCTGAGTTATTTCCTTCTATAATAAACTGGTAAGCTAGCAGGCAAAATATTTCTCTGAGTTCTGTGAGCCACTCTAGCAAATTATTTAAACCCACAATGAGGTTATGAGAACCTCTGATTTATAACCAGTGGACTGGAAGAAGCACAGGTAGCATAGGCTTACAGATGGCATCTGGAAATGGAGGTGGAGAGGACTGTGTATGAAGTCTCATAGGACTGAGCCCTCAGTCTGTACAATCTAATGATATCTCTGGGTAGATAGTGTCAGAATTGAGTTAAATTCTCAGAAATCCTGCTGGTGTCCCAGAATTGCTTGGTGTCATGCAGGAGATCCTCACTCACTGCCCCTGACACAGACATTGGACTTTGGTCCAGGACCATAAAAGACTTTGCGTAAGTACTTTAAGATTGATCCAGGTTATACCATATATCAAGAATTATTTCCAAGGGGTCAAAAGGGGGTGGGATAAATTAGGATATTGGAATTGACATAGATACACTGCTATGTATAAAGTAGGTAACTAATGAGGACCTATTGTATAGCACAGAAGAAAAAAAGAAGCTAGAATCTGTTTGCAGAACATATATTAAGCTAACCTTAAAAATGCATTCCAATATATGTTAGGTACAGACAAAAACTGATTCTACTTATACAAGATACCTACAGTAGTCAAATTCATAGAGCAAGAAAGTACATTGATAGGTGTCAGGGGCTGGGAATGGGGGTAGGGAGGGAAAATGGGGAGTTACTGTTTAATGGGGACAGAGTTTCAGTTTAGAAACGTGAAATATTTGAGAGATGGATGATGGCAGGAGTTCACAATAATGTTAATGTACTTAGCGCCACTGAACTATATGGTTAAACATGGTTAAAATAGTATGTTTTATATTATATGACTTTTACAATAAAAATATCGAACAAAGAATTAATTCCTTTTTATTGTTAAATAGCATTCTATTGTATGAATATCACAATGCATTCTTTCACGTTTGGAGGGATGTTTGGATGACTCCAATTATTTAACATGTATGAATAAAGCTGCTATGAACATAAGTATTCAAGTTTATGTATGAACGCCTATTTTTATTTATCAGGTGACTGGAAGTAAAATGGTTGAATCATATGGCTAGTATTCATTTAATTTTTTAAAAATCTGACAACTGTTTTTCAAAGTGGTTGCACCATTTTGTTTTCCCAGTATCAGTTCATTAGAGTTCTAGTTTCTCTATATCCTCTCTATTACTTGGTATCATCACTATTTTCAATTTTAATAATTTTAATAGATGTGTAGAAATATTGCAATTTTGATTTACATTTCATTAATGACTATTAAGAAGAGGTGGTAAGAATACACAGAAGAACTATACAAAAAATATACTCACAACCCAGATAATCATGATGGTGTGATCACTCACTTAGAGCCAGACATCCTGGAATGCGAAGTCAAGTGGGCCTTAAGAAACATCACTATGAACAAAGCTAGTGGAGGTGATGGAATTCCAGTTATTTAAAATCCTAAAAGATGATTCTATTAAAGCACTGCACTCAATATGCCAGCAAATTTGGAAAACTCAGCAGTGGCCACAGGACTGGAAAAGGTCAGTTTTCACTCCAGTCCCAAAGAACAGCAATGCCAAAGAACGTTCAAACTACACAAAATTGCACTCATCTCACAGGCTAACAAAGTAATGCTCAAAATTCTCCAAGCCAGGCTTCAACAGCATGTGAACCTTGAACTTCGAGATGTTCAAGCTGGATTTACAAAAGGCAGAGGAACCAGAGAACAAATTGTCAACATCCGGTGGATCATCAAAAAAGCAAGAGAGCTCCAGAAAAACATCTACTTCTACTTTATTGACTATGCCAAAGCCTCTGACCATGTGGATCACAACAAACTGTGAACAATTCTTTAAGAGATGGGAATACCAGACCACCTGACTTGCCTCCTGAGAAATCTGTATACAGGTCAAGAAGCAAAAGTTAGAACTGGACATGGAATAACAGACTGGTTCCAAATAATTGGTTCCAAATTGGGAAAGGAGTACATCAAGGCTGTGTATTGTCACCCTGCTTATTTAACTTACATGCAGAGTACATCATGAGAAATGCTGGGCTGGATGAAGCACAAGCAGGAAACAAGATTGCTGGGAGAAATACCAATAACCTCAGATATGCAGATGACACCACCCTTATGGCAGAAAGCGAAGAAGAACTAAAGAGCCTCTTGATGAAAGTGAAAGAGAAAAGTGAAAAAGTTGGCTTAAAGCTCAACATTCAGAAACCTAAGATCATGGCATCTGGTCACATCACTTCATGGCAAATAGATGGAGAAACAGTGGAAATAGTGACAGACTTCATTTTGGGGGGCTCCAAAATCACTGCAGATGGTGATTGCAACCATGAAATTAAAAGACCCTTGCTCCTTGGAAGAAAAGCTATGAGCAACCTAGACAGCTTATTTAAAAAATAGAGACATTACTTTGTCCACAAAGGTCCTTCCAGTCAAGGCTATGGTTTTTCCAGTAGTCATGTATGGATGTGAAGTTTGGACTATAAAGAAAGCTGAGTGCCGAAGAATTGATGCTTTTGAACTGTGGTGTTAGAGAAGACTCGAGAGTCCCTTGGACTGCCAGGAGATCCAACCAGTCCATCCTAAAGGAAATCAGTCCTGAATATTCATTGGAAGGACTTATGCTGAAGTTGAAATTCCAATACTTTGGCCACCTGAGGTGAAGAACTGACTCATTTGAAAAGACCCTGATGCTGGGAAAGATTAGGGCAGGAGGAGAAGGGGATGACAGAGGATGAGATGGTTGGATAGCATCACCAACTCAATGGATATGAGTCTGAGTAGGCTCCAGGAGTTGGTGATGAACAGGGAGGCCTGGAGTGCTGCAGTCCATGGGGTCGCAAAGAGTTGGACATGACTGAGTGACTGAACCGAACTGAACTAACTGAACTTGATGATTTGGGGAGGACAGTAATTGAATAAAGTGTATATTATAATTTTAGGTATTCTAAGCCACTTTTGTAAGTTCTTAAAATTCTAGAACCCTGTTAACTTATTAATGTCTATTCTCTAAGCATTTACTACATTGCTTGAGACAAAATAGACAATTTTTTGTTGTTGTTTCAATAGCTATTACTAGGACTATTAGGACTGAGATTTGGTGAGTGGAAAAAGCAAAGGCAGAGATATTTAGTGTTTGTCCCTGGAGTTAAATGGGAAAAATTACATTTGCTTTTACTTTAGCACACTTTGAGCAAATAATTCTTAATCACTTTATGTCCAAGCTTCTAATACAAACATACAGGTTGGCTCCAGACACTGAAAATTATTGAACTTAAGATAATTTTTAAACCAACTAGGAATTTATGGTCCCATACATACACTAAGGTGATATAGCTGAATGAGAGACTGTTTTTGCACTGCTCCAGAATGTCTTTTGAGGGGGTCTCAGCCACTTGGCACACAGGCTATTTGAATATTCAACTTTTTCTACTTTGGCTGACTTCTCCAGTTTAACAGCATAGTTCCCACTCTACTGGAGGGAAATACAACTTAATAACAATCCTGTAACCAAAGGAACATCGATGGTGCCCATCCAAGTTCCCAAGTGAGAGTGAGATGTACCAGCATGTCACCATGCAAGGATTAAAGGACAGTTGCACAATGTATTTCACAACAACCATCAGACCGATCAACTGCCAAGATCATTTAATTGTTAAAGCAGGGAAAACCCATCAGCTCGAACTTTTTACAGCCTAAATAAGTCTGTTCTCTTCCAACAGCCCACGTGGCAAAAAGACAATGCCCTATATGATTATATGTTACACATAAGCCAAGGTGTAAAATACATTTTAATTTGTCCTATTAATCTTCTGATTCTCTTCAGTCTTATGTGATATTCTTAAGTGTATGAATCCATTGCATAATGAACATTTTGCATTTCTATTTTTTATACAGTTTGGAGAGATTTTTAAGTTTTTTTTTTTTTTCCCATTGCCTCTGATTGTATGGGAAAATGAGGCCCAGGAATGATAAATTTGGGTTCTGGTGATGACGGAATAACAAACAAATGGATTTGCTCTGTTACCTGAGAAAGGAAAACATTCTAAACAAATATAAGAAACAAAAATGTGGAAGACATTTGAAATCAACAAACAAAGGATGGTGAGCCCTGAGAGATGGGCACCAAATAAGAACACAGTGATTGCTCCAGCTTTCTGCCATGAGAGAATCTCCAGGCTTCAGTGCAGGGAGCAGGACCCAGAGAACTTTCTGAGTTGGGGAGATAGTGCTAAGCCCAGGAAGACCATAGTGCTGGAATTTGCAGAGCAGAGTACCAGAGGGGTGATACCTGAGTTGAAAACCCTTGTGATTCTGTGGCATTAATGAATGAAACGAGCAACCAAAAGAAAGTATAGAAATAGGCTTGAACATCTGAACAACTGACTCTGAAAAAAGTGCAGAGATTTCATTAAGAAATAAGTTAGTCTTTTCAACAGATGTTGCTGAAATGACTAGGTAACTATAATGTAAAACCAATAACTTTGATTAATACCTTGCAACATATATAACAATTAACTCAGAGCAAATTACAGTACTGATTTTAAAACTCAAAATGACAGAAGTTCTAAAAGGAAACAGAAATTTTTTATAACCTTAGGTCAAATAAACACTTCATAGGTGTAATCTCAAAACTGTGGTTCATAAAAAAGAAAAAAACACAGACAAATTGGGACTTCAATTTGCTCTGTTACCTGAAAAAGGCAAACATTCTAAACAAATATAAAAAACAAAAATGTGGAAGACATTTGAAATCAACAAAGGATGGTGATCCCTGAGAGATGGGCACCAAATAACAGCATAATTAAAAACACCTAATCTTCAAAAGACACTGTAAAAAGAATGAGGAAACTAACCATAGACAAGGAGAAAATAGTCACATATAAGCAAAAATCAAATATATGATGAATGACTTGTATCAAGATCCTGAGTATACAAATCTTAAACATAACAGAGAGGTCCTGGGTGGAAACGTACATTTGGAAACTATCAGTAAACAGATAATTACTTAAAGACATACAATTTGATGAGCTCATCAAGAAGGTGGATGGAGAGAACTTAAGAAGCTAAGGAAATGCCTTGGAGCACTCAGCTGTTAAACATTTCAAGAGAAGGGCTAATTCTGTAGGAAGAAAACAAGGAGACTGTGATGCCTTAAACACCATGAAAAGAGTATTTAAGGGAAGAGGAAGTAGTCTCTTATGTTCAATGATTTTGGTAGGTCAAATAAGTTGAGGAGTGAGAATTGACCATTAATTCTATCAATGGAGGCCATTGGTGACATTGATAAGGGCCCTATTTTGTGATGGAATAATAAAGGCCAAATTATATTTGGAGTGGTGGATTTAGGAGAAAATTGGAGGTGAAGAACTGGAGATGGACAGTCCTGACAATTCTCTCAAGGAACTTTGCTTTAAGGAGACCAGAAAGTTAGGGCGATACCAGGAGGAGGGGGAAGTGGAATCAAAAATTGTTCCTTTCCTCTGTACTAAAATCAGAGAAATAACAGTGTGGATGCTGACAGGATTAATTCAGAAGATAGAAACAATTGATGAAATAAAGAAAAGAGGGCTATTAATAGAGTGGCATTCTTGAGTAAATAAAAGGGAATAGGATCTGGTTCAGAGAGGAGAGGGTTAGCCTTAACTAGGGATATGGACAGCTACTGGCTATAAGATAGAAGCAAGTATGTAGATATTAACTGGGGCTTCCTAGCTGGTGCTAGTGGTAAAGGACCTACCTACCAGTGCAGGAGCTATAAGAGATGCAGGTTCGATCCCTGGGTTGGGAAGATCACCTGAAAGAGGGCATGGCAATGCACTCCAGTATTCTTGCCTGGAGAATCCCATAGACAGAGGAGACTGGTGGGCTACAGTCCATGAGTTCGCAAAGAGTCAGACATGGCTGAAGTGACATAGCATGCATGCATGCAGACGTTAATACTGCAAAGTGGAAAGATATGACAGTAGGAGCTTATAAAAGTTCTATTCTGAGTGATTCTATTAGAGGCAGTGGTATACTATGGCTACTTTTACTCAACAAAGGCAAAATCAAATAGCTGTGACACAGATCATATGTCCCATAAATCCTAAAGTATATACTATATGGTCCTTTTTAGGAAAAAAAAAAGTTTTCCAAAGACATGGGAGCTCTGAGTCATGTATTCAACAAAATTTTAGCAAGTGTCTACTCTATACCATGCTCTTTACAAGGCAGTGGGATAGGAAAGGCTACTGAAATTGACATTATCTCCCATTTTTTCCCCTGCTCATGATGTCTGATAATTTTCCTCAACACACCATAGAAGGGGCTTCTGCAATGTCACAACTTAAGTTATCACAACTTAAGAAGGGGCTCCTGCAATGTCACAACTTAAATGACATATATAGTAGATAGTCCCTGTCCTACTTATTCCCTTGGCCAATTTTCAGCATGTTAATACATATATAGACTGGATGAAACCATGTCCTCAAGACCCTAGAATCATGCTTTCATCCTCTTTATGTGAAATTTCAGTGCATCTGTCAAAAAACCAGGGACAATGACAATGTGCTCAGTCGCTTCAGTCATGTCCGACTCTGTGACCCTGTGGACTGTAGCCTGCCAGGCTCCTCTGACAGACAACTTATAAATTACCGAGTTAGGAGTTTGGAAGACATCCACTCGGATGAATAAAGGAGGAGGTGTTGGGTCCATAGGAAGAAGTTAAAAATAGTGATTTGGGCTAGAAAGAAATATAATATTAAGAATCATTATCATATAGATGATACTTGAACCTATGGGAGCAGAAAAAAGAAGAAAAAAGAGAAGCATATGGGTTAGTCAAGGAAGTTAAAGGTAACCAGAAGAAAATAATATTGTACAAGTCAATTCAACCCAATTAACTGCTCACTATTTGCCAGGATAGATACAGAATTTGAGCAAAGTCATAGAATACAAAATGAAAGAGGAATAAGGTAGAAAACCAAGTTGAACCTTCTAGATTACTTGGGGGGAAAATGTGTAAGATAGTACTTCACTGAATGAATTCACAAAACACAGCATTTAACCATATTTTGAACACATTTCTTTGACTATAAATTATTTAATGTCATTATGTTTACACAGCCAAGCCACCCAAGAAGTATTTTTATTTAGATTTTACACATTTTTTTCCCCACTCTTACACAATTTATTCAGAATATCACATTCCTTGTCTGAATCCATTGATATCGGAGGTTCCTCAAAAGTGGCACCTTTGCTTCCTTCAAACTAGATTTCATATTTTACATCTAAATCAACACATGTCAAAAGTAGTTATATTTGTTAAATAATGGCCTAAATTTTTGTTTACAACTTTCTCACTTATTTAGCCTTAATATATTGTTTCCCATGATAGCAGAATCAAAGCGGCATTACCTGGTGATAACCTTTCCATCAGCTTGTTTCAATCCATAATGAGCAATAAAGCTGTCACCTTCTTAATTCTTCCTCTGCCTACTGCTCTCTTTATGACCCTGAAGTTCATTTATAATGGGGGAAGCAGTTAGATGCACTCTTGCTGGGCTAGGTTCCCAGAAGTATACAGTTTCACAGAGAAAGCAAACTTTGGGGTTTTCTCACTCTGTTTTTATAATTTTTAAAAATTTCTTCTTTTAAATGAAGGCAAGGGAAGCGGCTAAACATGTGGTTCATCTGATTAGAAAATTAGAAATCAAGTGGCACTGATTTTAAAACATTGTATAAAATAATCTTTAACTAAGAAACATGTTTTTTCAGTAAATGTATTTTTAAGGAAAGCCTTTTCTGATATGTTTTCTCAGTCATTAATTTGGCCTTAGTGTCAGTTGCAGTATGGGAGGCCAAATAGCTGTTTTAAAAAATGGCATTAAAAAAAAAATGGCATCCCTCTCTAAAATATTAATGCAGATCCAGGTTTCTTAGTCTTGGCACTATTGACATTTTGGCTGAGAAACATTTGTTTGTGGGAGGCTATTCTGTGTAAAATGGTGTGTCTAACAGTATCCCTGGCCACTACTCACTTGATGCCAGCTGTAACCCTCAAATTGTGATAATCAAAAATGTTTCCAGACATTGTCAAGTGTCCCTGGGGGTGGGGAACCATAGGAAAGGAGGATGAGATTAACTAAGGCAAATTTAATAAAATCAATCTTATTTAATGCTAATGATTGAAGAAAATGTCAATGCAGAAGTTTTGGGGTTTTAGGTTGTTTTTATTTTCCTTCCTTCCTTCCTTCCTTCTTCTCTTCTTTCCTTTTTCCCTTCCTTCCTTGCTTTAATGTATAAATCCTTATTCAGCAAAAATTTTACATGACAGTCCAATATGTAAAATTTTACATAAAATTCCAATGTGTAAAATCTAACCTATGAGTTGAACTCCTTGAAATGTATTGTCCTGAGGCTTACTGGATCTATCGTTATTTTTATTTTCTGTTATTTATGATGCTATAAAATCTTGCTGCCCAGGAAGAGGCTGCTGCTCCTAGGGTTAGTCCTTTCTCAGCAATAGGCTCAACTGAGAACACGTCTCTCATATACCAATCCAACCAATTCTGAGTCTATAACCCCCACCACCTCCTTATCCAGCCTCACATGCCAAGCCAGTATCACTTGCCTCTGTCTCGGGCAACCACAGATCACCCCTTTAGCCCAAAGCCTGCTGGAATTATTCAAACTAGCCAGTCCTAAACTATATCCCTTACCCTACCTTCCCTTTCTTGTGAAATCCCCAATAAAGCCCCTGGTCTAGACTAGCCCCTTGCCCCTGTCTTCTGCCCCGTGACCAAAACCTGGGCACTTCCCTTGTGGCCCTGCACGGCATGTGGTGACCCTGCTCTTTGGGACCTGTGATTAAAATGAACTTCCTTCAAGCCTCATGCTCTCATCTCTCTGTGGCCACATCAACATTACCATGGAAGTAAGCATCCATTTACTTTTACACAGAAGTCCAATGTGTACAATTTTACATGGAGAACTAATATATAAAATTCTTACAGATGGCCTGCTCTCCTTGAAAAGGTGTGGTCCTGAGACTTATAATAATAAAGTTTTAATTCTGTATTTTATGGTATTTGTGAGTTGTGAGCTACACTTTTAGTCTTAAAACACAGACCTCTTGACTCTGCCTTATCTTCCAACTCTCGGGTCCAATGACTACTAAACAGGTCACGTCTGTATCTTGACTTCTTTAATCCTCATAAATGAATTAATGTAGGTCTTCTCACTTCAGATTTATAGAAGCCTAGATATTAAGCAGTTGCCCAAATTTAATTGCAATTTTGTCCCACAGCAAAATACCTTTTTAAATTGAGTTTTAAATAAGGGTGAGACACTATATTAGGCTTGTGCTATATGTGGTAGATTATGCCAATATTAAGGATTTGAATGTTGTCATTATGTACTTCATGGATTAGTTTCAGCCTCACCCATCTAAGTTCTTGCCATTACTTTTTATCCCTACAATTGACTGATTTAAATTACAATACAAATTTTAATGTGTAGCAACATTCTTTTCCTTAGAACTACATGATGGCTCACATCATTTACCATATATGAGTTAAGCTCGTTAAGGTAGGATATGGGGGTTCTCCAATATATAGCCTCTGCCTATCTTTCCATGCTCATAACTTGTGAGTGTTATTCTACTGCTTAGAGCTTTTCCTGTATCTACTCCCACCTTCACATCAATATGAGTGTTTCTCATATGGATGCTTCTACATCTCTGCTTGGAAGAGAGCTTTCCTTTTAGCTGATTCCTTTGCATTTATTACAACTAAATTCACAAATTATAACCTTAGTAAAACCTTCCTTAGTAACTCTACTTTTAACTCCGGGTTATATACATTTGTTTCTATTCTTAATATTTTAATAATAACCCATTATCTCTCTATCATTACTTTTAGAGCATAGCAATATAGCTATCCATTTTTCAAGGGTTTGTTTTTTTTTTTCTTTTTTTCTTCTTTTTGGCTGCATTCTGTGTCTTGTGGCAACTTAGATCCCAACAGGGGTCGAACCTGGGACCAGGCAGTGAGTACCAAGCTCCAACCACTGGACCACCAGGGAATTCTCTGTAATTACCTATTTAATGATTATGTCCTCTACTATATGACACTTTTATGAGGACAACATTGTAGAACTGATTTTATAGTTAATTCCTTGAATAGACTATGAATGTGGGAATTCCCGGGTAGTGCTAGTGGTAAAGAACCTGCTTGCTAACACAGGAGACATAAGAGGGGCAGGTTCAATCCCTGGGTCAGGAAGATCCCCTGGAGGAGGGCATGGTAAACCACTCCAGCATTCTTGCCTGGAGAATCACATGGACAGAGGAGCCTGGTGGGCTATGGTCCATAGGATCACAGAGAGCTGGGCACAGTTGAAGTGACTTAGCACGCATGTGTGGGAATTGTAAATGTAAATCTTTGTTAGCTATATGGAATAATTTCATCATCATATCTCCAACTTACAACTAGGTTAAATTTTTATAATGGTCCTTCAAAAATAATCTTTTAAAAGTAGAACAGTCTCCTTAGCTTGCCTAGAATATTCTATTGAGTGCAAATCTCAATTGAGAAGGCACGAAGAGATCTATAGAAATTCATTATCTTTTTTTGAAAAATAATTATGTGACTATTTTTCTTACTGATTGTCACAGGCAGACTCATCTTTGAGGATAAAGGACAGCATATATATTTGGGGATATTTTAACAGTAACAGAAGTAGGACATGACTCATTGAGCCTCTAAGCCACTTGAATTTATATGCATTTTAAGTTCTGAAATTAAATTAAATAAATGGGGGAAGTCAGCAGTGGAAGTCAATGGTTTAGAAAAAATATAAATTTACACGATCTTGTTGAAGTAAATTATATTCTTATAAAACCTAAAATATTAGGGACACTACGTACAAAATCTTCCCTTGGCACTCAGTGGAAAGAATCCGCTTGCTAATGCAGGGGCAACTTGTTTGATCCCTGGGTCAGTAAGATCCCCTAGAGGAGGAACTGGAGACCCACTCGAGCATTCTCACCTGGGAAATCCCATAAACAGTCTGGTGAGCCACACACAGTCCATGGGGTCATAAAAGAATTGGACACAACTTAGCAACTAAACAACAACAACAAATATAAAAGTTTAGGTGATCCTTAACTGAAGTCAAAAAGGTTTGCAATCAGGTAAGCAAAGATTTCAAAGTGGTGTTTGTTAATTTATGATTGTCCTTGTCCAACTTGTTTGTCCTTTATGAATCCTTAGTGATTTTTCTAACTCACACTCTCATGCCCTAGAACTCTCGTTATTCTGTCTTTCCTTCTCTGTATCGTCAGAAAACTGCACTTGAAGCTAAATGGGAAATCATGCCCTACTTTAACCTGGTAAAATTCTTTATTAGACCCTGGAAATGAATTCTCACTTGATTATATCTGTAAATTAAGGCTGACATATCATTCATTAGAGATGAATGCTAAATGATCTCTTCTTGGAAAGCATCTTTCAGCCAAGATCACTAAAGCCCTGTGTGTATGTAGTATTCAACAGGGAAGTAATATGTGAATAATTATAACGTGAGTCACTGTGATTCTCTATCTTTGCAAAAGCATTTCTTTTCGAAAACAGTGTTTTTTGGGGTTTTTTTCAAAATTATCTTTCTTTTCTCTGCTTAGTAGCATCCAGGGCTCAGTGTTCTACTGTCAATCTTCCTTGAAGTAAAAGTAAATGCCTGAACTTTCCCAGATGGTCATGTTGGAACTTAATTGCAGACACACTTCTTGCTACGGTTATGTGTGAAAGTTAGAACTAACTTTTTTTAGACACCTACAAAATGTTAGTCATTGCAACATGATTATAATACTATGACAAAGAATTATTATGCCCATTTTATAGATGACAGGAGCAAATATTAATAGACTTCCCCAGTGGTCCAGCAGCTAAGACTCTGTGCTTCCAATGCAGGGGCCCAGGTTCTATCCCTGGTCAGGGAACTAGATCCCACATGCTGCAACTAAGAGTTTGCATGCCTCAAGTAAATATCTCCACATACTTCAACTAAAGCCCCTACATGCTGCAACAAAGATGGAACATCCTGAATGCTACAACTAAGTCCCAGAATGGTCAGATAAATAAATAAATGAGTAAAATATTTTTTTAAAAAGTACTGTGATTGCCTTCACCTACTTCTTAGAATAGTCTACATAATTAGCTAAAGGAAAGAAACATTTCAAGGTCAAAGTACAGTTAGGTCTTATAGTTTGGGATACTCAGCAAGACCTCGCAGGGATGTCCAATGCCCATGGAGGACTCTTAACAGACTCACAGTCTTCATTCACAAAACCAAGGTCACACAGATGATCAAGTCTTTCTGTTCCTTTATATTGAATTTACCTCAGACTACTCACCCCTAAGCACACCCATACTTGCTTCTTTAGATCATCACTGCAAAGACTGATGGTCTGCTATTTACACTCTCTCTTTCTAAGTCTGGCTCATTTTACATTTTCTGTTATTATTACATTTTACATCTGGACAACCATAATAATGCACACTCTTGGTCTCATGTTTTGGTCTTTTTTAAATGTTGTCATTGTTCCTTTATACTCTGCACTCTTATACTTCAAGGCAGAACAGGATAGTGATTAGAAGCAATAAATTTGGACATCAGATTGTGGGATTTCCAATGACATCATTAGGTTTTTAAAGTGTGATTTGGGGCAGTGAATATAAAATCTTGATTCTTCAGTCTCTGCATCTGTAATACAGGCATTGAATACACAGGCTTCAAAGAGTAATCATAGGAACAACTGAGTGAAAACAGATAGCCAATTAGAAGACTGCTTGTCACACAGTAAGCACTCAATAAGTGTTAATATCATCATCATCACCACCACACCATTATTATATACATTTTCACCATTGTACCAAAGCAGTTTTATCAGTACCATTGAAGTAACTCTTATTTTTTTCAAAAGCAATGGTTATTTGTCAGTCTTTGTTATTTTTGACTCACATGTGCAAAACATTTTCCTGTTCACCATTGTGTCAGTCAGAGTCCAGCAAGGAAGCAAACCACTTTATATATTTCCAGGGGTATGGTGTGAGTCCTAGAAATTAGTTGCTTACAAAATCGTATGATGGATTGGGACTGGAAGCCAGAAAGAGGATCTTGTACTACTGAATCCAAGGGCACATTGTCATTGATGTGAATCAGAGGTCAGGATGCTTCTACTTCCTTCCTACGACCCTTCTACTCCCACCATTATGAATACCATTCACACTCATGAAGCTAGGCTCAAGCTACCAGAATCTCTAAGCTATTTCTGCCAATCACATTTCACACTATTGCTTGTTAACAAACTGCAGCAGGAAGGAGACCTTTATTTCACATCATCCTTGGCAAAAGAGCTTTGGACATGTCATTTATAGCTTCTTTTATTCTTTTTCTTTTGTTTTGAAAGTTGTTTCCTGATAACTTCAACTGTCACCTCCCTCTCAGTTCAGTCACTCAGTCATGACCCACTCTTTGCAACCCCATGGAGTGCAGCATGTCAGGCCTCCCTGTCCATCGCCAGCTCCCATGGCTTACTTAAACTAATGTCCACTGACTCAGTGATGCCATCCAGCCATCTCATCCTCTGTCATCCCCTTCCCCTCTTGCCTTCAATCTTTCCCAGCATCAGGGTCTTTTCAAATGAGTCAATTCTTCACATCAGGTGGCAAACATATTGGAGTTTCAGCTTCAGCATCAGTCCTTCCAATGAATATTCAGGACTGATTTCCTTTAGGATGGATTGGTTGGACCCCCTTGCAATCCAAGGGATTCTCAAGAGTCTTCTCTAATACCACAGTTCAAAAGCATCAATTCTTTGACTCAGCTTTCTTTATAGTCTAACTCCCACAGTCATACATGACTACTGGAAAAACCATAGCTTTGTCTAGATGGACCTTTGTTGGCAAAGCAATGTCTCTGCTTTTTAGTATGTTGTCTAGGTTGGTCATAGCTTTTCTTCCAAAGAGCAAGCATCTTTTAATTTCATGGCTGCAGTCACCATTTACAATGATTTTGGAGCCCCCCAAAATAAAGTCTTTCACTATTTCCATTGTTTCCCCATCTATTTGCCATGAAGTGATGGGACCAGATGTCATGATCTTAGTTTTCTGACTGTTGAGTTTTAAGCCAGCTTTTTCACTCTTCTCTTTCTCTTTCATCAAGTGGCTCTTTGGTTCTTCTTTATTTTCTGCCATAAGGGTGGTGTCATCTGTATAGCTGAGGTTATTGATATTTCTCCCAGCAATCTTGATTCCAGCTTGTGCTTCATCCAGCCCTCCCTCTAGCTCTAGCTAACTACCAAATCCCCACTCATAACTCTGACATTCTTTCCCTAATTTCAAGTACATAACTCCAAGCCTTATTGGAAATTTCCATATATATCATACAAGAGCCTCAAATTCAATATATTTATAGCACAATGAAACAAGCACAAAAGTCAATCAAACTGTCTCTCTGTATGTATGATTTTAATTAGTGATACATTTTTTCTGAAGTGTCCAGGTGCAAATTTTTGTTTTTCAAAATCTCAAATTTCTCTTCCCCTTGCTTGATACATAGTTGAATGATACAAAATCTAAGAGTAAATAGACTGCATGGTCTTCAAATGATCTTCCATAAACATAAAATCTTTTACTTTGGCTTTTCCTGGAAAGGGTCAGTAATAACTGGAATTTATTCAGTGGAATAACTCACTAACACAGCATGATGTTGCTGTATATTTTGAGGGGTTCTGAATTGCAGTATATTTTTACATTTAACTCTGTACAGTTAGGAATGCTGACATCTTACTATGGAAACTGAAGAGTCTAACAAAGACAATCGCTAATGGAGAAGTTGTTACAACATAGGATGTAAAATTACTGGCAAAAATTGTATAAAATCAGATAGATTCAAATTTTATCTTTGATGCTGTGCATATCCTTGGGGAAGTTACTTAAAATCTCAAATCCCAGGCTTACTTAAGTGTAAAAGAAAGGTTAAAATGATACCCACATTATAAGGAGGTCATTATGAAGAATATGATAATGATACAATAAAGTTCTTAATGCAATACTAGTCTCAAAATCCAAAATAAACAATACATTTTGGTTATTATTATTGTCACTGATATTGATGCCATTCCTCCCATTTTTTGATTATTTTTAAGGTCATGCTGCGGTTGGTATAATCTGATAGTCATTATACCTTGTAGATTCACAGCTATAAAACTGAGTAGAAAACCTTAGGAACCTGTGGTATGGATTCTTTGGAGAATCCTTGTGTTCATGTAGGTAATAGATGTACTATGTTGAGTAGATTGGAAGGTGATAAGAAATAAATTGGTCTGGTTTTAATCTTCACAATCAATTTATAAATATTGGTACTTAATATAATTCAGTTGATAAATATTAGTGTATTTAACACAATTATCCTTTGTGTTGGACTGGGAGGGAAATATTTAGGCATCAAACAGAATTTGAAAACCATTGCCCTGAGTCATCAGTAAACATTGCTCTCTTCTACTAAACATATTATTGATAGTAATAGGCTGTGTCAATATCTATTAATAAATGTGTATTTTTAAAAATTCAGCTGAAAGTGAAATGTGTTAGTCATTCAGTCATGTCCATCTCTTTGTGAAAGTCGATCCCATGGATTATAGCCCACCAGGCTCCTCTGTCCATGAAATTCTGCAGGAAAAAAACTGGAGCCATTCCCTTCTCTAGGGGATCTTCCCTACCCAGGGATCGAAGCTGAGTCTCCCACACTGCAGGCAGATTCTTTACCATCTGAGCCATCAGGGAAGCCCCCTAAATTCAGCTACATACAACAAATAGGTTAAACTGTACAACACGTTTTACACTAGAGAAAATGTTAATCTCTCACTTACACCTTTATTTTTCAGCTTTTAAAATAAATTTCCTTTTTTAAAACTCTGTAGCTTTATTATTTATTTATGTATGGCCATGCCACACAGCTGTAGGATCTTATTTCCCTGATCAGGGATGGAATCTGTGCCCCCTGCAGAGGAAGCACCCAGTCTTAACCACTGGATTGTCAAGGAAGTCCCTATTTTTTTTTCTATAGTTTTAACAATTACTTTGATTGTATGTTGTAATAAGACTGAAAGGACTCCCTAGAATCATTGATTATAAATCACCAGGGATTACACAAACTTGCACTTTGGGTCAGTAATTGTCTTACAAAGACATTGCATCTGTTAAGCAGGTCCCTGTAACTCTATACATGGAGCTCAATTAGAATTCCTTAAATAAATTCCTTATCATTTGCTAGATAATGACAATTAGTTTGAACTTAATTTGTCATTATGCTTGCCTCTAACTTCAATTCTAAAAAAAAAATCTTTATTTTTCTACCTTAAATTTCAAAATACTGAATTTTGTAAAAATGCAGATAAGTTTCTTCCCTGTCTATAACCAGTAGCTGCTAGAAACCTTTTTCCCCCTCTCTGAGCAACTGCTAGGTGTACCCACTGTGTATAACTGCCAAGCAGATTTGGGAGGTCACAGAAGAACAGGGCTGGAAAAATGAGAACATCACAGGGAGGAAGAAGTCCTCACCAAGGCTGAGCACATGTTGTTCCCCACCACACAGAACGTGTCAGTCTGCAGGGCACACCCTGGGACCTCCCACCGTAGATATATTTCTGGCTTCAACTGGGAGAAGCAACAAGTTGACAGTCTTTGCTTCCTCATGGCAGCCAGAGACTTGCTGAAAACTGATATCATTTGGGCCTGTCTCCGTGAAAGACAAAGAACATCACATCCAAAAGAGTGAAGCATGTTCTCCCCACGTTGCTGGGGGAGGGTAGGGCGGGGAGATCTCTGCCTGCTTGGCACAGCCAACTCTAATGGGAAGACAGCAGAGTTTTGCAAGGCAAGGGAGCTGGGGAATGCTCCAAAAACCACACCTCCGCCTTTTGGCACTGGACGTCAACTGAAAATCATTCTTTGGGGACTGGTTTTTGGAAAGCTTTTATGCTCATGATGAAAGCACAAGTTCTAACAGAAGGTCTGTTGTAGGACTAGAGCTTAGAAAGTAAATAGCACAAGCACATTCTTAGTGAAAAGCCAGTGCTCACAGGAGACAGCAGCCCATTTGGATTGGATGGCTATATTAAGGATAAAGACATCGCCCTGATGGGGGCTTCCCAGGTGGCGTTAGTGGTAAAGAATCTTCCTGCTAATGCAGGAGACCTGGTTTCGATCCCTGGGTCAGGGAGATATCCTGAAGTGGGAAATGGCAACCCACTCCAGGATGCTTGCCTGGCAGGCTACATTCCATGGGGTCGCAAAGAATTGGCCACCACTGAACACACAGTATTGTATTCTTTAGGGAGGTAAAATGTACAGAAACATAACCTTTGTACGAATTGTGTGTGTGTGTGTGTGTGTGTGCTGTGTGTGCTCAGTCGCTTCAGCTGTGTCAGACTCTGCGACCCCATGGCCTGTAGCCCTCCAGGCTCCTCTGTCTGTGGGATTCTCCAGGCAAGCATATTGAAGTGAATTGCCATGCCCTCCTCCAGTGGATCTTCCCGATCCAGGGATCAAACCTGTGTCTCCTGCATTGCAAGCAGATTCTTTACCACTGAACCATCAGGGGAGCGCATGGTAGGAATTAGTACATCCTAAAAGAATGGTACAGATGAATTTCCCATGGGATCCAAGAATGAAAGAACAGTTACTTTCATTGAAAGAAATTACTAAAAGCTTTATAGAGGAGCTGCCACCTATAAACAGTACTCAATAAAGAAAAACTATAAGTTTGGAGGCTTCCCACTTCAGGGAAACAATTGTGCCGTGTTATTTTACCTTTATTGAATTAAAAGTAATTAGAATCTATTCAGCTAAAGCATCCTATAGGAATTTTAAATGGGGTTATATTACATTTATAAATTAAGTTGGAGAGAATGGATATCTTAAAAATATTTAGTCTTAGTCTACCAGCTTATCTCACTGAGTTAACCTGATTTTCTCTAATTTGACTGAGAAGAGAATATTGGACTTTCACTTTCTCATATAATATCCATTTTCCATTGTTCCATCATGTAGTTTATTTTTTCTTGATAAGTGTTTGGATTTCTTGTCATTAAAATATTATTGGGATCTGAGTGCAGGGTAAGATCATAGAATGACCCTGTCTAAAAATAATGCCTGCCTCTGTGCTGAGTGTAATAAAGACGATGTTGCTTTAAGAGAGAAAATGTACCTTCCAATGAGATTCACTCTTGTTGTGTGTTTTGCTAACCTTTGCCACGTTCATCTTTCTACATACACTATGCCTTCTAAAGTCTGAAAACAGAAAGCTAAGGCTCCCTGAATTAGAGTGGATTAGGGGAATAAATTCGTGGTGAGAAATGTATTCCCTGATGAGAGACATTTTTCTACCCACCTCACAGGGTCACAACCTTTGAAGCTGGCTATTTCTGTGGGAAATGGTAATTATAATCAGTTTTTTAATTTCAACAAAAATATGCTTAGGAGAAGATTGTTTTTCTCTGAACCAATAAACTATGTCTAAATTTAGGAACCAGTCCCAAAGCATTAGAGTCCCATGAAGAAATAGTTAATGGGTCATCTCCATATTGCTAAAGTATTGAATTAACATAAAATATTTTATAGGACATTATTAACTGTTTCATAAGCACTTAAAAATGCCCAGACATGTATGCTTTGGGATTCCATTTGAGGGGTTTTCTGAGACCTTTGTGTCTGTTCTTAGACCAATCATCAGTAGATTCCAGGTCAGGAAACCATGATCTGTATTGTTTAATTTGACTTAAAAGTGTAAGTGCTAAGGCGCTTCAGTTGTGTCTGACTCTGTGCAACCCTATGGACTGTAGCCCACCAGGCTGCTCTGTCCAAGGGATTCTCTAGGCAAGAATACTGGAGTGGGTTGCCGTGCCCTTCTTCCTGACCCAGGGATGGAACCTGAGTCACTTCCCTCTCCTGCATTTGCAGGCAAGTTCTTTACCACTAGTGCCATTTAAAAGCATAAGAAGCAGATACAAATGGTGGAGTTAAGCCCAATCCCCATTTGAGATGATCATAGCATCTGATGAAAATTGAAAAGGCTCTGGAGATGAACAGTATCCATGACTAAGGACTCAGAGATAGTATTCTCCCATCAGTTCAGTTCAGTTCAGTCACTCAGTCGTGTCCAACTCTTTGCAGCCCCATAATTCCCCTCAAAAAAAAAAAAAAAGGAAAAGTATTTAAACAAGTTATTTAAGCCATGTTAATATGCTTTTAGGTTGGGCTTGCCTGGTGGCTCAGTGGTAAAGAATCTTCTTGCAATGCAGGAGATGAAGGTTCAATCCCTGGGTCGGGAAGATCCCCCTGGAGAAGAAAATGGCAACTCATTCCAGTGTTCTCAAACATACTTTAATGTGTAAACAAAAAAACATATGTTTTAACAATGAACACTTATAAAACAATGAGAAATTTTGTCAGACCAACAATTTTATATCATGCATTCAAAACATGGTTAATCAAAGACCAATGTTAATTTTAGCTGAAATTAAAAAAAAAATTATTTTACATATTCAACAATATTCTTCATTATATTCATCATAATATCTTGCTCAATAGCAGGAAGCTTGTCCCAAAGTATGCAGATGCTTTGAAAGAATTTGATGTGAGTTATTATCAATTTTGGTAACATACAAAAATTCATTTGCTTTATTTCAAATCAGCTTTAATCAGTACCATTACAGACAATCCTTCACCTTTAAGTAAAAATGACTACATGCCCTATTGATAAGTGACAGGGGGAATTGTTGGGCCAGAAAAAAAACTTTAAAGAGCAAAGAAGGTTGAAAGAGACACTTGGCTGAAAGTTATGGTTTCTTACACAGAGTAAGACGAATGCTCAGAGAATCACTTTCAAGTCTTGCTCTCACACTCCTAAGGTCAGGGAAAACTTATTGGAAGTGTTTCTTTGGTGTGAAGGCCAATTTTCTTCACATTCTATCAACCTGCTCCAGCATGGTGATGCGATTAGAAAATTTTTAGGCTGAAAACCTAGAAATCTTGATAATGAGAAGCTCATTTCTGCCCTCAAAAAATAATGGAAGTCCTAGAGAAATAGGAATCCAAATTCAATGAAAGAAACAAGCTTTCACCCAAAACTTTGATCACACTACAGGAGAAATCAATGGCATAAAATTAATGCTGGCTGTCACTTGGAGCCAATGCCCAATTTGCTTGAGCATAGAGCCAATATGAAAAAATCCAAAGCATTGAATAGCACCAAAGGCAAATCCAGGTTTTGTGGCGCCTGAAACTTACATAAATCGTGAGTCCTTCTTTTAGAAGACTAATTTTAGGAAACAGACTTTGTAAAATTTACAGACACCAAGCGCATAGTGCCATGGTTCCTAGAAAAATCTTTGTAAGACCCCATGTAAGTTACAAGCCTGAAAGGCTTTTTTGCCTTCACAATATAACTACCTCCAAGATATCTACATGATAAAGAAATATTTGTCTTGAATATCTATTTCATGCAACTGTTAGAGATTGTATATGACAATATAATGCCAAGGGTAAAATTAGCACACTTTTTGATAAATTTTTATTTCTTTCCCCATCTTTTCTTTTCAATAGCAAAAGATATCAACAATTGATTTTAAAAGGTAACCAAATGCTAAGAGAACCCTTTGAAACAGTTCTATACAGGAAAATCTCATAACTTATGTATATATTATTTTTAAATAGCAGATATTTTGATATTGTTATTTCAAAGCAAGCAATCTCTTGCAGTTTGGAGATATTAACATTTTTTAAAGCACTTAAGTATTAATTAATTAATTGCTACTCTTACAGATCTGGTTCCTGGGGGAGTAGACTCTGAGATGGGGATTATTATGGAGGAATTTTTTTAGGGAGTACTCGTAGGATTGTATCTAAGAGAGGGAAGCTAGCATAACTGGACAGAGGAAGAAGCTGAGCAATGATGCAACCACACTGGGCCTCAGCCAAGCCCATAGGAGTTCTGAAGGTGGAATTGTTATTGCCAATCCTCCTGCATCAGAGTGAGAGAGCAGTGTTTGATATTCTTACATTAAGCCATCATGGTATGCAAGTTTCCTCTGGGAGGTAGACGCAATCTCGAGAAGGTGGCTCTTTTTATTACTTTATCTTTATTTTTTATTTATATTTATTTACTTACTTGGCTGCAGCATTCGGGATACTAGTTTCCTGACCAGGATCTAACCCATGTCCCCTGCAGTGGAAGTGCAGAATCTTAAGCTCTGAACTGCCAGGAAGTCCCAAAGAGGCTCTTTTTAAAGCAGGCAACTTCCAGGGAGAATTAACAAGTTAGGGCTGTCATTCACCTGCACACTTCCAGTGTCTGGGGGAATATGTCTTTTAATCCTGCAGGCTTGGTCTGGGAAATGTGGAAGAGAACATGATAGTGTACTCTCTGCAGCCTCTAGATCCACCTCTTCAGATAAGTCCCAGAGTAGCTTCTCAAGGAGACTGGCTGGTCTCTTGATGGAGGAAACATATAAAAACAAGTTGAGCATGGCCAAGTACAGGTCTCTTCTCCCAGTAGACTTCCTTGAACCACTGAAGCTGGCATCATGATACTTATTATATCCTTCTCTCATCAATTCTAGATACATCTTCTCCTCAGCTAGTGTCTCTAGTAGAATCTAGATGTCTTACCTGGTGGTGTGACACAGGATCTTATCCCTGAAGGATATGAGCCTCTGGTCACTATGCTATTCTCAAGCTACAACTACTGCACTCCTTCACTTGTAATAAAAATTGGCCAAGGATATGACAAGAGACACTGGCATGGATCACTTCTATGACAAACCCATTTTTCCTTCCTAGAATGGTGACTTCTCTTCTTGTATGCTACTCACTAAAGGTAAGGAGCCCCCAAAACTCAGGCAGAAGCTATAGCTTAAATTTAAATAGGACTTTTGCTGTTTGGTGGCTCAGACAGTAAAGAATCTGCCTGTAATGCAAGAGACCAGGGTTTGATCCCTGGGTCAGAAAGATCCACCAGAGAAGGGAATAGCTACCCATTCCAGTATTCTTGTCTGGAGAAGAAGATAGAGAAGCCTGTCAAGCTATAGTCCATGGGGTTGCAAAGAGTCAGATACGCCTGAGCAACTAACACTTTCACATTGCTGTTTTACCTAGTACATTCTTCCTTTAAGAACCAGGACCTCTAAGCCCAGAAACTCTAGAGAGCTCACATTTGTGGGTATAGAAAGCCCAAGTTATCCCTTAAGCAAATAATTGGAATCATGATAAATGGGTCCATTCCTACTTCTACATCTTGGTTCCTAGACCTATGTATTGCATATGGTAGGGGCACAGTATCATGGAAAGTTAACGTACATATTAATCCAGGAGGATGGCTGTCTTTCCTCACAAAGCTTTATCTCTGGTGCTCATCTGTACCTTCAACAGGTCATTCCACCATTCTATCAGGCCAAAGACTTACAGGCAGTGCAATAGATGGTAGGAACACTGAATTCCATTGTTAGTACTCATTTCCTCTCCTTTTGTTATAGAATGGGTTCCGTGGTCTGTTATAGTAGTATGTGGGATCCAATGTTGGTGGTTGCTAACCCTGAAATAATGTCAATTGAGGTTCTGGGGTAGCAAAAGTAAACTAAAGGGTATTAAAGGCAACATTGTACCTATTCCAGTCAATGGAATGAGTTATTGCTCCTTCCAGGGTGGAAGAAACCCAATGGAGTCAACTTGCCCTCCTGTTTGGGGCTGATCTCTGGAAGGAGCGATGTAGTATTAGAGATTCTGCATCAGTTTCTGCTGCTGACTGGCTGGACACTTTCCAGGGACAACAGCTAGATCAGTCTTTTGTGAATGGGAGCTCATATTTGGGGCCACATGCACAACCTTTATCTATTTCCAAATAGCCCCTCCTTTCCTATGCCCATTGTGCTGGCACCAGGGTGGCCAGTGACAGAGAAAGGCAGTTGTAGTCATCAGCAGGTTCAGTCATTACATCTGCCTGGTTATTTCTGTTCAACAGTCCTTGACCTCTGGTGGCGTTAACTTGTGATACAAATATTTCCACATATCTGACTACTACCAAGTGCCTCTCCCTCAGACCCCCTTTTCCCTGATCTTCCAGTTTTTCTCTTTCTAGGACTCCTGACAACTGGCCAAGACATCTGCCATTCCATATATATATGTATATGTATATACACACACATATATATGAGCAAGTGTTAGTCACTCAGTCATGTCCAACTCTTTGCGACTCCATGGTCTGTAACCACCAGACTCCTCATCCAAGGGATTTTCCAGGCAAGAATACTGGAGTGGGTTGCCATTTCCTTCTCTAGGGGATCTTCCCAAGCCAAGAATTGAACCTGGGTCTCCTGCATTGCAGGCAGATTCTTTACTGACTAATACATACACACACATATATATATATATAATGTTTAGGTTCTGTTTCTAAAATCTACTTTTATATTTTCCATATTCTCTGGTGAACTTGGACATCTTGTAGCTCCTTAATTTGTCTTACACTCACATCACACTGCTTTTGGAGATGAATTAAAACTAGTATGTCTAGATTCTATACTCCTAAGGTAAAATCTAATTAATGTAGTTTATCCTGAGGAAACTCTGAGCTAAAATTTTTTTCACCCAGCCTTCCCAAGTTTACACACAACCATTAAATGCCTCTCCTTGTGGAGAAGCCTTAGACTATTGTCTAAATTAACCGGTTTATCAGCATGCCCTCTTAACAATGTTGAAGGTATGACTTTTTAATATTTAGCATGGATAGGAGGGCAACTGTTGAGAATACAGATATGCTAAGTTAGCCTCATAAGAAAAAAAACACATCATTTATTCTCTGGGCAGCTATATGCAGCAGAAACACTTGCTCTTGCCATATTGATATGGCTGCATGTGCTCAAAAGTGGAAGAAGACTTCTTTTCTTCTTTTCTGACTTGAAGAAGGCTGAAAGAGTTCCCCATGGAACTCAAAGGCCTAGTTAAGCTTCAATACTCTTTCTCTTCTGTTAGTCTACATCAGCTATTGAGATCAGGGGGAATTATGGGACTTCCCTTTGGCTAGAAACTACCTTTAAATATCCAAATCACAGAGATATGTTGCTTAGATTTTGTATCCATACCTGGTCCAATTGGTAGTAGCCACTTTTTATAGACAACAACTCTTCTGTGAGTAGAGGAGCAGTCAGTTCTTAGAAGAATGGGGCATGGATTAGAAAGAACCAAAAAGGTATGTCTACTACATACACAACATTTTCACTGCCATAAATATGGCACTAAATCATAATTATTTCATGTATTGGGGGAAAAAAAACCCTAGCAAAAATGTTATGCTGTTAAAGTCAACAGCATATAAAATATTGGATCCAAATGGCAATTGACCTCCACTAAACTCAACTTGTCTGCCAGAGAGCTCCAAAGAGTTGGCTCAGAAAGATGTAACTTTCCTGTGTATTGAAATCCTTTAAGCTTACTAAAATCATATTTAAAAAACCACAGAAGTATTTATTTCAGATGGAAGTGTTTTACCTTTCAATCACATGTGTGTTGTTCAATTGTTCTTGGTATTCTATACACATTTATGAGTATCCACTAAAATCTGGCTTCTGTGCTGGGAAGGAAGGGATACAGCAGTAAACTATCATGTTCCCACAACCAAAGGCAAACATTGAGATGCTGGCTACCACCACATATCAGCAGGGATTTAGGAAGACAAGGAATCTCTTTGCACTGCTGGTAGCAGTGTAAAATGTAGCAACCAAATTGGTAATCGATTTCACAACATTTAGTGTAAATCAATATTCATAAACCCTGAAGCACAGTATTAAACTCCTAAATCAAAGATTAAGGTCTTTCAAGGGAAATGGACAAACATGTTGACCATGGTATTAGTTATATTTTGAGAATTTAGAAGCAAGCCAGATGTATGTAAAGTAATAAATCTAAAAACACAATTCTGGGTGGAAAGTAAGAGAGAAATGTATATCACACTACTATTCAGAAATATCAGAAACTATATAGAAATAAAATACCAAAATTATTGTATATGTTTATATATATATATATATATATATATATATATATACGTAAAGCTCAACATTCAGAAAACTAAGATCATGGCATCTGGTCCCATCACTTCACGGGAAATAGATGGGGAGACAGTGGAAATGGCATCAGACTTTATTTTGGGGGGCTCCAAAATCACTGCAGATGGTGATTGCAGCCACGAAACTAAAAGATGCTTACTCTTTGAAAGGAAAGTTATGACCAGCCTAGACAGCATATTAAAAAGCAGAGACATTACTTTGCCAACAAAGTTCATCTAGTCAAGGCTATGGTTTTTCCAATGGTCATGTATGGATGTAACAGTTGGACTGTGAAGAAAACTAAACACCGAAAAATTGATGCTTTTGCAGTGTGGTGTTGGAGAAGACTCTTGAGAGTCCCTTGGCCTGCAAGGAGATCCAACCTGTCCATCCTAAAGGAGATCAGTCCTGGATGTTCATTGGAAGGACTGATGCTGAAGCTGAAACTCCAGTACTTTGGCCACCTCATGTGAAGAGCTGACTCATTGGAAAAGACCCTGATGCTCGGAGGGATTGGGGGCAGGAGGGGAAGGGGACGACAGAAGATGAGATGGCTGGATGGCATCACCAACTCGATGGGCATGAGTTTGAGTAAACTCCAGGAGTTGGTAATGGACAGGGAGTCCTGGCATGCTGCGATTCATGGGGTTACAAAGAGTCAGAAATGACTGAGCGACTGAACTGAACTGAACTGATATATCCATATATAACATATTGTGTATATAACAATATGCATGATATAATAAGTGACACATGGTAACATATGGTCTTCTCAGTTGGCACTAGTGGTAAAGAATCCACCTGCCAATGCAGGAGATGCCAGAGATGCAGGTTTGATCCCTTGTTTGGGAAGATCCCTTGGTGTAGGAAATGCCAACCCACTCCAGTATTCTTGCCCAGAAAATTCCATGGACAGAGGATCCTTGGCAGGTTATAGTAAATGGGGTAGCAAAGAGTAGGACATGATTGAGCATGCATGCATTGCATAATATTACTCATTTCCACTCTTATAAGGAAATGGGACTAAGGATTATGAAAAGTAGGAAAATTAAAGTAAAATAGAGGAGTGCTTCTTGTATAGATCAAAAATACCAGAAGCAAAGTACCTTCTTTCTTCCACACACACACACACACAAAGGATATTTTTTAAAGTGAGAAGATAATCACGACCTTCCTGGAATTACATTTGTATCAAAGTAGTTTCATTGGCTTTGGTGACTGGAAGAATAATATTACACTGCCAATATAAAGTTTCCTCATTCTACCTAGAATCCTCTTGATACATATTAGTGGAAAGTCCAAAACTAGGAGAATTGGATATATCATCAGGTCTTCCCCTGGTACCTTTCTTTCTTTCTTTCTTTCTTTCTTTATTTGCAGAGTGAGACATACTGTTTCTTTCAAAGATCTTTTCTGCATTTCTCTTGGTGTCCTTTCTTCTTTTCTTCCAGTCCCCTTCTTCAAACACTCCTCAAGGTGGTGTTCTTATAAAACATCAGCTAATGGTCTTAGGTAACATGTTACTCACCGCCCCAGGAGCACTTGCACTGACATATTTAGAAGTACCATAATTATTTGGTTTTATGACAAGACATGGCAATTTTTATTGAGAAACAAATTTAAACTAGAACTATTTTGTGGATGGTCAACACGCATAAGATGGATATATGAGATGTGTCCCTGGTCATATATACACTGCTGGAGTGTGTGCTCACTCACTTCATTTGTGTCCAACACTCTGTGACCTTATGGACAGTAGCTCACCCAGCATCTCTGTCCATGGGATTCTCCAGGCAAGGATACTGTAGTGGGCGGTCATGCCCTCCTCCAAGGGATCTTCCTGACCCAAGGATCAAACCCGTGTCTCCTGCGTTGCAGGTGGATCCTTTACTGCTGAGCTACCAGGGAAGCCCCTTATATACACTACCATGTGTAAAAATCATAGCTGGGGGAAGCTGCTCTATACCACAGGGAGCTCAGCTTGGTGCTATGTGATGACCTAGAGGGATGGGATGGGGATGGGGGTGGAAGGGAGGTTTAAGAGGTAGCAATATATCTGTCCTTATAGCTGATTCACATTGTTGTATGACAGAAACCAACACAACACTGTAAAGCAATTGTCCTCCAATTAAAAATAAATTTTAAAAAGACATACAAACTACTACGTATGAAATAGATAAGTGACAGGGATATATTTTCCAGCACAGGGAGATAGAGCCATGATTTTGTAATAAATTTAAAAGGAATATAACCAATAAAAACATTAACTATTCTATATAAACCTGAAACTGATCTAATATTATAAGTCAACTATATTTCAATTTAAAAAGTAAAAAAAAAAAAAAAAAAAAATGTGTCCCTGATAAGGTGAGAAAATAGTCTTAGGTATTCTCTCCTTTGTGTCCTCATATTCTGAATATTCTCCACCACATTATACTGCAGTAATTGGCTGTGAGCCCTTCTAATGCTTCAAGATCTGGCAAAAATGGCCCACACTTTAGTTTCAGGCTGCAGTAGAAAGGACTTCTCATGAAGTTCACATTTCTTCATGCTTCTCTCAGGTTTAGGGTTCTGACCTCCTTGCTTTCTATCTTAGTTGAGTTTCAAGTCATAAGAGATACAAACAGGGCCCTTCACCACTGTCCATCAAAAATCATTCTTGGTCTTTCACTAGTTCAGCAATTTTTCTGAGAATTTCAGGACTAACAGAGGAAGATCACGGTGATAGTCTTTTAACATTTTCTGACACTCAATTCGCCCTTTTCTATAATCCAAGCTCCTGAAATCTAACTTTCACATTTTACATTCAACTACCTAAAAAATGTATTCCTTTGGTCAAATTGCTTTTTACATACCACTGACAAAGTTGTCAACAATATTATTTTTATCTTACAATAAATCTAATCATTTATTACTATGCTGATCCTCTCATTACAATGGGCACATCATGGGGGCAGTGATATTTGCATATTCATCTTTGTAACCTGAAACCAAAATAATAAGTACTGTACTCATAAATTATTTGTTCAGTTAATAAATTAATGAACAAAAGAGTGATTGCCAAAATCAACAGGAAATCAAGAGCAGTTAAATATCTTCAACACAAGGTATTATAGCAACAGACTTTGGAAAAATTTCAAAAAGCTTCCTGACCAAATTTACTGCAATCAACTCTGAAGAAAACAACAAAGAATATGCAACCATTTGTACAGTCCCTTATAATGCAATTTGCTTATAACAGAACTTGACCCATGTCATATATTGCATGTTTCCATTTGTTAATGATTTCTGAAGCAACTAGTTCTGCAGGATACATGGGTCCTCTTACTCTAATTCTGGCTCAATCCTCTAATATTTGGTGTAGTCAAATTTGTTTTTCCGAGTCACCGTCTCATAAGTCTAATATTAAAAAGTCATGTTTTGTCCACTTACATCTACCCTATATTATGCTTCCTTTGTATGGCACTCAGTTTGGAAAACAATAATAGTTTGACTTTTATAGTGTCTTAAAGAATGTAACATTGATATCTGCTATCTCCTTTCTACTTTTCTCATAGGCCTTTCTGCTGGGGTTTAGTCTAAGTGACTTGTCTAAACTTTCACAGCCAGTCAATATCATTAAGAAAATGTTCCTTCAAAGTATCATGTAGAATACTCTTTCTTTTTAAAAAAAATTGATATATAATTTACAACTCTGTGTAAGTGCGAAGTGTACTATGTGTTGTTTTGAAATGTTTATTTATTATAATATGATATATAATATATAACACCCACTGTAGCATTAGCTAACACTTCTGTCACATCCCATATATAATTATCATTCCTTTTTATGTGGTGATTATAGTCAACAATACTGTTATAAACTTCAAAGTGGAAACCTCTTATAGGTGAATTTCTCAAAGTAAGATTCCCTAACATATTTCCACTCAGAAAGTTGCATTCCATAGGCCTTTCAGAGTGAATTGTTCAAAGGAATTTTCTTCTTTTTGACCTTGGTGGTGTATGTGTGTGTGGATGTGTGTGCATAATTCAAATTTTACATTCTAATAACAAGATAAATGCCATTTTCTACTCTCTCTCTTCCATTCTACTTTTCCATTTGCTTTTTATTTTCCATGTTACTCTTTAGCTCTATTCACAGACTTTTCCCCAGGCTTATCTGGAATAGCAGCACCTCTCTTTTTGTTGAGGCCACTTTTTCCAATCAGAAGGTGACCTCATGCTGCTTCCTGGAAACTGAAAATAGCAGGACGGTGCTGATCTGGAATGTTCTACAAGTCCTCCACTTGCTGTGTTTCTTCCTGGGAAGAAAGGAGGGCACTTCTTTTGTCATCACAAAGGGGTTGAGTCTTAGTTAAAACAGAGCCCAAAATGATACTCAAGAAAGTTCTGACTCTTTTACACCTAGTTAATTATTCCCACCTTGGGTTTCTGGAGCACTTTCTACTTACATACATTATATTTATCACATTACATTCAAAAGCATTTTATCCACTTATTAGAGATATATTTATTCTGTGTTCACTATGTACCAGGATTAAAATAGAAAAATGTCCCTATTCTCAAAGAACTTCTAATCTAACAGGAAGAAAGAAACATAAACAAAATAAAGCATGGAAGAAGCCACACATGCTATGTGTCATTTGTTTTTGATTAAAAACAACAACAACATTAAGAATCATGGTCCTTTCTAAACAAGCAACCTTCACGTTCATATGGAGATCAGGAGAAAATTCCCCAGGAACAAATAACGAGAATTATAATGAAACTATAATCACAAGCCAAAAAAGACACATTCATTTACTCTTTAAAACAATCCTTTCAGAAGAATTTTAATATATTCACTAATTTATTTATTTAAGTAAGAACACCAGAAAGATCAAGATAGGTATGGTGAACTTCAAAGTTATTTTGAAAATCCAAGATCCCAAACTTGAACAGCAGAATTTTAAAGCATCCACTCAAAAAAAGAATACTAGAAAACCTTCTGTATTGGTCTGTCCTATGTTACTTTAGACATGGATAGTCTAGTAGGATGGGTGATTACCATTTCACATGGGACATACAGCTATATTCTTGTTACCATGTTTCTAAGGAATAGGAAAATCAACTTATGAATTTTCTCTTTTCTTCACACAAGCAGCCCAGCTCACTACCACCTCTCACAACCTCACAAATCCTGGAGAAAAAGCAGAGAACACCTAAATGTTAGCATCTTCACCACAGCAGGTTTCCTATGCTGGGATAAAGGGTTGTGAATGGACCTGAAACCAAATACTTCCTAGTAACTCAGCCTCCGCGCTGCCACATGCAGCACTAGTTTCTCCCATATAGGAGTGAAAAATGCAGCATTAACCCAGACAGAAACCAGGTGCTTGCCGTAAATAAAGTGAGAAACTTTCCCTGGGAATTAAAGCAGCTGGTTTGTCAGACCTTCTTCCAGGGCATCCTTGCAGCTCCAAGTGGGTTGTGAGGTTTGGGCAAAATGGATACATGCCTATACAAAACAGATATTTCTTCTTAGGCTGTGTAATTTTCTGTCATAAAACTCACCTTGGAGGAAGAGTCCTGGCTCTGTGCTCAGAGTTGGCAGAAACATCTACCATCGAGGTCGAAATCATTCTTTGTCAGGTGGTGAGAAACCAAATATAGCCCATGAGAGAAGGGTTTTAGGGATATCAAGACAGTGTTTTGTGATCAGTGGCAGATTTTATAGAGAGCAAACTTTTTAAACTTGAGGCATAAGAGTTCCATCCTCAAATCCTAGCTCAGTAACACATCTTATCAGTACAGGTCATTCTAAACATACTGTCAACACCCATATCACTGGTCTCCCACAGGTCCCCACGACGTCATCAATTATCACTCCAGATGATCATTCAGTTCAGGGGTTGCCCTTTCACACTGTCTTTCTATCTCACCATCTTGACTGGGTACATTACCCTCACATAAAATGCATCATCAATGTAGATCATTTGCTTTTCTAATTGCATGATTATATATGATCATTAGAGAAAAATTAGGCACGAAAGCTCCCCTAGTATATGAAGAGGAAACAAGAACCACCAATGGTAAAATCACCTATATTGTCAACTAGCGATACCAGGTATAAATATTTTGGTTGAAAATGAGACTACCATGGATATACATCATGGGCTTCTGGACAACTTCTCAGTTTTTGTTTGTTTGTTTGTTTGTTTGTTGTTGCTGTTGTTTTTGTCTGCTCCAGACGCAGCATGTAGGATCTTAGTCCCTGACGAGGTATCAGCCCTGTTTGAGAGCATGTATTTTGTGGACAACATTGAACACTTTAACTTGTTGAAATCTTTGTCCATTTGCAACCAAAAGAATAGCATCTAATTGTTATTGTAAGTAATTTCCTAGCCAATGCAGTGGGCTGACTTTGGGGCCTCCCAGATAGCTCAGGTGGTAAAGAATCCACCTGCAATGCAGGAGACCCCAGTTTAATTCCTGGGTCCGGAAGATCTGCTGGACAAGGGATAGACTACCTACTCCAGTATTCTTGGGCTTCCCTTGTGGCTCAGCTGGTAAAGAATCTGCCTGCAATGCGGGAGACTTGGGTTTGATCCCTGGGTTGGGAAGATCCCTTGGAGAAGGGAAAGGCTACCCACTCCAGTATTCTAGCCTGGAGAATTCCATGGACTTATAGTCCGTGGGATCACAAATAGTTGGACATGACTAAGCGACTTTCACTTTATCTTTCATGCAATATAAATAAAAGAAAATAATGAGAATGGGCTGGAGGGGGAAAAGAATTAAAATAAGAATCAAGTAATGAACACGACTCATACTCATACAGTGTGCCTAATGTAACTAGATGAATACCTTCAAAGATTTAGTATATAAAAAAAAAAATTCAGAGTGCATTTAATGTTTTCTCAAGAACCCTCTTTTTCTCAAATTTGCTGGTTTAATCTTTAGATATATACAAGTTTTGTTGTTTTAGAAATTCTGGTAGGCAAAACCATACTTCATATTTCTATGCTTTGGTAAATTACAAAAAAAAAAAATTGCTTTCAACTGGGCCACATTTGTTCGATGGATGATTTTGCTCTTATTTAAAAATGATGATGAGGAAATGGGGGCCCTTGAAAGTTCGGTGACTTCACCACAGTCACATCCTAGTAAGTGCCAGATCCAAGGCTGCAGAGGAAAAGAAAAGAATCAGTGCTTCTTTTTGCTCTACCTCCTGGGAAATTCCCACATTAACACTGGCTCAGGGAGTAATGAATAGATTCTTTCAGAAATAGAGTGGTCACAGTCTGATCTAAGTTAGCAAGCTTTCATTTTGTGTAGACAAAGAAAACAAAATGTTAGGCTGGCTTCTCAGCCTGAGGGCCTCGGAGCAAAGGAAGCTGTCTAGAGCAGAGATCCTTTCAGCTACAGTGAGCATGAATTAGCAACTAGAAAATACACATTCTGCATGAACATGGGCACATCCGGATAGTTATTTACCTTCCCTGGAGGGCAGGTAACCTGATGCGACCACAGACTCTGCAGGCTTTAACAGGCAGAAGAGAAGAATGTGGATTTCAACCTTAAATTTGTATAGCATCTTTCAGGCGAGACATTCCCCAAAGACTTTGGGAACCAGTAGTCAAAACCAATATGGAGTTGTGAAACACTAATTGTCCATGCGTAAGCATGCAGGAGACCCTGGATGACAGAAGCCCCCACTCTCCTTTGTAGCCAAAGAGGAAATGTCGTGAATCAAGGCTCATATATAACTACCCATACTTGATTACAGGATAAGAGGTTCTGGAAATTGTGTTTACTCACCCGAACTCTGCAGTTTAAAGTTGTATGAAACCTATTTGAGGAGAAAAATCTGTAAGGTGGTTCAGTCCCAGCCAGTATGACAGGGCTGTATCCAGTTCCTCCCCTCAGTGTTTCCTACAAACATGATCACATCTGGTTTATCCTGAGCAGGATAAGTACTGTTGTCCCTACTTTACAGAAGAGTGATAAGAACTTGGTATAATTGAAAAGAAGTGTCCACAGGAAGCTCAGTTCGGTGTTCTGTGATGACCTAGAAGAACAGGATGGGGGGCATGGGGTGGGAAGGAGGTCCAAGAGGGAGGGTATGTTTGTAACACGGAGCTGTTGTAACATTCACTATGTTGTACAGCAGAAACTAACATAATGTTGTAAAGCAGTTTCACTCCAATTTAAAAAATCACCAAATACTATTACTTTCTAGTGCAGGTAGATCCTGTGAAAGGAAGGCCGTCTTGTTTTAGTGTTCACCATGATGGATTTGAATATAAGAAGAGGAATGCAATCGTCGTTTCCAGGGCCTGGGGGATAGGGAGATGGTGAGTTGCTGTTCAATGGTATAAAGTTTCAGTTCTGCACGACGGATGCCTTCTGGAGGTCTGCTGTCCAGCACGAATCTATAGCTAACAATAGAGTGCTGTCTTACATATGGGCTTCCCAGGTAGGTCAGCCAGTAAAGAGTCCACCTACAATGCAGGAGACCCTGGTTCAATTCCTGGGTTGGGAAGTTCCCCTGGAGAAAGGATAGGCTACCCATTCCAGTATTCTTGGGCTTCCGTGGTGGCTCAGACAATAAAGACTCTAACTGCAATGCGGGAGACCTGGGTTCAATCCCCAAATTGGGGATTTTTTTCCCTGGAGAAGGAAATGGCAACTGACTTCAGCATTCTTGCCTGGAGACTTTCATAGACAGAGGAGACTGGTAGGCTACAGTCCATGGGGTCACAAAGAGTCCGACATGACTGAGCGACTAAGAACCGCACCTCAAAATTTATTAAGAGGGTAGATCTTATATTAGTATTTTTAGCACACAAAAAATTGGAGGATGCAAGGAAACTTTTGGAAGTGTTGGATTGTCTATTCTCTCGATTTTAGTGCTGGAACTGTATGTGTACATATCCATAAACTCATCTTATACATATTAAATATGTGGAATTCTTCCTATATCAATTATACTTCAATAGAACTCTTAAAAAGTGGACAGAAAAATATAAAAGAATAAGCAACAAAAAAGGAAAAAAAGACAAATTTGGAAACCATCTAAGAACATTTTTTTCCAATGGGCTGGTTAGTTCAGTTCAGTTCAGTTCAATTGCTCAGTCGTGACTAACTCTTTGCGAGTTAAAGGTACTTTTAAAGGTAATGTGCTGGGTACTCTTTTGCCCCCTTCTGATGCCTATGTCAGAAGCTTTCTCTATCTCCTTTATACTTTAATAAAACTTTATTACACAAAAGCTCTTAGCGATTCAGCCTCGTCTCTGGCCCCGGATTGAATTTGTCTCCTCCGGAGGCCAAGAATACTGTGTCTTATCGTTCAGCAACAACCTTTCATCTTGGGGGCTCGTCCGGGATCCTTCAGGACAAGATGGGCCTGATAATCTATGTGAGCCTACTTCTGCTGACCCCAGAAATCCTGAGTCTGCCGTTTGATCCTCAAGACAATGCCTTCCTGTCCTGGGCTCACTCCTATGCTGCATTCCACAATAGGTCTAACTGCTGGGTCTGTGGACCACTCCCTTCTTCATCCATGAAAGGCGTCCCATGGTGGACATCTCCACTTCAAGGAAAGGACTTTCTCCAAGTCTGCAAATACCTTCAACAATCGCATGTGATGCCTCTTCTGAAACTGATGACATCTAACAACTTTAAGATGAACTGATGTAACTATGGACATAATGTGACTTTTCATTTTGATTTTAACTTGGTTTAATGACTATTTTGCCTTACATCTATCACTGTATAATGGGGTTTTCTAACCATCTAAAAGCTTTTAATTTACAAATAGTTGTCCGAACTCCTACGAGTGCCACAGCCTCCTCCAACTATTACTTGGAGCCCCTGGATCAGAGACCCTCAATATGAGGGTTAGGAGAATATGTTGCCTGACCAATCTAGGAACAACGCCCCTTGTCAGCTCGGAAGCAGTTATGGAATGAGAACAATGCCCCTTTTCCCTTGGCAACATAATCCTCCTTAAACAAAAGGGGGAAATGAGAAAGTCAATTCCTCGGCAGATTGATAAGAAGTCCAGGGGTCCCCAAGGAGAGAGAGGTCTGGGATTATCAAGGAGGAAGAAAGGACAAACTTTTTTACTTTTTTTCCTCTACATTCCTTAGGATTATATAACAATAATGTACCCTGCCTGAGGACAGTCTTGGATTAAACCCTCTGGCTAATTCTGTTATCTTGAAACATAAATTATGGGAGTAGGTCTGCTCTTTACAACGATGTATCCTGCCTGAGGACAGTCTTTGGATTAAACTTTCTGGCCAACTCTGTTATCTTAAAATGCAAATTATGGGAGTGGGTCTGGTGAGGTCTTTGCAGCCTCCAGACATTCTTTGGATTCATTGGAGAGTATATAACTCCATTGCTAATACTAGCAAAGGGGTACTCTTTTGCCTCTTCTGATGCCTATGTCAGAAGTTTTCTCTATCTCCTTTATACTTTAATAAAACTTTATTACACAAAAAATAAAAAAATAAAAAAAATAAAGATAATGTGCAAGTAACATTTATTTGTGTTTTTGTGTGGCTCTGATTTAAAACCATATTCATCTTTAGAAAACTTAAGAGATTCTTTGAGAGGCTGTTCTATGCACTTGTAGGTAGTAACCAGAGTAAACAGGTGAAAAACTATTTCCTGCATGAAATTCATAGATATCTATAAGTCAGATATAAGTCTCACAATGTTTTGAACTGGTTGTTAGGAACACTGCTATCTATATAGCCAAGGAGACCCCAGAAAGAAATGAGGCCACACTCAGAGAAGCAGGTATTTGTGGATATCTAAAGAAAAAAGTCTTCCCTGGTGGTTCAGATGGTAAAGAATATTCCTGCAATGTGCAAGACCCAGCTTCGATCCCTGGGTCGGGAAGATCCCCTGGAGAAGAGAATGGCAACCCACTCTGGTATTCTTGCCTGGAGAATCCCATGGACAGAGGAGCCTGGGGTGGGAGTGGGGGGGCCTACAGTCCATAAGATTGCAAATAATCGGACACACCTGAGCAACTTTCACTTTCACTTAAAGAAAAAGAGTTGGCTATTTCTCATGTTTGTATGTTTCTAAATCTAGAGCTCCACAATCTAAAAAGATTTTTTCTAATTAATGCCCATTTTCATTTCATTTATTAAGTAAAGCGATACTTGCAGCATTGTGCTATGTAGTCATTTCGTTTTGTAAAGCATCTGCCCATTCAGATATCAATTGAGAAACTACTCTGTACTTCAAATTATATTAGTGATGATTAAGGTATATGTGATGTTTACTTTTTCTAGTGAGGTCTCCTACAGGAGCATCTAATAAGAGTATATTGAAGGTGTGATGAAAGGCTTTTAGTAGGAAGTTACATTTGATCTGAATTGTGAATAGTGAGGAAAGTAGGACTGATGGAAGTTGATTTGGGGTAGACCAGTCAGGGATTGTTTGAGTCTCAGTAAACCCAGATTAGATCCCTGGAGAAGGAAATGGCAACCCACTCCAGTATTCTTGCCTGGAGAATCCCCTGGATGGAGGAGCCTGGTGGGCTATAGTCCACGGGGTTGCAAAGAATCAGACATGACTGAGCGACTTCACTTTCACACATATTAAAGACAGCAAAGTGTGTTCTGCTATTAGTTTTAGATGATACGTTTTCTAAAGGATATGGTTTAATGCTAGAGTTTTGTCTATGCAATGGAATTTTTTTTTTAACTCACTCCACTGAAATACTTTTGTTAGATTTTTGTAAGTAGTAATGATTACAATGACGGAAAAATAGAGGAAGGAGAAGAAAAGCTAAGAAGAAAGAAGAAGAGGACAAGGAGAAGACACCTTTGTGTTTTATCAAGGAGAATTTTGATTTCTGTAGCCATGACTTAAGATTATCATCTTTAAGTCCCCCAACAATAAGATATCATCAAAGAAAATTGGCTCTCAAATTGCTTTGCAAATTAAACTGTAGCATAACATATCTCTCTGGGAAATAAGGAAATGAGAGACCTAATTTTTATGACATTAGAGATTTTTTCATCCAAATTTCTCATTTTATATATAATGAAACTAGGGCTGAGAGGGTTTAAATATCAGCTGCCAAATTCCACAGTGGGTTTGCAGCAAAATCTAATTGAAAAATAATAATGGTATTCTATGGAGATATAGTGGTAAAGCCCAATAAGATATGAACACTGAGAAACAGAGAATTTACAAGTATGCCTGCTTTCATTCTCTAATATTTTTTCCACAAACCACAATGTCTTTAAAAAATTTAATGGTCACATATTTGCATAATACTTTTTTTTTACCCTTTTTTCTATTTGTTGTCCAAAGTAATTTAGAATACAGCTTTCATTCTATACCCTTTCTTTCCCATCTTTGATCAGTGAGCCTCAGTCACTCATAAAATTTAGGTAGCTTGCTTTACAAACCATAACGTGAAGCCTTCTGGATCTTGTAAATCACTGAATGCCAGTTGAGATAAAGGACACGGGTGACTCAGCTTCTTGGTTCAATGTCTTATGCGTAGTGCCAAAGTGACTGGAAAAAAAGTGGTTGAAATATGGCAATAGTTCACTGTTAAAGCATTTGTAAAAACTTTTCTCTCTTAATTTGGCTGCAGCCTGAGATAACACCTAACTACCAGACTTAGTGCCATGAAACAACAACAAAAAAATGTCCCAAGATTTTTCGCACAAACTAGGTCAACGTTCTCATTTAAGTTATCCTAGAATTACAAACAACGATCATGTTTGCTAAGGAAAATGATGATATCTTGGTACTGAGGTTTTGTTTGTTGGTTTGTTTTTTAAACAATCCAAGACTGCTAAGATTTTAACATGCCTTGTTTTCATTTTTATATTGATTTGGGGCAAGTATTTTTCTTTTAAATATGTGGAAATTGAGGTTCAGAGGTAAAATTCAGGTAAAATGCTTTCACCTTACATTAAGTCACACAGATTCCTTTTGCACTTAAAAATAAGCATCTTGGACTTCCCTGGTGATCCAGTGGTTAGGAGTCCACCTGCCTATGTGAGAGACATGGGTTTGATCCCTGGTCCAGGAGGATTCCTCATGTCGTGGGGCAACTGGGCCTGTGCAGCACAACTACTGAGCCCAGGTCCCCGAGAGCTGCAACAAGAGAACCCACCACGATGAGAAGCCCGTGCAAGCAACTAGAAAATAGCCCCTGCACACTGCAACTAAAGAAAGCTGGTGCACTGCGACAAAAACTCATTGCAGCCCAAAATCAATAAATACAACTTAAATACATTAGTTAATTAATTAAAAATAAATGTTTTGACCTTGGCTATTGTGGCCTACACAATTGTAAGTAAATCTAGCATAACCAGAACCTTCACCTATCTGTTACCAGTCTATCAGTCTTCCTATGTTTGGGGAACAATGTCTTTTCAGATATCACAGTTTTCCCAGTTTATGGCACTTCAATCTGTTCTCTCTTTTTATCTTTTCACACAACAGACTTCATCTCTAGCCTAGGTTGTAGTTTTCATACCATCCCTTCGAAAGGCCTTCTATGAATTTCTCAATAGGTTGGAAATGTTTTCACCATCTCAGCCATTTATTCTTTAATACTTACCACAACATGTAATTTTACATTTATAATTTTATTTCAGAATCTCTATGAAGGCGGGGATCTTAGAATAGTATATAGAACAAACTAGGTATACAGAAAGCATGAAAAAATGAACACACTTAAAATGGGGAAATTGACACAAGGAATTGGAACCAGGTGCATTTCACAATGCCCATGCCGCCCCTGCCCCCATTCTGTTTTATTAGCTATCATTCCATAGCCCCGCTAAGCTGCACCTGTATTTGGGCTCTGAACTCAGGAGCTTATTATAAATTAATTAGACTTATTGGTCAATGATTAATGGGATAATAGGTTATTTTCCCTTCTTGATTGTAACCTGTTTAAGGCACAGATTGTGTCCATCATATTATGGCCAGCTGATTTCTCATTAGTGACACTCTCATATTTTATTGGCCAGAACTGGACACAGAATCCAAAGTAACTATCTGAGGGACAGGAAGTGAAATGTACCATGCTGCTAGAAAGGAGGAGAAACAGAAGTATTTGGATACAAGTAAAGACTCCATGGGAAGAATGATGGAAGAGAGAAAAGACGAGAGAGAGGAAAATAAAAGAAAAAAAAGACCTAGAAGAGGATAGTGAAAGCAGTAATAGAGGATTATAATTGTGACAGCTTACTGGATGAGTCAATTTGGTTGACCTAAAGTTTCCAATTATTCAAACACTAATAAAGGTGTTGCTGAGAAGAGATTTTGCAGATGTACTAAAGCCCTTAATTAGTTGACTTTAAGGATATCCTGGATTATCTGGCTGGGTCGGATGGAAAGTTTAAATGCAGGAATAAGGGTTCCCTTAATAGATTTAACAAAAATTGCTTTACTTATAACCAGTTGAATAAAACAAACTGCCTATTTTCCACAAGGGAGACTCATTGAACAACATTTTAAGTTTGTGGAAATTCCCACACTCACTTAATATCACTGAATGACTGTTAATGCAAACAGTTTGTGTGGTTTGAATCCTTGATCACAGTATCTTATGAAATTGGTCAAATGAGTACAATTTTTTTTTTTTTAAATAAAAACTACAAATTAGAAAAGAAAGTGTGAGGACCAATTAGGGAAGCTGATAAAATATTTCTCCTCATTCTCTCAAAAACCAAAAGCAAAAGTAAGTGAAAGTGAATTCGTTCAGTCATGTCCAACTTTTTGCAACACCATGGACTGTAGCTTTCCAGGCTCCTCCACCAATGGGATTTTCAGGCAAGAATACTGGAGTGGGTTGCCATTTCCTTCTCCAGGAGATCTTCCAGACCCAGGGGTTGAACCCAGGTATCTCGCATTGTAGGCAAACATTTTACCATCTGAGCCACCAGGAAAATCAATGGTTCACTAAAATAGAGTAAATACCTTTATAAAATTCTTTAAAATATACTTAAGGAAGAAGAAAAATAACATCAGAATAAACATAAGAGATGAAAAAAGAACACCAATTGAAGAAAAAAAGGTAAACAGGTGACTAACAAGAAAAATTAAGTTGTTAAACAAGAAAAATAAAAACAATTATAGTGACAATAAAATTTGCTTTGAAAGTGTAGTTTGTAAGATTGACCTTAATCACTCAATTGCAATAGTATTGGATTCAGAATAAGTTACAACTCATATGAAAATATTAATGTTCTAATATCTTTGTATTGTTTAGAAAAATTAAAAAAAAATTTTTAATTTTATTTTTAATTAATTTATGTTTTGACTGCACCTCAGCTTGTGGGATTTCAGTTCCCTGACCAGGGATCAAACCTACGTCCTTGGCAGTGAAAGCACAGTGTCCTAAGCACTGGATCACCAAGAAATTCCCCAAAACTGTTTTGTTAAAATATATATGCATTCTGTTAAGTTTAATATTAATTTATCACCTATGTAAATAGGTGTTAATTTTCAAGGTAATAAAGAGAAAAACATAATAAGATGAAAAAGAAAAACCACATCTAAAGAAAATATGCATTATTTAGAGGATAATGAAACATCTTTTTCTCAAATGTTTTATTTAGGCTCCCTTCCTGGCAAAAAGACTGACTCTTCCTTTGCTCCATTTCTTTTTGCCCTTACAGTTTAAATTAGGGTCTATAAGGTATAGCTTGCCAGACCCACTTCTGGAGCCAGTTTGCTCACTAATTTGTTTCCTACTAACTCTCTTTCTTGCCCCGAGTGAAGCTTAAATCACTAAAGTTTAAATCACTTGGCTTGAATGTCACCAAGTATAAGATACAGATAAGACGAAAATGTAAAATCCTTTTATCTCTTTGAAACACACAGACCCAACCACACAGCAGCAGTCTTATTGTAAAACCTCTGATAAAATTGCCCGCAGGGAAATGACCCCTGGATTTATTAGGTGAGTAATATACCAAAGAAGTGACAGGTAGCACCACCATGAGAAGAGCAAAGCCTCAGGTTAGGACCATTTGGCAGGGACCAGCTGCGCCTGATGTGATGATAAGCCTTGTCTTTACAACAGAGTCACATGTCCTGCTGGGTTGCATGCAGTTTTGCCTCTTCCATAAGCAAGAATAAAAACAAACTCTATGGAAACTCACCAGAACTCAAGCCTAGATTCCCATTTATTTATTTTCTTATTCCTGCTGACTTTTAATATAACACAGTCATCCAAGAAGTTTTACACCAGATTGTCTTTACTTTGGCTACTTCCTATCTAGATTTCTGACCAGTGGTTTCTTCAAGAACAAGTTCTGAAACCTAATCTTTATTTCCTTGACTGGGTACTTTGTTTAAGCCCCACTGTTTAGCTTTGGCCTTTTCAGCACAGCAGCATCAGTGATAACAGGAAAGTGATAAGAATTCAGTCGATACAGTCAAACTGTTGAGCTTAGACTTAACCTTTGCAATATCTGAGCCGTATGTGCAATATTAGGGCAACACTGAATCTCTTAAATGTCCATTTTCTCATCAGAACAATAGAGAAAAATAATCCAAATCAGAAAAATAATCAGGATATGGCAAAGTTTATAAACATGAACTTCATCAAAGGAAATGCTCATACACACAAATTACAAAGAGTTAAATTTTTCTAGAGATATAATTTTATCTTATCAGAAATGATAGGTAATGGTAATATCTAGTGTGAGGATGTGAGGGAATGAGAAATTTAATAAATTCTTGTGAGTGAGAAATAATTTTTACTTTTTTGAGAATGATAGTATTCTCGAGATATTTTTCAAATGTAGCTTACAGAAATATTTGTGCATGTGCAATAATGTATAGTAAAATGTTGATTAAAATTTTCATTGTATTAGCCAAAATTTGAAAATATCCTAAATGTATCAATTATAGAATAATTAATACATTTATGCTATAATAATAATTAATACAATCTTGCTATATATAGTATATGATGAACTTAATGTTTTCTACTTTTACTGCCATTATTTTATTTATTTAGCTGCTTACTGTATATTGGAGTATAGCTGGTTAACAATGGTGTAATAGTTTCAGGTGCATAGAAGTGATTCAGCTATACATATACATGTATCTATTCTTTTTCAAATTCTTTTCTTATTTAGTCTGTTACATAATACTGAGCAGAGTTCCCTGTGCTACATAGTAGGGGCAATATGCTATGAAGTGGAAAATCAGGTCCAATATGTAAGTATAATATATACAACATATAAGAACTATATATATATATATATATGTACAGTTCATATTTAGTCACTCTCATTGGTATGATTAGTTGTTTTTAGAACTGAAACACAACTGTAATTGTTGGTAAATAGCCACTTTCCTAAGCTCTGCAGGTCTAAGAAGAGTTGGCTATCTGCTGAGTTAAGTCCATACTTCCCAAATTTTCACTAACCAGAACATTTCACAAACTGAATGAAAACAGGCATAGAGTTACCAAAATGTAGTTTGCAAATTAAGCCAGAAAGATATCAAACAATTACCTAATTTCACCATCATTTTCTTCAAGAAAATATTTTAACACCAAAATAGTAAAACAAATGCTTATCTCAGCATCTATATATATCTATATATCTTATATAAAGAAAAAGTATATAAGATGAAAAAATGACTTTCAGAAAAAAAAGTGAAAGTGACAGTTTTATTCTAGTATTTTTTTTAATGCTCTCAGAGCAGACATTTGAAAATTTTGTCATAGGTCTATATTTATGTGTTTTCTTTTTATTTGTGTCTATTTCCAGAAAATAGAGAGAAAAGAAATATTTATGCAACTGAAGGAAAAAATAACCTGAAAAATCACATCAGCTAGAATAGAAATGTAAGCAAAGTTTAGTGGAGAGAGTAAGTCTCAATCTTAGAAGTAACAGCTGCCTTGCCAATAATCCTCTATTCAAGCTGTCCCCTGGAATTACCTAGACAATTTTAAAAGAAATATGAGACACTAGTCTCATCTCTAGGGATTCTGACTCAATTGATTTTCTGTGAGACTGAAAGTGAGATATATTTTAAGAATTCCTCACTTACATGTGGAATCTAAAGAAAACAAGCAAATGAACAAACAAAACGGAAACAGACTCACAGATACAGAGAACAAATTGGGGCTTGACTTAGCAGAGTGGAGTGGGGACAGGAAAAGAGGTGAAGGGGATTCAGGTCCAAACTTCCAGCTATAATATAAGTCATAGGGATGGCATGTACACACAAAGGCTATAGTCAATAATACTGTAACAACTCTGTAATGCTGGTGGATGGTACCTGGACTTATTGTGGTGATCATTTTATAATGTATAAAAATATTGAATCACAATGTTGTACACCTGAAATTAATACAATATTGTATATTAATCATAAGTCAATTTTAAAAACATAATTCCTTCTGTAATTCTAATGGGAAGCCAGAGTTGAGAGTCATTGGTCCCAGTTTCTTTAAAATAACGTGAAACAATCAATAAACAAAGTAAATTGTTAAATATTTACTTTGAGAGATATGTTTGAAAAACAAAAAAATTAAGATGTGAGTTTTTCATAAATAATATTCAAATATCTCATTTTGCCTTAACAAACTAGGGATCAGATAATTTAGATGGCTTACTCAGAGTTACAATTCCATTTAAACATTGATATCAGTGCAAAATACATACATAAATTTTCCCTTGCTTTTGCAGATAGTTAGTATTTCTTCCAAATATTATTATTATAGAAGTTATAATTATTCTATAATTAAATGTTAAGGTAATTATAAACATTATGATTTTAATTTCCTGAAATGAATAAGGTGAACTCATATACTGATTTTAAGGTGAAAAAGTAAGAATTACCTTTTAAAAAATAGTGTTTATTCCCCTTGGGAGAGATGTATCAATACGGGTCAGGTCATTTCTTGAATGGTTACAATTTTGGGACAAGTCTAAGAGCTAGCAAAAATGCAGCCCACTTGGGAACTGATTCTTTCTTTGAACAAATTATCTTAAATAATTTTTAGGGCAATATCACTCAAAGCACAATATTATAAATCACACTTATATTAGTGTAACATAATAGTTTAAAATTCATGGTCTAGGGCGAGATCTAGAGCCAAAATTTAAGAACAATTGCTCTAGTTTGAATCAGGCAGTCTCAGGAGCAGACTTCGAAAAACACAGTTTTGTTTATGAGAGCTTTTTTTTTATAATTTATAAACATTTAGTCTATTGTGTTCACATGAGAATTGAATGAAATATTCAGTATAGGGTAGCATTCCTCAGTAGGGTTTTAGCTAAGCCCCTGCAGTGTGACTCCTATTCAAAAGTGGTGCCATGGAAATCTCAGTTCCATTACGTAAGACAGCTGGTGCTTACTGAGTAGGGAGATTAACAGGAGAAAACACCATCTTTTAATCTTTTCTAGACTTCCAGACTCCTGCCACCCACAATTTCTCTTCTCCTGCCAAAATAAAGATAAAGAAGCTTAATTGCTGCACAATTCTAATTGTCCTGTGGCTTTTAAAATTCATATTAGGACTTGGTCATTGAGTACCTGTTCTCTAATCTTTGTAGCTGCTATATTTCTATGTGGGTAGTGACGAATTTCTAAACTACAAGACTATTGCACAAGCAGCTATTAATATATAAAAAGTAGAAAAATATTATTCTAGGAAATCCTAATTACAACAGAAAGATCAAGCCCAATTTGATTATAATCTTGCTTAAAATTTGCAGAATTGCCTTTATATTGGTAATCACTGGCTTTGTAGGTAGAAAATGAATCATACAAGTGTTCAGAGGAAATTAATTTAAATTCTGTTTTTCAATTTCTGTCTCATATTATTTCCCAAGTCAGTTTTCTTTTTTTATGAGACCAATAAAAGTTTATTAAATGAATAAATATTTCACTTTCACTATATTTCTTGAATCATATAATGTTAGGACTTTATTATTATTTTTTTAATTGGAGGCTAATTACTTTACAACATTGTGGTGCTTTTTGCCATACATTGACATGAATCCGCCATGGGTGTACATGTGTTCCCCATCCTGAACCCCCCTCCCACCTTCCTCCCCATCCCATCCCTCAGGGTCGTCCCAGTGCACCAGCCCTGAGCACCCTGCCTCATGCATCGAACCTGGACTGGCGATCTGTTTCACATATGGTGATATACATGTTTCAATGCTATTCTCTCACCCTCACCTTCTTACACAGAGTGCAAAAGCCTGTTCTTTACATCTGTGTCTCTTTTGCTGTCTCACATATAGGGTCATCATTACCATCTTTCTAAATTCCATATATATACGTTAATATACTGTATTGGTGTTTTTCTTTCTGACTTACTTCACTCTGTATAATAGGCTCCAGTTTCATCCACCTTATTAGAACTGATTCAAATGCATTATTTTTAATAGCTGAGTAATATTCAATTGTGCATATATACCACTGCTTTCTTATCCATTCATCTGCTGATGGACATCTAGGTTGCTTCCATGTCCTGGCTATTGTAAACAGTGCTGCAATGAACATTGGGGTACATGTGTCTCTTTCAATTCTTGTTTCCTTGGTGTGTATGCCCAGCAGAGGGATTGCTGGGTCATATGGCAGTTCTATTTCCTCTAGTTTTTTAAGGAATCTCCACACTGTTCTCCATAGTGGCTGCACTAGTTTGCATTCCCACCAACAGTGTAAGAGGGTTCCCTTTTCTCCACACTCTCTCCAGCATTTATTGTTTGTAGACTTCTTGATAGCAGCCATTCTGACTGGCATGAGATGGTACCTCATAGTGGTTTTGATTTGCATTTCTCTGATAATGAGTGGGAAATAGATGGGGAAACAGTGGAAATAGTGCCAGACTTTTTTTTTTGGCGGGGGGAGGGGGGCGCCAAAATCACTGCAGATGGTGACTGCAGCCATGAAATTAAAAGACGCTTCCTCCTTGAAAGGAAAGTTATGATCAACCTAGATAGCATATTAAAAAGCAGAGACATTACTTTGTCAACAAAGGTCCGTCTAGTCAAGGTTATGGTTTTTCCAGTGGTCATGTATGGATGTGACAGATGGACTGTGAAGAAAGCTAAGTGCCGAAAAATTGATGCTTTAGAACTGTGGTGTTGGAGAAGACTCTTGAGAGTCCCTTGGCCTGCAAGGAGATCCAAGCAGTCCATCCTAAAGGAGATCAGTCCTGGATGTTCATTGGAAGGACTGATGCTGAAGCTGAAACTCCAGTACTTTGGCCACCTCATGCAAAGAGTTGACTCATTGGAAAACAGTAGAGGTTAGACTCTCAAAAATACAATATTAAAAAAACAAAACAAAATTGCAAAAATTATAAAATATATATATATGAAATTTGCTTTAAAAATAAGGTCTTCAGCAATCCCACTTCTGGGCATACACACCGAGGAAACCAGATCTGAAAGAGACACGTGCACCCCAATGTTCATCGCAGCACTGTTTATAATAGCCAGGACATGGAAGCAACCTAGATGCCCATCAGCAGACCAATGGATGAGGAAGCTGTGGTACATATACACCATGGAATATTACTCAGCCATTAAAAAGAATTCATTTGAATCAGTTCTAATGAGATGGATGAAACTGGAGCCCATTATACAGAGTGAAGTAAGCCAGACAGATAAAGACCATTACCGTATACTAACACATATATATGGAATTTAGAAAGATGGTAACGATAACCCTATATGCAAAACAGAAAAAGAGACTCAGATGTATAGAATAGACTTGTGGACTCTGGGAGAAGGCGAGGGTGGGATGTTTCAAGAGAACAGCATTGAAACATGTATATTATCTAGGGTGAAACAGATCACCAGCCCAGGTTGGGTGCATGAGACAAGTGCTCGGGCCTGGTGCACTGGGAAGACCCAGAGGGATCGGGTAGAGAGGGAGGTGGGAGGGGGGACTGGGATGGGGAATACATGTAAATCCATGGCTAATTCATTTCAATGTATGACAAAAACCACTGCAATGATGTAAAGTAATTAGCCTCCAACTAATAAAAATAAATGGAAAAAATAAATAAATAAAAATAGGGTCTTTTTTTTTGCCAGGTAATAGTAGGCTTTAAAAATGAAAATTAAAGGAATAATAACTTAAAAATTAAAAATAAATTAAAAAGTGATAATAGTAAAATAGATCTAGGAATTTCTCTGGAGCTGTTGAGGGCAGTGTGGGGTCAGTTCAGTTTCAGATAGTTCCTTGTACTTTATCTCAAGGTCTATAGGCCCCTTCCAATGTAGTCAATGCTAACTACAGGGTTTTAATCTGTTGCGCCTATCCCTTCCAAAGAGATTCCCTCATCTTTGTTTATTTTGGCTTCCTCTGTTTGCAAGTGTCTTCAGTGTCTAATTTCTGCCCTGACACGAGGGAGTGAAGGTGGTCATTTGTTTAGGCTCACTTGTTCAGCCGTGCTGCGGGGAGGGAGGGACACTGCCAACAAATATCGCTGGTGTGTGTGGGGCGTGCTCGCAGTGTCTGGGCCACACTGGGTTTGCCTCCGCTCACAGTGTGTGCTTTCCCGGTCTTCGCTGCTCAGGCTCCGGGCTGCTCTGCAGGGGAACTGTCTAAAGCGGGCCCTGGGTTGCATGTACTTCCCAGGTCTCAGGTTCAGGCTCTCGGGTACTTCACAAAGGCACAGACTCGTTTGGGCTGGCGTTTTGTGCCCTTCCCAGGTCCGAGCAGCTCAGGCGACCAGGTGCTTGGCCAGCGCACACTCCCCAGGTGGGCGGTGCGTCTTATCACGTCCCCGTCCCAACCGTTCGGTTTCCTGGGTGTGCAGCAGGAACGCTGTCTCAGGCGTGCCGTGTGTCTCCTCTGGGGACATGATCTCTGGCTGCAACCCTCCTGCTGGATGTCAGCTGTCCAGGGTCCCAGGAAGACTTGCTTAGCAACAGGGAGCCTGCCCGCAGTTTCGGGGAGGATGCTGACTCAGGCTGAGCTTGCCCCTCTCCCGCTGGCTCTGGCTGTTGCCTGCCTGCCTCCCGGCCTCCTTCGAGGGGTGGGCCGGGCCGCAGCCGGCTAGCTCTCCTCTGGTATTCGCTGGTGGCTTAGATGGTAAAGAATCCATCTGCAATGTGGGAGACTAAGGTTTGCTCCCTGGGTTGGGAAGATCCCCTGGAGAAGGGAACAGTTACCCACTCCAGTGATCTGGCCTGCAGAATTCCATGGACTGTATAGTCCAGGGGGTCGGCAAAGAGTTGGACACGACTGAGCAACATTCACTTCAATTGAAAGTTGCTCCCCACATTACATTAATAATTATGAGATAGAAAATTATAAATACAGCTTACCTTAATCATGTAAAAAGTATATTCGTGACACTGTTCTGGGCTCTCAAGATGCCACAAAAAAACAAAATGGACAACTCTACTCTTAGGGCATTTATCTTGTAGTAAGATGGAAAGGCAGAGAAATCTTAGGAAGCTATTCAATCGTCAAATAAAGCTACAAATCATATAATTTTAGATATGAACAATAAATGGGACAATCTGATAGAGAAGTGTTTGTTGTGCACTTTAGAAATGATCAAATAAATGCTACATGACAGTCATTTTAATCAATTTTACTGAAGTGTAATTAACATATAGTAAGTTGTATCCACTTAAAGTGTATAACTTGAGTGAGTAAAGCTACAGATTATACTCATGATAAAATTTCCCTTGTGTCTCTTTGAATGAAGTTCCTCTACCCTAAGACTCATATAACCATTGATTGATTTTTCTTATTATAGATATAAGAATACTGCTTTGTCTAGAGATTCATATACATAGAATCATACAGTTGTGCATTTATCATGTTGGGGTACATATCAGTACCTCGATTCTATTTATTCTGCAGTGATACTCTATAGTATGGCTTCCCTGGTGAGTCAGACATGACTTAATGACTAAAACAACACCACCACAACAACAACAACAACAACTCTGTTGTATGGATATAACATCATATGTTTGTTCATTCTCTACTGATGAATCTTTAGGTTTTCTCAGTTTAAGGGCACTATAAATAAAGTTGCTATGAATGCTTATGCATGAATTTTCATGCGGACATATGCTTTCCTTTTTCTTGGAGAAGTATCTAGGAGAAAATGTTGCACTGTAATGTATTTGTAGGTATAATTAAATTAAAAACTTGTAAACTGTCTTCCAAAATGGAGGTGTAATTTTACATTTCCTCTAGCAATGTACCAGAGTTCCTGTTTCCCCACATTCTTGTCAACACTTGGAATTGTCAGTCTTTTAAATCTTGGCGATTGTTGTTATTTGTCATCTGTGAAAAAATGATTTAGTTACTTCTCTCCTCTGTTTGTAATGTTGTGGCATTGAGGTTGATGACGATTGATGTTTAGTATCATTTTATGTGTATATGTACGTTCTTCCATGAAGTGAAAGTCACTCAGTTGTGTCCAACTCTTTGCGACCCCATGGACTATACAATACAGTCCATGGAATTCTCCAGCCAGAATACTGGAGTGGGTAGCCGTTCCCTTCTCCAGGGGATCTTCCCAACCCAGGGATCAAACCCACGTCTCCCACATTGCAGGCAGATTCTTTATCAGCCGACCCACCAGGGAAGCCCTCTTTTGCAAAGTGACTGTACAAATGTTTTGCCTGTGTTTTTAAAAATTGTAATATTTTTTTCATATTGAACTGTAAGAATTCTGTATATATACTGACTATAAGATCTTTGCATATAAATATGTTGAAGATATTTTCTGACATTGTGATTTCCAAGTTTTCTTAGCAAATTTTTTTCCATTCTAAATGTTGAGAAAGTCTAATTTTCTTTTACGGTTTGTTTCTTCTCCATATTCTATATACAAAAAGTTACATGTTTTTGTGATTTATTCTAGAAATTTTGTAGTTCCATCTTTTATATTTAGGCCTATAGTTCATTTCCAGTTAATTTTTTTGTATGTTGTGAGGTAATGTTTGATCTGCTTTTTCCATGCAAATATCCAATTTTATGCATTATTTGTTGAAAAAGTATTTTATCACTTTTGATGGCTTTGACATACTGTTGTCACTCAACTGAATTCATAATCTGTTTTAATTCTAGACCTTTTTATCTTCCATTAATCTATACATCCATTACTTTATGCTATTGATTCCTGCAGCTTATAGTAAATCCTGAAATCCAATTGTGAAAGTTCTCCATTTTGAAAGGTGATTTGACTACCTTAGGCCATTTGCATTTACAGATAAATTTTAGAGTAAGTTTGTCAATTTCTATTTTAAAAACTGCTATAACTTTTTATGTGGATGGTTTCAAATCTGGAGCTTCCCTGGTGGCTCAGATGGTAAAGAATCTGCCTGCAGTGCAGGAGACCTGGATTCAATGCCTGGGTCAGGAAGATCCCCTGGAGAAGGGAAAGGCTATCCACTCCAGTATTCTTGCCTGGAGAATTCCATGGACAGAGGGTCTGGGCAGACTAGAGTTCATAGAGTCAAATCTATAAATCCATTTGGAGAAATGGGTACATTTATAAGACTGAGTCTTCCAGTCTATATTTCTCCAATTATTTATATCATCTTCAACAATATTTCATACTTTCTGTGTAGAAATCATATATATGCTTATTTCATTTGTCCCTACATATTTTTGATACTATTGTATATAGAACAAATTTTAAATTATTTTTCAATTTTTTGTTGTTAGTACAATATATAAATATAGTTTCTAAAATATTAACCATGGGTAATATAATACTGCTAAATTCATGTATTGATTCTAACAGCTACTTTGTAATTCCTGGATTTTCTGCACAGTTATTTTAAGTATAAAAAGAAACTTTTTACACTTCTTATACTTTTCACACTTTATAATAATTCCTTTGTTCAAAATCATATGCTCTATTTTCACCTTAATTATTTATTTGCTTTTTGCTCTTTTACTTTATTGCACTAATTAGGATCTCCAATAAGTGTTGAATAAAAGTGGTATGAGTGAACACTTTTGCCTTTTTCCCAATTTTAGATAAAGCAATTAATATTTCATCATATTAAGTATAACTTTTGCCTTAGATTTTCATAAATGCTCTTTATCACACTGAGAAAAATTCCCCTCTATTCTTAATTTCTAAAGAGACATTATCATAAATTAATTTGCATTTTGATAAATGTCTTTATACATCAATTAAATTCATCATATGATAATCTTCTTTATTATGCTAAAGTGGTGAATTACAGGGATATTCAAATATAAAGAAAACTTTGCTTTCTTTAAATAAATAGTCATATGAGACTATTTTTGTATGCTATTGAATTTGACTCATTTGTATTTCAAAGATTTTTACATTGATTCATGTGAGAATATTGGTCTGTCCTTTTCTCCTATTTTATAATGTCTTTATCAGGTTTTGATATTAGTTTATTACTGGGCTTCTAAAATGAGTTTGGAAATATTTCATCTTCCTCTAGGTTTTCAATAGAATTGTGTAATACCAGATTGATTATTTCTTCAATTCACCAGTGAAATTTTATTGCCCCAACCTTTTCTTTTGGAGAAGATTTTTGCTATAAAATATGATTTTTTTAATAAGTCCTCACATTTTTTTAAAATGTCAATTCTGGTAAGTTGTAAATACAAAAGAATTTAATCATTTCATCTAGGTTGTTAGGATGGTTGGCACAAATCTTCACAATTTATCATCATTTTAATGTGTATAATATTTGTGGTGATTTTTTAATCATTTCAAATTCAATAAGTGGAATTTATTTTACTCTTATTTTCTAGCTTCTAATCTTCTTCTAATCTGAGGTCATTGATTTTAAAGCTTTCTTATCTTCTTATAAAAGCATTTATAACTACTCCCTTTAAGCACTGCCTTAAGCATTCCACATTTGTTATATACCATAACTGGTTTATCATTCTGTTTGCAATATTATATTGCAATTTGTTCTTTGACCCATAATTTTTTTAAATGTTTTGCTAAATTTGCAAAAGAATTAATATTATGAAATATTTTATAGCTATAATTTCAAATTTATTTCTGTTGTCACAGGTCATACTCTGTGATTGCACATCTTTGACAATTATTTGAATTTGTTTTGTGGCCAGGATATAAAACAAGATATGTTCATCTTGGTGAATTTTATAATGTACGTATGAACAGAATGTGTATTTTGAAGTTGTTCAGTAAAGTGCATCATAAATACCAAGTAGGTCAGGTTGTTGAGAATGTTGCTGTGATTATATACTAATATTTTTGTCTAGTTTTTCTAAATTAGTGTTAAAATCTATGATTATTTTAACTAACTTATTCGTTTGATTACTGCCACATTTGGCTCATTCTTTTGTGGCTCTATTGTTAAATATATACATATTTAAGATTATCAACTCTTTTTCTTTTTTTAATTTTTTTTTCCATTTATTTTTATTAGTTGGAGGCTAATTACTTTACAACATTGCAGTGGTTTTTGTCATACATTGAAATGAATTAGCCATGGATTTACATGTATTCCCCATCCCGGTCCCCCCTCCCACCACCCTCTCCACCCGATCCCTCTGGGTCTTCCCAGTGCACCAGGCCTGAGCACTTGTCTCATGCATCCAACCTGGGCTGGTGATCTGTTTCACCCTAGATATACATGTTTCGATGCTGTTCTCTTGAAACATCCCACCCTCGCCTTCTCCCACAGAGTCCACAAGTCTGTTCTATACATCTGAGTCTCTTTTTCTTTTTTTGCATATAGGGTTATCGCTACCATCTTTTTAAATTCCATGTATATGTGTTAGTATACTGTAATGGTCTTTATCTTTCTGGCTTACTTCACTCTGTATAATGGGCTCCAGTTTCACCCATCTCATTAGAACTGATTCAAATGAATTCTTTTTAATGGCTGAGTAATATTCCATGGTGTATATGTACCACAGCTTCCTCATCCATTCGTCTGCTGATAGGCATCTAGGTTGCTTCCATGTCCTGGCTATTATAAACAGTGCTGCGATGAACATTGGGGTGCACGTGTCTCTTTCGGATCTGGTTTCCTCAGTGTGTATGCCTAGAAGTGGTATTGCTGGGTCATATGGCAGATCTATTTCCAGCTTTTTAAGGAATCTCCACACTGTTTTCCATAGTGGCTGTACTAGTTTGCATTCCCACCAACAGTGTAAGAGGGTTCCCTTTTCTCCACACCCTCTCCAGCATTTATTGCTTGTAGACTTTTGGATAGCAGCCATCCTGACTGGCGTGTAATGGTACCTCATTGTGGTTTTGATTTGCATTTCTCTGATAATGAGTGATGTTGAGCATCTTTTTATGTGTTTTTTTGCCATCCGTATGTCTTCCTTGGAGAAATGTCTGTTTAGTTCTTTGGCCCATTTTTTGATTGGGTCATTTATTTTTCTGGAGTTGAGCTGGAGGAGTTGCTTGTATATTTTGGAGATTAATCCTTTGTCTGTTGCTTCATTTGCTATTATTTTCTCCCAATCTGAGGGCTGTCTTTTCACCTTGCTTATAGTTTCCTTTGTTGTGCAAAAGCTTTTAAGTCTCATTAGGTCCCATTTGTTTATTTTTGCTTTTGTTTCTAAAATTCTGGGGTGTGGGTCATAAAGGATCCTGCTGTGATTTATGTCAGAGAGTGTTTTGCCTATGTTCTCCTCTAGGAGTTTGATAGTTTCTGGTCTTACATTTAGATCTTTAATCCATTTTGAGTTTATTTTTGTGTATGGTGTTAGAAAGTGTTCTAGTTTCATTCTTTTACAGGTGGTTGACCAGTTTTCCCAGCACCACTTGTTAAAGAGGTTGTCTTTTTTCCATTGTATATCCTTGCCTCCTTTGTCGAAGGTGACCATAGGTTCGTGGATTTATCTCTGGGCTTTCTATTCTGTTCCATTGATCTATATTTCTGTTTTTGTGCCAGTACCATACTGTCTTGATGACTGTGGCTTTGTAGTATAGTCTGAAGTCAGGCAGGTTGATTCCTCCAGTTCCATTCTTCTTTCTCAAGGTTACTTTGGCTATTCGAGGTTTTTTGTATTTCCATACAAATTGTGAAATTATTTGTTCTAGTTCTGTGAAAAATACCGTTGGTAGTTTGATAGGGATTGCACTGAATCTATAGATTGCTTTGGGTAGTATAGCCATTTTGACAATATTGATTCTTCCAATCCATGAACACGGTATATTTCTCCATCTGTTTGTGTCCTCTTTGATTTCTTTCATCAGTGTTTTATAGTTTTCTATGTATAGGTCTTTTGTTTCTTTAGGTAGATATACTCCTAAGCAGTTTATTCTTTTTGTTGCAATGGTGAATGGTATCATTTCCTTAATTTCTCTTTCTGTTTTCTCATTGTTAGTGTATAGGAATGCAAGAGATTTCTGTGTGTTAATTTTATATCCTGCAACTTTACTGTATTCATTGATTAGCTCTAGTAATTTTCTGGTAGAGTCTTTAGGGTTTTCTATGTAGAGGATCATGTCATCTGCAAACAGAGAGAGTTTCACTTCTTCTTTTCCTATCTGGATTCCTTTTACTTCTTTTTCTGCCCTGATTGCTCTGGCCAACACTTCCAAAACTATGTTGAATAGTAGTGGTCAGAGTGGGCACCCTTGTCTTGTTCCTGATTTCAGGGGAAATGCTTTCAATTTTTCACCATTGAGGGTGATGCTTGCTGTGGGTTTGTCATATATAGCTTTTATTATGTTGAGGTATGTTCCTTCTATTCCTGCTTTCTGGAGAGTTTTAATCATAAATGGATGTTGAATTTTGTCAAAGGCTTTTTCTGCATCTATTGAGATAATCATATGGTTTTTATCTTTCAATTTGTTAATGTGGTGTATTACATTGATTGATTTGCGGATATTAAAGAATTCTTGCATTCCTGGGATAAAGCCCACTTGGTCATGGTGTATGATTTTTTTAATATGTTGTTGGATTCTGTTTGCTAGAATTTTGTTAAGGATTTTTGCATCTATGTTCATCAGTGATATTGGCCTGTAGTTCTCTTTTTTTGTGGCATCTTTGGTTTTGGAATTAGGGTGATGGTGGCCTCATAGAATGAGTTTGGAAGTTTACCTTCTTCTGCAATTTTCTGGAAGAGTTTGAGTAAGATAGGTGTTAGCTCTTCCCTAAATTTTTGGTAGAATTCAGCTGTGAAGCCATCTGGTCCTGGGCTTTTGTTTGCTGGAAGATTTCTGATTACAGTTTCTATTTCCTTGCTTGTGATGGGTTTGTTAAGATCTTCTATTTCTTCCTGATTCAGTTTTGGAAAGTTATACTTCTCTAAGAACTTGTCCATTTCTTCCAAGTTGTCCATTTTATTGTCATAGAGCTGCTGGTAGTAGTCTCTTATGATCCTTTGTATTTCAGAGATTATCAATTCTTAATGAATTGATTTTTAATCATTATGTTCTTCTTAATCTAAAGCAATACTTCTCATCTGGAAGTCTATATTATCTAGTAGTAAAAATCCCACTCTAGCTTTAGGATAAATATTTGCACAGCATATCCTTTTCCATTTATTTTTTAGCATAGCTGTATCTTTATATTTAAAATGCACATCCTGTTCAGACTATAGTTGGGTCTTACTTTGTTATTCATTCAGAAAAATACCTATTTATTGGAATGTTTATTCTAATAATATTTAATGCAATTATTGGTCTGAGTCTAAGTCTTCCGATCTATTACTTGTTTTCTGTTCACCTCTCTACTGTTTTATTTTGCTTTATTTTGTTGATATAGTTATGCTTCTGATTCTCTTTCTTAATTTCTTTTCAATCATTAGAATGATTTTTAGAATTCTACATTACTTTGTCATTTGATTATTGACTGTAGTCTTTATTTTTAATAGCTTTAATTCTACAACCTGTGTAATTCTAGTTAAAATTGTATTCCTTAACATAAAATATAGAAATCTCAAAAACATATAGATTCATTTACCCACACCCACTTTTCTTTGTTCTGTAGTTTGCAGTTCTTTTGTCTTTAATTGAAATGAAATCTACTCCTTGTAAACATGTTTCAAGGATCAGCCAGAAACTAGGGCAGAGTTTACATGCTAAACTTGGGCCCTCTTTCTCTGGTTCCTTCTTTTGTAAGATTCTCCCCTATTGCCTGGCATGTTTAGTTATACCAGGATTTATATTCTGCACACTCAGAACTTCAGCTTTTTTGTGCCATATTTCAGTTATGGCTTATTAACTTGGCAATTTTGAGCAGCTATCTAAATTACAAGGACCATGCATTTATGTGTAGGCCCAGAGGAAGAGTAAACAGCAAATAAGAGGAGACATGCAAAAGTCTTCATCTAGAATAGAGCTGCATGCTCAGTCACTCAGTTGGGTCCCACATTTTTGTGACCCAATGGGCTGTGCTCCACCAGGCTCCTCTGTCCATGGGATTTCCCAGGCAAGAATACTGGAATGTGTTATAAGTTCCTACTCCAGGGGATCTTCCCAACCCAGGGATCAAAGCCACATCTCTTGAGTCTCCTGCATTGGCAGAGGAACTTTTTACCACTAGGGCCACCTGGGAAGACTATATAATGCATAAACTTACAAAATATATGTTAATTAGCTGTTTATGTTATTGGTAAGGCTTCCAGAAAACAGAAGGCCATTAGTAATTAAGTTCGAGAGGAATCAAAAGTTATACACAGATCTGACTGCTCTGGTGACTGGAATCCATATCTCCATGCTGTCCAAGTTCAACTTATGTATTTGAAATTTTAAAGTAAATGGCCCCATTAAAATCTGCTATTCACCCGGGCTGTGGCAGTTTTGACAATAATTCTCCCCACTAACGACTATTCAAAATTCTTTAACTACTCCTGAGAAATCTTTAGTCTGAACCAAATGGGGAGATGATTGCTCACAGGCTGATTTAAGTATCATCTTAAATACATGTTAAGAGAAGATTTTAAAGACCAGAAGTTTCTTAAATCCGTGCTATGCTAATGTTTAAATGCTTTCATTCAATCACTTGTGTTCCCTACTCATATATAATACACCATCTCTATCTGGCCAAGTATCACTGATTTGCTTTTTTCCCCTTCTTCTATAAGACTCCACAGAATTTGTACTTAATGGAACACCTCATATTATAGATTTATCACATGCTTATTTACTTGTCTTCTTTGCTTTACTGTAAAATATACTAGGGCTTTTAACTGTGGCTTTTATAATTTAAAATATTATCCCATTATCACTTCGAGATACATTCATAACTTGGTCTATGTAGTACATTTAGTACATGGTCCTGTTTTCCACACAGGAATTCTCATGTTAAACAAAGAGCCTCTGAAAAATTAATTCAAGCAAGTATTAGAAAAAGTAATTAAATTCCTTACCCATAGAAACTGTGAGATATGTTTATATTTTAAAAGAGTAATTTAATTGTTTCTAATTTTATTTTTAAATTTGGGCCATTTCTAATGCTTACCTGGACCATTCATTTCTTTTAGGTGATAGAGAAATAAGTAATATTTAATTTCATGACTAAAATACATATTTGGTGACATATGAAAATGTCATCAGGTGACAATTTGGATCTGTTTACCAATACCTGTGCAATATGACTTTTTATGGGACTAAAGACAATTTTGCCCTTTGCCAAAATTGGGCCTTTGCCCCGATCGCAATTGTAGTTAGAAGCAAAAGAAGATTGCTGGGGAGAAAAGGTGTCTCTGATGAGATTCAGAAATAATATACTTTGCGTATTGAACAATTTACAATTTTAGTTAAGTTCCTATCATTTATTCTTTGTTACAAAATAATCACATACATTTGACATGTTTGTGCAACATAGTAACAACTACCCTAGGAAATTTTATACAGCAGAGCTCTGTGTGCATCCCAATATCAGTTATACATGACATGAACTCAAAACACTGAATGTCCCCATGGAATAAACAGATGGAGGCTGACAATACATTTGAAGCATAAATTCCCTCTGGAGTTCACAGTGAGTCAAGAGATAGGTTATCAGAGGAATGATTCTACTTTTAAATCTCTGCAAGATATAGGGGATGCTTTCATCATTAAGTAAATTATTATAAGAAAACAAGATATAGATTGTATATTTTGAACATCTTCTTTTAGTAAAGTACTGAGAGGAATCTATAGTAATGAGAAGAACACCACTATTCAAAATCCATGTGACGATCAGTCTGTTCCCGTGGGAAACTCAATCTATGGGTAACTTAGTACCTAGTATCTTCACCAGCTCTCTTCTTACGTATCCTTCAATATCTATTATCCAGGTTTGGTCCCTATGTCATGGTGGGTCTACTTTCTGACTTCAGTTGTCTATTCTGCCACTTTCCTCAGTGCTATACAAGTTTTCTTTTTTATCTGACTTGCCATCCAGGAAAATAAAATGATTGTATTTCTAGGAATTTGGGGGCACAGGAATCATTAAACACTCTTAAAAGTTTCTACATTTTCTTTCAAAACTGGCTAGCCAACCTATAGATAAGGTAGTGATGGATGTTGTGATTTGATATGAGGGACACCTCTGAAACTGCACCCTTACCTAAAATTCCCTTTATGTTTTCCAGACATTCTTTTTTAATGGGGTATAGTTGCTTTATAATTCTGTGCTAGTTTCTTCTGTAGAGCAAAGTGAATCTGTTATATATATGCACCCATATCCCTTCCCTTCTGGATTTCCCTCCCATCTATGCCATCACAGAGCATCAAGTAAAATCCCTAGGCTCTGCAGCATAGAGAAAAGGGAACCCTCTTACACTGTTGGTGAGAATGTAGACTGTACAACCACTATGAATAACAGTATGGAGGTTCCTTTAAAAACTAAAAATAGAACTACCACATGATCCAGCAGCCCTACTACTGGGCATATACCTCAAGAAAACTATAATTCAGAAAGACACAGATGTTCTTTTCAAGTGACTGAAATGTTACCATTATTAATACATCCCATTGACTATAAAATAACATGTGTACTCATTGTCCAAATTCAAATAAATATGAGTTTATTATTTTTAACTTTTACCAGCAATAACATGTAATATCTTAGCAATAGAATTTAAAACAAACTTTATTAGAAGAATGGAAATTAAGGACATTCTGGGTATTCCAAACTCCATGGAACAAGATTAGTGTTTAAGAAAATAAGATCAAAATAGTTTACAACTGTCTTCCTGAGTTAGAAACATGATATCTTGGCTTGGACATGCACTAAGAAGAGTCTAAAATTGGATTTAAATCATATTCCTTCCAAAAAGTAAAAAAAGAAATCTTTCTTTTCATATATTTTGGGAAATAGAGGTATTAACCACAGTGATGGGGAAGAATCCATAGATATCTCAAAAGAAACAATAAGCTATATCTTTCCTAAAACCCCAGAATCCTCGGAAGGAATGACTACTGAGGACTCTACTTTTAGTGCAATTTTTTGAAACAAGAGGATAAGCCCTCTGTCAGAGTGGTAGAATAAAAGTCCTTCCTATTTCAGAGGTAGGATTTATTTTCATCACATATATTTAGAGAAAGGATTAGCAAAGATGTACTGTGCTGATAATTGTCGGGGCTAAAGAATGTATTCATGAATTTAATAATATCCATGGAAATGGGGGCAAGACTGACACTTGAAAACGTGAGTGATGAGTAAAAGATGATACATCATGAGCTAAGTGGACTGCTTTCAGGCACTTGCAAGATTGAATCAAACCAGGCATCTGTCTTCACAGATTTTAGACCTAGGATATATATGTTTTTTTCCCCGTTTTAATCCATCCCTTTTATGCTCTTTCAGAGTTTTCAGCAGTCATATCCAACCCTCAGTGCTTTTCATGAAGACACACTTCACCCTCAATACTCTCAATATTCATATTTTTCTCTGGCAGAATATGTTCATTTGCAAATCATAGAATCTAGAGTGGGAACAAGCCTTACCACACATTTGTATTTCTGAATTTTAAGTTTAAAAGCAACTAATATGAATTTCCCTGGAAGTCTAATGAAAACTATGGAGCTTCTTGCTCTGAAATATACATTTGTCTGTGTGCACACAGGCACATAGACACACACATACAGATACATATACATTTGATACAATGGATTTGTTCACAAACTGCCTGAAAGTCTTCTACAGGTGCCTTGGATTACTAGAGATTCTCTGAGAACAATTCTAATTGTAGGCAGTTTGCTGTGTGCCATGCTAAGTCACCTGAGTCATGTCCAAGTCTTTGCCACCCTATGGACTGTCGCCCACCAGGCTCCTCTGTTCATGGGATGCTCCAGGCAAGAATACTGGAGTGGGTTGCCATGCCCTCCTCCAGGGGATCTTCCCGACCCAGGAATCGAACCTGTGTTCTTATGTCTGCTGCATTGGCAAGTGGCTTCTTTAACACTAGTGCCACTGGATAGGTAGTTTACAGCCTCTCAAAGTCTTCCTCTATTATTCTATGCCTGGATAGTCTCAAACAAGTTGCTCTCCTTTATTTATGCAACTTGAACCTTACATTATTAAAATCTAAAATTGTCCTGTATTGGCAAATGCAAATGATTATGTTTAAAGTAAACAAGGTCCCAATGTATAGCACAGGGAACTATAGCATCCTGTGATAAACCATAATGGAAAAGAATATAAAAAGAACATATATGTGTGTATAAGTGAGTCACCATGATGTATAGCAGAGATTGGCACAACACTGTAAATAAATTGTACTTAAATAAAATAAATAAATGTTAAAGTAAAATAAAATTTCCCTGTAGATTGAACTTGACTTTTGCCTGTCTCTTGAAAGCCTAGTTTTCTCTCCCTTTTCAAAAATGTTTTACATTTCCTTTTGAATTTGGCAACTATGGCATAGTAATAACTGCTGTGATTGAAACTTTTCAAAAACATTAATTTTACAGAAGGATCTGTCAATCATATTAAACTAGAGAAAGAACAAATTCAAAAATGAGAATCAATTCACAACTTCTACTGCTCGTTAACTGTAGGAAGCTATGTATTACAAAGAAATGATCATAGGAGAGAGAACAGGATATCAAAGCCTTATTTTTTAATTTAACTTTTCATTGAGGTATAGTTGATTTACAATGTTGTGTTGATTTCTGCTATACAACAAAGTGACTTAGTTATACATATACATATAAACACATTCTTTTTCATACTCCTTTCCATGATGGTTTCTAACAGGCTATTGAATACAGTTTCCTATGCTGTTCAGAAGGACCTTGTTGCTTATCCATTCCATGTACACTAGTTTGCATCTGCCAACCTAAAACTCCTGCTCTATCCCTCCCCATCTTCCCTTTGCCAACCACGTGTCTGCTCTCTGTGAGTGTGCTTCCGTTTGTAGATAAACTCATTTGTATTATTTTGGATTCCACATATAAGTGGTATCGTATGGTATTTTTCTCTTCCTGACAGACTTAGTATGATAACCTCTAGCTCCATCCATGTTGCTGCAAACAGCATTATTTTGTTCTTTTTTTAATGGCTAAATAGTATACAGTTGTATATATGTACCACATCCTTATCCATTCTTTTGTCAATGGACATTTAGATTCCTTCCATGTCTTGGCTATTGTGAACCATGCTGTTATAAACATAAAGGTGTATGTATCTTTTTGGATCAGTTTGTCCTGATATATGCCCAGGAGATCCCCTGGAGAAGGAAATGGCAACCCATTTCAGTATTCTTACCTGGGAAATCCCATGGACAGAGGAGCCTGGAGGGCTGCAGTCCATAGGGCTGCATCAAGTCGGACACAACTGCGTGACTAACACACACACACACACACACACACACACACACACACACGCCCAGGAGTAGGATTGCTGGATCACACGGCATCTCTGTTGTTAGTTTTCTTAGGACCCTCCATATTGTTTTCCATAGTGGCTGCACCAACATACATTCTCACCAACAGTGTGGGAGGGTTCCCTTTTCTTCACATTCCTTCCAGCACTTATTATTTGTAGACTTTTTAATTCAGTTAGTTTTGATTTGCATTTCCCTAACAATTAGCAATGCTGAGCATCTTTTCATGCCTGACGGCCATCTGGATGTTCAAAGCCTTGTTCCTGGTTATGCTATCACACACTAGCCAAGTGTATATGACTAGAAACTCAGAGTTTGAAATTTTTTCTTTCTGTCTTTCATTCTGTCTCTCTCTTTTCTCTCTCTCTTTCTTTGTCCAGTCTGTGGTAGCAGCTTTAAATATAATATTATACAGAATCCCAAATATCAGGTGAAAGTGCATTTTATGCATCTATGGAATCAATCAGTACCTTAGATCATTAATTTCATGAAAATAAATATTTGAAAATATTGAATTATGGAATGCATGTATTTTTATTCACTCTTAGAAGCAATATCCTGTGAATAAAAGATTTAGCATAAACTCTGAAGTATTTGGTGGACTCATAAAGAGGAGTATTCTCTTTGTCAAACTTTTTGCGTTATAATAAGAAGGTAACCATCAAATCAAGTAGATCTGAATGTCAAATATGGCTCTGCCATTTGTAAATCATGTAAACTTGGTCAAGTTACTTAAATTTCTAATTTTTTAATTTTGTTTCTTTGAAATGAAAAAAATACTACTTTTATAAGGTGATGAGAATATTAAACAAATGTTGTAAGTATATAAATTGACAATTCAACTTTTAACATCTAATATAAAAGCAAAAATTAGCATTAGATTCTCTCTGAAAATCTTTTATGTTCCCTGGGTTTAAATTTTGCAATATGTGAAATCAATGTAACATACTAGACTAATTCAACCTAACAAACTCAGATTTCTACAACTAGTTTATTCAACCGCTAATGGGGACTTATCTACCTGCCTTGTATTGCTCACATGGGTGCTACTCCATTAGCATACCAATATCACTTAAGAGACAGAACAAATCAGGTTCCCATGCATTTTATCAGTGTCTGTAAGTGGCAGGAAGAACTGCAGAAATTGATACTAAAAACTGGACAAAGCTTAGTTTCTTTAAATATCTCTGTAAAGGAAAAGATCATTGTCAAATTAGCCTACAGCACTTTTTATGAATTTCCATCTTTCCATTTTTATTTTAACAGCATTCCAGTAACTCTTAGCATTACTTACTACCAGTTAACTCTTAGAATTACTTACTACCAGGATTGGGTTCTCTTTGGTTAGAATGTGCTCCTGGGCTAATTTTTCTTATACTGAAAATTAGTTTTGAGCATCAACATTCATCAGCAATGATTCAAATATCAGCCTGCCCTTTAGAGATCTTTTAAACAGCACTTACCCAATAGTGGAAACTAAAGAGGAGATCATTCAGCTCTGCCTAGAATGTGGTGGGAATTCCTGTGGTTTCAGACCTTCGTGGCCTGAAAACGGAGGCTTTTGTGTGGCCTTAGCATTCCCAGGGACTGCTGATTCTTTTGGGAACTCTATATGACTCAGTGCCCTGATGGGCCAGTTTGAGCACTTACCAAAAAGTTGGTACATATTAATAAAATGAATTTAAGTTTCATTACTATTCCTTGCCTCTGCTCAACTTCAAGATGAAGAAGACTTAATGAAAATATAGCATTGAAAGGAAGATGAACAGACTTTAATGTCCAAAACTTCATTGAAATAGAGCATACTTTGAACACAGAATCAATTTGTTATTAGCAGAATTGCTCTGGATTTTAAGCTAAGTATGGAAGATGACAAAGTTATGTACCATCCAAATCAGGCCTAAGAAAATCTTGATATCCTAGATGAAATAGAAGTAGAGAAAAGAGAGAGAGGAAAGAAAGTGTTGTGCATCAATCTCTCAGTCATGTCCGACACTTTGTGACCTCACAGACCGTAGCCCGCCAGGCTCCCCTGTCCGTGGAATTCTCCAGGCAAGAATACTAGAGTGGGTAGCCATTCCCTTCTCCAGGGGATCTTGGACCCAGGGATTGAACCCAGATCTCCTGCATTAGCAGGCAGATTCTCTATGGTCTGAGCCACCAGGGTGGTACAGGATAAGACAGAGAGGAAAAGGGGGTGGAAATTAACAGTAGAAACTTGCTATTTGCATGGCCTTGGAAAAGTCACCCTCTTGAAACACAAATGAATATTTATTGATTTATTTATACTCTATATAAAGTAAGTAAATTTGTCTCACAACCTGTGAGTTCTGTTTTTGTTTTCTCATTCTGCCCAACTTCACTTTAAGACTCTACTGTATTCTTGCCTGAAGAACCCCAAGAGCAGAGGAGCCTGGCTGGCTACAGTCCCTGGGGTAGCAAAGAATTGTACTCGACTGAGCAACTGAGCATGCCTATGCTGATTATTTAGAGATTTTTTTCTTTCTTTTAGCTAATGATGGCCTTCTTTTATGTTTTGTGGCTGTGAGAAGCAACAAGGACAATTCATTACACTAGAAAGAAAAGTAGATTTGCAATCAGGAGATATTGCTGCTGCTTCTCCAGCTTGGCCATCAGCATGCATATCATGTAGTCTGGTGGGGTCTAGTTCTCCCACATGAGGAAACAGTTCAACGCTCCAAAAGCTAATTTGTCAAAGCATCGTTTTGTTGAAAATCTAACTTGATGAAAGTATTAATAGACATTCATACATAAAATCTTCTTTGATGATGATTCATATTTTCATAGATGTAAAATATCATTATTAAAAGAATATTCTTGAGTATATTCAATCAATATCAAACTTGCAAAAAAAAAAAAAAACAATTTTAAAGGTCTGTTCAATTCTTCAAACCTGAAGATTACTGGATGACTAGTTTTTCTCTTTGATTTTATTTTCTGATTATAACAGAAAATTCATTTCATATGTGATGCCATTTTATATTGATTTCTTTTTTCATCTTTTTAAAGTTGTTTCCAGTTTTTCCAACACTTCAGCATTTTTAGGATTCTTCCCACATTTTGCTCATTTTAAAAATTTCCATATTTTCCTATTTACTTACAAAAAAAAGAGTTGTTCACTTTATTTAGAAAATTACAGCAATATCTAATATTAATCTAGCTGGTTTTAGCTGTGTTTGAAGATTTTTGCTAAAGGTCATGAGACTGGTTTTCATTTTGCTGTCATAAAAGCTAATGAAGCAGCCATCACTTTTCTCTGTCCAGCTCTCTACTGCCAGATCTTGAAAACTGGTGCAGAGCTAGGGGCCCCTCTGCTGGTGAAGAGACAGGAAATTCAGTGCAAAACACTGGACTGTCAATCTCAGAGAAGCTTTGATACAGACGAGCAGCAGGAGGAGGATTTGAAGGCATTTATGTCCTCAGATTAAAGTCCCACCTACCTCACTTTAACCTTGCTAATTTATCTCATCTGAATTGCTATGGACTTTGGAAGTAGACTAAAGCATACATTTAAGTAAAATCTGAATTAAATGAGCTGGTTGTTCAGTTAAATTATACTGTGGGCAATGGACCGCTCAGCAAATCAGTCTCAGAATATTACTTTTGGTCATAGAATAAAAAGCTCTCTAATATTTAAAGTTTTTATGACTGAAATCCTCATCCCTCTAAGAATATATCTTATATTTTCTAAAGCAGTAATTTCGCGATCTTTTCTCAGCAATTTATTGATGTATTTAGCAAAGAGTTCCTGAGTGCCCACCACGTGCCAGGTGTTACTTTGCAGGCTGGAATGCATTTTGTTAAGATATTTACAATAGCATTTTAAAATATTGCAGGTAGCATGGCGGAAATCAGCATAAAGTGCAGGAAGAGGAAAAAAAGATGATATTGGTTAATTCTACTATCTCAGTAGAAGTGGGAATTGTAGGAGGTGGGATGGTGTCTGGGAAAAAATTTCACAGAAGAGGTGCCTGTTGAGATGGCTTTTGCTAGTTGAAGGTGGGAAAGTGAATTCAAGAGGAAAGAGCACCAAGCATAAAGAAATATACAATAAGTAGTTGGTGTAATTAAGGGGAAGAGTGCAAGGGATAATGTGGTGAAAAAAACAGACTAAAGAATAAGACAGTAGACCAGTTAGGAAGAATCCTGAGCAGCTGTACAAGGGTTTAGGTGGGAGAAAGTGAATAAACAATTCTGACCATAGGAATGCAGTATTTTCAGAGCTATGGCAGATGATTAGAGTGGGCTAGAGGAAGATTTTGGCAGGGACCAGTAAAAATACTATTGTGTTAGGTCATTATGACCTAATGGGGTCACTCCTGATGACCCCAGGCATGAACTTGGTAGTCATCAGGGATGACCTAATGCAATAGCTTTCATATTGCCACGTGCAGGCTGATAAGACACTGAGGAGGTGTTCAAAGATGACATTTGGTTTCTAATATGGTCCAACATCATGAAGAAAGGAGACTAAAAGCAGGAGCAAGTTTTATGGGGAAGAAACTCTTTTCTAATTTTGTTATGTTGGTTTTAAAGTCCTGGGATATACTGGCAAAGTCTATGTACTAATCATTGGTTACTGACCTAGCTATAGAATGGTCTCAGACTTTCAGTATTCAGCTGTGATTATTGGACACAATCACATTCTTTGAAGATAAAGACTTTCAGGTAATTGTCTGAATTACATACTTACTTTTACTGCTTATTTTTATTCCTGCCTCTCATCTACTCTTGTTAAGAAGGAAAAGAGAGGCATATCCTAGCTAGAAGATAAATCCTCCCAATGTTAGACATCTGGAGAGCATTTATTGTATTCTGCTAATAGAGGGGAAGAAGAATAGGAGTTCAACTCAATGGCCTGTAAATCCCCTAGGCTAATAGACTGTATTTGTTGTTGTTGTTGTTTAGTCGCCAAGTCATGTCTGACTGACTCTTTGAAACTCCATGGCCTGTATCCCGTCACGCTCCTCTATCCATGGGATTTCCCTGGCAAGAATACTGGAATGGGTTGCCATTTCCTTGTCCAGGTTATCGTCCCAAGCCAGAGATCAAAACTGCATCTCTTTCATTGGTAGGCAGATTCTTTACCACCTTGCCACCTGGGAAGCTTGTAGACTATGTTAATTCTGGTCAAAAGAGAATATTCACTTCCAAGCAGATCCCAAAGTATTCCAACAGTTGAAACCAGTGAAGTGAGCAGGGTTGACCTTTTTCTCAAGAAAACTTCTTGTATTCATGGTTTTTGTCGGTCACCACCAGATGTGTCTAGTTGAAACTCTCTCCATTCCATTCTAAACACTGTTACTTCTATACACATTCTTATGTTATTAAAACTAGTATTTTTAGAGTTCTACTAAATTAGTCAGTAGTCTAAGGACCTTCGGCGGCTGCAACGGCGCACAAGCTCGGCCGAGAGGAGCTACCCCGCATCAGAGGTAAGGAGCAGCGGCTGTGCTTTGCTGGAGCAGCCGTGAAGAGAGACCCCCACGTCCAAGGTAAGAGAAACCCAAGTAAGAAGGTAGGCACTGAGAGAGGGGATCAGAGGGCAGACAGACTGAAACCATTTTCACAGACAACAAGCCAATCTGATCACATGGACCACAGCCTTGTCTAACTCAGTGAAACTAAGCCATGCCGTGTGGGGCCACCCAAGGCAGACGGGTCATGGTGGAGAGGTCTGACGGAATGTGGTCCACTGGAGAAGGGAATGGAAAATCACTTCAATATTCTTGCCTTGAGAACCCCATGAACACTATGAAAAGGCAAAAAGATAGGACACTGAAAGATGAACTCCCCAGGTCGGTAGGTGCCCAATATGCTACTGGAGATCAGTGGAGAAATAACTCCAGAAAGAATGAAGGGATGGAGCCAAAGCAAAAACAACACCCAGTTGTTGACTGGTGATAGAAGCAAGATTCGATGCTGTGAAGAGCAATATTGCATAGAAAACTGGAATGTAGGTCCATGAATCAAGGCAAATTGGAAGTGGTCAAACAGGAGATGACAAGAGTGAACATCAACATACTAGGAATCAATGAGTTAAGATGAACTGGAATGGGTGAATTTAACTCAGATGACCATTATATCTACTACTGTGGGCAGGAATCCCTTAGAGGAAATGGGGTAGCCATCATGGTCAACAAAAGAGTCCAAAATGCAGTACTTGGATGCAGTCTCAGAAACGACAGAATGATTTCTGTTCGTTTCCAAAACAAACAATTCAATATCACAGTAATCCAAGTCTGTGCCCTGACCAGTAATGCTGAAGAAGCTGAAGTTGAACAGTTCTATGAAGACCTACAAGACCTTCTAGAACCCAATAAAGATGTCCTTTTCATCATAGGGGACTGGGATGAAAAGTAGGAAGTCAAGAAACACCTGGAGTAACAGGCAAATTTGGCCTTGGAGTATGGAATGAATCAGGGCAAAGGCTAATAGAGTTCTGCCAAGAGAATTCACTGGTCATAGCAAACGCCCTCTTCCAATAACACAAGAGAAAACTCTACACATGGACATCACCAGATGGTCGACACCGAAATCAGATTGATTATATTCTTTGCAGCCAAAGATGGAGAAGCTCTATATAGTCAGCAAAAATAAGACTGGGACCTGGCTGTGGCTCAGGTCATGAACTGCTTATTGCCAAATTCAGACTTAAACTGAAGAAAGCGGAGAAAACCATTAGACCACTCATGTATGACCTAAATCAAATCCCTTATGACTATACAGTGGAAGTGGGAAACAGATTTAAGGGACTAGAGCTGATAGAGAGCCTGATGAACTATGGATGGAGGTTCATGACATTGTACAGGAGACAGGAATGAAGACCATCTCCAAGAAAAAGAAATGCAAAAAAAGCAACATGGTTGTCTAAGGAGACCTTACAAATAGCTGTGAAAAAAGGGAAGCGAAAAGCAAAGAAGAAAGGGAAGATATACCCATTTGAATGCAGAGTTCCAAAGAATAGCCAAGAGAGATAAGAAAGCCTTCCTCAGCGATCAATGCAAAGAAATCGAGGAAAACAATAGAATGGGAAAGACTAGAGATCTCTTCAAGAAAATTAGAGATACCAAGGGAACGAACATTTCATGCAAAGATGGGCTCAATAAAGGACAGAAATGGTAGGGACCTAACAGAAGCAGAAGATATTAAGAAGAGGGGGCAAGAATATACAGAAGAACCATACAAAAAAGATTTTCACGACCCAGATAATCATGATGGTGTGACTACTCACCTAGAGCCAGACATCCTGGAATGTGAAGTCAAGTGGGCCTTAGAAAGCATCACTATGAACAAAGCTAGTGGAGGTGATGGAATTCCAGTTGAGCTATTTCAAATCCTAAAAGATGATGCTGTGAAAGTGCTGCACTCATCATGCCAGCAAATTTGGAAAACTCAGCAGTGGCCACAGGATTGGAAAAGGTCAGGTTTCATTCCAATCCCAAAGAAAGGCAATGCCAAAGAATGCTCAAACTACTGCACAGTTGCACTCATCTCACATGCTGGTAAAGTAATGCTTAAAATTCTCCAAGCCAGGCTTCAGCAATACATGAACTATGAACTTCCAGATGTTCAAGCTGGTTTTAGAAAAGGCAGAGGAACCAGAGGTCAAATTGTCAACATCCGCTGGATCATCGAAAAAGCAAGAGAGTTCCAGAGAACATCTATTTCTGCTTTATTGACTATGCCAAAGCCTTTGACTGTGTGGATCACAATAAACTGTGGAAAATTCTGAAAGAGATGGGAATACTAGACCACCTGACCTGCCTCTTGAGAAACCTATATGCAGGTCAGGAAGCAACAGCTAGAACTGGACATGGAACAACAGACTGGTTCCAACTAGGAAAAGGAGTACGTCAAGGCTGTGTATTGTCACCCTGCTTATTTAACTTATATGCAGAGTACATCATGAGAAATGCTGGGCTGGAAGAAGCACAAGCTGGAATCAAGATTGCCGGGAAAATTATCAATAACCTCAGATATGCAGATGACACCACCTGTATGGCAGAAATTTAAAAAAAACTAAAGAGCCTCTTGAAAGTGAGTGAGGAGAGTGAAAAAGTTGGCTTAAAGCTTAACATTCAGAAAACTAAGATCATGGCCTCTGGTCCCATCACTTCATGGGAAATAGATGGGAAAACAGTGGAAACAGTGGCTGACCTTATTTTCCTGGGCTCCAAAATCACTGCAGATGGTGACTGCAGCCATAAAATTAAAAGATGCTTACTCCTTGGAAGGAAAGTTAGGACCAACCTAGATAGCATATTAGAAAGCAGAGAAATTACTTTGCCAACAAAAGTCCATCTAGTCAAGGCTATGGTTTTTCCAGTGGTCATGTATGGATGTGAGAGTTGGACTGTAAAAAAAGCTGAGAGCTGAAGAATTGATGCTTTAGAATTGTGGTGTTGGAGAAGACTCTTGAGAGTCCCTTGGACTGCAAGGAGATCCAACCAGTCCATCCTAAAGGAGATCAGTCCTGGGTGTTCGTTGGAAGGACTGATGTTGAAGCTGAAACTCCAATTCTTTGGCCATCTGATGTGAAGAGCTGACTCATTTGAAAAGACCCTGATGCTGGGAAAGACTGGGGGGCAGGAGGAGAAGGGGATGACAGAGGATGAGATGGTTGGATGGCATCACCAACTTGATGGTCATGGGTTTGGGTGAACTCCGGGAGTTGGTGATGGACAGGGAGGCCTGGTGTGCTGCGATTCATGGGGTTGCAAAGAGTCAGACAGGACTGTGCGACTGAACTAACTGAACTAATGACCTTCTGCTTTTGTTGCTTAGTCATTAAATCATGTTCAACTCTTTTGCAACTCCATGGACTGTAGTCCACCAGGCTCCTCTGTCCATGAGATTTTCCAGGCAAGAATACTGGAGTCTGTTGACATTTCCTTCTCCATGGGATCTTCCTGACCCAGGGATCAAACTCTCATCTCTTGCATTGGCAATAGATTCTTTACCACTATATCACCTAGGAAGCCAATGATCTTCTACAGGGAGATTAATAAACTAGTGAAAGCAAAGTATACTTGTTAATGTACTAACAAGTACTAACAAGATGCTATAAAACAAAAATACATTAGAATAATTACTCCCACAAGATAGAGGTTTTATTTATCACTCAATGAACAGCCAAAAATTGACAGGGACCCATGGTGGGCAGGCAGCTCTGCTCTATAAGGTGTCCGGAGCTCCAAGTTTATTCTGCCTCTGTTTCTCCATCATTCCTAAGTATTTAGGTCTTGTCTGCATAATTGAAACCACTACCTTAACAGCCCATGTTAATGTTCCAGTATTATGTAATTATGTTACTAAGAATGAGAGAAGAGGAGGAGATACCAGAGGAAATAAGCAAGGATGATATTTCTAAGAATGGGTAAGTAGAACATTATTTCTAGTATTTCACAATATTTTAAAAATCCATATCTGATATCTTTTGGTAATGTCAAAATAAATAATTATACAAAAGCTTAGAGAATATAAGATGATTACATGGACCAACAGTGTATAGGGAGAGCTGGGGATTGAATTAGGTAAAATGAAAAAGCTGAATTAAATACATCAAGACCTCATGGCTTTATGTTTGATTTGTTGCATGTGGAATCATTCAGTGGGATTAAATTTTAGATTAAGGAGAAGATTTGGAGAAATGTTCTGTCAAATTTAGTTCTTTCCTCATTTCTAATTGAGGCAGAAATCATATTGCATCAAAAATTCCCCAGTCATTCTGCCTTTCTGAATCATGGCCATCCTCTAAAGAGTGAGTGAAAGTAGTTAATACAGAATAAACTTTTAAAAGCTCTAACTTGAAAGTCAAGGAAAGAGATAATGGGAGGAGAGAGACATAACATTTCAAGAGAGATTGGTTTTAAAATTATTATTACTTTAGAATGAAAACATATTTATTTCCTAAAAGAACCAGTAGCAGAGAAATTGAAAATATAAAAAAGACATAAATGAAGTGAGAGGGAGAAAAGGGGGGAAGAAACTAGAGAGAAGAAGGGAAAATGGAGAGAGAACAAGGAAAAACTCAGTGTTCAGAAGGGAATTCTTGGAGTATTGAGCTAAAAAGGATAGATGAGGGGGAAAGTTTAACAGTTAAGGGAGAGGAAGACATCTTTCTCTAGAATCTAGAGATGAATTTCAACTCAAGAAAATTTCACCATTCATCTCAACACCCTCCTTCAAAGGTAAGAACACTGATACTTAGGTGACGCAACCAGAAAATATCTGAGATAGATGGTTTTGTCCTTTATAGTGATTTACATGTTTTTAATAATTTTGTCATTTTCTTTGAGTTCTTTCCAGGTCCTACTTGCCCTATTTAAATTTTTGTGCCCTGAGTCAGTCATGAGTTTCTAATGAAACTAGTTGAATAAATTGTTATGGGGCAGTGAGATTATGCTCCTTTTAGCATATCTCCTGGTCACTTCTTTTTTGTCTTATTAATTATGCTCTCTCATAACCTATGACATTTGTAAGTCAAACATGACCTATCTCTAAACTCGAAATCCCTCCCTGTTATCAGGGAGTATGTAGACTGTGCTCAGGCTGAGAAGTTCTGGGTGCCCAGAGCAGCATCCAGGGAAAACACATCATGCTTTATCGTTATAAACCAGATCTCTACTTTCAAATACACTGAAAGATGATTTTTCCTTTTTCAAAAAAGTAAGTCTAGTCTCATTGTATTAAACCTCATCCCAGTGACTCAGTTTTTTGCAGGCTTGCTCATCAGTCCTGTTGTTCCCCATTGACTGACAACTGAAATGCTCACTACTTACTCTGCCCCAAGGGACTTCTTGAGAAATATCAGGCAGCAGCAAATGAGAGCTATTGGGACCCAACCCCGACTCTGCTTTTCCAGATCACTGCCTATAAAATCTTGAGTGTCATGAAGAGAGCTCTGCTATGTTTTTCTTAATGGAGTAAGATAAAACAATCATTAGAGGGAAAGATACTGACCACATAATATACTTTTCTACCCAGGATTGTTACACTGTTCAAAGCCACCAAAATGTCACCAGAAGAGAATCTGCAACTGTTTTCCATCAGTATCTAGCATCTTTATAATGCTGAGCTTTCAATTCTCCACCATGTGGTGGGGTTAGCTTCATGTGCAACCAGTTGGACTGTTATTCCTGGGGACTCTAGGCTGACTTCTATAACATGCAACTTTTGTCTGAAGGAGGCCCATATAAGAACTTCATCAAATGACTCAGAGAAATATACAACCTTTTGTACTATTTTTCAGCACTCCTGAGGGTATGTCAGTATAGAGCACCCTAATAAACAAATGGAACATAATCAAACTTAAGCTTTTGCACAGCAAAGCAAACAATCAACAAAATGAAAAGACAGTCTACAAAATGGGAGAAAATATTTGCAAACAATGCAATCGAAAAATGGTTAATATTTAAAATATACAAATAGCTTACAACACAATATATTTTGAAAAACACAAAAAAGTCAAAAATTGGACAGAAGACCTAAATAGTCAACTCTCCAAAGAAGAGGTACAGATGGCCAACAGGCACATGAAAAGACGCTCAACATGACTAATATTAGATAAATGTAAATCAAAACCACAATGAGGTATCATCTTATGCAAGTAAGAATTACTGTCACTAAAATTTCTACAAATAATAAATGCTGGAGAAAGTGTGGAGAAAAGAGAACCCTCCTTACACTGTTGATGAGAATGCAAATTGGTACAGACACTATGAAAAACAGTATGGAGTTTTTTTAAAAAAGCTAAAATAGAGCTACCATATGATCCAGCGTTCTCACTCCTGGACATATATCCAGAATAGACAAGAACTCTAATTCAAAAAGATACATGCACCCCAATGTTCATAGTAGCACTGTTTACAATAGTCAAGACACAGAAACAACCTAAGTTCCATCAATAATTGGTTGAAAAAGGTGTGGTACATATACATAACAAAATACTACTCAGCCCCTAAAAAAGAATAAAATTGTCAATTTCCACGACATGGATGGACCTAGAGAATATAATACTAAGTGAATTAAGTTAAACAGAAAAAGACAAATCTATGATATCACTAAGGATGTGGATCTGAAAAATAATACAATTTAATCTATAAGTAAAACAGAAATAGACTCACAGCTATGGAAAACAAATTTATGGTTACCAAAGGGAAAGGGTGAGGGAAGGGACAGATTAGGAGTTTGGGATGACTGATACATATTACTATAAACAAAATACATAAGCAACAGGGGATGACTGCATAGCACAGGGAACTGTATTCAGTATCTAGTAAATAATGGAAAATAATCTGAAAAAAAAAAAATGTAAAACAGAATCACTTTGCTGTACACCTGAAACTGATACAACACGGCAGATCAGCTGTATTTCAATCAAAAAATAAACAGTCTAAAAAGAAGAATGTAAAATATTAACAATGTTTAATACTGATTACATGTTGAAATGATAACATTTTGGATGTATTATGTTATCTAAAAATATTACTAAAGCAATTACAACCCCCCCAAAAAAAAGAAAATTACAGAGCACCATGTTGTCCCCTTCTATCAGAGAAAGGTCCCAGCTGGACTATACCCAGACATCAATTTCAGTTTTCTGAGTATTTGGATTTTTTTCCTTTTATTGTTTATTGAAGTTTATTGATGCTAAGATTAGTTAATTTTTTTAAAAAGAAAATGATAAAGAGGAAAATTAAAATTACCCCAGATATAGCTATCCATCAATAATTATTTTAAAGGTATGAGCTTAACTCTCTTCTCTCCATCTCTTTTCCTTTTACTTAAAATGAGAGAGACTATGGTACATTACAAGAAGTGCATAGTTTGGGGTGGTGTGACAGGAACTTGGGGGTATGGATAGGAATAATATATGTTTAATGTTTTTTCTCTCCCCAAAACATAACAAGAGGCTTTAGAGAAAATAAATATCTTTTACTTATGAATGGAGCTTACAAACAAATCAAAATGAAAAATAATGTTTTAAAACTCTTGAGCCATATTGTCAGAGTGCTACAATAATATTGAGAATGTGTTGGGAACACTTTAATACCAAAAAAATAAAACTGGTAAAGAATATAAACAGTGCACACACACACATATGCAACTAAACATACATATATGCACAATTGACTTCCCTGGTGGGTTAGACGGTAAATAATCTGCCTGCAATGCAGGCGATCCAGGTTCTATCCCTGAATTGGGAAGATACCCTGGAGATGGAAATGGCAACCCACTCCAGTGTATCTTGCCTGGAGAATTCCATGGACAGAGGAGTCTGGTGGGCTACCTAGAGTTCATGGGGTCACAAAGAGTTGGACATGACTGAGTGACTAACACTTACTTACTTATGCACAATTTCATATATATACGAAAGTGAAAGTTTCTCAGTCATGTCCAACTTTTTGTGACCCCATGAACTATAACCCACCAGGCTTCTCTGTCCATTTAATTCTCCAGGCAGTAATACTGGAGTGAGTGGTCATTCCCTTCTCCAGGGAATCTTTCTGACCCAAAGATCAAACTCAGGTCTCCTGCATTTCAGGCAGATTCTTTACTGTGTGAGCCACCAGCTAATATATATATATAGGACAAAGGATATATATATATATATATATATATATATATATATATATATACACACACACAAAGGACAAAGGTCCTTTGTCTCCATAAGACATCACTAAGAGACATGGTAAGAGATAAGATTTTGTACCTACAATAGTAGAAACAGGTAAAGTTTTTTTTTTTTTTCTTATCTTCCTATCCTTTGCTTGTTCTATCCTCCTTTCCACTCTTAATCTGCAATCTCTCCATCTCTTCTGCAAAGGAATTTTCATCCTGTTTTTTGACTCAAAGACTTGGCTCACAAGGTCCTTTTTAAAACATACCATGATTCAGACCACTTTTTCTTCAAATTTCTTTTGTAATCTATCTGCATCTGAATCGACTACTATGAGCTGGAATTATGCCTGTGCTTTGAAGGAAGCAGAGCAAGAGAAAGTTCACAGCATTATTTGCATCTTAAATCCAATTGGCCCCAAAGATTTCTCTACTCCTGGACTTCTAAGATTAAAGAACTAATAAATCCTACTACTTGAGCTAGCTTGAGCTGGATTTCTACTGACTTTCAAATCAAATAATTAACAATAATATAAAAAGTGAGACCAAGATTTTAATGTTGGAAATAACATACTCCAAAAATAGAACAAATTCAGATAGAATAAATTGAAGATGCTTTGAAGGGAGAAGTAAAAGGGAGCTCCATTAGTCACACATTAGTAAAAAAGATGGTTAAACTTTCATCTGGATTTCAGTCCATGTGCATGGCAAACCAGGAAGGGTGAAGAACTTGGTAGAAAAATCTCAGGATGTTGGGATATGTAAGTTGGTTAGTTGTTTTTTATGGTCTTCAGTAGAATTCTTATAGAAAAGAACCAATTTCTGTGTAAGGTCTGACATTGGAAAGAGTATTGCATGCAGTCCTTTCTGTTTTGAAGAGACACCATTTTCTATCTGATGCCAACAATACCAGAGTATGGAAAATCAAGCTTTGGTCTTCAAAAGTCAAACAAAACATTTTTCTCTAAGGTTATGTGCAAACAGACAATCCAGCAATAGGTAGAGTGGGGATAAATTTTTGCATTCAGGAGTTTATATGAAACTGTATTATGTTGATTCCCCTTACACCACTCCTCCATTATCTCCTGCTCTTGACTCCACAAGGCAGAGGCAATAATTGCTTCTTTGTGGGATGCATCCTTGTGACAGGAAAATGTACTATGCTATTGTTAACCCTGCCTATTATTTTACATCATATCTAGGTACAACAAGAATGAATGCCATTATTCTGACTGCTATAGGAAAACATGGAAAGGATCAAAGACTATTGCTTAGAAAAAGAAACCACTATGATTCATATTCTACAATTTCAGATTTATAACATTTTGGTAATTACTTCTTAATTCATAGTTTTTACCATAAACAAACTGACTAACCATCGAGTAGGGTGCTACATTTATACCTGAGAAATTTCAAACAATTTTGTACAACAGCCTAAGTGTTTTTTTGTGTGTGTTTATTTTGTTTTGTTTTTGTTTTTTTATTTGCAAAGCAGTCCTTAGGACTGTAAAATCTAGCCAGTTGAAATAGATGGTTTCCTGTCCACTATTATTTCCAATTAAAGAGCCCTCGGTTATGTCATTGAACGGCCAGAGATGAATACAGTTATCCCAGGGAGCATAACAGTGTGTTGCTAGTTGTGAGACTAAGGAATTCACACTTATTATAAATGATCTAGCGGCTTCTCAGGTGGTGCTCGTGGTAAAGAATCCACCTGCCAATGCAGGAGACATAAGAGACAAGGGTTTGATCCCTGAGTTGGGAAGACTCCCCTAAAAGAGGGCATGGCAACCCACTCCAGTATTCTTACCTGGAGAATCCCATGGACAGAGGAGCCTGGCAGACTACAGTCCATGGGGTCGCAAAGAATCAGACACAATGGAAGGGACTTAGCACACAGGCACGCACAAGCTATGTAAATTTATCCGAGGACAGATTATTGCCCACCTTAGACAAGCAGCACGTGCAGTCTTCTATACACCCACACTCACTGTATTTTGTTTGTCTATCCTTGGAATTTTAATGGTGTTCTCCCTGAGCCTCTATATTTTGAAAGGTTTTTCAGTGGTTGTATGTTTCATCAATATTTAATGGTAAGACACAGGATGATCAGGAGCTACATTAGATGTAAGTAAGCATGAAAGTCTCCTCAAAATTCTTTACCTAAAATTGGAGTCAGATAGCAAATGTGTTTCTTAATTGTTTTCTGGGAGGGGATAACAGTAGTGTGATTGTGTGTGTGTGTGTGTGTGTGTGTGTGTGTAAATGATTCTATTACATGACTGATAATTTTATGTGTCAACTAGAGTAGGGCTATGGTGCCCAGTTGTTTAGTCAGACACAAGTCTAGGCATTGCTTTGAAGGTATTTTTAGATGTGATTAATATTTACAATCAGTTGACTTTAAGCAAAGGCAATTACTTTCTATAATGTGGGTGGAGCTCATTCAACCCATTGAAGACCTTAAGATCACAGACTTGACGTGCCACAAAGAAGGAATTCTGCCTCACAACTGCAAAAATAGAAACCTTGCCCAACTTGTCAGCCTGCTGGCCTGCTCTCGAGATTTCAGACTTGGTCAGCCCCTTTAATATCATGAGCAAATTCCTTATAATTTCTCTCTCAGATTAGCTATATATATGTGTGTATAGACTGAGATATGTATATATTTAAATTTGTATATTTATAAGCATATAAGTTTATATAAGTAAACTTATCTATAAATATGTTTATGTAAGTGTATAAATATGTATACTTGAGACAGACACACACATATATATATATGATTTTGTAAAACAACTTGGTAGTTTCTTAAATGTCAAATGTACATCAACCATGTCATCTTGCCATTCCATGCTTGATAGTTACTCAAGAGGAAGGAGAGGCTGTACCTGGAGAACTTGTACATGAATATTTATAATAGTTCTATTTGTACTATCTGAAAGCTAGAAATAAATGCTCTTCTACAAGTGAATCATTAAGCAAACTGTGGTAAAAGTCAAACAATAAAATACAGTCACCAATAAAAGATGAAAACATCTATTCATGCATGGTACTAATAGATGAGCTTCAAAATAATTAACCTAAGTGAAAAATGCCAGTCAAAAATTAATATGCAGTATGTAATGTCCTTTATCCTCAAGTCTAGTATAGTATATCCATGAATTTACATTTCCTAGACTTGTATATGGGAGAAGGCAATGGCACCCTAATCCAGTACTCTTGCCTGAAGAATCCCATGGACGGAGGAGCCTGGTGGGCTGCAGTCCACGGGGTCACGAAGAGTCAGACACGACCGAATGATTTCACTTTCACTTTTCACTTTCACACATTGGAGAAGGAAATATCAACCCACTCCAGTGTTCTTGCCTGGAGAATCCCACAGACAGGGGAGCCTGGTGGGCTGCCGTCTATGGGATTGCAGAGTCAGACACGACTGAAGCGATTTAGCAGCAGCAGCAGCAGACTTGTATATGGCTTCCCTGGTGACTCACATGGTAAAGAATCTGCCTGCAATGCAGGAGACCCAGGTTCAATCTCTAGGTCAGGAAGATCCCCTAGAAAATAAAATGGCAACTTACTCCAGTATTCTTGCCTGGAGAATCCCATGGACAGGAGAACCTCATGGGGGTACAGTCCATGGGATCTCAGAGCTGTGCATAACTGAGCAACTTTCACTTTGCTTCAATTCAGACTTGTGTATAAAGGGTTCAGTTCAGTTCAGTTCAGTCGCTCAGTCGTGTCTGACTCTTTGAAACTCCATGAATCACAGCACGCCAGGTCTCCCTGTCCATCACCAACTCCTGGAGTTTACCCAAACTCATGCCCATCGAGTCAGTGATGCCATCCAGCCATCTCCTTCTCTGTCGTCCCCTTCTCCTCCTGCCCCCAATCCCTCCCAGCATCAGGGTCTTTTCCAATGAGTCAACTCTTCGCATGAGGTGGCCAAAATGTTAGAGTTTCAGCTTCAGCATCAGTCCTTCCAATGAACACCCAAGACTTATCTCCTTTAGGATGGACTGGTTGGATCTCCTTGCAGTCCAAGGGACTCTCAAGAGTCTCCTCCAACACCACAATTCTAAAGCATCAATTTTTCGGCGCTCAGCTTTCTTCACAGTCCAACTCTCACATCCATACATGACCACTGGAAAAACCATAGCCTTGACTAGACGGACCTTTGTTGGCAAAGTAATGTCTCTGCTTTTTAATATGCTATCTAGGTTGGTCATAACTTTCCTTCCAAGGAGTAAGCATCTTCTAATTTCATGGCTGCAGTCACCATTTGCAGTGATTTTGGAGCCAAAAAAATAAAATCTGACACTGTTTCCACTGTTTCCCTATCTATTTCCCACGAGGTGATGGGACCAGAGACCATGATCTTAGTTTTCTGAATGTTGAGCTTTAAGCCAACTTGTCTGCTCTCCTCTTTAACTTTCATCAAGAGGCTTTTTAGTTCCTCTTCATTTTCTGCCATAAGGGTGGTATCATCTGCATATATGAGGTTATTGATATTTCTCCCGGCAATCTTGATTCCAGCTTGTACTTCTTCCAGCCCAGCGTTTCTCATGATGTACTCTGCATATAAGTTAAATAAGCAGGGTGACAATACACAGCCTTGACGTACTCCTTTTCCTATTTGGAACCAGCCTGTTGTTCTATGTCCAGTTCTAACTGTTGCTTCCTGACCTGCATACAGGTTTCTCAAGAGGCAGGTTAGGTGGTCTGGTATATAAAGGGTATAAGATACTATGTTGCTTTTACATGATAATCATTGGTTTATAACTGCACTTCTCTCATTCTCGCTTAACTCTAAATTGTGTAAGGGAAATGAAAAAGAAATTCATATTTCTTTTCAATTGTTCTTATTACTTTACCAGACATGTCATAGGCTTTTAGTAAATATTGGCTACTTTAATTTCTGAAATATAGCATCTTCCAAATTATTATGGATAAATGATTTATCTATTGCTTTTTTAAAAAATGATTCAAACTCTAGTCCATTAAGCTGTAACAACTATTCTAATTAAGAGTCAAATTCAAGGACATAAGACAAATTCTGACACTAGGAAAGGAGAGGCATATAAGCAAATGGGGAATGGGAGTTGGTCTCACTGTAACATTTTGTATGACATTTCTCAATTCATTCAAATGTTGAACTCACAACTTTGGATTTTCCCTCCCCTCACAGAAGCAACCAGATGACAACATTGGTCATCTTCATTAGTACCCATAGAGACTTCAAGATTCCCCGACACTATGCAATCCTCAAGACATGCAATTGACTGATGCAAATGCCAAGTATTGTTTGTAACACAGGGATAGGATTGTGGGTGACACAAACCCTTCTGTGGCTTTAGAATGACTGTTGCTTTAAGAAATGCCTTTCTCTGTGACCTGCCTGCTATTTCAAAGAGACTGTAAGTCAGTCACCATCAAGCAGACTTGGTATTAACATAAAGAAGAAACAGCTGAGCCACTGAGCAAATTACTGGAAACTAGGATTCACTGTGGTGAAGTGTTCTGCACTCAAGAGAAAAGGAGTCTTTAGAAAAGACTGTGCAATTTGCAAATCTTGGTTGAGAATGTGCCCTTTGAGATTTTCTTGAGGAGCTGAGTTTTATGAACTGCTAAAAACAGAACCCTAAATAATACTTGCTGTGATAAAAAGAATTTTTTTCCTTATTGTGCAGAAATCAAGTTCTAAATGCCATCAAATCCACTCATCTCTCAAAATAACCTGGGTTTGCATTTTTGAACATAGTTTTACCATGTTACTTCTTCTTCCATTCTTTGGTATTTCTGTTGGTGTTTGGAACATTTAAAAAAAACTTTCTTAAAGTTAATCAAGTTCATGGTAGCAAAACTGAGTTGGCAGAGCTGTACTGATAAAGATCATTTTGTTTTTATACAATCTCCTTTATTTAAAGAAGCAAAAACTCAAATACTGGGACTTCTTAATCCTGATGATGAATATTTTTTAAAAGGAAAGAAAGAAGGATATTATAGAGCAAGCCATCTTTCTGGAAAACAGTCCAACATTCACACATTCAATTACTAACAACTTATAAGCAACTATGGGTGAGGCACTGAGGTACAAGTGTGTGTAAAGGAAGAAGCTTTCCTAGCAAAGAGAGAAGTCAGGTAAATATATACATACTTAGAATGTCAACAATGCCATAATTATGTAGGAGTCCATATGCAGAGGTTCTTTCTATCCCTAACACACATGAAGGATGATACAATTCCATCAGTAACAGTTGCTTCTGAGGACAAAAATGAGGGGAGATGGGAGTAAAGCAAACAGTGTATGCAAATATAAAAAGATATATAGGAACAACTAAGTCTCACTCATATGGCTAGAACATAGAAGGTAGGAAATGAATGACAGGGTGTTAATTGCGTGGACAACCCCCTTGGCTACAAATTTTAAACCATCTTGTATGTCATAGTAAAAAGTCTTTGTGCTTGGTAAATGAGAAGCATGAAAGGATTTTACATAAAGATAACAGGATGTTCTTATTTAGAGCTTCTATCAGGTGGCAGTGTAGAGAATATTTTTAAGAAGGGCAGATTAAGCTAAAACATGAAGAGTATGAGAAGGCAAAATGATAGGATACTGAAAGAGGAACTCCCCAGGTCGGTAGGTGCCCAATATGCTACTGGAGATCAGTGGAGAAATAACTCCAGAAAGAATGAAGGGATGGAGCCAAAGCAAAAACAATACCCAGTTATGGATGTGACTGGTGATAGAAGCAAGGTCCGATGCTATAAAGAGCAATATTGCATAGAAACCTGGAATGTTAGGTCCATGGATCAAGGCAAATTGAAAGTGCTCAAACAGGAGATGGCAAGAGTGAATGTCCACATTCTAGGAATCAGCTAACTAAAATGAACTGGAATGAGTGAATTTAACTCAGATGACCATTATATCTACTACTGTGGGCAGGAATCCCTTAGAAGAAATGGAGGAGACATCATGGTCAAAAAAAGAGTCCAAAATGCAGTACTTGGATGCAATCTCAAAAACGACAGAATGATCTCTGTTCATTTCCAAGGCAAACCATTCAATATCACGGTAATCCAAGTCTATGCCCCAACCAGTAACGCTGAAGAAGCTGAACGGTTCTATGAAGACCTACAAGACCTTTTAGAACTAACACCCCAAAAAGATGTCCTTTTCATTATAGGGGATTAGAATGCAAAAGTAGGAAGTCAAGAAACACCTGGAGTAACAGGCAAATTTGGCCTTGGTATACGGAATGAAGCAGGGCAAAGGCTAATAGAGTTTTGCCAAGAGAACGCACTGGTCATAGCAAACACCCTCTTCCAACAACATAAAAGAAGACTCTACACATGGACATCACCAGATGGTCAACACCGAAATCAGATTGATTATATTCTTTGTAGCCAAAGATGGAGAAGCTTTATATAGTCAGCAAAAACAAGAACAGGAGCTGACTATGGCTCAGATCATGAACTCCTTATTGCCAAATTCAGACTTATACTGAAGAAAGTCGGGAAAATCACTAGACCATTCAGGTATGACCTAAATCAATTCCCTATGACTATACAGTGGAAGTGAGAAATAGATTTAAGGGACTAGATCTGATAGACAGCTTGATGAACTATGGATGGAGGTTCGTGACATTGTACAGGAGACAGGGATCAAGACCATCCCCATGGAAATGAAATGCAAAAGGCAAAATGGTTGTCTGAGGAGGCCTTACAAATAGCTGTGAAAAGAAGAGAGGCGAAAAGCAAAGGAGAAAAGGAAAGATATTACCATCTGAATACAGAGCTCCAAAGAATAGCCAGGAGACATAAGAAAGCCTTCCTCAGTGATCAATGCAAAGAAATTGAGGAAAACAAAAGAATGGGAAAGACTAGAGACCTCTTCAAGAAAATTAGAGATACAAGGGAACATTTCAGGCAAAGATGAGTTCGATAAAGGACAGAAATGGTATGGACCTAACAGAAGCAGAAGATATTAAGAAGAGGGGGCAAGAATACACAGAAGAACCACACAAAAAAGATCTTCACGACCCAGATAATCACGATGGTGTGATCACTCACCTAGAGCCAGACATCCTGGAAAGTGAAGTCAAGTGGGCCTTAGAAAGCATCACTATGAACAAAGCTAGTGGAGGTGATGGAATTCCAACTGAGCTATTTCAAATCCTGAAAGATGATGCTGTGAAAGTGCTGCACTCAATATGCCAGCAAATTCGAAAAACTCAGCAGTGGCCACAGGATTGGAAAAGGTCAGGTTTCATTCCAATCCCAAAGAAAGGCAATGTTCATTGTAAGGACTGATGCTGAAGCTGAAACTCCAGTACTTTGGCCACCTCATACAAAGAGTTGACTCATTGGAAAAGACCTTGATGCTGAGAGGGATTGGGGGCAGGAGGAGAAGGGGATGACAGAGGATGAGATGGCTGGATGGCATCACCAACTCGATGGGCATGAGTTTGAGTAAACTTCGGGAGTTGGTAATGGACAGGGAGGCCTGGGGTGCTGCGATTCATGGGGTGGCAAAAAGTCAGACACAACTGAGCGACTGAACTTAACTGAACTGATAGTTTCCAAAGCAGGACACCAACCTAAGTCTGATGCTGCTTTTACCTCCTGAAGACAACAGTCATGAGATCAAATCCAATTGTGTCTCCAAGTTATGGAGTTATGACCAAAGTTTTCTTTACAGTTAAGGTAGAGAAATTTGGGGACTTATCTACTAATTATTTTGATAGAGAAAACCCTGACATTTCTTGCATTTTTCAGAATAACAAAAACTAATATTGTGAAATATTCATCTTCTCTGTGAGATAAGGATGGAGAGTTCAATTTCTTCCATATTCTGGAGAGGTTCAGAGTGAGGAATCACTAGCATTGGTTTCCAGGATCTCTCAGAGACAACATTTTGCCTCCCAAAAGGAGGATGTGAACTCTGCCAAATGGAAACCATAGTGTCTGGCTGTTCTCTATCTGGAAAATGAGATAATTCCAATTTTGCAAAACTATTATAAGAATTATAGAAAATACATGCAAAGTGCATAGAATAATGCCTATTTCATAGTGGATCTTTAATTATAATTCATTATTTGTATGCATTATTCATTAAATTCTGTAAATTATTCTTGTAAAAAGAAGCTAGGCACCCCAGGAACACCTGGGATAAGGATGTCTAGGAATCTAAAGGGAAAACGGATGCGAGCAAGGAGGATTCAATTATGTTATTTACAATATTTCATCAATTTTGACAGAACTTCCTGATTATTCTGGAACATATGGTTTTTTAAAAGTGTGCAGTAGCAAAAGATGGGAGGGTGGGAGTTTCTGGAGCAGATAAGAGTCTGTGTAGAGAGCTATGGTGTCTATCAGGATGGTAACTATCAGAAGAGATTAGCAAGCATCTAAGGAAGATAGCAGGGGTTGAAAGCATCAACAGTGGGAAGATAAATGTCCAGAAACTTAGAAATGAAAGGTAAAGTCCAATGTTATCTTATCACTAGAGTTGCTGAAAGATAGTCACAGTGTTCCTATAAAGTTTTCTGGAACTGAAGTAGTCAAAGGAGGTACAGGAGGAAGCCTGGGAAACACAGTGCAATGACAGGCATTAGAGAAATCTGCTTTAGGAATCCCTTCAGCAGATGAATAAATCACAGTCTCTACAAGGCAGACCATATGCTTGCTGCTACTAAGTCGCTTCAGTCGTGTCTGACTCTGTGTGACCCCATAGACGGCAGCCCACCAGGCTCCCCCGTCCCTGGGATTCTCCAGGCAAAAACAATGGAGTGGGCTGCCATTTCCTTCTCCAATGCGTGAAAGTGAAAAGTAAAAGTGAAGTCGCTCAGTCGTGTCCGACTCTTCGCGACCCCATGGACTGCAGCCCACCAGGTTCCTCCGTCGATGGGCTTTTCCAGGCAAGAGGACTGGAGTGGGGTGCCATTGCCTTCTCCCATATACTTGCTGCTGCTGCTAAGTCACGTCAGTCGTGTCCGACTCTGTGTGACCCCATAGAGGGCAGCCCACCAGGCTCCCGTCCCTGGGATTCTTCAGGCAAGAATAATGAAGTGGGTTGCCATTTCCTTCGCCAGTGCTCGCAAGTGAAAAGTGAAAATGAAGTCGTTCAGTCGTGTCCGACTCTTCGCGACCCCATGGACTGTAGCCTACCAGGCTCCTCCGTCCATGGGATTTCCCAAGCAAGAGTTCTGGAGTGGGGTGCCATTGCCCCCTCCTGATATACTTGCTACTTGTAGCCAAACAGTAAGTCATTCCCAAACTTCCAAGTTTGGCATGAAAAACTTGAAGCTCAATTGTGCTTTATATTCAGATTTTACCCCTTTGCAAACCTCTGAGATTTTTCTCTACAAAGTCAATCTTTTACACCACCATTGGGTCAATGTCTTTATATGGAGAATACACATATACTACTTTTTTTGGAAACTCCAAATTTAAATTCCAGAAGAGCATTCATTCTTCCATTCATTCACTCAACCAATGGGCTAAGTTCTATGATAGCATTTGGGGATAACTTGATGAAAAAGACAGTCCTGGTGTCTATCCTTATAGGACACTGCATTCCAGTAAAGGAGAGTAATGTTAAAGAACTAATCACACAATTAATTAACCATATAATGTTCATTGAGATAAAATGCAGGGATACTAAGACAGTGTATACCATTGTACTCACCATTGTCATAAGCAACAGAAAGCCGTTACACAATTAAAGACAGAGCCTGCAATGATTATATTTGCTTTTTCTTAAAGGCTCTCCTGGATGACGTCTTCAAAATTGTTTTCAAATATTTGCTGATTGAAACTCACTTTAGGTTGGCAACATGCCATCATCCAATACCATTCACCTGGAAGCCACAGGTGTTCCCACTGCTACAGGGAACAAACGGTTCTCAGCTATTGCCACCTCCTTCCCTGCCCCCACCTTTTGTGCTCCAGACATGCATATAAGGCTGTGTGCTTTGGATTTCATAAACCCTCTTCTTTCTCTAGAAACTCAAAACCTGTCCAGGAGGCAAGAACAGGATAGATGACCCATAACACCTCCATCCTTCATCTCTTGGATCTGCATACAGACCCTATGAAAACACATAAATTTTCTCTATCTTCATGTAGATAAAAAATCTTTCATGCATATCTGTTTATATAAATGATTAGATTTTTAATATCTTTTACTTCATTCTTTGTAAAAACACTAAAAAACTATAAACATAGACTTAATTATATCTAATATATTTACCTAAAATCATTACCAAAAGGTAATTATATACTATCTCTATTTAGATATTTAGATATAATATCTATTATCTATTATCTCTATTTAGATTGTCAGATACATGAAGTTTCAGGTATATGCAAGAGTTTTGAACAAACAATAAAGTTATTGATTGAGCCCTTTGATCCATTAACACCATATATTTTTCCATTTACTAGAGTCTTCTATGATTTTTCTCATCAATATTTTAGTTTTCATAGTTTGGATAGTGTACTTATTTAGTGAAATTTAAAGGTAAGAGTTCATAATTTTGATGCTATTTGGATATTTTTAGTTGTACTTTCCAACTATTTACTGACAGAGTGTTGAAAACCAGTTTAATTTTGGTACTTGACTCCATTTTCAGCAATGATCTTGATTCCATTTTTTTCTGCTTCTTTTGGATATATTTTTTCTTTTCCTAATTTCTTAAGATGGAAATTTAAATAACTAACTTGATAACTTTAAAGTTATAAAACTCCCCCAAACACCAATCTAGTTATTCCATAATTTTATTTGCTGCATTTCAATTGCTCTTCAATTAAAAATATTTTTATTTCTTTCTGTGATTAGCATTTTATCCATGGTTTTTTAAATGTAGCATGTAAATCCCAGATATTTGGGCATTTTATCCAGTTTTTTGTGTGTGTTCATGATTTCTAGTTTACTTTCACCTAGTCAGAAAACATACTGTGCATTATTTCAATTATCTTTAATTTATTGAGATTTTTACAGCTCTAGAATATATTTGTTGATTCTACCATGAACGGTCAAAAATTATGTTTGTTTATGTGTAAGTATATACAAAATATATGTATACTACTGTGATTCTTTTTAAAATTTTGATTGTGATTGTCTACCTTTCAGTTCTTTTATTTTTAACCTATATATAGTTTCATATTGAAAGCACCTTTGCTGTATATAGCATATAGTTTGTTCTCACCTTTTTTAGTTAAACTAAGAAGCTCAGATTTTTTTTTCATTGATGTGCTTTGAACAAAGGTTGGCAAACATTTCTGCAAAAGACCAGATCATAAATATTTTCATATTTCCGGTCCATTAGGTCTCTGTCATAAATAATCAGTTGTCAGTGTAGTGTAAAAGCAACCATAATCAATATGCAAACAAATGTGCATGGCTGGATTTGGCCCTTGGACTGTAATTTGCTAATCCCTGGTTTAAATCATTGAAATTTAATGTGATTTTTGATATGGTTGAATTAAAATCCTCCCAGCTGTTTTCTATTCATTTCATCTGTTCTTTGTTTTTTTCTTTTACTTGTTCAGCTTCTTTTGGATTGAGTATTCCTTTATTATTTTGCTCTTTTGTATTTATAATTAGCTCATTAGTTAGAACTATTTAAAAAGTAATGTGTGCTCTCAATAGATGTTCTTGAATTTGCAATTTATTGTTGTGTAGTTGCTCAGTTGTGTCCAACTCTTCTGCCACCCAATGGATTGTAGCCCACCAGGTTCCTCTGTCCATGGGATTTCCCAGGCAAGAATATTGGAATAGGTTGCCATTTCCTTCTCCAAGGGATCTTCCCAACCCAGGGACTGAACCCACATCTCTTATGTCTCCTGCATTGGTAAGCAGATTCTTTGCCACTGAGCCACCTGGAAAGCCCCAAATTTACAATATATGGTATTTAAATAAATGTGATCTATATTCAAAATGGGCTTCCTTTGGTTAAGAATCTGCCTGCAATGTGGGAAACCTGAATTTGATCCCTGGGTTGGGAAGATCCCCTGGAGAAGGGAATGGCTACCCACTCCAGTATTCTGGCCTGGAGAATTCCATGGACTGTATGGTCCATGGGGTTGCAAAGAGTCAGACACGACTGAGTGACTTTCACTTCACTGCATATTCAAATTACATTATGACACTTTTGCTGTAATCTAAGGAACTCAAACAGTATACTCCCAATACATTATTCCTATCAGTTGTACTAATTTTTATTACATTTTACTTTTATGTTATATGAACAGACAAATTTTGCTAATTTTTAGATAGTCATATTTAAGAGCAATTAAATGAAGTCAAAAGTTATTTTATATTATCTTTATTTCTGCTATTTCCAACATTATTCATATCTTTGTGTAGATATGCTATTTTGTGTTACTTGATACATGCTGGCTGGGATAGTGGGGAAAGGAGGAGGAATTCTATGTTTCTTTGATTCAGCATCAATTTTAGTTAGGTACTTGTCTTTTGTCTTGTTCTTTCATCTAGAATATATTCCCCTGCCATCTCATTTTGTCTAATTTTCTACATTTATGGTATCTGCTCCACAGCTTCAGTGTTTTGATTCCTCTTGCTTCTGATGTCTGCCCCTAGTGGATGAGTCTGTCTAAGGAGCTTGTATCTGCTTCCTGGTGGCAGGAGATGGTGCCTGCCCACTGGTTGTTGAGCCTGTCTAGTGGGCAGGGCCATGTTAAGAGGTGTGTCCAGAGGTGGCCGTGGACTCAGGAAGACCCTAGGCAGCCAATCTGCTGGTGGATGGGGGCTGTGTTCCTGCGCTATTGGTTGTTTGGGTGAGGTATCCCAGCACTGGGACCTATGGGCTATTGGGTGGGGCCAGGTCTTGGTGTCAAAATGGCAGACTCCAAAACACCTCATACAATGACAATGAGTGCTCCATGGTATCTCTGTCACAAGTGTCTTTGTTCCTATAGCGAACCAAAGCCACCCCGTTTCTCCAGGAGACCCTTTAAGACCAGCAGGTAAGCTTTCCTTAGGCTCCTAAAACGCCACTGATTTTTCCCTAGGTCCTGGTGCAAATAAGACTTTATGTGCACCCTACAAGAGTGGAGTTTCTGTCTCTCCCAGTCCTGTGGAGTTTTTGGAATAAGCTCCACTGGCCTTCAAAGACTAATGCTCTGGGGCTCCTCCTCTTCATGCCAGACCTCTAGACTGTGAAGACTGATGTGGGACTCAGAACTCTCAAACCTGTGGGAGAATCTCTGTGATGCAATTATTTTCCTGTTTGTGAGTCACCCACCCAGCAGGTATGGGATTTGATTTTATTGAGTATGTGCCCCTTCTACTGTCTTCTTTGTCTCTGGATGTGGAATATCTTTTCAGGTAGATGTCAGTCTTTTTTGCTGATGGTTGTTCTGCAGTTACTTGTGATTTGTTGTTTTCATGAGAGGAGGTGAGCTCAAGTCCTTCTACTCTGCCATCTTGAAAGTAGACTCATGTATTTGCTTTTGAATGTATTAGTCTGATCCAGTCAGTAGACAGATATCTCAGAGTAATATGAAATGAGAATTTTTCATATAAGGGTTGGTTAACTATGAACAAGGAATTAAGTATTACTAAGAGATAAGGGGACCTCAAAAGAATATCCTTGGGTTGAGGGGAGTATCCAAGAGTGAAAGTATCCAAGAAAAAAAAAACATCAAACTGTCGTTGCTTCCCAAGGCTGGAATCCAATTGTTGTAAAGTGTGTATGATTGCATCGCAATGCAGAGTGGAGCAATCTCTTGAGTTCCTCCCCAGCAAAAAATTTTCCACAGTTGGCACTGGAGTGTTTGTGGGATGAGGTTGGTGGGCAAGGAAGTATGAGATGGAAATGGCATGCAGAAAATTCCCCACTAGAGTACCAAAAGGCTGCATTCAGTGAACAGGAAACCACTTTCTAAGGTGCTAAAGAAATTTGCTGTGAATCTGGTTTTTTTTTTTTTTTTTTTTTGGTGGGGGGTGCCGGAATGCTAGATAGGGCATAAGCTGTATTCAACAGAAGGACACTGGGAAGCAGCGAGCTGAGGAGGAAGGAGGGTAGATTAAACACTTAGGGAAGCTGACTATGGAGCTTGCAAAACGAGGAAACTGACCTTGTGAGAACAGTGTTCAACGTGGTGAAACCTGAAGTTTTCATGTAATTCAACAGGAATCTGTCCACATGAGTTGCTGCTAAATTTTCCAGGAAATTGAATGGAGAACTTGTGGAACTTGCCCAGATATTGTTCTTAGGGAGACTCATTGGACTTGCCTCAGGGAAGTCAGCTGAGGCAACTGTGGAGCTTTCCATTGTGTAGAACTGGAGGAAGCCTGCTGGGGGCTCCAGGTCTTACTGGGAAGCTGCCTGTAAATGATGCTGCTGACTCATCCAGAAAACCAACTGGACTGTGAAACCAGCTGTGAGAGTGCTGCTGAGATTCACTGAGAGTCTGCTCTCCCTGGTGTCAGTTATGCTAACCCAACTTCCCATATTAGAAAGAAATGAAACACTTTTGAACCAGGATGAAAAGCCTCGTTCCCTTAGTGTCCCTCCAGTGCCCTCTGCTGTCAAAACTTTTTTTTTTTAAGTCCCAGTGTCACAAGCAAAGCCATTTGGTGAATTTAGAACTAAGAGGTAAGAAATTAATAAATGGTACAATCCATCCCTTCGGCTCAGCCCTAAAAGCAGGATTAAATCAGTCCCAAATCTCATCTTTGTGAATCTATCTTCTGGGACCACTCAGAGTACCAATTCTGTGCCTCTCAAGGTCCAGTTAAAAGATGGAAATCACAATAATATGAAAGAATTTGAACTATTTTCAAAGAATGGGTTACTAAAAGGGAATAAAAGAAAATTCTAAAGAATCATCAACTGCTGAGAGAGAACACCCAGGGATTATACAGGCATTGAAGGGGATAATCCTCTGTAAGCTGGGGGTTCAGATTTTGTTGAAGTGTATGGGTTTCAACATATATATTTGTTGAGCTGTGCTTGATCAGAGCTGATCAACAGTCAGGTGGGTTGAAAACTACAAACCAGGACTGACAAGCTAAAAATCTACCCTTGGAACACTGGTGATTTGAGGATGTTAGGCAGAGAACTGTGAACCAGGAATGGCAGGCAGTAATTTTTTTTTCCCCCCCAAAATCATATATCAGGCTGAGGTGGGTGGGCAAGAAATTCACCAGGAAGCTGTCAAGCTGTCAGCAGAGCGTGTTGAAGAACTTGCAGGAAATGTGGCCGGGCACCAGCTGGGCTCACCAGAACTTCACTGGGAAGATGCCAGCAGGGGGGAGGGTGCTGTGAAACTTTCTGGGAAGTTGCCTGGGGCTCCCACAGAAGGATCAGAAAAGGTACCTGTGGAAGCATTGTTACACAGGAAGCTCTTAGTGATGGGGGCAGCTCCATCAAGGGTCTACGCACCAGCCCCTACCACTAAAACAAAAGGCAGCAAAGCATCCCAGAACCAGAAAGAAAACCTCCATCTTCTCCAGTGTTCTTTCAAAGAAAAAAATAATGCTTATCACATAGGTCAAAGCAGGATGTGATTTAGAGTTAAAACCCAGTGGATGGATAACTGGAGCCCTGGGTCTCCATGTGAGGCCTTCTCAGTGAAACTTTCCATTCATGCTCTGGGCTCTGGATTGTGTCCCTGCCCCCTGCTCTGCACACAGGTTTACTGTTCCCTGTCTTCAGCGGCAATGTGTCTTCATCTGTATTCCAAGGGGGAGGGAATTAGCTGCTCTTCCTCCGTCTGCTCCAGGATGACACAGGAGACGCAAGGGCGTCTTCCTTCCTGCAGCAGCATGGTGCCCCTCCACTAGGTCTTTCTCAAGAGGAGGCTTCCTCAGTTCTCCAACTTTGCCCCAGTTTCTCTTGTTGGACCATTGGTGAGGCCCATGAAAAAGAGCATTCATGGAGGCAGGAATCCCCTTTATGTTTGTGCAGCTCAGGATGTCCCTACTTTCATATTGGTCCACAAGTAGCTATAAGAACTCTATGACATTTTTTAGCTCAATTATTCCTATAGTCATCCAAAATCCAGCAGCTGCTCCAGATGAGCAAGTCTGCTTGTCCAATCTCTCCTTAGTGATGTCTATCTTCCCTTCAATTCGGGGTTAGTTGGTTTCAGTGGGACCTCACCTCTTACATGAACTCAAGAAAGGTTGTGATTTTAGGGACTTTCTTGTTGGTCCAGTGGTTAAGCCTTCACCTTCCAATGCAGGCGGTGGGGGTTCAATCTCTGATTGGGGCACTGAAGATCCCACATGCCTCAAGGCCAAAAAACCAAAAACATAAAACAGAAACAATATTATAACAATTACAATAAAGACTTTAAAAATGGTTCACATCAAAAAAACCTTAAAAAAAAAAAAAAAAACGGTTGTGGGTTTTAAGATTATCCAGTACATGTTGTTAAGTTGGAAACCGTGCTCCTTCTAGCTTTTTACGTCATAAGGTCAAGTAGATATATCTTCCCATAAATATATGTTTGTAGACAAGTGAAAGAATAAACTTAAGTAATGCTTAAAAAGAAAAATAAAGCATTTCTGACTCCCCAGATGAGGAGTTTTTTTGGATCACCATGATTTTCTTCTGAGTACATACTAGTTTTTTAATATCCCAGTTAAAATCTTCTCTAAGTTTAATACAGTAAGTGTATGTTTAATACAGATAGGTTTGACTAAACCAGAACCATGTGAACCTGATTTAATCTCCTGTAGAACAACTTGTTTAAATTGGGCCCCTATATTCTAACAACATATATAATTTTTGGCTCAGTTATTTACTATTAATTCATCTATCTATGTATTCATACAAATTTAACATGATCCACATATTTATAAATACATATTTATTCTATACAAGGAACAATATTAAATAGTAGAGAAACAAAAATAAACAAAAGATAAATGAGAAAAGCATTTAAATGAGAAAAGCACTTATTCCAGATCAAAACCTGGAGTCCTGAATGCCCTTAAAAATAATTCTTTGGGTTTTTTTTTTTATCTTGGCTCTCAAGTTATCGTTCACTCAGTGCTAGGTACTTTGTATTCTCTACTCATCAAAAACTTGGCAGGCAGTTTGAGTCTTAAAAATATAATAAACTTTGTTTTTCTTTTAAAAAGCTCCAATGTGGTTCAAATTATTCTATATTTTAGCACCATAATAAATAGTTAACCATAAATATTTGCTTGCCATTACATTAAATATAGTCAGACCTTCCAACATCTTTCACCTTAAATAATGTTCCCTAACTGGTTCTCATCATCTGTTGCTTTTTTGTTTGTTTGTTTTCTCAGCTTGGTCCTCTGTCATGACCTAGAGGGGTGGAATGAGGGGGTGGGAGGAAGGTTAAGAGGGAAGGGATATATGTATAGGTATGGCTGATTCACTTCATTGTATGGCAGAAACTAGCACAGCATTGTAAAATAATTATATTCCAATTTAAAAAGAGGAAAAAATCTAAAAAAAAAAAATGAGGCACATCATCCATTGTTAACATTTGAGACTTTTGCTTCTCAAGTGACTCAGTAGTAAAGAATCCACCTGCCAATGCAGGAGATGCAGGAGATGTGGGTTTGGTCCCTGGGTTGGGAAGACCCTTGAAGTAAGGAAATGACAATCCACTCCAGTATTCTTACCTGGAGAATCCCATAGACAGAGGAGCCTTGTGGGCTACAGTCCATGGGGTCACAAAGAATTGGACACGATTGAGCAACTTGAGCAGGCAGGATCCATTGTTAACTCTCAAACCAACTTATTTCACTGTGTTTTGTCTGATAATTCCATAAGGGAAATGAGAACTTCAAAGACTCCAAAGTTTTTCATAATAATTGGAATAAAAGACTCCAAAGTTTTTCATAATAATTGGAATAAAGTCCAAAGTCTAGAACTAATTCTCTAAAATTCCCTAAATGATATAGCTTTAATACTTCACACTTACTGTTCACAAACATTGACACTTTTTTCCCCATTGTTTGAAAATGATATTATCCTCCCCACCTGAGGATCTGCATGATAGCTATGTTTTCTGGCACTAATGCTGTCTCCCAACAATCAGTATTTTCCTTAGTTTTCCCCTAATCATCTTTTTCCTCTCAGACTAAACATCATACTTCACCAAAAAAGCAGAGTGAGAAAATCCTGTTAATTTTCCCTGGTGTTATATTTCCAAAATACTGCACAATCTTTTGGATCCTTATTATACTGGTAAGCATTTGTGCATCACTGTCATCAAAGCTAGTTTCTAAGCAGAATGAGGGCAGAGATGGTGTCTATCTTAAATACTGCAAAAGTCTCAAATCCTTAAAAGAGAATCTGGTAATGTGGAGGGTAATCAAAATTGAAAAATACATTATAACATTGAAAACAATAAAAGAAATTCCTTCTTTAGTTATCTATTTTATCTAATTTTTAAATTTTTTAAACTTTTTATTTTGCATTGGGGTAAATAGGAAAAGGAGTATGTCAAGGCTGTATATTGTCACCCTGCTTATTTAACTTATATGCAGAGTACATCATGAGAAACGCTGGGCTGGAAGAAGCACAAGTTGGAATGAAGAGTGCCAGGAGAAATATCAATAACCTCAGATATGCAGATGATACCACCCTTATGGCAGAAAGTGAAGAGAAACTAAAAAGCCTCTTGATGAAAGTGAAAGAGGAGAGTGAAAAAGTTGGCTTAAAGCTTAATATTCAGAAAACTAAGATCACGGCATCTGGTCCCATCACTTCATGGCAAGTAGATGGGAAAACAGTGGAAACAGTGACAGACTTTATTTTTCTGGGTTCCAAAATCACTGCAGATGGTGATTGCAGCCATGAAATTAAAAGACACTTTCTCCTTGGAAGGAAAGTGATGACCAACCTAGATAGCATATTAAAAAGCATAGACATTACTTTGCCAACAAAGGTCTGTCTAGTCAAGGCTATGGTTTTTCCAGTGGTCATGTATGGATGTGAAAGCTGGACTGTGAAGAAAGCTGAGTGCCAACAAATTGATGCTTTTGACCTGTGGTGTTGGAGAAGACTCTTGAGAGTCCCTTGGACTGCAAGGAAATTCAACCAGTCCATCCTAAAGGAGATCTGTCCTGGGTGTTCATTGGAAGGACTGATGCTGAGGCTGAAACTCCAATACTTTGGCCACCTCATGCAAAGAGTTTACCCATTGGAAAAGACCCTGATGCTGGGAGGGATTGGGGGCAGGAGGAGAAGGGGATGACAGAGGATGAGATGGCTGGATGGCATCACTGACTTGATGCACATGAGTTTGAGTAAACTCCGGGAGTTGGTGATGGACAGGGAGGGCTGGCGTGCTGCAATTCACGGGGTTGCAAAGAGTCGGACACAACTGAGCGACTGAACTGAACTGAACTGATAGCCTATTAGCAATGTAGTGAGTTTCAGGTGAACAGTGAAGGGACTCAGCCATACAGATACATGTATCTGTTCTCCCCTTAACTCCCCTCCCATCCAGGCTGCCACATAACATTAAGCAGAGTTTCATGTGCTATACAGTAGGTCTTTGTTGATTATCTGTTTTAAATATAGCAGTGTGTACATGTCCATCCCAAACTCCCTATCTATCTTTTCCCCCATCCTCTCATCTTTAAGATCATTCTCAAAGTCTGTGAGTTTCTTTCTATAAAACAAATTCTTATCCAAATATATTTACCTCTTCTTTCCCTAATTGACTAAGCTTTGTAAAACCTATTTTTGATATTTTAGGTGTTTTGTTGGAAGCTATAGAATATAGGCAAGGATTAAAATGATTCAACAGAAAAGAATGTTAAAAATTACTGGCAATTGTCTTTGGTTTTAATCATTATCCTGGGTCGCTCAATGGTAAAGAATCCTCCTGCAATGAAGGAGAACAGGAGATGCAGGTTCAATCTCTGGATCCATAAGATCTCCTGGAGAAGGAAATGGCAACCCACTCCAGTATTCTTGCCTGGGAAATCGCATGGACAGAAGAGCCTGGTGGGCTATAGTGCATGAGGTCACAAAGAGTAAGACATGACTGAGCAACTGAGCACACATATATTTATGAATAAATGTATTTATGCTCCTTTTTCTTCAGAGGTTTTGACTTTGACAATGAAAGAAGAAGTTGCCAAACTTACCATGTGCTGATGTTGTCTCCAAGTATTGGAGGTCATTGTGAATCCACTATGCTTGGAATGGTTCCTTACATCAGCTTTCTATGATTTGTCTTCTATGTAAAGTATCTAATCTTTACAGAATGTACTTATTTATGCCAGCAAAACACCTTGTGCTTCTCATTTTATTAGGGTGACAAAACAAGTATATATGGAAATATCAGAACACAAGATCTAAAGGATAGGAAAAATTTTCTTTATAGAAGCATGAGAAAATTAAAGTCAAATGAATTTCTATAGGTCAGAGACCATCATGGAATAATTTGATAGGCTTAAACCAGTTAAGAAGGCAGATAAATTATATTAACATGATATTTAGAAATGGTTGAGAGTATGGTGTTTTATGTTACATAATACCATTTTTATATTACTCCCAAGATAATAATTAACTTATCATTATTTGACATTTAGCAGAGCTCTGCTATTTTACAATTTATTTTTCTTTAAAATAGATGCAATAATACTGGCATGTAGTGCTGTTCACAAAATTAATTCAGTGTTCACAAAGAGTGCATTGAATTAGCTAGGTACTATTCTAGGTATTGTAGATCTATTATATATCTATAGAGATCTAGTAACTGATAATAAAAAACTTGAGGTCTTAGCTCTTATACAGCTCAAATTCTAGTAGAAAGAATAGATACGCAAATGCAAAAACATATATGTTAGCTGTTAATATAATTTATGATGAATATAAGTCATAGTAAGAAGATGGCACTAAAGAACAATGGAACTCAGATTTAGAATGTCCCTTGACAAAGTAACAGCTAAGCAGAGACTTGAATGAATGGGGGTCGGTAATAACGTCTCTATCTGTTTAGATATTTTACTGTAGAGCCAGATTGCTTAAAGCCTGTTCTGTCACTTACTAGTTGGACAACTTTGGAAAGTTTAAGTAGTATCTCATACTACATTTTCTGTATCTATAAAAAGGTAATGGTAATAGTTGCTGCTGCTGCTAAGTCGCTTCAGTCGTGTCTGACTCTGTGCGACCCCATAGACGGCAGCCCACCAGGCTCCGCCGTTGCCGGGATTCTCCAGGCAAGAACACTGGAGTGCGTTGCCATTTCCTTCTCCAGTGCATGAAAGTGAAAAGTGAAAGTGAAGTCGTTCAGTCGTGTCCAACTCTTCGCGGTCCCACGGACTTCGGCCTATCAGGCTCCTCTCTCCATGGGATTTTCCAGGCAAGAGTACTGGAGGGGGCTGCCATTGTCTTCTCCGAATGGTAATAGTACATACGCATGTACGCATGACGCTTATGATATTAACTTGTATTATTAGATATTATTATTCTTATTATCTGTAATGTTATCAACATTAAGGGAACAATATTGCAGATATGAGGATTAAATGAAAAAAGCTTGGTCTGGGAGTGTCTTGACATGTTGAAAGAACTAGAATATAAGCAACTGCAACCGGAGTAAACTGCAGTTTCCTTGTGGAGTAAGTGGTATGAGATGAGAACAGAAACAAGCTTGGGTTAAGTGGGGATGTGCCTGGGAAAAATAGGAATGATGGCTTGTTATTATACAATTTTATCAGTGATGTAACACTTCATTGTTTATTTTATTGAGATAAAACTAACAAAAATCAAAAGATAAAAGCATCTGTACTAAGTTGGACACCTTAACAAGGTTTGATAAATGTATACAACATGTAGCCAACACACTAATCAATATCTTGAATGCTTTTCTTAGCCTAGAAAATACCTTCATTCCTCTTACAAACATCACTTCCAAGTCCCAACCATTTTGAAGCTCTTCTTCTTACCTAGATTAAGAAATAGTCTAGTAGACCACACATACATTTCATTCCTAAGGACACAGTATTCAGTTCAGCGCTGCCAAAAGTCTACATGGGGTAAGACATTCTCAGTGTGTGTCTCCTTCCTTTCATGCTAAGTCAGCCAGGCTTGTCTTTGGTGATTAGGCTTCCCAGGTATTTCAGTGGTAAAGAATCCACCTGCCAATGCAGGAGACACATGTTTGATCCCTGGATGGAGAAGATCCTCTGAAGAAGGAAATGACAATTCCATGGACAGAGTAGCCTAGTGGGCTACAGTCCATGGGGTCGCAAAAGAGTTCAACATGACTTAGCAACTAAATAACAACAGGCTTTGGTGATTAAGTGCTAACTCCTGGCTTCTGCTCTTCCAGGATGCTTTCACCCTATTGCAGTCAGGGAGTGCAGCCACATGCCCTATAATCATAATAGCTCTGAAAAGGAGAGCAGCCAAAAATTTAAAGGATGTTATTGCTCCATCACAAATATATTTTTTCAATGTGTTGGTAAAGACAATCTTTTACAAACCTTCTCATTAAGTGTAATTGTGGCAGGTAAGTGTGCAACACACAGATAATAAATCTAGGCATGCATTGTAATCCCAAATTATCTGAATCCCTTTACATCATGCCAGGGAAGCTCTGACATCTCAACATCAACAGATTAAATTTTATCTAAGTGTCAGTTAATCAAGCAATTAAAATTTAGATCTACCTCCAGCTAAAGAGCCAAATCATAAAATATGGAATCTCTACTAAATGTATGCACATGGTTGAGTTTGGTCCAATTGTGTATTATATTTTAGCTTCATTGGTCTTTCAGCTTTAGAATCCACTCCACACATACTCTTCTGCAGGTATATATTAACAGAGCATTGAAATTCTTTTTGTTAAGTTTTCTTCTATTAGGTTGTAGTATGTACTCATAGTCTTGAAGCATACTGAGTTTTGATTCTATTTATGAGTCTAGTGGTAAAAGGGATAGTTCTAGTTGGTCTTGAGAAGAATATACATTCCTTTTCCATGACATATACCCTAGTAATGTTTTCAAGGGTTTTTAAAGCCATAAGGTTAATTTTCTCAGATGCCAAGAACAAGATCCACCTAGCAAAAGATGCTAATACTGACTTAAAGATTGGAGGTTATCAGTTTCATGTGGGTCCACCAAGTGCCCCCATTAGAAGTTTCAGGATCCCATTCTGTCCCAGTCAATGTGTTTATTTTTCATGGGAATCTTGGTAAGACTATCAATTCAACTAAGATATAATTCAACTACTTACACAATTAAATGTTGTGTATCTTTTTATACAATATCAGTTCTATGTCTGTAGACAAAAAGAGATTCTTTAACGGGCATCATTGAGGATCTCTCATTCAAAACTTGTAACTTGTGCTGAGAGTTAATGGACCTGAACTTTCATTTTCAGCATAAATACTGTAGTTTATTCTCCAGAACCCATCTCATAAAGAAATCTTGGTAATCTTCATTATTGCCACAACAATCAATCAAGCTGCCATTAGGACTCCTACAAAACTTGCTTCAGTTGGTGTTTTATCACAATCAGCATCAGGTTGACTGATTAATTGATACCACTGTATGCCATTAAAGTACCAGCATCCTACTTCCCATTTCTATTATATATGCTTGAATATTTATATTGAATGCAAAAATACATAAAAATTTGGCCTTTTTAAAATTACAATTTGGATGTCACTTTACTGTACACCTAAAACTAACACAACATTGTAAATCAACTATTCCCCCATAAAAATTTTTAAAAATTAAAATTAAAAAAAATTAAATCATGGATTTTCCATAACAACCAACCTCCATTTTTCCCATTCTTCAGGTTAAAGAAGAATTCATTTTACCTATCCTTGCTTTAAGACCTGTCCTAATCAAGGCTCATTATTTCTCCAGAAATGCACACCCCCTGGGAAAATAATATGGCAGATAAGAATCAAAATCTAACCTTGCCTGTAGACTATAGCTTACTAACATTGGAAGCATTCTATCATTGACCACATTAAACTGTTTATTTATATTTCCTACCATGTTTTAGAATGTACCAGAAAATTTTAATACTTTACCAACAGATACACTTCTCTTGAGTGCATTGAGTTAGTGGGTCTGTGGGAAAGAAAAGCATTGTGACCTAGGTCTTTCATATTTCAGTCACTTTAATAAATTCAGTGTGACAGAAGGCAGCACTGACAATATAAAAGTTGATTTTTTAATATAGTTATTGGTTTTAGTTAGTTCATGAAAATGAAACCCTGAAGCTATCTGTGTAAACAAAATACCATGTAAAAATTTGTATACGTTGTGTTCATATCTTTTTTTTTACCAAGTTATATTTACTAACATTTGTGTTATTAAGACTATGTATTCTTGAGTATGTGACTATTCTATTATTTATCATACAAGTCTTATTAAAGATATGTTTTGAAGTTTACCAATACATTTGAATATATATCTATGCATATCTTTCACTTAATGTTTTAAAATTCTGGTTATGACTCAATAAGTGATTACATAGCTCCTTAATGAGTTGCCACTCACAATTTGAATTAAAATAAACTAGTGTGATGGATAAGACTATATGCATTAGAGTCAGATATATTTGAGTTTAAATCACAGCTGACCAATAATATGTAATATCCAAATTCAGTTTGTAGAAATGCTACTAAGTTGGTTCTTTGTCCTTTGGACATTTTCCAATATTTTCTTGAGCACTCTCTTAGCTTCATGACAAAAGAGAGGTTCCCAATCTCACTTGAAAATTTTCTTTAAATATTAACTACTCCATTTCTTCATTGAGCCCCTCTTCTTTATAATGGAGACTGCTATTTAGAAAACAAGAACTATGGATTCATTTTCCATTTTGCTCCTTGGCTATCAATGATTCTAGGTCACTAAAATGGACAAATCTAGGGAAAAGTAAAAGTGAAGTTGCTCAGTGGTGTCCAACTCTTTGCAATCCCATGGACTGTAGCCCACCAGGTTCTGCTGTCATGGGGATTCTCCATGCAAGAATACTGGAATGGGTTCCCATTTCCTTCTCCAGGGAATCTTTCCAACCCAGGGATGAAAACCAGGTCTCCTACATTGCAGGCAGACTCTTTATCCTCTGAGCTACCAGGGAAGCCTATGATATCTAGGGAATATAAATGAATATATATGATCCCCTCAAAATTATTCTTCTTTTCAATAATTCAAAATCTGCCTTCTTGGTAATAATAACACTTATCCTGAACAATATTGGCATATGCATGTGTTTGCTTAAGTCTATTATATCACAGTAAATTTTAAATGGCTATTAACTTCAGTTCAGTTCAGTCACTCAGTCATGTCCGATTCTTTGTGGCCCATGGACTGCAGCACACCAGGCCTCTCTGTCCATCACCAACTCCCGGAGTTTACTCAAACTCAGGCCCATTGAGTTGGTGATGCCATCCAACCATCTCATCCTCTGTCATCTCCTTCTCCTCCTGCCCTCAATCTTTCCCAGCATCAGGGTCTTTTCAAATGGGTAAACTCTTCACATCAGGTAGCCAAAGTATTGGAGTTTCAGCTTCAACATCAGTCCTTCCAATGAATATTCCGGACTGATTTCCTTTAAGATGGACTGGTTGGATCTCCTTGCAGTCCTAGGGACTCTCAAGAGTCTTCTCCAACACCACGGTTCAAAATCATCAATTCTTTGGCGCTTAGCTTTCTTTATAGTACAACTCTCACATCCATACATGACTACTGGAAAAACCAAAGCTTTGACTAGACAGACCTTTGTTGGCAAAGTAATGTCTCTGCTTTTTAATATGCTGTCTAGGTTGGTCATAACTTTTCTTCCAAGGAGTAAGTGTCTTTAAATTGCTATTAAAGTATGTTAATAAAAACAAATTTCAGTATGCATATCTTTAGTATATAGTCCATTGAGGAGATATAGTGCATTTTTATTATTAATTGTTAAATCCTCTCTTCTTTTTTTGCAATGATTAAATTTATATTTGTTTAAATTACATGTTTGTTTCTGTTTTGAATTTAATTTGTTTGTTTTCAAGAATTTGAGATTTAATATTATTTAATGAATAAGTAAAATTTTAAATGATCCAAAAGCAAAAATTATGTAAAAATATACATTTAAAGAAACTTAATGTCTCCTATTCTTAACACCACTTTCCCTCCCACTGCCCATATGCAGCCTATTCTTTTGTCATTGTTGTTTGCCCTTTCCTTTTTGGAAAAATAAATGCATGTCTGGCATGTAGTTGTCAATCAATTAATAACAATGTATATTTGTTAAATGAAAAAAAATTAAAATACAATCATTATTAAAAATCCACCTATATCTTTCTTCTTCCATCTGAAAGTTTACTTCTCAGAAACCATAGTCCTCATTGTTTTAAACTTGTTAAAATCTTAGTCTATCTCACACAAATAAATGTGCCCTCCCAAGGTAAACATATATTGGCAAGTGAGACTCTCCTGCTCTCACACTTAATATCAAAAGATTAGTGTTTCTGAAGAATATGTGCTTAGTTGCTCAGTCGTGTCTGACTCTTTGCAACCCCACTCTCCTCTGTCCATGGAATTCTCCAAGGAAAAATATTGGAGTGGGTAGCCATTCCCTTCTCCAGAGGATCTTCCCAACCCAGGGATCAAATCCACATCTCCTGTGTCTCCTGCATTGGCAGAAGGATTCTTTACCGCTGAACCATCTGAGAAGCCATCGCTAAGGATGCAGTGGTCAAATGGGATTGTGGGGGAGATGAGTTTGAGGAAAGTTTAGGTTATGCACATGTGATTGATCGAGTTAAGTCACATACATTTTATTTTAGTGGGAAAATGAACCAGCAAAGATTTTAAGTCAGGAAGTAAACTAAAGGTTTATATATTGGTAAGTCCATACTGTACTTTGGATCTTTGTTTGCAGATAGGAAGAGGAGAGGGAAAATAGTCAATGGATATATTTGGAGAAAAATAACATTTGTTTCTGAAGTGAGAGAAGACTCAAAGAAAAGATGCAAAGAAAGCAAAAAGAAAGAAGTTCCAATTCTGGACTGGAGGCAATAATTTTTCTTCTTTGAATAAAATATTTACTTAAATGGTTCATTTTTTACAGTAAACACACACACACAGAGTCAATTCTCATTTTTCATGAAAACCATGGTCAATAAGGTCACCAAGAAACCTGAATAAGCAAATACTGAATCATATTTTCTGGGGACCAGCAGCAAAAATATTTCCCTCACACAAGTGGAAGAGCAAAACCAGGACAGAGATATTTCAAACCAGAGAGATAATCCATTTCATTCTTCAGGGACTCTGACGTTTAGAAAAAAACAAACAAAAATATACAAGAACTTTTAAATTTTGATCAAGTCCAATTTAACATTTTCTTTCTTTTGGACTATATTTTTGGTGCTATATCTGAGAAATCACTGCATAACCCAAAGTCACAATGATTTTTAAACTTCCCTTTTTTTTTCAAGCCTTTACAGTCATGAGTTTTCTATTTAGGTTTATGATCAACTTACATTACTTTTTGTATCTAGTATGAGAAATAAAGCACAATAGAATTACATTTAGAAATTAATAATAGAATAATGTTCAGAAAATGAAAAAGAGATTCAAGACAATTAAAATGCAACATGAAATTTGAGAATGCAGCTGAAACAGTACTTGAAAGATTTTTTTTTCTCACCTAGTATAATGCTATGTGCTATTCTTAAGCACAGAACATTGGAATACTTTTTAAAACTGGATAATGTGTAAACATGCTTACAGTTATCTTCCATACTATTCAGCCTAGAATAATATTTGAAAGATTATGGGAAACGCAAATAGTTCACTGACTAGCAGAAACATAATTTTGCATTTTGGAGCTCTTTTTGTCTTTACAATGACTACTTAAAAATTCTATAAGAGATGTTACATTTTTCCTCTAAGCATTCATCTTCCCCAGAGGCTTTTCTTTCCATATGTGTGTGTTCATTGCACAGTTGTGTCAGACTCTTTGCAACCCCATGGACTATAGCCCGCCAGTCTCCTCTATCCATGAAATTCTCCAAGCAAGAATACTGGAGCAGGTAGCCATTCCCTTCTCCAGAGGATCTTTTCAACCAAGGGATTGAACCCAGGTCTCCTGAATTGCAGGAAGATTCTTTACCATCTGAGCCACCTTCTAAATCAGGATGCACCATCAATTATCTACCCTGTTACTCAAACTAGAATCATTAGGATTATTCTTTAATCTTTTCCTCCTTCACCCTTATTTCCTGTCCTCATTCCATGTAATCAATTATCATATCCTGTCTTTTCAAGCTTGTACATATTTCTTGATTCAATTTCATCTCTCATCTTCTTTCCACCCCTCTAAGTCAAACTGGAATGATCTTTTGTTATAATATAGCAAATATCTCTGAACTGGTCCCACTGAATCTATGTCTTATTCCATTTAATTAATTCTCTAAAAGCTAGATTAATCTTTTTATGTTGGAAATTAGATCATCCCAGCTACAACTTTGCTTAAAATAGTTTGTGGATTTCAACTATTCCTCAAATAAAGTTGAAAAGCCTTCGCAGAACTAAAACAAGAAAAAATTTTTTTTAATTTGTATGGGGACACAAAAGACCCTGAATAACCAAATCAATCTTGAGAAAGAAAAACAGAACTGGAGGAATCAGGCTCCCTCACTTCAGGCTGTATTACAAAGATATAGTCATCAAAACAGCATAATACTGTCACAGAATTAGAAATATAGGTTAGTGGAACAGGATAGAAAGCTCAGAAATAAACCCATGCTCCTATGGTCAATTAATCTATGACAAAGGAGGCAAGACTATACAAGGTTGGAAAGACAATCTCTTCAACAAATGGAGCTGGGAAAACTGGACAGCTACAATTTTTTAAAAAACAAAATAAGATCATTCTTTAATGCTGTACACAAAAAAATAAGCTCAAAATGGGTTGAAGACCAAATGTGAGACTGGACACTATAAAATTCACAGAGGAAAACATAGGCAGAATGCTCTCTGACACAAATTGCAGGGATAGCTTTCCCATCCGTTTTCCAGAATGATGGAAATAAAAAACAAAAGTAAACAAATAGGGCCTACTTAAACTCAAAAGCTCTTGCACAGCAAAGGGAAAAATTAAAAAATGGAAAAAGAACCCACAGAAGAAGAGAAAACAACTGCAATGATGTGACCAACAAAGGACTAGCTTCCAAAATTTACAAACAGCTCATGAGGTTTAATATCATCAAAACAAACAGCTCAATCAAAAAATGGGCAGAAGACCTAAACTGACATTTCTTTCTCCAGAGAAGACATAGAGATGGCCAAGAGGCACATCAAAAGATGTTCAACATTGCTAATTATTAGAGAAATGCAAGTCAAAACTGCAATGAGATATTACCTCACACCAGACAAAATAGCTATCATCAAAAAATCTGCAAGCAATAAATACTGGAGAGGGTGTGGGCAGAAGGGAACCCTCCTACAGTGTCAGTGGGAATGTAGATATTACAGCCACTATGGCAAGCAATATGAAGTTTCCTTTAAAACCTAAAACTAGAGCTTCCATATGATCCTGTACTCCCACCCCTGGGTGTATATCTGGAGAAAAACATGGTTCAAAAGGATACACCTAGTCCACTGTTCACTTCAGCACTGTTTATAATAGCCAGGACAAGGAAGCAACCTTAATGTCCATTGACAGAGGAATGGATAAAGATGTGGCACATATATACAATGGAATATTACTCAGCCATTAAAAGAATGAAATAATGCCATTTGTAACAACATAGATGAACCTAGAGATTATAGGCAGAATCTGGAAAAAAAAAAAAAAAAGATACAAATGAACTTATTTAAAAAGCAGAAACAGACTGACAGAGAATGAACTTATGGTTTCCAGTGGGGAGGGATGAGGGGAATGGATAGTTAGGGGGTTAGGGATGACATGTTCACAGTGCTATATTTAAAATGGGTAACCAAATAGGTCCTACTATATAGTACAGGGAACTCTGCTCAATGTTATGTGGCAACCTGGATTGGGGGTGAGTAAGTTAAAAATTGATAAATAAATATAACACTAACAAAAAAGGAAAAGAAAAATGGGTCTCATATCAGTGACATCAGATTCTGCCTTAAGAAACCAGGAAATTAAGACCAAACTAAAATATAGTAAGCAGGGGTAAAAAAGGAAATAGTCATAATCATAGTGAAATCCAATAATATAAAAAGCAGGAAGACAATAAAGAAAATAGCATAAAAGTTATGTTTTTGTTCTTGTTTTTACCTTCAATATTAATAAAATTGACAGATCTCTAGTCAAACTGATCAGGGAAGAAGAGAGATGATACGATTTAATTCCATTATGTTCATACAGATTCTTTATGTTTCACTGCTTTTAAAGCACTGCAAACTTTTGACAAGAATAAGGTTTAAAGAATTATTTTATGTTATCAGTTAAGTATCTATAATTGCACTGAGGAGTGAATCAACATGGGATAATCATCTGTGATAACAAAGGAACACATACAGGTGTCAAACTAAATATAATGCCAGGCAAAACCATAAGCCCAAGTTAGAAAAGTAATAAACAGGTCAGATGTTTTTTCATTGGCTACCCAGGTAGCTCAGACGGTAAAGAATCTGCCTACAATGCAGGAAACCTGGGTTTGATTCCTGGATCGGGAAGATCCCCTGGAGAAGGGAATGGCAATTGACTCCAGTGTTCTTGCCTGGAGAAGTCCATGGACAGAGGAGCCTGGCACGGGCTACAGTCCATGTGGTTGCAAAGAGTGGAACACTACTGAGCGATTAACACTTCACTTCTAATCATCTTGAGAGCAGCCAGAATCAGTAGAGCAAGTGGGGTCAGAATTTGAACTTTAGGCAGGAAAGGGAAAATGTTACTGGCCTATGGAACGATGAGAAAGACTATTTGAGTTCATGAAGAAGAGTTTTAAAGCGGGTGATGATTTAAAAATTTATTCTTAGATCTTAATATCTGAAAATGTCTTGGATCTAACAATCAGAGGAGAGGTAATCTATGGTATTTGCCTGTGACAGAGAAGTAAGATCTGACTGAGGGTTTTCTAAGATCTGACTGAAGTGAAGTGAAAGTTGCTCAGTCATGTCCGACTTGTGGTGACCCAAGGATGAAAGAGCAGATAAAACCAAGGAGGGTCTTGGAATGCAGCAACAGAAAAACCAGATCCTTGTCCTTCCCACCCCCATGTTGTAACTATTAATGGAACAGTATAATCTGTCTTCCCTCCTACCCCATAGGGAGAAGGTATTTGCCCTAATCTTCCCCCAGCCAGTATACATTCCTCATCCAATCAGCAAATGACCCACAAGACCCCTATCCCACTCCTTGTACCCTGGAACTAAGGACCCCTGTTCATCATCGGTTCTCTCTTCAGTTGGCCTGTGGTTCTAATAGCGTCTCCTACTCTAATAAACTTTATATCCCTCTCATTCTGTCTCATGTCTGGAAATTCTTTTCCAACTCGCTCCCAGCCCATGCACAACACGAGTCTCTGCAACTCCATGGACTATACAGTCCATGGAATTCTCCAGCCAGAATACTGGAGTGGGTAGCCCTTTCCCTTCTCCAGGGGATCTTCCCAACCCACAGATCGAACACAGGTCTCCCACATTGCAGGCGGATTCTTTACCAGCTGAGCCACAAGGGAAGCCCAGATATGGCTGAGGAAAAAAATAAATTAAGCGTTTCTGATTATTTTTACAAGCCAAGGACAAAATCCGCAGGAGAAATAATTGACACAGGGAAGCAGCTTTTTTTTTTTTCTTTCTTTTTTTTTTTTTTTTTGAGTAAAATTGCTTTACAATTGAGAGGGTAACAGGCAGGAAGGCCAGGGGGTCTCCAAATGGAGGAAATAGGCTGCAAGTGTCAGACATTTTTATCTCTCTCTTAAGTGGCAGGAGGAAACAAACAAGTGTTAGATTTTTTCCCCTTCTCTATACAAATTTAAAAAGAGGTTTCTCTTAAAATTCTGTGTTGCCATGACGACACCTGGCTCCACCTGAACTTAACTTTTCTCAAACCTTGAGCTAACCAATGTGTTTTTCTTATGGAAATGTTTGTCTTAAGCTATGTTAATGAACTATGCATTTACCCTAGACTTTGTCTTCAAGTCTGCTCTGCCTAAAGCTCAGAACTGACTTGACAAACCCATCTGTTTTACTCATACATTGTTCTCCTAATCTATGTTAGAAAGAAAGAAAGAAAGTGAAGTTGCTCAGACGTGCCCAACTCTTTGCTGCACCATGGACTGTAGCCTACCAGGCTTCTCCGTCCATGGGAATTTCCAGGCAAGAGTACTGGAGTGGGATGCCTTTTCCTTCTCCGAGAGATCTTCCGGTCCCAGGAATCAAACCCAGGTCTCCTGCATTACAGGCAGACGCTTTACCCTGTGAGCCACCAGGGAAGCCTAATCTATGTTAATGAAACTATATATTTATGAGAAAACCTGCCTTTCTTCAAGATTCATGTCAATTGTTTTATGGTCTGGGATGACTCACCTGGTGCCAATGTTATCTCAAAATGCATGGACCTTTCTATAATTAGCAGGCTGCTGCTGCTGCTGCTGCTAAGTCACTTCAGTTGTGTCCGACTCTGTGTCACCCCATAGATGGCAGCCCACTAGGCTCCCCCGCCCCTGGGATTCTCCAGGCAAGAACACTGGAATGGGTTGCCATTTCCTTCTCCAATGCAAGAAAATGAAAAGTGAAAGTGAATTCGCTCAGTCGTGTCCGACTCTTAGTGACCCCATGGATTGTGACCCACCAGGCTCCTCCCTCCATGGGATTTTCCAGGCAAGAGTACTGAAGCGGGGTGTCGTTGCCTTCTCCGAGCAGACTGCTAGTAGCTATATAACATCCGACTAAAGACTAACAGAGGGGCACTCTTTCTGCCCCTTCTGATGTCTATGTCAGAAGCTTTCTCTACCTCTTTTATACTTTAATAAAACTTTATTACACAAAAGCTCTGAGCGATCAAGCCTCCTCTCTGGCCCTGGATTGAATTCTTCTCCTCCGGAGGCCAAGAATTCCGATGTCTTTCATGGTTTAGCAGCAACATCTCACAGCGTTGTGTTAGTTTCTGCTGTATAGTGAAGTGAATCAGAAACCTGTCCCCTCCCTGTTGGTTCTCCCTCCCACTCATCCACCATCCCACCCATTTAGGTCTTCACAGAGCACCAAGCTGAGTTTTATGTAAATGAGGCTAAAGTATCACCTTTCACAGCCAAGAATCTAATGTTATTACACCAGGAAGGACAACATTTCCTTTAGATTCAGAATGCGACAAAGCATGCATTGTTTACTTTCAGGAACTGGTTTATCCCCTTGTCTAAGAGATAGCTTTTTTTTTTTCTCTCTCTCTCTCTTCCTAGTGACCATTATGTTACATTCTTATTCAGCACCCCTATATGTGAAATCTAGAAAAATGGTACAGATGAACTTATTTGCAAAGCAGAAATAGAAACATGGATGTAAAGAACAAACTTATGGATCCCTAAGGTAGAAGGGGAAATGGGATTAATTGGGAGATTGGGACTGACATATATACCCTACAAGGTATAAAGCAGATAACTAATGAGAACCTACTGTATAGCACAGGGAACTCTACTCATTGCTATGTGGTCACCTAAATGGGAAGGAAATGTGAAAAAGAGGGGATACATGCATATGTATAACTGATTCACTTTGATGTACAACAGAAACTAACACATATTGTAAGCAACTCTACTCCAATAATAATTTTTAAGAAATAAAAATAAATGTTGAATAAAGAAATAAAAAAATTATAAATTGAAGGAATGCTATTGTCAATTGCCTCCCAAGAGCTCCTGAAAATATTCTCTACCAATGAGATGAATACCTAAAGCCTGTTAAAATGTATTATTTCACTTAAGTATTTTTTTTCCTTCTGCTACCGATAGTATTTTTAGGAAAAAGTACCACTTTGTTTCTTTTCCTCTGGAATTTCAAACATGCTCTTTAGGAAACTCATTGAACTGTTAAGCCTTTAACTATCACCTGTTCTACTGTTCTCTTGAAAGAGGAAACAGACAGAACAGGCTCCATCTTGAAAGCAGGACTCCATCTTGAGCTGGACTGTGGACTTTGAGCTATATGCCCAGTATCTATGGAAACGACATACCAACTGGAAAACTAGACCCCCCTGATGGAAGAGACCCAGGACTCATACCTAGACTCTCTGTTGCCTAAAAGAATACCCTAACTATCTGTGTAACTGAATAGAATCATAAATTCTATTATGCTTATTGGGGTATGACCACAGGCCTATTGATAATTGTCCATTGTTAACTACCTAGGCTAAAGGCATATGAATCACGGTTTAACTTTGATTGTATCTTTCTTTTCCTTTGCTCAGACTAGTGTCAGGGAATTTGGGGAGGTGAGTTTGGGCATATACACTTAGGGTATATAAGGTTTTTCACAAAAACTGGTCAGGGTCCTTGGTTAAGAGGAGATTCTGCCTTGGGCCCACTGGTGTAATAAACTGCACTCCACTATCTGTATTGTCCTTCTGAGTGAGTTTGTTTCCCGGAACATGTGGCTATAACACTTGGTGCATTGGCCGGGAAACTCCTCACTTTGAGGAGACAAGTCTCATTTGGGACTACTCCAAGGCCTTGCAGCGCAAATCTTCTAGAAGGGGGGAAGGCGCCTTGCCCTCCTGGAAAGATTCTGCTTCTCAATGTCCAGACCTTTTCACGTTAGCTGGTAGTGGATGGCAACAGAGGAACTGAGCAGTCAGGTGAGGAGGAACCCCCCATTAGGGTGGAAGAGGGGGCCTGATCACCGCCCTGGGAGGGACGAGAAGGGGCACGGACGGAAGCCTGGAATAGGCAGGCGGCGATTGCTTGGTATACAGGTTGATGATCGTGTTAGGGCTTAGGAAGGAAATTTGTGAATGTAATTTAGAAGGTTGTATCCACGCTGTCTTGGGGGAAACTATTACTAAGCAATCGCTAGGAGATTGTGAGGAGAAGAAATGGTCTCTGTGTGCTTGTATTCTGCCCTCCCCGAGGAGATGTCTCATCTGCTGTGAAATTCTTGACCCCCTCGGAATTGTCAGGCTAGAAGGAGGGGGACACATAAGTGCATAAGAATTGGCTTTTCCTGAGACAGCCTGGGACGTGGGATATTTAACCCATGTGTGTTTTCATATGCACCCGATCAAGCCCACCAAGTCAGAATGAACTTTAAAAGTTAAGGGAGAAATAGTCTTGGACCACGTGGTGTTCTGGTTCAGCCAAGCCAACTGACAGCTGAAGACATGCCAATCCCCCTTCTCCCTCTGGGACCTGGCAGGTAAGGCTTTTCTTACCCCAGTTAGGAAGGAGGCGGAATGACAATTTAAGTGTTTCATTGAGTGGAAATATCAGAAGTACATAGGGTACCAAGAACTTCGTAGACAGAATGAAAAGGAAAAGTAGAAGATGGTCCGAGAAGGTAAGCAAGGTGGGAGGAAATGAATCTAAGGCAACTGTATTAGAGTGCATGATTAAAAATTTAAAGAAGGGATTTGGAGGAGACTATGACTAACCACATCTACATACTCTGTGAGGTCGAATGACCCCCTATGGGAGTAGGATGGCCACCAGAGAACACCATGAACTTAAAAATCATGGAAACAGTTTATACAGTAGTCACAGGAGAGCTGGGACACCCGGATCAATATCAATATATTGACTCATGGCTAGGGTTAACTCAAGACCCTCCTACTTGGACAAGACTCTGTGTCCAGAAGGGAAAGGGAAAAATATTAACGGCATAAAAATTGATGATCAAAAAGGAAATTCTACAGGATTTGGATATGGATGACCTGACCCCCATACTGGATAATGACGCGCCTGCCTCCCCCAGCTCCACCAGGGCCAGAGGCCACCTTAATGCCCGATCCAGGTCCAGGTGAAGTTCCTACAGCAGCCGCTGCCCCTCCGCAAGCTCTCCCGAAGATTGTAGAGTCACCGTTTTGGCAGGCTCCGATCCCAGCAATGGAGACCTCTGGTCAACGCCCCCAGGATTCCACCTCAGCTGGATCTCCGAGTTTGTATCCACCTCTCTCGATGAGTACTGATGTAAAGGGGGAGGAAAACACAGGAATTAGAGGCTGCACTCCGCCAAGGAACAGGGAGAAAGAACCGCACTACAGAGAGCTACAATAACCTCCGGTTCAGGGCACTACCATCAGCTCCCTGTAGCCTATTATTACCAGCCATTTTCCTCTATGGATATATTAAACCGGCAAAGACACACTCCACCATACTTGGAGGAGCCACAGCCATGACTAGGCTAATAGAGACTATTTTTCAAACACACTGCCCTACATGGGATGACATAATCCAATTACTAGTCTCCCTTTTCAGCACTGAGGAAACACAGGATCCTAACTGAGGCCAGAAAATGGTTCAGAGAAATGGCACCTGAGGGCAGTGCAAACCTGCAGCGGGGGGGGCAGAACTAGCCGCCCCCGGTGAGAGGCCGATTGGGACTGTGACACAGAGGAAGGGAGGGGCCACCTGGATATCGGGCGGCTATTTTACAAGGTCCCAAGCGGGGGGCCCGAGAACCTATGAGTATGACAAAACCCTCTGAAGTGATTCAGAGGGAAAGCGAATCACCCTCTGACTTCTATGAAAGACTGTGCAAGGCCTGTAGACTTTATACGCCAATAGATCCAGAGGCTACTGGGTCTCAGATGGTGATACATGCAGACTTTCTGTCTCAAGCCTACCCTGAAAATGTCAGATGGGGGGACACCAAGTGACTCATGAATTTTTATACATCCCTGAATGCCCAGTACCTTTGTTGGGAAGAGACTTTCTGTGTAAACTGGGGGCACAAGTGACCTTTCTGCCCAAGAAAGACCCACTCTTCGAGTGGGCTCAACCACCTGTTTACTGTTCCTCTCAGTAACCCCTCAAGACGAATGGAGTTTGCACGATCTCCCGGAAGGGAAACTGGACGGGCTAAACAGTTGAGAGAGAGAGAGTTAACTCAACAATTCCCTGAGGTCTGGGCTGAAGATAATCTTCCCCACCCCCCTCCACCCCCTGCCCCCAGGCTTGCAAAACAAGCCCCCATTGGCCAGTGGTAATAGAACTCAAGTCTGGGAAAATTATGTCAGTACCCTCCTTGGGCCTGCCAGACCTTGCTAAGCTGTTTACTCTTCACGTGACTGAAAAGGACAAGGTGGCTATGGGAGTGTTGTCCCAGACCATGGGGACATGGGACAGACCCATGTCTTATCTCTCAAAACAGCTGGACAGTGTTGCCACTGGGTGGCTGGGATGCTTACGGGCAGTTGCTGTGGTTGCCTTACTGGTCCAGGAGGCAACCAAGCTGACTTTGGGCCAAGATTTGATCATAAAAGTCCCACATGAAGTCAACACTTTCCTGCGAGGGGACCCCCATAAGTGGCTGTCGACATCCTGGATTACTCAAACCAGGCACTGTTATGTGAGAACCCTCATGTTACTATTGAGCCTCTTCAGACCCTGAATCCGGCCACTCTCCTTCCTAGGGGAGAAGGTGGGCCCTCACATGATTGCAAGGAAATCCTAGAAGAAGTTTACGCCAGCAGACCTGACTTGGGAGACCAGCCAATCCCGGACCCAGATTTGGTCCTGTACACCAATGGCACCAGCCTGGTGAAACAAGGACAACGACTGTCGGGATCTGCAGGAATCATGGAAGAAACCATCAGTGAGGCTAACTCTCTGCCATCACACTGGTCTGCTCAATGGGTCAAGCTATACGCTCTAATCCAGGCCGTCCAGCTGTCAAAAGGTAAGAAGACAAACATTTACACAGACTCTAGGTATGCTTTTGCTACTTTACATGTACACGGGGCTTTATATACAAAGAGAGGCCTTCTGACAGCCAACAGAAAGGACATTAAAAACAAGGGAGAAATCTTGACTCAGATGCTGTATGGGACCCTGAAAAGGTAGCAGTGATGCACTGTTTTGGGGTCACCAAAAGGAAGAAACAAACACGGGGAAACCGACTAGCAGATAAAGCCACAAAGCATGAAGCTGAGAAATTTGGGGCTGCTGGTGGGGGATCTATCAGAACCTTTGTACTGTCAAGAATGCCTGAGTTAACTTTGACTCTCCCACAGTACACCCCGGCACAAGACCAGCTGGCTGAAGCAGAAAGGACCACCAAAAATAAACAAAAACCTCCAAGAATACAGTTAAAAGGCACTCTAAGTGGACTTTAAACCCTACCAACACTCATGGTTTGTATCTTCTCATGATGGGTGGAGTCCTTCCCCACTCGAACTGAAAAAGCAAATGAAGTGGCTCGCTGTCTGCTTTCAGAAATAATCCCCAGATTCGGGTTCCCAACCAGTATAGGATCAGACCATGGCCCTGCCTTTGTAACCGACTTAATTCAACAGGTATGTAAAGCTCCAAATATCAAGTGGAAATTACATACGGCATATAGGCCCCAGAGTTCTGGGATGGTGGAAAGAACCAACCGGACACTTAAAGAGACGCTCTCCAAGAGGGCCATAGAGACTGACTGCTCCTGGGTGGACTTGCTTCCAACAGCTCTGCTCAGACTCAGGATGACCCCGTGGTCCAATGGCTATTCTCTGTACAATGTTGTGTATGGGAGGTCCCCTCCCATAATAAAACAGGTGTCAACAAATTTGCCTCAGGCAAGGGGAGATGAGATTTCACAGCAGATGGAACGACTGGGTAAGGTAATAAATCAGGTAACTAAGTTTGTACAAGAAAGGGTGTCATCCCCCTTGGGGAACAGATTCACAAATTTGTCCTCAGGGATCAGGTATGGGTCAAGGACTGGAAACACGACTCCTTGGCCCCACATTGGAAGGGCCCATATGCTGTTGTTCTAACCACCCCTACGGCAGTTAAAGTTGCAGGTGTCACTCCCTGGATCAGCCACTTGGGGGTGAAGAGCATACCACGCAGACCTGGAGGACGCCGAGTGGACTACACAAAGGACCCCACTGATCCCTGTGAAACCAAGATCATCTTAAAGAAGAAAAAGAGATGAAGCTCTACAATCAACTGCTGCTACAAGGACTTGCTGGTATCATCTTGAGACTAACCATAGTTTCAGCACAAGGAGGGACCTGTGCTATAATTAAAGTTGAATGTTGTGTATATATTCCTGATTTATCTGGCAATATATCAGCCACCCTAGATGACATGAAAGATCAGGTAAAAGCTAGGTCTGACGATAATCTTCCTTTTTGGAGTTCAGTCCTATCTTGGGTGAAGGGTGATTGGTGGAAAAGTATATTTACCATCATTATAGCTGCCTTGATAGTTCTGCTTTGTGGACCCTGCATTTTACAATGGATTATGAACTTTGTAACCCAAAGATTGATGTCATTCTCCCAAATTGGCAGTCGGAGAGCCAGAGTGCAATGTATTCTTATTAACAATGCTCAAACTATGAGTTAAAAGCATCAAGAGCGGGGAATGAAGGAGGAAACGGACAGAACAGGCTCCATCTTGAAAGTAGGACTCCATCTTGGGCTGGAGTGTGGACTTTGAGCTATATACCCAGTATCTGTGGAAACGACATAACAACTGGAAAATCAGGCTCCGTGGATGGAAGAGACCCAGGGCTCATACCTAGATTCTCCATTTCCTAAAAGAATACCCTAATTATCCATGTAACCAAACAGAATCATAAATTCTATTATGCTTATTGGGGTATGACCACAGGCCCATTGATAATTGTCCACTGTTAACTACCTAGGCTTAAGGCATGTGAATCACAGGTTAACTTTGATTGTATCTTTCTTTTCCTTTGTTCATACTAGTTTCAGGGAATTTAGGAAGGTGGGTTTGGGCATGTACGCTTAGGGTATATAAGGTTTTTCACTAAAACTGGTCGGGGTCCTTGGCTAAGAGGAGACTCGCCTTGGGCCCACCAGTGTAATAAACTGCACTCCACTATCTGTATGGTCCTTCTGAGTGAGTTTGTTTCCCAGAATGGGTGGCTACAACACTCTCAAATTAATTCTCTTAGTAATGACATATATTGATTGTCAAGCTAAGTGATATTTTCCAAAACAAAATTTTCTTCACTTAGAAATAATAAATATCTTTATTTTAAATTCCTCTAGCTTATTAAATATTTTCACTTAAAAAATAAAACTCTAATGTCAGAGAGGCTATCTTTCATCATTTGATATCCCCTTTTCTCTCTCCATTCAACTTCAGCATCAATAACACATTTCCCCCATTTCCCCAAAGCCATGACTTATAATCATGCCTTCTATGTAAATATAAGCATGTGCACTATGGAAACATAATTTTAAGATGTTTCCAAAAACATCTTTCCAAAAACACTATTTCCAACCAAACCATCAGTAACGGTTAATCTTCTATGTGAAATTTCTGGTATTGGAAGTTTTAAGGAGCAGTGAAATAGAATCTATATTTACAATATTTGTTATACAGCTCTTGATATTTCCCCTATACTTCTGTGTTAAATGTGTGCATTGTCAAAGAATTTATATACCCTTCAATACAAAGAACCTGCAGTGAGCTGAATTCTTAGGTGGCCCAGAGGATTTCTGACCTCTGGTGTATAATACCCTCTTCTTGAGTTTAAATTGGACCTTCCAATGTAAGAGAGGGTACTCTTGGATGAGATGACGCTGTTAGCAAAAATGAAGAGATCTGAGACTTCCCAGGTTGTCCAGTGGCCAACACTCTGTGTTCCCAATGCAGGGGCCCATGTTTCATCCCTGGTCTGGAAACTATATCCCACATGCCAAAACTAAGGGGCTTCCCCAGTGGCTCAGCAGTAAAGAATCTGCATGCAATGCAGGAGCCACAAGAGTTACAGGTTGGATTCTAGGGTTGGGAAGATCCCCCAGAGAAAGGGATGGCAAGCCACTCCAGTATTTTGGCCTGGAAAGTCCCATGGACAGAGAAGCCTGGCAGGTTACACTTCATGGGGTTGCACAGAATCAAACACAGCTGAAACGACTGAGCACGGCACAGCACATATTATATTTACAGAGAAATATAAATATCAGTTCAGTTCAGTTCAATCACTCAGTCATGTCTGACTCTTTGCGACCCCATGGACTGCAGCACGCCAGGCTTCCCTGTCCATCATCAACATCATTATCCAATTTTGAAACATTTTCACATCCCCAAAGAAATTCTTTCCCCATTAGCAATTACTCTCTATTCCCCTTTCCCCATAAAATCTGGCAATCACTGGTTAGCTTTCTATCTATAAGGTTTTCTCAGTTTGGATATTCCATATAAATGGAATCATACAATATGTAGGTTTTTGTGATAGGCTCCTTTCATTTAGTATAACATTTTCAAGTTGCATCTATATTGTAGCATGTATCAGTGCTACATTTGCTACATTTTCCTTTGTATTTCTCAATAACATTCTACTGTATGGGTGTCCCATATTTTGTACATTCATTAATCAATAATATTTGAATGAAGAAGGTGCAATGGTGAAATGCCTGGTCCGCATAGTCTGAAATCCTGAAAATCAGAAGCACAAATGTGCTCCTAAGGGCAAGAGAAGATGGATTTCCCAACTGAAACAGTGAGAATGAATATCCCTTTCCTTCAGCTTTTTGTTTTATTCAGGTCCTCCACAGATTGGATGATGCCCACCCTCACTGGTAAGGGAACTCTATTTTACTTAGGCTGCTGATTCAATGCTAGTCTTTTCCAGAGACACTCTCACAGACAGACACGCCAGAAATAATGTTTTGCCAGCTAAGTGGGCATTCCGTGGCCCAATCAAATTGGTATGTAAAGTTAATCATTGTCACATTAACTATTTTGTTCACTGTTATATTCTCATCACCTGATGCTTAAGATATCTGGTATATGCTAATTGTAGCAGTCAAAGATGGATCCATGTAATATTCAATAGTTTCATGTGACTAGGAAATACCGTGACACAGATAGTAAAAGTTGTGAGCTAACAGGAAGAGCAAATAGTGGTTAGGAAGGTCTTGCCATAGCATTTGAGGGACTGATTCAGTTCCACAAAACATGCTTGCTTAACTTAGGGATGGCTGAACTAATACTGTGGACTAGTGACAAAACTAGTCATTGATTGTTCTACCTATGAATAAAATCAACTGCATGAAGTATAAATATCAGGAAGCTAGGGAAGTAGTTTGACCCATTAAGTATGGACACAGTAATTTGAAAATAAGAATAAAACCTAGAACAGAAATTTTACCTACCTAACCTAATTTACCTACCTGGTTAATTACTGATTTAAGTGTGAGAGTCAGATAAACCCAGAAAAGTAAAAACACAATTTTTTTAAGAAAATTAGGCTTGTGACGATAGAGTGATGCTGATACCGTCATTGCCGTCACTTCAGTTTGGAAGTTTCTTTCCACATTGCCGATAACAAAGTTGTGAGGAAATAGCAGGTAGCCAAGATGGTGTCAATGAGGCTGTCTCTCCCCAGGCCCTCACGCTCTCATGCCCTTTCACCCCACATCCTTTGCATGGTTAGTAACAGCTGAGATCGCTTATAGCACTGCACATGCGCGTTACATTGTATGCGCTTGGCCACAGGCCACTTTTGTTCTGTAAACGTATAGTATATAAGCCCCACCTGCGATGCTCCTTTTGCCACAGCGCCCGCCATTAGAGAATAAACGTGTCTGCAATTGCTTCTGCTCCTCGAGTTTTCTTCCAGCTTCCCGGCTCATGCCTTACCTACCTTGGGTTCAGCAAACAATATGAACAGCAAGACAAAGTATATAAGGAGGATCATATTGTAGGTAAACTGTGTGTCATATGGGAACACTTCAGTCAGAACAAGTGTAACAGAATGTCCATGTTCTACTCTGATTCGCTCAGATTCTTTCTTAGTATACATGACAATCTATCATATCTTGTCCTGTTTTTTTGTTTTTTTGTTTGTTTGTTTAACTCAGAGAATTTTCTTTGGGCATTAGAGTTGCCTTCTTGCAAGCCCAAAAGTGTCTGGAAATTTCACCCACCTTCAACACACACACAACTTTTCATGAAGCTAAGGACTAAGCTGTGTGGGAAAACAAAAGCCCAACACATTGCATAAGGAAGGAAAAATTCTCAGGTGTAATTTATGCTCTAAAGTTCCATTTGGATCTGAGTCTGAGACTACATCTATAATCAAACACTTGCCTGATTCCTTTTCTTTTTCTTTCTTTCTTCCCCCTACCCCCAAGCCTTATCGGTTTTTCCTGAGAGCACTTTCTTAAATAGTCACTTCTATCTGAATTCATGGCTTAGAATCTGTTTTTATAGAAGTCAGTCTAAAACACTTGGTACCAAGAATGGTCAAAGAAGCAGACCCTAATGACAGGATTGTGTGGTTGGATCACTCACTGGTGGAATGGAAATGAGGAACCAGTCACTGGTGAGATGTAGAGTGTCAACAGCCCTAAAAAATTATATGCTCCAGCCTAAAAAATTCTAAGCTCTAGTGATCCCAATGGTAACACATGTGCTGGCTTAACTATTGTACATATATGGACTGTAGAACTAGTTTTTATGGGATGATTCTGATGTGTTGGAGAAAATTATAAACAACTGTTGATTAATTACTAAAGTGTGAGAGTCAGATAATCTCCATCTAGTATTTAAAAGAAATGCATCATGAGACAAGTGCTTGGGCCTGGTGCACTGGGAAGACCCAGAGGAATCAGATGGAGAGGGAGGTGGGAGGGGGGACTGGGATGGGGAATACATGTAACTCAATGGCTGATTCATGTCAATGTATGACAAAACCCACTGCAATGTTGTGAAGAAATTAGCCTCCAACTAATAAAAAAAATGAAAAAAAAAAAAAACCTAAAACAAATGCATCATTTGTAGCATTAAGGAAAATAGAGCAGAAGACTAGGCACAGAATTTAATGTAAGAGTGAATTTCATGTAAGAATGTAAGAATTTGATGTAAGAATTTAATGAAAGAGTAAAATTTGCATCTAAAGAAAACTGGGCTTCCCAGGTGGTACAGTAGTAAAGAATCTGCCTGCCAGTACAGGAGGTGCAGAAGCTGCAGGTTCGATCCCTGGGTCAGGAAGATCCCCTAGAGTAGGAAATGACTACCCACTCCACTATTCTTGCCTAAAGGATCAAATGGACAGATGAGCCCGGAAGGCTACAGTCCATGCGGTCCCAAAGAGTCAGACAAGACTGAGTACTATGAAGCAGAAACAGCAAAGAAAGCTGATTTAAAAACACAGCCAGGTCTTCAACATCAGAATCAGTGTCCTGATAATGAATTGGGATCATGAGACTGGCAGAGTGATTATATAAATAAATTCACCTGTGTGCCCAGAAGCACAACCATCTGGGCCCGCAAAAGTAGCCCACTGTTGTAGACATACCACAGAGTCAGGATGGACCACCAACAAAACTTTAATTTGGATAGCGATACTAATGACATCAAGGTTTATTACTCATGTACTGAGATTTTTCTGGGGAAAGTGGGGCAGTTCCAAAGAACGTTCCAAAATACATTGGGAAAGAAGGGAAAAGAGACTGGTTTGGGGTTTCAATCGGGATTATGGGGTGGGGGTAGGGTGAGGCTTCCTAAAGATAGTTTGAATTTCCCACCAGAACAAAATGAAGAAGCATCCGGACTTTTGTATTAGATGGCTTATTTGTGAAGCAGACGGGAGCAAAGAGTGTGGAACTCCAAACTATCAGCAAACATCAAAAATGGAACTGGACTCTATCATACATACCTACTTAACTTTATTGTGGTTCTTACCTGGTGGCTCAGACGGTAAAGAATCCACCTGTCAAGCAGGAGACGCGGGTTTGGATCCCTGGGTCAGGAAGTTCCCCTGAAGAAGGCAATGGCCACCCACTCCAGTATTCCTGCCTGGGAAATCTCATGGAGAGAGGAGCCTGGTGGGCTACAGGCTGTGGGGTGGCGAAGACTAAACTACAACTTTATTATAGCAAATTTCTCCCCACCATTACTTGAACATTATGCTAAAGAAGTTGCAATTTGTTCTTTATCTTTTACAATCTGCTTAACTACCTTCCTGGCCACCAAACCAAAAACAAGGGCCAAGCCTCAATGTAACCACGAGTTAAACCTGATAAATAAGGAAAGCAACTTTTCACTGAAGGAATTGCAGGCCCTGGGTAATATATACCGGAAGGAACAAGGTAAGTGTACATGCATACAGATTTTTGAGATGTTGAATCAAAGGGAGTAGAATATCAATCTGAACACAGTGGGTGAAACTTGAGGGCATTATGTGAAGTGAAATAAATCAGAGAATGACAAACATGACCTCATTTAAATGAGGCTTGGAGGGAAGAGGGTGTGTATGTGCTCAGTCATGTCCGACTCTCTGAGACCCCACTGACAGTAGCCCACCAGGCTCCTCTGTCCGTGGAATTTTCCAGGCAAGAATACTGGAGCACATTGCCATTTCCTGCTCCAGGGGATCTTCCCAACACTGGATAGAACCTGCATCTCTTGTGCCGCCTGCATTGGCAGGCAGATTCTTCACCACTGAGCCACCTGGGAAGCCCAGGATGGAGGTAGGGGAGCAAATGCAAAAATGGTCTGAAGGTGCAAATTTCAAGTTAGGTAAATTCTGAGGATGTAATGTTTGTATGATGACTATAGTTAATAACATAGTATTAGTTGTTTGGAAGGTGCCAAGAGTAGATCTTGAAAATTCTCATCACAGGAAAAAATGTATAGTTATGTGTGGTGTTAGATGTTGGCTGAACTTACTGTAGTGATCATTTTGCAATATATACAAGGTATCAAATCATTATGTAGTACACCTGAAATTAATATAATGTTATATGTTGATTATATCTCAATAACAAAGAATATCAACCTGAATAAGGAAGAATTTGTTGACATGCAGCTACTCTGCCATGACTCAGGAGTTAATAATAAATTACTGAGAGGGTTCTTAGATGCTCAGAAAAAAAGGGCTCACATTAAATAATGACACAAAACCTACCATATGACCCAGCAGTCCCCCTACTGGGCATATGTCCTGAGCAAAACCACAATTCAAAAAGACACATGTACCCTGATGTTCATTGCAGCAATATTTATAATAACTAGGACATGGAAGCAACCTAGATGTCCACCAATAGATGAATAAAGAAATTGTGGTACATTTATGCAATGAAATATTAGCCATAAAAAGAAACAAATTTGGGTCAACTGTAGTGAGGTGGATGAACCTAGAGCCTCTTATACAGAGTGAAGTAAATCAGAAAAAGTATCATATTTATTAACATATATATGTAGAATCTAGAAAAATGGTACTGATGAACCTAGTAGAGAACCGATTCCTGGAAACAGCTGGGGAAGGAGAAAGTGGGACAAATTGAGAAAGTAGCATTAACATAGATACACCATTATGTGTAAAACAGTTGGTGGGAAGTTGCTAAATAACGCAGGGAGCCCACCCTGGTGCTCTGTGATGACCTAGAGGGGTGGGAAGGGCTGAGGAGAGAGAGGCTGGGGGAAGGGATATATATATATATATATATATATCTAATTAGAACTGATTCCCATTGTTCTACAGCAGAAACAACAAAAAATTGTAAAGCAATTTCCCACCAATTAAGAAACTGAAAATAATGAAACAGTTTCCAAGTAGAATGTGGAAGAAGGAAACAAATGTATCAGAAACGGGATCACATTAAATGAATTTACTGTGTAAGCTTAGAAATCCTACCAACTAACTTGCTTACTCTGCCCCTTATCACTCTAAACATTTTGTGCAAGTATACCAACAGAAAAAGAAAGACAAAAATAGTTACTAGTATTGGTCTGGATAATTAACACTGGGTATCAGGAAGAAACAGGATCGCTGTTGTATAATTAGAAGAGGAATATCTTTGGCAATCTGATCATTTACTGGGGCATCTGAGTATGCTAAAGTCCAGTTTTATCAGTGAATGGGCAACTGCCGCAAAAATGAGTAGGTAAAATTATGGCAACTTGGAGCTTTGACTTCTATAATAGGAATTCTATATAACCTTCCAGTGAAGACCCCAAAATGTGTGGAAGTGCTACCGTAGGGTCAGGAGACTCCTAATAGATAGTGGAATGTAGAGACAATAAGTATTAATTAAATCCTCAAGGAATTGCATCTGTTAAGACCCTAGCTTATTTCACTAACTACTCACATATTTTCTCCAGCATTGTGGCTAATTAGAATTCAAGGGAGCTATGTCAGCATAAAGCTAATGTAAAGTGAGATATAAGAGGATTTGAGAATAGAAATGGGTAATCTATATGGTTTCTTCTGACCAGTATTGACAGGAATACAAATTTCTCACCCCTGGTCCAACTGCTTTGAATAGCAAATGCGATATAAGAACAGAGTGTCTGGTTTACATACCTGAGATCCTACTGAACAGTGGTGTCCTGCCTACTGCCCTTCAATTCCTTTTATGGTTTTGAGTACCCATGTTCCAACTTCCACACCCACAAGCCTTCTACCTGTGAATTTTTTTTGCCTTTTATCACTGAAATTATTGTATGGAGAGTTAGAAGTGGCAGAGTTTTAAGCCTTACCCTAACAACCATATTTTGTATTTTTTGGATTAGATTTCTTCTCTGTGGTTGGTTAAAATTTAGATAGTCATGCTCCTAATACTTAATAACCTGGGACTTTCCTAGTGGTCCAGTAGTTATGACATCACCTTCAAGGCAGTTGTTACAGGTTTGATCCCTGGTCAGAAGCTAAGATCCTACATGCCATACAGCAAAAAAATAATGTAGCAAATTCAATAGAAAACTTTAAAAAATGATCCACATCAAAAAGATCTTTGAAGAAAAAAAAAGTGCCTAAGCAGAAAGAGAGCTTCCCAGGTGGTGCAAGTGATAAAGCAAACACCTGCCAACGCAGGAGACCCTGGGTTGGGAAGATCCTCTGGAGGAGGGCATGGCAACCCACTTAAGCATTCTTGCCTGGAGAATCCCATGGAGAGAAGAGCCTGGCGGGCTACAGTGCATAGGATCCTAAAGAGTCAGAGACAACTGAAGTGACTTAGCACACACATAAAGAAGTAATTTGTTGAGGGTAGGGGTTCAGCTCTTTTGCCTCCACATAGAAACAACTCTGAGAAGACATGTATGTTCCAGAGCATGAATGTTCATATCCAACCAACTCTCAAAAATGCCCTACAATGTCAAGGCAAGAGTTTCTGTTCCATCACAGATAGCATAGGCCAGATTCACACCAGCACTAATCAAAACAGACTTTACCATTACCCTCTCAAAACTCTTGTGTTCTTGCTCTTCCAAATTAGGAGAAACTTAGAAGGTGAACGAATATTAGGCAAAGAGGTTTAGCACTTTGGAATACATATATATATATATATATATATATATATATATATGTATAAAATCTCCCTTTCTCACTGCCAACCCCTTGAAAAAAGTGGGTCAGAACTGAACTGGCTACAGATTATGAGAAAATATGAACTGAATCTGAATTTTTATAATAGATTTTCCTATACTATTTCATAGCTGAAAATGTGATTGTTCTAATACCAGACTATAGCAAAGGAAGACATGAAATTGCAAGATATATTTTCCAGGACAGATAAGACCAGAAAATGGTTTTGGAAAAGGTGGCAAGAAGAAAAAACATTTCCTGACTGGTCTGCATTGAGTTCAATTTATTCAAAGAACTGGCTAAATGAGTAGTTTTGCCAAAGCCAGTATTTATTCAACTCTTATTTATTGTTTCATGTCTCCTTATTCTCTTTGCTGGCTTGTCTCTGAATAAAGAAATTAATATATTTGCCTAGGCCCAGGATGCTGCTGGGAAAGAAAGGCAAACACTCTAAACTTATCCCTTTCAGATTGAATTCCTCTCATGGCTCATAGAATATTTTATATAGCTCTCAAAGCTTAATAAAGTGGCTATGTGCACTGAGTATTTGCCTCAGAGATTTCTTGAGAATCAGAGGAAACATATAATATATCTTTCATTTAGACTATATTTTCTTTCTGTGAGTATTCCACATCAAGTATTTTTGGATTTTTTAGAAAATATGTATATTTTTTCATTACACTCTTTGGAAATTTTAGATATATTCTACATGATATCATTTTGCTATGAAGATATTTTTGTCAAATGTCTAAACACATGATTCTAGTAATATATTCTATATCTGGTGTAATGGCCCAAGATTTTCCCTCAAAGCATCAAATATTCTCTCAAGTGTAGTAATTTTCAAGTATCTAATAAGTTTTTTTCCCTAACTTTTAATATTGTTTTTCAGCCTATGATATTCCTCTTTTTGGTTTGTGGTCAGTGACACCATTATCTGCGTTACCCACACTCTCTCTGTGGACACAACACCAGATTAAGACACGAGCCAGTTAAAACTGCCGTGTTCATACTTTCCTCACCTAGATCTTCTAACTAGATCTACCAATGGTAATCCACCCATACAACGAAATTATGTATTTGGAAACATATAATAGCAATAATGTGAATAGTATGAAAGTGTTAGTCGTGTTGACTCTTTTGGAACCCCATGACTGTAGCCCACCAAGATCCACTGTCCATTGGATTTCCTAGGTAAGAATACTGGAGTGGGTTGCCATTCCCTTCTCCAGGGGATCTTCCTGACCCAGGGACTGAACCCGGGTCCCCTGCATTGCAAGCAGATTCTTTACCATCTAATAATAGTATATATTGCATTTTATTTATTTGGCCTTTGAAATTAGATCTCTAATGTGTTTCTGGGTAATGCTTTACAATGTTTGAAAGTTTATTTGTGTATAAGGATACACAAAACATCCAAATCTTTTTTTATTGAAGTATAGTTGATTTACAGTATTATGTTAACTTCTGCTATACAGCAGTGATTGTTATACATACTTATACATGCTTTAAAAATTCCTTCCCATTATGATTTATCACAGGATATTGAATATATTCCCCATGTTTTATACTAAGACCTTGTTGTTTATCCATAACAGTTTACATCTGTTAATCTCAAACTCCCAATCCATCTTTCCCCTACCTCCCATTCCCCTTGGCAACCACAGTTTTGTTCTCCATCTGTGAGTCTGTTTCTGTTTTGTAGATAGGTTCATTTGTGTCATACTTTAGATTCCATATATGATGTCATATGGTATTTGTCTATCTTCTTATTTCACTTAGTATGATAGTCTCTAAATCCATCCAGCATGCTGCAAATGGGATTATTTTATTTTTTATGACTGGGTGGTAAATTGTATATATATATATATATACAATTTATATATATAATATATATATAATATATATATATATAATATATATATATAATATATATATGACACATCTATTTTACCCATTCATCTCTTGATGGACATTTAGATTGTTGCTTCCATGTCTTGGCTATTAGGAAGAGTGTTGCTATGAACATAGGGATGGATGTACCTTTTTGAACTATAGTTTTGTCCAGATAAGTGCCCAGGAATGGGATTACTGGGTTATATGCTAATTCTAGCTTTTTGAAGAACCTCCATACTGTTTTCCATAGTTGCTGCAACAACTTTCATGTCAACCAACAGTGTAACAGAGTTCCCTTTTTTCTACACACTCTCCAGCATTTGTTATTTTTTGACTCTTAAATGATGGCCAGTCTGATTGGTGTGATGTGGGACCTCATTATACTCTTGATTTGTGTTTCTTTCATAATTACTGATGTTGAACATCTTTTCATGTGTCTATTGGCTATCTGTATGCCTTCTTTGGAGAGTTGTCTATCTAGGTCTTCTGCCCATTTTCCAGTTGGGTTGTTTTGTTGTTGTTGAGCTTTATGAGATGTTTGTATATTTTGGAAGTTAAGCTCTTGTTTGTTGCATTATTTGCAAATATTTTTTTCTCAGTCTGTAGTCTTTTCATTTTGTTTCTGACTTTCTTTGTGATATAAAAGCTTATAAATTTGATTAGGTCCCATTTGTTTAGTTTTGCTTTTATTTCTATTGCTTTGGGAGACTGGCCATCTTTATTATATGATCATATTACTCATTAGCTGAGCTTCTTTTTTTATATCCTACATATTTCACTGATGAAAGAAATCAAAGACGACATAAACAGATGGAGAGATATTCCATGTTCCTGTGTAGGAAGAATCAATATTGTGAAAATGACTAAACTACCAAATGCAATCTACACATTCAATGTGATCCCTATCAAATTACCAATAGCACAGAACTAGAACAAAAAATTTCACTATTCATATGGAAACACAAAGGACCCCAAATAGCCAAAGCAGTCTTGAGGAAGAAGAATGGAGCTGAAGGAATCAACCTTCCTGACCTCGGATTATACTACAAAGCTCCAGTCATCAAGACAGTATGGTACTCGCACAAAAACAGAAATATAGGCCAACGGAACAAGATAGAAAGCCGAGAAATAAACCCATGCACCTATGGGTACCTTATTTTTGACAAAGGAGGCAAGAATATGCAATGGGGCAAAGACAGCTTCTTCAATAAATGGTGCTGGGAAAACTGGACAGCTACACGTAAAAGAATGAGATTAGAACACTTCCTAACGCCATACACAAAGATAAACTCAAAATGGTTTAAAGACCTAAATGTAAGACTAGGAACTATAAAACTCTTAGAGGACAACACAGGCAGAACACTCAATGACATAAATCAAAGCAAGATCCTCTTGCTTTGACCCACCTCCTAGAGTAATGGAAGTAAAAATGAAAGTAAACAAGTGGGGTCTGATTAAACTTAAAAACTTTTGCACAGCAAAGGAAACTATAAGCAAGGTGAAAAGGCAGCCCTCAGAATGGAAGCAAATGATGCAACTGACAAAGGGTTAATTTCCAAAATAGACAAGCAGCTCATACAACTCAATACCAGAAAAACAATCAATCCAAACAAAAAGTGGGGAAAAGACCTAAACAGACATTTCTCCAAAGAAGACATACAGATGGCTAACAAATACACGAAAGGATGCTCAACATCACTCATTATTAGAGAAATGCAAATCAAAACTATAATGAGATATCACCTGACACTGGTCAGAATGGTCATCATCAAAAAGTCTACAAACAATAAATGCTGGAGAGGGCTTTCCTTGTAGCTTGGTCGGTAAAGAATCTGCCTGCAATGCAGGAGACCCAGGTTTGATTCCTGGGTTGGGAAGATCCCTAGAGGAGGAAATAGCAACCTACTCCAGTATTCTTGCCTGGAGAATCCCATGGACAGAGGATCCTGGCAGGCTACAGTCTATGGGGTTGCAAGCATCAGACATGACTTGGCGACTAAAGAGAGAGACAGAGCGTGTGTGTGTGGAGAAAAGGGAATACTTTTGCACTGTTGGCGTGAATGTAAATTGTTACAGCCACTATGGAAGACAGTATGGAGATTTCTGTAAAAAACTAGGAATAAAACCACCATATGACTCAGCAATCCCACTCCTGGGCACATACCCTGAGAAAACCAAACTTGGAAAAGACACATGTATCCCATTGTTCATTGCAGTGCTATTTATAATAGCTAGAACATGGAAGCAACCCAGATGTCCATCCACAGATGAATGGATAAAGAGGTTGTAGTACATATATACATGGAATATTCCTCAGCCATAAAAAGGAATGCATTTGAGTCAGTTCTGATGAGGTGGATGAACCGAGAACCTATTATATAGAGAGAAGTGAGTCAGAAAGAGAAATAAATATCATATTCTAATGCCCATATACAGAATCTAGAAAAATGGTACTGAAGAATTTATTTACAGGGCAGCAATGGAGAAACAGACATAGAGAATAGACTTATGGACATGGGGAGAGGGGAGGAGAGGATGAGATATATGGAAAGAGTAACATGGAAACTTACATTACCATATGTAAAATAGATAGCCAATGGGAATTTGCTCTATGGCTCAGGAAACTCAAACAGGGGCTCTGTATCAACCTAGAGGGGTGGGATGGGGAGGGAGATGGGAGGGAGTTTCAAAAGGGAGGGGATATATGTATACCTATGGCTGATTCATGTTGAGGTTTGACAGAAAACAACAAAATTCTGTAAAGCAATTATCCTTCAATAAAAGAATAATTAAAAAAGATTCATTTAGAGTCCATTATTTATACCAGGAATAAATATGCCATTATTTTAAAAATATAGTGACCCACTTTTTTCACACTTCTATGAAGTGATGATGGCTTCATTTTTATTTTACATCAGATTCCCTTACATGTTTATATATGTGTTTCAGAACTCTAATTTTGCTCCACTGGGTCAAATTTTCTGCTTGTATAACTATACCACAGTGCATTTAGGAGTAAGGCTTTGATATATATTTTAGTAATAACAAGTCAGTTCTTTGCTAACTTTTCAAAATTTATCTTTATCTGTTAAATTTCATGACAGCTCTTGCAAACTGGTAGTGTCAGTACTTTAGGTTCAAAAATGTGTTATCAAAATTGCCTTGGCTCATCCTTATCCCTTTCCATTTCCACACATATTTTAGTTTGTATTCATTTGGTTTTTGTTTGTTTTTCTATTTTTTGGCTATGCCATGAGGCATGTGGGATCCTAGTCCTCTGGCCAGGAATCAAACCCATGCTCCCTACAGTGGAAATGTGGTCTTAACCACTGGACCATCAGGGAAGCCCCTCCATATACATTTTTGATTCAGCTTGTGATTTCAAATACCTGGCATTATTTTGACTGGAATTTCATTTTATCTGTGGATCAAATGATAGTTCCTATTTTTATAATAGTTGGTCTTTGAATGCATAAGTATATAAATACATGTTTTTATATAAGCATCTTCATAATTTTTTCATTAACTTTACCTCTAAATTATTTGTTGTTTTTGGATACAGTTGCAAATAATACAAATTTAATTTTTTGTTGAATTTATGTAAAATACATTTACTGGTTGTATACAGAGTTTATATCTGGTGACCTTAACAAATGCATTTAAAACTAACTGTCTCTAGATTATTTGGATATTCTTCAAATAAAATTATGCCAATAGGACATAATCATATTTTTTCATTGCAATCCTTGGCCCTTCCTGTATCTTTTAATTACTTTATTGAAATATAATTAACATATCATACAATTCACTCATTTAATGTGTACAACTTAACAGCTTTGTTATGTCCACAGAGCTGTGTATCCATCGCTACAATCACTTTTAGAACATTTCAATTCATCCCTCACAAAAACTGGCACTGTTTAGCTGTCATCCTCCACCAAATCTCCATTCCTCTAGTCTTAGGAAATCAGCTTTGTGTCTCTATAGATTTATCTATTCTGGACATTTTGTATAAGTGAAGTAAGACAATATATGGCTTTTTGTTAATAGCATCTTTAGGTTGGCAACATATTTTCAAGTTTCACTCATGTTGTTGCATGCATCATTTAGTTCACTTCAGTAGTTCAGTCATGTCTGACTCATTGCAACCCCATGGACTGCAGCATGCCAGGCTCCCCTGTCCATTGCCAACTCCAGGAGTTTGCTTAAACTCATGTCCATGGAGTCGGTGGTGCCATCCAACCATCTCATCCTCTGTCATCCTCTTCTCCTCCTGCCTTCAATCTTTCCCAGCATCAGGGTCTTTTCCAGTAAGTCAGTTCTTCGCATCAGGTGGCAAAGTATTGGAGTTTCAACATCAGTCCTTTCAATGAATATTCAGGACTGATTCCCTTTAGGATGGATTGGTCAGATCTCTTTGCAGTCCAAGGAACTCTCAAGAGTCTTCTCGAACACCACAGTTCAAAAGCATCAGTTCTTCAGTGCTCAACATTCTTTATGGTCCAACTCTCACTTCCATATATGGCCAATGGAAAAACCATAACTTTGACTAGATGTATCATTACCCCTTTCCTTTTTATTCCTTAATAATTGTGCATTACATTGGCATACATTTTATTTATCCATTCATCAGTTAACAAAAAGTTAGATTGCTTTAATTTTTTGGCTATTATGATTAATACAAATTTTTGGACAGATTTCTTGCTTTTAGTTTTGATTATTTTCAGTCTATTGTTTGCATTGTTGCTGGTGTTTTAGTTATAGCTTTTTAAATTAATTTTTATTGGAGTATAGTTGCTTTACAATGTTGTAATAGTTCCTACTATACAGAAAAATGAATCAGCCATGCATAGACATGTATTCCCTTCCTTTTAAACTTCCTTCCCATTTGGGACACCACAGTGCATTAACTACAGTTCCCTGTGCTGTCCTTAAAAAAGCATTACTTAATTCAAGGTCTTAATTTTCACCTATGTTTCCTTCTAAGAGTTTTAATTTTGGCTCCTACATTTAGGTATTTGATCAATTTTGAGTTTGTATTTTTATACGGTATAGTTAGGGGTCCAACTTCTTTATTTGCATATGGGCATCCAATTGTCTACTCAAGTATCTTTGCCTGGAAAATTCCATGGGCAGAGGAGCCTGGTGGTTGACAGTTCATAGGTTGCAAAGAGTAGGACACGGCTGAGCACGCACACACATTCAATTGTCTCTGCACTATTTGCTGAACAACTATTGTTTTCCAATTTAGTTGTCTTGTCCTTTTCAAAAAGCAACTGGCAATAGATATGAGCATTCAAGTCTGGACTCTCATTTTCATTTAATTGATTTATATGTCTATTTTCATGCCAGTATCATATTGTTTTGATTACTTTGTTGTTGTGGTTCAGTCACTAAGCTGTGTCCGACTCTTTACAACCCCATGGACTAGAGCATGCCAGGCTCACCTGTCCTTCAGTATCTCCAAGAGTTTGCTCAAATTCATGTCCATTGAGTCAGTAATGCTATCTAACCATCTCATTCTCTGCTGGCCCCTTCTCCTTTTGCCTTCACTCTTTCCCAGCATTAGGGCCTTTTCCAATGAGTCAGCTGTTCATTTCAAGTGGTCAAAGTACCGGAACTTCAGCATCAGTCCTTCCAATGAATTTTCAGGGTTGACTTCCTTTAGGATTGACTAGTTTGATTTCCTTGTAGACCAAGGGACTCTCAAGAGTCTTCTCCAGTACCACAGTTCAAAGGCATCCATTCTTTAGCAGTCTTCTTTACAGCCCAACTCTCACATCCATACATAACTACTGGCAAAACCATAGCTTTACTATATGGACCTTTGTCGGGAAGGTGATGTCTCCGTTTTTTAATACTCTAGGCTTCCCAGGTGGTGCTAGTGTTAAGGAACCCACTTCCTAATCCAGAGATTAGGGTTTGATTTTGGGATCAAACCCTAAAATTTGGGGGTCTCCTAATCCAAGAGACTTGGGTTTGATTTTGGGGTCAGGAAAATCCCCTGGAGAAGGAAATGGCAATCTACTCCGGTATTCTTGCCTCAGAAATCCCATGTACAGAGGAACCTGGTGGGCTACAGTCTATGGGGTCACAAAGAGTTAGACACAACTGAAGCGTCTGAACAGCATGTTTGTAGCAGAAGAGCAGGTTTGTCAGTCCAGACTCCTTCCATTTTATGCCCCTAGCAGTATTTATTCTTAATCATGACATCTGTCCCTGACATATTATGAAAGTATACATTTACTTACTATCTGTCTTCTCTTTCTAGAAGGCAAATTCTTGAGAAGGGGCTTTATGTTGTTCACTTTTGGATTTATACTGTCTTTTGGCCAAAGAGGTGTTGAAAATTTATTGACAGTTGGAAGCAAATTTTTTGAGGTGCATGCATACTTTGGAGATATTGCAGGTTTAGCTCCAGACCACTGAAATAAAGCAAATATTGCAAATTTTCATTTATCTAGGATAAATATCCAAGGGAAGTTCTGAGTCTTATTTTAAGTGTATATTGACCTTTATAAAAAATGCCAAAATAATTCCAGACTAGTTGTAGCCATTTTACATTCTCATCAGTAATGTGTAAGAGATCTGGTTGCCCTGTACCCTTTCCAGCATTTACTATTGTCAATACATGTTTTCTATTTTATTTGGTGGATTTATTTATGTTTCTATAATAACTAATGATTATCATTTTTATATGTGCTATGTGCCATTTATCCATCTTCTTAAATGAAATGTCAAAGACTTCCTCATTTTCTATTTGGATTATTTGCTTTCTTAGCATTTTCATCATATATTCTGTATGCAAAACTTTACAGATGCAATTAGAAACTATTTTCTTAGTCTGTGGCTTGAATTTTAATCTTCATCATAGAGATATTTACAGAGAAAATTTTTTAGTTTTAATGGTTTGTGTTTTTTCCCATTTATGGCTATCCCTCTGTTATTTTGTTTAAGGACATTTGCCTAACCCTAGGTTAAAAACACATTCTATGTCTTCTTCTAAAATCATTATAGTTTTAAGATGTGGGATCCATTTATGAGTTAATTTTGCATAATGTGTGAAGTGAAATAGAGTTTTGTGCAGGCAAATCAATTGTTCGGAGAAATTAGAAGTTTGGGAGATCATAAAAAAAAATATGCCAGAAAGCAATCTGTGAGGTACAGATCTAAGATTTGGCAGTGTGTAGTGTGTGAAATGTTCAGTTCATCAAGTTGGCAAACTATAGCTGAGAATATAGCATTTTGTTGCACTCTGAGGAGGAATTACATTGAATCATTCAAAACTTCTGTACCAAACAATCAAAGGATATAATTTCCTAAGCAATGGATGTTGGTAGGCATCAGACAAAAAGAAGAAATTCAACTGAGATTCTGAAAAGCTCATAGTTATCCTTTAGATTCGATTACACCCAATGAGCATCTGTAGGTGTATGGTGAGAACTCAAAGAATTTATCATTAAATGTATTTATATCTTAGATTGAATGCATTCAAATCAGTGGTTCCCTTGGACAAGTTCTAGTCTTCTCAACGGAGTGAAATCTTCCAATGCTCAGTTACAACAATAGATGTATTCCTGCCTCATGAAGTGAAATGCAGTCCCTTCACAAATCAGAGGAAACCATATGGTCATTTTTTATTCATTTGTCTTATCCAGCATCTAAATCTTTTCTACATTAAGAGCCCAATTCCCACTCCCCACACTCACTGTGAGCCTTAAAAAGGGACAAAAGATACCACCTGTTATAGAATATTAAAATGTAGGGTGCTTCTTTTCCAAGCCACACTCATGGATAGGTCTCCATTCCTTCCAATCATATACAATTATCTGGAACTTAAATGGTATCTACGTACTCAAGCAGCAAAAACAAACAAACAAAAAAACCCATTACTGGTGGAACAAAAACAATGGTATTCTCCATAAGGAACTAGTTGCCAGGCAGAGAGACAGAATATTCAGTCAGATCCTTGATAGGAAGGCAGATATTATTTGTGATCATGGAATGAGAGTGTGGTTAATTAATGTGGAGAGAAAGCTTTACATGAAGGCAAAAATCTTGCTATCAGAAGAATTAACTGGATCAAATGTAACAGCTTTAATAGTTAGGACAGGCTGTAATTATCCACCTTTGTCAATTTTGACTTTCTTAACGGACACAATTGTGGTATTACAATAAAGACAACCTCAAGATTACTAGGTTTTGCCCTTCAACAAAAACCCATTCTCAGCTCTTGAGTTTAGTGCTTTAATTCTAAAATCTTTTGCTAGAGCGACGATTGGAGAAGGAAATGTCAACCCACTCCAGTGTTCTTGCCTGGAGAATCCCAGCGATGGAGGAGCCTGGTGGGCTGCCGTCTAAGGAGTTGCACAGAGTCGGACACGACTGAAGAGCAGAGTGACTGTAGCCCTAAATTCACTGATTATGTTATTTTCTTCCAGTACAGAGTTGGCTCTTCCTATTTGCAGATTTTGCATCTGCAGATTCAGCCTAACTGCAGATAAAAAGTAATTTTAAAGTTCCAGAAACTTCCAAAAGCAAAATTTGAACTTGCCATGTGTCAGCAACTTTAAATGGCATAAATACTGTAATAGGTGTTATAAACAATCTATAGATGCTCTAAAGCAGTCTATAGTTCTCTAACTCTGGAATCTAATACCTGATGATCTGAGGTGGAGCTGACATAATAGTAATAATAGAAATAAAGTACACAATAAACATAATGCACTTGAATCATCTTGAAACCATCTTCCCCCATCTGAGGTAAATCCGTTCTCCATGAAACTGGTCCCTAGTGCCAAAATGGTTGTGGACTGCTGCTTTAAAGTATAGTCATCTTTATATTTATGGACATGCGAAGGTTATATGTAAATACTATGTCATCGTATACGATACCCGAGCATCCTTAGATTGTATCTACAGAAGGTACTGAAACTAATCCACAGATGATACCAAGGGACAATTGTACATCCCTCATATTACATTCTCACATGTATTCTCAGTTAGCTGCAAATGTAATTGGACAGAATTGTGCAATTATTTGCCACATGTAGTTTTTCCTCCTGAAATAGACAAGCTTGCAACTCTAGGGTTTGCTGAGGTCTAACTCTAGAAATAGATCTATAACCCATGTAGAGGATACCCGCTATGTAGAAAATCATTATTTTGATTGGAAAACTCAATATTTTTATGACATATTCCCCACTCTTAAAAATATCTATGCTAATAGATGGGGAAACAACGGAAACAGTGACAGACTAATTTCTTGGGCTCCAAAATCACTGCAATTCGTCACTGTAGCCATGAAATTAAAAGACACTTGATCCTTGTAAGAAAACCTATGACCAACCTAGATAGCTTATTAAAAAGCAGAGACATTACTTTGCCAACAAAGATCCATGTAGTCAAAGCTATGGTTTTTCCAGTAGTCACGTATGGATGTGAAAATTGGACTATAAAGAAAGCTGAGCACTAAAGTGTTGATCCTTTTAGCTGTGGTCTTGAGAGTCCCTTGGACTGCAAGGAGATCAAACCAGTCAATCCTAAAGGAAATCAGTCCTGAATATTAATTGGAAGGACTGATGCTGAAGCTGAAGCTCCAACACTTTGGCCACCTGATGAGAAGAACTGACTCATTGGAAAAGACCCTGATGCTGGGAAAGATTGGAGGCAGGAGGAGAAGGGGATAACAGAGGATGAGATGGACAGGAGTTTGAGCAAGTTCTGGGAGTTGGTGATGGACAGGGAAGCCTGGCGTGCTATAGTCCATGGGGTCACAAAGAATTGGACTTGACTGAGCCACTGGTTTTTGTTTGTTTGTTTGTTTTTAAATAAAGGTTTATATCATGTTATTTACTTTCAAAAAATATATATATAAATGAGAGACATTTTCAGCTGCCTAACATCTGTAATGGTAATGTAAATTTAGACACGCCTTATTAAAAGGAAATCTACGAAAAAAAAAAAATCTATGCTACTGCTGCTAAGTCGCTTCAGTCTTGTCCGACTCTGTGCGACCCCATAAACGGCAGCCCACCAGGCTCCCCCGTCCCTGGGATTCTCCAGGCAAGAACACTGGAGTGGATTGCCATTTCCTTCTCCAGTGCATGAAAGTGAAAAGTGAAAGTGAAGTCGCTCAGTCATGTCCGACTCTTAACGACCCCATGCACTGCAGCCTACCAGGCTCCTCTGCCCATGGGATTTTCCAGGCAAGAGTAGTGGAGTGGGCTGCCATTGCCTTCTCTGAAAACTATCTATAGTTCAAGAAATATCTCAACAATTACTTCTATAGACTGGCAAGCAGGTCGTATTTAAATACAAATACAAATTACCTAGAATAGCCACAAAAAAAATCTTGAAAAGGAAAGGAAATGGAAAATGAAGATTTACGTTACCTGTATTATTCAGGGTTCAACTCTAGGATTATCATGGCAGATAATAAAAGTTAGGCTTAGAGCTTCCCTAGTTCCTGTCTGATGAGACTATATAGTTTTTGCTAAAAAATCAGAGACTAGTCATACCTGAGGTGAGGGTTGTAGACTGAATGTTTGTGTTCCCGCAAAATTCATAGGTTGAAATTCTGACCTCATTGTGATGGTATAAGGAGATGAGGCTTTTGGGAGTCATAAGGATGGAACCCTCCTGAATGGGATTAGCACCCTTAATTTAAAACAAAAAATACTTCTTTCCCTTTCATTCTGTGAGGACAATGACAATGCTCTTCAGTTCAGTTCAGCTCAGTCATGTCCAACTCTTTGTGACTCCATGAATCACAGCATGCCAGGCCTCCCTGTCCATCACCAACTCCCAGAGTTTACTCAAACTCATGTCCATCGAGTCAGTGATGCCATCCAGCCAGCTCATCCTCTGTCATCCCCTTCTCCTCCTGCCCCCAATCCTTCCCAGCATCAAGGTCTTTACCAGTGAGTCAACTCTTCACATGAGGTGGCCAAAGTATTGGAGTTTCAGCTTCAGCATCAGTCCTTCCAATGAACACCCAGGACAGATCTCCTTTAGGATGGACTGGCTGGATCTCCTAGCAGTCCAAGGGACTCTCAAGAGTCTTCTCCAACACCACAGTTCAAAAGCATCAATTCTTCGGCGCTCAGCTTTCTTCATAGTCCAACTCTCACATCCATACATGACCACTGGAAAAACCATAACCTTGACTAGGCTTGTTGGCAAAGTAATCTCTCTCCTTTTAATATGCTATCTAGGTTGGTCATAACTTTCCTTCCAAGGAGTAAGTGTCTTTTAATTTCATGGCTGAAGTCACCATCTGCAGTGATTTTGGAGCCCCAAAAAATAAAGTCTGACACTGTTTCCACTGTTTCCCATCTATTTGCCATGAAGTGATGGGACCAGATGCCATGATCCTAGTTTTCTGAATGTTGAGCTTTAAGCCAACTTTTTCACTCTCCTCTTTCACTTTCATCAAGAGGCTTTTTAGTTCCTCTTCATTTTCTGCCTTAAGGGTGGTGTTATCTGCATATCTGAGGTTATTGCTATTTCTCCCAGCAATCTTGATCCCAGCTTGTGCTTCTTCCAGCCCAGCGTTTCTCATGATGTACTCTGCATATAAGTTAAATAATCAGGGTGACAATATACAGCCTTGATGTACTCCTTTTCCTCTTTGGAACCAGTCTGTTGTTCTATGTCCAGTTCTAACTTTTGCTTCCTGACCTGCATATAAGTTTCTCAAGAGGCAGGTCAGGTGGTCTGGTATGCCCATCTCTTTCAGAATTTTCCACAGTTTATTGTGATCCACACAGTTAAAGGCTTTGGCATAGTCAATAAAGCAGAAATAGATGTTTTTCTGGAACTCTCTTGCTTTTTCGATGATCCAGGGGATGTTGGCAATTTGATCTCTGGTTCCTCTGCGTTTTCTAAAACCAGCTTGAACATCTGGTAGTTCACGGTTCACGTATTGCTGAAGCCTGGCTTGGAAAATTTTGAGCATTACTTTACTAGCATTTTCTTAGCAGATACCAAATCAAGGCTAGTGCCTTGATCTGGGATTTCCAAACCTCCAGAACTGTGAGAAATGTGACTTAAGTCACTCATTCTATAGAAGCCCCAAAAGAGTAAGACAATAAGGAAATATCAGTAATTTTCAGCAGTATGTTGTCATTTAAGTGGAGCTTTCCAGTGAAAGCTGGCATCAACTGCCAGCAGTGTGAATGATTTGCAGTAGATAAAATTATTATTGTGTATTTTGTGTTTTATGTGCCAAGTTAAATTCATTTAAAAATATTTTGGAATGTGTACTTAGAAATGTGATTGATTTGTTTTATTTTTATTTTTTATTATGACTATCATTTTCTTTTTTTTTTAGTTCTAGTGATTTTGTTATATTGTTCATTCCTTTGAGTGTTCTATATAAATAATTAGGTTTTTTCCCTTTTTGTCTTTATGCCATACATTTTATTTCCCACTAAATTGCTAAGCACAATATTGAATAGAAATAGTGATAAAGAGCATTCTTATTTATTCCTGACCTTAGTGAAAGCATTCAACTCCTCATCAACAGATGTGAAGTTAAGTGTTGGGTTTTCCAAGATGTTGTTCCCCAGATTGAGGGATATTCTTTATGCTCCCTGTTTGCTAAGACACAGGGATCTTTTTAACTTTTTATTTTGCATTGGGATATAGCCAATTAACACAATGTTGTGATAAAGGGACTCAGCCATACATATACATGTATCCATTCTTCCCCCAAACCTCCTTCCAATCCAGGCTGTCACATAACACTGAGCAGTTCACTGTGCTCTACAATAGATCCTTGTTAGTTATCCATTTTAAATACAGCAGTGTGGACATGCTCATCTCAAGCTCCCTATCTCGTCCCCTATCCTTCCCCAAAACAGCCATAAACTTGTTGTCAAAGCTTGTGAGTCTCTTTCTGTTTTTGTATGATTTCTATTTAGATTCCACATATGAGGGATGTCATATGATATTTCTCCTCCTCTGTCTGACTTGCTTCACTCAATATGACACTCTTTGGGTCCATTCATGTTGCTATAAATAGCATTATTTCATTCTTGTTTTATAGTTGAGTAATATTCCATTGTGTATATGTACCACATCTTCTTTATCCATTCCTCTGTCAATGGACATTAGGTTGCTTCCATGTCTTGGCTACTATAAACAGAAAACACTGGGATCTTGCTTGAATGGATATTAAAATTTCCCAGATGTGTTTTCCACATTTTGGGAAATGGTTATATGATTACCACTTTTGTTCTGTTAATATCATAAATTGTATTAACTTTTAGAATGTGAAACTTGTATTTAGAACTTGGATTTCAGAAATTAATACCACTGGTTTGTGATATATTATTTTGTGCATTCTAGAATTGACTTCTTAAAATATTATTGAGAATTTTTATGTCTTTTTCATGAAATATGTTTGTCAAGTTTTGACATCAGATTTATACTGGTCTTCTAAATCAGGTTGTGCAATGTTATTTTCTCAACAAGTTTTTTTTTTTATTTAAATATGATTGGCAGTCATTCTTCCTTAAATATTTGATTTCTCCAAAGAAGACATCTAGATCAACAATTTTCTGGAAAACAAGGAATTTTGATTTATGATCAATTTAATTATTTTTTACAATTATGAAATATTATAAATTAACATTTCTCTGTGTCTGTTGTTGTAGGTTTTATCATTCAACACTAATGTCTATTTCACTTATGTTGTTAGATTTACTTTGATACAAAACTGTTCATAACATTAACTTATTGTGTTTCTTATGACTAAAGGATGTGTATTAATGTTTCCGCTATTTTTCATTTGAGCTACTGGTTATTTAGCAATGTGTTTTTAATTTCCATATATTTATGTATCTCCCAAACTTTCCTGGTTTCTGATTTGTAATTTAATTTTATTGTGGTCAGAACATATACTTTGAAACTATCATTTCTTTAAAATATATTAGAGTTGTTTTATGGCCAAAATATAGTTTGTATTGGATAATGTTCAATGTGTTACTTCAGGAGAAGTGTATATTTGCTTTTGTAGGTGGAGTGTTCTACAAGTGACTGTTGATATACTTTGTTAACAATCAGTTTTAAGTCTTTCTATTTCCTTATTGATCTCCTGCCTCATTGTCTCATCCATTGCTGGAAGGAGGGTGTTAAGGTCTGCAACTAGTATTCTTGAATAGTCTGTTTAATTGTTTAAATCTGCCAGTTTTTGTATCCTTTATTTTGGGACTGTTGTTTGAAATTGTTATATCTTCTGAATTGAAACTTTTATCATGATGAAATCCTCCTTTGTCTCTAGAAAAGTTTTATATTTAATTTTCTATTCTGTTTGATATTAGATTGGCTATCTTCTGTTTATAGGTTGTACTTTATATCTTTTGACATCTTTTTGCTGACAATATATTAATGTATTTGCATCTAAACATTCTCTTTTAGACAACATAGTCACATTTTTATGCATTTTGCTCATATCCATATTTTAAGTGTTTAATCCATTTAAATTTTATGTAATTATTTCCAAGTTACGATTTATGATTTTTCCTATTTGATTGCTATCATGTCTTAGGTAATTTTTCCATTATTTGCCCATTATTGCCCTTTTTTTTTTGTTAAATATATTCTACTGCACCGTTTAAAAATCCTTCTTATTTGTTTTTTTTCTACTTAACATCTTAACAGTTGTCCTGAGGATTACAACTAACTTCTTAATTTATAACAGTTTAGCTTTATTTAATATCAAATTACTATTAATAGCACACAGAAGATGCTACTGTGTGTCTCCATTCATTGTCCCATGTATGTGAGATCATTGACACATAAATTACAACTTTTTTTGTTATAGATACACCAACGCTGAACTTAATTATTTGTGTGTTTTTTTTAAATAAAAATCAGGTAGGAAAAAGTAATAGGCAAAAATATTTGTATACTGTCTTTATATTTACCTGTGTAGTTATCATTATGATGCTCTTCATATCTTTATATGAATTTAAGTTATTTGTAGTGTTCTTTAATTTTAGCTGAAAGATTATCTTAAATGTTTCTTGTAGGGAAGGTCAGCTAGTGACAACAACTCTCACTTTTTTGAAATCTAGGAAGGTCTTAATTTCTCCCTGATTTTTGAAGGACAATTTTGTGGCAATAGAATTTTTGGATGATAATATTTTTCTTTAAATTCCTTCAATGTGCCATCTCTGAATTTTGTGATTTCTGAATTGAAATTAACTATTAACGCTAATAAATATTATACATAATGTCTCTCTTCTTTTTTGCTGATTTCAGATTCTCAATATTTTTTCAATAGTTTGATTTTGGTCTACCTAGGTGTGAATTGCTTTGGGTTTATTCTACTTGTCCTTAATAGAGCCTCTTGAATGTGTAGATTGTTTTGTTCAAATTTAGAAAATTTTAGCCATTAATTGCATGAATAGTGCTTCTGTTTCCTTCTCTCTCTCCTCTCCTTTTAGTACTTCCATTATGTGTATGATGCTGGGAGTATAACAAATCCCCTTTGTTAAAATAGTTGGTTCTGAAAGCAAGTACTATATTATTCTGGCCATTAAACAAATCTGCCTTCTTCCCCAGAAAAGGAAGAAGCATCTGTCTTCCAAGACGATTTGATATACAATAATCCTTGATTTGAGAGTTCACAGCAAGAGCTTATAGACACAAGGCGTAGAAATGTTATGGAGATATCTCCACATATATTCTTTTGGAGAAGATCCCTTTTCTTCCTGTTTGCATAAGAAATAACAGTAACTTGGGTAACCCTGGGGCTTCCCTGGTGGCCCTTTACCAGATGGTAAAGAATTTGCCTGAAATGAAGGAGACCTGGATTCAATCCCTGGGTGGGGAACATCCCCTGGAGAAGAGAATGGCTACCCACTCCAGTATTCTTGTCTGGAGAATTCCATGGACAGAGGAACCTGGTGGGCTACAGTCCATGAGGTAGTCCACGAACTTTTGCTTCACCAGGTAACCCTAATTTTACTACTCACCTGTGTGTTAAGTTGCTTCAGTCCTGTCCTACTCTTTGTGACCCATGGACTGTAGCCTGCCAGGCTCCTGTGTCCATGGGATTCTCTAGGCAAGAATATTACAGTGAGTTGCCATGTCCTTCTCCAAGGGATCCTCCCAGCCTAGGGATTGAACCCACATCTCTTGAGTCTTCTGCTTTGGCAGGTGCTTCTTTACCACTAGTGCCACTCACAGCACCTACATATGAAAATAAGAAGTAGGAATGTTTAACCCTTTTATTTATATTTTAGGTGTAGAAACTTGGATTTGTAACACTCCATTCAATGGAACCACTCATAATTTTCTGCAATCATGCAATTTTTTCCTCTTTCTGCCTAGATTCTATTATTATCTCATCACAGATTTATATAGGCAGTAATCTTACTGTTTCATATAGTTCCTTGTAAAGTACACAGTGTTATGCTCCTCTATGTCTTATGTACAAAAACATTTATAACAACTTTATATATATATATAATGTATATGTCATAAAAAGGGATTGACCCTTATTTTTACCATACACAAAAATTTAAATTTTTAAAAATTAATTAATTTAATTGGAGGCTAATTACTTTACAATATTGTAGTGGTTTTTGCCATACACTGACATGAATCAGCCATGGGTGTATATGTGTCCCCCATCCCGAAACCCCTTCCCACCTCCCTCCCCATCCCATCCCTCAGGGTCGTCCCAGTGCACCAGCCCTGAGCGCCCTGTCTCATGCATCAAACCTGGACTGACAATCTATTTCACATATGGTAATATATATGTTTCAATGTTAAACTTTCAAATCATCCCACCCTCACCTTATCCCATAGAGTCCAAAAGTCTGTTCTTTATCTCTGTGTCTCTTTTACTGTCTCATATATAGGGTCATCATTACCATCTATCTAAATTCCATATATATGCATTAATATACTGTATTGGTGTTTTTCTTTCTGACTTACTTCACTCTGTATAATAGGCTCCAGTTTCATCCACCTCATTAGAACTGATTCAAATGCATTCTTTTCAATAGCTGAGTAATATTCCATTGTGTGTATGTACCACAGCTTTCTTATCCATTCATCTACCGATGAACATCTAGGTTGTTTCTGTGTCCTGCCTGTTGTAAACAGTGCTGTGATGAACACTGAGGTACATGTGTCTCTTTCAGATCTGGTTTCCTCAGTGTGTATGCCCAGCAGTGGGATTGCTGGGTCATATGGCAGTTCTATTTCCAGTTTCTTAAGGAATCTCCACACTGTTCTCCATAGTGGCTGCATTAGTTTGCATTCCCACCAACAGTGTAAGAGGGTCCCCTTTTCTCCACACTCTCTCCAGCATTTATTGTTTGTAGACTTTTTGATGATGGCCATTCTAACTGGCACGGGATGGTACCTTGTTGTGGTTTTGATTTGCATTTCTCTGATGATGAGTGATGTTGAGCATCTTTTCATGTGTTTGTTAGCCATCTGTATGTCTTCTTTGGAGAAAGGTCTGTTTAGTTCTTTGGCCCATTTTTTGATTGGGTCATTTATATTTCTGGTATTGAGCTGCATGAGCTGCTTGTATATATATTTTTGAGATTAATTCTCAAATACAGCATATATAAGCATATATCATCAAAAAGATATTTTATCATCAATGAAATGATTTTACAACTTGCATCTCCAACTTTATATTGTTTTGTAACCTTTGATCTATTTTCTCAAGTGGAATTTAGTACGTGATTCCCAATCACTCAAACGGTTGTCACAGTCCATTTTTATGGCAGGATACAAAATTGGATCTCCTATAAGCTGATACTTTGCTGACAGATAAGTATCATATTTTGGTTTATAAATGACCCAATGGTATGTGATACATATGATCTCTGAGGGCACAGTGTCAAAGGCTGAAGACACAGAAAGAGGCAAAAGCAGCCTTACTGAGAAAGTAGATATTCTACATAGTTGCAGCCTGGGTTGAGGGTATATGCCAAATGATGATGAATGAGTAGAAGTGCATCACTTGAAAGGAAGTCTTCTGATTTAATCAGGGTTGCTCTTGAAACAGTCTAGGATAGCCAGTTGTGTTGTTTAGTTGCTAATCTCTTGCCACCTCATGGACTGTAGCCTGCCAGGCTCCTCTGTCCATGGGGTTTCCAGGCAAGAATACTGGAGTGGGTTGCCATTTCCTTCTCCAGGGGATCTTCCCAACCCAGGTATCAAACCTGCATCTTCTGCATTGGCAGGTGGATTCTTTACCACTGAGGCACCAGGAAAGACCAATAATCTGTGTACAAGATCTTTATTTAAGATGTGATCCAAAGAAGCATGAAAAGAGAAGTGAGGAGGGGAAAGAAACTAATAAAATGTGTATTAACCAGCAGGGTACCATGTGGGTCCCTGAAGCTCAGTGGCTAGGAATCAATTGTTAGCATGCCTCGGAGAGGTGCCCCCTGAGAAGTAAGGAAGGTGGTGAGTGGCTTCTCCTGGCATTTATCATTTGCCCTGTGCACAGACCACTTTGCCACCATGGTCAGAGAAAGGCCTTGGTGGTAGACATAGATGCTTGGCTTTAGAAATCATTAGAAGGTATGGAAACTTTTGAGTATTGAGGGAATTAGCAAGACATCAATATCATCTGCTGCAACATCTCAGTGGATATGAGAGTCACCCTGAGGCTTATCTATTGGCTAGTAATTCAATAAATAATATTAGTGGTATAATATGGTCGTGACTGAGTGACAACTAAATAAAACAGCAATACATAATATAGTCACAGTAGTGGTAAAAGTAACAATGACTATTTAGAGGTAGATGCTCTAAAAGTAAAGCAGAAAAAGAATTAGTTGGATAAAATTCATAGAGAAAAATTTCACATAAAATCATAAGGTTTTGAAAATATGTTCCAGTGTAAGGAATTTGGATAGGATCCTTCATATCACAAAATATAATTGAGTTATTCTTGTGTTGTGAGTCATAATAAATCTTATTGAGGAGAACAATCTGTCAGTCATAAGAACAAGAGTCTGGAGAAACATGCAATAACCCTGCAAGAGATTAGCGGGTTAGTCAAACAGTTTAAAGGTGAGAAGACTGAAATGTTGTAAATACCTTGTAAGATTTTATTGAAGGGAACAAATAAACAGATAAAGAAAACATCAATGAGGAAAAGGAAAGAAAGGCTTTATTATGGAAAATGATGTCAGAGATTATGGTGTCCTGAGAGGTACAAAGTTGGGAAGACTTTATGAATAAAGATTTGTTTGAGAAGAATCAGTCTAAATGAATTGTCACCCAAAGCTATTATTTTCCAGACACAACTAGATACTGATATTTCTAGGATGTGTAAACCACTCTGATCATGAAAAATTATTCTTTTTTAAAAAGTTATTTATTTTCAATTGGAGAATAATTGCTTTATAATGCTGTGTTGGTTTCTGCCATACGTCAACATGAATCTGCCATAGGGATACATGTGACCCCTCCCTCTTGAGTCTCCATCCCACCTGCCAGCCCTCTAGATCGTCACAGGGCACCAGGCTGAGCTCCTGGTGTCAAACAGCAAATTCCCACTGGCTATTTTACATATGATAATGTGTATGTTTCAATGCTATTCTCCCAATTCGTCCCACTCTCTCCTTCCCCTGCTGTGGCCACAAGTCTGTTCTCTATGTCTGCATCTCTATTGCTGCCCTGTTTATAGGTTCATCAGTTCTATTTTTCTAGATTCCACATATTGCATTAATATATGATATTTGTTTTTCTGACTGACATCACTCTGTATAACAGGTCTAGGTTAATCCACCTCACTAGAATGGACTCATATTCTTTCACTTTTATGGCTGAATAATATTCCATTGTATATATGTACCATAACTTCTTTATCCATTCCTCTGTCGATGGACATCTAGGTTGCTTCCACATCCTGGCTATTGTAAATATGGTTTCAATGAACACTGGGGTACATGTGCTGTTTAGAGTGGTTTTCTCAGGGTATATGCACAGTAGTGGGATTGCTGGATCATATGGTAGTTTTATTCTTAGTTTTTAAAGAAATCTCTATACTGTCCTCCATAGTGGTTGTATCAATTTATATTCCTACTAACAGTGCAAAAAGGTTCCATTTTCTCCACATCCTCTCTAGCATTTATTGTTTGTAGATTTTCTGATGATGGCCATTCTGACTGGTGTAAGGTGATACCTCATTGTAGAAAAACTTGCATTCTTTTTAGAAAGGTATATATTTATTAGCATTTTTCCATATAATAGGATAATTATAAAGAAAAAAGTAAGAACTGATCCTGGTGGCTCAGTTGGTAAAGAATCTGTCTGCAATTCGGGAGAGCTGGGTTCACTCCCTGGGTTGGGAAGACCCCCTGGAGGAGGACGTGACAGCCCACTCCAGTAGTCTTGCTTGGAGAATCCCTACGGACAGAGCAGCTGGCAGGTCACAGCCCAGGGGTTGCGAAGAGTCGGACATGGCTAAGCACAGCACACGAGAACAGGGAAGAGCAGACATTCAAGCTGGAGGGTCTCAGAATAATTTGAACACTTACACCATGACATATAAACTTTTATCATTTTAGATTGTTTGCCCAGCTCAATTGATTTCTTCTACATTTGGCCAGAAACCTGTTTTGATGACTTCTCTGTTAGTGGCATTACTGGGTACCTGCTCAATTTTTGCCCCAACCTTTCTAATTTACGGTACAATTTGATTTGTTTTGGCATTATCATTGGTGGCAGTATACAGCAATTCTCTTGTACTTTGAAAGTTTGATTTAGTTCTTCTTACCTGGTTTTGTCAGGTTTTTAACACACTGTTTATATGATTAGCTCTTGTTACTTCTTAGTCATAGAATGGATTCCAACCAGCGCCAGACCTATTATGATGACAATGAGGCCTCTGCTTCTGACCACTGGGCAGGTGATACTGACTGGACTGGCCTATATCTTCTGGGACTGGTACACGCTACAGTTGTTCATTTCTGTATCTTCATCTTTTTTCTGTTCCTCTGGTAAGTGGATTTTTCTGGTTTGCTTTCCTTGTGATGGTTGGGCACTGAAACTTTCAATAAATGTGTACTGCTGGTCACTCACATCTTAATGAAATAAGAAAAATGTGCAGGAAAGGACTTAATGGATGAATTTCAAAAGTTTAAGGAATATTATAAATTAAATGTTAAGCTTATTAATTTAAGCAATTTAAAGCAGAATTTTGCTTAGGTTCACACATACATACAAATATTGCTATCACTGTCAAAGAAATAATTAATAGGAAGTAAATTTGTTACAGAAAAACAAAAGTTGAGTTAGTTGACTAATGACCACATTGTGGAGAAACAAGGTTGCAAGAGACATGATAGAACTTCATTAGGGTTCAGGTAGCCTGGCTGGCAAAGCTGCGGTCCAGGGGTCACGAAAGAGTTGGACATGACTTAGCAACTAAACAACAATTCCTTGTGGTGGAATCTTTACCACATGAAACTGTCAATAGTTTCTGAAAGTGTGTTTTTTTTTAAAGTTAATTTAGCATCAGTCATGTCTTTTTCTTCAAAATTAAAGAAGTCCAGAAATCAAATGTTGTTTTCAAATTAAATAAATGAAAAATAAAATATTAAAAAAAGATTTTAATACTATATCTAAAGTTAAGTGCTGAGGGCAGAAAATGACCCAAGTTCCTTCCTGAATCATCTCTTCCTAACTGGAGAAGCCACAGTGTTCTAGAGGATTCCTGCCATCATTAAATGGAATCAAGGTATCTTTGAATTCTCATTCTGTTTTGGATTAACCTATTCCATTTCAATGTTTCTGCCTCTCTTCATATAGGTGGTCATCTGAATCTGTTTATTGGCTGATTGTATCTGGCAAGTTGGATAAAGCATTCAAGGAAATGAAGAAAGTAGCTCAGCTAAATGGAAGAAAAGATGGTATGGAAAATCTACACATTGTAAGGAAAGTAATAGTTATATCTCAAAGTTTCTTCCTTATCAAGGAAAAAATTCAACACAAATAAATTATACCACCACAAAGAAAGCAGAAACCCACAAACACCACTAAGAGTAGGATCTCAACTGAAGGAAAAGTCCTGGTAATCATTTTTGACCATGAATTGATGACTGAATAACTGTGGTTACAAAGCTATGAATGAATAATATGATTCCATGTAATAGCCTATATTTTAGTCTAACAATGAATACATCAAATGTACAGTGTAGCTCAAATGTGTTATGCCACACAAAATTTCCACAATAGGAATTATGTTGTTTCTTTTACATTACAATTGATCTTGGCTTCATCACATAAAACTGAAGAAGGCTATGGTTTTCTTCTCCCAGTAGTACTGATGTATACAGTAATTTCTGGAAATTTGGGGGAAAATGAATAGATTACAATTGAATCAATGAGCTAAGCTTGGAAGTATTCCTAATTCATTAAGAAATGGCCCTGGAGTATAAAGGTTGTGCCAAGTACTAAATAGAAAAACTATTACTAATTCTGCTCAAACACACACACACATATGAAACAGTATAAAACACAGTGATATAATGAAAGTATAAACAAAGAGCCATGAAAATATATAGAAAATGATTCTTTTTGAGTTTAAGAAATTTTGTATTGAATATGGTTTAATTTCTTAACTTTGTTTAGTGTCCCCCTTCTTGTAAAGTGGAAATAATATTAATAATGTCTAACTTTGACACAGGATTTGTACACAACTCAAGTGAGATGAAAAGTTGAAAATACTTCACAATATATAAAGAAAAACACATTTTTAGGTATAATAACTTTAGTAAATACACACACACACACACACACACACAACAAACAGATATGTATGCATATTATGGGGACTTCCCTGGTAATGCAGGAGACACTGGTTTTGATCTCTGGGTGGAGAAGATCCCCTGGAGGAGGAAATGGCAACCCACTCAGTATTCTTGCATGGGAAAATCCCATGGCTCCTATGGACAGAGGAACCTAGCATGCCATAGTCCTTAGGGTTGCAAAGAGTTGGACACAACTGGAGTGACTGAGAACACACACATCTATCTTGTTCCTTAAGACTGTCAGATGTTGTGTAACAGAATATGAAACAACTCTAGGGAAATAAGTTAGAGAATACTTATTACATTTTTTTTTCATTCATGTTCCTTTAATGTGCTTGTTTCGAAATATTTTCACTTTGAAGGTTTTGCAAACTGCAATGAAAGAACTTGCTTTTCTCAAACACTGTTCCAAGAAAACAAAGGCCATTTCAAGTTCCATCATGTGCAGGATAATTGTCTGCCTGTGTTTTCTGAGGTTTGTCTTCTGCCTTCATACTATCAGTTCAGTTCAGTCACTCAGTCGTGTCTGACTCTTTGCAACCCCATGGACTACAGCATGCCAGGCTTCCCTGTCCATCACCAACTCCCAGAGCTTTCTCAAACTCATGTCCATCGAGCTGGTGATGCCATCCAGCCATCTCATCCTCTGTCGTCCCTTTCTCCTCCTGCCCTCAATCTTTCCCAGTATCAGGGTCTTTTCCAATGAGTCAGTTCTTCACATCAGGTGGTCAAAGTATTGGAGTTTCAGCTTCAGCATCAGTCCGTCCAATGAACATTCAGGACTGATTTCCTTTAGGATGGACTGGTTTGATCTCTTGCAGTCCAAGGGACTCTCAAGAGTCTTCTCCAACACCACAGTTCAGAAGCATCAATTCTTCGGTGCTCAGCTTTCTTTATAGTCCAACTCTCACATCCATACATGACTACTGGAAAAACCACAGCTTTGATTAGATGGACATTTGTTGGCAAAAAAAAGTCTCTGCTTCTTAATATGCTGTCTAGGTTGGTCATAACTTTTCTTTATTAATTAAAGAGCAATTAATTTAATTACTAATTAAAAGAGCAAGCATCTTTTAATTTCATGGCTGCAGTCACCATCTGCAGTGATTTTGGAGCCCCTCAAAATAAAGTCTGTCACTGTTTCCACTGTTCTCCCATCTATTTGCCATGAAGTGATGGGACCAGATGCCATGATCTTAGTTTTCTTAATGCTGAGTTTTAAACCATAAAGTAGTTGTATGCAGTTTAAGAAAGTGCCAAATCGTGTTTGCTGTCTGATGTCTTCCTCATCTCTGAACACTGACCTGCTGGATAATAAGACCTGGATGATTCTCAGATCAATCTTTATATGTAAGTTTTTCCAATTACAAAAGAAGAATGGCTATATTCAACAGTTTTCTCATGAGAATGATACATGAATATGTAAACTTAAATTCTTTTTTTTTTACATTCTCATTAAAGATGCTAAAAATAGCAAGATGATAATCTATTGGTGAAATTAGCCAAGATGGTGAAATAGAAAGACCTTGAGCTCACCTCTTCTCAAAGGCATACCAAAATTACAACTATGCATAGAACAACCATCAGTGAAAAAGACTGGAACCTATAAAAAAAGATCTTCTACAACTAAAAACAAAAAGAAGTGACCAAAATGGGAGGGGTGGACTTAAAATCAAGTCTCAGACCACTGGTTAGGCAATCCACAAACAAGAGAATAATCACACTGCAAAGGTTCCCCCAAAGTATTGAGATCTAAGCTCTACCTTGGACTTCCCAGCCCAGGAGTCCTGCACAGGGAAAGCAAGCCCTCAGAATATTTGGCTTTGAAGGCCAGTGGAACTGAACTGCTGGCTAATATTTTATAATAACTAATGGATTATGACCTTTAAAATTGTGAATCAATGTTAGACACATGTAACATAATATTGTACATTAACTGTACTTCAGTTTAAAAAAAAAAATCCAGTAACAAATCCCAAGACAAAGGCCAAATTATCTTCCAACATGCACTATTTTAATTAACAGCATCTGTATGAATGCTACAGTTGTTCCACATCCTTGCCAATGACTGGTAAGATTGTTTTAGTCATTTTAGAGGGTGGGAATGATAATTCATTTTGGTTTTAGTCTCTATTACCCTCCTAACCAATGGTGTTTAACATCTTATGTATGTATTATCAGTCATTTTTATTCTTTTGTGAAGGGCGGAGTCAAGTCTTTACTCCACATTTGGCTGTGTAGTATTTAGTTTCCAAAAATGTTATCTAATGAATCACCTCTCCCCACATTTGTATCTTAGATAATCCTTCCCCTACATTGGATCCTAGATGGCCCTGTGATTCATTTTAACCAGTTGAATGTGATAAAAGAGAAACACTTGCTCTAAATCTAAACCTTAAGAAAGCAGAGAGCTGAAGTTTTACTTACGAATTCTTGGAATTTTAACCCAGGGATTTTTGACTCCAGAATTTCTTCCAGGTCATAGCACACCTTTCTTCCCCCTCTCCATACATAGGACCTCAAGGAAAGAGGTCATGATATTATTCTTGGTTGATGATGAAAAGTTTCATGTCTCTATGCAAAATTACTCAGCTTTTTTCAGCTTCTTAGCTCTCATCTGTGGTGACAATAATTTGGCAAACCACTTCAACAGGTAACTGTGAAAAGATAATATACCAAGGCGTGATAACTGCATATCTAAGTACAAATAAATTGTGTTATTATTTATTTGCCACCATATTCAACACATACAGTGACCCCTGCCATTTCTGTTTCATTTCAGAGACAAAAAGTATAAGAAAACAGGTACCAGAGAAGAAGAGGTCATCTCCCCGACACCACAGAGTGCTATCATCATCATCCTTGGACAGCTTCAGTGAGATAGGAGCTTGTTCCTATTCAGCCTCTTCAGAACCAACTTTGAGATATGCCCTTCCGATGTCAACTCACAAACCTTTTTATGGCTTGGAAGAGCATTGGCAATTTCTTCAGGTGCACATGAGGAAACACTCTGGACTTAAAACCAGGAAATGCTGCTTCCAATGGTCAGTACCTTGCTAATCATTAAAGATGAGTTTTCTGTCTCTTCAAGGCTTATTCCTTCACCTGAAGTGAGATATTGTTTTTTCTCCTTCTTACCTTACAGGGTTATTATGGTGATGTGATGGGTATATTAAATATATATATGTATATATACACACACATATATATATAATGATTTAAAAATATATATATAAAAAAATACTTGGTACTGCAAGCCAGTGGTTCCCAAACTTTTTGGGACCATGTTTGTGGAAGACAATTTGTCCATGGGCCAAGATGCTGGCAGGTGGGTGGGGGGTGGTTGATGTTTCAAGGTGGTTGATGTTTCAAGGTGGTTGATGTTTTATTAAGCACTTTATTTCTGTTATTATATCAGCTCCACCTCAGATCATCAGGCATTACATCCTGGAGGTTGAGGACACCTGCTGTAAAGGATAAATTGCTTCAATTCTTTCAAACTGTTTTAACATTTAGTTTGAGAGATTTTTATACAGAACCCTCTGTTTCTTGTCACGCAGACCAAATTTCACATCTTGGCTTTATTTCTTGGCTTACAAATCTAGCCATAAATTAAGGCACTGTGTGAACACCATTTACATGCAAATAATTGTCTGACACAAAGAAAAATAACAAGCAGAATAATCCTGCCTTTAATTTACATTATTTGTTACATTAAATCCAAATAATTTATGAAGAAAGTACTTAATATCAGTATTCATAAACTATGCATTGAAATCATCTGCTCTTGATGAGCAACCACAAATAGTAATAAAATATAGTCATTAAATTTATATTTAAATAAATATAGTCATTTTGTAGGTCAATATTTACTGTTCCATGTTGAAACTTGTTTATACAGAAAGAAAATAGGTCCATCTTCCATGGGAGAAGAGCATGAAAAATTTTTTTAATTGAGAAAATATAAAAATGTAAAGGAAAACAACAGAAAAAATAAATCTGAGAAAATATCAATTCTAAACAAACTCTTTCAGAAAAATTGAATAGTTCCCAACCTCTACTATGAGGCTATGATTAATCTCATAACCAAACAAGGTGAAGACATTAAAAAAAAAATAAATATAGACATATATCTTATGAACATAGATGAAAAACCCTTAGGAAATTTTAGCAAATTTCAATCCTACTATATATTTTAAAAGTATAATAGAAACTTAAAAGCTTTTGCACAACAAAGGAAACTATAAGCAAGGTGAAAAGACAGCCCTCAGATTGGGAGAAAATAATAGCAAATGAAGCAACAGACAAAGGATTAATCTCAAAAATATATAAGCAACTCCTGCAGCTCAATACCAGAAAAATAAATGACCCAATCAAAAAATGGACCAAAGAACTAAACAGACATTTCTCCAAAGAAGACATACAGATGGCTAACAAACACATGAAAAGATGCTCAACATCACTCATTATCAGAGAAATGCAAATCAAAACCACAATGAGGTACCATTACACGCCAGTCAGGATGGCTGCTATCCAAAAGTCTACAAGCAATAAATGCTAGAGAGGGTGTGGAGAAAAGGGAACCCTCTTACACTGTTGGTGGGAATGCAAACTAGTACAGCCACTATGGAGAACAGTGTGGAGATTCCTTATAAAACTGGAAAGAGAACTGCCATATGACCCAGCAATCCCACTCCTGGGCATACACACCGAGGAAACCAGATCTGAAAGAGACACGTGCACCCCAATGTTCATCGCAGCACTGTTTATAATAGCCAGGACATGGAAGCAACCTAGATGCCCATCAGCAGATGAATGGGATGAGGAAGCTGTGGTACATATACACCATAGAATATTACTCAGCCATTAAAAAGAATTCATTTGAATCAGTTCTAATGAGATGGATGAAACTGGAGCCCATTACACAGAGTGAAGTAAGCCAGAAAGATAAAGACCATTACAGTATACTAACACATATATATGGAATTTAGAAAGATGGTAATGATAACCCTATATGCAAGACAGAAAAAGAGACTCAGATGTATAGAACAGACTTGTGGACTCTCTGGGAGAAGGCGAGGGTGGGATGTTTCCAAAGAACAGCATGTATATTATCTATAGTGAAACAGATCACCAGCCCAGGTTGGATGCATGAGACAAGTGCTCGGGCCTGGTGCACTGGGAAGACCCAGAGGAATTGGGTGGAGAGGGAGGTGGGAGGGGGGATCGGGATGGGGAATACATGTAACTCCATGGCTGATTCATATCAATGTATGACAAAACCCACTGAAATGTTGTGAAGTAATTAGCCTCCAACTAATAAAAATAAATGAAAAAAAAATAAAAGTATAATAGGATAAGACTAAACATGATTCACTTCAACATCAATGTAATGACTCATTAACAGACTAAGATGTTATAAGATGATTGCAATTAAAGAAAAAGCAATTAAAGAAAAAAGCAGTTAAAGATGATTGCAATTAAAGAAAAACAACTTTAAAATATATGTATACCACCCAAATCTATGGTTTTTCCAGTAGTCATGCACAGATATGAGAGTTGGACCATAAAAAAGGCTGAACACCAAAGAATTGATGTTTTCGAACTGTGGTGCTGGAGAAGACTCTCAGAAGTCGCTTGGACAGCAAAGAGATCAAACCAGCCAATCCTAAGGGAAGTCAACCCTGAATATCAACTGGAAGGACTGATGCTGAAGCTGAAGCTTTAATACTTAGGCCACCTGATTCGAAGAGCTTACTCATTGGAAAAGACCCTGATGCTGGGAAAGATTGAAGGCAGGAGGAAAAGGGGACACAGAGAATGAGATGGTTGGATGGCATCATCAACTCAATTGGCATGAATTTAAGCAAACTCCAAGAAATAGTGAAGGACAGGTAAGCCTGGTGTGGCACAGTCCCTGGGGTTGCAGAGAGTCAGACATGACTGAGCAACGGAATAACAACAACATCATCCATTTAAGAATAAAAAAACTCAGCAAATTACAAAAGATTTTTTGTACTAATAAAACCTGTAAAATGCCTATAGCTAACATCATATTTAATAATGAGAAAGAGAACGGCTTCCTAATAAATTCAGAAATAAGGATATCAGGTCTCACCACTCCTATTCAAGATTTTACCAAAGATTCTAGCCAGCAAGTTAGAGGAGAAAAATAAATCAAATGTATCAAATAAATCAAAAATAAATAAATCAAATATATAGATTATATTGGAAGGAAGAAGTAAAACTGTCTTTATTTCAGTTCAGTTCACTCACTCAGTCATGTCTGACTCTTTGCGACCCCATGGATCACACCACACCAGGCCTCCCTGTCCATTGCCAACTTCTGGAGTTTACTCAAACTCATGTCCATTGAGTCAGTGATTCCATCCAGCCATCTCATCCTCTGTCATCCTCTTCTCCTCCTGCCCTCAATCTTTCTCAGCATCAGGGTCTTTTCCAATGAGTCAGTTCTTCACATCAGGGGGCCAAAGTATTGGAGTTTCAGCTTCAGCATCAGTCCTTCCAATGAACATTCAGGACTGATTTCCTTTGGGATGGACTGGTTTGATCTTCTTGCAGTCCAAGGGACTCTCAAGAGTCTTCTCCAACACCACAGTTCAAAAGCATCAATTCTTCAGTGCTCAGCTTTCTTTATAGTCCAAATCTCACATCCATACATGACCAGTGGAAAAACTATAGCTTTGACTAGATGGACCTTTGTTGGCAAAGAAATGTCTCTGCTTTTTAATATGCTGTCTAGGTTGTTCATAACTTTTCTTCCAAGGAGCAAGCATCTTTTAATTTCATGGCTGCAGTCACCACCTGCACTGATTTTGGAGCCCCCAAAAATAAAGTCCGTCACTGTTTCCGTATCTATTTGCCATGAAGTGATGGGACCAGATGCCATGATCTTAATTTTCTGAAAATTGAGTTTTAAGCCAACTTTTTTACTCTTCTCTTTCACTTTATTTACAGAATATATAATTTTTATATTAAGAATTCTTATAAAAATCTAATAAAAGCCCAAGTGTAGTTAGCAAGACTTTCAAGTGATATAATCAATATGAAGGTAAATTGAACTAATATGGACTTGAATGCTAGCAATAAACAACCAACAATTCACAAACACAATGCAAAAGTGAAACACCCAAATATAAATCTGACAAAAGACAAAGTACAGTGGAAAAGTAAAAGATAAATGACTGAGAAAAATCTAAGCAAGTAGATGTATTGAATTTATGGAGTAGCTGACATAGCAGTAACTTATTTTTAACCTGTGTAGTAAGACCTACAATAGAAGGTTAGTTAGTTAAGTCGCTCAGTTGTGTCCGGCTCTTTGCGATCCCGTGGACTCTAGCCCACCAGGCTCCTCCATCCATGGGATTCTCCAGGCAAGAATACTGGAGTGGGTTGCCATTTCCTTCTCCAGGGGATCTTCCCGACCCAGGGATTGAACCCAGGTCTCCTGCATTGCAGGCAGACGCTTTAACCTCGGAGCCACCAGGGAAGGTTAAGGTTAGGCAAATGTATATTTCCTCCACTGTATTATTTTGCCATAGCTGCCATAACCATAATGAAATACCACACACAAACTGGATGGCTTAACACAACAGAAATGTATTTCCCCACAGCTCAGTAGCAGCTGGAAGTGCTGAAAGACCTTTGTGAAATCTTACCCATATAGTTTACCTAATTCTGGGAGATCTCACAATAAAAAATCATGTTAAATTGCTAAGCTATATTTACTTTTAACAATTTAAAAGTATAAATTGGAGAGATATATCTAATAAAATATCTCCATGAATTACCACATAGGAAAATAGGAAACCAGGATATTTTATTCCTTAGCTTAGTGAAATTCAGATGTGTAATAGTCTTCAATGTTCTGCTAGATCATCTCGTAACTACACAGTCTATCTTCAAACAAAAGCTACATAGTAGTTTACCTTTTCTCCATGTCCATAATGATGTCATGAAGTGGAGGATTAAAGGTCTCCGGTAAAACAGACACATGTTGAGGCTGATATGGGGGAAATGTATAAAATATCTCCTAGGTATATGTACTAGAGCTGATAATCCGGCAGCAAATGCATAAACGCCCAGTAGAGTTAAACTTCAAAGAAAGACAATTCTTCTAAAAGCCTGAACCTGTAGGTTCTATAAGTTCTAGCTCATATGAACCATTTCTCAGTCGAGCCTATCTAGACCACTCAAGCCCAGGCACAGGTGAATTCCATTATTCCTGATGACACATACTAAACACTTGCCAACATCCCATAAAATGCATTATTTTCATTTTAGGTATAACTTTTATTTTCTCATCTATAGAGTAAGGAGCTTGAAGTTATATTTTGTTTTACACAGAATTTCCAACAAATGTGCTTTTCAGTTTTCTTATCTGTAAAACTGAGAAAACACATTAATGGAAAGGTTACATAACACAATATTGGGGTCATCTGATAAAACACAGAAGTTAAATTTGAATTTCAGGTTAAAAATGTTTTAGTATAAGTATGTGCCTTGCAACATTTATTTATCCTAAGATGTCATTTACTTGAAATTTAAATTTAATTATATATGCTGTATCCTCTTGTTTTCTACTTTTTCTTTTCACTAAATCTGGCAGCCCCTGACAATATATGTGAATGTACATTATAAATTCCAAAAATATAAGGACATATTAGGGACTCCATAATATTTGACTAATGAATAATTTTCTTATAGAAACTGAAAATCCTGAAAGAAGATGATCATAGGAATTTAAAAATAAAGGAAATTTCTCAACTATTTCAATCAAATTAATAGCTAATGTTATCATAACACTTAATTTTTAGAAAACTGTATAAAGTGTCAATTTCACATTTTCTCATTTAATATCCACTAAAATACCTGTGCTGATAGTGGGCATATATTATGTTCTTTATTTTTATTTTTATTTTTTTCCATTTATTTTTATTAGTTGGAGGCTAATTACTTTACATCATTGCAGTGGTTTTTGTCATACATTGATATGAATCAGCCATGGAGTTACATGTATTACCCATCCCGGTCCCCCCTCCCACTTCCCTCTCCACCCGATTCCTCTGGGTCTTCCCAGTGCACCAGGCCCGAGCACTTGTCTCATGCACCCAACCTGGGCTGGTGATCTGTTTCACCCTAGATAATATACATGTTTCGACGCTGTTCTCTTGAAACATCCCACCCTCGCCTTCTCCCAGAGTCCACAAGTCTGTTCTATACATCTGAGTCTCTTTTTCTGTCTTGCATATAGGGTTATCGTTACCATCTTTCTAAATTCCATATATATGTGTTAGTATACTGTAATGGTCTTTATCTTTCTGGCTTACTTCACTCTGTATAATGGGCTCCAGTTTCATCCATCTCATTAGAACAGATTCAAATGAATTCTTTTTAATGGCTGAGTAATATTCCATGGTGTATATGTATCACAGCTTCCTCATCCATTTGTCTGCTGATGGGCATCTAGGTTGCTTCCATGTCCTGGCTATGATAAACAGTGCTGCAATGAACATTGGGGGTGCATGTGTCTCTTTCAGATCTGGTTTCCTCGGTGTGTATGCCCAGAAGTGGGATTGCTGGGTCATATGGCAGTTCTATTTCCAGCTTTTTAAGAAATCTCCACACTGTTTTCCATAGTGGCTGTACTAATTTGCATTTCCATCAACAGTGCAAGAGGGTTCCCTTTTCTCCACACCCTCTCTAGCATTCATTGCTTGTAGACTTTTGGATAGCAGCCATCCTGACTGGCATGTAATGGTACCTCATTGTGGTTTTGATTTGCATTTCTCTGATAATGAGTGATGTTGAGCATCTTTTCATGTGTTTTTGTGCCATCTGTATGTCTTCCTTGGAGAAATGTCTGTTTAGTTCTTTGGTCCATTTTTTGATTGGGTCATTTATTTTTCTGGAGTTGAGCTGGAGGTGTTGCTTGTATATTTTTGAGATTAATCCTTTGTCTGTTGCTTCATTTGCTATTATTTTCTCCCAATCTGAGGGCTGTCTTTTCACCTTGCTTATAGTTTCCTTTGTTGTGCAAAAGCTTTTAAGTTTCATTAGGTCCCATTTGTTTATTTTTGCTTTTGTTTCTAAAATTCTGGGATGTGGGTCACAGAGGATCCTGCTGTGATTTATGTCAGAGAGTGTTTTGCCTATGTTCTCCTCTAGGAGTTTTATAGTTCCTGGTCTTACATTTAGATCTTTAATCCTTTTTAAGTTTATTTTTGTGTATGGTGTTAGAAAGTGTTCTAGTTTCATTCTTTTACAGGTGGTTGACCAGTTTTCCCAGCACCACTTGTTAAAGAGGTTGTCTTTTTTCCATTGTATATCCTTGCCTCCTTTGTCGAAGATAAGGTGACCGTAGTTTCGTGGATTTATCTCTGGGCTTTCTATTCTGTTCCATTGATCTATATTTCTGTCTTTGTGCCAGTACCATACTGTCTTGATGACTGTGGCTTTGTAGTGGAGTCTGAAGTCAGGCAGATTGATTCCTCCAGTTCCATTCTTCTTTCTCAAGGTTACTTTGGCGATTCGAGGTTTTTTGTATTTCCATACAAATTGTGAAATTATTTGTTCTAGTTCTGTGAAAAATACCGTTGGTAGTTTGATAGGGATTGCATTGAATCTATAGATTGCTTTGGGTAGTATAGCCATTTTGACAATATTGATTCTTCCAATCCATGAACACGGTATATTTCTCCATCTGTTTGTGTCCTCTTTGATTTCTTTCATCAGTGTTTTATAGTTTTCTATGTATAGCTCTTTTGTTTCTTTAGGTAGATATACTCCTAAGTATTTTATTCTTTTTGTTGCAATGGTGAATGGTATTGTTTCCTTAATTTCTCTTTCTGTTTTCTCATTGTTAGTGTATAGGAATGCAAGAGATTTCTGTGTGTTAATTTTATATCCTGCAACTTTACTGTATTCGTTGATTAGCTCTAGTAATTTTCTGGTAGAGTCTTTAGGGTTTTCTATGTAGAGGATCATGTCATCTGCAAACAGAGAGAGTTTCACTTCTTCTTTTCCTATCTGGATTCCTTTTACTTCTTTTTCTGCCCTGATTGCTGTGGCCAACACTTCCAAAACTATGTTGAATAGTAGTGGTCAGAGTGGGCACCCTTGTCTTGTTCCTGATTTCAGGGGAAATGCTTTCAATTTTTCACCATTGAGGGTGATGCTTGCTGTGGGTTTGTCATATATAGCTTTCATTATGTTGAGGTATGTTCCTTCTATTCCTGCTTTCTGGAGAGTTTTAATCATAAATGGATGTTGAATTTTGTCAAAGGCTTTTTCTGCATCTATTGAGATAATCACATGGTTTTTATCTTTCAATTTGTTAATGTGGTGTATTACATTGATTGACTTGCGGATATTAAAGAATCCTTGCATTCCTGGGATAAAGCCCACTTGGTCATGGTGTGTGATTTTTTTAATATGTTGTTGGATTCTGTTTGCTAGAACTTTGTTAAGGATTTTTGCATCTATGTTCATCAATGATATTGGCCTATAGTTTTCTTTTTTTGTGGCATCTTTGTCTGGTTTTGGAATTAGGGTGATGGTGGCCTCATAGAATGAGTTTGGAAGTTTACCTTCTTCTGTAATTTTCTGGAAGAGTTTGAGTAAGATAGGTGTTAGCTCTTCTCTACATTTTTGGTAGAATTCAGCTGTGAAGCCATCTGGTCCTGGGCTTTTGTTTGCTGGAAGATTTCTGATTACAGTTTTGATTTCCTTGCTTATGATGGGTTTGTTAAGATCTTCTATTTCTTCCTGATTCAGTTTTGGAAAGTTATACTTCTCTAAGAACTTGTCCATTTCTTCCAAGTTGTCCATTTTATTGGCATAGAGCTGCTGGTAGTAGTCTCTTATGATCCTTTGTATTTCAGTGTTGTCTGTTGTGATCTCTCCATTTTCATTTCTAATTTTGTTAATTTGGTTCTTCTCCCTTTGTTTCTTAATGAGTCTTGCTAATGGTTTGTCAATTTTGTTTATTTTTTCAAAAAACCAGCTTTTAGCTTTGTTGATTTTTGCTATGGTCTCTTTAGTTTCTTTTGCATTTATTTCTGCCCTAATTTTTAAGATTTCTTTCCTTCTACTAACCCTGGGTTTCTTCCTTCTCTAGTTGCTTTAGGTGTAGAGTTAGGTTATTTATTTGACTTTTTTCTTGTTTCTTGAGGTAGGCCTGTAATGCCATGAATCTTCCCCTTAGCACTGGTTTTACAGTGTTCCATAGGTTTTGGGTTGTTGTGTTTTCATTTTCATTCATTTCTATGCATATTTTGATTTCTTTTTTTATTTCTTCTATGATTTGTTGGTTATTCAGAAGCGTGTTGTTTAGCCTCCATATGTTTGAATTTTTAATAATTTTTTTCCTGTAATTGAGATCTAATCTTACTGCACTGTGGTCAGAAAAGATGACTGGAATGATTTCAGTTTTTTTGAAATTACCAAGACTAGATTTATGGCCCAGGATGCAATCTATTCTGGAGAAGGTTCCGTGTGCACTTGAGAAAAAGGTGAAGTTGATTGTTTTAGGGTGAAACGTCCTATAGATGTCAATTAGGTCTAGCTGGTCCATTGTGTCCTTTAAAGTTTGTGTTTCCTTGTTCATTTTCTGCTTAGTTGATCTATCCATAGTTGTGAGTGGGGTATTAAAGTCTCCTACTTTGGCTTTCTATTCTGTTCCATTGATCTATATTTCTGTCTTTGTGCCAGTACCATACTGTCTTGATGACTGTGGCTTTGTAGTATAGTCTGAAGTCAGGCAGGTTGATTCCTCCAGTTCCATTCTTCTTTTGTTCTTTATTTTTATTTTTTTTTTTGTTCTTTATTTTTAAATGAGAACATTGAGCTTCAAAAAAATTAAGGAAACTGGTCAAGAACATAGTTACTCAGGAGTAAACCCAAGACAATATTCAGAGTCAGTTTTTTCATGTGAAACCAATGCTTTATGCTCGTTACTTTATCTATTGATTGATAATGTGAAACCTGCTAGAAATATCAGTAAGTTCTCTGCAAACAGAAAAACATGGTATGTTCCTTGCTACAAGGGAACAAATCCTCTCATATATATATGAAAAGATATTGCTTAAGAAGATTTCTTTTTTTCACATGTATGAAGAAGCATGAATAGCAATTGATAATTAAAAATTTTACCTTCAAAGCCCATGGAGTATTTGTTAACAGTAATAGAAAAATTTGTAGTGGTTAACCAAAATAGAATAGCATTAATAGAGAAATTAAACCAAATTTGCAGCAAATAAACAAGTAAAAACTTTTGAAATACCCTCCCAAAAGTAATAAGCGAAATATTTTTCATGTTTTCTTTTCCACATTGTCTGAAATTCTTCCATTATATTTTAAATATATTCACTTACTTAAAATTGTCAGAGTTCTCTAAGATATAAGAAAGTACCTTCCTGAGAATACACTGGTGAGAAACAATAAGATGAGTATCAGGTTTGGTGAATAGACACAATTAAGTTTCTGCACAGGAGAGAAAGTCTTGACATAAAATTGTAATCCTGTTAGACATTGCTTGCAGTTAACACTAGGTAATGTGTCATCATAATTTTTCCCATTCCTTAATGCACAACATTTTGTTTTTTGCAGATGGGAGTAAAGTGTCTACAGGAAGGTGTATCTTTAGGGAATCATATAACTTCTCTTGCTTTCATTTTCCTCATCTGTAAAAACAGGCTAGAAATAAGATTATCTCATATGAACAAGCTATAGATTTTAACAACTATTCTTTTATTTATATTTACCACTTGCAGTATATCTAGTATGTTATCCAAGTTCTCATATGCTGCTGCTAAGTCGCCTCAGTCATGTCCGACTCTGTGCGATCCCATAGACGGCAGCCCACCAGATTTCGCCGTCCCTGGGATTCTCCAAGCAAGAACAATGGAGTGGGTTGCCATTTCCTTCTCCAAAGTTCTCATATAGCTATACTGTATTATAAAGAACTGTACATTTAAACAATTAGAGATCAAAGAGAAATAATGCCCAATATTACTAAATCTTTAGCAATTTGGAGTTGAATTTTTATATATCTGATTTCAAACATAATGCTGCTAACTTTCTGACTGTTCTATATTTTAATATAAATAGAATTGATAAGTTTATCAGTAAAGAAGCTTTCTCTTCCCAACATTTAGTAGAATCTTGTTAAGGTCCACTCTGCCTTTTCATTTCAGTATTTCCATTCTTCTAGTTTCTGTAAGTTGTAAACATCCAACAAGCCCATTTCCAAATACTTGATTCCTTACAGATTTTAAAAATTCTTTCCTAGCTCTTTTTGCATATGTCTCCCCAGTGGTTCAAATGGTAAAGAATTCACCTACATGTGGGAGACCTGGATTTGACCCCTGGGTTGGGAAGATCCCATGAAGATGGCATGGCAACCTCTCCAGTATTTTTGCCTGGAGAATCCCCATGGACAGAGGAGCCTGGTGGGCTACAGTCCATGGGGTCACAAAGAGTCGGACATGACCGAGTGACTAAGCACACACACACACACACTGGGATTTTTAATAAAAGAAAAAATCAGGCATTCGCCAAAGAGTGTAGCATGACCCTGGAATAGTTGAATATATGTTAGAAGATAAAAATGCAAACTACTTATGTTAAAAAAAAAAGACACAAAATACTGCCCTGTACATCATACACTTAACATTGACTTCCTCTATCTGAATGGTTTTTGATTGTATCCATTTTTTCCTTCATTTCTGATCTCAAAAAAAGATTTTTTTAAAAAAAGCAGAACACCAAAAAATGTTTAGTTCAACTAAAAGAACTTTTATTCCCAAAATTGTTCCTTCTACTCCTGTACTCTGCCCACACTCTACCAAGGAACCAAACCAAAGATGATTGTTTCTCAAAACCGTGTGGGTATGGGTGATATTAAAAATATTTGATAACTGATAAAGCAATTTAAATAATTGAAAAAGTGTGTAAACAAATAGTTAAAATAAATTACTTACCTTTTCACTGCTTTCTAGTGGTATAGAATTTTTTTCAATAATTCTACTAAAAAAAAAATCATTTGTCACTTATTAGAAACCATTGATGTACTCTTGTTTGACAGAGTCCTATAATAACTGGCCATGATTTGTCAGAAAAACATCAGCAAACTCTCCCTGAGAATTTCATATTAAATTAGGTAATCTGTAGTCTTGGTAAAGAATCTTTTCCCTGTTTTTGGTGAACTATCAGAAATATTTCAATTAACTTTTTCTATTATACTATTTGAGCTTTTTTATATGTCAGATTCCTATTAGTTTATATATACAATAAATTGATTTTCTATATTCAACATATAGATACAGCATATTTTATATTTACATATTAAGTTTATAAACCCAATATTTATAAACACTTTGTTAATCAGCTGCATACATTTTTCAATTTAAAACATCTTAGGGTAATCAAAAACAAGGCTATTTATATATTTTTATCCATTACTATATTCCAATCATTGACATCATACACTCTCGCACATCTTAATTTTAACAGGCATTTCTATCATATTGGATCACTTTCCATTAATATATCATGTCCTGTACTGCTCAAGAAAATTAAACTTCTTGGCCTTTGTTTTCTTTTTTCTTAAATGAGTATAATAATTATAATTAACCAACCACTTACATTAATCCATCAAGCATCCAATACTTATCAGAAGATATGTGACAAAGCCTATGTTATTGTAGACATAAAGTCCTTTAAAGAGAAAATGCCAGTAATTTGATTTTTATCATACTTTCCCATTTAGAAAGTAGTGATGATGCATGTAGACATGAAATTAAAATGTTATCTGTGAAATTTGTTGAGAGAGCAGTGAATATCCTTCAAATAAACCCAAATCAATCCAGAATCATGGAATGTGTGGAAAATTCAAGTGCTAACATCAGTTGCAAGATGACAGTGAAAGCAGTCATTTGAATATTTTAGACCAACCCATCAACAGGGATGTCATGTCCGGAAAACAGAGAATCAGAAAGAATGAGTATCCACCCGTGACCCTTCATTTCCTTCAATGCCTAGTAGAGGGCTCACACAGAGAGCCTTCGGAACAACAGCACACCTCCCTCTAGCCATTGTTTTTAAATTCCTAATATTAAAATCATTTTGCAAATCCACACCTATCAGGTATACACAAGGGACAGCAATTTTCAGGCTTTGAATCTTCCCTGACTTCTTACATTTCTCTTTTGTTATTTCAAATGCATTGGTGAGAGAGAGAAATGCGACTGAAGAAATGGAAACCATGCTTCCCTTACCTTTATACTCAGACCTCTGCATCATCTTTCTTTTCATTGACACAGGCAATTCTTGGAGCTCTTTTCATGTCCCTTCTGTTTTTCCAGTTGTAAACAAGTCAGCAGACCAACGCTGAGGTCCAAATGTTTGAAAAGAGACAGATGTAGCCACTATGGAAAACAGTGTGGAGATTTCTTTAAAAACTGGAAATAGAACTGCCATATGACCCAGCAATCCCACTCCTGGGCATACACACCGAGGAAACCAGATCTGAAAGAGACACTTGTACCCCAATGTTCATCGCAGCACTGTTTATAATAGCCAGGACATGGAAGCAACCTAGATGCCCATCAGCAGACGAATGGATAAGGAAGCTGTGGTACACATACACCATGGAATATTACTCAGCCATTAAAAAGGAATTCATCTGAATCAGTTCTAATGAGATGGATGAAACTGGAGCCCATTATACAGAGTGAAGTAAGCCAGAAAGATAAAGACCATTACAGTATACTAACACATATATATAGAATTTAGAAAGATGGTAATGATAACCCTATATGCAAAACAGAAAAAGAGACTCAGATGTATAGAACAGACTTTTGGACTCTGTGGGAGAAGGCGAGGGTGGGATGCTTCAAGAGAACAGCATCGAAACATGTATATTATCTAGGGTGAAACAGATCACCAGCCCAGGTTGGATGCATGAGACAAGTGCTCGGGGCTGGTGCACTGGGAAGACCCAGAGGGATCGGGTGGAGAGGGAAGTGGGAGGGGGGACCGGGATGGGGAATACATGTAAATCCATGGCTAATTCATTTCAATATATGACAAAAACCACTGCAATGTTGTAAAGTAATTAGCCTCCAACTAATAAAAATAAATGAAAAAAAATAAAAAATAATAATAAAGCAAAAATGTATATTGAATTCTATCATGACTTGTCCGTGTATTTTAAATGATTTTTTATTCTACTAAAATTACATTGATCACATTTTAATTTTATTGTACCTTTAAATGGATTCAATAAACAAAAGTCATGATACATTATCCTAAAAAAAAAAAGAAAAGAGACAGATATATTATTTGTGGGGAGATGCCACATTCATAGAAGGAAATAAACAAATGCCTGTCTTTTCATAGAAAGAAATGATCTTTCTAATGTATATAATCCCTTCTATTTGCAAAGAGCACTCCTGGATTTAACTAGCCCTCTACCTACTTATCAGGGCTTCCCTGGTAGCTCAGACAGTAAAGATCTGCCCCCAATGTGGGAGGCCTGGGTTCGATCCCAGGAAGATCCCTTGGAGAAGGGAATGGCTATCCACTCCAGTATTCTTGCCTGGAAAATTCCATGGACAGAGGAGGCAGGCAGGCTACAGTCCATGGTGTCACAGAGTCGGACACCACTGAGCAACTAACACTTTCACCATCTACTCATCAACCCCATAGTCACACACTGTTTCAATGCATCCTATACTTTGGAAACAAGAAACCTTTTCTAATTTTGATTTCTGAGAAAGGAGTAAAGATCCCCTGATTTAGAAATTACATGTGTTTTCTTTTCCTTCAAAAGACATGCAAATTTAGTCATGGAAAAAAAAAGGTTTTCTGATAGTATAAATTAAATATATTGTGAAAGTTATATTATCACACAAAATGTGATAATTCCTGGAAAGGAGTATGTAATAAAAAGAATGGTGTACCAGAGACCAAGGAATGCATCAAGGAAGCAAAGCTTTATACACTGAGACCTGAATTAGGAATGGGATGAAACTAGATTAAGAAGGTTGTTCTCATTTTTTTAAGAGGAGAGAATATATAAAGTAGTTATAAATGTAGAAGGGATATAAGATTATGTTATAGACAATGAAGGAAATCTTCTGTACTCAAAAGGCAATAAAATAGGGGGTAGAAATCAAATTAGATGAGAATATAGGAAGGGCCTTATGACGAAGGATCTTGTAAACAGTAAAAGACATATGTTTTTCTAAAAGCTATGGAAAACCAATGAAGAATATGAGTAGACACACCATATCTGAACATATAAAAGGTCACAATGACATGTTTAAGCAAATGAAGAGCAAATTAAGCAAATGCTAACGACACTAGAAGAGAGAAGATGGCAGCATGGATGAGCGAGAGAAGTCGAAGTTATTCACGACTTGGTACTGACTGTCATCTAGACACATTTTCTTACAAGTTCCATCATCATGACAAAAATGATTCAGAAGGAACCTCAACAGCTAGAAAGATAGGCCATGATTAAAACAGTAGGTTATAATAGAATGTAAGTCTCACCTGATGTGAAGAGTAATGCATTTCTCTGATTAAATGTTAACATTATTGAGTATATTGTGTTATCCCAGAGGCTACTGGAATATATGGTATACATATTGATATCCATTACCTTTTAAATTTTGTGACTTTCTAAAATTTTTTTGGTTCTGAGAATACCATCTATGGAATTATGGATTATATTACCAACCTTTCAAGACACCTCACATAAGGCAAATTTCTGTCTCCTTACTCTTTTTCTTTCTTCTTTAAATAAGCTTTTCTGTGAATTCATTAGCAACTTCTCATTCTTTCTTGAATTAACATTTTATAATAATTAAATTCACCACTGGAAAGAACTTCATATACATTTTTAATAACCTGTCTTGAAATGACACAGAGATAAATACACTCCAGTTATGGTGTTACTAGACATGTGACTATAGAAGAGGGGTTTAACATCTCTTAGTCTTCTTGTGTCCACCTTTGTTGAAGACAGACCTAGTTATAACTCACAGAATATTATGAAGATAGATCTATGCGTGGCAGAGCACTAATAGTTAACTTTTGCTGAGCACTTCTATGTGCCAGGTAATTTTCAAATATTTTACCTAAATATTTGAAAATTATCAAATATTTATATTATTAATCCTCACAACTCTGATAGTTACTATCATGTTACATGGAAAAATCAGTGTTTTTTAAAGAGACAATCAGGAGTTTTAATAATTACGCCATGGTAATAGTAATAAATGGAGATTGCACTGGGAGGCTAGTATATAAAGTAATTCTAAAGATTAGTAATCTAAGGTAGAAAGATGCTCAATTGTGAGTGACATATATAAGATTTCAACTCAGGTAGTCCGAGTCGTGAGACTTCACCCTTAATTATAATACTGGAATATCTCAAGCACATTCAATTAAAAATCTTGTAAAAGGTGTTTCCTGATCTCTTTATAAGTAAATGAGAAGTCCATAGAGTATAAAATATAAGTCAATATATGAGAGATTCATGAAGTATAAAGTCAAAGATATAAAGCTATAGTTCTTGGCTTTGAAACCACATCAATCCATTTATATATAGATCTGAATATATATATATAAATATATATATATATAAAATACTCAGGTCTCAATCTAAGTTCTTTGGCTTGCATTTCATATATGTGTATGTTCATATAAATGTTCATATATATGTTTTATGTGTATATATGTTTCATATGTACATATATGTTTAATATGTATGCATATATATGTATTATTTCACATGTTTTATATATAAATTTTATATATGTGTATATATGTGTGTGTGTATATGTTCATATAGTTTATATGTATATATATTTTATATGTATATGTATATATATACATACACATATGTAGGTATACATACATATATACAAATTTATATTTATATATATTTATATTGTATATAAATATATACTTATACTTATTTATATTATATATAAATATATATTTACATTTATATTAATATATAAATATTATATAGAAAATAAATATAAAATTTGATATATATAATATTTAATATAAATATAATCTATATATTATAAATTTATAATTATATATAAATTTATAAATATATACTACATTTATATAAAAATTTACATATATAAAAATTTTTATAAATTTACGCTTATTATTTATACATATATACATCTATGTATATGTTTTTATATGTTATTTATACATATATACATCTATGTATATGTTTTTATATGTATATATGTATGTTCACATATGTTTTATATGTGTATATATGTTTATATATTTCATATGTATTTTACATATAAATAAATTTCATGTGTGTATACATATATATATATATACATATATAAAATATTCAGATGTCAACCTAAGTTCTTTGGCCTGCACTTCATGTGTGTGTGTGTGTGTGTGTGTGTGTCTGTGTGCACAGAAGAAGGAACTGGCAACCCACTCCAGTACTCTTGTCTGGAAAATCCCATGGACAGAGGAGTCTGGCAGGCTACAGTTCATGTGTTGCAAAGAGTCGGACATGACTGAGCATATATGTGTATATAGATAGATATAATTTTGAGCAAGATACATCATTAATCTGGATTTATGAAATGTCATGACATGATTAAACAAATGAGACTGTTAGAAAAGTCCAGATGAGAGACGATGGTGGTGTGGATGAAAGAGATAAATCAGTTATTTATAAAAATCTTAAATTTTACATATATTACATATTAGCCTTAGACCTGAACATTTTATATATTCAAAAACTTCATTTTTCAATTATATGTCTACTTGTGTATTCAAAAAATTTCTCATTCCCTTTTCTTAAGTTTAAATATTTATGTCAACTGGAAACAGTATCTTATACCTCATGTCACAGATCCATGTTAAATTGATTCCTGGTGACCAATTATTAGTTTACTACCTCAGCCATGATGGTAGTGATAAAAAGTACTTAGGTCAGAGATCTACCCATCCACTCACGCTGTCTTCAGCTCCCTGCTGTGCATGGCTGACCATTGGGATCTAAGAGTCACCACTGTGTCTGGCAGAACCAGTGACGGTGCTCTGACTTCCAGTCAGGGCCAGTCAGAACAGAGGCCCTCAGCAGGGCTTCGCTGACAGGCGTATTGTGATATTGATTTCAGATGTGACGTTGTCAAGGGGCTTGACATAGCAGTGGTGCACAGGGATAGTCGCTAAATGTTTTCCATGAGGTCACTAGAGAATGACAAGATATGTGCAGATATTCAAAAGATAACATTAAAATTCTGAAACCACCTGTCTTTGCCTCCATGTTTTAGGAGTTCACCCACGGCCGTAGTTTATGACTGGGAATATCAGCTGTAGAACAATAAGTTTTCTAGGATAGAAATTATAATTTTTAAGAAATATTTAATAAACTGATTAATAAAAAGTATTCCTAAATTATTGTGTAGAAAGAATAGATGGAAGAATAAACACTGAATAATTGAAGAATAAATAAATAAGAGTAAATTGAAGGTATTATTTTTGAAATAGCAAAGTTAATTTTCCCTGTCTTCTTAATAAAGTGGTGACAAGAGTCAACTGAATTTGGTTCACTTCACTGAGGTGTAATGTGCTCTATTTCATAATGACAAACATTTCATAGAAGTGTCCTCAAGTAGGCAATTGACTTGAATTTATACTGTTACTAACAATTACAGTTAACCTGAAATGTCACATGTCATACTTAGCCTAGAAGAAATAGTTTGTTCCCATCCTCTTGAAACTATATCACAGAAATTACACACCTGCAAACACATACCAAAATAAGAAATACCTACTCTAAACCCTGATTGAAAAAGGATAGGCCTGCCCAGAACAGTATGAGTGTCTAGTTAATTAGAAATTGAAGACATAGTAGTCTTTGTGGACCCACATCAAAGGGAGCTCTAAAGAACTGTAAGGATTGCCTAGTGATGATTTGGGGAAAGAGAATTCCTAGAGAAAGAGCATGTTTGAAGGTATTAAACTGAGAAAATTATGTAAAGTGCTGCTGAAGCCTGCCTTTCATAGTTTGATGCTTAGAAACAACAAAATTCATGCATCAAGACTAATGGGGCAGTCTAATAGATACTACTTTAATGGCAGAAAGTGAAGAGGAACTAAAGAGCCTCTTGATGAAGTGAAAGAGGAGAGTGAAAATGCTAGCTTAAAACTCAATATTCATAAAACTAAGATCAAGCCATCCGGTCCCATTATTTCATGGCAAGTAGAAGGGGGGAAAGCAGAAACAATGACAGATTTTATTTTCTTGGGCTCCAAACTCACTGTGGACAGTGACTGCAGCCATGAAATTAAAAGACACTTGCTCCTTGGAATAAAAGCTGTGACAAACCTAGACTGCAGAGTAAAAAAGCAGAGACATCACTGTGCCAACAAAGGCACCTCTGGCCCCATGCACACCACCTGAGCATTAAATAATTGAAACAAAGTTTTAGCTCATTGGTTTATTTAAATGTATATACTGGAAGCTAATTTCTGTAATAAAAGAGAACATATAATGCTGTCCAGGCACTCATGAATATTAACCAAACAAGAGTGCCAGGTGGCTCTTGGGGAGAGAACAGAGCTGGAAACAGAGCAATGCTAGGTTTCCCCTTAGTATTCTCTGCCTTTTTGGATACATATATATCTCAGGTTGGAAATTTTTCTCTCTTACCATCACTACTCTCACTCAGGCTCCATTATCTCTACCTGGGCAAGCTAAAATATTTAGAGAACATTTGTCCAAGGTAAAATAAAATAGAAAATAAAAAATTGGAATACAGTCGGTGACGTATTTCAATCTTTAAAATATGAAAGGTTTTTATCCAACTGAGTTAGTGCTCTCTAAATATTTATTATAACAAAAAATGAAACACAATAAGCAAACGTTGAGAATAAGTGATGTACTGAACCCAGCAAGTTAGCTCAGACATGAACTCAAGGACATAGCAGATGAGTAAGAGCAGCAGAGTTTTTCCTGTTCATATGTGTATCCCATTTGCTCAAATTCTATTGGCCAGAGCAAGTCACATGAGAAAACTCAAACTCAGAAAGCAGGGAAAATATTTCTGCCTCCTCAGTTAGAGAAATTGCATAGTCACATGTCAAAAGTCATGGGTACAGAAATAGGTGGTGATTTCAAATTTATCACAGGAATTTCATTGCATATGAATATGAATTAAATTACCCTATTTTCCAATATTAATTTCAACTCATGATTTTTTACTTCTCACTCAATGAAACCAACTTTACATTTTTTTTGTCATTCAAAGTATGATTAATGAAATATTGAATGCAATTTTCCCTTTTCTCAGAAAAAGTGATGAATGAAGACCAAAATTATGGATTAAATGGTTTTAACTCATCCTGTCAAAATGCCTTGCAGGCAACTGGGAGTCTGCCCCTGCTGTCCTAGTACCATTTTATCATTCTAATGCTGCCTCCATCAAAAAACCTTAAAAAAAAATCTTTTTTTTGAGAAGAATGAAATTTGAAGTCTTCGAAGTGAGCAGCTATAACTTTGTGGGTGTAATATTTGTACTGAGAGGTGATTTCCTCCATGTACCAGAAGTGACAAACATGATTTCTTTCCCTGAAATGAAAAGAAAATGTCTCCGGGAGAACCATTCCTAACCATTTGGGGAGTAATCTCTTTCCTGTTTGGACAACTGCTTAGGAGACACACTTGCTGATCTGTACCTGGCACTCTACTCACAAGAAAAATGAATGGAAGAGTGAAGCCAAGGCAGAAAGGGGATGCCAAGGTAAGGAGACCTATGTAAACAAAAGATGAGAGAACTTCCCCTGGGCCCAAAGTGCATGGCAAAATGTAGCTAAGCTTGAGAAAGCTTGCTAATTTCCTAATAAAGGTGGTTGCCTATCAAGCAAAAGGACCACAGCATTTAAGAGAATCATGTAGACCTCTGATGACTGGAGTTGATGTGGGAGAAAAGTAGTGGAAAGGTTTCCAGGTATCCCACAACCAGACAATAGTGTATTAGGAAGGGTAATCCAGACGGTCTTCACACAAACATCACTCTTGCAGAAAGGAACCAGCATCAGATGACTGCTAATCAAAGGACATCACTGTTCAGCCAGTGCTATCCAAACAAAGAGGAAGTTGCATTCTTAAAACAGAGAATGGTTAACTGAAGACAAACTCTCCCTTCTTTCACAGACTTTCATTCCTATCACAAATGGCCAAAAAGTTCTACATAGGAAAGCAGAGGAGAAAGTATCTTAGAAACATATTACACATATCTACTAAAACAAGATACTAGCATCTGGAAAAGAGTGAAAGAACAGATTGTGCTCCCTACATAGAGGAATAGCTGTAAACAGATACCCAGGCCTTATTGCTAACATAGAATTTGACAATATTTAAATGAACTATGAGATATTTTAAAATATTATTTTAATGATCAGAAGACCTAGTATTGTTAAAACTGCAACATTTTCAAATTGGTCTACAGATTCAATGTAATCACAATCAAAATCTCAACTGCCTTTTGACAATTCTAATCCTAGGATTCATATGTATAAATAAATGCAAGGGACCCACAATAGCCAAAATATATTTGAAAAAGAATGAAGCTGACAGAGTCACACTTCCTGATTTCAGAACTTACTTCAAAACTACAGTAATCGAGACAGTGCGGTATAGCACAAGGATAGACATATAGATCAATGGGATGTAATTAATAGTCTAGAAATAAATGCTTACATTAATAGTCAATTGATTTTGACAAGGATGCTAAGATTATTCAATGGGAAAAATAGCTTTTTCCACAAATAGGGCTGGGTAAACTGCATGCAATGTCCACAGCAAAAGAATGACATTTGAACACTATCATTTACAATAAGCAAAAATTAACTCAGAATGGATCAAAGACCTAAACGGAAGGGGGGAAAAGCTATGAAACTTGGAAGTAAACATAGGAGTAAATCTTTATAATCTTGGATTTGTCGATATTTCTAAAGTACAATATCAAAAGCTCAAACAACCAAATATAAAATAATAACACATCATCCAAATCCATTTCTGTTTCAAAAGACAATATCAAGAAAGTGAAAAGACAAGCCATATAATGAGAAAAAATGTTGGAAAACTGTATAATATCCAAGATATGGAAGCAACCTAAATATCCATCAACAGATGAGAAGATGTGATATATAAGTGTGTGTGTATATATATACACAGTGGAGTGTTAGCCATAAAAAAGAATGAAATAATGCCATTTACAGCAACATGGAGGGACCTAGAGATTATTATACTAAGTGGAGAAGTCTGAAAAAGAAAGACAAATACCATTTGATATCTCTTAAATGTGAAATCTAAAATATGACACAGATGAATTTGTTTATGAAATAGACTCAGACATAGAAAACAAACTTATGGCTACCAAAGGGAAAAGAGAAGAGAGGGATAAATTAGGAGCTTGGAATTAGCAGATAAAAACTAATGCATATTATATAAGTGAGAGAAAGGTGCTCATTTGTGTCCAACTCTTTGCAACACCATGGACTATACAGTCCATGGAATTCTCCAGGCCAGAATATTGGAGTGGGTAGCCATTCCCTTCTCCAGGGGATCTTCCCAACCCAGGAATTGAATCCAGGTCTCCTGCATTACAGGTGGATTCTTCACCAGCTGAGCCAAAAGGGAAGTCCATTTATATATGTATATATATAAATAACAAGGTCCTACTGTATAGCACAAGGAACTATATTCAATATCCTATAATAAACTATAATGTAAAAGAATATAGAAAAGAATATATACATATCTGTATAACTCAATCACTTTGCTATATAATAGAAACAATCTGCATTGTAAGTCAACTATACTTCAATGAAAAATATTGGCAAATTAAACATTTAATAAAGGACTTGTATCCAGGTGGCTCGGATGGTAAAGAATCTGCCTGCAATGCAGGAGACCCGGGTTCGAACCCTGAGTCAGGAAGATCCCCTGGAAAAGGGAATGGCAACCCACTCTAGTTCTCTTGCATGGGAAATCTCATGGACAGAAGAGCCTGGCAGGCTATAGTCCACAGGGTCGCAGAGTCAGACACAATTAAGCAACACAAACACACACACACACACACATACCCAGGATCTCTTTTTTTAAAAATCCTACAACTTAGCAATAAAAAGAAAAAATAACGAATTTGAAAAACTGGAAAGATATTTTTGGACAGATAATTTTCCAAAATGGCCAAAAGGCACATGAAAAGATGTTCAACATCATTAGTCATGAGGGAAATGCAAGTCAAAACCATAGTGAGATACTACATCTCACCAATCAGAATGTCTAGAATTAAAAGAAGCAAGCACACAAAAACCTTGCAATAACAAGTGTTGGTAAGGATGTGAAGAAAGAATCCTCACACATTGCTGGTGAATTTAAAAAAATGGTACTGTCACTTTGGAAAACAGTTTAGTATTTCCACACAAAGTAAAACCTGGAATTATCATAATGTTGCTTATTGTTTAGTAGCTAAGTGGTATCCAATTCTTTTATGACCCCATGGACTTCTGCCTCCCAAGCTCCTCTGTCCATGGAATATCTTAGGCAAGAATACTGGAGTGGGTTGCAGTTTTCTTCTCCAGGGGATCTTCTCGACCCAGGGATTGAACCCACATCTCCTGCATTGGCAGCGAGATTCTTGGTGTATTCTTTACCACTGAGCCATCAGGGAAATCCCTACAGTCATCAAATGACACAGCAATTCCACTCCCAGATACTGTTAACAGATAAACTGGGCATGCTAAAATTTTTAAGTTTATTTGAGTAAATATCAGTTCCTTCCTTTTGGTCACATTTTCAGCCTGAGAGATATAATTAAAATATAAGGCATTAGGGCTACTCTCAGCCACCACTCTGGAGTTCTCACAGGCTTTTTTGTTTTGTGTGTCTGTGTGTAGTATTCACAGGTCATGACATCATGTTCATACTCTTTAAGCTGGACATTCTCTTTGTTCCTTTTCTGACATTCTAATCTTAGGTAATTTGTTTGTTTGTTAGTGCTGCAAATATGCATTCAAAGCTTTTGAGAGAATGCAGTGTGCTAGGGAGGCCAGATTAGGATAAACAGGGTAATTCCCAATATCTGGAGAGCACTTCAGAGACATGGTCCTCAAGACTCAAACCAATCATAATCAAATAAGTGAAAGAAAGACCCCATTGTAGGAATCATCTTTTTAAGCCAAAAGTCTTGTTCAATGATCTTACATAGCTGAGTCCCAACTTCCCCAGAAGTCTCAATCCAAAGGCAAGTGGTGTTGGCCACAGCACAGACACTTCCTTGCTCAGTTAAAACTGTTCTCTCGGTGTTACTTGAGATATCTCCTGGGCTTGAACTCCTAACACTCCCACTGAATAAAACATAACTGTCAACTTTTAGGTTGTGAATAATTTTTTGGTTGGCAACAGCCCATCTACAACCTAGATTTCATAAAGTACATAACTGCTAGTACAAGAAGTTCAACCCTAATTAATTTCAGGATTCCAAAAATGCCACTACTCTTTACTCTTAAGATCATCTCAATTTCTTGAACTTTTATAGATATTCACTAATTTATTTAATTCATTTACTCTTAAACATATACAGGTTTCCCTGGTGGCTCAGATGGTAAAGAACTGCCTACAGGGCTGGAGACCAGGTTCGATCCCTGGGTCAGGAAGATCTCTCGGTGAAGGGAATGGCAACCCACTCCAGTATTCTTGCCTGGAGAACCCCATGGACAGAGGAGCCTGGCAGGCTACAGTCCTTAGGGTCGCAAGAGTCAGATACAAGTGAGTGACTAACATTTTCGCTTACATATATACATGTATTGGACATTTATTAACTGAATGTTATGAGCAAGAGTAGTGGTCACTTGTCATTAATTAACTTTAAGCAAATGCAAACACTTTCTCAGACCAAGTACTCTAAATTTAACCACCCACTCAGAGGAGCCTTCCCTGAGAACCCGGCACTCCCTAGCACCCCACTTCTTTCTACCTCTGAAAAATCTTAGAATACTGGCTGTTTTCTACTTATTTAGGCATGTTTTTGGGTATTTGACTTACTTCAGCAATACCAAAGGCAAAATGAACATGGGAAAAGATAACTGAACAGTAAATCCTGAGCCAATGTAACCATTGCTGACTTTATTCTGGGCATGCAGATAAAGTGCCTTAGTACACAATGAAATTTTTAAGACTGCCTGTGTTCCATCCATTATTATATGCTTAAGTCCTAGTATTACTTGAAAGTATTTTTTGACTTAAACTGATGGAAAAGAGAGCAAGGGGCAGGGGCACATTTAAATACATAACAAACCTAGGAGAAATCATCACCACCCTTCTGGGGCCAGACGTGTTTCTCTTTACTATGCATCATAAATAGAAACTAAGAGTTCTTGATAATGTGGTTTCTTTAGTAATGGAGATTTTTCCTAAATGGAGTAGGGGCCATTAGAAAATAAAACATGCACTCAATGAATGGAGAAAGTAGCATCGACATATACACACTACAATGTGTAAAACAGATAGCTAGCGAGAAGCTGCTATATAACACAGGGAGCTCAGCCTGGTGCTCTATGATGACTAGGTCGGGAGGGAAGGAGGCTCAAGAGGAAGGTGATACATGTATAATTATGGCTGACTGGCACTGTTGTACAGCAGAAGCCAACACAACATTGTAAAGCATATTTCCTCCAGTTCAAAAACTAATTTAAAAAAGAACACAAAACATGCAAATAAACAAGCTTCACTTTACTTGGACATGTGATTAAAACAGATTTGCTTTATAAGCTAGAGTGATTTTCATAACAGAGTGCTTTGTGTCATTTGCAGCTCCACACTATAGGGAATCTAGGAGAATTTTAACCATGAGGGTTTTGTTAAGCCCACACAGATGACAGACCAGTACTTTGCATTTCTGCCCTTAATTACTAACGGAATATGAATAAACTAATGGAATATGGATAACAATCATTTTGCTGTACACTTGAAACTATCACAACATTGTTAATCAACTATACTCCAACATGAAACTAAAATTTAAACAGTGAAAACCAAAAAAATATATGAATGGAGCTACCACAATCAGACCTATAGTCAGAGTCTTCTTCCTTCCTATGACCTACAATCAGCCCCTGCTTGAATTCTAAAATTGGTGGTAAGATTATGAATTAACTTAAAGCTCACTTTCTTCAAAGAATTGACTGCAATGGTGTTTTAAGAAAAATAACCTATATCTTGCTTAGATTGAATGGAAAATAACATTTGAGGTTGGGCTTACAGCTAATTAGATAACCAGTCATTTACTTAATTAATATAAATTAATAAAAACAAATGCATCCTCAAAGAAAGTACTTTATATGTAATAAAAAAGAAAAGAGAAATTATGTATTGATGTCATAGATTTCAAAGGCAAAGATAAAATAAGTATCAAGTAATAATAACAACTACATAAAATATTTGAGTGTTCATTGTCTGCTAGCATGTGCTAATTATTTTATTTATTGTTTTATTCCAACCACAAAACCCTGACAATATTTCATTTGGAAGAAGAGAACTGTAAGGCTTAAAAAGGCTAAGACCCTTTTCGGGGGCCGTATAACAAGAAATCATGAAGCTAAGGTAGAAACACAAGCTGTATGATTTCTAAACCTAAACTTACTACTGAAAGTCTCTGCAAGTGTTAGTCACTCAGTCATATCTGACTCTTTGTGACTCCATGGACTGTTACCTGTCAGGCTCGTGTCCCCATGGAATTCTCTAGGCAAGAATACTGGAGTGGGTAACCATTCCCTTCTCCAGGGGATCTTCCTAACCTAGGAATTGAACCTGGGTCTCCTGCACTGCAGGCAGATTTTTTACCATCTGAGCCACAGGGACTACTGGGTTTCTCAGTTCCATTCAGTTGCTCAGTCATGTCTGACTCGTTGCCACCTCATGGACTGCAGCACGCCAAGCTTCCCTGTCCATCACCAACTCCCAGAGCTTGCTCAAACTCATGTCCATCGAATCAGTGATGCCATCCAACCATCTCATCTTCTGTCGTTCCCTTCTCCTCCTGCCTTCAGTCTTTCCCAGCATCAGGGTCTTTTCTAATGAGTCGGTTCTTCCCATCAGGTGGCCAAAGTCCTGGAGTTTCAGCTTCAGCATCAGTCTTTGCAATGAATAGTCAGGACTGATCTCCTTTAGGATGGACTGATTGGATCTCCTTGCTTTCCAAGGGGCTCTCAAGAGTCTTCTCTAACACCACAGTTCAAAAGCATCAATTCTTTGGTGCTCAGCTTTCTTTATAGTCCAGCTCTCACATCCATACATGACTACTGGAAAAAAACAGAGTTTGACTAGATGGACCTTTGTTGGCCAGGTAATGTCTCTGCTTTTTAATGTGCTGTCTAGGTTGGTCATAGCTTTTCTTCCAAGGAGCAAGCATCTTTTGATTTCATGGCAGCAGTCACCATCTGGGTCTCTAGAAATCAGAAATTATAAAGCTCTACATACACCATACATCCTCAACTTTGCCAGAAGAGAATAGGTACATTTATTTGACAATGGTGAATAGCTGTTGGTCACAGAAAAGTATTTGAGTAGCTTACAGAGTGAAAGCCACTCAGTCATGTCTGACTCTGAGACCCCATGGATGGTGCATGGAATTCTCCAGGCCAGAATACTGGAGTGGGTAACCTTTCCCTTCTCCAGGGGATCTTCCCAACCCAGGGGTCGAGCCCAGTTCTCCCAGGTGGATTCTTTACCAGCTGAGTCACCAGGGAAGCCCAATCAACCCTAAGGGTCAACCACATAAGACTTTGAAGATAATAAAGAAGTACAGTGACTTAAAACAAACAACAACAAAAAAAAAACCCTGTTTTTAAAAAACAGAACAAAACAAACAACAAAAATGCTGCAATAATTAGTCTTGCTATAAACTTAGGCTTTCAGAAATGGGGAAAAAAAGGTCAAATTAAAATGTATTATGAACAGTTATTTTAGTAATGCCTTCTTTAAAAGTCCCTACATTTTAGTTTCTTCATATATATGAGTTTGGAAAAAATGCAGATTTTTACCAGAACTAAAAATTTTATGATTTTTTTTAAATTAGCAAATGAGCAGATAATAGTATATTTAATTTTACATGATAGATATTTTCCCTAAAAATTTTTGAATTTTTTAAAATTTGCCTTTTAAAGCTAATTAATTTCCCATTAACTTAGAGCAACTGCTAGAGATCAAATATATTTTCAAGTATCTATTGCTTGTCTAACTCTGGTTAGGGACAGAGTCCATGTTGTTAAGAGTCTAAAATATGGGAAGATCAAATGATGACCCATAAAATTTTTAGTAAGCAAGTTACATTCTAAACCATGTGAAAAATTCCCATTTTCTTGAGATTTTACTACACTTAGTTACTAGAGGACAGCAAGGAGATCAAACCAGTCAATCTTAAGGGAGATCAACCCGAATACTCATAGGAAGGACTGATGCTGAAGCTGAAAGTCCAGTGTCTTAGTCATCTGATGCAGAGAGCTGACTCATTGGAAAAGTCCCTGATACTAGGAAAAGACTGAGGGCAGAAGGAGAAGAGGGCATCAGAGGATGAGATGGCTGGATGGCATCACCAATGCAACGGATATGAATTGGGCAAACTTCAGGAGATGGTGAGTGTTAGAGAGACCTGGAGTGCCGCAGTCCATGGGGTTGCAAAGCACTGGACATGATTGGGTGACTGAACAACAACAATTACTAGAGGAAGGTATCAGGTAGAAAGTAGGACTCAAGATAAACTTTTTTTTTTTTTTTAAACATTTATTTTTATTTATTTGGCTGCATAGAATCTTAGTTGTGGCATGTGGGATCTAGTTCCCTGACCAGGGATCGAACCCAGCCCACCTGTATCAGGAGTGCAGAGTCTTAGCCACTGGACTACCAGGGAGTTCCCTCAAGATAAACTTTTAAAAACTATAAACATGGGGAAAATATATTTCATATGTGAACTAGGAAGTATAATTTTTTTTTAAAAAACATGAAGGATGAAGGAATCATTGAATAAATCATAAGGGAACTAGCATAAATGGAGGATCAAGTGATGTGTTGGGGAATAGTAAGGAATATAGTGAATAGACTGTAGAGATAGAGCAAAGTTACAGAAAATCTAATCTTAAATATAGGTCATATACAAATCCAGTAGGAAAAATAAATTCTTATGAATTCTCAAATAGAAAGAAGAGGTGTTTTTGGAAAGTCATACTAGTAAAGATTAGCTGCAGATTTAATCATGGCTAACATGTTTCATCTGATACTTGCACAGTCAAGCAGAGGTGATATGTCCCATAAGTAGGTGAAACATGAAATCAGAGATAAACATTGAAATCAGAAGAATGAGCTAACTAAAGAAGTGATTGCAAAGAGGAATAAGCTGAGGGTCCATAAGTATTAATAAATCCTTGGGGAACCTTCACATAAGAAAGAAAAGGCTAACAAATAATAAGAATAAAACAGTATTTATGGTAAGTTCCTAGAAGTATACAATTTACCAAAACTGAATCATGAAGTTACAGAAAGTCTGTACAGACCTACAACTAGTGTGAAGATTGAATCAGTAATCAGAAACCTCCCTACACTCAAAAGTACAGAAACAGATGTCTTCACTGGCAAATTCCATCAAAGAAGTAATGCTAACCCTTCTCAAAGACTCACAAAAAGTTGAAAAGGAAGGAATACTTACAAAATAATTTTATGATTCAGTATTACCCTGATACCAAAGCCAGACAAAGACACCAGAAGAAAACTACAAGCCAATATTCCTGATGAACATAGATGTAAAATCCTCACTAAAATATTAACAAATCAAATTCAACAGCACATTAAAATAACCATACACCATGACCAATTAGAATTTATCCCTGAGATGCAAAGATAGTTCAACAGGCAAAATTCAATTAATGTGATACACCAATTGACAGAATGAAGAATAAAAGGTATATGATATGAAAAGATGCTCAACTTCACTATACATCAGTTCAGTTCAGTAGCTCAGTCGTGTCCAATTCATTGCAACTGCATGGACTACAGCATGCCAGGCCTCCCTGTCCATCCCAACTCCTGGAGTTTACTCAAACTCATGCCCATTGATTCGGTGATCCCATCCAAACATTTCATCCTCTGTCATCCCCTTCTCCTCCTGCCCCCAATCCCTCCCAGCATCAGGGTCTTTTTAGATGAGTCAGTTCTTTGCATCAGGTGGCCAAAGTATTGGAGCTTCAGCTTCAGCATCAGTTCTTCCAATGAATATTCAGGACTGATTTCCTTTAGGAATGACTGGTTGGATCTCCTTGTTGTCCTAGGGACTTTCAAGAGTCTTATCCAACACCAAAGTTCAAAAGCATCAATTCTTTGGCAGTTGGCTTTCTTTATAGTCCAACTCTCACATCCATACATGACTACTGGAAAAACCATAGCTTTGACTAAATGGACCTTTGTTAGCAAAGTAATGTCTCTGCTTTTTAATATGCTGTCTAGGTTGATCATAAACTTTCTTCCAAGGAGCAAGCATCTTTTAATTTCATGGCTGTAGTCACCATCTGCAGTCATTCTGGAGCCCCAAAAATAAAGTCTGTTGCTGATTCCATTGTTTCCCCATCTATTTACCAAGAAGTGATGAGACCAGAGGCCACGATCTTAGTTTTCTAAATGTTGAGTTTTAGGCCAACTTTTTCACTCTCCTCTTTCACTTTCATCAGGAGGCTCTTTAGTTTTCTTTGCTTTCTGCCGTAACAGTGGTGTCATCCGCATATATGACGTTATTGATGTTTCTCCCAGCAGTCTTGACTCCAGCTTGTGTTTCATCCAGCCCGGCATTTTGCATGATATACTCTGCATATAAGTTAAATAATCAGGGTGACAATATACAACCTTGACATACTCCTTTCCCGATTTGGAACCAATCTGTTGTTCCATGTCCAGTTCTAACTGTTGCTTGCTGACCTGCATACAGGTTTCTCAAGAGGCATGTCAGGTGGTCTGGTATTCCTATCTAAGAATTTTCCAGAGTTTGTTGTGATCCACACAGTCAGAGGCTCTGGCATAGTCAATATACATTCCCCTGACTACACATCAGGGGAATGTAAGTCAAAACCATAATGAGATATCACCTCACCCTTAAAAAAAAAGAAAAAGAATAAACAATGTGGATGCAGAAAGAACAGAATATTTGCACAGCATTGGTGGGAATAAAGATGGTGCAGCTGCTATGGAATACAGGATGAATGTTCCTTAAAAAATTAAAAGTAGAGTACCATATGCTCCAGCAATTTCATTTCTAGTTATTTATCCAAAAGATTGAAACTAAGATCTCAAAGAGATTATCACCACTTCCATGGTCATTTGTATCATTTCTTAGTCTGTTCAGACTACTATAATAAAATGCCACATACTGGACAGCTTGTAAACATAAATTTATTGCCCTCTTTATCACAGTACATCTATTTTCTAAATTTCTTCCTCACACACAAAAGGTTTTGGCAACACTTCAACAAATATCCACAACAGGTCAGGAAGCAACAGTTAGAACTGGACATGGAACAACAGACTGGTTCCAAATAGGGAAAGGAGTATGTCAAGGCTGTATATTGTCAGCCTGCTTATTTAACTTCCGTGCAGAGCACATCATGAGAAACGCTGGGCTGGAGGAAGCACAAGGTGGAATCAAGATTGCCGGGAGAAATATCAATAACCTCAGATTTGCAGATGTTATCACCCTTATGGCAGAAAGTGAACAAGAACTAAAGAGCCTCTTGATGAAAGTGAATAAGGAGAATGCAAAAGTTGGCTTAAAGCTCAACATTCAGAAAACTAAAATCATGGCATCTGGTCCCATCACTTCATGACAAATAGATGGAGAAACAGTTGAAACAGTGGCTGACTTTATTTTTCTGGGCTCCAAAATAACTGCAGATGGTAATTGCAGCCACGAAATTAAAAGACGCTTACTCCTTGGAAGGAAAGTTATGACCAACCTAGACAGCATATTAAAAAGCAGAGACATTACTCTGTTAACAAAGGTCCATCTAGTTAAGGCTATGGTTTTTCTAGTGGTCATGTATGGATGTGAGAGTTGGACGATACAGAAAGCTGAGCGCCGAAGAATTGATGCTTTTGAACCATGGTGTTGGAGAAGACTCTTGAGAGTCCCTTGGACTGCAAGGAGATCCAACCAGTCCATCCTAAAGGAGATGAGTCCTGGGTGTTCATTGGAAGGACTGATGCTGAAGCTGAAACTCCAGTACTTTGGCCACCTGATGGGAAGAACTACTCATCTAAAAAGACCCTGATGCTGGGAAAGATTGAGAGCAGGAGGAGAAGCGGACGACAAAGGATGAGATGGTTGGATGGCATCACCAACTCAATGGACATGGGTTTGGGTGGACTCCAGGAGCTGGTGATGGACAGAGAACCTGGCGTGCTGTGGTTCATGGGGTCGCAAAGAGACATGACTGAGTGACTAAATTGAACTGAACAGATGGTACCTTTCCTGTTGGAACACTTTTACTGTAACCTCCATTAGGTTGTAAGTATTTTACACCAAGTACCACATCTGTTTCATTCTGCCCAAAGTGAAAGAGTTAAGTCACTCACTCATATCTGACTCTTTGTGACCCCATGGACTGTAGCCAGCTAGGCAATTCTGTCCATGGAATTTCCTAGGCAGGAATATTGGAGTGGGTTGCCATTTCCTTCTCCAGGGTGATCTTCCTGACCCAGGGATTGAACCCACATCTCCTGCATAGGCAGGCAATTTCTTCACCACTGAGTCACCAGGGAAGCCCCAACTTCGCATTACCCAGTCTTTTATCCATGTTTGCTGTCTTGATTGGTTCATTTCCCTAGTTCTGATCTATAACTTTATCCTCAAGTTCATTACTTCTTTCATCAGTTTGCTCTCATACATCTGCTAATCTAACCTATCTTGTCATTCACAGACAGTTCTTTCTAGCATAGACTGGTACTCCCAGCCTCTGATCCTTTGCTGTCTCAGTAATTGAACCATTCTCAATAGAAACCAGTGTACTAGAATAGAAGGAAATGGATTGCAATGCATGACTATATGTACCTGTGTATACACAGGTTGGTAGGCATATGAGGAGATGACTGCAATCGGAAAACAACTTAAAGGACAGGAGTTCTTATGTATAAGAAGACACATTCAAGGGATGCAGGATTCTGAAGATGAAATCTGGGTAATTTTTCAACTTTGTTCCATGGGTTCTATAGTGAAAAGTTGTTTCAAAAGTAATCTCAACACACTAGGAAAAGCAGAAAAGCTGAGTCCCTGCACCATTCTCATTTTTTCTTCATTAAATTTCATTTCATGTTCTTTCCTCATTCTGTATCCTGATCTTTTATTCTGTAAAAGATTTATTCTGTATTCTTATCTTACCAGCTTAGTTCCCAGTTTTATCATTCCCAACTGATCATATTCTGCAAAGTTTCACTTTAAGCTTAACCTGACACCACATGTTTTATAGAATTTGGATGAACTCTCAAGAGAGACTAGATTTTCAACTTGTCTACATGGGGGTCCATTGAGACATATTAAGGAATGGATCCTAATGTAAAAGCAGTTACATGAAGACAAAATTTTGAACTTATACCACTATTTTGAGCAAAGCAGCTCCCCATAACCCAATTTATCGATTTTATCTTAAGATTTTATTTGAAGAAAGCATAGCATAGCCTAAAAGGCAAGTTTGAAAATCAATGACTGTCATTCTTCAATTTATAAATGGCATGGCAGAAAGAAATAGTACTTTTCCTAGTATCACAAAACTAGTTATAATAAGTGGCAAATTCTAACTCCTTGGTATGGGACCTTTTCGTGATTCCTCAGCACCAGTTCCATCATTCCTAAATTGAGATTTTGGCCATATATGGTACCTAGGCATTCAGCAAGAAAAATTTGAAATCTATGATCAGGTATCAATTTGAAGAATGAAAGATCCCATGAACAACAGAAAAGATCAGAAACAGAGCTTAAGAATTTCTGTCCAAAGAAGCAGAGCTAAAGAAATGTCAAACTAAGGTATAAGAAGAAAACAGAAAGTTATTCAAGATACAAAGCCAAGATTAGCTTCAAGAGGGCCATTTTATGGTATGATAAAAGGGATAGGATACAAAATCCAATGAGGAATCTGGAATTCATATCCAAAATCTAAACCTACACACACCAAAAAAAAAAAAAAAAGTTCAGGAAGAAGGATGGAAAGCAAATCTATAAAAAATTAACAGTTCAATTCAATACCAGCAACAAAGCAATGTCCCATCTTTCTGACTAGGATCAAGATGAACTCCTTGCTCTAATCTTTTTTGGAAACCTAAAGCAGTGGAAATTATTCCTTCGTTAGGTAAAGAGCCAGAGAGAAATAGGATTCACCCTTGGACTGCCAGGTGGTCTGAAGGTAGGGATCTGGTCTATGCTGGATATGATAATTAGTCCCAATAGCAGAGAACATCATGTTTCCAGCAAGAGCAGAGATCATCCCTGGAGAATAATAAGTGCCTTCATTAAATCAAAACACAATAGCATTGATTTCCACATCTTGGCTCCAGTCAATGATTTTCTTACTTACACTGAGACAGGCCAACTCGCTCTCAAAATCAGTTTTGAAAAGCTGAGAAGCTGCTAATACTGTCTAAAATATTCATAGCTCAGGGCTACTTCAGACAATGCCAGACTACCTGTTCCCAACGAAGGACAGTGAATAGCAGAGAATGTATGCTCACTATGGACAAGAAACATAATTCACCCAGGGCTGAATATTATTCTGCAACAATTTGGCAAAGTCATTTTCTTAAGGTGAATTAATTTCCTCAATTTTGCTTGGCTTTTATTGCCTTCTCAAAATTCAGACACATAATATCAAACAGATGGCTTGAACCAATGAATAAATAAGTCTTAAAAGGGTTTTGTATACTTCATTGTTCTGGTTTATGGCAACACACAGCAATCAAGCTCTGTTGAAACCTGGATAAAATTGCTAGTTTCACTTTGTTTGAGTTCCAGATGATCTGGAAGAAATAAAACTTCTCCAGGAGCAAGTGTTCTTGGAATCCCTCCTTCATGTAATTTGCCCAAGAAATCAATTCAACCTTTCTGAGGTTTTTCCAAGCTATAGCTTTAGAAAAAAATTTGAGAATGATAGTTTTATCATTGTTCACACAGATCAAAAATGCTACCTGGTTAGTTAAATATCATGGAGATTATTCAAGAGATAAGAGTAGGGAGTGATAAACACAATGGAGAAGTTGTGTGGACACTGCAAATATAGAGCCCAAACCATAAAAATATGCACTGAGAATCTATCAGTGCAGGTACAGTTCTCCCAGATGGCAACAGATCACATTCAAGAAATCTTACACAAGGAATTTTATTTCCTTATCTTTCCACTCCAAGAACTAGATTTTACATTAAAATTGTCAACCATGGTCTTTTCTTACATCTAGCTAACTGACCAGGTTCTCTACTGAGATTTTTATGAGAATAACAGAAGACTGAGACACAGAGTCAGACTATATAAGAAGCTATATGAAACGACCGGTTAGATAATACAGTGAATTACCTGATATTAGGGAAACGTGATGATGATGGTAACCAGGACAAGTAATGTTCCATCTAAAGGGACAGACGCTGCTGCTTCCAGCCAATGCTGCTATGTGTGTTTTGCCAGAACTTCTAATTTGTCAAAGAGAATTTTTTCCCAGATTCAGTTAGATTAAGATAAGATAAAACCTGATAGACAATCTTTATTCATAAACTGTTGAACATGCAATCTGAAACTTATGATGACTGAGCTCTGAGAAGCACAATGCACCAGAGTATCTAAATCAGAGGAAACCAGAATGGTTACCCGGTTTGACCAAGTCTCTTAACAAAGGAATCCAATTGCAGCGCAAAGCAGTATCCCTAACAAACTGGTTGTTCAACCACTGCTTATACACCATGAAGGAAACTTACTGCTGAATGTATGCAATGCTTAGGTTTTTACTCAAGATAATTCCTTTGAAGAACACGGACCACTATCATGGCCCCTATTCTACTCAAACCTAACGAGCTGAGACCAGAAAATTGTTGGATTCAGTCTTTGCCCCCTGGAAAGATATTGGTGCTCTCTCACTACCTGAAAAATGGTCACTAAAAGAAGTTCCCATCAAAAACTATGTAGTAAAAATATACTGCAATTTGTATTGTACATTACATATGTTATGTACACTAAATATCAAAATAGTTACTTAAATATGTTACAAATGAAATTATTTATAAAACAAACATACAGACATAGAAAAAACAAACTAGTGGGGAGGGGGATAAATTAGTAGTTTGAGATTAGCAAATACATGCTTAGACAAGCAATAAGGTCTTACTGTATAGCACACAGAACTACACTTATTATCCTGTAATAACCTATAATGAAAAGAATAAGAAAAGAATATGTATGTACTGATATAACTGGATCACTCTGCTGTACACCAGAAATGAACACAACATTGTAAATCAACTCCACTTCAATAAAAACTTTCAAAAATTAAAAATAGTTATTTAATGCCATGCAATAGCATGAATTTATCCTGAACAACCACAACAAAAGAGAAGTCAGTGGAAAGACTCGTAAAATTCAAACAAAATCTGTGTTTTAATTAATACTTTGTTCTGTTGTTAACTCTGTATTTGAGATAAACATATTATGGTTATGTAAGATGGTCCCTGGTGACTCAGATGGTAAAGAGATGTAAGAGATTCAGGTTCGATCCCTCAGTTGGGAAGATTCCCCTGGAGGAGGACATGGTAACCCACTCCAGTATTCCAGCCTGGAGAATCTCATGGACAGAGGACCCTGGCGGGCTATAGTCCATAGGGTTGCAAAGAGTTGGACACGACTGAGGTGACTTAGCACTCATGGAGTTCCTGGGAGATTCTGGCTGACCTAAATAGATATTGTTCCTGCTTTCATGGAGCTAACTGTACAACTAAGGGACATAGACTTTGAGCTAACAAGCATACAAGTCAATTTCTATGAAAACCAGCCCTAAATCAACCAGATAGCCCATAGTCCAAAATAGTGTGTGCCCATACAAAATCTGAAAGAAAAAATTAAAATAGACTATGCTTGCCTTAATCATACTTTTTATACTGATATATAGTCCACAAGATGAGTAGGAAATTTTGAAGTGGATCATCCACTGTATCTCATGAGCTTTCTTTACCTCAATTTTTTCACTACTGTGTAGTCTCAGTTGTTCAGAACAGTCATGCAACTCCACTCTCAGGGTAGTTAGGGAATCTTTCCTCTTGAGCTTCCTGTTACAGGTTCCTCATAAGGGAGGGAGCAAGAGACGGAGGGAGGGTGGGAAGAGAAGGGAAGAATGAAAAGGAAAAATGATAATATCTTTCGTATCCCACATCCAGAGCTATCTTTCCAAGTTTTGTTTTGGTATATCACTGTTATCACCTACTTTATTTTTTTTTCTTTATTTTTATTAGTTGGAGGCTAATTACTTTACATCATTACAGTAGTTTTTGCCATACATTGAAATGAACCAGCCATGGAATACATGTAGATCCATGGCTGGTTCATTTCAATGTATGGCAAAAACTACTGTATCCGCAAGTCAATCAATGTAACACACCACATTAACAAATTGAAAGATAAAAACCATATGATTATCTCAATAGATGCAGAAAAAGCCTTTGACAAAATTCAACATCCATTTATGATTAAAACTCTCCAGAAAGCAGGAATAGAAGGAACATACCTCAACATAATAAAAGCTATATATGACAAACCCACAGCAAGCATCACCCTTAATGGTGAAAAATTGAAAGCATTTCCTCTGAAATCAGGAACAAGACAAGGGTGCCCACTCTCACCACTACTATTCAACATAGTTTTGGAAGTGTTGGCCACAGCGATCAGGGCAGAAAAAGAAGTAAAAGGAATCCAGATAGGAAAAGAAGAAGTGAAACTCTCTCTGTTTGCAGATGACATGATCCTCTACATCACCTACTTTAAATTGGCTTATCCTTTCTGTATTGTATGTTATCATTATAAGCTGTTAAAAACCATTTTTGGAAAATAGAGGTTTGTTTGAATTGGAAAATAATAGATGGTATCACCTTCTCTATTGCATGTCTCCTGGACCTGCTCTAACAAAATACCATAAACAGTATAGTTTAAATTTCATTATGTCACAGCTCTGTTAGACAGGTCTAAGTCCAAAATCAAGGGTAGGTACAGCCATTATTTCTCTGGAAGCTCTGAGAAGAATCCCTCCCTTAGCTCCTTAGCCCTGGTAGTTGCCAACAATCTTTGTTGTTCTTGGCTTGTAGCTACATCACTCCAGTTTCTGTCTCCATGTTCACATGGTCATTTCCCATCTGGGTATGTCTCTAACTCTGCTTCTCTCCACTCAGAACTTCTTTGTCCTTTCTTTCATATTAGGGGCCACCCTAAGCCAATATGACTTTAATTTGATTACATCTGCAAAGAGTCTATTTCCAATAAGATTACATTCATAGTACAGGAAATTAGGACTTGAAAAAATCTTTTTGGGGGGGACACAATTCAATTCACAATGTTTGCCTACTCAAATGAGTACATGACAACCATCACAGGCTTTCAATTTTCAATGCTTTCTGCTAAGAAGAAAATTTTCATTTTGGTATCATTCAACATTCATTTAACCACACTGAAAAGAGAGCTCTTATTTAGAATGTTTTGATATAGCATAGTAAAGTGAAAATTGTAGTGGACATGGAGGCAGAAAAATTGGGGTTTCTCTCTCAATTTCCTACTTACCATTCTAAGGACCATAAAATGTAAACCATATGTCAGCTGCGTTAAATTTGGCCTGAACCCCGATTCTACCCCCTGTCAAAGTCCAAAACCCTCCCCTTCACATTCATGGATTCCCAGTTGCTTAGTTCATCAGGTTTCTCTCCAAGTCAGCATCTTGGCTTCAAGCTTGTTCCTTTAGTGCTGCTCACAGCAATCTGATGGCTGTCAGGGAAAATTGTGAAAGACTTTGAAATGGGCAAAATAGTCTCTGAGTGGCCTATAACCCTTCTGGGTTATCTGTACCTTTCTGGTCTTCAAGCTATTTCATGACTCCGTAACTTGTAGGAAAATGATAATAATACACATAAATGGTTTAAATGTGTTTCTATCCATTGAAACACAAATGCCTTTTGACCAGTGGAGATGTAATTCATAGCCCTTCTCCACTGAAAGAAGCTAGTTTTGTACCTATTCATAAAATAGTTTTAGTAATCCTGGCTGATTTTATATCAATAAATGCAGGTCCTCTGAATATTCCTTCGTGCTGCTTATAATATTTTATTTGTTCTCACAACTAATGAGATATAAGATATTTGACACAAGTTTAATTTTTATAATTAGTGATTTTACTTTGCTTAAAACTTCTTATTTTATATTGGAGTAGAACCAGTTAACACTGTTGTGATAGTTTAAGGTGGACAGCAAAGGGACTCAGCCATACATGTGTCTCCATTCTCCCCCAAACTCCCCTCCCATCCAGGCTGCCACATAACATTGAGCAGAGTTTCCTGTGCTATATAGTAGGACCTTGTTGGTTATCCACTTTAAATATAGTAAAGTATACACGTCCATCCCAAACTTCCTATCTCTTCCCCACATTACTTCCCCCTCCAGCAACCATAAGTTTGTTCTCTAAGTCTGTGAGTCTCTTTCTGTTTCATAAATAAATTCATCTGTATAATTTCATTTTAGATTCCACATATAAGGGATGTCATACAATATTTCTCCTCTGTCTGACTTAGTTGATTTTACTTTTTTAAAAATTATCATTGGGACTTCCCTAGTGGGCCAGTGGTTAAGACCCCATGCTTCCATTACAGGGGGCACAGGTTTGATCCCTGGTTGGGAAACTAAGATTTCACATACCATGCAGCATAGCCAAAACAAAAATAAAATAATCATTGAACAAGGCAAAGTTCAAGGCTTGCACTTCAAAATATATTTGCCTCAAGATTTTCAAGGATTTGGTAAGTTTCCTAAAACCTGGTAGTAGGAATTACAGGTGAGGACCTATGCTTCCATATCTCCCTTACATCCCCTCCTTCTGGCTCTCTTAACTTGAAAAATATTCCACAATCTACACAGGGTTTCACCCATATTCATATCCTGGAGGTTCAGTAACCACTAGAAATGGTCTTTAAAAAATCACACTCTCAACTAAAATAGGTCTCCCTGCAAGAATTTATAAACAGTTGATTAAAGCACAAATTTTCTTTTTTCCATTATGGAAGTTTGTACAAACTTTCTGAGCCTTAATCATTCCATAAGCCAAATAGTGCTTATCACAATATCTCAAGCAGCACATGAGATTTAAATATGATAGTATATATTCAATAGAAAGGCACACAGCACAGAGACAGAGAGAGGAATTTCAATACATTTTAGCTGAGCCTGAAACCACTTTGATAAAGTACAACTGAAATACAGAGTTGGTCTAAAGATAACAGTTACAATTTTCTCAAAGGTCTCAGATAGGGATCATTCTTTAGTTGTCAATAACCCGAATAAGAGGAAGTTCCACAGTCATCCCCAAACTCGAACTGTTCACAAAAGGAGTTCCTTCCCTCCTGTTCTCTGCCAACCAATGCTGCACAATGCTGTTTGGTCTGAGAGAGGCGCTAACTGATGATCTTTTCTACTGGCTATATACTGTTATGAAAAAAATCCCTCCTTCCATGATTCACTCTGAAACCGAGGCTTACTTATTTGCCCCCATTAAACTAAAGAGACTTCCCTGGATTGTGGGGTGTAACAGGAAGAAGGGGCCTCAGAGATATCATACATGAGTGACTTTGCAGTGGATTTCTATTCTGAATCCAGAATCTAGTTCTAGACAGAAGCCTACTCCTCAGGTTGAATTACACTTCTAAGTTATATCATTTACTAACTATTCTTTCTGGGAGTCTCCTCAAATCTCACTAACTTCATCTGTAGAAGTGTACCATTATTTTTTGTTCACCTTCTACTTGCTCATCTCCCAGTGTTATCCTTAGCTAAACATTTTGTATTCGAAGAAAGACCAAAATCTGGAGGTCAAGAGAAGTGCCAGGATACAGGTTATTTTGATTAAAGAGCTGCAAATAAAGGACAAGGGAGGAGGACATTTTCCAGAACCCAGAAAGAAACCTTTCCATTGGTTTGAGATCTATAACCCTTTAATGCAATTCAGGAATGCTGTCCATAGAGCTTCTTTCTTCCTGGGATCCACTTTATGATGATGTTTTTGTCTAAGATTAGCACCCAGCAAAGACCCATATTTAGCTACCTTTTCACAACCAATTAACTCTTAACCAAATGTTACTCATTTGGTTTATATACATACATATAACCAAATGAGTAGTGTTTGGTTATATGTATATAAAAGAAGAGCGAAAGATTAAATATTCAGGAAAGTGCATATAAGAGTATTTTGAGAAAAGTAATGTAAAAGCAGGGACTTTGTGGCCAAGCTAATACTTGGAGTTAATCACAGATCTATTACTAATTAATGTTTAATGATGGAAATTTATATAAATATCTAAATCTTAATTTACTTATCTGTAAAATGATGCAATGGATTCTATCTATAAGATTTTTGTACAAAGGATATTACTTAAATATCACCTCCATAGAAATTTAATTCCCAGGCCAACTAGATATTTACTTTCATATAGCACCTTATTGTTTCCTTCATGGTAATTTGAATTCAAAATTCTATACTTATATTTACATGTATGTACATATGCATATATTTTTGCTAATTTGATTATTTATTTGTTTACACATGAATATTACTTAGGTCTTCCATTAAACTATGAGCTCTATTTGAGAATTGATTTTGATTTTGCTCATCCCTCTGTTCCTAGAATTACATACATTGTGGATGCTCTACAAACCTTTGTATAATTAATAATTTAGTTCTTTTTATGAACATTAGTTTAAAGGCTTAAAAAGCATGTAGTACTATCATCAGAGTTCAAGTATAATATAAACAGTAAAATTATGAACTCTTCAACAGAGAGTAAGCTATTTTGTAAAGAAAAACTAAGAGAAGTTTCAAGCAGAAACAAAGTAAGAAATCATGTTTCAGGGTTGCCACAGCAAAATGTTCTGCCCTAAATTGAAGTTTGGACTCATTTAATAAAATCATGTAGGCTTCTGACCATGAATTAAAAACTATTGATGAGCAAAGGTAAAGCCAGCCAAACCCCCCCCCAAATAAGTTCACATCTGCCAAGAAGAGGGAACATGAAGACAAAATGACCATAAAGTCATTTTCTGACTTAGCTTCTGACCAACACACTCAGCTTTTAGATTTGAAGATGGCTTCTCATTACCTCCAGACTGAAAATTCAAGGGTTTCCAACAAAACATGGGAGGAACATTAAAGGAGCCATCAGTGAAATATACAACAGGCAAAAAAATGGAATAGAGATACCCACCCTTGGCCTCCCTCCCCTGAAAACAGTTCCCACCCCAACCACAGGCTTAAATCACTCACTTACCAATAGAGAAGAAAGATTAGAAGTGGGAAAATCACTCAAGCCTTGACAGAGAGGGGCCGTGCTTCACATCAGTTTCCTGGTCCCTTGGGATGTCCAGGCACTGGAATACATTAATTGTTATCTCTCTCATTTAATTCTCATAGCACCACTGAGTAAGGAGGGGGAAAATAACTCAGATAGAGATTTAAGTGGGGCCATAAGGCTATTAGTTATCAAGGTCAGAGTTAACACTCAAGAAAATCCAGTTCTCTTATTTTTTCCCCTAAACAAAAACCACCTTACACAGTCACTCTGACCTCTATTCTACCTCTTGACTCATTAAGTGCAGAGTTCTAACAATTTGTGTAGAGAGTTCTTGTCAAGGGGCTTGAAAGTCTTATAAAGAAAGGAAAGCTGGAGAAGTAGAGGTACATTTGCCTCATCCCTCCTGCAAACCGTCGTGCCCAGGAGAAGAATGATGATGTGGGATTTAGAAAGTAGCTTTCTTCCCTGAGAGTGAAAAGAACCACTGTGTTGTTCAGAAGAGAAGAAAAAAAAAATCATCAGGGATCTCTGACTTCATGGTCTGGCCCATATTTTTGTTTTCTAATTTTGATCATCACTCTTGTCAAATGGTACTTGATAACTCATATCTTTCAAAATATTTCTTAAAGGATACAGCTTATTCCAAAGTCAAAGAAAGATACATAAAACAAGCAAAAAATTTTCATTTACACAACCTTGGTCCTTTTCATAAACTGATGTGCTTCCATTTTAACTCTTCAGTCATTTTACTTCATCTTGAGAGCATAGGCTAGGACAGCAGAGGGACCAAGTGACAGAGCAGAAGGATTAAGTCTTGATTCATGGACTCAAGTTTGTCCAAGGCACCTCTGAATTTATTTTACGTTGATGATTCCTTCCTTCCTCACTGGCCACATCCAGTCAATCCTGAAGCCCTGTTAATACAGTTCATTTATCTTTCTTGAATCTACCCACTTATCTTTTGCAGCCCCTTAATACCACCATCATCCCTTACAGGGATTATCCTGGTATTTTCCTTGCTTTAAATCTCACTACTCTTTCCTTCCTCATCTAGTCTCTACTCAGCAGCCAACATGCAAATCTGATCCTACACTTCTCATCATCCTCTTCCTTAAAATCTTTCAGTATTTTACATTTATCCCTGAAATTAAATGGTGTTGGGTAGGGAAATTGGGGGGGATTATTCAAGTAAGTATTTGTAATCAGAATAAAGAAACTATAAAAATTTCAAGTGCTTGCAATTTCCCTAACGTCACACTTCCAACTTTAAAATGGAAGAGCCTCTGAGACACTGTATCTATCTTGAAAACTAATGACCTGAGTTTTTGTGATGTTAGTGGTAAAAATGGGGATGACAGGCTAAGGGTTTATTCTGGAATGCACAGAGAATAACTATCTGGAGCAAAAGGGGGTAAGAAATTAAACGAGGCAAAAAAAAAAAAAAAAGAAATGCACAGGTTAGGTGAACATGTTTTGGGAAGTTTGAAAGTAGCACCTAGAGGACTGTGGGATACTGTTGTGTTTATAGAATATGGAAGGATATGAGGTAAAGAATTTTGCTGTTCATTATTAATACAACCCTCACTATTGATGGTTTTCATAGTGTAAATTATGGTGAAGGTATATATTGCATTTTGTTTTTTTTTTTTTAAATATGGAACCAACGTATCTTAGAATTCCGCAGCAAGAAAATCCTATCCAACTCATGGGCTATTTACAAGACAATTCCATCTGACAGTCCTGATTTTTCCTGAATTTCCTGAAAATTTAAGCAAAAAAAAAACAACACAAACTTTGGATCAAGCCTCAAATAGCACTGGCTGTAGTTATTACTAAAATCCATCAGACTGTCACCTACTCTACAAGCTATTCTCATCCGTTGCACCAGAACTTGTTTTTTCAGGCTCATCTCCCAGGGGCACAAAAGACCCTACCACAAGGTGCTCGTCTATTTTCTCAGCAATCTGATAACCACAGTATCTGCTGAGAAAAACTGGAGCCAATACTAATGTGGAAAAGCACACTTTTGTAACCACTTCCATATGAGGATCATTATCATTCCAACCTATCTCAGTTGTCAGAAGACTTAGAATATAAAGATGTGTATACCAAGTCATTATGACTTTTGCAGTCTGTTTAACAGCATCAGTGTCCTAAGAAAAATAATTTATATTCCTACTACCTATCCACACACAGACCTGTGCACTCATGAACCGTAGTAACTATGTAGACAGATGTTGATGATATAGAAGGATGGAGAGCTAATAGAAATAGATGATAAAATACACACACATAAAGAGAGTATAGATTTTTATACCAGAGGCCAGACTTCATGTAATTTTATCAGTTTTAATAACTGTTATATTAATACAATAATAATAGTACATGTTAAAGAGAATAAAATATTATTTAAATGTTATAACATGGTATCTATCTTTTTTATAGTTTTATTTATTTACTGATTTATTTTTGGCTGTACTGGGCCTTTGTTGCTACATGGGCTTCTCTCTAGCTGCAGAGAGCAGGAGCTACTCACTAGTTGAGGTGCTTGTCCTCTTGATCCGGAGCACCGGCTCTAGGGAGGATGGACCCAGTAGCTGCAGCTCCCAGGCTCTAGAGCACAAGCTCAGTAGCTATGGCACACACACTTAGTTGCGCCCCACCCCCTCCACATGTGGGGTCTTCCTGGACCAGGGACCCCGCATTGGCAGGGGGATTCTTTGCCACTGAGCCACCAGAAAGCCCCTGTATCCACCTTCATACAAGTAAATACAGAAATCAGGAGCTATCCATTGTCAGACCACATGGCCTGGGGTTATATTCAACTTATTATGGTTATAAGGAGCATTAAGCCTACAGAATTGTCATATGAAGTCAGGGATCTCTCTATATCAGGATGCTTCTCTAGTCCTATTTACCAGCAGAGAGCTAAGTGGTTAGGAATACCATCAGTGAGGTCAGAACGAGGCTGCCCTCCAATTTGGCTATTACTAGCTCCAGCCTTCAGCAATTTAACTCTCCTCTCTAAGCCTTATTAAACTAGTCTATAATAATAGAAATAATAAATTCCCTCTCCTAAAGTCTTCCTGAGAATTAAACAATGAAACCTAAGCTAAAGCATTTGCTGAATGCCTAGTACAGGGCAAGTTTTTAAATAATATTTGTATTATTAAAACAATTACTAATATCCTCAAAGGTCATGCATGAGGTAAATGGGCAGAAGAAAGGAGATTTCTGACTCTTGCCAAAGATCTGGTGTGAAACTTGATAGTTTGGGACAAAACCTCTTCGTTGTGAGCAAGAGTCCCACTGTGTCCTTTAGCACTTTTCTTTCCTCTCAATTTTCTACATAACCCAATTCAGACTCTCTCCCTCTCTCTGTCTCTTTTTTTTTTTCCTATTCCCACATTGTTTTCAGGTTTCATCACAAACATAAATAACTTAGAAGTTAACATCTCACATCACTTTAGGATTTATCAGTACTGAAATCTTGGTTGGTTCTTTCCCACAGACAGTTCTATTTTACCATCTTTCTTTAATCTTCATACTCTTTCTCAGTCACTCCCTCATTCACTATATTTTCTTACATTAAATCCTTATCATTAGTTCCTGTAACAGAAAAAATTGGGAGGAGGGGAGACAGTGCTTGCTTCTTCAATGTGACTAACTTGCAAAAGTATGGCAAAAACCACCACAATATTGTAAAGTAATTAGTCTCCAATTAAAATAAACTAATTTAAAAAATAAAATAAAAAATAAAATCTCAATTCAGGAAACTTACACATATTCTGCTTAGAATAAATGCTAGATTTTCACCTTTTAAAATTATTATGATAACCTTCTATACATTATCTGTAATTTATTTCATGATTTTAAATTTTATTCTCATCTCTCACATTTTTCTGTTCTCTCTCTTTGTTCTCTATGTATTTGATTTTGAACTCCATTTGTTGTAAAAATCAATCTCAACAGGGAACAGATCTGGCTGAACAAACAAAAATAAAACTCTTTGATGCAGCTTCTTTCCATGTTCCAATAAAATACTCATAAACACAGAAAGATAAAAACTTACAACAACACTCAGGATGTCAGTCGACTCTAGAATTTGCAGAGGATTTTCATTGAGTACACACAAATGTGAAATATAAAACAAACTACCCATGCTGTGCATTGAGTTGGTCAAAAAGTTCCTTTGGGTTTTTCTATGTTAACTTTTTGGCCAACCCAATATATCACATTCCACTTATACCCTGTCTCACAAGCTCTTTGCCCTCTTTTTATTCCAGTACCGCTATGGCAACTGACCCTGGGCTGATGTAACCGAACAAGTCCTCGCCTCAGCTACACTGACTATCTCTCTTTTTGCCAAGACATCTCTACTGCTACTGTGAGTGACACCCATGGGACTATACAGAGCTATTTGGGCACATTGGCAAACTTGTGTTAATGAGAAAGCCACCCCAAAGAGCCACCCTTGCTCAGTGAGGCAAGGGCCCAAGTGGATAAACCCCTTCCTGTATCTCAGCATCTCCTGCTACCCATGGCAGCCACCAGCTTAACAGCAGACCCTGGGGCTGGCTCTGCTTTCTCCTCCGCTGTCCTCTCCTCAGTCCTAAAGAGTCTAGAGTCAGTGAGCTCTGGGAAAGCTCATCTCAGGCTCTGCTCAGTTTTCCCCAGAACTCAGGCCAGGACACTGTGTCTGCTTAGAGTAGGAAGGAAGATGCTTTCTCTCTCTCTCTCTCTCTCTCTCTCTCTCTTTCTCTCTCGCCGCCCCCCGCCCCCCAACCAAGCAGCCCTTCTCCACTGGGCAGACACGACTTTCTAAGGAATCAAGACTACTGTGTATCTCCTACTTTTACAGTCCACCCACATCAACTTCTCTCTTTACACCTAAGTTAGGTAACGTGCTTCCTAGAGCAACAGAAGAATTAGTAGGAAAACAATACAAGAAATAGTGAGAGGAGCGAGGGGCTGGCCCATTGAATCCGGGAAGTCTCCCTGCAGCCTGTGTAAATTTGGCACTTAAGTTCAGGACAGAGATAGGAAAACTCTTAGATGCAAAGCAAATGGGGGTGTAGGTTTTCCTGCCTGACTTCAATTCATCAGAGGGCTAGGAAGGGGGAAGACCTCAGCTGATCAAACAGAGTTGCCATCGCTGAATGCATCTGATGCACCGGAACTCTAGGGGGATGCTCTGCACACCCTCATCCCTCCACCTCCGAAGCAGAGGATCGGGCTGCACCCAGGTGGATATAGAGTGAGAACACATGAAATCCAAGGACCAGGACACTGGAAGATGTAAGTCTACAGAAAGGAAGGTCTCCATACTCCACATGAAATGTTTTTAAAACTATGGCTTTTACTTGTTCCCTCTGTATAAGATCTTCTAGAAATCTTATTAGTTCTTTGAGCTACATCAGCAGGCATGTAAAAACACTTCATAGCACACATTTCCTATACCCTCCTCACAAGCCTCTTTTTTTCTTGCCCTCAATTCACCTTGTAAGATTAATTTGTAAATGTTTATATTTTGTTATAATGTTTTTGTTCAGCTCAGTCACTCACTCATGTCCGACTCTTTGTGACCCCATGGACTGCAGCACACCAGGCTTCCCTGTCCATCATCAACTCCCAGAGTTTACTCAAACTCATGTCCATTGAGTCAGTGATACCATCCAACTATCTCATCCTCTGTCATCCCCTTCTCCTCCTACCCCCAATCCCTCCCAGCATCAGGGTCTTTTCCAATGAGTCAGTTCTTTGCATCAGGTGGCCAAAGTACTGGAGTTTCAGCTTCAACATCAGTCCTTCCAATGAATATTCAGGACTGATTTCCTTTAGGATTGACTCATTTGGTCTCCTTGCAGTCTAAGGGACTCTCAAGAGTCTTATCCAACACCACAGTTCAAAAGCATCAATTCTTCAGTGCTCAGCTTTCTTTATAGTCCAACTCTCACATCCATACATGGCTAGAAAAACCATAGCTTTGACTAGATGAACATTTGTCAGCAATGTTTTGTAAACTTCCTCAAATCTGTGGTATGTGGCATATATAAAAAGAAGCATATTTGAAACCACAATAGAGCATAGTAGTAAAATAAATGATATAATAAGCTATAATCCAGGGAGAAACTTTTCACAACAGAAAGAAAATACAACTTTCTACCACTTTTCCCTTGGGTTCTTACTAATGTTAGCAGTTCTTGGCTTCAAAAACTTGAGTGACATACTGTATCTCCATTTTGCCTTCCTATACCCTTGTCCTTTTTTTTAAAAGTGAAATATAGGTGATTTACAATGTTTCAGGTGCACATCAAAGTGATTGAGCTATACTCATATATCTATTCTTTTTCCTTGTTTAGTGATGATTCCAAACTTTTTATTTTTTCAATTAATTCATTTTACTTGGAACATAGTTACAATATTGTGATGTTCTTTCCCATTCTAGGTTATCACAAGATATTGAATATAGTTCCATCTGCTGTAGAGTAGGTGCTTGTCGTTTCTGCTTTTTTTTTTTTTTTTTTTTTAAGATTTCTGATGTGGACCATTTTTAAAGTCTTTATTGAATTTGTAACAATACGGCTTCTGTTTGGTTTTTTTTTTTTTTTTTTTGGTCATGAGGCATGTGGGAACTTAGCTGCCCAACCAGGAAACAAACCCCACCCCCTGCACTGGAAGGTGAAGTCCCCACCACTGGACCAGCAGTGCAGTCCTATATTTTATAGATAGTACTCCATACCTATTAATCCCCCCAAATCCTAATGTGTCCCTTTCCCCTCTTTCCCCTTTGGTAGCCATCAGTTTGTTTTCTATGTCTGTGAGTTTATTTCTGTTTTGTAAATAAGTTCATTTGTATCATTTTTTTTAGATTCCACATATAAGTGACATCATATGATATTTGTCTTTGCTTCTTCTTTCAAATCCCATTGTCACCATACCCGCCAAATTGTTCTATTTGGAGCTGTACCCCAACTGCACAATCACTCCCTCTTTTCTTCAGTCATTAGAACCTCCTGTGCTGTTAGCCAGAGAACCACAGGGTCTAGCAGCATGTATTAAGGTTTTAATCACTGATTATATTTTAATTTTTAGTATTAACTTATTTTAAGGTCCATATCAAATCACAAGAACATAGTGGTAGTGGCTTAAGGTCACCTGTAGTTGCTGGAGAATATTATGGGATACAGACATCTTCCAAGTGCCATGAGGATCCCTCCCTACTGTGGCTACTTTGTAATCAATGCTTTATGCAAAATAAAACCAACAAGGTACCTCCCCTTTCTGTTCAGTTCAGTCTTGCCAGAAAATGCTAAGGTCTCAAAAGTCCAAGTTTTGGTAATTCATCAAAGCCATCTAATAAAATCCCAATCGGAATTCAACATGTTATTTCTATCACATATATGCACTGCATTAGGGACCATTAAAATAAAATTTTCTTTAGAAATATTTATATAATCTTTTGTATCAAATATATTCCTACTGCTTATTTTTATTCCTTTACTTTTTGCCACCATTCTAAACAGGCAGTCAGGACTCTCATGTTTCCTTATTTTGGTGGATTTTTTGATGGTGAAAGTTAGAAGTCATAGTGATGTTACTTTTCTTTTTTGAAATCTCTCTGACATTATTAGAAGAGTCTAATTATCAGGTGAAAGAGGAAAAAGTACTTGAGGGCAGGAAATCAGGAGATTCTGGCAGAAAGGACAAAAATTCAGAAATCAGAGGGCCTTGAGTGGTGGAGAACTACATGGTACCTAATGGCAGTGCCCTAGAAAGTAAATGGACCTTCACCTGGTATTTCCACAGAGATATCATGGAGCCAACAGCTTTTCCAAGTCTGAAGAGATCATCTGGGCTTGAATAGCAATATTCTTGGTAGAGCCCCGTGTAGACTAATAACTGAAAAAGTTCCTCCTGCCCCAGTGTACTGAGCAAGACTACAGGATTTCTCCAAGTCCAAGTGGAAGAGAGATGCCCCCAGTGTTCACTGGTGGTGAATTTCACACCAGCCTAATAAGCAAATGCTTAGAACTGGATTTAAACTGTAATGCATTATTACAAAAAGACCCCCAAATGCAGTGGCCTGTTTATTATAGGAGCTTATTTCTCTGTCTATAGAAGTCCAGAAAACATTATCCCAGAGCTGGCAAGCTGACGTGTCCCATGATCCCAGAAATCCTTGATTACATGGTCAAAGGCTTCCCTTCATATCCATGTTCCATCAAGTCAAATGAGCATAAAAAGAAATCTGGAATTCTATCTTTAAGGATCTGGCCATATAGTTACATACATTGTGCTTACTCAGTCGCTAAATTGTGTCCAACTCTTTGTGCCCCCATGGACTGTAGCCCACCAAGTCCTCAGTCCATGGGATTTCCCAGGCAAAAATACAGGACTGGGTTGCCATTTCCTTCTCCAGGGGATCTTCCCCATCCAGGAACTGAACCCATATCTCCTGCATTGGCAGACAGATTTCTTACCACTGAGCCACATCAGAAGCCCCAGTTACATTCATGACTTCTCATATTTCTGTTGGCCTGAAATTACTCACTTGCATAGCTGTCTCACTTCCTAGTCTCTAGCTGAAGTCACATGCCAAGCAAATCCTGTAGAGTAATGTCTATTTTTAAGAAGAAGAAGGAGTTAATGAAGGATGAGATTTTAATGGAAAATAAGATTTTATCAACACAATCAATAGATATGATAATTCCCTTATGATATCTGAATCTAAGTATTAATCATCATAGGTAAATAAGAAAACAGTGATATATGGATGATGCTCTATTTTTACAGCACAACATTTTCAAGGTATTTTTCTTCATGTTATTTTATAACCTCATGAAAACAGAGGCATAGGATGGCTCTCATAGAGCACAGATATCACAGAGATATCAGACAGGAAAATAAGGTATCACTGATCTTTAGAGGGAATTGGGGGTGGGGGAGAGTAAAGAAAACACAGAGCATTATCTTGAGTAGAAAGCAGATCAGTCATGCCTTGAAGCGAACATGTGCAAAACATTCTACAGACTTTCTTACAAAACTGCAGAGCCCATCAGTATGGAGTCTTTCACCAAAATCCACACCTTTCAAAACCCATTGAACATCAGATTTTTAACCATGCATTTCCATGCACATTGAAGAAAGAGTTTTGTCACATGTGCGTGTGTTAGAAAAGGATATGGATGTCTGAACGTCCAGGCTCCTGATTCCAGGAACCATATGTTTTTTGTGAAACTGGAAAATATCCCACAAGTTTTCCCCATGATTTGGAAGAGTCCTGCGCTCTCATTCATTTCTCTGTGTCTTTCCTGTATCATTAGCTCTTCTTCTGCCTCCCTCTCTGTATCTGCTTGTTTACTTTGGACCATCTCTCTCTACATCTTTTTCTATGTCTCCATCTCTCTGTCCTCTGTCTCCTTACTCTCTACTCTTTTCTCTTTGTTGAATGGCTTCCCTGACTGTCTTCCACCCACAAACTGGCTCAAAATCTAGTTTTGAATATAATGATTTGATGTTGACCTAAATACAGGCACCTTCTTGCTTTTCCATAAACTCAGTGCTAGATATTCTTTTCTACCTATTTCTTTTTTTCTTCTTCTACAAGGAGGTAAATTCCTATTTTAATCTTCATTTTTCAAACACCAGAATGTTCACCAGAAATGTCCTTTCTGCCAAACTGCAAAAAATTGTGAGTTCTTTTGCAGTTTACAAGATGGTCCCCACAGAATAAACACGAATTTCACAGTAAATTTCCCTATTCCTTAAGGGAAACCAATATTTTTTTCCATTTCCAAAAAAAACACAACAGCTTCTGTGTAACATAGTTATTTTATAAAGCAAATAATAATCAGATAGATATCAAAAAATTGATTTATATTTTTTGATGACAAACTAAAATGGCAAAATCTTGTATCATTGTACAGTCTATGTGCTGACTTAACTAATGTATCATTACAGTAATGTGAGTGCCTCAGGAGGAGGAAATCTGGAATGAGTTTAGAAACTAAAGTGCTTTGTTCACTCAGATTCTGAATCAGGTCATCACATGACCTAATGGATCACTAAGATCATCAGGGTCATAACAACCATTAGGGTCATTTTGGCATAATAATCAGAAGAGTTTAGGTTTTCCAAAGGGTAGATCACATTTGTACTGCATCTACAAAACACTAAATACAAAAAAGTTTTAAACCATTCAATTGATTCCCCTCGAAGTCAAATTTGCTTTTCTTTTTAAACTAACTTGTCTCTTGGTTATTAATGAGTCACCTGTCTCTGTTAACTTCCAGGCTACCTAGGAGTCATAGGACCCACACTTCCTAGTGACCATTCCTGTCAGGTTTCCTCAGATGTACATCCCAGTTGCACAGTGGAAAATCAGTCAGGTTATACGTTGTAAAATAGCAACAGTCAAATGGATGAATTGGCACCAGACAGACAAAAAAAGAAAACATTTCCACATTTCAAGATGATGTTTGTACATTTTATATGGGATAGTAACTGTATTGTCACCTAGAGCACTATTGAAATTTTGATTATAGATGACACCTGTATGTGCCCTAACACCCAGGTTCTGCATCTCCTTCATTAACGTCAAGTCCAAAAGCTAGAATTGATGTTAGTAGCTATGGTGGGACAGAAGAAAAATGTGAGAGGTACAAGCATGGCCATCTGCAAACCAATGGAGATTTCTTGTCTAACACTGCGTTAAATGGCTTCGAGAATAACAAAAGCAGATAAGGCATTTTCCTTTCCCAGTGTGATCATTTAAGCTGCTTAGGCAGACAAGTCCTACATTCATCAAATTACTAACAAATGAAAAATAAGATACAGTACAGGAAGAGAAGATCAAATACTCTACCGCCTTCTCTGTGCAAAGTCTTTACTATTCTAAGTTCACAGGTGAGAGAGTTGGGGGAATTCAGCTAAGAACTGTAAAAAATTATTTTTAAATAGCCAACACTTGTTGAGCATATACTACATGCCAGGTATTGCACTCCATAGTTTAAACCCTTGTTTTATTTTCCTAATAACACATTTAGGTGGCAATTCCTGTTCCCAAGTTCTTACCACTAGTATGTGGTAGAGTCAAGATATGTATCTGTTCTATGCTCTCAGAAGGTCATACCTTTAAGTATCATAACTTTTAGAATTAGTACATTAAAAGTTATAAAATAGTATCAAAGGTGTATGTATGTCAATCTCCACCTCCCAATTCCCCCCACCCCACCCCATCCCCCTCTGTATCCATTTATTTGTTCTCTACATCTCTGTCTCTCTTTCTGCTTTGCAAATAAGGTCATCTATACCATTCTCTTAGATTCTCTATCTGTGCCTTAATAATATGATACTGTTTTTCTCTTTCTGACTCTCTAGGTCCATCTGCAGCCTCTACAAATGATACTTTGTATAAAATAGACAGCTGATGGGGACTGACTTTATAGCACAGGGAGCCTTACTTAATGCACGGTGTGGGGTGGGGTCCTAAACCGAAAGAAGGTCCCAAGGGGAGGGGACCTAGGTAAACGTGTAACCGACTCATATCTGCTGAGCAGCAGAAACTCACACAACACTGTGGAGCAGCTACACTGCAGCAAAATTTAACAAAAAACAAAGCAAACAAAAGCTATCAAACAAACATATCTGAAATGGAATTCTGACAACATGTTGCATGTGTACGTGTGTGCACATACAGGGTACCTTGTATGTATTATTATGTATTAATTAGGTATATGTATTAATATGCACACATACAGGGTATCTTGCCATCAAGTACTATGGTTAGATGGCAACATCAGTGATTGCCCAGAGTTCTCTCATCTTCAAAGCACCAGGAAGCTCTTTTATCAGGATTCTTGGGTTCATTAGTCCCAAGAGACTTAAAAATGTATGTGGTTAGTATTTCCCAGCATTGAGGGTCTCAAGGCACAGATCCATGGTAACCCCTGACACCCAGTTCCAAACCCCAGGGACAAAAAGACTGTAAAACATCTCTGGGTCATTCTCACTGTCAAGTTATATTTTCATTCACAATTGATTCAATACTTAAGAATGTTCACTGGTATTATTTGCAGCTTTAACCATCTATTCTGAGAAACAAAACAAAAAAGGCATCGCTTTGTAGATAAGTTCATTGGTACTTTTCTTCCGATTCCACATACACGCGATATATATTTATCTTTCTTTGACTCACTTCACTCATTATGACAATCTCTAGAGCCTAGATAGCAAAAGAATCTAAGAAAGAGTAGATATATGTATATGATAACTGATTCACTTTCCCATACAGCAGAACAAACACAATATTGTAAATCAACTATACTCCAAGGAAAAAAAATTTTTAATTACGTATTCTTCCATGGTATTCTACTGATCCACACAATCTCTCTGTCCTGGAGAGCTATAAATTATCTACTTGTTCTTTCATCCAAGCCTTAAATTCCCATTGTCCTGCAGAGAAGACTCATCTTTCTCTGGTGAGTCTCTATATCTCCTAATCGAGATACAGCAATGGCATTGGAAGTTTTAACTTACTTACACCATCACAAGCAGGGAGCCAATATTGGTCCTAAACAGCCCACTAAATAATCAACATTCACCTCCCACCTTTGCCAATTAGCTATTGTCTAAAGGAAAAGATTTTCATTCAAAAATATTAGTGAAATGAAAAGATGAAATGAAGGGGACTGAAAAGTTAGATTAAAAATACCTGTCAGATGTATGCTAATGATGTAGAAACATATTGGAAAATTTATTTCCCTTAAGAATAAAAATTTAGAATTAAAGTAGTCAATCACTTTGTGACTCAGGCAGCTGAACAGATTTATAAGAGGATTTTTTAAAATTAAATATCAAGAATCCTTTAGCCAAAAATGATTCTTGCACCTGATATAGGGAAGCAAAGCAAAATTCTCTTCCAAAGTATGTCTGATAAAATGAAGAAAATTTACTGGAATCTCAACTACACAGGGACCCTTGACAGCCGATAAGAAAACCTAACACTCTGCCTCTAGGCAGGGCTACAGGAAGATCTGTATGATCATCAAACTATTTGGGAAAATACTAAAAATATAGTTAACCACCAGTGATTCTGTCTACTTGACAGAATCATCTATATGTTTTGAAAATCATCTATATGATTTGAAAATTCACTCTCCCATTTTTTTTTCCATCTCAAGTAGATTTTCTTTTCTTGTTAGTACCAATCATTCCAATGATTAAAAGGCTAAGGTATTTAGATATCAATACACTGCAACTCTAACATAAGGATTCCGCTGAAGAGAAAATTTTGGTAGTTATTAAGGCAAAATTTATTTCTAAGCACTTCAATATTTCATCACCTAAGAAAGAAACATCAGAATAATTGCCTGTATTTTTCCCCTAAATAATATATCTTTTAATTAACCCACTCAAAGGAAGGTCACCTGGCAAAATCTGAAAACCAAACTTTTTAAGATATCACAGAAGGAATCAGAAGGAATTCTTCCTTGAACAAAGGAATACATATTCTTTGACAGTAGGGGCTTGTCAAATAACTTCTCCTCATTCAGAATCTTTTATCACACCAGGTAATTAAAATTGTTTACCAACACAGAGTAGAACTGAAGAGAGGGAATGGCGGACACTGCTTTCACATTAAACTATTTTATGTAATTTCAAAATTATCAATGAATATGAGAGATTTTTCATAATTTTAAAAGTAAAGGCAACCATAATAAGTAGTCTTCTAGAGGGATTTCCACTATGTATGCCAATCATCAGGGAATACTGATTTTGTCATCCTGTGAGGTCTTGAACAGTGAATGTCTTGTGGGACCTCCTAAGGTTCCAATACCAAGTATGAAAATCATGGGGTCTGGAGGCTCTAGGCAGAAATGAGGTCAGGAACCAAATCAGAAAACTCAAGTCCAGAGGCTAAAGACCATGTGAATCTTTAGCCACATCTACATCTCAAGTCCACTTGATAGATAGTAACCAGGAGTAGACATCTGTCCTGTCTTCTCAGGCTCATACAGTAGCAGTCAGCTCCATCTTACACCTAGAATCAGTCCTACCCCGGTTTTGACCCCATCTCAATCAGGACAGGACTCACTTAGGAACATTCAGCTTGCGGGTCTGAAATGTCCAATGCAGTTGTTAGCTTATATTAACCCTGAGGAAACTCTGCTATTGCACACCCACTGAGCCATCACCTTTTCTTCATCCCCATTCTTTCCTTATAGACTTGCCTTCTGCCTTACTTCCTGTTTAGTTCATTCCTCTGCTCAGAGTAGATACTCAGAAAGTCAACTGACTTACTCCTGGTCACAATAACATATCATGCTCTTGTCAACCCTCCTTCCTAGCAAGCTGAACTGTGTAGGAAACTGCTCTTGATTGCCTGTTCATCTGAAATATGCCATCCCACCTAATTTTGAATATTAGGTACATAGTCTATTCCTGCTGCATACCACCAATTACAATGTCACTAACCTCAGTGAAGCCCAAGTTTTTTGTATTAATTCTCTCACAGCATTTTTGGAACACCTTAAAGACCAAATCTCTGCCAGTATCATTTCCCTATTTTGGTCCTTCTCCTGCCTATTTGGGCTTCCCTGGCGGTTCAGATGGTAATACATTCACCTGCAATGAGGAGACCTGGGCTCTATCCCTGTATTGGGAAGATTCCCTAAAGGAGGGCATGGCAACTCACTCCAGTATTCTTGCCTGAAGAATCCCCATGGACAGAGGAGCCTGGCAGGCTACAGTCAATGGGTAGCAAAGAGTCAAACACAACTGAGCAATTAAGCACACACCTGCCCATTTTGGTTCATTTATCACCTATGTATGCTAATATGTAAAGAATTTAAGTAACCAGAAGACAAGAAAAGGAGATGGCAATAAGGACACAAAGAAAAAATTTGGTTTAAAATATCAGAATTTAATCTGCTTTATATAAGCACAATCATAGCCATTATATTGTAATGATTTCTAATGCAGTATAATCTGTAAAAATACTGAGTCACTGTCCTGTGACTAATATAATATTTGAAATCAACTGCACCTAAATGTAAAAGATTCTTTTAAAATAAAATATTTAATTAACCTGATGATAGGATTAGACTATGACTTTCGAGCTCTATCACTAGGCCAACCCTTCTAAATAGTCCCACTTGGTGCTAACAGACACCCCATCCTTACTTGTATAATGAAGACACAGAGATCCCTGAAGGGCCTGTGGTATGTCCATTCATGAGTGAATCTGGGAGCTCATAAAGTCACTCTTTAGTTACTGTTAGTCACTCACTCATGTCTGACTTTTGCAACCCCATAGACTGTGACTCACAAGGCTCCTCTGTCCATGGGATTCTCCAGGCAAGAATTCTGGAGTGTGTAGCCATTCCCTTCTCCAGGGCATCTTCCTGACCCAGGGATCAAACCCATGTCTCCTCCATTGCAGGCAGATTCTTTACCATCTCAGCCACCAGGGGAGCCCAAAGTCACTCCTTCCCTGGAACATAGTTTCCTACCTTAAAAACTGAGGGAGTAATGCTGTCCTGAGACGTTTACCATCAAAATCACTTGTATAACTGGGATGTACATATGCTCCAAGACAGTGTCTGATCGTTTGCCTGTTTGCACTCAGTTCTGTTTTTTGCCACTCCTTTACTCTGAGATGGCCCACTGGAGGCTACTTTCACAGGCTTCTTTGTCAGTTGACTTGTGGTTAAGTTTGGCCAGTGCCAAACACTGGTAAGACATTAGTGAATAAGAAAGGAGCAGCCATAGTATCAGCCCCCAGCCCTGCAGCTTTACTGCTCCTAGTGAACGGGGAAGCACAGGTAGAAACAGGAATTGCCCCCAGTGCTTGATTTAAGGCTGAGACATCAGGAGACATCTAAAGAGCAGTCAGCCCACTTCTCATGGACATCTCTGGGAGGCATTACTGCAAATACTAGATGACTCCATGGCTTCCACTCCTGCTGGACAGCCTTTGATTTTTTGATTCCAGCTTCCACAGGAAAACCTCCATTGAGGTTCTAGCTGCCTGGAGGGTCCTATGCGCACTACTGTAACCACCTCCTCTATCTGTCCCCACAATCTCAGGCAAGGAGTGCCCTCCTGGTCTTGTTCATTCATCTCTGGGTGCCTCATTTTGTCCTGTTTGATTTTTCATAATTACCTCAATAAGTTTCTTTTTTTTTTTTTTCTTTTCTTTTTTTGAAACATACAAAGTGGTTTCTGTTTTCTTGACCAGACTGTGACAAATATCTTTGTCTAGAGATTATTATTCAGGAGAGCTATCGGGTTGGCCAAAATGTTCATTTGGGTTTTTCGTACCATTTTATGGAAAAATCCAAACAAACTTTTTGGTGATCTCAATACAATGGGCTCCTACTAGTTAAGACTCAGTGAATAAATGAACTCTGTGACTTCTTGCTTTAAACATTGAGCTATAAGAACTGTTTAATCCCTTCCAGGTTTAAAATACTATGATTATTAGCAGGAAAGAAGACAGCTAGTGATTCAATTTAATTTAAATATCACTCTGAGCTTTACTACTATCAGACAACACACATGTCATGTAGTCTGGAGATACCAGAATCTCAAATAAAATACAGGAGAAATACTACTGAAATACTATTTCAGTGCCAATGCTACCATTGACACTGAAATAGCTATTTAGAAACTATTTAGAAAACTAATCAGCATCAATGACAGGAAGATTCTTCTATATCAGCTTCCAGTTCAAAATCCAGAGCTAGTTCAGTTCATTGACCAAGTCTAGGTCACTTGCCCATGCCATAGCTGTAAGAAAACCTGAGGGAAAAAATGGCATCTGGAATTTTCGACTTTTATAGCTGGAGATAAGCTTTATCTTTCACTAAGAGTACCGTGAATTCCTTCCAGGTAGTAAAGAAACTCAGAGGCTGGCACATTAAAAACTGACAAATTGTCATGATAGTTATTCCTTTAGGCTAGCAAACATCAAATAACACCTTCTTCCTTATAAATATTTTCAACACACATATGCATATACCCTAACATGAAATTGTATTCCTAATAAATTCAGTCATCCCCTGAAGGAAGCAATCCCAATTTTTTTTTCAGTTACTGAATCTAGCATAGGATCTAGGAATAGAGAGAAAAAATGCACTCAAGGTCTCCTCTAAAGATTCTGATTTAGCAACTGGAATGGGACCCAGGCATCTACAAGATGAAATGCCCCATGGATAATATGCCTCAAATTCCTAGTTAAAACCGATCATACCCAATAACCTTTAAGTATCCTCTCATCTCTAAAATATCAATTGTATCAAGACTCTAAGTAATATGAACTTTCATAATCTAAGTCCAAAACTAAATTGTGAAGTGATAGACATGCAAATATCTTAAAGTACAAGAAATTCTTAATTTTAAAAAGTTAATATATACAGTCTATGGTCAGAACTGAATTTCTTCCTTTACTGCTCAAACCATAGCCTAAACTTTCCTTAGCCAGCAACTCAGATGGCAAGGATTCTTCTTTTTCAATTTTTTTAAAATTTATTGGAGTATAGTTGATTTACAATGCTGTGTTGTTTCTGCTGTAGAGTGAGCTGTATCAGTTTTACATATACATATGCCCTCTATTTTTTTAGGTTCTTTTCCCATATAGATCATTCAAAGTTACTGAGTACAGTTCCCTGTGCTATACAATAGGTCCTCGTTAGTTATCTGTTTTATAAAAAGTAGTATGTATATGTCAGTCCCCAACTCCTGGTTTATCCCTCCCTCTCCCCTTAGTTCCTGGTCACCATAAGTTTGTTTCCATGACTCCCTACCTAACTTCATTCCTTAGAAACTCAACCTCTTGATTATTCTGCCACTATGACATAGATTTAATTATCTATTAACTATTATGATTAGGTCCCCTGATTTTGGTAGTTCCAATGAATCTTGAATTTCTTTGATCTTTTTCCATACCCTACTTTCGCAGAAGCTACATTATTCTACTTGAGAGTAAAGATTAATAACTTCAGCTAATCCCATAACTCATCCACTTTTTTTTCCTTTATTTACCAGTTTCATATGAAGTTCAAAATGTCAAGATGGATGTTTAAGCTTCCAATTCAGAATAAACATTGTTAAATCTTTGTTTATCCCTTGGATATTTTAAGTTCTAAGGCAGTACAGTTCAAGTTTCCAAGGGAGGAAAACATGAAATACTGTCATTATGATATTTAAAAGGCCACTGGCTTCTGGATGATTGAGAAACCAAAGAATCATATGAGCAGTAGCTTATTGCCCAACTTCTTTTGTATTACAATGTGTTTCCTATTTCAAATCAACATTGCTGTTAATATGACCCTGCATATATTATTCAGTAAGTTAATTGTTGGTAGAGTTGGCAAAAGCCAATACACAGAAAAATAAATGGAAATTTGAGCCTGAATACCTATTCCAAGGAGGTTAATCATTGCCTCCTCTATCATAGGCGTGTCAATGTAACAAACTTGCCTTTATGTCTTCTGTTCCCTGAGTAATTAATAGAATGTTAATGTTCAAAATAGTGCCTGATAAGCAATCAGTATCCCATTGAATGAATAAATGACAAGAGGCTCCATTTGCATGGCTACTTGATATCTCATGGTCAAGTGTTTATTCTCTGCTAGAACCCAGTAACAAGCCATGAGTGGCTATTTTTCAGAAGGATGAAAGCTACTTATTACTTGATGAAGACAGCTTTGTTCTAAAAATTTTAGGATGGTTTTTTCCCCCAAGAGTTTGGTTCAGTTCAGTTCAGCCTCTCAGTTGTGTCCAGCTCTTTGCAACCCCTGCAGCAGGCCAGGCCTCCCTGTCCATCACCAATTCCTGGAGTTTATCCAAACTCCAGTCAGTGATGCCATCCAACCATCTCATCCTCTGTCGTCCCCTTCTCCTCCTGCCTTCAATTTTTTCCAGCATCAGGGTCTTTCCCAGTGAGTCAGTTCTTCACATCAGGTGGCCAAAGGATTGGAGTTTCAGACTCAGCATCAGTTCTTCCACTGAACACTCAGACTGATCTCCTTTAGGATGGACTGGTTGGACCTCCGTGCAGTCCAAGGGACTCTCAAGAGTCATCTCCAACACCACAGTTCAAAAGCATCAATTCTCCAGCACTCAGCTTTCTTTATAGTCCAACTCTCTCATCCATACATAACTACTGGAAAAACCATAGCCTTGACTAGATGGACCTTAGTTGGCAAAGTAATGTCTCTGCTTTTTAATATGCTGTCTAGGTTGGCCATAACTTTCCTTCCAAGAAGTAAGTGTCTTTTAATTTCATGGCTGCAGTCACCATCTGCAGTGATTTTGGAGACCCCCAAAATAAAGTCTGTTGGTCTACCACAGACATGTGGAGCATCATAGTGTCTGTTGATTCATAAAGGCAGAGGGGTAGAAGTGGTTACATATTACAGTCTTACAATTGGAAATTCTTCTTTTACTTTGGACAACACTCAAAGCAAACAACCTTCAGGGCCTAAGTTTGAAGTAGCACATCCAAATGTAATACACAATGCTGTCATGACCTAAAGTGGTTCTTCTTAATAGGAGAAGGTACAAAAGGAGGCACAGTCTTTCACATTAGAGAGGAAGCAAGGTCTGAAACCTTTCAATGCAAGGCTGATCTCACAGATCTTGATGACTACTCTGCTTTATTTTCAACCAGTTCACCCAGACAGCTCAAAGCATTGCAGATGTCAATTGCTAAGAGTTAAACCTGGCCCCACGAACTGTCTTCAGTGCCCTTGGCTCACTCATGACAGAAAAATGTGCCATCAAGAACCTCGAAGAGATTCCCTCCATATGCTTACCGCTCTCTAGCCCAGGCAGACTCTCTCTGCCCTCCATCTGCAGAAATCTACCCAATATAGCCTGGACTTGCTCTTACCTTTGTCTCTTAATGGAGTGTGATATATCAGTTCTATTCTGTCAATTTGTCTCATCCTCTATCATCATCCCAACAAATCCATAGTTACTACATAATAGACAAAAGGCACCATGAAGTAGAAATTCTCCCCAGAGAAAAGTTCCAGTATTCATAAACTAAGTATAAAACTCTGCTGAATCCTTTTTTTTTTTTTTTTTTTTTTTTGGACATGAATTTCCCTGGGAGACGGTTTTGGTGATAGATTAAACTACAATAACTTTAAAACTACAATACCATAATCTTCATTTTTTCTGAATTTCCAGAGTCTTCTACACCTTTACAATTAGTTTTAGGCACATGAAAATTTTAAAAAGATGGGGGGAAAGTGCTATTCTGCAACTCAACAGTATTTTTAATCACAATTCACTCACAGCCAACCATGGCCCAGGTACTACATTCAGGCCTATACTTATGACCAAGGGCATCTTTTTGATTTGTAGAAGCTGGAATGGGTCTTTCTTTCCTCCCATCTACCTATTTACTCCCAGATAAAATCCTGCAAAATCAGGCTTGACTTTTTGCTACCAATTATCCCCGGATTTGTTTATCATAGGCAGTTGATGACCAGACATCCCAGTTGACCCACAATAGGGAGTTTTCTGGATTTGGGACTCTGAGAGCTAAAATCAGAACAATCCCAGGAAAACTGGGACAAGTTGGAAACACTAGTTCCTATCTACCTTCTCAACTGTGATTTAGAAAATCACCTCTGACAGATTCTCACTACAAAATTGATCAGATAAATTTCACTAATTAATGTTACCAAGCAAGTACAGCTAAACTTTGATATAACAGACATCATTTCTGAAGTGATCTTTGCAGGTTCCATGCATGCATGCATGCTAAGCTGCTTCAGTTTTTTTCTAGTTCTAATTAATTGAATAGAAGTCAACCTTAATTGTTTTCTCATGGTTTCAACATTTTAAAATGTATAACTAGAGTAGAAAGTTGATGGTTTTATTTGCTTATCTTAATTACTAATGAGGTTAAGGTATTTTGCTGGCAATCTACATAGAAGATTGTGGCTTTCAGTTGTAGCTACTAGAGGGGACTGCCCAGAAGTCATATCCCTTCAGGATAAAGGCACTCACCCCCACCCCACCCACTTCTGGAAGTACTGGTTACTGACAGCTCACAGCTGAGTCCATCTCCAAGACCTGACCTGGAAACCACAGAGGTTTGTCTCACCCAACATCACACGCCTACTCCAGAGACAGTCCACATCCAATAACTGATTAATGATAAATTCAAAGGTCCATCCCCCTTAACTCAGTTCAAGAAAACTCTGAAGGACCACCCAAGTGCCAGAGCTCCCTGAGAGATCAGTTAAAGTCATTTTTGAAACTGCATCACAATTCAGCTTCTTTGCCTAATCTTGCTTTCTTCACATTCCCACAGACAGTGAGCCCAAGAGTACTCCATAATAAAATTTCTTCATGGAATTCTCCATCTCCGTCTTTCTATGGACCTTGATCAAAGATAATTCCCTGTTGTATCTGCAGATTCTACATATGTAGTGGTAAATGGTGGGCCAGATGCTTGGCGGCAGGGAGCCTCTTAAAGTTTATGAGCATTTCCATCCATTTTACCACATTGACTTGCCATGAAAACTATAAGTGGATAGAGCAAGGATATAACATATACTAAACCTACCACAAATCATACATTTACAGGTTTGTATATTATTAATAACAAGTAAAAAATCACACCATATAACCTATACTTTAGTTAGAAGATACAAATCTAGCAGCAGAATTTCACACTACTCTGTTCAAATAGAATGACTAAAGATTTATGGAAATATCTTGAGCTATAAGTTGGGGTCCCCTGCATGCCATTGATTAGTGTTTTTATTATTAACTATGTTTTTATCATTTCTTTTCTACTAGAGAGACCTAGCAGTTGCGTGTGATTTTAATAATAGCATTTGAAAGCTTTTATTTCAAACTTTTGTTTTAAAGCCTATTAATGTGTCAACAGTTTATTACAATAACTTGTGAAGCTGTTCTAAAAATTCATGGGAGACACTGAATTCTTGCACAGAACTAGCTATTGATTCTCTTGACTTTACAATGACTGAGCCCTTAATGAAACCAAATACTGAAATCAAAGATAGATTTCATATTTTGCTGAGGACAGAAAAGAATCACTACTACCAAAAACCAGAAAAAAAAAAAAACTAGAAAAAAACTAAATGCAGGTGACTATGCAATAAATATGTAAGATGATAAAAAGGTGGTAGTTTCAAAAATTGAGCCTAATTTTAAAGTCCCCAGAGTTTATTTGGCAGCTTGTAATACAAAGTGTCCATTTACCCATTCCTTATGAGTCCTTAAAAAAAAGGAAATTTTTTCACTCTCCAAACATTCACTCGATACCCTTAGTTTGACTACCTGATTAATTCTTTAAATATGTAAAAATATATTTATCATAAGGTTCTGAGCTTTCCTGACAGGGCTAACAATTGACCTGGAAGAGGGAGAAGCATCTCCTGGGGAAGAGGTACATCAGTTACCTTAACTTTGTATCTGATGCCCACAAAAGAATAGTGACTGTTCAGAGCTATGTTTTCTGCTGTGTGATATTGGGAGTCAAGTGAACACATGAATTATACAAGCAATGGCAGTGCATAGAGAAGGTTCATATTTTGAACTCAAAAAAAGACTCTGAAAAAAAAGGGAGAACAAAACAGGAGATGTGCAGAGTTTGTAAAGGTTTACTCAAGGAACTCAGACCCAGAATCCTTTGGAAGCTGTAGAGGAAGGGAACTGTGAGGCTCCGTCTGAAGCTGACCCCAGTGTGCCCGGCATCCAACACTGCAATCACAAAAAAGGTACTATCCCCTTTTCCTCAAAAACTGAAGCAGGCAAGGACAGTGAGCATAGGTAGGGCAACAGCTGATAAGAAAAGTATCTCAAAGGATAAGAAGAGCTGTGTGTGCGTTCTTAGTTGTGCTCAACTTTTTGCTGCCCCATGGACAATAGCCCGCGAGGCTCCTCTGTCCATGGTTCTTCCAAGCAAGAATATTGGAATGGGTCACCGCTATTTCCTCCTCCAGGGGATCTACCTGACCCAGCAATCAACCTGAGTCTTGTGTGTCTCCTGCATTGGCAGCAGGATTCTTTGCCAATGAGCCACCTGGAAAGCCCAAGAACTGACTTTGTAACAGTTACTCTGAGAGATAAGACAGAGCATGGAGGAAGAAGCCCCTGACATTTCAGACAGGATTGAAGCAGAGGAGAAATCCTTTACACATTTGGATCTAGGATTCAAGTATCTAAGCTTATGTTTTCTGCTAAATAACAGTAGCAGTTCAAGGCACCATTGAGAGAGAGAAAGGAAAAAAAGGGGGGGCAGGTACATAATGGTTTCTTCTTGAGGATATTGGAGAAAATGTTATAATTACTGCTACCCAATGATACTGATGTGTCCTTTCAAGTCTGCTTGTCATTAGCTCAGGTTTTGATTCTGAATCTATCCATAGCCAGAGAGATCACACACACCCTAAGAGGAAACCTAAACACTTGGCTGGGGACTTTTCAATCATCAGGCTAGTTCCTGGTATAGTTTAATCATCTTTTCAGAAGACCCGCAAGACTGTCAAATAACTTCTCTTTTTCCAATAGATTTTAACATTATTTTAGCATAGTCCACAATTCAAGAGAAATAGCCATTCAGCCTAGGGTCAAAAAACTTAGGTACGAGTCTAGTGCCACTATTTATTTATTGTTGGGCTTTGAGACAAACCTTATGAGATTGTATTTATCACATGCCAATAGGGAGAATAGTCATAACAATGCAATGACTTTTTCTCACTTTCTATGTGCCACTGTGCTAAGCACTGTATGTGTGTATGCATGCTCAGTCTCAAAGTTGTGTCCAGCTGTTTGTGAGCCCATGGACTATAGCCCACCAGACTCCTCTGTCCATGAGACTTTCAAGGCAAGAATATTGGAGTGGGTTGCTATTTCCTCATTGAAGAAGGAAATGGCAACCCATTCCTGTATTCTTGCCTAGAGAATCCTGTGGACGGAGGAGACTGGTGGGCTGGTGTCCATAGCGTCACACAGAGTCAGACATGACTGAAGCAACTTAGCATGCACGCATGCATTGGAGAAGGAAACGGCAACCCACTCCAGTATTCCTGCCTGGAGAATCCCAGGGACGGAGGAGCCTGGTGGGATGCTGTCTATGGGGTCACACTGAGTCGGACACAACTGAAGTGACTTAGCAGCAGCAGCAGCCACTATTTCCTCATTCAGAGGATCTTCCAAACCTAGGGATCGAACCCAAGTCTCCTGTGTCTCCTGCACTGGAAGATGGATTCTTTACCACTGAGCCACCTGGGAAGCCCTAGCACTGTATGCATAGCATCTTATTTATTTACAAAGGGTAAATAGCATTGTCATCTTCATTTGACACATGAGGAAACTAAAGTCTGCTCTTGCATGACAACAAAGTCATCATACTTGAGAAACGATGCTATTAGTGTGAGACAATGTCTTGTCACACTTTAGGAATAAAAATCCTTATTCTCATAAAGTCTTCTTTAGATTGACCAATCTCCATACCAAGAAAATTTCACATTCTTCTCCAGATATTTTTTTATAATCTTTTGCCACATAGATACCCAAGTCATGATCCACATAGAACATTTTTAATTCCAAAAGATGAGACCAAGTGCTGTGCAAAACTTTTTCATAGAACAAAAACTACCCTTGCATCTGTAATTTGTAAATCAAAATAATACCCAATTTCGAGGTATTATTATCCTGCAGCATGTGAGATCTTAGTTCCCTGACCAGGAATCAAAGCCATGCCTATTGCAGTGGGAGCACAAAGTCCTAACCACTAGACTGCCAGGGAATTCCCAATACCAGCTTTTGTATACATAAATTGGGTATTATTTTAATAGGCATGTCCATACACATGCATACACATATACACATATAGCTACTGGAAGTAGGGGCCGTGAGCTGAATAGATATTCACAAAGTCACACAAGGCTAGACACTATTGGAGTCCAACAATCAGTTATAGAAACTGTGAAACACCTAGGTGTTCAGTTGAATTCCAAAAAGGCTGCATTTTAAAATTAGCGCTAGTCTGGTTTTACAGAAAGTATTACTGTAGACCAACTCCAATAAAGGTTAAAAGCACCAATTTATTAGCAAATTAAGTACATGCCAAGATAAAACACAAAATCTCTAAAAGAAAATACAGACTCCCAATAATGCAACACCATCTCCCATATAACTTTAAAAATTAATTAGACATTGCAAAAATTCATGACATTTGTTGTATTTTGGAGGGGGAATGATTAATACTGACAACACAGAAGTTAAAATTAAGAGACAACAAATTTTTAATGCAATTATAAATATGAAAGTGAAAGTCTCTCAATCATGCCTGACTCTTACGACCCCACAGATGGTAGCCTGCCAGGCTCCTCTGTCCATGGAATTTTCCAGGCAAGAATACTGGGCTGGGTTGCCATTTCCTACTCCAAATATACTCAAAGATAAAAAATGTGTACATAATGGGTAAAGAGATGGAAACCTCATCAAGTAAAGGAAAAGCATAAAAGAAAATCAAATATAAATACAAAGCCTAAAAATATCTGGAATGAAAAATTCACTGACAAAAAGCAATCACAGATCAGATGCACAGAAAAACAGATGTGTGTATTTAAAGACAAAGAAACCATGCAATGTAAAATGCAGAGAGATGGAAGACTACATATATTTAAATGAATCTCAGAATCAATATACTGAGCAAAATATCCAGACATAAAAGTATATGTACTGTATGGTTCCCTTTATATGGATATTCAAAACAAGAATATGAATTTTTAGTGATAGAAATCAAAAAAGTGTTTATCTCTTGTGGGGAGTAAATTGCCCGGGGAAGGGACCAGAGACATTTTCTAGGGTGATATCAATGCTCTCTATCTTAATAGGCATGTTAACTAAATGTACACATTTGTCAGAACTCACTGAACTGTGCTCTCACGTCTGTTCATTCAACTGAATGCCAATTATACCTGAAAAAAATTGTCCAAGAGTAACAGGGACATGGAAGTGATCACGTAAATAGATGGATTTTGAAGAAGTAGAAGGTTTTGATCATTTCTGAGCAATGTATACTTTAACAAGGATTTCTTATGTCCCCATTTGACAGAGGAAATGAGCCTAACACCAAATTCAATATATTGATAGGTGGGGCTTGCCTTTGAAGTAGTTGTATAGTTTCCAGACAGATGAGGGGCAGGGCATGCAAGGAAGTGAAGTCCCAGCTTTGGAATCCCCATCTGCTTCCCACTTGGTGTCCCCAGAAGCGTAAGAGGGGATTTGGCATCAGCTTGAATCACAGATGGGAGGGACACCCTGCAAATACTCTGAGGGGAAAGAGCCAGAGCCGAGCCTTCTTAGCCCTACACACAAGATTCCTGTGATAACCCACAGTCTCCTCAGCCAAGTTTCCTCCTAAAAAATAATCTTCTTTTGTGCTGTCAGTCCTACAGTATGATTCATGATGTCTTCAACCTCGGGAGCGAGGCTTCACAAGGATGTCTCAACTCCATGACTGTGTTATTGCCTAATGGGCCAGATTCTCATGATCTATAACAACTCTGGGGGAATCCAGGATGGAATGGAGCCCAAGTCGGCAGTGCTGATAGCGGCAAATCTTTGTCCAAATGTCTGTGTCAATGTTGAGCCTCCCACGTAATGTGGGTGGCCAGAAATGCATTCTTCTGTGGCTGCTAAGCCAACTAACTGCATGATTTCCCACTAAAAGTCATTCCCCTAAGGACCTTGAATCAGACACATCTAGACTATGCTACTGTAAATAAGTATAGCTGGTCTTGTCCACTGGTGATATGTTGCTAGAAGCACCAGTGGAATTTCTATAATATAGAGTAGGGGTTGCCACTAATCAATAGTCTGGATCTTCCTGAATTGCATAACTGACCGCACTTGCAAAGTATGTCCAAGCTTAGAGAAAAGCAGATTGATTCATAGTGATTTCCATGTAGTAAAGTGGTAAGGAAAGAAGGACAGTGTTCCATGCTACCAATTTATAAACTCGGGTACTTTTTAAGGGTCGAGAAGGAAATGGCAACCCACTCCAGTATTCTTGCGTGGGAAATCCCATGGAGGAACCTGGGGGGCTACAGTCCATGGGGACACAAAAGAGTCAGACATGGCTTAGTGACTAAACAACAACAACTATTTAAGAGAGCATAGGACCTGGCCATGAAAAAAACCTGAATTCTAGCCCTGCACCTAACACTAAGTAACTCTATGACACAGGGAAGTACTGCATCTCTGTGGGTCTATATTCTCAGGAATAGCAATGGGATAAAAATAACAGTTGATCTCTAAATATTTCACCACCTGTATTCTGTGAATCATCAAAACTGCACTTCTCTCCTCCTAGGTAGGCTCCTGTCTCCCTGCTTTTCTCTCATCCCATAAAATCCATTATATGTATAGAGGGGCAAACTCAATCAATCAAAAAAAAAGAAAGATAAAACATGATAATTTCTAATCAATTGTCATATCATTAAATTCATTCAATTTAAAGTAAACATAACTGGGTAAAATGTATGGATTTTTAAATTATTTTTCTGATCTATACAAAGATTGTTAAGTTGCAAATTAATGCTATTAACTTTATCATCAAGAATTCCCACCTGCCTATAATGTGCCCTGAATGTGCATCCTATGAATCTTTACTAGTTGATAATATTGTTATACACTTTCTAGTTGCCAACCATGTGTCTTCATTATCTTATTTGAATCATACAAGTCTATGGAGTTGACTGGTAGGTTATTTTTACCTAATTCTATAGGTGAATTAACTGAGGTCTGAAGAAACAGAGTCATTTGCTTTGATTGACTAGAGGAGCTGGAATGCAGATTTCTTCCCGTCTCAAATGTTCTCTACTCTATGAGAATAAGATTTCAACTCTTCCAACTTCGAAAGTCAATATTCTTCCTATTTCTTGAACTGCATTAATTATTTGGAAACCTAACCCAACCAGCCATATGTCTGGAGTGATCAGAAGCTAAGAAACCCCTGGGTAGGGATATGGGAAACGGGACTCAAGCACTGAGAAAAGGATCAGAACAGATGCTCTTGAAGGCATAATCAAAGCCTGAAATGCCATCATCAGCTCAATGACAAAAATAAATATGCTTTTTTTCCATTTTGTTGAGGTGGCTTTTTAAAGTTTTTCAGCCTGTTTCTTTTCTTTTGTTCTTTGCACTCGATTTTCCTGTGAGGCAAATAAAGACAGATTCAAGGACTTAGATATGGAAAAAGCTTGGATTAACATAGCAAAGACACTCCCAGGAATCCATTCCCAGGAATCCATAAACAAATTAGGAAGATTGGGGAATTTTGTGTCATCATCTCTTGTTCATAGTCACCATCTGCCTCAGGGCTCCTACCCTCCTGGATACAAAGGCAATAGACTCAAAAATGTTGTCATTATGACTAAAGGGTAAAGGAAGGGTTACTTAACAGTGCTTTATTGTCGCAAGAAAACACAGGAGGAGAGTTGATATTTGAAGAACCTTCTATTCAGTATCTTCTAAACACTAAATGGTAATATTTCCTTGGACAAAATTTCTACCACTAAAACAGAGGATGCCTGGGACACTAGAATAGCTTTTAACAGCTACTACAAATTTATATTTATGTGTATGGACATGGGGTATGTCTAGGGCTTTATGGGTTTTTCCTTCTCCAGACAAATAAGTTATCAGATGGAAGCATTAACTGATTTAAAAAGATACAAACCAACTCTCTAAATAAGTTGCTATTCTCTAAATGTCCAGTATGATCATGAAAACAATTAAGATTAAGGATATTAGGTCTGAAAAAGAAAATTTCTTAAATCTGGGAAAGATATACTCAAGAAGAGGAGTAACTCTACCCAGGAAGGGAAGAAATAATCTCTTCCAGAAAGTATGAAAAGGGCAAGTCAGAATGCCAATAAAGACTATTGGGTAAGAACAATGGAAGTGTCCAGATGTGTTGAGGAAATCACTTACCACTGAGCTATATGGTGGGAGGAGGGAAAACGTGCAAAAATATTCATTTCTTTATTCATTTTTCCAGGTGTAAATAAAGTCAATGTCTAGACAACTCTGCATTTAAAGCTGGCTTCTATTTTAACATGATTATAGATATTGTCATCAAATCTGCCAGTTTTCAGAGGCAAAGCCAACCTTAAATATTGTGTTATGGTGAATGAACTGCTACAGAAATTTGAGTATTTCAGCAAAATGTAACTGATCAAAGTAATGCAGGAAATTTTTAAATGGAAACAAACCTAAATCAAAAAGATTAATGCCCTCCAAAATGCAGACTTATAGCTTAAAGAAATATCTCCATTATTCATAGATATATGTTTCATAATGCATGCATACACACAATAGCTATATTGAATACATCTCTAATTACAAATGTGTGCAGGTAGCACTTTTCTAATTATAAGGTCTGAGCTAGGTTAAGCATAAATATCCTCACAATTATAACTGCAAGACTGACTTTTTAGTACTGCTATATATTTAGTTTACCTTCAGTTTAAAATTATTTTAAATATGGTTTACATTATTTAACTAGAAAGTCTCATCTTATAGTCTTTGCAAACACATAAAGAAAGAAGGGGATGTATCATCAGTAAGCCTTTTCAAATGTACTGTCCTTCTTCAAAGAAATGCAGAATTCCACAGGGAACATTTTTATGTTTAATGTTGCAATGGAATGAACATTGCTCAGCATGGGAAAATATTATCACATCACATAACCAGAGACACAGTTATCTGACAGCACTATAACATCCAGAAGACAACTATTTCTAAAAGATTATTTTTTCTAAATAGAGCCTAAAGCAAATGAAGAACTATTTATTATCTTAAAACTCAAAGAGTTTCAAACCTTTGCAAATCAAAACCATGATGAGCTATCACCTCACATCTGTCAGAATAGCTATCATCAAAGAGACAGAAATAACAAATGTTGGCAAGGATGCACAGGAAAGAGACCCCTCATCCTCTGTCAGTGGGAATGTAAATGTGTGCAGGCACTGTGGGAATCAGTATGGAGGTTTCTCAGAAAACTAAAAATAGAACCATCATGTGACCCATCAATTCTACCCGGGGGTATATTATCAGAAACAAAAAGTACTGATTAGAAAAGATGTATGCACCCAATATTCACAGCAGCATTATTCACAACTGCCAAGACATGGAAGGAACATGAGTGATTGCATCTTGATACAAAAATAGAGAATGTGATAGAGAGGTGCCTAGGAAGGCAGGAACCTAGAAAGGGTTTTTTTTTAATACCATATAAATGAACATATACATAATACTTCCACTCATTCATCAAGAAAGACTTGGTGGTTATCTATTCCGTGGTGGGCGCTATGCTAGAGTGTTAGGGTTATAGCATGGACACATTCCATTCTGTTTCTGCACTCATGAAACTCACATTTCAGTAATGACACTGCCAGTGGGTAGAAAAGGAAATATTAAGTTTAAAGGTACAAATGGTAGGCATAGATAACTCCTCCAGGCAATGAAAGTTATGAACGTGTTTTTCAGTCTAAAAATAAAAGAAGAACATCTAAGAGTTTGGGAGTGATTATTATAACTATCCTCCCCACTACCATTCATAAAGAATTGAAAGAGATGCAGGAGTCAGACAAATGGAAATGAAATTGTCAGCTTTGACACTAATAAACCTTTACCTTCAGAGCCGGAAGTTTATCCTGGCTCTTCTACTGATTGCTAAAATCCCCTCATTCAGCAAGTCTGGACTGAGATAACCAATTTACAAGGGAGCTTGGATTGGTGGAGAGCTTTCCCCAAATCATTACCTTCTTCTATTCATCTGGCTCAAAGAAATCCAGCTTCAGTGATGAGGGACAGTGACAGAAATAGTCTCTAGATCTTTCTCTAGAAGGCAGACCACAGACCTATCCCAGGTAAATTTATCTGAGAAAGGCAAAAGAATGGTGGGCTGCCTCCTATGGGTAGGCAAATAAGAAAAGGGAAAGAACCAAAAAGAAGCTGAGAATTTTCCCAATCTCACAAATTAAATATCATTGTTCTTCCCTTGGTAAGGAGAGAGGACTGGACAGAGAGACAGACTAAAGGATTCCTCTACCAAAAGTTCCCAGATAGAAACTCCCTGAAAAAATATGCAGCTGACTGTCAAGTCTGTGACTAAATTTAATGTGAAAAAACAATTATATAGAAGAAAAGATGTTTTTGAAAACTAGTCAAAAGATGAGAACCTTGAGTCCCAGAGAAGCCACTCAAGAAACTGGTCTCCAAACCCAAGTTAAGAAAATGACATTTGTCTCAGATAGAAAATTCTAAAAGAAGTAATTAGTGTGGTCCTGGAGAAGTGACTAGAAAGTTAAAGACTCATTTGGGGCTTATTTTAATAATGAGGAAGGGGAAACAACAGTATTAAAGAATAATATATTAATAACCAGGACAAGATGCCCAGACACAGGATAACATAAAAACCTATCGCACACACACACACATAAAACCTATCATAAGAAAGACATTAATATAAGGGACTTATAGTTTTCCTACAAAAATACACACTTTAGAGCCAAAATATCTAGATAAAAAGCAACTATCAATCCATTTTAATTGTTCAACTTATTATTGATCAATAAATTAAATAGAACAACTAAATAGAACAATAGTTTTCTGTGGTTTGTCCTAAAAATTAAATCACCACATATGAAAAATATATAGCTTTTCAAAAATTATGTGCAGTGTCTTTAAACTAATTTATTTATATACACACTATCATAAGTGAGCAAGAGAAAAATAAAAGACAAAATTACTCTGAATCTCCCCATTCTCACTGATTATGCTCATTTTTCCATGGGTTGATAGCCCATCACTCCATTGCAATGGAGTTTTTTAAAGGACTGAGTGAACCTACAGGTGTAAAATATTTCCAAAATGAAATCCTGGTATCCACATCAAAGGTTTGTATCTGTACAGCCAGGCAATCACTATTTCCTGCTTTGTCTCTCTATTCAGAAGAGCAATCATTAGAAGATGAAGTAAAAATATAGGTTGAGGAATAGAAGAAAAATTCTGTAAAATGCTTTTCCCATACAGCTGCTTCTGTTCATTGAGTTTAAAAAGATAGCTAACTTGTAACTTCTGGTTTCTTGATCAGTAAGTTGAAATCCAACATTAATTAATTAATTAGTCATCTAACATATGCCAATTAATAGTCAAAATGACTAAAATTTCTAGGATAATTATAAAATTAACTCAAAAATGGTCACAAGGAACAAAATCAGATGTCTAGCTTTGAAAGTATGCTTGCCCACTGAATTACACTCCAGCTTTAAACATCTGATATGATGAAACAATTAACAAAGTGATTTAAACATTAGTAACCCCAGAATGCAATGTAAATACGGAATATTTGATAGGTCAGAATTGGGAATAAGGATGTCCCATTCTTTAGCAAAATAGGAAAATGTTAATATTCAGCAATTTCAGTAAGATTCTTTGGATGGTTTTCTCTAGGGGAACTGAATGGTTTTACTGTCCCATGGAGACCTTGTTTCTGTCTGTGAGACCGAAGTCTCACCATTCAAATGGATTGATATACTCCTCAAAAATGGACAACCCCAGAAAATGAGCATTATACTTCAAATGGGACTGTAGATAGTGATTATTTTCCAAAAATCCAGCATCTGAAGTCATCCACGAACGCACCCTTGAGGTTTTCCACATTTCTGAGCTATCTGCAAGAAGCTCTTGCACATATAAGTCCAGGCACAGTGCGGAGCCAGCAGTCTGTCTTTGTATATTGTAGCCATGAAGAACTTAAACCTCAGTCTCACACAGGCTTGAGTTTGACTCCTGGTACGCTACTCGCATAGCTATATGAGTTTACAGAATTCACTTTAAGTCTCTCAACCTCAGTGTCCTCATCTTTTTAAAATTTTTATAATTGAATTGTATTTAACTTACAATATTATATTAGTCTCAGGAGTAGAACATAATGGCTCAACATTTTATAGATAATTCAAAATTATTACAGAATTGTTAACTATATTCCCTATGTTGTCCATTACATCTTGTGACTTATAATTGGTAGTTTGTACCTCTCAATCTTCTTCATCTATTTGCCCACTCTCATGCCCCCTCCTTTCTAGGAACCACAAGTTTGTTCTCTGTATCTGGGAATCTGTTTCTCTTTTGTTACATGTTAGCTTGCTTTTATAGATTCCTCATATAAGTGAGCCCTGGAAAAGGAAATGGCAACGCACTCCAGTATTCTTGTCTGGAGAATTCCATGGACAGAGGAGCCTGGAGGGCTACAGTCTATAGGGTCATGAAGAGTCGGACACGACTAAAGTGACAGGATGCACGCACATATAAGTGAAAATATACAGTATTTAGTTTTATCTGACTCACCTTATTTCACTAAACATAATACCCTCTGGGTCCATTCATGTTGCTGCAAATGACAAGATTTAATTCTTTTGTATGGCTGAGTAATATTCTATTATATACATATAACATATGTGTTTATGCATATACATATATATGTACACACACATATGTGTGTATATCTATGTGTGTGTGTGTGTGTATCTTAATCCATTTATCGGTCCATGGACTTTCAGCTTGTTTCCATATCTTGGCATTTTTAAATAACGTTGCCATGAACATTAGGATGTAGATTTCTTTTCAGATCTGTGTTTCTGTTTTCTTCAGATAGAATAGAATAGTTAGATCATATGGTAGTTCTATTTTTCCTTTTTTTTCCCTTGAAAATACATACTTTTTTCCATAGGGCTGCACCAATTTACATTCCCAACAACAGTGCACAAGGGTTCCCTTTTATCCATATCCTTATCAACACTTATTTCTTGTCTTTTTGATGATAGCCATTCTGACATGTGGAGGCTGGTATCTCATTGTGGTTCTGATTTGCATTTCCCTGATGACCAGTGATGTTGACCTTCTTCTCATGTGTCTGTTGGCCATCTGTATATCTTCTTTGGAAAAATGCCCATTTAGGCCCACTGCCTATTTTTTAGCAAATTTTTTGATGTTGAGTTTTAAAAATTCTTTATATATTTTGTGTGTTAACTCCTTATTGGACATACCATTTGCAAATATTTTCCCCTGTTCAGTAGGTTGCCTTTCAGGCATGTTGTTGATGGTTTCCTTCATTGTGTAAAGGCTTCTTAGTTTGCCATGATCTCACTTATTTTTGCATTTGTTGCCATTGTCTGAAGACAGATGCAAAAGTATATTGCTAAGGCTGATGTCAAAGAGCAGACTACCTACATTTTCTTCTGGGAGTTTTATAGTTTTAGGTATTATATTTAAGGCTTTAATCCATACTGAGTTAATATTTCTATATGGTGTGAGAAAGTCCAGTTTGTTTCTTTATGTTTTGTTGTTTTTTTATAGCTCTTTTATTAAATACACAAACTGAAATGAAAGCTTGAAAGTTTTCTCCCATGGAATATTTTGTGGAATTAGAAGAAAACTACCTAATTAAGGTATCTCCAGTTATGTACCTAAACTAGGAATTTCTTTAGTGACCCTCTATGTTCTCTAGTGACACAAACATAGGATTTTAAATAAATACAATAACTTAACTGAATACAATATGGTGCAATCTAAAAATTTTATAAAAGTCTTGCATTAAGTCTGAAAGGTGTTTGAAATAATAAGTATTTTTTTACCAATAGCATTTTTCACAGAACTAAAACAAACGAAAAAAAAGATGTTATAATTTGTGTGGAAACACAACAAACTGGAAATTTCTGAAAGAGATGGGAATACCAGACCACTTTACCTGACTTCTGAGAAACCTATATGCAGATCAAGGAGCAACAGTTAGTGCCAGACATGGAACAATGGACTGGTTCAAAATTGGGAAAGGAGTATGTCAAGACTGTGTATTGTCATTTTGCTTATTTAACTTATATGCAGGGTACATCATGTGAATTGCCAGGCTGGAAGAAGTACAAGCTACAGTCAAAATTACCAGCAGAAATATCAATAACCTCAGATATGCAGATGACACCACCCTAATGGCAGAAAATGAAGAGAATTAAAGAGCCTCTTGAAGAAGGCGAAAGAAGAAAGTGAAAACGTTGGCTTACAACTCAACATTCAAGACACTAAGATGATGGAATCCAGTCCCATTAGTTCATGGCAAATAAATTGGGGAAAAAATTGAAACAGTGACAGATTTATTTTCTTGGGCTCCAAAATCACTGCAGACAGTGACTGCAACCATGACATTAAGACACTTGCTCCTCGGAATAAAAACTATACCAAACCTAGACAATGTATTAAAAAGCAGAAACATCACTTTGCGACAAAGATCCGTGTAGTCAAAGCTATGGTTTTTCCAGAAGTCATGTATGGATATGAGAGTTGGACCATAAAGAAGGCTGAGTGCTGAAGAATTGATACTTTTGAACTGTGGTGCTAGAGAAGACTCTTGAGAATCCCTTGGACTGCATGGAGATCAAACCAGTCTGTCCTAAAGGAAATCAGTTCTGAATATTCATTGGAAGGACTGATGCTGAAGCTCCAATACTTTGGCCACCTGATGTAAAGAGCTGACTCATTGGAAAAGATCTTGATGCTGGAAAAGACTGAGAGCAAGAGGAGAAGGGGTATACAAAGGATGAGATGCTGGATGGCATCACTGACTCAACAGACATGAATTTGGGCAAACTCTGGGAGACAATGAGGTACAGAGAAGCCTAGCATGCTTAATGGGGTCACAAAGAATCGGACATGATGGAGTGACTGAACAGTAGCAACAATGGAAACACAAAAGACCTTGAAGAGCAAAAACAATCTTGAGAAAAGGAAAAGGAGTTAGAGGAACCAGGCTCCCTGACTTCAGACTATATTACATGGCTACAGTAATCAAGACAATATGGTACTAGCACAAAAACAGACATACAGATCAATGGAACAAGACAGAAAGCCCAGAGATATGCCCACTCATGTATGGTCACCTAATCTATGACAAAGGAGACCAGAATATACAGTGGAGCAGAGACAGCCTCTTCAATAAGTGGTGCTGCAAAAACTGGGTAGTTACATATAAAAGAATGAAATTAGAACAATCCCTAACACCATCCACAAAAATAAACTCAAAATGGATTAAAAACCTAAAAGTAAGACCAGAAAGTATTTAAAAAAAAAAAAAACAACTCTTAGAGGAAAACATAGGCAGAACACTCCTTGACATAAATCACAGCAAGGTTTTTTTGACCCACCACCTAGAGTAATGAGAATAAAAACAAAAATAAATGCCACCTAATTAAGCTTAAAAACTTTTTCACAGCAAAGGACACATTAAACAGTTTGATTCTTTGCATATAGCTGGGCTTCCTTGGTGGAACAGATAGTAAAGAATCAGCCTTAAATGCGGGAGACCACAGCTTGATCCCTGGGTAGGGAAGATCCCCTGGAAGAGGAAATAACAACCCACTCCAGTATTCTTGACTGGAGACTTCCATGGACAGAGGAGCCTGGCGTGCTACAGTCTATGGGGTTGCAAAGAGTAGAATATGGCTGAAGCAACTTAGCAGGCACACACATCCACAAAGAGACAGTATTGTCCCCATTCTTGCCTTTGTCATAGATTAATTGACTGTACATATGTGGGCTTATTTCTAGGCTATTCTGTTTCATTGATTTATGAATATGCCAGTACTATATAGTGTTTTGATAATTATTGCTTGTAGTATATTTTGAAGTCAGGAAGTATGATACTTCCTGCTTTGGTCTTATCTCTCAAGATTATTTTGGCTATTTGAGGTCTCTTGTAGTTACATACAAATTTTAGGGATATTTGTTCTAATTCTCTCAAAATGTCGGACATTTTGATAAGGATTGCATTAAATTGGTGTATTGCTTTTGGTAGTATAAACATTTTAACAATGTCAATTCTTCCAATCCATGAACACAGTATATCTTTCCACTTATTTGCATCATCTTCAATTTCTTTCATCAAAATCTTAAAGTGTTTAGAGTATAAGTCTTTTACCTCCTTGTTTAAATTTATTTCTATGTATTTATTCTTTTCAGTGGAACTCTAAATGGGAATGTTTTCTTGATAACAATTTATGATACTTCAGTATTAGTGTATAGAAATGCAACAGATTTCTGTGTATTAATTTTGTATTCTGCAACTTTACCAAATTCATTTATTAATAGGCTTTCAGTGGAATCTTTAGGAATTTGTTTTAATAGTATAATGTCATCTGAAAATAGTGACAATTTTATTTCTTACTTTCCAATTTGGATGCCTTTTGTTGACAAGGGTTCTGGCTATGGCTGGGATATCCAATACTATTTTTAATAAAGATGACAAGAATGTGTATTCTTGTTTGTTCCTGATCTTAGAGTAAAAGCTTTTAGCTTTTCACCATTGACTATGATGTAAACTATATGCCTGTCATAACTGATCTTCATTATGTTTAATTATGTTCCCTCTATATGTACTTTGTTGTGACTTTCTATCATAAATGAATGTTGAATTTTATCAAAAGCATTTTTTTCACCTATTGAGATTTTCATGCAATTTTTATTCTTCACTTTGTTAATATGATATATAACATTGATTGCTTTGTGGTGCCGAGCCATCCTTATATTCCTGGAATAATTCCCACTATGAACCTTTTAATGCATTGTTGAATTCAGTTTGCTAATATTTTGGTGAGGATTTTTGCATCTATGTTCATCAGGGATATTAGCCTGTAATTTTCTTTTATATGTAGTGTCTTTGTTTGGTATTAGTATCAGAGTAGTGCTGACCTCATAGAATGAGTTTGGAAGTACTCCCTCCTTCTCAATTTTTTGGAATACTTTAAGAAGCATAGATATTAATTCTTATGTTTAGTAGAATTACTCTGTGAGGCTATCAAGTCCTGGTCATAAGTGCTGCTGTGTTTTCAAAAACAATTAAGGAAGCTCATTTTCCTGGTATTGGTCCCTAGGGGTGAGGTGCCCAATATGGTGCTCAAAACCTTTGACTCCTATGGAAAGACCTCTGAGTTTGTAATATCCCCTCCCACTTTTGAGTGCTCTTCCAGGGATGTGGGTCTTGCATGCATGCTCAAGTTGCTCAGTCATGTCCGACTCTGCAACCCCATGAACTGTCGCCTGCCAGGCTCCCTGTCCATGGGATTCTCCAGGCAAGAAAACTGGAGTCAGTTGCCAGTTCCTACACCAGCAGGGTGTGGGTCTTGACTAGATCACAAATCTTCTGCTTCTACCCATCTCAATGTGTTTTCTTTATATTCTTAACTGTGGAAGAGCTATTCAACAAATTTCCAAGTCATTCTCAGAGGGGGTTGTTCTATATGTAGCTATAGTTTTGATGTCCATGGGGGGAGATGTTTCCCCTGTGGCTCATCAGTAAAGAATCTGCCTGCCAGTGTAGGAGATGCAGGTCCAATCTCTGGGTTGGGAAGATGCCCTGGAGAAGGAAATGGCAACCCATTCCACTATTCTTGCCTGGAAAATCCCATGGACAGAGGAGCCTGGTGGGCTACAGTGCACGGGATTGCAAAGAGTCAGATACAACTGAGTGACTAAACAGCAACAATAAAATAGAAGGAGGTGAGTTCAGGATCTTCCTACTCTGCCATCTTGATCTTGCTTCAATGTCCTCATTTTTTAAAGTAAGGATAACTTCGTATCTTACATTGCAGGGCTTTAAAGGATAACTGTATCCTACCTTGCAGGACTGATATAAGATTCAAGTTACACAGTGAAAAGCACTTAGCACAAATTGTGGCACAATGTTCTGTACCACATGACTTTCTCTGCTAACTAGCAGGCAGTGCCAGAGCTAGTCTTCAACAGCCCTTTGTCCTACAAATGCCCTACAGTGCGTACCTCATCATCTACGATTTGCCATTTACTCTAGACAACAAAATTAAATCAAAATAAAGAAGTAGAGGTAATCTACATAGAAAACCCTAAAGACTCTACCAGAAAATTACTAGAGCTAATCAATGAATACAGTAAAGTTGCAGGATATAAAATTAACACACAGAAATCTCTTGCATTCCTATACACTAACAATGAGAAAACAGAAAGAGAAATTAAGGAAACAATACCATTCACCATTGCAACAAAAAGAATAAAATACTTAGGAGTATATCTACCTAAAGAAACAAAAGACCTATACATAGAAAACTATAAAACACTGATGAAAGAAATCAAAGAGGACACAAACAGATGGAGAAATATACCGTGTTCATGGATTGGAAGAATCAATATTGTCAAAATGGCTATACTACCCAAAGCAATCTATAGATTCAGTGCAATCCCTATCAAACTACCAACGGTATTTTTCACACAACTAGAACAAATAATTTCACAATTTGTATGGAAATACAAAAAACCTCGAATAGCCAAAGTAATCCTGAGAAAGAAGAATGGAACTGGAGGAATCAATCTGCCTGACTTCAGACTCTACTACAAAGCCACAGTCATCAAGACAGTATGGTACTGGCACAAAGACAGAAATATAGATCAATGGAACAGAATAGAAAGCCCAGAGATAAATCCACGAACCTATGGTCACCTTATCTTCGACAAAGGAGGCAAGAATATACAATGGAAAAAAGATAACCTCTTTAACAAGTGGTGCTGGGAAAACTGGTCAACCACCTGTAAAAGAATGAAACTAGAACACTTTCTAACACCATACACAAAAATAAACTCAAAATGGATTAAAGATCTCAATGTAAGACCAGAAACTATAAAACTCCTAGAGGAGAACATAGGCAAAACACTCTCCGACATAAATCACACCTGGATCCTCTATGACCCACATCCCAGAATTTGAGAAACAAAAGCAAAAATAAACAAATGGGACCTAATGAAACTTAAAAACTTTTGCACAACAAAGGAAACTATAAGCAAGGTGAAAAGACAGCCCTCAGACTGGGAGAAAATAATAGCAAACGAAGCAACAGACAAAGGATTAATCTCAAAAATATACAAGCAACTCCTCCAGCTCAACTCCAGAAAAATAAATGACCCAATCAAAAAATGGGCCAAAGAACTCAACAGACATTTCTCCAAGGAAGACATACAGATGGCTAACAAACTCATGAAAAGATGCTCAACATCACTCATTATCAGAGAAATGCAAATCAAAACCACAATGAGGTACCATTATACGCCAGTCAGGATGGCTGCTATCCAAAAGTCTACAAGCAATAAATGCTGGAGAGGGTGTGGAGAAAAGGGAACCCTCTTACACTGTTGGTGGGAATGCAAACTAGTACAGCCACTATGGAAAACAGTGTGGAGATTTCTTAAAAAGCTGGAAATAGATTTGCCATATGACCCAGCAATCCCACTCTGGGCATACACGCCAAGGAAACCAGATCTGAAAGAGACACGTGCACCCCAATGTTCATCGCAGCACTGTTTATAATTGCCAGGACATGGAAGCAACCCAGATGCCCATCAGCAGACGAATGGATGAGGAAGCTGTGGTACATATACACCATGGAATATTACTCACCCATTAAAAAGAATTCATTTGAATCAGTTCTAATGAGATGGATGAAACTGGAGCCCATTATACAGAGCGAAGTAAGCCAGAAAGATAAAGACCATTACAGTATACTAACACATATATATGGACTTTAGAAAGATGGTAACGATAACCCTATATGCAAAACAGAAAAAGAGACTCAGATGTATAGAACAGACTTGTGGACTCTGGGAGAAGGCGAGGGTGGGATGTTTCAAGAGAACAGCATTGAAACATGTATATTATCTAGGGTGAAACAGATCACCAGCCCAGGTTGGATACATGAGACAAGTGCTTGGGCCTGGTGCACTGGGAAGACCCAGAGGGATCGGGTGGAGAGGGAGGTGGGAGGGGGGACTGGGATGGGGAATACATGTAAATCCATGGCTAATTCATTTCAATGTATGACAAAAACTACCGTAATGATGTAAAGTAATTAGCCTCCAACTAATAAAAATAAATGGAAAAAAAAAATAGAAGAAATTTTAGGTGAATAATTATATGATATCTAAATAGTTGTGAGATTATGGTAAACGGAGTTTTATAATTTTCTGTAAATCAAAGCTTTTTTATTTTTCAAATTGAAGAATTCAATTAAAAAGCAAAATTATTACCAAAAATGTTACTTATATTATGGAAGGATAATAAAACTTACATAATAACCTTCTGATTCTTTTTTTTTTTTTTTTCCTATTTGCCTCACATGAAAGGTCTGATGCATATTTCCCTATCATCTGTCAGAGCAACTTGCCATATTTTTTTGCCATTCTAGGTCTGTTTCTTCTCTGATCCTTTACTCAGTCACAATCATCACCTCCTATTCATTCCCTCGCCATGGTCAAGAATGCAGATGTGCTCTAAGTGAGTGTATTTCTTTGGCCCTCATGCCTCGATTAACCAAGGGAAAGTGTTGATAGCAACCCCCTCCTTCCAGTGCCCTCTGATTATAGGTAGTTCTGGTCTGACATTGAAACCTCAGGATTTGTAATTTCTGCTTTCACCTAGAATAGTCCCATACTTGTATATATCCTCAAGCTTTCTGCTAACTTACTGAACCCTGGAAATATTTCCATTGACAATGGTAGCAAAACAAAGAACATCTTTCCAGGCCTATAACTGGACTAGATTCAGGAGGCTGTAACCTATACATCTCTAATATCCGAACACCTTCCAGAAAAGCTATGCAGTTAAGCATTTTGTTATGCAGGATTTCTCTAGGAAAAACGTTAAGTAATTAAACTTTCATGACAAATTAGTTTGTCAGGCAAATATTTTCCTTGAACCATGCATCTTCAATGAGACATCAAAACAGCACCATCAAGTGGAAAACACAGTGAAGAGATTATAAGAGTGAAGCCAAATTCCACCTTACATCTCTTTTCTAGAACTCACTTATTTTCAACAGTATTCTCATAACCAATTCTTTGAACCCACAAATGTTTTACATCAAATCATTATACTTTTCCAAAAGCTGTTTAGATCTGGCACTCAGGAACAATGAAGAAAGTCGTTGGATTCTAGCTGGATTCCAGGCTGGGCTTTTCCACTAACCAATATGGCTTACGTACGTCAATCTGCCTCCTTAGACCTCAGATTACTTATGTATAAAAACAGACGTTAAATAGAGTCAGAAAGGCCTTTTATAGCTCTAATATATTATAGTTCAGTATCATACTTACTTTGAATGACACATGAGCAAGGGCTAAAATTAAAATGGCATGTTTGATTTATAGACTCATGAAGTGAGAATTGGAAGAAACCTTAAAGATATCTAGAGATCATAAAATCAAACCTTGGCATTGGAAAATGAGATATTTGTTTTAAAATGAAAATGTTATGTAATAAACAAATGCAGCCAAGTAATCTTAAAATAAAAAGCATATGAGCATACTCTCCATTATTTTGCTTCTGAAAATATCAGGATGGGGGAACAAAAAGCATGTATTATCCATTATTTCAGAAAGGAAGCCACCATTTACTTTATGCTAACTATTTTATGGATATTTTGCTAAGTATTTCACACATTTTTATTCAATAAGAACAGCTTTATGAGAGAGATGTTAATATCCCCATATAACTGATTAGGAAATGGAGTGCAAAAATATAATATCATACATAAGGTTATTCAATCCATTCAAGGCTGTATATTTAATAAGTGGAAATCCAAGAATACTCAAAGCCAGGCCTGTTTGACTCTTAATATTTATGTTCATTTCAATAAAATGACACAACTTGTCTTACTTTAAGATTTTCCTGACGGTCTAGCTTTCCCATGAATTCTAGACATGGCCTACTTTTGAAAACCAGAGAAGAGGAGATTCATCTTAGATGAGGTAAATGTCACTGCATTTCATTTCATCTGATTGTTCATTTCCCCTTTGGAAATATAAACCAGTTCACAGGGAAAATAGCCTAATAATAAAGCTCCCTCATTTCAAGGGTATAAAACTTCCCTCACTTCAATGCTATAATTGTTTCTGTAATAGCTACTCTAATTATATTAAAATTGCTTGAAATTGCTTCACTTTTACCCTTAATCAGTTATCATCATAATAATCTTGGAATTTCACAGTTATGTCAGAATGCTTATAATAGAAAACCATAAAGGGCATAAAAACCAGTAAGACCCCACACTTTAAACGTAAGGGACACGAGTTCAATTCCTGTTGGGGAACTAAGAGGCCACATGCCACTCAGCATGGCCAAAAAAAAAAAATAAAATGAAGGTGGGGAGGCATAAAGCCAAATATTTTAACTCCAGGAGATTCATACGTATATTTTGCTGCAGTCCTCTATTTATTATTTTTATTTGGCATGTACTAACAGCACAAACCATATAGTTCTCAAAATATCTCTGATCATGTGTGGGGTAAAAGAAATTTCTATTTTTGTTTACAATCCTCTTAAGTCTATGCCATTTCTTCCTAAGTATGAGGCTGTTGAGAGAATAAGAAATATAAGTAAAATTATATCTGGCCTTGAAACTACAAAAGACAACAGATGTTATAGTGGAGACTATTGATTTCATAGAACTGTATCTCCAAAACAACAAATTATATTAAGGTATTTCTAATTGAAAATTTGGGGGATTAAACTGAGATTTTGATAGTAGAGCCACACTTGGATATTTTAATGTCCATAACTAAATAAAGTGATGAATAAAATGCATATATATGTAATACATACAGCATAAACACATGTACACATACACATACCATATACATGTATAAGTATGTTAGAAAGTTAATATGACTAAATAAAACACAAACACTCTTACGTCAGTCCAGTTCAGTAGCTCAGTCATGTCTGACTCTGCAACCTCAAGGAGTGCAGCGCCCCAGGCTTCCCTGTTCATCACCAACACCCACAGCCTACTCAAACTTGTGTCCATCGAGTCAGTGATGCCATCCAACGATGTCATCCTCTGTCATCCCCTTCTACTCCTGCCTTCAATTTTTCCCAGCATTGGGGTCTTTTCTAAGGACTCAGTTCCTTGCATCAGGCGGCCAAAGTACTGGAGCTTCAGCTTCAGCATCAGTCCTTCCAATTAACACTCAGACTGATTTCCTTTAGGATTGACTGGTTGGATCTCTTTGCTGTCCAAGGGACTCTCAAGGGTCTTCTCCAACACCACAGTTCAAAAGCATCAATTCTTAAGTGCTCAGCTTGCTTTATATTCCAACTCTCACATCCATACATGACTACTGGAAAACCATAGCTTTGACTAGACAGACCTTTGTAGACAAAGTAATGTCTCTGCTTTTTAATATGCTGTTCAGGTTGGTCATGGCTTTTCTTCCAAGGAGCAAGAGTCTTTGAATTTCATGGCTGCAGTCACCATCTGCAGTGATTTTGGAGCCCCCCCCAAAATAAAGTCTTTCTCTGTTTACATTGTTTCCCCATCTATTTCCCATGAAGTGATGGGACCAGAGGTCATGATCTTAGTTTCTTGAATGTTGCATTTTTAAGCCACCTTTTTCACTCTCCTCTCTCACCTTTATCAAGAGACTCTTTAGTTCCTCTTAGCTTTCTGCCATAGGGTAGTGCCATCTGCATATTTGAGGTTATTGCTATTTCTCCCAGCAATCTTGATTCCAGCTTGTGCTTCATCCAGCCCAGCATTTCTCATGATGTACTCTGCATATATGTTAAATAAGCAGGGTGACAATATACAGCCTTGACATCCTCCTTTCCTGATTTGGAACCAGTCTGTTGTTCCACGTCCAGTTCTAACTGTTGCTTCTTGACCTGCATACAGATTTCTCAGGAGGCAGATCAGGTGGACTGTTATTCCCGTCTCTTTCAGAATTTTCCAGTTTGTTGTGATCCACACAGTCAAAGCTTTTGGCAATAAAGGTTAGTCAATAAAGCAGAAGTTGAAATTTTTCTGGAATTCTTTCACTTTTTCTATGATCCAACGGATGTTGGCAATTTGTTCTCTGGTTCCTCTGCCTCCTCTCTTCAGCTTGAACATCTGAAAATTCTCAGTTAATCTACTGTTGAAGCCTAGCATGAACTTTGAGCATTACTTTGCTAGTGTGTGAGATGAGTGCAACCATGCAGTAGTTTGAGCATTCTTTGGGATTGCCTTTCTTTGGGATTCAAATGAAGACTGACGTTTTCCAGTCCTGTGGCCACTGCTGAGTTTTCCAAATTTGCTGGCATATTGAGTGCAGCACTTTCACAGCATCATCTTTTAGGATTAGAAATAGCTCGGCTGGAATTCCATCATCTCCACTATCTTTGTTCATAGTGATGCTTCCTAAGGCCCACTTGACTTTACACTCCAGGGTGTCTGGCTCTAGGTGAATGATCATACCATCATGGTTACCTGGATCATTAAGATCTTTTTTGTATAGTTCTTCTGTGTATTCTTGCCACCTCTTCTTAATATCTTCTGCTTTTGTTAGATCCATGCCATTTCTGTCCTTTATTGTGCCCATCTCTCCATGAAATGTTCCCTTGATATCTCTAATTTTCTTGAGAGATCTCTAGTCTTTCCCATTCTATTGTTTTTCCTCTATTTCTTTGCATTTATCACTTAGGAAGGCTTTCTAATCTCTCCTTGCTATTCTTTGGAACTCTGCATTCAGATGGATATATCTTTCCTTTTCTCCTTTGCCTTTTGCTTCTCCTCTTTTCTCAGTTCTTTGTAAGGCCTCCTCAGATAACCATTTTGCCTTTTTTGCATTTCTTTTTCTTGGGGATGGTTTTGATCACAGCCTCCTGTACAATATCATGAACCTCTGTCCATAGTTCTTCAGGAACTCTATCAGATTTAATCCCTTGAATGTATTTGTCTCTTCCACTGTATAATCATAAGGGATTTGATTTAGGTCACACCTGAATGGTCGAGTGGTGTTCCCTACTTTCTTCAATTTAAGTCTGAATTTGGCAATAAGAAGTTCATGATCTGAGCCACAGTCAACTCCTGCTCTTGTTTTTGCTGACTGTATAGAGCTTCTCCATCTTTGGCTGCAAAGAATATAATCAATCTGATTTCAGTATTGACCATCTGGTGATGTCCATGTATAGTCTTCTCTTGTGTTGTTGAAAATGGGTGTTTGCTATGACCAGTGTGTTCTCTTGGCAAAACTCTTGTTAGCCTTTGCCCAGCTTCATTTTGTATTCCAAGGCCAAACTTGCTTGTTACTCCAGGTATCTCTTGACTTCCTACTTCTTACTTTTCCTCTGTGATGAAAAGGACATCTTTTTTGGATGTTACTTCTAACAGGTCTTGTAGGTCTTCATAGAACCGTTCATCTTCAGCTTATTCACTATTAGTGGTTGAGGCATAGACTTGGATTACTGTGATATTGAATGGTTTGCCTTGGAAATGATCAGATATCATTCTGTCATTTTTGAGATTGCACCCAAGTACTATATTTCAGACTACTGTTGACTATGAGGGCTACTCCATTTCTTCTAAGGGATTCTTGGGCACAGTAGTAGATATAATGGTCATCTGAATTAAATTAACCCATTCCGGTCCATTTTAGTTCACGGATTCCTAAAATGTCAATGTTCACTCTCCCATCTCCTGTTTGACCACTTCCATTTACTTTGATTCATGAACCTAACATTCCAGGTTCCTATGCAATGTTGCTCTTTACAGCATCGTACAAAACTTCCATCACCAGTCACATCCTCAGCTGGGTGTTGGTTTTGCTTTGGTTCTGTCTCTTCTTTCTTTCTGGAGCTATTTCTCCACTTTTGTCCAGTAGCATATAGGACACCTACTGACCTAGGGAGTTCACCTGTCAGTGTCATATCTTTTTGCCATTTCATAGTGTTCATGGGGTTCTCAAGGCAAGAATACTGAAGTGGTTTGCCATTCCCTTCTCCAGGGGATCACATTTTGTCAGAACTCTCCACCATGACCCATCCTTCTTGGGTGGCGCTACACAGCAAGGCTCATAGTTTCATGAAATCAGTACCACTCAGATCTAGGGAAGGGTAGTAATTAACTTCTGTTCCATATGCTTGAGGGAAAAACACCTCTACCTGCATCATAGTAAAATGGGAAAACTTTAAAGAAAAGAGATTTTCTAAATGAAATCATCTAAAATCTATTGATTTTTATATTGACAGCTGACGTCTAATAGCATCCATAGAATCCAAAATATAATGGAATACTATCTTTAATGAGTTGAAGGAAAATAACTGTGTATCATAAAGTTTAAATTCAGCAAAACTGTATATTAAGAACAAAGTCAAAATAAGGATATTTTCCCCAAAAAATAAAATATTAGAAGGATATAAATAAAAATTTGACAGTGCTTATTTCTTAGCATTGTGAGTGTCACAATATTGTGTTTTTACATAAGTATTTATAATAATACACAGGCAGTCCAAGCTTTGCACAATAGTTCAGAACCATAAAAATGACTGTCTTGCAAAACAATCTTTTTAATAATCAGTTTTGAAAAACTATAATTGTTCCACAACCTTTAAAATTTTTTGTGAAAACATCAAATGGTTTTTTTACTGTCAGCTATAAATATATAGGGAAATGAGAGATAGTAAAATTAATATGTAGTATAGTACAATTTTAAACATTAGAAATATTGAGAAGTTAGTTTGTTTTTGGTAAGAATTTATCAAGATTAGTTTGAGCAGTGATTTCCTTCTTTTCATTCTATAATTTATAATATGGAGTGAACATCTTAGTTACATCTTGCCAAATTATAATACTCATTTCTAAGTTTGGATCAGCTTCCAAGACTTTATCTTTTTGCTTTTAATGTCATGAACTGTCTCCAAGACTTGCTTTAATATGTTGTTAGCCAGCATCACTTCCTCTGGAATATCTTTTATCACAACTACTTTCCTCATTTATTTTTACAAGGTTATCTAGCTGTATCTCTATCATCTCAAACAACAACACTGTCAACATTCTCACAAGCAGCCATTTCTTCCAAAATTCCATTTTTAACTCTAATTCAAATTTCATTTCATGTCTCTTTGTTCCACTTCATCTGTGTTGGCCAATTCTCTCTCTTGGTTACCTATTTTTATAAATGCCAAATGAGTTTATTGCCAAGAAACTAGAAGGAATGTATCCATATACATTACTCTCTGTAAATGAACTGAACACCACATGTGCTGTGATCACATCACTGACAAGACCCTGAAAGAAGTGGCCTGATTGGTCACTGATCCCAGGTAGCTAGGTTATTTCTATAGTCATTTGTGGAATGAACACCTAGCAGCAAGGTTTGTATTTTATGCAATGATTCACAGTTAATACAACACAGTAACTGAAATTTAAACTGTGTTGATGGAAGACAGATATTATTTAATGAAACCATGATAACTGATATTTGTGCATATCAGAAACATGCAGAATGAGGACTGCCTACATGTGATATGTATTATTATATGTAATTTTCTATAATGAATATTTATTACATTTGTGATAAGTAAAAAATTTTCAGACCAGTAAAAATTGAGAGTGTTTAGCACCAACAGTCATTCAGAAAAGCAATTGGGAAGGGTTGTGCTTCTGGCAGGAAGAAAATGATACCAAATGGGAGGTCTAAGAAGCAGGATGGAATGAAAGAAGGTATTGGTAAATACATGTGTATGTCTTTTATAAATGATCTTATTTAAATATATGTGGAAGAACAAAACAATTCCTCTCTCATCACAACCCTTCCAAATTAATAATTATCAAGTGTTTTAATTCCAGTTTTGCGGTATGAATACTGATTGCTTTGTTAAATATACTTTGCATGTTAAAATAGCAGGGGTGAGCACTAAAAGAATATAAAGAATGTACAGTCCAAAAAATTAGGGGAAATAATAGGAGAAAAATAGAAATTTAATCCAAAGAAAGCAACAAAAGAGGGAACAAATATAAACCCCAAAAAAGAAAAAAATGGAAATAAAATGGAACAATATCTTTCACAACATGTGAATATTAAATAATATAACACATGTAAAAGTGACCATTGCATTACAGACCTACAGTAGATATTTAATAAATGTACATTTGCCTGGGTCAGAAGTACATCATGTATATGTAATGGAATAAGAACCTCTCTAATTTATGTCTGAGACGGATTTTGGGGCAAGATTGGACTTAAAAATCAGTTTGCAAAGTATACAATATTTGTTGTACAAGAGCAAAATATGCAATTGCTTGTGTAGCAAATCAGATCTCCACACCATGTAGAGTTTGCCCACATAGTGGAACTGTGATACATTGAAACAATTTGGAGTCAGGTCTACAGATAGAAATCCTGAATGCTTCAATTGGTTGGCCATCATTACAATACTAAATTCTTAAAACACACTAAAAGTGACTCTAAAAGTCACCTCTAGAACTCCTAACTAGTTGTGTGCCTATCTACTGGAAAATGCACACATCGCTCTGCCCTTCCTTGGAAACCCAAGATTTGGAGTAAATACAGTTTTACTCTTTTTTAAAATTTTTTTTTTTTACTCTTTTTTACTCTTTTTTTAAACCCAGTTTTAATCTTTCTTTGGCGATGACTGGAGACTCCTATCTTGGGGTACATAAACTAACTTGAGATCTGGTAACTGGACTGAGTTCAGAGTAAGTTTTTAATAATCACTCAATACAGCAGAATGTATTGGAATGAACAACTGGGATAAGGCCCAAAGAAAGTTAAAATGATTAAAATTGGGGAAAACAGCTTCCATGAAGAAGAAAAAATAACTCTGCTTGCTTATCCTAGGAGAAGAAAAAGGGTCAGCACAAATGTGAGTTATTTAATTTTAAAAAAAATCCTCCACCCATTAAAAGACAGCCTTTCAGTTTCTATTTGAGAACATTCATTGCTGTGATTTTTAAAAAGGCACTAAGTATAGATTCCTCAATGTAAAGTGAGTAAAACTGCCATTACTGGGAAAAGACGTAAAGTTTTTTTTGAAGACTTTTACCAAAAAAATTAGAACTATTAATACTTCTCTTGACCACCTGTTTGTTACATGACAAACTTTGCCGGACAAAATAGAAGCATGTCTTTAGTTATCTACATTTCTATATATATTAAATAGGTTAATACATGTAGGTATATATAATTCAGCTTCTAAACAACTCTTTAATAAAGAAGAATAATCAGGGAAAGCCTTGGTCATCCAGGGGTTAGGACTCCATGCTTTCACTACCAAGGGTGTGAGTTCAATTCCTAGTCAAAGAACTAGGATCTTATAGCCATGGCTTGGTCAAAAAATAAATAAAAATTTTGAAAAGAATTATCAATTTTATTATACAATAGAGGAAACAGAATCAGAGATTTAGCACTTTGCCTAAGTTCATACTGCTGCATAATGGAGGCTCCAAGATGGAAATTTAGGTCTCTTTGGTAACAATTTCTGTCTTTTACTTTGCCTCATTCTGCAGGTCTGTTTCAATTGATTCCACCAATTTCCTACCTCTGAGTGGGAAGTAGAGTGATAAACAACCCAAGCTTTCCTATGATCATGTAAGATTCTCCTAGTTCAGGAAGCAGCAAACATTTTCTGTAAAGGGTCAGAGCGCATTTTGTTTTGCAGGTTACGTGGTCTCTGTCACAACTATGGGGCCAGGGTTGCATGAAAACAGCCACACACAACCATCAATTAATGAGCTTAGCTGTACTCCAATAAGACTTATAGATACTGAAATCTGAACTTCATATAATTATCAGGCATCACAAAATATTCCTCTTCTTTTGTTATTTTTTTCCAAGTGACAAAAGTTCATGCGTCATACTAAAAAAGGCAGTGAGATTTGGCTCATGGGCCAGAGTGGACCAATCTCTGCTCTATCAAAAACCTACAGGAAAGCGTTGTTCTCCACTGCTTTTATTGTCCAGTATTTGTGGAGAATCAAAGCTTCCTTCCCTGGCAAGTAAATTGAGGAACAGTCTGTTGGAAAGCAAAGCAGTTTAATGAATACTCTCCCTTCGTCTGTGTCTGGCAAGGTTGTCTGCAGTCAGGCAGGTTCTTTGGACTAAAATCTGCAGTTGGAGAGTAAACATTAGGAACTGGTTCATTAGCTTCACAGTGAGAATAGCTTGGCATCATGGATTTAACTTTCTGGAAATGGCCTCTGGCTAGTAAGGACAACTCAGTTCTTTAATCCTACATTCTTCGGAAGAAAACAAAATGTCTGTCTAAATAAATTGAGAAATCGCTTGTCAAAGATAAATATTTCTGGAGGCAACATGAAATTCATGAAAATGAAACATTGACAAGTGTGGGTGCATCTTGAGTTTCTAGGGATTTAAAAGGAGATTGACCATTTTTCTTAAAAAGTCTTGGGATTAAGGAAAAACACATCCTCATCAGAATCAAAGTCCTCAGTGGTTTTTAGCCCCTTTCAGTTCCAATTCAAACAAAACTGGAGCCTAATAGATCAATGGAACAAGATAGAGAACCCAGAGATAAATCCATGCACATATGGGTACCTTATTTTTAACAAAAGAGGCAAGAATATACAATGGGGCAAAGACAGCCTCTTCAAAAAGTGGTGCTGGGAAAACTGGACAGCCACATTCAAAAGAATGAAATTAGATCACTACCTAATGCCATACACAAAGATAAGCTCAATATGGATTAAAGACTTACATGTAAGACCAGAAACTACTAAACTCTTAGAGGAGAACATAGGCAGAACACTTGATGACATAAATCAAAGCAAGATCTTCTATGATCCACCTCCTAGAATAATGGAAATAAAAACAAAACTAAACAAGTGGGACCTAATTAAACTTAAAAGCTTTTGCACAGCAAAGGAAACTACAAACAAGGTGAAAAGACAACCCTCAGAATGGGAGAAAATAATAGCAAGGGAAACAACTGATAAAGAATTAATTTCCAAAATATACAAGCAGCTTATACAACTCAATATCAAAAAAGCAAACAACCCAAGCAAAAAGTGGGAAAGGGACCTGAAGAGACATTTCTCCGAAGAAGACATACAGGTGGCTAACAAGCACATGAAAAGATGCTCAACGTCACTCATTATCAGAGAAATGCAAATCAAAACTACAATGAGATACCACCTCACACCAGTCAGAATGGCCATCATCAAAAAGTCTACAAACAAACACTGGAGAGGGTGTGGAGAAAAGGGAAACCTCTGGCATTGCTGGTGGGAATGTAAACTGATACAGCCACTATGGAAGACGGTATGGAAATTCCTTAAAAATCTAGGAATAAAACCACCATATGACCCAGCAATCCCACTCCTAGGCATGTACCCTGAAGAAATCAAAACTGAAAAGGACACATTATCCCAAATTTCACTGCAGCTCTATTTATGATAGCTAGAACATGGAAGCAACCTAGACGTCCATCAACAGATGAATGGATAAAGAAGCTGTGGTACATATATGCACAATGGAATATTACTCAGCCATAAAAAGGAACACATGTGATCTGTTCTAATGAGGTGGACGAAACTTGAGCCTATTATACAGAGTGAAGTAAGCCAGAAAGAGAAAAATATATATTGTATACTGCTGACACATATATATGGAATCTGAAGAGATAGCACTGATGAATTTATTTTCAGGGCGGTAATGGAGAAACAGACCTGTGGACAAGTTGGGGGAGAGGAGGAAGAAGGGAAGATGTACAGAGAGAGTAACATAGAAATTTACAATAGCGTGTGTAAAACAGATAGCCAATGGGAATTTGCTGGATGACTCAGGGGTTCTGTGACAAGCTGAGGGGGTGGGTGGGGAAGGAGACGGGAGGCAGGGGACATGGGTGTACCTATGCCTGATTCTTGGTGATGTATGACAGAAAACTACAAAATTCTGTAAAGCAATTATCCTTCAATTAAAAAATTAAAAAAAAAAAAAACAGGCACCAAAGAAATTCATACAGTGTGAATTAAACCAGAAGTTCAAATAATAAAATATTAATAATGTTTATCTCTTGGGTAGTAGAATTATGTATACTTTCTGCTTCTTTCTGACTGTGTTCCACATTTTTTACAAGGATGAAGAGCTTTCATAATCACAAAATTTATCAAAAAATAAATAAAATGTGTTAAAATGAGTGCCAATAAGGGAATGTGAAGGAAGGCAGGGGAGCAGCAAGGGTAGCCTAGCAGCTCCTCTGAGATGAGGAGGGAAATAAGAGCCCTCACTGAGAAAGAGTTTACAAGATGAGCAAATGGTCAAGGAGTCTATCAAGGCAGGCTAGACCAAAGAATGGGACTCGAGGGGATAAATGCAAAGGCGGTCACTTCCTAGTCACTCTTGTCTCCTTCCCACCATCATGCACTGTGTCAGGCATGAATCAGGGGAAGGCAGTTGGCCTGTGATGAGGAGCTCAGATTTGATGAAAAGCACAGAAGCTTCTGATAAAAGTAGATGGTGTTTAAAAAAAAAAACAAACAAGCTGGAGCCTAGCAATTCAAGTCCTGCGGAATCTACCGCAGGAAAATAGTATCATTTTGAGTTTACCAGTTTGTTCATTTCACAAATGTTTGGGCATGGAATTGCTGCATAAATCTTCAACTTCTATTTAAGCTTCTATCTGCCTAATTAAAGCATCTCCACCAAGGACAGCTTGACATTTGCTGCTTCCTCTAAAATCTGAGTTCTGGTGCAAACCAAAGCATTCATTCCACAGCTACCAAGGGGAGCAACCCTGTTGATGAGGAGGTGGGCGGTATCTCCTGCTGTGCCTCTGAAAAGGCTGTGCCAGGCCACTACTGGCCTTAAATATCCCTGCTATCCATTCAGTAAACATATTCCAAATGCCTCTTGTGCTAGTAAAAACCTATAAACAGATAATATACTTTATTACTAATATACAAATAGTAATTTTCTTGCATTCAGCAGATGTTTAACACATTTTCTAGATGAATGATTCAATTAAGTGAGTGAATTTATGACTTGTCAACAAAAAAGATTTTGCTGCCAAAGCTGGGCATTGGCAAGAGGCACTATCAATGTTGGCACGGCTCCTCCTAGAGGAATACTTATTCTTATAAATTACTTGCCACCTTCGAGCACATTGCTTCTGCCAGAAACTCATTTTCACTGTGAGAGAAGTGCTCATATGATTCTGGTTTTACAGATAGGCAATTGAGTCTTAGAAAATAATCGGCCTAAATCACACAGAAAGGACCAAATTAAGACCCAAACCCATTTCTGTTTGACTCAGAACTCAATGGACTCAACTACTACTCACTGCAGCCTCTCAGAACACAAGCTTGTTACTTTTCATCACTGGAGAAGGGACAAGATGCACACTCACACCAGGATGCTGGTTCTCCTTCATGAAGCCCTATCACTCTCATTCTATTTCAGGGCTTTCCTGGGGAAATTAGATATACTTGGATACATTGAAATCTTAAATCCAGAAGAATACAAGCAAACAGACTAGCCTCAGGTACACATCTCCTCAATGACTCATCACTTTCACCTTTTTCCCCTGGTATTAGCTACCTGTGTATTCTGTATACCAGTTTCCAATCCTGTCCTGGTCATTACCACTCATTCCAAACATGCCTTTTGCTGCTTCCTGGGAGGAGGAGGAGGAGGAACAATGATTCATTATTCACTTGCACAAGACCTTACCAAGGATAGGATCAAAGATGCAAACTGGTGAATTAGCCAAACACACACTACATTCTGAAGGCAAGAACACTTTTGGGTTGAAGGTGGAGTGTGTAGGAGAAGGCAGTAAACATCTCCTCTGTTCTCAGGTATTTTTTTCCAGGAATAAGCTCATTCTTTCAAGGAGAATGGTTTGATTAACAGGGTGTGGGGCCAACACATCCAAATACAGGCAAGTCAGGCACCAGAGAGTATATAGGTTGGGCCAGAAACAACATTTGATAGAATTTTAGTAAGAAACAAATTTTAAAATATCACTCCCTACTTCAGTTTACATCCTCTGAATATTTTTTCTTTGATATATCTATCGCGTAGAATCTATGTGATTGTGTTTGTACATTCTGTGAGGTTTGAATCAAATGTTATAGGAAGAAGAAAATGGCCTTCCTCAATAAAGTTGATAACAGTATAATCATTCATCATGTGCTAATTAGCTAACTCTCCCTCTAAGTCGCTCAGTTGTGTCCAGCTCTTTGCGACCTCGTGGACCGTAGACCACCAGGCTCCTCTGTTCATGGAATTCTCCAGGCAAGAATAAAGCAGGCACAAGTGGGTAATCCAGGGCCTATTAGACTAGGGACATGTTTTTTAAAGGGGTCAATGTTATAAAAAGAAAAAACATCAGAGTTTCTAACATTTAAAAATCCACATTAAAATTCATTTTTGAGCTCAAAAAAGAAAAAAAAATCTCCTAAATGATGATTTCCATGTCGCAACTGAAGCTGAGTAGAAACTGCCCCTGTCAATAGAACGTACATCATCCAGGTCAATGATATGCCCAGCCTGGTGAACAAATTATCCTCAAAGAATTTGAGTTTATAGCCTCTGATGCCAAAAAGTTAAGAACTTCTAATTATTCTCCATGTGGGGAGAAGACAAAAATCTTCAGAATTCTCTAATAACCTGAGGAGATTTTACATCATAAAAGAGTTTTCCCACATATCTACCCTTGCCGTATTAACTCCCTCCCATGTTAGAATTACCTCCATAAAGTGAGTCATTTCCTTCAGATTGATGGGCAAAGACTGAGAACATCTTTAGATATTTGAGTCAACTGAGAAAAGAGTGAACTTGAACATACTCAGAATATTTATTTCAAGGATCACTGAATAAAGTTCAATCTCCACTATTGGTTTACACTGGCAGAGATGAGTTAAAATGATTCGTGAGCATTTGGGGGGCTGATTATAACAATGGAAAAGTAACCTCTGCCTAATGAATGAGTCAGACTGATTGTGTGGAAACTTTTCTAACACAAGGAATGTTTTCTCTCATAGAATCTTTTGTATTCCAAAACATACAACAGATAAACAAGTTTCTTTGCTTGAATATGAGGAGGGTTCACCCATGTCTTTTGGAACACCCACACAATGCCTGCTGCTACTAAGTCGCTTCAGTCGTGTCTGACTCTGTGCGACCCCGTGGACGGCAGCCCACCAGGCTCCCCCGTCCCTGGGATTCTCCAGGCAAGAACACTGGAGTGGGTTGCCGTTTCCTTCTCCAATGCATGAAAGTGAAAAGTGAAAGTGAAGTCTCTCAGTCGTGTCCGACTCTTAGTGACCCCATGGACTGCAGCCTACCAGGCTCCTCCGTCCCTGGGATTCTCCAGGCAAGAGTACTGGAGTGGGGTGCTATTGCCTTCTCCAATACAGTGCCTAGGGCACAACAAATAAGAGTTTGAGAACCATGAAAAAAAATTATACATTATCATTTTAGGTTAATTTTCAGCTTTTGATATCTGTAATTCATTGATACTAGAATAGCATTTATTTCTCATAAAGTCCTCTTAGTAGCCATATCACCTCTGACAGGTAAAGTTTCTGAACCTCTTATTTTATAAAATAAGAATAATAAAATGTGACAGTAATACACATACACAAAGTCTATGTATGTTGCTTGCATTTGGGGCCCAATCCTTCCCTGTCAACACCCTATTAGATTCAGATAAAGCTGGTTTCATTCCCCAGTTCCAAAGTTGACACAGACACAAGCTATGACACAGACTTAAAAAAAAATCACGCCCAGAAACTATTGGTGAAGTGTTGCTTTTTCTGGGTTACTGGGCAATAGAATGCATGGGAAATAGATGGGGAGACAGTGGAAACAGTGGCAGACTTTATTTTTGGGGCTCCAAAATCACTGCAGATGGTGACTACAGCCATGAAATTAAAAGACGCTTACTCCTTGGAAGGAAAGTTATGACCAACCTAGATAGCATATTAAAAAGCAGAGACATTACTTTGCCAACAAAGGTCTGTCTGGTCAGGGCTATGGTTTTTCCAGTGGTCATGTATGGATGTGAGAGTTGGACTGTGAAGAAAGCTGAGCGCTGAAAAATTGATGCTTTTGAACTGTGGTGTTGGAGAAGACTCTTGAGAGTCCCTTGGACTGCAAGGAGATCTAACCAGTCTATCCTAAAGGAGATCAATCCTGGGTGTTCATTGAAAGGACTGATGCTGAAGCTGAAACTCCAATACTTTGGCCACCTCATGCGAAGAGTTGACTCATTGGAAAAGACCCTGATGCTGGGAGGGATTGGCGGCAGAGGAGAAGGGGACGACAGAGGATGAGATGGCTGTGATGGCATCACCGACTCAATGGGCGTGGGTTTGAGTAAACTCCAGGAGTTTGTGATGGACAGTGAGGCCTGGTGTGCTGCGATTCATGGGGTCACAAAGAGTCGGATATGACTGAGTGACTGAACTGACTGACTGAGAATGTACTGAATTAGCCAATATGCTTGTTTTGGTTTTTCCAAAGGATGTTACAGAAACATTGGAATGAACTTTTTGACCAAGCCAACAGAAGACCCAGAGCTATTTGCAGGCATCTTTGCTGCTATGTGATAACAGGCTACCTGAAAATGATGCCAAAACAGATCAGAACAGAGCAGAGGAAAAGAGAGAAACCTCTTTGCTTTTTATTGCCATATCCAGATTATCCCAGACTTTGTGAAATTAGACAAGCTAATACATTTTGTTAATTTAAAAGCTAGTCCATTTTCAGTTTTCTTTCATTTATAACCGAAAGAGTGTTAATAATAAGGTCTTAACTATGGAGTGACTCTAAAGATTTAACTAAGACATGTCCATGAAAACAATGTGAAATGTGCTAGCATTAGGTTCTTCAAATCAGCATTTCAGGATATTCCATCATTCTCATTCAAAAGCAATTTCCATCTTTTACCATCAAATGTCATACTATTTCTGATTCAAGGTGAGTCAAACATTTCGGAGAAGGCAATGGCAACCCACTCCAGTACTCTTGCCTGGAAAATCCCACGGACAGAGGAGCCTGGTAGGCTACAGTCCATGGGGTCACTAAGAGTCGTACACAACTGAGCGTCTTCACTTTCACTTTTCACTTTCACACACTGGAGAAGGAAATGGCAACCCGCTCCAGTGTTCTTGCCTGGAGAATCCCAGGGACGGGGGAGCCTGGTGGGCTGCTCTCCATGGGGTCGCACAGAGTCGGACACAACTGAAGCGACTTAGCAGCAGCAGCAGCAGCAGCAAACAATTTGTCCACTATGCAATTTTTTTTCTTTTTCTTTTTTTGCTGACAAGTCACAGTTATTTTAATGTCAATTCAGTCTATAATGTATAACTATTTACAAACAACAGCAGTTCTTCAAATACACATTATGAAAATTCACCATCAATGTTTGCCACCACCAAGTTAGGCAAAGATGCCAGGTCATCGGTAATTTTTAGATGACATTTGACTTGCTTAATGCCCAAAGCTCTCTGGGTTTCTGAAGCATGAAAGTTTATTACCAGGATTTAACTACATTTTAAGACATAGAAATGGGCAAAAATCAGGAAAAAGAGCATGAGATGTAATGTGAAAAAAAAAAGACTAAGACTAAATCAGATTACTTCAAGGGTAGATTGCGAGCTATGAGAAATAATTTAAAATGTAATAGAGACACAGACACAGAGAAAGGCCTTGTGGATACAGCAAGGGAAAGAGAGGCAGGATGAATTGAGACAGTAGCATTGACATATATGTGTGTGTGTGTGTGTGTGTGTGTGTGTGTGTGTGTGAGTGTGTGTGTGTGTATGGACATATACACTACCATGTGCAAAGCAGATAGCTAGTGGGAAGCTGCTGGACAACACAAGGAGTTCAGCTTGGTGCTGTGTGATGACCAACAAGGGTGAGACGGGGGACGTGGAGGGAGGCTCAAGAAGCAAGGAATATATGTACACACACAGCTGATTCACACTGTTACAGTGTGAATTCTGCTGTGAATACAGCAGAAACGAACACAACATTGTAAAACAATTATCTTCCAATTTAAAAATACATAGTATGATTTAAAAAAACATGGATTTTTTTGTAAAGAAGTAGCAGAAGTAAAATAGAGTCTACTTATTAAAAAAGAAAAAAAATGTAGGAAATTGTATTATAGAAGCTAAGGGATAAGACTTTTAGGAATTGCAAATGTTACAGAAAACATACAGAGAGATCAAGATGGGGGGAAATAGCCACTGGATTGGTGACCTCTGCTTGAGCATATTCAGTACAGTTAAGCAGGGGAAAGAAGATTGGCATGGGGAAAAAGTGAGATAAATAAGTAGAGGCAGTGATTATTAACTTTTTCTTTTTGCAAGTTTAGAAATGAGAACCAAAGGGAAGAATTTCATTAGAATGAGAAAATTGAGTTAAAAAATAAAATAACTGAGTGAAAATTGATCCATGCTCATATTATCCTAATTTCTTACACATAATACAATTAAACTAAAAACTTGAAGGTCAAAACAGCCTCTGGACCGACCTGATAATTCATGAGTTAAATAGACTATATGTTTCTTGAAGGTAGTGACAATACCTTCGAATCCTTTGAATTTTCCATGATACCCAGCTCTGTGAATGGGACAGGGGAGCTATAGGGTTGAAATAATCATGTGAACAAGCAAAAATGTTAGTCTTGTCACAGTTCATTAAAAACATTTCAGATTATTTCATGCCTTCTGTACAAGAAATATAAATCATTGACCAAATAAATTGGACTCTTCCAGTCTCCAACAGACAAAATAATCCAGAAGAACATAAAGAATAGTCAGTTATAATAATAATGTAATGGTTATTGTTTCAAATTGATCTAACAGTTATTTTAAAAAGTAAGCAAAAGAAAAAGGTGTTCTTTTAAAGGAAGGAGACTATTAAGTAATGAAACAAATTCCGAAGGAACTTTGTCTTCAGATATCTAGAAAATAATAAACTTGTAACTAGTTAGCATGAAATTTACAAAATCTGCTCTTCTAATTGAAATACTGAATTTATGTCTGAAGAAAGGGGTTATAAGGCTTGTATGCTACCGGTTTTAATGAAGCAGTAGATAAGAAAACAATTACAAATCTGAATGCAAATCTTCCTTAGCAATCCCAATCTAACTGCCCACACTGTCTTAGGTCAGATTCTTGGCAGCAGAGCTTTCAGAGTGCATGTGAAGAGTGTTTATTAAAGAAGTGCTCCCAAGGAGACTGGTAAAGAAATACGGAAAGCGGGAGAGAGCAAAGGAGAAGATGCCAAGAAAGGATGGATCTTCATTAAGTCCCAACTTCAGTCAGGATGCCTTAGTACTGCACTGGTCAGTTATTAGTACAAATTATTAGTCAGTTATTAGCACAATTAATTATTAGTACAAGCCACTGATGGTAGGCAGGCAAACAGGCAGTAGGTAAATTTCCAGGCAGAAATGCAGAGGTGCTTGGGTCCAATAGCTCAAGGGTAATCTTCTAAAGATAGTTGAAGGTTCTCCTGTAGCAGCAAAATACACAGAAGTGGGGTGATGTGTGTGTAGCATCAGTGTAAGTGATCAAAGGCGATAGGAGAGACCACCCATATAGCTCATACTCTAGCTAGCTATATTTTACTTTTTATACTTTGAGATATACTTCATTTACAATATTAGTTTCAGGTTTACAACCCAGTGATTCAAAAATTTTACTGCTCATACTCTATTTAAAGTTATTATAAAATATTGGCTACATTCCATGTTCTGTACAATATATCCTTATAACTTATTTTATTCATGAGCTAGATACTTTTAGATTGGTTTATTCTATTAGAAAAGATGGAAAGCCAAAACCTGTTATTTCCCAGATTTCCTTGCAGCCAAAGTTCTGTACTAGAAATAGATTGTATGAGATTTGGACAGTAGAAATGAGGTGGCGAAATCCTCCTGCAGCTGTTGAATATCGTTGCTATCTAGGAGGGTCATAAAAACATAAGTGTTCCCTGAGCTATATTGTAGAATACATTTTCCAGCTTTGCACAGGTCAAAAAGCAGTTCAGAGCACCAAAAAGAGCAAAATACTTAGTAAATGTAACTGAGGTGAAAGACTTGGAAACTGACAACTATGAAACATTGATAAAAGAAATTAAAGGAGCCACAAATAAATGGAAAGACCTTGTGTTCACAGATGAAGATTTCATATTGTTAAAATGTTCATACTATCCAAAGCAATCGATGAATCCAATGCAATCCCTGTCAAAATCCCAAAGGCATTTTTTTGCTGAAATTGAAAAAAAAAAAAATCCCAAAACTGATATGGAATTTCAAAGGACCTCAAATATTTAAAATGATCATGAGAAAGAAAAACTAAACACTTCGTATTTCCTGATTTCAAAACATATTTCAGGGACTTCCCTGGTGGTTCAGTGGTTAAGAATCTGCCTTGCAGTACAAGAGATGTGAGTTCAATCCCTGGTCAGGGAGCTAAGATTGCACAGGCCACAGGGCAAGTAAGCCCCCATGCCACAGCTAAGGCCCAACACAGCCAAATAAATAAATATTTTTTAAAAAACATATTATAAAACTACCTTAGTCAAAGTGGTATAATACTGGCATATAGACCAACTGAACAAAATAGAATGAACAGGCATAAATTCTCACATGTATGGTGAAATTATATTCAACATGGATACCAAGAATACTAAGTATAGTCTCATCAAAAAAAGGTATTGGGAAAACGGAATGTCCACATGCAAAAGAATGAAGCTGGACACTTACCTTATACCATATATAAAAATTAACTCAAATTGGATTAAAAACCTAAATGTAAAACCCAGAACTGTAACATGGGATAAAAGCTTTATAACCTTGCATTTTTGACAATGATCTCTTGGCTATGACACTGAAAGCATAAATAACATAAAACAGACAAATGGGACCTCATCAAAATGAGAAGTTCTGCACAGCAAAGGAAACAACCAACGGAGTGAAAATGCAACGTATGGAATAGGGGGCAAAACATTTCCAAACCAGATACATGATAAAGGGTTAATATCCAGAATAGTAAAGAATTCCTACAACTTAACAAAAATAATAACCTGCTTTTTTACCTGCCAAAGGACTTGAATAGACATTTCTCCAAAGAAAATATATAAATAGCCAACAAGCATATGAAAAGATGTTCCAAATCACTGATCATCAGGAAAATACACATCAAAACCACAATGAGACATAACTTTATACCTGTCAGAACGTTCAATAGCAACAGAAAACAAGTGCTGCAAAGAATGTGAGGAAACTGGAACACCTGTCTACTGTCAGTAGAAATGTAAAATCATGTAGCTGCTATGAAAAGCAGTATGGGGGTTCTTTCAAAAATTAAAAATAGACTTATCATATGATCTAGTAGTCCTACTTCTAGATATATATCCAAAAGAATTGAAAATAGAATCTCCAAGACATATTTGCACACTCATGCTCATTGCAAAATTATTTGCAATAGCCAAGAGGTAGAAGCAACCTAAATGTCTGCTAGCAGATGAATGGACAAAGAAAGTATAACATATACATATAATAGAATATTCTTTAGCCTTTAAAAAATCCTGTCATATGCTACAACAGGAATGAAACTTGAGAATATTACAATAAGAGAAAGAAGCCAGTCACAAGAAGAGACATACTGCATGATTCCTCTAATACAAGGTGTCTAAATCAACCAAACTTAGAAACAGAAAGTACAGTGTGCTTACCCAGGCTGGGGCAAAAGGAATTGTTCAATGGATACAGAATTTCTGTTCTGCAAGATGAGAAAGCTCTAGAGATCTGTTGCAAAAGAATGTGCACATAGTTAACATTATTGCACTGTACATTCAAAATGGCCAAAATGATAAATTTTACGTTATGTGTTTTCTACCACAATTAACAACAACAACGAAAAAGCAGTGGTGGTGGCAGAGGCTACTTGTGCTGACTTCCTAGTCCTGGATCGAATCGTTAGTGTCCATTCTCTAGGTTCTCCCCACAGACAGAGGAGCCTGGCAGGCTACAGGTCCATGGGGTTGCAAAGAGTCAGACATGACTGAACACGCTCACTTTTTTCTAGGTTCCAGTGTGAAGAATTTTGGCTGCTGGGCATCAGAGTCTCAGAAGTGTTCCTGAGAAACAGCAGTTCCCATACTTTAGTGCCATGCACACAAGTCACTGGGAAAATTTATTAAAACCAGATTCTGGGTTGAGTTAGTCTGGGATCGGACTTGAGATAAACAAGCTCACAAGTGACTCAATGCTTCGGGTCCCCAGACCACACTTTCAAGCTCTAAGATCAGGTCTGTGTGCTTCTGGAAGTTTAGAACCTATTTTTTCAATCCTTTGATTTTACAAGCAACTTATTGCCTGTACTAAATCTCTTCCTAGTAGAGTACTCAAGGTGGTTTCTACTTCCTGATTGAATTGTGAATAAGCCACAGACAATTGTTCAGCTAATTCGTTTAACAAATATTACTGAGACTGTATAATACACCAAAGTCTACTCTAAGAGCTAATGCAAGAGTGGTAAGCAAAACAAGCAAGATCTGTGTTTTTATGAAGCTTGCATAATATTGATGAGAGACAGTCAGCAAACAAAAAGATCACATAGTGAAAAATGCTCTGAGGTAAAAGGCTGCTAGTTTTATCAGGGAAATTGGCTTAATCAATCTCTCAATCTGATGAATATATGCAGGGATGCATGAGGCTTAAAGAAGGAACAAAATAAGCCTATGTGGTTCTCACACTAAAAGGACCAATCAATTACATCCGTAAAAGGCCCAGATTTGACATGTGAGGAGAGAAAGACCAGTATGTATCTCCTTCACCCCCAACATATTAGTCAGGTGAATTAAGTCCTAGAAAACTTGGCTTAAACAACCAGGCAACCCAGCAGATGGATCACAAGGCTTTGATGTCTGGTGAAACCTTTACAGTTAAAAAGAATGGGTAGCATGATAATAAAGTTAACACAGAGAAAGAAAGAAGGGCGAAAAAACAGAAGTTAAAGAAGGAAGAAGAGAAGGAGTCATTCAAAAAAGGATGAAGATTCAGAAAAAAGAAAAGGAAATGGTTTTCTGCAAGTCATGAAGCTCCATCTACTGATCAAAGAAAGTTTTGCCTTATGTTTTTATAGAATCTTCTCTTCCATGACATAGAAAAAATGACCCAACAATATAAATAGGATTTGGTGTCAAAGTCCCCTACACTTCACCCCTGAACATGTAACCTTAGGTAAGCCACGACTTCAGTGAGCCTGGGGGTGAACCATCACAGCCATACCTTCTAAAGAGGATTTTAGAAAGTGTTATTAATAGTTAAAGTGGCAAGTGTAGAACCTATGACAAATATGAGGACTCACTAGGGTACACATGCCATTTACTCTCCTGTCATTTGTCACTTTGAGGTAATATTTTTTGAGCAGATATTGGCTCTAGGAGAAGGGTCAATTTTGTACTCTGGGCAATCAAAGCAGGGTTCCAATCCACATTGTTCTCACTCTTGCCCACCTGAAATCCTACTGCAGATATAGCACAGTGTAGCACTTTTAGGTTTTTTTAGAGTCACAAATGGAATATAGTTAACTTTTATTGATTATATTTCATCTTATTTCAAAAGTATTTCAAGATTGCTTAAAAAGCTATACACAGTAAGTGAACATATAAACTTAAAATTGATAAAGTATGAGAGCAGAAGGAAAACCAGGAATAGGGACATTAAATTCAAAAATGAGATTAAAAATTAATATCAGTATGGTCCTCTTTGAGCTTTCTGACAGTTAAATGTATGGCTCGCCATTTTCTAAAATGGGAAATTGTCTACAAATGAAAACTAAACAATGACCTACTAGAAGGAAAGCCACTCTTAGTTCTAAGATCAGAAGTGAAAACCTTGCTACAAAGAACGCTGCAAGAAATGATTCTTATCCTTAAGATATACACAGTGGGAGGTCTTATCATCTTCAGTGTAGCCTGATGTATCACACTTAAATCCACTCAATAAAATCAATTCTGGGGTGATGGCAGGTGGTGGGGACAGTACTTCCATGTGTATTGGGATTACTTGTCACACTCAATGAGATATTTTGAAGTCATATAAAGGCACTTAGTGGGGAGAAGAAGAATTTTGCAGTTAGACAGTTCTGGATTTAAATTCCATCTCCACTACTAAATAACTTTGTGTTCTTAAGCAATTTTGTAACACTGCTGAGCCCCATTTTTCTTTCTTTAAAAAGAGGAGTAGGCACTACTTTCTAGGATTAAATGATACATAGGAAAGCAGTGAGCATGGTGTGAGGCACACTTTGTTCATTTTCTTTCTTCTCATTCTCCACAATCCCCAGCACAACCTTCCACAAATAGTTGACATTTGATAAACACTTGCTCAGGGATTTCCCTGGGGGTCTGATGGTTAAGACTCCACATTTCCACTGCAGGGTGCATGGGTTCAGTCCCTGGTCGGGGAACTAAGATCCCATACACCTGGGGATACAGTCAAATAAATTAAATGATATAAGAAATTTTAAAAAACACTTGCCCAGCTGCCCTCAAACCTCTAAGACACCCTGATATGATTCTGTCCCTGAGGCCCAGAGTGACTCAAAGAAAAATATCTTGGACTATCCTGCAAATTTAGATTGTTTGAAATAAGATTGTCCAATTTTTCTTAAACCCCAATTCAATGCAGGCAATGCTGAATATTCCAGGGACCAGGTGGGAGGCAGCTTCTGAAAGGTCCCCCAGTGATCCTCACCCCCTGATACTCAGGCCCTTGTGGAGTGCGAGCTATCCCCTGTGGTTTTTCTCTACTGAATAAAATAAAACCAAGGTGAGGGGGTATCACTGAGATTAGGTTACAGATGGCTGACTTCCATTTCTCACTCTCTCATCTGCTTGCTTTCATGAAGCAAACTGTTCAGTACCGTAACCTGCCCCTGGAGAAGACCTGCATGGCAAACTAAGGGACACCTCTGACCAACAGCCTGAATCCTGCCAACACATGTGTGAGCTTGGAAATGAATTTTTTTCCTGGTGGAGTATTTAGGTACCTGCAGCCCCAGTCAGCATCTTGATTGCACACCGGGAGGAAGCATAATGCACGTGACCCAGTTCAACTGTATTCAGATCCCTGATTCACAGAAATCAGACCTGATCAAGTGTGCATTGCTTTAAGTTGCCACATTTTTATGCATCAATAGATAATACAGGTCCTTTAGTTCAGTGGAGCCCAAACCCGAGATTTCCTTGACTTCTACCGGGGACAAGATAATCTCAGACAAATGACAGTAGGAAAACAATACAGTACATCAAAACTAATCCATAATCTCTAATCATTTTTTTAATTAACTTTTGTTGGAGTGTAGTTGCTCTACAGGATTCTTGTGCTACTTTCTACGGAACAGCAAGACTCAGCCATATTTATACATATATCCCCTCTCTTTTGAACTTCCACCTCATTCAGGTTATCACAGTGCATTAAGTAGAGTCTCCTGTGCTATACAGTAGGTTCTCATTAGTCATGTATTTTATATGTAGTATCAATAATATATATGTGTCAATCTCCTAATTGCCCCCATCTCCCTTTCCTAGTTGGTATCCATATATTTGTTCTCTACATCTGTATCTCTATTTCTTCTTTGCAAGTAAGATCATCTATACCATTTTTCTAGATTTAACATAAATATGTTAATATATTTATTTTGAATTTAGCTGGTGTCTAAGGCAGTAGGGAAGCTCTGTGGTTAGATTTAGAGGCCCTGCTGACCTTGAATTCATAGGTGTCTAATGTTGGACTAGTAGGATTTAGTCTTTCCATTTTGAGTGGTCTTCAAGCTCTTCTCTACTTAGAGATGCCTGCAAAGTCATTATAAGGCAGCTCTAGCACCACAGGCCTTAAGAAAATAGCATTATTATTAGCCAAATGCATAGAATTCCATATATTAATACATCAATCCTCAGGGCCAATCTATAGAACAATCTGGGAAGTACAAAATTTTCCATTGAGAAGTTTGGTATACTTCAGTAAATTAAGTTTCCCTGCCAACTGTTTCTCTCCTTTTCAGTGAAGACTGAAATGAAGCATCTACACATTCTTCTGGCAATTTGTTTCCACCCTCTCCCACATGCACTGGCTCCACACACACACACACACACACACACACACATATACACACGAGCACACACACAAATATACATACGCAGTTGGAATTTCCAATAGTAACAAAGATGAATTGGCCAAAATGACATTGGTTATGAGTAAACTAGATGCAAATTGCTCCATCAAAAATAAAAGAATTACAATCCTTGCCCCTTGCCCCCTGTATACCATCTTGATCTCTTAAGTCATGTCCAGGCACACACATCGTTTCCCAGATTCAGATATAACAGCCTATTGCACAGAAGAGAGTGGGGTGGAGTTTCACCACATCAAGCAAGTTAGTTTGTGACATGAAGAACATAGTGTGGGCTGAAATGTAAAAGATGCAGGGTCAACATTCACCAGCCCAGACCACAAACCAGGAGTGAACAGAAATGCTCCCAGCTGCCCTCGGCTCAGTGTTGCCCTGGAAGAAAGGAATCCACTGGATCCTGACAAGGCCTGGAAGTCAGGTGGCTGAGTTTGCATTCTCTGGCTCAGCAGCTGGCTTCCTTTGAGAAGACTTGCATCCCTCCCAAACAGGTTAGGTATAAATTTAACTCTTCATTAAATAAGGGCAAAATCTCAACTTAACCTAGTTATAATTTCCAAATTATGTAGAAAATTTTAGATATTCATATTTGTAATGCTATAGCTTGCCAACACATAGGCATATCCTTCTTGCTGCATTCTAAAAGCATTGCCTGGGCTACATCTCCATTTTACTGGTAAGAGAAATCAAGCACACAGGGGAAGCGCAAGTGCTATACTTGAACCCCAAGATTTGGCTCAGTCACCCACTAACTGTGTGATGCTGGCCAGTCACTTAAACGTTGTCACTAAAACTAAAGATAAATACTGCCCCTGCGTTTGTAAAGGGTTCTCTGTAAAGTTCTATAGAGACTTTAAGGCAAACACAAATGTGGTCTATATGATTACTAAGCACCGTTCAAAAAATTAAGTAGAGGGGTCAAGAATGGTCTCTGAACTCCTTGCTACTCAAAGTGTGGTCTATGGAGCAGCAGTAGCAATAACCCCAGGAAGCTTCTTAAAAATGTGAATCTCAGTCTGTAGCCCAAAACTTCTAAATCAGAGATGTGCACGTTAACAAAGCTGCCAAGTGGCTCCTATGCACATGGAAGTTGTGAAATACAGCCCTTACATCAATCTCAGAGTTGATCATTCTTCCCAAGCAGACTTTCAGGAGCCATCCAAACAGACCAGTGGGGTTCACTCCTGAATCTTCCCCCATCTCCTTTCCCCATCCTCCAAAGAGCAATGTTTCAGAGTAGATATTGGTTTACTTAAGAGTATGGGCAGGGAGTGAGTGGACAATCATCTAATATAGGCTAACCTTATTTTTTAAATTATTATTATTATTATGGATTATAAACCTAATGCATGTAGAAAATATTTTTTAAAAGAGAAAATATATAGGAAAAAAACCTTATCATTTCCTGGTTAACATTTAGAGGTATTTTCTTTGATTTTCCTTCATCAGTCAGTTCAGTTCAGTCGCTCAGTCGTGTCCGACTCTTTGCTACCCCATGAATCGCAGCACGCCATGCCTCACTGTCCATCACAAACTCCTGGAGTTTACTCAAACTCATGCCCATCGAGTCGGTGATGCCATCCAGCCATCTCATCCTCTGTCATCCCCTTCTCCTCCTGCCCCCAATCCCTCCCAGCATCAGGGTCTTTTCCAATGAGTCAACTCTTCGCATGAGGTGGCCAAAGTATTGGAGTTTCAGCTTCAGCATCAGTCCTTCCAATGAATACCCAGGACTTATCTCCTTTAGGATGGACTGGTTAGATCTCCTTGCAGTCCAAGGAACTCTCAAGAGTCGTCTCCAACACCGCAGTTCAAAAGCATCAATTCTTCAGCGCTCAGCTTTCTTCAGAGTCCAACTCTCATATCCATACATGACCACTGGAAAAACCATAGCCTTGACCAGACGGACCTTTGTTGGCAAAGTAATGTCTCTGCTTTTTAATATGCTATCTAGGTTGGTCATAACTTTCCTTCCAAAGAGTAAGTGTCTTTTAATTTCATGGCTGTAGTCACCATCTGCAGTGATTTTGGAGCCCAAAAAAAAAGTCTGACACTGTTTACACTGTCTCCCCATCTATTTCCCATGAGGTGATGTTTCCTTCATATACATATATTATACAACATAATTCTTAAAATCGCACTGGGTTTATACAATTTATATACTTTTGTAAACAATTGCCTCAATTAATATTGAATTGATTGGTGAATATTTATACTTGTTATTAAACATTAAAAAATATGACTTTTGTTGCGTGGTACTTCATCATAAGCTTATACCAGTTACCTTTAAGAGAAACATGCATGTATTCGTCACAAAACTGAGACACTATGTAAGCATCATCATGTTGTCCCTAAGTTCAGCACAGCACTGAGCACATAGTAAGTGCCCTCAGTAACATTCCTTGCACTGAGCACATAGTAAGTGCCCTCAATAACATTCCTTGCACTGAGGACAGAAGGTGTTTTAAATTTATAATCAAAATTTTTCATAATAAAGAGCTATATTAGCACATACGTTGAATCTGCCTCTAATGAGCGGTTCCAAAATGATTCGTTAAAGGACTACATATTTTTGTTACAGGTTTCATGTTGCAAGTAACTGTGGAGAATACTGCAGTAATTCCCAGGGAACTCCCAACTGGATAGAAGTTCAGTGCAGAGAAATCCTTCGAAGCAGAATCAAAAGTGGCAACGGCATCACTGTCACTGAGTGGTGATAGTTCCGGTGATTCTGCCAGGGCTCTGTCCCAACCTCAGAGCAGCATTTTGTCCCTAGCAATGCCATGCATTTCACCATTTCAGAAAAGCTCATCTCTCTGTGCCATCTAGTGTCAAGGAGTTTGCTTCATATCATAGGGTTGTTTCAGTGGCAAAAAACGTTTCAGTGGCTCTGAAACTGTTGTTTCAGAGCATAAAAATGACTGAGTATCAGAAACATAGCCCTGACAACTGGACATGTACCTAGAGAAAGGCACCCAGCACTATTGGCATGTTCTTTGCTGTGGAGAGAAGTGCTGTGCGTTACGGGATGTTTAGTAGTATCTCTGCCAGTAACCAACTCTGTTCCCTGAAATGCAACAACCAAAAATGTCTCCAGATGCTGTTAAATGTCCTCTGGAGGGCAAAATCACCCCATTATTAAGAACAGATCTATTCATACTTACATAGGATGGCTGTAACTTTTTTGAAAAGATAATAGCAAGGGTTGGCAAGGATGTAAAGAAATTAGAACCCTCATGTACTACTGGCAGGAATGTGAAATAGTGTGTGTAGCTGTTGTGGAAAACAGTTTCTCAAAAAGTTAAATACAGAACTACTACGTGACCCAGCAATTCTACTTTTACGTTTGTATCCAAAAGAAGAAAAAGCAGGGACCTGAATATCTGTACACGATGTTAATGGAAATATGATTCACAATAGCCAGAGGATAAACAAGCCATATGCCCATCAACAGATGATTAAACAAAACGTGATATGTGTGTGTGTTATTTATATTGAGATTTTTACATATTTTTATGCATAGAAAACTCAGTCATAAAGAGGAATGAAATTTGGATACATGCTACAACATGACTGGACATTGAAAACGTTACATTTAATGAAATAAGCCTGGAGGACAGGTATTGTGCCATTCCACTTACATGTAGTACCTAAAAAAAGCAAATTTAGAGACAGAATGCAGAGTAGAGATTACCAGGGACTAAGGGCAGAGGGAAAAAGGAAGTTATTCCTTCATGGATACAGAGTTTCTGTTTAGAATGATCAAAAGGTTTGGAGTGCAACAGGGGTGATACATCGTGAATGTGTATAATACCACTGATTTATATCTTACAAATGGCTAAGATGATAAACATTATATTATATATGCATGCATGCATGCACACATGCTAAGTCGCTTGAGTCATGTCCAACTCTGCGACACTATGGACTGTATGTAGCCTGCCAGGTTCCTCTGTCCCAGGCTCTTCCATGGGATTCTCCAGGCAGGAGTGCTGGAGTGGATTATCATACTCTATATTTTATCACAAATTTTTTAAAACTTAAAAAAAGAATTGACCCAGAGTGATTATATTCAGGAGAATTATTTTTAAAAAATCAAGCAAAAATATAAATTTCTGTTTAATTATGTATCTTTTTTACATGACTTATTTATTCTATTAGAAGATGGGAGGAGAGAGGAATCCCTTGCCTAAGAAACTGGGAGACCTGGATTCTGGTCCTAATTCACTGTATGAAATTAAGCATATTATTTTATCTCATTTATCCTTAGTTTCCTTATCTGTAAATTGTAAGATTTGCATTAATAACATTATAACTATTTGCAGTTATAAATTTCTATATTCTGTAATTCTGAGAATGGACTATGAAAATCATTTTCAGAGCATTTCTGAAAAATGCCTGTTAAGCATCATAAACATTTCTTTGTGTAGAAGTATCAGAAAATGATGTGACATTGTGTTGAACTGGACAAAGTATGGTGATCTGAAAACTACAATCCTAAAACAGTATTTCCACTGTGATAAAAACACAAAGATTTCCTTGGGGTGAGATGTTAACTCTGCTTCTCAACTTAAGGTATTAAGATTTCTTAAACAGCAACCCTGTCTTCTTCCCTTCCTTTCTCCATTCCCTTCATCCATCTTGTTTATTATCTATTTTACCTGTTTTATTACCTGTATTACATATTCCTTCTCACTTAACAGAAAGTTTAACTTCAAAAATTATATGAGAATATAATTAGAAGTATATTTACTTGGGGGATGGTTAGAAACAGTACTCTCAGAAACAATCATAATGAAGATGAAGTGATTATAAAATAACAGCTAACATTTTTGAGCATTTAAAATGTGGGCCAGTCACTGTATCACTTTTAATGTGATATCTGTCATATTGGTAAGTGTTATTTTGATCCCCATCATACAGGTTCAGAAACTGATCTTGCAGCTATGAAGTGACAGAACTGGATCTGAAAACTGGATATTTCTGAATACAGAATCTGCTCTCTTAACCATTTCTAATATTTGCCCTGTCTCGAGCCCTACACTATCAACCAAGTAAGGAATCCAGAGCATCTAGAATATGGAGAAAAGCAGCAGTATGTTCCCCCATCTGTTACTAAGGAAATGGAAAAGAAGATCGCTTTCTAACCTTTTTGAATGAATAAATTCATGAATAAGTGACAGCTAAAATCCCAGTACGGGCAAAAAGCCTGTTAGCTTAAAAAGACTCATTACTAGAAGGGGTTTACTGGATAGCACTGTGTAAAACTCCTTACCAGAAAAATAGATAACATCTCACCTTCAATATACAAAACTTTTTTCTGGTGACCTCTAGATACCACAGCCTAAAAAAAAAAAAAAGAGAATGACCACCTCCATCAGGCCTCATGTCTTCCTCCGCCCACTGGCTCTTTGCCAGTCAGTTACACAAGCTCTTTGCCTTCTGAGCTTAAGCAGCCAATAGATAGCACGGTTTCTTTGTATCTATTGGTCTCTGTGTCACGGCCACAACATACCCTTCTCAGATTTTCTTTCCTAGTGGCCCCTTGAGCCCTTCCACAAAGATGGTTTTCTCACATCTGGGCAGGTATCCTAGTCACTTACCTCTCTCATTAGTAGTCCATCAAATCCCTCCCATACTGGCTTTTATACATCAGGAGAATATGTTTTATAATGAGTCAGAAACGCCTGATGGCTTACAGTCTCTTGGCAACACGTTCTGGCAGCAAAGCCGCCTGAGGACTTATTGGGTTAATGCATGTGTGTTTCTGAGTCTCTCCATTCCCCCTAAGACGGGAATAGATATTCCCTTGAGCGTGACTATGACAGGATTGAGATTGGATTAATTAGCAGGCACTGATCCCCTGCCTAGAGATGCAAGTTTAAAAAAAAAAAAAAAAAAACAGGCACAAAATCATATTGTGTCAGCAGGGTGCTTATAGCATTGGCAGTCTTGGTTTTTTAACATATTTCTAAAAGACTGTTTTCCACATTGAAGAAGTTTGAAGAGTAGATGCCTTTGAAGCTAGAGATATAAAACTCCTTTAATATCCAATAGAGTTGATGCATACCAAAAAAAAAAAAAAAACCCAACTGAAAGAGATAAAATGAAAGGCTTTAAAATCCTCAGCACTTTAGTTCTTTATTAACTTCTTGGAAGGGATTACTGTCCACATACAGATTTATCTTCTCATTTTGTCTGCTTATCTGTTTTCAGGAAAAAGAAAAGGACCCAAACCTGGGAGAGGAGGAATCATTTCCCACCATATCCCAGATTTGGGTATTTTCTTATCAAAGTTACCAGCTCAAATGGCTGAGTCAACCAGGTTTTGCAGCCCTGTCAGTTTAAAATTACGTAAGACAATGGGAAATGCAATAAACCAAGATCAATAGAAAATACTATACTGTACTTGAAACTGTTTAATAAGAACAGGGATAAATTTCTTATGTCATTTATGCCCCGAGTTGCCTCATGAACTTTAACTGTAATAGTAAAGGTTTAGAAATCTTATTCTGTTTCACAACTCTATAAGGCTGGAATCAGCATCCCCATTTTATAGATAAAATGTCAGTTGCTCACCCAAACCCTCACAGTTGGTATGTAGCAGGCACTCCATAAGAATTAGCAGGGGAAAGAGAGGGAGACTGGAGGAGGGAGGGAATTAATTGGCAAGTAACTCTAATCCATTCTCCCCTCACTTTTATCTAGTTGTAGCAAAATTAGTGGTGCAGTGGTAAAAGACCCACCTGCCAGTACAGGAGGAGATGCAAGAAGATGCAGGTTCTACCTCTGGGTCAGGAAGATCCCCTGGAGCAGCAAATGACAACCCACTCCAGTATTCTTACCTGGAACATCCCATAGACACAGGAAACTGGTGGGCTACTGTCCATAGGGTTGCAAAGAGTCAGACACAAGTAAGCACACACACAGCAAAATATATTGATGTGTATTTATTTTGTCTCCCCTTTCTTGCCCTGTCCCCGAAGTAGGTGCTATTTGATGGTAAATAATCTAAAACATAGTGAGGTGAAGAGGAGCAGCAATGATCTGGGATAATTCAGGAAAAAAATCTTTCCAGTGTTAGCATGAGAGTGAATCCACCATAGACATTTTCTGTTTTAAAGTAGGACACTATGTTATGGTAGAAAATGAGAGTCAGCAGACAGGGTCCTCATTCTTTTCCCTGCCTGCAACTAGCAGTGTGACCGACAGAATAGCTAAACTGCCTGGTTAGCTTTATCACCTGTAAAAGTATGATAGTTCTCATGCTGGGGTTTCTGGAACAAATGTAAAAGATGATATTGGTCAAACAGCATGTCAAATGATTGTTGCAATATTTTTGTAAGATACAAATCTGACAGGCACTCAATAAACTGTAGCCTTTATTATCACTGACATTTACTCCTTTAGTTTCTCAAGAGACTCTGGTGTGCATTTGTTTATTAGGCAAAGGGTATATGGAACAAACAACAGTTTGTTTGGAATTTCACAGTTTATGATAAATAGCCTAGAAGGTCTATTTCTAATTACATGACCTTTCAGAATGCATCTCATCTGTTTATAAACTCTGAAATATTCAAATCCTCCTATACCTATCTCTCACATCTGTCTTAGCCCTCCCTACTATGTCAATAAAGTCAAAAAAGTCCCAAAGAGAGGAAAAATATTATTTCTACTCTATCCCCAGCACTTAAGGCATAATAACAACTAAATATGCACGCACACATACACACACATTCTTTTCTCCCTATTACATTGCTGTTTTGTAAAGTTCATAGTTAATCTTCTTATTTATAAATTCCTATTTTCCTAGTTCCCAGAACAGTGCTTTTCACATAGCAAGTGCTCAGCAAGCATCTGTTGAAAGAATTGGAAACGTTATTCACAGAGAGAGGGGGAAAAAAAGTAGAAGAAAAAAACAAATCTCCAAGCAGAAATTGATAAATACATCTGACAGTGAGCTGGGCAATGAGACGTAGGGTGTGATGTGAGAAGACCCAAACTCAACATGTGGTTTTTCCAAGCATCTTTGTGCTTCATCCTTTGCGTCCTTCACACCCTTTGTGCTTCATCTTTTGCATGTGGTAGTGACTGATTTCTGTGGCCAATGCCTAACTTCCTTGAGTGACTCAGCCTTGTTGCCTCAATATGTTGCCAAGAGCTAATTGTCTTTCCTGCTGCTCCAGAAGTAATGACAACCACAAATGCTGGGTGCACATATGTGCCAGGTACTTAATTGACTGCTGATCTTCCTCAATCTGTGTCCCTGGACACTAAAAGGAGTCGCGGAGCACACTATTACACAGCCCCCAATTATTAGCACTAAATTAAACTCTGCAGAAAGCCCTTTGCCTAGTTACCTTAAATGAAGTCAGTTGTCTTTTCTAATTAAAAAGTTGCAGTCAATGTGGTAACTTTCCAGATGCTGCTGGCTAATAATCAGTACATCTTCATCCCTCTTTGCTTGTTATTGTACCAGAGGGGCTGAGAACCTGAAAAACACATACCCCTGACTCCCGTGTTAGAAACAATTAAAGTCAGAGGATGGGAGATCCTTGTGTGGGATTTGAAAGGTGGAAGCGAAGGAAAAGCCAGCCCTACCTGCTGACACTGCCAACACACACACATCACACACCATATGCCTCCCATACATCCCACACACATGCCCACACAAGGACACATCACACACAGTGCACATACATACAGACACACAGACACACACACACACACACACACACTCCACTCCTTAGGACCAAGGCTTTCATTAACTTGATTCTTCCTTAAGTCACGCCGAGGCTGAATTTTTTCTCAGAAGTTCCTGAATTGTAGCTTGATGTGCTACGGCAAAGATCATGTAAACATCTTGCCTGTAAAAGTCTGGAACAACACAAAAAGAACACTTAAGGAGCACATTTGCCTATGTCAGAAACAAACCTGAACTCTATAAACCATGTTATAGAATTGAAAGGTTATTTAGTATTAATTACATAGGAGAAGAAAAACTGTTTTCTAAGACTCACAAGCATCATCATCAAAACGGAAAATCTTTAAAATGAAAATATCTATAGCAGCATCTAAAAATAGAACAATGCTAACTGTCCAAACTATGAAAGCAAGAGCAAATTTAAGAATTATGATCCTCAGGAACTTTCCAGAAGACACAGACATATTGCTTTTGAACACTGACTTGCAAACTGTAGGGGGCACCTAGACATGGAACCCCCAACTGGATGCACAAACTTCAGATGTGCCCAGTAGTCAACACAACAACCATTCACTGAGACCCAACTTTTGACTGAAGAGTTTAGCGAAGATCCTGAACCACCATGTATGTTTTAAAGTCTAACCACAGAGCAAAAAATTATAGGATTTACCAACCTTAACAAGAATATACCTATGATGGAAAATGTCATTACATAAAGCCAGAAACTTACCAGGAAAGACTTCATACAGAGGAGTACATGGCAGAGGAGTCTTGGTGGTCAAACTTGAAGTTCAAAAAAAAGTTGTTTGAGAGAGAGAGGCCATAAATGAAGAGCAACCTAGAAGAGGAGATGCAGGAAAACTCTCTAAGAGGAAATGTATTAAGTCTGAAAATTATTCCAGAAATTGAATTGTGGAACATCCTTAGTAGTGTTTGAAAAAATAAAAAGGCATCACAGGGGCTTCCCAGGTGGCACTAGGGATAAAGAACCTGCCTGCCAATGCTGGAGATATAAGAGATGCAAGTTCAATCCCTGGATCAGGACGATCCCTTGGAGGAGGGCATGGCAACCCGCTCCAGTATTCTTGCCTGGAAGACCCATGGACAGAGGAACCTGGTGGGCTACAGTCCAGGGGATGGCAGAGTCGGACATGACTGAAGCGACTTAGCACATAGTGCATCACAGTGGGAAGAGCCTGAGCTTCAAATAAGCTCTCTTTTGCTGCAAGACAGAGTGACTTTCACTAGATCTAAATGTCCTCATCTACCAGTGTAGGATGTGATAGGTGCTAGATGTGACACTTCTAACTTGCAAGTAGACAAAGAAAGGGCAAGCAAATACTTACACACCAAGTAAATACAATCTGTCAAAGCCTATGCTTTTAACCAACTCATGCTGAAGCTGTTTGCTCATTCAGTTAATTATTCTGAATGCTTCTTGAATATGTGTAAACACATGAGGGAGGAAAATTTTTTTTTTAATCTAGTCTAGTAAATAGGCAGATATGATTTAGGATTACAACAAATACTACAAAGAACATTGGAAGAAAATGATGTAAGACCTTAAACACTGAAAAGATTACCTTCATGCAAAGATCTAGGCTGACATAAAAACATGAGGCAATGTTCAGGCAGAAAGACAGCTTGTGCAAAGTTCCTGCATCAGAAGAGGGCTATTTGAGGAACTGAGTGATCCAGGAAGGGATTAGCATCAAATGATGTTAGAGGGATCCTCTTCTACAAAGAAGAGGGTAAGGATTTTTTTTTTTTTAACAAATTCTAAGTGTAACTGGAAATATTTAGTGATTTTAACCAGGAGCATTTTGTAAATAATTTGTGTTTTTAAAAATCATTCTGGTCGCTGCATGGAAAGTGAACTGTTGGAATAAGAAAACCATCCTGTTACTGTATAGTAAATATGACTGAAAGTCAGTAGGAATGGATTTAACATGTGTTCCCATCATTTACTAGAAAATTCTTGAGTCAGACCTGAGTTGGAAAGGAACTGACAGAAACATAAACCCAAGGGTAGCTCATGTCTATATCAATGCATGTATTCAAAAGCATTTGAATAAATAAAAGAATTAGAATTCCTCCTTGTTCCAAGAGATAAAAAGACTATTTCCTCTCCATATTGAGTTACCCCACGAGAACTGGAAGGTATGGAATGCTGCCATATTCTTTCTTTGTATCCCAGAAAGATAATAGAGATTTACAATAGCCACGTGCCATGGTTAAGAGATATTATGTGTACTTTCCAGGGGGACAATAAAAAGTAACATTGGGTGCAACCAAATAACTTGTTCATTATAATTAGAGAGTCAGGCATGTACTTCTCAGGATCAGTATTTTCAGTCTCCACATACTATAATTTTCCAGCACATCATAATGACTCTCTTTCCAACTGAGTTAGTTGAACAGTTGCAGGAACAGTTACGCATACAACCATGCAAGTTCAGAGCTGCAAACTCAAGGCCATGCAAACTAAAATATTACACTTCTTAAGTCTTGAGCACTTCTTTAAGTCTGTGATTTCACCTCCTTCATCATCATTTTAATGAGATCCTTAAGGCTCTTCATCTTTGAATTTGCACTTATTTCTGTTCTTAAGGAAGTAAGGATCCTTTTTTGTTTATATTTCACTATGATGAACATACAAATACTGATTATTACCTAGATAACATGAAACAATCTTTGCACAGTGAACTCAACACATGCATTCTTTCTTGTAGATATAAGTAACTCTTCAAATATAACAACATTCAAAATCTTTTAGTAGGCAAGTCATATATTTCATATTTTATTAGAAGATTTGAATTTGACAGAGGTCAGCATAACCAAATTTACACATATGGCCACACTGAAAAATTCTTTTAAATGCTTGTAAGTAATTTGCCAATTGATTCTGGCAAATCATAAAATCAATGGCAAAGTAGCATAAAATAGTATTTATTTTATAAAATTTCATATATTACCAATAGTGTTCAGAAATCACTCATAGACCACACACACAAAAATAAAATTAGTACTCAATTTTCAAACTCTTGCCAACAATTCCCGTATTTAAAGCATGAAATTTAACAAAAATAAACTAATATAAAAGTTAAAAATAGCAGAACTCCATCAGACGGACCTCCTGATTTACTTTCCTCTTTCTTAGTTTTTATTTTTTGATTAATATACTAAGATTATATTTCTCTTCAGGGGAAATTTGATCTTCTCTCTGTTGATTATATTTAATATAAGCATTCCATCACAAAAAAAAATTTTAATTGATGGCTATTAACAATATACCCTCTGGGTGTATCAAGTCATTTAAATGTTTAGATTCATTATGGGAATTGACTTGAGAATCCAAATTGTTATGAGAAGTATCTAAGAAGCTCTAATTTATTATGTTTTTAATACCTTATATCACAGATGACAGGTAGGGGAAAAAATAAAAGTAGAAAAGAAAGGGAGGATGAAAAGAATACGAATGTAAAAGAAAAATTAGGAAGATACACTGAAACTCAGAGGTAAATAAAGGCAAAATAAAATGAAAGAGCAAAGTTTTAAATGGACGTGGCTAACTAGGATTGGCCATAAACATTAAAAAATAAATGGCTTTACACAGGGAACTCTGTTCAATGTTATGTGGTAGCCTGGATGGGAGGGGCAGGGAGTTCAGGGGAGAATGGATACGTACATGTATAAGGCTGAGTACCTTCGCTGTCCACCTGAAACTATTACAACATTGTTCACCAGCTGTACTTCAATATAAAATAGAGTTTTTGAAATGGTTTTAATAATGATGACACTTAAGAATAAACAAAGGTTTAAAAAACTTGGGTGACAAAATTTAAAGTCAATGAAATTATCACATGTGTTAAAGAACATACTTGCCAAGTTATTAGGTTTCAAACTGACATTCTGAACATTGAGACGTGGCTTTGTTTCTTTGGAGACGCAATTGAAAAGCCAGCTTACTACTAATGTATTTGTAAAAATCAATTTAGAGTAAGAATATTTCGTGTCAACATTCTTACAGCTATAGACCATCATAGGTGAGGAGAGTAAGATCAATGCAAATTATTTCCAATTTAGGTGTACCTTGAAAAGACTTGTCACCAGAGGCAATTTTACTGTCTATCATTGATAGTTATTGTTGGCAAATTGTCAATACTTCCTTCACAAACAGCTTTAAACCTATATAACAGTTCTCTTGCTTAGACAGATTAAATCAGTTGTTAGAATTAATGTTCTATTTTGATTTTTGTAACTTAGTTGCTCAAATTAACAAAAGTTATTTATTTCTTGAGACACTCATCTGATGGATAATTATGAAAATGGGAACTCAGAAAGAAATTCAATATTGGAATGAGAAAAACATGCTTTTGTAAAAAAAGGAAATTTGGAATGACCATAGTTTAATTACATTTGGGCTAAATTTTCTTGCCAAGTTTTATATTCAAGATAAACATGGCTGAGATTAGAAGGGAAGCCTGATATATGAGGCCCTAACCAGAAGGGCAGAGAATGAAAGTTCAGTCCACGTCCCCTATAATGACTTGATACAGGGCCAGGGAAAATTTCCTCAGTTAGCTTTAACACCACTGATAAAAACAAGGTCCAAAAGAAATATCTGTCAGACTTTCTCAATGTTAGTCCTAATCACATCAATCATAGGCTCATTCATTTTCTATCAGGTGTGATATAAGTTTTTTTTTAATTGATTTCATTAAAAAAATTTCCTCATTTTATAAGGCTTAGTCCCCCTTTTGTAATATATTTATTCTTTGTCTAAGACAATCATCACCCCTTTGAGAGCAGAATGGCTTGGTTAAAATAGTCACAGGATAGTTTTGACTTTAACATTGCCAAACTTCTTCAGTGATTAACACATCACTTGTGCCACTGGACAATCTCTCTATAATCAAAGACAAAACCTGGAAATTGGATTTGTCAGCCTCCCTTTTAAGCTTGTGGTACAGCTATTATTTTAGAGGTGTTCTAGTCAAAAGGCGAAATCTCTTCTAATTCAAGGCAATACTTGAACTCCTCTGAAATAAGGACTCCTCTGATGTGTGATACTTTCCTAGTATGTAGAAACAATGGAGGAAACACTCAGAACTTCAAAGTTTCTGCATTATCATTGTCTTTCACAAGAACTGTAGGAAAACTGATCAAGTCATCTTGAATGGGCATATTGCCCATTCTCCTTTGTTGGGGAGACCCTAACCAGAAATTAAGTAAATCTTCATTGTGAAGATGGTTGTATAGGCACAGCCATGTGGAATGATTTGTAATTTCTCATTAATTCATTTAGTCAGCAAATATCTTTTTTTAGTTTCTATCTTGTGTCAAACACTGGAATACGACTTGGAATACAATGATGGCCAATATAGAAAAATTCCTATTATAGAGTATATACTCTCAGGGTGATAAATAGGCAACTTTAACACTGAGGTATGATGGAGGAAGTTCAAGAGCAGCCAGCAGGAATAGTGAACTCAGTCTAAGGGTGGACGTGGAGATGTGTACATTTGGCCCTCATTTTCAATGGATTCTGTATTTGCAAAGTCCTATCACTAAAATCTGTAACCTTAAAATCAACACTTGAAATTCTTTCTGGCTCATTCACAGACATGTGCAGAGCAGGGAAATTTTTTAAATGTCCAGACTCACATGTACACAGCAGAGATGGAAGAAGATAATGCTCTGTCTCCCCATTTCAGCTCAGAGAGGAGCAGAGGGTGGAGATTGTGGGGTGCTGGTGGGGAATAAGGTTTGCAGGGCAATGCAAGATGCTCTGACACCAGCCCGTTAGACTGAGTTTGAATCCCAGCTCTGGCTCCTGTTACTAGGGCAACCTCACATAAGTCGCTTTAGTACTTCAGAATGTCGCTTTCACTTTTATAAAATAAAGAAAATAGAATCTACCAGGATATTTTGCTTTTAGGATTTAACATTATAATCTATGTGATATATGTATATGTGTGTGTATATGTGTGTTCCCCCTAGGAAATAGTTCAGTATTTGGTAATGCAGTGTTGCTGGGATTTCATAGAACGTTAACCATCATGATAACAAGAATCAGTTTTATAGGTCTAGTAGTTTAAAAGTCCAAGGAGGGATTAAAATACATGCAGAGGGTTTCTGCATTTTGAAGAACTGAAAAATTTCAGAATGCAAACTAAACTTTGTGCTCAAGGAAGAATGTAGTGAGACATAAGGTCTAAAAATTCAATAAGACAAATAATGAAGGATTATTGAGATCCGAAAACAAAAAAAAAAATGGAATTTATATTAATGGGCATTGGAGACCTCAACTGAAGGATTTTAAATATGAGGGTGGCACAATCAGATGTAACCCAAGATAACTGTTCCCAGGAACATATTCAGTCCTGTCATTGATGCATTTTGTGGTTTGATGCTTCCAGCAGCATCCTTTTAATACAGAGGCAGGAGCCTTGGTCTTAGAACTGAAAAGAGAACATGAAGAGAACAATGAGTCTGCAGAGGACTTAATTAAGATTATCAGAAAATGGAAAAATGGTCTTCTATAAAATACTAGAATTTTCTGCTTCCTGAAAGTATTAGTCATTCAGTCATGTCTGACTCTCTGTGACACCATGGACTGTAGCCTACCAGGCTCCTCTGCCCATGGAATTCTCCAGGCAAGAATATTGGAGTGGGTTGTCATTTCCTTCTCCAGGGAATCTTCTCAACCAAGGTCTCCCACATTTCAGGCAGATTCTTTCCCGTCTGAGCCACTGCTCCTTACCACCATCACAAATAAGTCCTAACTATTCAATATATCTGTTGTCAATCTCTCCAGGTTCAAATCCCAGGTGAGTGAATAATAATAGACAAGCCAAGACACCATGCCCTTTCTCTGCCAGAGGAAGTCTGAGAGAGACTGTCCCCTCTCAGGCATTTGTAGTAGTAGGTAGCACTGCATTCCACCACACAGTAGGAAGGGGAATTGGATTTACATGCCCAAACGTAACAATAAATGTCCAACATACCCACAAAATATGAGGAGAGGAAACAAAATGCCAAATTGCTAATGAAAGCATTCCCTTAGAAGAGAGAACACACAAACCAATAAACTATTTTAATGTCTCCAGGGTCATAAGTCCTAAGAAACCAAAGACTCTTTGGTCTAAGATACATATATGGGAGTAAGCATGTGTTTTATTTACCACCTGCTATATATAGAAGGACACATGCTAAGGCATTTTTAGAGCTGTCCCCAATTTACTGACAAGAAGATAAATGTCCTTAATATCAACTATGGCTTTGTTGACATAGCATCACCAACTTAAGTCCCTCTGACATTGCTAAAAACCTTTTACCTTGCTCTTTCTTCCCTAACTCCCACACCTCCCACATCTCCCACAACCAACCCCACTCAGTCAGAAAATCTATATGTTAAACCGTAATTTGAGCACATTTTCTATATCAGGAACTAGATTCATTAACATTTGTAAAAATATCAAGCATTATCTCTAAACTTTAGATCAGCCCTCAAAGGAAACAGCATGTCCCCCATTTTTAAGGATGGAATGAGATGTTAAGTAACTTTCCCAAGATCTCATAACCGACAACCACTAGATGCACATGTCAATTCCAGATCTGCAGAACTCCAAAGATATTTATAGTCAGTAAATTACTACACCTTCTCTATTTTTTTTCCTTTACTTTCCAAAGAGATCTGAGGGAGCTGATAATTTCTTAGGCCTTGTTTTCTGTATCTGCTGAAGGAGACAAAGACTGAGGCACCATTGTTCCCTCCAGGTGGATACTATTCTGGTTTCCCAAGGATTAAGATTAGAGATGGCAACTTAATTAAAGTATATAAACTGTACTTGTTTAAAAAAAAATCACAAAGAAGATGTGGTGCATATGTACAATGGCAAAATACTCAGCCATAAAGAGGAACAAAATAATGCCATTTTCGGCAACATGGATGAACCTAGAGGTCATCATACTAAATGAAGTAAATAAAAAAGGGAAAGACAAATGCCATATGATGTCACTTAAATGTGCCATCTAAAATATGACACAAATGAATCTACTGAAACAGAATCACAGACATAAAAATCAGACTGGGGGTTGCCAAGCGGGAGGGGGTCAGGGGAGGGCTGGGGTGGGGTGGGAGGATGGGGTTAGCAGACTTAAGCTTTCATATTTAGAATGGACAAATGACAAGGTCCTACTGTATAGCACAGGGACCTCTAGTCACTATTCTATGATAATGTAATGGAAAAGAATATTAAGAATGTGTATGTAACTGAATCACTTTACTGTACAGCAGAAATCAACACAAAACTGTAAACCAACTACACTTCAATTTTTAAACATTAATTAAAGAAGAAAGAAAATCACCAAAATGGACATCCAAAAACTATAATTTGTGGTATTTTAACAGAATGGCTTTAACTATTGACTATAAAACAACTCTACTCTCGTCTCTATTCTTCTATGCTCTTTTCTTTCCCTCTCTTTCAATCTTCTCTTGTGTTTTCTCTCCTTATCACTGCTTGAAGTATTTTGACTGTGAACCAACTGGAGGCTAAGGAGTATAAAGTGCTTCTGACTATATCTCAGTGTTAAAAGGTCAATTTGGGAGACAGTTCACAGTTGTGGGGGGAAAAAAAAGGCAAAGCCAAACAAAGGAGAGATGTTATATAACATCAATAAAAAAAAAAGAACTGGGTGTGGAATGTCTAAATAGCATGAACTATTAATAAAATCCTATTTGATTTCCTTAATTTTTTTATGGAGTATTATTATTCCCATGTAATAGATGAAGGAATTGAGTCTGAGGAAAGGAAGTGATTGGCTTGATCTTGGACCAGGTGAGTGATAAACTGGGTGGAGCAGGCTGGGTGTAAATTGGGAATGGAGGTGACAATGATGAATAGGTCTTAGGGCCACAGCCATCCCTCAGCACCAACTAACAGTTTCCAAGCATTAATGAGTCTTCTAACTTTCCAAGAGATTCTGGAAATTGCAGTTTAGTGAAATAGTCTATTGTGTATTCTCTTTCTTGTGAGCCAGTGCACCTGATGAGTGCAGGACATTTGCCTTTAACAACTGAATAAGAGCAGATCCAAGCCCATGACTGCAGTCTTTTAGCTCTTGATCTGGTGTGGTCTCTGTAACAGCACTCTCCCTGCCAAAGGCTACACCACATGTGTGTGCATACAGATGAGGATAGGGCAGCCAGATGGTATCAGAGATGGTGGAGGGGCCTAACAAGACTGCTTTTCCAAAAAGTAGAGAGAGAACAAAAGAGGTACTTATTGAAGAAGACAGTTTTGACAGGACTGTCATCAGCAATATGGTTAACTCCTAACATTTTCTCTCAGCAAGACTTCTTCAACTTGACTTATTTTGGAGAAAAGTACATAAGAGAAAACTTTCCCCTTTCACTTCATGTCAGTTGAAAGTCTATATCAAAAGGCATTTGGGGACAAATAATAGAATTAAAAAGCCAGGTATCTGGAGTCTTTTTTTTTTTTTTTTTTTTTTTTTGCGAGCACGAGGAGCCGGCGTGCCGGGTAGGTATCTGGAGTCTTTTATTATGAATGTTTGAAGTCTTCATTTGTCCATTCAATACCCAGTTACTGGGTATCTCCATGAGCCAGCCACTGAAACTGATGATGGCAGGCCAAAGCTTCTTATATTTAAGAGGGTCAACTTTACAACAGTTTTAGTTATAATACAATGGAAACCACCATAAAAAATGTTTGCCTAAGACCAAGTCTTAAAGTTCACCTCTACTTGATTAAACTTTGGACTGTAGACCTCCCTTTTCTTAGAGCATCTACTTTAGGAACCTTTTGTTGTAAATGCTTTCAAGGCTCCTTCTCCCAGCCTGTTGCCAGTTGTACAGCCCAGGAATATCTTTCTCATGGACTTGGGAGGCATCCCTGCATCTCTTATGGATCCTGTGTTGGCAGGCAGGTTCTTTATCACTAGGGTCACCTGGGAAGCTCTTTGAAATATAATCATCAACAAAGACAGTCAGGGACTTCCCTGGTAGTCCACTGGTTAAGAATCTGCCCTGCAATCCAGGGGATATGGGTTTGATCCCTGGTCTGGGAACGAAGATCCCACATGCTGTGGAGCAATTTAGCCCACACCACAACTGAGCATGCTATAATTAGAGAGTCTGCACACTGCAACCAAAGATCCCACATGCTACAATTAAGACCCACTGTAGCAAAATTTTAAAAAATAATAATACAAAAGACAGTGTCCCTATTTTTCAATTTCTGTGAGAGGGTAGAAGTCTAACTTCAGTAAACAACAATTAGCAAACACAGATGGCCTAATGACTTTGACCAACTCCCCTGCTAAGTGTTCCAGTACTTTTTCACTAGCTCATCCAGTGCTTAAAAATCCTCCCATCTTTTGTTTTGGTGGAGTAGAGTTCAATCTCACTCCCTATTGCAACAGTCTTGAATAAAGTCTTCCTTGCTGATGAGGCAGCAAAAATTTGACAGCTACCAACTTGTCCACTTACAGGAGGGAGAAGTAGGTCATTGGTGACTAGAGAAGAAGGAGGCAAACTTCATGTAAGCGGTTATTAAATGGCCCTTTTGAAAGATGAACAGTGGACTGCACTAATCATAGTAGTGCAAACTATTCCAAGCAGTAGGTCTCCCTGTACCTTCACAGACATGTGAGAGCAATGTCTTTGGAAAATGGCTGGAAATGACTGGCAGGCTGTAACAACACTAAAACTATTATTGTGAAAGTTTCTGTGGTTTTTACTTCTGTTCCACTTTATAATTCTGTCTTGAAGTTTTCACCTTAAACGTTATCGTAATTATAAAAAGAACACTGAGCCACAGTGGGAGACATACCAGCTAGAATTCATGTAATTAATTCAATAATTTAAAGTTTACTGAGCACCTACTATATGCCAAGCAAATAGATACACACACCCTTTTTGTAGAAAGGACCAGGTTAAGAGCATGGACTCGTGAGGCCACACAGTTTGGCTCCAAATCCATACTCTGTACCCACCATGTGACTGTGTGACCTTGGGCAAGTGACCTGGCCTCTCATGACTCAGTCTCCTCATCCATAAAACAGTATACTTGATTTTTGTATAGTATATACTTGATTTTTTAACTTAATGATTTAACACTATATCAAAAGGCATTTGGGACCAAAAAAAATAGAATTAAAAAGCCAGATATCTGGAGTCTTTTACTATGAATATTTGGAGTCTTCATTTGTTCGTTCAATCTCCAGTTACTGGGTATCTCCATGAGCCAGCCACTGAAACTGATGATGGCAGGCCAAAGCCTGCCATTAAGTGTTAAATCAGGGAAAACATTTATGACAACACCTGCACACACTAGTTGTTTAATAAATTTTAGCTATTATTTGACATTTATTAAAACCAAGGTTAAGTCTTATTTATGGCTAGCTAATGTTTGTATTTCAAAAAAGCATTATTAGTAATAATACAGCCTTAGAAGAAATCACTACTTTTTAAAATTGCCTTTTATCTACCTTCTTTCTGAATATTCTTACATTAGGAGAGGAAGAATTCCCTGCCAGTGGATACCCCCAGCTCTCCTCTCTCACCACAAACATGCATGTGTAAGATCTCGTGCTTAGCACAGCAATTTCACCCCAACTCTCCTTAGGGTTTTTCTCAGTTTCCACCAAACTGTCATCAGCAATTGATGCTTGGCCCATCAGAGTTAATTAAGGAAAGGTCTATTTTGGCCTTCCTTTCTCCTTCTGACCTATGAAATGTGCTATGTCTTCACCTTCTTTATTTGCTTTTCTACTCTACAATGGAAAGACAGAAGAGAGAAAACAGGAGAGGAAGTGGAGAGAGGGACTGGGGAGTAGGCAAAAGCAAGGCCAAATCTCAGATTAGCCTGGAAGCCAGGCTGCCTGAGTTAAAATCCAACTTCATAAACAATGTGACCCTAGGTAAATAATTTACTTCTTTGTTCCTTAGTTTTTTCATCTGTAAATTATGGATAAAACAAGTACCCATATCATGGGGTTCCTGCAAAAAAGTAAAATAAGTTACTGTATCATATAAAGTGCTTGGAACTGAATCTGACATATGTCAGCTTTTTTCATTAATCTAATTATAGTTTCCTGACAACATCCTTCTCTTCTTCATACTAAGCTTCCCTATCCCTTTCTGATGAATTCTTCATTTGAAATAAATATTCTGAATACTGGGCACTGAATTAAATCTTGATCATCTTACAAACCATCACAGAGACCAAAATAAATGAGTGCTCCTTCATATTCACTGTTTCTCCCATCAAACCTTAAATTCCTATTAGTCCTTCTAGCCCCACAACAGACAACAGATTGTTGACCAGTAAATATTTGTTGATTTAAGTATACAAACTTCTATGAACACAGACTTCTTTCTAAACTTTTAATAGAAATTCCATTGAAAACATTTTATAAACATATCAGATTCACTGAATAATACAGAGAGTACCAAAATGCATAACAAAGAAAAATATTTTAAATCCTAAGAATTTGAACCAAAAGTTATGGTTTTTCCAGTAGTTTGTATGGATGTGAGAGTTGGACCATAAAGAAGGCTGAGCACTGAAGAACTGATGATTTTGAACTGTGGTGTTGGAGAAGACTCTTGAGAGTCCCTTGGACTGAAAGGAGATCAAACCAGTCAATCCTAAAGGAAATCAGTCCTGAATATTCATTGGAAGGACTGATGCTGAAGCTGAAACTCCAATACTTTGGCCACCTGATGTGAAGAGCTGATTCATTGGAAAAGACCCTGATGCTGGAAAGATTGAAGGCAGGAGGAGAAGGAGGCAACAGATCCTGAGATGGCTGGGTGGCACCACTGACCCAATGGACATGAGTTTGAGGAAACTCCAGGAGATAGTGAAGGACAGGGAAGCCTGTCATGCTGCGGTTCATGGTTTCAGTGTCAGACACAACTTAGTGACTGAAAAACAAGTATGCCTGAAAGACATTTGCATGTTACTTTAAATGAATAATAATATATACTAGAAAAATACATAATAATGGTTATTAGATCTATAACATAGTATGGGAAGGAAGAGTTCATATACTGTTATCTCTTTTCAGGGATAAGAGAATTTTAATTATGTTTAGATATTAATGGAGGCTTTTCTCCCAGAAGCTTTGTAAAGGAGAAGGATGAGTTCTGCAACCCTGAGCTGAGCAAATGATGGGTGCTGTTCTAATTCTTGTTGAGCCCAAGGCACACTTAAACACCAAAGCATGGATGTTGTGGAGATACACAGTCATCTCATATTGGAGTCACTGCCTTAGCTATGATTTGTCCTGTCTAAAGAATGAATAATGGCATCTCTAGATAGATACTCTTTTGAAATTAGCAGAAGGATCAGAAATGTATACAATTATTCAGAATCATTTAAATAGTCTGTTTGCAGAACTAAGTGAAAGATTCCCAAAATGCGGAAAGTCCACAAAGTGGGGACTTAGGGAAGAATAAGATAATGGGAACTGGAGAAGATTCAAAATCTAACAATAGAGGATCAAGAAGATATGCCTATGAGGGAGGTTTCAAAAGTATGACACAGACATAGCACAATGAATCAGAAACAGTGATGAATCCAAAACATCTGGATGAAAAGCAAAACTAATAACCTGAGAATTACTAAAGATGAAATCACATTTAAGGAGACAGAAGTATTTGTATGCATGTGTGTGTGTGGTTTACAAGCAGGAAAAATAGATATAATCATAAAATCTACTGGACCGCTAGACTATTGGATCATACAATTATCTTCTTTGAGACCCATGAAAGCAGTAGATATCTCTTTTCACTAACTCACCCTTATACAAATAACTTCCTAGAGTAACATTCTAAGATTCAACCTAGTACATCTATTATCCACTTATTATCAGCTTATATAGGTAAATTATGTAGGTAGAATCAATGGACTTGATGATAAGATGAAGAATAAGAGTATAAGATGAAGAGTCAAGAATGACTTTTATTTTCTGTCTTGATTTGATGAACAAATGACTGAGTTGGTTTACTCTGAGGAATAAAAAGCTACAAAGGAAATCAAAGTTTCAGAGGCATCAAGTTTGAGGTGCTTGCTACTCACCCAAGAAGAAATGATATACAACTGGGTATATGTATGAAGTGTAAAACTCTGAAGAAAGCTCCAGATTGGAGACTGATTTTGAGATCAATGTTAATTTATAAATCTTACAATAAGTGGGATCATCTCATAAGAGTGTACAGAGAGGAGAAAAAACTTGTTTTCTCACCTTGGATGAATAACAACAATAACTTTTTAGCTTTTCAGATATACTGACTTATATATAATACAAATAAGAAATATTTATCTAAGTCAGTCTCTTTTATAATTATCTCTGAAAATAATATAGTGTACTTGAGTTCAATCCATGGACTGGAAAGACCCTGGAGGAGGAAATGGCAACCCATGCCAGTATTCTTGCCTGGAAAATTCCATAGACAGAGGAGCCAGGTGGGCTATCACCCATAGGGTTGCAGATAGGTGAACATGACTGAGCGACTGAGCACACATTCAGGACTTTTGTGTCATGAGCTTTATCAAGTGTCTTCCATGAATTTCTTCCTCACAAGAATGCTATCAACTACACAGTGCTATTATCCTAAATATACAGGTAAAGAAATTGACACAGAGAGATTAAGAAATGTAGTTAATGACTGCTCAATTTGTTTGAGAGCAACTGGAATTAAACTTATGAATTATATAATTCCAGAATTCCACTTTATCATTGAGCTAAATCACTTCTATTTAAATAACTCTAATTTTTCAAAGTATTTTTATATAATCTTTACAACTTCCTGGTAAGGTTGGAAATACTACAGACACACATTTTAAAACTTGAAAGCTCACAGATGATACATAATTTGCCAAGTGCATACTATCAGCACTAAAGACAATGTTTGCCACGTGATACAGTTTATCCAAGCACAACTAGGCAAAGACATTGCCAGTATTAGAAAATAAGTACTACAGATTACAGGTGTATCCAAGACAATGTACCTTGGTTCATAATCCAAGGCCAATGAATTATAATTAAGTGAAGTTTCATCTTACCTCTTTTATTACCGTAACATTCAAAGGCCTATAACCCATGAGTCTTAGTGATAATAAACAAAGGTTCTCTTATAAACCTAAATATTTAAGTATTTCTGCATTTTAAAAATACTACTATATTCATAGGACTTGAACACAATTTCACTCTTGACTCAGAAATGGGAGAAATTAGGAACAAAAAAGGGAGAGAGGAAAAAAAGAAGGGATGAAAGGAAGGAAAAAGAAAGGCTTGTGTTTCCTTGATTAAATATTCATACTTATCCCTTCCTAGCAATAACAGCTGAGATTCACTTTTAATATAATACAATGTTTCTCAAGGAAACATGAAAAATAGACATTGTTCAATAATAAGAAACTCATCAAAAGGGTTGTTTGGTCTGGTGAAGGCCAAATAACCAGCTGATGAATGAACTCTTCAGATTCCCATTATTTATTTAGGCATTGTATAGACGAGTAATCCCTATTCCTTTTGAAGTTCCAGCTTCAAACAGCATCTTCTTTTTCAGTTTCTTAAAAAAATATATATTTACCTTAACTTGTAAAAAACCAAGTGGGTGAAATTTGGTAACATGCCTGGAAACCACAGAAACAACAACAGATTGGGAAATCCCTGGTGTAGCTGCAGCCTGAATCACTCAGTTGTTTTTGCTGTTGTGTAGACATGGCCTTCAGGGCCAGTGATGGATGAGTGATGGAGTCAGCCTAATTCTTTGCAAAGTCCATGCTTGAAGTGGCAGCCAAGGTCAAAAGACAAAGCTGGCTGGATCTCTGCACCTAGTGTACTGTTCCTGTTCTTTCAGGGACTCTGGGGAGGCCCTTCAATGTGGGGGGGCAGGCTCAATATCAACCTATCCTTCTCCTACTCCTGCACTCAATACACATTGTTACCTCATTTCCATAATAAACTCATATGTTCTGGTTACCACAGCAAGTATGCCACCCATGTTCAGTGCCAGGGCAGAAAAAGTCATTTTGTTTGGCTGAGCTAATATGAATCTATTCAAAAAGTCCACAAAGCAAATGTAGTCTGATTCAGCCATTCCATTTCTTCCCAGTCCTGTTTAGCAAGAAGTATACTTTGGCTCAAATGTGTATTAACAAGGAAATCTATGTTTGTAGTGACCTGCTCTGAATGGGCCCCATTCTTACAGAAAGTCTTCCACTATACCAAAGGAAAAAGTCCTGATAGGTTGGAGAGAGTAATTCATAGAGAAAGATGTGCTGACAGCTCCGAATGAATAGCTTTCTTCCTCTAGGGCTTCAGCTCCAGTAGGCCCCCAGACGCAGGGAACTTATTCACATACTAGAATCCCAGAACGGCAGTCATATCCAACCAAGTCCTGGAAGTGATTAGAGAAGAAACTTCTTTCCTGAAAAAAAGCAGTCTTTCAATTAGCTACACAGATTTTTTTTTTTTTTTAACTAGCGAGTAGAGAAAGATGAAATTTCAGACTCTGGGTTTCAATAAGCCTCTGATTTTTCTCTCTACAATGGCTTCCTATATCCTGTGCATGACAAACCAAATGAAGCCACCATCTTGGAATAGTTATGAGCTGTTCAAGAACAGACCAAAAGCGTGGAACCTATAATGAACAGGTACAAGGCAAGAAAGAATGCTTTGGATTGTCTATGTCACCCCAAATCTTGCCCCATTTTCTTTCTTCATTTAATTGAGTTAGGATTCAATAAATGTTTGTTATGTGTTTACTATACACCAAATACCCATTGAATTCTTTCACACGCATTATCTCATAAGATTTACTCTTCTCATGATACAAATGAAGAAAAGGAAATAAAGGAATATAAAACAGATTAAGCTACATAACAAGATCACACATGTAATAACAGGGAGATATTTAAACCTGTCTTCTAAATTTTTCTATTTTCAACATCCTACATACCCCACTGTTGTGTTGTGTTTTGTTTTGTGATTTCTACCCAGTCCTATCACTTCATGGCAAATAAATGGGGAAACAATAGAAACAGTGACAGACTTCATTTTCTTGGGCTCCAAAATCACTGCAGATGGTGACTGCAGCCATGAAATTAAAAAACACTTGCTCCTTGGAAGAAAAGCTGTGACCAACCTAGACAGCATGTTAAAAAGCAGAGTCATTACTTTGCCAACAAAGGTCCATGTAGTAAAGCTATGGTTTTTCCAGTAGTCATATATGGATGTGAGAGTTGGACTGAGCATTGAAGAATTGATGCTTTTGAACTGTGGTGTTGGAGAAGAGTTTTGCAAGTCCCTTGGACTGAAAGGAGATCCAACCAGTCCATCCTAAAGGAAATCAGTCCTGAATATTCATTGGAAGGACTGATGCTGAAGCTGAAACTCCAATACTTCGGTCACCTGATGCGAAGAACTGACTCATTTGAAAACACCCTTATGCTGGGAAAGATTGAAGGCGGGAGGAGAAGGGGACAACAGAGAATGAGATGGTTGGATGGCATCACCGACTCAATGGACATGAGTTTGAGTAAACTCCGGGAGTTGGTGATGGACAGGGAAGCCTGGCGTGGTGCAGCTCATGGGGTCACAAAGAGTCAGACACAACTGAGCAACTGAACTGAACTGAAACTCCACGAGTGCTTTGACCTTGACAGAATTACAGGCTCCATTTTTTAGTTTCTGAGAACTGGCATGGTTTCCAAAAAAACAAACTCAGGTAACAGATGGGAGATAGATACAGGCACTCCTGAGGATGCCCCTGGGGTCTAGAACAGCATCAGCTGCAGGTAAAGCTGACAAATGCCCTTTGGGGAGGCAGCCCTTGGTGTTTCAAACTGAATGTTCAAATCCCTCTTGAAAGAACAAGGCATTTTTTTAATCAAAAAGTTCTAGAAACCTTCCAGAACACCAGGGAATAGTTTGACTATATCAAAATACCCTCAAGTCATCTTGTCATTTGAGGGATTTCTTAATTGCTAGGGTAAAATCACTGTTTGCTGATTGGTTTTATAGAAATGAAGTGTCTCTACTGCTTCCAAAAAATAAGTTTGGTTTTAGTGAAATATAATTTTCTTAATTATGAAGAGAAAACAATCTATTCTTGCTGAAGAAGTTAACTATGAGACCACTGGAAAGTATAGCCTGTCAAAAAGTAGAGCACAAAATTGATGATAACAGTGTCAAAAAAGTATTTGTCCTAATAAGCTTATCATGGCTATACTGAGACATATATGATGAAAGTAAAATAATTTTTGTATAATGCATAATTTTATTCATCATGACTTTAGGAAAGCACCTGCTAGCTGAGAATATACTGAATTGATTATTTTTTAAAAAGAGAAAACTACATAGAGGATAATTAATAACACTGTGAAAATTCTTGTTAACTCCTCAATGTCAGTTAAACAAAATAAACGAAGCCTGAAATGTTGAGATTATTCTTTGTGCTTTCTGTTTGGGAGACAACAGATTATATACCATGCAAAAGCAGAGGAATCAGATGAGCAAGAATGAAACTCCAGTAGAACATCTTAGGATATAAATGAGGGCTATTTTCTGCATCAGTAATAGAAAGTCTTAGAATATGAATAATAAAGGTCTATGAAATAGAGTTTCATTTAAGCCTACATGTGTAAACACTTGAGTTCTGGACCTGTTTTCTTTTCAAAACAGATGTGTCATCTTGGGCCTATGTTTTAAACACTCTGTCCTCAGTTTCCTTGTTTTTTCAGATGAAGTTTTACTGGAGTGTAGTTGCTTTACAATGTTGTGTTAGTTTCCACTCTACAGCAAAATGAATCAGCTGTATATATACATATAATCCCTTCCCTTTTGAACTTCCCATTCAGGCCACCATAGAGCATTAGAGTTCCCTGTGATATACAGTATATTCTCATTAGTTATCTATTATGATCCTTCTTTTTAAAGTTAAGAAAAATACATTCCTATGTTATGGTTTTTTAGGACCAAATGTGGACTAAAGAGTGCTTTGTAAATTCTAACATAAGGTTAAAGCTGTGTTCTGGACCTGCACAGTGTTTAGAAATAAAGTAATTAATTGCTCTTAATTTAAACTATCAATTAAAAATCAGGATATTTCATATAAAATTTAAATGTTAGGATTCTCTCGAAAAAATCAAGCATTCTGACAATACTGGCCCATATAACTCTATAATTGAATTGTCTGAAAATTAATACCATTTGCTCCCTTAGAACAATATACTCCTCAGTTTCTTTAGCCCCTACAGTTCCCTACTGTTTTACTCAGGGGCAATTTCAAACATCCATATGATCTGAAACCCCGGGTTATTAAGTTTATTCCCCCCCACACACACACACACTGCATAAAAGCAAGATTAATATTAAAGCCAATAGTCAGTAGATATCAAGTGAGGCTTAGCACCCAGTTGTAACTTAATATTTTATATTGGTCACTTTACTGAAGAGGTTTTTATTGGCCTCGAATAAAATAATCTACAACCCAAATCTCTGAATTAGTATCATTGCTCCTCCATTCAAACTACTGCTACTATAGAATTATTCCATCTGACTTATGTCCACACATTCACAGCCACTACTTATCTGGAATTCTATTGAATGCATATTTTAATTTTGGGGTCATTAGAAAAATATAGGAGATGATCTATATACCACTCCTTGCGCTATGAAAGAAGAAATACCAGTAAAAAAGTGCTTCTGATAATGTAGTTATTCAGGCTACCAAACAATACTAGGAGACGGATGACTTTGCCAATAAGCACCGCAACCACTTTTCTAAACTTAACTGCAAGCACATTTAGAGAGAAAAATATCAAAGTCTGAAAAACATACTATGTACTTTGAAAATTATTTTGCATTCCTATTTAAGTATTCTTTTTTTTTTTTTATTAGTTGGAGGCTAATTACTTCACAACATTTCAGTGGGTTTTGTCATACATTGACATGAATCAGCCATGGAGTTAAGTATTCTCAAAGCAACCATTAAATTTCAATCTATTAATAAAAGAACTTTTAGCTTTGGACTATTAAAAACCACTAGATATTGTTCAAGGCCATCTAACCCCCCAAAAAATAACTTATGGTTATTTTTTAACTGTAAGTAATGTTTTGATCTTGGAAACAGAAATTAATTCTTTTTCAGAGCCCAAGTCAAACATTTTCGACTACTTCAATGGATTGAAGTTTGCTTAGAAACAGACAAGAAGATGCCAGCCACAAATGGATTTCCACTTGGAGGCATTTTAGATGCAAAAGCAGAAAATAGCCACCTCCCCTCTTTTCTAGCGGAAAGGACCATGGTGGCTCCATATCAATAGACATTAAGAAGGGCTCTTAAGTCACAAGATGAGGGAGAAGGTAGAAGGCTCAGATGAAGGATGCCCTGGATGAGAAAGTATCCAGTTTAGGGAGGCAGATAGGCAAGAATTTCTAGGGGGAACTTCATCTAGGATGTGCAGGTCCTGTCTGATGACAGGTCAGACAGAGTGCTTCTGATGTCCCTAGCCTTAGCCTTACCTAAAATCCTATATGGAACTAACTTCTCTGGTGGGCTTTCTTTCTTTGATCTGTGTTGTTTTTAACATTTATTTGCAAATACTCTCAGTTCTCAGGTTTCCAAAGGTCTGGGTTTCCATTTGCCTGCTCAGGCTATGGTGACAGCACAGATGATCCACCTTCTGTGTGAACCTCTCTTCCTCTGACACCACTTACTACCAGGGCATCTACTGATGAGATGCAGTGTGAGAAGCCCAGGCCTTTCCCACAACTGCACAGGCTTCACCTAATTCATGCTTCTTCCACCATCTCAAATGATGGGCATAAGGCCTCAAGCACTTTTCTGGTCTTAATTTTAAAGTCTACTTGGAAAGATCAACTCCTCTTCTGACTCCTTTTACTCAATCAAACAAGTCAGAAGAGGCATTACAACAGACTCCAGGGTTTCTGCTGGTTTATCTTAGTTAGGTTGATAGTTAACCACCTTGTTGGCTATGGGTTGGTTGCTTCGTTAATTGGCATTAATCGTTTATTTGTCCATTTATAATCTGAAGGGTGTTTCCTCAAGAAAAGAAGCTAGGAGAGGCTATCAAATCTTTCTCACTACTAACATATACTCCACAAAGTGCATAAATAATGAGAAGTGCAGATTAGATGTGGGAAGAGTCTTCTGTCTTTGGAAACAAGGAACTTCAGGTTCACTTGGTAGAATAAACTCTAGTAGTTCTTAACACATTGACCAGGGGATTTTTGCAGAAATGAATGCCTGTGGCTGGTGATTTATTATGTAAGTGAATATTGAAATACTTTAGTCAGTAACATCTGAGTAACAAAAGATGTATTAATATGTCTCTGGTCAATAAGTTGTTAAAATACAGGGATCATGGACAGCCCTCAAGATACCAAGCAAAATCATAATAAGCCTTCTTTCTACAAAAATGCACAATATTGAACAATCAAGAATTCAAAATCCACTCATGGGCTTAAAAGATTCATAGACCTCGAGCAAAAGCCCAGTGAGGAATGCAAATAAATATTCTTCTGTTTTCAATTCAAGGCTTTGGTAGGAACATTAGTTACACAATTCAGTTAATAGATGGTCCATAAGAGAGATGTTTGAGTAATTACCAAGTAAAAGATTGGAAATTCAATGCAACTTGATGTCAAAATGCTGATATGCTGAAGTGATTACTATTCCCAGTTTATACGTGAGAACCCTGAGGCACAGAAAGGGTAAGGGTCCCAAGTTTATAGTGGAGGACAGAGGAGCCTGGCATGCTAGAGTCCCCGGGGTCGCAGAGTCAGACATGACTAAGTGACAGAAAAACAACAATAATAAAGCTAGAATTTTAACATAACAAGAATCTACACTAGAGGACGGTCCCACTTACATGACTTTCACCTGAAAATACACCAATATATACTCAACACTGTCCATAATCAGGAAACTTTTCTTTTTGTTTTATAAAATCACTTAATCTATACATGGCATCTTATATCCAGCTTGAAGGTCATGTGACATCATAGCAAAGTAATAAGGTCTATAGAGTGAGAAAAGGAAGACTATTTTATCTTCAATCAACACATGAGAACATGGACTTATTTTTTAAACCACAGCTTAAATATATTTGTTGTTATGTTAGTTGGTCAGTTGTGTCCAACTCTGTGACTCCATGGACTGTAGCCGGCCAGGCCACTCTGTCCATAGAATTCTCTAGGCAAGACTACTGAAGTAGGTAGCCATTCCCTTCTTCAGGAGACCTTCCTGACCCAGGAACTGAACCTGAGCCTCCTGCTTTGCTTTTCTACCATCTGAGCCACCATTCAGTTCACTCAGGTAGGTTCAGTCACTCAGTCATGTCCAGCTCTTTGCAACCCCATGGACTGAGCACATCAGACCTCCCTGTCCATCACCAACTCCTGGAGCTTATTCAAACTCATGTCCATCGAGTCAGTGATGCCATCCAACCATCTCATCCTCTGTCATCCCCTTGTACTCCTGCCTTCAATCTTTCCCAGCACCGGGGTCTTTTCAAATGAGTCAGTTCTTCGCATCAGGTGGCCAAAAAAGTATTAGTGTTTCAGCTTCAGCATCAGTCCTTCCAATAAATATTCAGGACTGATTTCCTTTAGGATGGACTGGTTTGATTTCCTTGCTGTTCAAGGGACTTTCAAGAGTCTTCTCCAACACCACAGTTCAGAAGCATCAGTGCTTCACTGCTCAACATTCACTATGGTCCAACTCTCACATCCCTACGTGACTACTGGAAAAACCATAGCTTTGACTAGATGGACCTTTGTCAGTAAACTAATGTCTCTGCATTTTAGTATGCTGTGTAGGTTGGTCATAGCTTTTCTTCCAAGGAGCAAACGTCTTTTAATTTCATGGCTGCAGTCACCATCTGCAGTGATTTTGAAGACCAAAAAAATAAAGTCTGTCACTGTTTCCATTGTTTTCCCATCTATTTGCCAAGAAGTGATGGGACCAGATGCCATAATCTTAGGTTTTTTGAATGTTGAATTTTATTTTAATTGATTAATTTTAATTGGAGGCTAATTACTTTAAACTATTGTGGTGGTTTTTGCCATACATAGACATGAATCAGCCATGGGTGTACATGTGTCCCCCCATCATGAACCCTGCTCCTTCCTCCCTCCGACCCCATCCCTCTGCGTTGTCCCAGAGAACCAGCTTTGAGTGCCCTTCTTCATGCATCAAACTTGCATTGGTCGTCTCTTTTACATAGGGCAGTATGCATGTTTCAATGCTATTGTCTCAAATCATCCCACCCTCACCTTCTCCCACAGAGTCCAAAAGTCTGTTCTTTACATCCATGTCTCTTTTTGTTGTCTTGCATATAGGGTCATCATTACCATCTTTCTAAATTATATATATATATATATATATATATATATGCATTAATATACTATATTGGTGTTTCTCTTTATGACATTTCACTCTGTATAATAGGCCCAGTTTCATCCATCTCATTAGAACTGACTCAAAAGCATTCTTTTTATAGCTGAGTAATATTCCATTGTGTCTATGTACCACAACTTCTTTATCCATTCATCTGCCAATGGACATCTAGGTTGCTTCCATGTCCTGGCTATTGTAAACAGTGCTGCAATGAACATTGGGGTGCACGTGTCTCTTTCAGATCTGGTTTCCTCGGTGTGTATGCCCAGGAGTGGGATTGCTAGGTCATACAGCAGTTCTATTTCCAGTTTTATAAGGGATCTCCACACTGTTCTCCACAGCGGCTGCACTCGTTTGCGTTCCCACCATGAATGTTGAGTTTTAAGCCAGCTTCTTCATCCTCCTCTTTCACTTTCAACAAGAAGCTCTTCAGTTCCTCTTTGCTTTCTGCCATAAGCATGTTGTCATCTGCATATCTGAGGTTATTGAATATTTCTCCCTGCTATCTTGATTCCAGTTTTTGCTTCATCCAGTCTGGCATTCCACATGATGTACCCTGCATATAAGTTAAATAAGCAAAGTGACAATATGGGTGAAAAAATTCATCTGCGTTTTTCTATAAGGAAAAGCCCAAACAAACTTTCTGGCCAACCCAATATAACAAAAGAAGCACTTGGGTATCTTGATCCCTGAGTTCTTACTAAATTCTATTAACCTGTAGACAAATAACTTGTTTGAGCCTCAGTTTCCTGGCCTATTTATTGAAGGTATGTAGGTGTTTTCTAAAATGCTATGGGCTTGTGATTTGAGTCTATTAGAGGGAACTTTGGAAGGCAACCCAGACTCCAGAGTTCTACTAAAAATATCCTCCAGAGAGTTGTCTCTGATCAGACAAGTCTGGGTAAGTTCCCTCCCCTATGTGTCCCTGATGCTCTTAATTCTAACACACTATTTATATACTATTTTGAAATCATCTACTTGCTAAGCTGCTAAGTCGCTTCAGTCATGTCCAACTCTGTGTGATCCCATGGATGGCAGCCCACCAGGCTCCCCCGTCCCTGGGATTCTCCAGGCAAGAACACTGGTTGGGTTGCCATTTCCTTCTCCAATGCATGAAAGTGAAAAGTGAAAGTGAAGTCGCTCAGTCGTGTCCGACTCTTAGAGATCCCCACGCACTGCAGCCTACCAGGCTCCTCCGTCCATGGGATTTTCCAGGCAAGAGTACTGGAGTGGGGTGCCATTGCCTTCTCCCAATCATCTACTTATCTACCTCATTAAACAATAAATTCGCTGAAGACAGGGATCCAAGTCTTTTTACCATCCATTGAAGAAGCAGAACAACATGTAGTATAAGATCACAGACTCTGAAGTCAGAATTGTTTGCATCTCAGTTTTGTGTGCTTGGGAGAATTACCCAAATACTCTATAACTTGTATTCTTCACATGTAAAATGGATACAAGAATGGGACAAAGCACATGTAATTATCATGAGATCTATGTACATAAGACATACAAAGCATTTAGAAGGCTACCTGAAATGCAATGAACATTCAATAAAGTCATTACTATCACTAAAGTCTAACAAATTCTGGCATGTGGTAGATGCCCAGATATTTGCTAAATAGGTGAAATGTGCTGATAAATAATTTCCTCAGCATTCAAGATGTGAACCCTGAAGAGTCCAAATTAATGACAAACTATGACTTAAGCAGTTTGTCTAATCCAAACTGAGGGGTTTTTGAGAAAGAATAGATACATATATAATTAAATTACTTTGATGTACACCTGAAACTAACACAACACTGTTAATCAACTATACTCCAGTATAAAATAACAAATTTTTTAAATGAGGTGTTTTGTTATCTAGATTTAACACTCCACGTATTATATTAGGTTGTATTTTGGATGGAAATAAGAAGATAGGAAGCTAATGCTCTTGTGTCTGGTTTCAAACACTGGTGAAACTTCAAACTTCACAGATCAGAAGTTGTAACAAAGAGGGACTTCCCTGGAGGTCCAGAGGTTAAGACTCCAAACTTCCACTGCAGGGGGCATGGGTTCAATCCCTAGTCAGGGAACTAAGATCCCTGCATGCCGCATGGCATGGTCAATTTAAAAAAAAAAAAAACAGATTGTAACAAAGAGAAGCATTTCCATTGTCAACCATCTACTTTGAAATATATTACATGAGCAAAGAGTATAAAAAGATATGGTTACATGAGAGACTAGGAAGTTCTATGAAAAAGATCAACATGTTGTGTGATTTTTACACCAAAGCATGGGCTCAACTCTTCTCTATAATTAGATACTGAGCCTTCATTTACATAAGTTCCTATCTTGGTACTTACCCCCATCACCCTTCACTGAAAACGCCTCCATCCTGTTTCCACTTCTGTTACTGGATACATGATAATATTGTTGTGGCTTTCCCAGCATAATGGTGCTAGTTGATTTGCATAAAACTCATTTAGAATGCATTTGACTTGCAGATTATGTTTCGGTGAACTGCATCCTCAGATAAACAAACATATACTCAAAATAATGCTTGGAAGTCTGAGCTACAGCATCATTAAGATGAATAGCTCCACATTTTAGCTTGTCCATGTTCAGAAAAATATAACCTTAACACCAAGTTCTTACTAATCCTTCAAGAACAAAGATAGCCCTTTAGGAAGAAGCATTTTTCAAAGGCATTACAGATGTCGGAACTGTTGCCCGTATAAGAAATAAGTGTTAATTCATTAGCTATTATGATTCATAAAGAAAATTCTGTTGCATGTACATTTAAACTATCATTTTCAATAGCTGTCTGAGTAGGAAGAACAGAACAAAAGGCATGCAAGCATCCCACATAAGCATAGATTCTTGACTATGCATGCTCCCTAGAATTTCAGACTGGAATTAGAAGAGATAAAGGATGATACAAAGATAAAGGAAAGAAGAGATAAGAGGCAAAGGATGTGGGATGAAACAATTTGAATGTATTGCCCTCTCTGGGATTCAATTTTAATCAAGGGAGTGTCAAATTACCATCTATTATAATAATCCTATAATCTCACCACTCTCTAATGCCCACAGCCTGGTTGCAAAATGATTTACTTTCTGTCACTCAGTAATTAGCAAACTACACTCAAAAAGCACACTACATATATTTTAGCTTTGAAATATTTTGCCCCAACAGGGTTTCTTAAAACAATAATGATGTTATAGCAACTTAATTTGTCAGTAAGTTGACATTAAATTGTTTTCTCAGTTGTATGAAGCGAAAAGAATCAGTTCCACATGTTTATCACATAGACTATGATTTATGATTCCTGAAATAAATGTTTTCATCCACTGGAATACATTTATTTATTTTAATTCTGAGGCTACTTGGGGGTAGGGAGAGGGAACACATTACTCTCCTAAGCTTCTTTTAATGACTATATCAGAAGAAGAAGAGATTAAGAAGCGGTGGCAAGAACACACAGAAGACTTATACAAAAAAAGTCTTAATGACCTCGATAACCATGATGGTGTGGTCACTCGCCTAGAGCCAGATAATCCTCGAGTGTGAAGTGAAGTGGGTCTTAGGAAGCATTACTAAGAACAAAGCTAGTAGGGGTGACAGAATTCCAGCAGAGCTATTTCAAATCCTAAAAGTTGATGCTATTAAAGTGTTGCACTCAATATACCAGCAAATTTTAAAAACCCAGCAATGGCCATAGGACTGGAAAAGGTCAGTTTTTATTCCAGTCCCAAAGAAGGGTAATGTCAAAGAATGTTCAAACTACTGCATAGATGAATGCATTTCACATTCTAGCAAGATAATGCTGAAAATCTTTCAAGCTAGGCCTCAGCAGTATGGGAACTGAGAACTTCCAGATGCACAAGCTGGATTTAGAAAAGGCAGAGGAACCAGAAATCAAACTGCCAACATCCTTTGGATCATAAAAAAAGCAAGAGAATTCCAGAAAAATATCTACTTCTGTTTCATTGACTACGCTGAAGCCTTTGACTGTGTGAATCACAACAAACTGTGGAAAATTCTTAAAGAGATGGGAATGCCAGACCACTCTACCTGCCTCCTGAGAAACCTATATGCAGATCAAGAAGCAACAGTTAGAACCGACATGGAACAATGGACTGGTTCCAAATCGGGAAAGGAGTATGTCAAGGCCGTATATTGTCACCCTGCTTATTTAACTCATATGCAAAGTACATCACAAGAAATGCCAGACTGGATGAAGCCCAAGATGGAATCAAGAATGCCAGGAAAAATATCAGTAACTTCAGATATGCAGAAGACATTACCTTCAGGGCAGAAAAAGAAGAGGAACTAAAGAGCCTCTTGATGAAAGTGAAAGAGGAGAGTAAAAAGGCTGGATTAAAATTCAATGTTCAAAAAATTAAGATCATGGCATCTGGTGCCATCACTTCATGGCAAATAGATGGGAGAAAAGTGGAAATAGTGACAGATTTTATTTTCTTGGGCTCCAAAATCACTGAGAACTGTGACTGTAGCCAAGAAATTAAAAGACACTTGCTAAAAAAAAAAAAAAAAAAAAAAAGACACTTGCTCCTTGGAAGAAAAAGCTATGGCAAACCAAGTCAGCATTTTAGAAAGCAGTGACATCACCTTGCCAACAAAGATCTGGATAGTCAAAGCTGTGGTTTTTCCAGTAGTCATGTACAGATGTGAGACCATAAAGGAGGCTGAACGCCAAAGAATTGATGCTTTCGAACTGTGGTGTGAGATGGTCTCTTGAGAGTCTCTTGGACAGCAAGGAGATCAAATCAGTCAATCTGAAAGGAAATCAATGCTGAATATTCCTTCGAAGGACTGATGCCGAAGCTGAAGCTCCAATACTTTGGCCACCTGATGGGAAGAACTGACTCCTTGGAATACTACCTGATGCTAGGAAAGATTGAAGGCAGGAGGAAAAAGGACCAAAAGAATGAGATGGTTGGATGGCATCACCAAATCAGTGGACATGAGTTTGAGAAAACTCAAGTGACAGTGAAGGACAGAAAAGCTTGGTATGCTGCAGTCCATGGGGTCGAAAAGAGTCAGACACGATTAGCACCTGAACAAGAACAGTCAAAGTAGGAGTGAAATCTTCAAATATACTCTTGCATGCTTCTTCAAAATGTGTTATTTCCAGTTGTAGAAAACAGCACTGAACATATAACCCTACATGTAGACTCAGATGACAAAGCTAATTAAGCTGCTTTAAAATTTAAAAAAAAAAAAAAAAAACTGTTTTAGTGATTGCTTCTGTCTGTACACTGTCACCAAGGCAATACTAAGGCTGGCAGACAAAGTACATTTTCTTTCTGTATGAACATAGCTTTGTTGTTGTAGCTAAGTTGTGTCTGACTCTTCTGTGACCCCATGAACTATGACCCGCCAGGCTCCTCTGCCCATGGCATTTCCCAGGTAAGACACTGCAGTGGGTCGCCATTTCCTCCTCCAGGGAATGGGATTCCCTAGTGGTTCAGACAGTAAAGAATCTGCAATATGGGAGGCCTGGGTTCGACCCCTGGGTCAGGGAGAAGGAAATACTCCATTATTTTTGCCTGCAGAATCCTATGGACAGAAGAACCTGATGGGCTACAGCCCATGGAGTTACAAAGAGTTTTACACAACTGAGTGACTAACACTTTCATTTTTCTTCTTTCCAGGGAATCTTCCAGACCCAGGGATCGAACCCATGTCTCCTGCACTGGCAGGCAGGTTCTTTACTACTGAGCCTGGGATGCCCTGACTGTAGTTTAGATAACCTTAATAGAAAAGGAAATTACATCAGAATCCAATCTGACTCAGTGAGAAAATGCTGAACTCTACCCAAATTTTCCCCATGCAGTGGGATGTGGTCTGTTTTTATAGATTGAATAATCCCTAAACTTCTGACCAATCATTCACCATAAGACTTATATTCATCTCAGAGTCATGACCCCCAGCAACTGCGGCAATGTATGACTAGTCTACTAAGAAGTGAAGCAAGAGGCCTGATGAAATCAGATGGCTAAACTAAAGGAGAATATTCCCAGTCTCTCTTAAGTAATCTCCTGCTTTCACTGGATTTTCAGAAGTTTCCCTGGGGCTAAGATGGAGGACCGTATGACATTTTCTGCAGAGAGATGTCTGATTCATTTGGCAACTACTACATGTAGCAATTGAAAACAGATAATAGAGAGCAGGTGAGTTTGCATCACTGAAAAATAAAACCTTACAATAACCTGCAGAAAATGGCAGGGTCAAACAGGTTTTTGTTTGGGAAGCAAATAGGATAGAGAATATTGTTCTTTTTATTTTATTTTTAGAATTCTTAATTGAAGGATAATTGCTTTACAATATTGCATTAATTTCTCCCCAACATAAATCAGCCATAGGTATACATATGTCCCCTCCCTCCCATCTTTTTTTAAAATTATTTTACTTGGAGTTTACTTACTTTATGATATTGTGGTGGTTTTTGCCATACAATGACATGAATCAGCCATGGGTGTACATGTGTCCTCCATCCTGAACACCCCTCCCACCTCCCTCCCCATCCCATTCCTCTGAGTTGTCCCAGGGTTTGAGTGCCCTGTTTCATGCATCGAACTTGGACTGGTCATCTATTTCACAAATGGTAATATACATGTTCAGTGCTATTCTCTCACATCATCCCACTTTCGCCTTCTCCCACAGTTCAAAAGTCTGTTCTTTATATCTGTGTCTCTTTTGTTATTTCGCATATAGGGTCGTTATTACCATCTTTCTAAATTCCATATATATGCGTTAATATACTGTATTGGTGTTTTTCTTTCTGATTTACTTTGTGAAATAGGCTCCAGTTTCATTTACCTCATTAGAACTGACTCAAATGTGTTCGAGAATATTGTTTCTGAGAACTGTCTATACACGCAGCACTTAAAGATGTTTCCTCTCCTACAGCATAGAGCTAGCATTGATAAGGAAATCAAAAGACCAAAATAAAAAAGATATTTTTAATCATTGGATTTGTTTCTAAATGCATAGCTAAAACTTATTTGAATCTAAGCTTCAGCTATTCTAACATTAGATCAAAAGGAAGCCGCTCTCACCTCACATGTTATAAACAAATAGTAGATTGTCAATAAATATTTGTCAAATGAATGATGAAAAACCAAATATATTTATCCAAGTTATACCTAGATAATGCCTGTTACATATCCAAGTTGTATCTAGATAATGCCTGTTGTCTAAGGTTGCAGTCAAACCTTATACTTGACGGAAAAGTATAAGGGGCAGGGCAGACAGCTGGATCTTATGAAGCATCTCACAATCATTTAGTTATCTACGGCATTTAAAAAAAATTTTTGGCCACACCCTGAAGCATGTAGAATCTTAGTTGCCTGATCAGGGATCGAACCCCCATCCCCTGCACTGGAAAGCAAACCCTTAACCACTGGACTGCCAGGGGCGTCTCATCATCTATGGCATTTTACAAATGATAACACGAAGATACAGAAGGACCATCTAGGCTGAGAAGTAGGCAACACATCCTGGGGCTTCCCAGGTGGCACAGTGGTAAACAATCTGCCTACCAACTCAGGAGTCTCAGGAGACCTCGGTTCGATCCTTGGGTCCGGAAGATCCCCTAGAGGAAGAAATGGCAACCCCCTCCAATATTCTTGCCTGGAGAATCCCATGGACAGTGGAGCCTGGAGGGCCACAGTCAATGGGGCTCGCAAAGAGTTGGACACAACTGAGCACAAACACACATCACATCCCATTTGAAGATGAAGAAAAAGTAATAATAGTTGCTAGGAATTAATGAGTACCTATCAAGACTTGTAGGTTAGCCTGAGAATCTGATAATCGTTTTTATTAATAATGGTTTACATTTGAGTGCATACATTGAAACAGATGCAGTGCCAAGCACTGTTAATATAATTTTATTCTCATAAATATTCTGTAAGGTAGGTTTTACTGTTCCCAGTTTATATATAAGGAAGTTGAGTCTAAAAAAAGTAATTTCTCTAAAATTACACAACCTGTGGGTGAATCAGCTGTAAGTCAAGTCTGGTAGACCAGGAAAAAAAAAAGCCAATTCAAGTATTTCCCCACATTAGAGTAACATGAGATAGACTTCAAAAGAAATGTATTCTAGACACTCAGATGGGAAGGAAGGAAAAACATTCCAGGCAAAGGGAATTGTTGTTACCTGTGTGCATGACTGTATGAGTCTAACCCAAAAGAATGGTAGATGGACCGACAGTAATCAGCACTGAAAATCATATCCATGTTTGTGATTATTAGCCTCTGTTCAAAAAGTAAAACTACACACATGAACTTAGATAGATTTATATAGACATCATAGTGTTTAACTGTAATTTGCTCTAGATAACCAATTTTTGCTCTAGGTTCTCCAAGGCCAAGACTGAGAAGCAATAATTTTGACTTAAGATGGCTCAAACACTCTGATAAAGATTAAGAAAATAATAGGTAACACATTTGATTAGGAAACACAAAAGGGGCTCCACTTGCCCAAAGAGACTTAAAAGGAAAAAATATGTTCCTGTGAGACATAGTGTAAAATTGATAGGATTTTACTCAAGATTATAAAGTAGCTCAGAACCACAATTTATCAGCACAGAGACACTCTGATGAATCATCCATCCCTCTCTTAGGAAAAATAAGTCAAACCAGGTTTGCTACACCAAGAAGGAAATTCACAAATAACAAAGGAATCCAGGCAGGCCACTTACAACTAAGTCAAAACTCATGGATCAAATACAGGATAACCATGAGACATCCACAAAATTTCAGGATCTCAAAAGATTGAAGATTTTACATGGGAATGGAGTGTCCTGGAATTAACTACTCATATCCTTAGAATTTCTGCATCATATCATATACTCTGAGCTTCATGACAGTCATTTTCTTCAGTAATCTGGTCAATCCTTTTGACCAAAAATCAGATTATTCTTTTCAAAGAAAGACACTATGTCTTTCTGGAAATTCTTGCCCAACATCTCAGAGACTAACACTAATTAAGGTACAGTTACCTTCCAATCATCTATGCAAACTGTAGAATTCTGTCTGGGTCCCCTAAACTAGGAGGTTGTGGCTGTTTAATCACTAAGTTATATCCGACTCTTTTGTGACCCCAAGGACTGTATCGCCAGACTCCTCTGTCCGTGTGATTTTCTAAGCAAGGATACTAGAGTGGGTTGCCATTTCCTTCTCCAGGGTATCTTCCAAGCCCCGGAATCAAACCTGAGTCTCCTGCTTGGCAGGCAGATTCTTTACTGCTGGGTCACTGGAGCAGACCATAAATATATTAAGCTTCTTAATTCACATTCAAGATTAAAATACCTAAATCATGACACCAAGATGCTGCGAAGTTGGTGTCCACACATGAATTTGATCAGTACATAAAACACTAACAATTTTTTTTTTAAGATAATACTATTTAACACTATTACCATCCTCTAGACTTTTTCCAAAAACCGTTATTCTCACCTTGGGGTATAAATGTATTGATTAAAATGAAACAACCACCTATAGAAAGGACAAAAGCTACTGACAGCCAGTGTTTAAGGAGCTTCATTGCAAAAAATGAAAGACATTTGATTGAGAAGTCCACAGCTCCAAGGAGAGCCTAGGATGAGAACATATTACACCCTAAATTTTGTAAGTCAAACATCAATCCATAAAGGAAAACTGCAGAAAATGTGTAAAAGAGAATAAAAAATGAAAAAACACCTCCTACATCACGGGCAGCTTCTTTACCACTGAGCCACCTGGGAAGCCTTGGTATTATCCTTACACAAACCCTAAAATTCAATATTGGGCAACCCCTTGGCTAAGACACGGAAGGCTATTAAAATACAAACATTTCAACGACCTCACCCACAGCAAGCCCTTACCATGTATCAGCCAAATGTACTACACTGCCCTGGGTATGAGACGCTGGAGCAGGCATGGGAATGGGCTGCTTAAGATATCCTTCCAGGAGTCTGACATGAGGACTGGAGTGAGTGGACAGGGACCCGCTGTTATGTTCACATGGAGGGCACTTTCCCTCTGGGCTGCCCCAGCTAATGAGCACAGCAGGGGCACTAGGGCCAGGCTATTCCAGCCCAACACGGGGCTCCTCCAGCAGGTGATCTTTGCTCCCCGACGTACTAGCTAAGACTTTCTCAGAGCTGCCCCAGAGTCTGAGACGCAGACTCAGTCTCCTTTCCTTCTCTCTTCCTTTTTAGACCTGCCTCATGGTCTGACCCTCTCTCCAACTACTTCTGCTACTAACCCCCATTATCCTTCACAGTGTTTCTAGTTCTCTCAGTGTCTGCTTCCTAGAGCAGGGGTCCCCAACCTCTGGGATCTAATGCCTGATGATCTGAGGTGCTGCCGATGTAATAATAATAGAAATAAAGTGCACAATAAATGCAATGTCCTTGAGTCATCCCCAAATCATCCCCCTCACCCAGGTCCATGGAAAAACTGTCTTCCACAAAACCAGTCCCTGGTGCCAAAAAGGTTGGGGACCACTGTTCCTAGGGCATCTGAACTGACCCAGATCACAAAAAATGTTAAGATCTCTTATGCCTTGTTAAGACACTTACTTAACCTCTATAGAAAGAACTCTTTAAGAATTTGCAGAACCTTTATATCACCTAGTTTATCCTCCTCAGCATTTCAGCATCTTTTCAGCAGCACTGACAAAATTTGTGTAGATATTGCCAGAACAATTCTGAAAATAGGAAGTTCCATACCCAGTGGAACAGTTCATGCTATAGGCAACTTAGCTTCTCCCTACAGAAACTACCTGCCCGTTACTCCTCTCCACTGCTTCTAGTTTTGTACCCTAGGGCCACTCAGAATGAGTTTACATAACCTTCACATAGTGACCCTTCTAACATCAAAGGACACATACTTGCTTAACGAGCAGAACAAACAACCCTGGTTCTTCCCACTGTTAGATATTGGATATGGTTTCCAGAGTCATTATCACTATGCTTGCTCCTCTTGTGCTCCAATTTCTCAATGCCTCTCTGAAAATGTATCCTTCAGAGCTGCAAACGATCATTGTTTGTCTAGTCGGCAAATCCAGTTAAACTGTAAGAATGACAAGGGCAGTATCAAATCCCTATTCTTTATCGCATAGTTAACCTGTGACAGAAACCCAGTGTATGTGTATCAGATGAAGCAAGGAAGAAATAAATGTTTCTAATTCTCAAGTCCTGAATTCTCATGAGACCACACTCCATCCACCACTGAGGAATCTAGACTGCAGATCCCTCTAGGATTTGAAAAAGGCATTGGGCAGATCCTCCGGATCAAGTCAAGGTGAACCCTCCAGATTCCTGCTGAAGGTAGATTGCCTTCAGATACATGGAGGGTCCATCTCCCAGAAGGCTACAGAGTACAGTAATCTGAACTCTTATCCTCTTAGTCAAAGAAAGAATGAAAACAAGCTACCAGGGCCTACTGAGGGCAAGTGAGTCTGATCATTAGTAAATGTGGCTCAATAAATATCCTGATCAAATTGCCAACATCCATTGGATCACTGGAAAAGCAAGAGAGTTCCACAAAAACATCTACTTCTGCTTTAGTGACTACACCAAATTCTTTGACTGTGTGGATCACCACAAACTGTGGAAAATTCTTAAAGAGATGGAATACCAGATCACCTTACCTGCCTCTTGAGAAAACTGTATGCAGGTCAAGAAAAAACAGTTAGAACTGGACATGGAATAATAGACTGGTTCCAAATCGGGAAAGGAGTACATCAAGGCTGTGTATTGTCACCCTGCTTATTTAACTTATATGCAGAGTACATCATGAGAAATGCCAGGCTGGATGAAGCACAAGCTGGAATCAAGATTGCTGGGAGAAATGTCAATAACCTCAGATACGCAGATGACACCACACTTATGGCAGAAAGCTAAGAAGAACTAAAGAGCCTCTTGATGAAAGTGAAAGAGGAGAGTGAAAAAGTTGGCTTAAAACTCAACATTCAGAAAACTAAGATCATGGCATCCAGTTCCATCATTTCATGGCAAATAGATGGGGAAACAATGGAAACAGTGAGAGACTTTATTTTCTTGGGCTCCAAAATCACGGCAGATGGTGACTGCAGCCATGAAATTAAAAGACTCTTGCTCCTGGAAGAAAATCTATGAACAACCTAGACAGCATATTAAAAAGCAGAAACATTACTTTGCCAAAAAAGGTCCTTCTAGTCAAAGCTATTGTTTTTCCAGTAGTCTTGTATGGATGTGAGAGTTGGACTATAAAGAAGCAGAGTGCTGAAGAATTGATGCTTTTGAACTGTGGTGTTGGAGAAGACTCTTGAGAGTCCCTTGGACTGCAAGGAGATCCAACCAGTCAATCCTAAAGGAAACAGTCCTGAATATTCAATGGAAGGACTAATGCTGAAGCTGAAACTGCCAATACTTTGGCCACCTGATGCAAAGAACTGACTCATTGAAAAAAACCCTGATGCTGAGAAAGATTGAAGGTGGGAGGAGAAGAGGACGACAGAAGATGAGATGGTTGGAGGGCATCACCAACTCAATGGATGTGAGTTTGAGTAAGCTCTGGGAGTTGGTGATGGACAGGGAAGCCTGGGGTGCTGCAGTCCATGGGGTCACAGAGTCAGACATGATTGAGTGACTGAACTGAACTGAAATATCCTGAACTGAACTGAAAGTCCACCCAGTTTTGAGAATCCTCAGTCTTCTGAATATAGATTAACTAGACTATGTAATTATGGAGAACAGAATTTTGATCTTTAACTTCGCTGGATGTGAGTTTTAGGGAGATTTCATTTTTATTTCTAATATAATAATTAGAGCATCATTCATCTTGCTCACTGGGACATTATCATACTGTTAAAACTGAATTATTCTGGGTTATTTTTATACTGTCTTTTTGTACTTGTTAAAAAAAACAGTATTATATCTTCAAATTATATCAGGACATAATTTGAAATGGGAATAAGGGATTTACTCTTTCTATAAGGTACAGTGTACACTTGAAGTGTATTTACTGTTCTTTACAATACATTTTAGAACCTTCTGGGACAAAAGCTAAAATTCCTAATGGCCATGGAAGACCGTGGGAAAAGAGGGAGCAAACAGCCCCAATAAAGATGAAACTGCCGCTGCAGAGATCAGTGCAGGCCCTTTCCCTGGAGGAAGGATAACCATAAATTTAGCTACTCAGCCCAAGTAGTTAAAAGTGTAAACTGTTGGAAAGTGTTGAAAAGAGGCAGCCTTTATTCCTTGTCTACACTTGTATCTACACCTGTGACACTCCACGGGGCTAATATTCCTCAATTCAGTAGGGAGAAAACTAGGAGGTGCCACATTATCATCCAGTCTAAGACATGCCCTTCAACACGGTTTACTGCAAGTCATAGGTTTACAGAGTTTTGAGAACTGCTGGCCATCAATAAAAAGAATACTTTGGCCACCATTTTCTATAAGTCCCTTATGAGTATATTTTATTAGTTAGAACCTGGAGGGTGAGAACTTCAGAGAAGCCTGAATTGACTCTTTCAGTGACAATATTCATTCTACAGTTATTATGGAAAGAGGAAATTCAGAACAATATTTTCCAGCATGTGACCCATAGAATATTACCTCCCACAAATATGAATCTCTTTCATGAATCACAGCCTTGCTGGCAAGAAGGGGTTTACATAACTCAGTGAGGCTATGAGCCACGCTATGCAGGGCCACCCAAGAAGGACGGGTCACAGTGAAGAGTTCTGACAAAACGTGTTCCACTGGACGAGATGGCAACCCAACCCAGTATTCTTGCCTAGAGAACTCCATGGACAGTATAAAAACGCAAAAAGATATGATGCCAGAAGATGAGCATCCCCGGGTCAGAAGGTGTCCAATATGCTACTAAAGAAGAGCATTGGCCAATTACCAACAGCTCCAGTAAGAATGAAGTGGCTGGGCCAAAGCAGGAATGATGCTCAGTTGTGGATGTGTCTGGTGGTGAAAGTAAAATCTAATGCTGTAAAGAACAATGTCATTGCATAGGAACCTGGAATGTTAGACCATTAATCAAGGTAAATTGGACAGGGTCAAGTAGGAGATGGCAAGATTGAACATCAACATCTTAGCAATCAGTGAACTAAAATGGACAGAAATGGGTAAAATTAATTCAAATGACCATTATATCTACTACCATGAAGACGAATCCCTTAGAAGAAATGGAGTAGCCCTTATAGTCAACAGAAGAGTCCAGAATGCAGTACTTGGGTGCAATCTCAAAAAACAACACAAAAATCTCTGTTCGTCTCCAAGGCAAAGCATTCAACATCACAGTAATCTAAGTCTATGTCCCGACCACCGCTGAAGAAGCTGAAGTTGACACATTCCATGAAGACCTACAAGACCTTCTAGAACTAACATTAAAAAAAAAAAAGTCCTTTTCATCAAAGGGGATTGGAATGCACAATTAGGAAGTCAACAAATATACAGACTAACAGGCGACTTGGGTCTTGGAATGCAAAATGAAACAGGGCAACAGATAACAGTTTCATCAAGAGAACATGCTGGTCACACAAACACTCATTTCCAACAGTAGAAGAGACGATGCTACCCATGGACATAACTAGATGGTCAAAACAGAAATCAGAATGATTATGTTCACTGATTATGTTCATCCTAAAGGAAATAAGTCCTGAATATTCATTGGTAGGACTGATGCTGAAGCTGAAAAACACCAATACTTTGGCCACCTGATGTGAAGAACTGACTCATTAGAAAAGACCCTGATTCTGGGTCTTTGAAGGTGGGAGGAGAAGCGGGTGACAGAGGATAAGATGGTTCGATGGCATCACCAACGTGATGGACATGAGTTTGAGTAGGCTCCAGGAATTGGTGATGGACAGGGAAGCCTGGGGTGAAGCAGTCCATGTGGTCACAAAGAGTTGGGCACAACTGAGTGACTGAACTGAACTGAATGAACTAATGCTCATTGCAGTCAAAGGTGGAGAAGCCCTATACAGTCAATAAAAACCAGACCTGGAGCTGACTGTGGCTCAGATCATGAGCTCATTATTGCAAAATACAGACTTAAATTGAAGAAAGTATGGGATACTTTCTGAAGACTTTATGAAGTCTTTATGAAGAAAGTATGGGACATTCAAGCATGACCTAAATTGACTCTCTTATGATTATACAGTGGGAGGTGATGAATAGATTTAAGGGGTTAGATCTGGTAGACAGAATGCCTGAGAACTATGGATGGAGGTTTGTAACATTTTACAGGAGGCAGTGACCAAAACCACCCCAAAGAAAAAGAAATGCAAGAAGGTAAAGTGATTATCTGAGAAGGCTTTACAAATAGCTGAGGAAAGGAAAAACTGAAAGAAAAGGGAGAAAGGGAGAGATATACCCACTGAATGCAGAGTTCCATAAAATAGCAGGGAGAGATAAGAAAGCATTCTTAAAAGAATAAATCAAAGAAATAGAGTAAAACAATAGAATAGCAAAACTAGAGATCTTTTCAAGAAAATGGGAGCTATCAAGAGAATATTTCATGTAAGAATGGGCATGATAAAAAATAAAAATGGTAAGGACATAAAAGAAGCAGAAGAGATTAAGAAGAGGTGGCAAGAATACACAGAAGAACTATATAAGAAAGGTCTCAACAACCATGATGGTGTGGTTACTCGCCTAGAGCCCGACACCCGGAAGTGTGAAGTCAAGGGGGCCTTAGGAAGTCTCACTACAAAGATAGTGGAAGTGATGGAATTCCAGCTGAGCTTTTTCAAATCCTAAAAGATGATGCTATTAAAGTTCTGCACTCAATATGTCAGTGAATTTGAAAAACTCAGCAGTGGCCACAGGACCAGAAAAGCTCACTTTTCATTCCAATCCCCAAAAAAAGCAATGCCCAAAAATATTCATTTGCACTCATACAATTGCACTCATTTCACATGCTAGCAAAATAATACTCAAAATCCTTCAAGCTAAGCTTTGACAGTATGTGAACCAAGAACTTCCACATGTACAAGTTGGGATTCAAAGAGGCAGAGGAATCAAAGATCAAATTGCCAAAATTTGTTGGATCACAGAGAAAGCAATGGAATTCCAGGAAAACATATACTTCTGCTTCATTGACTATGCTAAAGCATTTGATTGTGTGGATCACAGCAAACTATGGAAAATTCTTAAAGAGATGGGAATACCAAACCACATTAGCTGCCTCCTGAGAAACCTTTAGGCAGATCAAGAAGCAAAAGTTAGAATGAGACATGGACAACGAACTGGTTCAAAATTAGGAAAGGAGTATACAGAGGCTGTCTATTGTCACCATGCTTATTTAACTTATATGCAGAGTACATTATGTGAAATGCTGAGCTGGATGAATCACAAGCTGGAATCAAGATTGCTGGGAGAAATATAAACAACTTCAGATATGTAGATGATACCACTCTCATGTCATAAAGTGAAAAAGAGCTAAAGAGAGTCTTGATGAGGTTGAAAGAGGAAAGTGAAAAAGCTGACTTGAAACTCAACATGAAAAAAACTAAGATCATGGAATTTGGTCCCATCACTTCATGGTAAATACAGAGGGAGAAAGTGGAAACAGTGACAGACTTTATTTTCTTGGGCTCCAAAATCACTGTGGACAGTGAACTTCGGCCAAAAAAAAAAGACACTTGCTTCTTGAAAGGAAAAATATGGCAAACCTAGACAGCATATTAAAAAGCAGAGATCTCGCTTCCCCAGCAAAGTTCCATATAGCCAAAGCTATGGTTTTTCCAATAGTCAAGTACAGATGCAAGAGCTGGTCCATAAAAAACGCTGAGTACCAAAGAACTGATGCTTTTGAATTATACTGCTGGAGTTTAGAGTCCCTTGGACTTCAGGGAGATCAAACTAGTCAATCCTCAAGGAAATCAACCCTGAATGTTCATTGGAAGGACTATTGCTAAGACTGAAGCTCCAACAACTTGGCCACTTGATGCAAATAGCCGACTCATTGGAAAAGACCCTAGTGCTAATAGAAGGCAAAAGGAGAAGGGGACAGCAGAGGACGAGATGTTTAGACAGCATTACCGAGTCAATGGACACGAATCCAGGAGATAGTGGAAGACAGAGGAGCTGGTGTGCTACAGTTCATGGGTTTGCAGAGTCAGACATGGCCTAGCAACTGAACAACAACAACAACAAGATATCAATATGTTATGCATTTAAAAATAAATCCACACTCAAATATGCTTGGTAAATAGAGTTAAAGTTAGGCTCTATGGATCTTTTCTGTGGCTTGATAATCTAATGTGCACTCTGATTACCTACAGCGGATATGAAGTTTACCATGATTCCCATAATTATTTAACCATAGAAATTCTTTGTTTTAAGCAGATAATATTGCAGAAAGAATTCTTCCACAGAACTTGACTTTGGGAAATTCTGATTTAGAGTAACTCTACAGACTGAGCAGCATTTCTTCTTTTAGAAACATTCATTCAGATCCCACCACGTGCATGGCACTGGTTAGGCAATGGAAAAAATAGAAACAAGACAGAGTGTCTACCTTCTAAGGACTTACAGCCTGGTGGTGTGATCAGACTCACAGAAGACTGGAAACAAATTAGGGGTTTGATGTGTCAGTGCTGATGAGGACTGATGCATTAGTCCTGATGAGGAATAATACGAGAGGCAGCTATAGGGAAAGGAGGGGAGCAGTACAGAAGGAATTTAGAGAACCGAAACATGTTTAAAGAATGTGTATGCTATGCAAGACGAATGTGTTAGATAAATGACATATGACAAATTCAAAAAAGAATCTCACCAAAGCATGAATTTCCTTCAAAGGGAATTCTCTAAAGTGACCACAGGCTGGGTTGGTAAGATGAGAGGAAGAAATGAAATCGTAACTGTTATGTTATGGGATAGTCATAGTCAGTTCTGGTGAACCTCAGCTAAGAGCTCATCAAAGCCCACAGCTGAGCATACCTCCCACGGTTTAAGTTCCAAATAGTAAGTCCGAAGACCTCCAGGAGGGAACTCTGCTGCCAACTGGGGAGCTAGGCAGAAGGAAGATTGATGGGGAGAGATTATCTTCTCAACTGAAGATGAAAGCATTTTGAGCCAGGAATAAGAATATTTGAGGCAGTTTTCTTCTTGTGCTTGTGCTTAGTCACTCAGTCATGTAGCCCGCCAGGCTCCTCTGTCCATGGGCACTCTCCAGGCAAGAATACTGGAGTGGGTTGCCATCCCCTCCTTCAGAAGATCTTCCCAACCCAGGTATCAAACTCCTCCTGCACTGCAGGAGGGTTCTTTACAGTCTGAGCCACCAGGAAAGCCCCAATTTTCTTCTTAAAATAAACTGTGTCTCCAACATGAAAAGTGATTTTTTTTTTAAAGCCCCCTATGGAAGGAGCAGAAATTGTAGAAGGCATTCATGGACAGGTGGCATTTCATTGAGATCCCTGAATCTCTGAGAATGTTACTCCCAGGGCACTTGCTCTGCGTGGGTATATGCAACAGTGAGTGAGTATTAGCTAGAAGAGCAGAAACCTGTGGCTGAACTTAGCTGAACCAGAAAACTGGGAAGGACTGAACTATAATCATAGCAGAAGAGAAGCCTAACTCTCTAATTAGTGTATCATCAGCTTCAAAAGAAAAGTGCCCAACCCAGAAAGAGAGAGGCAGACACAGCGAAGAGACTCTGGACAGGGGCCGAGAGAGCGGGGAGGAGTGTGTGGGGTGAACTGAGAGAGTAGCGTTGACATGTGTACACTACTGCATGTAAAACAGACCGCTAGCGGGAAGCTCCACTGAGCTCAGCTTGGTGTTGTATGATGATCTAGCAATGTGGGATGGGCGATTTGGGAGGCTCAAGAGAGAGGGGATATATATATATATATAAATATAGCTGATTCATATTGTACGGCAGAAATGAACAATATTGAAAAGCAATTACACTCCAACTTAAAATAAATAAATAATAAAATAAAATTAACCAACAAGGACCTACTGCACAGCGCAGGGAACTCTGCTCAATATTATGTAACTACCTAAGTGGAAAGGAATGTTGTTGCTGCTGCTGCTAAGTCACTTCAGTCATGTCCGACTCTGTGCGACCCCATAGACGGCAGCCCACCAGGCTCCCCTGGGATTCTCCAGGCAAGAACACTGGAGTGGGTTGCCATTTCCTTCTCCAGCACATGAAAGTGAAAAGTGAAAGTGAAGTCGCTCAGTCATGTCCGACTCTTAGCGACCTCATGGACTACCAGGAGCCTACCATGCTCCTCCGTCCATGGGATTTTCCAGGCAAAAGTACTGGAATGGGGTGCCATTGCCTTCTCCATGGGGAAAGAATAGATACATGTATATGTATACATGAATACACTTGATTTTGATTGTCATACACCTGAAAATATACTCCAATAAAAAATGAAAAGCTAAAAACGAAAGTGCCCAGCCTTCACGAATCTCATCATAGACAAGTGGGGGATGACATCAGACACAGAGATTCACAGACACGGAACCACAGGGATACCAAGGAAGAGGACCCAGACCAGATTTCAGATCACCGCTCCCAGCTGAGCCAGGCACCCAATGCTGAGTGCTCTCACAGGCCTTAGGAAACAGAACCAGCAGCACCATAGCTATCTTTCACTCAAGGGATCAAGACATGTACAGCCTTTTGAAAGTGGATCTCAGATTTTAGAGCAAATGCACTTTAGACTGATCCAAGCCAGATTTACCCAAATGATTACAACTGCCAAAGGCTATTTTTTTTTTTTTTTTTTTTTGCTAGAAGCAAAACGGCTCTGTCCACTCTGGAAGCACTTCAACTTTGTCTTTCTCTCTCCAGTAAATGTTTTATGTGAAAGGTTCAGGGCCTTTTTTCTTTAGTTTTCAGCTACAAATTCCATGTTTGGCAAATTAACTGTTGCACATTTTCCAGTCTGTTTCCTTACTAGGGTTTTGCATAATAAATTTATCTTCCCTCCTCTGAACACCCTTGTTCTCACGGTTCTAATCCACAGTCCACACTCCTTTCCTCAATGACTTTTGCAATAAGTGTATGTAAACCACAAATTATCTCGCCTTCATATGTGGTCAATCAGATTGTTCTTATCCACTGCTCAAAACCTTCCAGTAGTTTCCCTTCCCAAGCTTGGGTGGAAAAAATTTCCCTTTTCAGAGAGACCTTCCCTGGCTACTCTATAAATAATTTTGCATCTTATTCATATCCTTTCCACTCAATATGGTGTATATTTGTGTGTTTGTCTCTCTCTGCCCAGAACTTCTGTTTGGATCACAGAGTCTGTCCATAGTAGCTGCTTAATAAAATTTATTAAATTCATAGAATGAAAGATCTCTAATTCTTTGTTCTCTGTACATCAGGCAGACATACTTCTGCTAACTTTCTAAGTCATATGCAAGGCAACATACCTATTCCTTTCATCTACCCCCACATGAGGGCAAGCGATGGAAATTCTGCCCTGGGCATTACTCAAAATCCCAGCCAAAAGGTCTCTGCCTTATATTTGTCTCCACATTCAGATTTTCTCTGCTCAGACATCAGAGAGCCACCGTGCTGGCAGCCCCCTCTCCTAAGGCCGCCTCTTGACTGCATATGCCAAAGTAATAAACCTTGAGGTACTTGTAGTCACTGGCCCTGGTATAGTGAGTATTGAGGTCCAGTATTTGAGCTTGAAAAAGACAAAGCAACAAGCCAACTTAAATCACACCACCCGGTCACACTTATGGGGCGCTCTCAGTCAAGAAAGCCAAAAGATTCCCCCCTACTCATCACCCTGATTCAGAACACTCCTAACCCTTCCTCAGTCTGGACTTGATCTTACCTCTCAGCAGCTAACCCTATTTCTCACCCTACTCTTTTCCTCTTTGCCTCTCCTTCAGAGATGTTACCTTTAGTCACTCCTCACAAAGGAAGAGTCAGTTTTGCTCTGGTTCCACTGCCACTGATCACATGTGATAGACACCATGTGGGGTTTCAGTTTGTCTAGCACCCCTAGGAACACCTCTCTGCCCCAGAGGAAACTCTCCTTAAAAGGCGCAACTAGTAATCTGTCGCTGCTGCTGCTGCTAAGTCACTTCAGTCGTCTCTGACTCTGTGTGGCCTCATAGACGGCAGCCCACCAGGCTCCCCCGTCCCTGGGATTCTCCAGGCAAGAACACTGGAGTAGGTTGCCATTTCCTTCTCCAATGCATGATAATGAAAAGTGAAAGTGAAGTCACTCAATCACTTCCAACTCTTAGCGACCCCATGGACTGCAGCCTACCAGGCTCCTCCATCCATGGGATTTTCCAGGCAAGAGTACTGGAGTGGGGTGCCACTGCCTTCTCCAAACTAGTAATCTGGGCTCCCATAAACAGTAAATATCTTCAGCCTTCCATGTACATGTAGTCATTCTCAGATGCTCTTAATGTTTTAATATAGCTTTGAACTAAAGAACCCATCTCAGTATTTCAGGGGTCACAAATTCAAATACCCATGGTTGCTAGGCAGATGTCATAAGCATGAGAAGTGACTGGATATAACACAACAGAGATTGTTGAGACCGGGGCCAGTGGAAAGCATATATCTTGCATATGGGCTTTCTAATTCAGGCATACTTAACATTGTTCTATGCAGGATTCAGTTCACAGGCTACTAGACTATAAGCCCTGAGGTATGGTTAATGAAAATACCTGAATCAGGTGGGATAAACCAACCACTTGGCCTAAGATAGTATTTCTCAATCTTGGCCACAAAGAATCATCCAGAAACTTAAAAAATACTGAACCCTAGCAGGACTCTGTGGGGCTCCTAGACACAGAAGCTCTTCTGTGTCTTCCATATTTTATTTGTAGGGCATAGACTCCAGCCTCCATGACATTCCATGAGTTCCAAAGGACAGATTCAAACAGTTGCTAATCAGGGAAGGGAGGGGATCCAGAGACAAGGGAGGAGCAGCCAAGAAAAAAATAGAGCAGCCTTCTGGCAGCATCCTGGTTCTGCCTCAAAGGAGACACAGGACAGTATCTTTGAGCTCCTCTATAGAACTAAACCCCCAACCAAAGGAAGATGTATTGGGCTTCCCAGGTAGCACTTCTTGTTGTTCAGTCACTCAGTTGTGTCCACCTCTTTGGGATCCCATGGACTGCAGCACACCAGGCTTCCCTGTCCTTCACTGTCACCTGGAGTTTGCTCAAACTCATGTCCATTGAGTCAGCAACGCCATCCAACCATCTCACGCTAGTGGTAAAGAATCCACCTGCCAATGCAGGAGACACAACAGACATGGTTCAATCCCTGGGTCGGGAAGATCCCCTGGAGGAGGAAATGGCCACCCACTCCAGTATTCTTGCTTGGAAAATTCCATGAACAGAGGAGCCTGGTGGGCTACAGTCCACAGGGTTGCAAAGAGTCGGACACGACTAAACGACTGAGCACAGACACAAAGGAAGATGTTCAGTTCAGTTCAGTAGCTCAGTCGTGTCTGACTTTTTGTGACCCCATGGACTGCATCACCCTAGGCTTCCCTGTCCATCACCAACTTCAGGAGCTTACTCAAACTCATGTCCATTGAGTCGGTGATTCCATCCAACCATCTCATCCTCTATCACCCCCTTCTCCTCCCACCTTCAATCTTTCCCAGCATCAGGGGATTTTCCAGTGAGTCAGTTCTTTGCATCAGGTGGCCAAAGTATTGGAGTCTCAGCTTCAACATCAGTCTTTCCAATGAATATTCAGGACTGATTTCCTTTAGGATTGACTGGTTTGATCTCCTTGCAGTTCAAGGGACTCTCAAGAGTCTTCTCCAACACCACAGTTCAAAAACATCAATTCTTCGGTGCTCAGCTTTCTTTATAGTCCACCTATCACATCCATACATGACTACTGGAAAAACAATAGCTTTGACTAGACAGACTTCTGTCAGCAATGTAATGTCTCTGCTTTTTTAATATTCTGCCTAGGTTGGTCATAGCATTTCTTCCAAGAAGAAAGCATCTTTTAATTTCATGGCTGCAGTCACCATCTGCCGTGATTTTTAAGCCTGAGAAAATAAAGTCTCTCACTGTTTCCACTGTTTCCCCATCTATTTGCCATGAAGTGATGGGGCCAGATGCTATGATCTTCATTTTTTGAATGTTTAGTTTTAAGCCAGCTTTTTCACTCACCCCTTTCACTTTCATCAAGAGATGGCAAACAACTTCAGTAGTCCTGGCTTGAAAACCCCATGAACAATATGAAAAGGAAGATGTTAGCATCCTTCATCCCCAGAGACAGTCACAGTTTGATAACCTCAAGAAGCTCATCAGGAGACTACCTGAAGCCAGATTACAAGACTGCAGACCCAGCACACATCCTGATCCCCAGCAGCTCTGCCCTTGAACCATTGCTAGAACACTCCTCACCAAACGTCCCCAGAATGGGACACATGTACTTTGAGGCACAAGCCCGCTGTGGGCCAACCCCCAACCCCCACCCGGACTCCCACAATGAAAAGGAAAAAAGAGGAATGAGTTTTTCTCTTGCTCTTTCCTGAGAACAAAGAAGATAAACCAACAGTGAGCAGGACTGAACATTCCTGTTTTTTTGTTTGTTTGTCTTTACTTTAACTGCCCCTAACTCTGCATGTCTATAACTAAGTTTGCTTTTCTGCCCCTAACTCTGCAGGAGTGACAATTCACATTTTCTCCTTTGACTCTATGCTAAATACTTTCTCCTATCTGGTGTTTATCCTTAGAACTTCCTTCCCTTTGCAGTTACATATCAGAAAGCAGGCCACAGGGCCACCAAACTGCCAGACTCAATTACTGGGTTACTGACGCCAGTTTATGACTGTCTTTGAAAAATGCAAGAGGAAGAAATCAAGATCCTATCACCTTTGCTCCACCACCAACTCCTGACTGTGAGCCCTTGCCTTATTTAAGCCCCTGGACTCCTCATGGAGGGGAGGCACAGTTCTTGAGGCATGAGCCTACTGCTTTCCCCTCTCCACTGGCTGAGAAGAAAAGCCACCTTTCTGTTTCCTCCAAACTCTCTGTATTTTTCATTCAGTTTCGGTGGGCAGAGAAGGCCAAGATTTTGGCCAGCAACACCCCTTTGCCTGGCAAAGCAATAAAGCTATTCTTTTCTACTTCACCCCAAATCCTGTCTCTGGGATTTGATTCAGCACCAGCATACAGAGAACAAGCTTTCAGCATCAATACTGAGGCTGTGATTCTGATATAATTTCCCAGGTGAGCCTGAATGATTCATGTATAACCAAGTAAATACCACTCCTTTCAAGGGTTCTTTTAATGAAACTTACTAGGCTGCTGGTAGCAGAAGTGAAGTCTGTATATACAAGCCTTGCTCCCAAAGTAGTCAACATTTTTAAAAACAAAAAATAGCATAAGTTTGAAATAAAAGCCCATTGATTAATAAAAGAAACATAAACAGCAAATACTTAGGGAACAAAAGGTTTCACAGGAATACATCACATTAAATTCTTAATATAAACAGTCAACTTCTAACCAAAAGTTTTCCCAATGGTACCTTAGCAGAACAAAACACTTCAAGCACATAATGTACCCTTCTCATAGCATGTCCAAGAGAGCTGGTATTATTTTAGGAAGAACAATTCATTTCCAAGGGTCTATGCAACGTTTCTGGAATATCAACATTAAAAGAAACCATGTTTTCTTTAGAAGACTCATGGGCATACATACCAGAAGGTTCATTTCAATCCAAGCCCAAGGATTTAGCCACATATGTTGTAAGCATCAACCCCCTCACTGCCTTGTGGTGAAAATGATGAAACAAATTATTCAGTAGCCGAAGGATAAGGAAATTGTTCTCCTTTAGTGGAGTCATGAGATGGGAGACAGGATGAAGTCAGTTTTTATGGGTTCACTTTTTTTTTTAATCTATGAACCTCATTCTATGCAAAATAAAAAGCATGACTTGTATCAATGTCTTCCATAAATACTCAAGACTTCACATTCTTGGAAGTTGCTATATTGGGATTCCTGGAACCCTTAACTGTGGATACTGCAGTGCCTTTTTAATCAAGTTAACCACAACCAGAAACAGAGATCTCAGTAAGCACACAGCTCTTCTTGAATGATGCCCTGAAAAGAAACTGGTATCATTCATTATAAAGATGTGAATCACAATTTTGCCTGTATCCACGAAGTGCAAGGGCCCTTAAAGGTCTTGTTTAGACTAACATAAAACAAAATGTCCTAAAATGTGATACCTGAAATGTTCTCTAAATTAGGAATGAATGGGCAAATAAGTTTAGGAAAGGTGTGTAACAGTCCTCCTCCTTGTAGATTCCCAATGTTCATCAGAACAATAAGGACTTTTAAAAACAGGTTTCCTAAACAAAATCCCAGAACTCCTTTTTTATTGGATTAAGCATTATTTTGCATGGGATTAGTTTTGGAGGGAGTATACTTCTAGAAACATTTGTGTTTCATGCAGAACGTTAGGCTCAACATCAAGAAACCAAGAATATAGTCCCATACTTGACATGAGCAGTTGTACAACCTTGACCAAACCATTGATGAGCAGTTGTGTGACCTTGATCAAACCACTGAAGTTCTGTTTTCATTTTGCAAAACCATGAGAGAAAGAATGTTGGCTCAAAATTCTAGCCTGGACCTTGGAAATAGATTCCAATAATACATCTACCATTCAATGTTATTTCAGATCCACAATCCCTCATCCATAACTTAAAAATATAGAAAGGCTCTGAAATCCAAAATTTTGTAACTGACTTAGTACCTAAACCTGGCCTAAGCTAATATAAGCCTGTTTATACATGTTTTCCCAGTTAACATGACTGCTCATCCATTCAGCTGCAGAATTATCCAGTTGATTACAGTGTGCTCAGACTCTGTAGCTGTTAAGTATAATAAACTTTTGTCTCATATCACGTTTGTAAAATCTGGAAAAATTCTGAATTCCAAAACCTATCTGTCCCTCAGGGTTTCAGATAAGAGTCTGTGCATCTATATGAACACTTTCATCACACTTATCATATACCAGGCATTATTCTAAGCGCTTTAAACATATGAACTCATCATTCCTCATAATAACCCTGTGAGGCAGAAACTAATGTTATTTCTCTTTTCAGATGTGAAAATATGAAAACAATAAATAACTTGCTCAGAGCAACATAGATAATATGTGAAGGAGCCAAGACTCAAATCCAGGCATTTTTCCCCACAGTCCAGCCTTCTGACCACAATGCTAGTCTATAAGAATTTATGAGTCTCATTTAAGCAGCCTTTGATTTCCTCATCTGTAAAATGGTATTAATAACAACTACCTTTCAGGGAAAACTTATGGCCAACTCTCAATGGTTTTTGCAAAAGAGACTCCATTTTCAATAATCAGTAACTTTCATATGATATTTTATTACCCATATCCAGGTCTGCAAGGGGCAATGCAGCTAACAGAAAAGAAGAGGCTGCTTACTCATTTTAATCTAAAGCATTCCCACTCTCTTGTGTAATTTAGACACCTATATAAATTTTTTTTTTAATTGTGCTATGCCTAGGGGCACATTACAGAATACCTAAAAGTACATTGCAATGTGTCATTTGAAATTTAAATGAAACACTATAATCTCCAATCAAAGCAGTTTAATATCAGGAACTGTGAAGTTTGGGAACTGATGGATAACGAAGGCCTTGAGGGCCCCTTTTCCCAGCAGCTGTTCTAGTAGGCACCCCATGACAAACACCTAAAAATCAGGCCCACAAACCACCTGCCCAAAGTGGGGGAACAGCTGGGCAAGCCACCAGGGAAGTGGAAAGGCAATAAACTAAATAAGCTTGATTTATTTTTACACCTCCCCAGGGCTCGGTATATTTTAGGGTTCAAGTATATTTTGCCTTCCAGGTGCATTTGGCTTCCATCTTTGAGTCTAACCTTTGAATCCACTCCAGCCTTTCCTTCTTCCTTATTTCCACGCTACCTTAACTTTCAGTCTGTTTAGCATTACCCTCCTGACCTTAGGCTGATTGTCTTCATTAAGCCCAAGGATTTCCTCTTCCTGAACCAATGTCAGGTTACAGAGCAAGAATAATAAAAGACTGATTGGGACTGTAGTATCATAACCAGGGCCCCAGTGTCAATCTTTTGAAAACAACCTGACTTCAGATATCCCATCCCACTGGGAGATTCAATCATAGCAGCATTGCTATCTACCAACTGGGGAGAACTGGTATATGAACCAAGAGTGTTTTCTCCAGGAATCTTTTTTCTTATTCAAAGAGTTGGGCAGAGGGAATTAAGAAAAAGATGGCAAGTTAAATCAAAATATGTTATTTTTTAAAAGTAGCAAATCTACTGTGCCTAATCCTACAAGTTCATTTACGTGTTTGGAAGAAATTCAGAGTAAATGAATGTACTAGCACTTTGAACAAGCACTGACTTTAAAAACTAATGCACAGCACATAAGTTAGGAATGTTTCTTAATAGGTCCAGCAAGCTTCACCCTAAAAGGTATATAAGATGCACACTTACATGGCATAAGGAAATAATTGTAATTAGAATCACATGTCATTAGAAGTAAAATTTTATCTATATTTTAAATATAAAACTCAGTATGATTCAACATCTGTGTCTTCCTGAAGGCAATGAAAGTCTAGGCAGTATTTTAAATGATGTACCCTTGGACTTTATGAATAATATTCTCAACTATCCGGTCAGTAAAAATCCTCAGAACCCTCTTGGGAAATGGGTAAACAATACAGAGTAGTTTCTACTCCAAAATTAAATCCTATCCCTAGAACCATAACTCTTTCCTTCTCCCACTTGCCCTAACCAAACAGCCATGGGAAGGTAGGTGATGGGCTTGGTGAGAGGAGAGAGGAATGACTGGAGGCACTTCCAATGAATACACTAGTAAATTAAATATGGTCAGCTTTGCCCAGGAATACTTTCTACACAAATCTTTTCTTCCTTATTTAACTCATTTCAACAAATCAGGCCAGCTACCACCTCTCACCTTTTGCTGCCCATTTCAGTATCATTCCAGTCCTTATACCACATATATATAACAGATTAAAAATATAACTGATTTTTTTCTCTGCTGCCAAATAAGTATATATTTGGACTCAGCTATGACTAACTCTGCCCATCCTGTATAGTAACTGGAATAAGTCACACCTTCCAAGCAATATGGCCCCAGACCATATGAACTAGCCACTAATGGTGCCAAATTTTATCTGTGGAATCCTGCAGATACATCTGTTGGTCTGCTTTGTTGATGCTCACTCAGTTTTCCTGATACAATAGCCTCTGTCTTAGTTCAAGTTGCCATAACAGAACACTATAACGTGTGTGACTTTAGACAACAAATATTTATTTCTAACAGTTCTGGAGGCTGGGGGAAGGCTCTGAAGATCCATCCCACCACCAAACCCCTCTCCAAACTTCATTGTTCACAAACTGGGAGTTTCTTCTGCTCTCAGGTGGGCATTCCAGAACTTGTTGGGGAAACTGCTTTTCAATCTCCAAACTGATAAATAGATGAAACAATAATAGAAAGTTAGAGCTCAGTCTCAAACGAAGAATTAAAGTACATGGCCATCACACTCAGTTATCACATCTGAATGGACTAAGATAATGGTGTTTTGAATTGACTCATATGAACTTGGAGAAGGAAATGGCAACCCACTCCAGTATTCTTGCCTGGAGAACCCCATGGACAGAGGAGCCTGGTGGGCTGCTATCCATGGGGCCGCACAGAGTCAGACATGACTGAAGCAACTTAGCATGCATGCATGCAATAGAGAAGGAAATGGCAACCCACTCCAGTATTCTTGCCTGGAGAATCCCAGGGACACAGGAGCCTGGTGGCCTGCAGTCCATGGGGTTGCACAGAGTCAGACATGACTGAAGTGATTTAGCAGCAGCAGCAGCATACGAGCTTAATGGTTAAATTTTTTAAAAACTTGTAAGATGGTTGTTAAATACAGCCATTATTTTTAAATTACATAAATTATGTCAAAAACCAAGATAATGCTCAAAACTCACCACCTTTTAATTATTTTTATAATATTTTATTATTGTCTATGCTCTTGAAGTTATTACTACATCTCTGGGGTGAACATATACAGATAGTGGGTTAAGAAAGCATCCAGGCCCTAAAAGGGTATATCCGCCAAGGCCTTCTACAGTTGTGGACAAAAAGAACGATAAGAATAAAATCTCCCAGAGAGGGGATCTAACGTTAACAGAAAATAGACGAGTTGGAATATGAGCCCTATCCTCAGAGTTAATCAGGAACGTCCCCCACTACCAAACCAGGAGCCCTTTGTCATGTCTGCCCAGGGGGATTTCAAAACCGCTTTGAAAGAGTGACTAGTGCATTTCTCTCCTCCTTCCCCTCCATGAACAGAAGTGCTGACAGTGAGTGTTCCTGTTCTACCGGTAGGTTAACTGGGTGAGTTAGGTGGTAGAGGGAGCGGAACAAGAAGTCTTTTTAGTGTGTAGGTCTCTGAATCTAGAGAAACTACATTCAAAGCTGACACAGAAATCACTGCACACCTTCCCCAGTGAAGAAACCACCTGACGTCATCCATAGAGCTAGCCTTTCAAGTAGCTGTAGGGAACGAGTTGAGTTTGAGTCAATTCCTTTTAGGATGGAATAAGTACGTTCCATATGGAGTGAAGAGAGGAAACAGAGTGTCTTTTGCCCACAGAGGAAAACAGTAGCAGCCATTCTTGCTGCCTACCAAATATTCCCCTTCTTCCAGGCATTTGGTGTGATTGTACTTCTCCAAATCCCTGACGATGGATGTGATCAGAGGATATCGTCTGGCCAGAGAAATGAGAGCCCCAGCGGTAAGGGTAAACTTAAAAGCAGTGAACAGTTTATGACTTCTATTTTTCCCCTTCAGCCACAATGACCAGCAATGTTCCCAACAATGTCTATTTCATCAGAATGAATCCTGGATAAAGGATGATGTGAAGCCAACCCAGAAGAGCACGTAGCACGAGCAAGAATAAACTTGGCGGTTTTAAGCCACAGAGGTTTGGGCGCCATCAAGCCCACTCTGACTGGTACAGCCACAGCTCCACACTTTCTGGCATGGCATACCCACAAGGAGATGAAGCTGTGCTATGTTTGATTACTGGGACACATGCCAGAGGATTTCCTATCACAGACCAAACAATGCAACGGAAGACAGGAAAAGTTGCCAAATTCCACAAAATAGTTTAAAGAAATTTCAAAGCAATGAAGCATTGGTATGAGCAAGTTGTGCTTCACTCAGAACTGCCAAGTATCAATTTGTCAAAACTTTACAGTGACTTTGATCAGAAGCTACTAAACTTCTGGCTGGCAGCATGCAATTCAATTGAGGGAAAAAAACAAACAAACAAACAGGAAAATGTCAACATCAAAACTGAAGAAAAAGTTTGAGCAGCTTAGCTAGTGTAGAGGATGCTGAACAAAAACAATTAAGATTTTTAAAACAATTATGACTTTAAAAATGATTTAAAAGATATAGATGTGAAGATATTTTAAGAATACCGTAATGATAGCTTTATGATTTTCTTATGTATAAAAAAAATTGATATACAACACAAATTCACATTTAAATGTCATTAAGATGCTCTTTTAACCGGTATGAATCAAAATTCAAAGTGCTAGGTAGGTACTATATCACAGTTTAAATAGCAGCATTGTCTCTTCCTTCTAGGCTGTACACAAATAGTATGTATTTTTTAAAAATGGTATCTTAAATGAACTTATTTACAAAGCAGAAATAGACTCTGAGACATAGAAAATAAATTTATGGTTTGCTCTTATTTTTATTTCCTAAATAGTGTCTGACACTTTGTGACCACATGGACTGTGGCCCACCAGGCTTTTCTCTGTCCCAGGCAAAAATACTGGAGTGGGTTGCCATTTCCTTCTCCAGGGGATCTTCCCAACTCAGGGATCGAACCCACATCTCCTGCATTGGCAGGAGGATTCTTTACCACTGAGTTGCCAGGGAAGCCCAAACTGATGGCTACCAATGGGGAAATTGGATGGGGGCGGGGAATAAACTTGGAATTTGGGATTAACAGATACACACTACTATTAATATACATGAAATACATAAACAACAAATGCTATACAATATAGCATTGTATTCAATTTCTTGGAATAGACTATAATGGAAAAGAATCTGAAAAAGAACAGACATATCCACGAATAACTGAATCACTTTGCTGTTATCTGAAACATGTTAAATCATAGATCAGCTATATTTCAATTTTTTAAAGGCATCATTTAAAAAAAATCAATGGTATCCTGTAAACAATAAAATGAAGCATTGGAAAAGTAATAGTAATCATAGGATATGCTGAATGATAAATTATCACATGTATACTCAAACATAGAAGGCAATGGCACCCCACTCCAGTACTCTTGCCTGGAGAATCCCATGGACGGAGGGGCCTGGTAGGCTGCAGTCCATGGGGTCACAAAGAGTCGGACATGACTGAGAGACTTCACTTTCACTTTTCACTTTCATGCATTGGAGAAGGAAATGACAATATTGATTCTTCCAATCCATGAACACAGTATATTTCTCCATCTGTTTGTGTCCTCTTTGATTTCTTTCATCAGTGCTTTATAGTTTTCTATGCATAGGTCTTTTGTTTCTTTAGGTAGATATACTCCTAAGTATTTTATTCTTTTTGTTGCAATGGTGAATGGTATCGTTTCCTTAATTTTTCTTTCTGTTTTCTCATTGTTAGTGTATAGGAATGCAAGAGATTTCTGTGTGTTAATTTTATATCCTGCAACTTTACTGTATTCATTGATTAGCTCTAGTAATTTTCTGGTAGAGTCTTTAGGGTTTTCTATGTAGAGGATCATGTCATCTGCAAACAGAGAGAGTTTCACTTCTTCTTTTCCTATCTGGATTCCTTTTACTTCTTTTTCTGCCCTGATTGCTGTGGCCAACACTTCCAAAACTATGTTGAATAGTAGTGGTCAGAGTGGGCACCCTTGTCTTGTTCCTGATTTCAGGGGAAATGCTTTCAATTTTTCACCATTGAGGGTGATGCTTGCTGTGGGTTTGTCATATATAGCTTTTATTATGTTGAGGTATGTTCCTTCTATTCCTGCTTTCTGGAGAGTTTTAATCATAAATGGATGTTGAATTTTGTCAAAGGCTTTTTCTGCATCTATTGAGATAATCATATGGTTTTTATATTTCAATTTGTTAATGTGGTATATTACATTGATTGATTTGTGGATATTAAAGAATCCTTGCATTCCTGGGATAAAGCCCACTTGGTCATGGTGTATGATGGGACCTAATGAAACTTAAAAGCTTTTGCACAACAAAGGAAACTATAAGCAAGGTGAAAAGATAGCCCTCAGATTGGGAGAAAATAATAGCAAATGAAGCAACAGACAAAGGATTAATCTCAAAAATATACAAGCAACTCCTCCAGCTCAACTCCAGAAAAATAAATGACCCAATCAAAAAATGGGCCAAAGAACTAAACAGACATTTCTCCAAGGAAGACATACGGATGGCAAAAAAACACATGAAAAGATGCTCAACATCACTCATTATCAGAGAAATGCAAATCAAAACCACAATGAGGTACCATTACACGCCAGTCAGGATGGCTGCTATCCAAAAGTCTACAAGCAATAAATGCTGGAGAGGGTGTGGAGAAAAGGGAACCCTCTTACACTGTTGGTGGGAATGCAAATTAGTACAGCCACTATGGAAAACAGTGTGGAGATTTCTTAAAAAGCTGGAAATAGAACTGCCATATGACCCAGCAATACCACTTCTAGGCATACACACTGAGGAGACCAGATCTGAAAGAGACACGTGCACCCCAATGTTCATCGCAGCACTGTTTATAATAGCCAGGACATGGAAGCAACCTAGATGCCCATCAGCAGACAAATGGATGAGGAAGCTGTGGTACATATACACCATGGAATATTACCCAGCCATTAAAAAGAATTCATTTGAATCAATTCTAATGAGATGGGTGAAACTGGAGCCCATTATACAGAGCGAAGTAAGCCAGAAAGATAAAGACTATTACAGTATACTAACACATATATATGGAATTTAGAAAGATGGTAACGATAACCCTATATGCAAAAAAAGAAAAAGAGACTCAGATGTATAGAACAGACTTGTGGACTCTGTGGGAGAAGGCGAGGGTGGGATGTTTCAAGAGAACAGCATCGAAACATGTATATCTAGGGTGAAACAAATCACCAGCCCAGGTTGGATGCATGAGACAAGTGCTCGGGCCTGGTGCACTGGGAGGACCCAGAGGGATGGGGTGGAGAGGGAGGTGGGAGGGGGGACCGGGATGGGAATACATGTAAATCCATGGCTGATTCATTTCAATGTATGACAGAAACCACTGCAATGTTGTAATTAGCCTCCAACTAATAAAAATAAATGGAAAAAAAATAAAAAATAAATAAATAAAAAATAAAAATAATGTAAGAACGTTAAAAAAAAAAAAAAAAGAAGGAAATGGCAGCCCACTCCAGTGTTCTTGCCTGGAGTATCCCAGGGACAGGAGCCTGGTGGGCTGCCGTCTATGGGGTCGCACAGAGTCGGACACGACTGAAGTGACTTAGCAGCAGCAGCAGCAGCATACTCAAAAAGGAATTCCAAAACAGAGGAGATGTACGTACATTTACAGCTGATTCACTTTGCTATACAGTAGAAACTAACAACATTGTAAAGCACTATACTCCAATAAAAATTAATTTTTAAAAAAGTCACTTACTATAAGATGGGCAAACAAAATCATAATACACATATCAGTATATAATATATATACATAGACATACCTATGTATAATAGAATTCATTTTAGGGATTTTGTAAGAAAAGAATGGAAAGAAATGTTCTTCTATGAAGATATCCTCTTGGAAGTTCCAAAGGAGTGACTGGTCTCAATTTTACCAACTAGGAATGGGAATAGTGACTACAGTCCTTCCCAGGAAGAAATATTTAAGCATTATGTGATGAAACACCTTTGAAAGAAAAAGATGTTCTCGAACTCAAATCATCACCACATCATGGGAGGCAAAAAGCCCTCAGAGACCTTCCCTAGTGTCCTGGCTGAGCTGATATATAGGATCCTAATTCTGGCTTGGGAAGCAGCCCAAGCTTTGGTGATATTACACATTGTATGTTCAATCTGCTGTGTGAAGTGTGAGCTGTTATCGTCTTTTGTTTTTTAATTGGGATACAGTTGCTTTACAGTGTTGTGTTAAGTTGCTATACAACGCAGGGAATCAGTTCTAAGTACACATTAAAACCTCCCTCTCGACATCCATCCCTCTCACCCCCTTGCCCCCTGCATCCTGCCCATCCTGGTCATCACAGAGCACTGAGCTGGGCTCCCTCTGCTAGACAGCAGGTCCTGTGAGCTATCTATTTTACACACGGTAGTGTATTTATGTCAAACCTAATCTCTTCATTCACCCCAGCCTCCCCTTCCCACTGTGTCCACATGTCCACTCTCTGCATTTCCATCTCTATTTCTTCCCTGCAAATAGTTTCATCTGTACCTTTTTTTCTAGATTCCACATATATGCATTAATATATGATATTTGTTTTTCTCTTCTGACTTACTTCTCTCTGTATGACAAGACTCTAGGTCCATCCAAGGATAGAAATTAATTTTTGAAGACAAATGCTTCAAGTCACACAGCCAGGGTAGAATTTCTCATCACAAGGAGATTTTCTGATTCCCTTCTTCTCCGAACGTTTGAGTTCCCAAGGCTGTGTCTTGTATTTTAGCACCTGTGTGCTCTTTTATGTTGGTTTCAAACAAGGATGTCTTTTCTGCGACTCACTAAAAATACCATAAATACTTGAGGATTAAAATCACAGTTGGGTAGTGATAGTTATAACAGCTAATATTTATGGAATGGTTGCTTTGTGAGATTCATTGGGCTATGCTTTACAATTGTTTTCTTTTGAAACTTCCATAAGAGCCCAGTGACTTAGTCACACAGCTATTTAGAGACTAAAACGCAGTCCCACTGCACTAGACTGCTACTCATTTAAGGAATGTTAAATCTTGACATAAAGAAACAAACATTTCAATGCAGACATTAACTAGTATAAAGGCTGTTAACCTTCCTTAACATACACTGCTGTCTGCCAGTCTGGATGCTGGTTACCCGATTCAAATATTTTCTCTTTTACAATAACGTGTCTTTTAACTAAGAATTTCATAATGTCAGCAATGAAAACAATACACTTCAAATTAACTCAACCCTCACTACAGATCTAGAACTATATCAAATACATAGTATTTAGGTAGTTGACTGCACTATGCATAAAGAGTCTATAAGAAAGACAAACAGATTGATATGGAGACTAAGAAAACCCTGGAGAGCTGGGAGATGAGACAAAATCTAAACTTATAGGCACTAAGAGTTACACACTTAAAGGGATTGTGTGTGAGTGTGAAAGTTGGTGCACAGACAGGTACAATCCATTATGGTGGTTCAAGTGCAAACTTTCAATATCCTCCACAGCCTACTCCCAACTCTCTGTGAGGCATTTGTGAAAATCTTAGCTCAGGGAGGTCCATGAGCCATCAGATCACCGAAGTCACTTATTAAGAGACAGATTTCCAGGAACCATCCAAGAATCTCAGGTGCCTTAACTTGGATTCCCTCATATCAGACCCTGAGACCAGAATCATAAGGAGACTGAGGCAGAGATGGGAAGGGACCAACACTAAACATGTTTGTGAGCAGATCACTGCTTTGGACAAGTTAGGCTGAATCTCTCTGTGGGTCTGGGTTAGAGTCTTAGTTCTCAAACACGTGTTCTCACACTCCACCTCCTTTATACTCTAAATTATTGAGGACCTCAAAGAGTTTTTGTTGAGTTATATCCATTGATAGTTACCATTCAGTTCAGTTCAGTAGCTCAGTCGTGTCTGACTCTCTGCGACCCCATGAAACGCAGCACGCCAGGCCTCCCTGTCCATCACCAACTCCCGGAGTTTACCCTATTAGATGTTAAAACTATTTTTTATTTTTTTATTGGAGTATAGTTGCTTTATAATATGTTAGTTTCTGCTCTCCAGCAGAGTGAATCAGCTTTAAGTGTACACATATCCCCTCTTTTGGGGATTTCCTTTCCCTTTAGAGTACCACAGAGCATTACGTAGATTTCCTTGTGTTACACAGTAGGTTCCCATTAGTTATCTAATTCATACATAGTAGTGTATATATGTCAACCCCAATCTCCCAATTCATCCCACTCATTTCACCCCTTGGTGTCTGTATGCAAAACTATTTTTTAAACAGGAATTCACAACATACCTTCCCTTAGCTGTCCTAGGACTGATATTATCAACTACAGAACACTTCATTGTACCCCCATGAAAAAATCAGAGCAAAAGAGGCAAATACCTTGGTATTAGCTCAAAAACAGGTTGATCTCACAGGCCTCCTAAAAGGATTTGGGAGTTCCTCCATAAAGCCCCTCAACATGCTTTGAGAACCAATAGCACAGAACATACCTCGAAGCTGCAGCATCTAAAAGGCTAAGGAACTGGGATGTTTATGTTCCAACTTCCATTCATGATGGTTTCAGGATATACTAACTCCAAGGAATTTCTCACCTGCCTTGCAAGCAGGTTGAAGTTATTTCTCCAGCCAGAGGGAAAGTCCCTGCAGAGAGTTGTGGGTGCGACTAAACAAGACCAAAGAAGAACTAATGCTTTAGAAGCCCAATCTCCTAGACCCTGGCAGAATCATCTCTGACTTCATCCTATTAGTATTCTCTTGCTTTCATTTCTCTAGTCTATACTTTTATATCAGAGCATTCAAGTATTAGAGAACCATCAGTCTCTCAGACTGCAATTGCTCAAAGTTCACACCTTATACAGTGGTTCTCAACTGTATTTTTATGAGGTTCTGATTTCTGCCAATATGCTCTACAAAAAAAAAAAAAAACCCTAGCACCTGGCATGAATAACTTCAGAATTGGCTGCTTTATTAATTCACTACTAAGACTAAACTCTGTCTCTCCTGCTTCAATATCTAGTAAGCCATGTCTGTGTCTCTGTTACGATGGGAGACAAATTTATAGACTCTGGTATTTAGATGAAAATAATATCTTCCAGATTGGGCCCAAGAAGCAAATGATCCCTCATTGTGAAGAAATATTGTTGTTGGCCTCTACCTTACTACTGTTTGTCCCAGGGAAGGGAACTGAAGGTGTCTTCCAATTTAGTTCACCAAAGTAGTAAAGGAGACAAGATTCAAGTCAAGAATCCTTTGTTCAGAAATAAAAGTGAATAATGGTGGCTGAGATGGTAAAAAATCTGCTTGCATTGCAGCAGACCCGGGCTCAGTCCCTAGGTTGGGAAGGGTCCCCTGGAGAGGGGAATGGCAACCTCCTCCAGCATTCTTTCCTGGAGAATCCCAAGGACAGAGGAGCCTGGTGGACTACAGTCCATGGGGGTCGCAAAAGAGTCGGACATGACTGAGTGACTCACACACCGCCAGGTTCAAGATACCATGCGCCAGGCACATAAGCATGGCAGATAGTGCGGAAGGGTGAGGCGCAGGGCTGTGCTGAAGCCTACGGCACCAGCTCATAAGAATTGACTGTGCATATTTCTTTCCAACTCTGCCATCAGCGATGTCTCATTGGCAGCTTGAAACCAGCTACAGAATAAATATTGGGACTACTTACACTATAAAAATTGGCAAACACAAAAATCTCTTTCTAGAGAGAGCCAGCTGTCAAACATTTACCTACACACCACAGATATGAAATTCCACTAAGATGAGGCTTTGCTGGTGTGAGCAGTTGTCTCCTGCTTGTCCGGGTTGCCTTCTCCAAATTCAGGTGCCCTCCCCTCTATCCAGGCAACCACAGCTAACTCTGAGGTCTTGAGATATTAGAAATGTCTAATTACAAGTCTCTCAGCAATGCCTGCACATTCCTGATATCCTATTTCTACAGTTCAATGCCTCTGGAGAAATCTGTATGCAGGTCAGGAAGCAACAGTTAGAACCGGACATGGAACAAAAGACTGGTTACAAATAGGGAAAGGAGTACGTCAAGGCTGTATATTGTCACCCTGCTTATTTAACTTATATGCAGAGTACATCATGAGAAACACTGGGCTGGATGAAGCACAAGCTGGAATCAAGATTGTCGGGAGAAATATCAATAACCTCAGATATGCAGATGACACAACCCTTATGGCAGAAAGTGAAGAACTAAAGAGCCTCTTAATGAAAGTGAAAGAGGAGAGTGAAAAAGTTGGCTTAAGGCTCAACATTCAGAAAACAAAGATCATGGCATCTGGTCCCATCACTTCACGGCAAATAGATGGGGAAACAGTGGCTATTTTTTTTTTTTTTTTTGGCTCCAAAATCATGGCAGATGGTGACTGCAGCCATGAAATTAAAAGATGCTTGCTCCTTGGAAGGAAAGTTATGACCAACTTAGACAGCATATTAAAAAGCAAAGAGATTACTTTGTCAACAAAATTCCGTCTGGTCAAGGCTATGGTTTTTCCAGTAGTCATGTATGGATGTGAGAGTTGGACTAAAAAGAAAGCTGAGCACCGAAGAATTGATGTTTTTGAACTGTGGTGTTGGAGAAGACTCTTGAGAGTCCCTTGGACAGCAAGCAGATCCAACCAGTCCATCCTAAAGGAGATCAGTCCTGGGTGCACATTGGAAGGACTGATGTTGAAGATGAAACTCCAATACTTTGGCCACCTGATGCAGAGAGCTGACTCATTTGAAAAGACCCTGATGCTGGGAGGGATTGGGGGCATGAGGAGAAGGGGACGACAGAGGGTTGGATGGCATCACTGACTCAATGGACAGGAGTCTGGGTAAACTCCGGGAGTTGGTGGACAGGGAGGCCTGGTGTGCTGCAGTCCATGGGATCACAAAGAGTAGGACACGACTGAGCAACTGAACTGAACTGAACAGTTCAATGGTTCCTAATTTCAGAGAGGTGCATTTAGCGTCTCCTCTGCAGTAGTATCAGTTCTCTCAGGAGCTCCACTCACGCTTAGGGCACCAAAAGCCTAATGGAAAACCAACTCATCACTATTTCTCAGATCCTCATTCTGTTGGATGAAAGGGCATCCCTTCCCCCAAAGAACTCCACCCTATTTGTCCTAACATAGGAAGGGCATCTAAAGAGTCCCCAGTTTACTCTCTATCTATACAAATTTGGGGAGAGAAGAGTCAAACCACTGTGTTGGTTTAGATAAAAGAATGCATCACTCTCACACCAGGGAAAGCTTCCTTCTTTGAAAATTCTATGCATAAACCCTTAAGAGTTGCTGGTTTTTTTTTTAATTAAAGACTAGAACTCAGAGATCTGGCTACAGATTATCAGAAACATTTTACATTATATGTATTCTCTTTCAGGTTTCCTCATCTCCAAGAGATCCTGAGTCCTTAGAAATACCATTATCAGAGATGAGGGTGAAATATTTTTTAAGGTATGTATGTATTTTTTTTAAAAATTCTTTAGAGTATGTTGTTTTACAATGCTATGTTAGTTTCTGCTGCAGTGCAATGTAAATCACTCATGTGTTAGTCGCTCAGTCATGTCTGATTCTTTGAAACCCCATGGACTGTAACCTGCCAGGCTCCTCTATCTATGGGATTCTCCAGGCCAGGATACTGGAGTGGGTTGCCTTCCCTTCTCCAGAGGATCTTCCTGATCCAGGGATGGAACCTGGGTCTCCTGCATTGCAGGTGGATTCTTTACCATCTGAGCCACAAGGGAAGTCCAGTGTACATATATCAGTGTATATATGTATATTTGTATATACATATACAAATATTACATATTTGTATATACATATACAAATATTCCCTGTTTTGGATTTCCTTCCCCTTTATGTCACCACAGAGCATTGAATAGAGCTTCCTATGCTATATCAATACTGCATATTAACACATATAGGTGGAATCTAGAAAAAAAATGGTACAGAGGAACCTATCTGCAAAGCAGAAATAGAGGGTGAAACACTGATACAAAGTCATAGACCAGGGAGGTGAACATCCACAAAAGAGTAGAACAGGAGTAACTCTATTGTCAAAATAACTGCAATTTTATATTCCATGGAAGATTGGTCCTTCTAGAGGAAAAAAACTAGTTGTGAGCTAAGAATTGTTTTGCTACTCAGCTTTCTTTGGTTGTGTCTCCTCACAGAATGAAAAGTCAAAAGGTCCTGAGAAATAATTTTTCCATCACATCATGAATAATGATATGCTTGCATGGTTGTATGATCAGAAATGACTGGCCTCTGTGGATATATTGACCATGAAATATATCTGTCAGATATATTGACCATGAAAAGTTAAGTGTCTTGACCAAAAAATAGTGACCAAACACTTTCGGGACTCTTTCCACTGTCCTGAATCATTGACACAGCCTCTGTCTCCCTCTATAGGCCATATGTCACATCTAGATACTGATCAATAAATGGAAATCTGTGCTAATCCTAGTTGGCTAAGGATGTAGCGAAACTAGTGCCTGCCTTGGGAAATCATATGTCCCCTTAAACACAGATCATTACTAAGGGAAAGCTTCAGTATCTATTTCATACTCAGCTGTGATTTGGAAAAAATAGCTTTTCCATTAATGGACAAGATCTGAAAGATCAAAGCAAGCACCAAGTCTGACTTGGGAGGAAAAGAAAGGAGCAAAGTAATAAATTGAGAAGACAGACCTAGGTGGGATGGTTAAGCATACACAGTTCATCCAATCTCACCAAAAAAGAAAAAAAAAGCCATACACTCTGGGCAAAAATGATGTCTTAATAAGATCCCAGTTCTCTGATTACACTCCTGTTGGCTTGTTACATTCATGGATGAGCTGATTGTAGTCCACACCATAATAAAACAATGCTGCCTGCCTTGTCTGCACCTAGGCTATCGGAGTAGAAGCTGAAGCCCATTACAGAGCCTTCTCCTGACAGCTGTAACCAGAAACTAAGTAAATACAGATCTGCAGATGGGTTTCACATGGTGTAATCTTGCCTCAGAGAGGGAAAAGTCTGCTAAGCTTTCCAACACCAGGTATGAGAGTCACACCCGCCAAGGGACAAAGCCCCAAGCCTGCTCCGTCTAATCAACCCAGACAGAACAAAAGGAACCGAACACCTCAGAGGCCTGCCCCAAATACACAAGCCTGTGGGTGTCTACATGTTTAATGCTGGATGTTAAAGAATGATAGCAGGAAAAAATTCATATGTATATGAGTATAGTCTACCCTTCAACATTTTATCTATATTGCACCACTTCATCATTTCAAATTTCCTCTTGACACCACAGAAGATATTTCAAAAGGCAGTCAGTGATTGTGTGTGTGTGTTAGTCACTCAATCATGTCCAACTCTCTGTGACCTGCCAGGCTCCTCTGTCCATGGGGATTCTCCAGGCAAGAATACTGGAGTGGGTTGTCATTTCCTTCTCCAGGGAACAAACCTGGGTCTCCTGCATTGCAGGCAGATTCTTTACTGTCTGAGCCACCAGGGAAACCCTAGTCAGTGCTTAATTCCTTTCAAATAATTTTTCGGCAAACAAATTTCTCTTCCAAAACCATAATTTGGACAGTTCTTAAGAGCTGACTGAAATGTTAGGCTACAGTAACCCATTGACAAGAATGTATGGAGGCACCCTTAAAGGCAAAGGGTAAGGGACAATGTGGCCTTGGAGAGCCCAGCTGGAACTGGGTTTGGACAGCAGACCTGTCACTTACCACCTATGGACTCTACTTGAGGTATCTAACACTTCTGTGCTTTAGTGTCTCATGTAGAAAACAACGCCCACCCTTTATTCTGCTATATGAGGAATAAAGAAAATCATGCACTGAATGCTTAGCACTGGCCTGAGAACATTTAATAAATGACAGCTATTGCCATAGGCCATGCACTCAAGATCCAGAAATAGAAATGAATAGAAAAAAAAAATCAGTGCTCTTGATAACTGAGAATCTCACAATAATCTATTTCATTGTAAGAGGTCAGATTAGAATCTGAAGAATCAAAAGACAGTGTGGAAGAATTTTGTGCACAGTTTGAGGGTGTCTGCCCATCCTCTGCGACCATCCCATTCACAGGAATGGCCTCCAGCAGTCACATTTATTTCAGAGTTCTTCTCTCCTGACCGCAGCACAGTGAACTCACTGAGGGGAGGACATGACCCAGACCAGGAAAATGAGTGTTTGTCTCCCAGCAACTTAGAATCTCAACCAAGAGAGCTGGGTTTCCATGGGTGGCCTGGAACAGTAAGATGCTGAATTAGGAATTAGCACATGGAATGGAGAGAAATATTGTTTTCAGAGGGAGAGAATAACTCAGCAGACCCGAGAAAAAAAGAACAGAATAGAGATGGACAAAGTGGGCTTTTCACGCCAGAGGTCTATGTTCTGCTTTTAGGTCGCTTCAGATAGCCCCTTACACAAAATATTTTCCCTTTTCGTGTTGATGTCAGATTTTCCTTTTTCTTACTACTGTCTTAAGGATAATATCAGGTGGCAGCCTTAGCTCTTGACCAATAAAATGACCAGTTGAAACAAAGGAGCCAGAAGACAATACAAAGGCCATAGGTTTCAATGCTTGTGGTCTTAACCAAACAGGATGTTCATTAAAGCTTCCTTCAGTAGAAATATTAGACCTTCATAAACCCATGGCACCCAAATCCAACTTTCTTCCTTGAACACTATACTTGTAAATCCAATGGCATACTAGAATTTAATCATCATCATAAGAATTCTTCATTGAACATCTACTGAGGAATGAAGCACTGTAATTGTTTTATATAATCTGAGGCATGAAGCCTTGCACAATTGTTTTATACAATCTTACAACAACCCTATGTTACTCTCATTTGGCATACCAGGAAACTAAGGCTTAAAGCAGCTGAGTGACTGAGCCAGAGATGTACAGAAATTGGAAGAACCAAAGACTACTGGATTCTACCCCAAAGCCTGAGCTCTTTTCTATTTCATCTCTAATAACTCCTCGGGTCTTAACCAGAGCTCTTCATAACCGACAGGTTGAGAACAAGCCCGCTGACTGCAGGTGACATAGGATGACCTGAGTTTGAATCCTAGCTTTACTTCTTTACAGCCAGTCACTTAAAACTCCCTCAGACTTAATTTCTTCATTAGTAAACTCAGGGCAAGAAGACTGCCCTACCAACTCCCCCAAAATTGTGGAGAGGATGAAGGAAGACAATGTATGTGAAAGCACGGCATAAATCCTGAACAAGGATGCCAATAATTATACTGATCTTATCATTTAGCCTTTATGGTTTCAGTATTTACAGAAATAAGATTTTTTTAAAAAAGCCTTATCCACATTCTGATCAGAGTCTTAATGATGTTTAAATGAGATGTGAAAATATTTTACACATTCTGAAAGGCACTGGAAGTTTAAGGATTAGCATATTGAGTTAACCTTGAATTCACTGCAAGATTTTCTCAGGCTGTTTCAACACATATATGGTCCATGACTTCCTGAAGTTTACAGTTCTTTGAGAAGGGAGAGAATGTGTAAGAAAGTAATGACAAGTATGAAACTCTAAACATAAAGTGCAGTTTCTTTTGTGTAAATGTCCTTATCTCAGACTTCACCTGAAGCCTTCTCTGAACCCCCATGCAGCCACTTCCAAGGGTCTCAAGCAGCTTCATACTTAGTCTCCATGTAATTGCCAGACAAGTATTTACTTACATATCGACGACCCCCTCAACATTACACATTGATTGATAGCAAGGTGTCTTGTAAAGCAGGGGTCCCCAGCCCCAAAGCCTTGGACCAGTACTGATTAGGAACTGGGCTGCACAGCTGGAGGTGAGCAAGCAAAGCTTCATCATTATACCCTGTACCACCCTCCCCACAATCTTCCACACACACCCCCCAACTCCTCCACGCCCCCACCTTCTGTCTGAGAAAAAATGGTCTTCTGTGAAACTGGTCCCTGGAGCTAAGGGTGCCAAAAATGCTGTTGTAAAGCACCTGACAATTGATTTTTTTTTTTACTGTAAGGGCCTGACATCAAGCTTCTCATTGCCAAAATATCCACTTCAAAGACATCCACTTCCAATAAACACAGTGTCAGCTACACAACTAGCTAAAAAGCCAGGCCACCCTACTCATGAAGTTCCCCTTTTCAGAAAGCCCTGGGTAATCTACATAACTGAACTTTTTGAGTAACCCTGCTTTTCAAAACTTCCTCAGTTTTAAACACTGCTCTGTTTTAATTCAATGGCAACCCACTCCAGTGTTCTTGCCTGGAAAATCCCAGGGACGGGGGAGCCTGGTGGGTTGACGTCTATGGGGTCGCACATAGTCGGACACGACTGAAGTGACTTAGCTTAGCTTAGTTGTTTAAATTCACCGAAGAAGAGCGAACCTGAGAACCTGAGGTTCCTGACCAGAGGCCCCGCTCCAGGTGGGACCCTGCCCTACCACAAACCTAGAGACTTAAACAGTAAAAGTACAGCCAAATGCATCAACTTACAGTTCTGGAGACTCCATTTCTTTGCCTTTTGCAGCTTCTAGATGCCAGCCACATTCTTAACTCATAGCCTCAAAATCCTTTCATCGGGTCTTAACCAGAGCTCTTCATAACCGACAGGTTGAGAACAAGCCCGTCTTTCATAACTCAAAATCCTTTCGTCGTCTTCAAGACCAGCAACGCTACCCTGCGCTCCTACCTCATTCTGACCCAGAGTTTTCTGCCGCCTCTTCCCCCCTTTAAGAGTTCGGGGTTACAGTGGCTACACCTGGGCGATCCAGGCTACTCCTGCTCTACTTAAGTCAGCTAACTGCAAACTTGCTTCTACCTGTAACTTCAATTGCCCTTTGCCACATCACCTAACATAACCCCAGCTTCCAGGGATAAGATTTGCGCATCTGTGAGGGCCATTATTCTAACTACCACAGTGCATTTAAGCAAAAACCTGGAGGAGGTAAGGAAGTAAACCTTGCGGAAACTGGAAAAGAAGAGCTTTCCAGACAGAGGTAAAAGTGAAAGCCAAGGCACTTGTGTGCGTGTGCGTGTGTACTCTCAAATACTCAAGACTGAATACCTTCATATAGTGTTCATGTTAGTTTTGAGTGAACCCAAAACACAGGAACCCATAACAGTAGGAAATAGATCCTTCCAAAAAGCACAAGGTATGATAAGATGGAAAAGTAAACCTATGTTTTGTCCAGAATGTTTAAACCATTTATTTTCAATACTGAGAAAGAATAGTAAACCTAATTATTTGAAATTCACAGGTAACAAAGCAACTGGATGTGTTATCTTTTTTTTGGTAAAATCTCACAGAATTGCAGAACAGTATTTTTGGAAGAGACTTCAGCAGACATCTTCTATCTAAAGGACTTAGTCCATGACTACTTAGTATTTTCTCAGTAATTATTTTCTGAACTCCCTCAGATTAAGAACGAGAATTGTAACATGTGCCCTTCACAACCACTTGTAGGTTTAAATCCTCCCTCCCTCTTTTTTCCAGCTCTTTCATGGAATAACCATATTCCTACATGACCTCTACCCACAACTGATCTATCCCACCATAAGCATCTAGCTCAAGCTTGAACTTATCAGAGATTTTTTTTCCTATGATTTTGAACTTGGGACCACTGAGCAGTCACTGCCTGCTGACAGAAGTTTTAAGGTATACAATTCAGGAGCTTCCCTGAGAAAATATAGAGCTGGCACCCAGAGGGAAACAGAAAGTCAGTGATTCTGACCTGGCATCATTGAATACCTGAACCCAATTATTTCTGAGCTTCTGATGAAGTCTCTGAACTTCTCAAGTTATGTTTCTCAACATTTTCTTGGAATCCCTGAACGAATTAATTCCCCTTCATTGCTCTTAGACAAGAACCTAGTAAGTTGCAATATTAGACTCACAGGATAGAAACCTGGAAGCCAGAGCCAGGTAAGTCTTTAACCACAAGGGATAGCCATAATTAGAGAGCCGGAACTCAACGAGGTTTTAGTTCCCCACTTTGGGATCTCCCCACGAATAATATGATCCGAATTGAGGACTCTACTCCAAACTATTTCCTATATCTATCCATTTATCTCATTTCCATCACCACCATCCTAGTCTGGGCAGCCATTATTCTCACCCAGACTACTCCTTCCTGTTATACCAAGGATAAAACTAAATTTTTACTTTTCATGCAATGCTCGATAATGCCTCACTTTCTGACTTCATCCAGTCCTCCTTCAATGTATTCCAGCTATACAAGTCTTCTTTTAATTCCCAAATGTCCTTCACCCTGAGATCTCTTATGTAGCCATGTCCTCATTCTGGAATGTTTTTCCTTAACTCCATATTACCGGTTCCTTTTCATCTTTCATATCCTTGCCTTCTTGTGAGGTTTTCCTTCAGCACGTGTTAAAGGAGGCTCCTTCCCTTTGGTCACTTACCTCAGTGCTTCATATTTCTCATAATGCTTTACATATTCTACACAATTTAGAATTTATGATTAAAATAGCATTTGCTAATTTAAAAAGAAATTTTAAAAAGAAATCTCCCAGTAGACTGTAAACTCCATGTGTTTTCCTCACCACTGCACACCCAGGACTTAACCAAAAACCTAGCATTCAAAACAACTCCTCACTTTCTCGCATATGCTATACATGCAATCCATCAGCAAATCCTGTTGGCTTTTCCTTAAAAATGTATTTCAAATATGGCCACATCTTTTAGCCACAACCACTACTTTTGGAATCCATGTCAACATAATCTCCCACTTAGACTAAGGTATTTGCCTCCTTGAAGGTCTTCCTGATTTCTCTATTGGTCTCCTAATGTCTGCTACCCCAAAGCAAAGATGCTCCTAGAGATTCTCTTAAAACAGAAATAATATCATGCCACACCCCTTCTGTAAAGCCCTCTGGTTTCTATTACTAAAAAAAATTATCCAAAATTTGGAAACAACAAAAGAGGATGCACTGTTTGACAGAGTTACCTAAGAATTTTTTAACACCAAGGAGAAAACACCTTAATTTGTCTTGACTAGAGTCCAGATTCTGTGAAGTGCCATGTGAACTTGGATATTTCTCTCTGATGGAAAACCCCAGGGTTAAAGTTGCATTGTCCTTTAAGAGAGTAACCACTGTAGATATGTTAGCAAATTTACCTTAGCATGTCTTTCCTCCAATTTTCTTTCGAACCAGCTTTACCACTTTTTGGATCCCTCATTAATTAATGAGTTTTTATAAAATATATGATACATGTTCATTCTACATTTTCAGAAGCCATCTTTCTAAGCTTTTGAAAATTAAACTTGACAGATTTGGATGTCTCACCAGGATGTCCAAGCAGAGTCAGCTGTTACCCATAAAAGGCACCTGAAATTTTAAGCTGAGACATGTTTTCTGGTCCTGAAAGTCTTTGTTTGGGCTACTATAACAAAATATCATAGACTAAATATGTTCATTTGTACCATTCTTTTAGATTTCACATATAAGAAATATAATATGATTTACAAAACAGAAATAGAGTTACAGATCTAGAAAACTGTCTTATGTTTACCAAGGGCGGATGTAGGGAAGGAATAAATTGGGAGATTGGGATTGACACATACACAATACTATGTAGAAAACAGATAACTAATAAGGACCTACCATATAGTACAGGGAAATCTACCCAATACTCTGTAATAACCTATATGGGAAAAGAATCAAAAGAGAGTGGATATGTGCATAGGTTTTACTGATTCTCTTTGCTGTACAGCAGAAAGTAGCACAACATTGTAAATCAATTATACTCCAAAAAAAATGTTTTTAAAACTACCATAGACTAGATGACTTCAAAACAAATACTTATTTCTTACAATTCTGGAGGCTGAGAAGTCAGAGATCAAGGTGCACCAAACTCGGTGTCCAGTAAGGACACACTCTTTGATTCACAGACTACACCTCCTCATGGTGTCCTCAAGTGGTGGAAGCAGTGAGGCATCCCTCTTGCGTCCCTTTTATAAGGGCACTAATCTCAATCTTGAGGGCTCCACCCTCACAACCTAATCACCTCCCCAAAGCCCCATCACTCTTACACCATCACCATGGGAGTCAGAATTTCAATATATGAATTTTGAGAGGACATAGCAGTATATAACAGCAGCAGCAAGCAGTATATAACACACTAGAAATTTATCTGTGTTGAACTTTTTTAATTTCTGTGACTCTGTTTTTGTTTCTAGTTCTTAGCCAGGTTTGTTTCTGGTTTCATGATGCCCTACCTCTGTTCAAATGGATTATTTTGCCTTGTATATATGTAAAACCAAACCTTTGGACCACAAACTTAATACAATTAGTTGTTAGAATAATAATAATAATATTGTCTATACTTGTTGAATGTATATTATGTGCCAGTTTGATTCTAAGTATTTTACGTGTTTGAGTTATTCAAACCTCATAACAAACTCCATGAAAAGTTATTACTATTTCCACTTGGCAGATGAAAAGAATACATAGACACACATACTTCAGTTTTGTTTACAAAGCAATTACGGCATAAGCTTTTTTTACTTCATCTTGAGAAAGACTGTATAAAATTGGAAGTGGAATAATTCCTATTCCCATTTTACAGGTGGGGAAATGGAGATTTAGATGTTTGATGGCTACCTGAGAACCCAAGTTTTCTTCTTCCAAATCTAGTATTTTTGCTTCCAAACTACTCTCTCAGTATAAAAGAGCAAAAAGTAAATAAAGATGTCACAAGAAAATTTTTTAATGAACACAAAAAATTTAGGTACTCTACCCAGTATAGACTAATTTTATAATATATAACTATCAAGAGCCAATTCCAAAGAGAAAACAAAACCCCCTCCTACATTTGTAATAAAAGCACAACAGACAAACTGAAACCAGAATATTAAAAAGAATCTGTTTTACCTTGTACTGCAAAGATGTTTTCTAAACTATTATATGTTTAAAATATCAGCAGCAGTTTTGGGTAACCTCTGAAGTAAAACAAGAAAAATCACAGTCTTTTTAAAAAATATTTTGACAGGCTACCATTATTGTTCCTAAGAAATTATGGCTCAAACTTGAGAGTGCTCCAAAAGGGTTTCAATTAAACTGAATATCTCTTTGCAGGATTTAAAAATTAATATTTATCAGACCTCTTGCCAGCTCCCTAGGAAGAAGCAATGTACAGTCCAAAACTATGCTGAACATAGAATTCAAGCAATATGTCTGTCTGAACACAGTGACTGTAACAATCCAAGAAAATAAAACCCGAATTACACTAGAAGAATTACAGATCAACCAAGAAATTCTACTGTGCATTGTCATCATAATTGAGATTTAGAGATTCCTGTAAGAGCAAAGCAAGATGTAAGGCTCCAGAGTCCTGACACTAACAGTGCTTATATTCATCAAGTTGGGTTGAAAATGATTAAAATCAGAGTGACCTCAAATGGCCATGAACCTATCTCCTACTCTCTTATATAGTATACCAGCGAATGGTGAATGGCCATTTAAATGGTGATTGTCCTTGGATTTCTTCCACGCTCTCAAATTATATCCTAAGGTGTTTTGCTATTTCTGGAATATCTTTTGCCTATGGTGATAAAAGTTCTTGTCCCAGTTTCTTTCTCAAATTACAATACCTCTCTGCTCTCAGCCATCCAAAAAAAGAATATTAGCAATCATTGTGTGCCAGGGTTTTTTTTTCCTAGATACAAGATATTTGGGAGGACAATCTGTTTCTAATGCCAATATGCCCAGTCGTATATTGTGATATAAATAGATGTATTTACACAACACACTCACAATTTGTGATAAAAGCTAGTTAATATTCCTTATAGAGGTTTTCTCTGATCTTTTTACAAGGTAGCCACCACCCTTCCCCTTAGAAAACACCTTTAGCTACACTTCTATTTGATTAGTATATCTCAGACCTGTAACCATTTTTACAGCTTCAAGTTCTAAACAATGTCATGATTGACTCAGTGAGGGATAGAGGGGAGTACATAAAAGAAACCAAGGCATCATTAAGACCAATATCAAAAATTCTATTTTTGATTGGGGGCAGGGAGAAACATGGAGGTCTGTTTACAGATTTGTTGCAATATAGTGGTTACCTCCCAAGTTTTAGATAATGAGGCTTATATTCAAACAACCCCAAGTTCAAGTTCTGTTCTGCCTCTCACTAAAACTAAGACCTTTTAAAATTTCTTTATTCTCCTAAGGTTCCACTTTCTCATTTGACAGACTGAGGTAATGATGCTGCACAGTGCTGAAATCCCAAATAATGAGATCACGGATTGAGGGAGCGTGGTGAAGTGCCTGGCACATAATAAATATTTAATAAATGGTAGTTATGATTATGATTATTCATGCTGATTATCATGGATTCATTCATCCATTTGACAAGGAATAATTGAGCTTATGCTATCCTATTTTCTCACTTTTGAGAGCAACACTTTTTTCACATTTCAATATTTTTTAAATTGAAGTGACATTACATTAAATACACACCGTGTATACTTCTTTTTTCTTCTGCAAAGATGTCTATTAATTTGCTGATGTATCCTACAGTGACAATGTCCTAGGGCTAGCCGCTGCTCTAGAAAGTAGAGGGTGAAAAAATAAGCAATTAAGCCCATGTTGCGTAGGAACGTGCAGCCCCTGATGCCTGGCAGAGAGGCCATGTGGCTTCAGGTTACAGGCTCAATCTCTGAGCTGCTACTGCCTGCTTTTGGATCTTCTCCTAATTGTTGGAAAGATATGGGACACCACGGGCCACTCTGAGAATCTGACAAAAGTTATGTGCTTTCTCTCCAGGACAAAAGTACACATACATTATCAGTTTTACAGAGAATTTTAAGAGTTCTGTAGACTCTCCAAAGATAATCTGTGGTATTACCAAAAGATTCTATGAAACCTAGATGAGAATCCTGTTTACCCACTTACAAACAATCCCCAGTTACTCTTCAGGTCACGTTTTTGATTCTATCATCCTGTGAGTTTAAGCGTTAAGTATGTCCTGAAGATGAAGAATGAAGTGCAGAGCTAAGAATCACTGGCTCAGAGAGTCCCCAACAACAGCTTAAGCTGGGCTGGTATCCAAAAAAAATCAAATTTAAGGAGAAAGAAAAGGGGGTTTATATCCACCTTAGGAAAAACAACCTACAACTTGTTACTTTTCTCATTCATTTAGTGCAAGTCAACCAGCCACTGTGTCAGTGTTTGATTTACTCTCCCATTAGAACGACTCATCTTTGTAGCCCCATGATCATTACTCCAAATCTAGACTTGTGGTTTGGCTGGGTCTCAAGACTGTAACCATAAATGTCAATGTAAACACACATTTTCTAGAAGGATGATAAAATCAAAACAATCTATTTTCAGGAAACCAATGTGCAAATGCATCATCATAATATAATTTTTTCTACAATTTATAAAACTCTGGTCAAAGTGCTTGTCAAAAAGAATTCCTAGTGGGATGCTGATGGGAGCCACCAGGCTCTCTTCTTCAACAAAGGCAGTACATCAGACTGCACTCAGGAGCACCGAGAGTCTGTGCTGGCTCTTAAGCAGATTATCTAAATGAAGGCTTGGAGCATCCAGGGAGCTCCTTTAGGGATCTATAGTTTAAAAAGAGGAGATCCCAGTTCAAAGGTCAAGGTCAGGGGGATGTCCAGAGTCAGAGTCTTAGAGTGGGAAGTATTCATTTGTGATATGATGGTTGCAAGAGCAGAGAGGTGAGCTAAGCCGGAAATCAAACATGGACTCTAAAGTCCAAATATTAAATATAATCAGGAAGAATGAAGATTCTATTAAAGACCAGAAGTAGAAATTAAACCTAGGTATGGAGTCAAAATTGGAAACAAAGGAGGGGATTTATTTATTTATTATGGCAGAAAAGTGAAGAGGAACTAAAAAGCCTCTTGATGAAAGTGAAAGAGGAGAGTGAAAAAGTTGGCTTAAAGCTCAACATTCAGAAAACTAAGATCATGGCATCTGGTCCCATCACCTCATGGGAAATAGATGGGGAGACAGTGGAAACAGGGTCAGACTTTTTGGGGGCTCCAAGATCACTGCAGATGGTGACTGCAGCCATGAAATTAAAAGACGCTTACTCCTTGGAAGGAAAGTTATGACCAACCTAGACAGCATATTAAAAAGCAGAGACATTACTTTGCCAACAAAGGTTGTCTGGTCAAGGCTATGGTTTTTCCAGTGGTCATGTATGGATGTGAGAGTTGGACTGTGAAGAAAGCTGAGCACTGACGAATTGATGCTTCTGAACTGTGGTGTTGGAGACGACTCTTGAGAGTCCCTTGGCCTGCAAGGAGATCCAACCAGTCCATCCTGAAGGAGATCAGTCCTGGGTGTTCATTGCAAGGACTGATGCTGAAGCTGAACCTCCAATACTTTGGCCACCTGATGTGAAGAGTTGACTCATTGGAAAAGACCCTGATGCTAGGAGGAATTGGGGGCAGGAGGAGAAGGGGACGACAGAGGATGAGATGGTTGGATGGCATTACCAACTCGATGGGCATGAGTTTGAGTGGACCCCGGGAGTTTGTGATGGACAGGGAGGCCTGGCGTGCTGCGATTCATGGGGTACCAAAGAGTCAGACATGACTGAGCGACTGAACTGAACTGAACTGAGGACCAACCTAGACAGCATATTAAAAAGCAGAGACATTAATTTGTCAACATAGGCCCATCTAGTCAAGGCTGTGGTTTTTCCAGTGATCATGTATGGATGTGAGAGTTGGACTATAAGCAAAGCTGAGCACAGAAGAATTGATGCTTTTGAACTGTGGTGTTGGAGAAGACTCTTGAGAGTCCCTCGGACTGCAAGGAGATCCAAGCAGTCCATCCTAAAGGAGATCAGTCCTGGGTGCTCATTGGAAGGACTGATGTTGAAGATGAAACTCCAATATTTTGGCCACCTGATGCGAAGAGCTGACGCATTTGAAAAGACCCTGATGTTGGGAAAGATTGAAGGCAGGAGGAGAAGAGGACGACAGAGGATGAGATGGTTGGATGGCATCACCATCTCAACAGACATGAGTTTGGGTAAACTCTGGGAGTTGGTGATGGACAGGGAGGCCTGGAGTGCTGCAGTTCACGGGGTCACAAAGAGTCAGACATAACTGAGCAACTAAACTGAAACTGAATAGTTCTAAGCAGAAATGATCGGCGGACAAAGGAGGTAGGTAAGAAGGGTGATGAGACCCTGACATGAATGATGATCTCAGACACCACGCACATAATTTTAATGACCAACTGGAATGTGTTCTTCATAAAGATTGGCTTAAGAACCTCTAAATGTGGTCATAAAGATACTTTTTTCCCCAGTATGCATAACATTTCTTTAAATAGCACAGTACTTTTAAAAAGAAAAACTATAAGAAACTCATCATGCATTGAATTATAAGCCACACATTGAATTTGGACTCTCTTGGCAAAAACAAACTGGATATTTCCATTATATTCATGATACCAGACTTTTCTAGTGATGATGTGGCCACTAGTCCAGTCGCTCCCAAAGCCAAGCTTTACTTCCTCCACTCAGGATTACTTCCTCTATAAAAAAAATAAATAAATAAAATTATATTTGCTAACTGCATTGTTACAAAGACAAATATAACCCCAATCAGGTTATGTCCATTTTTTCTTCTGATTTCAAAAAAACTTAACTTTTTTGTGAGTCCTAGTTACCTTACACCTAATAGTGGTGTTAAATTAATGAAACAAAGATACCATTAGACTGATGGTTCTAATATCTTGGCTGTTTTTCTGCTGCTAAGTCGTGTCTAGCTCTTTGTGATCCCATGGACTGCAGCACACCAAGCTGCCCTGTCCTCCACTATCTCCTAGAGTTTACACAAATTCATGTCCATTGAGTTGGTGATACTATCTAACCATCTCATCCTCTCCTGCCCCCTTCAATTTTTTGTGTTCAATTTTTCCCAGCATTGGGGTCTTTTCCAATGAACTGGCTCTTCACATTGGGTGGCCAAAGTATTGGAACTTCAGTCCTTTTAATGAATAGTCAGTGTTGATTTCCTTTAAAATTGACTGGTTTGATTTCTTTGCAGTCCAAGGGGCTCTCAACAGTCTTCTCCAGCACCACAATTTGAAAGCATCAATTCTTCGGTGTCCAGCCTTCTTTATGGTCCAACTGTCACATCTGTACATGACTATTGGAAAAAGCATAGCTTTGACTTTATGGACCTTTGTTGGCAAAGTGATGACTCTGCTTTTTTAATATACTGTCTAGGTTTGTCATAGCTTTCCTTCCAAGGAGCAAGCATCTTTTAATTTCATGTCTGCAGTCACTGTCTGCAGTGATTTTGGAGCCCAAGAAAATAAAATCTGTCACTGCTTCCACTTTTTCCCCTTCTATTTGATATGAAGTGATGGAACTGGATGCCATGATCTTAGTTTTTTGAATGTTGATAACTTACAAATGGAAATTTTCTTTATAAAAGAGGAAATTTATTCTCTATATTTAGTCAGTTAGGAGGAGATAATCAGCTTTTCCTGTGTCTGCTTGTTCTCAATGGTCTTTAGCTCAGAATAATCCATATGTCCAAAAAGTGGCAAATTCTGGTACCCTTCAGTGGACCATCAGTTCAGTTCAGTTCAGTTCAGTCGCTCAGTCGTGTCCAACTCTTTGCGACCCCATGACTCACAGCATGCCAGGACTCCCTGTCCATCACAAACCCGGATTTTACTTAAACTCATGTCCATCGAGTTGGTGATGCCATCCAACCACCTCATCCTCTGTCATCCCCTTCTCCTCCTGCCCCCAATTCCTCCCAGCATCAGGGTCTTTTCCAATGAGTCAACTCTTCACATCAGGTGGCCAAAGTATTGGAGGTTCAGCTTCAGCATCAGTCCTTGCAATGAACACCCAGGACTGATCTCCTTCAGGATGGACTGGTTGGATCTCCTTGAAGGCCAAGGGACTCTCAAGAGTCTTCTCCAACACCACAGTTCAAAAGCATCAATTCTTCGGCGCTCAGCTTTCTTCACAGTCCAACTCTCACATCCATACATGACCACTGGAAAAACCATAGCCTTGACCAGACAACTTTTGTTGGCAAAGTAATGTCCCTGCTTTTTAATATGCTGTCTAGGTTGGTCATAACTTTCCTTCCAAGGAGTAAGCGTCTTTTAATTTCATGGCTGCAGTCACCATCTGCAGTGATTTTGGAGCCCATACCAAGAAGTAAAAAATAGTCCAGCCCAAAATGTCAATCTCACCTCTATGAAGAAATCAATCAGATTGATCTGGGAGTCAAGGCATAATAAAGAGAGGAAAAATAAAAGAAAGTATTACCTATCTTAATGACTTATGAACAAATTAGAAAATAAATGCAAATATTATGTTGAAAGGAGACTAATCATTAAAAGTAATGGGAATTATTACTGAATCTCTCTGTGTCTATTCTTCCATCTGTAAAATGGAATAACAGTAACTGCTTCATAGGGATGTTAAGATTTGTAATATATATAAAGCATTTTGAATTGTACCTGGTACATAGCAACACTTAAGACATTTTATTATATCATTTATAAGGAAAAAAATTAAACTATAAAAATTTTCTTTGGGAAAAAAGTAGTTTTTGCTTTTGAACAAAAGCAATCAGCATTGGTTTAATACCCCTGACTCCAAAATGAAAAGGTTTTCCCCATTACTATTGATGTTTAGGACATGGCAACCCATTCCAGTATTCTTGCCTGGAAAATCCCGTGGACATAGGAGCCTGGAGGGCTATGGTCTGTGGGGTCTCAAAGAGTCAGACACGACTGGAGTGACAGCACACACAGCATAGATGCTTGTCTCCACTCTAGACCCAGGGAAATTCATCGCAAAGGTCCTTCCCTCCAGACCCCAGTGCTTCTCCAAGCAGAGGTCGCACAGCTCCAGGCGGTTCAGAAAGAACAATCTGTCTCTGCCAAAACCTGTCTCCCAGAAGCCACCAGACCTGCTCTGGCCCCAGCTGTGCTCTGAGACCACAGCTAACAGGAAATTAGCAGCAGCCTTTGCCAGCCCCATAAATTCTGAGTCCCAACTCCTCAATTTGTGCTACTCCAACAGTCTTCTGAACCAACTCTGATGTCCCAACATATGGTCTTCAATTTTGTCCAGGGTTCTTTGTGGGGACCAGGGGATGGCTCCCAAATGAAGTTTAGAGGGAGCTCAGCCCAGCCTATAAGCATTGCAAGGGCCTGGATGCCTCCGGCACACTGGTCTGGTTCTCTAGCATCTCTTGGGACACTGCCTGTATCAGTGGCATGCTGGCATGCCCACCATCCTTCCTCAATGAGGGTGCATCATTTACAGCTTACAGCAATCTACAGCTTCATTTTACAAATGGAGTGATTTGGAAGATTTTCAAAGCACAGAGCTAGAGACAGTTTGAAGAATCACATAAATAATTTATATGCTGATTATGTCCTATCTACTGACCTGTATATGTAAAAGCCTAGCTTTAAATCCCGCAAACCTAACTGCAGGTTAAAACAACAGTTATGATAATTAAGAAATTAGAGGGAACAGAAACCAAGGTGGAGAATGTTTTCTAAATGCTGTTATAATTTCCATTCCATTTAAGAAAAAAAATTCCCTGACTAGAGAAAAATATTTTCTTCTAATATGTATCAATGAACTAAAATAATTAAGAGTAGCTATCAATCTTAATCATGACTCTACTATTTATACATGTTTTTAGACATCAGTATGACTCAATTTCAAGTAGGATTTGTTTCACAGGGTTGCTATGAGGATTGATGAGGGTGAAGGAGGAAGTGAAAAGGCCAACTTAAAACTCAGTATTAAAAAAATAAGATCAAGCCATCTGGTCCCATCACTTCATGGCAAATAGAAGTGGGAAAGGTGGAAGCCTTAACAGAATTTCTTCGGCTCTAAAATCACTGTGGATGGTGACTGCAGGCATGAAATTAGAAGATGATTGCTTCCTGGCAGGAAAGCTATGACAAACCTAAACAGTGTGTAAAAAAGCAAAGATATCATTTTGCCGACAAAAGACCATATAGTCAAGGCTATTGTCTTTCCAGTAGTCATGTATGGATGTGAGAGTTGGACGATAAAGAAGGCAGAGTGCTGAAGAATTGATGCTTTTGAATTGTGGTGCTGGAGAAGACTCTTGAGAGTCCCATGGAAAGCAAGGAGATCAAACCCATCTTAAAAGAATCTTAAAGGAAATTAACCCTGAACACTCCTTGGAAAGACTGATGCTGAAGCTCCAATACTTTGGCACCTGATATGAATAGCTGACTCATTGAAAAAGACCCTGATACTGGGAAAGATTGAAAGCGGAAGAAAAAGAGGGCAACAGAGGATGAAATAGTTGGATGGCATTACCGATTCAATGGACGAGTTTGAGCAAACTCCAGGACATAGTGAAGGACAGGGAGGCCTGGCATGCTGCAGTCCATGTGGTCGCCAAGAGTCTAACACAACTGAGTGACTAACAACAACAAATATCTCAATGACAATATCCCTTGAACCACACACATTTGTGGTACTGTCATGCCCTTGACACTGAGGTGATGGGCAGCTTAACTTTCAGTTTCTGTTTTATATTTTTGCCATTATTTGTTCTTCTAGTAAGTGACACTTTAATGAAATGACCTGGGATTCAAAATAAATAATAATATAGACTGAAATAGTCAGGGAATACTCATCTTTTAATTTGTATATTTTAAAAGTGTAGTGTACTTATGAAATTTTTGAAGCAACCTGTAAAAGTGGGCACACTACAAAATCTGACAATGAGGCAAAAACAAAGAATAGGAATTAATCAAAGCAAGCACTGGGAGTCGGGGTTTCCGAGAGCTGGATGTCGGCTGATCTCTGCGTTTGACCACAATGCCTTTCACTAAACGTGAGAGCAGCTTGCATTTGGGAAAAAGAGAACGGATGGAACAAAGAGAAATGTATTACTTTTCATTGCTTGACCAAAGACCACATGCCAGTGTACCCAACTCATACTGCCCTCAGTGAGAAATCTAAGCATATATTGAGTGCCCACAATAATTTCTATTTTTTAAAATAAAGTAAAAGTAATTATATCAAAGGGCTTCCCTGGTACTCAATGGCAAAGAATCCATCTGCCAACGCAGCCAAAAAAAGGAATCACAGATCCTAAGAGTTCTAAAGGATATTAAAAGTCATTCACACAGTCACTTATTCAGTGCTTAAGGCCCCTCCCAAATATCTTTACAAATTGATCTCCCAGATTCTGCTTGATGCCCCTTCTCATGACAGGAATTAGCACATCCTATGGCCTTCTATTCTATGATCCAGCATCTCTGCTAGAACTACCTCCATGTATTAAGCCAAAATCAATTTCTATTCCTCATTCTATACTCCCCTCTGAGCACAGCAAATAGATTGTTTCTTCAAGAGGAGGAATGAGGTCCCCCTATATTCTTCAAGTGAATTAGAAAAACTTTCTCCTTCATGTTTGTCCACAGCACTTACCACGATGTATCGTAATCATCTATCTACAAACCTAGACCATAAGACGTAGACATCAGGCAACTGGTACCCCTCGTACATGGATCAGGGCCAGGCTCCCAGGAGGTCTTCAGGAAAGAGTTGACAGATGTAAGGATGGATGGATGGATGAATGAATATTTGGGTGAATGAATGGGTATGTGGATGGATGGATAGAAGGATGGATGAATGTGTAAGTGGGGGAACTTTTTAAGTTATTGTTTATTGAGCACTTACTTTATGCTTATAACTTACTCCATCTATTGAACAAGCTATAAAGAAGGTATCATTGTAATTGTCTCCATTTTACCACTAAGGTAACAAAGACTTAAAGAGTTACATTAACTCTGAAGGATCCATATTTAGTGTTTGGGTCTGAAAAGTGGATGGATAATATTAAACAAAATTTATACTTTTAGCCACTATATTTTAGTGACATAAATTAAGGAGAGACTGAATGGTGAATCAATCTATCAGATAATTTTTTTACAGAATCCCACCATTTCAAAAATTCTAAATGTGCTTTGGAATTCTGTTAAAGCTTTCAAAAGCAAGGCTTAGATTTGGCTGAAATCAACTTGTATTCAACCTGTTGAAAAATGTGGAGAAAAGCTATCACAAACCAGCCACTATCCCCTATTTTTAGGGATAGATAAAATGGACAGCATTTATCTCTACCTCCCCTTTCGTTGGTTTTTTTTTTTCTTTTTCAAATTTTAAGCTTTTTACTTTGTACTGGGGTACAGCCAATTAACAATGTTGTGATAGTCTCAAGGAAACAGCAAAGGAATTTAGCCATACATATACATGTATCCATTCTCCCTCTAACCCCCTCCCATCCAGGCTGGCACATAACATTGAGCAGAGTTCTGTGCGCTATACAATAGGTCCTTGTTGGTTATTTTAAATATAACAGTGTACATGCCCATCCCAAACTCCCTAACTGTCCCTTCCCCCAGCAACCAAAAGTTCATTTTCTAAGTCTGTGTGTAGCTCCCCTTTTGAACGTGGGACAAACCTCAGCTCCCATCAGTGGGGATCTGACAGTTACAGCAGTAGAGATTTAAAATGTACACGAACTTCATCTAAACCTCATTTGGGCTCCTCCCTTACTTTGGAAAGCTTTACATTAAACTTTGTAACATAAGGAGAACATGCAATTTAAATTAAAGAACTGGGGGAGGTTTGGGTATCTTCCAGCCTGGGTCAGTGAACCCCAAAGGCCTATAATTAGATTTTCCCTGTTTCTTCTTAATCATCAAAACCACAGATAAGAATAGAGCTTAATCAGATAGACTGCCTACTCTTCCTTCAAGATGCACATCTATTATACACAAAAATATCTTAAGGGATATTTTCCAAATACCTCCAAATCTGTTTAGTTGGCTGTTTTCATTCTGGTCTGTCCCATCCTTATAACCAAGCACCATGATTCTAAGCACAAAACTATAACATAACTCTAATATTACACAGATCTCACCTTGAGGGAATTGGCTTTGTGTTTTCTGACAGCAGTTTTTCTAGTAGTACATTTCTTATGTTTCTTAATATAAGAGGTACAGAAATAACTGAACCAATTTCAGGTCTGTATTCTATCTTACAGTGACACCAAAAGGTACAACTGGGGCAAGCAATGAAAGCCAAAAGGACTTCCCTGGTAGCTCAGCTGGTAAAGAATCTGCCTGCAATGCAGGAGACCTGGATTCAATCCCTGGGTTGGGAAGATCCGCTGGAGAAGGGATAGGCTACCCACTTCAGTATGCTTGGATTTCCCTGGTGGCTCAGCTGGTAAAGAATCCACCTGCAGTGTGGGAGACCTGGATTCAATCCCTGGGTTGGGAAGATCCCCTGGAGAAGGGAATGGCTACCCACTCCAGTATCCTGGCCTGGAGAAGTCCATGGACTGTATAGCCCATGGGGTTGCAAAGAGCTGGACATGACTGAGCAACTTTAACTTTCACTGAAAGCTGTAATTTGAAAGGTCACCTCAAAGAACTATAATTTCTCTCTTAATAATTCCTTGTGTTGGACTTCCGTGGTGGTACAGTGATAAGAAACTGCCTACTGGCGTAGGGGACAAAGGTTCGATCCCTGGTCCAGGAAGATTCCACGTGCTGTGAAGCAACTAGGCCCATGCATCACAACTCCTGAGCCCTCCTGCTGCAGCTTCTGAAGCCTGCAAGCCTAGAGCCCATGCTCTGCAACGAGAGAAGCCACCGCAATGAGAGCCCACGCACCGCAACTAGAGAGCAGCCCCTGCTCTCCACAACTAGAGACAGCCCATGTGCAGCAAGAAAGACCCAGCACAACCAAAAATAAATAAAGGATTTCTTGTGTTTGTAAAGCTATACTCATACGGCACATACACATCTGACTTTCTCTAGCACAAGCAGGAGTCAGATTGGCCTGAATCGGGAATACAAGATGGGCTGTTGGTGTTTCTGGTTCTAGGCAACATTATTGAACTCAGATTACGTGTTTGCCTCATTTTCTTTATCTATGAAATGGAACTTTAAAGATGTTCAGATGAGGAAAAATAATTCCCCTAAGATCCTTCAGTCTGGGATTAACCATGGTTTATATCTTAATCATTCTCCCTGTGGTTCCCCTGTCTCCCTACCACATGCTTTCTATTAAACCACACCAGTGAGCACACAGTTATCCTGGAGATGGGAAAAATCACCATGCTGGCATCAGAGTTCAGGAAGGAGAATTTAATCCATTGATTACAGATGCACCTGCCCCATGTGACATATGTAACAGATTAAAGCAATCTACCATGCCGTATTTATCAGTACCCTTTATAGGTTTATGTTTCACATTTGTTGTTCAGTCACTCAGTCATGTTGGACTGTTTGTGACCCCACAGACTGCAGCACGCCAGGCTTTCCTGCCCTTCACTATCTCCCGGAATTTGCTGAAACTCATGTTCATTGAGTCAATGATGCCATCCAACCATCTCATCCTCTGTCACTCCCTTCTCCTCCTGCCTTCAGTCTTTTCCAGCATCAAGGTCTTTTCCAATGAGTTGGCTCTTTGCATCAGGTATCCAAAATATTAGAGCTTCAGCTTCAGCATCAGTCCTTCAAATGAGTATTCAGAGTTGATTTCCTTTCAGATTGATGGGTTTGATCTCCTTGCTGTCCAAGGGACTCTCTAGAATCTTCTCCAGCATCACAATTTGAAAACACCAATTCTTCAGTGCTCAGCCTTCTTTATAATCCAACACTCACATCTGCACATGACTATTGGAAAAAGCAGTTTTAACTATATGAACCTTTGTCTGCAAAGTGATGTCTCTGCTTTTTAATACACTGTCTAGGTTTGTCATAGCTTTTCTTCCAAGAAGCAAGTGTCCAAACTTTATTTTAAAAACTGTGTAATTATTCAAATGCTCCTATGACAGCTACCTCTTCCTTGAGTCCTAATATCTTTCCTTTTTTCTTTTCTTCTTGGTGTTAGCTGCTCAGTCACCTCCGACTCTGTGTGACCCCATGGACTGTAGCCCCCCCAGGCTCCTCTGTCTATGGGATTTTCCAGGCAAGAATATTGGAATGGGTTGCCATTTCCATCTCTAGGGGATCTTCCTGACCCAGGGATCAAACACAGGTCTCCTGCATTGCAGGCAGACTCTCTACCACTTGAGCTACCAGGTAATCTTTTCTTCTTAATCGGAGTATAACTGCTTTACAATGTTGTGTAGGTCCCTGCCGTACAACAACATGAATCAGCTATAAGGATACACATCGCTCCTCCATTCTGAGCCTCCCTGCCACTCAACGCCCCCATCCTACCCATCTAGGTCATCACAGAGCACCGAACGCTGTGATATAAACCAACTTCCCATTAGCTATTTTACACATGGCAGTGTATATGTCAATGCTACTCTCAATCTATCCCACCCTCCCCTACCGCCACTGTGTCCACAAGTCCATACTCTGTCTGCTTCTCTAGTCTTGCCCTGCAAATAGGTTCATCAGTACTACTTTTCTAGTATCTTTAAAAATCTGAAAGGCAAATAAAGTAGTCAAAGAGTAATGTATCAAAGTCCTTCCCAGGCAAGACTATGGCTTTCTAATTCAAAGGTTACTGGCTTCAAATCCTTCAGCTTTCCTTTTAGGAAAACAGAACATTTTCATGGTCTGCAAGTGATAACATCAGAGATAAAAATCAGGGGCCAGAAGTGACTTCATGCTCTTTGTATTGAGACAGCATACTGTTGTCGTTCCGTCGCTCAGTCATGTCCAACTCTTTGCGACCCTATGGACTGCAGCATGCCAGGCTCCCCTGTCCTCCACTATCTTCTGGAGTTTGCAGCAAAAAGTTTTTAAAGGACTATATGGTAGACAGATACTTTAAATACTTTCCTTCACATAGAAAGAACTCATACATATAGGCAGGATTACGTTGGGCAGCAAATGGTAAGACAAACGATAGTGGACTAAGCAAAACAGAAATGTACTTCCTTCTCATGTGAATGAAGGCTTCTGCAGAGCCTTTGTGATCATTAGGCCCTTCTGAGTGCCTTCTTTTTCATTGTTTGGTTATCAGCAACATGTGTTTTCACCTTTGAGCACTATGATTTTTGTTCCAGTTCCAGACATCACATCTGAATTCAAACCAGCAGGAAAAAGGAAAAGAAAGGAGTGGGCACACCTCCTGCCTATAAGGGCATTTTATAAAGTTGCATATCCACTCAAAGCTTCAAGTCTACGCTGGGTATTTTCTATCTGTGCCTCCACCATAGACACTTCTCCATACTATTTGTGCTTTGAAGGACTTACCTGAATGGACACCATCAATGAGCCTCCTTGCCCTCTGACTTCCACTGATTCCAGCCAATTGAGGTACACTCAGGAGACCAGAGGATGGAGGAGGGTGAGGATGGGTATGTATTTCCCCAGCCTGTCCCCTGTCAAGTTGCTAGGGGTTGGCTCTATCTCTTTATCTAGTGCATGAATGGGAGTATCTAGCAAAACCAACTAAAAGTCAATCTTTTATTATTACCATGCAGAAACAATTCTTGGCTTCCCAGGCTCAGTGGGTAAAGAACCTCCAGCAATGCAGGAGATGCAGGAGATAAGGGTTCGATTCTTAGGTCGGGAAGATCCACTGGAGGAGGGCATAGCAACCCACTCTAGTATTCTTGCCTGGAGAATACCTTGGACAGAAGAGCCTGGAAGGCTACAGTCCATAGGTCACAAAGAGTCAGACATGACTGAAGTGACTGAGCACGCACACACGCACAGACAATTCTAAACAATGTCAAGGGTTAATACCACTCCTGCCACCCACAGACCACTCCCACCTTTACTTCTCCCCACATGTGGCCACTGCCTCCCATGGGTCACAGCTCCTGTCAGTCATCCATCTTCATCCAGTGACTCTCTCCAGGTTTATTAATTACTTCTTTCCCCTTGCCCCTCAGGCCCAGGGGTGAAAACAGCTCTCTGTATATGTTCTTCTGAGTTTCCAAAACTCCTACACACACTCTCTCCTTAGTTACTTTATTAGTTCAGTTCAGTTCAGTCCAACTCTTTGCGACCCCATGAATCGCAGCATACCAGGCCTCACTGTCCATCACAAACTCCTAGAGTTTACTCAAACCCATGTCCATCGAGTCGGTGATGCCATCCAGCCATCTCATCCTCTGTCGTCCCCTTCTCCTCTGGCCCCCAATCCCTCCCAGCATCAGGGTCTTTTCCAATGAGTCAACTCTTCGCATGAGGTGGCCAAAGTACTGGAGTTTCAGCTTCAGCATCAGTCCTTCCAATGAACACCCAGGACTGATCTCCTTTAGCATAGACTGGTTGGATCTCCTTGCAGTCCAAGGGACTCTCAAGAGTCTTCTCCAACACCATAGTTCAAAAGCATCAATTTTTCAGTGCTCAGCTTTCTTCATGGTCCAACTCTCACATCCATACATGACCACTGGAAAAAACCATAGCCTTGACTAGATGGACCTTTGTTGGCAAAGTAATGTCTCTGCTTTTTAATATGCTATCTAGGTTGGTCATAACCTTCCTTCCAAGGAGTAAGCATCTTTTAATTTCATGGCTGCAATCACCATCTGCAGTCATTTTGGAGCCCAAAAAATTAAAGTCTGACACTGTTTCCACTGTCTTCCCATCTATTTCCCATGAAGTGATGGGACCAGATGCCATGATCTTAGTTTTCTGAATTTTAAGCTTTAAGCCAACTTTTTCACTCTCCTCTTTCACTTTCATCAAGAGGCTTTTTAGTTTTTCTTCACTTTCTGCCATAAGGGTGGTGTCATCTGCATATCTGAGGTTATTGATATTTCTCCCGGCAATCTTGATTCCAGCTTGTGCTTCTTCCAGCCCAGCATTTCTCATGATGTACTCTGCATATAAGTTAAATAAGCGGGGTGACAATATACAGCCTTGACACACTCCTTTTCCTATTTGGAACCAGTCTGTTGTTCCATATCCAGTTCTAACTGTTGCTTCCTGACCTGCATACAGGTTTCTCAAGAGGCAAGTCAGGTGGTCTGGTATTCCCATCTCTTTCAGAATTTTTCACAGTTTATTGTGATCCACACAGTCGAAGGCTTTGGTGTAGTCAATAAAGCAGAAATAGATGTTTTTCTGGAACTCTCTTGCTTTTTCGACGATCCAGCTGATATTGGCAATTTGATCTCTTGTTCCTCTGCCTTTTCTAAAACCAGCTGGAACATCTGGAAGTTCACGGTTAGTTACTTTATTAAACTCTGGCCAATTATTCTGTTTGAGTGCATCATGTATTTCTTGCTGGCACTATGGCTGATTCCACCCAGCAGCAAGGGAATTTTCAGCCTGAAGTAGTCAAAAGCCAAGATAAAATTTTAAAGTTCTTTATTGAAAAAAAATGATAGCCTAGATATCAGGAGAACAACAATCTCTGTCATCCTCAATACATGATTTTCCCTTATTTGAACTTAGAGATCACAGATCTACCAAATGTAAATACTCTTAAGATTATTCCCAGGGAATGCTCTCATTCCTCTGACCACTTTTGCTCTTCCCTCCAAGGAAAGTCTCAAGGAAACCAACTAGATGGATGCCACTAAACAGTATGTCCAATTTGCTGCCCTAAAGCCAAGTAAAAGGAACTTGATTCAGTCCTAATATCCACTCAGAGGTGCCCTTAGGAAATGCTATATTCAGAACATGACCAACTGAACAGAGGGACATCCCGCCCAGTTAGAACAGACGCTGCCGGGACTTCCCTGGTGGTCCAGGGGCTAAGACTCTGCCCTCCCAATGCAGGGGGCTCGGGTTCGATCCCTAGTCAGGGAACTAGATCCCACACACCACAACTGAAGATCCTGCATGCCACAACTAAGGCCTGGTACAGCCAAATAAATAATAAAATAAATAAATAATAATAATAGTAAAAGAACAGACATTGCCTGGTGTGCCATTCCAGTGCAGATCCACTGGACATTTTCCTACTCCTCAGGAGAGTGGGAAAGACAGCATTTGATCTAATTTCTGCACCCACAGACTCTGGGCACCTCCTCATCCCCGTGTCTGTTTCATGAAGTCAGGCCTGTCCACACCAGCCCATCCTTGGCTCTTGGGCTGGATCAGCCTCCCCGCAGGAAAGGCAAATTGACAGCTTCTGTTTCTTAACTGTGAACCCCAGCCAACACTCACTTTTAGCTTGTCAGCATCCACACGGCCACGTCCTTGTAGTACTGATTTTATGAAGGAAAGGCAATGTTTATTTTTATTTTTGTAAGGCAACGTTTAGAAGCAATAAAATGGCCAAGGATGAACAATTAATTGAAGAACTTTCATTTCCCTCCCTACCCACTCCCCAAATATAAAGTACCTAGTAAGTCTGGATTTCATTGTCTTATTATAAAACAGTCTGCCCTGGGAGAGCCTGGTGAAGGAGACTCCACAGAGCAGTGAGATGTGCTTTTCAAAGCCATGTGTCATTGTCATGGCAATCAGTAGACAGGCCCCTATTGTGCGCAGCTCAGCTCCAGGGCCCAGAGCACAGGACATCCTGTGAGTGGGCTGCTGGTTGTTTGGCTGTTGCTACAACAAGCCTCAGAAAGAACTTCCAGGGGGTGGGGGTCAATGTTTGAAGTCCCCACAAGTCTGAATGCAGGTCTCATTTCTCCTCCTTGTGGTTGACTGAAAATGTCAAGCTCTTCTAAAAGTGAGACAAAGCCTTATATAGGGAAACATTGAGGGTGGGTTTTGTTCTGGCTGATTGTTTTTAATCTCTGTGCCAGACACTTCACACACACACACACACACACACACACACACACACACACGCCACCAATAATCCTTACAAGACCCCAGAGAAGTAAATGTGACTATTGTTGCTGTTGTTTAGTTGCCAAGTCTGACTCTTTAGTGACTGCATGGACTGTATCCCACCAAGTTCCTCTCTCCATGGGATTCTCCAGGCAAAAATACTGGAGTGGGTTGCCATTTCCTACTCCAGGAAATCTTTCTGACCCAAGGATCAAACCCCACATCTCTTGAATCTCCTATATTGGCAGGTGGATTCTTTATCACTGAGTCACCAGGGAAGTCTGATAAATGGGACTAGTTTCATTTATAAAAGATGAAACTGAGGCCCAGAGATGTAAATAACTCTGTGTACCCTGGAATCTGGGAAGCAGAAGCGTAGCAATGGGGTCTCAGGTTGGCCAGCCTCCAGAGCCCCATCATATAGGCCCTACCTGTGGGCTGTGAGGCCCTATGGACACGGACTCTCAACTCTGACCTCCACACGGTGAGGCAGGCAAGCAGCTGACCACGGTGCTGTCAGAGAGGAAGGCAGTCATATGGTAGCATCATGGCAATGCAGGTCAGCTGCCTGTGCCAGCTTGGGCAGGGAAATCACCAGCAGAGGATGGGGAGCTGGGGCAAGATGGGTTTATCAGTTATCTTTTGCTACAGTGACAATCCCCTTCAAAACTTAGTGGGATTATCGTTATCATCTTTCTAAATTCCATACATATGTGTTAGTATGCTGTAATGTTCTTTATCTTTCTGGCTTACTTCACTCTGTATAATGGGCTCCAGTTTCATCCATCTCATTAGAACTGATTCAAATGAATTCTTTTTAATGGCTGAGTAATATTCCATGAGACAAGTGCTCGGGCCTGGTGCACTGGAAAGACTCAGAAGGATTGGGTGGAGAGGGAGGTGGGAGGGCGTTCAGGATGGGGAATACATGTAAATCCATGGCTGATTCATGTCAATGTATGACAAAACCCACTACAATATTGTAAAGTAATTAGCCTCCAACTAATAAAAATAAATGAAAAAAAAATTTAGTGGGAAAGGAGAGCAGAAGTTCCTTAAAAAACTAAAAACAGTTAATTTATGATCCAGCAATCCCACTTCTGGGCATATATCCAAAGAAGACAGAAAAAAAAAAAAAAAACCTTTGATTTAAAAAGACGCATGCACCCCAGTGTTCACTGCAGCACTATTTACAACAGTCAAGACTTGGAAGCAGCTTAAGTGTCCACAGATAATTGATAGTTGAATGGATATATCTATAGTCTGAATGATCTAGACCAGTATTTCCCAAACTGGTTATCTCAGAAAACTGTTCCTGATATGTTAATAAACACACTGGGAAAATAGACAAGTTGTTCTGCAATTGCTATGGGTGATATTTGTCCTACCCCACCTGAAATTCATCCCAGGTGGGGCTAGAGGTAAAGAAGCTGCCTGTGAGATGGGAACATGAAGAGCTGCTGGTTCACGAATGAAGAGCCTGGGTCGGAACAGCCATGTGCTGCGAGGGTAAAGCCTCCCGTGGCAGCTCAACCAGGAAGGTGCTCACAGCCCCTCTTGAGCGCACAGCAGTGATGAGACCGCCTGTACTGAACCTCGCAATGCTCATTCCTACGGCACATTTGCAGCATCCAACACAACCTTCCCTCAATTGATGAGGAGTGATTACATTCTCTGAGGTACACAGAGAACGTGCAAAGCACTTAGAGAACCCAAGGGCATTTTTAAAAAGCTTTGCAACCTTTTTTCTTTTTAAAAAATTTTTTTTTATTAATTTATTTTTTAATTGAAGGATAATTGTTTTACAGAATTTTATTGTTTTCTACCAAATATAAACATGAATCACCCATAGGCATACATTTGGCCCCTCCCTCTGGAAACTCCCTCCCATCTCTCTCCTCATCCCACCCCTCTAAGTTATTACAGAGCCCGTGTTTGAGGTCCCTGAATCATATAGTAAATTCCCGTTGGCTATCTATTTTACATGTGGTAATGTAAGTTTCTATGTTACTCTCTCCATACATCTCACCCTCTCTTTCCTCCCCCACCTCCCGTGTCCATAAACCTGTTCTCTATGTCTGCATCTCCATTGCTGCCTGCCAATAAATTCATCAGTACCATCTTTCTAGATTCCATATATACGTATTAGCATACAATATTTACCTTTCTCTTTCTGACTCACTTCACTCTGTATAATAGGCCCTAGGTTCATCCACCTCATTAGAACTGGCTCAAATGCATTCCTTTTTATGGCTATTAAATATTTCAGTATGTATATGTACCACAGCTTCTTTATCCATCCACCTGTGGATGAACATCTAGGTTGCATCCATGTTCTAGCTATTGTAAATATGGCTACAATAAACACTGGGGTACATGTGTCTTTTTCAATTTTGGTTTCCTCAGGATATAAGCCTAGTAGTGGGATTGCTGGGTCATATGGTGGTTTTAGTCCTAGTTTTTTAAGGAATATCCACACCATCTTCCATAGTGGCTGTATCAATTTACATTCCCACCAACAGTGCAAGAAGATTCCCTCTTCTCCACACCCTATCACACACATGAAAAGATGCTCAGCATCGCTTATTATTAGAGAAATGAAAGTCAAAACTACAATGAGATATCACCTCACACCAGTTAGAATGGCCACCATCAAAAAGTCTACAAACAATAAATGCTAGGTGTACAACCTTTGTTCATTGGGGATATTACATTAAGTGGTAACCAAGGAAACAAATAAATATCAGCTGTAGGAGAACTGATGAATTGAAAATAGGTGGTAGGGGTGAATTCTGACCTAACTTGTAACCAGGGAGGGTAGGAGACCCTCCGGAGTCTCAGTGAAAGCTCCTGGGATCCCCCAAAACACAGGTCTTAAAATATATTACCTACATTCTTGGTTTATGCCTCTCAAGGAGAGTCGTGGTAAAAAAATTAACATAATCACAGTTTTGCTATTTCTTTCAGCTGAAAACATTTTAAAATTTGTTGAACAGGTGTTTTCTCTCCTTTTACTTATTTGAACACTGTCTTAGTTCAGGCTGCTGCCACAGAATACCAAACAAAAGCTGCCTTGTGAACAACAGAAATGTATCTCTCACAGCCTGTAGGTTGGGAAGTTCATGGTCACGGTGCTGGGAGATGTAATGTCTAGTGAGCATACACTTCCTGGTTCATAGTCACCTGTATTTTGGCTAAGTCCTCACCTGATAGAATGCTTGCTTCTTTTATAAAGGCACTAATCCCATCCATGAGGGCTCAACTCTCATGACTTAATCACTCCAAGATCCCACCTCCTTAACACTATAACTTTAAGGAATTAGATTTCAACATATAATATCAAACCAGTCAATCCTAAAGGAAATCAACCCTGAATATCCATGAGAAGGACAGATGTTGAAGCTCCAATACTTTGGCCATGTGATGCGAAGAGCAGACTCACTGGAAAAGACCCTGATGCTGGGAAAGATGGCAGGCAGGATGAGAAGGGGATGACGGAGGATGAGATGGTTGGATGGCATCACCAATTTGATGGATATGAGTTTTAGCAAGCTCCAGTAGATGCTGAAGGTCAGGGAAGCCTGGCGTGCTGCAGTCCATGGGGCTGCAAAGAGTGGGACAAGACTGAGCAACGGAACTGACTGAAACTCTCTCTCCCCAACAAAACGTTTAATAAAACACCCATTTCTCACCCATGCCGCGTGGAATGGGTTTTCTTCTAGGGAGAAAGAGAGAGAGTTTAGCACACAGCAAGTCACTCCAAAGAAAACTCTGTAAAGCATGTCTCTTTTCTCAGAATCTTGCTCAGGACACCCTGCTACTCACTCTTTTACTGACCTCATGAACTCTGAGGAGTGAAAATCTGGGAGCCATCTCCACCACGAGGAACAACCTATCTGAGGATGATACCAAGCATAAGTGGGCAAAACTGAACAGTGGAGATAAAAGAACTGTTGTGATTCCATCTGAACCTCAGAATCCAGTCATACCTGAAGCCAGCAAAACTGGCAAGCAGCCAGAATGAAAGCTAGATTCATCAGTATTGCAAGCTGACAAATTCATGCTAGTTCACATTGCCATCTATACCTTGAGGCTAAATGATTCCCAAATAACACTTCTTATTGTAAAATAAAGAAACTGAGATGCTAAGAAATCAATTAAGTTGAATAAGTCCACATGGCACTAAATGGGGGAGCTGTAATTCTATTCCAATTTAGCTCCAAAGTCTCTGTGCTCTCCCCTATACCCACAATGCCCCAGAGTCCCTTGATTTTCAGCTATCCATCACGGACAGTGATTTTCACATATGCTAGTTTCCATTTGCTATGAATGTCTTAAGATTATTCAGATCCCACTGGAGACATATTCTCATGGAACTCTTCCACTCTCTTTCACTTCTCTTTGTCATCCACCTACACTGTAATAATCACTAAAAGCTGGTTTTCACAGTCTAAACAACTCCGAGCAGTAAGAACTGTGACTGTGCAGCAAAAAGAGAAGAATAAATCTTCCTGATTTGGGATCCAAAGACAAATTTCCACAATAGCCCTTGGAGTAAATGACAAGTTCTATTCTCATTGATGGCAGAGTGCCATATTTTGACAATAGTTTCAACATGAGCAGCCTGCTGGGAGAGCAGTGTTAGTGATGCTTCTTGAAAAACTTTTTTCAAAAATGCAATGTGCTTTCCCACTTACCAATTGGTTCAGGAAAGAGAGAAAATGTCACAGAGGAAAAATGAGATGACCTTTGAAAACTTAAACAATGATAGTCATTGATGAGAGCATGAATGTAGTCAAAACAAAAGTAACATTCCTTTCTCCCTTGGTAGAAATTTCAGAACATATCCGTGTTCTTGGCCATGGAGTATGCACTCTGTCTTAGTAACTGGATTCTCACCTTGTGGCCAAATCAGTCAGACAAGGTAGAGCCAGAAAGCACAGTGAGGAAAACCCCCACCACAGTGCCTCCTAACACACATGAGCACACATACACACATACACACAAAGGAACCCGCCCGAAAGCAATGGGAACAGAGGGTGCATTGGTTTTGAAGACTGAGAAAACTGTATACAAATCATGGCTACACCACTTTATATTATATGAATATGTGGAAAATTACATAAGTTCTCCAAGCCTTGCCTATAACATAGAAATAATACCTACTACTCTGGCTTGCTACAAAGATTCCATAACATAACATACCTACCTGGGTTCCCCTAAATAGCAGTGATGCTTATTTACTCTTCCTTTGGAACCAGTCAGGTCAGGGCTCCCTCATAAAGCTTCAAGCATGGCATAATGATGAAACTTTGGCTCAGACCAATCTGGGTTCAAATCCTGGCTTAGTCAAGTCCTAACTTTGCATCTTAAGACAATGTGTCCATTAGCTTTTGCTATGTGAGAAACAACCACAAAATCTCGGTGGCCTACAACAGTAAGCACTGACATTGCATGAATGCCTGTGGGCCAGCCAGGCGTTGGCTATGCCAAACTGTGCTCAAACCAGGGGGCTCCTCTGTGTCCTGTTGAAGTTGCCCACACACCTGCAGGTTGTCTGGGAAAGCTCTTCTGAGATGGCTTTGATGCATGAGTCTCCTATTCTACTCCTGAATCAGAAACTCTCTTTACCAGCACCTGGGCATGTCTCCATGCAATGGTAAAAGGACAAGCAAAAAGACAAGAGGCTTCCAAGTGCTAAGCTTGGCACCAGCCCACCATCACTTCTGCCATATTCTACTGGCCAAAGCCAGTTTTGCAGCAAAGTCCAAAATTAAAAGGTTTCAAGATACTCCTGTCCCTTTAGTAGGAGGAAGCACAAAGTCACATGACAAAGTTACAGATGGGTGAAGAATTGGGGAGAATGATGTATAATCTCTCTCTCACATAATGTGTCTTGGTTCCTTAATCTGTAAAGCAGGAATAATTCTACCTACAGAATTGATTCTTTTAGATAGTAATGATGTATTTGCAAGCCATCACACTCTCATAAAGAGCACGTGATACATGATGGCTAATGCAGTGGGCATGTGAGTGGAGTGGTGGTTGTTGTTGTTTACTTGCTTTGTAGCTAAATCATGTCGGACTCTTGAGACCCCATGGACAGCATCCCACCAGGCTCCTCATCCATGGGATTTCCCAGGCAAGCCTACTGGAGTGGGTTTCCATTTCCTTCTCCAGGAGATCTTCCCGACCCAGGGATCAAACCTTTGTCTCCTGCATTGGCAGGTGGATTCTTTACCACTGATCCATGAGGGAAGCCCAAGTGGAGTGGTTCTCTGTCCCAAATCTTTCTAGAGTGTTCTGGCTTGCTTTATTCATTCATTCACTTGTTAACTATTTATATAATATTCATTACTTAGTTGCTCAGTCATGTCTGACTCTTTGTGCCCCCAGGCTCCTCTGTCCATGGGATTCTCCAGGCAAGAATACCCGAGTGGTTGCCATGCCCTCCTCCAGGGGAGCTTCCCAGCCCAGATGGATTCTTTTTATCCATGTAGGTCTTTTTATCTCTATTAAATGAAAGATGAAACTAAATCTGGGTGAATATCTCAGTGATGTTTATCAGACAAGCAGCAGACAAGAGGTCACCACCTCATAAAGTCAAGACTGTATTTGGGTCTAACAGTGCTATTTTAGGTTGGGACTGTCACTCAGAGTCTCCCTCTCACACAGAATTCAAAGATTCTAAACAGTTTGTAGGAAACATCACAGTAACATCATGCTATATCTGATGCTTGTTCCATTCATTCACTTATCTATTTATAAAACAGTGAATGTCTGGCTTGTTCTGAAGGATGAATGAACGTTAACCTGGAGAAAGAAATGGGAGATCAGAGAAGCACAGGGCATTTCAGACAGAACCACGGCATAAGGAAAGGCAAACAGTGAAAAGATACCTGTGAGACAGTGAGGAAGTTCACTATAAGACTTCACTTTCAAGGCTGAGATGAAGTAGATGATGCTAGAGAAGTAGTCTGGCATTTTTTCAGGGATGACCCTGAATGTCATGCAAAGAAGCGTGGATGTTCGGTTATAAACAGTGAAGAGTTTTTGGAAGGTTTTAAAAGGAGCCAGATGAAGACAAGTCTGAACTTTCTAATGAGACACCAGCTGGCTGTGTGGGTAAGGGCTCTAAAGAGGGTCACATCTTCATAAGAAAAACAGCCAGCAGGCATCCTTTGACTTTTACTTTATAGAAAGGAAGTAGAGGGAAGGGCTGGCACTGCTGGGGTTGGACCCATCCTTCAGATCATAAGAGTACGAGATAATATACAAGCACCCTTGAATACATTATACAAAGGTGACCTTTTGTAACATACAAGCTACAAGAGGGACCTGCCAATCAAACCTGCACACAGCAACTCTGAACTACGAGGAAACGAGGAGGGCATTTCATCAGTCCCCTTCTTACAAACGACAAAGTCATGGCCCACAGAACGCACAGAACTCCTTAAAGTCAGCCAGGAGCTGCCTCAGTCCCAGTCCCGTCTTTGTCTCACGGCCACCCGGACATCCCACCTCCTCTGCAGGTGACCACACAGGACACCTGAGCACTGACTGTGCAGGCACCTCAGAGGTCGGGGATTGGAGCCCTTTGGGAGACAGTGTCACTCGGGAACCTCTATCTTTCTTGGCAAGGCCCCCACGACCCCTTCTCCCCTCATGCTCCCTGCACTTTGGGCTCCCACAGAGGCCAAGGAGACATGGAGACCCAGGGCATGCAGAGCCAGCATCAGCCATCCTAAGAGAAGAACAGGTTCCTCCACAACCCGGTGGAACGTTTATGACAGAGGCTAAGACTAATGCCATAGGAAGCGGTCACTGAGATAAGCGACGCAAAATGCACAGTTCTGAGAGAGCCGCATCCATGCCAGGAGGTGTCAGACTTCCTTTGCGGTCCAAAGCAGAGATTCCATGCTTCCACTGCAGGGGTCGCAAGTTCAGTCCCTAGTCAGGAAACTAAGATTCCCACGTGTCACGTGACACAGCCAAAGTAAATTTTTTTAAAAAAATAAAATAACTGCTTATAAAACAGCAACTCCTATCCACATCAGGGCATGTCAGAGACCAAAGGAAACCAGGTAAATAGTGGTTCAAGCAGCCCAGTCTCAACTTCCAATCTGTCCAGTGGACACTCTTAATGGTCCAACCCTTGCTATCGCAACTTTGCCCCCCAAACATCTTAAAGGGCATCCCCGGCACCTACCTTTTGGGGCTTCCCTGGTGGCTCAGGCAGTAAAGAATCTCCCTGCAATGTGGGAAATCTGGGTTCAACCCCTGGGTTGGGAAGATCCCCTGGAGAAGGGAACGGCTACTCACTCCAGTATTCTTGCCTGAAGAATTCCATGGACAGAGGAGCCTGGTGGGTCAGTCCACAGGGTCACAAAGAGGCAGACAGGACTGAGTGACTTTCACTCACTCACTCACAGTACCTACCTTTTGCCTCCTAACCACAGTTCTTGCTGAGTTGAGGAGTTCTTGGGCTGACTCCTTGGCTCACATTGAACAATCAACATGTATGACCTTGATTCTGAAGTTCAAGTTCTCTAGGACTGCTTCTCTAAAGTAATAATATCACCATCCCACTCTTCATTTCCCACCTGTAGTTTTTTCATACAATTCTCCAATGTCCACAGCAGAAACTACACTTGAAATAGACTAAAGAGAGGCCCCTTTACTCTAATAAAATTCAATTGTTACCGTAAATCAGAAGAAAACAGAAAAGATAAATCCAAAGGAATACATCTGGGATTGATAGTCTGTTGGCAAATAATCTTTTCTTGTTTCTCCCTAAGGTCTATGGTGAGGGGAGCTGGGGGTAGGGTGGGGCTTGGGGAGTAGTGGAAAATGCTCTCTTTAGAGAAAAATTAGCTGTGAAACAGGTAGCTCAAAAAACAAAAGGCAGGAAGCGTGCCTTCTAGTCCAGCTCTGAGTGGTCTCATACAATTTGTGTCAACTCTGTGAGCATGGAGACCTTTGCTCTAAATAATAGAAGGAATTGGACAAGTTGATTCTCCAGCTCTAAGAGTCTATGATTTTAACCTAAAGCCAGATTGAGGAAGATGAGAAGTCAAAGTTCCTGAATCACAGTGAACTTGAACAGACTCTCTAAGCTTAATTTAGTCCCTTTATTGTCTCTTTGGTTTCTGGTTTTTCTTTGCTGTCGGCAAGCTATCTTCCCTATAGCTTTGGGGAAAAAAATTTAATTAAAAAAATATATATATTCCCAGAGTCTGTGGGTTTGTGGGAAAATGGGACAAGAGAGAGCTATCATAGGGCAACACAGACAGAGAACCTAAGAAAATGCATGCTTCCAGCCCACTTCCAAGTAAGACATGCTGGCCAATTACAGACCTTCTCAGAGGAGTCCAAGCTTTAGAACCACTCAAGAAGTAGTCCCAGCACTGCTCTGGGCCATCTCCTGCTGTGAGCTGGCTTGGCTTCCACTGCCAAACTGAAGCCCTGTATGGTCTGCATGGCACAGAGATGAAGAACCAGGCTGTCACTCATACTCTGAGAGGTTTCCTTGGCCAGCAAAGCTCTGGGAGGTACCGTACAACAAACACCAAATAAACACTTCTGTAGGGAGCTTCACAGATGTCAGATTTTCTGCAGCAAATTTTGAAATACACCTAAACACCATGTTTGTTTTCCATCAAAGATGCCTTAACAGGCTCCTCGAATTAGTTAGATCTGTGACTTTAGAGAATTTTGACATTCTGGGGTTAGCCACAAAAACAAAGTAACTGTATATTACCTAAAAGCTACAAAGATTGTTCCTATAGGAAGAGAACTCTTATTTGCAATGTAATTTATATGTTCTGTGCTAAGCATTTGAAACTCACAGCTGTCCTCTAAGGAAGCACTTTCTTTAAACTAATAGACTTTACCTCCCCCCCCCTTTTTTTTTAGCAGTTTTAAGCTTATAAAAAAAAATAAGCACAAGATTTAGAGTTTCCATTTGATAACTCCCTATCCCGTACCCTCATTCCCCATCTTGTATTTGTGTGGTACATTTGTTACAATTGATGAGTCAGTATTAATACATTATTCTTAGCTGAAATTCATAGATTTCATTACAGTTCACTCTTTGTGCTATATATGCTATAAGTTTTGACAATAATGTAAGATGACAGGCATCCACCATTACAGTCTCATACAGAATAGTTTCACTTCCCTAAAAATCCCCTGTGGATCCACGATTCACTCAGTCTAGTATCGCAGGCACCCAGGACAGTCACCTTCACGCTCCCTTTCCTCACCTGTGGCAGACATTACTAATCAATCATGGCACACTTTCTCCATGACCCCATATGAAGCTCTCTCAGCACAGGGCTTCAGGCAACTACTAGGACAAACCATCACTGACCCTCAGGATGAAACCTGTTAGTGAGGTTTCACTAACTAAAAAGATACCTGCTTGATTAAGAGCAGCTTCCAGGGAAAATTGGAGATTAAAACTTGAATCTCACAGGGTTTACCAACTCTGAAATCCTCCAACTGAACACAGGCTCAGTCCAAGGTTTTCACTTCTATTTTCAATAAGGTGGGAAATTAATCATTTAAGCTGACAAATATCCCTCTGGCTTGGAATTGCTAGTAGATATAGTAAATGTTCATTTAATCCCCTGCCTAGGACTACTCCCCTCCTCCTTTCCCCTGCCAACCACTACTTCAGGGTTACTGTGCAAACTTTCTTTCCATGTTTTATATGTTACTGTATTTATTCCCCTCCACAACTTGTACATTTATATATATATAAATATATTTATATATTTATATATATTTATATATATATAATTTTTTACATATCATATGTTTCCCTGTACATTTGTGCAAGGATTTCTCTAAGGCATACACCCAGAAGTGAATTAACTGGATATTAGGGTATATATAGTTTCAACCAAAGTAGAATTTACCTAATTTTTCTACTTGTAATTATTTCTAAGTCCCTCTCCTCTTCCAGACTGTAAGCTCCTTGAGTGCCTCGAATGTGATACTGCAGTCACTCAGTCGTATCCAACTCTTTGTGACCCCACGAACTGTAGCCCACCAGGTTTCTATGTCTATAGGATTCTCTAGGCAAGAATACTGGAGTGGGTTGCCATTTCTTTCTCCAATCAAATGTGATAGACACCCAATTAATATCTGATGAATGAAATAATTTAATTTCATTCCAGTAACTGGGGTTGATTTTAACTGCATCCTTAATCCCTCCTTTTCCCAAATTACTTTCCCTATAAATAGTGCCGTGGACCAAGTTGTGTTCCCCCCAAATTCATATATGGATGTAAGAATTGGACCATAAAGAAGACTGAGGGCCAAAGAACTGATGCTTTCGAACTGTGGTGCTGGAGAAGACTATTGAGAGTCCCTTGGACAGCAAGGAGATCAAACCAGTCACTCCGAAAGGAAATCAGCCCTGAATATTCATTAGAAGGACTGATGCTGAAGCTGAAACTCAATACTTTGGCCACCTGATGGTTTGGGCTGACATTAGAAAAGACTCTGATGCTGGGAAAGATTGAGGGCGGGAGGAGAAGGGGGAGACAGAGGATAAGATGGTTGGATTTCCAAAGGACATGAGTTTGATCAAACTCTAGGATTAGTGAAAGACAGGGAAGATTGGTGTGCTGTGGGAAGCCTGGTCTGCTGCAGCCCACAGGGCAGCCAAAAGTCAGACGCAACCTAATGACTGAATAACAACAGAGACAGAGGGATCAGAGTGGGGATAGGGGAGTCCAGCGACATGTGACAGCACAGAAGACGTACCTCTATGCCTGAGGTTTGGAAAAACTGAGGGCAGGAGAAGGTGGTGACAGAGGATGAGATGGTTGGATGGCATCACTGACTCAATGGACCTGAGTCTGAGCAAGCCCCAGGAGACAGTGAAGGACAGGGAAGCCGAGAGTGCTATAGTCCATGGGGTAGGAAAGAGTCAGACATAACTTAGTGATTGAACAATGACAACAACAAACTCAAAGGTTGAAGTGCCAACCCCTTAACTCAAAATGTGACTGTATTTGGTGATTAAATTAAAATGAGGCTGTTAGGATGGGCCCTAATCTAATCTGACTGGTGTTTTTATTTTTTTTAAAAAAAGGAAATTTGGACACAAAAAGAGACACAATGGCTGTGCACACACAGAAGAAAGAGCATGTGAGGACACGGCAAGGCAGCCATCTGCAAGCCAAGAAGAAATGCCTCAGGAGAAACCAACCCTGACAACACCTTGATCTTGGACTCCCAGGCTTTGGAACTATGATAAATAAATGTCTGTGGTGTTCTATTTTGGCCACCACAGCAAACAAGGTGGAGTGCTACCTTTACAAACGAAGAATCCAAATTGCCATGTCCAAGCGCCCTCCTATATTGTCTCCATTAAACTCAGAAACCCAAATTTCTAGCTTAGTAGTCTTTCCTGAGAGTGCCTTGGACAGCAAGAAGGTCAAACCAGTCAGTCTGAAGGGAAATGAACCCTGAATACTCATTGGAAGAATTGCTGAAGCTCCAATATTTTGGTCACCTGATGCAATGAGTCAGCTCGCTGGAAAAGTCCCAATGCTGGGAAAGATTGAGGGCAGACGGAGAAGAGGGTGTCAGAGGATGAGATGGCTGGATGGCATCACTGATGTAATGGACATGAACTTGGGCAAACTTCAGGAGATAGTGAGGGACAGGCAGTCCATGGGGTCACAAAGAGTAGAACATGACTGGGTGACTGAACAACAATAATCTTTCCATTACACCACTGAGTTTGAAACTATTCCATGGAATTTCAAGTTACACACAGTGGAGAAACACCTCAAGTAAAACGTTGGTAAGTTGCAGATTTTTAGGATCCTTTATCATGGGCAACAGAACAATTTCATAAAATTGGACTTCCTCCCTAAATTGTCCAAATCAAGAACTTGAAGGGTTTAAAAAATCAATTGGGAAGAGTGCTAAAGATGCTGTAAAAGTGATTTCTTCAAAAATTTTCCAAGGAGAAGATTCAAGATCAGAGGTAGGTAATGAAAATGCTTAATAAGACAATTTTATTCATAATAAGTAGAAAACTTGTAAACAATGCAAATGTTCATCAAAAGAGGAGTGAATAACAAAGTATAGTTTAGCATTATGATTAAAAATAATACTCAGCAATAAAAATGAACACTACTGATCCACACCAAAACCTAGACACATCTCAAAACCAGTACGCTGAGAGCAAGAAGCCAACTATAAGACGGAGCACATTCTGTCTGATTTTATCTGTGAGAAGGTCTAAAAAAGCCAAGACCAATCCATTGTGACCAAAAGCAGAACAGAGGTGCCTGGGGGCAGGGGAGGGAGGGGAACAACTTGAAATGGGGCATTGGGGAATTTGAAAGTGATAAAAATATTCTCTATCTTGTCTGTAGGGTGTATGTACAGGTGTATATAGTTGTCAAAATTCATCAAATGTTAGACTTCCAATGGAGTCTTATATAAATAAACCTCAAATTTTGATTTCATGAAAAGGCAAAAATGGTCAAAAGCTAGTAAGTCATATGATCCTGGTTATTCTACCACTCTGCTACTCTTAAAAACATGTGCATTTTTAATGTGACTTTGCCTGCCTCGGCAACTGCAGAAGCATAAACTACTCATTCTGTGAATGAGTATAGTTTTTCCATCTTACTGCCAAAACAGATCTTTTCTTTCCATGCCCTGCTAATGTCTCAGTCCAGCTCCTTCTTTACCACTTTTCAGAGTTATTCCTTCCACTTCTGCTTCAACCTTCCTTTTTGTTGTTTCTTTGTTTTTTGTTTTGCTTTGTAGTCCCATGAAGCACTTGCTGTTTAGTTGCTAAGTCATGTCCAGCTCTTTTGCAACCCCATGGACTGTAGCCCACCAGGCTCCTCTGTCCATGGGATCTTCCATTCATGAGTACTAGAGTGGGCTGCCATTTCCTGATCCAGGAGCTCTTCCCAACCCAGAGATCAACGGAACCCATGTCTCCTGCAGTCACAGGTGGATTCTTTACCACTAAGCCACCATGAAAGCCCTTAAGCACAGAATTATGCTAATTGTAATCCTTGCTTTAATGCACACTGTTGTCATTGGTTCATTTAAAATCCTCTTTCATTCTATTTTATTTTGAACAATATTATGAACACCCTCACTGCCCAGTCTAAGAACCAGAGCATTAATTAACTATAATTTACATCTTCCCATGTGTTTTCCTTATCCTTTTGTTTGCTTCCTCCTAAAATTGTTTTCATTGCACTTATAGGTCTTCTGCTTTCTTTTTTTTCTTTTTTTTTAAGTTTTTCACAAGCAAATTGTCTCACTTTACTTAAGTTGGACGTTTCTAAAACAGGTATCATACTGTAGTCTATTCCTTAGGATAAAATGTTAGTGTAACAGAGAGTTAATCCACTCTCACAGACACATGATAATCTGTTGTGTACACAGCCACAACATTTGGACTATCTTTTGTCTTAAGCATTTAGGATTTGTCCAAGATTTTGTTATTGTAAATATTTCAGCTATGAACATTCTTGTATGTGACCTCTGGTGCACATGTACATGGATTTCTCTTGGGCATATGTACCCAGGAACAAGATATTAGGTCATAGGGCATCAGAATGTCCAATTTTACAAGTTAATGGCAAACAACTTCTCAAAATTCTAAGGCTATTGGAGGAGAACAAATCGCTAAATGAAGAGGGAATGATACATTTTCAGAAACATTGACCACTATCCTTACTTTCTTTAATATTATATGTTATACATGTTATATATATATAATATATACACAGATATATATGGGGCTTCCCAGGTGGCACTAGTGGTAAAGAACCTGCCTGCCAATGTCAATGCAGGAGATAGAAGGGACCTGGGTTCAATCCCTGAGTCAGGAAGATCCCCTGGAGGAGGGCATGGCCACCCACTCCAATATTCTTGCCTGGAAAATCCCATGAATGAAGGAGCCTGGCAGGCTACAGTCCACAGGGTCGAAAAGAGTCAGACACAACTGAAGCAACTTAGCAGACATGCACACACACACACACACACACACACACACATATAGTCATTTATTAAAATCAGAAAATAAATCATAGGCCATGTCTTACTTGGCTTCTTCATAAAATCACAGTTGGAATATTTGTGAACAATAAGAAAAATATTTTCCCCTATTTTTCCAGAAAATTGGAAGCTATTATCATTAGTCTCTTTTAACAAGCTTTATTTTTTATTAGTTAATTTGTTTATTTTATTTTTGGCTCTGCTGGGTCTTCATTGCTGCACATGGGCTTCTTCTAGTTGTGGCAATAGGGTACTACTCTTCACTGCACTCTGCTGGCTTCTCACCGCTTTGATATCTTGCTGTGGAAAACAGGCTCTAGGCATGCAGGCTTCAGTAATTGTGATACACGGGCTTTTGTTAAAAGCCCTGGGCATGTGGAATCTTCCCCAACCAGGAATCAAACCCATGCCCCCTGCCTTGGCAAGTAGATTCTTATCCACTGTACCACTAGGGAAGTTCCAACAAGTTTCAGAAATAAAAACAATAGTAATGACAAGTTGAGCACTATTTATGACCTATGCATGTATTTATGGTTCATAGCTTAGTTCACAGAACAATCTTATTAAGAAGTTCCTGTTACTATTTCCATTTTACAGAAATGTAGATTGGGATTTAGACAGAGGAATCCTAGTGAGTAATTAACCTAGCATTCAAATCCACCATCTTTTTTCCCATTGTACACCTGGTCGTCTCAAGACTTGCATAAATTTTTGTGACACTGACTTTCCCACAGAACATTTCAGACAGTTTTGTCTCTCAACGTTTCCTCCAGGTGTGTGAGACTGTCGTGGTGAGATCCTGCTGTTTGTTCACTCTCAGTCATACTGGGCTTTGTCTACATCTCACTCTTCAATGTAACTGCCACCATCAGCCACAGAATGCCCCGTGGATCCATGTCTCCTCCTCTTGTGGCGATTCCTTTCAGATTTGAGTCACACACACACTCACTCACATACTCCCATTCACACACACATACTTCACCCACCTTGACTCCGTCCCACTGAAGACACTGCAGATCTTTACAGTCTTTTCTTGGCTGGATGTTGTGAAAGGGATGCTGAACTGATTGGAAGCAGGAGAAATGTGTCCTTCATCAGCAATGAACTGCACATTTTGGATAAATCATGTAACCTCTTTGAGGCTAAATTCTTATTGTCATGAAGATCAAATGAGATGACTCACGTGTGAGCCCTTCAGGAAATATAAACTGCTAAATAAAGCCAAGTTACTGCTATTGCTGTCAACCTCCCTTTCTTATAACAATGCTATTTAAACCCTTAATTAAATGGGTATCACATTGACATTCACAAAACTTGAGACAGTACAGTATAATAAAGTGAGTGTGAGCCTGGAATAAAATGTATTGAGTTTTCAGCTGGCTCTTCAGCTTACAAAATATGTGTCCTTAAGCCCTAACAACCTTACCTGAAAAGTGACAACAATACTATCTACCACAAAGAGTTTGAGGATTAAATTGTATGTCTTACATAAAGCATCTATGGCAGGGAGAATTCTAAAGTGGTCCCCAAGATTCTTGCCCTCTGATACATGCCTTGTATAGTCCTCTATATTGAGTATGGGTAGGGTATGCAGGGCTTACCTTGTGATTCAGCTAGTAAAGAATCCACCTGCAATGCAGGAGACCTGGGTTTGATCCCTGGGTTGGGAAGATGCCCTGGAGAAGGGAAAGGCTACCCACTCCAGTATTCTGGCCTGGAGAATTCCATGGACTACAGTCCATGGGTTCGCAAAGATTTGGATGCGACTGAGCGACTTTCACATGCCAGGGTGTGTAAATATGATATGATTTTTACTCCCATGATTGGATTACTAATAAACTGACTTTGAGTTAGTCAAAATGATTATCCTGGGTGATGATCAGATGAGTCATTAAATGAGGTACTTGGCCCTTCCTGAAAGAAGAGATTCCAACTGACAGAGAGACAGTGAAACCCTCCTGTTGACCCTGAAGAAGCAAATTATGTGTCGGGGGAACAGCCCACATTGCTAGGACCTGGGGGTGACCTCTAGGAGCTGAGGGAATCTCCAGACAACAGCCAGCAAGAAAAAAAGGACCTCAGTCCCACAGCTGGGGAGGAGGACATGGCAACCCACTCCAGTGTTCTTGCCTGGAGAATCCCATGGACAGAGGAGCCTGGTGGGCTACAGTCCACGGTGTTGCAAACAGTCAGACACGACTGAAGGGACTTAGTGTGCACACACACACACTCAAAGCTGGTAAGAATTGAATTCTGCCACCAATACAATGAACTTGATAACAGAACTTGATAAAAGATTACATCTTCCCTAATCAAGCCTCTGGATAAGAGTGCAGTTCAGCCAACACCTTGGATCCAGACTTATGAGAACCCAACTGAGCTGATTCATTTGGTCTGACACATTCGAACCCTGACCTACAGAACTGTGAGATATTAAGTGGGTGTTGATTAAAGCCACTAAGTTTGTGGTCATTTGTTATGCTGCCCTAGAAAACCAATACAGTAACTAACACACTGCCAAGCACACAGTATGAGGTCAGTAAAAATAACAAATCTTAGTGCTCTCAGAAATATATTTAATGTATCCTAAAATAAATACACTCTTTCCTGCCTCGTGATCTTCCTGCATGCTCTTTTCTATACCTGGTATAGACATTTCATTTATTATGAATTATTACTTCCCATTACTCTCTTCTCTCCCTTTACCCATTTTTCACTCAGTCAATTCCTACTCATCCATGAGATCATACACTTGAAAGGAAGGTGAAGAAACTAAACCAGAAATTTTTAATGACTACCCTGGAAAAAAAAAATGACTACTCTGGGATGACCTAGTCAGTTAACAGTAGAAGTGAGACCATTAATTCCAGCTTCCTAATAGTACCTAAAATCCCCTTGCCCCTCATTTGTCCGTGAGGATGCCTGGTATCTCTTATCCACCACCTTGAGTTTCCTCCCCAATCCACTTTTCTCAATAATGCCCTAAAATTGGGCATCCCTACACCAACAACTGAGAGAAATTAAAGTCCAAAGGAAGGTCCTCCCTCCATATAGTATGAGCATCTATCAGTGAATCAAAGTTTCTCCCTTCAAAGCTGGTTGGCCTGGTATTGAGGTTATGAACAAATATCATTCATTCTATGCTCTAAAGCATACACCCATAGGAGTTGTTGCTGTTGTTGTTCAGTCTAAGTCATGTCCAACTCTTTGTGACCCCATGGACTGCAGCACACCAGGCTTCCCTGTCCTTCACCACCTCCCAGAATTTACTCAAACTCATGTCCCTTGAGTCGAAGATGTCATCCAACCATCTCATCCTGTTGCCCCCTTCTCCTCCTGCCTTCAATCTTTCCCAGCATCAGGGTCTTTTCAAATGAGTCCGCTCTTCGCATCAGGTGGCCAAAAGTATTGGAGCTTCAGCTTCAGCATCAGTCCTTCCAATAAATATTCAGGGCTGATTTCTTTCTTTTTTTTTTTTTCAGGGCTGATTTCTTTTAGGATTAACTGGTTTGATCTCCTTGCAGTCCAAGGGACCCTCAAGAGTCTTCTCCAGTTCAAAAGCATCAATTCTTTGGTGCTCAGCTTTCTTTATGGTCCAACTCTCACATCCACACATGACTACTGGAAAAAACATAGCTTTGACTAGATGGACCTTTATCAACAAAGTGATATCTCTGCTTTTTAATATGCTGTGTAGCTTTGTCATAGCTTTTCTTCCAAGGAGCAAGTGTCTTTTATTTTCATTGCAGCAGTCACCATCTGCAGTGATTTTGGAGCCCAAGAAAATAAAGTTTGTCACTGTTGCCATTCTTTCCCCATCTAAAGTTATGGGATCAGATGCCATGATCTTAGTTTTTTTAATGTTGAGTTTTAAAGATTTACTGAGCATGGTCCTACCCACCAGAGCAAGACCCAGTTTTCCCCACAGTCATTCCCTCCCATCAGGAAGCTTGCATAAGCCTCTTACCCTCATCCATCAGAGAGAGGGCAGACAGAAGAAGCAAGAATTGCAATCCCATGGCCTCCAAAATGAAAACCGCAATCACAGAAAACTACTCATAGGAGTTATTTATCAGCAAAACAACTCTTTATTAAGGAAAATGAAAGTGAAAGTCACTCAGTTGTGTCCAACTCTTTGTAACCCTATGGACTATACAGTCCATGGAATTCTCCAGGCCAGAATACTGGAGTGGGTAGCCTTTCCCTTCTCCGGGGATCAAACCCAGGTTTCCCACTTTGCAGGAGGATTCTTTACCAGCTGAGCCACAAGGGAAGGGAAGGCCACAAGGGAAGCCCAAGAATACTGGAGTGGGTAGCCTATCCCTTCTCCAGCAGATCTTCCTGACCCAGGAATTGAACCAGGGTCTCCTGCACTGCAGGTGGATTCTTGACCAACCAATAAGGAAACTGACTCTAATTTTAATAGCTCTGTGAGTGAAAACTAAGCAGCATAACCAGTTGCCCTATTAGAAATTCACTCCTAGTTCTCCTTATGACAAACAGAAATAATTTTAAGAGTGTTTGGTCCAGACAGGTGGTACTCAAATGTGGTTTACCCTAAGTGGGTCAGCCGAGTCACTGTATATTATACTACAGCAAACTGGTGATGGGGAAATGTTTTGGGTGGAAATACAGGGCTATTGACCAGGTAGTCAAGACTCTCTAGACATTCCCTTCCAATTGGATGAAGAATGTGTTCAGGAAAGAGCAACCAGGAAGTGGTGCAATAGCATGATAGTTGAGGGAAAGAGGAATGCTTACCACGTAAGAGGGCTACTCAAGACCACCATGGTTGTTATTTCTCAGCATATTTCTCAAACAATTTATTTGTGCTATGTTCCAAAGACTAAACTAAACCCTGGGGCTGGAGTTGTGTATTTGGTATTTCCCCTGCTCTCAAGAATTTAAGTTCTGGTAGGAAGCAGAGAGGTAAATAATCATTGCAACACAGATGCATGAAGCAAGATAACTCTTCAAAGTGACCCTCCTCTCTCTGTGTCACTTTGCTGTTGTTTAGTTGCTCAGTTGTGTCTGACTTTTTGCGACCCCATGGACTGTAACCCACCAGGCTCCTCTGTCCATGGAATTTTCCAGGCAAGAATACTGGAGTGGGTTGCCACTTCCTACTCCAGGTGATCTTCCTGACCCAGGGATCAAACTGGAAGCTTCTGTGCCTCCTGCATTGGCAGGCAAATTCTTTACCACTGAGCCAAAAGCTGTTCCCAAACTATATTGAATGGATTTTTGGTAAAGAATCCACTTGCCAGTGCAGGAAGCTGAGTTTGATCCCAGGCTTGAGGAGATCCCCTGGAAAAGGAAATGGCAACCCACTCCAGCATTCTTGCCTGGAGAATTCCATGGACAGAAGAGCCTGGTAGGTTACAGTCCATGGGATCACAAAGAGTCAGACGCGACTGAGCAGCTAACTAGCAACAGCAAAGTGACACAGAGGGAGGAGGGTCACTTTGAAGAGTTATCTTGCTTTTCATGATGCCAACAGACAGAAACTCCAAGGAAACAGGTTCTAACCCAAAATAAAAAGGACTTTTCTCATTGTCAGAGCTGCCTGAAAAGAGGATGGACAAAAGCAAATGAGGTTCTCTCCATGAAAATGCTCAAGCAAAACTGAAAATCTATGGATAGAAGACATTTTAACACATTGCCTGAGTATATGTTCTCGAACAGACCTTTTCAAACTTGAAACTATTGACATTTAAGCCATTTTGTAATGAAAGCAAATCCCACCCACTGAGTGTCTGAGAATGAGAAGCAAAACTATCTTCAGACATTGAAAAATGTCCCCTGGAGGGGAGGGGGATGCTCCTCCTAGAGTAGAATTCCCATGATAGAGGAAATCAGAATTGAATTTGAGCCCTGGCTCTGACATCATCTAGCTGTGTAATCTAGGGCAAGCTATTAAGTTCAGTAAGTCTCAGTGTTCTCTTTAATAAAATGGAAATACTGTGAGCATCACCTCATAGTTTCAAGAGAGGATTTAGGAGATGGTGAAGTTAAATGCTCAGTAAAGTGTAGCTACAGTAATGGTTGATGTTGTCAAGTGGACAGAAGCTGAAGGCAAAGAGTAGACATGCAACTTTGAAGTTTCTTTCAACCTGAAATGCCCTAATACTAAGTGAAAATCATTGCTTAATTTTTATATAGATTAATATTATTCTTAAATAAGACTTGCTTAGAGAGTAAGTAGATTATCTCATCACAAGCAGACATAAAAAGAATCTCTTTTTCATTAACATTTGAGTAACAAATGGACATTTGCTAAACTTAAGTTGAAAATCCAAGTGCATCATATCACAGAACGGTTTCTCAACTCCCATTCATTCTTCCCAACCCCATCCCTATTGACGAAAACAACAGTGGAAACTCTGCTTTAATTCCTGCTTTGTATAATCAGGTTCTTGTTAGGATTACATTAGTTCATGTAGACTTAGTGCTTTGATATTATTATAGAATATAATGTGCTTTAGGAACACAAGTCACGATTAACTCTGCCAGAGAAAACCACTAACTGAGCTCATGAGTATATCTAGGAATTCAACAAGAAAACAAGAGAGAAAGTACATGTTTAACACAGGTGTCTGGTGAAACATAGAGGTATATAAACTTTGGCAGGGGTTATATTCTGAACTTCCTAATATTCTTTGCTAATGAGTTTAACTAAGGCTTTAAAAGAGTGGGTTTGCACTGCTGTATTTAAAATGGATAACCAACAATGTCCTACTGTATAGCTCATGGAACTCAGCTCAAAGTTATGAGGCAGCCTGGGTAGGAAGGAAGTTTCGGGGAGAATGGGTACATGTACATATATGCCTGAGACCCTTTTCTGTCCACCTTTAGCTATCACTTCCCTGGTGATTCAGTTGGTAAAGAATCCGCCTGTAATATAGGAGACCTGGGTTTGATCCCTGGTTTGGGAAGATCCCCTGGAGAAGGGAACAGCTACCCACTCCAGTATTCTGGCCTGGAGAATTCCATGGACTGTACAGTCCATGGACTCTCAAAGAGTCAGACACAACTAAAACTCACTTTCACTTTAACTATCACAGCATTGTTAATAGGCTATACTCAAATATAAAATAAAAATAAAGAGAGTGGCTGAGTATGTGTGTATAGGAGTAGGTGAGGGAATGAATGGATTGGGGTCAAGAACTGGATGAGGTTATAGATCTGGAGAATGGACTGTAGGTGGGGTACACTTGCTCACTGCTCCCAATCCTTACTCCCCCGTGTATTAGAGTCAAACGTGAGTGTTACTTGCCTCAGGACCTCCCAATAGAATGGGGAGATATTTTTCCCATCTGGTTAATGTTGGGTTTGGCCATATAACTTGTTCAGTCAATGAAATGTGGACAGAAATGACAGTATACGCCAGTTCCAAGCCATGGCCTTCAGAGGAATCACACACCCTTGTGGTTTCTTGTGATCCATCATGACAAGAGTCAGAATGAAAAGGCATAAAGCATACCTGGACTTGACAAGAGGCTGGAGTCTAGTCCGACCCACCAAAGATAGTCTAAATCTGCTGACCCACAGTCACCCTGAAGATCTGAGAGCATGACAAAAAATGACTGACATTTAAATCACTGAGATTTTGAGACTGTTTGCAGCAAAGCTTGACTAATATATCAGAGACCTTGAAATAGCCATTGATTCATTCAGTTAATACATATTGAGCTTATACTGTATGTCAGGCACTATTCCTAGAACTGGAGCTACATAAAAGAACAAAATGGACAAAAATGCATCTTGCATTCAAATGAAGGCCGTTATTCAGGTGAGAATTCTTAGGACCAATACTGTGGCTATGAATTTGGAAATAAAGAGTGATTATTTTTACTTGACTGTATAAAATACAACACAGTTTTAACAGTCTATGAGAACATATGTCCAGTAACCACCCCACAAATTTTCATCCAAGAAAATTGAATTTAGGAGGGTTAAGTGACTAATGAGAGGTCACTTTGCAGACATATTGGGGATGCCATTATAAACATAAAGCCCTTACTTTGCCTCTGAATTACCTGGGATGTTCTAAATTATGACAGTCCAGGCCATGTCCCATAGATTCAGATTTGATTCATTGAGAATCAAGCATCAATTTTGTTTTCATTTGTTTTAATTTTTCAGGTGATTCTAATAAGCCAGCATATTTGAGAACCACAATATTGCAGATAGACTGTACCAATCAAACAGACATCAAATGCAGCAGATATAATAGTGTCCATCAATAATGACTTCACTTCTAAACCATGGAAGGATTGAGTTCAGAGATCTCTGAGTTCCTAAGTCAGAGCATCTACAATCTATGAACTGTTCCAGCAGCAGACACAAAAAGAGTTGACATTTGCTTTTATTATAACTACTTAAAAAACTCCAGTCTAGTCACTGATCAGTCTGTCACTGATCAAAGCAGTTAAACTTTCTAATTCAGTAAATTTGAGTTATTCATGACATGAATTGATATGAATGATACATTGTCATTTCAGGATAAACATATCTAAAGCTACATTTTTAAAAGCAAACTGCTTCAACATGAAAGACCCAGAAACCTTTTAGTTAAGTCAAAATTTCATCAAATGTTATTAAATTTTGTTTGCCTTGTTTTCCCCCCAAAACAGTTTGGAGGGTAGGCTCCTTGGAAAGCAATCAAGATAGTTTCTGCTTGGGCCAGGAAATGAGCAATCTAATTCCAGTTCTCATTGTCAGGAGTAATTTTTTTCTAGTTGTGATTTGTCAGCAGTTCCAGGGATCAATGACTCTCTGGTGAAATGGGACAACTCAGAGGAGTGGGTGGTTTTTACACGTCATTTCGTCCTTTCTGTCAAGTAATTTAGGTAGTGATGGAATAGATCTCATGGGGAAAAGTCTTTTAAATATTACAAAAGAAAAATCCTTTCCTCTGTGTCTTACATGCATATGTGCTAAGTCACCAAGTGTGCTCCATTTCTGTCTGACTCTTTGCAACCTCATGGACTACATATAGCCCAACAGGCTCCTCTATCCACGGGATTCTCCAGGCAAGAATATTGGAGTGGGTTGCCATTTCCTTCTTCAGGGAATCTTCCTGACCCAGGAATCAAACCTGCGTCTCCTGCAACTCCTGCATTGCAGGTGGATACTTTACCACTGAGCCACCTGGGAAGCCCCTGTGTCTTACAACCATAGTTAAATATATGTCAGCCTAGTAAGTAACAGCCAGCTCATAAACTTGGTAGAAGCACATTAGTAAAAAATGCTTTGCGAAAGTGAGTTCATTGGCCCAGACCTGGGAAAAACTTCTTCATGTTTGAATACTACTTACTTACATCTGCCTTTTGTCTAGTTCTCAGATTGGATTGGACATAGTCTCAAAAATGAAAATGAGCATCACCAACACACATTTTAATTCTCTGCTGTCTTTGTCTACTTTTGACATCTGTGTATATTCCAGGAGAGCTCTGGTCATCGCTCTATAAGAATGACACCACATGGATGGAGAAGGTCCAGAAAAAAAATTAAATTAATAGTCAAAAGATAAGGCAAGCTGCCATATAAGATACAGAGCCAACAAATGAACAAACAAAACCACAGACTAAGGAGGGATATGGCTGAAATTCATTAAACCATTACATATGTGGACAAAACAACTAGATGGGTCAACAAATTCCAATAACAGTACTAAGGTATACCCACCTTAAATACTTAAGGAAGATATTTCTGGTAAACTGCATACTGATTTCTGATATACAAAGTAATAACCAGTGAAACTGGGCTTTTATTTTTTCCATTTCACAAGTAGTAACCTAAAGCTAAGATTTTCAGTGACTCACAGAAAATACTAGTACATATGTACAACTAGTATATATGAATATAACAATAATAATAAAGACTTCTCTGATGGTTCAGTGGTTAAGACACTGTGTTTCCATTGCAAAAGGTGTAGGTTTGAGCCTTGATCAAGGAACTAAGACCCCCACATGATGCATGGCCAAAATAAACAGATAAATAAATTAATTAAAGAATTGCTGGATAATAACAAAAAAGAAAAAGTAAAAAATTTTTAATAAAATAATAATAATAACTCTCTTTAGGTTTTACCATGTGCTGGCTGCTATGCTAAGCATTTTCATGCATTACCTTGTCCTTTTAAACCTTGCAACAACCCTTTTAATTAGATATTGCTATTATCTGCTTTTTACAGTCAGGAAGCTGACTTTTAAGTAGCCATGTAAAAATACTGTTACTTCTCATCTCAAAATTACACAGTCAGTATATAATGGAAGGAATTTTGTAAACAAGGCCATCTGATTCCAATATTCACACTGATCAGACCAACCAACTGAAAAATCCCTAAGGCATTCTACTTCAGAGTATACATATGAGTGTATGAATCCTAAAACAGAATGATGAAAGAAACATGACTTATAAGTGGCAACCCTGAGGTTAAAATTTAAGCCTCCTGAACGCAAGTCTGGTCAGAGGAGGCCTCACTGAGGAGATGCTGGGGTCCAACACACAACTGGCAGAGAAGCCTTCCAGGCAGAAGGAAGACCCAAATGCAGAGGCTGAGACAGGCATCTTAGGAAACAGTCAGGAGGCCAGTGTGTCTGCAGCTCACTGGGCAAAGGGAAGAAAGCGAGAAAAGAAGTCAGAAAGGTGACAGTAGGCCAGATCAAGTGCAGCAGACAAGGTGAGTCTTTCTGAACTTCCCAGAGCACATGACTTTCACCTCTGCTCTCTGCATCCTGCAGGCAGAGAGAGGAGACAACTGGATACACACCATCAATAACCAAAATACAGACAACCTGGACATTCAGCTACGTATGTGTGTTAGTCACTCAGTCGTGTCCGACTTTTTGCAATCCCATGGACTGTAGCCAGTCTCCTTTGCCCATGGTATCCTCCAGGCAAGAATACTGGAGTGGGTAGTCATTCCCTTGTCCAGGGGATCTTCCCAACCCAGGGATCGAAACTGCGTCTCCTGCATTGCAGGCAGATTCTTTATCATTGGAGCCATCAGGGAAGCCCCCATATCCAGTTATATCAGTCATAATTTTGAAAAAAAAATTGGTATATATTTTTAAAACATTATTCCATTTCAGTTCAGTCCCTCAGTCGTGTCCGACTCTTTGCAACCCCATGACTCGCAGCACGCCAGGCCTCCCTGTCCATCACCAACTCCTGGGGTTTACTCAAACTCATGTGCATCGAATCGGTGATGCCATCCAGCCATCTCATCCTCTGTCATCCCCTTCTCCTCCTGCCCCCAATCCCTCCCAGCTTCAGGGTCTTTTCCAATGAGTCAACCCTTCGCATGAGGTGGCCAAAGTACTGGAGTTTCAGCTTCAGCATCAATCCTTCTAATGAACACTTAGGACTGATCTCCTTTAGGATGGACTGGTCAGATCTCCTTGCAGTCCAAGGGACTCTCAAGAGTCGTCTCCAACACCACAGTTCAGAAGCATCAATTCATCGGCGCTCAGCTTTCTTCACAGTCCAACTCTCACATCCATACATGACCACTGGAAAAACCATAGCCTTGACTAGACGGACCTTTGTTGGCAAAGTAATGTCTCTGCTTTTTAATATGCTGTCTAGGTTGGCCATAACTTTCCTTCCAAGGAGTAAGTGTCTTTTAATTTCATGGCTGCAATCACCATCTGCAGTGATTTTGGAGCCCCCCCCAAAAATAAAGTCTGACGGTTTCCACTGTTTCCCCATCTATTTCCCATGAAGTAATGGGACCAGATGCCATGACCTTAGTTTTCTGAATGTTGAGCTTTAAGCCAATTTTTCACTCTCCTCTTTCACTTTCATCAACAGGCTCTTCAGTTCCTCTTCACTTTCTGCCATAAGGGCAGAAGCGCGCCCAAGAGGAGCAATCCCATGTCCAAGGAGCGGCGGCTGCACAAGCGCAGGAGGCCCGAGAGGAGCTACTCCACATTCAAGGTCAGGAGTGGCGACCTTGTCCAAGGTAAGGAGCAGCGGCTGTGCTTTGCAGCCGTGAAGAGATACCCCACGTCCAAGGTAAGAGAAACCCAAGTAAGACGGTAGGTGTTGTGAGAGGGCATCAGAGGGCAGACACACTAAAACCATAATCACAGGAAACTAGCCAATCTGATCACAGGACCACAGCCTTGTCTAACGCAGTGAAACTAAGCCATGCCGTGTGGGGCCACCCAAGGCTGACGGGTCATGGTGGAGAGGTCTGACAGAATGTGGTCCATTGAGAAGGGAATGGCAAACCACTTCAGTATTCTTGCCTTGAGAACCCCATGAACAGTATGAACAGTATGAAAATATCATTCCAGTGGAACCTAAAATGTGGAATTCTTGCTGTTTGGATATGGGACATAACTCAGAATTGAAGAGAAAAATTATTTCTCCCTGTGGCCAGGAGGGAATTTGATACTACATGTTATGAAAAGCCATCCCTTAAGTTTATACTAAATTCTTCCTGCTGTCATTTCGGAGCATTTCTTCTTGTTAAGTCCTGAGAGTAGGTAATAAACCAGGGGATATTTTTGCAAAATACCGTCTGCTCTCTCTCTGAAGAACTGTTGCCAAGAGAAATTTTGCCAGGTCCCCTTTGACAAAAGAACAGAGCAGTCTATTTCAAATATGTACCCCCAAATGATCCCAAAGACATGCATGTGTACACATTCATATACACATGCATGATTATACCATATAATAATAAGGATGAATGCCAGACTGTCAGTCTGGGTGCTCAGTGCCTCCCATACAACTTGCTTTTGGTGTCCCGCACAGCAGTCCGAAAAGTGGAGGCTCTCTGGTCCTAGCCTCTGAACCTCCAGCTCCTCCCACAATCTGATACCCACACGCTTCTCTATGAGCCCCAACTCTAATCCAGATCAACAACCCAGTTGCTCAAGGGCATCTGATCTCCACAAACATCATGGCAGAATGACTCTCCAGATACACACTCTACCCACGAGCTAACTCATAGGTGCCCTGTTGGATGTTATCCTGGTTATAGGTTTAAAACATTCCAAGTCACCACCAATTTTCACAGGTTCTCCAATAATAAAAAATTCTCCTCTAAATTCAACAGTTAGGAGTATTATCTGTTCTTATTAGTTTTCTCCCTTTTCACAACCCCCTGTTCTGATTAAACTTCACTTGTGACTCCAGCTCCATTCTCCACCATTTTCTATCCTACTTAGCCCTAAAAGACCAACAACTTCTGGAAAGTTGCATCACCCAGGCCCCCCCACCCTTGGGCTTCCCACTGGGTTTGGCTAAACCAGCAGAAAAAGAGAGAGGACAAGTGTTTCTTCCCTCTTCTCATCTTGCTCAACACTGCAACTGGATGCATTGTCCCCTCCTTCATCTTCTCCTTAGCTTTGTTAACACTATGTCTCTGTTGGTTTGCAACCATTTCCAGGTGAAATGTGAAATCAGGTCCCAAATACAGAGGGAAGATAACTTTAAAAGAACAAGGCAGACCACCCAGATTGGTAGGTGGCAGGTTTAAGAAGCAAGGGAACTTATATATGAGGCTTGTCTAATATAAGATAAGTAGAACTCAGCACCTGCCTGTGGAATCATTTTTTATATAATTTGTTTAATTTTTTTCATTTATTTTTATTCATTTTAGGCTAATTACTTTACAATATTGTAGTGGGTTTTGTCATACATTGACATGAATCAACCATGGATTTACATGTATTCCCCATCCCGATCCCCCCTCCCACCTCCCTCTCTACCCGATCCCTCTGAGTCTTCTCAGTGCACCAGGCCCGAGCACTTGTCTCATGCATCCAACCTGGGCTGGTGATCTGTTTCACTAAAGATAATATACATGTTTCGATGCTGTTCTCTTGAAACATCCCACACTCACCTTCTCCCACTGCTTTTTTTTTTTCCATTTATTTTTATTAGTTGGAGAATAGCATCGAAACATGTATATTATCTAGGGTGAAACAGATCACCAGCCCAGGTTGGATGCATGAGACAAGTGCTCGGGCCTGGTGCACTGGGAAGACCCAGAGGGATCGGGTAGAGAGGGAGGTGGGAGGGGGGATCAGGATGGGGAATACATGTAAATCCATGGCTGATTCATGTCAATGTATGACAAAAACCACTACAATATTGTAAAGTAATTTGTTTATTTTTAATTGGAGGATAATTGCTTTACAATGTTGTATTGGTTTCTGCCATACATCAACATAAATCAGCCATATGGATATACATGTCCCCTCCCTCATGAACCTCCCTGTCACATCCCATGCCATCCCACCCCTCTAGTTTGTCACAGAACTCCAGACTGAGCTCCCTGCACTATATAGCAACTTCCCGTTAGCTATCTATTTTACACATGGCAATGTATTTATTAGGGCTTGGTGGTCAGATGGTAGTCGGCCTACAATATGGGAGACCCAGGTTCAATTCCTGAGTTGGGAAGATGCCCTGGAGAAGGGAATGGCTACCCACTCCAGTATCCTTGACTGGAGAATTCCATGGACAGAGCAGCCTAGTGGACTACAGCCCATGGGGTCACAGAGTCAGACACGACTAAGCAGCTAACACTTTCACTCCTCACTTTCATGTATGTATTTCAGTGCTGCTCTCTCAATTCATCCCACTCGCTCCCTCCTCTGTGTCTACGAGTCTGTTCTCTGCGTCTGAGTCTCTATTCCTGCCCTGGCCTGTCGAATCTTAAGTTTACCTGGAGGCCTGAACAGGGTTCAGTCATGTATACAATCCAGATGGCCTGAACACATTGCTCTCCCAAGGCTGTGTACTTGGGGCAACTCCTAGCTTGGGGAAGCCAGAGGAATATTCATTTCCCAGGTCCAGCTCACAGGTCAAGCAGGGGTCATGTCCTCTCAATGACCTTCTCCAACAGTCCTGTCTTTGTCCGTTGCACCATAATAGTGGTAACAGCTTCCCCTCACTGTTAGTCTCTGGGTGCAGGAACATCTTTGTTGATTTTCTTAACTCTGACCACACGGCTGTAGGTAGTTTCTTAATTAGACTCTCTTTAGGTAAGCTATCTCAATAGAATTCTGTTTTTCTCCAGAACCCTACTAATACACCAGACCTGGTCTATTTTCAGTTCTTTCAGTCACTGGATAAATGTTTACTTTCCCCTTTGGACGAAAGTCTAATTCCATTTGCCTCACTTCTAAACAGTTCCCACAAAATATGCAAACACTAAATCCAATGTTTTTAAGGTTCTACCCACATTCTTTATTCCCCTTGGTTTGACACTCAGCTTCATCCCAAATTTCCCTGAAAATATTCATATATTTAATCAAGCAACATTCATTGTGGATTTAAGGATATCAGACATCATGAATAAGACACAGTCCCTACTTTCAAGTAGCTTGCTATCCAGTGAAGAAAAAATAAATAAATAAACCCAAAAAAATTAATATTAATGAGGAAGGGAAGAAAGGAAGAACAATATGACTCAGTATGAGGAACAACGAATTTAATCTCAGGGAGTCTAGGGAAGTGATGTCCAATGGGAGACGTGAAGAATAAGAAAGTTAGTGCTATATTTAACTGGATAACCAGGGACCTGCTATATAGCACATGGAACACTGCTCAATGTTATGTGGCAGCCTGGATGGGAGGGGAGTTTGGAGCAGAATGGGTGCATGAACATGTACAGCTGAGTCCTTTTGCTGTCCATCTGAAATTGTCACAACATTGTTAAATGACCACACCCCAATGCAAAATTAAACAATAATGAAATTAAATTTAAAATAAAATAAAAAAGAATAAGAAAGTGTGAAGTAGGAGAAAGGTAGAGGGAGGTGGGAGAGAGCATGGACAGACCCTTACAATGTGGCCCAGAGAACAGTGTTCATCAGAGCTGGAGCAAAGATTGTACAAGAGAAAACGGGAAGAGATAAAGCTGGAAAGAGAAGAGGAGGCAGATTACCCAGGTCTTCTGAGCCTCTTTAAGGAGTTGGGGCTTTACCCAAAAATCAGTATGGAGTCATTGAAGAGTGTTAAGCTGAGAAATACCAAAATCAGATATGTGTTCCAGAAATTCCAAGACAGCTATCAAGTCGATAATGAATGACAGGGAGCAAGACTACTCAAGGCAATAGTGGCAACCTGACCTAGACAGGGCTGGTGAAGACTGTAAGAGCTGGTACAATTATTACAATGTTTATATGTTAGGGTTAATAGATCTTGGTGGTTATTGGGATGTAGAAAATGAGGGAGATGGAGAAACAAATAGGCACACCCAAATCTGTGGTTTAAGCAAGAGTACGCTGGCACCACTCACAAAGATAGAAAACACAGCAAGAGGAGAAGGTCAAAGGTAAAGACTTCTTAATGGTGCACCTGAGTTTGAGGTCTGGCTGGATTTCCACGGGGAAAGTGTCTGTGAGTGGATGAGCATGCAGGACCAGGGCTAAGCAGAGACAACTGGACTGCCATTGTCATGGTTGGCTATTATGGGAAGTTCCTCACTCTCCTAATGCCTTTCTTTGCTTTAACTATATTTCCAGTGGTTACCCTTAGCCTCTTATCTCACATTTACCTAATTTAGGGTCCTCATTCCTTTCTCATGGGGTGTCAAAGAACAGGACACAACTCAGTGACTGAACACATAAAACACACATTACTTTTCAGACACATGGTTTTCCTTTAAAATGTCCACACCTTTTCCCCCAGAATGTCTACAAGCTTAATTTCTTTATAATACCAACAACCAGCATAACCAATTTGCTTGAGGAAGCCAGGAGTCCTTCTCTTCTCACTTACTCCCAACCTCCACCTTCAGACGCATTGGGCTCCTACCTTCCAAGTCCCAACAAGCAACCATTTCCCCACATAACTGTAATTCAAATTCAGTTCCCAGCTCTAGGCAAGAGGACCTCAAGTCCCCTTTAACATTTGAGTAGGGGGTGTTTTCAATAAGCTGTGTCCATGTGAGTGAAAGATACACATTCCCACCTGGAGGAGATATCAATCATTCCTTAGGGAAGTCAAGAGTGCCTGCTCTGAGAGTAAAGCACTAAGAAAAGAAGCAGAGTCTTCTGCTAAGAGCAGGTGTATTTCAGCTTCCAATAGCCCCTCTCCGCTTCCCATTGAGCTCAGCCTCCAGAGGCTCAGGATAAATCTAAATCAACCTTCCTTCCTCCAAAGCCAAGTCTCTGCCAAGAGTTGACAAGCTTATTCACTGGCCAGAGCTAAATCTTCGGCTCTGCTTTTCTCATCAACTACAACCTGCGCCTGTGGTTGAACCCTTGCTCTCTCCCCAGGGAAGGAACCAGCAAAGGAATATATAGGACTCCTTGGGAGTTGAACATTGGTGTTCTCCCACCCTTACTAGCCAATACCTTAAATTCACTTCAATTCCACATACTTTTACTGAGCACCTCTTATGTTCTAGGGTCTGTGAGCAGCCCTTTATACACAAATTTTTAAAATAAATATGTTAACTTACCATCTCTGCACTTGAAAAGATTACTGTTTGGAGGGGGATAAAGGTGTGCAATAAATATCCACAGTATATTATGATAAAGAGTATCTTTTAAATGTCAGGGGAATACAGGCAAGGAAGCAATAAATCCCCCCTGGGTTGATGGGCGGTGAGATAGCGACAGTTGGGAAAAAGCAAAGGAAGCAGAAATCAAATGCCCTGAAGCTAGAATGATATCCCAAGGGTTTCTTTTGCCATGGGGAGGAATATGAACTTCAGTCTGTAAGCATCAGAGAGCCTTAACACAAGCAGTCTCAGTTTGGAGTCCTAGGACTTACGGAACAGTGCCACTCAAAGTATGGTCTGTGGACCACATCCACAGATGCCAGTCCATCGAGATGAGCACCAAAATTAGGAATGAGCCCTTACAGGACTTCTCTGGTTGTTCAGTGCTTAATAATCCACCTGTCAATGCAGGAGACTCAGGTTCAATTCCTGGCCCTGGAAGATTCCACATGTTGCAGAGGAACTAAGCCTGTGTGCCAAAACTACTGAGCCCACGCGCTCTATATATACATATAAGATAAATAATAAGGACCTACTGTAAAGGTCAGAGTACAAGGGACATGACCTGCGTCAAGCCCCGGCTTGAGTAGCATGGCCAATCCGGTACCCATGGGGGATGGGAGAGGACACACAGTAACTGCGCATCACCTGGACTCCAGGGATGTTCTTACAGGAAAAGTAGAATGCTGTCTCTCTCAGGAGAGAGAATGCTACATATGAAAAACAATAGTTTCACTGAATTTGTTCTGCTGCTTATAAAATGAGATAACTAATCTCAAGGAATTTATCAATCCACAAAGCTTTGTATGAATCTAAGCACAGAGCCACCTTCAGTATTTCCTTTTAAAAGAATTCAGACATAGCATTTTTGGTGTGGAGAGAACAGGCAGGGAAGCTAAGGAAGAGGCCGAGACACGATTTTTCCTTGGGTGGAAGGTTGCAGTGTTTCTTTGCCCATCAAGGAAAGCTGTGAAAACCTGGATTGGGCTCCCATCCACCCAACTATAAAACTGTCTACAGTATAGTATCATTATAATTATTTTATGAAGCATTGTTATAATTGCCTATGGAAGCTGGCCTGTTTCTTCTTATACTCCCAGTTCTAAAGTTTTATCATTTATCACCCACACTTGGGTTTCTTGGTGATGCATAACAAGAGCCATGGTAAATTAAAGGAAAATCCAGGATAAAAGCTTGCAAATGAGGCAAGAGTCTGTATTGGGAGTTTTGGCTCCCTTTCCACATAACATGGGCTTGCCACTCTCTGGCTTAGTTGTTCTATAAGGTGTAGAAAGAAATATGCACTATGGAGAATATCATAAAATAAACTTCTTACCTCTCTTCTCATTCTGGGCACTAGGATTGGAAACAATGAACAAATATCACTTATTTCGATTCTGTCCAGATAGATTCCTGAAAAGAGTCTTTCTCTCTTTTGCTTTCTGTTCTGCCCTCATTTTCTTACATGATCCTTAAAACATCAAACGTGCATGCTAAGTCACTTCAGTTGGGTCTGACTCTTTGTGACCCCATGGACTCTAGCCCACCAGCCTCCTCTGTCCATGGGATTATCCAGGCAAGAATATTGGAATGGGCTGCCATGCCCTCCTCCAGAGGATCTTTCCAACCCACAGATCGAACCTATAACTCTTATGTCTCCTGCATTGAGAGGTGTGTTCTTTACCATTAGTACCCTGAAACATCAAAGGCACATCTTAAATATATGAATAAAAGAATGAACTAATGAACAACCTGGGAGTTCTTCTCCACACAAGAGTTAGGTAACAATTAAAGTCATCCTATGAAATTAACTAAATCCAATGCATCAAGAATAGCTATAAAATAAATACATATAGTCCACCATATAGGCTAGATGATTTAGCCTCAGCTATAATAAGACTACCTCCAAATTACCAGTAAACTGCTTAAAGTGCTAGTGAAAGTTTAACTAGGAATAATAAAAATAGTGTCTCTTTTGGCTATACATGTCCCTTACTTCCAGTCTCTTGCCTTTCTCCCCACTGGTCCAGGTGCCATATGAGTCTTCACAGGCCAAGTGGAGCTGGTCACCCACCAGTTTGAATCAGAATTGATCACTCTGGGTGTTAATAAGACTTCTCAGATTATAATCTGGTTACTATTCAAAGTTCAGTCTTCTTCCCTTCTTTATCTCATTATCTTTTTTATAAAAATAAATAACATGCTCTTCAGAGAAAAATTCACAATCAAATGCAAGTAAAGAAAGGTGAAAAAAAAAGCACCATTCATTTTTTTTTTTCTTTCAACAAATAATTCTGAACACTCTTCTATGTGCTAGGGCTGTAGCAGGAAATAAGACAGTCAAGTTCTCTGTCTATGTGGTGCTTACATCCAAGGGGATAAAGAGGGATAACAAACTAGTAAACAAACCCAGGTGCAATACGGCAAGGTGGTGATAAGGGCGAGGAAGACAAATCCTGCAAATTAAGGGCTGGGGCTAATTTAATAAGGGATCCTCAGAAGAAGACCCTTGTAACCAGATGACAAGTAGGCAGAAAACAGAAGGAAATCAGAGTGTGAGCTAAGCCAGTGTCCAGAGGAAAGTCATTCCAGCAGTGGAAACAGCAAACACAAAGGACCAGAGGCAAGGGTGTCTCTGCCATGCTTGAGAACCGTGGAGGAGGGCAGAGGGCCCAGAAGTTCAGAGAAAAGCAATTTGAGGCCACTGTGAGGAAGCCATTGGAAAGATTTTGGATTTGATCATGAGAGAGCTAGAAAGCCACAGAAGGACTTTGAGTCAGTGGATGATCTCATGTTATCTTTAAAATAATCACTTTGGAAGCTCTGGAAATAAGCTCCTGGAGCAGGCAAGGGCAGAGAAAGGGCCTCCAGTTTGCAAGCTACTGGAACAATCCAGGTAAGAAGCAGTGGTGGCTGGGGTCAGGCCACAGCAGTGAAAGATTAAGCCAGCTCAGACACGTAACATGGGGCTCCCCCGGTGACTCAGACAGTAAAGAATCTGCCTGTAACGTGGCAGACCTGGGTTCAGTCCCTGGGTCAGGAAGATCCCGAGCAGAAGGCAATGACAATCCACTCCAGTATCCTTACCTGGAGAATCCTGGGAACAGAGGAGCCTGATGGTCTACAGTCCATGGGGTCACAGAGAGTTGGACACCACTAAGCAATTAACACTAAAAAGGCACATAACGCACTCGGCACGGAGTCTGGGGCAACGGAAACCCTTGATATCCAGCAGTTGCTGATGACCATTGTTACTCTCCTCTCTCCCCACTTGCTGATTACTATGGTTACTCTCCTGTCTCCCCACTTGACAAGAACTGAAGGTTGAAATCCCACACGTGCATCATCGGCTCTTTGGGAGCCAGAATGAACCTGCGGTTTTCTCTACCTCATGTGGCTTTTAGATCTGACCAGTTGCTTAGAAACCTTGCTTGATAATGCCCTGTTGTTTATCACCTTGTTGGAATGAATGTGGTTGTAATGTTTTCAACACGAATAAGGCATGCATTCCCCAAGGAGATGCAAGTTTTCTTCTGGGGCCGTGAGTCCCTGTGTGTCAAGGCATGGGTGCATTGGCCCCACCAAGGACGGTGCCACAAACACCCTGAAACCACTTCCATTTGCTCTGGCCTTGGCTGGTGCTGCCCACAGTGCCTGCTCCTTCTCCATTTCGTTCTCACTTAGGGAATTCCACGGAACTGCATTCTTCCACTCTCCACTCACCCTTGCCAGACTGCTAATTCAGACCTGTGCAGCAAGAGAAACCATCCAATCCCCTTCCTTGTCTCCTTGACTTTTTAGCTGTCCAATGATGCACTATCCATCTGCTGCCCAATTCTAGCATTTTAGAAAGCGGGGTGGTAAACACCAGTTGTACACAAGCTTTTTCAGAAAACACAAGAGGAAGGAACACTCACAAACTCATTTCACGAAGTCAGCATAACCCTACTACCCACACGTGAAAAGAATTTATAAGAAACCCCGATAAACACAAACATCCCTCACAAACCTGCCATAAACATAGAGGTGGCAGTTATTAGCTCCATTTTATAGGGGAGGAAAATATGGCTTAGAAAAGTTCAGAAATATGTCCTAAGGCACATAGTTTAAAGGCAGCAGATCTAGAATATAAAGCTAGGTCTCTCAGACTCCAGAATACCTGCTCTTAACCAATGTGTTGCAAATACTTCTGTCAATGAAAAGTGAAAGTGTTAGTTGCTCAATCGTGTCCGACTCATTGTGAACCCATGGACGGTAGTCCACCCAGCTCTTTTGTCCATGGGATTCTCCAGGCAAGAATACTGAAGTGGGCAGCCATTCCCTTCTCCAGGGGATGTTCTGAACCCAGGAATCAAACGTGGGTCTCCTGCATTGCAGGCAGATCAATACTCGATGCTTACTGAGGGAACTTGAATGAAAGGAGTGAATTGCTAACTGGTAAGTTTCACTTCCCAGAGGTAAATGAAGGAGGCATCCTTAGACCAAGCACGGACAGCCTCCTCTCCTTGAGCACAGAGGCTCCTCCCTGGCCCCCATCCTGCGCCTCATAGTTACTCTAAGCTCCTCTGCCTGGCCAGGATCTGCTTACCACGGAGAGTGACAGACTCTGGTGTTTTAAGAACTGCAATGTCAGCTCAGTTAAAACCGCCAAAGTCACAATTGTTTAAGAGTTTCAATCCCCCAGAGACACATATATTGTAGAAGGCTCAGCTTGAAGCCAAATAAAGACTGAGGTGATTTGACACTTGGCCAGTGCATGTCTTGTTCATTAATGAAACAGCCCTGCAAGCAATTAAGTCTCACGTGCTGTTGTAGGAGACCCTGGATTCTCATCCCCAGGGTTTCCTTCCCAGCCAGGTCTCCGACCCTGCACTCAAGTGCCCCCTTCAGCCATCTCCCTTGACCCACAGAGGAAGGAGAAAAAGAGAGAGGTGGAGACTGTGGTTTCTGGGGGTGAACTTCTACAGAAGTATGCTGGAGAAGATGCTTGAGAGTCCCTTGTTTGGACTGCAAAGAGATCAAACCAGTCAACCCTAAAGGAAATTATCCCTGAATATTCATTGGGAGGACTGATGCTGAAGCTGAAGCTCCAACATTTTGGCCACCTGATTAGAAGAACCCACTCATTGGAAAAGACCCTGGTGCTGGGAAAGATTAGGGGCAAGAGAAAGGGGCGACAGAGGATGAGATGGTTGGATAGTATCATTGACTCAGTAGACATGAGTTTGAGCAAACTCCGGAAGATAGTGAAGGACAGGGAAGCCTGGCGTGCTGCAGTCCATGGGATCACAGTCAGACATGACTTAGGGACTGAACAATAATAATCCTTCTTTCCAAGGGCCTGCTCACTGGTTGCCTGTCCCTCCACAGACCTGTGCCCAGATCCTCCTCTGTTATACCCAATTCTGGAAGGCTCCCCACCCCCAGAGCAGCTTTCTACCTTCAAAACCCACAGAACATCCTAGAGTGTGGCAGGAATGACACCAAATTAATAAAACACAGCTCCCAGAGGCAGCCTCATCTATCCACTCCCAGGCAAAGGTAAGAGGGCACTTCTTTTGCATCAAGACAGAAATTATCCCTTGAAGAAGAGTCAAATCTGAAATCTAAACCAGCAGGAAAATCAAGATATCTCTGAGTCCTCACAGAATTTTACCAGATGCCAGGACAAATTTTTCATCATTTATATACTCCCCTTACAAACATTCTCTAAGGACTACATGCTAGAATTTTCTCCTAGCCCATAACCCACCTTTGTACAGATTCCTAGAATGCACCCCTTCTTCCAGGCAGGGGCAGCCCAGCTCAAGGAAACTCCAGGGCACCTAAGGGGTCTCACTGTCTATGCCTCCCCCTGCTCTTCCCACCCTAAGCAATCACAGGCAGTTGCTCTGCCCACCAGCCAAATTACAATCTAAAACATCTGAGCCTAAAACAGCTAATTAAAGAACAATTCAAGGCAGAATCTGATAGTTCAGAGAGAAAATACTAAGAAAGTCCAGAGACTACATATTCCAGAAGTACAAACTCCAAATCTTACTGAATCAACACAGGTCAAAATAACTGACACTTACTCTGTTGAACTACATACTATTAATAGTCATGCCATCCTTGTTCTTCTCCATGCAATTTTGTGAAGACCAGCAGAGAAGTACCCAATGCCCTGTGAGGCGATGGGACCCCATGAAGAATCACACGTGCAGCAGATAGTAACATCGGACATTTCCCTACTTTTGAATGGTCCCAATATATAAGGCAGCTACAAATAGCTCTCAGTGACTGGCATATGTTCTTCATGGAGTGATTTGTTAATATTAGTAATAATTAAGTTAATTAGTGGCAGATTATATGATTGTCACAATACCTACTTCTTCCCCATTGGGCCTATCAATCAGAGGATTATACCCACCCAGTGGCATCTTCAGTGGAGACAGAACTTATTTTGGCCACTGAAATCTGAGTGAATGTGATGTGAGCTATGCCACTTCTGAACAGAATCTTCTCACTTCTGTCAAGATGCCAGCAATACCTCTGACAGGGACTGCTCTTTAGTCTGGGTCTCTGAGGGAGATGCCAAAGCCAGATCAATGATGGAGATACAAAACAAGCCAAAACCAAAATGGTGAGTGTAAGTCATTGACATTTTTAGGTTGTCACTTCAGCACCATGTAGCCTAAATTGTTTGAGGTATAATCATAGGCCAGGCTGATGCCTGCCTGAGCATACTAAGAAAGAAATAAAGAGAAACCAGGAACCATACATCTTACCTGTGTGAAATATTGGGTTGGCCAAAAAGTTCATTCAGATTTTCCATAAGATCTAATGGAAAAACCCATATATAATTGTACTATTAATTGTGTGGCTCCCTCTTCAATCATGAAATACTGACTAGTTAAACATCAAAGGCTTGTAGATCACTCAGCAAATGGTGTAGCATTTCTTGAACTTCACACTTCATCTTTTACCACCTGAATAACTGTTGCATATCTGTGAACCAAATGTACTCTATACTATTTAATTTTAAAATTTTTAAACAACTATGCAATATACTATTTAATTTTTAAATTTTAAACATCTTTACAATATGCTATTTAATTTTTAAACTTATTCCTTTTACTTAGTCTGTCAATTTCAAAAACAAAATCTTTGTACCACTACAGTAAATGAAAAACTATTATCACTTATCTTAAAGTTGGGGAGAAAAAGCCTAACTATTAAATTATCCTCCAATTAAAAAATAAAACAAGAATTCAACTATGTATCATGTTGATAATTACATAACACTCATGGCAAATCTTGTGCACCTTGGGAAACACTGCCGCGGTGGTGGGCATAAGGGCTCAGAGTCCTAGACTGTAGTCTAGGCTGCCACGTGGTATGTAATCTAGGACAACTTCCTCTGAACTTCATTGTCTTGACCATAAAAAGAATTGATAATGCTAAGGTCCTGTTCCATGGTAACGTTACATTATCTGCTGTTCTAAGCTGCCCATTCTGCTCCTCCTCTCCACTACTGTGGCTCAGAACAATTCATATGTGTGAAATCACTAACAACCCTAATAAGAAAAAGAAAATTTAACTGATCTACGGGAAGGCTCCTATTTACACTGTGAACACGTTTCTCTCCACCCGACGAAATCATCTCAAAGTAAGAAAGCTCAAACAAGGACATATCTTATTTCATCTTCCTTTATGTTTTGCCAACAACTTCTTACTGTTAGTTGGAATTCTCTCATGGTTCCAAAATTATATCTCTCCTCTCCTCCCCATGGGGTGACTTTATCTGCTGTTGTCACTTTGGAGAAAGGAGGAAGGAAATCATAATTCCATTTAATAGGCAGATGTTGGCCATTAGTCAGAAAGAAATACCATAATTGGTAATGCAAAGCAAAGGAAATGCTGTCCACTTGAGGTGTGATTCCCTGCCTACTAATTCCAAACCTTTAAATTCTTTGCTCGAGTTCAGATTCCTACTCTTCAAAAATGAACATATGTAAAACAGACTTGCATTAAAATTACAGATTTTGGAATCTTACAGATCATCTGGCTCAACCAACTTATTATACAGATGAAGAAATTAAGATTCCAAGAGATTCAGCTAAGAAGCAGCAGAGTAAAGATGAGACTCGGCTCCGTGCTCACAGGCAAGGTGATGATGTGTACTAGAAACACAGCCTCTGCTGCATTTTGTTTGATAAGACATATTCTCGTTAATTATTTCTCTTGGCCTCAGTTTTTTTCATCTGTAAAGTGGGGACCATAATACCTACCTTTCAGGGTTATTCTAAGAATCAAGTGAGATACACCGGTGAGTCTCAAACTTGATGACTCAAATGAATCAGATTCTAAAACAAGACAGGTGAAGAATGGAGAGAAAGACAGCAGGATGTGTGAACAACCCAAGAAAGTTAAAAAAAAAAAAAAGCTCAGCCAGTTCAGCAATGGAAGGAAATCCAAGGTAGAGAAAGCAAAGTGAGTAAAGACCAAAGCTGAGGACATGGGAAGAGATCAAAACACTTAGTGTGGGCCATGCTAGGGATAAGTTTTTAAGTAATACAGTGATGGAAAAGTCAAATGTAGGATTCACACACTCTATGGTCAACATTCAAACTTCAACTCACAAAGACAGGATTTATCCCAGATCTCTACTGAAATTTAATCAGGATTAAAATGTAAATGGATAAATCTATTTCAAGATAATGGACAGTTGACTACAGGAGCTCCAGTTGAATTCTGACTTTACAGCATAATGCTGTAATTCATAAGCAAGATTCTTAGCAATATGGAACATTAGAAATGGAAAGGGATTTTTTTTCCTGCCCTTATGACCACTGGTTCACTGCCCTAGAATATCAGAATTGCCTGAGAAGTGTTTTAAAAATGGTCAGTCCTGAAGTCCATTCTATGAGGAAGGCTTAGGCACTGGACTATGCTGTACTTAGTCATTCAGTCACGTCCAATTCTTTGTGGTGCCACGGACTGTAGCCCACCAGGCACCTCTGTCCATGGGGGTTTTCCAGGCTAGAATATCAGAGTGGGTTGCCATACCCTCTTCCAGAGGATCTTCCCAACCCAAGGATCAAACTGGGGTCTCCTGCATTGCAGATGGATTCTTTACCAGCTGCGCTACCAGGGAAGCCCAGCTTAGGTACTAGTAGTTTAGGCACTAGTAGTTTCTAAGGCTGTCTCAATTGTTTCTAGCAGCCACAAAGTAAAAACCTATATAGCTTCCAGAACATTGGAAGTGGTTTAGATTTCTCTTTTCTTTTTGCCTGGCCAGTGATGAGTCTCTTCCATCTTGACCTTCATTCAGTTCAGAAAAGTAGTTCCCCATTTTCTTTGATTGTTCCTCTAGAAATCCCATATGGGTTCCACTTGAAACATACATACATAGGGAGGTTCTTCCCAACTTCCCTAATGAGATTCAACTGGAAAGAGGACCCAGGGCATGTACGTTTTTAATCAGTTCCCTAATTCAGATGTTCTAGGGTTGAAAACCAATGTTTTATAGCTGGGCATATAGCTATAAACAAAATAAGCATGGTCTCCACTCCCACAGGGAACTTTCAAATCCATCAGAAAGACTATATGAGCAATTACTGGTGTGACAATAGTGGAAAAGAACCCACCTGCCAATGCAGGAGACGTAATAGACATGGGTTCTATCTCTGGATCAGGAAGATCCCCTGGAAAAGGGAATGGCTACCTACTCCACTATTCTTGCCTGCAGAATCCCATAGACAGAGAAGCCTGGCAGGCTAGGGGTCTCAAAGAGTCAGACACGACTGAAGCAACTAACAGGAGGATGACTGGTGTGATGAGTGGTGAGAAAACCAAAGTCAAAATGATCATAGAAACAGTCCTCTTCCTATTCACGGAATCTAACCAGAATCTTCCAGATAGAATGTTCTACATGTGGAATGTTTACCATTAAGTCACTAGACCAGAAGAAGACATGTTATCTCCTTAGGTCTCAAGGCTCCCACCCTCCTCCAGCTGTGGATACTCCCCATCTTCATCTCCCTAAAACTGGCTCCACAAATTCCAATCCCAGGATCCAGGGGCCACTGAAGTGGTCGTTTGGATGAGTATGTGATTGTTTCAGGGAAATAGGACACTGAGAGGTGAAAAGTTAAAAGCAAAAGACTTAGCATCCAATTTATATTCCAACATAAAAGCTTTGGGCTAAGAGCCAGATAATTTTCTTGCATTTGACTTTTATTCTCAGACTCTTAAACTTAGCCAACTAAAATTCTTATTTTAAGTATCATCTTCTGATCCTCCTTTGGAAATGAAGGATGTGCCGCCAGGAAAGACAGAAGGTAATCGCCTTGGCTTTGTCAGCTCCAGCAAGAACAGGGCTGTATAGGTTAATGCCACAGGTCTAGCACGTAGCAAATGCGTAGATTATAGAAAACCCATGTCAGAAGTGAATGGCTGAACTCCCACTGAGAAACAGATTAAAGAACAAGAAAGACCAAGATTCGTTCTCCACAGGTTATAGGCTATCTACTAAACTTTCCATTAATGAGAAGAAGATGGTGAGCGGGAAATTATTAGTCCTCCAGACTCCCCATCCGTTCACTGCACTAATATTTATCATGTGTCTATTGGTACCAAAATTAAAAAAAAAGAAAAGAAAAAAGTAAGCTAAAAACAGCAAAATGAGAAAAAGAATTATGGACCAGATGCAGGCATGACTGAGCTATGTTTCACATTTTAATACATTACAACATATTCAGTCCATACAACAATAATCTCACAAATTAGGAAACTGAGATTCAGGGATGTTGAGCCTTTGTTCCAGGTCACACAGCTGGAGATGGTCAGAGATGGGACTCCAGCTCTAGTCTTATGAGTCCTTTGCCCCCACTATTATCTGCCACAGTAGGCTGACTTCCTACACCTTAGATGGGAAAGGTTTAAATGCCAGTTCTCCAACTGCACTAAAGCACTAGAAAATCGGCTGTCAAAATGGGTTGGGAGACCTTGACCCTTGAAAATTGTGAAAGCTAGAATTGCTGACCATCTACCTTAGGTGTGATCTCTGGTTATAAAAGTCAAGAAACATACAGGCAAGTGACAAGATACTCGACAGGGTGACTGCAGAAACCAAGCCAGCATGAAATGCAAAACTGTTCACTGTCTCTCCAATGATCTCCCTTCCAACCACAAAGCCTCTCACCCTGGACATTAACTACTCATTCATTCTTCTTTCAATAAATACCTAAGGGTCTGCAATGAGCCATGGGCTACAGATCTGTTCAGTGCCCCTGTGGAGTTTACCACTGGTTAAATCAATAATCACACAATTAAATACATTAAATACAAGCTGAAGCATGTGCAATGAAAGAAAAGTAAAGGGTCTGATGAGAGCTTATGCCAAGGGGACCTGGCTCAGAAGGAGTATCAGGCAGAGTCTTCTCTGGGAAAGTGACATTTAGGCTGACCCCAGAGGGATGAATAAGACAAGGAATATGGGAACAAGAGTGTCCCAGGTGGAAAGAACCTAGTCCCAAGCAGCCTCTCACAGGTCTAATGGTTAAGTAACTGCCATCCAAGGGAACAGGGATGACTGGGCTGTGCTTCTCACATCAGGCAACAAAGTGGTAAGCTCTGTCACGTAGCAAGAGAACAAACTTCAAAGTACAAGCTGTTTTCATGTGTCTATACTTGCATAACATTTCCTATACCATCTCATTAGCCAAATTGCTCCTTTTGCGTGATAAAGGGCAGAGCCAATGTGAGAGGACACCGCTTCAGAGCATGGATACAAGAAGACGTGACCAGACCCCGGTGGCAATGTGCCCTCTGAGACCAGAAGAGAGGCACGTGGTCCAGCCTGGGGGTACAAGCCAGGCCCTGAGGAAACAACACACAAATAGACATCTAAGAGCAACACTAAAGTATGGATAGGAACCCGCCAGGAGAGAAGAGGACAAAATATTCCTGGGACCAACATGTTCAAAGTTTTAGAAGTGAAGTCAGAAACCTGTCTAAGGAAATGAAAGATGCTCAGTACTACTCCATAGGATAGGTGGGGCCAGAAGAAGTGAGGAGCAAAATTGGAGAGTCAGAAAGGGGTCACGTTATAAAGCGCTTTGCAAGTCATGACAAGGGGCTTGAGCTTTATTCCACAGGTAACATCAGACGTACATTCTAGAAAATTCTTCATTGTTTCTATATGAAGAAGCAGGGGAACCCATTAGGAGGTATCTTAATTCAGGCCTCTCCTGGCATAGGAGCAGTAAGATGCGGGAAATGTTTAGATTTTAGATAAACTAAAAAGTAAAAGGGGGCTTCCCAGGTGGCGCTAATGGTAAAGAACCTGCCTGCCAATGCTGGAGATGTAAGAGATGCAAGTTGGATCCCTGGGCTGGGAAGATCCCCTGGAGTAGGGCATGGTAACCCACTCCACTATTCTTGCCTGGAGAATCTCCATGGACAGAGGAGCCTGGCAGGCTACAGTGCACAGGGTCACAAAGACTTGGACACAACTGAAGTGACTTAACATGCATGCTCAAAAAGTAAAATTATCAGGATTTCATGAGAGTGTGTAGACACTCAACAGATTAGAGACAATCAAAAGACTGATTCAAATTTGTAGTCGAAGAAACTGAAAACAGAAATGGTATTTGTTGCTAAAGATAATATGGAAAAAGTAGAATTATTGGGGTAGGGAGATGAGCATCAATTTGGATGTGGTTTTTTTTTTTTCATTTATTTTTATTAGTTTACAATATTACTTTACAATACTTTACAATATTGTAGTGGGTTTTGTCATACATTGACATGAATCAGCCATGGATTTACATGTATTCCCTATCCCGATCCCCCCTCCAATTTGGATGTTTTGAACTGGAATTTCCCATGAGACAATGAAGTTTTGGGGAAGAAACATAGACATACAGGTCTGAGTCTTAGGGGAGAAATATGGGCTATGTGGATCTATGACAGAGAGCTGGCAACCACCATGGTGCGTGCGTATGAAGAGAAGACCAAAACAAAGCCTGAAACAATACCCATCCTTGAGGTGTGCATTAGCAAGACCAAGACGAGCCATCAAAGGAAACTGTGCCTTAGTCACAAAAACGGTGCAAGTGCAGGGGGAGCTGGTAATAGGGATGGCAGTGGAAGAGAACCTTCCAAAAGACTGTAAGGGCAGCAGCATGTAATAGGGCTGATGGGTCTTGTAAGCTTAGGACTCAGAGGAAAACCCTTGGGCTCATGACCTTGGACAGACCAACTAGGGTGGACAGATAGAAGCAGAGGCAGGCTGGAGTAATGGCAAAAGGAATGAGAGTTGAAAAATGTCAAAAGCCAGGTAGAGAACAATGCCAAATTTGTGAAGGGAGAGAGATGCAGAATGACTAGAAGAACGGAGGATGGGAGGAGGCTCACAAATCCCAATGTTATTTAAATATTTTTTAAGTGTTAAAGATCCAGGAAGAAAAGTGTAACACACAGAAGAGAGACTATCAGTTTAAATTTTTACAAAAGGATAATTATCCAAGATTTACTTCCTCCCAGGCCCCTCTCTTGTGGGCTTAGTCTCCTCCAGTCTCGGGCACTTGGCCCGATCTTGCCGTGAGGTCCCCTGGGCAGGGTGAGCACACACTAACCCACGCAGTCCATGACCGCCCAGCACGACAACCCCACCCCAGCCACTGGCCGCTCACTTCACTGAGCCACGGGCCACATCCTTTTCATTCTGCATGAAGTGAAGGGCTTTAAAGCCTTAAAACTGGAAGAGAACTTTTAGACAAATTGCCCAAAGCAAAGCACCACCCAGGGAAACAAAACCATCCCCTCCCTCCAAACAGCCCTCCCCGGATGATACCTCCTGATTCCATCACCCGAAGGCTGCCCAGCAGAAACCACAGGGCAGCATTAAAGGGCTGGATATGAGCGTTTGATTGCAAACAGGGTACAGAGGCCGGAGTGTGTTGACCTTATTTGTATATAATGAATGAAGACCGAGAACAGCCGTCATTGTGGCCTCTGAGCAGGCAGAGCAAAAGGAAAGAAAGAGGAAAACGGCACTTCCTGGTATGCATGCGTGGGTCCTGATTGTAATGGTTGTGTCTCATCCTGCCTGTTTATGAATCACAGTGATCTTTGTTTCCTTAAAGATGAACTGAACAAAATGACACATCTTGAAATGATCACTCATTCTGCAGGAAGGGAACATGATAAAACCTAAAGCTCATTAGGCCGCATTTATTCCAATCTCTCTTTGTATTTAGAGTGTTTGCCAGAAACATATTTAATCCAATAAAGCCCTGAGATGTACATCTTTTGGCTCATGCATAGACAGCCTTACTGTATTGGAAAAAGAGGCTGTGTGCCTTCCATTTCCAAAGCAAGGTTCTCAGAACAGCGTGGCTGTACAGGGCTGGAGGGAAACCCCAGAGGAGGGTCCGGGATCCTCCATCGCTCAAGACTGGAGGGAGCACCATGAGAAGCCAAAGGGAAGCCTGGAAGGTGGCCATGGCTGTGTCAGCATGGGGCCACTGGATCTGCCCAAGGCCACTGGAGTTCTTGGAGGGTTTCTACATCCTGGGGGTGATGTGAGTCACAGGGATGGTGGTACCTGACCTGGAAGGCCCCCACCTACCTCCCATGGACATGCCACCAACCCACAGGAGCCAATTCTATAGGCTGATAAATGAATCCTGTTTATATCACCCTAATCAGTCTCCAGAATTATGTTTTGTTTTGTTCACTCACAAAGCCCTGTCCGACTCTTTGCAACCTCATGGACTGCAGCACGCCAGGCTTCCCTGTCCTTCACCATCTCCCAGAGTTTGCTCATACTCATGTCCATTGAGTCAATGATGCCATCCAACCATCTCATCCTCTGTCACCCCCTTCTCCTCCTGCCCTGAATCTTTCCTAGCATCAGGGTTTTCCAATGAGTCAGTTCTTTGCATCAGGTGGCCAGAGTACTGAAGCTTCAGCTTCAGAGTCAGTCCTTCCAATGAATATTCAGGACTGATTTCCTTTAGGACAGACTGATTTAATCTCCTTGCTGTCCAAAGGACTCTCAAGAGTCTTCTCCAACACCACAGTTCTTATAAATGGCTACAATTTCTAAATGCTATCCTGCAGAGGATCACTGTAAGACCTCCTCCTCTGGTGGAGAGGAGATAGCTCCTCAAGCCCTGCTGAGTCTCTCTGGAGCTTCATGTTTCTTCTCTCTCTCTCTTTTTCTAAGCTGCTTGTAGCCTAAAAGGTCCACATGCTGACATGCATGGTGAGTCCAGGATGCGACATGGATGCAGACTCTCCCCTTTCTTCCTTCATGTACTTATCTTTTATTTTATTTTACTTTTCACTGCATTGGTCTTAGTTGAAGCTGCATGATCCTCGTTGTGTCCTGTAGGATCTTTCATTGCAGCATACAGACTCTCTAGTTGCAGCATGTGGGCTTAGTTGCCTGGCAGCATGTGAGATTTTAGTTCCCTAACCAGGGATCGAACCCATGTCCTCTGCATTGCAAGTTGGATTCTTAACCACTGGACCACCAGGGAAGTCCCTCATGTACATATGTTTTTGCCACCACTCCCTTTCTGTGTGACCTTGATCTGGGGACAGTTCCATAACTTCTTTTAAAATCTCAAATGCCTCATCTGTAAAATAGAAAAATAATAGTCCCCACATCGTAGGATTACAGTCAATATTAAATGAATTCATGCATCTAAAGCCCTAAGCTTAATGATTGATACCATGAAATTTTCAATCAAGAGAACAACCAGGGCCTGTTTGATTATTTTTATTCATGTTGATGTTGTTGCTATTTTTCTCCCAGGACCCTCAAGCTCCTTGAGGGCAGGAATTATATTTTTTTATTCTCTATCTATCCCCATAGTGACGTGCAAAATATCTTATGGATTTATGCCCAAAATTGCTGCACACAAGAAAAGGACAAGGGGGAGCTTTCCTGGTGGTCCACTGGTTAAGACTTCACCTTCCAATGCCAGGGATGAGAGTTCCATCCCTGATTGGGGAGCAAAGACCCCACATGACTCCAGGCCAAAAAAAGAAAGAAATATAAAACAGAAGGAATATTGTAACAAATTCAGTATAGACTTTTAAAATGGTCCATATCAAAAAAAGTTCCAAAAAACAATGATTGTGTTACCATCATATATATGTTCATACAGTCACTCAGTTGTGTCCAACTCTGCAACCCCATGGACTATATAGCCCACCAGACTCCTCTGTCCATGGAATTTTCCAGGCAAGAATACTAGAGCAGGTTGCCATTTCCTCCTCCGGGGAATCTTTTGACCTAGAGATTGGACCCGTGTCTCTTGCAGACTCTCCCGCACTGGTAAGCAGGCTCTTTACCACTGAATCACCTGGGAAGATCTTTATCATCATCACTCTTTAAAAAAAGAAAAAGAAAAAGGACAAGAAAAAGTAGAAGGAAAAGGGGAGAAGGAGAGTAGGAAGTAGGGGAAGGAAAGAAAGAGAAGGGAGCGGATGATCCATGAGACCAGCTCATACACACAACTGGGTCAGCAGTAGGGTTGGTCAAGTTATCTAGACATGCTGATGGAAAAACCAAATAAGCAAACTAACCGACAGGACACAGTTACAAATGGGACAGGAGCAACCAGAAATGCTGGGCTGGATCTGCCAGCCCACATGTGCAAACTTGGCCGAGTTCCTTGTCTTCCTTAGGCCTTGGACCTCCCAACTCTAGATAAAGGAGGCTAAGCAGTGTGGCACCTTCTATCTGTACCATGTCTAGGCTTTATCATTCGTGTAGTCTTCACGATGCGGGTCACAAGCCTAGCAGAAGTCCAATGGACAGCACAGGCCAATATGGATGGAAGGCGAGCTGGAAGTGATGCCCATCATAGGAAGAGGGAGAAAGGTCCACAAGGCAAACACAGGGACAGCCAACCCGGCTCCAGGAATAAAGCAAAACATATTCACTGAGCATTGACGATGTTCCAGACACTGAGCTAGATACTTTCATGTGTATTTTTTAATAAAAGGTTGAGAAAGCCCCCATCTGAGAAAGAGGACAGAAACAGAGCCCAGACAATGTCTCAACACCTTTTACTCACATGGGAAAGGACAAAAACACAGAAGGTACAAATTCACACACCTCTGACATCATAGAGATATAGGAGAGAACGAAGGGGTTGCTGCAGGTAAGACCATCATGGAATCACATGACACAATAATCGACTCCACCAGGAAAGGGGCTGCTGGTGGGACCTAGCCAGCTAAATTATGGCCCTAGAACCCTTGGTGGGAAGAGATTACTTGATAAGCTTTGGTGGACTGAGCCAAGAAAGGCTGAAAAGAAGAGATGGACTGTTGAAGTTGTTTTCTTCCAAGAAAAGTCTGATTTCAATCAAAGTCTAGCCTTCATACTCGACTAATATTTTCCCTCTTTCCCCAACCTCTGCCAAGAACCAAAAGCATCTTCTAAAACATGGATGCAGACACCCTCTCTGGCTTGGTGAATTTTAGCTGTCCTGGCCTCCCACCCTTTGCCTTAAAGCTGTGTTCCTGTCAGCCTTCCTCCTTTCCCAGCCCCTTCAAACTGAAGGTGGACTTGAACAGTCCTTTAGAGGCCACCTTGAAACCACCTGTGGGCACCATATCCCCAGCCAATCCCTATGTCCAGCACCAAATCCAAGGAAACCCTTTATCAGCAGGGGCTCTGGGCCTCAGGCCCTACCAGGCAGAAGAGGGATCCACAGACTTCTCAAGAATAATGTCATCCAGTCTAGGAGTGTGAGCAATAATATAATGAGTGGATGAATGGGGCCAGGACAGCCTCATCTGGCTTTACAGCATCCTTATCCAGGACCCAACAGCAGGAGTGAAGAGGCAGGCCTTCCAGTGGTCACTCAGAGAGAGGTAATTCTCTGCCAGCAGGGAGATGTGTGTTGAGCCCATTGGCTTCCTTGTGGCTTGTTGCATGGAGTCTTTTGGGGCTTCCCAGGTGGTGAGTGGTAAACAACTTGCCTGCCAATGCAGGGGACGTAAGAGACCTGGGTTTGATTCCTGGGTCAGGAAGATCCCCTGGAGGAGGGCATGGCAACCCACTCCAGTATTCTTGCCTAAAGAATTCCATGGACAGACAAGCCTAGGGGGCTACAGTCCGTAGAGTCTCAAAGACTCAGACACAACTTAAGCAACTTAGCACACAAGCATGAAGTCTTTGTTCATGCTCTTGCTTCTTTCTGGAATGTAGAGTCCCACTTTCATCTAGCTTTTACCTCTTATTCATCCATTCATTCATTCATCTCATTCATCCCAGCCTAAGCATCTCCTCCCCAGGGAATCTTTCCTGGCCACTCAATGTGAGACAGGCTGCTTTCAAGTATCATGTTCCTTTATTTGAAAAGACTCTTCGTTTTTGTCAAAAAAGGTCTGTACAGTCAAAGCTATGGTTTTTCCAGTAGTCATGTACAGATGTGAGAAAGTGAAAGTGAAAGTAGCTCATTCATATCTGACTCTTTGTGACCCCATGGACTATACTGAAGTATTCTGCCTTTCCCTTCTCCAGGGGATATTCCCAACCCAGTGATCAAACCCAGGTCTCCCTCATTATAGGCAGATTTTTTACCATCTGAGCCAAAAGGGAAGCCCAAGAATATCGGAGAGGGTAGCCTATTGCTTCTCCCGTGGATCATCCTGACCCAGGAATCAAACCGGGGTCTCCTGCATTGCAGGTGGATTCCTTACCAACTGAGCTATCAGGGAAGCCCTGATGTGAGAACTGGACCACAAAGAAGGCTGAGTGCCAAAGAACTGATGCTTTCTAATTGCAGTGTTGGAGAAGACTCTTGAGAGTCCCCTGGACAGCAAGGAGATCAAACAAGTCAATCCTAAAGGAAATCAACCCTGAATATTCATTGGAAGGACTGATGCTGAAGCTGAAGCTCCAATACTTTGGCCACCTGATGTGAACAGCCAACTCACTGGAAAAGACCCTGATGCTGAGAAAAGTGAAAGGCAAAAGGAGAAGAGAGTGGCAGAAGATGAGATGGTTGGATGGCATCACTGACTCAATGGACATGAGTTTGAGCAAACTCCGGGAGATGGTGAAGGACAGGAAAACCTGGTGTGCTGCAGTTCATGGGCTCACAAAGAGCCGGACATGACTTAGGCACTGAACAATAACATCTCAGTCTGCAAATATTCATTCATTGGTGTGATTATTTGGCATCAGTCTCCCACACTAGACTGTAGGCTCCATTAGGACAAAGACCTTCTTTTTGCCCAATAACCTTGCCCAATGCCAGACAGGCAAAGTTACTGGACCTTCCTTGTTGAAGGAAGGAAGGAATTCAGAGAGACAAGGAAGAAGTGCCTAGATCACTTCAATCGACTGGACCACCATCCAGGCCCCAGGGATTTGGGGTAGAAGTAGTGGTTACTGAGTTCACACTCCAGTTGAAGCAGGAATCCCTAGTTGAGCATCAACAACTCCTATCTGAAGGCTCCCCATTCACTCAACCCCAGAGAGGCATGTTGAAACATTTTTAATTTAATATCCAAAGAGCTGCGTGCTCCTATGAAGAACTGTCGAAACATAAACAAAAATCAATTTTAAAATGCTATAAATGAAGCAACTTTGGCCATATGAGATAGCAGGCCTACAACTCCTTAGAAAGAATCATCAAAGTAGACTATTAATGTGGAACAAAGGACTCCAACAATGCCAGCCCTACATCCTGATCTTTCCCAGACATCGACCAGAGGAACAAGAGGCCTATAAATACCAAGGCTTCCGAAAGTGTTTTCATAACAGTACTAACATCAGATAAAGAGCTGTGCCAGAGGAAATCCTTGATTCTCAGAACTCTTGGGAGAATGGCTGGATTGTATGATTTATTGATATGGCAGAAAACCACAGCAGAGCTAAAATTAGTCACTACCACTGAATGCAAATAATATGTATCGCAAGATAAACACACAATGAATACTCTGTATAGAGTCTGAAGACTACATAACACTGATCATTCAGCCATTCCTAATCAAGCCACTATGGTCAACATGGGAGCATGATGTACCAGGCATTTTGGTGATCAACAGTTACACAGCTCTGCTGCTCTGATGAAATCTCTGGAAAGATCATAGAAAGGAGATGCATACTACAATTTAAAGAGCAGAGGTTTTGATCTCATAGTGAGTGAACTGGACTTAAATTTCAAGTCTGCCACTTACCAGTTTTGTGCTATTAGGCCTCATCTATAAAATGGACGTGCTATTAACTGCTTCATAGGGTTATATCAGTGTTCATTAACTATGGCCCTTGGGCCAAATCTGGGCTACCACCTGTTTTTGTAAATAAAGTTTTATTGGAACTCAGCCACGCCAATTTTTTTGTTTTACAAGTTTTCCATAGCTGTTTTCATGCTACAGTGGCAGGGTGGTTACAATGGAGACAATATGATCTAAAACACCTAAAATATTTATCTTTGAAGAAAAGGCTGGTCATCCCTTGGTGTAGCCTGCACACGTGCTCTTCCCTACCTGAAACACATTTTCCATCTCCCTTTGGCTAGCCAATATCATCTCATCCTTCAAGGTAACTTCTTCAGAGCAGCTTTTCTTTACCATCTAGATGAAATTAAATCTCATGCTCTATGCTTCCACTATAGCATATATTCCACTTTGGATAAGACTCACCACATTTGAAAATACTTGTTCACCGTCTGTCTTCCTAATTAAACTGTTCACTCTTGACTGTGAACATCAAGATGACACCTGAATCCTAGGTCCTCACTTAGAAGGTGACAAGTATCCTAGCTGAATTCTACACAATCCTACCACTCCATGTGACTTCACTATCTTTGGCAGATATTCCTGGCAGTAGTTAAAGTTTTATCTAGTGTAGAAAAATCCTGGTTCAAGTGACAGTCACTAGAATGGAAGAAACATCAAATCCCTCATCATAACAGTGGCAATATGGGCAATGAACTCACACTGTTAATAAGAATATGCTTAATGAGATCATCCCAGAATCCCAAAGTCATTTTATCAGCCAATATTTATCAAACATCTGCTTCATGAAGACACCATTTTAGTACTATGGTGAACAAAGAAATATGATCCAGTTGGTCCATATCTAAGCCAAGGGCTACCTCTTAACTGAGGTCATGAGGCTAAAATTTCATATTGGAATTCCCTTTGGAGGACAGCAAGTCCTCCAAACTAGTATATCAGATCCCAGGAAATATGACACCACTCAGTTCAGTTAAGTCACTCAGTCATGTCCAACTCTTTGCGACCCCATGGACTGCAGCACACCAGGCTTCCCTGTCCATCACCAACTCCCAGAGCTTACTCAAACTCATGTCCATCGAGTCGATGATGCCATCCAACCATCTCATCCTCTGTTGTCCCCTTCTCCTCTCACCTTCAATCTTTCCCAGCATCAGGGTCTTTTCCAAAGAGTCAGTTTTTCACATCAAGTGGCCAAAGTATTGGAGTTCCAGCTTCAGCATCAGTCCTTCCAATGAATTTTCAGGACTGATTTCCTTTAGGATTGACTGGTTTGATCTCCTTGAGGTCCAAGGGACTCTCAAGAGTCTTCTCCAACACCACAGCTCAAAAGCATCAATTCTTCAGCGCTCAGCTTTCTTTATAGTCCAACTCTTACATCCACATATGACACCACTAGATTTGCCTCTAATTCATGAACATATTATCATGTCCTTATTTGAGCACCAGGTGAAAGACAACTCACTTTTAGGGACCATGATGTGTGCAAATATACAACTCTAAATGACAGAAGCACACCCACTGTGCCAAGATGGGAGACCAAACCACCAAAAACAAGATTAATAGCACTCATGTCACTCTCACTCCATATCACGTGTTCACTGATAGAATGAAAAGTAGAAATGTCCACACTCTAAATTTCTCTCTCTCACACACACACACACAAAATATATGTTTTAATTTACATAAATTAAACATTCCTGTGGTATCATTCCACTCTTTAATCCATTCTTCCCCACCTGGTTATTTACACAGCATGACAAACTATCCCCAAACTAAGTGGCTCAAATCAACCATATTACCATGTTCATTCATGATTTTTGTGACTCCAGAATTCAGGAGGAGCTCATCTGAGGATTACAGCTGGGACCTCCTTTACACTGCAGTCAGAATTTGACAATGGCTATAGTCTTCTGAAAGTTCAATTGGACTGATGTCCAAAATATCTCAGTCCTGTGGCTGGCAGTGGATGCTGGCAGCAGGTTGAGAACTCAGCTAGGACTGCCACCCAGAGCATGCCCGTGTGTCCTCTGCACATGGCTTGAGGTCTTTCTCGTCCTGGAGGTGGGGCTCTGAGGGTCCCGAGAGGCAGTAGCCAAGAGCAAGCGTTCCAATGACCCATTCAGAAGCTGCACGCCTCCTTCTCATGCAGCCTCACATACATAACACCACTTCTGTACATTCTGTTGGTTCCAAGTCAGAATGGCCAACATAAGTCCAAGGGGAGGGGAACAGACCCCACCCTTCAACGGGAGAAGAACTGTGGCCATTGTTAATCAGCCACATTCCACATGAATAACTCTTGCTCCCACCCTCATCTTTCCTGGATTCTGAAACTAACATGTCGCTGACTGTTTTGCCTTCTGTATAACAAAACCAGTTTTATATGTACTATCAGAGGTAGATTTTTGATCAAAAAAGTCAAAATAATCATGTATCCCAAGCACTCTTGGGGCTCAGTCATAACCTCCATACCAGCAATGCCCATCAGTTCTAACGGAAAAGCCTCAAAAAGGAACCCATGTCACAACTACCTCACCTGCAGCAACCAGCCTGTTTCAGACCACATAGAAATTTCTCTGTAACCATCACTGAGTGAATAATAACCCCAGCATATTCCCACCATAGAAATGGAATATTCAACCCGTGGAGATTATTCTCAAAGTGCTTTCACCTTTTACTGCCAACAGCAGACAAGTGATGAAGGGATCTCTGGCCTGTGGTTTCCCCAAAAGCTGAGACAAGGATTTGGATGCACGGTTGACTGGGGATGTGACCCCTGGGAACATCACAGGGGATTGAGATAGTGAGACATCTTGGGACTGTCCCACTGAGCGGATGAGGAGGGCTTCCCAGGCAGCTCAGCAGTGAAGAATCCGCCTGCCAATGCAGGAGATGCAAGAGACTGGGTTTCAATCCCTGGCTTGGGAAGATCCCCTGGGGGAGGAAATAGCAACCCACTCCAGTATTCTTGCCTGGGAAATCCCATGGACAGAGGAGCCTGGTGGGCTACAGTCCATGGAGTTGCAAAGAGTCAGCCATGACGGAGCAAGAGAGCACCCACACACGCTCTGAGGGGTGAGGAGGTGGGGGGATTTATTCACCGACTCCTGCCCCACACTGCTGGAGGTCACTCCTGGGGCATTAAATCCTTGGCCCTCCCAGCTTGCCCCACATCTGAACTGAGCCCCCTCCCAACACCAGAGACTATCCTGAGGAAAAAATACACAGGAGTCTATCAGCTGCAGGATGTCCAGGGTGGGATGGGATGGGTGGACTTGACCCCCACGGTGTCTACTGTTCTATTCGAAGAAATCTTTATGCTCGATCTCAATTAATCCCCAAAACAATTCTGCTATTATCATTGCTGTTTTTGTTCATGTTGACGCCATCTCCATTTCATAAAAGAGGGAACTGAGGCTCAGAGAGGTTAAGTAACTTCGTGGTCACACAGCCTGACACAGGTTGGCCTAACCCCAACTTCTAAACTGCGTTGAAAAGCCCAGAGAGGGTGAGTGACTTGCCTGAAACCAATAAACATCCACGCCACAATCATACATAAAAGCAAGCTCACCTCTCTGCTTAGATACTTCAGTTGGGTCCGACTCTTTGTGACCCTATGGACAGTAGACCCCAGACTCCTCTGTCCATGGGATTCTCCAGGCAAGAATACTGGACTGGGCTGCCATGCCCTCCTCCAGGGAATCTTCCTGACCCAGAGATCGAACCCATGGCCTCTTACTTCTCCTGAACTGGCAAACGGGTTCTTTGCCACTAGCACCACACCTCTGGCCGTCACCATATTTAGTCCACTGAGCCCTATGCCGTGCAATGCAAAGCCTAAGGAACAGCTTAACCCAAAACATCTGCACGTTCTTTGCCTCAGCAAAGCAGACGATACATGCCGTAAGTCAAAACACGCGGCATCTGTGCTATACATTAGGACTCTCCCCAAGGGGACCGCTCTCTCTGCCCCCAGCTGTGTGGAAACAACCCAGAAGGAATCTCCTTAGAATCAGAGTGTACTTTGGATCCACAGAAGAGAGGGAACACACAGACTCAGCCAAGCGCAGCTCCATCGAGGGCTGCGTTCTTCCTGGAATTCTACTTAAGAGCCGGAGCCCTGGCTCAAACCCAGAAACAAGCAACCTAAATGGAACAGCCGAGCAGTGACCTGAGTCAGGGGATGACTGTTTACTAGGAGGAAGCTGGACCCTGGAGAGGGGCTTTCATGGAGGCGGGGAGGGCAGGGGCGGACGAGGGAATGCCCTTGGACAGGAAGATGAATGGGCAGTTGTAAATCAAGTCCGTCAACAAAGATTGAAAAGAATGATCCCTTTTTAGCCATGATAAAGTTTTCAATCCCAAAATACCTCTTATCACACCCATTATCAAGGTGAGACTCTAATGATCAGTCATTCAAAGCAAGTCACACAGCTAAGGAGATTCGAGTCTAGATTTAACTGCTCTTGAGTGTGGGTCAGACTCCAGAATTACTTCCTTGACACCCCATTGAGCACCTACAGGATACTAAATCACGAACACTCCCTGCAGCTAGGACTGTACCTTGCTACCTGTTGTGGGCCCAGGACCTTGCAACAGTGCCTGGCCCAGAGCAAACACCATCTGAAGGGGCCAAAGACTTCACATGCAGAAGGAAACGCACATGGCTGTCACTGGAATGGTTGCCACAGACAGCAATCAGGAGAAAAATCTCTCTGGGCTGCTTTTACAGGAAGACAGAGCTGGAAGGAGACACAGGTATAGAACTGCCTTAGTGAGGAGAGAAGGAGTCCAGGCAGACGCACAGAGACCCAGGCTCAGGGTGGACACAGCAGAGTCAGGGGACTAGAGTAGACCATTCGGCTAGAGTTTGTGGCTTATAGCCAGTCAATCCTAAAGGAAATCAACTCTGAATATTCTTTGGAAGGCTTCATGCTGAAGCTGAAGCGCCAATACTTTGGCCACCTGATGCAAAGAACTGACTCATTGGGAAAACACCCTGATGCTGGAAAAGATTGAAGGCAAAAGGAGAAGGGGGCGGCAGAGGATGAGATGGTTAGAAAGCATCACCGACTCAAGGGACATGAACTTGAGCAAACTAGTGGAGGACAGAGGAGCCTGGCATGCTGCAGTCCATGGGGACACAAAGAGTCGGACACGACTTAGCGACTGAACAACAACAAGAAGAGAGGAATGGGAGAGAAGTGTAGAAAGGTTGCCTATAATCATTTTTATCCTTGAATGTCAGATTACAGACTTTGGAAGGCTTAGTAAAAATTACGACTGAAGTCTAGTGATTTCTTCCTACATGCCAGACAATGGTCTCACAATTTACGGCAGGATTTCTCTACCTTGGCACTAGTGACATCTGGGCCAGATGATTCTTGGGTGTGGGACACAGTCCTGTGCACTGTAAAACAATCTTAGCAGCACCCTCAGCTCTACCCCCTGAATGCCTGTAACACCCTCGCACCCCCTGACCCCTGTGGTTGCTGTTCAGTGGCCCAGTCATGTCCACCCCTTGTGACCCCATGGACTGCAGCATGCCAGGCCTCCCTGTCCCTCACCATCTCCCGAAGTTTGCCCAAGTTCATGTCATTGCATCGGTGATGCCATCCAGCCATCTCATCCTCTGATGCCCTCTTCTCCTTCTGCCCTCAATCTTTCCCAGCATCAGGGACTTTTCCAACAAGTTGATTGTTCACATCAGATGACCAAAATACTGGAGCTTCAGTACTTTGCCCCTACCCCTGTAGTGACAACCAAAAACATCTCCTGATGTTACCAAATGTCACCAGTTGAGAGCTGCTTTATATGTATTGTTATTTGCTATTTATAACTCTCTAAGGCAGGTAATGTTATTATCTGTATTTTATGGGTGAGGAAACTGAGGCACAGAGAAGTTATGTAACACGTCCAAGTTCACTGGTTTTGTAAGGGGCAGAGTCAAGACATGCAACCAAAACAGATTCATTTGGAGCCCATGACTTTCCTCACCCATGCTTCATTTAACATGTTGCAAGATTAAATTCAAAAAATGCAAAATGTAGTAAGCACTATGCTTGCAATTAAATAGAAATCTCTATAAAGACACATGACCACCAACAATACTACGCAAAACTATGAGAAAGAAGGGAATCAGTGGCCAAAGCAAAAGGTTTGGCCCCAAGTCAGCTGGTTTCAGGGTCCACCTGGACCCCATAGACAGAACCAAGTGGACCTCTCTGGGCCCTGAAGGCTCTGATCGCTTGAGCTTTGCTGCCCTCTGCTGGTCAAAGGCACCACTCAGCGCAGGGTAGGAGAAAACCAGTCTGCTTTTTGACGTAAAATCTTCCTAATAGCTAGGTTCGCACCCTATTTTGCAATTTTTTACACAGAGGAGCAGGAATGGCAGTTATTCCATGTCTGAGAGAAACAAAAGCTTTAAAGGAAGAAGATTTAAAAAGGAAAATAAAACCTCTATCCTGACATTCCTAGGGGCAAAAGGATATTTGGAGCTGTCACATCCATTTCCTTCATTTAACCCAATTCTGGCTGGAGGGGCAGCAAGGTGGGCAAAAGGGCAGCAGACCTCGAGGCAGAAAAGGAGCTGGAGGTCACTGGAGAGCAGAAAGAGCGAGTACCAGGGCACACACGCGTGCACACACACGCCTATTCTGATATGCTCAGAAATGGGCTCAATCATTTTTAGAAATTCCAGTACCCTTTATGGTTGACATTTCACATCAAGAGAGTGTTAAGTGGTTTGTGAACAAGGCCAGCGGAGCATCAGAATGGTAGAGGAGTTAACATCTATTGAGAGCTGGCCTGGGCACATCACATCCCTGAAAGTAGGAACTGGGGCTTCCCAGGTGGGACAGGGTAAAGAATCTGTCTGCTAATACAGGAGGTGCAAAAGACGGGTTCAATCCCTGGGTCGGGAAGATCCCCTGGAGGAGGAAAATGGCAACCCACTCCAGTATGCCTGAAAAATTCCATGGACAGAGGAGTCTGGTGGGCTACAATCCATGGGGTCGCAAAGAGTGGGACACGACTGAGCTCACATACACACACAAACTTCCCCCATTTTGCAAAGTTTTGAGAAACTTTTCCCCTGTCACACAGCCGAAGGGTGGCCAAGCGGTGCTTCCCCCAGGGCCTGCCTTCCTCCAGCTCCTGTACCTGGCGGAGGCCTAAGCCCTCTGGCACAAGCCCTCTGGACCTGAGCCCTGACGGCCATAGCAGAGGAGGGGTCAGCAGAGTTGACCCACCCACACTGTCAGCCACTCCAGCTCTGAAACAATGTCTTTCAGCCTTTTCAGAGGCAGCCTCTGCTGCTGCCCATCCAGAGAAAGAAAAGATTACGTCTTGGAAAGGGAAAAGCTGGACGCTGAAGACAAAAGCAGATTAGCATTCCTGGGGTGACTTGGTTGCTCTGAATCATTAGGATGAAAAAAAGCATCTTGCCATCTGGTTATTAGCTTGGGGCTATGGTGTCAAGCCTGTCTCCTTCATCCTGCCCTCCTTAGGAAAACACGGCCATGGGTGGTCCAGATGGCCAGAGACCTGCACACAATGAACAGAGGCTGCTGACGCTCGCCTGACCCCTCTGGCCACAGGAAGTCCTCCCATGCAGAACCACATTCAACCAGATTTTCCTCCCGGTCAACAGCCAGTCGGGGAGTCACGACTTCTGGGAGGAAAGCACTGGAGGGCCTCAGGACCTGTCCATCTACCACCCCCCATCTTCTTTTTATTCATGAGCCGAAATGCCCACCCTGGGCTGGGTCTGCCTGCCCCCCCACCCCGCTCCTCTCTCCAGGGCCTCAGAGAGGAGACCTCTCTCCTCTAACCAGAGAGAGAGACAGTCTTTGCGAACTGGCTTTTTTTCTATCTCAAGGTGTATTCATCCTTCCTTCACTCTTTCTGATCCCTGACAGGAGCTATCAGTAGAAACACCCTCATGTTATTGATTTAATACAGCATTGCAAGGATCTCCCACTCACCCCCACAAAGGGCCCCCAGACTTTGGCAGGGGGGACATCCCAGGCACAGAGGCCAGAATTCACACTGAGTAAGCATGGGTGTGATCACCCGGATTCTTCAAACCGCTCCACTGGGACTTCTAACAGGCTCCTAGGACAACTTCAGCGGACTCCTGCCAACCACTGTGTCCTGAATGTGTTCCTAATCACACCCAGAATTGAGAGCTAGAGCCGATTATTACAGAACAAATTGGCCTTGCCTTTTTGTGGCTCAGGTGGTTAACAATCTGCCTGCAATGCAGGAGACCAGAGTTTGATTCTTGGATTAGAAAGATCCCCTAGAGAAGGAAAGGGCAACCCACTCCAGTATTCCTGCCTAGAGAATCCCATGGACAGAGGAGCCTGGTGGGCTGCAGTTCGTGGGGTCGCAAACAGTCAGACTTGACTCAGCAACACACACACGCATAATAAAACAAAAGATGGAATCCGCTGATATTTAAGGTCAGGGTACATATTGCAAATAAACATGACCAGGACGTAACGTCTCTGGGCCTTCTTTTCATTACAGGTAAAATAAAGATGATCAAAGGAACTCTAAAACCGAAACCACTTTAATGATTAGCAGAATAATCCCTGGAACCTGGGGATTTGATAGGTTATATGGCAAAGGGGGGAATTAAGGCTGCAGATGGAACTACCACAATATTATCCAGGATTATCTGTGTGGGTCCAATGCCATCACTCCTTAGAGTGAGGGAGGCAGGAGAATAGACTCAGAGGAAAAACCATCAGAGAAGCAGTGTCACTGGCCTTAAAGGTGGAGGAAAAGAAACTGTTGCTTAAAGGGCAGCTGCTAGAACTGGAAAAGTAAGGAAATGAACTTTCCCTTAAAGCCTCAAGACAGGAATGCCACTCTGCTGACACCTTGAATTTAGTCCTCTGAGACCTGTGTCTGACTTCTAACCTACCGAACTGAAGAATAATAAATTTGTGTTGTTTTAAGAATAAAAAAGGGGTATTGTGATGATTAAACCCATTGATGCATTTGCCTGATCTATGCGTGCATGGGTGCTCAGTAACTTGTGTCTGACTCTTGGCGATCCCGTGGACTATAGCCCACCAGGCTCCCCTGTTCATGGGATTCTCCAGGCAAGAATACTGGAGTGTGTTACCCTCTTCCAGGGGATCTTCCTGACCTGGGGATGGAAGCCTCATCGCCTGCATTCCTGCACTGCAGGCAGATTCTTTACCCTCTGAGCCATCTGGGAAGCCCTTGTCTGATCTATAGTAAGTGCTTAGTAAAGTTTTTGTTCCTACACGAATATTGACATTAATATTGATTGTATTACTGTTATCAGTTGAGATTATTGACATATAGTGATATTAATATCTCGGAGGTCAAAGCAGAGCTCATATACACCTTTGAACCCAAAGACATACATCTAGCTTCTCATATATGAGAGGTTCCCAACCTCAGCACTATTGACCTCTGGGGCTGGGTGACTCTGTTGGGAGGGGCCGTGCTCTGCACTGTAGGATGTGGAGGACACCCCTGGGCTCCGCCCACTAGATTCCAGAAGCACCTGCCCTCCAATGGTGACAACCAAAAATGTCTGCAGACATTGCCACCTGTCTAGTTGGGGGCAAGCTTGCCCCTGGCTGAGAACCGCAGAACCTGTCACATCCTGGGCCAGGGATCCAATTTCTTTCCTTTTTTTTTTCATAATTTCGTAAGATGATCTATTCAACCACACATATGATTGAAGCTCATTGTTTTCAAGTTTGCAGGGTCCCCACCTGCAAGCTTCCACGAGCACAAGCAATATCTCTGACCTAAAACAGAATTTCTCATCATTCTTGGATCACAGACCTGCTAGCCCAGATCTACTTCATAATAATTCAGTCTGCTTTAAGCAAAAATCGAGAATCAAGATTATAGTCTGTATCTATCTTAACAGCTTTATTGTGCTCCATTTAATTATGTTGTATTTCAAAACCATTTAAGCAAGAAGCAGGGGTTAAAATGCCCATGTATATATGTGTCCATAGACACACAAATATCCATCATAGTAAAGCCATCAGTGCCAATTCTGCTCTAAATTCTGTTTAGAATAGCAATGATTTTAGTTCTTAACTTCAGTTTTCTTGAGTGGCAAGAGGGGGAAATTCCATTTATTGTTTGAATGATGACAGATTACTTTCAATGTTGCTCCCTTTATTTCCACAATATGGCAGTCAATGCTTACAGGTAAAGATGCTGAGCCCCTCAAGCCTGCCTCACTGCAGAAGTGGCTAAGGGAAGCCAAGGGGTGTGATGCAAACTGAGAACGGAAAGAACAGGGGGTTATTCAGCCCAGGTTGGGTGCATGAGACAAGTGCTTGGGCCTGGTGCACTGGGAAGACCCAGAGGGATCGGGTGGAGAGGGAGGTGAGAGGGAGGACCGGGATGGGGAATACATGTAAATCCATGGCTAATTCATTTCAATGTATGACAAAAACTACTGCAATGATGTAAAGTAATTAGCCTCCAACTAATAAAAATAAATGGAAAAAAGAAAAGAGGAAGAAAAAAAAAAAAGAACAGGGGGTTATTAACGGGTTCCTAAAGAAGCCAGAACAAAAGCAACAGCAAGAGTCACAGAAAATCAATGAGAAGTAGAATAAACATCACAGAACCAAAAGAGACTGGGTGGCCTGGGTCCAACTAGGGTGCATGAATTTAGGGAAAGGGCCTGCAGGTTCTGACCAGAAGCTCTGTCAGAGAACAAGTAAGCACGCAGCTGTTTTAACGTGAAACTGAAGAGTCACATCCCCACCCCACAGAAAAGACCCTTTCAGGGCCTGTGAAGGTGAGTGTGATCGGCTGGAGGAAAACAGGGGGGAACCAAGCAGAGACGCCAGGTGAGCGCTGCCATCATCCCAAGCAGGGCACCTGTGGTTCACCTGCTCACATGCACTTTTCAGCCTGAAGTCTGTCCTGCTGTTGTGAACACTGACCTATTCACAGACACTGTTATTGCTGGGTGACTCATCACAGGAGAGCAGGGAGAGGAAGGATCAGACCAGCGTGACCATCTAAGGAGAGGAGAGCCCTGCTCCCTGAGCTCCAGGGAGAGCAGAGATGGAAACAGGGATGCTTCCTGTTGCTTTAGGCATAGCGTCACAAGTGCTAAGCGGGGCCACCTCTGTGACTGTTTGCCTGGTGTGGGCCAGAGATCGTGGGAATGGGGCGCAGAAGAAGCACTTTGGGGTGGGGGGAGCTGCCTAGCTTTGAAATTGACTAGCTAGACAACCCTGGGTGGATTGTGTTTCTCCTCTGAGTTGTCATTTCCTTATCTATTGGAGTCAGACAGGAGCACCTGCCTGGAGTAACTTGTGAGGTGTCAAGGAGAGAGAACTGTATGACAGGTAGCCTGCACACCTATCTTGGTTGAAGAAAAGACAGTCTTGGGCCTTCCTTTATCATTAAGGCAATAATACTGGATTTAGAGGGCCTTGTACCTTGATTCCCAGTCCATGGCAGAATCAACTGGTCAACCATTCCACTTGAGGAGACCCCTCACTTATAGATTCTCTTCTTACCGTCTTTCAATTCTGAGAAGGTCCCTCTGTCTTGCTGGGTTATTGGAAATCTACTTTCCCAGAACCATGGCTTGCTTTCTACACCAAAGAAAGAAATAAAACCCAATTCCAGCCCAATACTCACTACTATCAGGCCTGAGAATCCCACTGCAGTCCAAATCTAGTTTCTCCACTCTTTCCACCCACTTCCTTGCCAAAGATTCAAACATGCAAGAGCTTCCACCAGCTTAGCCAGGATGCACTTTTAGGGACGGAAGAGAAAGACCAGTTTCCCTACTGGCTGATGCTCCTAAGCATGGTACTCAGAAAAATATGGTGTATTTGGTTAAGCACATCCCCCTCCCATCTCTGTGGGTCCAGGAGTAACCACAAGGGACATTTCATCCATATGTTTCTCATTCAGTCAAATTTAAGGCACTAAAACCCTGCAAAGCAGTGCAGGGCCAAGATGGGTTTGCGTGCTATATCGTTTGTTTTTTACTCCAGAAGCAGTAAATTACAGTTTCCTGAGAGCAAACTATCTCAACCCTCAAAATATTTACCCTTGAGCCAAGCACAGAATCTCCACACTGTACCATGGTTAAATCATGCAGAGACTTATCTACAAAACAGACATAGAGTTACAGATGTAGAGAACAAACCTCATAAGGTACCAGGGGGTTGAGAGTGGGGAGGGATAAATTGGGAAATTGGGATTGACATATATATACTATTATATATAAAATACATAACAAATAAGGACCTATTTATGCACAGAGAACTCTACTCAGTACTCTGTAATGGCCTATATGGGAAAAGAATCTAAAAAAAGAGTGGATATATGTATACGTGATTCACTTTCTGTACATCTGAAATGAACACAACATTGCAAATCAACTATACTCCAATAACAACATCTTTAAAATCCATGTCAGCTTTGGAAGAGCAGGGATTCTCCACTCAGTTGTTTGAAAAAAGCATATCTAATAATTATAGAGCACCCACCTGCCCAGTTATATCTTCCTTTTTGTGTGAAATCCCCACCTTCTGGGATAAAGTGTTGTTGCATAAAAGACATATTTACAACCATGTAAATAATAATTAGAGTGGAATTTTAAAGTTGGAGAAAGAAGTGTGTTTCCATAATAAAAAGTACAGAACATAAAATAGAATATGTGAAACATCCTCTTGATGCTTAGGAATGTACACAAGATGCCTTGATTCTCAAGCAGATGGGGAAATACATCAGGGTTCCTGTGGGGTGTAACATGTTTACGTTTATCAAAAGAGGAGTTGAAATTTGCAAAACACTGATACAGGAGAGAAATATTACCCTATGTCTTCCTCCACCAATCTTAAATGTGTTCGATGTTGATGAATTTGTTTCCTGCTTCTTAGTTTTGCAGTTAAGCCTGTTTGACTTCCAAGTGGGGGGGTATTGTACAAAAGTTCTGATCTTTATTAGTTCAAAGCTTGTCCTATTCTAGAGACAACAATATGTTGTCTCTATGTAGAGAACAAATGTATGAATACCAAGGAGGAAAAGAAGGAGGGATGGGATGAGTTGGCGGGTTGGGGTTGAAGATATACACTAGTGATGCTACGTGTAAAATAGGAGTTTCCCCAGTGGTTCAGCAGTGAAGAATCTGCCTGCAATGCAAGAGAGGTGGATCTGATCCCTGGGCTGGGAAGATCCCCTGAAGAAGGAAATGGCAACCCTCTCCAGTATCCTTGCCTGGAAGATCCCAGTGACAGAGGAGCCTGGCAGGTTCAGTCCATGAGGTGGCAAAAGAGCTGGACACAACTTAGTGACAACAGCCACAGAAAACAGGTAACTAATGATAACCTGTTGTATAGCAGAGGGAACTCTTCAGTGCTCCATGGTGACATAATGGGAAGGAAATCCAAAAAAGAGGAGATACACGTATACATGTGGCTGATTCAGCAGAAACTAACAGAACACTGTACGGCAACTATACTCCAGTAAGAAGCAATTTTTTTTAAAAAGGTCTTCTGATTTCTATCTTCACTTTTAATAGTCTGACATCAGATTGGATCTTTAGTCTCTGCTCAAATATAAATTCTTATTGCCATCCTTAAAAGTAAACTTGGTAGGAGGAAAAAAACAGGAGTTTTTAGAGCCAGTGAGGATTCGGGCTCAGTTCAGCCACTCCCTCGTTTGGACAAGTTGTTCAATCTTTGGAAACCTCAGTTGCTATACATGTTGAATCCTCACCACCCTCTACCTTGCTTCCAGTGCCAGAGAAATTATTCATCTTCTTAACACCTTTAAAAATGGAGCTCCCCAAAAGGAGATGGGGATTAACCACAAAATAGGTAAAATCAAAGATGTGAAGCAAAGGCAAAGAGCCCAAACCCGATAGACTCAGCAGACAAAAATCAAATTTCCCTATCTTTACATGGTCTCTCCTGGAGTTGATGGCACTTAGATACCACTGCAAGACTTCCCCAGTGGCTCAGTAAAGAATCTGCCTACAATGCTGGAGATGTGGATTTGATCCCTGAGCCAGGAAGATCCCCTGGAGGAGGAAATGGCAACCTAGTCCAGTATTCTTGCCGAGAAAATCCCATGGACAGAGGAGTCTGGTAGGCTACAGTCTGTAGGATTGTAAACAGCTGGACACAACTGAACACACACACATAGGAACACTGCCTTGGTTTACTGCTGTTGTTGTATAGTTGCTCAGTCATATCTGATTCTTTTCAACCCTATGGACTGAGGTCTGCCAGGCTCCTCTGTTCATGGGATTCTCCAGGCAAGAATACTGGAGTGAGTTGCCATTTCCTTCTCCAGGGGAACTTCCCAAGCCACAGATTGAACCTGAGTCTCCTGTGTCTCCTGCATTGCAGGCAGTTTCTTTACCTGCTGAGCTGTGGTTTATTAAGTAATAGGAAACCAGGAAGGGACAGATAGATTGGGGTGGTGGACACAATAATGCCCCTTCCCCCCAAAGATGTCTACATCCTAATCCCTGGAACCTGTGAATCTGTTACCTCACGTGGCAAAGGCAATTTGCAGGTGTGATTAAATTTAAGACCTTGAGAGAGGGCAATTATTTCTGATTAGCTGGTGGATACAAGATAATCACCAGGGTCCTGACAAGAGATTGAAGGAGTCGGGAGAGTCAGAGAAAGGTTTGAAGACATGCTGATGCTGCTTTTGGAGATGGGGGAAGAGCCAACAAGCCAAGGAGTACAGGTGGTCTCTAGAATTTACAAAAGACAAGAAAAATAGATCTTGCCTTAGGGCCTCCAGAAGGCGCCCAGCCCTGCCAGCATCTGGACTTTAGCCCAGTATGACTCATAGCCCCTCTGACCTCTAGAGGGCTTCCCAGGTAGCCTAGTGGTAAAGAATCCACCATTCAATGAAGGAGACTCAGGTTCAATCCCTGGGCTGGGAAAGAGTCAGACACGACTGAAGCAATTTAGCATGCACAACCTCTAGAATTGTAAGAGAATACATTTGTGTTGTTTTAAGGCACTGAATGAGTGGTAATGTGTTATAGCGACAACAGGAAGCTAATACAGTTGGTATGTGAAGGCTTTGTGCTACAGGACAGGCCATATCATGTCTTCATTCGCCACCATTCCAGGGGTACCTGAGAGAGCAGGACAGCTGGGGCAGGGGGAGGGTTGTCTATCCTCATGAGAAAAGCCTTTAGAGAGGGCTGACAAGCTCTTCATAATCCAGGTTCCTCTCTGTATTAGTTATCTATTGCTGCAAAGCAGATAGCCCCAAAACGCAGCTGCTTAAAACAACGCACATTTATTATGATGGTTTCTGTGGGTCAGGTGTCCGGGCACAGCTTAGCTTGGCCATCTGCCTCAAGGTCTCTCACGAGGCTGCAAAGAAGGTGTCAGCCAGGTACAGGCATCTCAAGGATCTCAAGGTTCAACAGGGAAGGGTTGGTCTCCAAGCCCATTTCAACCACTGCTAGAGGAACTCAGTTCCTCAGAGACTATTGGACCGAAGGCCTCAGCTCCTTTCTGGCTGTAGGCCAGAGGCAGCTCTTGGTTCTCTTATTGGGGGGGTGGGGAGGGGCCCTCCCCAGCATGGCAGGCACCCTCCCCAGCATGGCAGTCAGCTGGCTTCATTAAAACCAGCAAGAGTCAGTTGCTGGCACAATGGAAGTCATCGTCTTTTGTAACCTAATTATGGAGGTAACATTCCATCACCTTAACTGTATTTTATTCATTATAAATGAATCACCAGGTCCCACCAGCACTTGAGGGACTTGAGGGAGGGGATTACACAAGGGCATGGATACTCAAAGAAAGGGTCACTTGGCACCAACTCAGAGCCTGCCTACCACACTCTATTTCCAGGGAAGCCAGCCAGACAACACTTCCCAGTCCCCCAGGGGCAGCCATCTGACTGAGTTCTAGCAACAGAACATGAACATAATGAAATTTACCCATTTCCAGAGGCCTTTCTCCTTTCACCAGCGAGATGCATGCAGGCAGCGTGACCTTGGAAACAGCATGTTGAAAATGGATGAACCGAGAGATGGAAGTATAAGCTGCTGAATCAGAAGCTGAACAAGAGAAGAAGGTACTTCTTGAACAGAAACACCCTACTGGACCTGAGATCAGCAGAAAGTCACCTTCTATAATCTTGGAACCATTATAAGCTTGGGGATTATTGCTGCTAGTTTAATCTTCTCTAATATTTCAGAAGGCTATGGGTAGAAAGTGTCATAAGGATGAAGGACCAGCAGCTTGTGAAAGAGAGAAACAGACTGGGAGAGGCTAAGAGAGAGAGATTCACATAACAGAGGGCAGTGAACCTCCCTCCATGATAAACACATACAATCCACATATACCCTTTTTCCAAATATTTAATATAAAATCTATCTACACTCCCCCCCTAAAAAACAGGAACAGAAAATGCTTGATGTTTGTATTTATTGTGGAAAATGTTGATAGGGAGTGTTGGGGCTGGTGGCACAGACGGCAAAGAATTCGCCTGCAAAGCAGGAGATACAGGTTCGATCCCTGGGTCAGAAAGATCTCCTGAAGAAAGGAACGACTACCCAGTCTCATATTCTTGCCTGGAGAATCCCATGGACAGAGGAGCTTTTTGGGCTACAGTCCATGAGGTCGCAAAGAGTCGGACACAACTGAGCGACTCTCTACACACACACACACATCCCAACATAGAGCAAGACAGAGGAAAGAGGGAAAAAAAAAAAACAGTGCAGAATAAAAAAGCAGGATACTGAAGACAGAGAAATAAGGAAGTCACATACAATGAAAACTCCAGACGGCCACTGACCATCAGGTAGGGTTTGGATCTATTTCAACCAAATCTCAAAGAGGCAACATAGTCCTAAATGACAGCTGGGATTGATGTGGAAAAACTTCAGTAAAGGAAAAAGGATAAAGATCAAGGACCCAGGTTTATTCTAGAAACATGTAGATATGCAGCAGTCTGTGCTTAAGAAATAATAAATAGAGACCTTCCTGGTGGTCCAGTGGTGAAGACTTCACCTTCTAATCCAGGATCTGTGGGTTCAAACCCTGGTTGGGGAGTTAAGATCCCATATGCCTTTGGCCAAAAAAAAAAAAAGTAAAATAAAGCAATACTGTAACAAAACAAATACTGAAGCAATACTTTAACAAATTTAATAATACTTTTTTAAAAAGTGGTCCATATTAAAAAAAAAATCTTAAAAAAAAGAAAGAAATGGCAGAGCTTGGCCCAGGTTGACCTAGGTTAATGACTCTTCAATTGTTGCTCCTGAAAATTTCAGTGAATGGGCCTGTGATTAATGATCACAGGGTGAAGTGAGGACCTCAGTGAAAGGGTTTTATTACAGGAAAATGCCCTCAAGAATATGTCACAACTAGACTAATTGACTTCAGTCTATCAATAGCTTTATTCATGTTAGCAATAATTTTGAGCAGCATTAAAATTTGATTATGTCAACATGCCATCTTACAATTTCTAGCAAATGAAAATGTTCATGGCATATTGCAACTCTTGATCAATTGCAACAATTCACCTAAATCGTCACCTCATGACTTCTGGCTACTCCTCAAGTTGTAACAGACCATGGAAGGAAGACATTTGACACCCCAGAAACCATCAAATCCAACCAACAGAGCATTTGAGGTGACTTCGGAAGATGGCTTTCAGATGTGTTTCAGCAAGCAGTGTCGAGGTGGGGAGGTTGTGTAGGGTCTGAAGGAAAGGCCTTGGAAGGAGAGTAATCACATAAGCGTCCATTGTTCTATATGGATTTATTCCATCAGTCATCAAATTTGTCAATCACAGCTATTATAGGAAGGAGTTGATGAAAGGCAGGAAGGGTTGCTTATTTGAGTGGAAAATAACAGATGCAAAGCAGAGTTTATCCCCTGATTTCAGAAGGGGTGGCTCCCAAAGGCCTAGCAAGGACCCATATGCTGATTTTGGCGTGTATCCTGTCTAATATTTCTGTGCATTTTACCCAGAGACTAAAAATAGAGATAGAGATGAGAGAGAGAGAAAGACAGAGACTGAGACAGAAAGATACAGAGACAGAGCAACCAGTCCATGATAAGGAAGACGGACGTCTGTGGGGAAGAGTCTGCAGTGAGGGCAAGAGGACAGGATGACATCACTTTTGTCAAACAGTCTCACAAAGCATTTCACTACAATCACCAGACTGACAATCATTTTCACATCGCCTGATTACTACTTAGCATCACCCAATTTACAGCCTGTCTACCTTCTCCTACTCTCTGCCTTACAAGCTTTCCTGCTCCCTTTAGCCATGGCAGAAGAGTCTTCTGTTCTACCATCTTCTTCAGCCCTGCCCACTACACCCTGAGTCCATGAAACTCAGCTGAAATAGGCGAGGCATCCCATTTGCATTTAGATTTAGACATGGTCTGGTATAACAATGATATTTGATCATCACTATTTCTGTCTGTAACTTACGCCCTTCCTCTTTCCCTTTGTCTTAACGTCAGAGCTCAGTTTTAACCGCCGTCACAGCACAAACATCCTCTATTTCATCCATGTGCAGAGAGGGTTTTATTGGTAGTCTGTACACCTTTCAAATCTTCTTTATTGTCCACCAATCTCCAAGACAAAGGTCCGCATTAACTTTCTTGGTTTGGTCAATGATATCAAACTTGACCTTTTTCAGGAAAAAAAAACACACATTCTGGAACCTGTAGATCCTAAAGTGGTCCTTCACTGGAATGTCATATCTGAAGCCACCAACTATCCAAAGAAATAAGACACCTAGAGAAGACCTGAAGATTAGATTTCCTTTATTTTAACTCAAAGTCATCTAAGAGCTAGGCATACTGAAGTGCAGAGGTGTAAAAGAAACAAAATAGTGGCCATCTGCACATCATTCATTATTCACTTATTCAAAATTACTTTATGAGTGACTACACTAGGTCAGGGGGTACAATTCTTCTTCCTGAGGAGCTCATGTTTAGTGAGAGAGACCTTCAAGAACAAAGCAAATGTTAAATAGAAGGAGCAGAGGGCAGGGATGTCAGAATAAGTTTTCCCTGAGGAACATCCATGCTGACACTGGTTACTAAGTATTGGCAGCCAAGCAAAAGTGAAAATCATTTTAGGCAGAAGGAACAACATGTGCAAAGGCCCTGCAGTGACAGGGCCAAGAGAATGACTCACTCAGTGTTCAATTCAAGCTGTTCAGAGTATGACATGGATGTTATATCAAGGCCAAGACTGAAGGGTTAAGCAGGTTCCAGATTACAGAATTTTGGGCAAACTTGGTTTGAACTTCATCGGTTTCAATTTGCATGAAGAATTTTCTGGCAGAGTATCACCTGGTACAGTGAGAGTGAGTAGAAATGTAAGAGTGAACAGGAGAACAAACATAAAGGATGCCAGACACTTGAAGGCAGACAAAGAAGAAAATATTCCAGGAGAGAATTGGAAAACTCTGAGAAGCATCTACCGGGAGCCAGTTTTGATGACCTTATGAGTTAACACAGGGCTGGTCCCAAAGTCTGGCGGGAAGACATGGGATCCAGATTGTGTGTAGGAACTTCCCTCATGGTTCAGTGGCTAAGAATCTGCTTTGCAGCAGAGGGGACGCAGGTTCAACCCCTGGTGGGGAAACTAAGATCCCATGTGTCAAAGAGCAACTAGGCCCTCACGCGGCAACTACCGAGCCCAAGCACCACAACGAAGAGCCCACGTGCCGCAATAGGACCCAACACACCCAAAACTGAAAAAATAAATGTTTAAACGCAGATTGTGTGTAAAATTTAAAAGGAGCCAGAATGCCCTTCATGGCTTCAGAGATCTGCCGGTAATGTTCTCCTCCTAGGAGAGTGGTTCTCGCCAGGCTCCTCTGTCCATGGGATTCTCCAGGCAAGAATACTAGAGTGGGTTGCCATGCCCTCCTCCAACCCAGGGATAGAACCCACGTCTCTTATGTCTCCTCCATTGGCAGATGGGTACTTTACCACTAATGCCGCCGAGGAGAGTGGGGAACCCAATAAATATTCCCTTTGTATCACGTGCCCACTGCAGGGCAGAAGGGCAAAATCTAAGAGAGCAAGAAGAATATAACATTTTCCCATGAGGAAGAGTTCCTGCTGCCTCTGGGGCCTGGCTCCCGGGTCTCCCGGATTCTCTCCAGGACCTTGCTGGCACAGCCTGTCTGAGGGACTCGTTAAGCAAGAGGAAGTTCCCATAAGAACTACGAGGAAGAAAAACCCAACCCAGGGTGCTGAGTGGAAGAATTTATGGCTCATCAACTCTCCATCCTCTATTGAGATAAATGTCCCCAGCACGGCTCACACAAAGGCCTGGTCCACACCACCGGATTGAAAGTGATGTAAAATTAAAAAGCCCTTTTTCAAAGATCTCATTCCAGAAAGCCAAAGCCAAGTAAAATACGCGATTGCTTCCAAGATGAATGCCTGGCCTGGCAAGCGTTCCCACTCTCCAGCTGTACATTGAGGTCTCTTGTCTTGGTGCATTAATTGACTTTTAAATCCAAACTTTATTGTTTCTAGTACAGAGAAACGCCCCCCACATTTAAAAGCAATGTGTATTCCGTATCCCTTCACAGACAGTGACAGCTTGGGGTCTGAGAAGTTTCAAAGTCAAAAGAATATTTTCTTTTAACCTCTGGCAGTTCTAGGGGTAGACTGTATTCCCCAGATAGGGCGTAAATCAAGAACACCAGAACACCACACATGCAGGAAGGCTGCCTTTGGGTCTGAATTCCAGCTCTGCTGCTTACTAATTGTGTGCTCTTAGAAACTCACTCACTTTCCCGAGTCTTGATTTCCTTGTCTTTAACAGAGGTGTTAACTTTTTAAAAATGCACAATGTGAGAGCTGTGGGTTAAGTTTTATTTGCAGCAATATGAAGACTGAAGGCAGGGAGACAGCACCTCAGATAGCTCTGAGAAACTGTTCCAAAAAGGTGGAGGGGAAGGACAGTATATGTGTGATTTTGGTAAAGGGGGAGTATGTGCAAGCAAGCACGTATTTGTAGAAAGTTTCTGCTAGTCTCACGAAGCTTCTGCTAGTCACAAGAAATAATCATCACCATGGAGGATTTTAGTGCCTTTCTAGACATGAGGAGATACAAGAATTGGGCTCATAAAATCTGAGGCCCTGTCCTGTCAGTGTTCCCAGGGCACAGAGTGCTTCTCTCTCCTCCCCACCCTGAACCCCTTCAGGGCGGTGTGGAAGGTCAGCCGCTGCAGCGGCGCCTGACTTAGTGCTTGCAGAGGGAGATGGCAAGCGCCCATGGCAAGTGCCAGTTTGTGCTTCACAGAAGTGACAATGATCTTGGGGTAATTGCGAGGCTTAAACAAAGCAGTGTTGGTGCCAAACAGAGGACTCGGCTCACCAAGACAGCTCAACACACAGGGGCTCACCAGTCAGCAGATCCGCCATTTCTCTGCCATGAAAAACCAACCGACAAAGGCAGAGGCGAGAAGACCCTGGAAGGTCACAGTTCACACTGGGTTCTCATTCCCACGGGCTCGCCCATCTTCAGAGGCGTCTCCCACCCCACTGGCTCTCAAGGGGAAAGCAAATGGACAGAAAGCTCAAGAATAAATAAGAATGCTACCAATCAACAGGTACAATTCCTTGCTCACTCTAAGTTTTAGATCAAGCTGCTACAACAAAATACCTTAGCCCGGGTGGCTTAAACAACAGACATTTATTTCTCCCAATTCTGGAGGCCAGGAAGTTCACAATCAAGGCGCCACACATGTATCGTGCTGGCCAAAAAGTTCGTCTGGGTTTTTCCATGACATTCAGGCACAGAAAAACCTCAGCAAATTTTTGGGCCAACCCAATACTCCGTGGCAAAAACCCTCTTCCTGGCTTACAGATGGCCATTTTCTTCCTGCATGCTCATGTGGCAGAAAGGAAACTCTGGTGTCTTTCTCTTTTAATAAGGACACTAATCACATCATGAGGGCACCATCCTTACGAACTCATCTAACTCTCATCAACTCCCAAAGGCCCCACCTCCTGACACCATCACACTGGGGATTAGGACTTCAACATACAAATTTGAGGGGGATGCAAACATTCTGTCCAGAGTACTACACATGAATGTATCATTCACTGTCTTAAATCCCAAGCTCATATATAAAGATTAACACAAGAAGAGCCCTGATGTATATATAACTGCCCACCTGAACCCCTCCTCCACCCCTCCCAGGGACAGATATCCTAGCAGTGAGTTACAGGGAATTCCACATGCATTCATGAAATTCATGTTTCTTTTCATATGTTAGCTCAACCTTGGGTAGTTATTCTGATGTACATTTTACAGCCTCTCCTAGCCTACACCTTCCCCTGCACTCCCCTTAAATACTGATGAAAAGAATGACAGAAGTTCCTGGGGGGCTAGAGTGGGTTGAGCTCATGGTGTTGGGGTTCACAGGGTTTGGCAGAGTAAGCAAGAGCCCTTGGGTTCATTCTTGCCCATCCAAAAACCATGGTTATAAAGAAAATAGACCAGAGCCTAGCTCACGTGATAGGAACTCAATACAAGTTTTAAACTAAACTGAATTGGACAATGGTTTCCAAATGAGATCTACTGAAATATACATACATGTGCGCGCACACACACACACACGACACACACATAAACATGTACACATGCTCCAATATGTATGTAATTTAAAAGGAATTTGATACTGATAACGTTACAGTGTGGATAAAGCTTGAAAACATTATACTAAGTGAAAGAAGCCAAACACAAAAGGTCCCATATTACATGATTCCATTTAATGAAATACTCAGAATATGTAAATCCATAGAAATAAAATGCAGATTGGAGGTTGCCAGGGACTGGGATGGGGCTTGGGAATGAAAAGTGCCTGCTTAATGGATATGGGTCTCCTTTGGAGTGATGAAAATGTTTTGGAAATAGATAGTGATGGTGGTGGCTGCATAACATTGTAAATGTATACAAAATGCCACTAAGTTGACTTTAAAATCACTGATTTTCTATCACGTGAGTTTCACCTTGACTGAAAAATGAATGTCTCCAACCTATGCTTTAAAGACCTAAAATAGGTATTCCTAGGTTCCCCTACACACACCCCACTTCCTCAACATTCAACTGTCAGCTCCTTACACAGGAGCTATGCATCTGCCTAATCCCTACACAGGAAAAATGAACAGTTGTTCTCAATTATGGGCAGATCAGGTTTTGTAGACCTGAAGCTTATGGAAATTAGGGAGACTGTTTAAGAAAGAGAATGTAAATTTATTATTCAAAATCAGGTAGGAAAGTAAAATTTTAATTTGTGTGAGAAATGAAATTAAAATAAAGAGCAAGTTTTAAAAAAACTAATACTACAAACTTCATAAAACCTATCAAAAAGAAAGTATGCTGTCCTCAGTTAATTGCCTGGCATGCAACTATAATAGTTTTTTCCTAGTTTTTTTTTGTTTTGATCACTTCTGTTTTATATTACCTATACAGGGTATACATGGGTTTTCCCGGTGACTCTGTGGGTAAAGAATCTGCCTGCTAATGAAGGAGACACAGGAGATGCGGTTTCGATCCTTGAGTTGGGAAGATTCCCTAGATGAGGGCATGGCAACCCACTCCAATATTCTTGCCTGGGAAATCCTATGGACAGAGGAAATTGCGGGCTGCAGTCCATGGGGTCACTCGACAGAGGCGACCGAGCAGGCATGCATGCATACAGTGAAAACAAAGATCATTCAGTCTTCATCTAGCATGCTGATTGAAAATTACATTTCAGTTGATAGATTCAAAAAGCTCCTTTCAGTCTTGCAATTCAATATTGGTAATATTGTGTCAATTTTAGTATTGTGGTGAAATCTGAGCACACCTCTATGAACTGTGTTTTATGTATGAGATATAAGATTTCAAACTTTTAAGTTTGCTTGCACACTTTCTGTGCCAGATCCCTAAGACAAGTTTAATTATGAGACTACCTCAGTCCCTGACTTTGTGTCAGGACACCTGGCAAATCAGTCAACCCAGTTGGATAGGAATATTCCTGGAAGCCTTCTCAGCTACAGGAGAGCCAGTGAAAACAAAACCATGCACTGAAGTGACTTCAAGCTACATAAATACACCACGTGAAGCAGGGGCCAGATGCAATACCAAGTTATTTTCCCCCTAGGTATATCCCAAGCCTGGAGTGGGTTGCCATTCCCTTCTCCAGGGGATCTTCCCGACCCAGGGATCGAACACTCTGCTATTTCTGGAATTATCCACTTTAGACATTATCTATTTTATTTGTATTGCTGGAAATAAAAATCTCATTTTTTTCCACCATTAACTCATCCTGTTTCTTCCTCCTCCCTCCATCCCCTCCACACCCAAGAGATCCTCATTAGACCTAGAAGACAATCTACTTTTCCTTACTTATAAGGCCTTCCTTGATCTAACCCCAGTGGTCCTCCCTGGTTTCAGGTCCCCGTCTCTCCCCCTTGCCCACCACCACCCAGCCACCTTTGCCCGCCTTCTTGTTTCTTAGAAATGCTAAACTTGTTTCTGTCTTGAGGCATCTGCTTGGGAACTTCCTCCCCGAGTCTATCTTCCCATGTTCAATCCTAAACATTTGCTTTCCTAGCTTGGCTGTATTTGAGTGTGTATTCTTCCCTGTAACTCTATTGTGTTTATTATGCGTGCATGCACGCTTAGTCGTTCAGTCTTGTCCAACCCTTTGTGACACTGTGGACTGTAGCCCACCAGGCTCCTCTGCCCATAGGATTCTCCAGGCATTCTCCAGAATACTGCAGTGGGTTGCCATTTCCCTCTCCAGGAGATCTTCCCAACCCAGAGATCAAACTCACATCTCCTGTGTCTCCTGCATTGCAGGCAGATTCTTTACCCGCAGATCCATCAGGGAAGCCCATATTTCTTATAAATTGACTCTAATTTTTCTTGGGGCAAGTTGACATCCTCACTCAATCAACAGATATTTCCAGACCTTAAGCATCACTGACTCAATGGACATAAACTTGAGCAAACCCCAGGAGACAGTGAAGGACAGGGAAGCCTGGAGTGCTAAGTCCATGGGGTCACAAAGAGTCAGACACGACTGAATGACTGAACAACAACAAGAAAAGAACTAAGTACGAGGGGTATAGTTTACTGAACACGGGAAGACTTACGGTCTCATGGAGAAAACCTGGAAAGGGTAATGAGCATGTGATGTGATGAGCATCCAGATGAGAGAAGTTCATGGGAAGAGTTGAGAAAGTCCTACTCCAGGACCAAATCCCAGAAAAAGTGCCTCTTCCCCTGAAACTTGAAGGATGAACAGAGACAGCCCGGCAAAGTGGAAAGGGAAAGGGGAAGGAGTGTTCCAGGCCAAGGAGAAGCAAGTTCAAAGACAGAGAGGAAAGAGATATAGAGTCATACAGTTGAGGTGTTGACATAGGCCAGATAAACCTTCAGTCTTAATTCCTCCCTGAAGAAATGAGACACACGCATTTCCCAGCATGTTGTTGGCAGTGATCACTTATTAATATATGAGCCTTCGATGAATAACAGCCCTCATTATCAATACACTATGAAATGAAACAAAGCAGACAACATTACTGCATACCAAGAATGTACCTTTGCAAGGATGAGACCCAAATTTTAGTGAAAAAAGGTATCCCTACAAATTAGATGATCCCACAAATTAAGCAGCCTGTCTTTGGGAAATAAACCATCTCATTGACTGTGATTCAGCCTAGCAGTTATTGTCTATCAGGAATTTCACCTGTGATGCAATAATACTGATACTATTAGTAGTAGAGGTACTGATTTCCAAACTTGCATACCTCTTTCTCTATCTTCACAATAACTCTCAGAGGCTGGAGGAGGGATAGATTGGGATTTGGAGATCACCATGTACACACTGCTATATTTAAAGTGGATAACCAGTAAGGAGGGTTCCCCCATGGTTCAATGGTAAAGAATCTTCCTGGCAATGCAGGAGACGCCAGAGAAGTGGGTTTGATCCCTGGGTTGGGAAGATTCCCTGGAGAAGGAAATGGAAACCCACTCCAGTATTCTTGCCAGGAAAATCCCATGGACAGAGGAGCCTGGTGGGCTATAGTCCATGAAGTCGAAAAGAGTCAAACATGATGAGCATACAGACAACAAACAAGGACCTACTGTATAGCACAGGGAATTCTGATCCAGATTCTGTAACATTTCCCATTTCTAAATGGGAAAAGAATTTTAAAAAGAACAGATACATGTATACATATCACTGAATCACTTTGTTGCATACCTAAAACTAATACAACATTGTTAATCAACTATACTTCCAATACAGTGATAAAATTTTTTTAAAAATTCTACAAGGTGGGTGTTATGATCCCTCTTTTTCACTTGGGGAAACGGCTCAGAGAAGCTAAATGATCTCCTCAAGGTCACCCTGCCAGGAGGGATCAAGTCCAAACAGTCTTATTTAATGTCCAGTCCATGATACCAGTTGGTAAAGCAGGCCTTCTAGATTCCCCCATTAATCCTTCTTAAATTCTTCTAAAGATGGGAATACAGACCACCTGACCTGCCTCCTGAGAAACTTGTATGCAGGTCAAGAAGCAACAGCTAGAACCAGACGGACTGGAACAACAGACTGGTTCCAAATCGGGAAAGGAGTATGTCAAGGCTGTATATTGTCACCCTGCTTATTTAACTTATATGCAGAGTACATCATGTAAAATGCCAGGCTGGATGAAGCACAAGCTGGAATCAAGATTTCCAGGAGAAATATCAATAACTTCAGATAGGCAGATGACACCACCCTTATGGCAGACCCTGCTTCTAAAAGCAGTGATATTTTAGAAAGACTATAATAGGATTGAGGGCCCTGGTGGCTCAGACGGTAAAGAATCTGCCTGCAATGCAGGAGATCCAAGTTCGATCCCTGCATTGGAAAGATCCCCTGGAGAAGGGAATGGCAACCCACTAAAGTATTCTCGCCTGGAGAATCCCATGGACAGGGGAGCCTGGGGGGCTACAGTCCATGAGGTCACAAAGAGTCAGACGGGACTGGGAAACTAACATAATAGGATTAGGGATCAGAAAACTGGATTTCCCACCCCGCCCCCACCCCAGACATTAAATTTACACATCTTTAAAGGGAATTATTGTGCAGATTTAGCTGGCATAATAGATATAAAAGCTCTAGAGAAATCAGATTTAGGGACTTGATGTGATAAGCTCATTCAAATGTTGTAATAGCTGCCTCATGGTTTAATTATGTTTGCACTTGAACTGAGGGCCTTTGGGGCCTTAAAGGGAAAATTCAAACCAGCATTTCAGACCCTTGGCAAGCCAGTGTGGAGGTACTTCCTGGGAGAGGCTGAGGAATCAAGGGAAGATCTTTCTAGAGCTCCTCAAATCAACTCTCAGTGAAATCTGTCCATGAATAGGGGCTGCCCTGGTCTGCAGAGGTGACCTGCATCCACACAGAAGTATCTACCCTGGAAAGATCCTCTAAAGCAGATGATCCCTGACTGCCACCAAAGCACAAAGGGATAGGGAGTCAGCAGAGGCTGAGGATGAAGAGGTAGAGATGAGGGGTTCAGCCATCCCGCCTACATAACCCCAGGGAAACAGTCCAGGTTCGTGCCTGATTTACAGAATGTCAGGACTGGAAGATAAGTGACACATCATCTGGCCCACAGCTCCATTTCACAAGAGAAAACGGGGCCCAAAGAGATAAAGGAACTTGGCCAAATCCCACAGAACTGAGGCTGTGCCTGGCAACGATCCCTTCTCCCGAGCCAAAGCTCTTTCCATTATATACTGTGGCCTCTTTAAATCTCAGAAAAAGTCAGTACACCAGCTTCTATCCACCAGTCTCCTGTACCAGGAGCACTGGGCTGTTATTTTCCAACATATTGACAGGCCAGTCTACTCCAGGCTGTCAAAGCCTCAAGGTTTCACAATAGCTGAGAGCCAGACTTCCCTGAGGTCCAATGGCTCCCAATGCAAAAGGCCTATGTTCAATCCTTGGTCATGGAACTAAATCCCACACGCCACAACTAAGACCTAACATAGCCAAATTAATTAATTAATTAATATGTTTAAAAAGACAAGAGCCAATCATTTATTGATCTATTTCATGCTTGGCTCTCACTGGATAAAGCCAATAAGGCATTATTGAACCTTCGAAAAATAGACAAAAATGCTTTTCATGTCTTTGTTTATTGAGTCCCCCTTTCATTCAACAAACATTTACTGTGTACCCACCCAGGCTTCCCCAAGGGCTCATTAGTAAAGAATCTGTCTGCCAATTCAGGAGACATGGGTTCAATCCCTGAGTCAGAAAGATCCCCTGGAGAAGGAAATGGCAAACCACTCCAGTGTTCTTGCCTGGGATAGCCCATGGACAGAGGAGTCCAACAGGAAAATGTGTTTCAGGCAGGGAAAAGCACATGTGCAGGCTGCACAAAGGGACTCAGCTGGGGAATTCCTACGCTTCAAATGCCATCAATTGTGATCACTCATTGATACACAGCTGGTGGACGGTCTGGTCTGTAGAGTCGAAATGGTTTCACTCATATGTCTGGCACTTTGGCAAGAGTGGATTAAAAAGCTGGGGTAACTTAGACTATCAACAAGCATCTACACCTAGCCTCCCAGAGTAGTTGGACTTCTTACATAGTGTCTCAGAGCTCCCTGGTGCAGAGGTGGAGGTGCGGGGGAGAGATTCTAAGAGACAGGAAATGGAAGCGGATGTTTTCTTAAGGCCGGGGCCAAAAAACAGGCAAAGTATCGCCTCCACCATATTATACCAGTAAGAACTGTCACAAAGGCCGCCCACACACAAGGGCAAGGCACACCGATCCTGCCTGTCTGTGGGAGAAACTTCAAAGAATTGCCACCATCTTTCATTTCAACACAGAGATGGTTTTGGAGAAGAAATTCAGGGCCAAATTGAGAACCATTTTGAGGAGTCTGCATTTTATCCTATTTGCAAAAGGAAGGAAAAAAAGTAATTTTTTTCTAGGCAGAAAAAATAATTTTACTAGAATTTTCTTGAGGACAATCATATTCCCAAGGTATAGTAGAAGATGAATGAAAGGAGAGTGTGTTGGCCAAAGGCCAACAGAATCTACTGATAGTCCAGCAGAGCACGCTGCTTCTTTATTCCCAAGCAAACTGCTGGTATTAACAAGGGAGGAGGAAGAGCCAGCTGTGACTAATACAATCCATGAACAAGAGCTGGTGATCACTTGAAATGAAAGGAGAAAAGAGGGTCAAAGGAGGGATTGCAATGTCTCTAGTGTTTCTAGTTTAAGAGATTAAATTGACAATAATTCCATTAAAAGAGATGGGCATCTACTGTTAGTTTATTATTTCAAAGACTTGCTGCTCTTGATGTGTTTATCACTCCTATGACAACCCTCAGCACTTATGAATGCCTATCTTCTATCCCTGCCATCATCTATTCTCTTCCCTCTCCTGTTTTTTGCTTATATGTCAGAAAAACAGAATTCCATGAGACATTCTCTCAGTTACCAGCAACATAACACAGTCCATTTTTTATGCATCTTCACTCTAAACCTGTAGTTGTCCTTGTCTCAGTTCACAAAGAAGTTCAAGGCCCACTGCATGGGAATTGGCCAGAGGAGCTTATTAAAAAGTCCAGGGTCTGGTGGTTACTTCCATGGATTCTGACTCAGTGGACCAAAGAGGGTATCAGGCTTGGGAACCACCGTGATAAATGACTGCTTTCATGAGAAAGGGACAGTAGGTAATAGAAACACACCAAAGTCACAAGTGAAAATCAAGCCCAGCCCTGTTGGAAACACTTCTAAACACCCTCTAGGAACACAGAGAGCCTACAAACGTGGAGCTTGGTGTTTGATGAGAAACAGGACGCTGTTGTGCTGGTTTCATTCTAGTCTTCCCTTTTAAATGTGATCTTTTATCAGAGGCACATATGTTTTCTATACCTTCACATGTGGCTGCAGTTAGGCCAGGAAACAAATTCCCTACTAGTTGAAAGTTTTGGCCTTTCTTTCACGCCCACCAAGCATCAGTTTCTCTCCCCTGTTTTAGGGAGACCTTAGGGAAATAATTAATCAGCCTGCCTGCTCGCAACACTTCCAGGACTTGGGTCATAAGAAGTGCACTGTTCCCAACAGATGGCACAGTGACCGCCTGGAGCGCCTCCCCTCCTCAGGCAGCCGCCACCTCTCCTGTCAGCAGTGCCCGGTGGGTTACTTCCAGAAGCCTCCTCCCAACACAGCTCTGTGGCTCTAGGGGAGAACCCCGCCCCCACATATCCCCAGGGCTTTTCTTTGTTCTGCTGGATAATGAATGTTTTGGTTCAAGACCTAGCCAAGCAAGGATGATGGGAAATTTCACTGAAAGATCTATGGACTGGGATTAGGCACAGATTTGCCTCCCCAGCACCCCCCCCCTCCAAAAGTGGCCAGCCCCATTAACCATACAGATCTGAGTTAGATGAATGGGACTCAGAAGGTGCCAAGGCATAACCATCCAAAGTCAGACCCTACTAGAAATCAAAGCAGTCCCCAGATATTGCCATATTTCTAAGATCCCAGGATATTAAAAAATGAAGAATTGCTGGAGAGGTGGTGGATTTAAAGTTACAGAAGGATGCTTCTTCTTTCATGCCTGTCAATATGACTGCCTGCATGAGCTCATATGGAAAGGCTATCAAAAGTCTAAACTGTGGCTCTTTGTCACATAATGTGAGGCCTGGGTCAAGTAATCAGTTCTTCTGCCCAGCACCCTCTCCCATCCTCCACCAAACTAGACTCTGCCTAGAACCTCCAAGAAAACCTAGTAACCAGGAAATCAGTGATACAGGAAGAACAGAGAACATTTCAACAGAAGACCTGGATGCAATTAGGTGTTTGGCTAAAGACTCAGACTACCCTGCTACCTCCCACTCTCTTAGTTTTTTTTTTTTTTTAAAGAAGATCTAAGATATATTTTTCATTATAAACTATTGTAAAGTGACCTGTGTTAGGCCTCTCTTGTGTCTTGTATCCTATTGGCAGGTCAAGAGCCTGGGGGGCTGCCTTGCAGGCAGGGTTACCATTTATGTTTTCTCCCTGGACCCCCACTGTTAATCACCTAACCCGTTGCTGATGGAGGAAGCCCTGTGTGCTAAATTGATTAAGATGATTTTTCTTAATCCCGTAGTGAAGATGAAGAAGCTGAGCCTCAGAGAGTTTCTAGAGCTTACAAGGCCACAACACTTGCCAATAACGGGACTAGAATCCAAACCTGGGCCTGCCTTACCACCAACCTGAACACAATCCTCAACTGTCCAAGCTACAGGGTGTGTGTGTGTGTGTGCGTGTGTGTGTGTGTGTGTGTGTGTGTGTGCATGCATGCATATGCACTTAGTTGCACAGTCATGTCTGACTCTGGGCAACCCCATGGATTGTAGCCCACCAGGCTTCTCAGTCCATGTAATTTTCCAGGCAAGAATACCAGAATGGGTTGCCATTTCCTCCTCCAGGGGATCTTCCTGATCCACGGAATGAACCCACATCTCTTGCATCTTCTGTATTGGCAGGGGGATTCTTTACCAACTGTGCCACCTGGGGAGCCCACTAAACTATGGTAATGGCTTGTAACTGACCTTCTTGCCTTCCATCCTACCCCCACAACTCCAACTCAATTATTATTCACAGTGGAGCCACAGTGACTTTTCTAAAAGCAAATTCAATTATGTCTCTCTTTCATTTAAAAGTCTACAGCAGCAGTCCTCATGCTTCTAAATAGATCAGCAAGCTTGTAAAAAAAACTATATATATATATGTGCCCAAGCAAACCCTTCGCATTATGATTCAGCATCTGCATTTTTTTCACTTTGGCTCAGACATTATAGGACTCAGGCATCAGTATTATGACAATCAGCCCTGACAGCTCTAAGGCAGGTGCTCTGCAGTAAACTGATTGTATCTGAGACCCCAATTCTCTGCCCCTTCCTACAGTCACATCCTTCACCATATCACTAGGTGATATTTTCCCACAAAAGAGGAACAGTTTACTTTCCCACTCCACGAAGCCCAGTGAGCCTGGTAACTAATGTTGGCCAATAGTATACTAACAAACATGGCACAGACAGAGGCTGAATAAGTACATGAATGATTGGGCTTTCTCCCTGCTAGGCCCCGGGATTCCCATGAATTGGACTGGATCAGCCCACTAGGGGATGGAGGACACAGAGCAGTATTGAGTCTCCCCAGTCATCCCAGCGGAGGACTCCTGGATAGGCTGACACCCAGCCAATCCTGAGCCATGAGAATGAACCCAGTCTGTAAGTATCAATAGGAGCCACTTAGCCAAGAACCCCAAACAGGTAAGCAGTTCATGTTGTACGCTGCTGAGGTTGGGTGGTGGTTGTCATGCAACTGATATGTGGCAACAGTAATTGACCTTACAATAGCAACCACCTTAGCCAAGCATGCAAGATCTGCATATTCTAAGCCTACATGCCTGTCCATCTTCCTTGCCCAGCACTATTTACACATACCTGTCCAAATACTTTCAGTTCAACAAATGGGCATGGCTGTTGTGCATCTCCATGCATTTGCACATGCCCTTCCAGCTCATGAATCTCTTCATCTTCATGGGTTTGCATTGAGCACTCAACCTGTGGCCACCCCATGACTAATGCCAACTGTATTATTAAATTTAACTCTTAGTGTGGCATTTTTATATAAATAAAAATTTTTTATGTAATTTTACATGTAAAACAAGAACTAGATCGTAAATCTTGTTGTGTCACTGGCACTTAATAAACGATTGATGAATGTTAAATGCATGAAATTGCTAGAGAGCTGGAAAGAGCCACTAAGAACTGTGTTGGCCCATGACTTTGAGCTGGAGCTGCATTTACTCAGAACCTCCTTCATCTGTCAATGATGTCAGCTCATGAAGAGATGTCAGTATAGTAGCTTGATCCCTGAGCAGTGACTCCATAAGCTACTACTTATAAGTTATGGATCTTGAGAAAAGAATTCAATCTCTCTGAATTTTATGTATTAAATTGTTGCAAGAATTAAGTGAGATCATGAATATAAAGCCCTTTTCACAGCATAAGACTTGCAATCATGTTAAATCTTGATGGTGATGTTTTTATTATTATAATATCAAGCAGCCATTTTCAGAATAAATCTATTCTATGAAAAGCCCCTGGATTTGGAACTGAAAAAGAAAATGAAAGCCAAAACCTATTTTCTTCTTCAATGTCAACCGAACTCTTTAAGGCCTAAGAATGTCTGTGTGTGCTCAGTCACTCGGTCATGTCTGATTTTTTCTGACCCCATGGGCTGTAGCCCTCCAGGCACCTCTGACCATGGGATTCTCCAGGCAAGAGTACTGTAGTGGGTTGCCATTTCCTTCTCTGGGGGATCTTCCTGACCCAGGGATTGAACTCGCGTCTCTTACCTCTCCTGCATTGGAAAGTGGGTTCTTTACCCAGGAATGCCTACTCCTTCCCATTTGGTAAACAGCCCTGGATGAAGCCAGGACAGAGAATGTCTACACCTTTCCATTCATCAACACTGGATGGAGCCAGGACAAACTGCCCAGAGAAACTTATCCTGGCCTCTGTGGGGCTCCAAGAGCTGAGTCTGATGTGGAAAGTCAACTCATTAAATCAAAGTATTTTATCTCCTAAGCTTGAGGTTAAGGAATATGCCCCCCATGAACTTTATTTTAAAATATAAATACAATGGGGCTTTTGTTTTTCAGAGATATTGTAGACTAAACATATCGAAATATTCCTCCCAAAACAAAACATCTTAACCTTTAGAAAAATATTTGAAAGCATCCTTTTCTAAAAGGCTGGTTTTATAATTTTGTTACACTTTGTAATTGTGATACATTACAATATTGTTAATCAACTATACTCCAATATAAAATTTAATAATTGTTTAAAGAGATAAATAAACACCAAATTTTGTATTTCTTCTGAGGGCATCTCCCCATCCACTGTTGCCTACAATAACTTAAGATACATTCACTATAAGCATAGTTCTCAGAGAATTCGTACAGAACAAGCCCTAAGATATATGAGCTTACCGTAAAAGATAGAAATTAAGACAAAACCATGAGAGTAAAAGTCACATGCGACAGAATCGACAGTATCAATCGCCTGCAAAATTAGATCTGCGTGCATGTGTGCTAAGTCACTTCAGTCTTGTCCAACTCTTTGTGACCCTGTGGACTGTCGCAAAGGAGCCCCCCAGGCTCCTCTGTCCACGGGGTTCTCCAGGCAAGACATTGGAGTGGGTTGTCTTGCCCTCCTCCAGGGGGTCTTCCCAACCCAGGGACTGAACAATCGAACCCAGCCCTCTTATGTCTCCTGCACCGGCAGGTATGTTCTTTACAACTAGTGCCACCTGGGAAGCTCCAGAATTAGACCTACCCACCCTCAAAGGCTTCAGAAAATAGAATTACTATTTACAGAATATAAAATAAGCACATCTCAATTCTGTATGAAAACAAAAGTTGGACTCCTTGAGGTCAAAAAATTTTGTATATTTTTCTATATTGTTGTATATACTTTAGATATTGTAATCTCTTAGTGACTGGAAGATTACTGGCCCATAATAAGCCCTCGGTTCTTATATACTGAATATATGAATGGTAAAGGAAAAAGAAAATATCAAAATTAACAGGCAGGTTTAAGAGCTACAAATAAAAATTCCAGAAATTAAAGAATTCAATGGATAGGCCAAGCAGTGGATGGATGGACAAGCAAAACGTGGTATATATGCACACACTGGAATATTAACTGGCCGTAAAAAAGGAAGGAAGTACTGATACATGCTACAACATGGATGAAGACTGAAAACATTATGTTAAGAATGAAAGACACAAAAGGTCTTATGTTGTATGCTTCATTTAAATATGCAAAATAGATAAATCCATAAGATTAACACTTAAGAGGCAAACTGCAGAGAGGTGGTTGCCAGGGACCAGAGGAGGCAGGAAATGGGAATAATTGCTTAACAGTTACAGGGTTTTTCTTGGGAGATGAAAATGTTGTAGAACTAGACCAAGGTGATGGAGGCACAGTGTTAAAAATGTATTAAATGCCACTGAATTTTTCATGTTAAAATTATTATGTTTATGCTATGTGAATTGCCCCTCAACTAAAAAAATTGCAATGAAAGGTGAATAAAGTGAAAACACATACATAAGGAAATTACTTAGAATGCAAAACAAGAAGCAGCAGAATTGGGGAAGATGAACTACAGAATGGGAAAGGTAAACATGGAGAACAGAAGAACAACATCCAACAAATGTCTAATCAGAATTCCTAAAGGAGAAAATAAAGAAAACACAAAAATCTTAAAGAAAATTTGATTGAGAGAAAAATGGATTTAGGTTCTTTTCTTCCTATCACTGCTTTCATTTCTTCTAGTCTAGGGTGTATTTATCATTTCACACCCTGCATTTTTTACATATTATAAACATAACATAATTGTATGGTTCCCTCAATTGTCATTTTACCAGCTACATAACATTCTATTACTTATACAGCAATTTAGTAAACTAGTCTCCTCTTGTCTAGTCCAAAGCTCAGTAAACTGCAACACATGAGTCAAATTTCAACCATCTCTCTTTTTATAAGGCCCACCAGCTGAGATCAAACTGCCAACATTCATTGGATCACGGAGAAAGCGAGGGTATTTCAGAAAAACATCTACTTCTGTTTCATTGACTATGCTAGAGCCTTTGACTGTGGATCACAACAAACTGTGGAAAACTATTAAAGAGACAGGAATACCGGACCACCTTACCTGTCTCCTGAGAAACCTGTATACAGGTCAAGAAGCAAAAGTTAGAACTAGACATGGAACAACAGACTGGTTCAAAATTGAAAAAGGAGTATGACAAGGCTGAACATTGTCACCTTGCTTATGTAACTTCTATGCAGAGTACATCATGCAAAATGGGAGCTGGATGAACCACAGGCAGGAATCAAGATTTCCAGGAGAAATGCCAGTAACTTCAGATATGCAGATGATACCACTCTAATGGCAGAAAGTGAAGAGGAACTAGAGAGCTCCTTGATGAGGGTGAAAGAGGAAAGTGAAAAAGTTGACCTGAAACTCAATATTTAAAAAACTTAAGCTCATGGCATCCAGTCTCATCACTTCATGGCAAACAGAAAGGGAAAAAGTAGAAGCAGTGACAGATTTTATTTTCTTGGGCTCCAAAATCACTGCGGATGGTGACTGCAGTCATTAAATTAAAAGACACTTGCTCCTTAGAAGGAAAGCTGTGACAAACTTAGACAGTGATATCACTTTGCCCACAAATGTTTGTATAGTCAAAGCTATGGTTTTTCTAGTAGTTATGTACGAATGTGAATTGGATCACAAAGAAGGCTGAGCACTGAAGAACTGATGCTTTTGAATGTGGTGCTGCAGAAGACTCTTGAGAGTCCCTTGGACTTCAAGGAGATCAAACCAGTCAATCTTAAAGGAAGTCAACTCTGAATATTGCTGAAGCTGAAGGCCCAATACTCTGGTCACCTGATGCAAAGAGCCAACTCATTGGAAAAGACCCTGATACTGGGAAACATTTAAGGCAAAAGAAGATGGAGATGGCAAAGGATGAGATGGTTAGATAGCATCATTGACTCAATGGACATGAATCTGAGCAAAGTTCAGGAGATAGTGGACGACAGAGGAGCCTGGCATGCTACAGTCCATGGGGTCGCAAAGAGTCAGACACAGCTTAGTGACTGAATAACAGCAACAAGCTAAAATGTTTTTTATGTATTTAAACAGTTGAAAAGGGAATCAAAAGAACGATATTTCATGACTCGCAGAAATTATATGAAATTTGAATTCAAGTTTCCATAAATATTTATTGGAACCCAGCCATACCCATATATCCATAACTTTGTTCAAGGAAAAGTTGAACATGAGAGACAGATACTACATGGCTCACAAAAATAAAAAAAAAAGATTACCATCCAACCCTTTAAGTTCACCAACTTCTGGTTTATACAGTTCCAATTTTTCACCATTTGAAAACAACCCTCTCATGATATCTTCATGAATAATTTTTCTTCTTTTTTGATTATTAGCTTGAGATAAACTCCCAGAAGTAAGTGTAAGTCAGTGGCTATGAGCACTTTGATGACCTCTAGACGTGAAACCAGATTGCTCTCCACAAGAATTGTACCAATTTCCACCAGCCCATGAGGGTGTATGAGGGTACCAATTTCCACTCATATGATATCCTATCTCATGACATCCTATGATGACATCCTATCTCAACCTTGAAATGACTTTAAGCTGAGTGCCCACATCTTAGCCACTCAGATAGCTGTGCATTTCATCATAATCCATTCCACAAGGCAGACACCTTCCTCAGACACTTGCCTTATGAAAGAAGTGTCCATAACTTAAAATCTTCAGAGCTGAGGCTTCTCTTCATTTCTGGAGATAATAAACACCTCTCTGATCATCTTTAACTTTATCAGAGCCAATTCAGGGGTAGGCTCATATTCTCCACTTCTGGAGATTCCAAGATTCAAGAGATAAGCATAACTTAGAAAAAGTCAAATGTTCATTTCCCTTTCACCTTTCCTCCCTGTGTGCTTTGTCAACACTCTGATTTTCAATACGGAGAAATATCCAGAGTGATATATTTATTGTTCAAAGTCGCACGGCTAATTAGTAACACATGTATGACTTGAATCTCCTTCAAATGTTCCTGCCATTATCCTCTGTAGTTGTTCAGTGTGGTAAGTGATACTGAATGAATTAAGCTCCCCAGTGAGATTCACTTTGGTTATGTGCAATGATAAATTAACCTCATGGCAGCCAAATATGAAGGGCCAGAGCTCGAAAGAGCCTCAGTTTTATGGATCCACATAATGTACTTGAAGAGTCATAAATGTGCAGAAGACCAACTTATTCAGCAAATAATAAGGCAACAACCTCCCTCTTTAAATCCTTGCAGTTACTGGCTGTTGTAGCTTAGTCACTAAATCGTGTCCGACTCCTTGCAACCCAATGGACTGTAGCCCACCAAGCTCCTCTGTCTGTGGGATTCTCCAGGCAAGAATATAGGAGTGGGTTGCCATTTCCTTCACCAGGGGATCTTCCTGACCCAGAGACTGAACTCATGTCTCCTGCATTGGCAGACAGATTCTTTACCACTGCACCACCTGCAAAGCCCTGTAGTTATTGGTATAGCATGGCTAAGAGGCTGCGGGCAGGCCCAGAGCAGAGGTGTATAGAACAGGCAACCTGGGTTTCTTAAATATGTAGCATCTGTCTCCATACCGTGACACTCATAATTTGTCTTTCTTTTCATTTTCTGTGTTGAAGATAATTTACAATTTTACATTGTCACCAAACAGTAGAAGCAATGGCTTAACTTTCCCAATTTCCTTTTGACAGTTCGGCCAGGTTACCAACAGTCACAGATGCTTTTCTAAGCAGGAAAGTGAGTACATTTTCCTCCCCACCCCACCCCACAGTCCTGCTGTCACTAGACTCATGTCCACTGAAGACCCTGGTAAGATCTGGAAGGAAATCAAAGCAAAGAGCTCTCCCTGCCCCCACCCTGGGGCTCCCAGTGCTTGCCAGCTCAAATTTTCCCCCTTCCCAGACTGGCACTAGTAATCACAGGCAAGTTTCCGCTCCGGCAACCCCAACTCCTGCATGAATCTCCTCTGAAATTTGTCCAGGAAAGGGAGCCGGAACCATAGGCTTAACTTCTATCCCCACCGTGCTGATTTCACTAGAAAACCCACTTGAAAAAGCTTCCCCTTCTTCTAGTGAATCTGTACACAAAGGCAGCAATTGAACCTCACACATGGAAATCAAAGCCTGGATTATTGAATATCAAAGCTCCCCACGGGGCACCCCCAGGCCCTGCAGCCCCGTTCCTCACCTCATCCCCTATACCGCCTTTAGTCTGACAGCTTCCACCTGGACTCCCAAGCCTCCCTCCCAGACTGATTTCCCACTCATAATTAAATTCAGAATGTGTCTGGCTCACAAAAGACCCTTAGTAACACTGATTCAGCACCTGTTTTCTGAGCACCTACTGTGTACCAGGCCTTCTGCCTCTCTCTGAGGATTTAAAACTTCATAAGGCCCAGTACCTATCTATAATCCAAAGAGAAGAAGACAGATATAAGGAAAAATTATAATTTTGTGTATTGTAACAATGCAATGTAATGTAACTTAATGAGATCTATCAAAGTCTAGGACCCTTCCCAGTGGCTCAGCAGTAAAGAATCCACCTGCAATGCAAGAGACACAAGAGGTCCCTGGGTTGGGAAGATCCCTTGGAGGATGAAATGGCAGCCCACTCCAGTATTCTTGCCTGGAAAATTCCATGGAGAGAAGAGCCTGGAGGGCTGCAGTCCATGGAGTCACAAAGAGTTGGATAGGAATGAGTGATTGAGCATGCACGCACATCAAATCCTAAATTGTAGGTGCTTTCCCTAACTCAGTGACTGTATGTGTGGCCCAAGGACTTGGGCTTTCAGATTAAATAAAAGAAGCATTCAAATCCCAGCTCTGCTACGTATGAGCTATATAATAGGAGGCAAATTGTTTGATTTATCCGCGTCTTCATCTCCTTATCTAATACACTGGTCTTGGAGATACACTGGTTGTCAGGCGCGTTGTGGGGCATCACAGCAAGAGAGTGAATTGAGCATCGGGATTACCGATCTTTATCATTCCAGGAATTGGCAAGGGGGTGGGTGGGGCCTGGAGATCATTTCACATAGGAAGTAAAAATGAGCTGGGTAGGAGACAGGAGCCTTAGGTTGAGCCAAGGTTCTCTTCTAATGGGGTCTGGATATGCCTGCAGGATAGAGGCTGGGGATGGGGGTGGGGTGTAGAGCAGCCATCAGTCTATTTTGTGAAGGACCACAGAGACCTTCTGGAGAGGGGTTCGCCATCTGCAACAAGAGAACCAGGTGGGCGACATGGCCCGACATCAGCGCCCCACCCAGAATCAGGGGAGACTCTGAGGCTACCCAGAAGCCTTCTCTGGGTTGGGGTCCCACTGGACCCCCAGGAACTTACATAAGGCCTTAGGGAGGGGCTACAAGACACAGAGGGCTATTTCCACCGTTAATCTCACCAAGTCACAACATGAAGCTGCTCCTCCACGAGACGGAAGAGATCGGGAGGGATGCAAGGATTAAGAGGAAATCTCCCCACGCCTCTGGGACTGTGCCAAGGCTTCTGCACTTCATCTAAGCCCTTAGAGCCTCTGCAGGCTGAGAGGCTTACGCTGGTCCAGCAGTGGCCTTGGTGGTGAAGCAACTTATCCTCTGAGAAACCGAAGCTGGGGACATCACTGCAGGAATCCAAAGCCCAAACCAGAGCAGGAGACGAGGAAGAGGGCTGGTGACATGGCCATCCTGGCAAGTGTCCGAACCCCTGACCACAGAGGAGCCACCACCAGCTTCCCAGAGAGTAGAGGCAAATCTCAGGGGACCTGGAGCCTCCGCTTAACCAAGGGAAACAGAGCCAGAGAGCAGTCCTCTCCCCACCGTTATTGTGACTTGGTTTTTGTACCCCTCGTTTGGAGCAGCCAGGGATGTCCAGTTTGTAGCTATTTACTCTCAGACATGTTAAAAGTGCATTGCTGGGGGAAAATGTGTTGTCACGTGCAATTCACACCTAGGAAGTAAAGAGAAACAAAAGAACCCACCCCCCTCCCCATGCTCCCATGTTACCTGGAATGTGTAATGAGTGGCCAGCGCCCAGGAGGGATGCTGAGGACCACTGGGGCATAAAGACATGGCAGGATCAGGGAGGAAATCCAGGCACAGGGCTGCAGGTCCCACAGAAAGAGAACTTGGAATCTTTTCACCAGCGAAGATGTGAAAGGCAAAGGTCTGGATGCATTTGGTTTTCCAAACCACACTGAAGACATTCAACCTTACATCCCCAACAATGACAAGGAAGCAGCCAGGCTGTGGGCCCTTGGGTACCAGTAGCACAAAGTTCTCTGCCCACTCGGCAGCGAGAGGAAGCAGGTATCACCCTGCAGGATGGTGATTCGGCTCTGGCTGGAGCCACGGATCTGAGGAACTCGTGCTCTGGGTACCTTCCCTTTGAGCTCTCTTCCCACTGTCCAGTGTCAAACATCGGGGCTTTCAGAAGAAGACAGACTGCCAGGAGGAGTGAGCTGGGAAGTTTTAATAGAGCTTGGAAGCCACAAAGCCCAGCTATCCAGCCAAGTGACGAGTTAACGCCGAGTCTTGCTTGAAGCCTGTTCAAACAAAATCTCCCTCTCATTCTTGATGTAGAAAGAAGAGCTTCTCTCAGACTTTCCCCTATTAATTTCTCTGCCCCGGAGGAAAGAGGAAGTCTTTCTTTTCCCAACAACAACCAAAAAAACATGAAACATTCTTCAGGCATCTGTGCAATCACAGAGCCCAGCTCAGACACGGCTCACGGTGGGCCCGTGATTAGAAGCCAGGTACTCACAAATGAGTCCACTCTGCTCACCGCAGGATGGTTTTCCTGAAACATTTTCTTTTCCTTCAAGAACAAAACCCTCTTTCTCTAAAAAAGGGAATGCCACAGGGTCCAAGGGCCCACAAGAGACGGGTCTTATCTATTTCCATGTCCCTAGTGCCCAGGGTCTACACAGAGCTCACTCAGGACTGTAACATGAACTGGAAGAAAAAGAATAGAAAAGCCCCAGAAATGAAGGAGATGCACACGCTGCCTTCTTCACTTCAGAGGAGTAAAGGCTATGTCAGAAGTCAGCAGACTTTTACTGTAAGAGGATGGACAGTGAATAGTTTAGGTTTTCAGGGCCCATAAGCAAAACCATAATTGGTGCTTTCGAACTGCTGTGCTGGAGAAGACTCTTGAGAGTCCCTTGGACTGCAAGGAAATCAAACCAGTCAATCCTAAAGGAGATCAACCCTGAATATTCATTGGAAGAACTGATGCTGAAGCTGAAGCTCCAATACTTTGGCCACCTGATGTGAACAGCTGACTCATTGAGAAAGATCCTGATGCTTGGAAGGATTGAGGGCAAGAGAAGAAGGGGGCGACAGAGGATGAGACGGTTGAACGGCATCAATGACTCAATGGACATGAGTTTGAGCAAACTCTGGGAGATAGTGAAGGATAGTGAAACCAGGAGTGCTGCTGTTCATAGGGTCTCAAAGAGTAGGACACAAGTTAGTGACTGAACAACCACAAGAAAAATCAAGATATTTTAGAGGCATGTACATAACAAAAGGAAAAAAAATTCCATAATTTTTTCAATCACTTGAAAATATAAAAACCATTTTAGCTCCCAAGGGCCATATAAGAACAAGCAGTAGGCCATACTTGGCCTACAGGCCATGTAAACCAACCCCTAGCTTCTGCCCTCAGCTACTCCACCAAAGGTCTATCTGTCTTTTTCACATTCTAGTGTCTAATTTACTGAGCTTTATTTGATCAAGGCAGAGGAGCATAAGATGCAATGAGTTATCACCCATTTAACTTCCAAATCATTAAATGCTTTTGTTCAACCCATGCTCAAATAATAAGTACAAATAGCCAATATACATAGAATTAAATTCAGTTTCTTATCTATACCAGCTGAAACTATGTTTTTAAATATATATAAAATGGCAAACCACAGAATTTTCACCTAAGGAAGGACACTGATTTTTTTAAGATCCTAAGTCATAATCATATGTCAGGGAAAAGGAATTGCCCAGGACCACATACAAACCTGTTAGAGTAAGAATGGTGAGCAGGCAGGATAAGCTTGCTCTTTAGAATCAACAGACCTAGGTTCAAGAGCAGACTCTGTGCTGTTACACTGTACAAATTACTTAACCTCTCTGAACCTTGCTGTCTTCTTTGGTTAAAAAAAAAAATCTATCTTACTGCAAGATTCAAAATAATATAGGGAAAGCAGCAGGCCCATGTACATTAACCAAACTGTAGCCAGTATTTCCATTAGATTTTTAACAATGAGGACACCGTCAGTGCATGACCTCAACCTTGGCAGTTTAGACAGCTTCCTCCGTGATGAATGTGAGAGTGACTGGGTGGCCCCACATTCCCCACAAAATATATTTCCCTACCAGCATCCTAGAATGCCAGAAAGGCCGTATTCCTCAATACACCAGGTGGTAGGCATGAAAAACAAACTCCAGTTAAGTACCACTGATCTTAATGCTACCTAAATAAGAACTTTTATTTACACAATCTCACATAATTTGAACTGCAACCTAGGAAGGTGATCGAAGCAAATGTCATTATTTCTATTTCACAGACCAGAAAACAAACAAAAACTGGACTGGGAGTCAGAGACTCTGAGGTCAAAGTCCAAGTCTATCGTATGCATTTTGTGACCTTGAAGCTATTATCTGACCTCTCTTAGTCTCAGTTTTCTTATTTGTAAAATGGGTACCTGGTATTAGGAGGGATTTTTCTTTGAAATGCCTAGCATATCATCTGGAACATGGTGTGTGCATGTGTGTGCATGCGCATGCACGCTCAGTCGCTCGGTTGTGTCAGACTCTTTTGTGACCCCAAAGACTGTAGACTGCCAGGCTCCTCTGTCTGTGGAATTCTCCAGGCAAGGATACTGGAAGGGGTTGCCATTCCCTTCTACAGGGGATCTTCCCAACCCAGGGATTAAACCCACAGCTCCCGGGGCTCCTGCACAGACAGGCAGATTCTTTACCGCTGTACCACCTGGAAAGTCCCTCTGGAACTTAGTAGGGGTCAATAAGTATGAGTTTATACTGTATGGTCAGATGACAAAAATCAGACTTATATGGCATGCATTAATGTAAGCTTCCTCAGACACTTTGTGGCCAAATATATCAGATAAGATGACCACTCACAGTTATTGCAAAAATGGTTCTCAGGAGGTTGGCAAATTCTTTGAGTCTCTGAATACAGAGAGTTGCTGCCAAATCTCAGAGCCTGTTGACCTCCTGAAATGCCTTGGTCAAATTAATAGATAGTCTCAGAATCTCAATATTTGCCTCTTTTTTCATTCAAGCCTGGAGGACTGATGCTTCTGTATCACATGACCCCAAGTGGTCTAATCTATTACATAGTTACCCTCAAGCCAAAGTGAAAGTGTTATTCACTCGTGTCCGACTCTGTGACCCCAAGGACTGAATGTAGCCCACCAGGCTCCTCTGTCCATGGAATTCTCCAGGCAAGCATACTGGAGTGGGTTGCCATTCCCTTCTCCAGGGGATCTTCCTTACCCAGGTATCGAACCCAGGTCTCCTTTGTTGCAGGCAGATTCTTTACCATCTGAGCCACTAGGGAAGCCCACTCACAAGCCAAGGCAAACACATAAAATAAATATTTGCTCTTCTCTCTCTAACATCTTACTGGAATGCATTTGAAATATCACTCGTCCATTCGGCAAAATAGAGAGACATTTGTAAATAGGGACAATGCAGTGTGATAAAGGTCATAATAAGAGAAAAACTGAAGTGCCATGGGATTAACTAACCTTTCCCAGTGGAATCAAAGAAGATTTCACATAGAAGACAGCATGGATCTAAATTGTAAAGAAGGAATTTTAAGAAGTATCTCCTCATTTTCCTCTCACCTCTCTGATCACCTCTTGCTGTTCTTCCTATGTTCCTCCCCATTTAGATGCTGCTATTTCCCCAAGGTTCCATCTTCAGGGCTGTGTTCATCATTCTCAGGTTTTAGCTGGTGGTATCAATTCCAAATCTGTATCAATGACACCAGTTCCCCTCTTAAGCTCTAAATCTATTTGTAACTGGCCAGCGATCTTTCCAGGCTTCCCTGGTGGCTCAGTCAGTAAAGAATTCCCCTGCAATGCAGGAGACCTGGGTTCCGTCCCTGGCTTGGGAAGATCCCCTGGAGGAGGGCATGGCAGCCCACTCCAGTATTCTCATCTGGAGAATCCCATGGACAGAGGAGCCTGGCGGCTTACAGTCCATAGGGTCAGAGTCGGGCACAACTGAGCACGCATGCACAGCGATCTTTCCCACCACTCTCCTGTCTTTGTAATTGGCACCCTCCTCACTCAGATGCAGATCCTCAGAGATTCCCTCCCAAGACTTTCTTCTCTTGATCCCACCACTGATAAGTTACCATGTGCTCTCTCTTCTGTCTCTTAAATACCTCCCTGTGTCCTCTGCTTGCCCGGGGTTGATCATCTGTTACCTGGATTGCTGGTAACCTCCCCCATGGTCTCCTTGCTTCCTGTTTCAAACGCCTTCAGGCCTTTCTCCACTCTGCAGATGGAGGGGTTTTTCTAAAATATGTCTCATCTTGATAACCCCCAGCTGCATGGCTCCTCACTACGTTCAAGTTCAGACCTTACCTCTGAGCATGGTGTTGAGTGCGTTTCATGATCTTGCACCTATTTTACCACTTGAACCCTATCTCCTATCACTGTCCCCATAAAGGGCCAGAATCCGGACTTGCCCCACACACTGCAGCCCAAGCATCTCACACCTCTGTGCTCTGTGCTCTTTCCTCAGGCTCTTTCCTCACCTCTTCCCTGCCTGGCTCACTGCAACCTAAGCTGCGGTCCTGGCTGCAGTGACTCAATGCTGCCTTTGCTCTCCTCCATCACAGAGATCATCAAAATGTACTGAATTGGACTCTCTCTTCTGCTTCCCTCAGTATACCACTCCTGGAGGCGAGGGACTTGAGCGTGATCCTCTTTGCATCCTCAGAACCCAACATAGACCTAGCATATGTGTGCCGAAGAGTCGTGAGACTCAGAGAGATCCATTTATTCTCTTAAGGTTGTGCATTTATTCATTCCACAAATATTACTTGGGTACCTACTGTGTGCTAGGTATGGTTCTGGATGTTGGGGATGCAGCATTGATTAATACAAACAAAAACCTCTGCCGGACTTCACTCGTGGTCCAGTGGTTAAGAATTTGCCTGCCAATGCAGGGAACATAGGTTCGATCCCTGCTCCAGGAAGATTTCACATGCTGCGGAGCAACAAAGCCTGTGAGTTCCAAATACTGAGCCTGCACTCTAGAGCCCAAGCTCTGCAACTAGAGAGTAGACCACTCGCCACAACTAGAGAAAGAATGCTCAGAGCACTGAAGACCCAGCGTAGCCAAAAATAAATTAATTATTTTTTTTTAATCTCTACTGTCAGAAAACTTACATTCTGGGTGTGGGATGCAGAGGGGGCCGCATTCTATTAAGATTTTACACCAGTACTTAAAGGCAAGGACAGAAATGGAACTTAAAGCATAAAATGCCCAATGTATTCATTTCTTCTCTCATCATTCATTCATTTATTCAATTAGCAGCCAAATAATGAGCAGCTATTCCCTATCAGTCACTCTATTCAAATACTTCACACACACACGCACCAAATACTAGTTTAAGTCTTCTTCCCATCCCCATCTTCCCCCCAAAATTGCAAGCAATTCACATTGCTTAGTAAATATTTGTTGAATTCATAGTATTTGGACAGATGGTTAAGTATGAAAGGCTGGCCAGCAAGGAACAGTCTGTCCCCTTCAATATGTTCTGATGTATCTCAATTTGTTAGGAAAAAGTTAGAAACAAAAGTAATTGCTCAAATAATAACCACCATCCTTCAAGGGCTCTTGTTTAGAGGACTGTGGAGCTACCTACTATTTCAGGTTTGTTTTTTGGTTGGTTTTTTTTTTTTTTTTTTTGGACAAGCAGAGCCCCTGTGAATTCTGCAGAAGCTTCAACCATCTTGTTCTGATTCCTGGAATCAATCACATCCTCCAACCTTCCCCTCCAAGAAAAGGCCAAAAAGAACAAGAGGAGCCATAGAGGTCCTTCGAACAGAAGGCAGGGATCCTGTGATGCCTGGAAGAGTGCCTGCAGCCAGCACCGAGGGAGCTAACACGCCTCCATGAAGCCTGTCGGCTCCAGTGAACTGGTTCCAAGGGGGAAATTCTTGAAGTTCCATCTCCCCTCTGTGGCACAGAATTCCGCCTGTCCTCGAGAGAGACACACATGCCACTGTGATCCCGTGGACTTCCACGTGGGTTTCAGATCTCCTTGTGTGAGAAGAGCGACTGGGCCACTCCCAGCCCGGGCACTCTTTGAAATTGATGAGAAGCCCGTATCTAACTCCCAGTTCCTCCCCTGGGCTCCCCTCTCTCCTCGGGGACTGTTCTGTCATTCTCTGATTAAGGAACTAAGCAAAGGCTTCAGAGTGCAGGCAGCCCTGAGGAGGAGCTCGTCTTTTTCTTAGAATCAAAGGCTCTTAGAAGTGGAAAGAATCTTAAAGATCCACTATAGCTCTTTATTCAACAGATGAGAAAACCAAACTTTGCGTGGATGGCATAGTCTGCTCAGGCTGCCTCAACAAAATACTACAGGCTGAGGGCTTTGACCAAAGAAATTCCTTTTCCCATAGTTCTGGAGGTTGGAAGCCCAAGATCAAAGTGTCGGCAGGACTGGTTTCTTCTGAGGCCCCCTCTCTCCTTGGCTTGCAGACAGCCAGCCAGCTTCCGCCTGCGTCCTCAGTGGGGCTTTTCTGTATGTGAGCTCATCCCCGATATTACTCTGTGTGTTTAAGTTTCCTCTTCTTATAGTAACACCAGTCAGAAAAGATGAGCGCTCACTCCACTGACCTCATTTTAACTTAATCACCTCTCTGAGATTCTATTTCCAAATACAATCATGTTCTGAAGTACCAGGGGCTAGGGTTTCACCACATGAACTTACCAGGTGGTGTGGAGGTGGGTACAGGGGTGCACACTTTGACCCATAGCCCCAGGGATCTCCCAGGTGCCTCAGGCTTTCCCAAAACTGCTCCTTCTAGGTCTCCCAGAAGCTTTCTCTGGCCATTGAATTCAATGTTATACCCCCAGGTCACTTTGTCCCCAAGACTCTTCAAATGGCCTCTGACTTACGATAGTTCAACTCAATGAATTTTTGACTTTACAGTGGTATAAAAGCAATACACATTCAGTTAGGGTGGGGGGGAAGCTTACTTAATTTTGAATTTTGACCTTTTCCTGGCCAGTAACATATGGTCTGATCCTGTTTCATGATGCTGGGCAGCGGCAGCAAGTCACATCAGTCAACCATGCAATCATGACGACGACCAAACAAAACACTGACAACCACTCTGTATGCACATGACCATTCCATTTTCCACTTTCAGTACAGTGCCAACAAATTACACAAGATATTCAGACTTTATTATAAAATAGGCTTTGTGTGAGATGATTTGGCCCAAATGCAGGCTCATGGGAGTGTTCTGAGTACATTTAAAGTAGGCAAGGCTAAGCTTGAATGTCCATAGGTTGGGTGTATTAAATGTCTTTTGACTTAAGATATTTTCAATTTATAACTGGTTTATCAGGATGTAACCCCATCATGAAAGGAGGAAGATCTGTATTTCCTTTTCTTCACAACATTTGTCATTTTTCACCATGAGAACAGCCACATGTAAGGCTTTAAAAGAAAATCCATATTCCTTATCTTGGCTAACAAAGCCCTCATAAGATGCAACACCTATCACCTCTCCAGGAACATCTTCATCACTCTCTCCCTCTCCCTCCCCACTCCAAACACCCTGACCTTCTTTCTTCCTTTCACCTGAAAGAACATTCCAATCTCATTCCCATCTCAGGGCCTTTCCACGTGCTATTCCCTTGACCTGACACCCTGACATTCCCTTTCTTCAGATGACTTCTTGCCATTCAGATTGAGTTATTAATATAACCTCTTTAAAAGACTTTTGGGGTGGCAGGGATAAATTGGAAAATTGAGATGGACATATACACATTACTAGATTAAAAAATAGATAATAAGAATCTACTGCAGAGCACAAGGAACTCTACTCAATACTCTGTCATGATCTGTATGGAAATAGAAGCTAAACAAGAGTGGCTATGTGTATATGGGCTTTCCACGCGGTGCTAGTGGTAAAGAATCTGCCTGCCAATGCAGGAGGTGCAAGAGACACCAGTTCAATCCCTGGGTTGGGAAGATCCTCTGGAGTAGGAAATGGCCACGCATTCCAGTATTCTTGTCTGGAAAATGCCATGGACAGAGGAATCTGGCGGGCTACAGTCCATGGAGTCACAAAGAGTCGGACATGAATAAGAACACAGCACACACATGTGTATATGTATAACTGGTTCACTTTGCTATATACCTAAAACTAAACACAACATTGTAAATCAACTGTATTCCAATAAAAATTAATTTAAGAATAAATAAAACAAGAATAGTTACGAAAATACCGACCTTGTGAGAGCAAGACCAAATGAGGTAATGAATATAAAAGCACTTTGCCAACTGTAAACCATTGAAGACAAATAAATCATGTTAATTTTTTTAAAGGTTTCCATGACCAGCCAATCAAAAGCCACCCCCAAGTTACACATAATCATACCAACGTCTGAACTTTCCACATAGCACTCATCACCACCTGATATTTTCCATGACTTGCTCATGTCCTTCCTTCTCTTTCCTTCTGCTACATGCTCAGAATGTAAGTGACATGAGTGCAGGGGCTTTTTCTGTCTTGCTTCCCAATCATATGCTTGGGACAGTATCTGGTCCATTGTAGATACTCAAAAGTTAATAGAATAAGTAATAGAATGAACAAATGGATGATGCACTAGGCCAACATCTCTCCGCCTCAACAGTTGAGGCCAGAAAGCTCTTTGCTGTGGAGGGCTGATCGATGCATTATAAGACGAGTAGCAGATGTCAGCGGCACCCCCTCCCCCAGTCACAACAACCAAAGTGTCTCCAGACATTGCCATGTGTCCATGCAGTGGGGGGAGGGCAAATCACTCCAGTTGAGAATCAATCACTAAGCTTGAGCTTCCCAATAGAAAAAAAAAAACAAACAAGGTTTCAGAAACCAGATCCCTAGTATGTGTACATAGTAGATGCTCAATAAATGTTTACTGAAGAAAGATTAGCATTTTATAAGTTGCTAAAAATAGATCAAGAATTGTTCCAGAACCCACTCTCTCATTAGGATGTGGCCAATTCACAACTTTATATGATCATAAGTAATTCACTTGAACTTTGCCAACCCTCTGCTTCCTCATCTGTTAAACAGAAATATCAAAAATTCCTACATTGCGATTCTGCATTCTAAATTATAAAGTATGAAACCAATATGCTCTTAATTATTTATTCGTCCCCAAGCTGTGCATCTTCACGTCACCTCTTGCTAACTCTTGCCTAAAAGAACTTCAAAAGAGAATTGATACATATATATTATTGATTCTACATATAAAATAGAGACCCTTCCCTGGACAGCAAGGCAACAGTACTTAATGCACTGTGGTGACCTGAATGGTGACCAAAAGGGAGGGAAAAATGGGTATGTATGGCTGACTCATTTTGCTGTACAGTAAACAGGGCTTCCCAGGTGGCTCAGTGGTAAAGAATCTGCCTGCCAATGCAGGAGATTCAGGAGACGCAGGTTCAATCCCTGGCTCGGGAAGATCCCCTGGAGGAGGAAATGGCAACCCACTCCATTACTCTAGCCTGGGAAATCCCAAGGACAGAGGAGCCTGGTGGGCTACAGTCCATGGGGTCACAAAGAGTCAGACACAACTCAGGTACTGAGCATGCATGCATGCAGAAACTAACATAACATTGCAAAGCAACTGTACTCCAATAAAAATTAATTTAAAAAATTAAAAATAAAATTTAAAAATGTTAAAAGAGAATGTTTGCTCCTAATGGCCAAAGCCCTGCTTTAGTACTTAACCTGATCTTTCCTCTCTCCAGAAGCTGGAGGCATTTCTTGGTTGTTTTAAATTTCGGTCCCTTCTTCTCACTTTCTTCCATTTAAATTCAGACTCATAAACAAGGTCTGTGTCTCAAACAGCTCTTCAGTAAAGGTCTGCCCTGGGCAACATTGTCACAGTGACATCTGGGTTGTTTGTGATACCCTGACTTCACAGTTTTCAGAGAAAGTCTTTTCCACCATAAATATTATCCCTCCTCAGGCTCCATTGATGTTCCAATCTTCCCTCAAGAAGTTTCTAGAGAGAATTAATCTCTTCCTCCTTCATCCAGTGATACCATCTTGTTTTTATCTCTAACACAGCATACCTCAGTCTACTTTGAATCAAAGGAGTAGACGGATCTTCAGTTCTAGCCAGACTGTAAGCTCCATGGGAAGGGAGTGGAATTTAGGGGTGTCAGGGCAGAGAGATTATAACATTCATCACACCTCCCTCTGTCACCACATCCCAGAAGGAAAAAGAAATTAACTATCAGAAACATGTGTGTGCGTGTTAGTCGTTCAGTCATGTCCAACTCTTTACAACCCCATGGACTGTAGCCCTCGTGGGTTCCTCTGTCCATGGAATTCTCCAGGCAAGAATACTGGAGTGGGTTGCCATTTCCTCTTCCAGAGTATCTTCCCAACTCAGGTCTCCTGTGCTGCAGGCAGATTCTTGACCATCTGAGCCACCAGGAAGCCCATCAGAAACATAGTCCCCTAGAAATCATGAAAGTACGTGAGCCTGCTTTTTAGATCAGAAAAGACAAGTCATACATCTATGAATTTTAAAACAGAGTCTAATTTACAGGATGTGTTTTTTTTTAACCAAAGCAAAATAACAACAACAAAAAATAAATGAATAAACCAAAAGAAGAAAAAAGAAACAAAACCCACAGGCACACAGAAAGATAAGTTGTAAGCACCATGTCATGGAGAAGTTAACCACTGCCTCTTGAGCGTATACTCTTCCATCCTCTGGTCTCATCCAGGGATATGAGAGAGATCACTGTGTGAGCAGGGGCACCACTATCATCAACTCACTTTCACACACACACACACACACACACACACACACATACACACACAGATGGTTGGCCCTGCTGCCTGCATGTCAGAGTCGACAGTGACGTCCATGTCCATCACAACCTCATCCCCAACCCCTTGTCAGTCTAGCTGAGGGAAGCAACAGACAAGGTCTGAGATGAACCTTGCTACTGTGGTGGATTTGGCTGAGGTGGGATGAACCTGGCTTTACCACATGGCCTCTGAACCTCAGAAGTCTTACCTGTAGCCAGCCCCAGTCATCCACGGTGGCCACCCTGAGACCCGTCTGCATTACACCCTTCCCTGAGCCTGAGCTCTCTGAATGAAAACCCACACTCATGTAGCTCATGCTGTCTCCGCCCTGCCCTGCCTGCTGCCAAGGGCGATGTTGCCAATCCCATAGAAACTTCTATTGTGAAGACAGGACCTCACTTTCAGACTGGACCTCCCTGTCCAAACACAAAGCTGCTCTAACACACAAGCACTTGCTGCATCCATTGGGCACTGGGGTTGGGTCCCCAGTTCAGTTCAGTTCAGTCGCTCAGTCGTGTCTGACTCTTTGTGACTCCATGGATTGCAACACACCAGGCCTCCCTGTCCATCACCAACTCCCGGAGTTTACTCAAACTCGTGTCCATTGAATCAGTGATGCCATCCAACCATCTCATCCTCTGTCATCCCCTTCTCCTCCTGCCCCCAATCTTTCCCAGCATCGGGGTCTTTTCAAATGAGTCAGTTCTTCACATCAGGGGACCAAAGTAGTGGAGTTTCAGCTTCAGCATCAGTCCTTCCAATGAATATTCAGGACCGATTTCCTTTAGGATGGACTGGTTGGATCTCCTTGCTGTCCAATGGACTCTAAAGAGCCTTCTCCAACACCACACTTCAAAAGCATCAATTCTTCAGCACTCAGCTTTCTTTATAGTCCAACTCTCACAGCCACACATGACCCAAGGCCCCTACCAAATTTGTTTCCCTAGCACTTACCTGCCATGTCACACTTTCCTGCCATGTCACACTTTCCCTCTACCATTAGGGCCAAGATAGTGCAATCCCACCACACCTCACACCAGAGCTCTATGAGCTACAGCACCATCTATCCAACTCAAAGACCTCAATGCATCTCACATTTGTCCTCTGGCCAGTTCATGATCATAAAGGAGAGACTTGAGACCAGTAAAAGGAGGATGGGCATTTTTGCCCAGAAAGCTGTTCAAGTCCAGCAAATCAAACTACTGTCCAGGGTCTGGTGATATAATCTTTTACATAATCAGGAAGATGGATGCTAGAGTAAGGATTAGAAACTCAAATACCTCCCAGAGTCAGGAAGGGAAGTGAATGAATGGTGGGGGTTCCAGGCCAGAGCCAGTTGGCCATGGTGGCCATTGTGATGACTGACTCTATGTGTCAACTCCATGGATTATACAGTGCATGGAATTATCCAGACCAAAATACTGGAGTGGGTAGCCTTTCCCTTCTCCAGGGGATCTTCCCAACCCAGGGATCAAACCCAGGTCTCCCACATTGCAGGCGGATTCTTTACCAACTGAGCTATGAGGGAAGCCCCAAAGCTGGGCTATGGCACCCAGATACTTGGTTAAACATTATTCTAGATGTTTTTGTGAAGGTGTTTGTTTGTTTGTTTTTGGATGAGATTTACATTTAAATCAGTGGACCCTGAGTACAGCAGATTGCTCTCCACAGTATGATGAACTTTTTCTAATCAGTTGAACAAAGGCTGACCTTTACCTAGCAAAAAGGGATTTTGCCAAGAGAGTGCCTTTTGGGACTCAGATCACAGTTCTTCCCTACATCTTCAGTCTGCTGACCTCCCCCGCAGATTCAAACCTGCCAAACCACTATAATGATGAGGGCCAATTCCCTAAAATAAATACACATAGACACAACCTGCCTTGTTGGTTCTGTTTCTCTGGAGAATCCTAATACCCACACCTTGAGAAACCAGCCATTACTCAAATCCAGTTAATCCAAACAAAAATAGGTTGATACCATGATCAGCCTATGGGCCATCTATTAAAACGTCTGAGCTAGCAAGCATTGAGACAGATGAGCCAGTGCTACTCTTGGGCAAAACTACGTATCTCTGCTCATCCAACTCAGAGACGTCAGATCCTCCTGCCCCCACACCTCCCTCATAAGCACCCTCCCCTTCTCCCCTTCTAACCACAGTTCTCCCTGCCTTTCCTCAGCACTGGTTCAGCAAAGAAAATAGATAATGTAATATTTATATGGTCCAGGAACAAAATCATCATGATACTCCTGTATAGTAGACACAATTATCCTCCCCAGCTTACAGATAAAGAGCAAGCTGAGAGACGTTTAAGAACGTGTCCAAGGTTACACAGTAAGCAGCACAGTGAGCCATCAGATCCTGGGCTGAGTCCAAAGCTCAAGGCCCACCAGGCTGACTTAGAGGAGATCCTCTTAAAAATTCCATTTTGGGAGCTCAGTCTGATTTGCTCATCTCCAGTGAAGATGATAACAACGGTCTTCTGCAAACAGCCAGAGGTGCAGTCACTGTTCACCGCATAGAACAGGCAGGACACATGTGAAACTCATCGGGTTTCTCCAGCAGAATGACCATTTTACCCCCTCAGCCTAAGCCGAACATCCTCCACACAGCTGCGGCCAAAGCAGTAAATCCAGAAGTGAAATCTGATCCTGGCACACCCTGTTTGAACCTTTCTGGTGGCTTAAGAACCCCCTGCATCTCATTAAAATTTGCCCCAGGAGCCAGGGGAGAGCTGAACCTTCAGAAGGAGATCAAATGGCCATGCCAGTGGGGGAGAGAGGTGATGCAAAGGCGGGGTATGTGGCGGAGCCAGATAAACCATAGAATCTGGAGAGATCTGAAGAAGAATGGGTGCCCATCTTCTGCACTCTTTCCTGATAGTTAAGAGGATGGACTGTCACCTGACTTCCCTGCACCTTTCCCAGTCTTCCATATGTAAGTTGTCATCATTCCCTTTCCAGGAAGATAAAGCCTCTGAGCTTTACCGTGAAATCCCCAGAAACACAGGTGGGGAGAGGCCCTCTGTCTCTCCATGGAGCTTGTTTCTCATTGTAGGTGAAAGGCTTACTCCCACCTAAGCCATTTCTCAATCAAATCTTATATGGGACCTCACCAGGCCTATGGGTTGACTCCAGAGTGATTTTTGGCAAGAACGGAACTCAAAGAGGCCAGGCTTTCTGCCAAATTCTGTTCTTGTGAAAAATCAGTTAGCCCACTCTGACTAGACACATAAAATAGTCGGTAATAAATGTTTCCTGAAAATGTCAGGGGAATTTTCCATCTTTACATGCTAAGGTTATGAGGGACTCATTGGAGCAGAGTATTAGTCATGCAAGCTGTGGAAATCAAACATCTAATCAAGCCAAAAACAGAGCAGAAAAGAAATTCTCAAAAGCTCTGCTCCCTTCATCTATGTTCCTTTCTAGTTGTAAAGGTCAAAGATTAATTTCACAAATCTGTTTGGTATGTTGAGACTGCTGCAGAATTGAAGTGCTTGGAAAAGATGATCTGACGGATATATTCAGTAACAAATGCGGCCTCAGTTATACAACCACATCTGACCCCAGAAGGATGCCTGGGAATCAATAAATGGGTGCTGGGAGGGCCTCAAAGTTTTTAGAAACAGGAGGAGGCTGAGCCCCTTGAGGATGTGGGGGGTGGTGGGGGGCACATATGCTAAGTTGCTTCAGTCATCGGTTCCCACTCTTTGCAATCCCATGGACTGTAGCCCCCCAGGCCTCTATGTCCATGGGATTCTCCAGGCAACAAAACTCCTGCCTACCTCCAGGGGATCTTCCTGACCCAGGAATCGAATCTGTGTCTCTTAAGTCTCTTGCATTGGCAGGTGGGTTCCTTGCCACTAATGCCACCTGGGAAGCCCCCATTGAGGATACATGACTTATTTAGGGGAAGATGGCCAGTTTTAAAGCAAAATGAGGCATCAGAGTAATTTTTTTTCCATACAGCAGTGATCTTCAAACTGGGCTCTAAATGCCTGAAGACCTCCCAAGGCCTCTATGGGCACAGATAATATGTTGTTAGAGGTAACAAGTTCCAGATTTGCAATTTTCAAATGTGTATTCTTTTATAAAATCAATCTGTGTTGAAAGCATCTTGAAGCAGCAAGCCTATTTTCTTTTCCCAGCCTCCTTCCCCATTCTTTACACATTCTTAAAAAAAGAGAAAGACGCACTGTTCAGCTACACAAAGGATGCAACAAATTCAAGGTGCCCAACAAAGGAGTAATTGAAAATTTTTATATCTGCAGAGCCTCCATGAAGGGAAATATAACTCTCACCCCATATTTGTCAGTAAGGGAAACATCAACAATAATATTTTACTCTTATGACTAATATGTATTAAAATGTATAGTATATATACATGCTATTTTGACCAACTGTGAACTAATAATAATTATGATGATAACTCAATCCAAAAGAATTTTGTTTTGAAACTTAGAGACTTGGAGTCACAGAAGGTGATGTGTTTCAATGTTGAAACATATTTTTGTGGTAGAAAAGCACTATAGGTTGATCAATAAAAGATTTCAAAACATGAAACTATGTTATAATAAGAGAAAATTCTATGATGGAAGAAGAATGAAATGTGATTTTTAAGGTGAAAATATATAGAATTTCCTGCTATTAAGTAAAAGCTTGTCCATGTATTTTTTTTTAAATCAGATGATAGCCGGTGTTCAAATGACTATGGTATCTAAATGGGAAAAGAATTTTAAAAGACTAGATACATGTATATGTATAACTGAATTACTTGGCTGTACACTCTAAAACAATATTGTTAACCAGCTGTATGCCAATGTAAAATTTAAAAATATTTTAATGACTATGGTGTATATATGCCACTGAATTACTATAAAAGAGTGATTCATTATTTTCTTTAAAATTTCAATATTTGTAATGTAATAGAAATTTCATCCTTTGTAATTATTTAAATTTATGAGTTAAAAACTTGCAAGGTAATAAATATGTAAGAGGGTACAAAACTTTCAAAAATACCCTTTTTAGGGCATAAAGGAGCAAAAGAACTTTGAAGACCATTGCTTTTTACTTTCTTTTTGGATGACCAATAGAACAGGTGGTAAAGAAACAAACTCTGGCTTCAGAGCCCTGTTCTGCTCTTGGGCTAGCATGTCAGTCTAACTAGTGTATATGTAAGCAGAGACTGGCTAGATACCCAGCAAACCCACTGCTTCCGGGAAACACTGCCAAACCACATTTCCAACACTCTGCACCTGGGTAAAAAAGGGCTTTCCTGATCCTGTAAATTTGTTTAATAAAGTTGTTACTGTTGTTCAGTCGATAAGTCGGATCTGACTCTTTGCGACCCCATGGACTGCAGCATGCCAGGCCTCCCTATCCCTCATTATCTCACCGAGTTTGCCCAAGTTCATGTCCACTGAATCAGTGATGTTATCCAACCATCTCAACCTCTGCCTCCTTCTTCTCCTCTTGCCTTCAATCTTTCCCAGCATTGGGGTCTTTTCCAAAGATTTGGATGTCCACATCAGGTGGCCAAAGTATTGGAATTTTCAGCTTCAGCATCAGTCCTTCCAGTGAGCATTCAGGGTTGAGTTCCCTTAGGACTGACTGGTTCCATCTCCTTGTTGTCCCAGGGGTTCTCAAGAGTCTTCTCCAGTGCCACAATTCAAATGCATCAATTCTTCGGTGCTCAGCCTTTTACGGTCCAACTCTCTCATCGATACATTCGATCCCTGGGTTGGGAAGATCCCCTGGAGGAGGGCATGGCAATCCACTCCAGTATTCTTGCCTGGAGAATCCCATGGACAGAGGAGCCTGGTGGGCTGCTGTCCATAGGGTCGCACAGAGTCAGACGCAACTGAAGCGATTTAAACACGCATGCTTGCACGGGAAAGACCATAGCTTTGACATAGATGTAAATTTGCATCTTTAAAGAAAGGGCCTTCTCAGAGCCTTCAATATGCTAATATTTAATTAAAATGGCAGCATTTTCCCTCAACTGATGTGCTTAGGGGGCCCCTTTTCCCAAAGTATAAATACTTACATCTGCAGCCTCTGAAGATGCCCTGGGCTATCTTCTCTCCCAGGCTTTTCTCAGTTGCTCCCTTCATTGCCCTTGCTCTGCTGTCCTCCAACCAGTCTCCAGGAACCAAAGCTGCCCCATCCTTCAAGATGCAGTTCCCACCTCCTCTCATGCAACTTTCCCCAAGCCCTCTCCCCACACCCAATCTGAGTCCCTCTGCGTCTCTATCAGAGCCCTCCTCACATTCTACCTTACTAATTTTGTTAATTCTGCCGCTCACATCTCTTTGTCTACACTAAATGATAAAGTCTCTGAAAGCAAAAAACAAGCATCATTTATCTTTGTAGCTGCCCCTCCCAAAACCCATACCACAGTGATATGCTCAATAATTTTTTGTACTTGTAATGATTGACACTTCAAAGCATAAATCAACCAAACTGGACTTCTAATGATCTAATACATATGGTCTGGCTTTAGCATTGATCGGGTGACCCTAAAATGCTTGCAGTATTCAATATATGCTGGTATGCCACGTCAAGGCCAAGTCTCCTCGAGCAATCACTGGCAAGTAATGCTTTGGAATATAGATTTTTTTTTTTAATGTCATTGCCTCATTACTTTAGCTTAATATGTTTCTGGCTAAGAAGTAAATTTCATGAGTCACCAACCACTTTCTTATGGCACCAGTAGCCACCTTGCACAATGTGCTAACGAAGAACTGTCATTTGAAACAGCAACAAAGGAAAGATCAAGTTCTAACCCATGCTGAGTTTTGGGAACAGTTGGGCTTTCTGCAAGCCAGATCGACATTAAGAGAATGTTTGTTCTGGCCATCATCACCAAGTCTTCAAACAGAGGAGTTCATATTTTCCTCTGCCCTTCATCAGTGTAATGACTGAATAAATGTTCTAATTCAATAACCCAGTTGGAATCTACTGAGCAGTAACTGTATGCTTAGCACAGTCACCTGTGCCTGGTATTTGCTTTTTAAGGGGTAATTCCATCAAAAATAATTGCATAAAAGAGACAGGTAAAAAGGTCTCTGTGGCAGAGATTGTCACTTGTCTATAACAATTTTCCTCTTCCTCATTAGAAATAACACCCCAGCTTTATTTGGGGGCAGAAATGCACCCAATTAAAATTCCATATTTGGTGCTATTGGTAAAGAACCCCTCTGCCAATGCAGAAAACGAAAGAGAGGCAGGTTCAATCCCCGAGTCTGAAAGATCCCCTGGAGGAGGACATGGCAACCCACCCCAGTATTCTTGCCTGGAGAGTCCCATGGACAGAGTAGCCTGGCAGGCTACAGTCCATGGGGCCGCAAAGAGTTGGATAGGACTGAAGTGACTTAACAAACTTTCAGCTAGATATAACCATGAGACTAATTTTAACCAAAAGTGGTTAGCAGAAGTGTAGGGAGCTTCCAGGAGGATTGATTAAAAAGGAGCTGACTCAGCCAGGAAGTTTGTCTTTTTTGCCCTTCCTTCCATCCTCTCTCTTAAAAATAGCTGGTGCTCCAACAGCCATCTTGGGCCAAGAGGTGACTTTGAGATGCAAGCCATGGAAAGTTAGAAGAAGCCTGGCTCTCAGATGATTCTGTAAGGCCACCGGACCAGCCCTACCACACCTACCTCTGGTCTTCTTTTACATGAGAAAGTAAAACCTTTAAACTAAATTATCACAATGATTTCCATTATAAAAAGCCAAACCAAATCCTTAGCCCTTGAACTTGGCAGATCCATGGTCCATTATACCTTGGCCTGTACATGAAAGTAAATCTCAGAACAATACTGCCTTCTCTGGGGAGTTGGCTCAGTCTTCTTTATGCACTCTATTTGACTCTTTCTTTTCCCTTGTTCTGGAATTTCTTATTTCCACTCTCAACTTTGATAACTGCTTTAGGCCCCTTCACTTAGGAAAACACATGGCTTCACCTGTTGGCTTCTAATTTCAGCCTCCATCCTGGCTCTTGTTTCTGCATGCTGCCTTGATTTTGGTGTCCTCTGATTACTCAGGTGAGGAAAGCTCTGCAGTATAGCCTCTAGCACTATAAAAACCCCAACAGAAGAGATGGATATTTTGCCTACTTATCACTCCAGAGGTAGAAAATCTAGAGGTCTATAGACGGACAGGTTGATATAAGAATCACCACATCCAGTTGCACATGTTGTGCACTGCGTTATTCCAGGAGGGCATCCATCACATCATAGTCTATCATGTGTCTATGCATGATCTCTGCTGTCTAACAAGCCCTGTACTCAAAGATTAGCAGGTATAAGTCAGAATGGGGCTAGCAATGCTAAGCCCATTGGCCCACGGGACAAGGTATCATCTCCCGACTACTGTGATTTCTATACTGCTAATAATACCACACTCAAAAAACCCAGGAAACTATCCCTAATAACAAAACTTTCTCTCCCCATGCTGCTATACATCTAAAAAACCTAACTTTATACATCTATAAAACCTAATTCAAATCACCCTTACCCCCACAAACTGGAAAGAGACATATATGGACAGTTTCAAGGTGGGACTTTGAACAAAGTCATTATTGCCATTCTTAGTGATGATAATAATGAATGCGTCAGTATCATAGACCATTCATCTATGTTTTCTCATTTAACACTCACAATCTGCTCTGAAGTGGAAGCTCTTATTGGTACAATTTAATAGTTAGGACAATTTAATAGTTATGAAAGGGAGATTCAGAGAGATAGATGATACTAAGATTTGTTCATCTAGACGAGAAAAAGCAGTGCTTAAATCCAGGGCTTCTAGGTACCAAGCTGTGTTCCTCCAACCTGAGTTTACATTAGGAGTTAATCATTAGTTTCATTCCCATTTTATTAATCAGGAATATTAGAAAAATGTGCCCATGCATGTGCCCAAGGGAAATGGCAGAATCTGGGCTTTGGACCCAAATTTTCTCTGACTCCTAGGCTCTTTCCATCATCAATACATTACATTTTTCAAATCACTCTTGCTCACATGACCTTCAAACTAATACATCAAACCCCAATTTCCTGGTTTCTTTTGTTCGACTCTGGAAAGAGCATCCCCAGAGTACTGAGCTATAAAGGACACAGGAGTGGGTACAGATGAGGGATGTCATGGAAATATATCTGCAGGGCCCTCCGCCTCCCCGTGCGTTTTCAGTGGCCACCTTATTTCCTGGGTGCGCACCGTCTGCTCAGCACACCTGAACAGGTCCCTGCCTTTGAGGGCAGCATATTCTACCAGGAGAGACCACAGCTCGTCAGTGCAGATGGAGACAACGTTAATTCACCAGCAAAGGCTGAACAGAGGACATGTCAAAGCCAACTTGGGAGAAACCATCCAGTGCAGAGGAAGAGAGGGCAGAGGACCATCACCGTCTGCGATGAGGGCGCTGGTAATAGGGGCTGGGAAGGAGTAAGAGTTGTAAGGTACACACGGAATGACCCAGATACATAGGATGGAATGGTTTCTAATGCGGAGATAGCTGAAGTAGACTGCAAGCCTCAGGACTAGCTCCAGGGAGGTTCTGGACCAGGGCCAGCTAGATTTCAACCTCGGAATACTCACCCCCTGTCCTCTCTCCTCTCCCTTCTCCCTACACCCCTCAAACACTCATGAACTTGCATACACACACATACACGTATGCACTTGACTCCTACAAAGTCAAATCTAAACAAGCAAATGAAGGCCAGGAAAATTTTAAAGAGCAAACAACACACACAACAGTTATGTGCAGATAGAAGTGTGTACAAATGCAGGATAAGGGTGGCCCTACCAGCTTTGCTTTTGTTAATAGCTTACTATTAAGGTTGGATGGCATCACTGACTCGATGAACCTGAGTTTGAGCAAGCTCCAGGAGTTGGTGAGGAGTTGCCAGGAAGGCCTGGCAAGCTGCAGTCCACGGGGTTGCAAAGAGTCAGACACGACTGAGTGACTGAACTGAACTGTAGAGGAAGAGAATTTTAGAAAGGAAACATTTTTATTGGGCTTGACAGAGATGAAATCCCAGATAGTCCAAAAGAACAAACGAAACTTTGAGATCTAAAAGACACCTAAAGATTGAACCACAGGGTCAGAGCCATCACTCACAAACAGCATTAATATTTGCTGCAGCCCAGGCTGAAGCTAGGACCTGGAAAACACATCTGGGCAAGATCAAGGGAGGAGACACGAGAGGTCTCAGGAAAAAAAAAAAATGGGAGGAGAAGATTTTCTGCCAAGATCAGTTTTTATTGGTCCAGGTCTCTGTCTTTAGCAATTCTAATTCTTATCTTGGAGAACATGACTTTTGGCACCAAAGGCCTTTTTAAAGTCATGTTCCAACTTCATCCACAAACCTGTTATCCCCAGTGGGAAAATAAGATCTAGAAAGATGCTGTGGCTTGTTCCAGAGTATATGGATATGGACAACTCAGGGAAGAGCCACAAACAGAACTCAAGGGTTCATGTATAGAAGCCCGTCTTTCACATACTTGTAAGGGACCCACCTCTTTCCCTCAACAGCTGTTACCTAGAGTCACCACCCAACATCCCAAGACTTCTCAACATGTGGAGACTCCCATCAACCAGTGTATCAGACAGGATTTGGTCTGATGGCATATCATAGAGAAGCTATAAATAAGAAAGTATTGCTCACTGATGTAGAACAAGTCACCGGGACACAGTCTTGGGATGGAAGGAAAGTTGTACAAAGTTGTCTGGGTCTCAGCTGTCCCGTAGCTTGGTGAGCTGCTATCTATATCTGATGTGCAGCTCTTGATCTCGTGGTGCAAGCTGCTTGCTTGAGCTGCAGCTTATACCTTTGACCATAGGGTGGAGGAAAAATAAGGAAAAATGGTGTGTCTCTTCCTGGTAAGGATGCTTCCTAAATTCATGGACAATAACTACATCACTGGTCAAGACCTAGGACAACCAAAGGCTCCTTCCAGCTGCAAAGGAGGCTAGAGGAGGTGGCCATTTAATCATCGGTAAGATGCCATCTCCCTAATGATGAAGGGAAGGTAGATATGGGTCCAGGTCATACCCAGGGGTGGTCCTTAAGTCTCCAGTCCTGTTAAAGGAAATGAGCAAGAGAAGCCAGGTGAGTTAAGCCAAAGAAGGCTCATGCCCTAATGGCACCTGAAGTCAAAAGAACGTGAATTAGTGGTTAAGAGGAAGGAAGGACTTTCACATGGAAGAAATCTGACAAGCAAAGGCCTAGAATAAAAGATTCAAAAGCTAATAGTGGTAGGTGCAACAGTTCTTGGACCAATGGAGAGTAACCTGAGGAACAAGGCAGAGAGGCAGGGCAGAAGAGGCATCTGATGGCTTATCAAGACTGAAATAACAACATCTTATCTTTAATCATCCATTCAACCAACTTTTCACTTAGTACCCGCCATGTGACAAGAACTATGCCTACTTGAACTAAAAAAGAATAAAACCAACACCATGTCTTACCCTCCAGAAGGAAAGAAACACAAGTAAGCAGGCCATTTCAGTACAGAGCCGTGAGGACTAGAGAAAGTTCTGTGCTACGAGCACTGAAAAGGGCACCTGTGCAGACTTAGAAGGTCAAGGAAGGCAAAGGCTGCCTGGAGGAAATGCTCCAGCCATGCAGCACAGAGCTCAATGCACAGGCACTGTGACATCCTCCCCAGGTTCAAGTCCTGGCTCCGCCACTTACTGGCTTCCCAGGTGGTAAAGCAACTGCCTGCCAATACAAGAGATGCAGGTTCAGTCCCTGGATGGGGAAGACTCCCTGGGGAAGGGAATGGCTACCGACTCTAGTATTCTTGCCTGGAGAATCCCAATGACAGAGGAGCCTGGCTGACTACAGTCCATGGGGTCACCAAGAGTCAGACACGACTGAGTGATTAACACTTTCACCTCTTACTGGCTCTATATCCTGGTCTCTTCTCTGAACCCCAACTTCCTGATCCATAAAATAGGGATGGCAATGATAATCATAACACCTACCTGCTAGGATTGCTTAAAGGATCAAAGGAGATACTCCCCGTAAAGCACTTAGCATGGCATCTGGCCTGTAATTAAGTGCTCTGTGTAGATGAGCTATTAATGGGATGACCATTACTAGCGCTAAATGGGGAAAGGGAAAGAAGAAAGATATCCAGACAGAAGAAATAACATCTTCAAGGCTGAGTCTCAGAGCATCGGAAGGAAGGGGCACCAGGTGGGATGGGTGAGACAGGAAGCTGAGGAGACACGCTGGGCAGATCAGGCAGGTCTGGGAGGCCAGGTAAAGGCATCTGGTCTTCAACCAAGAGCAATGAGGAGCCATCCGAGCAAGGGGACCAGTGTAATCAGATGTCACCTTAGAAAGACCACGTCAACTGCCAGGTGGTGACAGATTGACAAGAGACAACACTGAAGGCTGGGTGCCAATCAGGAGGTGGTAATCCTGGTGACAGACTGTGGCAGCTTGAATTGAAGTGTTAGTAATGAAGGTAGAATGGATGGATTCAAAAGCTAACTAGGAGTGGTATCTAAAGGACCTTCTTACAGTTATATCCAACTTGACACATGCCCTTGCCCTTGTTACAGTCTCTTGAAGAATCAAAAGCCTACATAAAGCTTGGAAATTGTTTTAGTATCCATCACCACTAGCCCCTCTCATCAGAAAGGAGACAGAGTATCACCCAGAAACAGCACAATTCTTCACCAGCGAAGGGCACATACGATTTCTAGATGGTAGAACTAGATAATAGCCAGCCAGATAAAAATGATCCAGGAGTTTAGAAATATTCTGCTGTGAGCTGAGCCAAAATAAATCCAGAGAAAAACAACTCTGTAATAGCCCTCCATGTCTAATGAAATGCCCCATTTCAGCTACTCAAGGCTTCACGTGAGTGATCGTGCTGGGTATATGGTATGCTATTTGGTGACCCCATAATTTATCCTCCAAACTAGGACACTTTGAAGAATAAAAGTGCACTCTATTAATATTACATCAGGACAACAGAAAACTAGGAGTTTTCCAGGAAAACCAAGTAACACTGTAGTTCTTCCGTTTGGCTGCCTAACATCAACCTCCTTCCATTTCCGACACACACACACATACACACACAGATTTTGGTGACAACAGCCCCTGATATCCTTCTGAGAAATCATTTATCCTTCAATTGTAATTAGCCCTTCTGGGATTGTCAGTGCAAGTACCCGGAAGTGAGCCCAGGATGCAAGCTAAACCAGCTGAACTGAGGACTTTGAACTTGACCAGAAATGGCATAAAACAAGAAACACTAGAAAAGGCCCCTTCATTCCAACATCAGCTCCCAGTGAGACCGCTGAAGCATTGTTGCTTCCTAGACCCCTGGTGCCCTCATCATACCTGTTTTGATGAACCTGTTCTCTAGTCCTTCCCATCAATTCTGTGAGCTACCTGACACCACTACAATACATTCCTTTTCTGCTGCTAAAAATCCTAATTGATATAATTACCATAACCTTTAGAACACAAAATTCTCACATGAAATCCCACATCTGGCATTCACTTACTCTGTGTCTTCAGCTTTTGTTTTCTCACTTATAAAAATAACATAATACATACCTTATAAATCAGTTGTAGAAATAAATGAGATAATGTATGCCAAGCCACTGGCTCAGTACCTGTTTCAGTTTAGAAGTAAGCCATCAATTAATGTTAATTTCTTTTCAAACTTTCTCTCAGTTAATACTCTGTAGATTTGGTTTTGATATTTCATGTCGATATTTAGAGAAGGGGTAATTATTAGAATGACTTTAAGTTTGTTTAAGCCAAGCTGGATCTTGAAGTCCAAATGAGATTAAGTTGTGCTCCTGAAAAAGTATAAGAAAAAAAGAAAACAGACAAAAGGAACAGATTATGTGTAAGTTTCCTATCAGAAAGGACAGTCTAGGTTATGCTTCAGTGACAAACAACCCCAAAATCTCAGTGGCTTTTAACAAAAAAAATTGATTTCTTGTTCATCCTACATTTGTGTTATGAGTTGGCTATGGTTTCAGCCTTAGTTCATTCTTATCCAGTGTGTTAGTAAGAAAGGAGTAAAAAAACAGAACCAACAGGATATATACATAGAGGAAAAGAGAGTTATTTCAAGAAACTGGCTCACATGATGCTGGGGCCACAAACACAAAATCTGTAAGGCAGGCCTGCAGACTGGAAACTCAAGTAAGTGTTGCTGTTAAGAGTCTTAGGTCTGAATTCCACAGGGCAGCAGGCTCAGGCTGGGTCTCTATGTTACAGTCTAGAGAATTCCTTCCTCTATGGGAAACCTAAATCTGCTCTTAATAAGGCTTCAATTGATTGGATGAGGCCCACACATATTAAGGACGATAATCTGCTTTTCTCTACTGATTTAAATGTCACTTTAAAAAGTCTACTGATTCAAATATTAATCACATCTAAGAAATTGTTTGTTCTTTACTCACTAAATCAAGTTAGACTCTTTTGCAACCTCATGGACTGTAGCCTGCCAGGCTCTTCTGTCCATAGCATTTCCCAGGCAAGAAAAAATCACCTCCTCAAAAACATCTAAACTGTTTTTCTTCAAACAATGGGCCCACAGCCTAGCCAAGCTGACACACAAAATTAACTGTAAATGTCAGGCTAAAGAATCAGTGATCATCTCAACTGTCTCAATCATCACTTGTCACTGTGGCAGAGGGAAAGCAAACATGATGACTCACACTGGTTTTTAACATTTTCTTCCTGAACTGGTACGGATCGCTTTCATTCACATTTCAGTGCCTATTGCAAGTCACAGGATCATGTCTACTTGTTGGGGTGGGGAAGCACAAGCCTCTCATGGGCCAGAACAGAACCAATATAATTATGACTGCTTCCCTGGTAGCTCATCTAGTAAAGAATCCACCTGCAATGAGGGAGACCCCAGCTCGATTCCTGGGTCAGGAAGATTCCCTGGAGAAGGGATAGGCTGCTCACTACAGTATTTAAAGGCTTCCCTGGTGGCTCAGATGGTAAAGAAGCCACCTGCAACGTGAAAGACCTGGGTTCAATCTCTGGGTTGGGAAGTTATGACTAGTTTTAACGCATACCACAGCTTCATAATCTCATCCTCTTGATTTTCAAAAGAATTCTATTGCCTTTAGTCCTTTTCTTACTGACTATACTAGATGAGGCTTTCTGCTTCCATGGTATCCAAAGATACCCTTGCCAAGAAACTGGACAGGGACTGCCACTAATATAAGCACCTATCATCAAAAGTCTACAAATAAGTTCTGGAGAAGGTGTGGAGAAAAAGGAACCCTCTGACAACTGTTGGTATGAATGTAAATTGGTGCAACCACTATGGAAAACAATGTGGAGCTCCCTTTAAAAATAAAAATAGAACTGTCATATGATCTGGGTTTATATCCAGAAAAGATGAAAGCACTAATTCAAAAAGATACATGCAACCAAATGGTCACAATAGCACTACTGACAACAGACAAGACTTGGAAGCAACCTATCAGAGGGGTGGATAAAGAAGATGTGGTACATATGTGTGATGGAATATGCCACAAAGAATAATAAATTAAAAAAAGAATGAACCAATGCCATCTGCAGCAACATAGATGGACCTAGAGATTATTACGCTAAATGAAGCAAGTCAGACAGAAAAAGACAAATATTATATGATATCAATGCATGTGGAATCTAAAAACCAGTGCAAATGAACTTATTTACAAAAACAGAAACAGACTCACAAACAGAAAAGAAACTTGTGGTTATCAAAGGGGAAAGGGAGGCAGCGGGATACACTGGGAGTATGGGGTTAACAGATGTTCACTGCCATATACAAAAGAAACAACAAGGACTTAATGTATCACACAGGGAACCATATTCAATACCTTGTAATGAACTATAATGGAAAAGAATTTTAAAAAGAATAAAGACACATACACATACACATGTGGATTACTGAACCACTTTGCCGTATTCCTGACACTAACACAATATTGTGAATCAATTATACTTCAATTTTTTAAAAAATGAGAAGTTAATCTATAGACAAACATGGAATATATATATATATATGAAAGTGAAAGTGTTAGTTGCTCCATTGTGTTTGACTCTTTGCAACCCCATTGGACTGCAGCCCACCAGGCTCCTCTCTCCATAGGACATCCAGGCAAGAATACTGGAGTGGATTGCATTTCCTTCTCCAGGGGATCTTCCTGACCCAGGGATGGAACCTGGGTCCCTGCATTGCAAGTAAATTCTTTACTGTCTGAGTCAAAACATGGAAAGTATATATAGATATAGATATATCAGTCAGTTCAGTCGCTCAGTCATGTCCAACTCCTTGGGACCCCATGGATTGCAGCACACCAGGCTTCCCCATCCATCACCAACTCCCGCAGCTTGCTCAAACTCACGTGCATCGAGTTGGTGATGCCATCCAACCATCTCATCCTCTGTCGTCCCCTTCTCCTCCTGCCATATATATATATATATATACACATACACACATATACAAGCACCTACCTTTAGACCTCTTATCACAGAGTTCTCAGTGCTGGAAAGTCTGTTCAGAAAAAGCTACATGAGATTTTGAATTGCCCACTGAGAGAAGCAGCCATACTTCCCACTCTGCATATCATTCTGGACCCTTCCTATGCACTGAGAATTCTAAGAAACAGGGGGTCTTTTTCTTGACAGAAATAGACAGAAATGGGGCAGATGGAAGAGGCATCTAAGTTAACAATTTCTGAAAGGATTTTCAAACATCTTTATCCTGGCTATGGACCAGATTTCCCTTCCCTGTTGCTCTAGAGGAATTTTCACAGACAATTTATATGAAACAAGGATCTGTCTCTCAGTGCACAGTCAGTTCAGAAGTAGCCTCCTTCCCACCTTCTGCTTCCAAAAAGTAGATTGGTCAATTTATATTCTCCTGCTGAGGCTACCAAACCTAATTAGCATCCTTGGTCTCAAGTAAGCAATGCTTCTCTTTAAGAAAAAAAAGAAAAAAGTGGGTTTGTTACAAAAGCCATGCAAATGTTGGATGGATCATTTTTTTCCTTGACCCCTGTATTGGCAATATGTGTCCTGATTACCCATGGAGAAGGGTAGATAGAGCTGGTCTGGTTCCCAGGTGATAACATGGCAACAAAGTCTCTACTTTGATTATTATGCTGAGTGAAGTAAGACAAAGAAGGAGAAATATCATATGACAGTCCTTATATGCAGAATTTAACAAAAAAAAAAAGGATACACATGAACTTATTTACAAAATAGAAGCAGACTCAGGGACTTAGAGAACCAAACTTACAGGTGCAGGTGCAGAGCAGAAGAATCGGGGGAAGGGATAGTTAGGGAGTTTGGGATGGACATGTACACAATGCTATATTTAAAATGGATAACCAACAAGGACCTACTGTATAACACAGGGAACTCTGCTCAATGTTTGTAGCAGCCTGGATGGGAAGGGATTTTGGGGGAGAATGGATACATGTATATGTATGGCTGAGTCCCTCTGCTATCCACCTAAAACTCTTATGACATTGTTAATTGGCTACACTAGTGAGGGTTGAATGGAGCTAATGCTTGTGAAGAGCTTTGCACAGTGCTAGCCACCACCACGCTCAGCAGAGGGCAGATGTTCCTTTGGCAGTTCTACCACTTTGCAGAAGGTGACTGTGTACTCAGCACTGAGCCCCCAGAGGCAGATAAACTCCTGACTTAGCTATTCCATGGTCAGGGGACCCCAGGCATGCTACTTAACCACCTCTCCAGAAAACTCTTCAGTTCCCTCCTTTCCAAATGAGAAATAAGCAAATACCACACAAGACTATTGTAAGGATGAAAGACTGCTATAAACAAAGCCCTTAGCAGAGTAACTGGCCCAGCCTACATGCGTCACATCTGCTTTAACTGTGGTGCTGGAGAATACTCTTCAGAGTATACTCCTTCCTTGGACAGCAAGGAGATCAAACCAGTCAACCCTAAAAGAAATCAACCCTGGATATTCATTGGAAGGACTGATGCTGAAGCTGAAGGTCCAATACTTTGGTCACCTGATGTGAAGAGCCGACTCATTGGAAAAGACCATGATGCTGGGAAAGATTGAAGGCAGGAGGAGAAGGGGGCAACAGAGAATGAGATGGTTGGCCTGCTGCAGTCCACGAGGTGGCAAAGAGTCAGACACGACTGAGCAACTGATCAACAATAAGGAAATCAGGACCCAGCTGGATTGTGGTCCTTCTGTTCAGTTCTTTTCAAGACAGTACTGTCCTTTTAGAGGCAATGGCTTTCAAACTCTGCCCAAGGAGCCAAGATCCCCCCAAGGAAGAAAGGGGGAAGTGAGACCATAGCGCTTCACTCCTCCTGTAAGCAGAAAAGCCCTCCTTTCATCTGTTCCAGAAACTGAGATACAGCACACAATTTCATTATCAGAAGGGTGCTACTGTGACAGAATATGTGAAAATCTGTTTTTCTGTATCACTAATCACCTTCTCAGGCTTGGGTCAGATCATTAGAAATTAGAATAACAGAAGTAATCATTTTTTCTTGCTTCCTTTATTCATTTATTTATTCAGCTTTTTCATTCTTTCATTTGTGCTTTTTTTTAGCCAGGTCCCAGAGTGACAACCATGAACAAACCACACAGTCCCCGGGGGAGATGAAGGTCACTTTCCAGCAGGAGAGATAGACAAGGAAAAAGTGCATGACACCCAGAGTTTGGAGCATCACGGGGGAGGCAGGCACACAGTGCTGAAGAAAAAGAGTGTCCAAAAGTCCCTGGGCTTAAGATAGAGTTCTGGGGAAAGAGTGTATAAATCTGAAACCTAAAGATGAATGGGAGAAAGGCGGGGGAATTTTTTCTAAGTAGAAGCCCAGAAGAGAGAATGCACATGGTATACGCAAGTTGTCCAGCAACTGTAAAGGCCAGCAAGTAGATTCCCCCAAAACGAACATCAAGGACCCAGCTAAAGCTGTTCCTTACAGGATGGACGCTGCAGTTACAGCAGATGAGCCTGTAAATCCACTGAATGACTCCAGCCAAGGGCCAGGCATCCCAACAAGTTCCCTCTGGAGAGGGGGGTTGGGGGGTGAGGTGGATGGGTGGGGGGAGGTGGCGGGCTCAGTGTTCTGAGAGGTTCTCGGTCTCTTGAGGAAAAGGACACTCATACTGCTTGGATGTAAAGGCACAGGCCAGGAGCAGGAGAGGATGGGTGTCCTGGGAGAATGCAGCCTGAGAAAACAGGATAGCAGCTGACACAGCTTTCCCTGGCCTCACACAGACCTTCTTCCCCTTGCTCCCCAGAGGGGTGGTTCCAAATGCAGTCCACTGCAAGGAGACCTCTGCAAGACTCTGAAAGTCAAGCCCTTCCCCAGGGCACAGGTTGGGGCTGGGAAATTTGCTGGTTGAATCCAAGCTTCTCCGGGCAGGTGCGACAGTGTGAATGTTCTCAGATCATGAACGAGGCCACGACTAATTCTCACTTTGTACACCCAGAAGCCAAGCCAAGAGTCAAAAGTTTCACTTTTTCCTGCGTCCCAGGGAAAAGTAAATGCAGGCCTTCCCCTTAGGGCAGGATATTAGGATTGAAGTCAAGGTGGCGGGTTGTGATCCTAATGGTGTTGAGGTAAGAACAGTTACAACAATAGTGATAAAACTCACTGAGCACACCCTCTGGGCCAGGCCCTGTCATAAGCATAAATTAACCCATCTCAGAAACTCTTTGGAGCCAACACCACCACTACCCCAATTTTACAAAAACAAAAAGATGTCCAGAAAGGTTAAGTGTAGGTGGATGTAGATGGTGGGAACCTACAAAGAGTTTGTATAAGCTGTAAGACAAAATAAACTATATCTATGCATGAAAATGTTGCTTCCCTGGTTACTCAGCTGGTAAAGAATCTGCCTGCAATGCAGGAGACCCCAGTTGGATTCCTGGGTCAGGAAGGTCTGCTGGAGAAAGGATAGGCTGCCCACGCCAGTATTCTTGGGCTTCCCTTGTGGCTCAGATGGTAAAGAATCTGCCTGCAATGGAGGAGACCTGGGTCCGATCCCCGGGTTGGGAAGGTCCCCTGGAGAAGGGAAAGGCTAACCACTCCAGTGTTCCTGCCTGCAGATTTCCATGGACAGAAGAGCCTGGCAGGCTACAGTCCATAGGATCGCAAAGAGTCAGACAAAACTGAGCAACTTTCACTTTCATACATGAAAATATGACCATTTTTACCAGAAATGACTGCAGAGACCTCAGAGCCGTCATCAGGCAGGGACTTCCCCAGTGACATCTACGGCCTTTCAGGGCACGTTGACTCCAACAAGCAACTATAGAGGCCATAGGAGAGTTCAAGAAAAAAACTCTGGTTTTCAGAAAAGATATGTTCAACTTGAGGGCGTTAGGGAAGTTTTGAGAGAAGAAGTGACCTCAGAATGTTAAGGGTTGGCAGGACATCATTCCAGATTAAGGGAACAGAGAGAAGAAAAGATGGGGAAAGAGGGGAATATGTCCAAGGAAAAGTGGTTAAAGGATTATTCCAAGAATCCCCAGGCAGACCCTTGGGGTCACAGTAGACTGTAAGGCCCCTCCCACTGTATCTCTAGAGTAACTCCATTTTTATTTGTTTTACATACTGGGCTTCCATATACAATTTCATTTGAAGAAATAGTTTTGCTTTGGTTTTTTGGCCACATCCCACAGCATTGGAATCTTAGCTCCCTGACCAGGGATCAAACCTGTTCCCCCTGCACTGAAGTGTGGAGTTTTAACCACTGGACCACCAGGTAAGTCCCTAAAGACACAGTTTTAGTTTATCTCACTTTGTCAAACCATAGCACCAAATGGGTGAAACTGTGTTTGTCACTCAGTCATGTCTGACTCTCTGCGACCCCATGGACTGTAGTCAGCCAGGCTCCTCTGTCCATGGAATTCTCCAGGCAAGAATACTGGAGTGGGTTGCCATTCCCTTCTAAAGGGAATCTTCCCAACCCAGGGACCTAAGCCAGGTCTCCAGCATTGCAGGCAGATTCTTTACCATCTGAGCCACTAGTGAAAGCATAGAGGAGGGAGGAGAGATGGAGCAAGAGAGCGGAAAGCTTCCATCAGGAACATCAATCCGACCCCTGTCCATGCTGTGCTCCTAGCAGACATCACTAGTCGAATTCTTTCCACTGTTCTCAGATAGTCAGAACCCTTCCATAGGAAGTACCCCAGATTTCAGAAGTGGCACACCATAGTTAACCAAGGGAGTATGGGCTTTTTTTTCTACAGAATGCAAGAGAACCATGTATTTTTGAACCACTGTCCCTAAGTGTTCATTCACTTCTAAGCAGTGATACTATGATGGGGCCAAGAACCGAGGCCAGGCTTCACTCGCAGGAAGACCTTACCCTCACCTCAAGGAAACATGAAGAGATGCCTTTCCAGGTTCCCTGAGCCTCCTTCCTATGAGGTCCAGATCCCCAACAATGAAGCATCAGTGGAATAAGAAGTGAGAGAGGACTTTCATAGTGTCCAGAAGACTGACCTGGGAGAGATTCTTTCCATTAGCACACAGCTAATGAACAGTTCCTCAATTGATTACAGTGCTACCTGGAAACCCGGGGATCTAAGAGGAGGGGAGTAAGACATGGCAGGTGGTGTGGTGAGGAGGCTCCTGTGAAGGGGAAAAGGAGAGTGTGCAAGCAGTAAGAAAGGAGAAGGGAGTGCAGACAAACTTCACCTACTCCTTTTGGTGGAAAGAGCAGGATCTAGAGATATAACTTTGCTATATACAGCTGTGTGACTTCGGGCAAGTCACTTCACCTCTCTGAGTCTCTCTCCATTTATACTAAGGAGGAATAATCATTTCATCAAGCATCCCTCCTCATTGGATTTATAGGGGACATTTGTCCAGAACATTCAGAATTTCCTTTTTTGTTCTTGTTGCTGTTAGTGTTGCCTTTATTTTCACATATAGACAAATGAGACAGGTGAAGTAGCTAACTCAGAGAGTCACAGTTTAGAGTCAGATTCAGGGTCCGTTCTTTTTCATCGCTTGGCCTCACTCAACAGTGAAACGGACAAATACAGTGAGCACCTGAAAGAAGCCAGAAGCGTCCAAGCCTGTGAACCATCTCAGATAGATTTGCTGGGTCACTAGTCCTTGGCATTTTTGCTTGACTCTAGGATTTTTATGTTCAGCAATCTGGTAGAGGTTTGGTTTTATTTTTTAATTTGTTTTAATTGGAGGGAAATTGCTTTACAATGTTGTGTTGGTCTCAGCTGTACAACACGAACCAGCCGTAAGTATACGAATCTCCCCTCCCTCTTGAACCTCCCCCCAGCCTCTCCCATCCCACGCCTCTAGGTCAGCACAGAGCACCGAGCTGCATGCCCTGTGCTGTAACAGCAGCTTCCCACTAGCTATCTACCCTACACACGCTAGTGTTTATCTCTCAGTCCTACTCTCTCAACTCGTCTCCCCATCTCCTTACCCTGCTGGGTCCACAAGTCCGCTCTCCACGTCTGTGTCTATGTTTCTGCCCCGAAAATAAGTCCATCAGTACCACTGATCTAGATTCCAGCTTTGGATACAGCCTAGAAGGACTCACACATCATTATATCCTTGGTCAAGGAGGGCCCATGCGCTCCAGGCTAGGCCAACCAGACACTCTCAGCCTGGAATGGCTATCCTAAGGAGACTGACATAAACTGAAATCACTCAGAGACAAGGCAAGGCAAAGACAGAGCCCTGAAGAAACTGCCCTTATGTTTCTACTCCCTCATCCCCAGAGCACCTCTGGGAACTATCATGGCATGCCCCACTTGCTTCTTTCCAAAAGAGTCCTCACCATGTTCAAGTGAGCCAGAGTCACCAGGAACTTTGGCTGATACGGTTCAGTTCAGTTCAGTCCCTCAGTCGTGTCTGACTCTGCAACCCTGTGAATTGCAGCATGCCAGGCCTCCCTGTCCATCACCAACTCCCGGAGTCTACTCAAACCCATGTCCATCGAGTTGGTGATGCCATCCAACTATCTCATCCTCTGTTGTCCCCTTCTCCTCCTGCCCCCAATCCCTCGATACAGGAGGTGTCAAATGAGGAAATGATGCACGGAAAAGTGCCTAGAGAATGTAAAGGATGTATACAATGTCAGATGGCATTTTCTAGTACATCTCACACTGTCTACTACCTAACGGGCTCACTAAATGCTCACTGAACAAGCCTGATGAGTGTGCCTTCTGTGCTGGGACACGACCTTCCAGAGATTCTTGCGACCTTCCTTGTTCTCCTGGACAGAGTTACTCACCCTTTCCCCTTCACATCATCTTGCAGGTCACAGGGCACTGAATCACCAGAATGTCTTTCTTACACAATACGCAAAGCCCTCTCTCTCTTTTCTTTCTCTCTGCTTTACTTCCTTTATGCCAGACACTTCCTTGGCAGACTCAAGGAAAATTAAAAGTCATGGGGGAGCAAAAATACTTTCACCCTCAGTTCCGATCAAAAATCTCTGGGATAATTCAAACAGTGATGTCCAGAGCCCTTCTGGATCAGAAGGGCTATGATAAGCCAGGTCATTTGCCCCTCTGGACCATGCTTTTCTCATCTGGCAAATATGAGGTGTTTTTTTTTTAACTTATTTTAGAAGTATTTTTACTATTTTGATAATGAGAAGAGTTCAAAATCTTTTCTACTTTATTCAGTAAACACAGTAAGACAACACAAAAATGATACAATAATCAAATCAGTAACTATTCCTTGAAAGTTTGAATTTTTTTCTTGATTTTGAAACTGATTTTTGTTTTGAAAGCTTGATTTTTCTATTTTTTTCAAATGTGAGTTTTAAATGAGAAAAATCTCTAAGGACTCCTCTAAAGCTGACAGTCTAAGAAATGCCCATTTTAGACATGGGCATGGACTTTAATGCCCATCAGTCTTTAAAAAAAGGAGTGCACCCCAACTTTAATATGAAGAGATCATGAACCTCTTCTCTGTTTGGACCAATTTATCTACAGCAGTTATTTCTAAAAGTTTTTTAAACCCCAAAATATTAAATATGTTTCATATAAAACATCTATATTATTCTCCCCCAAGGAAAAGTTCGGATCTTGAAAGAGATAACATCTCTACAACAAAAACTGAATCCAATGGTTTAATTACAGATCAAAGAAAAGAAATAACTTGCTATCAGATTTTATTGCAGAAAGCATATAATTGAGAATTTTTCCCTAATGCTGCCAAAATGCTTGCAAGCTGTTCAAAAAGAGGAAAAGTGCCCCACAGCATAGTGTTAAAAAAAATAATAATAATAATAATAAAACAAAACTGCCCAATCTTTCACAAATACATCCATCTCTGTAAGATTAGTTGTCAAAATAGATCATTCTCTCTGTCTCAGCAGGTCAGGTGGTCCTAGTGAGAACCATATCTTGGTTCTCCAGGCCTTGTTGTTGTAGACCAGGAAGCATTAAACTTTGAAAGGTCTTGCATTGAAATATCAACGTGGTAAGGGCCCCTGATTTTAGAGAGGTAGAGAAGGGAGCTGGGAAAGACAAAGCATCTTTGATTGACTAGATCTGGGTTTCGGGGGCTTCCCATGTGAATGAATCCAGAGCAACCTCATCACCAGGCTGGCAGCCCTTCACAATCCATCTTCTTTGCTCCTAAGGCAAATCCATATGTCAGCACCAGCAGGAGCGGCAGGGTTCCCAGGAACTGAGCAGTCCCCACAAGGGTGGAAAGTGCTCCAATAGCCCTGATTGTAAAAGCTGCCATCGGGCCAGGAGAAAGCAGGACCAGAGCTGGGGGCGGGGGGGGGGGGGGGGGGGGGGGCGCGGGGGCACGCACTCAAGGACTGAGGCTGACTGAACCCACTCCTCTGGAGGGCTGTGGATCCCGTTGCCTTTGGAGGCAGGAGAGGCTTTTTCCTTTGCATTTGGGTCCCCCTAGCGGAGCAGAGAAAGTACACCAGCTGTGTGTCCAGAAGGAGGCAGATGGGAGACGGAATTGCTTGGGCTTGCAGCTGCCTTTCCCAACCCCGGCCTGGGGTATGAGGCCATCTCTGCAACCAAGCAACCAATCAACACGGAACCTGTAGCTACTGTTTACCCAGCAAAGGCAAGTCAGGGAAGTACGGCAAGAATGAGGCATCTCCTCACTCTCAAAGGGTTCCCAACTGTCAGACATGTGCAGGAGGCTGCGGTGTAATGGCACAGGAGGGGATTTTCGGGGGAGGTCTATTTTGCAGAATTCTTAGTGCCTGGTCTAGTGCTTGGCATGTACTAGGTGTATGTGTATATGTGTGTGCTCAGTCATGTCCGACTTTTTGTGACATCCTGGACTGTAACCTGCCAGGCTCCTCTGTCCATGAGGTTTTCCAGGCGAGAATACCAGAGTGGGTTGCCCTTTCCTCTTCCAGAGGATCTTCCTGACCTAGGGGTGGAATCTGCATCTCTTTCATCTGCATAGGCTGGCAGATTCTTTACCACTGTGCCACCTGGAAAGCCCATATATTAGGTACTCAGTACCTATTTGTTAAATGAACTAGCCCAAGGTCATTAAGCTAGCAAGCAGGCGGATTCAAAATAGGATCCCAGGCAGTCTGACTCCAAGGATCTCCCTCTGAACCATGGCATTAAAAAGTGACCTCCTGTTCACATCTGACAGGATTAGCTATGATGTATAGTGTTTGCTGATTATTGCATGCTATTAACCTTGTTCCACACCCCTCCCCCCGAACTATGAATCCTTTGAGAGAAAGAGATGATGCCTCATTCCCGCTACACTTCCCCCCACCCGCCATGGCTGGGTAAACAGAGTCGTCATTTTCCCCTGCAATGCTCAACCCTCTTCATCCTCTGTTCCCACGCATCAGTCTGAGGCTGCAAACCTCAAGGTCATCTTCTATGTCGTGCATGCCTCACCTCAAGGCCAAATAAGTTTCCAAGTCTTAAAAACATCACATCCAAAATCTTTTGTTGTCCCTGTCTCCCTTCCTGTGCCTACCACCAGTCACATTCCTACATTGTTACAAAAGTCAGACAGTCATACTTTAATCCACTGTACATTTTTCTCTAAGTACAGCTCTGAAATTCTGTTCTGAAACCTTTAATAACTTTAATTCAAAGTCACTCGAATTAATTCAAGTTACTCATCCAATCTCAAATCCTTCCACAATATATTCCTGAAAATGTTTCAACATATATTTATCAAGTGTCTTGTCTTCCAGACCCACCCACTATCTAAGCCTGGAGGATACAGAATAAGTCCAGTTCCAACCCTGAAAGAGCCCGTGGTGTCCATGGAAACTGCCTTTCAGACCTCCTTTGAGAGGCTCTATGCAGAGAGCATAGCTACATCCCCCAGCTGCCACCTCCACAAATACCGTGAAACCCACAGGGGCTCCCAGACAATCACTGAGCATGGCTAGGGTACTAGATTTTGAGAGAGCAATAAATAGCTCTATTTTTTCCACATTTGAATTCAAACTGGAAAATAGGAGTTCTTGCTGAGATTTCAAAATACTCCCTCTCTTACTATCATAAAAAGACAGGAAGATGAGGATTTTTGCAAAAGCCAGATGGACCTGCTGACTGGGCTCTGCTCCTTTGGGATCTCCGGAGAACACTGGTGGGCTTCCCTGGTAGCTCAGCTGGTAAAGAATCCGCCTGCAATGCAGGAGACCCCAGTTCAGTTCCCGGGGCAGGAAGATCCCCTGGAGAGGGACTTCCCTGGTAGCTCAGATAGTAAAGAGTCTGCGGTGGACAGTATGGATTATGCTCCTGGCAGTCTCTGAAACAGGCTAGAACAAAACATGGGCCATTCTGACACAGGTTCTGGGTTGAAATATAGCAAGCCTTCCCCTAGAAGAACCAAGAGGAACCCTGTTCATTCCCATGATGGAGAAAGATGAATATGATCCAGATACATCCAGCTTGTTCCTCCCACAGCACCCAATCAGATAAGTCACTCTCCCTCCCCTGGAGAAGAGAAAGAGTGAAAGTCAAGTTGAGTTTCTTTACTACAGAAGAAAACATCAGAAATGAGGAAAAATGTTCTTCTGTATCATTCTTTAGCTTCTTGCTCTGGACTCAATAAGCTTCATTATTAAGTCCATGGTCAACATCAACCACAGTGTGGCCATGGCCCTCATAGGAGGTCACCAGAAAACTTTGCCGAGCCTACAGTATCAGGGCCACTAATAAATGGGAGGCTAAGACACTGCTTTCAGAAGGCTCTGAAATGCATTAGAACAGAAACAAAATTCCCTCAATGCCAGGATGACTCCACACCCAAGGCTAAAAATTCACTCCCTGTTCCACTTACCAAATCATAACATGTGCAGTCACTCTGTCCAACGCAGCATATCCAAGATTCAACAGTGAGATTAAACAACAACATTACAATACACTAATAATGAACTGCTTACAGACATCACATAACAGAATGACTATAACCTAGAGATGGCCCATTATCAAATTTCTTAGAATAAAATACATAGTCAAACATTAAATCCTCCTAGACAAGAAATGAAAGGCATCCAAACTGGAAAGGAAGAAGTAAAACTGACTGTTTCCAGATGACATGACACTAAAGACTCTACCAAAAAACAATTGCAACTGTTGAATTCAGTACAGTTGCTGGACACAAAATTAATATACAGAAATACGTTGTATTTGTGTATACTAACAACAATCTATCAGAAAGAACTTAAGCAAACAATCCCATTTACAGTTGCATCAAAGGCATAAAATACTTAAGAATAAATTTAACCAAGGAGGTGAAAAACTTCTACTTGGAAACTATAAGATTTGACAAAAGAAATTGAAGACAACACAAATAAATGGAAAGACATATTGTGCTCATGGTTTAGAAGAATTAATATCTTTAAGATGGCCATACTACCCAAAGCTATGCACAAATTCAGTGCAATCCCTATCAAAATACCAATAACATTTTTCACGAAACTAGAACAAACAATTCTAAAATTTGCATGGAACCACAAAAGACCTCAAATAGTCAAAGTAATCTTGAGAAAAAACAAAGATGATAGTATCATGCTCCCTGATTTCAAACTATACTACAAAGCTATAGTAATCATAACAGTATAGTACTGCCACAAACACACACACATAGGTCAGTGGAGTAGAATAGAGACCCCAGAAATAAACCCACATTTATACAGTTGATTAATCTATGACAAAGGATACAAGAATACACAATGGAGAAAAGATAGCCTCTTTAATGAACAGTGTTGGCAAAATTAGACAACTACATGCAAAAGAATAAAACTGGAGTGCTTTCTTAATGCACACACACATAATAATATGCATACTCATAAAAATATACATGTACAAAATACCCTCAAAGTGGATTAAAAACTTAAATGCAATACCTGAAACCATAAAACTAGAAGAAAAACATAGACAGTAAACTCTGACATTAGTATTAGTAATATTTCTTGGATCTATCTTCACAGGCAAGGGCACTAAAAACAAAAATAAGCAAATGGGACAATATCAAACTAAAAAGCTTCTGCACAATAAAGGAAATCATCAATAAGACAAAAAGGCAACCTACTGAATGGTAGAAGAAACTTGCTAGTGATGTATGTGATAAAGGGTCAATATCCACAATATATAAAGAACTCATTCATCTCAACACCAAAAATATGAATGACAGCATTAAAAAATGGGCAAAGAACATTCTGGACATTTTTCCAGAAAAGATATACAGATGGCCAACAGAAATATGCAAAGATGCTCAACATCACTGATCATCAGGGAAATGCAAATCAAAAGCACAAAGGGATATGACCTCACACTTGTCAGTCAGAATGGCTACCATCAAAAAGATAATTAAGTGTTAGTGAGAATGTAGAGAAAAGAGAACCCTAATGCATTGCTGGTGGGAATGTAAATTGGTGCGTCCACTGTGGAAAACAGTATGGAAGTTCCCAAAAAATAAAAAGAAACCACCACGCAGTCAAGCAATTTCACTTCTGGGTATTTACATGAAGTAAACAAAAACACCGATTCGAAAAGATACACACATCCCAATATTCACTGCAGCGTTATTTATAAAAAGCAAGATATGGACTCACCCTAAGTGCCTATCCACAGAGGAATAGATAACGAATATTCTATCCACAATGGAATATTATTCCGTCATTAAAAAAGAGTGAAATCTTGCCATTTCCAACGTAGATCAACCTGGAGGGTAATTTGATAAATGGAATAAGTGAGACACAGAAAGACAAATGCCGTATGATTCCATGAGTCTATGTGGAATCTTAAAAACAACAAATGAACAAAGCAAAATAAAACAAAAACAGATACATAGACACAGAGAACAAATGTGGTTGCCACAGGGAAGTGGGGTGGGGTTGAATGAAACAGGTAAAGAGGATCAAGAGGTATGAACTTCCAGTTGTAAGATAAATGTCACAGGGATATAATAAACAGAATAATGAATACTGTCAATAATAATGTAAATAACTTCCTAGAGTGACAAATGTTTGCTAGACTTACTGTGGTGATCATTCCATAATGTTCTTAAATGTTGAATCCCTGTGTTGTACACCTGAAACATAATAGTGTATATCAACTGTACTTCAATTTAGGAAAAAGTAAATCCTCCTGAAAGTAAAAGCTATTCAAATTTGAAAGAATTAATACCCAAAAACAAATTATTTTGTCCTTGGGTGTTAAAAGGTTCATCTCCTTGCAGTTCACTCTACTGGTCACGTACATTTCCAGCACCTGACACAGTGTCTGTCACAAAGACATCAAAATAACACTTTGTTTCATAAATTCATGAAATATTAGGTATTCACTGCTAAAGAGGAACCAACCGAGCTAACATCCACAGCAAGGTAAAAACAATTGACTGAACAGTAACCAAATGGCACTTCTGTTTATCCTTCTCTCATTAAATTATTTTAGGAACTGCTTCTTTGATTATAATTACTAGCAAATGAAGCCAGGCTGCTTAGCACAGTTTCTGGCATATATTAGTTATGCAGTGTTATTTGAATTCCATTCTAATTTCACAAAATTTATATTGGGTAGAAGCAATGAGCATGATCAAAAACTTTAGCCATCTAGAAAGCTAGCTACTTGCTCTTCATTTTTGCAGCTCTGGGAGCAGGAGAGGGGAACTATCTTTTTGTATCACTAACCAAGAAAATAATGTCAGAGGTGCCTGCTTCTGCCTGGTCCTCTCCTTGGGCCCTCCCCTTCAGCCTCTCTCTTCCAGTCTCATTTGCCCTCTGGGCAGCCTGCTCCTCACTGGCTTCATCCCCCTGCCCTGGCACCTGCGGAGAAGGAGCAGATGCTATCCTGGCTAACCCTGCTTGGCCACCGCAGACATCCTGGTACCTCCCCACTCCCTGCAGGCTGTGCATGCCCAGGCATTATGTCAGGGGACCCCAGGAGCTACAGCAAGCCCTACCCAAGTCATGCAGAGACAGCCAGCTCTCCCAAGAGTCAGCCACGACATTGTGGGCCCTCCTGGTCTTCCCCACCCAGGAATCCCCACTCACATGCCATGCTACCCTCTCAGTGCCCTCAGATCCCTGACCCTACACTTATCCCTCCTCATCGGTGTGGATAAACTCCACCAGCTTTCCAGCCCAGGGCCAAAGCATCTGTCCATACGTCTCTCTGGCTGGGCTGCCTCCATGAACAGGGTGGTATAAATCGAGAGCAACAGCAAGTGGGAAGCATCTATCTCATCACAGCAATGGGTATGACTTCCCTGTCTCAGGAGCTCTGCACCCCCACTCTGCTCCAGCTCCCTCTCCCAAACCACACCATTCCCTACTTTCTCTAGCAAGCCTCTGCCATCCTTTGCCCAAACTTCCATCCTCTCCTCTATTCCCAGTACTGTCGCTGCTTCACCAAATGCCCAAGGTTCACCTGATAGTCCCTCCCCTATAATCCCGTAACATTTGCACTTATATTTTAACCAGATTCCTAGAAACAGACATTGGAATGGAAATTCACATGCAGGAAGATTATCATGGGATGCTCTCAGGATCAGTACTTAAAGGAAGCAGGACTGGCCCAAGGAAGAAGCTGAACTGTGATAAAGTCACATAAAAGCTTCACGCCAGCCCTACAGGAGCTCTGGAGAAAGAAATGGCAACCCACTCCAGTATTCTTGCCTTGAGACTCCCATGGACAGAGGAGTCTGGCAGACTGTAGTCCACAGGGTCACAAAGAGTTGGACACGACTGACAGACTATCACTCACCCATAGGAAGTCTGGAGCTGAACTAGCCATTCAGACTTGTCCCACTTTGAAACCCAGAGGCCAGGCCTTCATACCTTCCATTGCCCAGTCAAGGGCAGCCCTTGAGAAGGGAACATGATCTTGAATGAGGCTGCCTTCTCCCACCAAAGGCAATTCCTAGAGAGGGGCTCAGCTGAGAGCCAGCAGCAGCCAACAACACTTAGAGGAAGAAGGAAAGAGCACCAGGGTCCCGGAGGGAGACCACTGTAACACATGATCCACTGCACACTTGCCACATTCTAAGGCAGTGTCTTCATTCTTGCTTTCATTCAACAAATATTTATCAACTGTACAGGGTCCTGGGGCTTCCCCAGTGACCCAGTGGTTAAAGAATCCACCTGCTAGTGCACGAGACACAGATTCCAACCCTGATCCAGGAAGATGCCACATGCCAAGGAGCAGCTAGGCTCATGCGCCCCTACCACTGAGCCTGTGCTCTAGAGCCCAGAGCCGCAGCTACTGAGCCCACGTGTCCCATCTACTGAGCCCACACGCCTTAGAGCCCGCGCTCTGCAACAAGAGAGGCCACTGCAATGAGAAGCCCGAGCACTGCAACTGGAGAGGAGCCCCTGATCGTCACAACTAGAGAAAAGCCTGAGCAGAAGCAAACACCCAGCACAGTCAAAAGTAAATATTAAAAAAAAAAAGAACTATATAATTCACTATATAATTAGCTTAGGCTTAACTCCACTGGCAGTAAATTTGGAGTCAATGATCAACCCGGCAGATGCAGTTCCTATGGTAATAACGTCTTCTAACTTCCTCTACTGGGCACTGGGTACCATTTCCTTGCAGTTCATGTGAAGCTCTGGCACGAGGCCAGCAGCCAAATGCCAGGGAAGGGCACCTCAGTGGTAATGATAGCATAATACTCTTAACAGGATTATAAGCTTGGGAATTGGCAGCACTCAAATCTGAATTAAGCAGAGTAAACTCGGTCTGTGTGTCAGGAAAAGCAAAATCAGATTTCTCCCCAGTACTGTGCCGACATCCTAAGTGCCTACCTCAATCCCAGAAGACTGAGAAAATTCAGTTTGTGCAGGGACTGGGGCGGAGTGGGAAAGTAACATGGTTTCTAAGCAAGGTTTCAAGCCTGAAGAGAATCTCAATTCACAGACTCCTGACCATTGTTTCTCTGCTTACAATTAAGGTTGGCAAAAGTTAAAGTTGGCTTGGTTTAATGTTTGAGAAAAGCAGGTCGTTTCACCGATTATTTGCTTCAATGGCAAGCTAGAGCTTTCATGTCCCAAAGATAAGGGAACATTCGCATTCTTGTGCTTTGAATTTCAGCTGGAAGAGGAACTTCTTGGATCTAAACAGCTCCCTTGGTTCAAATTAAATCAAAGCCAGAACTATGAGACCTACTAGCTCAAAAGCTCCCAGTCCAGAGAATTATAGACAGAGGAAAAGGCTACACCTCTGTACTTTTGAGCTATGGCTGAGAGAGTGAATATGAGATGCATATTGAAGTGAAAGTAGCTCAGTCGCGTCTGACTCTTTGCAACCCCATATACTATGCAGTCCACGGAATTCTCCAGGCCAGCATACTGAAATGGGTAGCCATTCCCTTCTCCAGGGGATCTTCCCAACCCAGGGATCGGACCCAGGTCTCCCTCATTGCAGGTAGGTTCTTTACCAGCTGACCCACCAGGGAAGCCTGATAGGCATATTAATAAAGCACGAATTGACATGAGTCACACATTTCTGCTCCTGCAGTAAAGACTGTAGGGCTGTCCTCCCTCGGCATATTTGTCCCCCTCTGGAACCTGGTTCTAATCCTAACTCTGTCCTGGAAGAGCTCTATGATCTTCAAGAAAATGACTCATCCTCTCTGGGTTTTCATTTCCATCATTGGTAGAAGCACCTGACAATGAAAACTGAAGCCTCTTTCAATTCTAAAATATGTCTGTGACATAGAAGTGTTTACCACTAAGCATAACTACCTATCAAATGAGGTCATGAACAGGAGAGGGAAAGAATAAATGAATGAACAAATGCTTTAATAAATGGAAACTCAGCTTGCCTGGAAAATCCCATGAACGGAGGAGCCTCACAGGCTATGTTCCATGGGGTGGCAAAGAGTCCGACACGACTGAGCAACTTCACGTCATGTCACGTCTAGTAGCTTAAGAGGAATATTTCTCCCCACATGTGCGTGCTAAGTGGCTTCAGTCCAACTCTTTGTGACCTTATGGACTGTAGCCTGCCAGGCTCCTCTGTCCATGGTGTTGTGCTGGCCAAAATCTTGGCTTTCTCTGCCCACCAAACCAAATTTTAAAAAATTATGGAGACAGAGTTTGGAGGAAATAGAAAGGTGGCTTTCATTCTCAGCCAGCAGAGAGGGAAACAGCAGGCTTATGCCTCAAGAACTGTGCACCACCTCCCCCATGAGACGTCCAAGGGCTTATATGACTTGAGGGCTCACAATCAGCAGTCAGGAGTCAGTGATGAGACACAAAGGTGTTAGGATTTTGGTTTCTTCCTCCTGCCTTGTTTCAAAGACAATCAGAGGCTGGCGTCAGTAACCTGTAACCCAGTAACTGAGTCTGGCAGTTCAGTTCTCTCTGATATGTAACTAACTACAAGGGGAAGGGTGTTTCGAGGGTAAACACCAGATACAGGTTGTATTTAGCATAGAGTCAAAGGAAAAAAATGTGCTTTGTACCTCCTGCAGAGTTAGGGGGCGCAAAAGCAAACTTAGTTACAGACATTCAGAGTTATGAGCAGTTAAAGCAAAAAAAACCAGGAATGTTCAGGCCTGCTCACTGTTCTCTTTATCTTCTTTGTTCTCAGGAAAGGGTCGCGGTGGGGGGGGGGGGGGGGGGGGATTCCTCTTTTTTTTCCTTTTCACTACAACACTTCTTCTGAACTGGATGAGATACCTCTAAAAGGAAATGCACAGGGCGGTGAATATACAAAACGTTTGAGAGGCACGAAAAGAGATGTAGTAATTATGAGTACAATGGACCCAATGACTGCTGCTGGAAGCTACAAATGCATTAGAGAAAGACAATGAAAGGCTGAGGTGATTCATCAGTGTTACTGGGTAAGGAGCAAAAGTCAGAGGGCCTCCTTGGCAGTAAGTAGACTCACCTCCTGCAGCCAGAGGCAGAATTTGAGCATCAAGCCCAGGACTTAATTACAAGGTAGCAAAGCCCCAGAGAAGGTTGGAATCCCCAGTGCTGCAAGGCTGCTGTGTCTGGAGTAGAGCTCTGATTGGGAGAAAATGGGAATTGATTATAAAATGGGTAGTAACAGGGTCAGTGCACTAAGAAACCTTGAACCACGAGATCCTCCAAAACCATACGAGCCTGAAGAAGTAGCCCATTTCTCCTTGTTACAGGTTAGTGCTCCCAGCCCTTGCTGAAGACAGCTCGAATGCATAGTGTAAGGCAAGTGCAGAGAAAAAGAGAGCAAGCTGGGCAGTCAGGCAAGAAAAGGAAATTTATTAGAGGGAAAAGAGAGGGTGACTGGCTCTTCAGGAGAACCAGCGTTCTCCCTTTCTGACAGAGTCCTTCTTATACCCCACAAATGAAAAATTCTCTGAAGGGATGGTCACGTAGCCGGAGGTCTGGAATCTGGTGATCTTGCAGCTTTAAGAAGATAAGCACCAGTGAGATAACAGGATGCCATTTGGGCTATTTGGTCAGTCTCACTCTGATTTTATTCTTCATTTGCAAGGTCAACATAACAAGCCATCTTATCAATGAGACCCCATGTGGGCCCTATCACATAGACCATCATCTTGCCAGACAACATACGCCCACCCTGGGATCTCACTCCACCTCCTCTCTTGGCCACCAGAACAACAAGTAACATCAAGTCACAATATCATCAGCCCAGGGAAGTGCTGGACCTGCTACAAGAGGCCTAAGTGCCACAGGGGATACCAGATCGAGCCAAACCACACCAACAAGATCCAGGAAGGAATGTATAGGGCTGCTGCTGCTGCTGCTAAGTCGCTTCAGTCGTGTCCGACTCTGTGAGACCCCATAGATGGCAGCCCACTAGGCTCCGCCGCCCCTGGGATTCTCCAGGAAAGAACACTGGAGTGGGTTGCCATTTCCTTCTTCAATGCATGAAAGTGAAAAGTGAAAGTGAAGTCGCTCAGTCATGTCCGACTCTTTGCGACCCCATGGACTGCAGCCTACCAGGCTCCTCCGTCCATGGGATTTTCCAGGCAAGAGGACTGGAGTGGGGTGCCATTGCCTTCTCCGATGTACAGGACTAGATACTGGATATTCTGTCCAAAGAAAAAAAAGAGTATTAAGTTAAAAAATAATAATAAAGTCAAATTGAAGAAGGAATTCATAGGGCCTGGACTCCATCTCAGGCCTGTTCATGCTGATCATGCTCGGCCACCTCTCCAATGGACTCTGAACTCTGTGTTTAGTGCCTATGGAAATGACAACAGAAGGATAAGACCCCCTCCGGACAGGGGAACCTTGAAGATCGTATCCAGGTTACTCCTTGCCTAAGAGAACACATACACTAATCACCCCTTCCTCCAGACAGGCCATAAGTTTTTCTGTACCTGTCGGAGTGTAACCTCGTGCTTATTGATTATTGGCTAATTGTTTAACTGTCTGAGCACATGGCACGTGAGTGATGGGGTTATTGGGATTGTATTTACCCTTCCTTAGTTTATGTAAGTCTCAAGGAATTTGGGGTGGTGGGTTCGGACACGTACACATGGGGTATAAAAGGTTTTCACAAATGCTGGTCAGGGTCCTTGGCTAATAGGAGACTCTGCCTTGGGCCCCCCGGTGTAATAAACTGCACTCCACTGTCTGCATTGTCCTTCTGAGTGAGTTTGTTTCCTGGAATGCGTGGCTACAACAAAATAAGGAAGAATTTATAGGCACAATAGTTATCGCTGCTTGCCACACAACAGGTCAACAGAGAGGACTGCAGACTAAAGTTTCAAAGTAACCATCTTATAAAGGTCTGGATGCCAGAATCTTTTATAGGACACAGATTGGGGGACATGAGAAAATAAAACAAAATGATTGTTAATCTTGCAAATTTCTCCTAAAATAGTCAGCCTGGGAGGGTGGGAGGGTGTGTTAATTTCTTCCTTCCTGTAGCCACCCACAGGTGAACAGGGTCAGGATATTTCCCTGAACAAAGGCACTTGGTTTAGCATACAGGCAGAGGGACAGGGTTCTCCGAGGAAGGCCATTATGGTATAAACAGTATCCTTTAGGTGAACAAAAGCAACAGGAAGCAAAGGTTAAAGTAAAAGAAACAGCTCCAATACTTAGATTTTGTTCTTCCCTATAACACATGATGGAGTAGAAAAGACACCAAGCTTGACCTCAGACAGGTTGGTTCAGAGTGTGTATCCAAGCCAATATGGAGCCCAGCTGACTTACAGCCCCCTGTAAACGTGGCCCTGAAAGACAGTGAGGAGAAGCCCTTCAATGGTCAGAGCTGTGAATGAGAGTCATCCACTGTGTGTGTAAACAGCCCAGGCAGTCATATGGGCAGTGGCAAAAGACTTGCCTAATTGACCAGGGGCCTGGGAAGGAAAAGATCAAAAGATTGGGGGAAAGGAGGTCAGGAAGGGGCAGGAATTCACACTGAATGAAATCAACACACATTGCAGGTGCACATTCGCCATCACAGCTCTCAGGTCGTGGCCAACACCACCATCCAAGGGCTTTCAGTCTTAGATTCACCAAAATGGACTCTATGGTACATCGTTTTGGTCCAAGGAACAGAGGAGGCTTTGCTGGTAGTCCAGCGGTTAAGAATCTGCTGACCAATGCAGGAGACACAAGTTCAACCCCTGCCCCAGGAAGATCCCACATGCCACGGAGCTAGCAAGTCCTTGTGTCACAACTACAGAGCCCATGCTCTAGAGTCCAAGAGCCAGAACAACTGATCCCTTGCCCTGAAACTACTGAAGCCTACCTGCATGCCTGGAGTCCCTGCTCCGCAACTGGAAAAGCCACTGCAATGACAAGCCCGAAAGGAAAGTAGCTCCCTCTCTCCACAACTAGAGAGAGCCTGAGTACAGCAATGAAGACCCAGGACGACCATTAATAAAAATAAATAAATAAAGCAACAGGGGTGCAGGAATGGGCAGATGGCTGTTGGACCCACCAGGTATAGCTCACATCATGAAGTCCAGAAATGCCAGCCTCATAGAGCAATGGGAGGGCGTGGTTTCAAGATATTATCCTGCAGTGCTATCCTTCAAGATGTGATATGTACCCTACATCAATGAGCATTCTCTGGTGCTCTGTACCCAGCAAATAGAATACATGGGTTCAGGAACCAAAGGATGGAAGTGGGAATAGTCCATTGACAGTCGTTCTCAGGAATACACTTGCTGGGAACTTAGAGAAGCCATGGAAGAACAAGGGTGCACTTTGGTGGATCCAGAAGCCATCTTCAGGACCCAGGTACTCACTCCCCAGCTTCCAGAGAGCTGACTGCTGCTGGGTCCTAACGACATCGCTCTCTGGGACCTGTCTTCAGCCTAAGGGAATTGCTGAGCCCAGGTTATACCCTCTCTAAAGGAGAGGAGGACTGTTCATGCCTGGTGTCCCAAAGCCTGGCTCCCTTGCCTCAGAAAAGCCTTCTGAGCTCCAAAGCTCTCTACAGATTGATTGAGGGCTCCTTTGCAACTCTATCCACACTGAACTTTTCTCTCTGCCCAGGCCTGCCTTCCCCCTCCTTATGTGTGTCAGAATAACATGCATTCTCCAATAAGCCTCCTACATATAAATCTCCACTTGAGATTCTATTTCAGGAGAACACAACCTAGGACATGTAGTGAAGAGGCAGAAGAGACAGACAGGAAAGAGAAGAAGGCCAAGGAAGGGAGCATTAATGAGAGAGTGACAGGGGTGGGCAGCTGGACCCAGATCTTTCTGGGTGTCCTCTGAAAGCCTCCATCGACTATACCTCAGAAGAGCCCGAATCAGGGATTTAAAAAAAAAAAAAAACCAAGGACACCTATCCACCAATTCCCTTCCCTCTATGTTTGATGACTGCCCCTGGGAATTAAGTCTCTGGTATTTCTGACCTGCCTCCCCACCCCCAACAAGTGCTCCCAGCACCCTTCTTCGGCTGGGGAACACCCCCCGTCAAAGAAACATGCTGGGGTTAAGGTGCCCTGGCCATGGATGGAAGATGGAAGCTGTCTGCTAAAGCTTCTGCTGGTCACCTGAGTGGGCGACAGTGTATGAGTGGGGCAGAGACATCATCTGCTAACAGGTGGTGATAGTACACTTCAGGGTTGTCATGCGGATTAAATAAGATTTCACATGTCTACAGTTTTAGTATGGGGCCTGGAAGAAAGCAAAGATTCAACAAATGGTCATCTCCAACCTCTTTATAGTTGACCCTTGAATAACATGGGTTGAACTGCACCAGTCCACTTACACACGGATTTTTTTTAATATATATAAATATATACAGTACTACATGATCCATGGTTGGTTGAATTCACAAATATGGAACCCACAGATAGGGGAAGGCCAACTAAGGGACTTGAGCATTGTCATATTTTGGTATCTACTGGTTGGTCCTGGAATATATACAGGCTTCCCTGGTAGCTCAGCTGGTAAAGAATCCAACTGCAGTGTAGGAGACCCTGGTTCAATTCCTGGGTCAGGAAGATCCCCTTCAGAAGGCATAGGCTACCAACTCCAGTATTCATGGGCTTCCCTGGTGGCTCAGATGGTAAAGAATCTGCCTGCAGTGAGGAAGACCTGTGTTCGATCCCTGGGTTGTTAAGATTCCCTGGAGGAGGGCATGGCAACCCTCACCAGTATTCTTGCCTGAGGAATCCCCATGGACAGAAGTGCCTAGTGGGCTACAGTCCATGGTGTCACAAAGAGTCAGGCATTACTGAATGACTAAGCACAGACACACATATATATAAATTTAAAAAGCCAGCAAGGGGCCAGGGATTAATATATACTTTAATATATAATATTAATATTATATAATTATATATTAATATAATATTAATATACATATTCATCCCTGCCCCATTGCTGGCTTTTTTTTCTTCATGTAGGTAAATATGAAGGAAAGGATTTTTAAATGAAATAGCGGGAGCCTGTTCGCGTCGACTGACCAGAGTCCGAGAATTCAACACTCCGAGCCCGTCCGGAAGGCCCTGATCCCAGCTTTCTATCCTTTGAAAACACTAAGAATAATGTCCCTGCATCAGTTTTTACTGGAGCCAATCACCTGTCATGCCTGGAACAGATCGCCCTTAGCCCCATTAATCACGAAGTCCACATCTATAAGAAGAACGGGGGCCAGTGGGTGGAAGCTCATGAACTCAAGGAACACAGTGGACACATCACAGGTATCGACTGGGCTCCCAAGAGTGACCGCATCGTCACTTGCGGGGCTGACCGCAACGCCTACGTCTAGAGTCAGAAGGATGGTGTCTGGAAGCCAACCCTGGTGATCCTGAGAATTAACCGGGCGGCCACTTTCGTGAAGTGGTCCCCGCTAAAGAACAAGTTTGCTGTGGGTAGCGGAGCACGACTCATCTCCGTCTGTTACTTCGAGTCTGAAAATGACTGGTGGGTGAGCAAGCACATTAAAAAGCCCATCCGCTCCACGGTCCTCAGCTTGGATTGGCATCCCAACAACGTCTTGCTGGCCGCGGGATCCTGCGACTTCAAATGCAGAGCGTTTTCTGCCTACATTAAAGAAGTGGATGAGAAGCCAGCCAGCACGCCCTGGGGCAGCAAGATGCCTTTTGGTCAGCTGATGTCCAAGTTCGGTGGCAGCGGCACTGGCGGCTGGGTGCACGGGGTCAGCTTCTCGGCCAGCGGCAGCCGCCTGGCCTGGGTCAGCCACGACAGCACCGTGTCTGTTGCCGACGCCTCAAAAAGCGTGCAGGTCTCAACTCTGAAGACGGAGTTCCTGCCCCTCCTGAGTGTGTCGTTCGTCTCAGAGAACAGCGTCGTGGCTGCTGGCCACGATTGCTGCCCCATGCTCTTTAACTACGACGACCGCGGCTGCTTGACCTTTGTCTCCAAGCTGGACATCCCTAAACAGAGCATCCAGCGCAACATGTCGGCCATGGAGAGCTTCCGCAACATGGACAAGCGGGCCACGACCGAGGACCGCAACACGGCGCTGGAAACGCTGCACCACAACAGCATCACCCAAGTGTCTATTTATGAGGCGGACAAGCAAGATTGTCGCAAATTTTGCACTACCGGCATCGACGGAACCATGACCATTTGGGATTTCAAGACCTTAGAGTCTTCCATCCAGGGTCTTCGGATAATGTGAAGCTGAGCGTGCCTCCAGACCCAGCATGAGGACGGACCGGCTGCGCCGGGGCACGGGGAGGGGAGCCCGCCGCCAGCAAACACTGGAGACGCACATGGCGCAAACCTCCTTGTGTGTTTCGTTTGAACATAATTGGTGAAAGTGTTGGTTTTTTTAAAGCAGCAGTGATTTGGGTTTTGTTTGGGGGGCTGTTTTGTTTTGTTTTGCAATTTCATTCCATTCTTGACCAAAGCTTCTCTTTAAGTAGTTTATTATGGAACGTTGTCAACACTAACTTAAAGGAAGGGGTGGGGAGGTATGTAAATTGTCTGCTGAAAAAAATTAAATAAAAACACTGAATATGTAAAAAAATCAAAATAAATGAAATAGCAATAGGGTATCAGAGCCCCTAAAAAGTAAACTTTACCAGCATATGCACACAAAATGTTATCGATGCAGCCTCCTCACAAATATTAAAGAGGCAGTTAACGGTATCTGCCAGGCGGCCTTTCTTCTAACTGACCTAACATAAACAGCACTTGCCCCTGCCACTGGGCAATCAGCTCTTTGCAAGCCTGTATCATAGCAACATCCAGCTGAACTTTCAAGAGTACTGAAGCATCCTTTTGGTGGCTACAGGTGTCCTAGCAGCAAGATGGAACCGAAGGAAAATCCCCGCTGAGAGATCAGTGTACTGGAACTCAGGGGCCTGAATGTCCCACACACTTGACACATGACCTTGACCAACCTCTTGATTCCTCTAAACCTTGATTCTCTCGCCTGTAAACCAAGCCCTTGGACTCTATTCATTTGTTTATTCATTTAACAAATATTTGCTGAGCACCTGATAGGTGCCAGACTCAAAGCCACTGAGGGAGGGGAAGGACGGTAGCCAATCTCCAGGGTTTTCCCCCAAATTTCACTGGGACTTGGAGGGGCACATGTGCAGAAATACGGAAATATGTCCCCAAACTAGCATTTCCCACATGCCATTCAAATGCCATCTCATAGCCAAACCCTCCATCATGTTGCTAATGACCCTCTTTCACATCATCTTCTTGGTAAAAAAAAAAAAAAAAAAACCACAGTTGTTTGGAGTCCTCCCCTTGCCCACCCAAAAGAGGTCACGGACGAAGAGAGCTGGAAGGAACGTGCGTTTGCCCAGGATGGCTGAGTCAGCCGGACTCCTCCCAGCTCCCAGTCCTGCGCTCCTCGCCCCGCCCCTCTCCTCCAGGGAGCCACGCCCCCTCCGCCGGACTGAACTTTGGGATCTCACTAGTCCCCTCAGCAAAATATCAGGTGGAAGCGGACCAGACTTGAATGCAAAGAACAATTATATAATTTACCTAAGTCCCAGAAATGCCAAGCCTCTGCTAGTCTCGTCTTCCCTTTCGTCCCTTTCCCTAACAAGCCTAGGAAAGTAATTCCACACAGCCTAGCAACTAAACCCACACATAACCTTTCGGCAACTAAGGGTGCTTTCTTCACACGCTGGGAGACTGACTGCAAACGTGGCTCCAGGATGAAATTCCTTTTGCTTCTCATTACAGTGTTAATGGGAGTGAGACTGTCAGATATATATGAATGACTATAGATATAACTAGACACGATACACACTTATGTCACTACATATACACATTATTAAATCTTGTATATAAATTTTATATTATACAAATTTATATATATATTGTATTGATTTGTATGATTTATATAATAATTTAATAACATGTTATATGATCATTAATAAGTAATAATAAGAGCATTATTGATTAAATAGTAATAATAACTGGGCTTCCCTGGTGGCTCAGACAGTAAAAAAAATCTGCCTGCAATGCAGGAGACCCAGTTCAATCCCTGGGTCAGGAAGATCTCCTGGAGAAGGGAATGGCAACCCACTCCAATATTCTTGCCTGGAGAATTCCATGGACAGAGAAATCTGGCGAGCTACAATCCATTGGGTCACAAAGAGTCGGACACAACTGAGCAACTAACACTTTCATTAATAGTAATTAAATAAAGGATAATTGAATAATAAATAGCAATCATATGTGATAAATAAATAATTGACTGTGTGCATGCATGCATGCTAAGTCGCTTCAGTCATGTCCGACTCTGTGCAACCCCATGGATTGAAACCTGCCTGGGTCCTCTGTTCCTGGGATTCTCCACGCAAGAATACTGGAGTGGGTTGCCATGACTTCTTCCAGGTGGATCAAAAAATAACTATATTTTATATGAATTATTAATAAATACTGTATGCATACATGATATATGTAACTTAAATGGTGTTTGAGTAAACTCCTGGCGATCTGCAATCTGTGGAGTCGCAGGATTGAACACGGCTAAGGAACTGAACAACAACAAATTTAAACTGTGACCGTCCCCACCCCACCAGATGGCCAACGTTTTATTTTGGACACCTGATCTAAACTTATTCACCAGCTTCTTCCTCAAGGGAGCAGGCACTCACCACCTAAAGGGCTCTCGGTCTCCTCCAGTTGCAAACAGCATCGTTGAGGCTGAGCCACCGGGAGCGAAATGTTCAGTCGGCCGGGCTGTCTCCCCTGCCTGCTGTGTGGCACATTGACTAGTGACCAGAGGAGCCGGGGAGTCTTCCCTGGGAGGGAGCAGGGCTGGGCTGGAGCCCGAGAGCCCAGCCTGGATGTCTCCTCAGGCGCAGGGAATCCCCTCCCAACCTTCGAGGCAATAAGCCACCACCACCTCCTGAAGGCTGGTAATGGCGCTTTGCCTCTGGCTGAAAAGTCTCGGGTTAATAGGTCCCGAACCCAAGCCCGTGCTGAACAAGCCACTATTTATTTCCAGTTCCAACTCCCCTACTGTATTCACTTCCTAGGGCCGCCGTAGTAAACTTCCACAAACTGGGTTGCTTAGAACGACAGAAATGTATCCTCTCACAGTTCTGGAGGCCAGAAATCCAAGATCAAGGTGTCAGCAGGACCTCACTCTTGGCGAAGTTGGAGGCTCAAAGGCAAGATTGCTTCCCTCCGTCTTCCACCTTCAGGCGCCCTCCCCTCGCTGGACCTGGACTGGCACACTCCAGTCTGCCTCCGTCTGCACAGGGCCGTCTCCACCCTGCGCTGTGTCTGTCTCCCCCTCCTCTCTCCTCAGGATGCCACTCATTGCACACAGGGCTCGCCCTCTGTCCACTGTGATCTAATTGCTAGATCCTTAACTTGGTTTTATCTGCAAAGACTCTATTTCTAAATTTTTTTTCCATTCACAAATGGAGGGGTTAAGACTTGTACATACCTTTGGGGTCCACGTTTCAACCCAGTATACTTTCCAAGGACTGTCTGGGAATTAGTGAACCCCCCCACACACACACTCCTCCCCACACTTACAGGCATACAGAAATCCTCTTATCTAATGAGAAGCCCCTCTCAGCTGTTTCCCACCAACCAGGAGGTACCTTGATGAAGCTGGATTTTTCTGTAAGGTTTGTGGTCATGCAGGGCACGTCCTGGACAAGAGAGTTATTTCTGCTGGTAGATGCCTGAAAATTCATCTGGAGTTTCTAGCGAACATTCCAACTGCCTGATTCTCTCTGTCCTTCCCCAGCTACCTTTCCTCCCTACATTCGGGCCATCTCACCACCCCCCACCCTCTCAGAGGAATGTAATGAAAAGTGAAAATGAACTAAAAGAGAAGAACTGAATCTGAACTCCAAGTCTGACACTTACTCCAGGTCTACATGGCCTTAGGCAAACCATTGCTTCCATTCTGAACTCGTCCACGCCACACCCCAACCAAGAGAGAGAACTGCCCCCTCCCGGACCTCCAACCCCCTTCCCACCAGAGGAAAAATTTACTGCTACTCAGTATTCACCCTGATGACACCTCCAGCTAAGGGAAAGATGAGTCATGCCCAAGTCCTGCCCACAATTCAAAAGCCACCTAAGTCATGTCCCTCTGCCTGCTTCTCATCCTAACTCCCCGAACCAAGGAACAAGCACCTGCCCCCTGGCCTCAGATAAACACTGGGCCATATTTTCAGCTGATTATCCACCCTCTCCTACCAGATGTTCAGGATTGTTCCATCATCTCAGTATCATCTCACACCTGTCAGAATGGCTATCATTAAAGAGACCACAAATAACAAGAATCAGGAAGGACGTAAAGAAAAGGGAAGTTCTCTTGCACTGTTGGTGAGACTGTAACTTGGTACAGCCACTGTGGAAAGTAGTATGGAGGGTTCTCAAAAAGCTAAAACTAGAACTACCATATGGCCTGGCAATTCCACTCCTGGGTATGTATCTGAAAAAAACAATACTGCAGTAATTAAAAGATACAAGCACCCCAATGTTCATAGCAGCATTATTTACAATTACCACCTAAATGCCTCCCAATAAATGTGATACATATACCCCATCTTATTTAGATATTCTTTATATATATATATAATATATATAATATACTTAATATTAGATTTATATTTTTATATATGTATCTCCTCCATGTATGTGTGTATATATTTATATCTTTTATATGCAAGTGTGCTAAGTCACTTCAGTCCTGTCCAACTCTTTGCAACCCTGTGGACTGTAGCTCACAAGGTTCCTCTGTTCATGGGATTCTCCAGGCAAGAATACTGGAGTAGGTTGCCATACCTTTCTCCAGGGGATCTTCCCAACCCAGGGAATGAATTCATGTCTCCTACTTTTGCAGCCAGGTTCTTTACCACTGAGCCATCGACAGACAGATAGATCAGTTCAGTTCAGTTGCTCAGTCGTGTCTGACTCTTTGCAACCCCATGAACCACAGCACGCCAGGCCTCCCTGTCCATCACCAACCCCCGGAGTTTGCTCAAACTCATGTCCATCAAGTCAGTGATGCCATCCAGCCATCTCATCCTCTGTCGTCCCCTTCTCCTCCTGCCCCCAATCCCTCCCAGCTTCAGGGTCTTTTCCAATGAGTCAACTCTTTGCATGAGGTGGCCAAAGTATTGGAGTTTCAGCTTCAGCATCAGTCCTTCCAATGAACACTCAGGACTGAGCTCCTTTAGGATGGACTGGTTGGATCTCCTTGCAATCCAAGGGACTCTCAAGAGTCTTCTCCAGCACCACAGTTCAAAAGCATCAATTTTTCGGCATTCAGCTTTCTTCACAGTCCAACTCTCACATCCATACACGACCACTGGAAAAACCATAGCCTTGACCAGACAGACCTTTGTTGACAATGTAATGTCTCTGCTTTTTAATATGCTATCTAGGTTGGTCATTACTTTCCTTCCAAGGAGTAAGCATCTTTTAATTTCATGGCTGCAGTCACCATCTGCAGCGATTTTGGAGTCCAAAAAAATAAAGTCTGACACTGTTTCCACTCTCTCCCCATCTATTTCCCATGAAGTGATGGGACCAGATGCCATGATCTTGGTTTTCTGAATGTTGAGCTTTAAGCCAACTTTTTCACTCTCCTCTTTCACTTTCATCAAGAGGCTTCTTAGTTCCTCTTCACTTTCTGCCATAAGGGTGGTATCATCTGCATATCTGAGGTTATTGATATTTCTCCCGGCAATCTTGATTCCAGCTTGTGCTTCTTCCAGCCCAGCGTTTCTCATGATGTATTCTGCATGTAAGTTAAACAAGCAGGGTAACAATACACAGCCTTGACATACTCCTTTTTTCCTTTTTGGAACCAGTCTGTCGTTCCATGTCCAGTTCTAACTGTTGCTTCCTGACCTGCATATAGGTTTCTCAAAAGGCAGGTCGGGTGGTCTGGTATTCCCATCGCTTTCAGAATTTTCCACAGTTTATTGTGATCCACACAGTCAAAGGCTTTGGCATAGTCAATAAAACAGAAATAAATGTTTTGCTGGAACTCTCTCACTTTTTTTGATGATCCAGCGGATGTTGGCAATTTGATCTCTGGTTCCTCTGCCTTTTCCAAAACCAACTTGAACATCTGGAAGTTCACAGTTCACATATTGCTGAAGACTGGCTTGGAGAATTTTGAGCATTACTTTACTAGTGTGAGAGATGAGTGCAATTGTGCGGTAGTTTGAGCATTCTTTGGGATTGGAATGAAAATTGACCTTTTCCAGTCCTGTGGCCACTGCTGAGTTTTCCAAATTTGCTGGCATATTGAGTGCAGCACTTTCACAGCATCATCTTTCAGGATTTGAAATAGCTCAACTGGAATTCCATCACCTCCACTAGCTTTGTTCATAGTGATGCTTTCTAAGGCCCACTTGACTGCACATTCCAGGATGTCTGGCTCTAGGTGAGTGATCACACCGTCATGATTATCTGGGTCATGAAGATCATTTTTGTACAGTTCTTCTGTGTATTCCTGCCACCTCTTCTTAATATTGCCTGCTTCTGTTAGGTTCATACCATTTTTGTCCTTTATTGAACCCATCTTTGCATGGAATGTTCCCTTGGTATCTCTAATTTTCTTGAAGAGATCTCTAGTCTTTCCCATTCTGTTGTTTTCCTCTATTTCTTTGCATTGATCACTGAGGAAGGCTTTCTTATCTTTCCTTGCTATTCTTTGGAACTCTGCATTTAAATGGGAATATCTTTCCTTTTCTCCTTTGCTTTTCAATTCTCTTCTTTTCACAGCTATTTGTAAGGCCTCCTCAGACAACCATTTTGCCTTTTTTCATTTCTTTTCCATGGAGATGGTCTTGATCTCTGTCTCCTGTACAATGCCATGAACCTCTGTCCATAGTTCATCAGGCACTCTATCAGATCTAGTCCCTTAAATCTATTTCTCACTTCCACTGTATAGTCATAAGGGATTTGATTTAGGTCACACCTGAATGATCTAGTGGTTTTCCCTACTTTCTTCAGCTTAAGTCTGAATTTGGCAATAAGGAGTTCATGATCTGAGCCACAGTCAGCTCCCGGTCTTGTTTTTGTTCACTAGATAGAGCTTCTCCATCTTTGGCTGCAAAGAATATAATCAATCTGATTTCGGTGTTGACCATCTGGTGATGTCCTTGTGTAGAGTTTTCTTTTGTGTTGTTGGAAGAGGGTGTTTGCTATCACCAGTGCGTTCTCTTGGCAATACTCTTATTAGCCTTTGCCCTGCTTCATTCTGTACTCCAAGGCCAAATTTTCCTGTTACTCCAGGTGTTTCTTGACTTCCTACTTTTGCATTCCAATCTCCTATAATGAAAAGGACATCTTTATTGGGTATTAATTCTAAAAGGTCTTGTAGGTCTTCATAGAACATTTAAACTTCAGCTTCTTCAGCGTTACTGGTTGGGGCATAGACTTGGATTACCGTGATATCGAATGGTTTGCCTTGGAAATGAACAGAGATCATTCTGTCGTTTTTGAGATTGCATCCAAGTACTGCATTTCGGACTCTTTTGTTGACCATGATGGCTCCTCCATTTCTTCTAAGGGATTCCTGCACACAGTAGTAGATATAATGGTCATCTGAGTTAAATTCACCCATTCCAGTCCATTTTAGTTCGCTGATTCCTAGAAGGTCGACATTCACTCTTGCCATCTCCTGTTTGACCACTTCCAATTTGCCTTGATTCATGGGCCTAACATTCCAGGTTCCTATGCAATAGTGCTCTTTACAGCATCAGACCTTGTTTCTGTCACCAGTCCCATCCACAACTGGGTATGGTTTTTGCTTTGGCTCCATCCTTTCATTCTTTCTGGAGTTATTTCTCCACTGATCTCCAGTAGCATATTGGGCACCTACCGACCTGGGGAGTTCATCTTTCAGTGTCCTATCTTTTTGCCTTTTCATATTGTTCATGGGGTTCTCAAGGCAAGAATACTGAAGTGGTTTGCCATTCCCTTCTCCAGTGGACCACATTCTCTCAGACCTCTCCACCATGACCCAATCATCTTGGGTGGCCCCACACGGCATGGCTTAGTTTCACTGAGTTAGACAAGGCTGTGGTCCTGTGATCAGATTGGCTAGTTTTCTGTGATTACGGTTTTAGTGTGTCTGCCCTCTGATGCCCTCTCACAACACCTACCGTCTTACTTGGGTTTCTCTTGCCTTGGACGTGGGGTATCTCTTCACGGCTGCTCCAGCAAAGTGCAGCCGCTGCTCCTTACCTTGGAGGAGGGGTATCTCCTCACGGACCCCCCCTCCTGACCTCAAACGTGAAGCAGCTCCTCTCGGTCCTCCTGCACCCACACAGCCGCCGCTCCTTGGACGTAGATAGATAGATAGATAGATAGATAGATAGATAGATAGATAGATAACTACTCAGCCATAAAAAAAAGAATGATATTTTACCCCTTGAAGCAACATGGATGGACTTTGAGTGAAATAAGTTAGATAGAGAAAGACAAATGCTGTATTATATCACTTACATGTGGAATCTAAAAAATACAAACTAGTGAAAATGACAAAAAAAAAAAAAAAGCAGCAGCAGACTCTCAGATATAAAGAACAAACCAGTGGTTACCGGGGGGAGGGAGGAGCAGTATAAGAATTGGGGAGTGTGAGTTACAAACTATTGGGTATGAGATAGGCTACAAGGATGTGTGGTACAACATGGGGGATATAGCCAATATTTTGTAATAACCGTAAATGGATTATAACCTTTAAAAATTGTACAAAAAATAATTTTCTAAAAAAGGGCAAAAAGAATTTAATATGGCAAAATAAAACCCCAAGTCATCTCAGGCACCATAGAAGTCCCAGCATCACCTGACACTCCTCTTTTTTTAAATATTTATTTATTTCGCTGTTCAGGTTTTAGTTGCAGCCCGAGGGATCTTTCACTGTGGGCTTGGACTTCTCTCTAGTTGGGTCATGCGGGCTTAGTTGCCCCACAACATTTGGGATTTTTGTTCACCAACCTGGCATTGAATCCCACATCCCCTGCATTGCAAGACAGACACTTAACCACCGGCCCTCCAGGGAAGTCCCCATCCTAACACTTGTTTTCATACTGCCTATTCATCTCCTATGGAGAAGGCAGTGGCACCCCCTCCAGTACTCTTGCCTGGAAAATCCCATGAATGGAGGAGCCTGGTAGGCAGCGGTCCATGGGGTCGCTACGAGTCGGACACGACTAAGCGACTTCACTTTCACTTTTCAGTTTCACGCATTGGAGAAGGAAATGGCAACCCACTCCAGTGTTCTTTCCTGGAGAATCCCAGGGATGGGGGGAGCCTGATGGGCTGCCGTCTATGGGGTCGTACAGAGTCGGACACGACTGAAGTGACGCAGCAGCAGCAGTACATCTCCTAATCAAAGCCATCTCTCACCCTTTCTCTCCCCTTGAAACCTTTCCACAGAACCCTCTGGAACTCGGGTTTTCCCCCAGCAAACTCCTTCTCCTTTTCATCCTCAACCTCTTCTCTGAACATTCCTGCCACCTTGTTCTACTACCTAAAATGTAGCCAGCCCCTGGGGACACTAAGTCTTCCACAGTTCTCCCAAACAATCTCTCTTTTTTTTTTTTTTTTTTTTTTCATAATTCTTAAGCCTCACAATGGAAAGGTGGAACCGGTATTCTCTTGGCTCCCCATTGCTTCTTCCAAACAATTTCTCCTTCTTCTCCCATTAAAAAATAATAACAAAAGCAAAAATAGGAAAAGAATAATTGGGGCCTCTTCTTCATTAGTTATTAAATATTTGAAATACTACCCTGGACTGGGAACACACAATTATAAGAGGCAAGAATCACAACCACCTTTGGAAAATATTTGGAAGTGTTTCAAGTTTATAGAAAACACCCCCAGCCTTGCTTTTGCAGTCTTTCCAACCTGGATCCCTTTGGAGGTATCAGTTCCTGAAGCTGAGGCACAAAAGTGCCATCTGGTCTACCCACACCTCCATGCAAATCTCACGCACAACTAGAAACAGTTGTCAGCAGGCATGCCCCACAGGCCAAACAAAACTGCACCCACTAAGTCACACATTTCCTTTTCCTTTCCTTGTCTCACCTCTTTCTCACTTTATTTCATTGTTTTTGCTGTCGGGGTTATTACTTTGGAATGCCCCTTGGAGGATTTTCAGGAGTAAAATTACCTCATTTAATTCAATGCATTGCTCCCGGAAGCAAGTTTTATTTCCTGTACTTGAATCTGGATGGTAAACAAGAAGCTTCTCTTTTTCCCCATGCTCCTTTCCTGCCTCCCCTGGTATCTCTGTGGTTAAGAGGGCTCACACATTTATAACATGCCCTGTCATTTATGGAGACTGGCCTGAAGCTTGGATGGAGAGAAACAGAAATTTCTGCACACATTTTATTCCACATATTCACAGAGGACAAGGCAGTGAACAAGTTATGCTCAGGTGTTTTTATTCACATTTTTAGGGGGTTGTTCTCCCAGGCTAAGTGAGTCAAAGAATAAGGTACAAGTTCCTTGATTTTATAAGGTTTTCAACAACTCCATTTTGTACATGAAAACTTTCTATGCAGTGTAGCAAAGCAAAGACAGCATTGGCCTTTAAATCACAAGTGTGATTTTTGTGTGCTCTTCTCCACCCATTCCAATAAGACTTGCATAACCAAATCACCAGTGGCTTTTCAAGATCACCAGCACTTGTGTCTGGCCAAATCCAGTGATGGATTTTAGCTCTTGTCTTACTCAATATCTCAACAGCAAGTGACACTGTCTTCTCTTCATGAAACACTATTTCCCTTGGCTTCTGCACCATCAGTTTTGTTTCCCTCCTGCCAGTCTGTCTCGTCCCTTTCTCCTTTGCTAGTTTCTTTTTTTTTTTTTCCCTGACCTTTGTATGTTGGGATACCCCACAATTCAATCCCAGTCTTTTTGTCTCCTCTCTGTGAGGAAATGGCAATTCACTCCAATATTCTTCCCTGGAGAATCCCATGGACAGAGGAGTCTGATGGGCTACATACAGTCCATGGGGTCACAAAGAGTCAGACAAGACTGAGCAGACACGTACAAGCATGTGATATCATCCAACCCCAAGGCTTCAAAGGCAAACTGTATGCTGTTGATTCCTGAATTTTACCTTCAAACCCATCATTTCTCTTACTAGGAATCTCAGACTCAACACACCCAAAATGGTATCCTAATTTTTCCCCTCAAACCTAGCCTTCTTTCAGTCTTCTCCAACTCAGCAAATGATACCACCATTCCCCAAGATGTTCAGACCAAAACCTTGGAGTCTTTCTTAAATCTTCATTCATTCCTATTTACTTGTCTACATTTACTCAATCAGTAAGTCCTCCCAGCTTACTCCAAATCTGACCTCTTTCAACCACCTCAACCACTACCACTCTAGTTATCTTCATTTGGCTTGATTATTGCAAGTCTTCTGTGGTAGATCGGACCATAGTTTCCAAGTATTCACTGTTCCTCTTGGTGGAGTATTATATTTCCCCACCTCCAATGATGCCAGGGTTAGTCACAAGACTTCACTCAGTCAAGGAAATGTGAAGGATGTGATGTGTGTCACTTTGAGGCGAAAGAGTGCAGAATTTGTATGTGATTCACCACCATCGTTTTTGTCTCTACCAGGAGACCAATGAGCGTTGCATACAGAGGCACATATTCTAGAGTGGAGATGATGTGGAGTAGAGCTATAAGACATGAAGCATCATTACTCTGGTCTTACTCAGCCCATCCTGACCAACACACTTACCAACACTGACTCCCTACTTCTACGTCACCCCCCTCCCCCACCACATGGCCAGCAAACACTCCACAGAGGGGCATTTTGAAAAGGTAAATCAGATCATGTTGGTTCCTCACTCAAAGTCCTCCAAAGGCTTCTGCTGAACTCAGACTAAAACCCAACCTGCTCATTGTATTCTATAACCCCTTTTTGGTTGAGTCCTTCCCCATCACTCTGATAGCATCTCTTGTCCATCTTCCTCTTGCTCACTCCTCTGCTCCACACTGGCTGTGATGGTTAATTTTACACGTCAACTTGAGTGTTTCACAGGATGCCCAGATATTTGGCTGAAGGTTATTTCCCGGTGTGCCTGTGAAGATGTTTCCAGATTAGCATTTAAATCAGCAGAGTATGTAAAACAGATTGTCATTGCCAATATGGGTGGGCCTCATCCAGTTGATTCAAAGACTGAAAAGAACAGAAAGAGTGGAGGAAGGGAAAATTTGCCCTCCTCTCCTTGGCTGATTGAGCAGGGACATGGGTCTCCTCTCTTAGACTGGCATTTACTCCTCAGTGGCTCTCCTGAGTCCTGAATGTCTGGCCTTCAGATTCAGACTGAATTACAACACAGGCTCCTCTGGGTTTCCAGCTTACAGACAACAGATCGTGGGGTTTCTCAGCCTCCAAAGTCAAAACATTGGTTCCGTTTCTCTGGGGAACCTTGACTAATACATTTCCTTTGTTGCTGTTTCTTGAATATGCCAAAAATCTATCCACTCCAAGAAAAGGCAGAGACGTGCTGACAGCATGTTGAAGAATCGAACCTTCGGAAAGTAACTTGGTTTAGATCGAGTCATGAGGGTGAGCCTCTAGTTTTCCTTAAAAAGGAAGAAGAAAGCCTTAAACTTCACTCTCTGTCCCTCTCTCTCTTCCTCTCTTCACCACTAGGTGACACAGCAGGAAGCCAAGTCAGGTCCAGTGGATAAGAATCCATCTGCCAATGCCAGGGACATGTATATGATCCCTGGTCTGGGAAGATTCCACATGCTGTGGAGCAATTAAGACCATGAGCCATAATTGCTGATGCCGCTGAAGCCGCTGAAGCTGGTGCGCCTAGAGCCTGAGCTCTGCAACCAGAGAGGCCACCACAAAGAGAAGCCCGCACACGACAACAAAGTCTAGTGCCCACTCACTGCAACTGGAGAAAGCAAGGAGGACCCAGCGCAACCAGAAAGAAAGAAGAAAAAGAGAATCTAAGCCAGGAAGCAGTCATCACCAGGAAACTTTCAAATCTGCTGGCACCTTGATCTTGGACTTCCTGGCCTCCAGAACCATGAGAAATAAAATATCTGTTGCTTAAACCACCCCGCCTATATAGTATTCTGTTATGGCAGCCCAAACAGATTGACAACACCTAAATTATGTGTATATAACTTTGATGAAAATGGAAACCAAATTTTGAAATGATCATGCATCAACAATAAATTAAAAGGATGATTTTAATTTGGCTTCCCTCATTGTGTGCACACAGATACATGGCACCATTTGGGCAATACATTTTGCAAAGCATCTAAATGCATGAAAATATTTCAGGGAAGTGATAATCATGGCCTGGGCCAATCTGTCTTTTGTAAATAGTTCTCAGGGAAGTATACTAATTAGAGCTAGGATAGGCAAATGACACAGCAACCCATCAATCAACAGCCTCACTGCTCATCTATTGAATATATAGCAACAGATAGTCAACCTTCTGTGGAATAAACAAGCAAGTGGAAGTTTCTGGCACTAAAGATGTTATTATTCAAGGAAAGACATGGGGCATAAATTTCTGTAAAGTTAAATGACAGTACCAATTTATAAATAATACTTCATCAAAAAGTAAAAAGATGTCACAAGATTATGCAAGACTTTCACTAAATAAAGTACAGAAGTGTTACTGTATAGAAGAAAGAGAACTCGAGATGCAGAGAAGGGATCTCAGAGGAAAGAGATGAGAAGTAGGCCTTGAAAGATGGGCTGCGCACGAATGGATGTGGGAAAGGAGGAATTCAAAATGTAGATCCATTTATATAAGATGTGGTCTTGGCACCATGAAAAAATTTCCATGTCTGGAGCCAACACATTAGAATGCAAGTCTACTAAGCAGAGTTCAGAGGCAAAGTTTTAGCCTTTGGCCAGAGGAAAGCCACTAATTCAAAAAAAACAAAATTCCATAACCCACAGTGAGGCCAAGAATCCAACCAGGTGCCCTGCTAGGGTATATATCACCTTTTATGAGATTTTTAAAAGAAAAACCCAGGAAAGGTTTCTGATCAATGTTACAGGCCCAAATTACATGTAAACGGCAATTACCTCTTAGCAAAAGAATTAATTAGGGCTGACTTGATTTTATCATGAATAATAAAAATAAAAATATGTTTGTGGACTTCTGTACTTCAATAAAAGTATGGGGTGTGATTTATTGGTGAGAGTATTCTTCAAGGGAATATAAATATGTAATTTTTATAAAGTTCAAATACATTACCTCTTCAATGGCTGAAATAAAGTAGTGACTTCAGTTCAGACAAATAAATAGAAGGGATATGTAAATTAGCAAAAATTAATGTTCTAACATTTACATAACACTTAAATCCTGCAATGAAAAATATCTAGATCAGTGGAAGTCAGAAGTATTTCCCTTACGTAACTATCATCAGACAAATCTGCATCCATGGTAGTCCCTCAAAAGCAAACTTCTAACTGTATTTGTAAGTAATTAAGGGAGATCTGGTGGTTTCCCAGGTTGCTCAGTTGTAAAGAATCTGCCTGCCAATGCAAGAGCCGCAGAAGATGTGAGTTCAATCCCTGGGTCGGGAAGATCCCCTAGAGCAGGAAACGGCAATCCACTCCAGCATTCTTGCCGGGAAAATTCCATGGACCGAGGAACCTGGCGGGCTGCAGTCCATGGGGTTGCAAAGAGTCAGACACTACTGAGCGACTGAACACACACAGAGAAGGCAGAAGCCACATCACAAGGGAAGGCTGTGACCAGTTGACATCCAGTTCAGAAGAGCAGGGAGCCGTACCCACCAGTGCCCAGGAGAGGGCAGGCAAGAACCACTCAGGGGGAGTCATCCTCAGAAGGTCACCCCTTGGGCACCAGTCAGGAGAAACCATCCTCCCCACCTGCACAGAGATGGCCAGAATCTGCCCAGGACTGACTGCTAAAGGAGATGGAAAAGGGGAGATGCGATGGTGAGTCACCTTGCCAAAGGCAGCTGAGACGCATGAAGCACAAAGCCATGAAGAATCGTGGAGAAGCCAGAGGATGGACAGAGCAGCCAGTCAAAAGGACCCAGGATCAGGAATGAGGCAGCCCTGATCATGCCACTCCGCTGCTCACATGCCTTCAGTGGTCCCTATTTCCACTGCACAACCCAAGCTCCTTAGTCTGGCATCCAAGGCCCTACAATGATCTAGACAGAACCCACCTTAATTATCTTAGACATTAGTGTTTGTTTTTAATCATACACTGAATACTCCAACCAAACCAAGGATGACTTCCTTCCTCAATGTCATTGTTCCTGCTGTCCCTTCATTCACTCATCCTATAACAAACACCATGTGACTGCTACATACTGGTGATGAGAGGGAAGGATACGGGATCGGTAAGAAGAAATGGTCACCTTTGAGCAGCTACCGGGAGGAGACAGACAGTGAGGTGGTGATGTATGCTACACTGAGGGTAAGCAAGGGAGATAATGGGGTGGAAAGAGGCGTGGCTAATCAGGCTGTCCTAGAAGGCTTCCTGGAGGCGGTGACCATCCCCTTGAAATGCCTTTTTCTCTCCTCACCATATATTTAAACCTTCATTGCCTACTGGAGGGCCATCTATTGTTTTCATCTGCCTGCCTACCTTTCCCTGCTGCTGGGAAAATGTACCCCCTCCTCCTTTGGAAATGGCTCTCTACTCACCTTCCCCAGTGGGCTGGCCAGTCATATTATCTCTTCCTTTTGTCCATGGTAACTGGTTCAGGGAGTATCCTCTAAACCAATCAGACCAGTTCTCTGGAGTTTTTTGCCCTCCCATTGAAGTTAGAGGCGTCGCTCCTTCTGTCTCTGGGTTGGAAGCTGTCAGTGTGGATTTCAAAGCTGCTGGTGCCAACTCCCTTGCCCCCTTGAGGATCCTGAGAGGATAAACTGTAGAGAAAGAGGCAGAGAAATGTGACCCGATGCAAATCCCAGAATGCAGTTACACTGAATTATGGCCAGGCCTGTATTTAACTGTGTGTAACAAGAGCCCAGCTCTGGGACTTAACCAAAGAGTTCTTTTTCTCAGGTAACAAGTGGTCAAATGTCAGCAGGCAAAATCTAGAACGCTGGCTCCACAACAATGACAAAGACCAACCTCCTCCCACCATCCTGCCTCACCCTCCTTATCACCTCTCCTTCTCACCTCCCAGGATGACTGCTGACTCTCTGGGCATCGTATCCACATGCCAGACAAGAAGGATGAAAAGCATATGCCAGCTTGTTGTTGTTCGGTCGCTCAGTCATGTCTGACTCTTGGCGCCCGCATGGACTGCAGCACGCCAAGCCTCCCTGTCCCTCACTGTCTCCGGGAGTTTGCCCAAGTTCATAGCCACTGAGGCAGCAATGCCATCCAACCGTCTCATCCTCTCCTGCCCCCTCTCCTCCTGCCCTTTTCTCCAGCTAAGTGTCCCCTTTGGTCCGGATTCCCACCAGGCGCATCCTGTATACCTCAGCTTACATCCCAGTGTTCAAAAAAGGGTCCTGTGCCCCCCCCACACATAAGATACAAGGGAGTCTGGAGGGGGTGTTAGTTGGGCACAATAAGAAGATACAAGGAATGCCTACTGGGAAGGCAGTGGGTGGTGTCTGCCACGACTCCTAAATTGCCTTGCTGGGCTATATAGATCCACAAATCTTCCTTTTTGGCTTAAGCCAGTTGGAGGTAGATGTTTGCAACTTTCAGGAAAAAAAGCCATGACCCATACACCTGCCAAAGGCCACTGCTACCACCTGATCCCACTCCAGCAGGACAATCGCAACTTCAATCTCCAGTTACAATGGGCGCTTTTCCCACTGCAGCCTGAGGTAGGGCATCCCTGGGCCAGGGTTAATTCTGCAGACAGCCCAGACAGACCAGCAGCTCCTGCCAGCATGATTGCTAGAATCTAGCTACTAAAGACCAGCTGTGTCTAAAGCCATCAGCACCATGGGGACTTCCCTGGCAGTCCAGTGGCTAAGACTTCAAGCTCCCAATGCAGGCAGCCCAGGTTCAATCCCTGGCGCTGCAACTAAGATTTCGAATGCTGCAGCTAAAGATCCCATATGCCACATTGAAGATCGAAGAGCCCAGGCAATGCAACGAAGACCAGGAGCTGCCAAATAACTAAATAAAAGGCCATCAGCACCGTCAACTTGTACCTAGTCACTGTTATTGGCACCCACCCCCCGAATCCAGCAATGCTACCCAGGGCTTTTTGCTGGCAGGAAAGAGGGGAGACCCTATTTACCACTAAAATGCTGAAATATAATCTGGTACATCTACATGATGGGATGCTGCACAGCAATAAAAGAGATTAAGGATTCTGTATTTCTTGACTTGTGCGTCTGTGCTCAGTCGTGTCTGACTGCTTTCGACCCCATGGACTGTAGCCTGCCAGGCTCCATGGGATTCTCCAGGCAAGAATACTGGAGTAGGTTGCCACTTCTTACTCCAGGGGATCTTCCCCACCCAAGGATCAAACCCGAATCTCCTGCAGCTCCTGCATAGACAGGTGGATTCTTTACCACTGAGCCACCTGGGAAGCCCCATTCTGATGTGAAACACCTTCCAAAAAGCATTGCTAAGTTGCTTCAATGTGTCTGATTCTTTGAGACCCCATGAACTGTATGTTGCCTGCCAGGTATTAGTAAGAGGGGGTGGGAATCAAAGCGCAAAACAGTATATATAGGAGATAATCACTTGTGTTAAAAGGAACAAAAAATAATACACGTGTAAATATCTGCACCTGCCTAATGGCAACCGACTCCAGTATTCTTGCCTGGAAAATTCCATGGACGGAGGAGCCTGGTGGGCTACACAGTCCGTGGGGTTGCAAAGAATCAGACACGACTGAGCGACTTCACTTTCAAAATATCTCAGGAAAAAAATATGAAACTGGTCCTATTAGCTGCCTTCAGAGTGGAGAACAGGGAACTGAGTAGATTGGAAGCGAGGCATTTATTATACTCTTTAAATCTTTTAAATCCTGGACCTTGTGAAACCTATTTGGACCTATTTGGATCTTGTGAACCTATCTGAAAAAGAACAAAAATACATTTCTTGAAGTAAACACATTGTGGTTTGTGGTGGTATGCCTGGGGGTTTTTTGTTTTCTGTCTTGTTTTTCTAGGCTAAGCAACAGGAAAGAAGAAATTTGGCAGCCAGGGCTGGGAAGAAAAACGAAAGAAAAGGAAAATTAGCATCCATTTAACAATACAATGGATATAATGTCTTCATTAATGGCTGTTTTCTCATATTATTTTCAAAGCATTTACAGACATCAGTTCACTCATTCTCGCTCTCTCCTTCCATCCCTGACTCTCTCTCTCACACCTTACAAGGTGTGGAAAAATGGATCCAGTTCCTTTCAGCTCAGAGGTGATGATGCACTGCTTGAAATCCAAGTCTCCCAGCCTGACCAGCTCCTGCATTCTGGTATCAGGCTACTGTGCCTTTCCCCAGGCTGTTGTCTGGGCCTGGAATTCCCTTTCTTCTTGTCCTTATGCCCAGAAGCCACTCCAGCAATATTCCTTCTTTTAAACCCAAGGTTTCACAAACTTTTCCTTTTAAATGCTGAATAGTAAATAGTTTAGGCTTTGAGGGTCATCTGGTGTCTCCAGATACCAACTTTCCAACTTTGCCATTAGGGGGCAAAATCAGCCATGGACAACACAGAAACGAACAAACCAGCCATGCTGTGCTCCCACCCAATTTTATTTACCAAAACCAACAGTGGGCTGGAGTTAGCCTTCATGGCAGGGTGGTACTTTGCTGGCCTCGCTCTTGAACCCCAAGGAAATTTGCCATCAGCTAGCATCATGCTCCACATTACATTATCCACCAGGGGTTTATACTTTTTTCTTCCCCCAGATGCAAATTCCTTGAAGATAAGGACTGGTGGGAACGTAAACTGGCACAGCCACTATGGAAAACAGTACGGAGATTCCTCAAAAAATTAAGACTAAAACTACCATATGATCCAGCTATTCCACTTCTGAGTATATATCCAAAGTATGCAAAAACACTAACTCAAAGAGATATATTCGTACCTATGCTCATCAGAGCATTATTTACAATAACTAAGGTACAGAAGCACCTAAGTGCCCACCAAAAGATGAATGATAGTATATACATGCGTACAATGGAATATTACTCAGTCATCAAAAAGGTGAAATCTTGCCATTTGCAACAAGATGGAAGGACCTTGAGTGAGGGTATTAATTAGGCTTACTAAAAAGTAAGTCAGACAGAGAAAGACAGTGTATAATTTCATTCATATGTAGAAAATAAAAAACTAACAATAATAACAAAATAAACTAATAAACCAAATTAAATGAAAAGAAACATGTAAATGCAGAAGACAGAGTAGTAGTTACCAGATAGGAAGGGGTGGGGAAAGGCAAAATGAGTAAAGAGGATCCACTATACAATGACAGATGAAAGCTAAATTTAGGGGGATGAGCACAGTCTAGTGTACCCAGAAGTAGAAATATAATGTTGTACATATGAAATCTATTTCATGCTATAAACCAATGCTACCATAACAAAAAATAATAAATTTTAAAAGACTGTCTTTTAGTCCCTTTTAATACTCACCCACTAACCTGGATATCCACTGAATTGGCCCAAAGTCTCTTAACCCTTCTGCAAGGGAGAGAACCCAGGTTAAAGCTTCTTTTTCTGGGGTCAAGTCTGTCACACCCAACTCCAGCCACAACACCCCATGTGCCCTTCATCTGAAAATCAGTGTCCCTATCTGCTCCACACCCCTGAGTTCTCTGCTTCCAGAGCCTCCCAGAATAACTGAGTGTCTTCTCTAAATGTTCAGTGAAATATCTGGATTGTGTGTACCTGATCAGTCTCTCAGTTGTGTCAGACTCTTGGTGACCCCGTGGACTACAGCTCACGAGATTCCTATGTCCATGGGATTCTCCAGCAAGAATACTGAAAGGGGTTGCCATTTCCTCCTCCAGGGGATCTTCCCTACCCAGGGATCGAACCTGACTCTCCTGCGTCCCCCACATTGGCAGGCAGATTCTTTACCTCTGAGCCATTCAGGAAGTGTCTGGACTAATCTTTCTAAATTATCAAATTCAAAGCCAGTCTTGCTGAACCTGGATTCCACACCCCCTTCTATGGCTCTCTGATCCCATCCCTCACACACTGCCCAGCTGGTCCATGATTTAACAGTACTGCTTTCGTTGCTGTTAGTTTTCTGGTCCATCTTCAACATTCATCAGTAGCAAATGAACATTCATTGAGCAGCTACTATAATCTGTGCTTTGAGAATTTGAGAAAGAGTCTCAAGAGAAGATTAGACTTGTGTTTTCCATTGTATAACCTTTGGTACAATTTGATTTTTTTTTTATATTATTACAGGCATGCTAAATCTCTTCAATCATATCTGACTCTTTGCAATTTGACTCTATAGAGTGTAGCCCATGAGGCTCCTCTGTCCATGGGATTCTCCAGGCAAGAATGCTGGAATAGGTTGTTATGCCCTCCTCGGGGGGGGGGTCTTCCCCACCCAGGGATCAAACCTGCATCTTCTGCATCTCCTGTATTGCAGGCGGATTCTTTATTGCTGAGTTACCAGGGAAGCCAGTTTACATTACTACCTTCAGCTTATAAACATCTTAGAAAAGACCCCCGAAGAGATTTGATATGCCAATTTTGAAAAAGTATATTTCACATGTGAGGTCTTTCTGCATATGATTGTGGAATAGTTGGTGGCTAAGTCTAGAGGAAAACAAATAATTTTTGTTTTGAGTTTGTAAACTACAGAGTTTTATTAAATAATCTTATCCACACTAAGATTTGTTTCTGCACTAATGGTGTTTCTATGCTTCCGAAGTCAAGAGCCTCAGTGTTCTGAGATTTGAAACCCAAAAAGGATGCAGCCTTTCCTTGGGCCCTGCCCACCACACTCCACCAAACTCATCACTGCCTCCTGCCCGCAAAGGGTGAGTCTAGAAAAAACCCAGCTGACTCAGCCCTGGAACTGCCCTCCTCACTCCCCCCGGCAGGACTGCTGTTCCTCTGCCTCCCAGTAGGGGGAGCAGCTGTTCCCTTCATCAGCTCCAGAGACCTTCACAGCCTCCAGTTATTCTCCAGGGTTCGTAGACCTAAAAGACTCTCCCCAGAGTTTCAATCTTCCGTGGCCCACAGCAGTGGCAGCACTGTCCAAACTCCATCTCTGCTGAAAATGTAGCAAAATGAAGACTGTATTGGGAGCTGGCACCCAATAGCATGTCTCCCATCATGCCTGCCACCTGCCTTCAGCCCCTGATGTCTTGAGGAGAAAAAAATGAAATGCAAATTTGGACACATAGAAATGATGAATGAAGCTGCCACCACCCCCTAGAGCCCTTGGGCTTTCTTCTCTGACTCAGTCACCAATTCCCTAAGCTCGAGCAGTGCCTTCCAAAGCCTGGGTGTGACTACAGAGCCCTTGAAAAGTGACTAGTGTGATGAGTAGTTGAATGTTTTATTTTAATTCAGCTAGATTTAAAAACAATTCAGTTATTGGAAAACTTTATGCCTGGGACAATGTGGGCAAGATGAATATTTTTTCAACTGTAAATTTTATAAATTCGAAATACATATCAAGTATTTTTATTGAAAATTTAAGACTCCAGATGAGATGCTCTGTAGATAACAGATTTTGAGCACATAGAACAAAAAGAACACAAAACGGTCATATTCATAGTGGTTCATATGATTACACGTGAATATGCTGTTTAGGGTATCTCGGGTTAAACTATATTACTAAAGTTAATTTTACCTGTTTCTTTTTTCACCTAAGAGTTGGCCTTTGAACAACACAGGGTGAATTGCACAGGTCATTTATATGCTTATTTTTAAACAGTAAATACTGCAGTGTTACACAGTCTTTGGCTGGTAGTATCTGCAGAGGTGGAACCACAGATACAGAGGAAGCATGGATTTGGAGGGCCAATCATAAATTACACTCAAATTTCCCACTGCTTCAAGGGTTGAGGTCCCTAGTCCCCCATGCTGTTCAAGGGTCAGCGGTATTTTTTTTTTTTAGCAAACAACACTCTTCTAGATCCTCTTCCAGTTTGTTTGTTTGTCTTGGAGAGGGGTTGGCTGTGCTGAGCGGCATGTGGGATTTTAGTTCCCCGACCAGGGATCAAACCCACTCTGCCTGCTTTGGAAGCGCAGCGTCTTAACCACTGGACCACGAGGGAAGCCACTCCAGTTTTCCTTTCCATTGAAAACTGGCCGGAAATTCCACCCAGTGTGAACAGGGTGGTGTTCTCAGAAGAAATCGCACAGCTTTCTGAGGCCTGCTGTGCTGGAAGGAGGCAGAAGGAGCAATACCAGGTGGAACTGAGTCTGAATCTGACATCCTAAGGGAAAGCCAACCCATCCCAGGACCCTCCCAACGCCATCCCAACTCCCATGCCATCAATGGGATCCCTGCAGGCCCTCAGTGGACCCTCTCCTGGAGACCCAGGGATGATAAATGCACGGTTCTGGCCTTTTAGGAGCACATGGCTTTGGAGAGAGGGTTTCCACAGTCAAGCATAAGAGCCGTGGTACATGCAGGATCCTCTGACTCAGCCCCAGGGGGAGCAGGGAACCCCTTCCCCACCCCAGATGAGATGGCTCTGGGGCAAAGCTGGAAGAAATTAAGACCTCTCTTCAGCTGGCCTATGAAGTGGCTCTACCAAACCAGATGCATGAACTTGGGCATCATTGCCCCTTGCCAAGGCTTGGCTTCCATCTTGTAAAATAAGACGCTTCAAACAGATTCTGCTTAAGAATGTAGTTATTCAGTACAACTGTTCTTTTCTCTACGCAGCGTTGGCAGAGAAGCAGGGCTCCAATCAGGCCCAAGGCCAGGCCTTGACTTTTCTCCGAGAGCTAACTCAGGAGTTCATTTCCATGCCCAGCGCCCAAGCCCAGGTCTGCTTGAAACACAGGCCAAAGACTCATTAAAGATACACAGAAGGGAGGGCTGTGGGAACAGAAGTGCCAGCCCCTGCCCCCCACACCAGCAGGACCAACGCTGGGAGTTAAGCTTTCGGTGACCGCTCTTATCCCTGGGAAGCACCCCCTTCCAGGAGACTCCAAGTTGGAAACACACAAGATGGATTTGAGCACAAGGCCCCATCACAAATGCTAGCAGGATCAGAATATCCAGCAAAGTTCTTTCGGCGGCTTCTGGTGCCTGAAAAGTGGGGAGAGCCTGATCGTCAAAACCCAGAAACCCAGCTCTCATCCTGACTCAGAAAGAAAGTAAACAAAAAGCAATAGTCTCTCTGTCGTGTCCGACTCTTTGCGACCCCCTGGTCTGCCCATGGAATTCCCCAGGCAAGAATACTGGAGTGGGTTGCCATTCCCTTTTCCAGGGGATCTTCCCAACCCAGGGATCGAACTTGGGTTTCCTGCATTGCAGGCAGATTCTTTACCGTCTGAGCCACCAGCCTTGGAAATACAAATAACAACAATAACAGCAGTAATCATTTGCCCATCTCTCCCTCCATGTGCAAGAGCAAAACAGGCACGTAAATCAAAGGCAGTGGAATGAGGGAGGCCAAGTGCACCTCCAGCTACAGGAACCAGGAAGGGTGGGATCCTAGCAAGGTGGCATCTGGGGGAACAAGGAAACTGGGGTCCTGGGCGGAGAGGCCGTGGAGGCTAAAAGGAGTGCATCTTCCTTTCCCGTTTAGTTTAACGCTCTTCTTCTCAAGAGGGAAGACAGTATTTCTGCAGCAGTGGACTAACTCTTCTCTATACTGAAACATAGTTTGTTCTGAGCTTTAACGCTTGGTTATTTACACTTTCTGTTGCTGCATTTATCACTCTCAAGAACGTGTGCAATAGTTTACAACTGAGATGCTTTGTGGGAGCCTAGTCCCTCCAGCAGGACAGGGAGTTTGTTTGATACTTTCTCTTGTTCACTGTCAGCCTGCCATGCGATCTCTGAATTAGAAGGACCCTGAAGATTATTCTAGCCAGACCCTCGACCTCTTCTTTCCCCCAGATGCCTCTGCAAGACAGGTGCGCATGCCATCTTTTCTTTATTGTATGCAAAACAGGATGTTAAAAATGTATTCTTTCTGTTTCAGTATCAGTTCATACCCCCAAGAGAACAAGAGCTGGCTGTTTACCATTTCAAAGTGAAGGGTAAGGGACTCTCCTGGTGGTCCAGTGGTTAAGAATCTGCCTTGCGATACAGGGGATGTAGGTTCGATCCCTGGTTGGGGAACTAAGATTCTTCATGCCACAGAGCAAAATCTATGCGCTGCAATGAAAGATCTCCCATGATGCAGCAAAGATCCCAAGATCCCACGTGCTGCAACTAAAACCCAAGGCAGCCAAATAAATACATAAATATTCTTTAAAAAGAAAAAAACCAAGTGAAGGGGTTTTTTGGAGAGAGTCGTCAAGTCCATGTGTCCATGATCCCTGTGGGGAAGGGGCTTCGTCGTCTCACTAAAAGCCGAGGCAAAGGGCCTGAGGTGACCTCTTGGAAGGCTGAATGCAAGTACACAGGAGACAGTAGATTGGTGCCTGACTCACCCTGGGAAACCTAAGGGCCCCGGCTGGCTAGCTGCTCTGCGGATGGACTGAGGAGCAGTTCTATGGAAGGTGGCCTGCTCTCCCCAAGTTGTCAAGGCAGTGGATAGGGGAGAGTTTCCTGTGATCCAGAACCAGCCCTGCAGGAGGTGACTGCCAGATGCCGGGGTGAAGACGTTGTTCAGGAGCCGACAGAAGACACCTGGTGCGCGGTCAAGCAAACTGCAGGTGCCCCCGGGAAGAGGGAGGGGTTGGCTGCAAAAAACCCAGGAAGGAACACTTGAGATCAGTCTACTGTCAGACCTGGAGGGCTAGAACAGCACCAGTGCAGTAAATCTTTTCCTGCCCTTCTGCTCCTCTCTGGGCTTCGCTGGTGGATCAGATGGTAAAGAGTCTGCCTGCAGTGCAGGAGACCCCAGGTCTGATCCCTGGGAGGGAAGATTCCCTGGAGGAGGAATCCTCCAGTATACTTGCCTGGAGCATCCAATGGATAGAGGAGACTGGCGGGCTACAGTTCATGGGGGCCGCAAAGAGTCAGACACAACTAAGCGTCTGAGACACTTGTTCCTCTCTCTCCCTTCCCAGTTATGGAGGAACCAGGGGCTCAGGGAAGATGAGAAGGAAACAGAAACACCAAGTGAAGAAAAAGAGACCCAGAAGTCCCCACCCCCTCTCACTCACTCCAGGAGCCAGCCAAGCTGGAGAAGGAAGAAATTGTCACTCACAATGAAGATTGGGGTTGTCGAGTCCTTACACTGGAGTGGACCTATTAATTACTAAATGGAGTCCGAGTTTTTGTGGAAAAGTAACTGGATGACTGTTTTGTAGATAAGAGTGACAAAAGAAGTCCAGTTTTATCAAGGAGCCAGATAAAACCTACAGAAAATTTGACAGGACGGCGGGAGACCAAGGATACAATTCACTTCCATTGCATCTTACAGGTCCCTTCTCGTCCACTGTGATAGTGACACTTTCAGAAGTCAGAATCATGCTCCCTGTAGCATTCCAATCTTTTTTCTTTCCTCAAAGAATAATATAGGATGAAGTTTTTCCCTTGGAAGAAAATATTCATCTACAAGTTGAACATTGCACCATATGGACACACCGTCATTTATTTATCCAATATCTATCCAATGTTTGCTCTTGCAAATCATGCTAAAATCAAATATACTATGCATAAATCTTTGTACACATATCTAATTCCTTCCTAAGGATAAATTCCAAGGAATGGAACTGCTAGATTAATGGGTAAAAATTTTCAAGGCTTTTTCTCTGTCTTATTGAAGAGGTCTAGAAACATGTTTTTAGTAAGTGAATTGAGTTGTCCAGACCAGCCCTGCAGTAGCTGATAATTTTCTACAACCTAAATAGCTTTTCTCAGGAGAGAGAAGTTACTCTTGGGGAGGTCTTCCCATGCACAGGTATGTAAGGGGAGTGAGCATCACTCTTGAAGAAACCAACTATAAAACAGAGAGAGAGAGAAACTCATTGCATAATACTTGCATATAGTGCTTACCTTCCTAAGTTCCTCATGGAATTGATTTCTTGGGGAAGCAATATTTCTTGGGGAAGCAATATTTCTTGGGGGAAGTGTGGTCAATAGCACAGATTCTGGAGTTGGACAGATCAGTCTTGCTTCCCCCGCATTCTAAAGGTGTTCCTCAAGCCAGTCTTACTTTCCCCTCTGTGTCCTGAGCATCCTCATTTGTAAACTTTCTCTGAGGGTTGTACTGTGTCCGCCAAAATTCATGTGTTGAATCTTCCGTGCCTCAGAATATGACTTCATTTAGAGCATTGGTTTTTGAAGAGGTAATGAAGTTTAAATCATTTGAGTAGGTCCTCATCCCGTAAGATCAAACTCCTTATAAGAAGAGAAGCTTAGGATACAGACACACGAAGAGGAAGGACCATCTGAGGAGATGCCATCTCCACACCAAGGGGAGAGGTCTGAGAAGAAACTAACCCTGAGGACACCATGATCTCAGACTTCCAGCCTCCAGGACTGTGAGAAAATCAATTTCTGTTGTGTAAGAAACCTAGCCTGTGGTAATTTATGATGGAAGCCCTAGCTAACTAAAACTCTTTCTAAAAGCAGAGACATCACTTTGCTATGGACAAAGGTCCAATAGTTACATATAGCTGTGAGAGTTGGACCATAACGAAGGCTTAGCTCCAAAGAACTGATGCTTTCAAACTGGTGCTGGAGAAGATGCTTGAGAGTCCCTTGGACAGCAAGGAGATCAAACCAGTCAACCCTAAAGGAAATCAACCTTGAATATTCATCGAAAGGACTGATGCTGAAGCTGAAGCTCCAGTGCTTTGGCCAACTGAGCCAACTCATCAGAAAAGACCCTGATGCTGGGAAAGATGGAGGGCAGGAGGAGTGACAGAGGATGAGATGGTTGGATGGCATCATTGACTCAATGGACATGAGTTTCAGCAGACTCCAAGAGATAGGGAAGGATAGGGAAGCCTGGTGTGCTGCAGTCCATGAAGTCACAGAGTTGGACACAACTGAGCAACTGAACAACAACAAAATTAGATTAATTCCTGAAAGTGCTTAACTGGATGTCTGGAGGACTAATTGCTTGATAAATGGTATCATTCATTGTCATTTTCTGTGCTTATTTTAACAGACAAACTGAAGCCAGGTCAGCTAAATCAGTGGTTCCCAACTGGTAGTGATTTTGCCACCCAAGAGATATTTGGCAGTATCTTTAGATATTTTTGATTGTCACAGGTTAGGGGAAAATGTGCCACCAGCATCTAATATGTAGGAATGCTTCTAAACTCCTATGCACAGAACAGCCTCACTCACACACACACACACACCCCAAAAATCAGTATTTCAGAGGTTCAGAATGCCAGACCAACCCTGGCATTCACTGAGAGCCAGCATTCACATCCTGATAAACCCTATATCCTTATTTTGTGTGAAGCATTTCCTTCCCACTATCTCCAGAGCCATCTGGTATACCAACAGGTAGGCCTGGCCACACCCCCCTGTCTAGCACTCACAGTGTGAGATGATACAGAGGAATCTAATTACCAGGTGTATTAGTAGGCTCTTACTACAATGGGGCAGGCAGTAAGAATACCACTTCCCTGGGTCAGGAAGACCCCCTGGAGGAGAAAATGGCAACCCACTCCAGTATTCTTGCCTGGAAGATAGCATGGACAGAGGAGCCTGGTGGCCTACAATCCATGGGGTGGCAAAGAGTTGGACATGACTGAGCACGCATGCACGCGCTACAGTGATGCTGCCTAATGAGCAATTACAAATCTGTGAGGCAAACAAATTAAGCATTTATTTGTTGCTCATGGCTTTGAGGGACGGCTGTCACAGTTCAGCTTCAAGCTGCGGGTCAAGCTCAGGTCTGCCCCATGCATTTCATCCTGGAGCACGGGCTGAAGGAACCCCAAGAAATTGGCATGTAATTCTCACAGCAGAAGTTCTCAGGAGGACGAGCCGCCTACAGATAATAAATGTTGGAGAGGGTGTGGAGACAAAGGAACCCTCCTGCACCATTGGTGGAAATGTAAATTGTTACATCCACTATGGAAAACAGTATGGAGTTTCCTTAAAAAACTCAACGTAGAATCACCATATGATCCTGCTATCCTATTCCTGGGCATATATCTGAAGAAAACTCTAACTCAAAAGGATACATGCACCCTAGTGTTCTTTGCAGCACTATTGTCAATAGCTAGACATGGAAGCAACCTGAATGTCTATTGACAGGTGAATGAATAAATAAGATGTGGTATATATACAATGAAATATTACTCAGCCATAAAGAAAGAATGAAATAATGCCATTTGCAGCAACATAGATGGTCCTAGAGATTGTCATATTAAGTGAAGAGTCAGACAGACAAATATCATAATATAACTTGTATGTGGAGTTTTAAAAAATGATTAAAATGAACTTATTCATAAAGCAGAAATAGACTCAAGGATGTAGAAAACAAAGCTTTGGTTACCAAAGAGATAGTGGAGGGTGGGGAGAGGGGAGATGAATTAGAAGTTTGAGATTAACATATATACATTACTATACATTAAAATATGTGAACAGCAAGGACCTACTATATAGCACAGGGAACTATACTCAACATTTTGTAATAACCTGTGATGAGCTTCCCTGGTAGCTCAGACGGTGGAAGAACCCACCTGCAATGCGGGAGACCCAGGTTCAATCCCTGGGTCAGGACGATCCCCTGGAGAAGGGCATGGCAACCCACTCCAGTATTCTTGCCTGGAGAACTCCTTGAACAGAGGAGCCTGACAGGCTACAGTCCACGGGGTCACAAAGAGTTAGACACGACTGAGCAACTAACACTAACATAATGGAAAAGAATCTGAAAAAGTAAATATATTGTATACACACACACATATATAAATCACTTTGCCATACACCTGAAACTAACAGAACATTGTAAATTAACTATACAACTTTTAAAAAAACAGGACTGGAGGGGGAAAATGCCTCTTACACCCAGCTCAGTCTTTGCATTACAGCTGCCAGATTCTTTTCCTCCTGAAAACTCAGGGGGCGGAAAATACAAAATTTTAACACTAAAAAAAGTGCCAAGAAATTTTTATAAATTCAGTTATCAACTCTTCTGGCAACAGGTAAATTCTGTCACCTTCCCTCTGGGCAGTATTAATGTTTTAAACTTTGAAATCAGAGTTCTTGAGTAGCTGTTTTCGCCCACTGTTCCTCTAAACACCACCGCACATGGAGGACAACCCTTTAAACCCCACCCCCTTCTGGCTGTCCTTTGTCCACTTCTGCAGACTTGATCTACGCCAGTTCCCTCCGGCTGTCATCCAACATAGGGCTTCAGAGCTTAGCATGAAATTCCCCCACATTTTCAAGCCCCGCTCTCTCCATCAGACTCCATGCACCAAATTCCTTAATCACTTACTCTAATTCCCCTTATCTACACCTAGCTCGCACTAATCCAGTATCTCTATGGAACAATTAGGCTTCCAAATAGAGGCAATTTCTTCCACTTCCCATGGCCAACAGGCTGATAGAACAGGGCAGAGATCACAGAGCCCATACAGAAGAGTGGTTCTCAGAATACTTATATTTTAAACCTGGAACTCTTTGTTCATCTAAAATTCCTCTAAAGAAGCCAAATATGCAAAGCAGATAAAGGCAGAACTACTCGAAATGAGAGTGAGTTTGGAGGGAACCCAGAGATCCGCCCGATCTTGCTCCCCACCCCTCAGCAGTTTTAAGGGAGCCCTTTGAAAGCCAAGGCTCAAAGTCTCCACATGTGCTCTCCCTTCTTCCTTCTGCCTGAAGAGCACCTCCCCGAGCTGTTGGCCTGGATCATCCCCTCACACCAATCAAGTCCCTAAACAAATTCCCCCTGTCATGGGCAGGGTGGAGTGGGGTGGGGTGGGGTGTTTTCCTGGCCACTTATCTAAAGCAGCCCCCATCCCAAGTCTTCTTTCAGGCTGCTTTAGTCTTGTGTTAGTCCAGGTCCTCTAGGAAAAAAAGATGCCAAGCTGGGATAAGAATTACCGAACATGATCAGGGGAAACATAAGAAATTGAAGGGAGGTAACTGGGATGGACTGGAAAAGCTGCAATGAAGGTCTGCTCATGAGTGAAGGAGAAAGGGAAAGAAGGAAGGACAAAGGGAAGAAGGGAGGGAGAATATGCGGGAGGAGGAAAGTCTTAGACTATAATAGACTTCAAAGGAAATTTCCACAAGACCTTCAGAGAGTATTCAAGCCGAAGTCCCGCATCAATGAGCCCTGCCTCCGTCTTAGTGTCCTGCCCTGCTCAACTATTGGCAGACAACAGACCTGAGAAGCAGGGTCCCAGGCAAAAACACAGCACTGGATTTCAGAATGCGGCTGCTGGAGCTCTCGGTCACTTACACAGGCGGCAGACGGAGATCCGAGAGGCCTAGTCTCATAGCCACTGCAATTTTTCTTCATAGCACTTTCACTCTCTGACGTTGTGTTTAATGCTTCTTGGTTTATTGTTGTAATCTCTGTGACACCAGGGACACGCTCGGCTTGTTCACTACTGTATCCTCGGCTCCTAGAAAAACTCCTGGTGGAATAGATAGAAAGTGCTCAATAAACATTTGTTGACTAGATGGATGGGTGGATGGATGGATGTGTAGATGAGTCGATGGATGGATGGATGGAAGGAATGGGCTGAAAAGGACCTGAAAGTGTTTGTTGTGCCCGACTCTTGATGCTGGGAAAGATTGAAGGCAGGAGGAGAAGGGGATGACAGAGGATGAGATGGTTGGATGGCATCACTGACTCAATGGACATGAGTTTGAGTAAACTCTGGAAGTTGGTGATGGACAGGGAGGCCTGGCATGCTGCAGTCCATGGAGTCGCAGAGTCAGACACGACTGAGCAGCTGAACTGAACTGAACTGTGCCCGACTCTGAGACCCCATGGGCTTTAGCTTAGCAGGCTCCTCTGTCCATGGGATTCTCCAGGTAAGAATACTGGAGTGGGTTGCCATTTCCTCCTCCAGGGGATCTTCCTGACCCAGGGATCGAACCCGAGTCTCCCGCGTTGCAGGCAGGTTCTTTACCGTCTGAGCCACCAGGAAAGCAAAGACTTCCAAGTTGTGTTGTTAATCGAAGAGGAAACAAAAAGTCTCCTCCCACCCTGAGTTACATGGCATATGGGAGAAGAAAAGCAGGCAAATTGAGGGGATTCAAGAATATTGTTTCCTTGGAGAAAAGACAGGATTCAGGGAAAGCTGAGAGAAACTCAGCCAAGAGCTTGAAGATGCAGGGAGTTTGCTGGCTGTGGGTTGCCATTCCTCTAGGATGAAGGCTTAAATTTACTCTTCCGAAATCAAATAGTAGCAAACTGGTGGCCGTGAAAACAACAGAAACATAACCTACCTCCTCTCCTTAGAAAATGCACACACCCACGCATACTCAGATGCTGGGCTTCTTGTGCGTGGGGTCATTAATGATCTAGGAATAACCATCTAGGCCATAGCAGCCTCCACCCTTACCCTCCACTCAAACTCTCCACCGTAACAACACTGTTATATAAGGCACTTTTCTGCTGCAGAAGTTCCAAACTCTGAGACTCAGATTCCATGAAGATCTGACTCCACTCTTAAAAATTCAGAGCCAAGAAGATCTGAGGCTGTTAGGACTTAAGTTAGTATGGCTCTGGAAATGAGAAAAGAAGAATGGCTTCTGGGTGAGTCAATGTTGAAATCTAAAGTGACTTCTCCCTTGTAAGTAAGAACATAACAGCCCAAGGAATGTCTGCTCTTTTAGTTTACAGGGCTCCCTCTGATTCAATGAATTCAACTGATTTGTGTAACAAACCATAAAATTAAATGTATGGACTTAGAGAAATGAGGCTGCCAAATGGATTCTCTGAAGTAACTCGGCCTTTTTTTATTTGCTGCCCCAATTTTAGCCAAAGCTAGTGTAATGCTCTGAACATTTTCATAACAATGGAATCTCATAAGCCTCCAAGGAGCTAAGGGCAAACTCCAACTTTTAGTGACAGAGTTTAGGCAGTAGCTAAGGATCAAGTGAAGTCCAAGGCATTTGATGGATTTGATTATGGAAAAAGCGATCATTTCTGTCTCACTGAGCTCCAGGGATAGGGTCAGAAAAGGGGCCTTAAGAACAACAGGAGATGAGATGGCCCAGCACAGAGGAAGGGTCTGTAAACACCCAGCACCCTTCCCTTCTCCACCCCAAACACCTTTCAGCTACTTATGTGCTAGACTTTGCAGAAAGCTTTCATAAGATCTGAATAAACAATGTGAATAGCACTAGTCAATTCCAAGGAGATGACACAACACTTGTACCAGATCCTTCATTCCCTTAAATCCCCAGGGGATTAGCCACATAAGATTCACTGACATATTTCCACTTCCCAACACTGAGGGGTTATCTCCTAAATGGGACAGACACTGTCTGGCACACACTGTTTACTGTAGCTCCTAGGGGAAAATTGTGAAAAAATAAATCCTTCAACAAACATCACACATGGATGGATCTAGAGATTATCAGATCAAGCAAAGTCAGAGAAAGACAAATACCATATGATATCACTTACGTGCAGAATCTAAAATATGACACAGATGAACTTATCTATGAAACAGAAACAGACTCACAGACAAAGAGAACAGATTTGTGGCTGCCGAAGGGAAGGGGGTGCTGAGGGAGGGGAGGGGAGGGAGTTTGGGATTACCAGATGCAAACCATTATACATAGGATGGATAAGCAACAAGTCCTACTGTATGGTACAGGGAATTATATTCAATGTCCTGCAAAAAGTCATGATGAAAAAGCATATATCTATAACTGAGTCACTTTGTTGCACAGCATAAATTAACATAGCATCGTAAATCAACTTATATGTCAATAATTTTTTTTTTTTTTCTTTTTTTTTTTTTTAAATTTTTATTAGTTGGAGGCTAATTACTTTACATCATTACAGTAGTTTTTGTTATACATTGATATGAATTAGCCATGGATTTACATGTATTCCCCATCCCAGTCCCCCCTCCCACCTCCCTCTCCACCCGATCCCTCTGGGTCTTCCCAGTGCACCAGGCCCGAGCACTTGTCTCATTTACCCAACCTGAGCTGGTTATCCGTTTCACCCTAGATAATATACATGTTTCAATGCTGTTCTCCTGAAACATCCCACCCTCGCCTTCTCCCAGAGTCCACAAGTCTGTTCCATACATCTGAGTCTCTTTTTCTGTTTTGCATATAGGGTTATCGTTACCATCTTTCTAAAGTCCATATATATGTGTTAGTATACTGTAATGGTCTTTATCTTTCTGGGTTACTTCGCTCTGTATAATGGGCTCCAGTTTCATCCATCTCATTAGAACTGATTCAAATGAATTCTTTTTAATGGCTGAGTAATATTCCATGGTGTATATGTACCACAGCTTCCTCATCCATTCGTCTGCTGATGGGCATCTGGGTTGCTTCCATGACCTGGCTATTATAAACAGTGCTGCGATGAACATTGGGGTGCATGTGGCTCTTTCAGATCTGGTTTCCTTGGTGTGTATGCCCAGAAGTGGGATTGCTGGGTCATATGGCAGTTCTATTTCCAGCTTTTTAAGAAATCTCCACACTGTTTTCCATAGTGGCTGTACTAATTTGCATTCCCACCAACAGTGTAAGAGGGTTCCCTTTTCTCCACACCCTCTCCAGCATTTATTGCTTGTAGACTTTTGGATAGCAGCCATCCTGACTGGCGTATAATGGTACCTCATTGTGGTTTTGATTTGCATTGTCAAAATGGCTATACTACCCAAAGTAATCTATAGATTCAATGCAATCCCTATGAAACTACCAACAGTATTTTTCACAGAACTAGAACAAATAATTTCACAATTTGTATGGAAATACAAAAAACCTCGAATAGCCAAAGTAATCCTGAGAAAGAAGAATGGAACTGGAGGAATCAATCTGCCTGACTTCAGACTCTACTACAAAGCCACAGTCATCAAGACAGTATGGTACTGGCACAAAGACAGAAATATAGATCAATGGAACAGAATAGAAAGCCCAGAGATAAATCCACGAACCTATGGTCACCTTATCTTCGACAAAGGAGGCAAGGATATACAGTGGAAAAAAGATAACCTCTTTAACAAGTGGTGCTGGGAAAACTGGTCAACCACCTGTAAAAGAATGAAACTAGAACACTTTCTAACACCATACACAAAAATAAACTCAAAATGGATTAAAGATCTAAATGTAAGACCAGAAACTATCAAACTCCTAGAGGAGAACATAGGCAAAACACTCTCCGACATAAATCACAGCAGGATCCTCTATGACCCACATCCCAGAATCTCAGAAATAAAAGCAAAAATAAACAAATGGGACCTAATGAAACTTAAAAGCTTTTGCACAACAAAGGAAACTATAAGCAAGGTGAAAAGACAGCCCTCAGATTGGGAGAAAATAATAGCAAACGAAGCAACAGACAAAGGATTAATCCCAAAATATACAAGCAACTCCTCCAGCTCAACTCCAGAAAAATAAATGACCCAATCAAAAAATGGGCCAAAGAACTCAACAGACATTTCTCCAAGGAAGACATACAGATGGCTAACAAACACATGAAAAGATGCTCAACATCACTCATTATCAGAGAAATGCAAATCAATAATTTTTTTTAACTTACTGAGTTCCTACTCTGTTAGACATCAGTGATAAAAATATGAATATGAGGTCATTCTTCCCCACAAATAACTCACAGGATAATAGAAGAGAAAAACACAATAGAAATGTAAGCATGATATGTTGAATCATTTATTCTGCAAATGACAGAACAACCCCTAAAATGTGACTTGGGCAACAGGTGGTTATTATTATATCTCGCATATCAAAAAGTCTGAAAGATAGTTCTCAGTTTGGTTCAGCAACTCAGGGATTTCAGGGATGTGCCTCATCCTCTCTGTGATTCTCTTTGACTTTTTCCTCATAGTTGCAGGTTGGCTGCTGCTGCTACCAACATCACTCCTCATAGAACTATTTACATTCATTGGAAGAAATGAAAAAGACAGGTGTTCTCCAAATCACTTCTTTGTTGTCAGGGAGGTAAATTTTTCCAAAGAATCCCTTAGTAGATTTCCCATCCACTCCTTTGAGTGGGATTGGATCACATCCCAGACCTTAGCTTCAAGGCAGGCTGGGAGAGAATATCACATTTTTTCAGCCTTTGTAAGAGGCAAATTCTTCCAGCAAGTAAACAAGAGAAGCAATGACTCTGGGTCAGAAATCAACAAAATCTGACACACATATAGGATCCAGTGACAGAGAAGAATGTGGTGAGCTGTGGAGGAAGTACAACTGTCTTATCCAGAGGAGGATCCCTGGACCTGATAACTCCTAAGTTGAATACTGAAGAACAAGTTGGAGTTAGCAAGATGAAGATGATGATAGAAGGGTGGGGTGGAATGAGGTTCTAGGTAAAGGAACAGCATAAGCAAAAACATGGATTCATAAAAAAAAAGTGTCAGCACCAATTTAGTATTACGAGAGCATCTAGTGGCAGAAAATGTGTCTTGGGCATTATCAGGGGCTTGATCACAAATTCCTCCTGGGATGTGTGCAGGAGTTTGAACTTGTAAACAAAGGCCAGAAGTTTCAAACTTGGAGACTAGAGGCCAAACCCAAACTTCAGGCTTGTGCTTGGCAGGCATGTGGTGTTTGCATTCTGAATACAATGGCTGGAGCAGGGCATCCCTTTCTATCATCTTCCACCTGGCCTGCTTCCCTTAGTTACATCTTCTGCCTGTTCCCTTAAGGCTTTTGAGTTTGCCTCCCTGAGTAGGCTCCAGGGAGCAATCAGAGGATCTTAAACGGAGAGTCGTGTCCTACACTGTGCAACCCCATGGACAGTAGCCCGCCAGGCTCCTCTGTCCATGGAAATTCTCCAGGCAAGAATACTAGAGTGGGTTGCCATTCCCTCTTCCAGATGATCTTCCCAACCCAGGGATTAAGCCAGGGTCTTCTGCATTGCAGGTGGATTCTTTACCAGTTGACCTACCAGGGAACTCATATTTTATTATAAAGTATTACATTTTATTATAAAGAACTGCAGTGTCTTCACTAGGTTGCTAAAAAATGTTGGACATTGATAACAATACTTTGATGAGGTTGTGGGGCCTAGGTGGGAGGATGGGAGAGTTAGCAATGGGTTTGAAGAGTACATAGAAAAAGAGAAACAAAACTATAGATGATTGAAGAAATTTGGCTGAAAGGAGAAATAGAAATAAGTTATAAGCAAAGATACAGGATCAGAGTAAAACATTTTAGGCTATAAAGAACTTGAGTTAGCAGGTGGGATGGGGACCTGAAGATAAAGAAAGAAAAGGGAGTTACTTTTTAGAAAGAAAGATTGAATTAAATAACAATAATTAGGAGTGTCAATCAGGATGCATGGCAGGTGAAAATTTCTGTTGTTCAGTTGCTCAGTCTTGTCTAACTCTTTGCAACCCCATGGACTGCAGCACACCAGGCCTGTCCTTTACTTCTCCCAGAGTTTGCTCAGACACATGTGCATCGAGTTGATGATGCCATCAAACCATCTCATCCTCTGTCGTCCCCTTCTCCTCATGCCCTCCATCTTTCCCAGCATCAGGGTCTTTTCCAGTGAGTTGGCTCTTCACATCAGGTGGCCAAAGTATTGGAGCTTCAGCTTCAGCATCAGTCCTTCTAATGAATATTCAGAGCTGATTTCCTTTAGGATTGACTGGTTTGATCTCCTTGCAGTCCAAGGGACTCTCAAGAATCTTCTCCAACACCACAGTTCAAAAGCATCAAAATTTCTGAGGCATGTCTAAATCCTCCATTTTTGATGTCCTTCGCTTTCATGATGACTGAAGAAATTGAAGTCCTGCCAGCATCAGCTGTATTCATTCACAACTTGGCCAGGAAGCAGTTAAGCTGCTAGTGAGCCAGCAGTGATTGAAACTGACAAAACCTCTACTCTCGGGGGTATTAAATGTCTTTGATACAGGAGTCCAGGCTCTTCCACCTTCCTGGAGATTTAAGCTATGCATTCCACTTCCAGCTCTTTCTGGGCCCATAGGCAGATGTACCTAGACACTGGGTACCATCTCTGACAGCTGGAAGTTTGGTTGCCTGAATTACTGTCAGCTTCACAGTTTACAGGCTGCTTACCCATAACCTGGGCAAAGAGAGAATACAATCATTTCTATCTCACCCCCTCATCATCCTTTTCTCTTCCTTATTAAAGAACCTAGAGGGTGGCTGGGGTTCCCTGGTGGCTCAGAGGGTAAAGCATCCACCCAATGTGGGAGACCTGGGTTCGATCCCTGGGTAGGGAAGATCCCCTGGAGAAGGAAATGGCAACCCACTCCAGTATTCTTGCCTGGAGAATTTCATGGACAGAGGAGCCTGGTAGGCTACAATCCACCAGGTTGCAAAGAGTTGGACACGACTGAGCAACTTCACTTTCCGGGTGATGGGGAAAAATAAAATTTCCCATACCCTCAGCTGCCAGTAGAATTCCCAAAATAAGATGAACTTCTCTAGATGATTCACTTAAAAAAACACTTCATACTTCTGCTGTGTCCCTGAAGAAGAAAAAAAAAAAAACACAACTGAGAGGAGTTATTATTCTGGGTGACAGGTGGAGATCAGAGAGGGACATTCAACCCAGCAGAAGAAGGGAGCAGGAAGACTTGAGTATGTGGATTCTGAAATAAGACCACCTGGATTCCGATTCTGGAGTTCCCACTTACCAGCTTTGACATTTTGAGCAAGTTACCCTGCCTGAGAAGCAGTTCAATAACAACAATGATGGGGGCTTCGCTAGTGGTTAAGTGGTAAAGAATCCACCTGGCAATGCAGGGGACATAGTTTCGATCCCCGGTCCAGGAGGATCCCACGTGACCTGTGACAACCAGGCCCACACACCACAACTACTGAGCCTGCGCTCTAGAGCCCCAGAGCCGCAACCACTAAAGCTCATGCACCCTAGAGCCTGTGCTCCACAACAAGAAAGCCCCCACATGCTGCAACTAGAGAAATGCCAGAGCATCAGTGAAGACCCAAAACAGCCAAAAATAAATAGATAAATAATGATAATACTAATGGTGATGATAGCAATTACATCAAAGTGAAAGTGAAGTCGTTCAGTAGTATCCGACTCTGCGACGCTGTGGACTATAGCCCACCAGGCTAAAAGAGCTACATAAGTGAGATATGCCCATTCCTTACAGTGATCACGTGGGCTGAGAACTGATACGAGGTGCATTCCACATGAAAGTTGGGTGTTGCAGCCAAAACGAAAAGAGAATGAAGGCTGTAGGCAAAAACATTCAGCGTTCACTTGAGGACCCTGTGAAATAATGTTCACCTAATATCTCACCCTTCTTCAGACCTCCTCGGCCTGGACATGGTGAGGCAGGAAGGAGAAAATTTCTCTGTCCACTTCAGAAATTGAGGTTAGTACAATTCGTTCTTAATTCTTCACATCTGGGGCCAATAGGCTTATGTCATATGTTTAAAGAAAAACTATCTCCCTCTTAAGAACATAAACTCAGTGCAGCCATTAGGTCAAAGTGTCAGCTAAAGATTTGGTTCCTGCAAAATGTCGAGTGAAGTGTCTTACCACTTATGACAGGACAGCTGTTGCCTCTTTTTCCAAGAAGGAATGAAAGGATCTTATTACCTTAAATGAGAATGACTAAAGCATGATTATTTTCCTTTCCATCTTTTTCTCCCCAGTGGAAATTTACATAAGATGGAGCTGTCTGTAATCCATTCTGTTCATGCCGGTTGCATGTTAGAAAAACCTCCCCTCTTGTGGTCTCCATGGCAGCGGCCCTCAAGCTGATCCCGGGCAGCCTTTGCCTCATGGTGAGGATTTGACTTTTATCTGGCAAAAGCAATCAGTGTAGACAAGGGCTCTGTATGCCTCCAATGTGAGATTCTTTCTGGTTTGGAATTTCATGTGTGTTTTGGCTCTGAGCATTGGTTAAACTCATGTGATGAATTCACGTCTGTTTGTTGCTTTATTTTGTGATGAAATGGCCCGAGAAGCCTCCTGGCATTTTGAATGCTGTCTTTCCCTCTGTACTGATGACGGTGCATTTTCCAGTTTTCTAAGAAGGGGATGAGGGCTACAGATCACTTCCCAGATCAGTGGGGACTTGACTTCAAGTTGTTCTCTCAGCAGTGGACCGCTCTTTCTCGGCTCATCCTTTTGTGATATCCTGAAAAACACTGACCTGTGGTCACTGAATAGAGTTAAGCCCATGGTGGGGGTGAGCTATTGTACAGCTGAGTGAGCAGAGCCAAAACAGGCATTAGACCCGTAATCTGCCCTCATGAGCGGCAACCAATGGAGTGGCCCTGTTCAGCACTCTCAAGTCAAAGTCAGGCTTTTCTATATGGGAATTTAAAACCTCCACTTGTTTTGTCCCGTGAAAGATCCTGTTTAGAGAATGAAAAGACGAGCTGCACGCTAGGAGAAAATATTTGCAAGTCTCATATCTGACAAACGCCTTGTATCAAAACTACATAAAGGCTTCCCAAAACCCAGCAGGAGAAAAGCAAACAAACAATCCAGTTAGAAACTGGCCAAAAGATACAAGCAGACATTTCACCAAAGTGGAGATACAGATGGCAAATGAGCAAAAGAAAAGTTGTTGAACAGCAGTCGCCATTAGGAAAATGCAAATTAAAAGCACAATGATATAGCCCTACATCTAAAGGTAATGAATTCCATTTGTTTGCCACTGTTGTTTGAAATCACTCACACTTAATATTTGTAATTCTTTTGGCCTTTTGAAATTTCATGGGTGCCCCTCTGATTTGGGTGTATTGGAATTTGATGAACAAGTTTATGTATAGGCGTCTTTTTCTATGCCCTTCAGAAATTCACAGGACTTGATCATTTCTCTAAAGCTTTGGTCTTTCATAACTGAGTCCATCTCTGTGTTCTTGCTCAAATGTAGGTCCCTCTTAATAATTTAGCTTGCCTCTTGCAATGTGTCCTCTGCATGTGGTTCCCTGAGTAGTGAAATGACTAAAAGTACACACACTCCTGCTGACCACCTAGGTTTTGTACAAGATGGACAGAAACAAACTTTTAGAATTTAGGACCAATAAAAGGCTCTTTTGCCTAACAAGTTTTGGAGGTTTGCATTTTTCTTCTAGACTTCTTTCTTGCCTTGTACCTTTTTACCAATGGAAATCCGCATAACATGAACATGAAGGGCAGCCGTTCTCAGAGGAACTAAGAAGCTGTGCCCAAGAACGAAACAACGGGGACCAAGGTTTCCTGGCTGCCATAGCAGACTGAGACGCTGAACATGCAAAGGTGTAAGTGGCAGACATTTACATAATGATGTCAACATATTTTATCTGCCAGCTGTGGGCTCTCTCTGTTTCTCCTTTCATAAACTCCTCAAAGCGTGATGCCCGGAGTGACCCCTGGGTATGTTGACCCCAGGGACAATTCTGGAAGCAACTTACAACTTCAGCTTTGTTTCTAATGGTCCTCTGAATAATAAGCAGGATTTTCTTGTTCTGCTAAGAAACACACTGTTAGGTAGGAAGTTAGGCGTGAGCAATGAGGGGTGGCCTAGCCAAAAAGGATGCAAGTTGATCTCTAAACCCCATCTTGACACTCCCAAGAGAGCTGATAGATATGCTACAAAAATAACCACACTTTTCCAACACCTGCACATGGGCCCTAGGCACACAGTGGATACAAACTAATACATGGGCTTCTCCAAGTAACCTTAGGCAGCCAAAAGCCCATTAAGGGTTCATAAATATTCTACATATATTTATGTAGATATCCTATGTCTGATTATAACAGTCTGAATTATGGAAAGATACACATAACAGAGCCTGTTGTTCTATAGCTTGCAGTTGTCAATCGGCCTTGAGCGTATGCCCATTTACGTTCCCTTTCTTGATTGGTGGTTCATACAAGCCCTAGAGGGCACAACCATAGGAGGAGATAGAAGTATAAAAAGGGGGAAGCCAAGCGGGACGGCCATGATGACTCCTTTGGGGTTGGTCTTCTCCCATATCTTGGGCACGTCTGTCTAGGAAAGATCTGTCTGCTTGAGCTGAACAGAGCTGTAACTTTTCTGTTGTTTTAAACCCTTTAGTCTGTCATTCCAAATTTTTGAAGCAGTGAGACAAGAACTGAGGAAGAGAAATAAACTGACCTGACAACCCTATGCAAGTATTTTTTTTTAGCAAGCCATCTAGAGTGAATATGATATCCCTTTTCTTTGTTAAATTTATTTTTAATTGGAGGATAATTGCTTTACAATGTCGTGTAGGTTTCTGCCATGTATCAACATGAATCAGTCATAGGTATGCATATACACACTCCCTCTGAACCTCCCTTCCACCTCCCCTCCCATCCCACCCCCTCACGCTGTCACAGAGAACGGGATTTGAGCTCCCTGCTGTCATATAGCAAATTCTCACTCTCATATCTCTCATGAGGCTGCTTGCCGTGGTGATGTGCTCCTGACAGGAAGGAACAGGAAGCTTGGACAGTGGGGTCTCCAGTAGCCCCACCTTCTCCCCTCTGATGAGCTATGATGAGGTCTGGTGGGCTAGTAGAAAGGACCCTTGATGTAAGGTCAAAGGATAAGATCCTGGACTTAGCTTTTCTGTTTAAGAGTTCTGTGGCCTGGAATAAGCCTATTGGCCTCTCTGGATTTTAGTTTCAACCCATTTGAAATTAATAATTTGGTCTAAGTGATCCAGTTCTAAAAGGTGACTGACTGCCTGTGTCTCTATTGGCCTGGAACTAGCTGCTGCGGCTTCTGCTATGACAGCTGCCCACCCTGATGACACTGGGGGAGGGGTGATGGGGGCGCAGTGGAGATGGGGTAATGTTTACGACAACAGAGAACCAGCGGTGTTGGTGATGTTGCTAACGGTTGATACTGATGGCAGGGTTTGGGGTACCTGCGGTGGTTGTCATAGCATGCTAAAATTGTCTCTCTACCTGTCTGCTGCAACCCTCATCACCACCATAAATTGAGACCTTACAACTACTTCTAGAATAAGAAATCTTAGAACTGGAAGAAGCCTCAAGCTTGAAGGCAGGCAGAGCGTTGTCTTTACTCACAGATGAAGTTCAACATATCTGAGTAATTTCCCCAAATCCACCCACCAGTAAGAGCAGGGAAGGGCCAGGGGCAAGGCTTTCCCCAGCTGACAGCACTGTTCACAGCATCCTTGTGTTTCATTCCCAGTTGCCCACTGTAGGCCCTACCGCAGTGGTTCTCAATCTTGGGCATTCATTACCAAAGCCTCAGCCCTATTTCTTATCACTCGAATCAGCCTCTGGGGATGGAGTCTCTTAGGGACCTCACTGGGCCTTCCCTGCTATTTTCATCTGTTGAAGTCCTAGGCCCCAGTATCTCAGAATATGACTGTATTTGGAGATAGAATGTTTAAAGAGGTGTGTGCGCTCAGTCGTGTTTGACTCTTTGCGACCCCATGGCCTGTAGTCGTCCAGGCTCCTCTGTCCCTGGGACTTTCCAGGCAGGAATACTGGGGTGGGTTGGCATGTCCTTCTCCGGGACATCTTCCCAACCCAGGGATCAAACCCAAGTCTCTTGCATCTCCTGCACTGGCAGGCAGATTCTTTACCACTAACACCGTCTGGGAAGCTCCCCACCCCCGCAACCATCAATTTTTTTTAGAAAATGGGAAAAATCCCAAAGAGGAGGTGTGGTGAGGATAGTCGCAGGAAGGGCCTGCTTCAGCCTCACCAGCACGCTCTTCTCTCGGGGGCGGCAGGCCAACGACTCTGGGAGGAGAAGGCCTGATGCGTGGCATGGAGCCTACCAGGTGGGATCGTTCAGCCACCACCAGGCGCCCGTGTCTGGGAGTGCACAGCACAGAAGACCCACACCGCCTCGCCTCACCACCCTTGGGTGAGCCAGAGACTGGAAGCAGCAGGGCGGATCGTGTTGGGTCAGTCAGAACCGCAGGCAAGAACCGGCACACAGGCCCAGGCAGGCAGCCCAAGCAAGGGCTGAGTTGGGCCCGAGGCATCTGTCCAAAGACCCAGAGCCTTAGGTGCAGCCAGAGGCCCAAAGTCCGCGGCCACAGACCCCGAAGGAGACGGTGTCGGGTTTCAAGAGGTAGTTTAATTAAATGAGTTCTTTCAGATGCACCTTAATCTGATCTGACTGGTGTTCTATTAAGAAGAGGAAATTTAGTTTCAGAGGGGAGACCGTGTGAAGGCACAAAGGAAAGATGGCCATCACAAACCAAGGAGAAAGGCATCATCAGGAATCAACCCTGCTGACTCCTTGATCTTGAGCATCTAGCCTTCAGAATCATGGGAAAATAAATTTCTATGGTTTAAGTCCCCCCATCCTATGGTACTCTGTTCTGACAGCCCTAGCAAACCAATGCAAGGTCTGTGCACTAGTTGTTCTTAACTCTCCCCAGCTTATTTTCAAGCTCAGTTTCAAGAATGATCAGCCTATAACATAAACCTACATTCCCCCAGTCCTCAACACTCGAGCCACTCTGCCTGTCCAATCACAGATCCCACTTTCCTATGAAAGTCCCCAACTATAATCAGAACCTTCATTGCACCATCTCTTAAGACTGTCACACTAGTTCTTTATTTTTTTTAATTAATATATATATGTGTATATATGTTTGGCTGCATTGGGTCCTCGTTGCTGCACACAAACTTCCTTTTGTCTCATGGCAGTGGCTTCTCTTGTTGCAGAGCATGGACTCTAGGTGCTCAGGCCTCAATAGTTCTGGCACATGGGCTTAGTTGCCACCTGGCATGTGAAACCTTCCCAGACCTGGGATCAAACCCATGTCCTCTGCACTAGCCAGTAGATTCCTAACCATTTGACCACAAGGGAAATCCTACCATACAAGTTCTTGTCATCATTCATTTGCTCCTGTAGGCTGTTTTCCAGCCCCAAAGTCTTCACCTCTCCCTTCCACTAAACCACATGCAATTCAACCCTTTATCAAGCATTTACTAGATAGGGTAGTATGATGCCAAATCAAGTAGTGTGTATTTAAAGAAGGGGCTTTCAGGGAGCTTTGCTCCTGAGTAAGGTGGGGAGGGATGGGAAGGGTATTTCAGTTTCCCATCCAAGTTCTCAAGTTACACCAACTAGGAACCTATCCAAACAACCTATTAAAAATTTGACACAAGTTTTTGAAGAGCTGGAGCAGGAATTTCCATTGCTGGCTTTAAGAAGGGGCACGGTTTTTTCCTACAGTTCCCTGTTTAGGGAATCATCCTGGCAATTTTTGAGCTGTATTCTTAGTTCCTATGAGAACTTAATCTTCTTTATACTGGTTTGCCTTGCTAGTTTACCAACAATGCTAGTAAGAAGGGATGTCCCTTAAGAGTTAAGTGCAGAAGTTCTACACTTGCAAGAGCCAATTCAAATCCTAGCTCCTCCACTTCCTTGCTGTCTAAACTTGCAAATATATAGGAGATTACTGGGTGTTCTTTCAGTGAAGTGCTGGACCTCATTTTATACTGACCGTGCAATTTGCATCTCTGTAGGAACATGAGGTTAATTTGTAAATTTCAGTTCAGTAAAGATGCAAATAATTTAACTCTGGTAGAAGAGTTAGTTCCAAGGGTTAGGGTTTATGGCCCTGTTGGACATTAACCAGCTTTCTATCTAATTCAGTAATTTTCCATGTTAATTCCCTACTATTGCTGAAGCAATGATCACATCTTAGACAGTAAGACAATGTAAGTTTATCTTATAGTTCTAGAAGTCAGAAGTCCAAAATCAGTTTCACTGGGCTAAAGTTGGGTGTCAGCAGGTCTGGTTCCTTTGGGAGGTTCTAGAAGAAGATCTGTTTCCTTTATTTTTACAGCTTCTAGGGTCACCTACATTCTGTAGCCTGTAGCCGTTTCATCCATCTTCAAAGCACATCACTCCAATCTCTGCTTCCCTCTGCATCTCTCTCACGCTAACGTTTCTGCCTCCCTCTCATAAAAATGCTTGTGATTACATTGGGCCTACCCAGATAATCCAGAATAATCTCTCCATCTCAAAATCCTTAGCTTAATCACACCCTTGAAGTCCTATTCACTCATAAGGTCACATGTTGACAAGTCCCAGGGAGCCAGACCTGGATATCTTTGGGGAAACTATTTATTACTCAGGCTACCACACTTTCCTTATATTTATTTGTTAAGTCACAAGTTCAGTTCGGTCTCTCAGTCGTGTCCAACTGCATGCGACCCCATGGACTGCAGCACTCCAGGCCTCCCTGTCCATCACCATCTCCCGGAGTTCACTCAAACTCATGTCCATTGAGTTGGTGATGCCATCCAACCATCTCATCCTCTGTCATCCCCTTCTCCTCCTGCCTTCAATCTTTCCCAGCATCAGGGTCTTTTCCAATGAGTCAGTTCTTTGCATAATGTGGCCAAAATATTGGTGTTTCAGCTTCAGCATCAGTCCTTCCAGTGAATACTCAGGACTGATCTACCTAAATACTCTAATAATGCTCTTTGAATACATTTTAATATCTTACTCCTTCCTCACTAATTAGTAAGTTAAATAAAATCTGTGATGTGGGATCATTCAATATTTGCCAGAGAGTCATGATTTACATTTTTGAAAAGTACACTCAACATAGCTTTGTGACCCTAAGCAAGCTGCTTAACCTCTCCAGGTCTCAGTTTATATGTCTATAAATGAGGATGAAAATAATAATACTTAGCTGAGAAGCGGGACAAGCACTCTATCTTCAGTATCTACATCCCTAAAGTCACGGCGCTGTGCTCAGCACTCTCTAACTTCCTTTGCAGCCCTCCCTAGCTTTATGACCAGAGCCATCAAACATCAGGTACCTTATTAAATTTGCAAAACAGCCCTCCTCTAGGTGAAAAAGGCAATGCAAACTAACCAGAGTACCTGGCTTGGCAGAGAGGTGCTAGCTGGTTTCCAGTCTCTTCCTGACCCCCTGCCCCAAGCTGGGCCTCTTCGTGTCATGTACAAACCACACAGCAAGGCCCTGACTATGATTTTAAAAGTAACGGATAATGGCAATTATCATAGGAAGCACTCCACATTGTTTTCTAGACAGAAGCAGAGTGATGTAATAATAATAACCTAAGCAGAAAGGCAGGACTTGTCTTTGCATTGATTTCATGCCAAAACATGGCAAATTGCATTAGACAATTGATAGCAAACTTATTACAATCAACAGTAATATTCTTATGTGCTCAGTTGCTTCAGTCGTGTCCAACTCTTTGCAACTCTATGGACTGTAGCCCAGCAGGCTCCTCTGTCCATAGGATTCTCCAGGCAAAAATACTGGAGTAGGTTGCCATGCCCTCCTCCAGGGGACCTTCCTGACCTGGGGATCAAATCCATGTCTCCTGACTCTCCTGCTTTGCAGGCAGATCCTTTACTACTGAGCCACTGGGGAAGCCCCAATACTCTTAAACACACACACAAATAAATTCTCCCCAGAACAATGGACAATCATCATGTAACAGCCTAACCAGCCAACATTTCCTCCCCCAGGATATGTAGTGAAGGATGAAGCTCTCCATCCAAATCTTGTAACCTGCAGCTACAGAGATGCTGACCACAGAGCTGCTTGAACTCAGAGTCATGTTTACACTGTAAATATGTAAATATGTCATGTAAATATTCATGCTCACTCTAGTTTATTAAAAAAGAAAACAGAACAAGGCTTATTATGATTCAAGCAGCCTTCTACACAAACTGCGGTCTGGATCAGCAGCAAGCATCTATATGACCTAGGGACTTGATAGAAATGCGGACTCTCAGGCCCCACCTCAGACCTGCTGAATCAGAAGCCCTATCTTAAGAAGATCCACAGGTAATTCAAATACACATTAAAGCTTGAGAAGTTCAGCCCTAAGAACTTCTGAGTGAGAATGGTGGCTGGTAAGCATTCTGAATAGCTGTCCCTCTTTGTAAGGAAAAAATGACACCATCACTACAAACCGGTAGGAATGTCAAAGACGGCAAGTCACTGTACAGCTCTTTCTACAAACATTCATCAGGACCCAGTTTGTGCCGGACGCTATTCTAGGTGCTGACATATAGCAATGAAAAAAGAGAGATGAAAAATCTCTGCCCTTGAGGATCCAATGAATAGTCTATAGCATGCTGGTGGTAGCGAGTACCATGAAGAAAAATAAAAATGAATTAGGGAGGGATATCTTTTGCAATTTTAAATAGTACACTCAGCTGGTGGTAGTTGTACAAAGACCCAAAGGAAATGAAGAGCCAAGTTGTGTGAGTACTGACTGGAACAGAATGGTAGGTAAAGAGAAGAGCAGACGCTAAGCCCTGACGAACAGGAATTCACAGTGTACGTAGTATGTGTGTACACTGGTGAGAATGAGTCTTTGATGGCTGCTTGAGGGAGAGGGGGAAATTGTCAGGTTGTCCTTGATAAGCAGAAGGGGATAGAAATCTCATAAAAGAAAAGCCAGCCCAAAAGATGGGCATGAACAGTTCAACCAATAATATTAAGGAAGACTGATTACACGTGACCAGATATGAGTAAACCGGTAGAAAAGGTGGTGGGAATTTTGGAAGTTTACTCTGTTGCTTAAGATTTCTCCTTGAAATAGGAATCAAGTTTATCCACTGAGAGGGAGGGGACAGAGACTCTTAGAGGCATGAGGAGAGAGGATAAGCTCTTAAATAGCTGTCTAGAAAAGGGATGTTTTTTAAGCAACATTGATTCCACCCGTGTGACACATCACCATCCTTCCTTCTTCTCCAGCCATGTTCAGGGTCACGTTCAGATTCGAGGAGAGAACAGAGTTGGATTTAACAAGGGTTGAGGTCTAGCCAGACACCTAGAATGAAGAGAAAGCGGCAGATTTGTTGCAGCTATATGCAAGAGTGATGATTATGAAGTATCATGGAATTTAAGCTCAGTTAAAAGGACATAAAGACACAACAAATAAGGGACTTATTTGAAAAAGTAATAGGATCACTGGATAACAAGTCCCAGTGAAGTCAAACAAGCATTCAGTTCAGTCACTCAGTCATATCCAACTCTTTGCAACCCCATGGACTACACCTCGCCAGGCTTCCCTGTCCATCATCAACTCCCCGAATTTGCTCAAACTCATATCCATCAAGGCGGTAATGCTTTCCAACCATCTCATCCTCTGACATCCCCTTCCCCTCCTGCCTTCAATCTTTCCCAGCATCAGCGTCTTTTCCAATGAGTCAGTTCTTAGCATCATGTGGCCAGAATACTGGAGTTTCAGCTTCAGCATCAGTCCTTCCAATGAATATTCAGGACTGATTTCCTTCAGGATTGACTGGTTTGATCTCCTTGCAATCCAAGGGACTCTCAAGAGTCTTCTCCAACACCACAGTTCAAACAAGCATTAGGGTCAACAAATGGAAGAATTAAACTGGAAAATTAGATGGCCAGAGAGAATGGGATTCTTAAAACTGGAATTGTGAAGGGGGTACAATTAGTGCTGATTCCATGGTCCAGGTTGTGTTATCCAACATGGTAGAGACTAACTATAGGTGACTATTTAAATTTTAAAGCTTAAAATCTAGTTCTTTAATTACACTAGCTACATTTCAAGTACCCAATGGCCATGTGTGGCTGGTGGCTTATTGGACAAGACAGATAAAGAATATTTCCATCAACACAGACAGTTCTGTTGGGCAGCAGTGTTCTAGGGTGTGTCATGGGCATTCATGGCTCAGGTAAGATGATGAGAAGACCACTGGAGGGCCCTGGACCATCTACACAGACAGTGAAATCACCAGGAACCAGGACAGGAGTAGCTTTGGAGAGCACAACAATGAGCCAGGAGCTAAAATCCTTAAGGTGTTAGAGTGCAATCAGCACTCCAACTGCTCCAGGGAGAACACTAAAGGTTGCTTTTTTTAGTGAGGAAACAGTCAAATTGTCTAGAAGGACCACAGGGACAACAATTAGGATAGACATGATACCTACTGTGAATATTCATTGGAAGGACTGATGCTGAAGTTGAAGCTCCAACATTTTAGCCACCTGATGTGAAGAGCCGACTCATTGGAAAAGACCCTGTTGCTGGGAAAGATTGAGGGCAGGAAGAGAAGGAAGCGACAGAGGATGAGATGGTTGGATGGCATCACTGATTCAATGCACATGAGTTTGAGCAACTCTCCCATTATCTGGGAGATAATGAAAGACAGGGAAGCCTGGTGTGCTATAGTTTGTGGAGTCACAAAGAGTCAGACACAACTTATCAACTGAACAACAACCCCATATCTAGGCCAAATGTGCCTCGAAGATTACAGGAAAGGGCTACAGGGAAAGCCATGCCCTTGGGTGAGATTCAGTCTGTAGGAGGAAGAAAGTGAAGGAGCTGTTCAAAGATTGTTGAGAATATAGGAGATTTTGTTGATCACTGACCATGGGCCCCAGAGCAATAGCAAAACATTTTCAGGAGACAGGGAGCAGCATTCAATAAGCTCATGTAAGGGGAGATGCAGCGCTGGATGGGGATGAAGATCAGCAAGATAAGGGTTATCATGGGAACCTGGGTTCTTCCTGGCAACTTATGTAAACAGCAATAACACAGCAAGATTGATCATGTTCGTCCCTAAGCAGTAGGTAGGAGAAACCGTGAGTGTTGAAAGAGAAACAGACCTCTTGCCTGTGGCATAGAGAATTCTGAAACATCCCTTTCACTTCCTCCTGACATCACATAAAGGCCAGGAAAGGACCAGAGCTTGCTACCTCTTGACTGCGGGCAGCGGGGGAGGAGGCCTGGGAAGGGTGGCCTTCCCCTGAAAACATGGAGCACCCTTTTTTTTTTCCTTTTTGGCCATGCCCCAAGGCTTATGGGATCTTAGTTTCCTAACCAGGGATCAAATCCAGGCCCCTGCAGTGAAAGATTGGAGTCCTAACCATTGGGCCACCAGGAAATTTCTAACCCTCTTGACCCCTTAAACCTGCAACTAGAAATACCTGAGTGTTGAAATGGCCCTGGAAAAGGAGGCTGCCAGAAGCAGGAGCAAGCTTCAGGGATTCCGCAATAGAAACCTATATGAGTTCGAATACAGACTCTGTCACTACCCGGCACCCTGGAGCAAGTAGTCTTCTCACTTCTCTGAGTCTCCGCTCCCTGATATTCAGACTTTCCTGCTTATCTTCCACACTATGGCTTCAGTCTAGACGTTTCCTGCCCCTTTTCCAAGCCAAGGGAATGGCTATGGTCTGCTACTTGAAGATACACACCTTGACTAATGACCCTTGGACAGTCACAATACTCTAAATATTGTAAAGGTCCTGAGAAGCCCTGTGGTTTAAAATAATTTGTCTAGTGACACAAAGCAAATCCGTGGCTGCCTAGGGCTAGAGGTGGGGATTGGATTGACTACAAAGGGGCAAAAGGAAACATTTTGGGCTAACGGACATATTCTGTACCTTGATTGGGATTGTATGCAACATATACATATGGATGCATTGTTGTTGCTCAGCCACTAAGTCGTGTCCTACTCTTTGCAACCCCATAGACTGCGGCACCCCAGGCTCCCCTGTCCTTCACTATCTCCCAGAGTTTGCTCAGATTCATGTCCATTCAGTCAGTGATGCTATCTAACCACTTCATCCTCTGGTTGAAGGCATATGGATGTATACATATGTCAAAATGCATTGAGCAGTACACATAATGTATATTTTTTTATGTGTAAATTATACCTCATTTAATGTAATTATCAGAGAAGGCAATGGCAGCCCACTCCAGTCCTCTTGCCTGGAAAATCCCATGGACGGAGGAGCCTAGTAGGCTGCAGTTCATGGGGTTGCTAAGAGTCGGACACGACTGAGAGACTTCACTTTTGACTTTTCACTTTCATGCATTGGAGAAGGAAATGGCAACCCACTCCAGTGTTCTTGCCTGGAGAATCCCAAGGACGGGGGAGCCTGATGGGCTGCCGTCTATGGGGTCGCACAGAGTCGGACATGACTGAAGTGACTTAGCAGCAGCAATGTAATTATAATTGCTTTTTATTTGACTTTGGAGAATTTTTTTCATTACTATTTCCTCAAAAGGCTTAATTTCTTGAAATATCATCTGAGAAGCACCACTGAGTTCGTTTCCTATGACTGCTGTAAAAAAATTACCACAAACGTAGTGGCTGAAAAAAAACATAAATGTATTCTCTTACAGTTTCTAGAGGTCACAAGTCTGAAACAGATCTCACTTGGCCAAAATCAAGGTGTATGGTTTTTGGAGGCTCCAGGAGAGAGTCTGCTTCCTTGACTTTTCCAGGGGCCACCTGCATCTCTTGGCTCATAGCCCCTTCCTTCATCTTCAGAGTCAGCAATCACATCACTCCAACCTGCACTTCTGTCCTCAAATCTCCTAACCTGACTCTGACACTTTCATTTTCCTCTTTCACTCCTAGGACTCGGGATTGATTGTATTGCATCCACTCAAATAACCCAGGATGGGGAATTCCCTGGTGGTCCAGTGGTCAGGACTTTGCACTCTCACTGCCAAGGGCCAGGGTTCAATCTCTGATCAGGGAACTGAGATTCCACAAACTAAATGACATGACCCAAAAAAAAAAAAAAAAAATCCAGGATCACCACCCCATCTCAAGATCCTAATTGAATTACATCTACAAAGTCCCTTTTGCCATTTTAGGTAACATGCACAGATTCCAGGGAGTAGGACATGGACATCTTGGGGGTGGGAGTGGCATATCATTTTGTTTATCACATCAGTTTTAGAATATAGTAAGAAGAGTAAATAATAAGTCTGAAAACAAAGGCTGAGCCAGATCAGGCTCAAGGATTTGGAGTTTCCCTGGTAAGCAACAGGCAGCACTTGCTTACCACTGAATTGGAGCACTCACGTATTTTAAAATGTGACAGCTGTCATAGAGTATTAAGTGAAAATTTTCCTCTGTACCCCAGCCATCCAGTTTCCCTCTGCAGAACCAATAGTAGGTTATCACTTTCTTATGTATTATTCCAGAAATAATTTTATTAATTATATAATTATATAATAATACAATATATATGTGTATATATATGTATATATATTTTTTACACAAATAGGAGCAGAGTATAAAAAATTGTACTGGTAACTTGCCATTTTTCCCCAAAGACTATGACTTGGACATCATAACCACAGCAGAACAGAAAGAGGATTGGAATAACCCCCTTCCCTTGAGAATGGGCAGAGCCTGTGACTTACTTCTTAATCAACAGAACAGAGCAAGGTGGAGGGATGTCACCTCCATAGTTACATTAGGTTACATAAGACTCGATCTCGGCAGACTGGAGTGAGAGACCTTCCTTGCTGACTTGATGAGGTTTAACTGGACATGAGGAAGCTCATGAGACAAGGAAATGCAGATGGCCTCTAGGTGTCATGGGCAGTCTCTAGGGCCCACAGGCAGAATCCAGCTGATAGCCAGCCAAAATCAGAGCCCACAGTCTTATCACAGTAAGAAAGTGAACTCTTCCAACAAACTAAATGAGCTTAGAAGCAGTTTTTCCCCAGCCGAGCATCCAGATGAGAACACAGCTTGGTGTCCATCTTGACTGCAAACTTCTAGGACCCTGAGCAGATGTATCAGCTAAGCTGTGCCTAGACTCCCAACACACAGAAAGTGCGGTGTCACAGTGTATGCTGTCTCAAGCCTCTAAACTTGCAGTGACTTTTTACACAGCAATAGAAAGCTAATAAATCCCCTGGGGTAGCCTGTAAGGTCTGTGTGGGCAGAAACCACATCCGTAGTGTATCCCCCAGCATATCCCCAGCACCTCACACTGTGCTCAACAGGTTAAATGAATGAATGTGCATCATCTCTATGATAGTTACAACCACTCCATAAGGAGAATTCGTTTTATACAAGTTTTGTTCAGACAAAGAGAACATAGGTGATACATCCAAGATTCACATAGAAAAGGAGAAGCCTTGAACTAGCATCCCCTAGGACCAAACTCCAAGCTCATTCATTAACATCACAGCTGCAAAGTCAGTGGGGGCTTTGTAAATAATTGTCCCTAGCCTATACCTATAGCAGACATTACTAATCAACCCCAGTGTGCTTTCAGGCTGAGTCCATTGACAACTTTCTTGACTCAGCATTTTAGTAGGCACAAGCAATTGATCAAAACTATCTCAGCAGAGGATGACTATTCATCAGTAGAGCTCTAAGCTCCTAGTTGGTATCTATACCTCAGTGCAACTAGATTTAGTCTCCATTCCAAGAAATGTATGGGGAAAGAATATGAAAGAGGCAAAAGTCTAAGCATAGACTTCTCCCTGGAAGTGATGCCCAGCTTTTTTTTGGGAAAAAAGCCAAGGAAAGAGATTGGAGATGGGGGTTGGGGAGACAATGTTTCTAGAACCTTCCCTGCAGAGGAATGTCTACAACATTTCAGGACAGGAAATTTCACTAATGAAACACTCTACAGCTGGTTTCTCTTACAGCTAAATTCCCCAAGTTAGTTGTAGAGTCTTCCTTGTACAGAACTTGGATTCTGCAATTAGAATCTTATTTAATATTATCACTGCCATAGCATCCCACCTGACAGTTGCTCCAGGGGCACAATGGTATGAGCATTCACTGTGGCTGATATTTTTATTGTTTTGACAATTAAGGTATATGCTTGCCTAGCGGGCTGAAGTTTTGATACTTTAAAAATGAATCTCCAGAAAGGAAAGCTAGCTTTTCAAACAAGGAGTGTCTATGCTGCCAAAAATATGATGAAGCCTTAAAGTTACACAACAGATTGAAAAGTGAGGGAAACAGTCAATGAATTAGTAGTTTGGTTTTGACTTCTTTGTTTGTTAATGAATTGATAAAATTCACTTTGCTGTAGGCATTAAACAAACCAGGACTACTGAAAATATTGTGCTGACAATACCACCTCTCATGCCCACGGCAGGCATTACTAATTAATCACATCATTCTTTTTCTCCTAGTCCCAGCTTGGTCTTGGAAGCCTTCCCAACATGGAGCTCCACACAGCCAATAACAATCTATCATTTTGGGTCTCAAGGCAAAACTACTTGCTATCCAAGATTATAGGCAGAGCCCCAGCTCACAAATTTTCAAGCAAAAAGCAGTATTTCAAGTGACAACCAAAAGCAAGGACCTTGGACTCAGAGTGCCTAGATTTGAAGTCCACCTTTGCTATGCCCAACCATGCCATGCCTCAGTTTCTCCACCTGTAAAACGGGTAAGTGTTAGCTGCTTGCTCAGTCATGTCTAACTCTTTTTTGACCCCATGGGTTGTAGCCTGCCAGGCTCCTCTTGCCATGAAATTCTCCAGGCAAGAATCCTGGAGTGGGCTGCCATTTTCTTCTGCAGAAGATCTTCCCAACCCAGGGATCGAACCCAAGTCTCCTACATTGCAGGCAGATTCTTTACTGCCTGAGCCACCAGTGAATTCCAAAATGGCTAAGACCAACAGCAATTACCTCAAGGAGCTACAGTGATGATTAAATGAGTTACGATATATACCAATCGTGGAAGAGTGCCTGGCAAACATAAGTACTCTCTACTCTTTCTGATATTTTTATTTTCTTGGTTCTCTGTGCAAAAGCTCTCTCCCACTAGACTGCCAGGTAGGTATCTTGTTTTATTCTTCTCTGTATCCGCAGCACTTAAAACACGAAAGGAAGTTGAGTCAGTATTTATTAAACTGTTGAATCAAACTCTTCCAACCAGACTGACAGACTCACTATTCTTCCTCCCAACACCTCACCCACTTATGCCTCCTGTCTCTTCTGTCCTTTCCCATCCCCCGTCTTCCATCACTTCTTCTCTTCATCTTCATCCTTCTTCTACTATTCCCACCCAATCCCCCTCCACCAGTGTTCACCTAACTCCTACCCATCATCCAGAGCCTGCCCAGCTGGCATCTGTTCATTAATCTGTTCACCAAGCATGTCCAGCTCCCTGCCTGCTGGGTATCTATAATTTTATTTTCCTGCCCTGCCCTCTGTGGTTGGGTAGATGCAAGTGTGCATGCATGTGCAGTCATGTCTGACTCTTTGTGACCCCATGGACTGTAGCCCACCAGGCTCCTCTGTGCACGGAATTTCCCAGGCAAGAATACTGGAGTGGGTTATCATTTCCTGCTCCAGGGGATCTTCCTGACCTAAGGATTGAACCCAGGTCTTTCGCGTCTCATGCACTGGCAGGTGTGTGGCTGGGTGGGGCCATATTAAAAGTCTGTCTCATGAGTGGAGAATTTGATTGCTGGCATGAGATTCTCTTGATCTCAGAGCTCCTTTCTCCTGTCACTACTATCAGTGATGTTCCAACCTACAATTCCTCCATCTGTCTGGTTTGGAGTGAAAACTGGGTGGAGCAGAGCCACAAGCTGACCCAGGATGAACCAACAGCATGAATGAGAATGAATCTTTCTGCTTTGAAACCACTGAAACTTGTTGTTGTTTCTGCACCATCACTTGCATCTTCCTGCAACCCTGCTCCAGGTATCCTGACCCAGAGTAATTTTCTTCAAAAGGGTTGGGGAAAAAACTATCACTCGTTTTTATCCTAACAGGGTGTCTTGCACATAGTAAGTGTTCTTTAAATGACTACTGAGGGCTTCCCTGGTGGTCCAGTGGTTAAGAATCCACCTGGCATTGCAAGAGACACCAGTTCGATCCCCGATCTGGGAAAACCCCACATGCCACGGAGTAGCTGAGCCCGGGTGCCACAGCTACTGAGCTAGTGCTCTAGAGCCCACGTCCTGCAACTACGGAAGCCTAGAGCCTGCTCTCCGCAGCAAGAGAAGCCACCACAACGAGAAGCCCACGCACTGCAACGAAGAGTGCTCCCCGCTCACCACAACTGGAGAAAGCCCGAGTGCAGCAATGAAGACCCACCACAGCCAAAAATAAAATAAATAGATGACTATTGAATAAATGAGCAGTCATTAATCTCTAAGTCTCTATTGTCCAGAATATAAAGCAGGATAAGAGATTTCTTGCTCTTCTTAATATTCCACCTCTTAAGGGGCTAAAGTGGCTATGAACCATAACATGATGAACACATCTCAAGCATCATTATTAGATGATAAGCTTTTCATTTATTCAGAATCCATTCATCAACAAACACACAAACACAGTTTTTAAGTTCTGTTGCTGTTCTTAAGCTCAGGAATGAGAATAGTGGTCAACAGCTATTGAATGGTCAACACAAGTCAGGCACTGTGCTGGGTGTTTATCATGCCATTGTCACTTATAATCCTCAAAGAGTCACAGGAGATGGGTACCATATTCCTATTTTCCAGATAGCAAAACTGAGGTTCAAAAAGGATAAGTAACTGGCCCAAGGTCAAATGGCTAGAAAGTGGCAGAGTTGGAAGCTTAGTCAATCATCCCAAGTATCTGAACTTCTTGAGGAATAGAAACCCAAGTATTTGGAATCAAAATCATTAGCCACAGTTCTATTCTACTCCCAAGGAAGGTGTGAATTAAACACTCCTTGAACTGGGCAGGGAGAAGTACTGCAAGCTCAGGAGTCCTTAGTGTGACCACTGAAGGGAACACAGAGAAGCTACATAAAGCAGGCTTCCCGGATGCTCATCTTCCCCGAATCACATGGGCTAGGCTGGTGCTGGGTGTTTTAAAATACACGTCCATGGAGATACATCCACTCCCAAGAGCCAGAGCCAAGAAAAACGGAGGCATTTATTTCTCACTGTAGAAAAATTCATGCCTTTAAAAAGCACTTCAAACAATGCCAGTCTCATGAATATCTGACCAGTGCAGTCACGCTGGGCCCAGTGCTCAGATCGCCTCAAACTTGGGATTTCAGGCTCTCTGGTCACCATATTGAAATTATCAAACTTCCCTTAGAGTTTGTGTTTTATAAGTGAAGCCGGAAGGGGCAATAAATCCTGCTTCAGAGAGTCTAGAGGCTTAGCTCATACAGAGCCCCAGCTCCTGCCACCTCCTTGTATCCGGGGGAGGACCTTCAGCTGCCTGAATGCTCCAGACTACCTGCCCTGTCCCCTCCTGAGCACGGGCATGGAGGTCTGGGTGGGAACAGCGTGTGGGGCAGAGGCATGGGTCTGCATCCTAAGTTGCTCAGTCGTGTCTGACTCTTTGCGACCCTATGAACAGTAGCCCACCAGGCTCCTCTGTCCATGGGATTCTCCAGGCGAAAATACTGAAGTGAGTTTCCATGCTCTCCTCCAGGGAATCTTCACGACCCAGGGAAGCCACCAGGGAAGCCCCGTGGAGCAGCGGGCTCAAATTGAAATCCTTCTTCTACATTTGTCCCCTGTGGGATCTTGGGCATATTATTTAACCTCTCTAAGCCTCCATTTCCTCATCTGTAAACTGACAGTAAAAGCAATACCTGTTTCATGGAATTGTCTAAGAATTAAATGAGAAGACCTCTGTAGAGGGATGTCCCTGGTGGTCCAGTGTTTGGGAGTCTGCCTGTCAATGCGGGGGACATGGGTTCAATCCCTGGTCCGGGAAGATCCTGCATGTCACAGAGCAACTAAGCCCATGTGCCGCAACTACTGAAGCCCGTACACTCTGGAGTCCATGCTCTGCAACAATAGAAGCCACCACAATGAGAAGCCCCTGCTCCACAACTAGAGAGTTGCCCTCTTCTCTGCAACTAGAGAAAACCCTTGTACAGCAGCAAAGACCCAGCACAGCAAAAAAAAAAAACAAAAACTGTAGGGCAGTTAGCCCCACACCTGGCACAGAGCAGCAGCTCAGAAAATGGCAGGTGTTACGTTCTTACAAGCAGCTGGGAGACTGGTTTTGTGATCCCAGGTCACAGATGAGAAACTGAGGCCCAGGAAGACTAGGTCCAGCACCCTGGAGGTTCCTGAGCGGAACAGCCCAGGCGCAAACCTACAGCTGCCAGATTGCAAAACTCAGGTGGCTGACCACCGCTGCCACTCTCTGGAATAGGGCCTCTTTTGGTGGCTCGAGGTCCCACCCCAGTCCTGCTTCTGAGGTTTTTCAACCACGGCCCTGTGAACCAGGGATCTGACAGGGCCTCACAGCTCTCAAAGTCTTGGCGGTGATCAAGGTAGGCCTACCAGGTAGCGACCGTGACCAGCATTATGTGCAAGCCCCAAGAGACCACTCATGTCTGTTTAACTTCCCTTCCGTGGAGCCCCACGCTGGGCCATGCCCAGACAGGAGCTTAACAAGCTCGTTTGATGAAAATCTATGAAGCTGATCAAGCTACTCTGTATCTACCTAATATTTGATGGTGACACGGAGCGATGGGAGGCGAGCAACACGAATAACATAGTAAACGTTCAATGGAAGCTAAAGGTAAAGGGGACACAGTGGGAAAGGCAGACCATGCGTCGACTAAATGTTTGAAACCAAGGCTTTGATGCCTTTGAAACAGAATCTGGGAAAATTGCTGCACCCCCTGTAGCCTGTTGGAGGATGTTTTCCCCCTGCATTGTTGCACAGTTTGGGAGTCTCTAGTCTCTAATCTCCCAGGTTGGGAGCACAGCCCTGAGGTCTCGGGGAGGCAGGGTGTGTGTGAGTCAGCCCCAGTGTTGGCACGACCCTGGGCCTCGCGTGGAGTCCAGGCCGGCCTCTGACACATGGGGGAATGCAGAGACAGGAGTGGGTGTTTGCTGACAAGCAGCTTCATGGGAAAGCTTGCCTCGGCATTTCTCAGTGCTGAATCAGGGAGAAAAGTTGGGCAGAGTGCCTGCGGGGTTCAACTGAGAGAGAGAGAGAAAATAAAAAAGCAGACCCTGAGGTGGGACAGCAAACGGCACGCGAGGCAGTGGTAGCGACAGCAGAATTCTCATCACCTGGAGGCCTACTGGGTGCTTTCCATGGCTCCCTGGCCGTCTTCCTCACAGCCCCAGGAGGCAAGGAAACCCCAGGGGTGAACGATGATTCTCTCTGGCTCATGAAGAAACTAGGGTTAAGAAAGAACACGAGCTACACAGCTAACTAGTGGCTGCAATGGAATTCAAGCTCATGACTGACAAGAGCCAAATCTCATCCACATCTAATCCATCGCCCTACCCCTTCTCTGGGAAACTGTGCCTCACCCAGCCCTCCTTCTCCTCCAGAGACTAGGAAGAGCCAGACAGACAGGAAGCAGAGCAGATGTGGAGAGCGCAGCCACCTCTCAGCCAGGCTGGCCCCCAGCTGCAGGAGCCCGGGCGGGTCGTCTGCCGCCCTTTACCTTCCCTTTCCTGCCCTGCTCATCCAGGTGAAGGGAGAACCCAGGCTCCCCTCCGATTCCCCCCTCACCATGTCATTCGGAGCAGCACTGTTCAGTTAAAACACAACCCCAGGTACACCTTGTAATTATAACTCTCTAGTAACCGCATTTTTTAAAAGTAAAAAGAAAGAGCCAAAATTAATGATATGTTTTATTGAACCCATCTATCTAAAACAGTATTTTTTCAATGTATTGGAGTTGGCCCAAAAGTTCATTAGGGTTTTTCTATAAGACCCCGAATGAACTTTTAGGGCCAACTCCAATAAAACCAACTTAAAACATTAGTGAGATAGCATATGTTCTTTTTCTCATTCTAAGTCTTTGAAATCCAGATGCACTTTACACTCATTCCACGCCTCCATTAGGACCAGCCTAGGCACATGTGGCAGGTGGCTACTGTATTGGATGGGGCAGGTCTGTGGGATACCAAAATATCCAAATGAATATCACCTCACTCTACATGAAAAGGCTTTTTTTTTTTTTTTCATTATCTGTGATTTTTTGGATGTGCAGTCTAGGAATTTTAACACAAGTATAGATTCATGTGATGACCACCATAATTAGAATACAGAGCTATTCTTCCATCACCCTCAAAGGACTCCTTGGTGTTATGTCTCTCTCTTTTACTTTTTCTACTTTTTGGCCTTTCCACTTGGCATGTGGGATCTTAGGTCCTCAACCAGAGACAAAACCCACACCCCCTGCAGTAGAAGCATGGAGTCTTGACCACTGGACTGCCAGGGTGCCATCTCTTTACTGTTGTTACCCCCCACCCTCCCCTAATCTTTGCACAAATGCAATCATACTATATGTAACCTTTCGATACTAGCTTCTTCTACTCAACATAATGCCTTTGAGGCTCATCCAAGTTTGTTGTATGCATCAATATTTATTTCTGCCTTATTGTATCATTCCTATTTATTACCGAGTTTTATTACATTGTACCAATGTACCACAGATTGTATCTTCATTCAACTGCTGAAGGACCTTTGAGTTGTTTCTGGTTTGGGATGATTACGATGAGAGCTGTTACATGTGTTCAGGTGTGTGTGTGTGTGTGTGTGTGTGTGTTCAGATTTTCTATGAACTCAAGTTTTTGCTTCATTTCTCAGGACTGAGATTGTTGAGTCATATGTCTAACTTCATAAGAAACTATCAACATGTCTTCCAGAGAAGTTGAACCATTTTTTATTCCCACCAACAATGTGGAAGGGTTCCAGTTACTCTGCATCCCTGTCAGTACTTAGTATTGTCAGTATTTTTACTTAGCCATTCTGATACATATGTAACCCACTCCAGTATTCTTGCCTGGAGAATCCCATGGACAAAAGAGCCTGGAGGGTTATAGTCTTTAAACTTGCAAAGAGTTAGACACAACTAAAGTGACATGGCACATCTGATACATAGGTAGTTGTATCTCATTATAGCTTTAATTTGTTTTTCCCTGATGACTAATGATACTGAGCATCTTTCAGTGTGCTTATTTGCCTTTCTCGTATTCTGTTTAGTGATATGTCTTGGTCTTTTGCCCAGTTTTAAATTAGATTCTATGCTTTAAAATTTTATATATTTTAGAAAAAATAAATAAATAAAAGTTTTATATATTTTAGATACAAATTTCTTTGTAAGATATGTGATCTGCAAAACAGTTTCTCCCAGTCTCTAGATTGTTATTTTATTTTCTTAATAGTGTCTTTCACACAGTAAAAAATTTTTAATATTAATGATGTCCAATTTATTGGCTTTTTTCTTTTATGAATGATGACTTTGTTATCGTTAATAAGGACTCTTTTGCCTAACTCCAGGTCATGGAGATTTTCTCATATTAAGTCTTTGAACAATAAATCACATGTTTAATACCCAAGGGGTTATAACTATCCAAAGAAATTAACTTGTGGGTTTTAGTTATGAAAATCCACATTGTCCTATGGATTCACTCACTCATTCACTCCATAGACATTTAATAAGTGGAAAGTCATCACCAGTAAAACAAAGATGACTACAATTTGGTCCACAATAGTAGTTGCTACTAATTGAGGGTCTAGGATCAGTGGCCATATTAATATTATCTATATTCTCCAATAAAGGAGAAGAACTTGAAACAGAAAAGTTAAGCAATTTTCCAGCAACACAGGCAGGAAATAGTAGAGTTAGGTTTCAATAGCTCCAGTGCTCTCAGGTATGGGAAGTTTCTTTCATTTCTAGCAATAGGAAACAGCTCAGTCTACCTAAGTGGTTAAAAAAAAAAATAGAGAAGTAGTCCACAGATATTTCACAGAACCAGCCCAATGACTGAACCACCATATCTTGGAAGAGAAAAAGTCATGAACTTCAAAGATATAGCTAGCAGGAAAAATAGAGATATCCCATTTGAATGAAGCATCTTCAATTATTTTCATCCCTTGCTTATGCCCTTTCTAGGCTCAAGTTCCTGGAGCAATCATCTGATTGACCTGCTGTGGGTCATGTGACCATCTGTTGCCCAAAGAATGATGGAACCTTCATTGACAGCCCCACCAAGACTATATCCAATTAAGGGGCATAGTCTCCTTTCCTTCTTGAGTGGAATATCAAGGTGCTATTACTAAAGGAAAATGGGAAGAATTGATCCTGGGACAGCAAAAAAAAAAAAAAAAGATGCCCACTAATGCAATGACTTCCAACATTTTTGAGCATGATCCACGTTAAAAAATCTATTAATAGTTCACCAACATGTAAGTATATTCACATATGACCAAAATGAAATTTTCATTTAACATTATATGCCCTTACAATGTGTAGTACAGTCTGATATGTCACACTTATTTCCTTCCATTTTTAGAAAATGGATGTCATAAGCCCTTTTTGGGTCAGAACCTGCACACTGCACTTACCATGGTTTCCTTCCTCTCCTTATCCGTGAAGACTCCAGAAGAAAAGATGTGTAAAACAGTGAAGGCATAAAGTGGTGAGCTCCATAATGTCCCTCCAGAGAACATCAACCAAACCATCTCACCAAATGGATGTGTGAACAGAGATGTAACACTCCTGTGAATAAGAAAAGGCTGATAAAAGATACTAGTTTCCCCACAGAAGTAGACCTTGAAACAAAGATGGGAGCCCAAGTAGCTTTTTTGTGAAATGATCCCAGGAAGGCCAGGGAGGAAGTGAGAAAGTGAGATGGGGAAGGGAGGAAGGCCAGCAAAGGGTTCTTGATGAGTCATCTGGGGCTCGGTCAGACCGGACACCTGCTGATAAACAGCTGCAGAACATGCTTCAGGATCATCACACCAAACGGCAGGGACACTGGGATGTTCATCCACCAACTGCATCCTTCCTTGGAAGCAGGTTCCCAAAGCCATTAATTTCCCAATACATCCACCTGCCACCAAGTGAGGACCAAGTGCCCACAGCTGGAGAATACCCTCAGGTAGAGAAATGCAGAAAGATTTGGGCTGTATGGGAATTGTCTGCAGATGGCCTCCAGCTGGGTCAGGAGGATACAGTTCGAAGGTCTCCTGTTGTATGTGACCGGGAGGGAGAAGGAGCAGCTCAGGAAACCATTTTCAGTCATGAACACCTGCCTTCCTTGCCAGGATCAGACACACTCTCATCTTCCATAGCACCTTGGAGTCCCTGTGACTATCAGTCCCCTGATTTCTAAATGTACCAAGTTTATTTCAGCCTGGACGCCTAGTTTCCCACGTCAGCAGTGCTGAATGAAAACAGGAAATCCACCCAACCATCTCACCAGCCCTACCTGCCCCTCTGATTCTCAGTCAACATCCCAGAGAAGGTCTCATTTTTCAGCCGATGATCTCTGCCACAACATTTCAGGAAGTCTTTATCTACCGTCTCCCTCCTCTTAGTGCCCGAAGAGAATATGGTTCTGCTCCTGTGAGGGTGCCACTGAAAACAAATGTCCAGGACTCAGAGGAACGCTCCAGCACTCAAACCTCAATTAATTCCCAGCTATTCATCAGACTAAAACACAGAAGACAGACTGACTTTGGGAGTCGGGCCCCATGGGATGGGAATAGAATCGGCATTGAGTACAGAGTAGCAAACCCTTAATCAACAGTGTCGGAGGGCAGTGGGTCTCATCCCAGGCTGCACACCATCATCTGAAGAGCTATTAAAGAGTGCTGATTTCCTGCAGGGAATAGGGTAGATCCTAGGCAGCAGTATATATTTTTTTAATTCTATAGATTCTAATGTGTAGGATGTATAAGATGGAACAGGAGGGAAGAAATAACACTTCCTGGGGTTTCGTTTTGTTTAGGTAACCTTCGTGTCTCAATTCTTTCCACCCTGTTATATGTTTCATATCACTGTACCCATCTCAAAGATAAGAAAACTGAGGCTGAGGGAAATAAAGTAACTCCCCCAAGCTCCCATCATTATAAGCAAAAGCCCCAAGCTTACTATTCAAGACTGAATCCATTGTTTTTTCTCCTCCACCGTATTTATCTCCCAAGGAAATTTTTAAGAAAATTGATGGTGAAAGGAAAGGGGCAGAAAAAAAAAATTGAAATCAAGGGTGTCACCGGGAAAATTAAGACTGGCCTAAGGAAGGCCTGGTGGAAGGGGCTCTGGAGGCTGTGAGCAGCCCTGGATAGCCAAGGCTGTTCACAGTCCCAAGAAGAATGAGGCAATGCCACCTAAGGGGGATGGGGTCCCAGCTAACCTGCCCTGTCCCTAGTTCCCCAGGGCTAGCCCTGCCCTCAGGGTCTTGCATCCAAAGTTAGCTCAATGGACCATTTTCCCATCAGACCCTGAACTGTGACTGGGGACGTCACAGCCCACCAGCTCCCATTTGAGAGCCTCTCAGCATGATTGATCTTCCTCTTCTCTGTGGCCTCCAGGCTGGTTATATTCAGTGGAGAGAATAAACTGACAACCCAGCAAACCAGCCTTTCCTCATTTCTGCAACTGATTTCTCTATTCTCTGTCTGCTTGGCTCTCCAAGCCCAGCAGCCCATCTGGTGGAATAGATATCCCGCTGCTTGCAGCCTCCTCTGGGACTGCTCGAAGATAGCAGAGGCCTCAGCCGTTTCAACTCTGTGTGTTTCTGCCATGAAACTGAATTTTATTTAAGCATCATATTTGGGGAAGGAAAAGGCGCTTCAGTCTTCGTTTTCTCAATAGTTTCTTTCAGCAACACCAAGATGCCTAATCCATTAAGGCAATCCTCAAAAGGAAAAATTCAAAACTAAAATCTCCCAGGCAGGCTGTGCTTCCAAAATCCAAGAGAATCTTTCAGTGAATATTGGAAAAGTATAGAGCTGAGAGGGACCCTATAGATCATCCCTTAGAGGGGAAAGCTAAGACCCAAGTGGGGGAGTGACTTACCTGCTACCATGGCAATGGGGGTGCTTTGACCTCTTGTCCCCATGGGGTGTTCTATTGGGCAGGAGCTGTGAACTGGGGACAAGCAGAAAGCGGCATGCTGAAGGTGATGATTCCTGTTGAGAAAGGTGCAAATTTTACCATCCTGTGCATATATACACACATGACTAAAAAATGTGTACAGAAACTAGGGTTGGCGCCAAGGAAAACAGTGGATCTAAAGCCTGCAGGCTTAGCCCCAACTGTGAAGAAAACAAAGTGATCTTCGCTATTTACCAAGCCATCCTTCCCAAGTTGGCTAATCCCAGGGCCACCATACTGCTTAACTCCAGGGGGCCCAACTCACACAGTACCATTCATCTGTATTTTAGAAAGGTGGAAGAGTAAGAGCGCAAATATTAGCTATTATTATTCTTGTTCTGCACTCACAGCAGGAACTGAGGCATTCATTGATAACTACAGGATTCATTAAAAACAAATAGTAACTGAAGAACCACCCCATCTTGAAATGTAACTTTCAAAATTCAAAAGAATAAATCTACAAAAGCAGGTTAATCACAAAGATCACTAAAAGAGAGGGAGGCCCTTTAGGAAGAGTTCCCTTAGGCACTCATGTAGGCATTATTTTCAGTGCTTTATGTATGAAAAGTCTCACAACAGCTCCATGACATGGGCCTTATTATTATTTTACAGATGAGGAAACTGAGGGTAGAGTCATCAAGTAACTGGCAAGTCTCATAGCTGGCAAGTGGCAAAGGGGTTCAAAGGCAGCAACCTTACTTCCAACACCGTGTGCTGGACTGTTTCCATCAGGGATCCCCAGCCCCTGGGTCTTGGGGCTGTACCAGGAGCCAGGCCGCACAGCCAGAGGCGATGCTTCATCTGTATTTACAGCTGCTCCCATCACTCTCATTAGTGGCTGAGCTCCTCCTGCTTTCTGATCAGCAGCAGCACAACAAATGTAATGAGCTTGAATCACCCCTCCCCTAGTCTGTGGATAAATAGTCCTCTATGAAACTGATCCCTGGTGCCAAAAATGTTGGGGACCGCTGATTTATATCACTCCTTTTGCGAGTCAATTAATCAATGTTATCTGCTTGTTTGAGCAGCTGGATCCTGTTCCATTGCCCTCAGATCACTGCAGGTGGCCAGCATGAAGTCTGCACTGGGGAGGCCATGACCAGGTGATCTTGCTCCCATGTTGTAGGGAGGTGATGGAGACCACCACAGGAAATCTACAGTGATTTCCGCTGCTCCAGAAAACCTACAATGAATGATGTCATCAGGGAATCACAGATCTGGACAAGAGCCCCAGGAACTCCAAACATCACATGGGAGCTCATGGGGGAGGTTCTGGGCCTCTGGGGGCTCCTTCCCAACCCCCAGTCCTAGCCCTCCCTTGGGGAGGTGGAGTAAAAGGGAAGGGAGGAAAAAATGCTTTAAGCCCCTCTGCCATAGGCCAACAACATTCAGAGTAACTTTGAGACCCCCTCCAGGCCTCCCAACCAACAAAGAGAGGAGAGATTTTTTTAATTCATCCCACTCTGCAATTTTGAGCAATTCACATCAAGTCTCTGAGCCTCAGTTTTTCGTCTCTATAGACCCATCATATATGCATGTGTAAGAATTGAATTGAAGAGATTCTCTGGCAGTTCCATGGTTAGGACTCCAAGATTTCACTGCCAAGGGTCTGGGTTCAATCCCTGGTCAGGGAACTAAGACCCCGCAAGCCATGTTGCAGAGTCAAAATAAAATAAAATTGAGACGAGTGGTGAAAAGGGCTTCACACAATGTTTGCCACCTGGCAGAAGACCAGTAAGTGAGCCAATAAAATGACAGTTTCCTTCTGTTCTTCTGGGATTAAAAGAACGTGGTTAGGTTCCTAACTAATATTCATTCTTCTTCTTTACCAACAGATTCCTGATTTCATTCAGGGCTTCAAAACACCCAGATTTAGAAAATCACCTTCCCAGATTCCTTTGCAGGTTCAGGTGGCCATACTTCAGTTCTGGCAAATAGGATACAAGGATAAGACTATTTGGGGAGGCTTCTAGGACATTTGTCGCTTCCCTAAAAACAAGGGTAACACACTCAGCTAACATTTGCCTTTGACCCTTGCCCTTCGTCTCGTCTTCCTTCTGAAGGTGTGGCAACCATCTTGCCACAATGGGGACAAAGGCCATGGGCTGATGACAGGAATAGAGACAGGGCCAGGGTCCTAATAACATCCTTTGGTCAACACACCAACTCTAGACTTCCTGACTCTTGATTTATTGGGTTAGAAAAATAAACCCCTATCAGGTTTTCCATTATTTATAGCTGAACACTTTCCTAACTGATATTTACCAATCCCAGTTTGATGTATTGAAATAAATATAGTATAGAGATGCTGGGCTGTTTGTCCAAGGTCATATCAGGAATGATTAGTGGCAAATCCAGGTCTGCTGAGTATCTGAGTCTTAAATTCCCAACTCAAATGCCCTCCAAATCAATTCTATTACCCCACAAAAATTTTATTTATGTCAAGAATCAGAATGATCACTATTATAAAATATTTCTATGGTAGCCAATTGTGCCATGGATAAGAAGCTCACTTCTGGAAATGTAAGTAGCCAGTTTTTTAGGAAACTTGGATTTTGTTTAATCTGTGCAAGTGGACTTTTCAGTCTTGGAACAAATCATACACAATGCTCAGACGAAATGCTGACCATCTATAGCACTCAGGTTCACCCCTCAAGGAAACACTTGGAACACCACATTGTGAAATCAAACAAATAGAACTGCCTGCCCTGACATCTATGCTAGAGAAGATATTGAATTCACAAAAGTAATGCCTTGAACTACTAATAAATATTTTATAACCTGATCACTTAGGAAGTCAGGATTGAAAAGCACAATTATAGAAATATAATCTTTGCATGGCAAAATTGTTTGAGCTTAAAGTTCTCATTTGCCTTGGATTGTTACAATTTAATTAAAGCAATTTTCTGGACTCAAAAAATGCAATTAATAAGTAAAAGCAATTAGTAAATAAATTAATAAAGTCACATTCAAATGCCCTTGCTGAGAATTTATATCTGCAGGATGTGAGATTAATCAGAATCTCTGGAACTTTAGGATCCTTAGGAGAGAAAGGCCTAATGCTTTCCTTGGGAAGAGATGTGTCCTTGGAACTGTGAGGTTAGAGGCAGGTAATGTTGCTTAGAATTAATCCTGTCACCAAGCCATAGACTCCGGGTGGAATGACTTTGCAGTGATGCCCCCAGTGGCCATAGCTACAGTCACATCACTATTCCACTAGCCAGACCCAATGCATCCAGTGTAAAAACACATGACCCAGATTGTGCCAGATTCTCTCTCATGGGAAGTCAGGATGTAAACAGAAAGACATAGTGATGGGTAGTCTTTAGAACTGAGTCATGTGGCTGGCAGCAAACTGGAAATGGAGCCCACGAACTCCTGCCACTGAGGTCCCAGGGGCCTGTCTGTTCTCGCCCTTTCTAAGGTCACCTCATTCTGTGAATTATCCCAGGACTTTCCTAAGAAATACTTCATTTTAAACTTAAGCTAGGTAGGATCAGTTTCTGTTGCTTTAAAACAAAAGCCTTTTAGAGAATATGTTTGACACTGCTGTACACCCATGGGTAGGGTCATAAAGTCAGAAAGACTCATTCCTTTCCACCTCTAAGGAGAAATAAACAGTCCTAATCTTGGGCAAATAGAAAGTGACAAGGAATCTCTGACTCATTGGAAGAGACCCTGATGCTGGGAAAGATTGAAGGCAGGAGGAGAAGGGGACGACAGAGGATGAGATGGTTGGATGGCATCACCGACTTGATGGACATGAGTTTGAGCAAGCTCTGGGAGTTGGTGGTGTGCTGCAGTTCATGGAGTCCCAAAGAGTCGGACACAACTGACAACTGGACTGAACTGAATTCTCCCTAGGTCTCTAAGGAAAGTGGTTTCAGCATTTGGCCCTCACACTCTATACCAGGCCCATCTTTTCCAAGTTCTTTCTTCTACCTTTGTGGTGGCAGCCATGCAGCTAGTGGTTCAGAATGTGGGCTTCCTAGCTGGACTAGAGTTGGAAACCTAAGCCTGCTGCTTCTGAATGTGTGACTCGTGGTATTGTCCATGGCTCAGTTTCCCTGTCTAGAAAGAGGGGAGGTAAACAGAGTGCTAACCTATGGAATTATTGTGAGGACTGAGTTAACCTTGATGTGCTGAGAATAGCCTATCACCCCTAACTGTTCCAACCACCTCCTCCTATATTGCAAACACATCAGCCTACTTTTCAAAAACATATACTTTTAGCTGCTCAGGAGTCTTAAGGGGGCTTTGCTCATTCTGTTCTCTCTGCTTCGGAAACCCACTTCACCTGGACCCATTCCCCATATTCTCCCAGTGATATATGGCTAAAATGACCCCTGTTCCCCACCCCCACCCTATACCTACATTCACTCTCTGCTCTGGAATTTCACACAACCCCTCCCGTCAGGAGTCTATACTCCTCATCCCTTGATTCTGGGCTACTCATAGACATGCTTTAGCCAATAAAATTCAGAAGTGATGTGGTACCAGTTTTGAGCTCGAGCTTCAAGAGACCTTGCATGGTTTTTTTTTCTCTCTCTCTCTCTCAAACTCCTGCCCAGCCACAAGTTCAACTAGCCTGTTGGCTGATGAGACACACATGGACCAGTCTGCACCATTATCCCAACCCACAGCAAATCATGATCTCAAAGCAGAGCCACCTAGCTGACCAGTATCTGACCACAGATGCACAATGCTCTCCCTGCACCAGCCAAGACCAGAAGAACCACCCAGCAGATCCCAGCCCAAACTGCCAAGTCACTGAATTAAAAACTAAATAAGTGATTGTTGACTCAAGCCTCTGAATTTGGGGGTGATTTGCTACGTTGGAAAAGATAACTGTCACCTACCCACTCTAAGCCTCATATTTCTCAGTGGTATAATGAAAGTAGGAATAATAAAATTTACCTCTCAAATTAAGTGTGAAGACTACGTGAGATAATGTGCATAAAATGCCTGTGTTACATGAAGAATTACATGACTGTTAACCACCAAAGACATGGTAATGATGATACTGGAATTTCCACTTTACCTCTCATCTGGAAATGTGGGAGTAATGATATCTAATGAGCAGGATTGTCATGAAGAATTGAGAAAATATGTCTAATGTGCTTAGCACCATCACAGACACAGAACATCAATAACTGGCTTATTATTGATGTGTTTTTGTTAAATATTATCTCAGATAATTGGCTCGCAACCCACCACCACCATCTCCTGCCCTGCCCCTAGCCTTCAATTTCCTCCCCCTGATGATTAAACCTTGATTCCCAGCCCACAGTTTTGCACTGGGGCATCCTGCAGTCTGCCAGGAGGCATCAGGATCCAGGTTAGAAAGGAGGTCTTATTTAGTTCCTGGACCCCTCAAAGGTCAGTCCCCTGTGAACTTTAGCTACTAGGGGGCAGTATCTCCCTCCAGCCCTGCAGAAAGTGGGGGCTGTCCTGTGGGTCCCCTTCTGTTTTCTGATCCCACCACCCACCTGTCTTAGGGCCCAGGCTTTGGGAAGCCCTTACTGGTCCCATTGTGAGCAGGCCACACCCTCACTGTGATCACCCATCTGTCCACCCCAGATCTTCCCTCCTGACCAGGGAGCGACCCCTCCCCCAACCCACTTGCAGAGACACTGGTAGCAACACTTCCCCAGCTCCGGGCAACCTCTCAACCTACGTGAGTGGTTTCATAATTCATGCCTGCCCATCAGCAGACAGATTTAGCCTCCTGCCTGCTGAGTCTGGAAATACTGAATATTAAAATATCTCAGATGCTCGCCCTTCTGACGCCCTCGCCTCTCAGATTCACAAGCAGTTGGTTGCACAAACCATCCCTGGGACACACATCAGTTTGTCAATTAAGTGGACTTTCAGCGCTCACATGTATAACTTTCATGGAAATAGGAAGGCGTATTTGAGGTGACGGATTAGGTGCATGACTTTAGAGAAGCCCTAGTTCTCTGGCTTTGGAAGCCAGTGTATTTTCTGCTGTTCCGTGTCGCTGCAGAACCTCTGCCAGCCCTTTTTGTAGCACCATTTGCAATCGAGGGAAGCAGGAATTCTCTTTGAAGGGGATTACTAAGTAAGTAAAGCAAAAGATCTGAAGAAATTTTCTCCACCCACCTAGGATAGCCAGAGTCTCCCAGGAATTAAACTGACCAATATTTGAAGATGGAGGAAGCAGAGAGAATCTTTCCTACTTGGTAAAAAAAAAAAAAAAAGTGTGTGTGAGTATGTGTGGCTCATGCCCCCATCTCAAAAGTCTAGCTGACTTCCCTCATGCACATCAAAGACTACCAAGCATTTCCCGCCTTTGATGTTGAAATTTTAAAACTTCTACTGAAAGAATTTCTAGATTAATGCACACAACTTTTGCTAATATCCAGCAATGACCAATTGTAAAAGTGGGTTCAGGATTTCACAGAAGGAGGATGAGAATTCCCCACAGAGTCAAAATAAAAGAAAGGGTCTCTCCTTTGTCCTGGTAGATTTCATTCTTTTCTCCACTAGGAATCCTGTGAGCCCCTGATGCTGGCTCCCAGCACCAAGCAGAATTTGGAAGGAGTTGGAGCTGCCTCTCAGAGTATATGATCTAATTAAGGAGGCAAGGCCTCCCTGGGGGAAATGAAGGCTGATGTCCAGGCAATACAGAAAGCCTGCGTGGTAACTTAGCATCAGAACCGGAGTGATGGAGTGAGTCTCTACAGAGGGAGTATGAAGTTCTTCTAAAACACATTCAGGAAAAAGGCAGCTCAGGCCAGAGTGTGTTGTATGAGAAACAGACAGGCAAGGCAGACCTGGGTTCAAGCCCTGGCTGTGTCATTCACTCAATGTCCCACATTGACAGTGTGGGACCTTCCCCTCTTAGGCCTCAGTTTCTGCATCTGTGAAATGGGAATACAATGCCCATCGAAGAGGCTTGTCCGGAGGCTTCATCAGACTTCTCTTTAGGGTCCTTCCCATCAATGCTTCTTTAGGAACTTTACCTGGGCACTTTACCTTAAAACAAGAGATTTAGGCTTAAAGGTGATGGAATTACAGTTGAAGAGTAAGTTGTTCATTGGATTTTTAGTAAATAGCTAAACTAAGCATGATGACTGGGCTTCCCAGGTGGCGCAGTAGTAAAGAATCTACTTGCCAATGCAGGAGACCAAGGTTTGATGTGGGTTTGATCCCTGGGTCAGGAAGATCCCCTGGAAGAGGAAATGGCAACCCAGTCCATTATTCTTGCCTGGGAAATCCCGTAGACAGAGGAGCCTGGTGGGCCACAGTACATGGGGTCGCAAGGAGACATGACTGAGCGCATGCACACACACACACACACACACACACACACACACACACACAAGCATGATGACTAATGACAAACAGGGAGCTTTGCCCACGCATCTCCTTCACTGAGGGGGTCATTAATATTCTCTCTTCAGGGGTGGCCAGCCAGGAACCCAGAAATAGTCACCATATTAGCTTCCCATTGCTGCTATAACAGATTACCACAAACTTAGTTGCTTAAGACAAAAATTTATTATCTTCCAGTCCTAGAAGTCAGAAGTCCAAACTGAGTCTCACTGGACTAACAATCAAAGTGTCAGCAGGGCTGAATTCTTTCTAGAGGCCTTGAGGAGAATCCACTGTTTGGCCTTTTCACGTTTCTAGAGGCCACCAGTATTCCTTGGCTGGCAGTCCCTCCTCCATCTTCAAAACCAGCCACATTGGGAGAAGTCTTTCTCATGCTAACATTGCTAGTCTGCTCTTAACCTGCCTCCCTCTTCCACTTATAAGGACTTGTGATTACACTTGGCCCATTGGGATAATCCAGCAAAATAACCCGATCTCAAGGTCAACTGATTAGCAAACTTAATTCCATGCACCTTAATTTCCCTTTCACAGGAGCTAATGTATTTGCAGATTCTGGGACTGGGACATTTGCGGGCCACTTACCCCAGCTATGTCTCCAGAGATGGGGTGGAAACTGGGTGGATGGGGAGGAGTCGGTCCCCTTTCTGTCTGCAGTACTGACGGAGCAGCCCTATGGGGACTGGAAAGGCACTGGCCTGGGGGTGGGGGGTGTGAGGTCTGCCCTGACCTGACTGTTCACTGCCAAAAACTTTGGGCAGTTTTCAGGGCATCATCTTCTTCATCTGTAAAATGGGAATGATTACCCTGCCTCTCACCCCTGTATCACTGTTAAGAAGGTTAGATATGATTCCCAGCTGAGGGCCTCCTATGGACTGGGCCCCATGGAGGACCCTGAGGTAGACAGGTCATTTTTAATGACCACAATCTCACTATACAAGAAAATCATTCCATGCTTCCTTGCAGTTTTTCTAAGGATGCTTGGGTAATATTTACAGAGTTAAAGACACGAAATAGATATAACATTAGTTTCAATTTTTTCCCCTTATCATCGTTAGCATTTCCAAAGTTGGTACATTCTCTCTGAGATAGTCTTCCAAATAGGGGCATCCTTTTATTGTTCATTTAAGTCACTTCCACTTTTTTTAAGTGACATTAAAATGAGCAACATCACACATTATCTTTTTCCCCTTCAGTCTGAATTCTTTTTAAGGCTGAATTCCCCGAAATGGGTTTGATGGAGTAAAGGATATAAGGGCCTCTTTCAGTGCTTGAGACATGTTCCCAAAACGCTTTCCAAGAGTGCTGTGCCGCTGTCACCCCCACTAGCCATTCATGAGTGTGAAAAAAAGTAGAAGTATTAGTCGCTCAGTGGTGTCCGACTGTTTACAACACCATGGACTGTAGCCTGCCGGCTCCTCTGTCCACAGAATTCTCCAAGCAAGAATACTAGAATGAGTAGCCATTCCCTTCTCCAGGGGATCCTCCCAACCCAGGAATCAAACCCAGTTCTCCAGCATGGCAGGCAGATTCCTCACCCTCTGAGCCAGCAGGGAAGGTTGGTTCATGAGTGTATCAGCTTCCTTAGTTTCTTCATTTTTACTAATTTAATTGTATCAGATAAAACTCTGTCATTGTTTTAATTCATTTCATTGATAGTAGAGAAAGCTACACATGCTCCCATATGTACCTGCTAAGTATTAATATATATCTTATATGACCTAACTTTTTATGTCTTTGCCAATTTCCCTCCCCTAAAGCAGAACTAATCACCTCTTTGTTGGTCTCCTCTTAGTACCTAGTTCCTGTCTCTGTTCTTGGATACGGACACACCACAGAGCTGCAGTTATTGGCTCACATGTGACTCCCAGAGGGAAAGGACTAATGTCTTCCTTCTCAAATTACCCTGTCGGTAGCCACTAGTTACATGTGGCCGCTGAGCACTTCAAATGTGGCTGTGGCACAGATGCAGACTATTATATGTAGAAGGTTAACAACAAGATCCTATTGCATAACCCAGGGAACTATATTCAATATCCTGTAATAAACCATACTGGAATAGATTATAGGAAGGGTATATATATGTATAACTGAATCACTTTGCTGTACAACAGAAACTAACATGACATTGTAAATCAGTTATACTTCAAAAAAAAAAAAAAGAACATGGCTAGTACAAATCAAAATGTGCTGAAAGCATAAAATACAGACTGACTTTCAAAGACTTGGGAAAAGAAAAAAAAGAATGTAAACTATTTCATCAATTACTTTCATATTTATTATATTTGGAAATAATATTTTGCTATGTTGGATTGAAGAAAATAATTATTAAAGTTAATTTCACCTGTTTATTTTTACTTTTAGGGTAGCTACTGGAAAATTTTAAACATATACTTAAAATTTTTAAAACAAAAATTTTCTAATTTATTTTTAAATATATTTTAAAATTTTATGTTTCTATCGGACAAAGCTGCCTAGGGACCAATGTTTTTAGAGAAGTAATTCATTAAATGTTTGAGAATGGATTTACAGGTTTTAAAGTTCTTCTTTACTAATTGAATTGTGACTCAGTTAAAGATATTATCATCATTATTATCCCTCTGCCATATTTATACCTGTCTTTAACATCAGTGAGACCAGTTGGAAATTGCCATTAAAGGCAGTCATGACAAGAGAAAGACAGAGAGTATGGTTAGTCCAGGTGATATTTATTGAGCATCTGCTGTTGCCAGGCACTTTCTAGAAACTTGGGACCACCAGCAAACAAAGTAGACATGGGTCCTACCTTGAGAAGCTAACGGGGTGGAAACAGACAGTTAATGACCTTGTATATTAGGAGGTGAGAAGTACAGTAGCAAAAGGCAGAAGAAAGTGCAGGTGAGGGAAGAGCAGGTGCCACGGTGAATAAGTGGTCATGGTAGGTTTCACTGAGAAGATGACAGTGTAAGCAGACTTGAAGAGCGGGGCACAGTACTCCAGGGCTTCCCAGGTGGCACTAGTGGTAAAGAACCCGTCTGCCCACGCAGGAGACTTAAGAGATGAGGGTCAATCCCTGGGTGGGGAAGATCCTCTGGAGGAGGGCATGGCAACCGACTCTAGTATTCTTGCCTGAAGAGTCCCATGAACAGAGGAGCCTGGTGGACTACATACAGTCCATGAGGTCTCAGAGAGTCAGACACGACGGAAGAGACAGCACGCACACATGCACAGCATTCCCATTGACCCCCTGGGGGAAGAACATGAGGCAACAGAAGCAGCAACAGCAGAGGACCTAAGGTGCGGCCGTATGATTGAAAGGGGCTCATCTCTGAGCCTCAGTTTCCCCTCTTGGAGGTCTCCTCTCTCTAGTCCTGACCAGCTCAAACATGCAGGGCTCCACCACCTGTATCCCTGAGTACTGCTCCTCTCTCCACCCTCTCCTTCCCCAGGCAGAGGCTTTGGCAGTTTCTCTGGTTGTCTGAATTCTAGAAAAGGCTTTTACCTAGAGCACTTGGGGGAGAACCAAAAGGAGCTGGGAAGATATTTATAGATCAGGACAGTCTGTAGGCTGCTCTGCAAACCTGGCTCATCTATAGGAAGAACCGCCAGTTGCTAAAATGATCATCCCAGGGGAGCTGCCCAGTTGATTTGCCAGTCAGCCCAGGTCCCTCTCCACCGAGCGAGTGAGAGAAACGGCAGGATGGAGGCAAATCAAGTCGCACTCGCTTCCTAATTGGCTTCCCTGCCACCTCTCCCATTACTGTCCCTTTTCCACTCTGCTGCACAGGTCTCAGTGTGTTATTTCCGTTCTTAAAAGTGTTCCATCCAGGACTTCCCTGGCAGTCCATCGGTTAAGACTCCACGCTTCCAAGGCAGGGGATGTGGGTTTGCTGTCTGGTTGCAAAACTAAGATCCCACATGTTGCTCATCATGGCCAAAAAATTAATTATAAAAAGAGTGCTCCATCCAATAGCTCCAAGCCCAAAGTTCCTAGCAGGAAATGGAGTCCATCTCAGCCTGGCCTCAGCCGAATGCTTCAGTCTCCACCCTTTTTTCTATTTAGACTCTTCCCAACACATCACACTTTCCTTCCTTGTCTGTCTGCAGTGAACCCCATTGGAGAGTACCTCCCACATCTGCCTGGGAGGTTCCTTATCTTGTCCAGTTAGTGGACCTCACATACTCCTCCTTAAAGGACTAGCTCAGATGTCCCTTTCTCTGAGGACAGGCCTCAAAGTTGGTCCTGGGATTAGACTTCACCAGCTCTGCCATTCCTGCCAGGCTTCTGGGGCAAGTTCCCTGACCATCCAAGGCTTTGGTTTCCTCATCCAGCCAGAGGGTTGATAACAAATAGTGTGTGTGTGCGCGTGCATCCTCAGTCATGTCTGACTCTTTGAGACCCTGTGGACTGCAGCCCATTAGGTTCCTCTGTCCATGGAATTCTCAAAGCAAGAATACTGGAGGGGGTTGCCATTCCCTTCTCTTCCTCTGTCCATGGAATTCTCAAAGCAAGAATACTGGAGGGGGTTGCCATTCCCTTCTCTGGGGAATCTTCCTGACCCAGGGATCGAACCTGTGTCCCTTGCACCTCCTGCATTGACAGGTGGATTCTCTACCACTCCGTCACCTGGGAAGCCCAATAAATATGACACACCTCCTGGAATTGTGATGATCGAGGGGGACTAATACATGGGAAGAGCCTAGCACAGTTTCTGGCACACAGTAAGTGCACAGTAAGCATTGTTACTCCATATTTTTATTATTATTATTACTACTACTTTAAAAAATTTTATTTTAAAGCTGTTTATTTTTTTATTGAAGTACAGTTGACCTACAATATTATATTAGTTCCAGGTGTACAACATAGTGATTCAATATTTTTATACATTCGAAAAGATACCACGGTAAGTCTGATCACCATCTGTCACCATACATAGTTGTTGCAATATTATTGACCATGTTCCCTGTGCTGTACATCACATCCCCATGACTTATTTCTTTTATAACTATCATCATTATTACAATTACTGCTACTACTGCCACTATTCACCCAATCTTCATAGGTTGAATGTTTGTTTGCCGCTCCCAAATTAATATGCTAAGCCCTAATGCCCAGTGCAATGGCATTTGGAGGTGGCACTTTGGGGAAGTGATTAGTCCTTGAAGGTGGAGCCCGCATGAATAGGATTAATGCCCTTATTATAAAAAGGGCTGGAAAGAAGGACTTCCTCAGTCCAGGGGTTAAGACTCAGCCTTCCAATACAGAGGGCATGGGTTCAATCTCCGGTGGGGGTACTAAGGTCCCACATGCCATGGGTGCAGTCAAAAATTTAAAAACATAATAAAATTAAAAAATAAAATAAAGTTGGTTTAAAAAAAAAAAAAGAGGCTGTAGAAAAACCTACTCCCTTTCTCCATTTGACCCTACAGCGAGGAGGCACCCTCTAGGAGGAAACGAGCCCAGACACCAAATCTACCAGTCCCTTGATCTTGGACTCCCAGTCTCCAGAACTGGGAACAATAAGCTCTCGTTGTTTATAAGCTATCGAGTCTGTGGCATTCTCTCACAGCAGATTAGGACACTGGGGAAGAGTGCCTCCTGCCTCCGGTGTGTTTCCATGTGACTTAGTTTGGGTTTCCTCAACTTGGTGGTGGTATTGTTTAGTCGCCAAGTCATGACCCGCTCTTTTTTGCGACCCCATGGACTGTAGCCTGTCAGGCTCCTCTGTCCGTGAGATTTCCCAGGCAATGATACTGGAGTGGGTTGCCTTTCCTTCTCCAGGAGATCTTCCTGACCTTTCTGAACCAGGGGATTGAACTGACATCTCTTGCATGGGCAGGCGGGTTCCTTACCACTGAGCCACCAGGGAAGCCCAAACTTGGGGTTGGCTTCCTCAAAATCATACTCTGAGATAAGGACTTGGATGCAAGGAGTTTCTTTGGGACATGATCCCAGGAAGACAAGTGAGGAAGTAAGAGAAGTGAGACAGGGAAGTGAGACCAACAAAGAGCGTGTTCACAGGAAGGGTATCTTCCTGGTGTGAAGCTCACTGTCCACTGCAGAGCTCCCCAGGAAAGGGCCTCATCTCCCAATTAGACAAGGACATGCTGAAGACCCAGTACTGCCCAGTCACAGAGTTTCGGAGAAAATGACCGCTGCCAAAGGGAACTAACACAACTCAGTGGCAAATAGCTGTCCCCCAAACCTCAAAATCTTACAAGATCTGATTTAGCAATTCTGCTTCCAAGGATGTATCCTAGCTGAATAATCACAGATGTGAACAAAAGCATGGCTAAAAGAATTCTCATTCCCAAGATTGTTTATAAGAGTGAAAAATTGGACACCATCTAAATGTCCAATAACAGGATAGTGAATAATTAAATGATGGCTCATTCCCACACTGAAATACCCAGAAGCCACTGAAAGTGATTTTGTATGAGAGTTTTTAATGTCACAGAAAAGTGCCCGTGCTATTGTTTGGTCATTTTTTAAAAGCAGATACATAGACACAGAAACTAATATATATGGTATGACCTAATAAGGGTTTGTCATGTTAAGCAAGCACACGTGCGCACACACACACATATACACAGAGAGAGAGACCCGGAAAGACAATGATTAAAAATGATGACAGGATAGTACTGATGAACCTATTTTCAGAGCAGCAATTAGTCTGTGTCTATTAGATTTAGAGAAGAGACTTATGGACATGCCTGAGGGTGGGGGGAGGAAGGAGAGGATGGGATGTATGAAGACAGTAACATGGAAACATACATGACCGTATGTAAAATAGGTAGCCAATGGGAATTTGCTGCAAGACTCAGGGAACTTAAACCGGGGTTCAGAAACAACCTAGAGAGGTGGAATGGGGAGGGAGGTGGGAGGGATGTTCAAGTGGGAGGGGACATGGGTAAACCTATGGCTGATTCATGCTGATGTTTGATGGAAACCAACAGAATACTGTAAAGCAATTATCTTTCAATTAAAAATAAGTAAATTTTTTAAAAAAGAAAAAAATTATGATAGTGGTAATAGCTGAGTGGTTGAATTGTATTTTAATTTTCTTTTTTTATCAGTATTTTCAAAATATTTTACAGTGTTCATGTGTTCAAGGGTGGCTTTGACAGCACCAGGCTGCCAAAGCAGAGAATCTACAAGAAGTGGGAGCATCACTTAACTGCCTGTCCAAATGGGTGTGTATTGTTCTCTGATCTGAGAGGTCCCGCTGTCAGTCCCCTCTGGGAGATCAGCTTACCTCTAACCTCTAAGTAGCCCATCTGGGCCATGTGCATCTCTAAAATCACATGGGTTTTCCCATTGAGAAGATACAGCCTGCAACCAGAGAAGGAAATTAAATGCTTTTCTCAGTCAATCTCTCCATCTCCAAAGTTGAATCATTCTAATAGGGCTACCTGCTGATTTATGTTGCTTGAAGAAAGATTAAAAGGAGTTGATTCTATGAAATTATCAGCAGATTTTAAAAGGGGGAGGGAAACGCAGTGTATATACTGCTTTCTAATCTCTGATCTTTAGGTCCTTTTTGATATTGTTTCTTGCTCTCTGACCATCCTTTGAGGTAAGATTCAGGCAGGATTTAGGTAAGGAGAGGGGAAGACTATAGAAAATCTTTACATTCACTCAAGAAATATTTTCTGATTTTTAGGAGGGGCGGGGTGGGGGGCAGCCCTCCTGCCCTTCTCTGTTTTTTCTTGCTCACAATAGGATTAGAGGGACTTTCATCTTTTTTATCAACTTGTGGTGTCTTTGGCTACTCCCTCCCTTAATAACTTCAGCCCAAGAAAGGGGACAAGCTCCTGTCACTGCTCAGAGCCTGCAGTGATCCTCGGATCACGTTTATTGTCGGGTGGACCTATGAAGCCCCCACACATCCGGGACCCGAGAACACAAGCCTCTTCCCAGTTACCCCATCACAGAGCAGAGCCTGCTGGACCCGGCTCCCTTCCTGTGATTCTGTGCCCACCGCTGGGTCTGTGATGCAAGCCGGCCAGCCTGGCCCACAGGGCTAGTGGGGAAGTGGGCTTAGAGAAGGCTCTGTGGTTTCCAGCCAGTCTAGATTTGAGGAAACAAGAAGGAAACTCCGTATTTCCTCCTGACCTGAGGCCCTGTGCCCTTTCCAGTTTTTATGAAAGAAGGCTTTCTTTGGGGGGAAGGGTGGTTTATGATGCTTTGTTGTTGTTCAGTTTCTAGGTCATATCCGACTCTTGGCCACCCCATGGACGATAGCCCGCCAAGATCCTCCTGGACTGTAGCCCACCAGGCTCGCATCTCCTGCATTGCAGGCCGATTTTTTGCTATCTGAGCCACCAGGGAAGCCCCCAGTATAAAACAAAGAGTTAAAAAGTGGAAGTCAACCAGAAGGTTAATATACTGCATCCTGATACAATGTTCTCTGTCCTGCCTCAGAGAGGGTGCAGCCTGGAAAGGTCTCAGGTAATGAAAGTATTGGAGTTTTCAAGTGGAGAAATATAAAAAGGTTGAAAAAGGTTTCAAAGTCTTCTTTATAGCTTCCACTAAGTCCTGCTTCTCTGATAGAATTTCATGTGCTCACATTTCAGTCGAGGTGTGTACTGTTTAGTCGTGTCAGTCATGTCCCCATGGACTGTAGCCCGGCAGACTCCTCCGTCCATGGCATTCTCCAGGCAAGAACACTGGAGTGGGTTGCCATTTCCCCCTCCAGGGGATCTTCCCGACCCGGGGATCGAACCCGGGTCTCCTGCATCACAGGTGGTTTCTTTACTGTCTGAGCAACAAGGGAAGCCCTTCAGTTCAGGTAGACCTTGATAACCAGGTAATCAATCAGTTTTTTTTAAATGTGCTGGATGATTAAGATGGAGAAAATGGGACTTAATCTAGTCTTGAAGAATGAGTAGCATTTGGGCGAGTGGGTGCTATCATCTGAAATGTTTGTGTCTCCCTAAAATTCATATGTTGTCCTCTTAACCCCTAAAGGGGATGGTGTTAATAGGTGGGGCCTTTCTGAGATGCTTAAACCAGGGTGGGGGGGGAGCCCTTGTGAATGGGATTAGTGACCTTATAAAACAGGCTCTGGAGAGATCTCTAGCCCCTTCCTGCACGTGAGGACACAAGAGGTCTACAACGCAGAAGAGAGCCCTCACCCAATCATGCTGGCACCCTGCCCTTGGACTTCCAGGCTCAGAACTGTGAGAAATTACTTTCCATTGCTTATAAGCTACCCAGTCTGTGATATTCTGTTACAGCAGCCTGAATGAACTAAGACAGTGGGCATGAGATGAGCATGGCAGTCCCAGGAGAGGATTCTTGCGTGCTTCTACTAAACACAACCTAGGATTACCACCCTTTCTCAGGTGAGCCCCCTTGGTTTCAAGCAACAAAAATAAACTCAGCTTAACTCAGTGAAAAGGGAAATATTTGTGGAAGAAATAATGAATGGGCTATCTCATGAGCCATCCCCTCAGTTTCAACCACTTGCGAGGACTAACTGGCTTTCTCTGACTCCCAGTTCTCAGAAACAGATCTGATTGGACCAATTTGACTCACATGGTCACGCCAGTCAATTGACTCTTGCTGAGAGTCTGGATCCCATGGAATAAACATGGCTGCTTTGAGCAACTACCAAAAACGAAGGCCAGTACAAACTGGACTACACTAATTCCACAGCTCTTTCACATGCTCAAGGTTCCTGCTATTCTGGAGTTAAAGATTCAGCTGAAATCTGTGACTGAGTAGAAATCTTAATTCAATGTGCAAAATATGGCTGCCAGACTTAGCAAATAAAAGTACAAGATGCCCAATCAAATTTGAATACTTAACAAAAAAAATTTACACCATGTGATATTTGGGACCTACTTATACTAAAAAAAAAAAAAGCTTCATTGTCTGAAGTTCAAGTGTAACTGAGCATCCTATATTTAACTGCCAAACCGAGTGGAAAGCTGGTCCTTTTGTGGGACTCTGAATTCTTGACATTTCCAAAATAATAATCACATCTCTGGGAATTTAAGCACCCAGGACAGATGTAAGGGTTTTCAATATGCCACATCGAGGACACTGTGAATGAAGCCAGCATCCTGAGAGCAAGAGGTGGACCTGCATAATTATCAGTGAGTTAAATTGCTTTGTTGCAGAGAGCCAGCTTATTAAACATGCATTTCAATTTTGGAGTGGTTGGCTGAAGAACTTGTTTTCAACAGATGGGAAATCCCTCGCTGCAGCCGTGCCCTTTACCTGTCATGTTGGCACACAGGACCACATCCAGATGACACTAGGAGAACTTGATGCCAGTCTCCAGAGCCCGTGGACAGGGCACCCTGGGCCTCCCTAGGGCTGGGATGGGAAGGTGCCATGGTAACGATGGTTGCCTAGCTAGGTATTGGCCTCCTTGGCTTCAATGGGTCTTTTTATGACTTCACTCTCCCTCTCCGTGAAAAAAACACTGTTCTTACTTGTTAAACAAACTTGGGTCCCTATCCTGCTGCTACCTCTTCCAAGCTTTAGAGCCAGAGCAAATCATACAACTACTTGGAGCCTCAGTTTCCTCATCTATTAATTGAGGATAATAATATTACCCACTTACAAGGTTACTGGGAGCAATCAGTGACCTCCTGTCTGTTTAAGTGTCAGATTCCATGGACCCCAGCCCCTCAAACTTGTCCTAATCTCCCTCTTTCCTTTTATCTAGGCCCCCACGGTCAGTCATTTTAGTAATATCCTCCCAGCCTCCTCAAAATGTGTGCTTTGTTTACAATTCTGCTCTGCTTATTGGCAAGCTTATGGATTTGTTGTCCCACTGTCTACCTCTGGACCAACCAGCTTGCTGGCATCAAATCAGAAATCATGTTAATAAGTCAAATCATGTTACCCAACCGCAGATGGCCTCTCCTTGTACTTAACAATCCTACTCTTCTCCAGTAGATGCACATCTCAGAGGCTTCATGACTGCAACAGCATCCAAAATATTGCTTATATTTTGCTTTTTAAATAATGTTAAATAGTATATTGGGCTTCCCCAGCCACCCAGGGGTAAAGAACCTACCTACAATGCAGGAGATGCAGGCTTGATCCCTGGGTCAAGAAGATCCCCTGGAGGAGGGGATGACAACCCACTCCAGTATTCTTGCCTGGAGTATCCCATGGACAGAGGAGTCTGGCAGTCTATAGTCCATGGGGTCTCAAAGAGTTAGACATGACTGAGTGACTAAGCACAACATATTTTATCATTATCATACATATTTTATCATTATCATGGTTATTATTGGTGAGGGAGCAGAGCATAAGTACAGGATAGGAAACTGAGGTCTTCTGAACTTCCTTACTCAGAATCCTACCTTAAAGTCAGCTCCTTCATAGGAATTCCTTGGTGGTCCAGCGACTAAATCTCCACATTTCCAATGCAGGAGGCCTGAGTTCAATCCTTGGTCAAAGAACTAGATTCCACGTGCCTCAACTAAGAGTTCACATGCCACAACTTAAGATCCTGCATGTCGAAACTAAGACCTGGGGCAGCCAAATACATATACTTTTAATATAGGTATTTTACCTCTTTTTTTAAAACAACTTTTATTTTATTTTTGGCTGTGCTGGGTCTTCATTGCTTTGCGTGGGCTTCCCCCAGTTGCAGAGAGCGGGAATTACTCTTCCAGGCAGTGCAGGAGCTTCTCGCCGCGGCTTCTCTTGCCGCAGATCTCAGACTCTAAGTGCTCAGGCCTCAGCAGTTGCCGCACATGGGCCCTAGAGATCAGGCACAGTCGTTGTAATGCAAGGGTTCTCTTAGCACGTGCGATCTTCCCAGATCAGAGATCAAACCTGTGACCCTGCAGTGGCAGGCAGACTCCCCATCCACGGCACCATCAGGGAAGTCTAAAAATTTGTTTAAATGAAATAAATAAATAAAGTCAGCTACTTCTTAAGGTCACCAGTGGTGCCCCAGTGACCTATGAGCTGCAGGCATGTGCGTACTCAGTCGCTTCAGTCCTGTCTGACTCTCTGCGACCCCATGGACTGCAGCCTGCCAGGCTCCTCTGCCCATGGGGTTTCCCAGGCACGAATACTGGAGTGGGTTGCTGTGCCCTCCTTCACGGTATCTTCAGGACCCAGGGGTCAAACCTGTATCTGCTGCACTGGCAGGCAGATTCTTTACCTTGTCATATTGTCTAAAAATCCCCATTTGTCTATGTCATATTTGGAGTTGAACTCCATGTCTTTCCCCTGTTGCAATATCCCACCCCAATAGTCATAAATGTCTCCCTTATCATTTTAACAAGTGTTGGAATAATTATTTAACAGTTAATAACACCTGGAGCACGTCTTTTAATTCTGAGGAAGCCTAGGCTCCACCTAAGACCAAGGAGTCAGAACCATGGGCATGGTTCTGATGTGTACCTGGATTGAGAAACACTGGCCCAGAAGGTCTGCACAAATCTCCTGTGAAGTGGACTGGCTCTTAGACTGGAGGGTCCCTTGAATTCTGGCTGGGTTGACCTTCACCTCTGTCTCAGAGCAGCCCTGTCCCCTTTGTCCAGTCCCACCAGGCACTGTGTCCCTCCTCCATACACCTGCTTTCCTTCCTGAAATGCCTGCTCTATGACCCCTGACCACCAGGGAAAGATTGCTCACACTGAAGAGCCCACCTCAAGCATCACCTCCCCCAGGGAGCCACCCCCAATTCTTCTTTCCAGGGATATAATGATCCCTTCCTCCTTCTGTCCCCACAGACTTGTCAACCAGGTACCACCACGTGGCCTTCCCTAGCACACCTGGTGTTACTGCATCCAAGATCACACCGCTCGCCACTCAACAGCCCAGAAATCACAGAAACAAGTTCTTGGGGCAAGGAATGATGATTTGGAAAGCCAACTGAGGAGATGGTGGGTTCGTGCCCCAAAGAACCATCTTGCCTGAGTTAGAATTCAGGCTCCTTTAATATTACAAGGGGAGGCAGTAAAGTCAAACACCTCCTGGTTGCCATCAGCCCCCAGAGGGCATGTGTTCATTTCTTCCTCCCTGCAGTCATGCACAGGTGGGCCTGGTCAGGAGGCACTGAGCCAAACAAAGGTATTTTAGCTCAATGTTTATTCCCTGGGAAGCAAGTTTCCCAGAGATGGGCCGACGTGTATAATTTAAGCTTATAGGCAACATCCCTTTAGCAATTAACTTAGAATACAAAGGTACTTCCCTGTCGCACTGGCACTTCTTTTGCCCTGTCCGCAGGCCTGACAATGCACAAAGCAAGCCACAGTGTGGCTGATGTCACTAAAACATCAAAGTGAAACGTGGCTCCTCACCGGCCGCCCTGGCTAAGGGTGTAAAGAGTAGGACTTGATATTCATGTTAACAGATACTAGGTTTTCAGACATCTGAAATTAACACTGACACCTGAAAAAATAAAAACAAAAACTTTCCATCAGGCAAAATGAAACTTATTATATCTGCCAGAAAACTGTAAACTTGGATAAACCTCAGTATTGAACACATAAATTTGTTGATCGCAAATATCAGGAATCTTACAAAACAGAGCATGGAATTCAGTGTCAGGAAATCTGGACTATAAATGAACTCAGCCACTTTCTAAGTGTGTAACTTTACGTAAGATACTTAATTCCCATGAGCCTCACATTTCTTATCTATAAAGCAGGGATTGTAATATTACTTCATCTACTTTCTCCAACAGGTTGCTTTAGTCATTAAATAAAATAAAACCTGGAAAATCATATTTCCTTTCATTGTGAAGCTCCATACAAACACAAGCAAGAATTTTAAATTCTTGCTAATTACTTGTGCTTTGTTTTTTTCCTTAATCAGTATCAACACTTTCACATTCGTATGAAACAGATCGAGATGTCCATTCAGGAATAACTAAGAAGGAAGGTTTATTTTAGAAAGACTGTGGGATGTTATTAGAAGATTATGTCTTTTCTCTTAAGAAATAATATGCAAATAACTTTATCTAGCTGACATTTTTCCATACAAACTGTAATAGAAACTATCTTGGACCTGAATAATACACTTATGTCTAAATTGTAAATAATAACTAAGGGGAAAGAATAGCTAAGGAAAGTAAAGAAAAGGACAACACATGATGAAAACTGCAATCTCAAAGGTGTTGAGGATCCAAAGCAGGCCATGTGTATGTAAACAGATGTATATTGATACTTATCATTGTGCTTGATTCTCCTCTTCCTTCCTTATCCATCTTGTCTCCCTGTATAAGTCAAATCTTTCCTTTTTTTTTCTTTTTTTTGGATAAACGAGGTTTGGAGATGTGAACACACTTGCAGTATATGTGTGTTTTCTTTGTCTTTTGGTCATGCTACACGGCTTATAGGATCCTAGCTCCCCAACCAGGGATTGAGCCCAGGCGCTTGCAGTGACAGAGCAGAGTCCTAACCGCTGGACCACCAGGGAATGTTTTGTATGTATGGATATGAGTGTTTGTGTGCATATGTGTGCTAAGTCGCTTCAGTCGTGTCCGACTCTCTGAGAGCCTATGGACGGTAGCCCACCAGGCTCCTCTGTCCATGGGATTCTCCAGTCAAGAATACTGGAGTGGGTTGCCGTGTCCTTCTCCAGGGGATCTTCCCAACCCAGGGATTGAACCTGCATCTCTTCCATCTCCTTCATAGGCAGGCAGGTTCTTCACTGCTAGTGCCACCTGTGTGAGTGTTTTTTCCCTCTAGTCTGTTTTTTAAGTTTGGCTGATTTACACTGTTTTAGGTGTATGGCAAAGTGGTTCAGTTATACCTATGTGTGTATATATATACACATATATGTATATACGAGGTGGACAAGGTATTGTTCAAAATGTAGTCTCACATGCCCCCAGTAAAACGCTGGTCTTCTGGGCCTCGGGTATTTAGGTTAAACATCAACTGCTTCATGCCCAGTTCTCTCATCACTTGGGTCAACTCAGCATAGGTATACCATTTACTCAGGATATCCCGGAGCTCTCCCACATTCATCCACGTGGTGCGGATGGCAGTGTTAATCCATGCCATCAGGGTGTGCGTTTGGTGAGGCGTGCCCTTTGCATGAGTTGCCTAGCGTTCTGCAACATTTGTTTCAATGAGGGGTGAGTGGTTATAGAGGCTAACTGTTCTCTCTCTTCCCCAGAACAAATGATACTGTCCGCCCCTGCGTCCCAGAGTCACAAAAGCCATGTTACCAAGGGTTCCCCTTGCTTTTGCCGCAACTGCTTACCCAAGTCAACCAACTCTGCCTGAGTATTTGGTCGATACATTGTGAACTCAGTCACACTGGGGGTCCTGTGAGGATGCTCCCCCCACCCGGGGGTGATAGGTTGCTTGCGCTTCACTTTCTGCACAATTGGGGCCTCACTGACAAGCGGAGACCTGCGGTCTCACCAGGTTCACCGTCATCGTCCCTCCTTACCTCATAGTCCGAGGTGCTGGGCTCCTCAAGGCCACGCATCTCTTGGCCCAGCATGCGTACATGCTGCTCTAGCCCTTCCTCCCATCTCTGCAGTTCATGCACTGGCACAGCATCATGGCAGGCACTGTTCATATTCGCCTTCAAGGAAGTCAAGAAAATCCACCCCAAGTACCAGCAGCAGCCCGTGCCGCTTTGTCTACAAACTGGAACCCACCGCCTGTAACGCCTTTTCAATACTCTCCGGTGACCTGTCCGCTGCCTCCCAGCCTTCCACTGGGTGCCACATGCTAAGTGGTGGCCACCGGCTTCCTCCTACCATCGGAGCCTCGGGCTCCTCTACCTGCTGGGCATCCTGCCAGGTATCCTGCCAACTACACCAATTGTCTCACTGTTTCCAAATTCGCTGAACCCAGGGTAGGCAAGACACAAGTGGGGAAGCGGGAAGAAAACTCGAAGGGGTATAGGATATGCAGACATGCGCTTTCTCTCTGGGCTGGTGCAGCAGCAAAAGGGGTTTCTCAGGTGGGCCTCATATAGGCCTACAGAACAAAAGTGGCCGGTGGCCAAGCAAGTACATCGTGACCCACACGCACGGTGCTATCAGTGTTCTAGCTGTTACATAACCATGCAAAATCATTGTTTACAGGATATGGGGCGAGGGCGGGAGGGCGTGGGCCGAGAGAGTCTGCCTGATGCCATCTTGGCTACGTGCTATTTCCCCACACATATATAAGTGATATATGGTATTTGTCTCCCTCCCTTTAGTTTTTTTGTGGTTGGTTGCTTGCCTGGGGTGGTGGTATTTAACCTGATCTTTGACAAGGCATGTGGTATTAAAGTCTGAGATACTTGGGTATCACAAGTTGCTACACAGCTCTCTGGTTAGGCTACAAGGGACATAGACTAGTTCTGGATGACAAATTCTAGAAGCAGCAGAGCTAGCCAGGGAGATAAGTATTTTCTTCAAAGTACTCTTGATATAGAAGAAATTTTCAGATCATCTAGTCCAACCCTGTGCACTTTCTCATTCTACAGATGAGGAAATTAAGAATGATCAGAGAGGGGAAAGTGACTTTCTTAAGATCACAGAGCTTTTACACGTCTTTCCTAAGCATCTTCCCTGTGCAAGGCATTATTCTGAGGCAGAATAATGGGACCTGGGGCCCTTTGCTGCAGTGAGGCAATTCTTGCACCTGGACACACCTCTCCTTGAGTTACAAAGTACGAAGAAAATTTATGGAATTAAAAATAACTGCGTGCATGTGCAGTTGGAACAAATTCTGGACCAAAAGTCATGTCTGACTCTGCAACCCATGGACTGTAACCTACCAGCTTCCTCTGTCCATGGAATTTTCCAGGCCAGAATACTGGAGTGGGTAGCCCTTCCCATCTCCAGGGGATCTTCCCAATCCAGGGATCAAACCCGTCTCCTGCAGTTCCTGCATTGGCAGGCTCATTCTTAACTCCTGTGCAACCTGGCAAGCCTAAAAATTACAAAGACAAAACAAAAACAAAAACCCAACCGCCATTCTGGAGAGTTACAAGCAAAAAAACTCAAGTGTTGGAAGCAAAAGCAGGGTACTGCCCATACCCCATGCACTCGACACCACAAAGGGTGGACAAACTACCTAAGCCACCTCTCCAGCCCAACCCCTGGACACACTCTTACCTTCACCCCATCCATGGAAGGAATGAGCTTGCACCCACTCAGGGAGTCAGCAAGCAAGGGAACTTACTTTTTTGCTTCTTCCTGCAGCCAGCACAGGAGCCCCAGTAAACCCTTACCTGAATTTCTTGTCTGATCTCTAGTCAATTTCTATTGATTGAGGAAGAGCAAACACCCTGGACAGTATCCATTCTATTGCTTGAGATGATTCCAGGATGAAAAAGAGCATGATCTCCATCCTCAAGGAGTTGAGGGTCACATAGGGGAGCATGTAACACAAGGCAGTGAAATCACGACTAAGAAGAAATGCCTGAGAAGGTTGGAAGAACTGAAAGACCTTCTGATTGGGAAACGAGACAGGGTTTCACAAAGAATGTGGCATCTGTGCTGAACGTCACAGGACGAAAGCACTGGGGACCCATGGCACCCACACCGGAATATTTATTGTGTCACTGGTTGTCTCAGGCACCCCTCTTGGAAAACAAAACCAGAATACTAGGAGATTAAAAAATAACAATAATAAGGCAAGAAGGGAAATTGAGAAGAAACAGACTGGGAAAGGACAAGCAGAAAGCAGTACGTTAAAGGTAATAAAGGGAACATTGTCTTTAGGAAAATAAATAAATAAACACAAAACACCTGCTGGGGGCTCACATAATTTAAAATGCAAAAAGCAAATCAAAGAGTAGGTCTTTTCTGATCATGCTAAGAAGTTAAAGCAACTTGGTAGGATTATTCAACATAGTTATGGTGCACTAACCTTCTCAGATGTATAAACTATCCATTAGATCCATACTTGAGTTAAGGCAGAAAAGACCAGATAAGAGGGAAAAATACAAAGAAAAACAACTTTGAACTACATTTCAAAATGTGCATGGGCTGGAAGAAGAGCCACTTGTGTGTGGAGATCCTAAGCCCTGCCGCAGGGGGCCAGGTCAGCCTAGAGAATAGGAACCTGAGAGATCAACAGGCATGATGTCATCAACATGAGTGATTGATTATTAAAGGCCCGGGTAGGGTAAGAAGACCCAGCGAGAGTGCGTGGGGTGAGAGAAGAACCTGGACCAGGATCTGGGAACCTCTGACCTCTCCAGGGCAGGCAGTAGCAAGGAAGAGTCAGTGGTGACTTAGGTGATTTCTAGGGGAGCAGAGGGCAGAGTGCGGTGGTTTGGGGTAGATGCAAAACAATGAGAAAGCAAACCAAAAAATGTCTTTAAAGCCACCCTCCTGGCATCTCTACAGGGGACAAAAGCTACTCCATCCAGCAGTGGGCATGAATGCAGAATAATTAGACCCTGCCACACACACTGGAGAGCCAGACACTCCCACGGGCCAAAGGAGGAAGCTCACAGGCAGCTCTTGGAGGGTGATTTGCCATCAGACAGCTTTAAAGCTTCAGGAAGTGCTTTACTGTCTGTGTGTGAGCATGCTAAGTCACTTCAGTTGTGTCCAACTCTTAGCGACACTACGGACACACCAGGCTCCTCTGGACCTGTGGACTGACTAGGACCCATGGGATTCTCCAGGCAAGAATACTGGAGTGGGTTAACATGTCCTCCTCCAGGGGATCTTCCCGACCCAGGAATGGAGCCTGCATCTCCAGCAACTCCTGCTTTGCAGGCAGATTCTTTACCGTGGAGCCACCAGGAAAGCCCATTTCACTCCCTACACACCCCCAACCATGTGCACACACACACACAGGAATAATACATTTTAAATTTTATTTATTCATTCGTTGGCTGCACTGGGTCTTCATTGCTACTTGTGGGCTTTCTCTGGTTGTGGCGAGTGAAGGCCACTCTTCGTTGTGGTGTGTGGGCTCCTCATTGCAGTGGCTTCTCTTGTTGCAGAGCACGGGCTGTAGGCGAGCAGGCTTCAGTAGTTGCAGCACACAGGCTCAGTAGTTGTGTCCTGTGAGCTTAGCTGCTCCTCAGCATATGGGATCTTCTCCAACCAGGGATCGAATCTGTGTCCTCTGCATCGGCAGGCGGATGCTTAACCACTGGACCACCAGGGAAGCCCAGAAATAATTCATTTAATTAGGGGACTAAACATCCCAGCATACATCTGCTGACCTGGCATAATAACTGGTGGCATCCCCTTTCATTCCGCAAGGTATATCAGTTTGGAAAATGGATTCCATGTGATTGCAGAGGGTCAGGGATGGTTGGGACAGGGGGTGGGGGTGATTACAGAGGGGAAGCGAGGGAGAGACGATTGTGGTGATGGAATAGTTTTACAGCTTGATTGTGGTGGTGCGTACATAAATGTACTTGTGATCAAAGATGAATAGCAATACACACACACTGTACGTTGACACACAATGTCAGTTTCCTGGTTGCCGGAGGTAAGTGAGATGTGATCACTGAAATTGAGCGAAGGGGACAAGGTCCTCTCAGTACTATCCCTACAATTTCCTGTGAGTCTATAATTATTTCAAGATGGAAGGGCTGGGGTTTTTTAAATGCTCTGGAAGCCTCCCCGGAGCGCTGGAGCAGGGACTTTGGAGAACGGACGTTCATGCCTCCAGTATTTGCTCGGATCTGTGCAGTTGCTAATAGGAACATAAGCAGCTGCTGCAGATAGGAGTTGGAGAAGGTTCTGTTCTTTAAAGTTTGGAATTATAAGACAGGGAGACCAAGAATTCTTGGTCACTCTTTCATGAGCTCTGGTACAAGAAAATAACCATTTCAGTGTGAATCAGCAGAGATAAATGTACCTTGTGGAAGTGGATCAGTGGATGGCCCAGAACAGCTTAGAGACAGCGAAGGGGATTAGGAAGCAGAACGAGGACTTTGGCATCCCCAGGATATGAGCTTCATCAATGTTCAGGAACTTTACAAGTGGCTCAGTGGTAAAGAACCCGCCTGCCAATACAGGAGAGATAAGAGAAATGGGTTGGATCCCTGGTTGGGAAGATTCCCTGGAGGAGGGCACGGCAACCCACTCCTATATTCTTGCCTGGAGAATCCCCATCAACAGAGGAGCCTGGTGGGTCATGGTCCATGGGGTCTCAAAGAGTCGGACACAACTGAAACGACTTAGCACGTGCACAATGTTCAGGAAAATAGAGAATTAATAGTTAACCTCAGACACATAGATGGTTTGGTCAATGGCTTTCAGTTTATTCCTATCACAATTTTTGTCCTTCTCAACCACTCAGCTGATTTTCTTATTTGTGTCACAAAATTAAAGGATCCCATGAGATATTTTTTTAAAACCATTTCCATTTCTTGAGTGTTTTGCATTTACACCATTCATGTTATTTCATTTCGATCTTCACACAGACCTACAAAGTGGATATTATTACCCCCACTTTGCAGAGGAGAAAACTGGTACTCAGAGAGGTTAAGTAACTTGCCCAGTGTCACACAGATAAAAGGAGGTAGGGCCAGGATTCAAGCCCAAGTCATTCAGACTCTGAGCCTGCCTCAGCTCCCCGAGTGCTATAGTGCCTCTCCTGGGGTGAGTTAGACAGGGGTAGTGAGAGTCACAGGGTCACCTGAGCTAGGTAAAGCCAAGTGCCACCAATCACAATGTCGTTGCTTTGGAGGGTGGACCAGAAGTTCTCCCTTGGAGTAAAGCATCGGAGTTGGCCCTGTGCTCTGTCCAGCCCTAGTACCAGGTGGAGCGAGGGATGCCTCGGGTTTGCCCGTCCCTCCCTTTTTCCTCGGAGGTCTGAGTGAGAAAGAGGAGAACCCTCCCTCCTCGCCAGAGCACCTTCAGGCTCTGTGCAGACGTCCATGGACTACGGACACTCAGGGCCACACATTAAACTGAGACCCTGGCAGAATGGCCGGATGCCCCCAGCAACTCTGCATACGGAGGAGGTCCCAGAAACCCGACCACAGTGTCTCTCTCACCGCATCATCCTTTAGGTAAGTGGCATCTGCCTCGCATTAGAGAAGAAAGAATTTTCCTGGCCTGCAAACATCTCCAGCAAGAGCTCCACTGGGGAAAGCCTGCAAATTTCACTCTCACAGTGAAATCTGAGGATTCCAGGCCAAGTCGTTAGATCGGATATTCTGAAGCCAAGAAGGGGAGAGCAGCAGCTGAGACGTGGCTGACATCTTGACAGTTAAACTCCACAAACAGCGCCAAGGATTTTGTCTTCTGCTCACGTGACTCGGATGGGCGAATTGAAACGCCTCGGGGTCAGCCCAGGAGACTGGCGTGGTGACCGTACACAGCTCGAAAGTCTCTCTGCCTTTATCCTCAGACGTGGTTACAGAGGAAAGGGACTGAGAACAATTAGTGGTCAATAAAATATGCTTAGAAACTAGCAGCTACAGTTTCTTCAAGTGTATTTGCAGGACTTGAGTTGCATTTACGTCACTGAGGCCTCACAAGAGTTACACAGATCCGTTTGATTATCATCCCCATTTTACAGGTGAGGAAACTGAGGCCCAGGGGCATCCAACAATTTGTCTAAAGTTCTGTTGATGGGTCAGCGCAGAGAGGATTTGAACCCAGAGCTTGTGCTTTTCACTGTCACTTTATCTCCCACATGGATGATAGTTGGGGTAGAGAGAAGAGAGAAGCAGAACTAGACCCAAGGGCTTCCCAGCTCTAAAGCTTGTGCCTACTCAAAATATTCCATACATGTAGTTGTTTGGGTGTGGCCCACACACTTGTCCATGCACAAGAGCCTACAGCCAGGCAATGAGCAAATACAACCACCTTAGGAGCCTTCACTTGGAGAGGATGTTTTTTTATAATTTTATTGAAGTATAATTGATTTAAAATGCTGTGTTAATTTCTGCTGTACAGATAAGTAATTTATATATATATATATATATATATATATATATATATTATATTCTTTTCCATTTTGGGTTTATCACAGATATTGAATATATTTCCTGATTTAGCATGTACACACACACATCATATCTTGGACTTTATTGTTTATCCAACCTGTATATAATAGTTTGCATCTGCTAGTTGCCAACTCCCAATCCTTCCCTCCCCCACCCTTGGCAGCCACAAGGCTGTTCTGGGAGGGTGTTTCCATTGGTTATACCTAGTCCCAAGTACGCAGGAAGGCCCTCCAGGCTCACCACATTGCGAGTGCCACTCACCTAACCATTAACCAAACTGGCTCTGGCTAAGCTGGGAAACAGACAAAGGTTATCCTGTGGAGTGATTGCATCAGCTTCTCAACCCCGGCCCTGGCACCGGGTGGCCTTAAGCTGACCCGTAGTCTGTAGGACCGCAATTGCTGTGCCCCTTTCCAGGCCCGTTGCCTTACCCTTCTGTTTCCAGTGCCTTAGGGTTTTGCGACCCCAAAGTTAGCAGTAATAATAGCTTACATCTATCATGTATTTAGGGCATCCCAGGTGGTAAAATGGTAAAGAATCCGCTGCCAACACAGGAGACTCGAGTTCTCCTGGGTCGGGAAGATTCCCTGGAGAAGGAAATGGCAACCCACTCCAGTATTCTTGCCTTGAGGATTCCATGGACAGAGGAGCCTGGCAGGCTTCAGTCTATGGGGTTGCAAAGAATAGGACACAACTGTGACCGAGCACACACAGGTACTCACGCAGACACACGCATGGTATACTTACTGTGATCCATGGATTAGTTTGTTTAATCCCCACAAACACTCTGGGAGTTGGGCACAATTATCAGCCAAATTTTCCAGGTGACGATACCGAGACTCAGAAAGGTTAGAGTACCTTTTCCTGGGTCATGTGTGGGCATGTGTGCTAAGTCACATCAGTCATATCCAACCCTTTGCCACCCCATGGCCTGTAGCCCTCCAGGCTCCTCTGTGGGATTCTCCAGGCAAGTATACTGGAGTGGGTTGCCACGGCCTCCTCCAGAGGATCTTCCTGACCTAGGGATCGAATCTGCATCTCTTACGTTTCCTGCAGGCAGACTCTTTACCACTAGTGCCACCTGGGAGGCCTCTTCCTGGGTCACATAGCTTATAATTGCAGAGCTGGTACCTAATTTAAGGTATTTTGATCTTGGAGCTGAAGCTGATCCTACCCTTCATTGCAGCCTCCCTTTCAAAGACTTTGACCCAAGAGTGGGAGGATTAAGCAGCCAGAATGGAGGATAAATGTTGGAGGAAGAACACACTGGGCTGATTTTCATGTCCTCCTGAAAAGGGAGTTCTTCACCATCAGGTTGCCTTCACCATGGGCCAATCATGGTCATGGTCATAGTCATGGTCAATGTGAATCTTAGAAATGATGTGTCATGCTTTCTAAAACATGCTTTCTGAATAGACAGACTTTAAAATTTTTATTTATTTATTTTTATATGAAGGATTTATTTAAATGATAATTCCCTGGTTATGTGCTAAAGTTATCTATATTCACCCCAATTGCTGACCAGACAATGATCACTGACATTCAGAAAGATCAATATCAGACCCTGGAAGTTCACGGTGGTCAAAGATATTAACAGGGCTTTTATCCTTTCTGTGACAGTAAAGGTTATGAATGTATTTTTTAAAAATTTCGTTAAGAATTGAAAGTGAAATGCCTAACATTAAAAATTAAAAAGTAATCAAACAAAATAGCATATTACCCACATATTTCCATCATCTGAGGTATTTCTGTACAACATTTTGACTAAAGTACTGAAAAGACAGACTTTTTTTTCTTAATTTATTTTTTTTATTTTTCCATTTATTTTTATTAGTTGGAGGCTAATTACTTTACAATATTGTAGCAGTTTTTGCCATACATTGACATGAATCAGCCATGGATTTACATGTGTTCCCCATCCTGATCCCCCCTCCCGCCTCCCTCTCCACCCGATTCCTCTGGGTCTTCCCAGTGCACCAGCCCCGAGCACTTGTCTCATGCATCCAGCCTGGGCTGGTGATCTGTTTCACACTTGATAATATACATGTTTTGATGCTGTTCTCTCAGATCATCCCACCCTCGCCTTCTCCCATAGAGTCCAAAAGTCTGTTCTATACATCTGTGAAAGACAGACTTTTTTAAAACTGCAGCATACCTTTTATCCTAGCAGTTCCACTTCTAGAATTTTATCCTTCAGATACACTTGCACATGTGTGAATGGACATATTTACAAAGCTACTCAGTGTTTGTAACGGCAAAAACTTGGGAGAAATCCAAATGTCTATCACTGTGGAATGGTTAAATAAATTGTGGAATATAAAAAAATAGTTGCTCGGTCATGTCCAACTCTTTACGACTCCATGGACCCACCAGGCTCCTCTACCCATGGAATTCTCCAGGCAATAATAGTGGCGTGGGTAGCCATTCCCTTCTCCAGGGGATCTTCTCAACCCAGGGATTGAACCCAGGTCTCCCGCATTGCAGGTGGATTCTTTACAATCTGGGCCACCAGGGAAGCCCACTTGGAAGCAACCCAAATGTCTATCACCATGGAATGGTTAAATAAATTGTGGAATACGCAGATGGTAAAATACTCACCAAGCATAAAAAAAGTGTTTAAAGTGAGCTATATCTGCAGGGATACGGAAGAGATATGTAGGCATGTATAGGATATAAATCTCCACAGCAAACTGCTAAGTGAAAAAAAGTAAGACCAGCTTGTATGTTATGCCTCCACTTATGTCAGATGTGGGGAGGGAGGAAAATAAATGCAGGTGTTTTCTCAGATATGCATGGATGACCTGTAGCAGGAGCTAGAGGAAATGGGTACCATTTGTTGATTTCAGAAAGAACCTAGATGCTAGGGAGACAGAAGTGCAACATGGAATTTTTGTTCTATCTCATTATATTTATCATCTGAATGTGGGCAGCTATACAAAAATAAATCTATCTATATAAATATGCACACACATATGAATAATCATAAGGGAATTTTCATGGTCCATTAAAAAAAAAAAGTCCCTGGACACAGCAGCAGAGACCTCGAATTTGATCATTGTTTCCGCCACCTTGGAAAAGCTACTGGATGTTTCTGAATCCAGGTTTCCTCCATTATAATGGGGATGGTGAAGAGAGAGTAATAACTCTCTTCCCAGGGGTGTTGGGAAGACTAAGAGCAAAATGTATTTGATTCTTACTTCTCCAGATATTTGTAGAACACTTGCTTTGGTCTAGGCCCTGGGGTCTAGGCTCAAAACTACATATAAGGGACTTCCCTGGCCGTCCAGTGGTTAAGATTCCACACTTTCACTATACGGAGTGGAGGTTCGATCCCCAGTCAGAGAACTAAGATCCCACATGCTGTGCAGTCAAAAATTAAAATAAATAAAAATCATAGCACCTCAAAATGAATGCTTTCTTAAAAATGTAAATCATTTAAAAAATAAAGGTAATGACCATGGGAATTCATGTGACATTGTTAGGAATTGGAAGCTGTATAGCAGAGTGTTCTAAAAGAAAAGTGAAAGCCAATCAGTTGTGTACAACTCTTTGCGACTCCATGGAGTGTAGTCCATCAGAACTGTAGCCTTCCAGGCTCCTCTGTCCATGGGATTCTCCAGGCAAGAAAACTGGAGTGGGTTGCCATGCCCTCCTCCAGGAGACCTTTTCAATCCAGGGTTCGAACCTGGGTATCCTATAGTGGCAGGCAGATTCTTTGCCACCTGAGCCATGCACTAGTGGTAAAGAATCTGCCTGTCAATCCAGGAGACATAAGAGATGAGGGTTCAATCCCTGGGCTGGGAAGATTCCCTGGAGGAGGGCATGGCAATCTACTCTAGTATTCTTACCTGGAGAATTCCAAGGACAGAGGAGTCTGGCACACTACAGTCCATAGGGTTGCAAAGAGTTGGACATTACTGAAGCAACTGAGTATGCACACATGAGCCACTTAAAAAGAAAAAAAAATACATAAAAGCAAGGTGTGTCCAGGAGCTATGCTTTCCCATCATGCACTGTGGGATTACTGGCTGGTGGGAAGATGGGCATGAAATCAATACAGAGCTATGCAACCAGCTGCCTGTTGTCAGAAATATTGCAGCAAGACAGAGTGGCTCTGGGAGAGAGACTATCACAGGGCTTATACGAGGCCTTTCCAAGGCAGTCACACAAGCTCAGACCCACAGGCACTTGCCTGGCCAGGCGAGGAGGAAGGAGCATTGCAGGTGAGAATCCTGAACCAGAAATAAACTTGGAGAGTTCAAGGAAGCAGAAGACAAGCAAAATGGCTAGGGAGCAGAGAGCTTGGGGGAAGCAGAGAGCTGGAAGCATCAGGGATGGAAACATCTGGTGCCTCCAGGGATGGTGGGAAGGACCCCAGGGGGTACCTTCCAGGGGCAGTGAGAAAACACTCACTCATCTCAAGGTAAATGTGGCGGGTGCAGCGTGGCAGATGAGAGAGCAGGCTCAGACCACCCACTTCAAATCTGGGCTCTCCCACTTCCTGGTGGGGTACCCTGGGGCAGCCCTCTGCCTCTCAGTAAGGAGGCAAACAGTGCCTCTGGGTCAGCCTGTGAGGTTTAGGCGCATCCTAGGAGGAACTCTTAGCTCCATGCCTGCTGCCTCTCACCTGTCAACAGGTGGCTTCGCAGCAGCAGCAGCCATCATAAGAATTGCGGTACGTTTCTAGAAAACCATTCTAGAGCCCGGCTGGGCCAGTGATGGTCCCTGGACCCAACCTCAGCCTACCTCCTACTTTGTGCTGTCCACAAGCAACGAGTGGTTTTAATTTTTAAGTTAGCTTGACAAAACAAAAGAATAGTAGTAATAATTCATGACATGTGAAAATCTTATGAAATTTACATTTTAGCACCAATAAATAAAGTTTTATTGAGACATGGCCAACACCATTCATTTACAGATCCCGTATGGCTGTTGCCATGTGCCAACAGCATCGTTCAACAGCTGAAACAGAAATCGAGGGGCTGCAAAGATATTTACTCTCTGGCCTTTGAGAGAAAACTTCTGCCAATCCTTGCTCTCCAGATTGGATTAGAGAGGCTCAAAAATACAAGGAGGAAGATTGGTTAGAAGGCTGTTACTGAGAGTGAGCTAGGGAGAACAGTGAAAGGAAGAGAAGGAAAGAGCTGGGAGGAGGGTTCTGGAGAAATGCTTTGAAAACTAGGAAGGGCTTACAAACATTGGGCTTTGCCAATCTTTCCTACACTGGTCACGGTCATGACTACTTCTGTCCACAAGACTTAAGAGGTTTTTGTGGTTTTGACATCAGTTCCAACATTCTATAGTTCTGAGATACTTTATGGTAACAGCAGAGGATGATTTCAGAGTCCAGGTGACTGACAAGCTGGTAGCATGACAGATGTATAATGCTAGCATGCTCTGAGCAAGCCCAGTGCCAGGGTATATAAATAGAAGTCAGAGGTCATTAGGAAGTATTCCTGGGGCTGAGGTCATCCTCCTGTCACAACGTCATGGCAGGGCCAGGTGAGATCTAGGTCCACATCTATTGTTGCTGTTGTTCAGTCACTCAGTTGTGTCTGACTCTTTGCAATTCCATGGACTACAGCATGCCAGGTTTCCTTGTCCTTCACTGTCACCTGGAGTTTTCTCAAACACACGTCCATTGAGTCAGTGATGCCATCTAACCATCTCATCCTCTGTTGGCTCCTTATCCTCCTTCCCTCAATCTTTTCGAGCATCAGAATCTTTTCCAGTAAGTCGGTGCTTTACACCAGGTGGAAAAGTATTGGAGCTTCAGCTTCAGCATCAGTCCTTCCAGTGAATATTCAGGGTTACCCAACAGCAAACTAGAGTCAGGAGAACATGATGGATTGGAGAGGGGGACAAAAAGTCAGCTGGAGAATAACACCTGTGAAAAAGTTAAAACAATTGGATAATTATGGATTATCCAATAATGGTGGGTGACAGGTATGAGGCATCAGATGCCCCAGATGTTGTTGTCAGCTGTTCACATGAATAATTTCATTTCATCCTCACAATCAACAGTACATGGTAGCTACCACAATTAGCTCCATTTTTTAGATGGAGCCAAAGAGAGAAAACCCAAGGCAGTACAACTTGTCCATGGAGGAGTCAGAATTCCATTCCAGGAGATCTGGTTGGAGCTCCCGGACTTAACCACTATGCTTCACTATCCTCTGTTCCAGCCCTTGGCAGGGCGGGGGGTAGACGGGCAGGGTGGTGAAGACAGGGGGTTATTTAGGAACTATATTTAGGGTCCTTTTGTTATTTCCTGTCACAACGCCCACGGAGTATAATATCTACAAGACAGCATTTATTATCCTGTGATCGATTTATTGCTTTCTTGAAGTCATATGTGACCATTTAATCCTTGCTCATCAGTCTGCAATGCCATCCTCAAAACGCACGCACACACACACATCTCATCAAGGATGGATTAGGATTTCCAGTGGGCTTTTTTACAAACTGCTGGTAACTCTCAAAGCACCCAGAGCACCCCTGGGGGCTGTGGACAGAAGGCCACCGCTAGATACACAGCTCAGACCCTCTCCAACTCCCCCTGACGTATCACCGGGTCAGCTCTTCCACTTAAACCCAACCAAGTGGTATGGGCATGCTTATCCGCATAAGAAACAGAAGCTAGACCAACGACAATGATAATTAGAACTGCCAATCATTAAGTGCCCTGTGCCTTCAATTTAATCCTCCCAACCATTGAGAAACTGGGTGGGGATCATCATCCCTGTTATTCACAAAGGAAACAGAGGGTCAAAGAGTTCAAGCACTTGCCACAAACCCTCAGGGAGAGGATGTCTGAGTCCATATCCATGCTCAAAACTTCCTGATTCTGAATCCTGCCTCCAACTGCAAGGCCATGACGACTCCACAAAGGAATGAATGAGCAAGGTCTAAGGAGCAGCTCTGTTCAGTGGATGGTTATTGATCACACACTACATGTCCAGTATTGTATTAAGCCTTGGAGATGCAATAAGACAGAAATGGTCCCTGCCTAATAGAATCTAGAGTCCAATGAAGACAACTACAGAATTTATTCATTCAACCAATATTCACTGAGAGTCATCATGCCAGAGCCGGACACAATTCTAAGTGTTTAAAGATGTGGCAATGAACAGAAAAGGCAGGAATACTGACTTCATATTTGGGCATTTCAAAACACTGTGATGGAGCATTTTAGACAGGCAATAGAAGAACTGGAAGGGGAAACAAGTCTGGGATGTGCCTCCCCAGCCCTCCAGGGAGCCATCCAGTGTTGGTGGGAAGTCTGGGCTCTCAAAAGGGCGGTCACCCACCCAGGCACTTCCCAAAGTCATATCCCAGGAGAGGGTCTGGGAAAGACAGGCGGGTTTCTAGCCCTGGGTAGCTAAAGAATCCCAGTTGTGCTGAATGCCCTGGGATTCTCCAATTATTAATATTTTTAAGAGATGTCATGAAGTTCTCCTCCCAAGTGCTCCAGAAGAGATGAATTTTAATCTACTTTTATGTAAAGAGTGACTAAGTTGGCAAACAATATTCTGTCATGGGGTGGGGATGAGTGGCATGAAAGGCAGTGCCATGATATTTAATGCCTGCTCCAAAATGTTTGAGAATAAAAGAGATATTTTTAATTAAGCATCTTAGAAGTGGATGCAGAGAGAGGGGACATGGTTGGAAATTTTCAAACAAAACAAAGCAGGTTTCCCCTCTACCACCATACTCCACAGAGTTCAAGACAACAGTGCATGGAGGTTTTCCATAACTGAACCACTGCAAGGAGGACATGTTTTATCAGAATCTGGGTTAGGGTAGAGGTGGCACGTTGACATGACAAGCTCCAGCCACCATCTCCTTCAAGTTGGGACTGGGACCTCAGAGGACTCTGAGACCAAATGCTGGTCCTGGCTGTGCCAAACTAGCCTGACCTTTCTCCTGCCACATTGCCCAAAGGGGCACACATTCCATGGCCATGTGAAATTTCCTCTTTAAAGTGAGTCAATTTGGAGGGAAGTATTCCATATACAAGGAAGCAGGTGGTCCTACATGACAAACTCAAGCTGGTGCTGGATAAATGGTTTTTTTAAGTTTGAAAACCTTGATTGGACCTGTCCCCATCTTTCCTGAATTTGAGACGGAGAAACTGAGGCTCCGAAAGTTGAAATGAATTGCCCAAGGACACACAGCAGGATGCTTCTACTCACCCCTTCTTCAGTGTGCTGTTCACATCTGTCACACAGGAAGCTTCAAACTTTCAAGAAAGAAATGGGATTCAAATGTGGAAGATAAGCTAAGAAAGCCTGTGTCAGTGGAGGAGGGGCCAGGGGGGCACAGATGGAAATGTTTCCTTTATTTCTCTAAAAGGGAAATAGATCAAGATCCTTTAAAGATACAGGGTACATCTAAGGCAAGTCTTCCAATCAAGATGTCCCCACAACGTCTAGTTCCCTTCATAAGAGGAGCTGAGCATCCTCTACAAAGCAGTAACAGTAGATTCACCATTGACACCCCAAGTACACATGGTAATCCTACAAAAATGGCTTTAAAATTCCATCACTTAGGAATTCTGCCTCTGGAAAGATGGAATAGATGTAATTTTCCCTATTCCTCCTGCAAAGGACAACTAAAATCCCTGGACATTACAGGCAAAACCATTTGCAAACCTACAGACTCTGAAAGGTTAAGAGAAGAAAGCAAATCAATTAAGAATCTCAGGATCTGAGGAGTGACATGGCTATGATTTCCCTGGGTTTTCTTTTGCTTTGTACACCCCACAGTTGAAGCTGACAAAACCAGCAACCTGCAGGGACCAAGAAATGCTGGGAAAAAAAACTCCAGTGAAACTCAACCAAAGCCTGCTTTCTCTAGTCAAAGGACCAGGAATGGAACAGAGTAGCAAGGCAAAATTTTAAGACAAAAGTATCTCTACCCCAGTCAAACAACACAGAAAAAAACTGTGGCCCAGCCTCAATGGTGCCTGCAAAGGCCAAGTGAGCAGCCCAGACTTCCACTGGATGAAGGATGAAAGACTAACAGAGAAATAATGCCCCAAACATCCCAAATTTCATAAAACAACATAGAACTACAGATTTAAGAAGCTGTGCGTGCTTAGTTGCTCAGTCATGTCCAACTCTTTGTGACTCCATGTACTATAGCCTGCCAGGCTCCTCTGCCCATGGAAATTTCTAGACAAGAATACTAGAGTGGGTTGCCAAACCCCAAACAGGGTAGTTGTGTATGTACCAAACAAAGGAATGGCAAAAACTGATAGAATGGAAAGGAGAACTAGACAAGTTCACAATCACCCTTGGAAATTTCAACAGCCTTTTCTCAACTTATAAAACAACTAGATAAAAATTAGCAAGGGTATAAAACATCAACAACATCATCAACCAACAAGATCTAATAAACATTTATAGAACACTTCACACAATAACAAAGGAATACACATTTTTTTCAAGTGGCCATGGAACACATACCAAGATAGACTATATCCTGGGTCTTCCAAACTCAGCGGTTATTGGCAGAATTCAGTTCCTTTTGGTTGCAGGACTGATGTCCTCATTGTCTTGACTGGCAGCCCAGGACTGCTCTCAACTTCTAGAGGTAGCTTTCAGGTCTTTGCCATGTGACCTCTCTACCTCAGCAGCAGAGAATCATCCTTTTTTCACACTGTGAATATCTCTGAATTCTTCTTCAACCAACTCTGCTTTTACAGAGCTCATAGAATTAGACAAAGCCTATCCAGAAATCTTCATAGTTTCCAGGTTATAAGGCCAACTGATTTGATATTTTAATTAGGTTTCTAAATTCTTTCACAGCAGTACCTTAGTTAGTGCTCAGTTGAATAAGCATGGCTGGGAATCTTGAGTATCTTAGAATACTACTACCCTACATTCTATGTTAGGCAAGAAATGAATACACAGAGATGGCTGGTAAAATACCCATCCTCAGGGGGTTACAGTCAAGTGAATGTAGCAAATACAAAAAAGTAACTGGACTACAGGGAAATAATTGCTAATTCAAAGAAAATGCAGTAAATATCCTGTTTACTTCAGAGGAGGCAAGACTAACTCTCTTGGGAAGAATGCAGGCAAGCTTCCCAAAGGGAATGACATTTGATCTGAGTCTTGAAACATAGAGGAGAAGGGAAAGCATTCCAAGCAGAGGGTGCATGACTTAGAAAGACGGAAAAGACCACAGCAAATTTAGGGAGTGACAAGTAATCTAGGGCTGAATCTTAGAGGACAACATTAGAAGACATGGTTTTAATTGATGCATGGATGTAGCATTAAATGGTCCTGGTTCTGAAAGAAAGCTATTTTGTTGCAGTTCTCTTTCCATCCTTTTAATTAGCTCAAGAAAAATTACTGGTTTGTTGTTAATACCTCTACACCTTTACCCTCTGGCTCTACCTTCTGCAAATGAAAGTGTTTAGCTAGCTTAATGGCATTCTTTCTTTCTGTGGATTATTTTTGTTGTTACCTTTCATTTGTTACAATCAGTGTTGGATTTCCTTTTCCCATTGTAATAAAAAGCTTATTATTATCATCATTATTAAATAGATACACACATTTAAGTTTTGAATATAAAATGTTAAATAATATTACAGATAGTACATACACCTCTGGGGCAAAAATTGTGAAGGTGGTTTGTAAATGAGCTAATTTAGGACACAAAGGTGTAATGAGAAGCAATCAAGATTAGCAGTCAGGATTTACAGTCAGTCAAACTTGAGTTCAAGTCCAACTCCTCTATGAGTCTTAGTCTTCTCCTACAAATTAGGGAAATGATACACCTACTCAGACAGTTGTGAAGACTAAGTGAAACCAAGTGAAGAGGCATCTTCAAGGTGTCTTCATGCAGCAGCTTTTAGAATCTGTATCACAGTGCATGTCTCTGAAGAATGGAGATACGGGCAACACCAAACAGGCACTAAACTCCAGCACCTACTGAGTATCTGTGCTAAGAGTATTCATCTGCTTAGGATCTGGGATGTGTGTGTGTGTGTGTGTGTGTGTGTGTGTGTGTGTGCATGCGTGCGCGCGCTGGGGGGAGGGGTGGTTCTTAGGCTGAATTCAGCTGTTTTGTGAAAAACAACTAATATCACAACACTTTTGTGAAAAGGTTGTCACTCAGAGGAGTGACCAGTGCAGGCATCATGGACCAGTCCCTCCAATCCCTTGTCTGGCTTTCTTTGTGATCTCAGAATGCTACATCCTACAGAGATCAGTGGGAAGTACAGCTGTAATATTCAGACATACATGCAAATTAAAACACCAGGAAAACACCTCCCATTTCAATTATCTATTGCTATATAATAGTCTAACCTTGGTGGTATTGAACAACTAGTATTTTATTATCATCTCCCATGATTCTGTGGGTTGATTGGGTTAAGCTGGGTGGATCTTCTGCCCCATGTGATGTCAACTGGGGCTGCAGTCAAGTGGGAGATCAATTAGCCTGGAACACCCAAGATGGCTCACTCACGTGGCTAAAGTCTGACTGGGAATCAGTCAGAAATCAGCTGGGGCTATTGTCCCTAGCATCTTGGTTTCCCACAATGTGGCCTCCCCTTGAAGCTTGGGCTTCTCACAACATGGCAGCAGGATTCCAAGAGGAAGGAAGCAGAAAATGCCAGACTCATAAGGCCTGGGCTCATATGTCTCAGAATATCACTTTCATAGCATCAAAGCAATCACAGGACTAGTCCAGATTCAAGGGGAGGTGAGATAAACTCCACCTGTTGATGGCAAAGTGTCTTTCATAAAGGGAGGGAAAGGATTGACTGCAGTCATCTTGGGAGGCCATGGTCCATGCCCCCTGAAACTTTCATTTACTGCAAAGGGCTTTTACCCTAGAATTATGTGTGTATTTCAACCCAGTAATGAGCTATCAAGGAATTTATTGTGAGTAAGCCATCTTGAATGGTTCAAGAGATTTGATGCAAGGTTTTCTATTGCTAGTGTTTTTCATGTTGAGAATACAAATGAGGACTGACTACCCATGCCGTGTCTCACCAGACACAAAGCCTATGCACCATAGAAATACAAGCCTGGATCCTGGTAACTGATGTGCTTAGCTAAGGCCATTCTAGGTAAACAGAAGATGTGGATACTCTTCAAAAACACTGGCTCCCTATAACTGGATAAGCCTTGACAAGCAGTGCATTTATTCCTTCCTTCCTTCATTCAGCATTCATTTGTGGTGCACCTGTGAAATGCCATGTTGGTTTAAACATAAGGATACAGCAGCAAGGAACTAAACAAAGTACCTGGCAGTAGGAAGCTTACATTCTAGTGGGGATTTAACCAAATAAATGCATAAGTAGATATAATAATGCTCCTCCAGGGTTCTGTAAGAAGAGACAGACAATATCTGATAGGAGCCACATTTAGACCCCTTTTGGTATGATTAAAAAGTGATGAAGATGGGGCATAGGAATAGCATTAGTTTTGCAGTTACAAGCCCTGGATTTAAATTGTGGCTCAGAATTTAGTTTGTGAACTTGAACTAATGATATGATCTTTACGACCCTCAGTAACCCCCTCCATAAAATGGGAATGATAATGCCAGTTCTGCTTTCCTGATAGAGGTGATGCAAGGATCAAACCAGACTGTAAAAATCAAAGAAAAAAATAAGCTCTGAGTTTTCCCCATTTGGTAAACTTTTAGCTCTCCACTCCAACAGGATCAAGTCGCTGCCAAGCCAAGCTCCTGCTGTAAACTTGAAAACATCAAATCCCAGCTCCAATGCTATCAATGCCATGGGGTGGTCTCAGGGCACGAGACATTTTACATCAAGCCATGGGGTGGGGAGATGCAGACATAAGGAGACAGCCTCTGTCTAGCATGCCTCCTTTCTTCCTTTCACTCGCAGGTATTCAGTAAAGCAATCTGAATGTTCTAAAAGGTCACACTCTGTCTCGCTTTGTTGTAAGTTGTGTCAGTGGTAGCCATTCCATACCACAGTTGGTAAATTGATATTTAACTGTTTTCATTTCTCTTAAGAGTTTCATAATGGAAAAAGTGAATAAATGTAATATATGGAAAGATACATATCAAAATTATAACCAGTGCCTGGTCAGACTGCTGATTTTTTTTTTTCTTGTTTCTCTGTTTTCTTTTTTCATTCATTTAGAAAAATGCTTATCTAGCATGTGAATGCAGGGATCAGATAGCTGCAAGGGGTGACCCCACAACCCCCATCTCAATTTCAAATCTTTGCCACCCCCCACCACATCTCTTTTGAGTTTGCAAGCCAGTGTGGATTTGTTGTCATTAGATTAAGGGCCCCATAAGGGTAATGCTGCTTTTTATTTCTTCTCCTCCTGCCATTTCTAAATTTTTAAGACTTCTTAACCTGGCCTAGTTCTCACCAAATTATGAACAGAAGCTGCTTCCTCCCTACTCGGCCTCTATAAATCACAGTGACAGACTCCTGTCTCTCCTTGGTTTTGAAGCCACCAGACAAAGATTGAATCCAGATTCTTCTGCTTACTGGCTGAGTGACTTTGAAGAAGCTTCTTAAGTTCTCTGAACTGCAGTTTTGTCATCTGTAAAATGGGAGAGAGAATACCCACAGGGAAGGTTGGTTGTAAGGATTTAACAAGATGATGTGTAAGAAGGGCTGATACATAATAGAGGCTTGAAAGACAATTGCTGCTAATAAAAGCAGTCCTGGGAAGCACTGGAGGCTGTTCTAGGCTGAGGGTGGAGCTTGAGTTGTTAATAAAAGCAGAATTGTACAATCATTAAGAACTCTGGCTCTAGCCTCTGAAAAATCTAGTGTAAATCCTTGCTCCCTCCATTTGCCTTGGACACATTACTACATTTCTAAGAGCCTTGGCTTCCTCACCTATAAAACGCACATAATAATAACTTACCTTAACAGTGGTTCTCAAAATCTTATCCAGGGATCCTGGAGGGCCCCAAGACCCTTCCGGGGGGTCCTCAAGGTCAAATCTATTTGGGTTATAGGGCTAAAATATTACTTACCATTTTCACTCTGATTCTTTCTAAAGAGTACAGTTGTTTTCCAGAGGCTACGTGACATATGGCGTCATTGCTCTGATGACACTGTGTACATTCCTGTTCCTTAATTTTTTCAATTTCTAATATGGAAATGTCAAGATGTATAAAACTCAGGTTAACCAAAGCTATTTGGTGTCCGCAATAATACTAAAAGTCTAAAGGAACCCAAGATAAAATATTTGGAGAATCACTGCCTAAGGGTGGTTGTAACGATTAAGTACTGTACCCCTGAAACAAATACAATATTACAAGTCAACTATACTTCAGTTTAAAAAAATATTCAGAAGCAACTGGTATATGTATACAAAGCACTCAGTAAACATTATCCCTATAATTATTGGTTCCAAAGCTCCTGAATCATATCAGATAAGGGTCTGCCTACTCCACCTACACATAAAGCAAACTGAAATCAAATCACAGCACTTAAGGCAAAAGTCACCTTTGTTTCATCCCCTCCTGTTTATTAATATAGCAAAGGTTGAGTCCATGCTAAACTCTGAACAATTTAAAGACACTGAGGCACATAAGAGGCCCACACAGTGCCCATGAGATCCAAGTGCCCTGAAGATATGGGAACTCAGGGGACAGTCCAAAGGGCTTACCCTGCTGGCTCAGCTGTGACCCTGCCATCCTATTACTGGCCCAGAAGAAGGAGGTAAAGGGGGGGGGGGGCAGAGGAAACCTGGCTTATAGAAACCCCTCCTAAGTGGTTGACCAGCAAAAAGGAGGTGCAGCCTCAAATAGGAAGAGCTTCCTTAAGGTTTCAGTAATTCCCATGGAAACAAATTGAGAGCTCTTATTTTCAAGGGAAGGTGGCGAAATGGTGAGATGACCTGGAAGAGTCAAGAGTAAGCAATATAAAAATATTAAGAGTTGGGGACATCTTTTTCTTTCACTCTTCAGACACACCCTTGAGGGAAGAAAAAAACAGCATCCCTAAATTCTGATTTTAATGGCAAGTAACAGATTAGGATTTTAGACAGTAGGTATCAAAAGAGTTTGAGAAAGATGCGACATGACCTGGATCACAATCATCCAGCAAGTTCTTAACGTAACACTTTAAAAGCCTGCCTGCCCGGGCAGCTCAAGCCTCAGGTGCCAGAGGGTCTCGGGAAGAGACACCCCCTCCCAGGCCAGAATCTAATTTTATGCACTGTTAACAAGCAAACCCTACATCAGCAATAACGGAACAAACAGGTGCAAGCCAGTAAGAAAGTTTTGCATACGAGCTATTTTTATTGCAAAAATTCCTGGGGACCCAAAGGAGATTCTGTTGGAGAAACGAGTCTCCGGGGAGATCCTGGGAAAACCTTTTGGCTTCTTTCTTCTCCTCAGCCTCGGAAACGAAAATGCCGAAAGGTCACTCAGTGCCTTGGCCACGCGGTCAGCCCCAGAGCCAGCCGTTTGCACCCCAGTCCCGGTCCTCGCCTTCAGCCACTGCGCCGCACCCGGCCACCTGTTGCTGCCCTCGCGTCCGGAGCGGAGTCGCAAGCCGCCGCTAGAGTTCGTTCTAATTCCCTGGAGCAAAGGCTGGCCGGGAAACCCCGACGCTCCGAGCCTGCTAATCTTCAGGGCAGGCGGGGACTCCGCAGGGCCTCCCAGTCCCAGGCTCCCTTTGTCTCCTCGCGGCTCTCAGAACATCAAAAGTCACCCCCAGACAGCATCCTCTCGCCCCCTCTCGGCTCGTGCGCGCTCGCGCTCAGCTCACACCTGGGAGATGCTGACGCTCGAGACGCCAACGGAGGGGGAAAGGGTACATCCTGGCAGGACCCAGAGGCACAGACAGGTTGCTCTCCGTGAGATTCCAGAGCGTCTCCTGAATCCCAAATCCCTTAGAGCTTCTTAGCTGAGCACTGTAGCTGCAGCGCCGCGCCCCAAACGCTAGTTCGCGGTTGCGGAGGCCGTAGGCGGAGAGCAGCGACGTCCTGACTCGCCTTTGCTCTAAGGCGCCCGAGGGAGGTCCAGGGGTAGGAGACAGTTAGGGATGCCCTCCCGCCAGGAACGCCGGAGTCGCAATTTCGAAAGTGACCCGCCTCGCTTCCGAGGGACTTGCTAGTGAGCGCCGCAGGGGTGTGCATTTCTGGAAGTCTGAGAATCCCAGCGAACGCTAGCCCGGCAAGAGTTTTTAAGTCAGCTCCCGGGGCGTCTGTTTGTTTATTGACGCTTGGGGGAAAAGTCTGAGGATGTTTAACCAACCTCAGACCTGGCGCAAGCGGAAATCTCAGACTCTCTTGGGCAAAAGTCCTCTAATTTCGAGTCGTTATATAAGTAGGGGCTCTTTCTTACCCTGCCTACCCTAAGCGCTCTCGTTCCTATTCCAGGAGCTAAATGTGTTTCGCTTAAAAAAAAAAAAAAAATTTTTTTTTAAAGTTGTCATTATTTCCCTGAGTCCAAAGGCGGGAGAACGCGCAGGCCGCGCCCCAGGGCGCGCGGCGGCCCCACCCTCGCGTTGCGGGAGGGGCGCGGGGTCCCTGGTGCCGCCGGGTCGCGCCGGAGCAGCCGCGCCCCGCAGTCCCTCCGTCCGCCACTCCACGTGGTCGGGATCAACAGTTTGCTGAGCTCATCAGTGACACCTTGAACTTTTAATAAAGAAAATGGGTATTGCACCGGGAGGGTTCGGCCGCGGCCGCCTCGCCGGGTCCTGCTTAATATTCAATGATCTTGCTCGCGCCTCCCCCTCCTCCCCTAGCAGAAATTCCACCGAGTCCGTTACTGGGCTCAGACTTTTAAGTTAATTTACGGGGCCCCCACCCCAACCTTGGCTAGTAACCAGCGCCTTGAGGGCTCGCTTCCCACCTTCCCACCCCTCTAGCTCCCGCCTGAAAATTGACATTTCGCCTGCGTCTGCGGAGGGGGCTGAATTTCACTTTGTAACTTTCTGCGGAACCCGAGCCCGGGTGGCAGCTCGGGTGGTGGTATCGTATGCAAATACGCATGCTGACGTTACAGATCATGTGGGTTTTGGCGTAGATTCCCCACTGATCGAGACATTTTTTTTTCCCCCTTTTTTTTTCCTTTTTTTTTTTCCCCCCCTTTTTAAAAATTTTGGCCACTGTTCTCCGTACGGGGGCTTCTGTCTGTCTGGCTGGCTGGCAGGCTGGCTTGGCCCCCTCTTTCCCACGGAGCCCGAGCCGGGCGCCCGGTGGGGAGTGGGGAGTGGGTGGGGGGGGAGCCAGCAGAGTTCCATTTTGGAACGCCCCTGTGCCGCGTCTCCGCGTTCCCAGCCCGGGTCCCCGCGCTCCCAGCCCCCGGCGCAGGTAAGAAACTTCGCCCCGGCGCGGAGCACCCCCCCACCGCCCCGGCGCCGCCGGCCCCGAGCCCCGCACGCCGGGCACCGGCCACTCCAGCCCAACTTTCCCACCGCCGCCGCCGCTCCCGAAAAATGTGTTGTTAATGGGACTTGGCCGGGTGTGTGATTGCAAAGGGGGGCGCGGGAGGGGGGTGGTAGGTAGTGTGCAGGCTTTTTTTTTTTTTTTTTTTTTTTGCGGGTGGGAGGAGATCAGAGGAGCCAGAGGTGGGGAAGATTTTTTTTTTTTTTTAAGAGTTCTGATTACAAGTTTGGATAAATGGGAGGCCGAGCGAGGAGGAGGAGGAGGAAAAAAACATGTCTACGTTTCCCTATGTCGACATAAGCCACAAAAAAATATGGCGTCCGCTTTCGACAGGGCGTTACGTAGACCCGACTGTGTTTTTATTTATTTATTTCGGGGCCGGCTCCCTCCCTCCTTGGCCCGAGCGCGGCGCTTTGTGCGAGCGGGGCCGGTCCCGCGGGGACTCGGCCGGGACGTGGCCCCGGCTCCGCGGGGTTCGGCGGGCGGGGGGCTGCGTGTGTGCTCCCCGGCCCCCCCCGCCCCGCGCTCCCCGCGTCTCCCCGCTCCCGGTGACGATTCGCCGTAACGTGGTGGCAGGAAGCATGACGCCGTGGGCTGAGGCTCGCCTCTCCGCTCCGCGCTCCTGGCGGCTGCCGGCGGCGCGGGCGGCGGGCGGCCGAGCTACCTGCCGCGCGGGCCGGGCCGGAGCGCGGCGCTGTCCCCACGCCCCGCTCAGGTGCCGGGGAAGCCGCGTGGGGAGGGGCGGCGGGGGACACCCCCCGGGGACCCCCCTCCCCGCAGGGCCCGGCGGCCCGCCCCAGCCCACCGTCGCCACCCCCCACCCCCCGGCTCGGAACCGCAGGGGGCGCGTTTCGTCTCGGCCCCCACGAGAGGTTCAGCTTTGTTGGTGTTACGGCTCCTCGGTGGGGTCCCCGGGACTTGGTCGACTCTTCGCCTTTGCAAACTTGCCCCTTTCCCAGCCGCTGTGCATGAGGCTGCGGAGACGCAGATGAGCGGAAAGTTGGAAACCAGTGAGCATCACAGGACGGCCCCCGTGGGCTCGTCGCTGTGCGGAGCTCGGGAGGCGGCGGCGGAGGGGGACAGGGGTGTGGGAGGCTGGGGGGAAAACTTGACTGGGAAGCCAAGTTGTGATTTGCTTAGGCTTCCACCTGATGGATTGGTTTCCAAGCCACTGGGGTCTCTGCCTTCACAGCTATTTCCGCGATGGCCTTTTGTTTGTCTGGGAGGTGGGGGAGGAGGAAGGTGGGGAAACCAAGACTTTCCCTGGACCCCTCCCCTTTGAAAGTGGCGCTGCCCAGCTTGGGCCCCAGGGGTCACCAAGTCTTTTCGGACCCTGGAGTTCTGTCCTCCACGATCCTCGACGGTCTCCCTCTGTTATCAGTGTTAATGTTGAAAGTTAGTCGTGTCCGACTCTTTGCGACCCCAGGCTTCTCTGTCCATGGGGATTCTTCAGGCAAGAATACTGGAGTGGGTTGCCTTTTCTTTCTCCAGGGGATCTTCCCAACCCAAGGATCGAACCTGGGTCTCCCGCATTGCAGGCAGATTCCTTACCGTCTGAGCCACCAGGGAAGCCGCCTGGTGTTGTTAATGTTATTAATAGCAGCTCCCCAAGTCTGAGGCAGGCCCCGGGGTGGGGGCAGGATTGGGGGAACAGGCATTGCCCCCTTCATTCCTCCGGTCGCTCAAACCTCCCACAATTATCCTCTTAAAACACACACATACAGAGACTCGTGCACTCACTCACTCACTCACATGCACATTCTCTCTCCTGTCATGTTGAGCAGAAGGGAATGCCTTGAAGTGTAGGGAGTGAAGTTCTGAGAGCTCTTCAAGATTTCCGTCAAAAGGTGATTTTCTGTTTATGAGGGCAGTGAGTTAAAGTAGTGTTGTCCCAGGGCAGTAATGTCAAAAAGCATTTGGATGACAACCAAATGGAATAAATATCTTGTAAAATGGCATGTTTAATAGTAAAAATAGATTAATGGAGCCGTCAGGTGCTTGAACGGGACTCACATGAAGGTTTAAGTTTAAAGGAAAAGTTAATATAAAGCTGTAGACACATCTTCTTTTAAGGCCAAAGGTGAGAAATCTACAAGTAAGATTGAAATGTGTCCCTGACAATGACTGGACCCACGATCTGGGAATATCATTGCTGTTTGACCACTCTGCTCCAGTGACTGTTCTCATGTGCGTGTTCACCTTCTGGCCAGGTTTGGTGTCAGTGAAGGATCCACTTGGAAGTTAACAGCTTCTTAAGGGGAAAATTCAGAGGCCAAGGTTTGGGGGTAAATTGAATATACTAATTCCCGTTTAAAGGCAAAAATCAAAACGCCACAAATGTTTGTTTGCACACAAGTATTCTGCCAGTGTAAATGCAACGTATCTTGACATGCCAAAAGGCAACCCCACCTTAAGTGTCCTGTCCCCGTCAGGACCATGAGAAATCAGTGGCATGCTGTGCATTTGACAAAAAGGATAATGACAGTGTTTGATAACAGTTGCTAACACTGTTTCAGTATGCCAGGCATAATGCTGTATATTTTACATGCTTTACCATTTAATTCTCACTATAACCCTGTGAGATAAATAGGATTATTATCCCAAGTTTACAGTGGAAGAAACTGAAGCTCAGAGAGGGGACAGAGACTTGCCCAGAAGCCACACAACAAGAGTTAGACTCTGCATTTGAAGCCGAGTCTTACAGCACTCCAGTTATAGCAGCTCCTCAGATATGGAAAGTTGTAGTTAGAATGAGAAGTAAAGGCAGAAAAGAGGAAACAGAGACCACTGCCCAGTGGTCCAAACTTGTAGGAATTTTCCTGGGTTTCATCTCTTAAGTGAAAGAAAGTGAAGTCTCTCAGTTGTGTCTGATTCTTTGCAACCCCATGGACTGTAGCCTACCAGGTTCTTCCATCCATGGGATTTTCCAGACAAGAATACTGGAGTGGGTTGCCATTTCCTTCTCCAGATCTTCCTGACCCAGGGATTGAACCCCAGTCTCCTGCGTTGTAGGCAGACACTTGACCTCTGAGCCACCAGGGGAGTCCTAATTCATCTCTTAATTCATTTATATTTAGCAACTCTGTGTTGATTTGTTTATTTCATAACTACAATATTCATCACACTAATAAAAGCCTAAAGTCATTAAGCACTTTTATGTGTCAGGGACCAAGTGCTTAGAATTAAACTATTTTGTCTTCATGACAATGCAGTGGAGCAAGTACTGTTATCCTCTCCTTTATATAGATGAGGACCTGGGAGCACAGAGAGGTTCTCTAACTTGCTCGAGGCCAAACAGTAAACAATTAGCAGAGTTCCAGACTCCAGAACATGCGCCGTACACATGCCAATACACTATTCTAGACATGATGGAGATGCTGAAGAAATGGAGCATCTCTCTAACCTTGATGTAAAGCCCTGCTCCGGGCACTAGGGAGACGTTAGTGGACTGAGACCCCTTACCCTCTAGGAGTTTGAGCAGCCAGCAGGCCACATCAAGCAGAATTAAATAGGTGCTAGAATTGAGAAAAATAACTACTGTGGAAGTACCATGAAGGGCACAGTTCTTGTGCTGTGGGGGACCCCATAGAGGATTTCCTAGGGCGGGTAGCTGGGAAACTACCCATGACTGAGGCGGAACCATGTCTGGAGCTGTGTCCTGTATCATTGCACACAGCTGTTAGCACCAGAAATTCTGCCCATCCATGACTTAGCCAGATGGGGGCCTATTTATGTTGGACAAGAAGAAAGTGGGTGAAATGGTGCCTCAGCTGTACCACTGGGGACCGAGGCTCTGTCTTTCTATTCTGCCACCCATAGAGCTATAGGCATTTGATCCCAGGTCTATCACCTCATGATGGGAAGGGGGCTGCTGCATCTCCAGGCCTCACATCTGCATTCCAGGAAAGGGGAAGTAGGATGACTGAGGCACACAGAACATTTACCTAGCATGGCTTTCCTGTTACATTTGGAAAGGGACACCCCTCTCAGGGACTTCTGTCCTTAGTTTGACCAGAACTGTGCCACATGGTCACCAGAACCTACCGGAGAGGGACAATCACATGTTTTTAGTTAGGCACATCAATGCCATAAACACACTGGGGTTCAGCTTGTAAGGCAGAATGGGTGAATGGTGTAACTGTTGTTGAGTTGGCAGATAAAGTGTGTGTGGCCTCAGATGAGAAAAGGGGTATATTCTGGATGAAGTTAAAACTGAATCCTAGGAGCCATGTGTGTGCTGCTGAGGTAGAGAGGGAAATGCAGGGAAGATTGTGCAGAGAGGTGATGCCAGACTTGAGGGCAGACGTGGAGGAGGTTGTTTTAATTTGTAGGTACTAGGAAGCCATGGTAGGCTTCTGAGGAGGGACTGTCCGGTGTTTAAAGAAGGTAAGATTGACTGACAGCCTTATGTAAAGAAATCAGCTTGGTTCTTATCTGAACTCAAATGAGTTCTGGAAAGTTTCAGACCAGGGGACCAGTTCTGCCTTAGGGCAAAAAGAAGACAGCACACTAAGAAAGTGAGGGAGATTTTCTTTTAGGTTTTGCCAATAAGAATCCAAAATTAACCTGATGTTAGTCAGCTATTGTGTGCATGCTCAGTCACTGCAGTCATGTCCAACTCTTTGTGACTCCGTAGAGTGTAACCTGCCAGGCTCCTCTGTCCTTGGGATTTTCCAGGCAAGAATACTTGAGTGGGTTATCCATTTACTTCTCCAGGGGATCTTCCCGACCCAGGGATCAAACCCCTGTCTCCTGTGTCTCCTGCATCAGGCAGATTCTTTACTGCTGATCCACCAGGGAAGCCTTTAGTCAGCTCTTACCAGGAAGCAGCCAGCTCTCCTTTTGCAGTAACTCAGTGAGTGGAACTGGACGCATTGGAAAGGAGCACCAGTTGACTCCCCAAACACGTTGCTTGCCTTTCTCCTGACTCTCAGACTCCCCGGGTCTCACCTGTAGCTCCAGCACTCATCAGCAGAATAATTTTGGTTGTGACCCTTCAGCTTTGCTTTTTTTTTTCTTTCACATTTGTTTAAAATTAGAGGATAATTGCATTACAGTGTTATGTTGGTTTCTGCCATACAACCTGAATCAGTCATAACTATGTGTATAAACGGAAGGGATGCTATCAGAGGCCCTCTGTCAGTTTCCCCACACTGGCTTCCTCCAGCAAGGCCACCATCCCTGATTCTCTTCTCAGTTAATCACTTTATGATTTGGGGCTGTTACATATAAACCTCAGTTTCCTTAGCTCTGAAATGGAGATTATTCCAGTAGCTGCTTTCTGGATTGTTGTGAAGCTGAAGAAAACTTACGAAAGGGTTTAGCATAGCACCTGACAGGTGGATTCTGCTCAGTAAGTGTTACCTCTTGCCACCATCCTCACCTGCCATCATCATCACTGCCACCACCTCTAGGATGTGACTTTCTTGTATCCTTGAGAGGGGCTAGGTAATTAACATACATGAATTTGTGCCATAGATTTCAAGACCCCAACTGTCCCCAGTTCATTGCAATTCTCCTCCATCCTGCCCTCCCCTGCCCACACTCATATGTGCCCATTTGTGGCAAATCTGAGCAACTTCTGGAATATGGCAGAATATGGCAAGCTCTCCTGGAATATCACAGTGGGACCCTGGTGCAGCATTCAGGTAATGTGCTGTGTCATGGTCAAATCCAGGCAGTGCCGTTCTGAAAAGATGCGCAGCTGCTCACATACCCCGGTGGTAGACAACAGAGTGGGCATTGTTCTGGGTACTGACAAGGTAGTTCTTTTGTAGTTGAAAAAGAGAAAGTCCTCTCGATTCCCCACCCCCAACCCTCCATCAAATAGGTTGTGATTTTAAGAACATCCACCCCAATCTGTTTCCTGTTTCTATGCTTGAAGTCATGCGTTTAAGAGGGGTTGATTGGCAGTGGGGTGTGTGTGTGTCTGTGTGTGTGTCTCCTACACACACACATGTAACAGACCCCCAAGAAGAAAAACTTTCTTGGCGACAGTCCATCATGTTCCACCCAGACTTTAAAAGGGAATCAAAGAAGACCAGAGTCGGAATCAAGTTTTCTTGCTGACACCTCTCTTTCCCCGCCACCCCACCCCTGGTGAACAGTTAACCTGTTAAAAGCCAAAGTTCACACACTTTCTTCCTCTTCCTGCCCGCCTCTTGTCCCCTAGTACTGAAACCCTTAGTGGGGATTAAATCTTATTCACAGTGTTTCAGTACAACAATATTTACCACATGAAACCTGTAGTGAATGAAATGCTTGTGTTGTTGATTCATGGGGGATCGATATGAAGGAGTGTGGCCCAGTCATTCACTCACTTTGGTATAAGAGGTTCAGAGTAGACTTTAGAGGTGCACAGGCTTGGTTTGGGATGGAGAAGTTCGAAGCACCTGCTGGGTTTACTTTCCTGGGTTTAAAGCCACGCCTGGCTCACCTTGCAGGGGGAAATCGGCAAAACCCTGGGAGCTGTTTGCTGTCAGGCTCCGGGCTGGGAGTGGATGCCTGTGCTTCTGGGGCCTCGTAGGGTAGCCAGGCTGATTTAGCTCTTTCTCTGGGAGGGACTGCTCCCTGTTGGGGGCCCAGAACAGACTCTGTGGGAGAGAGAAGTAGCCTGCTGTTGAGAAGGGTAGCGAGAAAAGATGAATGAGATTTCCTGGGCTGGTTGGATGCCTGCACCTGTGGCTTCTGGACTCCAAACCAGCTGCAGAAAACCGAGGAAGGACCAGATTCTCCACGGAGAAGCCTGCAGGCGTGCATGCAGGGGTAGTGCTAGCGTGACGGTTTAAATCACTGTTGCAGAAAGACTCAGGAAAACCAGTCCTCAGCGGGGCTGCCATTTGTATCCCTCAGAACCATCTCCCTGCGCCCCACAGGCCCCTGACCGCAGCTGTGTCCACTCTGGCTGGTGAGATTGAACAGAATACAAAGCCCCCTGCCCCCCCACCCCACAAACACAGTGCCCCCATCTTCAGGGCAGCAAGAGCATCCAAAACCTGAGTACCTACTGTGTGCCAGGCACCCTGCTGAACGTGCTCTCTTCACTGTATGCTTCAGGGTGACTGAGGAGTGCCTCTGGGGCCACGGTGGAGCCTCACCTCAAAGGCCGAAGGAGACCAAAGCGCAGAGCGGTCAGGTGCTGGCTCAAGGTCACAGAGAGGAGGTAGCCGAGATTCGCGCTCACATCAGCGTGATTCTAAAGCTGATGCTCTTAGGCATCACCAAGTCTTTTTTTTCCATTTATTTTTATTAGTTGGAGGCTAATTACTTTACAATATTGTAGTATCACCAGGTCTTTGTATGTATTTGTAACTATATTTATGTGTCTATTTTTGGCAGTGCCGGGTCGTGGTTGCTGCGGGGTCTTTAGTTTGGGTGAGCGGGGGCTACCCTCTAGCTGCGGTACTCGGGCTTCTCGTTGCAGTGGCGGCTTTTGCTGTGGAGCAGGGTTTCTAGAGCATGTGGACTTCAGTGGTTGCGGCTCCCGGGCTCTAGAGCACAGGCTCAGCAGCTGTCACACTCGGGCTTAGTTGCTCTACAGTATGCGGGGTCTTTGCAGATCAGGGATCGAACTTGTGTCTCCTGCGTCGGTAGGCTGATTCTGTACCACTGAACCACCAGGAGAGTCCCTCACCAGGTCTTTCTGATGTCTTCTGGAGGCCTGGAACTGTATGGGGGGAGAGGGACGGTTTTAGAATGGGTTTCTGAACAGTCTGACAGCTTTTCTGCTAAAGGAATGGAGGGGTCAGTGCACACAAGTGCGTGCACGCGCGCGTGTGTGTGTGTGTGTGGCGTAAGATTAGTTAAAAAAGAGAATTCCAGATCTGTGCCTGTTATCCTTAGCCACCGAACCCCACTCCCAAGACAATTCTAAGCGTCTGTCAGTGTCTACACCAGAACATTCTCCGGGGGGCACGCCACCCTCTCCTCCCTGGCTCTGGCGAGAGAAGGAATCCCAGTGGGCTGGCAGCTGAGACTTGGAGACGGAGGAGAAGCTGGGTGCTACTTTCAGGATACTGAACAGCCTTGCCAGCCAATGGGGGCAGGAGGTGGGGGGAGCAGGCGTTGGGAGGGTGGAGAATGGCTGGGTTGCTGTTTTTATACAATAAAAGAGGATCATTGTAATTGGGAGCCCTTGAATCATAACACGTCTGCCCATGGTTCTTTCCAGCTGCAGAGCCATTTAGTTAAATAGCACACAGAAAACTCCTTTCAGCTGACATTACGTTCCCGCTGTTCTTAAACTACAAGACCGGGCTGAATCGCTTGAACGAAAAAGACATCTCAGGCTCCCTTAGCCCCTGTGGGTATGCAGAGCCCCCATGGAATCTTCCTGGCCTGTGCAGGAGGAGGTTGAGAAATTATTTTCCTGTGCACTGCACCCTTGTCTTTTGAGGAGCAGCATCTTTAAGATAATTGCAACCCAGTCTGGGCAGAGCTGGATGTCGCACATGGCCAAGTTGTTTAGGATGGGTGGTGGCCCAGAGAGGGAAGGGAAGGGCCTCAGAATGACCAGGGCTGGAGGAGGCGGGGTGTGTGGACTGACAGCCAGAAGATGGAAAAAGAGACTGCCCCCCTCCTCCCAGCCAAGAAGCCAGGGGAAGGGATGCTGGTGGCTGCAGACAGGAGCACAGGCCCTCACCAAACCTTCCCTGATAGAGAGCACCGAGGTGGCCTTATCCTATAGAACAGCAGGAATTTAATTGATTCTGAGCGTGCAGTGAATTTCTGCCAGAGCCACACAGTTCAGGAGAACTAGAAGACTTCATATCGTTTCCAAGAGCAGAGACTCCAGGGTGTAGGAAGCCACAGAACAGAAAGGGTTTTGATTGCTGGTGGGTTAATGGGAGACCCTCCAAAGATGGGGGGCTGCAGTCGACACTGTGAGATTGAAAGTGGCCTGACTTTGGCACTTTTAGAAACGGGATTAATTGTAAAAAGTCTAATAATATTCTCTGGTGTCCCCAGAGGGGGATGTTGGGAGGATAAAAATAATAGCAGCATGGTGCATGAGTAGGATCAGGGAGTGTTCTAGCAGGAAGGAAGTTTTGGGGTTGCCTGCTCCAACTTGGGGAAACTGAGGCCCAGAGAAATAAGGGAGTTGACCCAAGGATGCACAATCATATGGCAGCGCGTGACTTTTCTTCTTCTGTGCTGTCTAGGTGAAGATCGTCTGTTTCCTTAGGACTCCTCTGACCAGCCAGCTCCATCACAGTACCCTCCCTGCCCCCTTCTCTTCCTCTGTCCAATCAGCGGACACTCACTGAGCACCTGCTGGGGGAGGAAACAACATCCCTGCTCTCAGAAAGGTCATGGTCATTTGGCACTTAGCAGCAACTGCTTCCTGACATCAGAGGCGCAGGGCCCAAGTGCTTTCTGTGGGTTAGCCCACGGCATTTCTGGGAGATGGGAGGACTCTGTTATCCACATTTAATCGATGAAAAAGCACAGAGTGGGGAAGTCCTTTGTCCAAGGTTTCTGGAAGCCAGGCAGTCCTGCACCACACCCAGTGCTCTTAAGGCTCAGGCTCGTGCATTCTCGCCTACCCTCTTGTGCACCTGCGGTTCCAGCAAGAGGGCTGGGGCCCCACCCCATTGATTAGCGCCTGGGGGGTCGAGCCACCAGCCCTTGCTGAGGATAACACAAGGATGGGTGTGTGTTCAGGGCTTGATGAAGAGCCTTCTCCTGCATGGGGGTTGTTCCCGATGTAATGAATGTCAACTCTGCATAGGCTCTGGGCCCCTCACACCTCACGTCATAGCCCAGGTCATCTGTATGGCAGTCCTGCTGAGCAGATAGTGGGGAGGGCAGAGACGGAACTCCAGCACACGTCTGTGCAACCCAAGACCAGAGCAGTTTCAGCTACATTGGGCAGGCATGCTGCAGCCAGAAGATGCTGGTTGGGGGTCCTGGGTGGGCAGGCCACTTAGGGACACAGCATCACCAGTGATGGGCCAGCTTAGTTTTCCGTAAAACTAAAGGTCTCTCTAAAAATAAAGGAACTTGGAAGCATTTTGGCAACTTTCAGTTGAGCAACAGATACTTACTTAATTTAAGCATAATAAAAAGTCCCAAGTGCTGTGTGTCGGGCACTGGGCATCTCTATAGCATAGATGTTAATACTAGTCACATTTTAAAAAGTAGTTTGAGAACAGCATTGAAACATGTGTATTATCATATGTGAAACAGATCGCCAGTCCAGGTTCGATGCATGAGGCAGGGTGCTCACAGCTGGTGCACTGGGATGACCCTGAGGGATGGGATGGGGAGGGAGGTGGGAGGGGGGTTCAGGATGGGGAACACGTGTACACCCATGGCTGATTCATGTCAATGTATGGCAAAAACCACCACAATACTGTAAAGTAATTAGCCTCCAATTAGAATAAATAAATTTTTAATAAATAAATAAAAAGTAGTTTGAGAAGTAACTTATATAGCTTTACATCCACCCATTTAAAATGTACATTCTACTGACCTTTAGTGTGTCTGCAGAGGTGTGCATCCATCGCCAGGGTCTAATCTTGGAACATTCCCATCGTCCCAAACAGAGATCCTGTGCCCCTTCCCAGTCATTCTCCACCCTTGTCTCCCATCCTCTCCCCGCCAACCCTAGGCAGCTACTAATCTTCTTTCCACCTGTATAGCTTCGCCTTTGCTGACATTTCATATAGAAGGAATCGTAGAATATGTGGTCTTTCATGTGCTTCTTTCACTTAGCATGTTTTTGAGATTCCTCCATGTCACAGCATGCATCAGGACTTTCATGGCTAAATGACATTCCATTGTATGCATAGACCACCTGGGGCTGCCATAGCCAGATACCACAGACTGGGTGGCTTAAAGGACAGACATTTATCTTGTCACAGATCTAGGGGCCAAGAGTCCAAGCTCAGGGTGTCAGCATCAGCAGGTCTGATGGCTCATGAGGTCTCTCCCATCAGCTTGCAGACGGCTGCCTTCTCTCCGCGTCCTCACCTGGCCTCTTTTCCGTGCACCTGCCCCCATGATGTCTCTTCTGTGTGTTCAGCTTCCTCTTCTTGTGAGCACTGGACTAGAGTCCACCCTTTCAGCTTCATGTTAACTTGATCACCTCTCTGAAGGCCTTGACTCGCATTCTGGGAATAGGGCTTTAACAAATGAATTTGGGTGGGACACAGTTCACATCAGACCACGGTGGCTGTTTTGTTCATTCAGTGACCTGCTGCTGGGCAATTGGTTATGTCTACGTCTGGCCGTTATAGTAACGTTGCTGTGAACATCTGTGTGCAGTCTCTGTGTGGACATGCGTTTTCATTTCTCTTAGGTGGCTATCTACGTGTGGAAGTGCTGGGTCTTGTGTTTCACTTTTTGAGACACTGCCAAACCGTTCTGGCTGTTTCCGTTTTACATTCCCACCAGCAGTGTATGGGGATTCTGATTTCTCCATATCTTCCCCACCTCCTGGTATTTCCAGAAGCTCCATTTTACAGATGAGAAAACTGAGGCAGCGGGTGGAGAAGGTCAGTCACAGGGCTAGAGAGTAAAGGGAACAGGCTTCACACACACACGCCACACACACCAGTCTGACCAGTTCCCTACCCAGAGCTGGGACTGATTAGCAAATGAGGCCCGTGTGTGGCATCCTAGATGGCGCTTGCTCTCGGGGTCAGCAGGTGCTGGCTCAGCATCCTGGTTTGCCGCTTGCCTTGCCTTTGTCCTGGCCCGGCCGCCACCCTGCCCTTGCATATGGGGTTCCGTGCTCCACGTTGCGGTTGGGGAGCGATGAGGGTGGGGACACAAAGGACCAAGCCACCACCCCTTCCCGGGAGGGGTCCTCCGTCTGGCTGGAGACTTTGTGCGTTTGCAGCTCCACCCAGCGAGCTGAGCTGGACCTGTGGAGGCAGAGTCCCTGCTCACAGGGTTGCTGCGCAAAATCACAGGGGCTCATACCTACGAGAGGCTTCCCTGGTGGCTTGGCAATAAAAAGCCCGCCTGCCAATGCAGGAGACACAAGTTCAATCCCTGGGTCGGGAAAATCCCCTCGATCCCCCTGCAACCCACTCCAGTATTCTTGCCTGGGAAATCCGATGGACAGAGGAGTCTGGTGGGCTACCATGCATGCGGTCACGAAGAGTTAGATGCAACTGAGTGACTATGCAGCAACAAATGCCTGTGAGGAGCTGAGCGTAGCACCCAGCACCCAGGCAGTGCCCTGGATGTGCTGGCCAGCGCCGTGGTGTTGGCACAGACGTACCTCACACCTGTGTCCGTGAGGCTGCCTGTGAGTCACTGTGGCTGAGGGAGGTCCTGATGCTTTGGGTCTGTGACTGGCAGCCTCATCCCCACCCCCCGGGAGAGCCGTCACCCAGCAGCCAGAGAGTGACCTGAGATGAAAGAAACCGACCATCCACCCCCTCCGCGGACCTGCTCAGCCTGTCCTGGGAGTGGTGGGTCCATCCACAGAGCCCAGCACTGGCTCTCTTTCGCCTCACGTGTTTCCCGGCTGGGCTGTAGACACTCCAGGTCTGGCTCTGTTACCATCAAAGCCAGAGTGCAATTCCTGTGCTCCCAGGTTGAGAAAGTACCTGATGGGTAATACCTGTGGGGATCAAGGTGAGCCAGGGAAGGGATGCTCTTTCAGGGTTGGGAAGACATATGCTGATTGGTCCTAATAGGAGATCTGGGGACTCAATTTCAAGATTTCTGGATATAGAAGATGTTTCAGTTACAAAAATGATAGAAATGATGAGACACTTCTTGCTCAGTTTGCTCAGAGGCCATGATGATGCTGCAGATGGCTTAAATGGACTCACCTCTCTTAATAGTTTTTTTTTTTAATTGGAGTATAATTGCTTTACAATATGTTAGTTTCTGGCGTACAACAACATGAATCAGCAGTACATGTACATACATCGCATCCCTCTGGAGCCTGCCTCCCACCACACCCCCACCCCAGCCCTCTTGGTCATCGCAGAGCGCCCAGCTGAGCTCCCTGCACTATACAGCACCTTCCCACTAGCTGTCTGTTTGACACATGGTGGTGTAATGTGTCAGTGCCACACTCCCAATTCGTCCGTCCCATGCTCCCTTTCCCCTCTGTCCACATGTCTGTTCTCTGCATCCTGTATCTGTATTCCTGACCTGCAAATAGCTTCATCTGTACCATTTTTCTAGATTCCATATATATGCATTAATATATGTATTTGTTTTTCTCTTTCTGAATTACTTCATTCTGTATGACAGACTCTTGGTCCATCCACATCTCTACAAATAACCCAGTTTCATTCCTTTTTATGGCTGGGTAATATTCCATTGTAAATATGTACCATATCATCTTTATCCATTCATTTGTTGGTGGACATCTAGGACTGATGTAGAAGCTGAAACTCCAATACTTTGGCCACCATAATGCGAAGAGCTGACTCATTTGAAAAGACTTTGATACTGGGCAAGATTGAAGGTGGGAGGAGAAAGGGACGACAGAGGATGAGATGGTTGGATGGCATTACCGACTCAATGGACAGGAGTTTGAGTAAACTCCGGGAGTTGGTATTGGGCAGGGCGGCCTGGCGTGCTGCAGTCCATGGGGTCGCAAAGAGTTGGACATGACTGAGCAACTGAACTGAACTGAACTGAGGTTGCCTTCTTGTCCTGACTACTGTAAATAGTGCTACAGTGAACATTGAGGTATGTGTGTCTTCCTGAACTATGGTTCTCTAAGGGTGTACGCTCAGTAGTGGCATTGCTGGCTCAGTGGTCCTGCCTCAGGGGAAGGCGGCTTGCTGGCAGTTCAGACCTCCTGGCTGACACCCTCCCAGCTCTGCACATGCACCATGCCAGCCACGCACCTGCCGGGAGCCTCGGTGGCCTGTGCTATGGCGTTGCTGTGTGTCTCACCAGTGGTCTCAGGTGTGTTCTGGCACCGTGACAAGACCTCAGTCTTGCTGGACATGGGGATTTACACTTTGATTCCTCCACCCCCACCCCCTGCCACCTGAACACTTAGCTCTGGTTGAGTGGTGGCTCAATACACCACTGCTCAATTGATAAAACAGAACCGAGTAAAATAGAATCTGTATGTATGTTGAGATAGGAGTGGGGAGTCATACTGGGTCTGACCACCCAAAAAGAAACAGAAATTTTTCTGGAGTTGGTTTTTCAGTAAGAGAGAAGGAGGAAGTCTTATGGTAAGGAATACGTATCATGGCAGACGTCACCATTCCCTCCCTACCTCCACTCCAATGACATGTGGCTCTAAAACACCAAATCTGATCATGTTCCACTGACCTCCGAAAAACCTCCCAGGAGTCATAAACCCAAATGCTCTTAGGAGGTTTGCAGGCAACAGAAACAGGTAAAGGAGTCAGTTGCAGGACAGTAGGAAGTGATCGTACATGCTAAGTCACTTCAGTCCTGTCCGACTCTTTGTGACCCCATGGACCATGGCCCACCAGGCTCCTCTATCCATAGGATTCTCCAGGCAAGAATACTGGAGTGGGTTGCCATTTCCTTCTCTGGGGCATCTTCCCAATGCAGGGATTGAACCCACTTCTCTTGTGTCTCCTGTTAACAGGGAGGTTCTTTACCAATAGCATCACCTGGGAAGTGGTAGGTAGTGGAGCAAAGTAGAAAGCACATGTCCAGCTGAAAGGCACCAAACCCCAAATCCAAACCATTTGAGTGGACTTTCCTGTCCATGGCAAGGACTGCTGCTTAATAACTTCCGACCCATAGGATCAAGCCCAGATTCTTTGAGAGCTGCCCTCTACCCACCAGACATATTTTGCCGTAACCACTGCCCGCTCCGCTCTGTGCCCCACACTTCAGCCATTCTGAACCCCACATGCTCCACCTTCTCCCCCTTTTCTTTCCTTTTCCACATGTAGGTCCTTCTCCCCAGCAAGACTCACCCCCCAGACTTAGCAGTTCCCTGGTGGCTCAGACCGTAAAGAATCTGCCTGCAATCGAACCTGCAGGAGACCCGGGTTTGATCCCTGGGTCAGAAAGATCCCCGGGAGAAGGGAATGGCAACCCACTCCAGTGTGCTTGCCTGGAGAACCCCATGGAAAGAAGAACCTGGCAGGCTGCAGTCCATGGTTTTATGAAGGGTCAGACACAACTGAGTGACTAACACTTTCACTCATTCATGCCCTGGAAATAACTGCTTAGAAATCCTAGCATGTGGATTTTGACCTTTTTGTACCTCTGTATCCCTGAAAAACCATGGACTACCCTCCGCCCCAAAGGAGAGTTTCCTCTTTGTCTTCATGTTCCCAGCACCAACCCAGGGCTGGCCCAGTGAGCAGGTTCCAAATACCTGTCCCTCGAGTGACTGATTGGTTCTACAAACGAGTGAATGATTGTTTGGCCTGTTTGGGAGCCTGTGTTCTGGGTCAGAAGGAGGTAAAGTAGCAGTTGCTACCCGCTGCTGCCCCTGGTGGCTGGCATTGCCAGTGCCTGGAAGGACAGTCACTGGACCATTTCGTCACAGGAAGCTGGCCAGACGGCTTCCGTCCCAGGCTGCCCTTGTCCCAGGTTTGGGGGCCTCTTGGCCAAATTCTGACGATCTGCCTGCCTCCCTGGCTCCGCCCAGCTGCCTCATCTGAACATCTGGCCTCTGTGTGCATCCTGGGTGCACTTCTTTCCTCTGACGTGGCGACAGCCTTTGTTTCCTTCCAGGAACAGCATGTCCACCGTCCTGCGTGGCACCCAGAGCAATACCACAGGTGCCACGGCAGTGTCTTTCTACCGCTTCCAGTAGTAAACAAACATTTTTTTTTTTGGCCAAGTCTGAACTTGAAAGCAAACTCTAAAGGTGGTAGAAAGAAGGACACGCATTGATTGAATGCCTGCTGTATGCCAACCATTGAATCAAGCATGTTGTCTACCCTACCTTATTTTAATTTCTTTCATTCCCCCAACGACGCCACTTGGTAGACATTTTTATACCCATTCGACATCTGAGGAAAGTGAGGCTTTATGAAATTAACTTGATTTAAAGCCAGGCCTGAGTGACCTTAGAGCCCAGGTACTTGCCACACTGCAGAGCTGGTGTGTTAGTTAGAGGTTATGAAGACTCTGTGTTAAGTGTGTCAATGAGTGGGATACACAGACGTTGACCCCACATTTCCTTCCAGAGTTTACTATTTTGATTATAAAAGGCTGCATGGCTAGAATGAGTAACAGAGGCGTCTTTTCTCATTCCTTAAGAAGGCTCTTCCTGGCACTAACACAGCTCCTCAGTCTCAAGAAATGTCCTCATGTGGTATTTTTAAAAAACAATTTTAGTTATTGACTTATTTTTTGGTTGAGCTGGGTCTTTGTTGCTGCCCAGACTTTAGTTGCAGCAAGCAGGAGTTCCTCTCCAGTTGTGGTGTGCAGGCTTCTCATTTCGGCGGCTGCTCTTGGTGCTGAGCATGGGCTCTGGGGTGTGCGGGCTTCAGTAGTTGTGGTCCCCGGGCTCTAAAGCACAGGCTCAGAACTGTGGTATACAGGCTTAGTTGCTTCATGGCATATGGGATCTTCCCAGACCAGGGATCAAACCCGCGTCTCCTGCTTTGGCAGGTGATTCTTTACCACTGAGCCACTAGGGAAGCTCCCTCACACAGTTTTGTTACCAATTTTTTTTTTTTCCTCTATGGAGAGGAGGAAAAAAAAAATTGTCTCAAGAGAGATGGCCAGTTTACTAAATCTTACAGGATCATCTCACAGGTTAGGAAAAATAATTATATGTGTGTGTGTGTGTGTGTGTGTGTGTAGTAGAGAATAACTGGCCATTCTGTGACAGACAGGCATGAACACTTGGGAACAAGCACTGAATAAGATGTGTAAGTAGTCAGGTTAGGCTAAGCTATGATGCAGTGACAAATAAACCCTGATATCCTACTGGCTTAACCGAACAAGCATTATTTCTTACTTTCATGAAATCCACCAAAGGGCAAGAGCTCTTCAAGGTAGCTGTGACTTAGGGATCCAGGCAAGCTGAATTTTTTTGGCCACATCATTTCAAAGAATTGGCTTTCAGGCTCCTAGAGAGGAAAAGAAGACCAAAGGGTCACACTCTTTAAATACATCAATTCTGCTCACACAACCCTGCCTAACTGCAGGAAGTCTGGAAAAACACAGGGGAACACATGGATGTTTGTCAAGTAGGATGAGCAAATCCTACTTTGCTCTATCCAGCAAAGTCCTGGGCATATGGGATCTGGGCATATGGGATCCTGAGCATATGGATAGAGTAAAGGATGACTTTGCTCTATCCAGCAAAGTCCTGGGCTCACTGGCCATGTTGAGTCTCGCAGAGTAAAGATTACCAGTAGCAAAGCCCTGAGCTGAACAGAACTTCCTGCCACTTAGTCGAATGCCACTTCTAGCTCTAAGAACAGTGTCCAGTTATCCTGCCCAATGGTATGTGAGGAAGTGGTCCTGGTGATCCAAAAGACCACGAAACATAAAAGGTTGTTTTTTTTTTGCAGCATATTTATTTTTCTTACATTTTGTGGAGTACTAATCCAACTTGGTTCTGCCTTAAGCATCCAGTCTGGCACAAAGGAAATTAAAATTTAACGAGGCCCTATTTACTGCCAGGCACGAATGCTACTAAGTACAGGAGTAACTCTAATGGCTGGTATTTACCGTGAGTGAGCGTGCATCATGCCACATGGATTCTCAGCACTGGTGGATTGATTAATTTATATACTCCCGCCACCTCCCCTCGGAGGACCTGACCATTCCTTTCCTCCTGAGAAAGGCCTGGTTATCTGCATGTAATAGATGAGGAGACTGAGCCTTGGCAAGGTGAAGGAACACAACCGGGAAGGGACAGAGCTTGCTGAGCAGGATTGTCGTTGTTGTCTCAGTCCCTAAATCACGTCCGACTCTTTTCGACCCCATGGGCTGGATCACACCAGACTCCTCTGTCTTCCACTATCTCCCAAAGTTTGCTCGCGTTCATGTCCGTTGAGGCAGTGACGCTGTCCAACCATCTCATCTTCTGTTGCCCTCTTCTTCTGCGAGCAGGATAGCTGATAGCCAGCACTTGACTTGTGAGATTGGGAGTGTGGGGGGGATGCAGGAAAGGCCAGGGATTAAATATTAGTGTCATTCAGGAAAGTAGTTGAAAGCTTTTTGTGGATTCAGCTATGCATATACATTCCGGCATCACCGACTCAATGGACACGAGTTTGAGCAAGCTCCAGGAGTTGGTGATGGACAGGGAATCCTGGCGTGTTGCAGTCCACAGGATTGCAAAGAGTCGGACACGACTCAGCGACTAAACTGAACTGATACATTCCGGGGGAGGGGAAGGCAGTGTCAGAAATGTTCTGGGTGTTGGACACTTTGGTTATTCATACAAGATGTATTCCAGCTCCTACTATGGGACAGGCACCATGCAAGACAGTAGGAATGCCATGGTGGTGAAAAAGATACTACTTCAATCTAGATTTATTTTTCTATGGAACTTTCTAGATTTATTAAATGTCTTTTTAAATTTTTTAAGTATTTTTATTTATTTGGCTATGCCAGGCATTCTTTGTGGCATTAAGAATCTTTAGATATGGCATGTGGGATCTAGTCCCCTTGACCAAGGATCGAACTCAGGACTCCTGCTTTGGGAACACGGAGTTTTACCCACTGGACCACCAAGGAAGTCCATAAAAGTCCTTGAAAAGTAACTTAAGAACCTTGATCCTAACATCCTGCTCAGGAATGACCATGTGTTTGAATTTTAGCTCTGAAAACATTGAATGTAGCCCCTGGGACTCTGCTCAGAAAATAAACACCCTCTTCAACCAGTGGATCCCATAGTCAACCAGCCAAGTATTTGTTGGTAATCACCTTTGCATAGTTCCTGTCTTGGTCAGTCAGCCAATATGAACCCGTAGCCTCCAAGATCATCTAGTCCAACCCACTGAGGTCTTACAGGAGAGGAAACCCAGGGTTGTAAAAAGCTGAAGGCCCTTCAGCTACTTTAAAAGGTTCCAATATCAGCCCTTCTTCTACTTTAAAAGGTTTCAATATCAAAGCTGGGTCCTGAATGATGCAGTGAAACCAAAAGCGCTCCTCTCTCCTCTACAGTTACATTCAGGAATGTTAAGATAAAGTGTTTCACCTCTCTGAGCTCTTAACACCTTTGCCCATAAGCCTTTCCACCAGCCCAGAGTGCCCAGGGCAGGAGAGCTAACAAGCCTGTCTCCCCACCCAACTCCTCGGTTTAAGCAGGAGGGAATGAAGACATTCTGCCCTCCGCTACAGAAGGTAAATGACACTTGCCAACATCAAGTTACCAGCAGTGAGAACTGGACTAGAACCCTGTGCCTTTTGCTTGTGTTTCATTATTTTCTTTCTTTCTTTTTTTTTTTTTTTTTAGTACTAGAATTTCATGCCAAGTTCTCTGACCAAGTTACTCACTTCAGACTGGAACAGGGGCGGGGCAGGTAGAAGAGATACAAATCCAGAGAAGTCTATTAAATATCGTTTTGGTGAACTTCACATTTTGTAGCTGGTTTGATGTCCAATAAATCCTGGTGTGTCCTGGTTACCTCTGCAGAGTAGAGGGCTTGGTTGGAGTGAGGCTGGTTGTCCAAGGAGGGAGCCGGACGGTGCCCAGTCTATTAGGAGAAGCTCTTGTTCTCAGTGACCCTGCTGGACGCTGATGTGTGGTCAACTTTTTGTTTCTAACCTTTTGGATGAGTCCCATCCACCTGGCTCCCACCAGCCCTCTGGCTTTGCTTTGCCCAAATAACGGCATTTGAATTTACTTTTGAGAAAAAGAAAATGCTTTTGGTTTTTGCTAGCTAGTCCGGTATAGCTGGAGTCTGTCTTGCAGTTCAGGTGACTTTGCCGACAGAAGAGGCCGGTCACCATTGGGTGTCTTTCACCGTGCCCCCTTGCATCCTGTTCTCTTCCTCTGTCCTGTGTTCATATAGAACTGGTTGCCGGCATCATGGTGGCCCCGTAACTTTTCTGCTCTGCTGGGCGCCCACAGAGGAAGCTGGCGTGGGGCCTGTAACCCTTGGCTTCTGCAAAAACAGTGGAAGGGTGGAGAGGGGAGGTGGTTTCTGGATCCTGGATGGCAAGGTGGAGCCCCCAAGCTGTCGTGGCCACCCCCGTGCTCAGTAAATATTTGTGGAATTCCTGAGGCAGGCAGCACCAGAGGGCCCACCGTGACCCTTATCTGGGAGTTGAGCTGTTGGAGATTTGACGTTCCGTCATTTGTTCTGGCAGCTGATGAAACGTCTTTGCACCACATGCTCTCCGTCACCCTGAATGCAGGTTAACAGTGAAAGGCTTGCATTAACCGTGAGAATAGCTAGTGGTCACTTAGCCGAGTTTTTTTTTTTTTTTTTTTTTTCCTGAAGGGGGCCAGGAGATGAAAATCCTATTAAACTCCAAGAGCTAAAGAACAAAGAACATGTTTTGTTTTGTTTTTCCCCCTTTCAAAACCGTGTGGGAGGCTTGCCTGAAAGACTTAGAAAAACAAAACAAAAACCTACGACTGGAAGTTGTATCATGTGTAGACAGGTGCACACACACAAACAGAACTAAAACAGCGCAGCTGGAAAGATGAATATTTTTGAGTCTTTTCTTTGCTGGTGCCTAGGTATTGTAACCAACTTTAACAGCAGAAAATAGACATTACGGCTGATAGTCTGTTATAGAAGTTCCACGTTGTAGACCTCCAACTCTGTAAATCAAGGCTTTCAAGGAATGAAAAAACTAGACATTGGTGGTTGAAAATAACAACGCATAGAAAAATTCCTGCCCCTGGGTTTGCAGGGAGGGTTTACTTATTGCAAATTGCCTACTTCATTCTGGCTGTCTGTAATAAAACTCTCAGGGCAGCATGGGCAGATTATCATTTTTAGCAAAATAATTTTAATTAAACGTATTCCAGCACATTTCCCCCATAATGCCCCTTCTTGTGAAATGGAGTGCCGGAAGTTGGGTCTGACAGCTGTCCTCACGAGCAGGTTTTTTGACCCGGGGCTCGTGCCGGGGGACTCAGGGAACCGAGGGCAGCGTGTTCCGTTCAGAGGAGAACTCTACAGACTGAGGGAGCAGAGCTGTTCAGCGGCGTCCTCCGAAACCCAGAGGCTCGCTTGGAGGAAGATGGCTGCCGCTTCCCAGCCTTCTCTGTCTTTCCGTTTCGAAGAGTCGATGTGGAACTTTCCCACTCTTCTGGCACGAGTATGTGTCCTGAAAGAAATTCCATACACGGGTGAGGGTCGGGAGGCCCGGGGTCCCGCGCTGCCTGCTGGCCCACTCCCTCTCTGGCCTCAGGGCCCCTGCTCGTCAAGAGGACATGGGTTCACAGCCTCGGGGTCACTCTTCCTCGCAGGGGTCTGGCGCTTGGGTTCCCTCTGCCCGCTCCGGGCTGGCAGGGCTTCTTCAGGTCGGGCTGCCTGTCAGAGGCCCGCTGCCACCCTGGCTGCCTCAGCGGAGCCTGTTGACTCAGATCTTTCTGGAAGCCTTGCACGTTAAGAAACTGCCCGCGGAGCTGGGATGGCGTTTCCTCGGGACGCCCCTGGGGTGTGTGGAGCAGCAGTCCGCTGTGCGCAGCTCCCGAGGCGGTGGGAAGATTTATAGGGAAGAAGGGAGAAAGGGGAAAGAGAAGGGGCAGCTGCTGGGGGGGGGTGGGGGGAGCGGGCTGGCATGCTCTCAGGGCCCAGCGCCTGCTGGAAAAGTTAATGGGCCGGCTCAGTGAGGGTGAAGGGGGAAAGCTGGCCCGGCCGCCCTGCCGGCCCTCGGCCTCTGGAATGCTCTGTTTATTTACGACTTCGTGGAAGCCTGATGCCTGTTTCTCTTGGGAAATCACTTCTTCCAGGGCTACGGGAGGCTGGCAGGATGTCTCCAGAGAAATCTTACCCCCAGCCCACTAACTGGAGCTTTGGGGGGACCAGGGGAAGGCCGCGGGAGATGCTTTCGGAGAGAGGAGGAAGGGAGCCCGCAGGTGGAGGTGGGGGCCTCCGGCGGTCCGCCTGAATGAACACCCTCTGCTTCCCTCTTTCCGGTTCTGAGCCTGGGAAGGGGGTGGGGACTCCGGGCTCTGGGGACTTAAAAGTGAAAGCAGCCCAGCAAAGGCCCCCACCGGATTTCCCTCGCCCTTCCCCCGCCCAGCCCAGCCGACACCCCCAGATGACACCCCGAGCAGAGGTGTGAGAGCTCGCAGGGGGCATGAGCGAGACTCGGCGGTTTAGCCATCTGGCGTCCTTCTGTGCGAGGCTGTGACGGTGGGCTCCGGGCGCAGCTCACACCCCGTGCTCCTCCGGGCCAGCTCCGGGAACGGGCTGGAACTCTAATGTCACCTCCACAGGGTGGGGGGTCTCTGCGCCCCGTCGTCCCCCCACAGCAGGATTTCTTCCCCTCGCCGCCGTTGCCCCTGGGGATGGCGAAGTCTTTGTCACGCAGGCCTCCTGTGCGTTACAGGGTGTTGGTACTCAGAGCGCCTTTCCTCCAGTTCTCTTCAAAAGCATCTCCAGGTGTTGCCAGATGTCTCAAGGGAGCAAAATTGTCCCATCCTTTCTTCCCCTTCTATTGAGGACCACAGACTAAATCACATCCTCTGTTTTATTTTCATCTCAGCCCTCTTCACTCTCTGAAAAAATGATCTTACTTTAAAAAAAAAAAAAAACCTTTTTATTTTATATTGGAGTGTAGCCGATTAACAGTGTTGTGAAAGTTTCAGGTGAACAGCAAAGGGACTCAGCCATACATACATATGTATCCACAACCCACTTAGGTACTCTTGCCTAGAGAATTCCATGGACGAACAGCCGGGCAGGCTACAGTCCTTGGAGTCGCAAAGAGTCAACACGGCTGAGCAACTAACTTTCACTTTCATTCTCCCCAAACCGCTGCTCCCACCCAGGCTGCCGCATAACATTGAGTAGAGTTCCCTGTGCTATACAGTAGGTCCTTGTTGGTTATCTGTTTTATTAATAAATATAGCAGCGTGCCCATGTCCATCCCAAACTCCCTCTCTTCCCCCCTGCTTTCCCCTCTGGCAACCGTAAGTTTGTTCTCTAAGTCTGTGAATCTGTTTCTATTTTGTAAATAAGTTCATTTGTATTATGAAATGATCTTACTTTTTTTTTCCACTGGATCCCTCTGATGCACAGCCCAGAAGCACATTATATTCACCTGAGAAACATATATTACCATATGTAAAATAGATAGCCAATAGGAATTTGCTATATGACTCAGGGAACCCAAACTGGGACTCAGTAACAACCTAGAGGGGTGGGATGGGAGGAGGGAGGTGGGAGGAATGTTCAAGTGGGAGGGGACGTGGGTAAACCTATGGCTGATTCATGCTGATGTTTGGTAGAAGCCAACACAATACTGTAAAGCAGTTATCCTTCAAATAAAAATAAATGTTTGACAAACATTCATGAAGTGCTTGCTCTGTGCCAGGTGTGATGCTAAATATACAGGTGATGCAAAGTTGAGCAAAACATGACCCCCATCTTTTAGGCACCTCCAGTCCCCTGGGAGGCACAAAAATGCAAAGACACAGGGTTTCCCATCTCAGTGCTAGACTGGAGGTATATGAACGGCAGTTAAAACAGAGAGTAAGCAGTTCCTTAAAAGACTCTAGAGAGGAACCTAGTTTCTCTCCATGAATTGTCTTACTTATATTTCACACTTGAACATCATCACAACCTTGCACAGTAAGTGTGGCCCCATTTTGCAGATGGACAAACTGAGGCACTGCATAACTTCTGATAGGGGCCACCTGCCTGCATGTGGCCCAGCCTGGACTCTAACCGAGGTGTGCCTCTCTCGAAAAGCCCACATTCTTTCCAGCACATGACGCTGCATCCAGAGCTGAGGCTCGAACAGAGGATCCTGAATTCTCTTGCACACACAGCCTGCGCGTAAGATCGATCCTGTGTCTGCCATCAACCACCTACTGACTGTTTCCTGCCCGAGAAGTTACCCCTGAAGTCCCTTTATTCTGTACTCTTTCATTCTGGGAAACCGACAATTGGCCTGTCTTTGTCTGGGTTGCCCAGAAGCACCCCCCTCAAGACAAAAATCTAGATGTATGGTGTTTATCTGAGAAGTGAAGGGACCTGGAGCATTTTCAAGAAAGTTACCACTGAGGGCACCCGGGACTTCCTCCCATGGGGACCTCTGGTCACCTGATGGCTGAGACCTGTGCGGTATTTACTCGACAGCTTCCATCAGCCATGGCTGTGGGATGTTCCCCAAGGAGCCAATACTGTGCTTCAGGCCTGCCCATCAGGAAGCAAAGGGGGCCTGGAACCAGGGAGAGACTCCAAGCAAGGAAACCCAGGTGTCAGCAGTTGGAAGGAAGGCTGCGGTGCACTCGAGCGGGAAGGACAGGGGGACATGGGCGGGGTGTGGGCAGCATCTGCTCAGAGGAGCAGCTCTCCACGCTCTCTTTTTTTAGTTCTCAGTCTCACTTATGGAGCACCTGTTGAATGCAGGGGCTTCCCTGGTGGCTCAGGCAGTAAACAATGCCTGCAGTGCAAGAGACCCGGCTTTGAACCATGGGTTGGGAAGATCCCCTGGAGAAGGGCATGGCAACCCACTCCAGTATTCTTGCTAGAGAGTCCCATGGACAGAGGAGTCTGGCCGGCTACAGTCCGTGGGTCACAAAGAGACACAACTGAGTGACTAAGCACACACACATAAGAGTGCTATAAAATAATAATATTGTATGCAGAGCTCCAGGCTAGGTTTGACATAGAAAGACATTCTGTTCTGATGGAGCTGGCCATCATGGACAGATGACCAGAGCACTTCCTGTCCAAGCATCAGCACCAAAATGTCTCGGGTCCTAGCTCCTCAGCTCAGGGGTCACACCTCCTCCTCGTCAGGACAAAGACCCCTCTCTTTCTTCACCTCCCCTTCGAGTTCTGTGCTTCAGGACTTTGGAACTGCTTGTAGCTCCTGATAAAACTCCTCCTCTCTGACTGTCCTCCCTCTGAACCCTTAGGCCTTCCAGTTCTCCCTTGGGAATAACCCCCACCCCCACCTCTTATGACTCAGGTTAATATCACCTCCTCTGGGAAGCCCTCTCTGATTAACTCCAATCCCAGGTGCCCTTGGCCTTTTGTCAGGGTCACTGTTCTTATTCCTATCAGAGTAGTCATCACTGCAATACTGTCATTGCCTTTTCTCTGTAAACTTTGGGGAAGTCAGGGATGCATGTGTCATTAACACTGGGCGTTAAAGCCAGGCCTGGGCATTAAAACTCAGCCTGAAGTTGAAACTCAGCTTCACTACTTCCTAACTGTGGGACTTGGGTTGGACTTTAAGCCTCAGTTTTCCTATCCTTAAAAATGGGCACAGTAATGCTTCTTTCATCGAGGGGTAGCGGGAGGCAGGGAGGTGTTTATAAGCATTAGAGAAAATTCTTGAAAAACTGAAAAAACAAAAAACACAGTATGTACAAGTGTCTGAGTTAGGGTCCCAGCATGTAATGGGGAGGTAAGAGGAGCTAATGAATGGTTATTGACAGGCAAGTGGGCAGGCTTATGCAGGGCCAACAAGACATGGGGAAGCCCTGGGCTAGCAGCAGCTGAGAGCCCCGCCTCCCCTACACCTGATGGGGCAGGAGGCCTCTGGAACTCAAGAGTCGGGTGGCTGGAGCAGAATGGCCCTGTTAGTTCTTACTCCAGATAATAAGGATTAGTAAGAACTAACATTTACTATGGCCAGCACTGTTCTAAACATGTTAATTAATTTCAGCCACATTCATGGGGTAAATGTTGCTATTTGACCCATTTGGCAGATGGAAAAACTGAAGCACAAATTCTTTTTTTTCTGGATCCCACAGTGGGACCCCACTCACCTGGACATAGTGGTTAAGGACCCCACTGAAACAGTCCAAGGGGTTCACAGAGCAGGGTGAAGAAGGGAGGAAAGTGGATCTGCAGGGGAAAGGGAGGTGATCCAACACAATAGGTGACTGGTAAGTGGGAGTGCTATTGCTAGTGCTACCACTATTATTGTCGTTGTCGTCGTCGTTGTTGGGTCATCAAAGTGTGGGGCTGTGCCTGGCCCCTGGGGGGCTCAGATATTTTCCAGTGGAATAAATGAACCACTGTCCTGCTAACTACAAATAATAGCAGTGTGGCCCTAAATAGCATTTTTATTGAGTAGTATAATTGAAAATATTATCCCTTTGCAGGGCTTCCCAGGTGGCGCTAGTGGTAAAGAACCCGCTTGCCAATGCAAATGTAAGAGATGTGGGTTTGATTCCTGGGCTAGGAGATCCCCTGGAGGAGGGCATGGCATCTCACTCCAGTATTCTTGCCTGGAGGATCCCATGGACAGAGGAGCCTGGCGGGCCACAGTCCATAGCATTGCAGAGAGTCAGACAGGAACGAAGAGACTTAGCACAACATCCCTTTACGCTTCTGGTGAGGTAGGAAATGGTTCACGCCTAAGAGTTTTAAGACTATTGACTCAGCGAATTCTTTTTGACATTTATTCAGGACTTTCAGACTGTATGGGAAGGAAAGCAAAACACCACCATCAGTGTTTTATAGGCAGAACAGAAAAGTAGATTTTTCCATTCGAGTTGAAATGTTAGGCACTTGGAGGTGGCTTTTGGATTTAGGTTGACAATTTAACACTCCTGCCTGCAGCCACCTGGAAACCACAGGTGATGCCCTGCCCAGTGGGCACCTTACAGTCAGGAGCAAGGGCGTGGTGCTGATACACACGGCGTAGGGTTGATAGGATGTAGGAGGCCAGGCTGGCCACCCGAGGCTTAGGATCAACAGCTGACACTCACCGTGTGCTTCCACAGGCCAGGTCTTTTCCTGAGATGTTAGCAGGGTTTTCTCATGCAATTCCCCTGACTACCTTCTACAGTGGATTCTGTTATTAGCCCCATTTTGCAGATGAGGAAGCTGAGGACCAAGGAGGCTAGATAATTTGCCCAAAGTCATCCAGGTAGTAAGTGGAAGACCCCTAATTCAAGTCCAGAGTCTGACGTTGGGAACTTAGGAGACCTTTCAACTGCAGTGCTGATCTCTTCTCTGTTAGAGAGTGGTGGAGAGGCCTTGGCTTCAACTCTTATTTTACAAAGGAGTCTCAGAGAGGTACAGTGATTTACCCAAAGGTACCCAGCCTTAGCAGGAACATTAAATGGGTCTTCATGACTGCTTCTGACTCTGTGCCATCCTGTACCTTGGGCAGGTCACTTTTTTTTTCTACTTACTCATCTGTAAAATGGGACTAATAATTGTACTTTTTTTAGTTTGCTTATTTTTAATTGAAGGATATCTACAATATTGTGTTGGTTTCTGCCACGTATCAACATGGATCAACCTCAGGTATACATATGTCCCCTTCCTTCTGAGCCTTCCTCCCACCTCCCACCCCATCTCGCCCCTCTAGGTTGTCACAGAGGCCCAGCTTGAGTTCCCTGAGTAATAATTATACTTTTAAGAGATATTATCACTTCTGCCCTTACTCCTCTTAGATACGAGGACATCATATGATGTGTACTGACACCTTGGGTAAACTGCAAGGTGCTCATCAACAACAACAGTACTGATAAATAATAGTAGTATGTCTGGAGCCCTGGTTCTGGTCAGTAGAGTTCAAAGCTCTCATCTGTTAACCCTTGTCATTCATTATTCATAATCCATAGTTCTCACCACACTCCTTCCCAGTTTACAGTTGAAGAATCAACTACAGAGAAGGGAATAACTTGCCAGATTTCCAAAGCTAGTGAGCAAGTGCCATTACTAAGATTGGAACCTGACTAATCGGGGTTGGTGCTCTTAACCAGTAGCTATATTATCAACAGATATTGTCCATGTTGTCACACTTTTTACTGCAAATGCATGAAACCAAGAGAGCTATTTCTTCATGAACCTCAAATCTGGAAGGGACTGTTCTTTCTTGCAATGTCCCAGTGAAGATGGTGATAAATACTATACAGACCATCTTCTAGGATAAGAGACAGGAAGACGTGAGGTTCCTGGAGAGGAATATGAGGGTCCCAGAGACTTGCCCTGTGATGTCACGTTGGCTGTTGTATCATAACAGAAAGGGCAGAGATGTCTGAAGTGGCTGGAGGAGGACAGGCGCAGAGACTAGAAAGAAGAGTTGAAAACAGACCTCCCAGGAAGAAAGACAGCTCATGTGTGTAATCCCATGATGTCATTTGGTTGTGTCCTCCACATGTGATTTTGGGCAACGAGTGACCTTAGGAGCCATCCTGGGCCCCTATGACCTGAGCCATATCCTTCACTCGGCTTCAGATGTGTCAGCCACAGAGCCTCAAGTTTTAAGAGCAGACCCTGGAGGGAGGCAGATGTGAGTCTGACTCCGGGCTCCACCCCTTTCCAGCTGTGTGACCGGAGGCTACCCCACCCTGTCATCATCTGTGAAGAGAGGTAATAATTCTGTCTGCATCATCAGTCTTTTGGAAAGTTAAGAGAAACCCTGTACTCAGAGAAGTCACCAGCAAAAGAACTGGAAAACAGAAAGACTTGCTTTTGCGGGGTGGCTAATTTTTATTATAATCTGGTGGCTTTCATGATCAATCTCTGTAGTTATTTGATTTCTTGACCATGAACATGTATTTCTTTGCAAATATATATATATATATATTTTTTTTTTTAAAGCATTTTAAGAGGTCCTGAAAATCAACACCACACACAATGCTTGACAAATAGTAAGTGCAGGCTGTTGATGTCTGTGTCCTCTGACGGCTCTGTCAGTATTGCCCAGATGCTTCAAGAAGGGTTGGCGGGGGTTGCTGTTTCTGCAGAGAGCTGCCAGGGCTTCAGAATTACAGTGGGAAAGGCGAACCTGCTGGCTTGAGACCTCTCCTTGCCAAATGGATTGTCTCGCTCCCTTTAGTTCAGTTCAGTCGCTCAGTCGTGTCTGACTCTTTGCGACCCCATGAACTGCAGCCAGGCCTCCATGTCCATCATCAACTCCTGGAGTCCACCCAAACCCATGTCCATTGAGTCAGTGATGCCACCCAACCATCTCATCCTCTGTCGTCCCCTTCTCCTCCTGCCCTCAATCTTTCCCAGCATCAGGGTCTTTTCCAATGAGTCAGCTCTTCCTATCAGGTGACCAAAGTATTAGAGTTTCAGCTTCAACATCAGTCCTTCCAATGAACACCCAGGACTGATTTCCTTTAGGATGGACTGGTTGGATCTCCTTGCAATCCAAGGGACTCTCAAGAGTCTTCTCCAACACCACAGTTCAAAAGCATCAATTCTTCTACGCTCAGCTTTCTTTATAGTCCAACTCTCACATCCATACATGACCACTGGAAAAACCATAGCCTTGACTAGACGGACCTTTGTTGGCAAAGTAATGTCTCTGCTTTTTAATATGCTATCTAGGTTGCTTATAACTTTCCTTCCAAGGAGTAAGCATCTTTTAATTTCATAGCTACAGTCACTATCTGCAGTGATTTTGGAGCCCAGAAAAATAAAGTCAGCCACTCTTTCCACTGTTCCCCATCTATTTGCCACGAAGCGATGGGACCGTGCCATGATCTTAGTTTTCTGAATGTTGAGTTTTAAGCCAACTTTTTCACTCTCCTCCTTCACTTAGCCTGTGCCACTCTCACCTCTGTGCCACTGACTTGCTGGTGGGCAAGGTCTTACTCCAGTTCTAAGCTTCTACCTGGACTCAGCTAGTGTGATCTTAGCTGCTTTAAATCTCTTGGTTCCCGGGCTGTTTCCAAGGCTGTTTTGTCGGGGCTTAGAAAGGGCAGAGGGGCTTCCCGGGTGGCTTAGTGGTAAAGAAATCTGCCTGTTAAGCAGGAGATGTGTATTCGATCCCTAGGTTGGGAAAATCTCCTGCAGAAGGAAATGATAACCCACTCCAGTATTCTTGCCTGGGAAATCCCGTGGACAGAGGAGCCTGGCGGGCTATAGTCTATGGGGTCGCAAAGAGTCAGACATGCCTTAGCGACTAAACAGCATCAGCAGAGAAGGGCAGAACTGTGCTCACTGGAATCCAGCTCCCTGGACTCCCTGGGTCCCTGATTAACTCCCTGATTAACTTCAGGTTTTTTCATCGCTTTTTAGCCAGTAGGTATGTGTTGGGGGGAGCCACAATGAGGCATCGCTCGTTGTCATTACGGCGCTTGAGAATGCCACTCGTGAGCGCCTTGGGAACATGCTGGAAAAATGTTGGACGGGTCCTTTGGAGAAGTCTGCAGGTTAAATCACCACCCCAAAGGGTGCCAGTGGACCTGAATGAAATTGCCTGGACCAGGATTCCTGGGAGTGAGCCCGGGGTCTCTGACTCACCCCCATTCTGTCCATATGTTTATCTATGGCTTAAAGGAAGACCTAAATGCTTGCTCTAGAAGCCATTCAGTCTAGACTTTTGAATTCACACTACTGCTTACAAGCTTACAATGACACGTAAAGACTCTTCACTTCTGAAAACCTCAATTTCCCTGTCTGTAAAATGGGACATAGTAACACCTGCCTTGTTGGTTTCTTTTGAGGACTAAACAGGTTCAGATAGGTCTGAAGAGAGCTGGGCCCCAAGCCTGAGACCTTGCAAGCATCTAGGCAGCTGTCACTATCATTTCTCTGTGGTCAGAGATAATGCGAAGCTGGGAGTGATAGTATACGTCTTAGTGGTACTAACACGTCGGCTGATAGTACCCTCGAAGATCTCAAGGGACAGGGAGAAGGAGTCAAATCTAGTACAGAACAGCAGGGGAACAGGGGATGGAGCCCTGAGGTATCTCAGAGTCTGGGTGGAAAACGGGTCAGTGGACTGCAGGTCCAGGAGTGACCAGCAGTGGAAGCACGGGTGTGGAAACATCTTTTCACAGCATTGATAGAGTGGGGTCCAGTCGGTGAGCGAATAACAGCCCTTCTCCCCTGGATCACAAACCTCACTGTAGAATCGAGCTCAGCCTGCAGTGTTGTATGTAAAGTGGGACGTCCACAAACTAACACATCAGAGACAATCCAAAAGGGGAACCACGAGGCTTAAGACTGACCTCTTTCTTGCCAAATGGATCGTCTTGCTTCCTTATCCTTTGCGATTCTCACGTTCCTGCCACTGACTTGCTGGTGGGTGCGCAGTACCTTGGTGCTTTGCTGCTGGCTCAGTGGTAAAGAATCTGCCTGCCAACACAGGAGACACAGATTCGATCCCAGGGTCAGGCAGATCCCCTGGAGGAGGAAATGGCAAGTCACTCCAGTATTTTTGCCAGAAAAATCCCATGGACAGAGGAGCCTGGTGGGCTACAGTCCACGGGGTAACAAAAGAGTCAGACATGACTTAACAACTAAATGACAATAGCCACAAGCAATGCCTTAACTCCAGGTCTAACCTTGCACCTGGACTCAGCTAGGGATGGTCTTTGCTGCCTTAAATCTCTTGGCTCCTGGGCTGTCTCCATGGCTGCTTTGCCAGGGCTTAGAGAGGGCAGAATGGTGCTCACACTGACTTCACGTCAGACACCGGGACTTTCAGAGCTTAATTTCAAGATGACTTTCAAATCCTTCCTAAAGAAAGAAGTCCCAAGTAGATCCCGTCTCCCGTCCCTGCTTTTGACTTGAAGCATGACTGTTTCTACTTAGAGTCATTTGAGAAGAGAAAGAAACCATCGCGGTGGATTGAAAACAGGACTCAGTGTATCCGCTCTGTTCATCATGGTGATGATGACTAGCACTTATGCCTCATTCACAGTTTCCAGCAGACTGTCACCCATGGTCATTAGATCATTCTGCCTTGCGAGGTTTATAGGTTGTCACCATTTTATGGATGAGGAAGCTGAGATGAACTGGGGAAGCTAAAATGATTTGCTTAGTCACGGTACTGATAAGGTAGGTGGAGAGAGACTTGGAGCAAAATCTGGAGACAACATTTGAGCTATGACTCAATGCTGGCTCAACAACCACACTCAAAAAACATCTCCCTTAAGGCTATGGGAGTCCTCCACGCGAGAGAGAGACTTGCATCCTGTCTTTCTTCCTGAAAACAAGCACAAAGAGTCATGGCAAATTCCTAGGGGCATCATCTCAGACTCAAAAAATATTAGAGAAACCAGTTTCTAGGATTGAGCCCCTACTAAAAAAATCGTTTTCATTCCCTGGGATCTGGCTGGCTGTGTTGGTTTTAGTCACTTAGGTTTGTGAGAGATTGACACCATTGCCACGTTTAGGAGTTTGTGTTGATGTAACTGTTGTGGAAAAGCACATATTGGTCCCCACCATCTATATGCCTGCGACTAATTTTTTTTTTCTCTCTTCAATTTCGTGCAACTTTGCTTACAGCCTACTTGGCATAATTGACACATTGGCTCAGACCTCCAAGGCTGCCAACTTGGAGCCTTGGATCAGTGAAATTAGTTATGACAGATGTGATTATTTACAAGAAAATAGAAATCACTATAATTAGATCTTTGAAGGAGTACATTTGGGTAGAGAATGAGGAAGCCCAAGTGTAACCTGGCATGATATGTCTGGATGTCAGCCCTGAGCAGGTCCTTCTCCATGCCGTGAAAGGAGGTGTTGAGGGTGGCTGACACCCTCCATAGACAAGGCCACTTATCAGTGCTCAGGGCACAGTTCTCAAGAGATGGAAAGGCGGCTAGTAGAACGAGCATTAGACATGGCACCAGAAGTGGCTTCAGTTCTCAGCTCACTCATTTGTCCTCAACATTGATTTCTTTTTTCGGCTGTAATATGGGGATGACAGAAGCCCCATCTCATCACAAGGTTTTGAAAATTAAAAGTGATAAAGTAAGACAGGTGTCCAGCATTATGCCTAGCATGAGCCAGCAGGCAGAAAGCGCTGAGTGGTAGATGTTCTTACCCCTCTTGAACATAGCACTTAATCTCCTTGAGCCTCGCTTCTTTTCATTGGAAAATATAGATGAAACCATCTCACACAAAGGATGTGAGCACTGGAGGAAATGAGGTGTGTGAAAAGGGTTTCATAACCATTTGTGGCTATTTCATGTGTCCATCTTCCTATTATTATTTTTTAAATACCCATAATAATTATCATTTATTGCATGCATCAGGAGCCAGGCTTTGTAGTAAGAAGGATCAGTTTCTTCATTAGGCACAATAGGCATGGTGCCCAGAGCCCACAATACTTTTAGGGCCCCAGAAAATGTTTCATTTTAACTTCTCTTAGAATTAGAAGAAAAAACATAATGTATATTAAATTGAATATTAAAATAATAAATAATAATAAACAAAATGGTTAATCCAGCCTGGAGTGTATTTGTCTTTATATCAATGTAACATTAAAACCTGATTTTTTATGGGTTTTGAGTTTTTTTTTAACATAGGAAGGGACATGCAGAGGCAAAAATGCCTAGGGCTTGCAAAAGTCATGGTGCACCCTTGGTTTGTGGGAACTTTACAAATGTAAATCCAGTCCTTCTTAGGAAGGTTTTTTTAATTCTCATTTTGTAGATGAGGAAATCTAAACTTAAAGAGGTTAAGAAACTCATCTAAAGGTTACGTGGTAAATGAAAGTCTATATTAGTCAGATTGAACTAACAGCTGTTAACAACCCCAAAATTTTAATTGTGTAACAACTTAGGAGTCTATTTCTGCTCATACCACAAGTCATTGTGTATGTCCAGCAGACCGTGTTCCACACCGTGATTCAGGCACCCCGGCTCCTTCCCTCTTGTGGCTCTTGTCTCCCTCTAGTCCTGGGAGCTCTCTCCATTCAGTGGGTGGGTGGAGAAAGGAGAGAACCCCAAGTGGGAGGTTTTTAGGAGCCAGGTCCGCATCACTTCTACTCATTCCATTGGCCAGAAAACTGTCATATGACCACCTGTCACTGCAAGGAATTCTGGGAAATGTAGTCTAGCTGCTGCCTGGTAGGAAAAGGAGAACGTGGATACTGAGGAGTGCTCCCAACCCCTGATGCAGGGATAGTCAGTGTTGGATGCCAGCCCATGTCTTGTGTACACAAAGTCCATGCTCTTTCCACTCAGATGGTTCTTGTCACTTTTATCTTCCACAAAGCCCCTTTATGGGCCCTTTTCTCTTGCCAGACTTGCCTACGCACTGTTGGCAGCACCAGACCTTCGCCTGCTTGGTCCCCGTTGCTGTGGTAGCACCGGGAGGGAGCTCCTCCCTGCCCCAGCTTCCCTTTCAGGTTACCTTAAGAAGGCTGCTGTCTCTATCTCCCAGTCCCAGCTCCCTGGCTACTTCTGGGCACGTGATGAAGCCGGTGACCACCTCCTCAGTGTGAGAAACGGGGGCCCACAGAGGGTTTCAGAGGCAAGACAGAAGAAGTTTGAGCTGTAGTCTTGGCCGGCCCATGAGCTGTGGGCACAGCACAGCAGGAAGGGGGTGGTGCCTGGCGGCTGGGCAGCACCAGACAGCTGCAGTCTTGGTGGTGTGATCATCTACCGAAAGTGACTCGTGACGTCTGCCCCGAACCCATTGATGTGTGCTGCCTTCGAACGTCCGTGATCGTAAAGGACAAAGCTGCTGGAGCCAGCTGGAGGCTAGATGCCCTGTGGGCGCTGTAACTCTTGGGCAAGCCCAGCGACCCTGGCAGTGTTGTGGTAGTGCTGGTGTTGGTAGGCACCCGGCTCCTGTAAGACCAGGTCACAGCGATCTGTTAGGAGACCTCTGAGTTGGAATAAATCCCTCCTCCAGGAAGCACTCGGTGATTCTCCTTCTCTTCAGAACTCAAGGGCACTTATTGTCATTCATCTAAAGGCCCTGCTGTGCTTTGTGACATCTCTCACAGTCGTCCTCTCTTTATCTACTGTTAGCCTTGGAGGCAAGGAACCGAAACCGTGTGTGGCCAGAACCAAGTGGTCAGGATGCTCTGAGCACTCTGTAGGCCTCACAGACTCAACAGGATTTAGTCAGTTCTAACATTTCATCCAGATTCATATCCATGACTGGTCTGTTGTAAGAAGAAAAATGGTATCCAGGCACCATCCTTTCTTTTTATTTGATGGGAAAAGCACACTTTTTATTTATGTGATGGGAAAAGCATACTAAGGGGAAAAAAAAAGATTCTGCCCATCGTCATCTGAGATGCTCGTGGTCATCCCCCTCATCTCTGTAAGGTGAATACAGTCGTAGTGGATAACCTGTGTCCCTATCCAAAACAGTACAACTTCAGGCAGACCTGGTCACGTGCTGGGCTGCCATTCGCCAGCTGATTGGCCCTGGACACATTCCCTCATTTCTCTCTGTTTCCTTATCTGTCAAATTCAGATCAGACTGTGGCTAGCTCGTGGAGTGGCTGCAAGTTTAAAAGAAAAGCATATCAAGACAGCTCTTGGCACGCAGTTCTCCTCCCAGGCCCCCCCCCCTTAGACTCTCACGCAGGCGCAAAACCTTGCTTCATAATGTGTCTTGCAAGAAGACTTGGCATCCAGGACGCGCCCTGGGAAGAATTTGTTTTTGTTTTAATGCCGAGGACGTTTGCATGAAAACAGGATCTTCGTTGCTTAGGAATTGATCAACTCCTGCTGCTGCTTTTCCCCTGCTGAAGTGCCAGTCCCATATTTGTCGCAGGCAAAAGAGGAATGGTAGGGATGGCTGGGACCTCCGCAGAGGCAGGATCGTGTGGCCCCTCGGGGTGGGTGACAGAGGCCACGGAGTCAAGAGATTCAGGAATCCATCCCAGGGTGAAAAGAGCTCACAGGTAAAGGGTGTCTTGGCCAAAGGACTGCCACATGAGCAGAGATTTTCTGCAGGTCTCATTTGACTCTGAGAAGAGAGAAGAGAAGACGGGGTTTAGACAGTGGCCTCCACCTGCAAGGATAAAATGCAACAGAGAAGATGGCAGGCAGGAGTGATAGGAATTACTGTGTACAGTGGAGAAGCTGGGAGTGAGGAGCCGGACAACCTGAGTGGACATGTGCTTAACCTCTCTGCTCCCCCATTTCCTCATTGATGAAGCAACATCCTCTTTCAGGGTCATTATGGAAGTTAAACGAGATGTGTGTGTGTGTGTGCTAAGTTACTTCAGTCTTGTCTGACTCTTTGTGACCCTATGGACTGTAGCCCACCAGGCTTCTCTGTCCATGGCATTCTCCAGACAAGAATACTGAAGTGGGTTGCCGTTCCCTTCTCCAGGGGATCTTCCCGACCCAGGGATCAAACCCACGTCTCCTTTGTCTCCAGCATCGGCAGGCGGGTTCTTTACCACCAGCACCACCTGGGAATGAGAGTTAAATGAGATGCTCTGTGTTAAATGGCTGGTGTTGAATAAGCCCTCAGTAAAGTCAAACCATTCATATTAACAATAACCATTCATGACAATACCAGATGCTCTCCATCCTAAGGAAGAGACAGCCAGATAACCACAGAAAGCTGTTCAGAGGAAGGACTTGAACTTGATTTGGTACAGCTGTGTCCCCTGCAGACCATTCTGGAGGAGGTTTGGAGATACTTTCTAAGACATCGAAGTAAAATTGCCCACGTGAACTTAGAGGAGGGTTCCCAGGACTCCTGCTCCCTGGGGCCATGCCCCACCCACTTGTGGCCCCAGCCTGGTCCCAGGAGCATCAGCACAGAAAGGAGAAGATGAGAAGAGCCTGGAGTGACAGCTCAACCGGTCAGGTCCTTCTTGCCACTGCCATGCTTGGCTTCCTGAAGGCAGTTGGGTGTTTGTGTCCAAATGCCCAGGAGAGGCCAGACACCTTTCTCTTTCTGTATCCTTAATATATGCTAATCAAAGCTGAGAGCCTGCAGAAAATATCAGCTTGGCCAAGCCCTGTTCCCTTGCCTTGGCCTGCCCACCCTTCTCTGGGCTTCCCCTCCCATCTGCCCATCCAAGGGTGTCCATAAATCCAGCTTTTGGAGCCCTCGGGGGCTGGCAAAGCCGCCACGGACCTCAGTCACATCGCAGTGGAAACAATTGAAAACCACTTGGCAAAACTATGGGGTGATCTCATGTTTTATAGGGAGAATACATTTTTCCCTCCCCATTCTTATTCAAGCCTTGGGGGGAAAGCCGGCCTCCCTGCAAGCTCCATCAGGCTGGTACCCCAGGCTTCCTGACTCTTTCCTCTTCTGTCTCAGGTCACCCCGCCATGGGGAGGCCAGGCTGCCCAGCTGGCTCTGGCCTCCTTGCAGGCCCCAGATCTGGCCTTACCTTCCTGGCTCGCCTGGCTGCCTGAGTCCCCTCAGAGGTGCGGCTGTGGCCACAGGGGCCTGTGGGGAGGCCCATATATGGAGCCTGGGGAATGTGGGCTCTGGCAGGTGGCCTGGAAAAAAATGGCCGTGTTCTGAGGGTGAACTCCGCCGGATTATAAATAGCACCGCCTCCCTTCCCCTTCCAACTTGCTGTCTGTCACCGCAGGGCTGAAGGTTTCAATTCAAGAGGACGGAGCAGGACCAGGTGCGGGGTGGAGAGTGGGGAGGAGGGGGAGATGCCGGATTGTGCAGGAGGTTCCACTGCTGTCTTGGGGTTGATGAAGAGAAGCGTCGCCAGCCAGACGGTGGGGCTGAGAGAGGGGGACGTTTTTGTAGGGAGGGGAGCAAGATGACTCTTGATTTAATGCATTTTCATAAACCGAATAAGCACTGGGGTAAGACCAAGGGAAGGTCTAACTTCAGGAGGTGGTTTTAGAGAAGCTTTAGCGCCTCTAAAAAATAATAATGAAAAATCAGCTGCCTCAAAATATAGATGGTTTCTCCTTGGTTCTGAAAGGTCAGCCATTCTGACCCCCAAATCAACACCTACAGCCAGGTGCCCACAAAGGCCCAGCCCTTGAGCCTTCTCTCAGAGGGTTTCTCAGTGGGTTTTTGTGTGTCTCTGATGCCAAGGAAGCAGGGTCGCTCACTGCTTCTCTGCGGACCTCAGCACATTTTGCTCACCACGAGGAGGGGGATGAATTTAGAAGGTGCTGGAAAATAAAGAAGTAAAGCAGTGTGGGGCCCTGGCTATAGAAAGCCACCCTGTCCTTCACACCTGGGGAAGAGTGATGGGGGAGATTTTTCAGCGAATTCTGAAGGAGGAGGGGAGGCCTGGGTCTGCAGAGTCCTTGTCTGTGTCTTTGGCTCTGTGCTCCTAGGGGCCAGGTCTCCTGACTGACTGCCCCTCTTCTGTGGTAGGCACTCCATGGTCGGGCCTCCAGGAGCTCTGCTGGGTGCCATGTGGGAACACACGTTCCTGGGATCATGTTAGGGGCGAGCATGCCTCCACTCGTGTTGGCGACTCCTCCGTGAGCAGGCAGGCTGGCCATGCTCACTCATATCCTTCCTTCCGGCACTTGTGCCTTTTGCGTCACTAGCAATGATTTGGAAATGGGTTAATTGATAGAGTCCTCTCCTACCTTTGTTGTTATTGTTCAGTCGCTCAGTTGTGTCCGACTCTTTGCGACCCCATGGACTGCAGCACACCAGGCTTCCCTGTCCTTCACCATCTCCCAGAGTTTGCTCAAACTCCTGTCCATTGAGTTGATGATGCCATCCAATCATCTCATCCTCTGTCGCCCCCTTCTCCTCCTGCCCTCAGTCTTTCCCAGCATCAAGGTCTTTTCCAGTGAGTCATCTCTTCGCATCAGGTGGCCAAGAGTATTGGAGTATTGGCGTATTGGAGCTTCAGCTTCACCATCAATCCTTCCAATGAAGAGTCAGGGTTGATTTCCTTTTGGATTGACCAGTTTGATCTCCTTGCTTTTATAATCCTCATGTCTTGTGCTCTGTGGAGTGATGTTTGAAATTAAGCATGTGAAAACCGCAAAATTAAGGAGGAGCAGGTGAACTTTTGTATCTTTTGAATGCTTCTCAAAGGATCTCTAACCCCACAGAATATAAGCCCCGAGCAGATGTGAGGTGGGTGTGGGTGGACATCAGAACTTGCCTGGGTTGGATTTGGAGCGACCATCTAAGGGAGTGGTTTTGAAGCTCTGCCTCAGCAGCTCTGTTGGGGGAGGTGCCCCAGAGGCCAAAACAGAAAGAGCCTCCCAGACCCTCGCTCCTATTTTAAGCCAAGCAACTCCATTTTTACCTGTTTTAGGTTATCAGATTACTTTTTTTTTTAAATGGACTTTATGCCTTAGAAAGTTTGGAAACCAGCATTGCAGCTCACTCAATCATTTTAGTGCTGAGTAAATGGAAGAGAGGGAAAGGGAGTTTTTCAAGGTCATGCCCCAAGGCCAAGACCTCTGCTTGGGTACATCCTCATGGCTCTTGTGTTGAGAAGGGAAATCCCAGGGTCCTTGGACTAGAAAGGACCACAGAGAGCATCTTATCAACACCCTTTCTTCAGTAACTGAGGCCCCAGGAGGTGATAGGATTTGTTCAAGGCACAGTTAGTGCCAGACCTGGGATTTGAAGCCATCACAGGTACTCATCAGAGAGGCAGGACGTGCTGTAAGAACCCCAAATGGCAGCGTCATCCAATCTAGACAGCTTCCCAGAGGAAGCTCATACTGAGCTGAGATGAAAAAGATGATGGGCGGCTGGGTGACGAGGAGCGAGGAGGGCATCCACACAGAGGAACCAGACTCAGGCTTGGTCCTTTGCCCATCTCACAGCTTCAGGCAAGCAGAGGCTGGGAAGGGACAGCAGCTCTCGTGGGCGGGCTGCTCCCACCTGTCTCTGCGTTGACCTGTCGCCGAGGAAGCGTGGACGGTGAGTGGCATCTCCACCTGCCAGGTCAGGCCATGTGCTGCGGCCTCTCGGAGCGGCCCTCTGGCAGACCTGGAGCCCAGCTTATCAGGAACAGAGCCGGAGCAGGATGGCGGCTGCTGGGAGCTTCCTGCCCGCAGGACTTGAATGCATAATGCACCGCGTCTGATGTGAGCTCTGAGAAAGTCCAGATGCCTGCCTGCTCCAGACAGGAAAGGACATCGCGGGGACGCCGGCGTTCACTCTCAGGGCGGCTCCCTGCAGCTCTTTTGCAGACAGACACTGTTAGTCTCTCCCTCTGGACATGAACTTTCCACGAGGCTAGGATGTGCCCCGGGTGGACCTCGGATCTTATTTCTGGTCCTAGGGAGTAGAATGTATTCCTTTATCAGGACCGAAAGAGGACTTGGGTAAAGATCCCTGGAAATGGGCACATTGCTCGTCATCACCCAGACACAGTGTAAAAACAAATACATGTTCTTTAGGATGCAGCATCCTAGGAAAAGGATCCCCGTTCTCTGCTTTCTGGGACGTGTGAAAAACAGCACATGCTCATGCCTACAGAGGCCGCGTTGTCTAATCTTGGGCTCTCAATTATTCTCTCATCCAGCAGCACCAAAGGGGATCTAGGGCCACCCAGGAGGGAGTGTGAGAATTGCCCCAAACCCAGAAGTCCAGCAAAGACTTCCCGGTCACTCCCATCGTCTGATACGCCTTCAGAGGGGGGACTTCTAGGTGACGTGTCCTCCTTTGTTTTCATGAGATTCACAGCCTCCATCCTGACATGCCCACCTCAGTCCTGGGAGCCTGCGCGGGTGCCAACATCACCCTCCAGCTTTCTCTGTGCCAGCATTTCTCAAAGCCCATCTGAGGAGCAGGAGTCCTGCAAGACACGTTATGACACAGGGTTCCATTCTCATGTTAGCTTGGGAAGCGCTGCACACGGATTCCTCCTGCTTGTGAGGACCCGGTTCACAGAGCATCACCTCCGAGGGGTCTTTCCACACCTCCACCCACACCTGCTCTGTTCCTGAGTCCTCTTCCATCCTGATTTTACACGTGTCTGTTTACTTTTGTGTAGTCCATCTTCCCCCACACTAAGTGATCCTCTCCCCATTCTTGCTTGCCTGTTTTTGTTCAGGCCTGCATCGCTCGTGCCCTGGACACTGCCTGGTTCAATAAGAGAATGTGTCAAGTGTACACATGGACCAATTAATGTATTCAAACCCTCCAGGGCTCCTTCATGTAGAATTCTGTTTAACTCTGTTTAGCTCAGTATTTTTTTTTAATACTTATTTTTATTTATTTATTTGGCTGTGCCGCCACATGGGATCTTTGCATGGGATCATTGCAGCATGCAAGATCTCTTTTAGCTGCAGCATACAGGAACTTTTTCTTAGTTGCAGCATGCTAAATCCCTTAGTTGCGACACGTGGGATCTGGTTCCCCGACCAGGGGTCGAACCTGGGCCCCCTGTGTTAGAAGCATGAAGTCTTAGCCACTGGACCACGAGGGAAGTCCCAGCTCAGTACTTTTTCCTACTTCTTCCCCCTTTTCTTTAATTGCCCAGCTTGTCGCATCACCTAGGACCAAGTCACATTGGGCCCTGGGAGGCCAGCCCTGCTGAGAGTAGCCAGCTTCCCAGTCCCACTCCATCTCATCCCCAGGCCTCACTTCCTTTGTGATCTGATGACCAGTGGAAACTGACCACTAGTTCACTCACTCCTCTGCTCTGAGCACTATGAGGGCAGGGACCTTGCCTATCCTGGTTCACCACTGACTCCCGCATGCCTCGAGCAGTGCCTGGGAAGTGCTCGGGGTGATTTCCTACATGATTAACCCCCTTTTCTGACTCCCCGTCATCCACAGCCCATAGGACTTCAATTCTATCAAACACGCTCCGGGACATGTGATTTTCTTTTTTTGGCTGCATCATGCAGCTTGCGGGACTTTAGTTCCCTAACCAGGGGTTGAACCTGGGCCCTGGCAGTGAAAGGGCTGAGTCCTAGCCACTGGACCACCAGGGAATTCCCGGGACATGCTATTTTCTGTCAACACTCACAGCCAGCTGCCAGCCATCTGGTACGGTGGCGACTCCCTTTATCCATCAAAACACCAAGTGTCAAAAATGGAAGAGACCATGGCGACTGTCTGCCCAGAGCCCCTGTGTTTTGGAGGGAGAAATAGAGGTTCCAGGAGGGCAGTTGGTTCCAATTCAAGACTGGTCCCCCAAGACTCCTGTCTTACTTGCGTTGTCCTCCTGCGTTAGTCTTCCAGGGCTGCTGTGACAAACTACCACAAACTTGGGGGCTTAAAGCAACATGCAGGCTTGTTATCTGACAGTTCTGGAGGTCAGAGGTCTGAAGTTAGTCTCACTGGGCTAAAGTGAAGGTGTCAGCAGGACTCTGCCTTCTGGAGGTTCTGAGCGAGAATCCAGCTCCTTGTCTTTTCCAGATTCTAGAGCTGCCTGTATTGCTTGGCTCGTGGCCCCTTCCTCCATCTTCAAAGCCAGCAGTGGCCAGTTGAATCTTTCTCAAGCTGAATTGCCCTGACCCTGACCCTCCTTCCTCTTTCACTTTTTTAAAAAAATTAAATAACTTCTTTTGCTGCTCTCGGTCTTGGTTGTGGCACTCAGGGTCTTCACTGATCACTCGAATCTTGTGTTGCTGCATGTGGACTCTCTGATTGTGGTGCCCAGGCTTAGCCGCTCTAGAGCATGTGGGATCTTAGTTCCCTGACCCACGTTTTAACCGCTGGGCCAGTCAGGGAATGGAAATGGAAGACAGGACCAGATCTTCATGAGGTGCCACTATTCGAATGCTCTAGGATTCTGTGAGGCCAGGATTGCTGGGGAGAGCGGAAGGCATCTGCTAGGAGGTCCGGGAAAGATCTCCCTTTTTCACGTCTAAGGACCTTTGTGATTATATTGAGCCCATTCAGATAAACCAGGATAATCTCTCCATGGCAACTTCCTTAACTTAATCACATCTGCTAAGACCCTTTGCTGTGTAAGGTGACATATTCACAGGTACTGAGGATTAGGTCATAGCATCTCTCAGTCAAAGTATTTGTCACATCACTGTATAGCTCCTTCAGTGTCTGCCTGCCTGGCTAAGCCATGACTATCTCACAAGCAGGGCCTGGCCATCTCTGTGCCCAGCTTTGGCACATTTCTGGCACTGAGAAAGCACACAGGGAGTGTGGGTCTCCTTGGCTGAGACAGAAGTGGTCCTTGTTCATTTTACTGCACTCTCCCCACCCCCATTTCCATTCAGTGATGAAGGGGCCGCACCCCCCACCCCAGGTTCTAGTGTCCAAGTTCTGCCATGGGATCAGTCCTCACCAAGATCAAGAGAGATCCAGGCCACATCCACATTTTTAGACTCCTCACATGCTAAAATATGAAGAAAAAAATGCAAGCTGATTATAGACATTGTAGATCTGTAAAATAATTAAACTAGTAAATTAACTCTTTTGACATCTAAAATACAATGCAATAGAATTGTCTTGCAAGCTTACTACAGGTTTATATCTAAAATACATTCATTCAGGGTATTCTCTGGGTGTGCATGCTTCAGTTGTGTCCGACTTTTTGCGACCCTATGGACTGCAGCCCGCCAGGCTCCTCTGTTCATGAAATTCTCCAGGCAAGAATATGCAGGCAAGAAAACTGGAGTGTGTTTCTGTGCCCTCCTCCAGGGGATCTTCCCGACCCAGGGATCGAACCAGCATCTCTTACTTCTCCTGCATTGGCAGGTGAGTTCTTTATCACTAGTGCCCATTCTGTGGGTGTTAGAAGCCCAAATTCAGATTGCCGCATATGTGTCTTAGGGGACTGTGAAAAGTTCAAGTGTGTGCCCTTTCATGAATGAGAGGCCTGGCCCAAGAAACCTTCCTATTTATATCTCCAGGCCTCTGGCCTTTGCTTGGAATAAAGGCTGCAGGAAAGGCCTCTGGGGTGCTGTGTTTAATACTCAGAGTCAGACATTGGGCAGGTCACATCCCTCATCCAAACTACTTGTACTTAGCTGGTCTGGAGCCCATGTTCCAGGTTCCCTTTTCACCAACATCTTGTCACCTGGAGGGACTTAGGACAGATTCTGGCACCTGGTTTGAGGTTCTGATGTAGCCACAATGACAGTTCTGGTTCTGGCCTGAGCCACTAAGTGATTGGATCACTGACCTGCCTTTCCCAGACCTCCTAGCAGATGCCTTCCGCTCTCCCCAGCACTCCTGGTCTCACAAAATCCTAGAGCATCCGAACAGTGGCGCCTCGTGAAGATCTGGTCCTGTCTCCCCATCTGCAGTCAGAGAGGGCAAACTGCCTTCCCCCTGCACCCAGGTTGGGATTGAATACCAGGTCTCCCTGCTCACCCCCTAGTATTTCAGCTACACCATATCAGCCTAGAAGTAGGGTGGTTTCTTACTCTGCAGGGAGTGCAGATTGAAAAGCACAGAAAACCCTGATTTTGAAGCAACTTTGATGGCTTTTTGAAAGAAAACAGAACCAAAGGCGGGGGCGGGGGGGGGGGGGGAATCATCATAAACAGTTGAAAATAATTTGTATGTTATATGCTTTTCTATGTCCTATTTTACAATAAAAACACAATTTAATAAGCCACAAAAACTAAATAAATGGTGTTCCAGGCCTCAAGTCAGCCAGGAACCCTTAACTATTTTTTCTGAGCTCTCCCAGGCCTGCTCTTATTCCACTCACATTGCAAAGCCTCCTTAGCCTGCTGTCCACCATGGAGCCTGCACGCCTGCATCTGTGGTTTGGGCTGGTCCCTCCATCATTCATTTGCTCCTCAAAGTAGTTGTGATGGTCCTCATTTATTTAATGCATCATATACCCCCAGGTTGGGCTTCCCTGGTGAGTCTGCAGTAAGGAATCTGCCCACCAGTGCAGAAGATTCAGGAGACAGGGGTTCGATTCCTGAGTCAGGAAGATCCCCTAGAGAAGGAAATGACAGCCTACTCCAGTGTTCTTGCCTAGGAAATCTCATGGACAGAGGAGCCTCAAATGCTACATCCCATTGGGTCACAAAGAGTCAGACTTGATTTAATGACTAAAAACAACCCCTCGCTTGCCCCTGACAGCACACACAATGTAACATAGTAAAAACAGCACGGACCCAGGTGTCCAACAGAGACCTGTAAGTCTCCTGTCTTAATCTCTCTGAGCCTCAGAGTCCTTATTTGCAAGTAAAGGGCGTGTCCTAAGTCAGGCTTGCAAACCCAAATGCATACATAGGCCAGGCAGGCAACAGAATGCAGGAGGCTAGCCAGGGGTGAGTAATAGGGAGTGGTGGTGACTTTGGCAAAGTAGAGCATCCATGCCCAGTCTAAAAGGGACACTTGCCACCGAGTTCCCACTGAGTGTCCCCATGCAAGGATGTGGATTCAGTGAGGTCGGGGAGCCCCTTTTGAATTTTTCAAGAAGACCTAGAAGTCTTGATTTTTATGAGATACTCCCAAAATATTTAAAGCATTGTTTACAGTCAAAGAAAATATATCTAAGGGCCAAATCCAGTCCCAGGCACCTGTTTGCAAGCTATGGGCTGGAGCCTCGATAGACCGTTTGACTTTCCCAGTCAGATAGGGGAGACGCTGCCATGTCGGCCTCACTTCCTTTGGGCCTGGATGTGTGTTTCTTTCACTGCAGTCAAGGCTTTGTCCCTGGAAGACAGCAGAGGCTCAGTTAACTCTAGGTATAAAGGGCTAGATCCCCACATTATACTCCTGTGTGCCATCCCCACCCTCACTGTAGCCTGCCAGACTCCTCTGTCCATGGGATTTTTGCAGGCAAGAATACTGGAATGGGTTGCCATTTCCTCCTCCAGGGGATCTCCCCGACCCAGGGATCGAACCTGTGTCTCCTGTGTCTCCTGCATTGCAGGCAGATTCTTTATCCACTGACCATCAGGGAAGCCCAAGACCAACACTGCACTGGGTATACAGAGATACGACCAAGGAGTATGTACTCACTAAATAAGCAACAACAGCAACTTGTAATGATATTATGGAATCAGTTATGGAAAAGGAGGTGGACAGAAGCCCATGGATTTTGGCAAAATAGGTGTAATGTTTGGTAAACAGGCTGATTCACCTAAAACCTCTAAGATTAGAGACGCTGGTCTGTGATTGATCCTCCTCCCTTCTAAAAGTGAGAGAAATGGAGTCTTGCTGGCTTCTGTCATTTTTCAAAGGCTGCAGCAGCCCCTCCGGGCCTCAATTAATTTATTCCTTCAAGCCATAAATTTCTCTCTCATCCCTTCTTTATTTCCTCCTTCATTGTCTCCTGCTCCCCAGGAGGAGCCAGTAGACTTCTCAAGGACACGTCTTACTTACCAGGGGCAGGACTTGGGCTTTGGGCAGAAAAGCAGCCCATTATGCCCCAAATCTGTGGCTGTGAGAGTGATCACACCTTCTGCGGCTGAAGGGAGCACAAAGAAACACTTGAGCCCAGTGGCATCAGCTGCTTTTCTTCCCCGGAGGGAAAATGGGCCATTCTTCTAAATGCACTCCATTCCCACCAGTCCTCCGCTTAACCTCCAAGCAAGAGAGGCCCCAGTTTCTAGCAGGTTTCCCGGCTGGACACTCCAACAACATATTAGCATATTTTGCATTAAAAAAGGACTTGGAAATGAATTAAATGATTGGCACCGTGTTTCTAAAGGTTTTTTCCAAACTACTAGTAATTGTGTGGTTTTAGAATTCACCACCCCTGGCTGAAATACCCAGGGCCTGGCAGCCAGCTTAATCAGGAGACATTGTACCAGGCGGGGGCATATTTTAGGGCTCGTGATACCCAGTGATTGCCTGAACAGTACCTGGAGACTTGCTAAAGAGAACCTTGTCCTAGTTTTTCAGCAGAGCTGGCAGTTCATTTTCCTTGCTTACAGAGAGAGCTGAGATTTACGCCCATTCAAAACCTCTTTTTATGAGAGGGGCTGGATCTGCCCTGGAACCATCTGCTGAGGCGCCAAGCAGTGTAGACAGTATCCAGATCTGACAGTGAGCTAAGTGAGGTGGAGCTAGGTGCTCAGTTGGTCACTTATGGCCCTGCTCTGAGCCAAGAGAACTCGAGGTAGGGGAGCAGGGGTGTCTTGGAAGGCGCAGGTGTGTTGGAAGCTTCCAGAACATGCTTGAAAAAGTGTTAGTCAGTCGTGTCTGACTCTTTAGAGCCCCATGGACTGTAGCCCACCAGGCCCTTCTGTCCATAGGATTTCCCAGGCAAGAATACTGGAGTGGGTTGCCATTTCCTACTCCAGGGGATCTTCCTGACCCAGGGATTGAACCCAGATCTCCTGCTTTGCAGGCAGATTCTTTACCATCTGAGCCACCAGGGAAGCCCAGAATATGCTTAGGAAAATGCTATTCTGGTCCAGTTCAGTTCAGTCGCTCAGTCGTGTCCGACTCTGCAACCCCATGAACCACAGCACGCCAGGCTTCCCTGTCCATCACCAACTCCCAGAGCTTGCTCAAACTCATGTCCATCAAGTCGGTGATGCCATCCAACCATCTCATCCTCTGTCGTCCCCTTCTCCTCCTGCCCTCAATCTTTCGCAGCATCAGGGTCTTTTCAAATGAGTCACCTCTTCTCATCAAGTGGCCAAAGTATTGGAGTCTCAGCTTCAACATCAGTCCTTCCAATGAACACCCAGGACTGATCTCCTTTAGGATGGACTGGTTGGATCTCCTTGCAGTCCAAGGGAGTGTCAAGAGTCTTCTCCAACACCACAGTCCAACCTCTTCTTTTTTTCAAGTGAAAGAGATGGAACCCAGAGAGACTATGACTTGCCCAGGGTCACCCACCATTTTCACTAGAAAGAATTCAGATCTCCTGACTCTTCATCCAGATTTGTTTTTTTTTTTTTCAAGTCCAAAAAAGAAACCAAAAAGAAAAGATAACTAGGAGATCAGGGTGTGGGGTTGGAAAAGATTCCTAGGGGCAGATTAGGAAGGTTGAGATGGAGGAATTTAGGAATGGCAAACTGTGGTAGAATCTCTGGTTTTTTAGAATAACAGAGGGTTTTTAGTCATTACTTTAATTAATGATGATAATGATAAGGTAATAATTGGTAACGTGTGTGCTTTCTTGGAGCCAAGCACTGTGCCTGCTGCTCCACCTGTTACATCTTCTTTAATCCTCACACAGCTCTGGGAAGCAGGTCAGTACGGACATATCCCTGTTTTACAGATGGGAAAACTGAGGCCCAGGGTGATCCAGCTCTGATTTCAGAACCAGAGTCTTTAGGGGAAAAAAAAGAGACTCCGTAAGTAAGTGATCAAGAAATGGCAGCAGCAGGCCCTGGAAAGTGTTAAGAACAGAGCCAAGATGAGGGAGGAGAGAGCGGGAACACAGGAGGGCGCCGGGGGCAGCCAGAAGGCTCCCGTCCCGAGAGCAGAGTGAGGCGCGGCCGCAGGGGACAAAGGGGCCGCAGAGACCCCGGCCCAGGTCTGTCTGCGCAGACCGCAGCTCTGACCTCAGGGCCGAAATGCAGACCTGGGCTCAGGAGGAAGGAAGCCGGAATCCTTGTTTTTTTCAGGAACTGGAGAGAGAGAGAATACCTGAAATGTGTGTGTGTGTGTGTGTGTCTGTCTGTCTGTCTGTCTGTCTGTCTGTCTGTCTGTGTGTGTGTGTGTGTGTGTGTGTGTGTGTGTGTGTGTGTGGTCATTTTGGGCAAAAAGAGAAACCAAACAAAACCTGGGAGGGCAGGCAAAGCCACAAGCGCTGCGTGTCCCCCAGTGTCCATCCACAGACCCTCAGGAGAAACATCCCGCCCTTGGCGAGCTGCTCGGCCCCGCTGTAGAGAGAATGTGCGGGCGGCTGGGCGGGAGATGAGCGTGAAGGCAGCCCAGTGCACGTGGGGCCGAGGCGGACGCCGGCATGGTGGGGAGGGGCCTGCCCTGAGGGGCTGCGTGATCTGTTTCATCTCAAATATTTCCGCCACCCCTTCCTGGGCTTCATGGATGGTGTGTGTGAATGGGTCCCTGGTTGATTCACTCCAGGTTATTCTCATTGGAATTATAAACTAAATACTATGGGTTTGGGCTCTACCAGGGCCTTGTGGGTTGGCTTATATTCTACACAAGAGCACCCAGGAGATGGCAGATACGAATTCACTCATCCTACAGATTGAGGGTTTTGTTCTTTTCTTAAACCATCGCTGAAACACTGCATTTCAGCAAAAAGTTAGAAAACATTGACTTAATGAGTAGAGTATTGAGTAGAGTATTGAATGAATGAGTATTACACAACTATTTCAATGTTGGGTCTGAGGACTGTGTAATAATAAGGGTAGATACTTGCATGGAACATTAGGTAAAGCAAGGAATATATAAAAGTGTATTGGTAGTAGAACATTTTTTGAAGAATCTGGATGTACCCAAAGTCAGAGAGGTTAAGTAACTCACCCAGAGTCACACAACTGATAAGTGGCTGAGCCAGGATTCAACCCAGATTGGGGGCCGGGGGGGGGGGTGGGGGTGGATCCTCTCAATCACCACTACAGTATACTACCAAGGGCATCTTATGATACATTTTTAGCTCCAAAGCTTCAAAGCCAACATCATTTGTTTTGATTCTGCAAGATGTGCATGTAAGCAAGGCCTGTGACCTTTGCTCTCATTAAAGAACTTTAAGAAATTACAGCAGCGATTAGAGTGGTTAGAGTTACACTTTTCAAAATTTATTTACTGAGCTTATACTCCCTTTAGAAGGATATGCACATAAATCCATGCATACAAATTGGAAAATAAGAAAAAAAAAAAAGCAACAGGAGAACCCTCCCACCTTATTCCAGGAGCAGAGCAAGTGTCTCTACTTAGGCACTGTTGGAACTCTTAGTCCCTTTGGGCTTCTATGATAAAATACCATAGACTGGGTATATGTATTTTGGGTTTATGGCTCATGAACAACAGAAGCTTATTTCTCACAGTTTTGGAGGCTTCAAGTGCAAGATCAAAGGCTGTCAGATTCAGTATCTGGTGAGAGCCCACTTCCTGGTTCACAGACGGCTTCTTGTGGGGGTCTTACATGGAGAAAGGGGAAAGGGCGCTCTCTGGGGTCTGTGTTGTAAAGGCACTAATCCTCTTGATAAGGGCCCCATCCTTGTGACCTGATCACCTCCCTAAGGCCCCACCTCTTAATACTATCACCTTGGGCATTAGGATTTAACATGTAAATTTTGGTGGAGGGCACAAGCATTCAGTATAGCAGGGACTGAACATAAAAGACTGGCTCCACCTTCACCTGCTAAGGAACTCAGAGGTGAGACCAAATGTATAAGTGAAGTCATGTGACAACAATCACAAAGCAACAGCTTCGGGAGTTGAGATCTCTGAATATTAAGGGTGCTGAAAGGAGACTTCCCTGGTGGTCCAGTGGCTAAGACTCAGCGCTCCCAACGCAGGGGGCCTAGGTTCGACCCCTGGTCGGGGAACTGGATCCCACATGCCACAGCTAAGAATTTGCATGCCGCAGCTAAGACCCCACATGCCACAATGAAGACCAAGTGCAGCCAAATACATAAATAAAAATAAATACTTTTTTTAAAAAAAAGTGCTGAAAGGATACAGAATAAATGACACCACAGATGGAATTCAGTCTGATGGGTTTTCTTCTTATGAAAAGTTACATTTGGAGGGGCATTGTGAAATATCAGTGGCAGAAGCAATGGCATGGACTGATTGCAAAGGGTATATATACTATTGTTGAGGAAGTGGGCTTGTTGTTCTAGACAAAGAATCTGAACTTGCCCTGTTGAGGTGGTTGAAGTGAAAGTGAAAGTTGCTCAGTCATGTCTGACTCTTTGTGACCCCATGGACTATACAGTCCATGGAATTCTCCAGGCTGGAGTACTAGAGTGGGTGGCCTTTCCCTTCTCCAGGGGATCTTCCCAACCCAGGGATCGAACCGAAGTCTCCTGAATTGCGATCTTCCCAACCCAGGGATCGAATCGAAGTCTCCTGAATTGCAGGGAGATTCTTTACCAGCTGAGCTGTGAGGATTGGGGGACATTTCCCCCCCTACCATTCTTGAGGTTTTTTTGGTCTGGCCTAATCATTAAAATGAAACATGACAGATTAATGTGAGAAAAAAAAAGTTTTCTCCATAAACATAGAACTGCCGTAGAAATGGAGCACCTTCTCTCAAATGACCAAAGCAGGCTGTTTGTACATCATTTTTTGACAAAGAAACAATTCTTGGTGAAGATAAGGCAGAACAAAGGGGCTTGTGCTTGGGGTAGTAGACTAATGGGGAAGTAACAGATTGTTTCTGTAAACAAGTTTCTATAACTTTCTTAGCCTTGAATTTGCTAACCCGATGAGAAGGATGCTCTCTATCCTTCTGGTCTAGGAAGGGTCACTTCACGTGGGACGTTTATATCCCACTTTCAGGGGGAGAGACAGAGTTGGAGTAGGTGTTTTTTAAATATTTATTTTACTGTGCTGGGCCTTAGGTGTGGCACTCAGGATCTTCCATCTTCATTGCAGCATATGGGATCTTTAGTTGTGGCTTGGGAACTCTTAGTTGCAGCAAATGGGATCTAGTGCCCTGATCAGGGATCGAACCTGAGCACCATGCATGGGGAGCATGGAGTCTTGGCCACTGGACACCAGGAAAGTCCCCAGAGTCAGTTTTTTTAATGTCATTTTTTTTTTTTTTTGCCACCGAGTGTTTCTCAGGTAACTTTAAATCAACATAATCACTGTGTCATTGAGACACATCAAGGGGTAATCAGCCCTCCCTGCCTAAAGGGACTTTGTCCTGTGAAGTTTTGCATATGACTGGACATCCAAAGAAAACCCACCCAGGCAACCAGCAGCAGACCCCTCTTTGATCTTGGTTATTGTATAAACTAGCCTGACTGCAGCCCTAGCAGCCTTCAGGTGTCCACCATCCTTTCCAAGACAAGACCCGGTTCAGTGAGGTCACCTACTGGTCACCCCACTTGCGTTTGGTGGTCAGTGCCACTTCCAGTCGCTCAGTCGTGTCTGACTCTCTCTGACCCTATGGACTGCAGCACGCCAGGCTTCCCTGTCCTTTACCACCTCCCAGAGTTTGCTCAAACTCATGTCCATTGAGTTGATGATGCCATCCAACCATCTCATCCTCTGTCGTCCCCTTCTCCTCCTGCCCTCAATCTTTCCCAGCTTCAGGGTCAGGGTAAATTCAGCTAAATTAATTTTGCAGATTCCTAGTGTTTTTACAGGTGGGAATGGAGGCCCGAGAATTTGAGATTTAGAAATGAATTTCAGACATACCGTCATGTTAGAGCTTCGTTTTGGTCCGTTGGGGGTGGCCACCAAGTAAACAGCTTGATTTCCCTCCCCGCTGGAGGTACAAAACGCAGCATTCACATTCGCCAACAGATAAATGTCTCCAATCCCTGGCAGTGCTTAATGGCTTTTAGTAGAGTTAAGGCTGGGAAAAAAGAAACGGACTTCCTCTTATTGGGTAAAATTAAAACCCCGAGGAGACGATTCCATTTCAGGCAGACCCTTTCCTTCTCCGATGACTCATCCACAGCCCAGCCAGCTCCCTTTCAGCTTATTCAGGTAAAAATGGAAGATAGAGGCCACCCGCCTGGGCAGGCGGTGGGGGTGGGGGTGGGGGTGGGGCTGATGATCTGGGTGTTGGCGGTGTGTCAGCTGAGATTTGCATTTCTATTAAGGGCCACGTCCTGGGGAGCTGCAGCCCAGTGACTGAGTCTCTCTCTTTTTTAAAAAAATAATTACGTATAATTTTATTTTTATTCTTTAATTTTTACAGGGGTATAATTGATTTACAATGTTGTATTCATTTCAAGGGTACAGCAAAGTGAATCTGTTATACGTGTACATATATCCATTCTTTTTTAGATTCTTTTCCCGTTCAGGACATTAGAGTATTGAGTACAGTTCCCTGTGTTACACAGTAGGGCCTTACTGTGGCTATGAGTCTGTTTCTCTCTCAAAGTGCTCTGTTTTGCAGGGACCAATGCAGGAGTCTTCATGGCTCAGATGGTGAAAGATCTGCCTGCACTGTGGGAGACCCGGGTTTGATCCCTGGGTCAGGAAGATCCCCTAAAAAAGAGAGGGAATGGCTACCCACTCCAGTACCCTTGCCCGGAGCATTCCATGGACAGAGGCTCCTGTCCATGGGGTCGCAAAAGAGTCAGACATGACTGAGCAACTTTCACTTTCACTTTCTGAGACCCTGTACTGAGACCCTGTAACAGGGTCTTCCTAGGGAAGACCTTCCTGGCCTGAGCCTGTAAAATTCTATTTTAACAAGATGCAGGGCTCACTGGGGAAGAGTCCTCACCAGACTGTCCCTCACCTCCCTTTGTCTTTGTAAGAGAAACATGAAATGGTGCACTCCGAGATTTTGAGATTTATTGTTTTCTCCGAAAAGAAGTCCCCAGGCATGTCTATCCCAGCATTATTTATACAGTAAAAAAATTAGGAAAAGAAAAACAATGTTCAACAAGAGATGAATGATAAAAAATTCAATGATTAAGTACATTAATCATTAAATAAATAAGTAGTAGAAATCCCTAAGGCATACAATAAGTCTGTTAAGTAATGTGATTTTTCTAAATGTTAAATGAAAAAAATGCTGTACATAGTTTTTATTTTTTAAAAAACATACACACAGATGGAAGTATAGCAAAATGTTGAGGTAGTTCATCTGGAATCAGATCTTATGTTTCCTCTTTTATTTCTTAATTTCCTATACTACACCTTTTTTCCCCCTGGTCATAGAAGTTAAATGTCACAACAGGAAACTATCATATACCCTTGTTTCTTTTTTTCTTTGTTTGTTTTCCTTCCTTTTTTATCTCCTCACAGGAGAACATCAGTTATGCTGTCAGTGGAACCGCCTTGTTCTGTGCAACAAACACTGTATTGCTAACAGGAACCAGAAATCCACAGGGGTTGGGACAAAACCTACCCCTCACCCGTCGTTCCCTCCTCCTCCGTGAGTCCATCTAAACCCTTCTTGAGCATGTTTATAGTTTTAGCTGGTACAGCCTCTCGGGCCCAAGGAGTTCCCTGTGTTTTCCACCCTCGGTGTGAAGTGGCAGAGGCCTGCACGAACGGTATCCTCAGATGACCTCCTTCAGAGTCCAAGGGTCCTCCCTGGTTTTGCATTTCTAGGACTGAGCAAACAAAATGAGAGCGAAGACTACACATTCGCAATTAGCCAAGTACACGTCCAGACAGCTTTGTTGAACTTGGTGTTGGAAGAGACCTCAGAAATTGTTTAGGCCAGTGTTTTCCTAAAAGTCCACATGATGGGAGTCAGTATTCCAGAAACCAGTGGAAGCTGTTCACGACCCAGGATATGGTGGCACTGGCTGCCTAAAAATATCATTTGGGGGGAAAGGGGGGGCTGTTTTCATTTTGCTCTGGGCTGGAAGCAGATAACAATGGCTACTTTGTTTGGATCAGAAACTCCAGCAGTTGCACAAATGCTTCACTGCTTTGTTAGTGGAGAAACTAATTAATGTATGAGAGACAAAATCTTTTAAAATTGGGTGTGTGGGAAGGTGGACATGGATACCGCCCATTATCTGGGTTCTACCTAATAGGTGGCAAAGGCAGGAATATCCCCCATGCCTGATGGATGAGAAAATGGATTGAGGGCGGTGCCTCACCCCAGCTAAGTAGGCTGCCATGGAGACCAGTGGCTTAGAATCCAGGTGTCCACCTTGGAGACCTGGGCTGCCTCCAGGGCACCCAATCTGCCTGTTTAAACCAAGCCCCTGAGTTGCATTTCCTGTACTGAAAATAACTTAGCAGACTGAATTTTTGACTGCTCCAGCTGTGATCTTTTTTTGTAGACTGAGTCCTGAGTCTGGAAAATTATTATTTTCATTGTCTTTCTACATCTTCTCCCATCTTTCCCAGCTGTGGAATACAGACTTCCAGGTTCAGAAGATTCCAGTAGAAAGGCAGATGGGCTCTGGAATCTTGACAGCCTGGGTTGAAATCCTGCTTCCCCCACTCACCAGACTCTCATCTCAGGTGTAAACTTCTCTGAGCCTCAGTTTTCCCCCAACTGTAAAATGGGAATAATGATAGTATCTGCCCTTAGGATCATTGTGAGGATTGAACCACTTAATGAATGAAAAGTGCTTGCCTGATACCTGGTGCCCAGTACGTACTCAGTAAAGATGAGCTGTCACCCTCAGCACCATCGTCATAGTATCAGTTTTCCGTGGAAGAACCACAGCCAGGACCCAGAGTCAGCTTTGAACCTATTTTGCTTGGCTGCACTAGGGACAGTGACTCCTCCTGCTATGTTGCTTTATCTTCCAGGGCAGAGCAATTCTTTAGCTCCTAGTCACCTGGTACCCATTTTCAAGGTCCTGAGAACTGACGTAGTTTACTCAATCAAGGTCACACAGCTCCTAGGGGCAACGGGAGAAATCTCCCATGCAGCTCTCTAGAGCTCATCACTCTGCAGAGCTCTGCCCCTTGTGGACACCTCCTCAGATCCTCCAGCCCAGGAAAGGAGGGAGAAATAGGTGAAACAAATGACCAGATTCTCAGGAATGCTCATTGGAATAGCCAAGTGTCTCCTGCATGCCTGCTGCTTGCTTAGTCGCTTTCCTTTATTCAGGAGGTTTCAGTGGAGCTGGTGCTTCTTGTTCCATGCTCCTCCCCTCCTGACTATGCCGGAACCGCCAGCCACACCTGAGCGTCTGGGATGCTGGGGTGGATGATGGGGACACTTGGGGCCTGTGGCAGGGCCAGGAGTCGGCTGGTTTGAAGCCCTCGTTCCTGCTCTGCTTACCCCAGCATGGGGTGTTAAAGGAACTCTGTGAGGCAGGTGCACCCCTGAAAAGGCCCTCGTAGGTCTCTAAGTCCCCTCTGGCCGGAAGCCTCCCTACCTGCATCAGCCACTTCCCGAGCACACCTTTGAGATGGCGAACAGTCTGAGACCACAGAGCTGAATGAATTGCACTTCCTGCTTTCATGGCAGCTCACTGGGCAGGGAAAGTCAGGCCCAGACTGTAAGCCGAATCAGCGGGGATCCTTGCGCCTATAGGGTATTGGGGGACGACATTCCTAAGCAAAAGCACTGAGATGTGACCTTGCACGCAGCGGGAAGCCCATCACTTGCTTGCTGTCTGGCTGCTTTGAGTGTGTTTCTTCTGCCCTGGCTAGATGGTAAGTGCCTCTAGGCAGGAGATGTAATGAGCCTTGCTCCTTCTCTAGTCCTTGTGCCTGTGGGCTGATAGACAGCTTGGCAAGCACCTTCACTTGAGTCATTTTATTTGACCTGCTCAGCAGCTTTGTGATGTCAGATTTTATCCCCATTTTACAGATTTGGAAACTGAGGCATTGAGAGGGCAGTTTGGTGGCTCAACTACTCAGTGACTGAGCCTGGATTTTGCATTCAGGTCTGAGCTCCAACTTGACCTCCTCCCCAGATCTCACCCTCATGGTCAGCACTGGGGGAAATGCACATGGATTCAGTGCTTGGCAGAGAAGGCGAGACGCTGAGAGGTAGCCAGCATGAGAGCATGAGCTTGAGGGGCTCAGTGGAAAAGACTTTGGCAGGGAGATCCCTGGCTTAAGTTCCTGCGTCTCCAAGCATGAGCTATCTGCACTTAGAATAGTCCCTTCCCTTCGGGGCTCAGTTTTCCTGGATGGAAAATGAAATGATAGTAGGAGATTCCATCTCGCAAATCTATAGAAGTACGATTGAGAACTTTGGTCTTCAGCACTTTCTCATCTTTCAGCAGCCCCGGTCTACTATGCCCGCACTCCCAGCCTCCTCCCAGGCATCCCCACCCCTGGGTCTCTTCCAGCCTCCATGTGTCCCTCTCTCCAACCATCCCGGTCTCTAGCCCAGTGGGATCACCTGGGAGCCTGTTAAAATGCTGACTCCCAGGCAGCAACCCAGAACCTGATGGCTCTGAGTCCCGGGGAGATGGGCCCAGGAACCTGCATTTCTCCTCTGAACACTTCCAGGAAATTCTGCTCATCAACTAGTCTTGGCAGTCATTGGGTGAGCTCAGTAGTCCTCCAACTTTGGCAGACATCAGTCCCTTGGGGCAGGGTGGGGGTGGGTTATGAAATGACTGAGCTGCACCCTCAGAATTTCTAATTCAGCGTTCAGAGGTGGGGCCCACAGATGCACTCTTCAAACAAATTCCCAGGTGATGCAGGGATCACACCTGGAGAACTACTGCCCTAGCTCATTCCCTAAGCAAAGCAGCAACGACATCTTAACTCGTGGGCGACGGCTGGGTGGAGCGGTCTTGTCAGCACATGAACTTTTAACAGAGACCTTCGAAATTACTGAATAATTATAATAACAGCTACCGTTTACTCTGACATGTGCTACATGCCAGATCCTGGCCTAGATGTCTATGCTCAGTGTCTCGTTATTATATCTGGGTTTACAGATCCAAAAACTGCGGATGCAATGAGGTGATCATCTAGTTTATTGTTGTTTATCAGTTGCACAGTCGTGTCAGCTCTTTTCGACTCCATGGACTGCAGCACGCCAGGCTTCCCTGTCTTTCACCATCTCCTGGAGCTTGCTCAAACCCATGTCCATTGAGTTGGTGATGCCATCCAACCATCTCATCCTCTGTCATCCCCTTCTCCTCCTGCCCTCAATTTTCCCCAGCATCAGGGTCTTTTCCACTGAGTTGGCTCTTAGCATCAGGTAGCCAAAGTATCTATAAGTGCCACCAGGACTTTCTGGAGGAAAGCCTGGGCTGTGTTCTTTATCCCATGAGGCCTCTCTTTGCCGTCTCTGGCAGGAGTATCAGGAGAATGTCAGCCAGGTTCAGAGAGAGGTCACCACACAGGTTGAGGGTGGGATTTTTGGCTGGAGGAACCTTTCATTAATTCCCCACAAATCGTCCCCTGCTGGTGGTGGCCCTTGGCTCACACCCTCGGGACAGCCTGTCTGCTGCTCATCTGCTGGTTTTGCCCACTTTGAAGGGGCCCCTCATGTAAGCAGGGGTCCTTGCAGCTCTAGCAGCCTGAGCCCCTTGGGTGAACCTGTTTGTTCTTGTTGTGCATGCATGCTCAGTCGTGTCTGACTCTTTGTCACCCCATGAACGGTAGCCTGCCAGGCCGCTCTGTTCGTGGGATTTTCCGGGCAAGAATACTGGAGTGCGCTGTCATTTTCTTCTCCAGGGGTCTTCCCGACCCAGGGATCGAACCCCCGTCTTCTGTGCTGCTTACCTTCCAGCCCGCTGGGGTTTCGTGTGGGGTCTAGCCTGGCTGATGTTCTGTTTGCCTGTAAGGGCCTTGGGGTCTCAGGGAACATTCAGCAGGTAGCAGTGGAGAAGGTTGAGTCGTGACTTCAACTCTCCCAGCTGGTGCATCTTAGCAGGGGAGCTTTTTTCCCTCTAGCATGTGAAAATTGGCCTGTTGTTTAATAAGAAGCTCACTGATTTGTGAAAACATGTAAAACACAGAGCAACTAGAAAATACAGGTGGCCAGGAGGGTTTTATCCATGCTTAGCGCACAGATCATCATGCTGTGTCTGTGTGTTGTTTTGGTTTGGGTTTTATTTCAGTTGTATCTAGCAGGGATCTCAAGCTTTCTAAGGCAGCTAATGCCTTTCCTTCAGCTCGTCCTACTTCTTCTAACTGTTCTCTTCTCTTTGCAAAGAGAAGAAAGGAAGGGAAGAAGGAGGGAAGAAGGAAAGGGAGGGAGGGAGAGAGGAAAAGAAAGAAGGAAATGCCCTCAGACACGGATCCATTGGGGTGGCCAGGGACCTCCATACAGTGGCTTCAAGGTGTTAGCGCTTTCTGTTTTAAGAGGATAGACGTGTATAGTACCAGCCCAAACTCTGTCTGCACCCTTGAAAGCCTCTTGGTGGAGTCCATCCATATTGGAATTGGCCTTGAAAGTCAATAACTCTAGTCCAGAAACTGCCGCTTAACCATGCCAACTTCCCCCAGCCTCCCGTGAACAGACTGACCTGCCCCGTCTCCTCGGGGAGGTGGTGAGGGCAAAAGAGATCATGGATCTAAAATCTTCTGTCCAGTCAGAGCTGGGTGGAATCCCAGGAATCCAGGTGTTTTCCTGAGAAACCTGAGGCCCGGAGAGAGGAGGTAACCTGCAGAAAAGCAGACCTGACTTCAGTAAAAGAGAGTTTTGTCCTGGGGGTCTTGTGTTTTGCAAATGATGAGTGAGGTATCAGTGAAGGGGAAGAAAACTTCTCTGTGAATCTCTCTGGCCAGAGCACCTTTGCCAGCTGCTAAAACTGAACACTTCGAGACTAAATACTCAGTTTGTCTTTATTTCCATCTCTCTGTCTGTCTCTCTCACACACAGTCACATGCATGCACACACATTTCTTGGTATAAATAGCAAAAAGGCAGTGACTATTCTTTATAAGGAAAGAATTATACTCTTTTTCACTGATTATGGGGAAATGTATTGAACATTGTCTAACTTTGCAAGACAGAATGTAAGACATGAAGGAGTGAAGCTTGACATTAAGAAGAATCTATTGCCCAAACTCCCTTGCATCCATGGAACCTGGTGGCCTTGTATTTGCCTAACCCCCAGTTTCCCTATTATCTGTATCCTCCTTTCACAGACAGACACATTCCTGGTTCTTCTGTCCCCAACACACATAGGGTAAAACAAAAGAACGTGGGTTATTAAAACAGAGGAGTGGAACTATTTGTCAGTAGCAGTGTGACCTTGGGTAAGTTACTTAACCTCTCTGAGCTTCAGCTTCCCCATCTGGACAATTGTAACACCACTTACTGTTCTTTTAAGGACTGATAAAGGTAAAGCAGTAAAAGTGCTTAGGGTCTTCCTTGGCAGTCCAGCGATTAAAACTTCACCTTCCAGTGCAGGGGATGCAGGTTCAATTCCTGATCAGGGAGTTAAGATCTCACGTGACTTGGGGTGGAAAAACCAAAACAGAGAACAGAAGCAATGTTGTAACAAATTCAATAAAGACTTTTAAAATACCACCCCCCCCCAAAAAAAAAAAAGTTTTTAAAAAGTGCTTAATCCAGCACAGGCACAGTGTAGGAGCTTAAGAAGCGTTATCTGCTGCTATTGAAAGTGTTAGACATTGAAGATCATGTTCTTGCATCGTTTTCATAAGGGAATGGCCTGGTTTATCATTTAAATGAGATCTCTCTCTAGGCCTCTAGCAATCTGACTGCTCAGTAAAAATTCTAATTTTTCTGCCCAGGGCAGAACAAATATGGGCCTGGTTTTAAGCGCATCATAGCTGCGTTGTTATCTTTGGAATACTGAGACGCCGGCATGGGAGTTTTCAGTACTATCTTCTGCATATAGATATCCTTATATCTGAAAAGGATATAAAATTGCAAACACTAAAAGATAGAAATGAACTGGAAATCATGAAAACAAGAGTGAAAACACAAAAGCCCAATTATAATGGAATAGAGGTTATGTGGCGTGCTTGCATGCATGTTCAGTCGCTTCAGTCCTGTCTGACTCTCGGCAACCCCATGGACGGTAGCCCACCAGATTCTGTCCATGGGATTCTCCAGGCAAAAATATTGGAGTGGGTTGCCACTTCCCTCTCCAGGGCATCTTCCTGTGCTGCATTTTCTGGTTTACAGAGCAGTTTTAGCTGTTTCTCATCCCAGTGGCTTCACGACCAGCCTGGAAGGCAGGTGTGATTCTGCCCATTTCACAGGAGAGAAAAGAGAGTCTCAGGCTGATGCTGAGTGGGAAAGACAGGAGCCACGTCACACCAGGCCTTGCAGAACTTGGTAAAGAAATCTAAATTGTTCCCAGTTCAGCGGGAAACCTTCAAAGACTTAAGCGGGAGAGTACTGCAATCTTATCTACATTTTTAGATCTCTTGGTAGCGAGGGGAAGGAGCCAAAGTGAAGTCAAGGAGGCCACGTGGAAGGTGGCTTTGGATGTTCAGGCAAGAAGTGATAGACTCCCCTGGTGGTCCAGCGTGAAGAATCTAGCTGCCTGGGCAGAGGACACCGATTCAACCCCTGCTCTGGGAAGACTCCTCATGCCGCAGAGCAACTAAGTCCCTGAGCCACAGCTACTGGATCTCAAACACTCCGGAGCCCATTCTCAGCAACAAGAGAAGCCGCCGCAGTGAGAAGCCCTTGGCACCGCAACTGGAGGGTAGCCCCCAATCGCCGCAACGAGAGATAGGCTGCTTGCAGCAATAAGGATCCAGCACGGCAAAAAAAAAAAAAAAAAAAATTTTTAATTGTTTCTTTCACCCTGGTGACAGCAGGGGCTGTTGTGGTTTTTTTTTTTTTTTAATATATATAAAGAAATTGTATAGCACTTATGGAGGTAAACTTCCCTGGTGGCTAAGCTGGTAAAAAATCCTGAAATGCAGGAGACCCCAGTTGGATTCCTGGGTTGCAAAGATCCACTGGAGAAGGGATAGGCTACCCACTCCAGTATTCTTGGGCTTCCCTGGTGGCTTATCTGGTAAAGAATCCACCTGCAATGCAGGAGACCTGGGTTCGATCCCTGGATTGGGAAGGTCCCCTGGAGAAGAGAATGGCTACCCACTCTAGTATAATGGCCTAGAGAATTCCATGGACTGTATAGTCCATGGGGTCACAAAGAGTCAGACATGGCTGAGCGACTTTCACATGGAGATAAAGAGAAGGGGGTGGTTGGAGATGTGGTGGTCACAGGGTGGTCTTAGGGTGGGTTGACTGTGGATGTTGATGAAGAGGGAGAACCAGGGGTGGTGCCAGCTTCCTGGTGGGTCAATGGGTGGTTGATGATGGGCATGTCTGCAGAGGAACAGGTTTCTGTGGAGGTGGGGGAGGCTTTACTTGGATTTATTTTTGGAAGGAGGGTATCTCCTTCCAATCACTGGGCCTTCTTATGGCAGAGAACAGGCTGTATTTTCCTGCTCCTGGGCACTGAATAAATGCTTTCTGTGAGCTGGGTGCACTCAGGTCCAACCCAGGGCAGCCTGTCTGCAAAGAATGCCACCGTTGGCCAGGCACTGCGTTCCTTCTGCCGCCAAGGAACCAGGGAGCCATTAATGACCCCTTCTGAGAACTCTGGGCCCCCGTACAAGAAACAAACAAAAAGCCCTGATGTCCTGCCTTCTCGTGTTTCAGGCTTTGGTAGCTTTTTCTTTTGCCAGTCTCCACGGGATCTTTCCTCTGCTAATGTCGGAAAGCGATGCTGTTTTGTTTTTTTTTTTAATGTTGTACTCAGGCCTTAAATAACCTTTACCATGAGTAGATGAAGCCTAGTAAAATGCTATTAATATAATAACATTGACAATAATGATGAGCTTTGGTAGAGTGTCCTCTTTTATATACACTGTTTGAGTTTAGCCTGGAGACAGTCAGGTGAGCTAAGTGGCAGGTTAAGCTCTGTTTGGGAGGCCAAGGAATATAGTAGCCACGGGCGTTAAAGGTGCAATAACAATGGCATTGCTGAGACTTCCCTTGCTGTCCAGGGGTGAAGACTTCGCCTTCCAGTTCGGGGGGTGCAAATTCAATCCCTGGCCAGGGAGCTAAGATCGCGCATGCCTTGCAGCCAAAAAACCAGAACATAAACAACAGAAGCGATCTTACAACAAACTCAATGAAAACTTTAAGAATGTTCGACATCAAAAAATACCTTTTGGAAAATGGCATCTCTAAATTATAAGAATTGAGGTCCTTGGAATGGGGCTGGCCTGTAAACAGCAGCTGTTGTTGTCTACATGGTTAGTTTATAGATAAACAGAGACACAAAGAAACTGCGACATACACACAGCAGTGGAATCAACCCTGAGTTGTGTAGTTCAAAAAAAGTTCAAAGTGTTAGTTGCTCAATCATATCCGACTCTGTGGACCCCATGGACTGTAGCCCACCAGGAAAGTTGTGTAGGATCTGTGATATTTCTGGATGCCATTCTCATAAGGAACCCATGTTCCAAAGTCATATTCAAGGGGATCCAGGCTGCTTCTGGGCCTGGACCCCCATGGAATCCCCTCCCCCATCCCCCTCTTTGGGCTTCCAAGGTGGCACTAGTGGTAAAGAACCCACCTGCCAATGCAGGAGACATAGGAGACGAGGGATCCCTGGGTTGGGAAGATCCCCTGGAGGAGGACATGGCAACCTACTCCAGTGTTCTTGCCTGGAGAATCCCATGACAGAGGAGCCTGGCGGGCCACAGTCCATAGGGTCACGCAGTCAGACACTACTGAAGCAACTTAGCACGCGTGCATGCACACCCCTCTTCAGCAGTTTCCACACCTCCCCCTTGCAGATGTCCTTCCCAGGTGAGGTGGGTCGAACACACCACCCAGGACTGCTCTGGCCTGGCCCTGCCTCCCTGCCTCCCACTTGGGTGCCCCCTTCCGATGCGCCCCATTCTTTGAAGTAGGGTTCAGACCCCACCTCCACCTCCTCCTTCCCTGAGCCCCACCCTCATGGCACCCTTCTCCAGTGGAGTTCTGCATCGAAGCCCTCCCGGGCCCCACCTTACCCATCCCAGGCGTGAGTCTTGGCTCCACTATCAGAAGCCCTGCCTTGTACCTTGTGATTCTCCAGCGCCCGTGTGCCAGAGCAGGTGCCATGATGTTATGAAACTGCCTTGTAGACAATAGTAAAATAACCATCCCCAGGACTCGCCTGGGCAGAGGAGCAGTGTGTTCATCCAAGTCATCCTGATGGGAAGTCTACTCCTTACTCCAAAGGTGGCACCTTGACCCAGAGCCTCTGAGGCCCCCAAGAACATTCAAGAACATCCCCAAACACATTCAAGAACATCCCCGCACACTGCACTGTTATCCTCCATGTCGTCAAATCTCTGCCCTTTGCAGGTGGCTCCAGGGCTCACATCTCTGGAACATGGACTGTGTCACCCTTTAGAAATACAGTTATGGGGGAGGGGTAGTCAGAATCGGGGTTAATTATACAATAATGTGCCCACTTTTACACTTCGCCTCCTGTCCTGCCTCTGAAGACAGCTCCAGAGGAGGTTTCCATACTTGTCCTGGGCACCGTGGAGATGACTGTGCAGGCTCTGCTTGTTGAGACAGTGCTTCGCTTTGGGCTGGGTCAGTTCTGGGACCGTGTTTTCAGTTGGCCCTCAGAGAGGAACAGACCAGTAAGTGTGTGCCTGAGTAGGACTTGGCTGCACCGCGTGGCCCAGGCATGCTTCTGAGGGTCAGCGTGTGATGTGCTTAGGCTGTCTGTGTATGGGCACCTTCGGGGAGAGAGCGGGGGTCTGCTGGGCCAGTCGGCGGGCCGGGGAGACAGTCCTGTTTTTGGAGCAGCCGTAATGTTCCTCCCTCCCCAGCCCCCAAATTTGTTTCAGCCCAGTGGCTCCCTCCACTGACCTGGACGTAATGATTGTATTCTTCATAAACAGAACATCCCCCCACCACCGATTCCCAGCCCACCCCCGACATGAACCGCCCTCTGCTCATTAAGGGCTCTAAAAACACTCTTCTCTGTGGGAAGACGCCTGGGCCCCTGCACAGGCCCTAATTGTCACAAGTCCCTCTGTCCATCTCTTAAAATGCTGAAGCTTTGACGAGGCATGGGGATGGGGGGAGGTGGGGAAGGATATCATCTTCCCTGGATCCCCAATATTTGGGTTTTGTCCGGTAAAATATTTTCCTGGGCATCAGACGGAGAGAAAATGGACCCTTTCTGCTTCTTCCAGGGCTGATTTCAGCTGCAGTCAGAGATTCAAGAGCAGTGGGTGTGCCCTGCCCCAGCTCGCCTCCCTCTTCAGTCCCCGTGTCCCCAGTGGGATGGGAGCCAAGAGGTTTTCAGGGTTGGTATCACAGAAAGAGGAGGTGGTTTTGCAATCCAAACGGTAGGCTGTTGTTAAGTGACTGTTGTGAACCTTGGTGGCACTGAAATCTATGTACCGAGGTCGCCACCCCACCAGGGTCTCTCTGGGGCCACTTGTTCCTGGACCCAGAGCAGCGGAGACTAGAATCTCCAGATTGGACGGCATTCCCAGCAGAGCCCTGGATCCACGTGGTGGCGGCCAAGGGGCACTAGACGGTCTGGACAAGGGCCTTTCTGGGTTTTTCAAAGTGGAGAGGTGGGGATCGAGAGCAGGGAAAGGTGTCCGCCCTCCCTGCTAGAAGCCCAAGGGAGCCTGGTCCTGTCGTCCACCAGCTCTGTTCCAGGTATGGCCTTGTGGCTCTGACCTGCAGTTCCTCGTTGGAGACACAGGGTGAACGGCACCCCCCTACTGAGTGAATGGCTCAGAAGGCAAACATTCCCAGCTCTGCTGCTCTCTTGCTGTGTGACGTTGAGCAAGTTACTTCATCTCTCTGTGCCGGACTTCCCTTGTTTTAGTTTCCTGTGATTGCTAGAACAGAGGACCACAAGCTTGGTGACTTAACAAAAATCTAACCTCTCAGTTCTAGAGGCCAGAAGTCCAAAATCCAGAGTCAGCAGGGCCCTGCTCCCTCTGGAGGCTCTAGGAGAGAGTCCTTCCTTGCTTCTTCCAGCATCTAGAAGTTGTTGGTGTACCTTGTATCTGTATCACTCTCAGCTCCGCCTCTGCCTTCACCATCACCTTCTATAGGGGGTTCTTCTCCAGGTGTTTCTTATGAGGACCCTTGTTGATGAATTGAGGGCCATCTGGAGAAGCTAGAGTGATCTCATCTTAAGAGCCTTTACTCTACGAAGACTCTTTTCAAATAAGATCACATTCACAGGTCCTGGGGACTAGGACATAGACATATCACTGGGGGAGAGCGGCACAATTCAACCTACTACACCGGGTTATTAAATGAGGGTGACGATGGAGATTACACAAATTCATGCATCTCATGTTCTTTGCACTGTGCCCAGCATACAGCAAACCTTCAGTGTCATAATCCTCACCAAGTCACATTTCATCATCCCCATCACCACCACCGTCATCACCATCACCACCACCATCATCACCATCACCACCACCATCATCACCATCACCACCACCATCTTCACCATCACCACCACCGTCATCCCCATCACCACCACCGTCATCACCATCACCACCACCATCATCACCACCACCGTCATCTCCATCACCACCATCATCCATCACCACCACCATCACCACCATCATCCCCATCACCACCACCATCATTGCCATCACCACCATCTTCACCATCACCACCACCATCATCCCCATCACCAACACCATCATCACCATCACCACCACCATCATCACCACCACCATCATCACCACCACCATCATCCCCATCACCACCATCTTCACCATCACCACCACCATCATCCCCATCACCAACACCATCATCACCATCACCACCACCATCATCACCATCACCACCACCATCTTCACCATCACCACCATCTTCATCACCATCCCTAAAGTTTGTGAAGAGGCTTCCCAAACTGGACACATCTAAAATTAACTCTTGACTCTCATTCTTCAACTTCTCAGGAAACAGGTACCTCTGTTTAAATAATCCTGGTTTCCTCTTTCTCTCTCCCGCTTCATTACATCTAATAAGTCCTGTCTATTCTGCCTTCAAAATATATCCCCAGTGTGACCGCCGTCTCCCAGGATCACCACGTCGCACCCCTCCAGGGGGCAGCCTTCCCATTTTGGTGGCAGTGAATGCCACCTTTGGGGTCATATTCAGCCCCGTGGTACTGCTCCCTGCCACCTCCATCCCAGTCTCCCAGTTCAAGCCCCGTCACCTCTCACGTGGGTCATTGCAGTTGCCGTTGGCTGTCCTCTTGGCCCCTCTCAGCTGCAGCCCTCCGCTCGCTTCATGCACAAAACCCCGACTGTTTCCTCTCCTGAAAACTACAGACCTCTTAAAAACACAGGTCAGATTGTCAGTTGCTACCCGAAACCCTACACTGGCTCCCCCATCTCAGAGCAAAAGCCAAAGTCCTTATGGTAATCCCAGGTGCATCGCCTTTCCCTCTGCCACCAGCCTTGACACACGCACTTGCCCTTGCTACTTCCTCAGTCTAGAACACTCTCTCCCCCATTATCTTTGTGGGAAAGGTCTCCCTCGTGTCACTCAGGTTCTGTTTAGAAGGCACGCTGTCATGGAGGACTTCCCTGCCCACTTCCGGGTCATAGCTCAGCCAGAACCTCTCAAATCTCCACCATCTTCTGTTTGTTTTTTTTTTTTTCAAAGCACATCTGGCTACCTGGCACTGGCTATTTATTTGTCACATTGTCTACCCTTCCCCATCACATTCCTGGAAAGAGGCACTGTGTTTTGATGGCTGTTGAGTCCTCAGCCCCGAGGAGCTGTTAAGCTCGTGCGAAGCACTTCCCGGACGAGGGAGTGATGACCGTGGGGCTCTGGGGCTCTGGTTTCGTGTGCATCTTCCAGCTCTCCTAACAGCCACTGGCGTTTGGTCCCCTCCTCATTTTGTCGGGCTCAGACAAGATTAAATAAACGTCCCTAGACTACTGAACTCAAGATTGGTAGCAAAAGGACCTGAACCGACTAGTCTCTTGCCAGAACCCACTTTCCGAATCACCATCTGTCAGGAGGCAGAAAGGAAAGACTGTCGTGACAGACCTTTGGAAATGGAAACAAGAGTGCAGCAGGGCGACAGTAACCCAGCGCAGCACGTCTAAGCAGATTGCTCCGAAATTATTTGGGTCTCTTTCCTGTTTAATTTTTTAAATTGTGAGAGCTTTTTTTTACTGCCTCCCCAGACAGTACAACATGAGGGGGAAAGAAACGTGTCCAAGAGGCCCTGTTGCTCCATTGAATTTTTACTGTCAGACTTCGGTGGCCCGGAATGTTCTGGAAATGGGGCACTCAGGCTGCATGAATGTGCCCTTTATTCCAAAAACAGGTCAGTCCATTTTCTGCCTTGAGTAAACATGGTGTGTTGATAAGAATCAAATATTTCAGTGTGGGGCTGTGCAAAGATGCATTCTCAACTCTACCACTGAGATAACCTGTGCCCTTAAACAGTAATAATAGTAACTCTTACTCCCTGAGTCTTACCAGGTGCTAGGGACATTCCAAGTGCTTTATAGGTATTAACTCATTAAGCTCCTCAAACCAATCTTGGGAATAAGTACTCTTATTAACCCCAGTCACCCTAGGTGGCTCAGTGGATAAAGAATCTGCCTGTAATGCAGGAGACACAAGAGATGCAGGTTCGATCCCTGGGTTGGGAAGATCCCCTGGAGGAAGGCATGGCAACCCACCCCAGTATTCCTGGCTGGAGAATCCTGTGGACAGAGGAGCCTGGTGAGCTGTGGTCCGTGGGATCACAAAGAGCCAGACACTACTGCAGCAATTGAGCACAGCACAGCAGTCCTAGTCACAGAGACACAGAGATGTTGGGCAACTTGCTCAAAGTCACACGGCAGAGCCAGGACATGAACGCGGGCCGTCTGTCTCCCGAGGATGAGTTTTAACCAGCTCTCTTTTGTGACTCTCAGCTTCATCTCTAGATTGTGGGAAATGCATTCAATCCTATTTCCAGTTGGAAAAATCTATGCTTTTAAGACTGAGAACCTGGCAGGAGTTTTGAGTGGTCAGTGTGAGTGCAGAAACGATAGGCAACTGGGCTGCAGCAGGAACAAGGCTATCCCAGTAAGGTCCACCGTCCTGGCTCCCTTTCCATCATGTTCTCACTTGTGTCTACTCTCCTGTCATTTGCTACTTTTCTTGCCTGATGTTTGCAGAAATAAGAGCCCATGTGTGCATGTCTACCCCCAGACATCTTTCCCCTCGGTGTGAAATTAAAAAAAAAAAAAACACAAAAAAACAAAAATGAAACTCTTGTGGTCCCTTGGTGTTGATTAGCTTTAAAAGCACTCTCACATGTCTGTTCTTACTTGATTCACATAGAAACCCTGTGTGGACAGACAGGGGAGAGTCCCATTTTACAGGTGAGGAAATAGAGGTTGAGATGGCTGATCTTAAGGTCGCAGTTATCTCCTGCTTCCTGTATTTCCTGGGTCCTTCCTCAGGGTTTTTCTTACATTTCTGTACTAATCTTAGCGGACAGAGTCTTCGATTGATCCCAGCCACTTCCCTCGCTATTGTCACCACTAGATTAGTTATAAATTCCCACCAGCATGGCAAATATCCTTTACTGAGTGCCTTCAATGTGCTAGGAACTGTAGTAAGGACTTTTCACATTTTATGTCCTTCTAATCCCCACGATGGGGCTTCCCAGGTGGCTCAGCAGTAAATAGCCTGCCTGAAAATGCAGGAGACGGGGGCTTAATCTCTGGGTCGGGAAGATCCCCTGGAGAAGGAAATGACGGCCCACTACAGCATTCTTGCCTGGGAAATCCCATGGACAGAGGAACCTGGCGGGCTACAGTCCAGAGGGTCGCAAAGGATCGGACATGACTGAACGGCTGAGCGTGCACGCAGTCCCCACAATACCCCTTTGAGATGTATAGCACTGTGACCCCCATTTTACAGATGAGGGGCCTGAGGCCACATGGCCCCAGGGCGACCCGTGCATGTAGTCACACAGTGAGGAAGTGGTTAACCCAGCATCCGCCCGTGTTAACTCAACTTGTCTGGTGACCCCTCCTGGTTAAAGCCTGCCGTGACTCCTGGTCGTGACTCCTGGATAGAGGACAGTGCTCAAACTTCTTGGGGTGGTGTGCAGGGGTCCCTGAGCCCGAGGCACTCACCCCTCTGGCCCGTGCCCTAACCCCTGCACCTTCACACTCAGCCACACTCAACCACCCTGCTCAGGCCATGCCCTTGTCCTGCACCATGCCTCTCCACTGCCCTCCTTGGAATGCACCCGCCTTCCCCTTCTGACTGGTGATTTCCTGTCCATCCTCCAGGGCCCAGGCCAAAGCCGCCTTCTCCCTGCAGCCTCCGGTGACCCGCCATCCCCCATGCCCTTCTCCCTGCCCAGTGTCACTCTGCCCCAGGGCACCCCGAACCACGCCCCTCTGCTGCATAGCTCACCTGCTGTCACTGGCCCCAAACCCAGCCCGCAGAGAGAGGGACAGGGACAGCAAGGAGCAGTGTGCTTGTGCAAGGACCGGGCTAAGAGCTATCTGATTCCTTGTGGTTTTTTAAAAACATGTGCCAGCCCAACAAAACAGCTTTGTGGCTGGTGCCCGGACCATGGGCCACCAGTGTGAGTCTCCTGGGAGCTCCTCGGGCATTCTTGTGCTTCAGTGCACTGTCGGTGCTTAAACGAAGGAGGGACAAAGAAGGAGAGGAGAGAAGGAGGACTTACCCTTTCTAGACCTGGCAACTTGGCTTCCATAAAACAAACTGTATTCATCTGCTCGAGCTGTTGTAACAAAATACCATACACTGGGTGGCTTAAACATGTATTTCCTTGCAGTTTCTGGAGGCTGGAAGGCCAAGAGAAGGTGCCATCCAGTTCTGTTTCTGGTGATGACTCTCTTCCGTGCTTGTAGGCGGCTACCTTCTAGTTGCGTCCTCATGTGGCCTCTCCTTGGCTTTTGTACTCGGAGAGAGCAAGCTCTCTGGTGTCTCTAAGAACACTAATTTTATGCCATCAGGTCCCCATTGTTATGACCTCATTTAACCACCGTTAGAAGTCCCATTTCCAAATACAGTCACACTGGGGTTAGGGCTCCAACATGGCTTCCCAAGTGGCGCGAGTAGTAAAGAAACCGCCTGCCAATGCAGGAGCCGTAAGAGACGTGGGTTCAATCCCTGGGTCAAGAAGATCGCCTGGACTAGGAAATGGCAGCCCACTCCAGTATTCTTGCCTGGAAAATCCCATAGACAGAGGAGCCTGGTGGGCTACAGTCCATGGGGTCACAAAGAGTTGGACACAACTGAAGCGACTCAGCACGCAGGCATATAAATTCAGGGTTTGGAGGACACACATTCAGTCCATATCACATGGCATGCAGATCACTCAATCCACAGGTCTTCCCTGTGTCCTCACTGTGGGGATTCTGAAAGCACCAAAGGCAAACAGCAGAGTCCGGTGGTCAAAATCACGGGCTTTCCTATCAGGCAAAGTCAAGTTTGATACCTAGTTCCACCACTTGCTGGCCGAGTGACCTTAGACAATCCACCCAACTTCTCTGAGCCTCACACCCCTTATTGTGAAAGGAGGAAAGTGATGCTGACCACACAGGGCTTGTGTGAGGATGAAGCGAGATCCAGGCATGTCCACCACGCCCAGCATCGCTGGGGACCCCACTGCAGGAACAATTACTGAGTGTATCCTCTGTGTATTGGGCTCTGAGCTGGGTGTGGGGTATCCAGTGGCAAGCAGGACAGAGCGATGCCTTCTTTTCATTCTCCCTCAAAGAGCCAGATGATAAACAAAGCGAATGGGATATGGGCTGTAAAGAAATAAAACAGGTAGAGGGCAGGATGGAAGGAAAGCCCTCACTGGGGAGGTGACTTGGACAAGAAGCTGAGGCCAAAGACTTGGGGCAGAGTCTTCCAGGTGGGGAAGCGGCAGTCGTGAAGTCCTGAAGGTGGGCAGGTTGGATGCCTGCACGAGCAGTTGGCATTCATCGTGATGGCTGCGGTTGTATTGCATGGGACCCCACCCTCGGAGGCTACCACCCCTCGGGGACACAGGACTGTTGCCCAGCCCTCCAGCCCTGGAGCAGGGCCGAGCCGAACCAGCTCTCAGAGGGGAGCAGAGCCTTGACTGGCATGCTGGGGATGGCAGGACAGGGGAGGAGGAAGATTTGGCATTGCGGGCTGGGTGGGGGGGGCAGCGAGCATCCCTGTGGGAAGAGGGGAGTTTGGTTGAAGAGCCTGGAATCTGAGGGACCCTCGGAGATGGCTCAGGCCTGAGCCCAGTCCAAGAGCAGTGTCAAGCCAGGAGCCCGAGGCGCCCCATGGATGAGCTCAGCGTGAGCTGATGAGGGCAGCAGCCCCCATTACCACAGCCGGGTGGGCAGGGTGCTCGTTCTGGAGACTGGGCGCCCCACTCGAGATGCAGGGCCCGGGTGGAAATCCAGCGCTGTGAGTCACGACCAGACATACAGCATGTCAGGGGGATCGGGGCCGAGGAGAACAGGTTTCCTGGAAGCTTCCAGAGTGTGGGGGAGGGGTTGCTGAGGACAGGTGCCGGTGGGGGCAGGGCCGAGCCAGGAGACCCGCTGGGGGGCTGGGCCAGCTGCACTGGGGCTGAACTTTCCATGGCCGCGGGAGGAGTCAGAGCCTGATGCCCGTGGACCCAACTGAGGCACGTTTGGGGTCCTCCATCTCCCTTCCCACAGTGTGTCTGGAGTTTCCTGGACTTCTGAGAGGTCGCATGCCCCTCGGGGTGTGGATGTGGGAAGAGCAGCCCAACTGGGACTTCTGCGTTGTCATCCCATAAACTTGGATTATGTCCAAGGACATCCCCAAGCCCAGCCCCTCTCTGGTCCTCCATCCTCTCACCTGCAAATCAATGGGATAAATTGGTAGCTCTCCAAGGTTCCGCCCAGACAATTCCTTTGTCTTCCTCCCTATAGATAGGAATGGGGGCTTCCCAGGTAGCCCTAGTGGTAAAGAACCCGCCTGCAGTGCAGGAGACATAATGAAACACGAGGTCGATCCCTGGGGTGGGAGAATCCCCTGGAGGAGGGCCTGGCAACCCACTCCAGTATTCTTGCCTGGAGAATCCCACGGACAGAGGAGCCTGCCAGGCTACAGTCCATAGAGTTGCAGGGTGTCGGACACGACTGAAGCGACTCGGCACACAGATGAGAGACGCTGAGGCCACGGAACAAGGAGCCTGCTCTGGGGAAGCCCATTTGGAGCTTGACGACATCTGCTCCCTCCCCCACCCCACCCCATGTTCCAGTGTCCTGCAGCCCCTTCCCGATCTCCTTCCTGGCCACCTCTTACCCTCCTTCTACCCGTGCTCCTCATCTGCAGACATGGAGGCTCAGCCATTCCTGGGGTGGGTGGATCCCAAGTCTAAGCCAAGTGAAGAACTCCCAGGGCCACGGCCATCTGTGTGTTCTCACTGGGATAAGCGGGCAGGACCTCCTCCAGCCACCTCCTGTCTGAATCCTACACATCCTTCAATCCACTTCAAATGGCACCTCCACCAGGAAGCCTTCCAGATCACCCCTACCAGAGTCATCACCTTACCCAGCCTCCCCCAGGCATCCCACTTTACAATTCTGCCGGTGCCGTTTTTACTTTTGTTGTTGTTGTTTAGTCGCTAAGTCGTGTCCGACTCTGCGACCCCATGGACTGTAGCCAGCCAAGCTCCACTGTCCATAGGGTTTCCCAGGCAAGAATACTGGAGTGGTTGCCATTTCCTCCTCCAGGGGATCTTCCTGATCCAGGGATCAAATCCACGTGTCCTGCACTGGCAAGTGGACTCTTTACCACTGAGCCACCAAGGAAGCCCCATTTTTTTACTTACTGGTGTTGTAATTGTTTGTGCAAACATCATAGCTCCTGTACACAATTCCAAACTCACTGGACACAGTCACCAAATTGCCTGGTTTTGCCCATGCTCATCAGCAGCCGCCTCTTTGGCATCTGATGTGGTGTTTGGATTCTAGTTTGGATTCTAGATATTTGCAGAATAAATGGAGTTTTCTTTCTTCTGTGCAGCAGAAAGATTCTTTCCTTGCAGAATGAACGGTTGGATGTGTAAGAGCATGTGTTCTATGACTGCGCTGGGTAGAATCTTAGCTCCACCACTGACACATGGCGGGACCCTGGACAAGTTACTAACACTCCTGCCTCAGTTTCCCCACGTGTAAAGCGAGGATCATCATAACCTCCCTACCTCACAGGCTGGCTGTGAAGGTTAAATGAGTCATGCTTGTCAAGTGCTTGATGTCATGCCCAGCAGAGACCTGATTCAGTAAGCAAAGTTGTTAGATTTTGGCAGTCTGATATGTAAATTTTTCTTTGATTTTTTTTTTTCTTTTTTTAATATTACACCGTCTTGCAGAATTCGAGTTTGGCTTTAGGTAGCTGCCAGGTCCTGTCCAATCCTTGCATTCATTGAACCTGTATCGGGTATTCAGTGCCATCTGCGGACCCTAACGCTGGCTTGGAGCAGGGGGCAGGGAAGGGAGAGACGCGCCTTCACTGGCGTAACTGCTCGCCAGCTCGGGGCTAGCAGCCACATTAAGCGCTCTTACTCAGTTCATGTGACTCGACAAATTTGGAATGTGTTGGGGAGAGAGAGTTTTTCCAGCTATGAGTCAGTACATTTATGCTCTCTCACACACACATTTAAAATTTTTAAAAAGAGACTTCAGCGAGAATTCATTTATGAGTGCAGAGTGGACATCTCTGAAAACTGTGTTTTGACCCTGAAGGCAAATAATACTTAAGATATTTAATAAAGAGTTCAAAATAAGAGTCAAGGGAGAGAAAACACAACTAGCTGCTTTTTTCCTTCTGTATTCTTAGTCGCTGAAGTGCACGTTGGAGGACCCAATATAGCATGGGTTTATAAAGCACCTCCTGGATACCCCAATTTATACTCAGCATAGTGGGGAAATAGACATATGAAAGAAGGGAGGCAGAACCAGCATTTACTAAGCACCTGTTATGTGCCAAGTAATCGGAGCTGGGGTCGGGGTACATGTCCCAAGTTCAAGAGACAGCGTGGGGAAAATGGAATAATTGTGTTCAGTCGCGCTTGGGCTCAAACCACAGCAGCCAACTTTTAGAATGTTTATATAAGTCCCATCTTAGCCCATTTTGTAGATGGCAAAACTAAGGCTCAGAGGAGAGAAAATAATTTGCCTATGGACACAAAGCTCTTAAGTGGTGGAAACCATATTCTAAACAGGGTCTGTTAACCTTCTGCCTTATGCCAGACAAAATATGTGATACAGCAGTTTTCAGATATCACACGAGACAACACAGTATTGTGCTAGCTGGGAGAAGGGAAACAAACAGCGAGTTCTACAATTGCACCAGCTTGCTGCCTCAAAGCAGTTTCCAGAATGCAGTATGAGGAGGAATCGCCCCCCAAAAAGAAAGATAAATAAACAAACTAGGTCTGTGAGTCTCCCTATGGTGAAGAAATTTGGACTAAATCAGTGTCCCTGAGGCTGAGTGTCCCCAGGAAGGAGGGAAGCTGGCACACCCATTCTCGGTGATCACACTTGCATTTCCTAAGCAGGTACCACTTTCTCGTAGACCAGTCCCTTTAACCACCTCCAGACACGACTGAGCGCGCGCGCACACACGCATTCACACACACACTTGACACAACTGAGCGCGCGCGCACACACACACGTTAGGGATGATGAAGAACCCGCGCGCGGCGCGCACACACACACACGCACACATTAGGGATGACGAAGAAACTGCTTTTCGTCCAGGCTGGTCCAGTCTGCTGTTGTTTACTTTAAAGAAAGAAACCAGCACCCGCCCAGAGCGCTCGCGTTTCCAGCTCACTTACATCTCTTTTGCACGGGCTCATTTTCATAGACTCCCAGTCTCCAGGGAGCCGTGTCTTTCCCTCGGAAACATGAGCTGTAATCAAAGGTGTATTCATCCGCACACATCTGCCGACAACCACGCCGGAGCCATGGTTCCCCAAGGCCTGACAGAAGGAGGCTCAGGCCGGGTGCCCGGGGACAATTTTTCCCTACACAAATCAGATTGCCCTGTGGTTGCTCTTTGTAAAGATGGCAGAGTCCCAGGCGGTGCTTCTCACGTTGCCAGAGGACCTGAGGGGACCAGGGAGCAAATAGGATTCCACCATCCGTTCAACAAAGACTGTTGCGGGTCACCATGTGCCGAGAACTACAGACCCTGAGAATCCAGCTCTTCTGGTGCCTTCTCATCACTGACAGGTATAAAGACACAGCTTTTTAAAGGCCAGCGAGTCCCTGGAGGAGCTGGCTGCTGCTCCTTCTCTGGCCTGCTCAGCCTTAGCCACTCTGGCCAGCTTCCATTGCTGGATGTCCCGTGCACCTCCTTCTGCCTCTGCCCTGTATACATTCCCTCTGGCTTTCTGGATTCTTCCTTCCTCTCTTGGCCAGGTTTGCTGCCGCTTGCCTTTCAGATCCAGCTGCCCTCCCCCAGGCCCTCCATCTGCCTCCCTGATGATCTTGCCACCATTGTGTGTGCTTCCCCATCACGTCATTGGAGTCTCTTCTCTGGCCCAGCTGCAAGGGTGCATGCGTGCATGCTAAGTCGCTTCAGTCATGTCCGACTCTGCGACACTATGGACTGTAGCCCACCAGGCTCCTTGGTCCGTGGGATTCTCCAAGCAAGAACTCTGGAGTGGGTTGCCATTTCCTTCTCCAGGGGATCTTCCCCACCCAGGGATCGAACCCACGTCTCTGAAGTCTCCTACATTGCTAGGCAGATTCTTTACCACTATCACCACTTGGGAAGTCCTGCAAGGGTAGGGCTCACTTTATCTCCCCAGTGCTGGCCCAAAGCCAGTGCCCCACAGAGAGCTGTTGGAGGGAGACTTCCCTGGTGGTCCAGTGGTTAAGAATCTGCCTCGCAATGCAGGGGACTTGGGTTCAATCCCTAGTCGGGGAACTGAGATCCTACAGGTCAGGGGGCAACTAAGCCCATGCTCTCTGGAGCCCACGCGCCACAAAGATAGATCTCAGGTGCTGCAACTAAGAACTTGTGCAGCCAAATAAATAAAGAAATATTTTTTAAAAGATTGCTGAAGGAATGAAGAGACAGCAGTGAGCAAATTAAACACTGCCCTGCCTGGTGCTGGGCGCATCTTCTTAGAGTGTTGATTATATTTGACAATTTTCAGGGGAAATATTTGGGAACAAACACAGACCAATTCTAGAGTAGCATGCAGTGTTCTCATCAATGTTCAATGCTTCAAGTTGCACCCACACACCCTGGGGAGGTTGTGAACTCAGCCTCCTCTATAGTCTCGAGTGGGGACATAGGGTCTTCGTGGAAGAGTAGGTTGGAGTTGGTGGAAGAGCTGGCCCAGTTTGCCAGCAGCTCCAGCCATGGAGTCAAAGTTTAAGGGGCAACACTAGGAGTAGTGGGGAATAGAAAGACCGTTCAGTCAGGCCTGAGTTCAAACCTGTCACTGGATGTTTCCTCTTGTGACTCGGGGTGATATGTGTGATCACTCTAAGATTCAGATTTGTTGTCTGCAAAGTGGGTATTGAGTACTTGCTCCTCAGAGTTGCTGTGATGAAGAGAGAGAAGCCGTGGAAAACCCACTCAGTGCCCAGCACAGAGCAAGCACTCAGGAAGTGGTGACCTTTGCGCTCGTCCTTCGCTGATCGCTCTTATGAATTAAAGGTGTTGTTGGTGTCCAAAGTGGAACATTTCCTGGTGCAAAGACAGGCAACTTAAGAGCACACTTCCAGCATGCAGACTTATGGCTGCACAGAAGTGGCCTGTAACCTGCCACCTTCTTTGAACTTGACCTTCCTCTCTTGTGCTCAGTCCACAGTAGCCCCAGCCCAAACCTGCTGATCCCCAGTACTGTCCTGCATGGGTTCTTCATTCTCTCCTCAATATGAGGCCATCACCCCAGGACATCATGACCTGTTTACTAGACCCGGAATTTCTTACTCATCTGCTAAATATTTGCTGAGTGAAAAAATGGACTGGAATAAACTGCAAGAGAGGGAGTAACCCTGGGTGTTTTTCTTCTTCTACGAACGGTTAAAACACTGTTCCTCTTTTTCCCCTGCAGTTGTCCAGCCATCCAATGGGGTTAAACGAGGCCGGCGGGGTCGGGATGGGGTGGGGGGATAGGAGGGACCTGTAGGGAAAATCCTATGGGCGGATTTTTCCTCATTGGGATTTTGCGCCTTGTGATCATTTCCTGGGGAGAGGTGTGCTGAGCCAGGAAGACTGGGAGAGCTTGAAAGGCAGTGGAAAGCCTTTTCCTTCATTTATGCTGCTGCTCACAACGTGAGCGTCATTTCCACATTCAGGAACTGCTGTGGGCACCACGGCGCTGAATCCCTGTGCAGCCAGGAGGCAGGTTCTCTTTAGAGCTCTACTTGGCTGGTGAGGAAATTAAGGTCCCAGGGAGGGCAGGGCTCAGCAGCAGGTCACAACACAAGTGCATAAGAGAACCAAGACCAGACTCAGATGTGTCATGTCCGAGACCAGTGCCCTCCCCCCGACACTGGTGAGGAAGGATCAAGTGTCTAGTGGGTGATGCCCCAGTGCTGAGTTCAAGGGGAGAGACTTCATTCATGGTCCTGTGCCTCCAATGCAGGGGAGCACAGGTTTGATCCCTGGCCAGGGCACTAAGATCCTACATGCATGTCCAAAAAAGTGAAAAAATAGAAAAGGCTAAATGGGAAAATGGAACTGATTCATTGAGACTCCCCAGCTCCAAGAAGAATTCACTGTTTGCAGCTCCAGCCAAGCCCCACTCCACATCTCTGTGCCCAAGAATAAACACCTAGTTAATTGGGGATAATAATAAGTATCACCAATAGTAGCTAACATACTATTCTGTGTACATGCATACTATATCTAGTGCTTACATGATTCTAAGGGTTTTGTATGCATTACCTTCCTGGGTCCTGCAGGGTAATTCAGAGTTAATTTGGGGAAGTGGGAGGACAGAGCATTGACTAGAGAGGGTCTAAGATAAGGTAGCCACATGGCTGCATGGAATCCAGTGGGTTCAAAAAGCTTGGGCCTCGGGAGCCCGTAACACAGCAGGGCAAAGGGAAGGGGGAGCGATGAGCGTTGGCCAGAGCCCGCAGGGTCAGAGGCCCTGGGTGAGGAGTGTGGTCTGTATCCTGAGACAAATGAGGGCATCCGTGAGCTGCTCCCACCTATACCACCTCTGTATACATTGTCCTTCCTCACCTTCAGTCTATTACGTATCTTTTTCCTTTTATATACTGTGACTTTCCTAAGGGTAGGGGTTGGATCTTATTTATGTCTGTCTACTGCCTAGCATAGAATCAGGATATGGGATTACTCAATGTGTGGGTAGTCAACAGATGATTGTTCATCAGATATTTAATATATTCAACGTTTAATAATGGTTTGTTGTTGTTGTTCAGTCGCTAAGTCGTGTCTGACTCTTTGTGACCCCATGGAGTGCGATGCACCAGACTTCCCTGTCCTCCACTATCTCCTGGAGTTTGCTCAGATTCATGTCCATTGAGTAGGTGATGCTATCTAACCATCTCATTCTCTGCTGCCCCTTTTCCTTTTGCCTTCAATCTTTCCTAGCATCAGGGCCTTGACATGGTAATATTTAATAACTATTGCAGTCCAAGGGGTCGCAAAGAGTCATACACAACTGAGCAACTGAAGTACAACATACATACTATGTGTTTGTTATACACAGATGTTAGTACCTAAAAGATAACTTCTGTTATGCAGGCAATTCTGCTCTAAAGTGTTATGTGCATGCCTATAAAACCCTGCATTCTGATAAATTAAAAAATCACAGCATTTGGGGGACAATTGGACTAAAGCAGAGTATTCACAATTCATACAACTCTGTAATGAAGCACAGTCCAAGCGACGATACCAGTCCAGTTCAAACGGCGTTAAGTTCGGAATTAGAATAAACAGTAACTATAGGGCCTGAGTGACTATAGGCCAATCAATATTGTTTTAAAGGGGGGAGAACTTGATGGAAGGGGCTAGCGAAGGGTTGAGGCTGCTGGGTGTAGAGGCAGAAGCGGGCAGATGTCTTCATCCCAAGTTCCTGGGGCAGAGCACTTTCAGGCCCTGCTGGAGTGTGGCAAGGGCGGTGGTCTCTTGAGCCCCCGGCCTTTGCACAAGGACCGGGGTGAACCAAGCAACACAAGCAGCTCAGACAGAGTGCGTGGCCACTGGAGCCCCGAGGAGGAGCCGGGAGGAGCCCTGTGGCTTGCCCTGCTCAGCTGTGTGTACCTTGCATCCGGCCACCCTCACTTGGTGGTGCAAGGTATTAACGTGCCAGGAACGTTTGCCGATGAGCCAGTGCAACGTCCAGGTTTTGTTGACGTCAGTCGCCTGTATGCCTTGTGTACACTGAACCTCCTTGAGGAAGCATGTACAGCAGAACAAACATTACATAACGGAATACATGACCGATACACCAAGGATGCCTGCTGGCCAGTTTACATCAAGGAACATACCAGTCACATACCCTCTCAGGGTTGTGGACTGTTTTCTTCTTGGTCCACAAGTCTATTTAGTAAACCCATTCTGTGAGCAGAGAGTAAGGCAGGATGGAGTTGGACACTAATCCAAGTGAAAGTGTTAGTCACTCAGTTGTGTCCAACTCTTTGTGACCCCATGGACTGTAGCCCCCCAGGCTCCTCTGTCCACAGAATTCTGCAGGCAAGAATACTAGAGTGGTTGCCATTCCCATCTCCAGGGAATCTCCCCAACCCAGGGATCGAACCCGGGTCTCCTACATTGCAGCCAGATTCTTTACCATCTGAGCCACCAAGGAAGCCCCCTAGACACTAATGAAAGTGAAAGTCATTCAGTCGTGTCTGACTCTTTGTGACCCCACGGACTATATAGTCCTTGGAATTCTCCAGGCCAGAATACTGGAGTGGGTAGCCTTTCCCTTCTCTAGTGGATCTTCCCAACCCAGGGATCGAACCCAGGTCTCCTGCATTGCAGGCAGATTCTTTACCAGCTGAGCCGCAAGGGAAGCCCAAGAATCCTGGAGTAGGTAGCCTATTTCTTCTCCAGCGTATCTTCCTGACATAGGAATTGAACCGGGGTCTCCTGCATTGCAGGCGAATTCTTTACCAACTGAGCTATCAGGGAAGCCCTAGACACTAATGAAGGGTACCATAAACCCGTGATGTGATCGCTTTCCCCATCAGAAGCAGCTGAGCTCACACCTCTGGACTTGGATTCAGAGGACCTCAACCCCATCCTGCCTGAAAGCTGTGCAACCTCAGGAGAATCACTTAACTGCTCTGTGCCTCAGTTTCCTCAACTGCAGAATAGCACCAGTGATACTCCCTGAGTCCTTTGAAGGAGCAGATGAGCTAGTGGATGGAAAGTTCTTTCCAAACTGTAAAGGGCTTTACAAGGTATTGTCCTTCCTGCTGATCAGTGCTGGGCTACCCAGGTCAGCTTGCCTCCTGGGGTGCCTTCTCCTGCCGGATGGTCAGTTCTAAGGGCAGAGGGCAAATCCAGCTACACTGGAATCAGAATAAATTAATAACTGGGATTAAATGCAGATGTTTGGATGAACTTTGGGAAATGTTGCTGGCCTCTGAAGACAGTAAGGAGGAGGGGAGCCCGGCCTCCCTCCCTATCCGATGCCTCCCTCACTGAGCACTCGCCCGTCAGCCTCCGTCTCCAGGCCTGAAGTCATCAGCCAATCCCTGGCCCACTGCCTCGCCCCTGGCCCCTCCCACCAAGCCAGGCCTGCCTGTCCCATCACCCTCTCATTTTGCTTCCCCAAATAGCACAGAAGAAGGGAACACTGATTCTGGAATCATGTGAACTCAGGTTTGGATGAGCTTTACCACTCAGCATCATTACAATCCTGATAGCCAAGTTGTGGTTTCTTGAACCTGTCTCTTCCCCTGGGGAATGGGCTATGACTTCCTGACTTCCTTCCTTCCTTCCCTGATGAAGTGGATTAGAAATGCATGCTTTGCAGACGTTAATGTGCCACAGAATCACCTGAGGAGCTTAAGATGCAGGCTCTGATGCTTAGGGTCCCGAGGAGAACCGGCCCTTCCAACAAGCTCCCAGGTGATACAGTTTCACCTCTGACATATGGGTCCGTGTTTGAAGTACCTGCCATAGTGATAGTACTTCGTGGTATGGCCATAAAGATTCCCCCCCCCCAAAGGGTGCTCCTTTGAGCACAGGGAGAAATGAATAGAGAAACCTCTGCTCCCCTCAGAATTCCAAGGGCAACAAGAAAAAACAAGCTTGGCTGTAAAGGTGGGCAGGGCATGGGGAGCAAGGAGAAGCGTGGTCCCAGCCGCGGCTCAGAGGCAGACTCGCCACGCGCACGTGTGCGCTGCAGGTGGGCCTCAGCCGGCTGCAGAAACCTCTAGAGCTCAGGCCTCGACTTGCCACGCTGGGAACGAACGCATCCTCCGAGCTGGGCGCTCGCCTGCTCCTCTGGCTAGGGCTCTCCTCAAAGCGCTCAGGGCTCGCCCAGCAGGAGTCTCCCAGGGCGGAAATCCACATTGAGGGCTTTTGTTTTCAGGGCTGCAGTATCTTTCGGACTTGAGGCCTGTAGGCAAAGCTTTCCTTCTCCACCCTCACCAACCGTGAACTGCTGCTGCCAAGGAACCGACACCAGGGACTGAAGGCAACTCGGAGTGGGGTTCAGGAGACGCCTCCCCAGCCCCACCCAGCACATCTTGCTTTTAGTTTCACTCTCCTAAAAGGCCTGCTTCTCAGAAAGCTGCTGACTCACCCAGAGTGTGAGGGTCTTTTTTTTTTTTTTCCTTCTTCTCAGCATCATCACAAAGCCCCGAGATTCTTGAGGTCAGTTTAACGAGTGGCTGGGCCTTGACCATTTCCTTTCTTCTCCCCATCTCCATCCCAGGATCCCAGGGCCTCAGACCTTCTAGAAATGGGAGTTGATACCCCCATTCGCCTTGTCCTGCTTTTAATATTGATTATTTCTTCTCTGTAGGTCTTGACGCACTGACTGCTCTGGAGTCAAAGTAAAAAGATTCCCAGGATGTAAGCAACACGGGAACTGGTGAGTGACCATGTGTTTGGCGAAGGTCGGGGCCTCCGCTGGATTTCAGGAAGGGAAGGGAGATGGAAGGGAGCTGGGCAGGGGAAGCGGGGTCCGAAGCCCGTCCAGGGGGTAGCTGAACTTTTGCACCTCTGAAATTGTTTATGTCGAGATGCACCTGGAAACAGCGTGGTGCAGAGAGACTGTGGGTCCCTTAGAATTCGCTTGGTCCCTGTCCACACCTCCCCAGACGCAAACTGGAGCCTGCAGGTGGCTGTGCTGACCTCTCTCTGCTCAGATGCCAGCATCTCAGGCTCACCCTCCAGAGGGCATGGGCTGGGGACTGTTCTCACAAACCTTGTAACCAGGGTTAGGGACGCATTCTTAGAGCACAGAGGGAACTCCGTGGTTCACACCAGTTTGTAAACCATAGCCCCGAGGAGACATGAGTAAATGGAGGTGAGAAAGCCACCTTTGCTCCTTTGAACGGCTGTCACTGGCAAGAGGCGGGCGGGCAGCTAGTGACTCAGCCTAAGGAGAAATTCCTACAAGAGGTCGGCAACTGTAAAAATCGACATCTTTTAGTAGTGAGTTCCCTGTCATTGGCAGAATCCAAGCACAGGTTGGAGAAGCGTGGATGGGAAATATTGAAGTGGGGTGGGGGGTGTTCTGACAGGGCAGTGTTTTACAGACTATTCCGTGATGACCAAGAATCCTGGAGGGGCAGGAGGATGAGGGGAGAGTTTAGGGAGAATGAACGACAGGACTTTGTAAGCTTACACGTGCATTCCTTCAGTGCTGTCTGTTTTATGGGGCAGGCTCCTGCTTTAAGGGCTTCCCAGGTGGTGCTAGTGGTAAAGACCCTGCCGCCAATTTAGGAGATGTAAGAGACACTCGTTTGGGTCGGGAAGATTCCCTGGAGGAGGACACAGCAATCGACTCCAGTATTCTTGCCTGGAGAACCCTATGGACAGAGGAGCCTGGTGGACTACAGTCCATGGTGTCACAAAGAGTCAGACACGACTGAAGCGATGTAGCGCACACACATGTCCTGGAAGTTGCTAGATGAGATGGTCTCTCCCCAGATCTGTTTCCACGGGCCAGCTGTAGCTGAGCTCGCCACACATCACACATGTGACCCCAAACACCTGATCAGTGTGAAGGGTGGGCAGCTCTCCAGGCATGATGGGGTCTCTGATCAGAGGCTCTAGAGAGCTCACTCCCATCCCAGGACCACCAAAGAAAAGAGTTGCCAGCGCATCATGCCATCGAGAGACTTGCCCAGATCCAGACCACACAGACCAGAAGGAAAGGCAGGGTGGGAATGCTGCGCTGGGTTCCCCCGAGTCCCCAGGCTTTGAGAGGACAGTGAGCGTGGCTTCCCCAAGGGAGCGGGCGTTCTCCGGCCCCACATTGTCCAGTGACCAAAACCTGGCCCGATGAGCATGAAAAGAATCGCTCGGTGGAGAAATTGCTCAGAAAAGACACCCGTCGCAAGGGAGAGGGGCTGAAGGTTTGAGTAGGGAGCACGGGGGCCTCCTTTGTGCTTTGTCACCGGATCTTCTTCCCCCTGGGCCTGGGTCAGCTGCCGCAGTAAAAGTGCACCGAGGGCAGGGCGCTGTGGGAGGCCAGAGATGCGGTTCTTTTTCAAGAAACTGACGGCCTGGATGAGAATCAAGTTTGACAGCCCCTGTGCAGAAGCGGCGTGTTAGCTGTGTTCTGAGTGCTGTGTGCAGGGGGTGGGAGAGGAAAGGGAGGGCGCTGGACAGCAGCTGGAGCTGTAACTTGGTGCTTCCTTGCAGGTCTGGAGGCACAGGTTGGGCTTTGAGGACAGAGGCTGTGTCCTTGATTCAAAGGACCTGAGATATGTGCTCAGGAAGTGACTGTTGAATAATTAAAGGGAAAAGGATAGAGAACTCAGGAGGCTGTGTCTGTGGTTAACATCAGACAGCTCGGGTTCAAATCCTGTTTCCTCCACTAGCCATGGGGCCTCATAGACAGAAGTTGCTGATCTGTCTATGCCTCAGTCTTCCCGTCTGCAAAATGGAAGCACCTACTATATAAGAGGGCCGGGAGGAGTCAAGGGAGTGATTCATGCAAAGCTGCTTGGTCCCCTGCCAGTATACTGTTAATGCCCAATAAATATTAGCTCTTATTATTCTTGTTCTGGAAATAGGATGTGATCCCGATTAAGGTTCAGTGTTGGGACAGGAAATAGCAGCATAGGCGAGAGGACAGAGCAGTGGGCCGGGAGTCAGAAGCCCTGGCTTAGCTGCAGGGAGGGGCTGCGAGAAGCATCACTCCCCCCAGGCTTACTCTACAGTGGAGATGTAGCGAGAAGGTGGTCAAGGGCAGCTCCATCTTTCCTGCTCTCTCTCCAGTGGTCCTGGCACTGTCCAAAGGCAGAGGCCACTCAGCTCTTTATTACCTGCTAGGGGGCCTCACAGAGAGTGGTTGGACTTCTCAGGACCTTTCCTTTTCCCAGTAAATGAGAAACCAACGTGAGCCGCCTTCCCTTGCAGAAGTGAAAAGCTCAGGTACAAGAGAGAGTCTGCTGGTGCCAATGGGAAATCATTTAAGACTTGCGCTTGGGTAGTGTCATCTGGGGCCTCACAGTCAGTGAGCATTGATTTCCCAGCTCTTCCCCAGGGAGCCCTGGCTGTCTCCTCAACTGGAAGATAGATTGTCCAAGTGATGCTTCACTATGCAGAAGGCATCATTCACCATCCCAGGATTTGTAGCATATTTCAAATAAAAATGGCACTTGCCTGAAAATTTGTCAGGGTCACCTTTCTTGCATTAGTGGTGGACATAGAACTCTGGAATGGGCTTACTTGGTGGCCTACCTTTTTCCTCTCCTGCTTCATCATGCTGTGATCCTAGCTGGATAATAAGATGGTTGTTGTTCAGTTGCTAAGTCGTGTCTGACTCTTTGTGACCCCACGGACTGCAGCCTGTGCTTCACTATCTCCCGGAGTTTGCTCCATGTCCATTGAGTCAGTGATGCCATCCTTCTTATCCTTTGTTGCCCCGTTCTCCTCTTGCCCTCAGTCTCTCCCAGCCTCAGGGTCTTTTCCAATGAGTCAGTTCTTCGCCTCAGGTAGACAAAGCATTGGAGCTTCAGCATCAGTCATTTCAATGAAGATTCAGGGTCGATTTCCTTTAGGACTGACTGGTTTGATCTCCTTGCTGTCCAAGGGACTCTCAAGAGTCTTCTCCAGCACCACAATTCAAAAGCATCAATTCTTCGACACTCAACCTTCTTTATGGTCCAACTCTCATATCTGTACATGACTACTGGAAACAACCATAGCTTTGACTTTCATTATATGGACCTTTGTCAGCAAAGTGATGTCTCTGCTTTGGTAGTTTAAACCAAAATTGTTTATGGCATAAGCACAGCCCCTGTACCTACAGGGCCCTAAAAACTGTCACTCATGTCAGTCTCCTTCTCTCTGTGTGCCCCCTAACATCCACCAAGTGACCCCAGCTTCAGTTTTGCCTTTAGTGGGCAGGAAACAGGGATGAGGCAGGGGGCAGCTTCAAAGACAAAGCATCAGAGAGAGGCGGTCCCGATTCCTGGTTCCATCAGCCATTGGCCTCTCTCAGCTTCTGTTCCGCCTCTTTTCAGATAAGGTGACTGGGCTAGGTCAGGGGTGGCAAGTAGATTTCATCTCCTGCCAATTCTGATCAATCGGTCATGGCTGCCAAGGGCACTGCATGGAGAAGGACTCTGAGGCATACCCAGGAAAGAGGGTGCTACAATGGATTAGTGATGTCTGCTGGGGAGCAGTAAGGAGGACGTAGCCCACATGCCACCTTTTGGCCTTTGAGAAAAAATGATTTCCAAGGCCCCTGCCTGCTTCTGCACATCGTGGTTTTACATCAGGGGGGCAAAGCACAGCAAAACCTCATTAATCTGGACCACTTTAGGGCCAACCCAAGTGATTGAAAAAGTCTTCATCTGAGGGTGCCTATTGCATGCAGGTGAGCTTTATTATCCTTCAGTTTGCAGAGTCAGCTCAGCCCAGCTAGCTGACAGGTGCAGAGGCCAGGGTGGTGGTGGTCTGTGCTTGCAGGTCTGACCATATGGCTGAGCACACCTGACCTGTAACACTTCTAGGGCACTTACTCTGTGAGTTTTAGATCAATACCAATGAAACTCTCAATGAAGCAAGGCTTTTTTGAAGTAGAAAATCATTCCATGGGCAGCTTTACTTCTGTTTCAAATTGCCAGGGGATCTGAATTAGAGAGATGTCACCGCACTAGCTGGGAAAAAGCTATTTTTCCAGAATTACATGCAGAAGATGAGACCAAGTGGTTCAGAACTACATTTCCTCTGAGTTTCCTGATCTGTAAAATGGGGAATTAATATACCTCACAGGGCTCTGCAGGAGGGTAATTGAGATAAAATGTGGAAAAGACCCAAATCGAAGATCTTGCTCACAAACTATGGTCAAAAGATGCTATTTCTGCCCCCCCCCCATCCCAACCTCTACCTCCATAATTACCTGAAAGCAGAGCTTTCTCCTTGTCATGCATTGGAGAAAAATGAGGTTACAGATTGTCTTAATAGTATCATAACTTCTCAAATGATTCCTGTTAGTTTTTCAGAGGCTCTTTTTTTTGTTGCTGATGATTCTCCCCTAGGAGCGGTCCAGGTAACTCGAGTTACTCTACTCTCAGTCTTCCGCAGGGAGTAGCTGATGCCCCGGGGGTCTGACGTGCATGCATAGGAATGCCGTGGTGACAAGTGTCTCTAGAGGGATTGAAGCCCATTGTGACTAGACCGTGTCTTCCCTTCAGCTCAGCAAGCATCACCACCTGAATTCACCCACTATAGGCAGAGTCCAGACAGCCAAGGGGGAGAAGAGCAAGTTGGAACCCACTGAATTTGAGTGGGAGCATGTCTAAAGGATGGGCTTTACTTGCTCAAAATGGGGAAGAAGTTGGAACTGGAACTCCTCTTTCAGCCTTAGTTTCTGAGATTCTTCAAGATTCAGTTTATACTTAAAAAAAATCAAGACCAGTTAAATCCATATGAAGGGGGGATTGGGACCCACGCACAGCTGGAGGAGCAGCGCCTCTGATCATGGAAGCCGTGTCGGGGTGGGGAAGTCCTGGAAGCCCAAGTGAGCCCGTTAGGACCCCTGGGTGGTTAGCCCAGAGCTGAGTTCTAAGGGGGCAACAGGCAGGCGCATACCTGTTACTCTGGCCATGCTGAGCATCAGTCCCCAGTCTTCTCCAGCCCCTGGCCTGTTCTGGGCTGGATAGCATCATGCTTCTCTTTGGTCCTGTCTCTGGGGCCTATCCCAGAACAGCTTCCCTGCCGCCTAAAGAGCTGTCCCACCCCCAGAGGAGGCATAGCCAGTGGTCACCCTACTGTCCCACAGGCAGGGATGCAGGGAGTGGGGCCCAGCCTGCCCTCCCGTTCTTCCCACTGAGGCTCCACTCCCTGCTGCAGGGACCCTGTCCTCCGTCCTCTCCCTTCATCCTTGCCTGGCCTCAGACTCCTAGATACTCCTTTAGGTGGAGCTGAGGGCACTGTGGACCAGGCAGGACCTTAGGTTTAAAGGTCGTAGCCCCGCCTCTAGAGGCCTGGGCAGGCACATCACGCCAGACTCAGCAGGTGCTGCAGCGTCCCCCTGAGGCCCGTGTCCCCTCTTGGGGCTCCCACAGAGGGTACCGTCTACACCACCCAGCGTGAGGCAGTGCCGCAGAGCACTTAAGACCACACACTCTGGTGCCAGATTGGCTTGGTTAGAATCCCAGCTTGTAGCTTTGCTAGCCCTGTGATCCTGACCAAATTATTTAACTTCTCTGTGCCTCAGTTTCCTCATCTGTAAAATGGGCCACCAGGTAGGGTAACGATGATGACTACGGAGTTTATGAAACATGCATAGAACAATGCCTAGCACTGAGTAAAAGTGTTAGTAAAATAAAACCAGTAGGGTAACTACGTGCAGAAGTCAGTTTGTTGTGTGATCGCCCAACCAATACCAAGATGGTCAGTTTCCTACCCGCAGAAATGAAGTCCCTCATTCTGCCTGTGGGTTCAGGGAGCCTTTCACTTGGACCCTGAGGAAGGGGCAACATTTCTGCAGAAGGAGAGGAAGGGGCAGCCTGGGCAGAGGTGCCGAGGGAGAGTAAGACGTGTAGAGGTTTGCCGGAAGGCTGATGGTGCTGGAGCTGGGAGAGCCTGGTGCGGGAGCACACGCAGCTGAGATAGGCAAGCTCGGCTTGGTCAAACCACAGACGTTCTCGAATGCTACGCTCAGGATTGGACTGTTGGCGGGAAGTAATAAGCAGGTCTCGGGAGTTTTAAACCAAATGATGCCGCCTTGGGTTCAGGAACCTGACATGGTCACAGTGTGGAGGTGGGGCTGCGAGTAAGAAGTCAAAGATGAGGCAGGAGGCCAGAGGCATCTCCAGAGAGGTGACCCCTGGAGAGAGGATGTGGCCACAGCAGGGGCCACAAAGAGGCGGTCACAGCAGGGGCTAGCAAGGGGGTGTCTGCAGAGTACCAATTCAGAGAAAGCATTGCCGGGACTCGAACATGGAAAGTGAGGAAGGAGGGGTCAAGAGCAAGCCCCAGACTCCCAGCTTGGAAATCTAAAAGAATGATCCTGTTAACCAGAGAGCAAACAGAAAAAGAAGTGGATGTGGCAGAAGGTGCTGGGAACATAGTACTGGGCACACGTGTGGGACACCCAGGGTCTGGTTGAACAGGTCATCTTGGAAATCCAAATGGCTTGCATTCAAATCCTAAGGGGTCGTGTAACTTTCATGAGCCTCAGTTTCTCCATCTGTATAATGGGGATCATGCAATTATTACCTGCCCAAGAGAGCTGTGTTGATCAGTACATGTAAAGTGTTAAGGGCTATGCCTGGCACAGACAGATTGCTCAATAAATATGCCCTGGAATTACATTAGTATTAGTATTGATAGTAATCCTAGGATTAGTGTTTGTATCATCATCCTAGTGGAAATGTCCACCATGTGCCTGGAACCCAGAAGCAAGCTTGGGTCGGGATAGATTAATTCAGGAGCCATACGTATATAGGTCAGTGATTATCTTATCAGCCTGGCCAGTATGTTCTTGGGGGAGGAAAAGATGAGCCTGACCTAGGTGCTTTTCTTTTAATGTTTATTTTTACTTGTTTATTTGGCTGTGCAGGGTTTTAGTTGCAGCCAGTGGGAACTGTAGTTGTGGCATACAAATTCTTAGCTGCAGCATGTGGGATCTAGTTCCCCAAGGAGGGATTGAATCCAGGCCCCCAGCATTGGGAGCATGGAGTCTTAGCCACTAGATCACCAGGAAAGTCCCTGACCTAGATTTTTTTCAAATATCACCTTCCCTAACTGCAGTTTAGCCCCCACCCCACCCTTGCTGCCCTATGAAAAATCAACATGGGCCAGCATCACCATTACCCAAAGACACATGCCACATCCCCCAGGCCTATTGGAATGGAACAAGGATGGACAGGCAGCTGATGGAGGAGACAGAGGGGCCATGGGGGACTGGACGCTCTCGGGGGCAGCTCAGAGCCAGAGGACAGAACCCGGGAATGCTGTCAACATGTAAGAGGCAAGCCCAGGAGAAACAGCTCAATCAAGGAACCAAGTCACAAGTGTCCCACATGACATCAGCGTGAAAGCCGCTCAACACGTGGACTAGATGTGAAGACTCCACCATAGGCAGTTGTTTCGCCTGCAGATCCAGGCGCAAGTTCAAACCATACTCCCATTCAGTAGCAGGTTGAGGGGTCTTTGGGGGCTTCCCAGTGACGCTAGTGGTAAAGAACCCACCTGACAATGCAGGAGACTTAAGAGAAACAGGTTTGATCCCTGGGTCAGGAAGATCCTCTGGAGGAGGGCATGGCAACCCACTCCAGTATTCTTGCCTGGAGAATCCCAGGGACGGAGGAGCCTGGCAGGCTATAGTCCATGGGGTTACAAAGAGTCAGGCATGACTGAAGTGACTTAGCATGCATGCACGTGGGGTCTTTACTCCCAACATTATAGCCGTAGAGTCAATGTCTCTGAGCTAAACAGGAGTGGGGAGAAGAGAAGTGAGAAATGGCAGCCCGCCCTCCCCCTACCGTCCACCTAAATCTTCACCCTAGGTGCCCAGCCCTAAACTCCACTCCACGTTCCTCCAGAGCCCAAAGTGTCAGCCAAGGAAGGGTTGACACCTGAAACTGGTAGGAAACAGTACTGAAGTGGATATTGGATTCTATTAGTCAGACTTTTAGTTACAAAATAGAGATCTAATTCATATTGACGTAAGTGCAAAACAGAAAAGCAACTCATGTAATTGAAAAGTCTGAGCTGGTCTGGCTTTGGGCCCAGCTGGAGCTAAACAGTGTCGGCGGGTGTGGTTTTTCGCTCCATCTCCTCCCCCGGCTTTCTTCTATGCGAGCACGTTTCCCCCACCGACCCAGCCCCTTCTCTCAGCAGCCCCCACAGAAAGAGGGCCTTGCGTCTGCCATCGTCATTCTAGAAAATACTCCGGACTTGAGAGAGTTGGGCCGCATGTCTGTCCCTAAGCCGAGGGGGGCTGGCTGAGCCCCAGCAGAGGGACCGTGCTGAGGAGGCCCTGCCTCCCCCAGCCTGTGTGGGATGCCATCCTCGCTTCTGGTTGCCCTCCCAGCTTTGGAGGCCTCTCGTGTGCAGGAAAATGGTTTATTTCCTCTCCCTATTGCTGCTGCAACACTTTCCTTAGTGGCTTCAATCACACACATTTATTATTTTACAGTTTAGGAGGTCAGAAGTGTAAAACGTGTCTCACTGAGCTAAAATCAAGGTGCTAACAAATTGCATTACTGTCTGGAGACTCGAAGGGAACACCTGTTTCCTTGAATTTCCAGCTCTTAGGAGCTTCCTGAATTCCTTTGCTCATGGCCCCTTCCACCTGCAAGGCCGGCAGTGACCAGTTTTCTCATGGCACGTCTCTCTGGCACTAGCTCTTCGGCTTTTCTGTTCCATCTCTGGCTTAACTCTTGTGATTACCTCAGCATCATCTATTTCAAGGTCAGCTGATTCTCAGTCTTAATTCCCTCCGCTACCTTAAGTCCTCTTTGCCATTTAAGGTAACATATTCACAGGTTCCAGGGTTCAGGGCAAAGGCATCTTTGGGGGCTATTATTCTGCCTACCTCAGTGATTGTTACCATCATCAGTTCTAACCTTGATCCACCACTTACCATGTACAAGGTTGTTTCCTAAGAAGTCCTTTATTGTTGTAGTTTAGTCGCTAAGCCATGTCTGATTCTCTTGCAACCCATGGGCTGTAGCCCACCAGGCTCCTCTGTCCATGGGATTTCCCAGGTAGGAATACTGGCGTGGGCTGCCATTTTTTTCTCCAGGGATCTTCCCAGCCCAGGGGTGGACCCAAGGATCTGTATTGGCGGCAGACTTTTTTATCACTGAGCCAGCTAGGAAGCCCAAGAAGTCTGTTAGGTGCCTTTAATTCATTTCATCCTCATAAATCTCCAGGGGTGGGGGGCATAGCAGGTCTTACCATTGAGGAAACTGAGGCACTGGAAAGTTATTCATTTCCAAGGTCATGGATGCAGTAACCTTAGAATTGAGGCTGGAGTTGGACCCCAAAGTCCAGCTCTTCACCAGGAAGCCAACTGATGGAGAATGTTGGAAGTCTTAGAATGATGGGAAGTAGAGATACTTTCCTACAGTAGTCAAGGTAGATGAGGTGGTGGGGAGGTTGTCTGGTGCCAGACACCCTGGGTTTATGTCCCAGCTCTGTCCCTTACTAGTGATATGACCTTGGCCAGCTCTCTCCACTTCCCTCTGCCTTCCTGTCCTGGACAATGAAATGAGCATTGCAAGACTACAGTGAAGTGGTAGCTGGTTTTATTTTTGTTTTTTAAACTAAGACAAATTCTGGACCCCAGTTTTCCTTTTCTACATGTAGTTGCCACCTACTTTTAGTGGGGGGAGAAAACCCCATATCTACATCTCCCTGTTCTTTTCTTTTTTTCCTCTACTTCCCCATAAGGCAGCATGGCAGGGACGAGCCAACCATGACTCTCTCTGAGCAGCCTGTGAGCTAAGAATGGCTTTATATTTTTAAAGAATTGTTTTTTAAAACAAAAATAAAGAATGTGACGGAGACTGCGTGTGACCTACCAGGCCTAAAATATTTGCTCTCTGTCCCTTTCCAGGAAAAGTGTGCTGACCTCAGAAAGCACAGGGTTGGAGAGCCACGCAGTCCCGGTCTGCACTGGCTGCTCGGGGCCCCTTTAGACCGTGAGCCCTCCGGTCGGGAGGAGGGCCTCTCGTAACCACGGTGGCAGAGTAGCGCTGGTAGCAGCAGCGGAGGTGGCGGCAGCCAGGATTTATTGAGCATTTACTCTGGGCGAGCGCCGTGGTAAGAGCCTCGTGGCCTTAAATCAGACCCTCCGCAGCGCTCTGAGGAACACACACTGTGAATGCCTCTGATGTGCGGGGAAAACAGAAGCTGCTTGGAGGAACAGGGCACCGACTCGTGGTGACACAGGAGAGGGACAGGGACTTGAACCCAGGCAGTCTGGGTGTACACTTCTCCTCTGCCACCCTGTTGCCGCCATCACCTCTCCTTTCAGGCAGAATCAACTTTGACCACGCCTCTTGCGTTTACTTGCCTCACCTCTTTCTCCCGCTTCTCCCACAAAATTCCCTTCCCCTGCAAAAGAGAATCTGAAAAATGGAAGAGCTGTGAGGAACGACTCAGACTTGAACATGTAAAATTTTATTGCCAGCATCCATCCCTCCATCATCCATCTGTCCATCACCCATGCATCCATCTATCCATTCATCGAGCAAACACAGCACAGCACCAGGGACTCAGGAGCGCCCACATCTTTGGCAGTGCCAAGTGGGGCAAACCTCAAGGCCCCAGGTCCCCCAGATTCACTGTTGTGGGGAAGCGCCCAGAGGAGCTCATTAAATAACACCGAGCACTTGATTCACATGCTTCAATTCGGGGCAGCGCCAGGCTATCCCAGCACCCTCCCCCCACCCCACATGGTTACCGTGACAACATTATTTTAACAAATAACTCCTTAATATTTAATGAAAATTACGCTCCTGACAGGCAATCAGAGCAACCACACTGCAGAGCGCTTAGAGGGCTCCACGAGGACATTTTTGCACGAAGCCTTCAGTTTCCCCTGATGCCCGTGTACCATCCATTGCCAGAAAATGCAAGTGTTCTGGGGGCTGGGAGCCAACACGATGCCAGGCCTCCATTGCACGCAGCAGTTGAGGGTTGTCACTTCTTTAATGCAGAATGTCACAGCGGCTACCCGCGGACGGGGGAGTGTGATAGCAGTATTTAAACGCGCCTTTGTACGCTGATCTACTCATTTCACCACTGCTTGCCTGCGGCTGCTGCAGCCTCATCTGCTTTCTGTGTCTTGAATCTCGAGCTGGGTTGTGGAACCATGTGCAGGGAGCCCAGAGCCTGCGAGCACCAGGGTGAGAAAGAGCTGTTTCCTTTTCAAGGCACCATCTGGTCCCAGCTGGTTGATTCATAACAGCCAGGTGCAAGGATGGGAGCACCCAGCCCTCTGGCCTCCAAAGGGCTAATGCCAAGAGAGCAGAGACCAGAACATTCTGTGGCAGCCTCCAGCACTCTGATGGGCCAGCTATGGGCTGAGCCTTGGGGGGGGGGGGGGGGGGCACAAATTAATTCATACATTGGAGATCCCCATTGGGAAAGATGGGTGATTAACAAAGTGGGGAGAGTGTTAGTGTAGTGATCTGTTAGCTGTGTGCCCTTGGGTAAATTTCTTAACTTCTCGGTGCTCCAGTTTTCTCATCCATAAGTTGGAGATGATAACGCTAACCTATAGGACAACCCAACTGTGGTTGTGAGGTTTAAAAAAAAAATGAAATAAATGTATAAAAAGCACTAAAATCATTCTTAAAATACTCAAAACAGTGGGCACATGGTAAGTATTAAAAAGCTGCTAGCTGGGATTTCAGGTTCCCATGGTACCCTGCATACGATTATAATAATAGCTGATGTCTGTGAAGGGCTTACTGTCCCTCAGGCACTAAGCAGTGATGGAGGGACACGATGTCATTTAATCTTCACGGGCAATCCTGTGAGGCAGATACTCTTATGATTATCATCCTCACCTTGCAGAAGAGGAAATGAGCCCAGAGGGGTTGGGGAACTAGTCGTGAGGCTATAGTAAGAAGGGATTTGAATCCAGTTTGTCTGCATCTGCCTCCTGACAAAATGCACACAGGTGGGGCTGGGACCACAGGTACCTTCCTGGAGGCTCTGGGGACAGCTGTCTGGGGCAAGTGGCCATGGATGTCTTGAAGGCGCATGGATCTTCATGGACAGAGGATGGGACTTGAAGGTGGAGGAGTGGTTCTAAGTAAGAGGACCCTGAAGAGCTTGGACAGCCTACACTGAGGAAAACCACAGCCTGGTTGCCTATTCAAAAAGGCAGACTCTTGGCATTGAGAGGGAGCTTATCTTAGATAGTGACCTGCATAATTTGCATACATTTGATTTTTATTTAAAAGGACTGAAAGAGAAAGCATGAGACATAAGAGGGAGGGCACAGTCTTTGGAGTTCTCCATTTCCTCATGTAGGGTTTGATTAGGTCATGTGTCTGTGGGGTTTCCCTGTGGCTCAGCAGTTAAGAACCCGCTTGTTCAATTCCTGCATCAAGAAGATCCCCTGGGGGAAGGAAGTGGCAACCCACTCCAGTATTCTTGCCTAGGAAATCGCACAGAGGAGCCTGGAGGGCTATAGTCCATGGGGTTGTAAAAAGAGTCAGACACGACTTAACAACTGAGCACCCACGCAAAGTGTCTGTAGCAAGGGTGTGTGTATATGGAAAATGAAAATATTTTGTGCTTGTACCTCCAAAAGCAAAGAAAGAAAAATGTTTTAGGCTGTGTAGCAGATTACAATCAAAGACATAGTGTATCACATATTTTAATATATATGTGTGTGCATGTATCAGCTATTAATTGTCACAGTAGTGATTCATAACAAACCTCTACCAAACTCACTGGGGAACAACAGGAAGTAATTGTTTAGCTCCCAGTCTGTAGGGTTCAGCCTGTCTGTGTTGGTTTTGCTTATGAACCTGAGGTCAGCTAAGGGTCAGTGGCTCTGCTGGTCTCAGATGGGCTCACCATCACCTGTGGGATGGCGGGAGGGTGGCTGCTCTCAGCTGACCTCGGCTGGGACGACAGGGGTGAGCTGACCACACTCCACACGTCATCCCTCTCCAGCCGTCTTGCCCAGGCATGTTCTCGGGGTAGGCAAGTGAGAGCTCAAGCAGAGAGCTGCCAGTGCTTTCCCAAGCCGTGGCTTGCGTCCCATCTGCTAACAAGCATCCCGTGAGCCAAAGCAAGACACATGGCCAGAGTGGCAGTGCGGAGGCTCTACAAGGTTTAGCATCAAAGAGTACAGACGCTCGGAGGGGCAGAGAATCAGGACCCTTATCACAATCAGGAACACTTTTCCCCGATATGTAAAATAGATGGTCCGTGGGAAGTTGCTGTATAATTCGGAAAGCTCAACCCGGTGCTCTGTGACAATCTCGAGGGGTGGGAGGGAGGTTCAAGAGGTAGGGGACATGTGTACACTTACGGCTGATTCTTGTGGTCGTATGACAGAAACCAACACAGCATCGTGAAGCAATTATCCTCCAATTAAAAAACTTTTTTAAAGAAAAAACATGTTTCCCAAAATCCACATGACGAACCATCAAGCCATCAGGGAGAAGAAGTCCTCAGCGATGGATTGGAATAGTCACATAACTTCTTCTGGCCCTGGAGCCACAAGATGAACTTGACCTCAAAGTAGGTCTTCGGTGCACAGCAATGAAATCAGCATCTGAGTCTTCAGCATGACACCTGACCCCTGATTCAGGGTGTCCGCAGTGATGAGCAGACCCTTTGGCCAAGGAATGGGGACTGGTGTGCTCCCATAGCACTCGGCTTGGATGCCTTCTTGTCCTGAGCTGCTTTCTCCCAGAGCCCTGAGAACTTGGTGTGAGCCTTGTTTCCCAGCAGAACTTTGTACTCCAGGTGCTCCCTGAAGGCAGTCTGCTTAGAAACATAGGGAAATGAAAGCAGACCCTGTCTAAATATTTTTTCTTAATTCCAAATCATTTTTGGTTTGTAGTAGCCCCGGGCTTCCCTTGTGGCTCAGCTGGTAAAGAATCAACCTGCAATGTGGGAGGCCTGGGTTCGATCCCTGGGTTGGGAAGATCCCCTGGAGAAGGGAAAGGCTACCCACTCCAGTATTCTGCCCGGAGAATTCCATGGACTCTATAGTCCATGGGGTCACAAAGAGTCAGACATAACAGAGCGACTTTCACTTTCAATGCATTGAATGTAGTTTGCACTTGATACTTCGCATAACGTGAAGGACTAGAATGATTCCCATTTCACAGGTCAAGAGACTGAGGCCCAGGGACCCGCGTGACCTCTTCAGAGTGACAAAGCCAGGTGTGCAACCAGCCCTCTCTCTCTCCACCCCCAGCGATCTCCAAGTTAGCCCCAGGGACTGCGTTCCCATCTTGATTCTGGCTCTTGCAGACATCTGATCTTGGATATGTCACTTACCCGCTCTGAGCCTCTGGAGAGAATTCTACTCCCTGATAGGGTTTTTATTTTTTATCTTTTTTAAATTTTATTTATTTAGGTATTTATTTTTGGCTGTGCTAGGTCTTCACTGGTGCTTGGGCTTTTCTCTAGTTGCAGGAAGAGGGAGCAGCTCTCTAGTTGCAGTGCATAGGCCTCTCCTTACGGTGGCTTCCCTTGTTGCAGAGGACAGGCTACAGGCGCACAGCTTCAGTAGATGGGGCCCGTGAGCTCCGCGGTTGCAACTCCAGGGCTCTAGAGCACAGGCTTAATAGTTGTGGCATGTGGGCTTAGTTGCTCGGCAGCATGTGGGATCTTCCTGGATTAGCATTAGAACCCGAGTCTCCTGCATTGAATGCAGAAGGATTCTTTCCCACTGAGCCACCAGGGAAGCCCCCTGATAGGGTTTTTATGATAAGTAAATGAATTTAAAATTAACTGAGATTCTTGAGTGCTGCCCTCCAGTCAGAAATGTTCCTCATGCTCTCACGTAATCCTCAAACCACCCTGAGAAGTAGTACTGGTATTATCCCATCCTTACAGATAAGCAGCTGAGGCTCACTGACCCCCAGTGACCAGCCGGAGGTCACACCGTGGTAGAGCTGGGACCTGCAGAAGTCTGTGTGCCTCAGAAACCAAGGCCCCTCTGCTTCCTATGAAGAAGTTCAGAAAGGATGCTGTCATTTTCCTCTGGGAACCTGGAGATCGAGCAGCACATAAGGGAAAACCCTGCTGCCACCCTAAAAATCATGTAAAACTGGTGTTTCCCCAAGCATCTAGCCCCTTCAGACAACAAGAATGTTATTTTAGAGCTGGGGTCGCTGCTTCTGGGCCACGGACCTGTACCTCCTGTCAGATCAGTGGTGGCATTAGATCAGATACAAAGTACAAAATAAACAGGGTTTCCCTGGTGACTCCGTGGTAAAGAACCCTCCTGCCAGTGCAGGAGACATGGATTCGGTTCCTGGATTGGGACGATCCCCTGGAGGAGGTAATGGACAACCCACTCCAGTATTCTTGCCTGGAGAATCCCATGGACAGAGGAGCCTGGCAGGTTACAGTCCATGGGGTCGCAAAGAGTCGGGCACGACTTATGACTGAGGACATGTGCATGTAGAGTAAATGTAATGTGCTTTAATCATCCCGAAACCATTCCCACCCACCCAGTTCGTGGAAAAATTGTCTTCCATGAAACCAGTCCCTGGTGCCAAAAAGGCTGTTGACCACTGCTTTAGAGAATCCCTGAGCTCATGCCCCAAGGACCAACAGGGGAAAAAAAAAAAAACACACTACTCCAGCTAAAGGTTGAGTTCATTGAACCCAATGATTCAGAAGGCAGTAGCATCATCTAGCACTTGAGAAACACTGAATGAATTACGTGCCCAAATTCCTCTGGCTCAGATGTAATATCACCGCCAGTTTCATTTACCAGGCACGTGAGCGTTACTAAAAGGATCCACACTGGGCACTTAGGCCCCTGACACCTCTCCTATCTATAAAGCTTTCTGAGCACCTTGACGGCAGAGTCTTTTAACTCATGAAGGGTGGTTAGAGCACAGATGAGTGCCTGTGTTCCACAGATAAGAAAACAAAGGCTGCAGCCCGTTAAATTTTGGCAAAAGAGGTCAAGGCCAACACTGACTAAAACTGTTTCTCTGTGTTCACTCAGAATCGTGGGTCCAGATTTCTGTTCCACCATTTACTGTCTGTGTTGGCGCTAGTGGTAAAGAACCCAGCTGCCATTGTAGGAGACGTAAGAGACGAGGGTTCGATCCCTGGATCAGGAAGATCCCCTGGAGAAGGCAATGGCAACCCACTTTAATATTCTTGCCTGGAGAATTCCATGGACAGGGGAACCTTGCAGGCTGCTAGTCATGGGATCGCAAAGAGTCAGACGTGATGGAAATGACTGAGCACAACCTTGGGGAAGTTACTTTCCTTTTCTGTGCCTCTGTTTGCACCTCTGTAAAATGGGGATAATAGTGATTACCTTTTAGAATTGTTCTGAGAATTAAGTAGTTAATCCATGTCGTGTGCTTAGAACCACAGTACCTGAAGCACCCAGGAAGCCTGTGATATATACTGCATCTTGCTATTACTATGTGCATGTTGATTAATCATTATTGGAAATGAAGCTTAGTAAATGTAGTTTGGAGACAAAATCCCTAGGGGGCGTGGGAGTGGAATCACAACAGACGGCTCGTGTAATGAGCACATTCCAGAGGCCACTGGGATAGGTGACTTGCCCAAGGTCATCCTGCTCGAGAGAGGCGGCGTGGGAAATAGAAGCCAGTGTCCCTGACCCCAAGGTCAGGGTCCTTTCTGCTTGTCCACAGCTCCTGAGAAGGGGCTTCTGCCCCATCCCTAAGTCCTCTCTTCTGCTACTCTGTAACTTACCATGAGAAAAGGGTCTGCGCTCACATATCTGATGGAAACCTCCCCGAGCTCCTTAAACCTTCCAGCCAGCAGATTCAGTGGTGCTGAGAACCTGTGTTTGCAGTAACCATGCAAAAAGGAGATAGTCTGTATGGAAGAGCACTTAATTAAGCACTACGTTTAATTAAATCAATCTTCCTCTCTGCCTCCATGCCCCCCTCAAACCAGAAGCCTGTTGAAACCCTTAACTGGAAGTCCTGATTTGAGCCGTTTCTAATCAGACTCAAAATTGCTAGCTTGTTGTCTTAATCTGCTCTGAGATATCAGGCTTCCGTATGTGATTCATCTTTCCTTTCCTTGGCCATGTTTCAGACACAGACAGTCATTGCACTATGGCTTATCATGTTGTGGTTGTTGTCCCCTGAAAGGAGTGAGTGGAAACAATAACTTCCTTGCGTATTTCTTCAAGCACCCACACACCCCTCTTTTTAATTCCAAAGCCAAAGGATGAGCTTTGCGCATTATTTTTTTTTTTGCAACCACTGTGACCAAGGTCCTTTGCCTCCACCCTCAAGAATCTTCATTAATTTTTTTAAACCTTCTTTCTTCCCTTTTCTGAAGGGTGGTGACCTGCCCCAAGTTGTGAAATAATGACAGCATGCAAAACTGGACCTTGGGTCCCCTAGAATTTCTCCCTCCCCTCCCAAGTCCGGGGGTGCCTGCCACTTCCTGAAGCCCACTTCTGCCACCCTGGTCCAGTCCTTGGGACTGGCCAGGTGGGGCCTGAGTGAAACTGCAGAGCTCTTGTGTTGAGGTGTGATGGCCGTGCTGAACGAAGCCTGGCCCTCGTGGAAGGAGTGGTGGTGGGAACACTGAGAAAACTCATGGAACCGGAAGCAAGCAGTGGAAACCCTGGGTGCAGGTGGCCATGCAAATTCAGCCCATAACGGGGGGTTGGGGGGGTACCTCCACTGGGCCCAGCACCTGTGCTTTTTTTTCTTTTTCTCTTCTCTTTTTTTGATCGAAGCATAGTTGGTTTACAGTATCCTGTTAGTTTCAGGTGTGTACAGGGTTTACTGCATGACCATGCACTTTTCTGATCCTTACATGGCCAACCTCTGATTCTTCCTATTTCCACTTAAAGACACCTCTTCAAGGATAGAGGCAAGGATGGTAGACAGAGGGGTAACAATACTGCAGAAAAAAAAACAAAAAAAACAAAACCACTGGAGCTGGGGGTGATATGACCTGGGTGAGATTTTTCAGTGTTGCCCTGAAGTGAAGTGACAGTCACTCAGTCATATCCAACTCTTTGTGACCCCATGGACCGCAGCCCACCAGGCTTCTCTGTCTATGGGATTCTCCAGGCAAGAATACTGGAGTGGGTTGCCATTTCCTGAAGCAGCGTAGAATTGTTGGAAAACAAAGGCCAAAACAGGAGAGCAGGCAGAGGGGCGGTGGCAGCTTGAACCAGGAAAGAAAGCAGTGGGAAGCGGTCAGATTTCAGGGTGTATTTTGGAGGAAGAGACAACAGGAGCTGCTGATGAATAGGCTGGAGTAAGCGGAAGGGTGGGTTCTTGCCTGTCTGGACTCCACTGCTGAGACCTTGCTGGCTCATGAAGAAGTCACCGGATTGCAGTCAGGAGACAGGCCTGAGCCATGAGCAGTACGGTACTTGGCAAGTCAGCGACAGCGTCATAGCACCGAGATGTTGAATTTCTCATTTCTAGAGGAACCACCCAGGGGCCCGTCTGCACAGTGACAGCATGTGGCTGTGATTCACGCAAACACACCCAACGAGAATGAATACAGAGGACATCAGGAGGCCGGGCATCTTTGTCCTGCTCAGTAAAGGAAGGGCCCCTCTTAGGAGGCACAGTGTCACATTGGAGGTTTGGAGTGGCATTGAAAGTCTTCACTGTAACAGCCCTGACAATAACAACATATTTTAAACAGTGCTTTTCAGCAGTGGGAGGAGGCAGGGGCAGCTTTGTCCTCCCAGAGGACATGGGCAAGGTCTGCAGACATGTTTAGTTGTCACAGCTGGACGGGGGTTGCTCCTGGCATCTACTAGGTGAAGGATTTCAGCATGCTGCTGAACACCCTACAACACACAGGATGGCCCCCTCAACAGAGAGTGAGCTGACCTAAATGTCAACTGTGCCAAAGCTCAGAAATCCTGATTTTTTCCCTCAGTTGGCATAACATAATTTCTTTTATTTCTCGTATTTTATTGACATGTAGCTGATTTACAGTGTTGTGTCAGTTTCAGGTATACAGCAAAGGGATTCAGATTTTATGTATTTTTTCTTTTACAGATTCTTTCCCTTATAGATTATAGCAACATATTGAGGACAGTTCCCTGTGCTATAAAGTAGGTACTTATTGGTTATCTATTTTACATATAGTAGCATGTGTATGTTAAGCCCCAATTCCTAGTTTATCCCTCCCCCCTTCCCCTTTGATAGCCATAAGCTTGTTTTCTATGTTTGTGGGTCTTCTACTAGTTTACTAGTAGAAGTTAATTTGTATCATTTCTTTTAGATTCCACACATAAGCGATAGCATATGACATTTGTCTCTCTCTGATTTACTTAGTATGATAATCTCTAGGTCCATCCATGTTGTTGAAAATGGCATTATTTTATTCTTTTTCGTGGGTATGTAGTATTCCACTGTGTGTGTGTGTGTGTGTGTGTGTGTGTCTGTCTGTCTGTCTGTCTGTCTGTCTGTCTGAGTAACATCGTCTTTATCCATTCATCTGTTGATGGACATTTAGTTTGTTCCCATGTCTTGGCTATGGTGAGTAATGAACAGTTAATAGTACTGCAATGGACATTAAGGTGCATGTATCTTTTGATGAGGTGCAATGAACACTGAGGTGCGTGAATTATGGGAGAAATCCTAATTTTAAATATAGACATCCCACGCTGGGGGGAAATGGTTAACCCTATTCAGGCCTGCTGTAAAATCCTGTGGTTCAGAGCATGGGCTTTGTGGCCTGGTGGGCTCTGCTGGTGTCTACACCTGACAGAGGAGTTTCTTGCTCTATATGCTTAGAAGGCATTGGTGAAGAGTTAAGTATGCATACATTTATAGTAACCTGTCTGAAAGGCTGCCAGTTTCAGGGAAATATTTCTTTTAATTAAAATGCACAAAAATGCCATTAAAAGTTAAGCAACATGTGCCAAAAATTGGAAGCAACTGAAATGCTGTTCTGTAGGTACCTAGATAAACAAACCATGGTGCATCCACACAGTGGGGTGTTACTCAGCCACAAAAGGAAATGAGCTCTCAGGCCAAGAAAACACATGGAGGAACCTGAAATGCATCTTAGTAAGTGAAGACAATCCAGCGTGCTTCCATATTGTATGAGGCCAGCTCTAGCACATTCTGGTAAAGGCACAACTACAGGGAGAGCAGAAAGGTCAGGGGTTGCCAGCAGTAGGCGGGAGGGAGGGGTGAATATGTGCAGCACGGGCGGTTTTTATGGTGGTGACACTCCTCTGTATGAGACTGTGAATGGACATGTGTCATCATAGATTTGTCAAAACCCATTACATGAACAATACAAAGCATGAACCCTACTGTAAACTGTGGACTTTGGTTAATGATCAGTTTTGTTGGATCAATATTGGTTCATCAAGTTGTAACAAATATACCATATTAGTGCAGGATGTTAATAGTAGGAGAAACTAGGGGAAGAGAGGTAAGGAGGGATGTGGAAACTCTACTTCCTGCACATTTTTTCCATAAAACTAAAACTGCCCTAAATATTACATACTTAGTCACTCAGATGCATCCAACTCTTTGCAACTCCACAGCCTATAGTTCGTCAGGCTCCTCTGTCCGTGTCATTTTCCTGGCAAAAATATTGGAATGGTTTGCCATTTTCTCCTCTAGGGGATCTTCCCAACCCAGGGATTGAACTGGTGTCACCTGCATTGAGGGCAGATTCTTTACCGCTGAGCCGCTGGGGGAGCCCTGCCCTGAATATTAGTCTATGAATTTTTTAAGTTAATTTGAGCAATATGATATATAACAGAATTAACAAAATTACTCATTCTAATAGCTAACACGTACCGAGTGCTTCCAAAGCAGCAAACACATCATAAAATTTTGTTACTGTCATTATTGTGGGCGAGGCTCTAACAGAAGACCTGGGAAGGAATGGCAGCTCTCAAACAGCACTCACTCAGGTCCAAAAAGGTACAGTGTTGAGCCTTAGAGATTTGGTCCCCACCACAGCCCTAGGAAGAAGGTCCTAGCATCATCATCATTTTATAAGACAAGGAAATGGCCACTCAGAGAGGTTCAGTCATGTAAGCTGTGTCACAGCACTGGAGGCGGGATGTGAATCAGATCTAATGAACTGCGGGGCCCGTGAGCCTGACCGTGTGCTCTGCCATTGTGCACGCGCGCGTGTGTGTGTGTTCTGTGTGTGTGGTGTGCATCAGAGAGAGAAATGGAAGCGAAACGGGGGCAATTGGTGAGTGTAGATAGAAGGAAAGAGGAAGGAAGAAATGCATCAATAAATGAAAATATCCCTTCCCCTCTGGTAACAACCATTCTATATCTCCATGTTTGCTTTCGCTTGGTCTGGAAGGGTAGCAGGGAGGGTGAAATGGGTAAAGGGGATCAGCTGTAGGTTGATGGATGGAAACTAAACTTTTGGTAGTGAGCACCCTGTAATATATACAGAAATGGAAATATAATAATGTTGTACACATGAAACCTATATGATGTTATAAACCAGTGTTATCTTCATTTTAAAAAAGAAACTACACAAATGAAAGAGAGGGGGAAAAAAAGAAAGTGTCAGAAGAAAACAGAGGAAAAGGGCAAGGAGCCACTTTCCCTGGAGCTGCCTGGAGCTGGTGGCTTGGGCTCAGGAAGGTTTTGCCAGCGTCCCCTGTCCACAGCCCCCGCCTCGTGTCTGGGTCTCTTCCTGTGGGCGTTGCGACCTTCTACCCCACTTGCCCACCAGGGTTCATCACGGGGTAGTGTGCAGCAGTGACCCAGGCCAACCAGTGTTTCCCTCGGGCCCTGGCCAGCCTGAGAGCTGAAGCCAGCCTCCATCCTGGGTGGTCCTGGATTGCTTCTCTTGTCCAAAGTTGCATGGCGGGTTCCCAGCCAGCTGCAGAAGTCCCCCCTCCACCCCCGCTTCTCCAGAGGTGGTCTCCGTTCAAAGGGGAATACAAGGACCCGGCAGCAGCCATCACACTCTTAAATGAGCATGAGCAACCCGTGATCCCAAAGAGCCGCCTCCAGCCCCGCAGACAGCGTCAATGCCTGCTGCTTTCAGACACCAGAAACAGCCACTTGCCTCTTTCAGAAGGTGCCAGAATGAATTGCCCTGAGGACTCCCTCCAGCTGCTGCACCTCGCATCTTCCCATCCTCTATAAGGTGATGTCATGCATGGGAGACAAGGTGGCATTCCTCTCTCTCAAGTCACTTTCTCAGTTCTACATTGCCCCTCCTTTTTTATTTAAATCCATCTTAGTTAGCTTCACCCTAGTCCCCCACTCACTCACAGAGAAACCCACATGAGGACCTGGATGTTGTCCTGATCATTTCTGGTCCTCTCTGTGTCTGGAACCGTGCCTAACACAGAGTGTGTCCTCAAGAAGTGCTTGAGTGGCATTGCTCTGAATGAGTTAATGGTGCTACTTTGAGTCTCAGCCAAGGGCAGAAAATCCAGAGGGGCATTACTTTTTGTCCATTCCAGAAGACTTCAGATTGTTGTTCAGTTGCTCAGTTGTGTCCAACTCTTTGCGAACCCATGGGCTGCAGCACACCAGGCTTCCCCATCCTTCACTATCTCCCAGAGCTTGCTCAAACTCGTGTCCATTGAGTCAACGATGCCATCCAACCATCTCATCCTCTGTCATCCCCTTGTCTTCCTGCCCTCAATCTCTCCCAACATCAGAGTCTTTTCCAACAAGTTGACTCATCGCAGCAGGTGGCCAAAGTATGGTAGCTTCAGCATCTATCCTTCATTCTCATATATTGTTTTTCAACACCCCCACATTGATTTCTCTCATCCCTCTCCCCAGGGCCATCACCAAGGCGCTGCATTATTGACACTTCATGTTAACACGTGTCTCCCTGTTGCCCTCCCCTGTCTCTTTAAAGGGGGCACTTAGGTGGGGGCAGATTGAAGAGCCAAGAGTAATCGCTTCATAGGGGAGGTCTGAGCCCTGGTGAGGACATTTGCAATTATATTAGGTGGGGAAAGGCACTTTTGGAAGAAGGGACACCTGGGGGTGAGGCTTCTGCAGGGGAGCTGGCTTCTCTTCAGAGGCGCTGCAGGAGATGCTTGCTGAGCTGCACAGGAAGAGGGTGTGGCTGCTGGGATTACTTCCAGCATAATTGGCTTTGCATGGCTCACGTATCAGCAATCAATTTCTGTATTTCCTTTTACAGTTGGAATTCATAAACAAATCTGTGTGTTCTCACCCTGTAGCATTTTTTTTCCTGCTTCTTTCTGCTGTTTTGCTGTTCATCTCACTAGCACTTAGACTCCTTATGTCTCCGATATGGACCAAACATTTCATATCTGGTGGCTCAAATGGTAAAGAACCTGCCTACATTTGGGAGACCTGGGTTCAATCTCCAGGTCGGAAAGATCTCCTGGAGAAGGGCATGGCAACCCACTCTAGTATTCTTGCCTAGAAAATCCCATGGACAGAGGAGCCTGGTGGGCTACAGTCCATTGGGGTCGCAAAGAGTCAGACACGACTGAACAACTAACACGCACTCAGACACACACACGTTCAGGATGCTAGATGTGAGGCAACAGGGGAGTAAGGTGGGTGCCCTTTAGGTGCCCACAATCTAGCAGCCAGGCAGTTTTGAGATTGTGTGGAAAATGCTCTGACCAGTGTACACACAGAGGAGAGTCTTCTGCAGGGTGACCATCAGGACCATCTTTAAAAACCTCCCATCAGATCCCAGGAAGATCCTCAGTCCTCCCACCTGCCAAGTCAGACCCTCCCCCAAAGAACAAGCTTTTATTAAGAGTTTCAATCATCTCACTCTTAATTTTTCTCTCTCCTGCAATCAGTGAGTCATCAGGCTGTAATTCATTAGGATTACTCTTATCGTCGGTGAGAGCACAGCTGGGCACTCTGTCTCGGCCGGAGCTCTCTGCAGACAGGAGGGGCCAATGGCAAATGCAGGGGTGGGGGCACACCCTACCAGGTCCTGGGATGCCCCCTCGGAGGAGGAAGACTCAGGAGGGAGGCAGAGACACTCACCAGTCTGGATCCAAAGCCCAATTCCCACAGCTCTTGTATAGCTCTTTTCTATGACCCTTTTATTGAAGGTACAATTTTTATTAAAAGGGATGAGCTCTTCTCTAAGAATTCTTTCACTCTCTGCCCTCTTCTCTGGTTTCACTTTGCATCAGATGGGCATAGCTAGACCTATTTCATGGGATTCTGGAGAGGATAAATCAAGATAATGAATATGAACGCCTGTGACACAATGGTGGAGGTGATTGGCATGTTTTGAGCACTTGTTCTCCATTTTTTGCACCATGCATGCAGTGTCTCATTTAATTCCTACAGAAACACTGTGAAGTGGGGCTTCTTTGGTTCATTTATCTATTCATGCTTTTAAAAAACATTTATTGGGCATCTACTATGGCCAAATATTATGCAACTGGGGATCTAGCCATGAACAGGCAAAGTCATTGCATGCATGCGTTCTAAGTTGCTTCAGTCATGTCTGACTCTTTGTGACCCCATGGACTGCAGCCCACCAGGCTCCTCTGTCCATGGGATTTTCCAGGCAAGAATATTGGAATGGGTTGCCATTTCCTCCTCCAGGGGATCTTCCCAACCCAGGGATCGAACCCATGTCTCTTTCTATTTCCTGAATTGGCAGGTGGGCTCTTTTATGACTAGTGCCTCCTGTTACACCATTTTATAGACCAGGACACCAAGACTCAGAGACAGTAAGTCACTTGGGCAGGGTCACAGCACCACTTGGCTGGCTCTGATGCCAGTCCCTGCTCTGCTGTGAGGGACTATCTCCCCAGGTCTGAGCACAGTGCTAGGAAAGGAGAGAATTTTGTTGATGTCTGAAGCTTCCTTCCACCCTCCCCCCGGCTTTGTGTAGATTTGATTACGGGACATCAAGGAGAGGACTGCCTGGGGATTAGGAGTTAACGGGTGTGACCTCAGAGAAGTTGTTTAACCCCTCTGAGTCTGTTTCCATGGCAGTGAGTTGGAGAGGAAATTAACAAGGTTGGATGGCCTTCCAAACAGCCAGCATATGGGAACATGCTTGAAAACCTGATGTCCTGGGTCTTCCCTGGTGATTCAGTGGTTAAAAATCCACCTGCCAATACAGGGGGACGGGTTTGATCCCTGGTCCAGGAAGATCCCACAAGGCAGCTAAGCCTATGCGCCACAACTGCTGAAGCCCTCACACCCTAGAGCCTATGCTCCACAACAAGAGAGTAGCCCCTGCTTACCGCAACTAGAGAAAGCCCACACGTGTTAATGAAGGCCCAGTGCAGCCAAAAATAAATGAATACATTTTTAAAATACACTGGTTATATCACCTTCAGCAAGTTACTGACCTCACTGTGCCTCAGCTTTGTCATCTATGAAATGGGAAAAATACAGCACATAATGAGAGGGCTGTTCACTAGAATTAAGTAATCTTATTCTAGTGCTAACCACTGTGACCCCCTACTGTCCAGCACCTTAACTTTGTTCCTTTCTTCAAAAGTGCAGCAAAACCCTGATATTCTGAGATGGTCCTAATGATTACATTTCTTACTCTGAAAATCAAGCCTATTGTTTCTGGAAAACATCATGTCCCACTATTCAATGTGGAATTTATAGCCTTCAGACTGGGAGGTTTCTGCTTTGTCTGTTTGTTTTGTTTTGTTTTTTTAATACGACATTTAGAAATTTAAAGGAGCAATTTCATTTCCATTGACTGAAGTAGATTGTTGAAAGAACAAGAAAGCTAAAGAGCAGGTTCTCATTCCAGGACACAGCCTCATACATGGAGTGATTTTTGTGTTTTCCTGACAAAGAACTAAGACTTTGTTTTTCCTTCAGACAGTGGTGAAACCTCCTGTCTCAAACCCAAGTCAGTTTTGTTTAACCAGAACAACTGGGAGTATGGACCAGGAGATGACCAGTCTAGGTGCAGGGACAAGTCCCGTCCACTGTGCAGAGGACAGGCTGGGTCCTCTTGCCAGGTGTGGTGGTCAAGTCACTGCAAGGCCACGTTTGGGCTTTTTTGAAATCTCAGGTTGTTCACCTGTAAGCCTAAACTCATGAAAAGTCATAGCTGCCCATCCTCTTCAAGTGAACAGTACATTTCAGGACCTTCATTCCAAGGGATGGCAGCGATGGGTGCCCGCTGACTTGTCTGCACTGTGACAACAAGCCACTGTGTATTCAGCATCACCATGCATGTGACAAGCCCTTCCCAGGCACTTTGTGTAGCCATCCCCAGTTGTTATCAGAAACCCATCTTACAGATGAGGAAACTGAAGCTCAGAGAGGGGAAGTGGCTAATCCAAGGCTACGCAGCTATGAAGTTAGCAAGCCAGGTCATTTTTATTCCAAAGCTCTTTTCATTCTAGCACACAACCAAGAAAACTTAAAAGTGGGAGATGAGGAAACAGTAGAAAAAGCCTCAGGGACAGGTCGTGATGGTAGTGTTAGTAGTATTAACCATCAGTAGAAAAGTGCTACTGTCCATTATGGTAATAGTGATGTCACTAACTATTCACTTTTAGAAAAGGATCTAAAAATGGATGAAAAGATACTTAGTCAACTCTTTTGAAAAGACTGGAGTTTGTATGCTTGAATTCCCAATGTCAAAGGCAGAACTTAGCCTGATCAACCTGCTTCTGGATTTTTTTCCTCCCTGCCTTCATGCATCACAGGCTGTACACTGTAGGCCACTTTTTGCTTCTAGTCTAAATAGAACCAAATGAACCCAGTCTGTCCTGCCCACAGAAAAATGAGAGCAGCTGACACTTATTTAGCGCCCTGTGTGCCAAGCCCTGTTCTCTGCACTTTCCAGTCTTAACTCCCTTAAAGCTGCACAAGGATCCTGTGGGACAGACCCCCTTATCATGATCTTTTTGCACAGATGAGAAAATCGAGGTGCAGGAGAGCCACGTGACTCATGGAGGTGACTCCCCGGAGAGCAGCCAGGATGCGCGCCCAGGCAGGCTGGTCCTGAGGCTACTCTACCCGCCCTGGCCCAGTAGGACCTGTTCCCAGCCTCGTTCTTCCAGTCGAGTGGTGGTTTTGCAGAGACTTGTCCAGTACTCACTCCCTGGATCATCTTACAGTTTTACAGAAGTCCTGGGTATCCAGGGTTAGGGGGTTCCAACCACAGAACAGCCATCTGCTCAGCACACCTGTACCGAATCCCTACGGGGGCCGAAGTACCAAGCCCTGTGAGTGCAGGTTCTCGGCCACACCCTCATGGAATTCCAGATTCCCAGAGGGCTGGAGGGCTGGGAGCATCTTGGACATTTTTATCTTCCCCGCCCTGAGCTACAGTCTTCCTGTATCTCCTACACGGACCCGCTCATCTGCCTCTTAACCCTCTCCCACAGCACTGAAAGCACTTCTTCCTGACATACATGTTTTTTTTACATTGCAGTACAGTTGCAACCCACTCCAGTATTCTTGCCTGGAAAGCCCTATGGACAGAGGAGCCTAGCAGGTTACAGTCCATGCGATCACAGAACCAGATATGACTTAGGGACTAAACCACCAACCACCACCACCATAGTTGCTTTTAGGCTTCCCAGGTTGCAGAGTGTCAAGAATCCACCTCCAAATGCAGGAGACACAGGAGATGCAGGTTCCATCCCTGGGTCAGGAAGATCCCATGGAGTAGGAAATGGTACTCCACTCCAATATTCTTGCCTGGAAAATTCCATGCATAAAAGAGCCTGGCAGGCTATAGTCCATGGAGTCACAAAGAGTTGGACACGACTGAGCGACTAAGCATACATTACACACACAGTTGCTTTACAGTGCTGTGTTGGTTTCTGAAATACAACAAAGTGAATCAGCTGTAAGTATACACATATCCCTCCTCCCTTGGACCTCCCTCCCCAGACTCCTGATATACATTTTCACTGCTTTTCTTCCCCACTCCTGCTCAATGGGAGTTGAATTTGCCCTCAGCACATGGAACCTAGTTGTTAACTATTTGTTCATACCCTGCCTTGTCTTTCTGGTTGGAGCCAAACAGGCATGGTTTCCAACAGCACAAAGAGAGGAGCTGCTTAAATAAGCCCTTGTGAGGCTGGAGCAAGAGGGTGTTCATTTATGGCCTCATTCAGAACCACTCCTGTCTGAGTCCCCAAAGAGAAATGCTCTCACATGTTTTCTTTCTCTCTCTGCATCCGTCTTACCTGAGTCTAGAATGTGATGTCTTTCCCTCCTCTTAACCCAATTCCACAGTCACACCTCCCATGCCACTTCCCCATCTCCTGACTTACATGGAAAATCAATGTATTTCAAGTAGGAAATAACGAAGGCAAAGAGCTTTCACCTGAGGTGGAAATTATGCCGCCAGCTTGATGCAAATTGGAAGGAAAGACAAAAATAAAGTGGTGTTAGGTAGTACAGGCGCACTCATAATTCCGTGCGGTATTTGCTGCGTTTGTAGCAAGGTGGGCTGGGCACAGAGCCCAGATAAAACTAACGTTGTGTCAAGTTTAGGCTTTTTGGGAAAAGATGTCGGTGAAAAACAGTGGATATTTGTTCAGATTTTTGCAGAGACATGAATTGTTTTGTAGCCTTCAGTGTCTCAGGCTTTTCCCTCTGTCCCCCACCCCCTAAAAAGCAGGGGGCACTCAGAATGGAAAGATGATCAGTTTATGGTTGGAGCGTAACTTCTGCTCATCATACATGTGGGTTCCAATTTCTGAGAGTCAAAATGTATTGGTCCTTCATTTTGTCCCCATGCTGGGTTTAAGTTGGTTGTTTTCAAAGGCTCATAGATGGGAGCTGGCAGCTGTGGATGAGGCCACAATGTCACGGTCAGGTGCAAACGCCATTGCCCACTCTACTCCTCCTCCTCCAGGAAGCATCAGGGGTTGTCATCCATGTCTGAAAAGGAGGTTCCAAATGAAGAGCCATGCATGTCTGCCTTACAGGGCTTGCAGGCGCTGTTATCAGCATTCTCCTGGCAGACAGTAATTGCTGTGCCATAAGGCACTGCCTCTTACATGTACCGCATGCTGATTTTAAGTGACCTGGATGGATATTGATAATTTTCACGGTTAGGTATATATTCTCAAGAGTAATAGGAAAAAAGATAACCTGTGTTATGTTGTAACCTGTTGTGATACATATTACTGCTTAGAATGATGCTAGACTTTGCAAGACAATTTCTTTTATTAAGAAAAGGGAATGGGTGGTATTTGTCTAGGGTGTAACTCACAGTAGTGTGGTGCAGATGACTGAAGTTAGAGGAGCCACACTAGAATGTGAGCATTTTTAGTTAACTTTTCTAAAAACCATCATGCATATGGTCGATCTGCCACACTCCTCCCCCACCCCCCAATTTATCTCCCCTATTTCTGGAAGAATGAAAGAAAAATGGCAGTGTGCACACGAATGACTTTGGGGTGTCCTAAAACCAGAGATCCTTCATATTCTCACCAAGAGAGCCTAATACAGTGGGTTCGAGGGAGGCCCTGGAATCTGCATTTAATAAGCTTCCCTGGTGGCTTCGCAGTAGGAGGTCCTTAGGACCTTACTTCTCAAAGCACTGCCTCAGAATATGAGCCCAAACAAAGCTTTGGCATAGAAGGCATCCTTCTATTTTTTCCCCAGTGATTGATGCCTGCTCTCTGGGAATAAAGTCTCATAAAACCTAATTTAATTGTTGAGCAGTGCTTCCTCTTTAAAACCTCTTATACATGCAGGTTGGAGGGCCACTTGGCTCATTGGGATTTGTCAACCTCAGCACTATTGACATTTGGGGCTGGCTGACTCTTTGTCGTGATGGATTATCCTCACATTGTAGGATGACGCAGTACCCCCTGGCCTCGACCCTCAAGATACCAATAGTGCCCCGCCCCCACCCCCATCCCGCCGCTGTTGTGACAGCCAAAACCATCTTCAGATGCTGCCAGACGTCCTCCAGGGGACAGACTCATCCACGTGGAGAACCACTGGCTTACGTTGGTGCCTTCCTCCCACTTTGATAAGCCTTTCAAGTCACCACTGGGCTCAGAAAATGGTGCTAAAAACGCATTTGCCAGCCTCCTATTTCTAGGACCAAGTTACTTGAAAACTCAGGTCCCCAGATGGAAAAAGTCTGCTCCAGTAGAAATTATTCATAGCTGTATACCCCCTTGAATTTGTATTCTGTGCATAAAACAAAATGAGAAGCCTGCAGCCTGGCATCAACCTACTTTAGATCAGCTGCAGATTCAAGGGACTTCATGAACTCAGAATATAGCTGGGACAGGGCAGGTGGCTAGTGGACTGCCCTCCCAAGGGAATCCAAACGATCCAGCATGTGTTTCAGGCTTAACGTGTGCCTGCGCTACGGTAGCTGGTAAGGATACAAACATGAATGAGATGGAGCTCTGTCCCCAGAGAGGCTTAAGGCTATTAGGAGGAGTCAGGCAAGCGTGACATAATGGTTCTTTGCCACGTGGCCTAGCTTCAGATCCAACTCTGTTTATACTAGCTCTGTGACTGTGGGCAAATTACATGGTCTCCCTGTGCCTCTGTTTCCTCAGAGGCAGAAAGGGTACCTACCTCAGGCGGTTGTTAGAAGTGGTACGTACATCACGCAGTTGTTGGGAGGGTTCATACACGTAAGGCTTTTCGAACAATGCCTGGCATGTAGAAAAGGCTATGTTAGAAAGCCCAGTAGTGGGCTTCTCTGGTAGCTCAGTGGTAAAGAATCTGCCTGCCAGTGCAGAGGACACGGGTTTGATCCCTGGTCTGAGAAGATCCCACACGCCGAGGGGCAACTACTGAGCCCATGAGCCTAGAGCCTGTGCTCTGCAACAAAAGCCACTGCGATGAGAAGCCAGCAAACCACAACTAGAGAGTAGCCCCTGCTACTCCAGTTGTGATGACAACTAGAGAAGCCCGCATGCAGCAATAAAGACCCAGCACAGTCAAAAAATTTTTTAAGTTTAAAAACAAAATTATGTGTGTTAGTCACTCAGTTGTGTCTGACTTGTTGCGACCCCATGGACTGTAGTCTGCCAGGCTCCTCTGTCCATGGGATTGCCCAAGCAAGAATACTGGAGTGGGTTGCCATTTCCTTCTCCAGGGGATCTCCCTGACCCAGGGATTGAATCCAGGTCTCCTGCATTGCAAGTAGATTCTTTAGCAACTGAGCCACTGGGGAAGCCCTATCTATCTAAACCCAAATTCAATCTTGGATTAGGTAACTATCATCAGTGGACCATGAATATAACCAGTTTTCACCGTGGCTGAGAGTCTGAGACATAGTTAACTCTAGCTCTTTGAAATGAGTGGTAGCAAGAGGAATTGAATACAGACTTTCCTGTAGCTCAAACGGTAAAGAATCTGCCTGCGATGCAGGAGACCAGGGTTCGATCCCTGGGTTGGAAAGTTCCAGTATTCTTGCCTGGAGAATTCCATGGACAGAGAAGCCTGGTGGGCTGCAGTCCATGGGGTCGCAAAGAGTCTGATCCGACTAAGTGACTGACACACAATAGGAATTGAATAGAAGCCATCAGTTAAATAAAGCTAGATAAGGAAGCTAAGAATTTAGTGAATGTTTGAGAGCTTACAGCTCAGGGATCTGTTACATTTACAACTATGTTCAGTGCAGAATTCATGAGTAACTGAAGACAACATAAGAGTCTAGCCATAGGGGGTGGCGTATGCTACCTTCAGACAATGAAATCTGGCCAGGAGGATAAGGATTACTCTTAACGTGTGGATGGGGAATGGTAACTGTGATACATGGTGACGCGAAAAACGCAAGTTGCTGAATAATGCATCTGGTGCAATCCCTTTTGTGAAAAATAATCTCTGTGTGTGGGTGTGTTTGTGCTTGGGAAAAGGATAGACATTAAACCGTTAAAAGCAGTTAGCTCTGGGGGGAGTGGAAATAGAGAAGCAGAAGTGGAGGATCATTTTCCCCTGAACACTTCTGTTATCGTTTAGATTTTCAGAAAAATCAGATGCTGCTGGTGAAATTTAAAAATTCTAAAAAGAAATTTTTTTAATTTAGCTGCATTGGATCTTAGTTGCAGCATGCAGAATCTTCACTGCAACACACGAGCGCCAAAGTATTCAGGCCTGGTTACCCCACCGCATGTGGGATCTTAGCTCCCCTACCAGGGATCAAACCCATGTCCTCTGCAATGGACGGCAGATTCTTAACCACTGAACCACCAAGGAAGTCCCAAAAAACTGAAGATGGTTTTAACTAAAAAGGACAGAGCATGAAGGCTGCTCGCATCCTAGGGGTCCATCATCAACTTGCTTAAACCCTTCTTGGCCTCAGTTTCCTCAAAATACAAAACCTCCCAGGAGTGTTGGGAAAATGACAGACGTGCAGCTATAATGAAAGTGCCTAACTAGCAAGTATCAGTCCTGCACAGCCTCTTCGTATGGAGGCCCAGAGCCTGCACGTCAGGTCAGAAGATGTTTCCCCGTAATGACACCCACCTCGTAAGGGTGCTGAGAGAAGTAAGTGAAATAAAGCTACATAAAATGCCTAGATCTTAAGTACTCAGAAGACGTAGCTGAGTTAGTGCCTTTATACCAGCACAGAGCCCAGTGAAAGGCACGTGACAAGCACCACCAAAGTATGGCATGGTTCTTTAATTCCAAACCAAACTAATTCAGGGACTTCCCTGGTGGTCCAGTGGTTAAGACTTTGCCTTTCAGTACATGGGCTGTAGGTTCTATTCCTGGTCAGGAAGCTGAGGATGGCCAAAAAAACAAAACATAAAACAGAAGCAATATTATAACAAATTCAATAAAGACTTTAAAAATGGTCCACATTTAAAAAAGAAAAATCTAAGAAAAAAACCACACCAAACTAATTCTAATGCCTGTTGCTGCATTTCTCAAACAGACACATTCTCAAGACAGATTGGGGTCTCCCTGGCTAACAGCGTGATGGGAGGACAGATGGCAAAAGACACAAGACCTCCCTCCATACTTGCCCTGCGACCATGTAACTCCTTTCACAGATGGCGCGGGTTCTCCGTGGGTGAAACTGGATGTCACTTCTTACCCCCCTTGATCCTTCAGGGCTGTTGTGAACACAAATGAGACGGGAGTGTTGTGTAAACTTTAAAGCCCTGTCCACATGGAAAACTCTCATTATCACCATCATCCTTTTTATTTGACCTTAAACTGTAAGAAGGATCTGTCTCACAACTAACTAGCACTCACATATCAGAGACTTCAGCTCCAAAGTTAATTTTTCAGAGTACTTAAAAACAACTTGTCACTTGGGGGGTGGGCGACGATGAACTGGGAGATTGGGATTGATGCCTGTGCACTGCCATGTGCAAGACAGATAGCTAGAGGGAGGGTCTGTATAGCATAAGGAGCTCAGCTCAGTGCTCTGTGATGGTCTAGATGGGTGGGATAGCGGGTGGGAGGGAGGTCCTACAGGGAGGGGATGTATGTATACATATGGCTGATTCATGTCTTTGTATAGCAGAAACTAGCACAACATTGTAAAGCAACTCTACCCCAGTTAAACACAAAAACCGCCTGCCAGTGATGGCTGCAGCTAGGGTAATAACTGCAAAGTGAGAAAGCAGAGAGAACTCACACCTTCCAAAAAAGAAGGCCGTTCTTGGCGATGCTCTCAGAAGATGATGTTTGGCTCCTGGTCTGATCTGCTTTAATGGCAGCCCGCCCCAGTGTTCTTGCCTGGAGAATCCCATGGACAGAGGAGCCTGGCATGGACTACATGGTCCATGGGGTTGCAAAGAGTCAGACATGACTGAGCAACTAACACGATACTGGTCCTCTGTGCTCTGAGCACACTTCCCAGGCCAACCTGCACTCCACGGGCAGATGGAGACGTGCTTGCCCAGGGGACGGTGGATTCACCACGTTTTCAGTCTTCTTGGTGATTTCCTCCTTCCACAGATGTCACTTAGTTCTAACTTGTTCTGTAATTGAAAACATCTTCTCCCTTGTTCCAGAAATCTGTGGCACTGAGCCAGTGGCAGGTAGGACTCACCTGCACAGCAGCTTAAAGGAAGTTTATCTGACTGGGGCTTGGTAGCCAAAAGGAGTTCAAAAAGTTAAAAACGTTGTAATTATTCATTGCTATTTAGGTTCATGTATAGACTTTTGGAGGTTTCCAAAAACAGACTAAATACTCATCCTTCTTACTCGGTAACCCTCTTCTAGACCTCTCTTCGCTCTTGCTTCCACTCACATCGCCTCCCACATTCACGCCAGCCTCCTTGGTGACCCGTCAACCCCAGCTTTCGGCCCGACTGTCACTCTCTTTGGCAGGACCGTGCATCTCATGCCTAGCCTCTTCCAGAAGCCTCTGGGTTTACCCTCTTCCATCCATCTTCCATCCCACGGCCAGGGTAACCTTGGAAAGCACAGGGGTTTCTTGTGCTTGCCAGTCTAAAGCCCTCCCTGCCTTCATTGGCTATCCGGTGAGTCGACGTTGCCCAAGGCCCGCCTCCCCAGGATAAGCCCCGCCCACCTCCCCTCCCCCACCCAACCCGGCTTCCCAGTGGCTCAGCTCCCGGCTCCCAGAAGTGCACACGGGCGAACTGGCCTGCTCCCGTTTCCCTTAACGTACCAGGCCTCCGAGCCTCTGCTCTGCAGCCTGTCTGCCCGGTGTCCTCCTTCCCTCTCTCGTTCACCTGGTAATCTCCTGCTTGCACCTCAAAACCCAGCTCAGAGATCCTCTCCTCAGAGAAGTACCTCAAAGTGAGAAAAATCAGAGCCAGGCCAAAGACCGGAGGGACCACCAATCACCGTTACCGCTTGTTTTCTTAAATCCAGGGCTCTGCCCTTGCATGTTTCCTTGTTTGGTCAGGCCTCACCCGACTCTCAGGGTAAATCCTATCCTTATCCTGGTTTTGCAGATGAAGACACAGAAGGTGAGAGCGGAGTGACTGGCCCACAGTCACACAGCCAGCTCGCTGTGGAACTGGGATCTAAATGTCAGTCTGTTGGAGGAAAGCTTGCGGTTCGGTCAGCTATCTGGGACAGTGTTTTTCTTACTGCCTGTCACAGTTCACCAAGTAGGTGTGAAATCGGTCTAGGAGGCAGGGCTAGCTCCATAATTCGTGGGGCCCAGGGGGAAACGAAAACGCGGGGCCCTTTGTTCAAAGAGGAACAAGCATTTTCCTTTCTTCTGCAGTCTCTCCACTTGTCTTGGCTTCCCATGGCCACAGCCTTGACCCTCACGCAGCTGACTGTTTTGAAAATACCGTGCCTTTTCCGCATGTGCTGCTCACGGGCAGTGTGGCCTCGGAGCTGGCGTCAGCCCTGACCGGCCGTGACAGACAGTCTGGGAGAGGCTGTCAGAGGCCGCTCCTGACAGAAACAGCAAATGCCGTCTGCTGTGTCCACCAGCCTCCTGCTGGCTGGGGTGCTCGCACGGGGCAGCCTCTCACAAGCTGACTCCTGAGCGCCTGCTGGCTGCGGTGTGTGACAGCGTGGCCACTGGGCTCTAAGAATGAATGTGTGATAAGAGCTGGGTGAGTGGCTACGAAACAGCATTCCCAGTGGCGGGGACCCAGCCTGTGTAGCCTAGTCAGTGGTCACAAATCCACGGACCACCCTTTAATCAGCCCAGCTGTGTGCCCCAGACCCACCAACAGCCTCCAGTACCTTCTCCTAATCAGCAGCCCTTTGCAAGAGGTGTCTTATCTCCACTTTGCAGATGCAGAAACTGAGGCTGAGAGAACCTAAGGGTCTTGCCCAAGGCTCTGTATTCATTCACTAGCAAATATAAAGGACTATGTGCCAGGTCCTCAGAAGATGGGCAAAAGAAAGCGGTCTTCGCTTTCATCAGCTTTAGTCGAGTGGGAGCCAGAAAGAGGTGTAAAGATGCCAGCTTTATTGAGAGACTGTGTAATGCACTGGATGCAGTGCACCAGTCAGCAGGTTTTCTTCTATTCCAGAGTTGCGCACCCCCAGCACAATTTTAGACCATTTCCATCACCCCAAAAAGAAACCTGGTACCCCTGTGCAGTCACTTCCCAATTCCCTCCCTTCCCCCAAACCTCCCTCCCCCTAAGCTCTTGGCAACTACTAATCTGCTTTCTGTTGCTATAGATTTGCCTATTCTGGACATTTCTTACAAATGGAGTCATACAGTTATGTGGTCTTTTGTGACTGGTTTATTTCACTTAGCATCATGTTTTGTAGCATGTGCCAGCCCTTCATGCTTTTTTTTCCTGCCAAGTAGGACCCCATTAAATGGATAAAAACCGTATCTTGCTTGTTACGCATCAGTTGATGGACATTTCCTGTTTTTGATGATTAGGATAGTGCTGCTGTGAACATTCACATACAGATGTTTGCACAGCAGAAACACAGATTAGAACTTCGTTCTGCCCATCTCCGAAGCCTAGCCACTATTTCTCAGCCTCCTCCATGCCCTCCAGAAATCATGCCTACACAAGCCTGTCTGTCTCAGAGCTAGGTGGGTTTTGAGGGAAAAAAAATTCATCCACAGTCTTAGCTGAGCCTAGAAGACTTGTTGGCAGGGATGAGACTCCCAAGAGTCAGGCAGGTGAGGAAATTCTTCAACAGTCGTGTTGTTCTCATCCTGCCCTTCATGATGGGAACCAGCAGAGAACAGAGGCTGAGTGAGGGGCTATGTCCTGGGCGACCCTAAACTCAGAGGACTGACCAGACAGGACTAATTGAGAAGTCTGGGCAGCGTCTGCAGTGGAGCCTGAATGCGGTGCCCTTCTGGCTTGGTTTTGCTCACAGACCACAGAGCATGTGCTTTAAGTCACTCATGGTTCTTTCCTGAGCCAACTACCTCTTATGACAAAAGAAAGGTTATGACACTATCCATTCTTGATAGAAAGGAAGGATAGTGCATAGAGTCCAGCAAGTTCCAAGTCCATAGGTGAATCCATCCTATTAACTATGACTTTAATGAGTTCAGTGGGCTCCTGGGGCAAGCCTTTCCTGATCTCCACCCCGCAGAACGTACCCATTCTTTGCTCTGTACTCCTTTCTGTTCTCTTCATTCACAGAACATAATCTGTTGTCACATCTCTGCCTGTCTTCTCACCTGCCTCCTCCTCGAACACAGGAAGGAAAAGACTGCTCGTTGTCAGAGTCAAAGCACCTAGCACAGTCCTTGACACCTTGGAGGTGCTCCGGGGAGGCTGGGGAAGGGAGAAGGCAAGCCAGCAAACAGCCCTGGGGAGCGCCTGCTCTCACCTACTGTCTGATCCTGGCAGCCAGCCCTCTGCCAGGCTGCCTGGGCCAACATGGCAGCGTATACTGAGCCAGAGGGACAGAAGGACACTAAAGGAACTTTCTTCCCACCAGCCAGGTCACTGTAACCACAAACGGTAAAACAGAGAGAAGGGGGCCGAGTGGGCAGCAGCCAGAGCAGATGGCATTTGTCTACGACTGACAGGCACAAGGGCCCCACTGGTTATTTCTCAGCCACGCCTGCGGCCCCAGTTCAGCCCTGGCCTAGTTTCAAGATGATTATATGCCAGTGCCGAAGCAAAATGCCCACCTTGTCCCTGGTTCCTGAGACCTGCCCTTTCAGTCCCATCACTTGGCATTTTACTGCTTCTAAGATCCGCCACTTATCAAAACCCCAACTAATTAAAACTTGCAAGTGATTTCTTACACTCCTCTGTTTCCTAGTAAACGTTACAGGTTAATTCAAATGCTTCCTTCAACTCCTAGAGAAGTGGTTTTCTCCCTATTGCTTTGTTATCTAAGCTTTTTCATCTTTTCTTAGATTTTTCTGACGTTCATAGTTTACAATTCAGTTGTTCCCAGAGAAACTGCTCTGTCTTTATGGGGAAGCACATCTCTGTTTATGATGGTTCCTATGGCAAATATTTTAATGTTTTCCCCAAAGAGGAGCATCTTGCTTTCTTCCCTGCCTTCCCAAAACCTAACTCTAGGCTGAGTCTCCTGTAGCTGGTTCTTTGCAGCCATGACTGTGCACCTACTGGGCACCCTTCCCTGACTTCCCGCTGAGTCTCCAAGATTCTGCTTCTTCACCTTTCTTGGACCAGCTGTTAGCATCTCAGAGCCCTGGGGGCTGGAGCTAAATCCTGAGAGCTCATCCCATTCAGTGCCCATGCTTTACAGTTGATGCAGTGACACCTGTTAGGAACAGTTCCAGGAAGAGCATTCAGGTCTTCCAGCTCAGGGGCCATCTCCATGCAGACGCCTTGCCAGAGGTACAGCAGGTAACCAAGAGGCCACATCTTATGAACACAGCTGCGTCACGCCATCAGGGTGCGTGACTCTGAACTCAGCCTTCTTCCCACTTCACTCTACCTCCTGTGGCCCCCGAGGCCTCTCCCACCATCACGGTGATTCATAGCCGGAAAGGACAACAACGTGTTCTCTTCAAACCTGTGGATCTCCCCAAGTCCTCCTCCTAGATCGTTTATGGAAAATAGAAGATGACTTTGTCAGAAATTCGTCAGAGGTCCTGTGCTGATCATTTGGGCTTGGAAAATTGCCCATCTCTTTCTGCTTTTGCTTTCCTGGCTTTCTGCTGTGGGAAAACATTCCCTCTCTCAGTTGTGAGTGGTTAACAGGAGTCTGGGCAAACCTCGGGTTCTAGCAGGGCTGCAGAATTTCTCGGGATAGCAAATAAAAGCAGCAAAGCCTCCGTTTGTGTCCCATCAAAAGCAGGCTCATTCTTTTCTCATTTCTGGCAGAGTCTCATTTTGTGATGCCTTGGGAAATGACTCACTGGTGGTAGTGGGTTATTTTCCCCATTGTACTGTGTGGCCTGAAGGCCACGGAAAGTGATAAATACTGTGTCAGGCAAGGAATGGAGGTGATGGGTTTTTAAGTTTCAGCTCCCCTAAATGTGGATTTCCAGCTTGGGGCTTCGATGATTTACCTGCCTCTCCTCCTCATCCTCCTGCAGCCCACGGGATACACGACCAACCGACCAGCACCCTCTGGTCCCCGGGGCCATTGCTCTCCTGAGCCGGGGCACACTGATGGGGAAGGACAGGCAGGCCTCTTGCCTTGGTGGGTTTCAAACTGCCTGCCTTGAAGTGCAAATGGCAGGTGCCGATTCCTCTGTGCCTTTCAGAGCCTCCGCCTGGCTCTTTTATGAGATTACAGGCACTTTCATCTCAGGTTTGGCCCCGTTTTCGTCCTTCTCAGCAAGGCTCCAAAGACGACAGCGAGGCGAGAACAAGGAGAGGAGGCCCATTCGTGGCCGCAGCCCCGCTGGGCAGGGCCACCTGGCCTGCGCATCCTCCAGCCGCATCCCTTTGAACCTCGGAGACTGAGAAGGGAGCACTGGGGACCAGGTTAAGAGGGGTCCTTTCCCCCTTGGCGCCTGGAGGAAGTTGCAGTGCATCCTGGGAAGGCTCTAATCATCCCATTGCTTTGTGCTGTTCACTTCAATCCAGGGAAGCAGGGCTCCGGAGCTTTTCTTCTCTTTTAAACCCAGAGGTACTTTTTTGAGGCTCAGGGCTGAGAATACAACCTGTCTCTTACGCTTGTGCTTTATGTGCATGCCCGCACACACGCCCTCTTCTTTGCTCTATTTGCTCATCACCTTGCTTGTCAGGTTTCCTATCCTTTAAAAGTCCAACCTGGGTTTCCTTCCCGTTTTGCTCTCAATAAAGGGAGGGGGAGCTCCTACCTTCTCCTCAATCCTGATACCTTCCTTCCATCCGTTTGTCCTCTTTTTGAACCGTTTCTGTGGAGCTTTCCCTCGGGGCTAGCTTCTGTCCTTAGGAACAGGAAATGCAACAAATACCAAGGTGGAGTCCTTGCTTTTTGACTTCACAGTACTGATCGGCCTTCCCCACTCCCAGCCCCTTCCAGCTTCCCCTCGCAGCACTCCTCTCCGGAGCCCAATCCACCCAAATCCACACCATTCCTGGGCTCAGCCTTCCTTTTGTGCCTCGGTGCGTTTGCTCACGCATTCCCTGGTTCAGCATGCCCTTGCTTCTCTAGGTCCCATCCTCACCTTCACCTGGCTCCACCCCGCTCTCTGTGCAACCTTCCAGCACCTCTGCCCCCACCCCAGGCAGCTGGCACCTCCCTCCTCTGTGCACTCCCGAGGCAGTCTAACCGCGACCTGTGTTCCTCAGGACTCCCAGCCTTGGGCTCACGTTTGGGTCCCCACGCGTGAGGCTTTGTCCCCGCCCACTGTGGTGGGACTCCCCACCTGAGCATCTCCAAGCCCCTAACCAGGAGGAAGAGGGGATGACAGAGGATGAGGTGGTAGGATGGCATCACTGACTCAATGGACATGAGTCTGAGTAAGCTCCGGGAGTTGGCGATGGACAGGGAGGCCTGGTGTGCTGCAGTCCGTGGGGCTGCAAAGACTCGGACACGACTGAGTGACTTAACTATCCCTGGGACCCTCAACAGACGTGATAGTCTTTACTCCAAGAAACTACTGTGACCCTACCTCCTGTTTCTGCCGGAGTTGAGCCTTCTCTTCTTGCCCCTCTGAGGCCCCACAGCATCTGACAGAACACCCAAACCACCACCGCCCCACCCCACAGTGAACCCTGTGACAAGGAGAATCCACCCCCACCCTATGTCACATTCCATCCCGAGGCCCTGGCAGTGCTGCTTCACGCAGAGATTTTTCTTGAGCAAACTCTCCGTTTTTGCTTGTCCCCTCCTCTCAGAATTAGGCATGCATCCTTGCGACCTGGGCCAGAGGACGATCTGACAGAGATCAGGCACCAGGCTGCAGTCATATTTCCTTCTGATGACTCAGGCGATGTTCCTGAGTCAGGGTATGTGCCTTCCCTGAGGAAACGTTACCTCCCAAACAGCTCTGGGTTCTTAGAATTCAAAACATTATTAGCAGGTCTGTCCTGCCAGAATTCCAAATGTGCCCTAAGGTGTCTGAATCCTAAAACAAACAGTACAGGCCCCGGAGGCACAGCCACCACCCTTATACTCTTCTTGCCCAGAGCAGACATCAGTAATCAATTACAGTTCACTCTCTGCCCAGAGAAGCCGTTAGGATTCTTCCCAGACACTGCATTCTAAAAACCCCGCAGACCAAACCTCTACTCTGAAGGCTTCCTGGATCCCCTCAATGGAAATAATTTCACCCTTTTATTTTTTTAACCTTTCATAACCCTCAGGATTTCACTGCTGATATCTGGGCCCATCCAGATTATACTAATAAAACTAATGACTAACATCCACTAACTTTTTTTTTAAAATTGAGGTATAGTTGATATGCAATATTATATAAGTTTCAGGAATACAACACAGTGATTCACAATTTTTAAATATTGGGCTGTATTCCTTGTTTGTGCAATACATCCTTGTAGCTTATTTATTTTATACATAGTTGTTTGCATATCTTAATCTCTTACTTCTCTTGTTCCCAACCCCCCACCCCCACACACACTGGTAGCCACTAGTTTGTTCTCTATATCTAGGAGTCTGCATTCTTTTTGTTATATTCACTAGTTTGGTGTATTTTTAAGATTCCATATATAAGTGAGATCACATGGTATTTGTCTGATTTCTTTAACTAAGTATAATACCTTCCAAGTCTATCCATGTCATTGCAAATGGCAAAATTCCATTCTTTTTTTAATATATGTATCTCACATCTTTATCCACTCATCTGTTGATAGACAGTTAAGTTGCTTCCATATCTTAGCTATTGTAAATAGTGCTGCTATGAACAGTGGGAAGCATGTATCTCTTCAAATTAATGTTTTTGGGTTTTTTCAGATATATACCAAGGAGTGGAACTGCTAGGTCATATAATAGTTCTATTTTTTTTAAGATTGAAGTATAGTTGCTGTACAATATTATGTAAGTTACAGGTATACAGTATAATGATTCACAATTTTAAAGGTTATACTCCATTTATAGTTATTATAAAATATTGTCTGTGTTCCCCATGTTGTACAAACTGTCGTTGTAGCTTATTTGTACCTCTTAATCCCTGTCCTATTTTTAATTTTTTGAGATGCCTCCATACCATTTTCCATAGTGGCTGCACCAATTTACATTCTTATCAGCACTGTGCTAGAATTCCGTTTTATCCACATCCTCACCAACATCTGTTATTTATGTGTTCTTTTTGATGATAGCTACTCTGATAGGTGTGAGGTGGTATCTCATTGTGGTTTTAATTTGAATTTCTTTGGTGATTAATGACGTTGAGCATCTTTTCATGTGTGCCTGTTGGCCATCTGTATGTCTTCTTTGGAAAAAATGTCTGTTCAGGCTGTCTGACCATTTTTCACTTGGGTTGTTTGCTTTTTGGGTGTTGAGTTGCATGAGCTGTTTATATATTTTTAATATTAACCCCTTATTGACATTTCATTTGCCAATTTTCTCTCCTATTAAGTAGGCTCTTTTTTCTTTTTATTGATGATTTCCTTTGCTGTGCAATAGCTTTTAAGTTTTATTACACCCCCATTTGTTTATTTTTGCTCTTATTTCTTTTGTTTCAGGAGACATCCAAGAAAAAATTGCTATGATTTATGTCAAAGAGTGTTCCACTGTATTTTCTTCTAGGAGTTATGGTTATCAACTTTACATTTAAGTCTTACATCTATTTGGGTTTATTTTTGTATGTGGTATTAGGAAATATTTTAATCTCATTCTTTTATATGCAGCCATCCAGTTTTCCCAGCATCACTTATTGAAGAGATTGTTTTTTCTCCGTTATGTATTCTTTCCTCTTTTGTTATAGATTAATTGACCATGAGTGCCAAGGTTGATTTCTGGACTGTCTGTTCTGTTCCACTGATCTACATGTCTGTTTTTGTGCTGGTATTATACTGCTTTGATTATTGTAGCTTTGTAGTATTCTTTTGAGCTCTTGCCTTGAGTCAGGCTCTATTCTAAGTGACTCTTGTTAACTTCATTTAATCCTCACAGTCATATAAAGTAAATGCCATTGTTGTTTAGTCACTCAGTCGTGTCCGACTCTTTGTGATCCCATGGACTGCAGCACACCAGGCTTCCCTGTCCTTCACCATCTCCCAGAGCTTGTTCAAACTCATCTGCATTGAGTCAGTGATGCCATCCAACCATCTCATCCTCTGTCGTCCCCTTCTCCTCTTGCCTTCAATCTTTCTCAACATCAGGGTCTTTTCTAATGAATCAGCTCTTTGCATCAGGTGGCCATAGTATTGGAGCTTCAGCCTCAGTCCTTCCAATGAATATTAGGATTGATTTCCTTTAGGATTAACTGGTTTGATCTCCTGGCAGTCCAAGGGACTCTCAAGAGTCTTCTCCAACACCACAGTTCAAAAGCATTGATTCTTCAGCACTCAGCCTTCTTTATGGTCCAGCTCTCACATCCATACATGACTACTGGGAAAACCATAGCCTTGACTAGATGGACCTTTGTCTGCAAAGTAATGTCTCTGCTTTTTAATATGCTGTCCAGGTTTGTCATAGGTTTTCTTCCATGGAGCAAAGAGCCACTATCATCCCTATTTTACAGAAGAGGCATCTGAGACCCAGGAAGGACATGGTCCCCAAGACAGAAACTTTATCCTACCCACCCTTGTCACTTCAGTGGTTCAGCCAACATTTTTCTTAGGCACCCATGCACACCAGGTCCTGCAACAGACCTTGAGGACAAAATTAGAACCATGTGTGATGCTTGGGTGTACCCCTTAAATCATTTACTTTGAGCACAATTTTCATGGAGATAGGAAGATGGGAGCTAAATTCACGAGTAGGGGAGTAGAATTGAAGAGTGAAGGAGTAAGTTCATTCAAGGCATTTAAAATGAATGAACCAGAGAGGAAAGAACAAAACTGGAGTCTAACTAATGTCTTTTATCCCCTGACAGCCCTCCCTGTTCTCGTAGAAGCAGGTTTTTCCGTCTCCAACACCCCCAAGCTCAGAGGATGGCCTCAGAATTCGTGAAAGAGCTGTAGACACCTGGGGTGTGGGTGGGTGCTGGTGCGGAGGGCCCGCCCCCACACCCCCTCAGCCTCACTCTTGGGGCGCCTCTTCCGCCCCATGAAGGATGACGGAGACACTGTAGGCCACTCTCATACTCCTGGCTGGGGGGCCATCACACCAGGCCCCCTCCAGGACTGGCTGTCGGCTGGTCCAGATCCCTCAAACCTCTCCTTCCCCACCAAATTCAGCAATGCTGTCTTACTTCCTTAGAAACAAGAACTTCAGTCCTGGCATCTACCTCCCTCAGCACCTTCCCTGCCCCATCTTTTCCTTGCCTCCCATCTCAACTTCCCCTGTTACATCCAGATCCCCTCCCATCTGGTCTTCAGCAGATACCACGGTTTGTTCAATCCTCTATGTCTTGGCCCAAGCGAGAGCTCAACCCACCTTGTCTGACAAGGGGCAGATAGAAAATATTTTTGACTGTGCAGATCAGAGGGTTTCTGTTGCAGCTACTCAAATCCTCCTTGGAAGGGTAAAAGCAAACATGGGCCTAGTTGTCTGTGTCCCAACAAAGCTTTATATATAAAAGCAAGAGATAAGCATAGTCAAACCTCGACCAAATTTCTCCCGTCTGGAACATCCTTCGGCCTCGTTTGGTAACATCCATTCTTTCCTGTTTTTCAAGGTTCAGCTGTAGTCCCACCTAGCCAGGAAAAAACCCCTCCCCACCACCACTCCCCTATATGCTAATCTCCCCTTCACCAAGTCCTTTTCCTTATCATCTGTTACAACTTTGCATGTGTTACCTCACTCTACTTAGATGGTTAGCTGCTTGAGGTGTACATCTTAAAAAACCTAATGGTGCCATTAGATATAGCAATGTTCTGAATTCATAATCAGTACAGAGTATCGATCCACCATTTAGGAGATTTGCTCAGTTGCAGTGGATGAGCAAGGGCGTGGTTTGCTGTTTTTTTCTGGTACAGCACGTGGAGGATAGCATGCCATTTATTCATTCCACATGTATTTATTAAGTACTCACTACATACGAAGTACTTTTTTTTTTTTATAAATAAGTCATGTGCTAACTTCAGGCTTTTACTAGCATGAATATGTAATGACATCATGTTTTGAAAACCACCAGATTGAGAAATCAAAGACATTCTCAAAGATGAGAGGATGGCAGTGATGACTAGTCGAGCTGCATCTTTCAATTTATGAAGTACGTCTACAGCCATTTTCTCATTTAATCATAGCGACAACCCTCCAAGGGGAATGGTGTTATCCCATTTTACAGATGAGAAGACTGGGCTCAGAGGCTTATGGCCCTGCTTGTTAGAAGTCACACAGCTTCTAAGAAATGGAGCTTGACTCCAAAACTGTTTCAGCCATGTTTTCCCTACTAAAGCAAAGTAAAACCACTCCTCTGATTCTAAAGATCACAATCTAGGTTGTCATAGAAATTGTTGAAAAAATATAAAACAAAAAATAAAAAATTATGAATACTCTCTCAGCTCATAGACAACCCATGTTAATATCATCTGCATGTTTTTACATGTTTGTGTGTGTTGACACAAAATTGGAATTCTCTTGTATATACTGATGTGCTCAGTCATGTCCTAATCTTCATGACCCCCTGGAGTGTAGCCCACCAGGCTCCTCTGTCCATGGGATTTCCCAGTCCAGAATACTGGAGCGGGTTGCCAGTTCCTTCTCCAGGGGAGCTTCTCGACCCAGGGATCGAGCCCACATCTCTTGCATCTCTTGCATTGCCAGGCAGATTCTTGACCACTGCACCACCTGTGAAGCCCCATATACTGATATGCAGCTGCAATTTTGGGGGGGGGCATTTAAAATTAAGGTATAATTTGCATACAGTGATACTCACAGTTTTTGATGAACAGTTCTGTGAGTTTTAATAAACCCACGTAGTTGAGTAACCATCACCAAAGTCAAGATACAGAACAATCCTATCACCTCCAAAATTCCTTTGTGCCCCTTTAATGAACCCCCTACCCCAGCCCCTGAAAACCACTAGTTTTTCTCTAATTTTCCTTTTTGCAGAGGTCGCTTAAATGGCATCATACAATACATTGCAGCTTCATTTTTTCCTTAACGTTTTATGAGTATGTTCCCACATCATTATATATTCTCTGAATGGATTAATTTTTTTAATGACTCCCAGGCACTCACCCTCCTACGTGCTCTCCCACTCAGTACTGCAGCCCCTTGGAGAATAGAAATGAGAGGTAGAAGGTCATGTTGTAAAGAACAAGGGCAGAATGCACCCGCTTGGGCTCTGTCAGCCTTGATAGGAGGAGCCGGCTTTTCTGCCTTCAGGCCAAGGTGGCTGAGTTCCATGCAGGCACACCAAATAATACCACATCCATGATACGTGACAGCAACGTGTACCCCGCTCTGTGCCTTTCAAGCCTTCCCGAGGCATGGCAGCTTCAGATTCTTGGCTTCAGATCCAGAGTTTCCTCAAGGAAATGGAGATAAGAGTTTCCCCCCGCACTGGTCCATTGTGAGGATGAAAGGAGATGGTGTGTGTGAAATTGGGAACCACAGTGCCCTTGAGCATGGACTGGTTTTCCTGTTCCTTCCCCAGATGTCCGGATCCACCTTCCTTTAAAAAAGAGAGATGAGGGCTTCCCTGGTGGCTCAGTGGTAAAGAATCTGCCTGCCAATGCTAGAGACACGGGTTGGATCCCTGATCTGGGAGGATCCCACATGCCACGGAGCAACTGATCCCATGCGCCATGACTATTGAGCCTGTGCTCTTGAACCTGGGAGTCGAAACTACAGAAGCCCACACACCCTAGGGCCGGTGCTCTGCAACAGGAGAAGCCACCACAATGAGATACCTAGAGAGTAGCCCCTGCTCTCCACAACTAGGGGAAAGCCTGCACAGCAAAAAAGACCCAGCACAGTCAAAAAGCAAAATTATTTTTTTTAAATGGAGAGATGAGCTGATGTTATTATGACAGGTGGTCACCTAGTTGAAGCTGCCTCTCTCCCAACATCAGAAGGATCAAGAACACATTGAAAGTAAATCAACCCTGAATATTCACTGAAAGGACTGATGCTAAGGCTGAAGTTCCAGTACTTTGGTCACCTGATGGAAAGAGCCGACTCATTGGAAAAGACCCTGAGGCTGGGAAAGATTGAGGGCAGGAGGAGAAGGGAATGACAGAGGATGAGATGGTTGGGTGGCATCACTGATGTAATGGACATGAACTTGGGCAAGCTCCGGGAGATGGTGAGGGACGGGAGGCCCGGCATGCTGGCTTGTGGCAGTCCATGGGGTCACGAAATGTTGGACACGGCTTGGTGACTGAACAACAACAAGCACTTTGGAAAGAATGGTACAACTGTCAGAATCATTTTCCTTTGAGAGCAGATACACAGGGGACTTCAGAACGGGCCCCGAACGCGCAAGAGGCACCCCTCAATGCAGGATATGGGCGGGAGCTGGGATGACACTTGTAGCTCTTAGGACTGAAATGGCTCAAGGCCTTTTCTGTCTTCGTTTGGGGTGTTGGAGTTCTAGTTCTAGCCATTTCTTCTCCACCCCAGCCCAGCATTTTCTTCTCCCTCCTCCTGGGGGATATCTTAGACTTCTCCCAGCAAAGCAGAGTCAGTATCCTAGAGTGTTGCTATGGAAGAATGGCAACATCCCTTGCGAGTTCGTGAAGAAAAAAAAAAGAAAGAAAAGGAAAAAAGAAAAAAAAATAGGACAAGCAGGATTTTTTTTTTTTAAGTGTTACAAAACTGGGAGAAAAACTGTTCCACCACTAAATATAACCACTTACCAAATCAGCAGATGTTAGGGTTTATACAGCGTCAGACTGTCAGTCCCGCAGAAGACTCCTGGCAGAGCATTTTCATGGCTGTAGCTCCCACAGAGGCCTGGGAGGCTGCTCGAGATTTCTGGGTTGGTGACTGGGATCTTCTGTGTTGGCCAAATGGAGGATGTGGCAGTCATTTCCAGGGGTACCTCTCAAAAAACTAGACTCTGTTTTATTTCTAATAAAGACCTTCCTCCAGTTCCTCTTGCCCCCTGCCATTTCCTGTGTCAGGTCACCCAAGGTTGGACTCCCTTGGGTTTTTTCCAAAAGCCAAATCTTGGAGTCTGAGATTGAACCCGAGCCCTGCCTTGGACTAGCTCTGGTTCTGGAGCATGTTTTTCTGAGCTCGTCATGAGCATCTGAGCTGAAGTTCCCATGTTGGTAAAACACCTACTTTCAAAATATTTTTGAAATTTAACAATAACTCATGAAGCTCCTAGCACAGTGGCCTGCACAGAGCCATTACTAGTGGTGTTGTGTAATGGAGAGAGATTCTCCTGCCTTCTAGTCACATTTTATGTCTGCCTCGGGGACTGTTGGGGGCTGCAGAGAGGGCAGGTGAACTTGGGTCTCTCCTCTGCTGATGGAGCCAGCCTGGTGGTCCATGAGGTATGGACCCCACCTCAACCTCAAGCCTTCCTTGGTGTCATGTAGTCATTCTTAAAATTACTTCCTGGCCTCAGATTCCAGATGCAGAGCATCTTCTCACACTCTTGGTTGATATCTTGGGCCCTCCTCTATTCTGGTTAACTATTGCTGCCTTAAAAGTGAAAGTGTTAGTCACTCGGTCACATCCGACTCTTAGTGGACATAGACCGTAGCCCACAGAGCTCTTCTGTCCTTGGGATTCTCCAGGCAAGAATACTGGAATGGGTGGCCCTTCCTTTCTCCAGGGGATCTTCCCAACCCCGGGATTGAACCTGGGTCTCCCGCATTGCAGGTGGATTCTTTACCGTCTTAGCCACAAGGGAAACCTTAAAAAATGCACCAAAACTTAGGAGTTTCGATCAGAAATCTATTGTCTCTCACAATTCTGAGCGAGAAGTTCAGAGGGTAGCAGTTATGGCTCATCTCTGCTCCATGCTATCTGGGGCTTTGGTTCAGAGGACTTGAAATGATGGGGCTAGAACCGTGGGGGCTGACAGAGCATCTCTCTGTCTCCTCAGGTAGCTTGAGTCTCCTCACAGCATGGTGGCCTGAGGGCAGTCAGGCTGCTCATATGGTGGCCCAGAGCTCCCAGGGGAGGAAGCAGAAACTTGTTCTCTTAAAAGTCTCACCCAGAGCTGTCATAGTGTCACTCCTACCACATTTCATTGGGCAGAGCAGTCACAGAGCAGCCCTAGCCCAAGGGAACAGGGATAGGACACCTCTCAGTGTCAATGAATGTGTGGCCATCTTTAATCTGCCACAGTGCCGGCATGCATGCTGTCGCCTTAGTCGTTTCTGACGCCTTGCGACCCCATGGACTGTAGCTCGCCAAGCTCATCTGTCCATGGGATTCTCCAGGCAAGAATACCCGAGTGGGCTTACAGGCCCTCTTCCAGGGGATCTTCCCGACCCAGAGATCGAATCTGCATCTCTTATGTCTCCTGCATGGGCAGGTGGATTCTTTACCACTAGTACCACCTGGGAAGCCGTGATCTGCCACAGTATCTACCACAAAATCACTGCCTGCCTGCCTGCCTGCCCGCCCTCGAAGGAGAGTCTCGGAAGCTGGTGGTGGCACCTGAGTGCAGAACCAGAAGGCAGGGCCCACATCCCTGGTCACAGGTGAAGTTGTAGCTCAGAGAGTGTGCCTTTCAGGGTAGCTGGCTGCTCAGAGGGTTATGTGCAGACTGTTCCTGCTTTGGGTAGGGTACTAATTTCCTAGAGCTGCCTTCACCAAAGTACCACTGATGGGGTGGCTGAAAACAGTAGAAACTTTCTGTCTCCTGGTTCTGGAAAACCAAAGCCATGCTTCTCCTGAAGGCACTAGGGAAGGATCTGTTCCACACCTATCTCCTAGCTTCTGGTATGTATGTGCATGCTAAGTCACTTCAGTCATGTCCAGCTCTTTACAATCCTATGGACTGCATCCTACCAGGCTCCTTTGTCCATGGGATTCTCCAGGCAAGAATACTGAAGTGGGTGGCCATGCCCTCCTCCAGGGGATCTTCCCAACCCAGGGATTGAACCCATGGCTCCTGCCGCATCTCCTGCATTACAGGTGGGTTCTTTCTTTACTGCTGAACCACCTGGGAGGTGGGAGGGATGTAAGGAGCCTGCTGGGGGCAGAGGTTTCAGGGAGAAGAGTGTGTGAGTTTTAGTTAGAGTCTCGGGGGCCCTGAAAGCTCATCAGACAAGTTGGAATGGGATTCATGGAGCATGGGAACCCAGACTGCTTGTTACTGACATAAGAGACAGAGTAAAATCAGAGATCTGGAGAGATTTGCCTGGTAGAAGTCACAGGCAGACTGGAATAAGGAAGACCATGAAAGGAAAGATCATCATTCCATTTCAGCAGTCGAGATGAGGTGTGATGATGGCTTGAACCAGTGTATAAATACCTGTGGTGTTACAAACAAATGATAGAGCTTGGATTCAAATTGAAAGAGAGAGACAGACTCATGAACTAGGGTAACGTGCCTTGGGCACACACAGGACAAATGACACCGGAGGTAGATGCCAGCATGGTTTTGTGTCACCAGCATGAGTGACAGAAAGTCTGGTGGCCCTGCAGGCATGGGAGAAAAATGAGGAAGCCAGATGATCCTCTTGGCTTGCAACAAGTTGGGTGTGCAAACTAGATGTGTGCTAAGTTGCTTTAGTTGTGTCTGACCCTGTGCGGCCCCAAGGATTGTAGCCCACCAGGCTTCTCTGTCCATGGGATTCTCCAGGCAAGAATACTGGGATGGGTTGCCATGCCCTTCTCCAGGGGATCTTCCCGACCCAAGGATCAAACCTGCATCTCTTACGTATCCTGCGTTGGCACGTTCCTTACCACTGGCACCACCTGGGAAGCAAACAAGACATCCTATTATTCCTGTTACTGTTTTTGCTATTTCTGCTTTTATTCTCTAGTTAACTAGATAGAATACATTGAATACTTTCTATATACCAAGCTGTATTATGCTTTTCTTTGATTGATCATATTATTTGATTCTCACAACAACTGTCTGAGGGATAATTTCAGTTATTATCCCCATGATACAAATGAGAAAACTGAGATATCCTTTTCTCTCTGAAATGCTCTGTCCCTCGAACAAGATGTTATTTTAACATTTTTCATTTTAATACCACTCATGACACTGAGCCTTCAATTTTTAAAAATTTCTTCCCCTGTGAGCGTGCTGATATTTCATCAAGCAATGCTCAGTGACCATTCTGACCCATTCAATCAGCTGAGAAATAACCCCATTTCTCATTTGTATATAGGGTTTTGCTTCTTGATATTCATCAGCATGTTTTTAATATTTTGACCAAGCTCCCACAGCCAGGGTCATAGCATGTTGGAGCCTCATGACTGTCAGCTGGAAATTCCTCTGGAAAAGGACAAAAAGAAATCTCAAAAACAGGCCCATCATATGTGAAAAAAAAATCCACTAAGTATATTGTTTCCTGTCCTTTATACCCATAACACACACTCTATCTCACACAGATTTATGGAGTATAGCAGTTGCCATAAAGATCTAACTACCAAGGAAGCTATGGAGGCCACAGAGGTGGTTATAATTAATTAATGTTGTATCCCACCAAAAAAAAAAAAAAGGCAAGACAAAGATCAGGGTTGGGTTCAAACTTCAATTCGGGAGACCACCTCAGCACTGTACCACCTGTTGACGCAACAGGAAGGGAACAGCAGAGAGCTGGTGTGAGGAAGGTTCTGAGACAATCACCAAAGGAAATCTCAGCCTCAGGGGCCTCGTGGGAGAATAGAGGCTATAGCATTTCCGGCTCTGCCTCCTCAGAATTAAGAACTCCTGACATGGGTACCAGTGTTCCGTGAACCGTAATGCATGTTCCAGACCTGAAGGATGTTGATTCCCAGCAGCATCGTTACTGTTATTATCACTGATGCGAAAAGGAGGGGCTGGGCTGTTGGCAAAAAGGGAGACACAGATTGGTAATTTTCTACCAAAGAGCAGCAGCTTGCAAAATTGCTCAGAAAATGTGAAAGGGGAATTCTGGAAGAGTAGGGAACCCTACAGGTTCTTTCTCAAGCTTTAATTGTTTAGAAAAATCATATTTTTCTAGAGCCCTTCCACCCAGGACTGACTTGGTAAGAATTCTGCCTCCACAGTGAAAGTGAAAGTCGCTCAGTCGTGTCTGACTCTTTGTCCCCATGGACTACACAGTCCATGGAATTCTCCAGGTCAGAATACTGGAGTGGGTAGCTGTTCCCTTCTCCAGGGGATCTTCCCAACCCAGGAATCGAACCAGAGTCTCCTGCACTGCAGGCGGATTCCTTACCAGCTGAGCTACCAGGGAAGCCTATGGTAGTGATCCCAAAAGGGACTCTGCCTTCCAACTTTCCCTCTGCATCCCAGACATGTTGAGGGTGGGGAAACTCCGGACATGGCCAGCCTTGTGTGCTGGGAGAGGGAGAGGGCAAGCGGCCCCCCTGCTCATCCCCCACCCCCACCCCTGCCCAGTCCTTGGTCTGTTCAGCCAAGACATCACATCAGCAAAGCCAACCAGAATCCTCACCCTTTCAACCCAAAGCTGGTCCTCACCTCACCTCAGAGGTGTCCCAGGTCCAGGTGGGGCAGCCCTCGCCCGTGGCTGCCAGAGGCCACTTGTCCAAAGCCTCCCTGGTCCATGTACCCTCCAAGGAGCCTGGGTACCTCTCTAAGCCTCAGTTTCCCCATTTGTAGAATGAGTGGGGCTGGACAAGCTCGGATTCAGGTTTGCAGTCTGTGGCCCCTAGTTATCCTGAGGTACTGGCTTTCACCCTGCCTGGCTGAAGCTGTTTAATTGTGTTGGGGTGCAGTCATGCAAGGGGCTCCGTGCCGGCCCCCCCCCAGGAGCCAAGTGTATTTCTGTAGGAGCTCTGTGCTGCTGGCTACAGGGAAGGGGCTAAAGCTTGTGCCTTGGGCCAGAGAGGAACCTGCCATTGTGTTAGTGGCCTGCCACAAGACATCCATCCCTTGTGTGACCTTTTAAAAAAATTAATTGTTTAAAATGTATTGCCTGTGCTGGGTCTTAGATTCTGCATGCGGGCTTCCTCTAGTTGCGGTGAGCAGGGGCTACTGTCTGCTGTGGTGTTCAGGCTTCTGTCTGTGGTGCCTTCTCGTGTTACAGAGCACAGGCTCTAGGCGCACAGACTTCAGTAGCTGTGGTGCACGAACTTAGCTGCTCCGAGACATGTAGGGACCCTCCCAGACCAGGGATCAAACCCACGTCCTCTCCATCGCTAGGCGGATTCTTAACCACTAGACCACCAGGGAGGTCCCCCTTACATGACCTTTAAACGCAAGAAGGCAGGACGTGGGGGAAGGAGGGGGAAGGGAGGGGTGAAGAAAGCGGACGGGAGAAGGCAGGTAGCCCCCTCTGTGCTCATCATCTCACATGATCTTCCCCACAGCCAGCCCTGGGAAGAGAGAAGGGAAATACATTTGGGGCGCCTTCACGACAGCTAGGCTTTAACACACTCAGTAGGGATGAGGTCCTCTGCCTCCAGGAGCAAGTGTTCTGAACATGGGGTGCAGCTGAGGGTGCAGGCCAAACATGCACCCCGTCATCACTCGCTTAGAGCAGTTCCATCAGCATCACCCGGGAGCTTTGAAACACACTGAGGCTTGGTCCCAGTCCCAAGATTCTCAGGTCATCGCCCTGGGGGTTTAGGCAGAGCATCAGGGTATGTGAGCAGATGTGACTTGTGATTTTACAAGATCTTTCTGGAGGATGAGTTGAGGAGGGTAGGGCACGAATGGGACTAGCTAGGCGACCAGGGAGGAGGCGATCACAGGGGCCCAGACGAGAGGTGATGGCGACTGGGGTCAGGGTGGTGGCCATGGAAGATAACGGAGTAAGGGGGGTCAGGAGCCTGATATGGAGGGAGAGCAAACAGGCCGTGCTGGTGTGAGTCTGTGCACATTCACGTGTGTTTCTCTAAAGGCGACCATTTCAGAAGCTGAAGCAGAGAGCATCGTCCTAACTGGGACAATTTTATGGAAACTGAAGGTGGCAGATCTTGGCCTTGTGGATCAGAGCCCCACAGGCTGTGGTCTCCAGCTCATTACTCATTCCCAAGGCAGCAGCCAGCTGCTCATTCCCAAGGCCCCCCAGTGGAAGGGGGGGCCTCTAACTTCTGTCTGGAAACAGGGAGCAGCTCACCAAAGGGAAGGTCAGGAGTGACAGGAAAGTCCCAGGCTGCAAACCCAGCTCAGCTGGCCCACTGCAGGGTCGTCCCATGGATGCTGTAACCAGTGACCACAAAACAGCACTAGAGGTCAGAAGCCGACAATCAAATCTGCAGGGCTAAAGTCAAGGTGTTGGCAGGGCTGATTTCTTATGCAGTCGTTCTTGTTCAGTTGCTAAGTCGTGTCTGACTCTTTGCTAAGTCTTTTGCTAATTCTCCCTGGTGGCTCAGTGGTAAAGAATCTGCCTGCAGTGCAAGAGCCCCGGGTTCAGTCCCTGGGTCAGGAAGATCCCCTGGATAAGGGCATGGCAACCCAGTCCAGCATTCTTGCCTGGAGAATCCCATGGAGAGAGGAGCCTGGCGGGCTACAGTCCTTGGGGTCTCAAAGCATCAGATACGACTGAGCGACTAATGCTTCTGCTAAGTCGTACCCAACTCTGCTTCTGCAGTCTCCTAGACTTTTTCAGCATCTAGTAGCTGCCTGCATTCCTTGGCTTGTAGACTTTTTCAGCATCTAGTAGCTGCCTGCATTCCTTGGCTTGTGGTGTCTCCTTCCATCTTCAAAGTGTATCACTCCAATCTCTGCTTCCATCCCCATATCATCCTCTCCTCATCTGTAGTCAGATCTCTCTCTGCCTCCCTCTGTAAGAATACTTGTGATTATATTTAGGGTCCACTTGGATGATTTAGGATAATCTCTCCACCTCACTGTCCTTAATCACTTCATTAAAGTCCCTTTTGCCATGGAAGGTCACATTCCCAGGTTCTAGGGCTTAGGACCTGGATGTCTTTGAGGACTACCATATTCAGCCTATGATACCCTTGGCTCCTGGGCAAAGAGATGCAGAAATACAGCCCCTGGATGTGGCTTTAATCTGTGTGATTTTGTCTGGGATCTAACCAGCTTGGATGAATGGCTTTGTGAAGGACATTCTATCAGAGAATACGAGTAAACCTTCAGCCTTTATTCCAGGCTTTGAGATGAAGGGAAGTCTCTTCGAGGTAGAGATGAAAGAGGTTCAAGAGAAAGCTCTGGGTTTGGGGATGCAAAGGATGAGCTGGAGGGAGGGGGTCGGGGACAGAATGGAGAAAGGGATCTGACAGACAGAATCTAAGAGTCTGCTGAAAAGCCTTGTCTCGCCCTGATCCGTGTCTGGGGAACAGAAAAATCTCACTTCTCTCCCAGCTTCGAGAAGATGAAGTGTGCACAAATCACCCACAGGAGCGAAATGAAAAGGTTACACCAGGAATTGTCGATATGATAAATCCCTGTGGTCTCACAGCCTCTCTAAACGTTTTGATAGCAGAATGTGATGGATCATGAATCAGAGTAGGCCCATCTTAAACACCTGATACCGCCTTATTTATGTATGTATGTGATGCGTAAAACCAGAATTGATTCCTTTTTCTTTCTGTCTCAGGGATATTTTTTTTTCTTCTTTCAGAAATGCATCACTCTTTCCCCAGCCCTGGTTTTCTGTGTTTGTGGGTGTGTGTGCCTATATGTGGAGGTGGATGTTAGGATTCTTTCTACTCAGAAAAAGGATGATCTGTCTTGAAGATGATGATAGTACCAGGAATTAACTGCAAAACTAATGAAGCCACTTTGTTTCAAAATATGTCTTAATCTTGTTGCCTTCTTTGTTTTTTGTTTGTTTGTTTGTTTGTTTTTAACAAGATTACTGCTCCAAGAAAGAGGGAGTAAAGATGGTACAATATGAGAGATTTTCCATGTGAAACCCAGGCAGACACAGGGACTATTTCCCAATTGTCCTGGCTTGGATCTACAGTCATAAGCTACTGCAATCCCCTCCATGGGATCAAATTAAACTTGCTTTGTCATATGCTTTCTTCAACACTAATTTCTGCTTTATGATTCATTACAGTTGTTAAGTGTTGTATAGAGCCTCATTTCCCACCCAAGTCTGGTCTAATTCCAAAGCTAGTGGACTTACCCACTCTGCTTAACTGGTGTCTTTAGGACCAGCTCAGCTCAAAACACCTGGATCCTACCATGGCCTTGAGGACAGATAGCCACCCAGCAGAACCCATCACCCCAACACAACCACCTCTGGGAGAAACTTCACCTACCTGCCCAGTCAGAAAGGCCATAAGATTCAGGGTCCTCTCACCAAACTCACATCCTGTCGCTTCCCAAAGCTTGTGGTTGGCCTTGCCTTGTAGGCCAGCTCAGGTTACCTCTAAGAGCCTCTCAACCCCAGTGCCGTGTGACACTTCTTGATTCTGGTTTTTCTCCTTTAGCTTCTCTTGCTAGAAGCAAAGAATGGCATTTGGGTGTAAAGTCTTTATTTATAAGTCATCAAGACAGTGTTTCATTTTAACTTTAAAAAACTGTAATGCTGCAGTTTTGTTTTTTAATCCAGTCTATAAAAAGTACTCCTTAGGATTAAAGTATCTCTTAATATTTGATCTATACTCACAGGTGACTTTTTCTTCCCCCTGTTTGGAGATGTTTGGAGCTCTCATCTCATGTTCATCTACCCCTGAATGGTCCCAGGTAGGGAAAAGTAAAACATTTTACCATTTACAAAACCATTGAAGAGTTTTGTTTACATATTGGCAAGTGAAAAGTTGTACTTTTCAATAAAACTTGTAAAGTTCTTTCCAAAAGAAGTATTTTGAGGGAGAATATGATTTTTAAATTAGAATAGTTTGAAAATTACTTTGCAGAGAACATCAAATGCTGTGGTTAGTCGGTGAGTCTTTGCCTCTGTTTTCACGGATGTTTGTTATTGTGTTGAGGTTATTCATGCTTGATATGAAGATCTCAGCTTACATGTCCTCTCCTCAAAGAGGCTTTCCCTGAATATCTCATTGAACTTTAAAAAACCACCAGGAATTCCCTGGTGGTACAGGGTTAGGGCTCCACACCCTCACTGCCAAAGGCCAGGGTTCAATCCCTGATCAGGGAACTAAAATCCCACAAGCTGCATGGATCGAACAGCCAAAAAAAGAAAAAAAGGAAAAGAATGAAAGTAGGTCTTAAATCACCATCACATTATTTCTAAGAGCTTTTTGCAGAGTACTTGGGCTTAGTCACTCAGTCGTGTTTGACTCTTTGTGACCCCATGGACTGTAGCCCACCAGTCTCCTATATCCATGGAGATTCTCCAGGCAAGAATACTGGAGAGGGTTGCCATGCCCTCCTCCAGGGGATCTTCCCAATCCAGGCAACTTACTACTATCTATAAGTTCTTTGTTTTCTATTTTCTGATTTCCCCTCCCTAGATCATGGGCACCTTGAAAGCAGAAATCTTATGTCTTACTTCCTGAGTATCAGAGCAGTGTCTGGCATAGAGCAGGCACTCAAGGAGGAATGAATGAATGAATGCTTGAGCTGTGTTTTCTTTTCTGTGGTCCCATGTTTCTGCTTTCAAAAAATCAGTCTTCTGCTGTATTTCCCTTTTAAAATATTGTAGGAAGCAATGGGGCATTGAGGTAGGATTGGGTGGTGGAAAGCGCCGCTCACAACCAGCTCTTAATACTCCCAGGGAGGTCTGAAGGTAAGGACGACATGGTCAGATTCAGGTTTAGAAACATGACATTCAATCATGGCATCAGTTGTGACGTAGGCAGCAGCAAGAAATCTGTTTCCAAAAATAAATATTGACGTTCGGGATGTGGTGCGATTAGCAAGGATTCAAGGTTAGCACTATATGAACGTCACTCCCACTAACATCCTGAGATTCTTTCTCAAGGGAACGCAAATGGTGTGGCAAGAATGAGAGCCCCCATGACGAGAATGAGAGCACGTTGCAAATGGGCACGCCACCCAGCATGTCAGCCATGGCAGGGAAGGCTAAGGATTGCTGTTTAATTTTTGTTTTAATCTTTATTGAATTCGTTACAATATTGCTTTTGTTTTATGTTTTGGCTTTTTGGCCACAAGGCATATGGGGTCTTAGCACCCTCACCAAGGATCAAATCCATATCCCCTGTGTTGGAAGGCAAAGTCTTAACCACTGGACTGCCAGGGAAGTCCCAGGATTGCTGTCTTAGAAAGAGTGTGGACTTACCCTGATGGTCCAGTGGTTAAGAATTCGCCTTGCAGTGTAGGGGACATGGGTTTGATCCCTGGTCGGAGAACTAAGATCCTGCACACTGCAGAGGAACTAAACCCACACACCTCAACTACTGAACCCACACGCTGTAATGAAAGATCCCACATAACACAACTAAGAGCCAACACAGCCAAATAAATATTTTTTTTAAAAAAAAGAAAGAAATGGTGGCAGTAGGGAGGTAGGCCTGAAACTGCATCTGTTGGGACCTTTTCAGTTATAGGTGCCAGATAAAGTCCCATCAGAGTGGCGTCAGCAAACTGGCTTGTGGGAAGGTCCCTGCGTGCATCAGATCCAGGCATGGCAGCATGCAGAGGGATGCAATCATGACTCTGCATCTCAACTCAGCTGGTTCCAACCAGCTCCACTTGGGTCATGAGCCCACCCCTTAATCATTCACTCTCGCTGAAGAACGTGATGCAGTGAGTGGTCAGGACTGAATCACATGCCCGCCATTGGAGGATCCACAGGGGCCAAGAGTGGGTGGGAGCCTTTCTCTAGAAAGAAGTGGACTGCCACGGTCAGCGGAGTAAGGAAGGCATGCCGGACAGGCAGGCGCTGCCTGGCACAACCAGGTGAAGCCAAGGTCAGACCATGATGTAGGGAGTCGTTGCGGCTGCAGGGAGAAGCCAGGAGGAGGAGGACTCCTGGAGCAGAGGGATGAAGGATGGGACACCATTAAGGAAGCAGAGTTGGGAGGGCCTGGTGCATGGTCAGCCATGGGGTGGCAGGGGGAGTGGAGGTGCAAAAGCAATCTGGGTTTCTAACTCGAATGACTGAGATCATGATGCATTTATTTGGGATGAGGCGTGTTACAAAAAGATCAAGTTTGGGAGACAGGTGAGGAGCTTGGTGCTAATGAGTTCAATCCTGAAGCACCTGTGAGACTCCAGGTGATGATCAGAGATGCATAGAATCCACACTTGGAAGAGGTTCTAAGACCATCCAGTCCAGCCTCTGCCAAGTTTCCCCTTCAGATCCACCTTCCAAATGGGGATAACTAAGTAGTCTGTTTCCAACCGAATGCGACTGGGTCATCCACTTTTTTGAATTCATGTATTATTTTTCTCGGTTTTCATGAATCATCTTAGCTTGTTTAAAAAATCAAGTTTCAGTGGACAGTGGCTGGATACAAGTCTGGGTTTTCATCCTTGCTGTCAGCCAGAGGTGGGGAAGGGAGGCCTGAGGCTCTGCAGCGAGGAGTGGGGCTAGAAAGGCTGGGTTCCTAGATGTCTGTCTGCAAGGGTGAGTGGAGCTCTGGGATGGATGAGATCACACCAAAGAGGATGGAGAGGAGAGGGATGAGGAGGAGCCCAGGGCATGGAGGTGACAGTGGAAAATGGAAAAAGCAGCAAACCAGGAGCTGCTGGAAGGAGATCCAAGGGCACCACCCGGGAGAGCCAAAGGGAGGCAATGTGAGGAAGGCGGTTTGCCCCACAGAGTCAGTGATGTGGGATATATTTGGTGTTTTAAAAGAAAAGCATTGACAGAGCAAGGAGGACGGAATGTGCAGAGGTGAGGGATGAACAGGGTAGTAACAGGAGGGATAAGCTGCAGTCATCTCAAACTTCCTTTGAGACATTTTTTTTTTGATAGTTACATGATATTAACAACAGGTACCTTCCCTGAGTCGCAAGCTCAGAGCTCATCATATTGGAGCTTTGTTGTTGTTATTCAGTCACTCAGTCGTGTCTGACTCTCTCTGACCCCATGGACTGCAGCACACCAGGCTTCCCTGTCCTTCACTATTTGCTGGAGTTTGCTCAAACTCATGTCCATTGAGTCAGTGATGCCATCAAACCATCTCATCCTGTATTGCTCCCTTCCCTCCGACTGCTCACTCTCACTGGGTACCCTCATCACCCTTCGACGTGGGTACCATTTTCATCCCCAGATTAGATAGAAAGGCTGAGGCCTCAGAGGAATGTGACTTGTCCAGACCCACACACCAGTGAGTGGTGGCCCCAGACCCAGAAAGCCAGTCTCTTGCACTGGGGAGTCTCTCTGCCCCAGGAAGCAAGAGTTCGCATAATACTGGGTGATGATGGTGTAATTGAGCACCTTTGGGAACTTTGATGTTGCTTACCACATTTGTCTTGCTTTGTCTACTTTTTTAGGGAGATGGCAAGCTGAAGTGATCATAACCCAAAGGGAGGGGATCCAGTGAAGGGAGATAAGAGTGGAGGGAGCCAATGAGTGCTAGGCTGGGGTCCCTGGGGACCAGACGGCAGGCCTGAGGGTCGGCTGGAGGTGTTACCTTATAACAGGGAGACCCGCTACCCACTCTGAGGTGGAGAGAAGAGAGATGAGTGTGGAGATGGGGAAGAAAGTGATCATGATCTTCTCGGCAAGATAGAAAGCAAAATCTTCACACACAGGCAAAGTTGGGAGAACTAAAAACACTGGCACAGTTGCCATAGAAATTTCTATGGGCGTGAACAAAAGATGAGTAAAAAGATGATGGAGCAGCATGACTCAGGTGAGATGAGCTGGTGTAAACACACAACCCCTGGCACGGGGGTTGGCAGCTGAGAGGGGCTGTAGGGGAAAGAATGCCCTGAGGGGGCACCGAGGGAGGGGCAGGGGCAGAACGGTACCTAGGAACCTCACTCTGCCAAGTCCCTCATCACTGATGGAAGCGATTAAAGCTAGCTCACTGGCTAAAGTCACCCTTCTAGGTAACTAGACGGAGTCAGCGTTAAAGGGTCTCTTCCAGTCCAATCTGCAGTGGAGGTGGAAGTTCACCCATTTCACAGTTGCAGAACTGAGGTTGGCCAAGGGAAATGAGTGTGCTGCAGCTGGCATTCTCCAGGCCGCCTGTGGGTTTGGGGCCTTAGGCGGTGGGCATCCCGGCTGTGTACAGCCAGGGCAGACTCCTATGAGTAAGTGGCAGAACCAGGATTCAAATCAGAAGCCTGGTTCTAGCCCATGGCCCCTTCCTCTCACCTAGGGAAGAGCCGAGGGAGTCTGAGCTTGGAAATTCATTGCTTTGAGTAAAAGTAAAGTCTGGGCCCCAGGCTCACACGGGCAGATAACGAATCTGGCTTCTTTGTCTCTGAAGACTCACTCCCCCACCTGGAGTCCCCACTCCTACCACTGCTAGCAGGACACCAGCCTCCTCTCAGCATCACCCAAACACATGGTGATGCTCATGTCACGATTTTGTCTACAGTCTTACCGCCTTGAACACACTGGATCTCCTCTAATGTCACCATTTCATTTCAGGAGCTTCATTTCATCCACTGAAATATTTTGGCTGCAGGAGACCTTGCAAGCCCTTCTTCCTAGTAAGAGAGTGTCTCAGTATAGCAAGTTGAGAAAGACATTACAATTCAATCAAAAATCTTACTCCTTTGAACACCCCCAGTGGGGAAGATCCACTCGAAACTTGTGAGAAACCTCATTTTTAGACCCAGTGTCAAGAAATGGAATAGCTAACCATTAGCAGCTGTGTGTTACTGGGACCCAGCAATGAGTGCAGAGCCAAGGGTGATCTGGGCTCCACCCTCCTCAGCCAGCAAGCTAACCTCTCTGAGCCTCAGTTTCCTCATCTGTGAAATGAAGAGCATTACCGTCTATTGATGTTGTGGGAATAATGAAGATTTTACATGTAAATGGCATCTTGTTACTATGTTATCCACCTACGCTTAACCAGATCAGCACACCCTTCTTTAAAAAAAAAAAAAAATGAGAAACTGAACAATAAAAGTTAAGCACAAACACACATAATGGGAAGTAGCTTCTTAAAACTCACCTCACCAGCCACGACTCTGCTACTGCACACACTGTTGATTCTAAGGATGTCTTACACTCCATTATCCAGTGCCCAGCATCCTTTTCTCTTCCAGCATCATTTCTTTCTACAATTCTTCCCCTATTTTTGCGTCGTCCTCCGAACTGTCATTTCCCCCGGGAGCTTGCTAATTCATGCTAGTCCAGCACAGAACACAGCAAGAAACATTTGCCATCTTCACAGTGCAGGGTTGGCTTGGGCCCAACCACTTCTGAATCAGGAGAGGCCATTGATGCCATCAAACCTGGCTGATTGCTAGAAATGCAGATTCTTGGGCCTGCTCCTGGATGCTTGAGTTTAATAAATCTGGACTGGGGCTCTGAACAAAGCACCCCAGATGGTATCTGATGGTTAGGGAGCCACCCCATAGGCCCACATCCAGAATTCAAGTTTAGATTTAAAGTTAAGCTGGGGAGAAATCAGTAAAGGTCAAGAATTAAGCCAGGGTCACCAGTGACATTTCAAAAGCCTCTCCCATTTAACAGATGAGACAAATGGAGGCAAGAATGGAGACAGATGAAGAGGGAGCTGGGAGCTTAGAGCAAAACCCAAGATCCCAGCATCCCATTCCTTTCTCCACCCACGCGCCCCCACCCCCCACCACCATCACCACCACAACATACATTCCCAGCAGATTTCCTTCTCCTGGGGTGCGGTGCTGTGAGGAGAGTGTTGTGACTTTAAGACATAAAGGAACAATCACACACACAGACACAAAAGATTTACCCTTGATGAACTGCAGTGGAAGCTGCTAACAGCTCTGTCAGAAGACCCAGCAAAGCTAAAAGCATCCTCCTGGGCTTTGATATCCTGACAAGATGCTTCCTTTGAAAGCTCAGAGACAGTCCTGTAATTTCCTTTGACAGCCCTGGTGAAAGCTCTGAAATAAGAAGTGGCGTCCTGCCAGAGCCCGAAGGTGTGATTCCTTGAGAGCGGCACGTGTGTCCTCCCTGAAAGGCCCAGGCTCCTCCACTCACCTCAGGCTGGAGACCTCTGTGGCCTGACTCTTCACCTGCCCCAGTGCCTCCCCTAGGGAGCTCAAGGCCTGGACATTTCCCTCATCTGACAGCTAGGCTGCATGCCAGCCACCTTGCAAAGAGTTTCCAGGGACTGATCTGACAGTATGACCCATTTTTCCTCCCCTGAGGGCCCCAGGTCACTTCATAGGGAAAGGTCAGGAAATACTAATGCCCCGTGTCTGGAAATGAGCAGGGTGATGGGGAGGAGGGAGATCGAGGGGGTGACAGTGGGAAGTTGCTCACCTGGAGAGGCTGACAGAGCCTTCTGCTCCAGGTGTCCACACATGCAGTGTCATCCTTACCTGGGAGCTTGTTAGGAAGGCAGAGTGTCAGTCCCGCCCCAGACTTCCTGAATCTGTATTTTAACAAGATCTCCAGGTGATTTGTCTGCACGCAAAGAACTGTATCCCAACTCTGCTGCTCTCGGCTGTGTGATTATGGCCACTCTCCTTAACCTCTCTGAGCTTCAGTGTCTACACAGGGTTCCAGAGAAATGAAACACACAGCACTAGGCTCATACTAAGCCTTCAGTGAATGTTCACCATCATTGTTATCGAGAAAATGATTAAGGGAGAATCCATTGTGCCATATTTAAACCCAAATCATCCAGCCGCTCCTTGGTGGAGAAGGAAGTCCAAAATGAGTGGGAGAAAGTCCGGACAGAAAGTAAGGAGCCCTCAACATCTATTTAAGGAGAAAGCTTAAAGGCTGGAGGAAGGGGTGTCTCTTAGCAGCCTTTACTCTGACTATTGAACTTGGGGCTAGTAAAGATGATGCCTGATGCTTGGGGGTTCTTACCCTCATTAGTGTGCCTACCCTCATTAATGTTTCCCTGCCATCCCCACCCCTCAAACTTATCTCCCAGCCCCTGCTGCTTCCATGATCCTGCCTAAAAGGCCTCACCACTCCTTCACCAGCAGAATGAAACCCCGCCTCTTCAGCATGGCATTCAATGGCAGCATGCCATTCACAATTTTGCCCAAGCTGACTTATCAGGTGCCTCGAGGCTGCCATCACACCTGCCCTTTAGTTTCAGTCCTTTTCATTCCTCTGATGTTTCCTTCTTCTGACTGCATCCTCTGCCTGGGAGTATTCTGTTCCTCTGATCGGAATCATTACCCTTCTCTGTGCCTGGCAGGATCCAACTCTGCCTTTGGAGCCCTGCCTCAGATTCCCAAGGCAACAGAAATAAAAGAAAAACTAAACAAATGGGACCTAATCAAAAACTAATCAAAAACTTGTAAGTTTTTGCACAGCAGAAGAAACTGTAAAATGAAAAGATACCTGCAGAATTGGAGAAAACATTTCCACGTGATGCCACCGACAAAGTCTTAATTTCCAAAATATACGAACAACTCATACAACTAAATATCAAGAAAACAAAACTAACCAAAACATGGGAAGAAAACCTATATAGACTTTTCTTCAAAAAAGACATACAGATGGACATCAGGCACATGAAAAGATGTTCAACATCATTAATTAGAAATGCAAATCAAAACTACAATGAGATATCACTTCACACCGGCCAGAATCATTAAAAAGTATACAAAAAACAAATACTGGAGAGGGTATAAAAAAACAGGAACCTTCCTATACTAGTGCAGCCACTGTGGAAAATGTGGTGATTCCTCACAAAGCTAAAAATATAGTTTCCATATAATCCAGCAATCCCACTCCTGGGTGTATAGCTGAAGAAAACTATGAAAAGATATATGCACCCCAGTGTTCATAGCAGCACTATTTATAATACCAAGACTTGGAAACAATATAACTGTCCACCAACAGATGAATAAAGATGTGGTGCCTATATACATTGGATTTCTACCCAGCCAAACAACAAAAAAAATGAAATAATGCCATTTGCAGCAACATGGACAGACCTAGAGATTGTCATACTGAGTGATGTAAGTCAAAAGAGAAAGACAAATATATGATATCACTTATATGTGAAATCTAAAATATGACACAGATGAATTTATCTATGAGACAAAAACATAATCAGGGACATAGAGAACAGACTGGTTTGTGCCAAGGGGGAGGGGGTTAAGGGAGGAGTGAATTAGGAGTATGGATTAGCAGATGCAAATTATAATATAGAATGGATAAACAGCAAGGTCTTACTGTATCACATAGGGATATACAATATAGCACAGAACTGTATTCAATATCCTGTGACAAACCATAATGGAAAAGAATGTGAAAAAGAATGTATATGTGTGTGTATATATATGTATATGTAAAATAACATTGTAAATCAGCTATACTTCAACAAAGTAAAATTTAAAAATCAGAGACCTCCCCACTCCCCTCGGCCCCATCTTCACTGCCTGACTTTTCTCCATCATGCTTTTCAGCATCAGCTTCTGCCCGCTCATTTCATGAATGTGAGCTCCTCATGAGCAGAGACTCCTGTCTGCTCGCTCCTGCATCCTCGGCACCCACAGTGCCTGACGTAGGCTCTTGGGCAGGATGCGACGACTGCATACATAAGTCACTGTGTGCCATCGAGGGGTGTTCAGACGGCCCTGCCCTGCTAAGTTGGGAAGAGCTGAATTATTCCCCACCCCCAGATTCACATGTTGGAATCCAAACCTTCAGAATGTGGCTATGTTTGGAGATAGGTTTCTTAAAGGGGAGTGTGTGTGTGTGTTCAGTCATGTCTGATTCTTTGCAACCCCATGGACTGTAGCCCAGCAGGCTCACTTAAGTCACCTTAAATGAAGTCCTCAGCGGGGGCCATAGTCCAATCTGACTGGTGTCTTCATAAGAAGAGGAGATTAGGAGATAGGTGCGCATGGAAGGGAGACCGTGGGAGGGGACAGCGAGAAGAGGGCCATCTGCAACCAAGGGGAGAGGCTTCTGAAGACAGTAACTCTGCAGACACCTTGGTCCTGGACTTCCAGCCTCCAGAACCAAGAGAAATCCATTTCTGTGGTTTAAGCCCTACTCTCTGTGTAATTTGTCATGGCAGCCTGAGCTGACTACTACACCAGCTGTGAACTCCTTGAGGACAAGAACCCATGGTTTCTTCATCATTGTATGCTCCACATCCACGAGGTTCTCGTCCAAACCCATACTCAGTCAACAGGGCGCTAATCAAATTGCATTCCCCTCGCAACAGAAAGATGATGATGGAAGAAGTGCTGGGCAGTGAAGGGAGAGCCCGGCATAGACAGCCAGAAGCAGGTTCACCATAATTGTCTACACAGGCCGGCCATTTTCTTTACATCTTATCTATTTCAAGGTGGTGTCGTCTCTCACTTGCTATTGGGTTTCCTTGTGGGGTGTGATAAATGCCACGGTGGAGAAAAGGAAAATCCAGTCAATGGCAAAAACAGACAAAGGAGTCAGGAGTCTGTACTCAGTGGAAGGGCTCCCTTTCCATGTAACAGGTATGTGTGATGCTCTTAGCAGTCGTGCGAGGGGTGGGATTCAAGACAGAAAGAGGCACGATGGAGAAGTCCCAGAGGAAGGCCACTTCTCACCTCTCCTCTGCTTCTGGGCTCCAGGATCTTAAAGATGTTTTAATCTGCTTGGGTCACCCCTCCAAGGGCAGCAGTTGCCTCTGAGGCTCCCCCTGCCAACCCCGGGGACCACTCAGTGCTGCTTTGGAGTCTGCAGGTTGGTATACAACACGCCTGTGCCCAGTTCGGATCCGCTGGGAAGCTGGTCCAGAGCAAGGCCCGTGGCATGGAGCCAGTCTGTTGTCATACTCACCACCCACCACGGAAGGGACTGTGTTGGAGTTTTAATGTGCATTTTAAATACGCATGCTAAGCAGAAATTTTGGTTCATTTGACTTGTTAATTTTTCTCTTATGATGCTCACACCGAAGACTGTACTTCTGACAATTCTGGTTGACAAATGTGTGAGCCACCTCCCACCCCCACCCCCGCCAAGTAATTCTCTGTGACATCAGTTGGTGTCCTATAATTTAACTCAGTTCTGACACTGTCTACCTGGAGATAATGCCAGGTTCTACAGGGTAAGGATTCAGTCCTCCAGGACTTCCCTGCCCAACTTTAGATGCCAGTCGAAGTCCAGGTTGTCCCCTGTGCTTCTGATGACTCTATCAACTGGAAGTTTCCATGACCTCCTTCTTTAATTAATTTTAATGAATTAATTTGCTAGAGCAGTTCAGGAAAACAGTTTACTTACTAGATTACTGGTTTGTTATATATATTTATATAAAAAATACAACTCAGGAACAGCCAGATGGAAGAGAGACACAGAGCAGTGTATGTGGGAAGGGGCTCAAACTTCATGTTCCCTCCTCTGGCACCTCCATATGTTCATCAACCCAGAAAACTCCACGATCTTGTACTTTGAGGATTGTTATAAAGGCTTCATCAAGTAGGCATGACCAATCGCTAACTCAATTTCCAGACTCTGTCCAGAGAATGTGGGTTGGACCAAAAATTCTATGCTTCTGATCATGGCTTTGTCTTTCGGGCGACCAGCCCCCATCCAGCAGTCCATCAAGAGTCACCTCATTAAAACAAAAGACATTCCTATGGCCCAGGAAATTCCAAGGAATTTAGGAACTCTGAGCAGGAAGCGAACACTTTTAAGTGTATATTTTTTGTTGTCTCACATTTTATCTACCCAAGTCTCAAAGATGTCATCTTCTGTTTTCTCTGGAAGTTTCATGGTTCTAGCACTGTATTTAGGTCTCTGATCTATTGTTAACTCATTTTTTGCATATACTGTGAGGTAGGAGTTGAATTCTTTTCTTTTTCATATGGATATTCAGTTATGCTCTCAGCATTTAAAAAAAAAAAAAAAACTTTCTCCTATGGAACTGACTTGTTCAAAAATTAACTGACCATAAATGTGGATTTTTTTTTTTTGATGTCCTATTCTGCTGTATTCACCTAATAGTTTATTCTTGTATCAAAACCATACTGAATTGATTACTGTTGCTTAATAGGAAGTCTTGAAATTAGTTTATAGCCCCCAACTTTGTTCTTTTTCAGTACCAAAAGGTACTTCTAGGTACCTTTTTGTTCTTTTTTTTGTACTTTTTCAGTACCAAAAGGTTCTTCTAGGTACCTTGAATTGTCATATGTTTTACAGTCAACTCATCAGTTTCTTCAAAACTCCTCTTGGAATTTAGGATTGTGAGCTACAGATCAATTTACAGAGAGCGGATACCTTAATAACACCAAATTGTCCAATCCATGGACACTGCATATCTTTACATTTATTTAGGTCTTTAATTTCCCCCCCTGGTGGCTCAGCTGGTAAAGAACCTGCCTGCAACACGGGAGACCTAGGTTCAATCCTGAGGTTGGGAAGATCCCCTGAAGAAGAGAACAGCTTCCCAATCCAGTATTCTGGCCTGGAGAATTCCATGAACTGTATAGCCCATGAGGTTGCAAAGAGTCAGACACGACTGAGCGACTTTCACTTTTAACTTCTCTCAGCAGTCTTTTTTTTTCCCCCCACATTTTAAAAATTACTTTATTTTAATTGGAGAATAACTACAATATTGTGATGGTTTTTGCCATACATCAGCATGAATCAGCCACAGGTATACATGTGTTCCCCATCTTCCTGAACACCCCCCTCCCCCACCTCCCTCTGCACACTACATTTTAAAGATCCTTGAAAGACAGTTTGAGAGATTTGCTCTTTGGGCATTGTGGAATTCTTTTCTTTTTTAAATTAATTTATTTATTTTAATTGGAAGCTAATTACTTTACAGTATTGTAGTGGTTTTTGCCATACATTGACATGAATCAGCCATGGGTGTACATGTGTCCCCCATCCTGAACCCCCCTCCCACCTCCCTCCCCATCCCATCCCTCAGGGTCGTCCCAGTGCACCAGCCCCGAGCACCCTGTCTCATGCATCGAACCTTGACTGGCGATCTGTTTCACATATGATAATATACATGTTTCAGTGCTATTCTCTCAAATTATCCCACCCATGATACATATCTCTAGCCAGGGACTCATATACAGAATCTATAAGGAATCCTACTAATCAATAACAAAAAGACAAGTAACACAACTTTAAAAACGGGCCAAAGACTTGAAAAGACATTGCACAAAAGAAGACAGATGAATAGTCACTGACATGAAAAATGCTTAATATCAATATTCATTAGGAAGTGCAAATTAAAACCACAATGAGATACATTTCATAGCCACTAGAGTTTTTTTGTTTTTTAATGACAACAAAAGGGCCCTAGGAATCTTTTTTGGAGAGAGGGGAAATATTCTAAAATGAGAGTGGTGATGGTTGTACAACTTTACAAATTTACCCCCAAAAATCATTGAACCATACCATCACAATAGGTGGATTTTAGGATATGTAAATTGTTCCTCATTAAGCTCGTATATTACTGATGAAAGTGTTAGCCATATATTACAATTTAAAGACACAAGCTGGGCTTTGCTGGCAGTCCAGCGGTTGAGATTCTGCCTTCCAATGCAGGGAGCACAGGTTCGATCCCTGCTTGAGGAACTGAGGTCCCACATGCTGCGAGGTGCAGCCAAAATTTTTTTAAAAGACACAAGCATGTGGAGAAATTGTAAACAAATGCTGGAGAATGATTAACATTAAAATTAAGGATAGTTTTCACCCCTAGGAGGAAGGAGAGGGGGATGGGAAGTGATACGGGCAAAGAGGGAACTTCAAAGATATTTGTCATCTTTTTTCCCTATATTGGGTGATGATACACAGTGTTCATTGTATCAGCAGTTTTTATAGCTCACCTGTAGTCTATAGATTGTTATTTTGTTTCTGTCCTGTAGTTAATAACTACTACTTCAAGTGGATAAAATAAAGCATAAAAGAAACTAAAGGCAGGCCTGATTAGAATACTTGACACAATAACACTATCCAGTGGGGAGTAAGACACAACCCAACCTAAAAGACTGGATAACAGCACAGAAGGCAGAGTTGGAAGACGGTCCCCAGAGATGAAAGCCAGTGGGCATTCACACAGACTTATAAGGCAAACCGATGGGCATGGCGGACCAGATAGTGAGGAAGAGGATAACAGGTTGGCGGAAGGTCATAACTTCTCCACTTTGGGCTCACAAGGGGTCGGGGGAACACAGCACCCCATCTGTCCTAAAAACATAAATACGCATGCATGCCTGCACGCATTCATTCTTTTTTGCTAACTTAGGCCAGTGCACTCCTGAACCTGAAAACCTGGCCGGAAATATGCAGCCCTCATGCTGGCGAGTGGCAGGCGTCATGGCACTGGTCCTGACCTCTCACTGGTGGCTCACAGGCTTCCAGAAAGACAGACGCCAACTCTCCACCACTCTGCAGACACTCTCCCCCTTGTTGTGCCCGGATTACTCTTCCAAAGGCAGTGGTTCTTGCAGCTCCATTGGGAGAACCCTGGGAGAGGAATGCTTCAAAGACCCAGTGTTTTATGAGCCCTCCCCACCCCTCTCTTTCCTTTCTTCATCTTTCCTTCTTTTTAATCTGCTGTGGTTTGGATCCCCGGTTGCCAAATACATTTTAGAAGATATCGTCTATTCTGAACCACAGTTTTTAGAACATCAAAAAGCTTTTAGGATATTTCACCACTGTTTGGCTCATTTCTTGGCCTCACTTGTCAACAGATTTAAATAATTATAGATATGAGGAGTTTCTGTGAAAAAAAAGTCTCTTCTCTCCCCTGAACCTATTTCTGCCTCATTTCTTTGTTTTGCAGCAGAAAAGTCTCCTTTTGCTCCCTCTCTTTTAAAATTCATAATTCAAAGACCCAAGCCTCTTGGCTAGTGGGTGCAAATTTGGCCACATTCTGCTGTATCAGTGATACCCCCTGCAGAACTGGGTACCTCCTTTCCCATACAGATTTCCTCCATCACATAAACCCTGGTGTACACTCAGCATACCTTCACACATGCATAGACACATGGGCATGCACACAAACACATGCAACATGCATGCACTTACATGCAAGTGCAGGCATGCTCATGTGCACTCATGCTCATTACTGAGCATCCATGAGAGATTTTCCCATAGTTCATGCATCTGCATCAGTAGCAGTTCCCATGGGTAGCCATCTTGCAGTTACTTTAACATTCAACCAATCTTTATGGAAAGCATATTGCAGACTGAGTATAGGTCTAGGCTCCAGGGAAACCACAGTGATGAGTTCCTGCCTTTGTGGAGCTTATATTCTAGAACAGCACTGCCCAGTAGAAGGTGCCTCAATAAGGGCAATGTCCCACACTGCTTAATACAATAGCCACTAGCCAGGTGTTGTTACTGAGCGCTTGACATATGGCTGGTGCAAATGAAAACTGGAGTTTAAATTTTATCTAATTTTAATTAATATAAAGAGCCACATGTGGCCAGTAGCTGCTATATTAGGAGAAAATGGATAGACACTTTCTCCTGCCTCTTCCTCTTTACTTATTTATATAAGTAAATTTTGAATATTAAAAAGTACCATCTTAAAATCTCCTTCTGCATAACTCTCATCAAAAAGAACACAGATAACAAATGTTGGCAAGGGTGTGAAGAAAAGGGAACCCTCATACCCTGTTGGTAGGAATGTTAATTGATATAGCCACTGTTGAAAGTAGTATGGTTGTTTCTCAAAAACTAAAAATAGAACTACCATTTGACCCAGCAATTCCACTCCTGAGTATATTTCTTTAAAAAAGCAAAACACTAATTTGAAAAGATACATGCACCCCAATGTTCATAGCACCATTATTTCCAATAGCCAAGATATAGAAGCAACAGATGAATGGATAAAGAAGATGTGCTACACACACACACACACACACACACACACAATGGAATATTACTCACCCATAAAAATAATGAAATTTTGCCATTTGCAGCACCATGGATGGACTTGGAGGGTATTATGCTAAAGTGAAATAAGTCAGAGAGAGAAAGACAAACACTGTATAATATCAATTATATGTGGAATCTAAAATATACAACAAATCAGTGAAAATACCAAAGAAGAAGTAGACTCACAGAGAACAAATTAGTAGTTACCAGTGGGAGAGGGAAGGGAGAGAGGCAAGATAGGAAGGAGTAAGAGATTAGGGGGTACAGACTATTAAGCATAAAATAAGCTACAGGATATATTGTACAATGTAGGATATAGCTATAATAACTATAAATGGAGCATAACCTTTAATAATTGTGAATCACTGTGTTGTACACCTGTAATTTATATAATATTATACAGCAACTATACTTCAATTAAAAAGAACTTTGCAGATTAAAAAAACATTTAAGCCCTTTTCAGTATCAAAATGAATTTCAAACCATAAATAAAGCCCATCAAGAAGCTGAAAAAAATTCCTCTGCTGCTCCAGAGAGGAAAGAAGCAGGAGGCCCGTGGGAGGTTTCCAGACGGGAGATGGACATGGCTTACTCAAGGCAGAGAGAGGTGGAAGTGGTCTGATACTGGTTTATTTTGAAGACAGTCAACAGGATTGCTGGTGGATTAATTTGGGGGTGGGGTGAAGAGCGTTTTGGCCCAAGTGTGCCATGATAGAGCCATTGGTGGAGATGAAGAACTTGAGAAAGAGGAAACCCATGTTTGAAGGGGAAAATCAAGAACCTGATGTTCAGGGACGTCCCTGGTGGTCCAGTGGCTAAGACTCAGCACTCCCAATGCAGGGGGGCCTGGGTTCGATCCCTGGTCAGGGAACTAGACCCCACATGCCTCAACTAAAGGTCAGCGTGCTGCAACTAAGTCTTGGCACAGGCAAATAATTAAATTAATTTTAAAATAAGAGTCTGATGTTCAGCTGAACATGTCAGTTTGGGTGTCATCAGCAAAAAGACACTTCCTCCCTGCCCTGCTGTACCCATGACCTGTCCTCCCCAGTGCCTTGAGGGACCCATACCTACTGCTGAGGAAATTGTCCAGCAGGAAAATGCCTGAGAGTGGCCAGGGTTCTGGGTTCACTGGGGGGGCGGGGTCCCCCTTCCCGGGTCCTGCTCAGGTTTGTCACCTGACCCCCTAAGCAGATAAGTGGGCCCCCACGGCCTAGAGGGTTACTCTTGAAAGTAAGTCTGTTAATTCTACCTTGAGACCTCTCTTCAGTGGGACTTGAACCCACGCCAGCGAGAGAGACAGAAGGGGATATGCCATCTGCATCCCTTCTCCCTGGATGTTGGCTATCCCTGTTTCAGAACACGTCTCCCCACTCTGGTAGACGCATAATGAAAGGCTGCCCTCTACAGAAGTCCATGCATTCAGACATTCAGCATGGTCCAGTCCATCACTTCCCCTGTTGGGGTTCTATTAACATATCCTACCTCCTTATAAGCAAATTGTTCTTGTTTAGTCAGTAAGTCATGTCCGACTCTTTTCCACCCCATGGAGCCACCGCCAGGCTCCTCTGTCCATGGAATTCTCCAGGCAAGAATACTGTAGTGGGTTGCCATTTTTTCTCCCAGGGGATCTTCCCGACCCAGGGACCAAATCCTCATCTCCTACATGGGCAGGTGGATTCTTTACCACTAAGCCACCTGGGAAGCCCCAGATTGTTCCTGCACTCCTAAATTAATATTTGTTTAATGAAATTCCAATCAACATTCTAACAGAATTTTATTTTACAGATGATTCTGATTTATGAGAACTGATTTACATTAATAGGTGATCAGAAAAAAAACAGAATTGTTTGACAAAAGAATAATAAAGAGGAACTCTACCTGATACTAAAACATGCTCTAATCTATGGGGAAAAAAATTTAAGTGAAGCATAAGTGGAAGCCTTAATAGCTAGATAAGAGATATAGAGCAGATATAATCAAGAAATATCCTATAAAAATTTAATGTATGACCAGGGTGGTTTCACAAATTAGAAAAAAATAACACTATACATGCTACTAAGATAATTGATAACTTTCTAGAAAAATGCTTAGAATTGTATCTCACAGCTTACCCCAAGATCAATTCAAGTCCATCCAGATGAGTTAAATATAAAAAATAAAGCCAAAACACTCTAAGAAAACATAGAATAATAGGTCTCAGCTATCAAAGCAGGGAACCACTTTCTAAAATCACTGTGAAAAAGATGGATAAATTTGCCAGCTAAAAATTAAAAATTCTCTACCTGTAAAACATGAAAAATAACCATAAGCAAAACTAAATGACAGACTGGGAAAATTTGCAACAAACACAGAAAAGTACTAATATTTTTAATATGGAGGTAACACTTGTAAATTAATAATAAAACCACTGGGCCTCACAATACAAAAATGGCATAAATCCACAATTCACAAAATACAAATGGCAAGTGAATCTTTGAAAACTGTTCATCCTGATTAGCAATCAAGAGAAGCACCAAAGCATATTAAAACAGTTTTCCCATATCTAATTGGCAGGGCTTTTCATGGTAATATTTTATGTAATCTCAGTGGTGAGTCAGGCACTCATTCACTGCCGGGGAAAGGCCAAGAGGAGCAAAAGCTTGGCCATAGGAGTCAAGAGAATTTAAAATGTCAACATCCTTGGACCCACTGCTTTTATTTCTAAGCATTCATCCAAAGCTTGTTATCAGAAGTGTGGACTAAGCATGTTGACTGCAATTTTGTCAAGAAGAGTCAGAAATTAGGAATAGAAGTCCAAAGGCAAATGCATCATGTGTGGTGTATCCCTAAAATGTAATTTCATGCTTTAATCATTCTTTTGCTCAATGTTTGTGAAAATGGGAAATGTTCAAGGGAAATGAAGGAACTGTGATATCTGGGATGGTGTTTTTCTTTATTATACTTTGATGCATTTTCTATAGTGATATTCCTTTTATGATAACAAACAAAAACATTCATATCCATTTTCTAATGCCTGTATACATGCCACTTTCCAGCCCCAGATAAGCATCTTGTTTCTGATATCCCATCCATAAAAGTGACTTGCGAACCCAGCCAGCACTTCACCAGCAGAGTTCCCTCCGCCACTCCCACCACTTCATAAGATCACAGCACCCTTGTTGCTTTTCTGTATCCCTTGGTCTCTAAACATGAATGAGTGCCCTGCATCCTCATTTGTTTGTTTTGGGCTTGTTCCCACTGTCCTTCCCAGAGAACGGAAGAGAAGAAGAAAGTGATCCTTCATTTTTATGTTCACCTGCTCTCACGCCATCTGTGCTTACCTGGGTGTTTGCTTTGGGTGCCAGTTGGGATGGGTCACAGGAGCAACTTGGAAAGTATCGCTAGTTTCTTTTGTCTTTTTGAGGAAACTGACACTGTCTTTGTTTTTGTCCCATAGGTAAGATGCTGCCTCTTGCGTTCTGCCGTTGGAACAGTTAAGTTTTCTGTGCTGAAAGCATTTCGGGAAACTCAAGCACTAGACTTCAGCGTTCAAGGGAAGCCAAAGCCATTGGAGGGGGCAATAAAGCCAAAAACCTTTTATCTGAGTAGTTCCAAAAATTTCACTGCCCCTTCCCAGCCGCCCCCATCCCCCAAATAAGCCATTGCACACAGCCAGGCAACATGGCAAGCAAACGAAAATCCACCACCCCGTGCATGGTTCGGACATCACAAGTGGTAGAACAAGATGTGCCCGAGGAAGCAGACAGGGCCAAAGAGAAAGGAATTGGCATGCCACAGCCTGAATCAGCCAAGGACACTTGGGCAGCAGAACCTGAAAACTCTTCCAAAGACAATGAAGTGATAGAGGTGAAATCTACAGGGGAAAACCAATCCAAAAAGCTCCAAGGTGGTTACGAATGCAAATACTGCCCCTACTCCACGCAGAACCTGAACGAGTTCACGGAGCACGTTGACATGCAACACCCCAACGTGATCCTCAACCCCCTCTACGTGTGTGCCGAATGTAACTTCACAACCAAAAAGTACGATTCCTTGTCTGACCACAACTCCAAGTTCCATCCCGGGGAGACCAACTTCAAGCTGAAGCTCATCAAGCGCAATAATCAGACCGTCTTGGAGCAGTCCATCGACACCACCAACCACATCGTGTCCATCACCACCAGCGGCCCCGGAAGCGGGGATGGTGACCCCGGGATCTCAGTGAGTAAAACCCCCATCATGAAGCCAGGGAAACCGAAAGCCGATGCCAAGAAGGTGCCCAAGAAGCCGGAGGAGGCCACCCCCGAGAACCACGTGGAAGGGACCGCCCGCCTCGTGACAGATGCCGCTGAGATCCTCTCGAGACTCGGGGGCGTGGAGCTCCTTCAGGACTCGCTAGGACACGTCATGCCTTCTGTCCAGCTCCCACCAAATATCAACCTTGTCCCCAAGGTCCCCGTCCCGCTGAACACTACCAAATATAATTCTGCCCTGGATACCAACGCCACCATGATCAACTCCTTCAACAAGTTCCCCTACCCGACCCAGGCAGAGCTGTCCTGGCTGACGGCAGCTTCCAAACACCCAGAGGAGCACATCAGAATCTGGTTTGCCACCCAGCGCTTAAAGCACGGCATCAGCTGGTCCCCGGAGGAGGTGGAGGAGGCCCGGAAGAAGATGTTCAATGGCACCATCCAGTCTGTCCCCCCGACGATCACTGTGCTGCCTGCTCAGTTGGCCCCCACGAAGATGTCACAGCCCATCCTCCAGACGGCTCTCCCATGCCAGATCCTTGGCCAGACCAGCCTGGTGCTGACTCAGGTGACCAGCGGGCCAGCGACTGTCTCCTGCTCCCCCATCACGCTTGCTGTGGCTGGAGTGACCAACCACGGCCAGAAGAGACCTCTAGTGACTCCCCAGGCTGCCCCAGAGCCCAAGCGCCCCCACGTCGCTCAAGTGCCAGAGCCCCCACCCAAGGCGGCCAACCCCTCGCTGACCCCAGCCAGCGATCGCAAGAAGACCAAGGAGCAGATAGCGCACCTGAAGGCGAGCTTCCTGCAGAGCCAGTTCCCCGACGACGCTGAGGTCTACCGGCTCATCGAGGTGACTGGCCTCGCCAGGAGCGAGATCAAGAAGTGGTTCAGCGACCACCGGTACCGGTGTCAACGGGGCATCGTCCACATCACCAGCGAATCCCTCGCCAAAGACCAGCTGGCCCTCGCCGCCTCCCGCCATGGCCGCACGTACCACGCGTACCCAGATTTCACCCCACAGAAGTTCAAAGAGAAAACCCAAGGTCAGATGAAAATCCTGGAAGACAGCTTTCTGAAAAGCTCTTTCCCGACCCAAGCAGAACTGGACAGGCTGCGGGTGGAGACGAAGCTGAGCCGGAGAGAGATCGACTCCTGGTTCTCAGAGAGGCGCAAGCTTCGGGACAGCATGGAGCAGGCCGTCCTGGATTCCATGGGGTCCGGCAAGAAAGGGCCAGACGCAGCGGCCCCCAACGGTGCCCTGTCCCGACTTGACCAGCTCTCCGGTGCCCAGCTGGCGAGCTCTCTGCCCAGCCCCTCACCAGCGATTACAAAAAGTCAAGAGCAGGTTCATCTCCTGAGGAGCACGTTTGCCCGAACCCAGTGGCCGACCCCGCAGGAGTATGACCAGCTGGCGGCCAAGACCGGCCTGGTGCGAACTGAAATCGTGCGCTGGTTCAAGGAGAACAGATGCTTGCTCAAAACTGGAACCTTGAAATGGCTAGAGCAGTACCAGCCGCAGCACGTGGCAGACGATCACGGCTACGACGCCTCATCGAGGAAAGTGGTCAAGACCGTCATCACCGAGAACCCGAAGAACGGGAGTGAGGGGGGTCATCAGTACTACAAGGACCCCAAAAAGCTCTGTGACGAGGACCTGGAGAAGCCAGGACCCAGAGGGAAGGCAGGTGGCGAGCAGACGAAAGACAGTTTGCCGGCAAAGCCCTCGGAGGCCACGTCGGACCGGTCAGAAGGCAACAGCCGGGACGGCCAGGCCAGTGATGAGAATGAGGAGTCGGGCGTCGTGGATTGGGTGGAGGTGACGGTCGGAGAGGAGGATGCCGCCTCCGACAGGTCGGACAGCTGGAGTCAGACGGCGGCAGAAGGCACGGGGGAGCTGGCCGACACGGACTCGGACAGCGGCCCTGCGGAAGCCGGCCAGGCCTAGACAGGTAATGCCACCTGTTCCCGGGGAGCCAGGGAGGGAGGCTGGGCTTCTTTCTGTCTATTGCCTGTGTCGGCACAGTTATCGGGTACAGGGCTGTTGACGCAGATGATGTGTTCGCCTTTCAAGCTCTTTTAAAACAAAGGAAGAAAAACAGGGGCTGGCAGATTTTCATCCTTATTTGCAAGGCGGTGCCCAGGTGGTGCTAGTGGTGAAGAACCTGCCTGCTAATGCAGGAGACATAAGAGATGTGGGTTTGATCTCTAGGTCAGGAAGATCCCCTGGAGGAGGGCATGGCAACTCACTCCAGTATTCTTGCCTGGAGAATCCCCATGGACAGAGGAGCCTGGCAGGCTGCAGTCCATGGGGTCGTGCAGAGTCAGACACAACTGAAGTGACTTAGCACACACAGGAACGCTGGTTGGCGGAAACATCACTGCCTGTGGCCTTTGGGCGTCTGTCCATTCTAAAGTCTGGTAACAAGGTTACACAACACAAGGCCTGTTTTGTGTTCTCTGCTATAAGAAACCAACATGAAAGGATATGTCTTTTCCTCTTCCTTTTGGATTTTTTTTTAACAGTTAAGTGTCCAAGTTTACTGAATAAAAACGTGGGATTGTTTTCTCTAACCTGGAAGGTTTTGAAAGCCACTGGTGTTTGTGTTGTGGTAGCTAAAGGCAGGGGCCCCCGAGTATGTCTGATTAAGTAACCCTGCTTGTTGCTGCGCTGATGGGGTCCCCAGAACCCCTTCAAATCTGGACAAGACTGGTATAAATTAGGTCTGGGAGCCACAGAAGCCTGGGAAGGGAGGTTACCATGGTTACTAATGGCCATGTCATCCACGTAATGGGACGTGCCACCGAGCCCTTGGTGTGTGCGCTTCACCAGAGGTCTGTGCAAATCAGAGCCTGCGGTAAGTTTAGAAAAGGGGCGAGGGGGTGGTGGAGAGGAATAGTAGCGGGGAGGATAAAGAGGGAAAGTTCTACCTTGGCCAAAGTCAGGGTATGCCAAGGGCAGCTTAGGACCAGCATGGAGATGCACGATTTACAGTCTGCCTGGGCTGACGTCTCCAGAGGTTACTTAAAAGACAACAGACACCCCCCGTTCCCACCCATGTCATCTTTAAACATAATGAAAGGTAGAACCTCCAGAATGATGGATAAGGTCCCCAAGAGAGCCCTGGAGATTACCGTACCTCTTTATTTATGAACTCAGACAACTTTGGCCAGCCATGTCACTCATTAATTCATTTATCCAGTCAGAAAACGAGGCACCTGGAAAGTAAAGTCCTCTGGAAACCTTATTTTAGCCAGTCCTATCAGCTATTAGAAGAGCAATTTAATGAGCAGCCAAGCACAGAATGCCATCATGTCTTTCTCCTCCAACTTTTCCAGAGGAAGTGGTAATATGTTGGGGGTGAGGAACAGGGGCTGGTGATAGGAAGGGGTTAAAGGGCATCATCCATGGTGCCACCTCCCCATTCTCCCTCTGGCCATTTTCTTGCTTCTTATAAGACCCTGCTGGGACTTCCCTGGTGATTTAAGTGATTTAAGACTCCATGCTCCCAGTGCAGGGGGCCCAGGTTCAATCCCTGATCAGGGAACTAGATCCCACATGCCACAACTAAGAGCCTGCATGGTGCAACTGAGACCCATCACAGCCAAATTAAAACATAATAATAAAGTAATAAATTTAAATTAAAAAAGATCCCACCAGTCCAGCTCATATCTCCCATATTGAAATGAAGGAGCAATTTTTTTTTGTCCAGTCAGACTCTGTGTGAATACTCTTAGTTTGCCCGGCCTTCTGCCCTAGATTTCTTCTGGTGCATAAACATGTCTACATGATGCCTTTTTCCTCCTACCACACAGTAGACAACTGGGTTCCATTCAACTTAACAGATACATTCTGAGCACCTACTGTGTGCGGAAAACTGTGCTAGGCACTAGAGAGAACAGGGTGGAGAAGACAGAGCTCTCATTCCCCTGGAGCTTAGCCAACCAACAACAGAGGAAATTACTCTTTCCTTTACTCGCCAGGGTGTTCCATTGTGTGATGGAGACGTGCACAGCTGTGGGGGAGCATAAGAAGGGGTACCCAGGCTGGGGGTCAGGGAAGGCTTCCTGGAGGAAGGGACAGCTGACTCAGCTGATTAGGAAGGAATTAGCCAAGTGCACAGATAAGGAGAAGGGCTTCCCAGGTGGCACAGTTGGTAAAGAATCTGCCTGCCAATGCCAGAGACGAAAGACACGCGGGTTTGATCCCTCAGTCAGGAAGATCCCCTGCAGGAGGAAATGGCAACCCACTCCAGTATTCTTGCCAGGGAAATCCCATGGACAGAGGAGGCTGGTGGACTACAGTCCACAGGGCCGCAAAGAGTCGGACACGACTGAGCGACAGAGCCGCAGAAGGAACTAGCCATCTCCCTGAAAAAACAGGAATACACAGGAACCTCTTTTTATTTATGGCAAACGCCACAAGAGTGTGCTAGAAAATATCCCTGAACAAGATGCTAGGATCTACTCAACACCTGAAGACTCCTGATATCCCTAATGGGCCCCCTGATATTTTTCAGATGCCATCGTTTTAAGGAAGGGGCCTCAATCTGTGCTGCTGCTGGTGCCTGAAAGTTCTCCTGACAAGACACCCCTTCGAGGAAGCTTTCAACCTCAAGGGGGAAAAAAAAACTCTCCAAAATTACTTCACAGCTTTTATGAACCAAGCACAGAGGTCTCTTGAAATTCATAAATATTCAGTGATGTCTTTATTTAAACACATATTTATCCAGGAACCTGCAGTTGAGTGCAATTGCCACACATATAATCCTAGAAATAATGCATGGTTTTGATTTCATTAAAAAAAATAAAAACTTGGGTAAGCAGCTAAGAGCTGATTCTAGGACGGGATTTCCTCTGTGGGAGTGAGTGTGTCCCCCCCCCCCCCGCCCCCACTACCACCCCGCCCCCAGTCAGTTCCTCAGGCTGAAGCTTGGCAAGGCTCAGAACAGTGTCTGACTGTCCAGGCTCACCTGGCCCTGAGATTAGATGCAAAGATAAGGGATCCTTCCCAAGCCGTGAACAGGATCACCTTGATTCAGTCTCTGGGTCCATCCATTATCAAGCCATTCATTGAGAGACCTGTCCCCATAAGAAGCCAAAAAAGAAACTCCTTTCCTAAAAATGAGTCAAAATACTTGAGCCAAAGATTGTCAGACGTATGCCTTGATGTTTGGCCAGATGGAGTAGCCCAGCTCTACTTCCATGAAGAATTTCTGTATTTGTATAGGCCATGTGCTCAGCATTCTTGCCAGCACATCTATTAAGTTATTTAAACTTCTTGACAACCCTCTGACACAGGTACGGCTCTTTCCTCATTTGTTGCCATGCTAAATCGCTTCAGTCATGTCCCTCTCTTTGTGACCCTATGGACTGTAGCCCACCAGGCTCTTCTGTCCATGAGATTCTCCAGGCAAGAATACTGGAGTGGGTTGCCATTTCCTTCTCCAGGGGATCTTCCCAAGCCAGGGATCGAACCCATGTCTCTTATATCCCCTGCATTGGCCGGCAGGTTCTTTACCACTAGCACCACCTGGGAAGACCATTTCACTCAGTTGTGTCTGACTCTTTGCAACCCCACGGGCTGTAGCCCACCAAGTTCCTCTATCCTTGGAATTCTTCAGGCATGAATACTGGAGTGGGTAGCCATTCCCTTCTCCAGGGATCTTCCCAACCCAGGGATCAAACCCTGGTCTCCCACATTGCAGGCAGATTCTTTAGTGTCTGAGCCACCATGGAAACCCATTTTACAGGAGGCCAAACTAGGGCTCAGGAATGCTTGCCCTGGTTTCCTCAGCTAGTGACTGGTGGAGCCTGTAAAGCCCCTCCTCACCTGTCAGTTCAGTGCCTGACCCAACCACCATGGCCCACCACCTTGCCAACAGTGCACCACCATCACCACCCAGGCTAGACCAACAGGCTGTGGTCAGGTCTTCATTCTATACGGAACTGAACTCTAGTATGCAACTATTCATTCACTGCTTTGCTGCCTCCTGATTTCTGCCAATTTGCATCTCCTGATAATTAGGGATGGCTTTGGGGAAGAGGTAAATTCTGTGAAAATGTCAGGAAAAAAATTATTTTCCATAGTTCAACTTGCTTAAAATATTCAAGGCTGCCAATTCTTGGAGCCTAGCTACAATTTAGGATCCAGGATATGTTTACCCCCATAATCTGTTCAGATTAGCCATCTGAATACAGATGTGTGAATGGATGGATGGAGAAGTGAAAATGTTGTAGTTAACTATTTCCCCGTCTCTCCTCTACCAGATCCTTGAGGCAGGCACCATTCCCAATTAATCCCTGAATCCCCCAGCACCTGATTCAGAACAGATGCTCTACAGTAGTTTATTGAACCAACCTGAGAATTACTAGAGAGAGTTGGCTTTCAGTTACCCAGGGTGTGGTATTTCAGTCCTCTGCTTCTCCTCATTCTTTTTCCCATCACTCACTAGTCCCATCAGATGACAGCCGTCAGGGGAGAGGAATTGGGGACAGTTTGCTTTCTGTGTGTGAGCAGCTTGAGGGAAAGGTCTATTGGAGAATCAATCACTAGCTATTTACTGGGTGATGCCTCTCAGGGACTGTACATTAGCCTCACTACCCTGGTACCTCATGGAGAGTTAACTGCTATCACTTCCTTTTATCTAATTCCAGAGCTTCTCACACTAGGAATTTCCCCCGCACTTTAGGCAGCTTGTAGCAACTTAAGAACATAATGAAATCAAAGCCCCTCATTTTTCAGAGGAAGGATGCTGGCCCCAAGGAGGAGAAATAACTAGCCCAGAGACGCTCACAATAAGTGCCTTGGCCCATTCATCCATCAGAATTTGTGGAAAGCCTGCGGTGCCAGGCTCCAGAAGGCTGCGGCACTCAGCGTGTCCCTGCTCTCATGGAGCCCACATGCTGTGTGCTAAGTCATTTCAGCTGTGTCCAGCTCTTTGCAACCCCATGGGCTGTAGCCAGCTGGACTCCTCTGTCCATGGCATTCTCCAGGCAAGAATACTGGAGTGGGTTGCCGTGCCTTCCTCCAGAGAATCCTCCTGACCCAGGGATCGAACCCACGTCTCTTACAACTTCTGCATTGGCAGACAGATTCTTTACCACTAGTGCCACCTGGGAAGCCCCGGAGCCCATAGTCTTTGATCAAATCATCTTCCATCAGACAAAAAGGAAACGCTGCCAGGTGACAAGATTTTCTGAAGGAAAGGTGCATGGAACTGTGAGACTGTAGAGCACTTTGACCTGATTTAAGGGGTTGGGCAAGTTTTCTCTGAACAGGAAGTGGATGAATTGAAATCCAAAAGGTTAAGTAGGAGTTGGCTGGGCAGAGCGGAGAAGTAGTCCAGGCAGAAGAGACAACATACTCAAAGACAACATACTCCCTGAGACAGGAGGGAACTTGGTGCATCAGGGAACCTGAAAGGTGGCTACTGTGGCTGTGACTTGCCTGAGTTCACACTTCAAAGAAGCACAGGAGATAAAAAATGGAATGCTAGGTGGATTCACAAATCATCAAATTTTCCCTTGAAACTCCTCTCACTTACCGATAAAGACTATATGTGATTCTGCTTGTATAACCAGTAGACAAAGTTTGAGACCCTCTGAAATGCTTAAGGAAGGAGCAAAAGGAAAGTCATCGGGCTTCCCTTTACCACTGGCTCAGTGGTAAAGAATCCACCGGCCAATGCAGCGGACACAGGTTCAATCCCTGGTCTGGAAAGATCCCACATGCTGCGGAGCAACTAGGCGCATGTACCAAACCTATTGAGCCTGTGCTCTAGAGCCCACGAGCCACAACTACTGAAGCCGGCGGCCCTAGAGCCCATGCTTTGCAACAAGAGAAGCCACCACAATAAGAAGCCTGAGCACCACAAGTGGAGAGTAGCCCCCACTCACCACAACTGCAGAAGGCCCGCATGCAGCAGTGAAGACCCAGTGCAGTCATAAAAAAATAAAATAAGTAAATCTTTTTCGAAAAAAAGTAGAAGGAAAGTCATCTTGCAGATGTCTGGATGTTGAGAACTTTCTTCCCTGGTGGCAGATGGAAGATGGATGGTAGAAAATTCTAGAATACCCACATGCCTATACATTTTATTCCTTTTTCTGGTTAAAGTTTCTACAGCCTTAATACTCACTGTATTAGTCAACTAGGGCTGCCAAAATAGCAGAGCATGGACTGAGCAGCTTAAAGAACAGAAATCTATTTTCTCACAGTTCTGGAGGCTAAAAGTTCAAATCAAGGTGCCGGCAAGGTTAGTTCCTGACGTGACCACCCTCCTTGGCTTGCAGACGGCCACCTGCTTTGTCCTCACATGCCTTTCCTTTGTGCAGCTACCCTCCCGCTGTCTCTTGCTTACCTTATAAGGATACCTGTCCTGTTGGAGTGGGGCTCCACCATTATGAGTTGTTTAACCTTCATTACCTGCCAATGTCGGAGATGTAAGAGACAGGGGTTCAATCCCCGGGAAGATCCCCTGGAGGAGGAAATGGCAACCCACTGCAGTATTCTTGCCTGGAGAATCCCATGGACAGGGGAGCCTGGCGGGCCACAGTCCAGAGGGTCGCAAAGAGTTGGACACAACTGAAGTGACTTAGCACAGCACGCACACACCTCCTTAAAGGCCCCGTATCTCCAGATACTGTCACACTGGGGATTAGAGTTCAGCATAGAATTTGGGGTAGGACACAGTTCAGTCCATAGCACTTACCAGTAGCCTTGTCTGTTGATGTGACCAAGTGAGATAATATAAATGAAAGCCCAAAAATAGGGGCTGGCCTTGGCATCAGCACCTGCTCAATGGACGCAACTCAGAAATTGCACAATCTTCTGCATGTGGAGAACTTGGCCGTCTTGCCTTTCCAAATTGACTGTTTCAGTTGGGGCCACACTAGGACAAGCTCATGATTTGTGTTCATTGCACCTGCATCTCAAGGTGGGGACAGGGGGCAGAAGCAACAAGGGGTGACATTTGCTGAGCACTTACTATGCCAGGCACTGCTCAAGCACTTCACGTGTGTTAACAACTCTCCAAAGACATTATTTTCATTGTCTGATGAGAATGAGCCACAGAAGAGTAACTGGCCCAAGGTCACTGAGCTAGAAAACAGTGGAGCCAGAATTCAAACCCAAACTTGTAACTGTGTCGAGAGTCTGCCTGGTGAGTTTAAAATAGGATTCCAAGGAATTTCCCTGGTGGTCCAGTGGTTAAGAATTCACTGTCCAGTGTAGGGGACTCAGGTTCAATCCCTGGTCAGGGAACTAAGATCCCACATAGTGCAGAGCAGCTAAGCCCACATGCCACAACGAGAGGAGCCCCCTTGTGCTTCAACAAAAAGACCCAGTGCAGCCACACACAAAAAATTAATGCACAAGTAAAATATAATTCCACTTGCTCAGATTCTTTGAGTTCCACAGGATAATATCCACTGATGGAAAAGGAGCAGGAAGACCCAGTGGCCCCTGATTCCTTCTGCCTTTGAACATCTCCACAAGCAAGGAGACCCACCTGGCGTACAAGTCTCTGCAAGGTCCCCAGGAGGTCCCTAAACTGCTTCAGAGAAAGAGCCTTAGCCAGACGTCCAGAGTTGACCAAGGCCGAATGTAGGGTCAGTTTGGGATAGTGTGAAATTTTCCACATCCACTGGGAAATGACTTATTCTTTTTCCTTGTCACCCATGCCCCCTCCCAGCAAAAGAAAGCTGGACTCAGAAATATTACTGAGCTAACGAATCACAGTCACACTGCTTGTGTTTCTGTCTCAGGGACTGTGGTGTTCTCTCTCAAGTCCAGAGGGCCCAGGGGAAATCCCTACAGGGAAAATTAAGGAGAAATAGGAACAGAAAGCTGGCACAGGGGAAAAGAATTCTAATTGTCTTATGCTTCCCCAAAGGCAGAGTAATAAGGAAACAAATTTTGCTAAAGAATTAGATAGTGCTTTTAACATTCCAAGGTGTCCCCAAGATAGAAAGGGACAGCTGTAGGAGGCAGTGGGTCCCCCATCCTAGGCAGTGTTCAGGGAGAAGTGCGACATCCACTCAGTGGAAATGTTTGAAGAGTGGCCACGAGGAAAGGGGCCCAGTGACTTTGCAGTTTCCCCCACAGCTGCGATCTGGTGCCCTGGGACTCAGTGACCCATTGGGCCATTGGTTCTCTGCAGGAATGAGTGTCCCTGACCAAGTGATAAGGCTCCAGGTAGTAGCCCAGGGGCTTAGCAAGAGGCCACGTAAGTAAAGATCACTGTTGTTGTTCAGTCACTAAGTGGTGTCCAACTCTTTGCAGCCCCGTGGGCTGCAGCACGCCAGGCTTCCCTGTCCTTCACTGTCCTCCCAGAGTTTGTTCAAACTCACGTCCATTAAGTTGGTGATGCCATCCAACCATCTCATCCTCTGCCGCCCCATTCTCCTCCTGCCCACTCTTTAAAAAATGAACAAAAAATGAAATGTGAACTTTGTCACTGATCTTGTTTAAGCAGCACTGTGCTGTCTTCCCGTGTTTCATTCATTAACAAACATTTGAGTATCCTCTGTGAGCCAGACGCAGTGGTGGGAGGGATGGGGGTGGGCAGGGGATAGCAGTGAACACTGTGGACGTACGATTAAGCAGGCAGTTTGAAGACATCGTGATGACAGCTGTGCCGCGCAGGCCCCGGCAAGGGAACACTTAACAAGGTGAACTGAGCATGTCTGGGAGCAGGGTCTTCTGGGGAAGCGGCCAGCTGCTGGGACAGTGGCGCTGCCCAAGGGGCAAGGCCACAGGACTGGGCTGTGTGCCCTCTGTGTCCAGGATCTTCCCAGCCTCGCTCTGAGAGTGCTGCCAGCTCCCACAGCCCAGCTCCTGCCCACCACAAAACACCCTGGGAGAGGTCAAACGAGAACTGAAGCCCAGCAGTTCCAAGAGTGCCGGCTGGGTCTGGAGCCATCCACAGACATCTGGGAATACTGCAAAAACCAAAAAACAGTGACTTTGTCTCCCCTTCTCCAGGTCACCCTTTGGCCTTGCAATCTGGTTTTTGTGGCTTTTTTAATGGTCTTGTTCAGCATTTATTTTTCTTTATTAATACATAGTTGGAGGATTATACATGTTCATACCCATAAGACAGGGAAAAACACATTGTCATAAAAGAAATGAAAAATGATTCAAAGAAATAGAACAACATCCCATGCTCCTGGATTGGAAGAATATTGTTAAAATGACCACACTACCCAAAGCAATCTATGGATTTAATGTGATCCCTATCAAAATACTCATATGACATTTTTCACAGAACTAGAACATATAATTCTAAAAGTTATACAGAACCACAAAAGACTCAGAATGGCCAAAGCAACCCTCAGTTCAGTTCAGTCGCTCAGTCATATCCGACTCTTTGTAACCCCACGGACTGCAGAATGCAAGGCTTCCCTGTCCCTCACCAACTCCCAGAGCCTGCTCAAACTCCTGTCCATCGAATCAGTGATGCCATCCAACCATCTCATCCTCTGTCGTCCTCTTCTCCTCCTGCCTTCCATCTTGTCCAGCATCAGTGTCTTTTCTAATGAGTCAGTTCTTTGCATCAGGTGGCCAAAGTATTGGAGTCTCAACTTCAGCATAGGGGGGTCAAAAAAACAAAGCTGAAGGCATAACCCTCCCAGACTTCAGACTATACTGTTGATACAAAGCTTAAATAATCAAAGCAGCATGGCATTGACACAAAAATAGACACACAGATCAATGGCACAGAATAACCCAGAGATAAACTCACACACCTATACTCAATTCATCTTTGACAAAGGAGGCAAAACTAGGCAATGGAGAAAAGACCGTTTGTTTGGCAAGTGGTGGTGTGAAAGCTGGACAACTGCCTGTAAATCAGTAAAGTTAGAACACACCCTCACATCATACACAAAAATACACTCAAATGGTTTAGAAATCTAAGTGTAAGATATGACACTATAGAACTCATAAAGGGGAGTAGGGGCAAAATATTCTCAAACATAAATCAAAGCAATATTTTCTTAGTTTCCCAAGGCAAAGACATAAAACCAAAAATAAATAAATGGAACCTAATCAAACTTAAAAGCTCTTGCACAGCAAAGGAAGCTATCAACAAAACAAAAAGGGAACCTCCTGAATGAGGAAAAAAAAAATTGCTGATTGTGCAACCAACAAGGGGTTGATATCCAAAATATACAAGCAGCTCATACAGCTCAATATCAAGAAAACAACCCCATCAAAAAATGGGCGGAAGACCTAAAGAGACATGCCTCTAAAAAAGTCAGAAATGGCCAACAGGCACATGAAAAGATGCTCAATATGCCAATTATATTAGAGAAATGCAAATCAAAACTACAGTGAGGTAACATACCTGTCAGAATGGCTATCATGAGGAAGTCTACAAATAATAAATACTGGAGAGAATGTGGAGAAAAGACAACCCTCCAACACTGTTGGTAGGAATGTAAATTGGTATGTAAATACTATGGAAAACAATAAAAATATTCCTTAAAAATCTAAAAATAGAACTACCATACGATCCAGCAGTCCCACTCTGGAAAAGATGAAAACACTAAAAGATACGTGCACCCCCAACATTCACAGAAGCACTATTTGCAATAGCTAAGACGTGTAAACACCACAAGTGCCCAGCAACAGACAACTGGCTTAAGAAAATGTGGCATATGTATATATGTATATAACTCAGCCATAAAAAAGAATGAAATATTGCCATTTGCAACAACATGGATGAACCTAAAGAATATTAGTGAAGTCAGAGAAAGACAAATATTACATGATATCACTTATATGTTAAATCTAAAAAATAACACAAATTAATCTATATAAAAAACAGAAACACATCACAGACACAGAAAATAAGCTCATAGTTACCAAAGGGAAAAGAGAGGGGATGGATAAATTAGAAGTATGGTATTAACAGATACACACTGCTATATATAAAATAGATAAGAAGTGAAGATACACTGTATAGCGCAGGGAACTCTAATCAATATCTTATAATAATAATGGAAAATAATCTGGAAAATAGTGTGTGTGTGTATATATATATATATATATATATATGATCACTTTGCTATATACTTGAAACTAACAGAATATTGTAAATCAACTCTACTTCCATTCTTTTTAAAACATGCCAGATGGAGAACCACCTTAATTTTGAGGTTTATCTAAAAGGCAAATTTTTACCAACATGACACAGTAAAGCAATTTTCCTCCAGTTAAAAAATTTAAAAATGAAAGGCAACTTTTTACCAGTCACTTAGAGACAAGGTTCAGCTTTCTGTATGCGAGACAAGATGTGTGTAGTCTCACACACAGGTGAGTTCATGTACCTCTAAGGCCGTAGTTCTGCACCTGGCTTCCCTCAAGGGAAAATGAAACAGAACAATATTTCTGGAGCACCCGTATGTTTTGCATACCTCAACTGTTACCCTCCCAGCAGCTGCCTGGTTGTGAATTGTGGAAATGAGGCCCCGGGAGGCTAAGTAACTGATCTCAGCACACAGCTCAGAAACGGCTGGCCCTGGACCCAGTTTTCTCTGGCTCCACGGTTCTTTCCACTCTGCTCCACCGTGGGTGCCCACAGTCCTGTGCAGAGCTGGCGTTCTTCCGCCTGGTGGGGAGTGCAAACAATCACTCTTTACCCACCTTGGGCCTTGCTTCCTGGAGTCTTTATTTATTTATTTATTTATTTATTCTTACCTTGACTGTGTTTGGGTCTTCCTTGCGGCGCGTGGGCTTAGTTGCCTGACCAGGGATCGAACCTGAGTCTCCTGCATCGGAAGGCAGAGTCTTAACCACTGGACCACCAGGGAGGTCCCTCCTGGAGTCTCAAGAGTTGTTCAGATGGACTTTCAGCCAGGAGCAGCCTCCTTTCCAAAGGCAGTAAAAGACCCCGTTTGCTGGGGGAAAACTGTTCTTTGTGGAGCCCAGCAGGCAGCTGGCTGTGGCCCAGGTACCTGTCCTGGGTGTGTGTATCTCTATGGTAACAGCAGTAGGCCTGTGGTCCTCTCTGGGTGCCTGGGACCACCAGCCCCTGTCTATTTTTTTTTTTTTTAACTGAAGGATAATTGCTTTACAGAGTCTTGTGGTTTTCTGCCAAACATCAGCATGAATCAGCCACAGGTATGCATCCCAGCCCGTGTCTCATAGCAGACCTGCACTTTCCTGTCACCTCGTGGCTCCCTGCAGGCAGCATCTATACACAAGGCAAGGAGGCCAGACCCAGCTCAGGTGTTGGGAGAGGCAGTTAAAGTTGGACTGGCCCCAGCGGAATGCAGGTTCCACCACTTACCACTTGCCTGACGTCATTTGATCTCACTAAACCCCATCTCTTCACCACAGAGCAGGCCTACCTCCGAAGTTACCAGGTTACCATAAGGAGTAAATGAAATGACCCCTGTTGGCACTTAGTATCAGGCCTGGCTCATAATAAGCATGAGATACATTTAAGCTACTCTCACTGTTGTCGCAACCATGATTGTTATTACTTTTGACTCTGCTGCTGAGCAGTCATGTGACCTGGGGAAATCACTTTTCCTCCCCAAGCTTCCTTTTTTTTCCCTTGTGAAAGAAGTGATGTTGGCAGCATCACCTGTAAAGATCCCTGTGGCTTTTACAATTTGATGACTTTTCCTGGATCCCTTTTGGGTGGTACCAGATCCCAAGCACACCCCTGGAATCTGATTTCATTCACAGAAAATTTCTTTTACAAGTTGTTTTTTTTAATTGAAGGATAATTGCTTTACAGTATTGCATTGCTTTGTGCCATACATCAACATGAATCAGTCATAGGTATACGTATGTCCCCTCTCTCTTGAACCTCCCTGCCACCTCCCCCGCTTCAGGCTATTACAGAACCCTGGTCTGAGTTCCTTGAGTCATACAACAAATTCCCATATTTTATATATGAGTAGTGTCCCGGCTCCTTCCTCCCCTCTGCCTTCCCGTTACAAGTTGGTTTCTTAACTGCAGTATTCAGTCTTACTGTCAGGAGTACTGACGAAATGTGGGTACCTTTGACATCCAGACATTAGGAACGACATACTATAGATGATCTGCTGATGCCTTTGGCTGAGAAGTCTGGTCTTCTTGCTCTTGGTCCCCTGCATGCTGCTGCTGCTGCTGCTAAGTCACTTCAGTCGTGTCCGACTCTGTGCGACCCCATAGACCGCAGCCCACCAGGCTCCCCCATCCCTGGGATTCTCCAGGCAAGAACACTGGAGTGGGTTGCCATTTCCTTCTCCAATGTGTGAAAGTGAAGTCGCTCAGTCGTGTCCGACTCTTAGCGACCCCATGGACTGCAGCCTACCAGGCTCCTCCATCCATGGGATTTTCCAGGCAAGAGTACTGGAGTGGGGTGCCATTGCCTTCTCTGTGGTCCCCTGCTTTAAAAAAAAAAAAAAAAAGGCTTCTCAGGGCCTTCTCAGCCAGAGAAATGACCTCACAATAACAAGCTGCGACACGGCCTTACCAGGAACGGGGCAATGAAAAAGCCAGTGGCTTCAGGACCGCCTTCCAGCCTCTCATGGAACACTGACTGCGTACTTCACGGCCCCCAGCCCGCCCTCGGATTCCTGGCTCAGGATCCCTGGCTCCCCGGAGCCCACAGTGGAGATGGAGCTCTGCCTTGGTTTGCCAAGGCTGCCATCCAGCACCACAGACTGGGTGGCTTACACAACAGGAACTGATTCTCCCACAGTCTGCAGACTAGAAGGCTGGTGCTGGCAGAGTTGCCTCCTTCTAAGGGCTGTGAGGGAGCATGTGTTCTTCACCTCTCTCCTAGCTTCTGGCGGGTTGCTGGCAATCCTTGGTATTCCTTGGCTTCTAGATGTATCACCCCGGTTTCTGCCTTCATCTTCCCGTGATGTTCTCCTTGTGTGTGTGTCTGTGTCCAGAATTTCCCTTTTCATTAGGACACCAATCCTGTGGGATCAGGCCCCTCCCTATAGACCTCATGGTAATGGTGATCACCTCCATAAAGGACTCTCCGTAGGGTTACATTCTTTTTATATGTATTTATTTATTTATTTATTTGGCTGTATCAGGTCTTCACAACTACATCAGTTGTGGTGCGCAGGCTCTGGTGCGTGTAGGCTCAGTACTTCTGGCGCATGGGCTTAGTTGCCCCACAGCTAAGGGGCAATTATGGAATCTTAGTTCCCTGATCCGGGATCGAACCCTCATCTCCTGCATTGGAAAGCGGATTCTTAACCACTGGACCACCAGGGAAGTCCTCAAATAGGGTTACATTCTGAGGTATTAAGGGTTAGGATGTCAACACATCTTTGGGGATAAAGAAGGGACAATTCAACCCATAAGAAGGTCCTTGGACTATTTTCATTACTTCAAAGTCTGTAAGAATTAAACACTTCTCCATGTTGATTCTTAATGAACACTATTAAGAGAACGGGCTCTGGAAATTGCCTGAGCTGGAATTTGGGTTCTTCCACTTTCTAGCTGGGTGATCTTGGGCAAGTTTTTTAGCTTCTCTGTGCTCAGTTTCCTTACCTGTAAAATAGGAATAATAATTATATCTACACCTCTGAGGGTTGATAGAAACATTAATACATTTTTTTCTCTTTTTATTTTTTAACTGGAGTATAATTGCTTTACTGTACAACGAAGTGGATCAGCTTTGTACAACAGAAACTAACACAGCATTGTCAAGCAATATTCCAATTTAAAAAATAATAAAATTTTAAACATAAAAACAGAGAGATAAAAAGACACTTAAAATTTCTCATCTTATGTATTACCGTTATATAGACTATCGTATTTGGAAAAGGTTTCATCTAACAAATACAACACAAACACATATAATACCACATGCCAGACACTATTTTAAATACTATTTCATATATCAGCCTCTCATCACAACTACAGGTGGATGCTATTACCATCCCTGTTTTTACAGGAGCAAAACTAAGCCCTAGAGAGATTGTGACATGTGTACGCCCCATGGCAATTATATAGAGAAGTGTTGGTCACTCAGTCGTGTCCAACTCTTTGTGACCCCATGGACTAGGGCCCGCTGGGCTGCTCTGTCCATGGAATTCTCCAGGCAAGAATACTGGGGTGGGTTGTCATTTCCTTCTCCATACAGAAAAGTCAGGACCAAAATCCAGACTTGTCTGATTCTGGCATCTTTGAGGAACCATGGTGACTGGCTGCCTATCCAGGAACAAGAAAAGGGTCTTGTCATGATGAAATGAATCACCTCCTTCACTTGCCCAGAGAGTCATCCTGTTTTCAAAGGCCTTATTCTGAAGGCGCTTCCCATAATGTCAGACCATGCTCAGGACACACACTCATTTCTTTAAAACAGGCCCCACATGTGAAGGGCATCTGTCCATCCTCCGACCCCAGGATGGCTTGGGAAGTGTCTCCCCAGACCAGCCAGGGAGAGGCCACCTCCCCCACCCCAACCCCGATGCCTTGCATGCAGGGAATGACAGTCATCTCCCTGACATCTTGTCTCTCTGGTCTCATGTCGTCCTTCTAGGGAAGTCCATCAGAACTGCCGTGCTGATGCAGGGAATAATCTGTCTTCAAAGAAAGAAGAGAACTTCCCTCCCCAGCTGAGGGCCGCCCCGGCCTGAGACTCCAAGTGGAACGACTGCTGCGTGTGCCTGCCGCTGCCTCTGCGCACACGCACCTCCCCGAGGCCCGGTGGGAACTGCTCCGAGTGCCAAAGTCCTACTACTGCGTTTTCCACGGGTCCTTGTAAATAGTTGGCTCCTGCGCCCAGGCCCCCACCTCTTGCTATACTGGAACCAATTTGTACAACATGGGAATTTTGTTACCTTTTTAACTGAGGGCAACTTCCTTTTCCAGCTCTACCATTGTAAGGTCTTTTTTCCAGGAGGGAGGGCTGATCACATGTGCTTTTCTCTTTTTTTCCTTTCTTTTTTTATTTTTATTAATTTTGGGGAGGGGGGGGTGTAGCATTAGTGCCATTATATCTACTGGATTTTAGGTAGGGCGAGTTCGTTTTTAAAGATAGTTTGCAATTTGCAAGATTTCTTCCGGGGAAAAGGGCTGGGATTCAGGCCTCTGTCTGAGCTTGGAGAGGGGTTTACGGACGACAGATCTTCCAAATCAAATCCATTTCTATAGTTCTTCCCCAGCTGCCCTTGGGGGTCCCTGTTTAGCCACGCACAAGGCTTTCTGAACTGCCCCCAGGCCAGTCTGGTTTTTTCTGATGGCCTGGCCTCTGAGGTCAACCCTTGGGCCAGGAGAACTGGGTGGCAGGTGGCTACCCTCTGAGCCCCTTTTTAGAAACCAGCAGAAAGGGCTCACAAGTGCATTAGCGTTATCATTAATTTTGTGAAAGTAAAACAAAAAGAGATTGTGCTATCTAGATAGTACAAAGATGAACAGCTTTGATTTTCATTTCTGTTCCTAACTGCCTTTTCTCAGTGTGGTATTGGACAAGATTTCAGCTTGAAGCTTCACCACGAATTGATTTTTTGTTTGTTTTGTTTTGTGTGTTTGTTTTGGGCCAATTTTAGATTCATGAGTGCACTTTTTTTTCTCAGTTAGTCCTAACTTCTAAAGAAGAAAAACCAAGAGACACATCTGGTGTAAATGTTGCAATATAAATTGTGTTTGCAGTCCCCTCCCCCCATCCCACTGCCCCCTATTTGAGTACACTGCACAAATAAAATGTTAGGGAGTTTAAAAAAGAAAAAAAACAATTTTTCTAACTTGTTGCTCATTTGTTGTAACTCAATAAAGCAAAGACTAAACATTTTTATAACCTTTTCCTCTGTTCCTGGTTCTTCACTGCTGTCTGTTTCCCAGGGCACAGCACAAGAGTTCCAGCTCACCCACCCCACCCCCGATTCAAATCCATTATGGCCACATTCCTCATCGTTCATCCTGCCTCAAGTGAGGTCATCGCAGGGTTTTCAGCGCAGGGGGGACTAGAAAAACCAGGGGTCGGTGTCAGTATGGGAATCGTCAGCACATCTCTGACACAGAGAAGTGATAGGCCCACACTTCTCCTGGGTCTTCATAAATAGATTCATAAAATACTGCAGAGGGGACTTTCCTTGTGGTCCAGTGGCTGAGACCCTGCGCACCCAATGCAAGGGACCCAGGTTTGATCCCTGGTCCGGGAACTAGAGCCCACATACCATGACTAAGTTTTCGTGCCACAACTAAGATCCAGGGCAGACAAATAATCCTCTTTTTCAAAATTAAATTAAAGATTTAAAAATGCCGCAGAGCGTGGGTGTGGGAATGAGGCCTGTAGGCCACTGCTGCTTCTCGGGTGACCTCAGGTAAGTCTCTTCCCTCCTGGGCTGCTGGGGACCAAGATAACTGCTGTTTCTCCCAGAAGGTCAACTTTTGTGCCTCTGCCCAGGTAAGGTTTAAGGAGCCCCTCACTGTTCAAGGTGACCCTCATTTAGGCCAGTGCCTTTCAAGCTCAAGCAGCCCACAGAATCACCTGGATGTTTGGTTAGAGTTTCTGATTGAGTCGGCCTGGGTGGACCAGAGAACATCCATTGCTCCTAGTTGAGGCTGATGCTGCCTGCTTGCGGGGCCCCATGTTAGGAATCTGTGGTCTGGATCAGCAGTCCCTAACCTTTTTGGTGCCGGGGACTAGCTTCCTGGAAGACAGTTTTTCCATGGACTGGGGGCCGGGGGGTGGTGGTTTTGAGATGATTCAAGTGCGTTACATTTATTGTGCACTTTATTTCTATTATCATTACATCAGCTCCACCTCAAATCATCAGGCATCAGATCCTGGAGGTTGGGGACCCCTGGTCTAGATGTTTCATCTTCACAGAGACTTAAAGACTGCTGGCCAGTTTATCTACCCCTCCTCTAAACTCTACTATCTCCTGCCAAAAAAAACAAAAAGAAAAATTCATCCTGTACTTTCCTATTCCAAAAAAAAAAAAAAATTGAAAAGTGGCTGTAGTTGGCTCCTCTCCTGGTCCTGCACTGCTGATCCTGCCTGTGCTCTGAGCGGTGGACCATCCACAGCCTCATCTCATGCTGTCCTGTCCTTCCAGCCCATTAATAAACATCAGCCCAAGCGCCCCTATCCAGCTTCTCCCCTGGCAGTCAGCTGCCTTCCCATCCCACTATTCACCACCCTTGCCATTCAGCTTGCCACTCTCAAGCAATTTAATTCTCCCAGCAAGGCAGCGTAAGATGCTATCAAATGCCTGAAGAAACCAAAGGGAAAACCTTGCCAGAACTTTTGTCTTAATTTTATATTTAATTTCTGCACCAAAGAGAAAGCCTTGCTAATTAGTTGCAATGAAAATACACAGGGCAGAGGGTTGTGCTCTTTGAAGCACTCAGCAAAACATGTCAGGCTGTGTCTTCTCCCCTGGGAATGATTAAAGGGTGGCAGAAACTAGGAGAAAGGTGGTTAAGGGGAATAGATGGACAGGTGGGGTGGAAGCCACGGAGGGGCAGGAACACCCGCTGGTCTTGTCTGCCCCATACCTCTTCACACATCTATTCCTTTAGGGTTACTTGTCTCCCCTTCTGTTCATCTAATTCTGGGGGGCTGCCCATCACAGGGACCCACTCCCTTCCCACAAAGCAAGCCTGGCACTTCAGCCATCAAGCCGGGCACAGTGTGATGCACAAGCTCTCAGATGCTGGGAGAAAGTTCTCTTTTCCCATTGAGATGGCGAGTGTGATATTAGCCCAGAGCCACCAGCTAATTCCCTACCCAAGAGAGGAAACCAGCCTGCAGATAGCAAGAATGAGGCTGAAAAAAATCAAAGAGGCAGAGGAGGAATGAAAGAAGAAAGAGGTGATGATGGTGGTGATGACAGTGGTGACATCATTTGGGTCCCTGGGCCCCACCATTCCTGGCCAGCTCCCTATCTTAACTGTTTCATAAAAACCAACGTATTTCTCTTCTTGACTTAAGTTCAAAACCTTCTGAGTTGGGTTTCTGTTCCTAGAAACTCAGCATTTTGATGGTTTGATAAGATTATGAGATTTATAAAAAGGAAAAGACAATAAATATAAATAGCCCCACGAGGCTGGTGGTTACCATGCTGGATGCCCATCTCTTAGTCTCTGCTACTCAGGTGTGTGCCCAGCAGCAGCATCCCCAGGGTGCTTGTGAGAAATGCAGAACCCAGCCGCTACCCCAGACCTGTTGGATCATAATCTGCAATTTGACACCATGCCCAGTTGACTCATCCGCTCATTCAAGTTTAAGAAACACTGCTCTGAAGGCTCCACAACCTCCTCCACAACCGGGGCATGGGGTGGGATCCGATACATCATGGAGCCTGTTCTCAGAGTGTGGACCCCCCAGGCCTTGCGGGGGCAGGAAGGCAGAGGCAGTAACAGGATGGTGATCCCATGGTACCCCAGCTGCGGGTGCCCTTGTCCTTCCAGACCACCAGGTGCACAGCCACTTCTGACCAACAGCCTGCGGAAATGACAGCTCTCACTGACCAGCCACGATACAATCTGGAGAGAACCAGGGGAGACATCAGTTCCCTCCTACTGATTCCTAAGAGCTCCCCATCTGGAGTGCCTTGCAGCTGGATGTACTTACAAACCACAGTAGAGGGCCCATCATTACCCCTGGGGGCTTGATTAGTAAAAATGAATTTAAAAAGACATCCAGGAGCATCCCATGACATGCAAGTCTGGTATCCTGTAGAGGTTAGGAGGCACATTGCCCTGGACTTTGAGGAGTGGGGAAGACAAAGGTCTCCATCCATAACTCTCACACCCTCCCCCAGAACAAGCCCCTAAAGCATTACAGACTGCCTCGGGCTGGATCTTTGAGAAAAAGAGACAGGGCACAAACTGAGGGATTTAAAGGAAGTGCATTAAAATGATGCTTACAAAGGGGTGGGCAGGGCTTGGAGAAGCCAAAAAGGGAGGATGTAAGGAGCTTGGTCTGAAGGGGTAAGGGGTGGGGCAGTTACTGGAACCTACAAAGGAAAGATGGACAGAAAGGGGTTTCTGAAAGGAGGTGTGGCCTTCAGGAAACCATGGTGACCCAACAGGAGAAATACCCTGATATCATTCTCCTCCCATCCTCTGTTCTCCAGCCACCGCCTCTCAGTGGCCAGATCAACCCACAAGTCAAAGGGTAAGGGGATCTGTTGGTCCAGCCCATCGGAGTCTGCCTCCCAGCACACAGAGCAGGTGGGGCAAGTGAGGAGGGGGAAACAGATGGTCCAACACACAGATCAAACTAGGGGCCGGATCCGAGATGACAATACACACCAAGAATGCTATATGGCCCACTCCACATTCACGCAGACATTAATAATCAATTGAAGTGCCTTTGCCCGGTGGACTTGGACAGCTTTCACAATTCTGAACACAGAGCCTCACCTTGAATCTGTTAACCTATGAGATGACACAGGCGGTGGGTGCCACTTGTTGCCTAGCTAGTATCCATCCCCTCCTTTGTCCTTGCTAACAGAACCAAGATATTGCTCAGGAACTGACTTACCCCAAACCCAGGTGAGAAAGTCAATTTCTCTTGCAGCCAGGAGTGGCTAGTAAGACGCACGCAGAAGACTTGCATAGCCGATGCCAGTCTCCTTCCTCCCTGTTCTTACCTTGGGTGCATTGCTGATCTTGACAGTAAGTCCTTGATAGCTTCTTTTGAGTCCCTGAACTAGTGCCACAGCTGAAAATTTTCAAGCAGTTTGATATGTGAGAAAAATAAATACCTATAAACCCACCACTCGTTGGATTTGACTGACACTTGCATTAAAGTGCACTCATAAGTGACACAGAACCTACATGCCATCCTTTGGCTGGATGGATATGAATCCTCTCATTCATGCACGAGTTCATTTCTCCCTGTGCCGCTTGCCAGGTGAGAGACAAGTTAGGTATAATCTCTCTCAAGGAAACGTGATCTATATTTTGAAAGATGAGTAGGGGTTGGCCAAATGGATAAATCAGAGGATAGTACAAGGAGCAGAAGTGAAAAAGTGTATACAGTGTCAGGGTGTTAAGTAGTAGAAATTCAACAAGGAGTCTGTTAACGTGTAACAAAACAAGAAACCATCAGTTTTGAACAACCCACTTTGAAAAACAACCGAATCACCCTAATTCAAACACAGTCACAATTCAAACACAGTTTCAAACACAATTCAAACACAGTCACAAAGAAAACTAAAGTGATTATCCACTTGGAAAGACCCTGAATAACTGCCAAAGAACTATGCTATTTGCTTGCTGATGGGAAATCAAAACCATAGTTTGGGATTTACCAAGATGAGTAACATATTACATAAAAGATATGTAAAGTGAAACAAAATAGGTTCCACATCTTTTACCTTGGACTTGCTTCCCATCGCTGAATTTGGGTCACAGCCTTGGGCTCGGGTCCATCTCTCCAAATGATCGCCCAACTCCTCACCCATTCTCTCTTCCTTGGGGCCACTCTGGTCTGCTTGCTGACTGGTGAGCACTCCCTGAGTCCAGGCAGTTTCCCCTCTTAGAACTCACCCCTTTCCCATTTCTTTTCCAGTCCCAATTAAAGTTCCACTGACCAAACACAGGTACATCTTGGGTGACAGAGAGGCTGGATTTAAGGAAGACACACTGTATCCCAGCTGGTTCTTCGGAAGCCCTACTGCTCTGAACTCCTGCATTCACGAGATGTAATCTACTTCTACCCAGGTACTGTTTGGTTTTTCAATCTTCTTTTAGTATGATGCTCCTCCTGACCAGGAAGTGTACTGAACATCCATCCAGCATTCCTTTCATCCTCTCTTTCAGCAACACTCACACCTCATCCCCCAGGAAAGTCTTCTATACACCTGCTTTTCCCCTGTAAGCCCAAGACCAGACCCTTCTCTCCGTGGGTAGTCATCTGACTCAAGCCCAGCCAATCAAGTGAGTGGCCCAAGGGGCACACACGTGACACCAGCTAGGTTAATCAGAGTCTTCCCTGAGGTTTAAAGAAATTGAAGCAAAGAGAGCTGGGAGAGAGAGAGAAAGAGGTAGAAAGAGACAGAAGCAAGGACAGAGACAAATGACATAATTTAAGTATTTGGATCCAGTCAACCTTAAAGTTAGGTCCACCCCATATTTCCCAGTTATGTGAGCCAATAAATCCCCCCTGTGCTTCAAAACTAGTTCAAGTTGCTTTACTGTCATTGAGAAATGAAAGAGTCATGATTAAAGCCTACACTCTTACCCCACTGCTCAGCAAATGTTTGCAGAACTGATAACAATTAAAGATGCAGGGCAGATTGGATTACAGTTTGAAAATATACTCGCTGTGATTCCACTTATGTGACACGTCCAGAATAAGCAAGTCTATGGAGACAGAAAGTGGGGGTTGATGGAGCAGAGAGAGGATTGGGGGTGAGGGCTAGGAGATGTGAGATTTCTTTGTGGGGTAATGAAAATGTTACAAGATTGATATTGTGATGGTTGCACAACTCCAAATATATCAAAAGCCATTGAATTGTACACGTCAAATGGGTGAATTTTATAGTGTCTCAATTTTACATACATAAATATATATTTATATTTTTAATTTTCATATATATTTATATTTTATAGTTATATTATATATGATTATGTATTTTTAATACATAGCTTTATATGTAAATATATATAGAGAGAAAGAGTATGATGGTAGAAACTAGAAACTGAATAAAGTTAACTCTTGAATTATAAGAAACATTTGATTTAAGGAACATTTAAATTACTACAAAATTAACTGTATCTTTTCCCCCCAGAACCTGCTCCTATATTTCCTATCTTGGTGAACAGTGAATGGCAGCAGCTTCCAATCGCCCAAGCGAGAAACCTGGGGGCATTTTTTACATCCGTGTGTGTGTGTGTGTGTGTGTGTGTGTGTGTGTACACGCGCACACAAAAGTTGCTCAGTTGTGTCCGACTCTTTGCCACCCCATGGCCTATGCAGGGAATTCTCTAAGCCAGAATACTGGAGTAGATAGCCTTTCCCTTGGGTTTTTTTTTCCCCCTTGGGTTTTAACCAAACACAAATTTCTCTCACTTCTAGCTCCCAAATCTCTCTCTGGAGGACCCTTCCACTGCCCCCAAAGCCACGGTCATCACGCAGACCCCCCCTCGTTTCCCTGCGCAGCCTCCTAACCCACCTCCCTGCCCCGTCTCTCCCCACAGCCCCCTCGGTGTTCCAGGCGGCAACCAGGCTCATGTCTACAGCAGAAGCCCCATCACGCCTCTCTTCCCTCACAGGCTCCCAAGCTCCCCTTGCTGCTCTTCCTGGCACCCTGCCTTACCTCCCAACCTCCAACCCCCTGTGTCCCCCACCCCGTCTCTCCCCACATCCCCTCTCTCTCACACACACGTGCATGCGTGCACATTATTCAAGCCCACCCTCAACTACTCTGTGTCCCCAACTCCCTCCAGGTTCTCTCCTTCCTGACCCAGAGGAATAATATCATGTCCTCCAAGAATCCTGTCCTGCCCCCTTCCAGGCAAGTCAGGGGCTTCTTTCTCTGTGCTCCTAAAACCCTCTCCGTATGTCTCTATTATAACTCTAGACACACAGTATTATAATTGTCTCTGTGCCTCTCTGTCATATAACCTGTGATCTCCTTGCAGATAAAATCAACATCTTCTTTTAGGTTTTTTTTAGCCTTCCAGTTTTATTGAGAGAGAATTGACACCCAGCACTGCACACATTTAAGGTGTACAGCATAACAATGTGACTTGGGTCTTCTTCATCTTTACTGCTAACACGGGTTCAGGATGAGGCCAGCATGCAAAATTCAGTTGTGTATTGTATAAATAAGGGCTTCCCTGAGAGCTAAGTTGGTGAAGAATCCGCCTGCAATGCAGGAGACCCCAGTTCGATTCCTGGGTTGGGAAGATCCACTGGAGAAGGCATAGGCTACCCACTCCAGTATTCTTGGGTTTCTCTTGTGGCTCAGCTGGTAAAGAATCCACCTGCAATGCGGGAGACCTGGGTTCGATCCTTGGGTTGGGAAGATCCCCTGGAGAAGGAAAAGTCTACTCACTCCAGTATTCTGGCCTGGAGAATTCCATGGGCTGTATAGTCCATGGGGTCACAAAGAGTCAGACACGGCTGAGCAACTTACACCTTCATTGTATAAAAAAAATCTGCACTAGCCATATCAAAAGTTTAATTATACTGGGGACAGTAGTAAGATATTTGAAAAAAATCATGTGTGGGAAAATACCCATGATGGACAAAACAGATTACTGTTTACAGACTTTTTCCCTTTACCCAACCTGCCCAAGAGACTCCTAACTAACAGCCTAATTCTTCCTCCCTCATCTCCCAAGAGATCAAGTCCTAGATGTTTCTGGTGCAGAGTCTAGAGCAAAGGGGTTGAAGCAGAAGGATGTAAGGGAAACAGGCCAAATCAATACAAGTAGTAAAGAATGGAGAGAGAGAAAAAGAGGAAGTTCAGTAAGTGGAAGCCACTGCATCTGGTGGAGAAGGAAAAAATTCTTCAAAGTTCTGGTAAGGGGACAGCTTCAAACAGAGTGTGAGATAGAGATAGATAGATAAAATTGAGCAAGAGTCCAGAGAACATTAAGATGTGCTACCAGGCTTCCCTGGTGGTCCGGTGGTTAAAAATCCACCTGCTAGTGCAAGGGACACAGGTTCAATCCCTGGTCCAGCAAGATCCCACATGGTGCGGGGCAACTAGGCCCATGCACCACAATCCCTGAAGCCCACTCTCTCGAGAGCAGCCACCACAATTAGAAGCCTGTACACCCCAACTAAAGAGTAGTTCCCACTCTCCACAACTAGCGAAAGCCCACACACAGCAACGAAGACCCAGCACAGCCAATAAGTAAATATTTTTTTAAAAAAAGAAGAACTCACTATGAAAAAAATTTAATTAAAAAAAAAGACATGCTGCCATGGGGTATACATGGAAGCCTGCTGAATGTCTTTTCCGAAAGATGAGAAAAATATTAAATTCCCTTTTCATGGTTTGGTTTATTTGGATTATGCTTCTGTAACTAATCCTAGGACTGGACCATGTGGCTCACAGCTTCAGTGGGGTTACATGAGAAGTTGTTTCAGTAAATGTGAAATGAAACTGGAAAACCCACTGAAAGCAGGTCCTGTTATTAATAGGTTAAGTCTCATTACCCATTTCTATGGACCATGCTCATCTTCACATCTGTTCATAACTGTTCTCTGTCTGGCAGGAATTCTCATGAGACCAGAAACAGACAGAAAAACAGTTAAGCAGCAGAGGAAAAGTAACTTCTCACAATCACGGGGAGTATCCATGGCAAGCGTACTATGTTGCTTCGGTCGTGTCCAACTCTCTGCAACCCCATGGACAATATAGCTCACCGGGCTCCTCTGTCCATGGGATTCTCCAGGCAAGAATACTGGAGTGGGTTGCCCATGCCCTCCTCCAGGGGATAGTCCCACCCCAGGGATCAAGTCTGAGTTTCTAATGTCTCTTGCATTGGCAGGGAGGTTCTTTATCACTACCTGGAAAGCCCCATCCATGCCAAGGCTATCCCAGAATAAAGGGACACCTGTTTTTACTACTAATGGCTTTCTCAAGCCTGGGAAAGTCACTTCCCCTGTTTAAGCCTCAGTTTCCTCATTTGGAAAATGAGGAGGTTTAAACCAGACAACCACCAAATATTCATTCCAACTCTGAGATGGTGTGATCATATGATCCTAGGAATCTGGGCCAACATTCTCTTAAAAGTCTCCAGACTCCAGCTCACTTGGCCAGCAGTGAGCTAAAGAAAGCTTTAGGGCAATAGGTCTAAAGCTTTTGAGCAAGGATTGTCAGCACCGCCCGAGGGAACTTTGAAGGTGCTTGTGTGCCCATAAACGGTGTTTAATTAAAGAGCAGCTAACAGCAACACAGAAAGCTCAAAAGTAGGCTGTACAAGAATATTTTCCCCAACCCAGGGCCTATCACTCTGCATCTCTCCTCAACCAAACTACATGCACAATGGTATTTGTTAGAGAAATAGAGAACCTTTGTTTGGGGCCATTTGACCAGTTGCCCTGGAAAGACAGCTGCCCTTGCTCTCTGCCCGGACGCTGTCTGCTAGGCACTGTCTCCAGCCTACGGAGGTGAATAAACCTCCAAGGCTGCAACACGGGAATCAGGCTGGGAACTGGGCTGGTCTTAGCAGGATGAAGCTATCAGGATGGCTAGGACTCCAGGGAGGAAAGATTTCCACGGCACAGGGAAACATTGAAACCCTGCAATGGAGAAAGTGCATC